>NC_084485.1:100649337-103149337 GCF_030035675.1 Rhineura floridana | reverse complement strand
TGCAACCAAATCTGTAAATCACAGAACCACGTGTAATGTCTAGTTCTGTTCCAAAGAGCAAAACTCTAGAATTTTCATTCATTCTCTGTGGCCCCTTACGATATAATAATCCAGATTATTTCCAAGAAACTAGGTTCAGCAATTTTGCTTTGTCAAACTAAGATCTACCCCTTTAACTATATATAATGGATTGGCTTTTAAATTTCAAGAGGTGGCTCAGCATACAGCAGTGGGGGGGGGAGTTGCTTTTCACACAAAAGAAGGTCAAAACCTCTGCTGAGCTCACAGAATCAATGCATGGATCTCTGGTTTGTGGGCATTGTAATTAAGGTGTACCCGAAGGATTGTAACCCTGCTTTGAATAAGGGAAGTCACTTATAACTGGCAGTGTATTAATTTTTTCAAAAATTTGCATTGCAAATACTTTTCTTTAAGCATAGACCAAAATATTCATGCCATTTGTAGATTTGAGAAACATTAGGCTTATGGAAATTACTAGGCATGCATAGAAAGTTGTGACAGCATTTCAACCATTTACTTAAAAAAAAAAAGCCTGTCAACATACAGAACACTTTACAATTTTGCCAACACATCTTGAACCAAAAATGATTTCTGACAAGTCTTGCCATGGTGCACTGCCAAGATTCAGTATAATAAAAAAGCTGATACAACAAACTAAGGGTAAGCAAAATTCATTTTTGAAATTCTAATTGAGCAACATATTTTTAAAAAATTGCTTACCACTGGAGATGGTGAAAGTGCAATGTTGCCTATAGAAGCTTTCAGTTCATCAACAGTTGCTGCACTCTTAAGAATGTCTTTAGACTGCAGGGGCTTAATCTTAATGTTAAATTTCTTGTGTGCCTCCTCCTCCTCTTCAGATTCACTTGAGGAATAAAAGTGCTTTCCTTTGGTAGGTAGATCACAGTTAAAGAGAAATGTTGAGCAATGGAATATAGCTTTCAGAACTAATTGCTATAGGGTAACAATTACAAAAACAGCTTTCTCAGTGACAAAATCCAGAAAGCAGCTGTTTTAGTATGTTACAGGAGAGTCTAGTGATTCTTTAAACAGAAGACAAACTGCAATCCTAACTTCTTACCTGGGAGTACACCTGACTGAATTCAGCAGGACTTACCTTTTTAGTATACGTGGTTAAGCCTGCAGTCTCTAAAGCATTTATTGCTGCACAAGCTTTCATGGCTCATGTTTCTCAGTGGCTACTAGCCAAAGACATTATTACCAAACCTGACTTGTATGGTAAAATGTCTAACTATTTCTGCTCAACATAATTTTCCTACTTGTCATTTCTTTCAATATATTTTCCTAGTGGTCAATTCCTTTCCACAAAGAGAACTTTTGACTTGGAATACTGGTGGCCGGGGGGGGGAGGTGCCCCAAAGTGGAACTAATTGGGGGGGAGCAAAATACTATTATTATAATTATCATGATTATTTATTAGATTTTTATCCCGCCCAAAGAGATCCAGGACAGTTAAGAATATTAAAACATTGAAAACCAAATATCCTCACAACACATCATTTCAACGTTGCTAGAAACAATATCTTTCAACTACAAAATGCCTCTGTGAACAGCACTGTTTATAATTCTACCTAAATGTTAACAATGAGGGGGACATCCTTTAATAAATAGTTGAGGGAGGATAATCAGAGGGACAGACTCACCTCACTAGGGAAGACATGCCTTAAGTTAGGGACAACTACTGAGAAATACTTGCTATGGGCCAGTGCTAACTGGGCAACACCCAGCAGCGGTCCCACCACTGTAAGATACAAGATGGTTAATAATGGGGAAGGAGAACTTTTAGGTTCTTGAGCTCCAAACTGTTTAGGGCTTTATATTCCTTGAATAGGGCCTGGTAGCTCACTGACAAGCAGTGCAGCACTTTCAGGACCAGGACCAAGGGATCATTGAGCCGCTCCACCCAGCAACCTGGCAGCCATGTTCTGCACTAGCTGCAACATCTGGCCTTCAAAGGCAGCCCCATGTAGAGATCACTGCAGCAGTCCAAATGGAAGGTCATTAGATTATGGACTACTCAGACCAGGCTATCCCGGTCCAGAAATGGCCATAGCTGGAGGATCAGCCAAAGCTGGGAGTAAGCACTTCTAGCCAAGGTGGGCCCTTGGGACTCCAGTAACAGACTGAAATTGAGGGGCACTCCCAGACTATGAGCCTGTACCTTCAGGGGGCATGCAACCCCTCCTAGAAGAGATTACCCACTTAATCCCCAGACACAAGAACTGCCTACCCACAGCACTTCCGTCTTATCAGGATTCAGTTTTCCCTTTATTGGCCCCACTCAGGCCATTAATGCCTCCAGACACCAGGCATAAGAGTCAGTTCCTTTTTTTTCTTTTACAATGGTTGTTTACAATTATATTTTACTGGTGGCCACTATTTTTTCCTCCAGAAGACGTCTTGGAACAACTTCAGCCAAAAGTACCTTAAGGACTGACTGATACTTTATACTCTACCTCAACCACTGAGATCCTCTGCTGGGGCACTTTTGGTGGTTCCCCACACCCCTGAGGTTTGGTTGGACTTCACCAGGGGCTATGTCTTTAGTGTGGCAGACCCTGCCCTATGGAAACCCCTTAACAGCAAAGGTTTAACAGGAACCATCTCTTCTTTCAGACATGTTTTGAAAACTATATTGAGATAGCCTTGGCAATTTGAATTTTTTCTTTTTAATCGATCTGTATTTATTGATGTTTTTATGGTTGTTTTTTGCTGATTTTATTTTTATATTTTGTATACTGCCATGATATATTCTTGTGAAAGTGTGGATTATAAATACAAAAATAAATAAGTAAATATAACATATCAATGTTCCAGGGGCATCCAGGATGGTGGTGATGGTAGCATGGTCAATGGCCACTGCAAGGAGCTCCATAGACATCAGAAAAATAATTTTTAAAAAAGAAAAAAAGGAACTGCCACCAGCAAAGGTAAGCCCTCCAAGCCTTTCTAAGAATTTCACTTCCTACTACAACTACAACCACAATAAACAAAGTTAGGGCAAATAAATGCATAAATACTCTGGGCATAATTGGTTTAGAGAAATTTTAAAAGTTGCAGTAACCATGTCATGAGCCTGTAATTGTTGTAGAGTTTGCAAACTCAGTTGTAAAACTGTGAAGGATATAGCCTGGTTCTTCTGGTCTGATGCTGTATCCTTCTTCATCAAGCTCAGGTGAATTCTGGTGCAACAAACACAGTGAAACAATAAGATTACTTGCAAAACATAAAATAGCCTTCACCCTTTCTTTTCCCTCTCCCATCGATATCTTATTAATAAGGGCTACTTGTCCAGTGAGCTACTGGCATGTGTAATACTTTCTCAGTTGTGAGTGCTTAACTAGAGTGAAGAGTCTGCCGAGGAATCTATTTTCTCAGCCGTGCAGTCAAACAGCTGTGTTAACTGCTCTGGTTATTATACTAAACAGAAAAGGAACAAATTCCAATGAAACGTCTGTTTGGAAAAATGGAAGACATCAAAGAAGCATGATGAATAAAAAAATTGCATGTATGCCTCTTGCTAAAAAAGGGCTCACTTCCAATCCCTGATAGAATTGTTTTGCACCTTTACTTCTAAAGAGAAGTAAACAGAGACAATGTCCTTGTATCAGGGATCAGGCTGGCTCCTATTTAATAAAATATAATCTAGCCTCCACCTTGGTTAACATGGCCATGTCAATATTCACAACAAAACCAGCCTCTTCTTTTCTGCAGAGGCTTACAAAATTTCTGTGTTGCTTTCCACTACAAAAAGCCACAAAGCTTTTTGTAAAAATACATTAATAAAATACATAAGCATATTAAAAACACAATCAGAACACAAACATCCAATCACTGGTGCTTCCCAAAAGAATATCATGATCAACTGTACTGAAAGTTGCCAAGAGATCCCAAAGAATCAACAGGGACACACTCCCCATCTCTCTGTCTCAAACTGGGTCATCATACAGGGCACCCAAATTGGTCTTAGCGCCAAAACCGGGTCTGAAAACTGATTGAAATGGATCTTGAAAATCAGTCTCATCCAAGAGTTTTGGGAGTTGGTTGATGCCTACCCACTCAATAACCTTGCCCAGGAAGGCAACATTTAGTTATTCAAATCTTCTGGGTCCAAAGAGGAATTCTTAATGAGTGATCTCTCACAGAGGCATGAATTATGTCCTTGGCCCAGCTGGTAGTCCCCTCCTTGCTAGATGTTATTAGCTACAAGGTGCAAGGAGCAAGAATGCAAGAGGACATCTGTACCCATACAAGCGCCTTGTCCACAACCTTATTCTTGATTTGAACCTTATCCATTAAGTTTCAGGTCCCTATGGATACAAATAATCTTGTCCTCAAAATGGCTTTTAAATAACTCACAGCAGACTACTGAAAGTTCCTCCACCACCTTCAGGCTAGTATGTAAAGGCCCCAAACCACCCTGTAAAGCTCCACTGAATGAGACACTGAGGACTGAATGGAGGCAAAGAAGCTATTCTTTTTTGTTGCCTTCACCACCACAAAGTCGGCTTGATAATGAGCACACACTTGTGTTTGACTATATTCATTCAGAGTCTTCCTCCGCTTGCATTGTAGCCGTCTTCCAACCTGCTTCATTGCCCTCAGCTCCAGGGCATATCACAGTGCCACCTGGCCTTGGCTAAGTAAAAGAGAGCACTCAGGGTTGATCATGGCAACCAACCGGGTCATATTCCACAGACAGACCAGGGCCTGAACACATTTGCCACAGCCATCAGCTGGAAAAAACACCGGAGGCATCTGGAAATCAATTGGATCCAACAGTCTTCAATGGCAGACCATTCTAATTGGCCCCTCTTCTCTGCAAAGGAGAAAAGTCACTGACAATCTACATCTTAACAGGAGGTGCTCTGAACATGAAAAGGAACGCAATGACAAAGAGATGCAGTTGGTTGATAAAGCCAAAAGGGTAGAGCTAGAAAAAACAGTTTATTTGGATTACACTGTCTCTGTATCATTCTGTGTAAGGACCCAGCCTCATCGGCATGCCCCCTCCCTGTTGACTTTTCGCCGAGCCTTGAAGACCTGGCTCTTCAGGCAGGCCTATGGGATCTCTGGGGTGGGCTAGGTTTTACACTGTATCAGCGTAAGATGGTCTTTAGATGAGATGTTATAACATTAATAATGTGATGATTATGTATATAAGGAGATTGTATTTTATATTGTACGTCGCCCAGAGTGTCCGTTCAGTCGGACAGATGGGCGTCTGCTAAATAAAATTTTATTATTATTTATTATTATTTACTGAAACATTTTCCAAAATACAATGACTGGGAAAAATGCATGACACATATGTTGGACTAGGACCTGGGAGACCAAGGTTCGAATCCTGGGCCAGTCACTGCCTCTCAGCCTAACCTACTTCACAGAGTAGCTGTGGGGATTAAATGAGGAGGGGAAGAACCATGTTTGTATTCCACCTTGAGCTCCTTGGAGGAAGGGTGGAATATAAATAAATAAATAAATATTAATCATGCCAAACAATACTCCAATCCATATGCCCAACCCCCTCAAGGACATTTTTTTTAAAAAAAGTAGTAATATTTATCTACAGATTATTATATTCATAATACATATATACTTATATACAGAGAGAGAGAGAGAGACAAACAGAGAGAGAGAGGGAGGGGGAGGGAGTAACTTACAGAGTCATTTTGCTATACTGCTAAATCAAGTTTTAAAGGTAAACATTATAAGCAGAAATATATTTGAACTTTTAACTTCTTTTCAACTAAACCAAGCAAAAATTATTCCAAATGAAAATTTAATTTCTGCTAATTATCTTGGACATCTTCCATACTAAAAACACAATCTGTCTGGAATGGAACTCTCCTTATTAGCGTAACTGGTCTTCAGTGTTTTATTGGCTCTTTCCCATTCTTCCAAGGTAATTTTACACTCTAATTAACATGAAGATATTAGAATATATTCCAGAGTAGGGATGGAGCAGCCATTTGAAGCAGGGGTGCAGGACTCCTGCTCAAATGAACTGTGAGCAGAATCGAAGTTGCCTGCTCTGCTCATATTCCACTCGAGGCCAGTCCTCCTTTCCATAAAACTGTGTGAGGCTGACTGCCTGTTGCAGCCCAAGATCACGAGTTCTGACAGCACTGTCAGGGACCATGTTCTTGGGCTGTAAAACCTGGAGCTTCAAAAATGGCCATTGCAGGACAAAAATAAAACCCACTCCTGATAATCCTCATGCCTCAAGGTCTTCAGAAGAGTGTTGCTTTCCGCCCCACACCAGACATTTTAAGAGATGCAACTTCTTGACATCTGCCTGTTCAAAAATCAATGGAAATGATGTTTTTTGCTGTAGGCATAATAAAAGACACTGCAGTGCAGAAAACGGCTGGTGAGGGGCACACATTTTTGTAAGCATTATTTTTGCAGAATGTGCAAAAGCCCTGGAGCTTTTATAAGTACTTGAAAAAAGCAAACATTTTGAACTGAACACAAGGATATTTATGTGTCTCTGTTTCAGAGTAAAGTGTAAACTCAAATACATATTTATGAATGCACTATTTTCCTTAAATAATTTAGTTTTAATAACTGTTAGTTAAGTGTGGTGTAGTGGTTAAAGTGTTGGACTACAACCTGGGAGACCAGGCTTCGAATCCCCACACAGCCATGAAGCTCACTGGGTGACCTTGGGCCAGTCACTGCCTCTCAGCCTCAGAGGAAGGCAATGGTAAACCCCCTCTGAATACCGCTTACCATGAAAACCCTATTCAAGGGTCACCGTAAGTCGGGATTGACTTGAAGGCAGTCTGTTTACATTTACAATTCATTCAAATTACTCTGAGATCATCTCTGTTCCCAGATCCAACTGCAATTTCCAAAATCAGCTGAGATGTAATGCTGAAATAAACTTGATACAACTCTCAATGTTTTATTTCACTTTAAAGCAATTTTGATTGGATAAGTGCTTCTGGAGGAGAAAGGTTAACTCACACTCTCTGTGCTGTTCGGCACTCTGCACTCTAATCTAAATCAGCCCCTTGAAACTATTAAACCTGCAGCAAATGAGAGGCACAATTCAGGTATTTGTTTACTTTGGGTCTAATAACAGCTTTGGAGTGGAGGATCTTAGATCAGGAAAATGGTTTAGGAGGAACAGATTAAATACACACAGAGAGCTGCTGCTTTCCCTAAAAATTGGAGGGCCTCACAGCTGCTTTAAAAATAGATATAATTGTTAAGATCTACTTTTCATGCCATGTTTGTTTCAGCCCTATAAACAAGAGTCCATAATTCCATTCGCCATGGGCAAGCGCTCTTGACTATCTGAGCATGAGGATTCCCAGCAACCTCTGACATTTTCTATCTGAACTGAAATCTGGAAAACGGAAGAAGCAGCAGGAGTCTTTTCGCTTCTCTAAACGACATCAACATGAGAGGAAACTCCATCTTTTTTCATGTTCTCTGCATCTGTCAGAGGCAGAGTCCTATCTCACTTGCATGGAGGTTTGGAGAAGATAAGAAACAGCAGGAGAAACTCCTAATTTTCTAACCTTCTCCAAATTGCTCCAAAATTCTGGCAAGCACAGGTGACGTGGGTGAGTGATGGTGATGTTGCTCACTTGCAAGGTTTTAATAAGACAGAAACAGTGGAAATGATTCTTGCCATTTCTTAGCTAAACCTCTACACAAGTGAGACAAGACTCTGCCTTACTTCCAAGCTCTATGCATGTGCTTGGTGCAGGAGGGCTTAGAAGGGAGGCCATCTGTCATTTGCCCAGCAGTTTGATGAAGGTTAGAAACAGTGAAAATCTCTCTTACTCTTTCTGACCTTCTCTACATTCCAGCACAAATAAGAGAAATTCCCATCTTTCCTCTGAATCTCCTGTGCATACCGCATGCAAGAGGACTTGTGGCATATGTGTTGGTAGCAATGATAGTGGCTTGGGTGGTAAGCCAAGCTGGTATTTGTGGAGCCCAGTATATATAACCAATCACCTTCAAAGAACAAGATATTTCTTTGTGGGCCAAAGTAAAGAGCACATTTGGATTGTTGGGCAGTTGGGTATATCAGCAAAATATTGAGTATTCAGATATTGTTACCAACTTTGTGTTGTCATGATGAGATGTCCTAAAGTGTAACAAAGTAATCAAGAAACACTATGAACTCTCTCTCTCTCCCTCCCTTCAAGAATTCTGATAACAAGGAATGTTCTTGGAAGCATATGAATGTTAGTCAATTACTCTTACTTACGTATCTTTCCCAGTCAATCTCTGAATAAAACCCATTTGGGGCACCATTTGTTCTCTTCTGCAATACATAGTTAAAAATGGTAAGTTTTATATTAAAAGGAAGAAAACATCAAAATGCACTAGTTTCTCAGAAGGCATGACAAAGTCACGAGTTTTCAGTTTGGGATGTAAATTACTGGTCACTTATTTAAAGTAGGCTAGGGCTCCCTTTCAGAGACCCAGTGTGGCATAGTGGTTAAAGTGTTGGACTACGACCTGGGAGACCAGGGTTCGAATCCCCACACAGCCATGAAGCTCATTGGGTGACCTTGGGCCAGTCGCTGCCTCTCAGCCTCAGAGGAAGGCAATGGTAAATCCCCTCTGAATACCGCTTACCATGAAAACCCTATTCATACAGTCGCCATAAGTAAGAATCGACTTGAAGGAAGTCCTTTAGGGCTCCCTTTCAGGATCTAGAAAGAAAATGCCAGTGTTTAAAACTCTTGAATTTTTCAAAGCTGAGGCCAGAGCAGGGATTGCAAAGAACAACCACTATGCTGCATATTCATGGGTAAAGTATGATGGCTGATGGCCAAGACAAATGGGGATGGAACTATAGCTTGGCAGTAGAGCATATGTTTTGCGTGCAGAATGTCCCAGGATCAATCTTTGGCATTGGTCAAGTAGAAGGTGATGCTAAAGACCTCTGCCTGAGACCCTGGAGAGCTGCTGCTAGCCAGAGTATACAATATTAGTTTAAATGGATGAATAGTCTGATCGGGTATAAGGCAGCTTCTTACGCTCCAAATACACTTGAGCTGAAGTAATGAGTACAATGAATAATTTAAATTTAGGAGATTTTAATTAATTAAACAGCCTCATGATATGCTTCATCTCTCAAAACCAAAACTGTCAGGTGATCAAATAGTGTCTTGAGCCATTCACAAAACCTGGAGAAGCATACAAGCTGACTAACTGAAAAAGCTGACTAATGGTGGGGAAAAGGATCACAGAATTGTCATTGAGTTGTTCAGATACAGATTAAATATTTCAATTCAACAAACTATTACCTTCAAAGTTTAAGGATTATCCTATAAAGCATACAATTTTTACATGCCATGTGTGGAATCACCTGTGCTTAACTTCACTTCCTAATATATATTATGAATATAGTGTGATGTCTCTTATGAACCTCGTTTTCAAGCTAAGGGTGCAATCCAACTGGCATACATGCCAGGCCAAGGGGATACAGGATGTGGCAGAGGAGGGAAGGTGCACTGGCAGAATCCCCCCCCCCAGCACAGCTAGGGAACTCTGCCACCACCCGGTGCAGTAGGGGCCCGGCCTGCTCAGCCAAGACTGGCACAAGTGGAACTGGAGAAAGGCCCAAAAAGGGGTGTGCTGGGAGGGTGGAACCAAGGGGAGGGGGACTTACGCCACATCCTGAGCCTATTCGGCTCAGTCCTTTGGCCCTCAGTCCTAGCAGCAGATATCGTGGGGAAAGGGTGGTGGAAGGAAACATGACTTTCTTTTCCTTACATCGAGCCTACTGGTGCAGTCAGCATCCTTCCCTCCCAGTGGCTCCTGAATGGAGATAGGATGTGGTGGCCCACCGCCTTCCCTTCCACAAGGCTCTGCCAAGTTGGATTGCTCCCTAAGCCTGGCATACAAGGTAAGGTAATCCATTTCCATTTCTAGTTACTTGGATCATCATCCATAACAAATGATTCAAATAGAATCCTACTGAATATTAGGAGACATTAACAAACACCTAAACACAATTAGAGATCTATGTGCATACATATAAATACATCAGTATCACAATTGGGAAAACATATGCAATTGGGCATCCTATTTGGACTACACCAAATACATTGAAATAATAAATTCATAAACAGTAACATATTCAGGCATGCAAACATTTTTGTTTGGCCAGGCTTACACACTGTTTCAACCAAGCCCCTAGAAGCTTTAAATCAACATGTCCTTACCGAAACTGATTTTCCTTCTTCCTGTGCACACTCTGGTTTGTTATTGGAGGGTGGATCATGTGGATGAGGGCTGGGTGGCTAGAATGGATTTTGGTTTTATTTATTTATTTATTTATATATATATAAAGGGTTAAAGTATTTGGTGGTTTTACTATTTAAAAAACACATGAAACTACATGGCGTAAGCAAGCTCAGAATGCACTTTTCAAAGGCATTACTTGCCAAATACAAATGTTGCTGGCAGCAGACTATTTTGGAACATATGATAGGGGTCTATTCTATTCAGCAGAAATTAGGTCCCTAGCAGCTGAGTGGCAGGGACAAATGTCCAAACTTTTAAAGACTTTCCTCTTATTTCCTTTAAACAAGGTATTTACAAGACATAAAACTGACATGCATTTCAGAACTATGTCTTCACACATTTTTTCTTCTGCAGAGCCCCCTTTATTTAATCTGGCAAACATAGCACTGGGCCTTTGGAGCATTGCAATGTAACTTAGCATTTTTTTGTAGCTGAACATGTACCTAAAAGAAGGGTAATACTGAGTGTTTTCATCCTGATTTTTTTGCAAGAAAAAGGTAAGCTATGTTTTGATATTAAATAAGTCTTGAATAGTTCCAGGGAAGTGACAGTTCTGTTTCTACTGATCATCAGATATAGTCCTTTATGACCTCTAGTCTACATAATAAGGAACAGACTTATAACATGATCAGTTTTTAAACATGCTTTAAAATTCTGGGGATTTTATCTGTCTCTCCTTTATTAATTTTATTGGAATTTTGTGCTTGCAATTTTTAAAATCAGCACAAAAATAAAACTAAAACATACACGTAGCTGATTGAGCATACATCTTTGTTCTTCAGCCTCATGTTTCAAAAAGTAAGCACCTCATCCTAACCTTTAGAAGGGATTGTGTACAATTTGGGTTCTTCTCCTCCAGATACTTTTAAGAGAAGTGTGATGCAATTTCTGTATTACATGAGAAATGAAGTTACCAAAGTTCTCGCTGCCTCTGAATAGCAACCTATGATCTTGGAAAGCAAAAGATCAAAACATTACACAAGAAAGATAATCAGATTCAGAAGTGCAGGGCTTAACTGCATCAAGAAAAAGATGGGGAAAGCACTAGTGATGAGTTTCTCAACCAGGGGGGCATGTCCCCAGGGGGGTATATGAAGATCTCAGGGAGAGGACACGAGTTCTTCCAAAAATACGTACAATATAGGTTACAAATTAACATTAAAATATTCAAGTATGAAATGTTATGTTCAGAAGGTGAGAAGATCATATGCAGCTTATTACATGATCTGCATATCATCATGGGTGTGAAATAGTTCAGCGTTGCTACAGAAGCCAGGTTTGAAAGAGGGTGTGTGTGTATTTTTATGCTAGATAAAAGGGAGCATGGGTTAAAAAAGGTTGGAAAACACTGCACTAGTGCGTCATAGTGAGCACACTGGGGTGGTAATGGTGGTGAGTAGACCAGCATAGACAGAGCCCTGTATCATTCATGGCTGACACCAAGAAAATAAGGTTGCCCAGAAGTTGCTGGCTTCACAGCTCACCTTGTTTTTCCCATTGCAAAACTTCTAAACTGGAAGCTTTGGTATTTGTGGCTTTCCAGAGACAGCAGGCTGCCTTAAGCGTTACAAGCAAAGAAACAAAAGACAGCGCAAAGGCATTACCTGCTTGCATGTTTTGGTGGAAACCAAGGGACTGTGGGTCAACTAGATATGATGAGATCTATGATCACATCTCCCAGTGTTTGTTTTTTTCTTTGCTTAAAAGCAAATGCTACCAGGAGGTGGGATTTGGACTAGAGATAAATAGCTGGGGCAGTGGGAAAGTTAAGCCTTTCCCCGTAAATGCTGTTTCCTTAACATAAATTGTTCTCTACTTCTCCAACTTTATGGACCTTTAGTGTGGTGACACCTACCCTGTGGAACTCCCTACCCTTAAATATTAGACAGGCGCCATCTCTGTTATCTTTTTGGTACCTATTGAAGACCTTCCTCTTTCAAGAAGCCTTTTAAGTTGAGACCTTATCCCAGTCCGCTTCTGTGTTGGAATTGCTTTTTAACATGCTTTTAACCCTTTTTAAAAAACAATGTTTTTTAACCTTTTTAAAAAATATATATCTTTAAAAACATTTTTAAAAAGCTTTGAAATTGTTTTCTTTTAATGTATTTAATGTCTGTTTTTATGATGTTTTAAAGTGTTTTAGTGCCTTTGTTTGATGCCCTGGGCTCCTGCTGGGAGGTGTCATGCCCGGGTTGGGACTCAAGAACAGAATCACTTGATGAAAGCAAATCAGTTTTTATTAGAGTAATTTCCAGACATAGGCTTCTCCGCCTCATGAACTCTTAACATGAACCAAAACCCGCGACATGGAAGAGAGTTGATAGAACAGAGTATCAAACATTCCCTGTCCCTTATCAAGGGGGCTTTCGGGCGCGAATTCTCTCGCTCTGCCTCAAATTGCCCACATCTATGCCCCTTCCCTCCGTTTTTCTTTGGCGCCTTTTTAACTGTCTTCGGGTGCGGGGCGATGGGGGGGTGGCTACCTCTTCCCCTTCTGATTTGGAAAGGATGGTAGGGAGTGGGGGGGTTGGCCCAACACTTCAGGCGATTTCTCTCTACCCTTCTCTGCAGCCGAAGGGACTTGATCTCCCTCCTCCTCCCCCTCTGTCTGTAACTGCTTCACATTCCTAGGGGTGGAGTGTGTGGGAAACGAGTCTGTTGCCTGTTCAAGGTTTCCCCCCTCTATCTGGGAAGCCTCCTCCTCCCCTCCAGACTGCTCAGCCCAACTGCCCCCCTCTCCTAGCTCATTCTCAGAAACATCAGAATCCCAACCATACATCCTGACAGGAGGAAGGGCGGGATATAAATAAAATAACAAGCAAACAAATAAACAAATAAATAAACTCTATGGTTCTATCATTTTCCCCATCTGCAGCTAATAGCAGCTTGTGGGGAGGATTTAAGCTGAGGGAATGGCATAAGAGAGAAAGCGTTACACTTTTCTATTCCAATGCTCTGGTGCTGATCCAAATCCCTTGACACCCACAACTGCTTTCAACCAAAGAAAAAGAGACTGAAAGATCCAATTATGGGTTTCCAACATTGGTTGGACCTGTCAAAAATAATCCCAAAGATCCCTAAAGGGGCAATTTTACTAAATGGTGAAAAATATTATATTTCTTCAATGTAATGTGACAAAATATACAGTGCAGTAAATATACAGTGCAGTAGAGGAGAGGCTGAAAGAGAGAGCATGTCTGTAAAAGAACCTCCTGTGCTTTCTGTTCAGCATTTTGGTGCTAAATTTAATTGTGGGTGGGGGTGAACAAGTGAGGAGATAATCTGTTGTACAGGGCTTCTGTGTCCCCTTTCTTCTTTTTAGACTAAGTGTTTCTCTCCACATCATCTCAATGATGTGGAAAGGTCTGAAGGAGAAAAGACTGCTAAATGTGCGCAGGCTGTCATTATGAGATGGAACCCTGTGTGCTTAGGATTCCAGCTCATGGGGACATTAGGCAGATTTTCTCCTTCAGAATTCTCCCCAACACATTGACAGTTTCGGACGAGTCAGCGTGGGGTAAGTTAGTGGGGATGTGGCAAGTGCATGTGGGCCCTCTCTCCGTCTCCACATCACTGAAATCACATGGAGAGAAATGCCCAAAGAGAACCCTGGGTCTGTAATTCTCCAAGTCTATAAAACACAATTGGGGCTTGAAGACGGAATCAATGTGCAAATTTGGAAGGTCTGCAATCTCTTTTTTCTGCTGAACAGAGCCTTGGCTAAGCCATTAAACAAAACTGAAAGTTCCAAACTTGGTCTTCTTTTTTAATGTTCAAAGTAAAAGCGCTTAACAAAACACAGTGGGGACGCAAAAGGATATGTGGCTGCAGGCTTTTTTTCAATCTACAGCTGTGACTCTAAACACATCTACTTGGAAATTCAGTTCTTCTGAAATCAATAATATTTACTCACAAGTAAATATGTTTAGGATTAAGGATCCTGGGTCAGAAGTTTAACAAGTGAGACTTATAAGAATATGTATTAAGGCCTTTCCAGAAGACAAAGCCCCTGCACCCGCTTGATGTTGCTTTTAAATACATTATTGTGCTAGCCCCAATCTAGCACCAGCAGTGTGATATTTCATCCCCATTTAATGAATTATGCAGTTCTGCTGTATAGTGTACAAATGTTCAGCCCTGGGAAAAACAACCACAGGAGATGTGCACTCCTCTAGTGCAGAGGGAATGGCATAGCCTTTTAAGAACAAAATAAAATAAAAGGAAAGGAGTTTTTGCAGTAGAATGTTGCTGCAGGAAAAATAAACAGCCTTGCTGGGTTTGTCACTGTTTTGTGAAGACTTAGTTAAATGCTCCTTGACTAGAATTATATACAAAAAGAGAGCATTCAGTTTTAAGGAAAAAACATAATCACAGGCAGGGATGGCAGCGCTCATCACTAATGGTTCTAGCTGTGGCTATGGCACCCATGCAATACATCCTACACAGCACTCACAAAATAACCAGGAATATGCTACGTAGGGGACGAATCCAGTTTCCCCACTGACATAGTACATGCTTAGACAATGCCAAATTCCAGGCCAGATGCATTTTTTTAAAAGGTGGACATCCAAATCCAGACAAATGAAACAGCTGCTCATTTATTGTGCAAAAAGTGATCATCTGGAAAGGCCCTTAGTACTCAAATTCCTGTAATTTAGGAGAGAAATGACATTCTGTATGCTGGTAGTGTTTCCATTCCTTTGCGGAAAATCTGGTGAAGACTACTTGAGTTTTTGTTAGAGTCTGCACAAGATAAATTTAAATAGGAGTTTTAAAGTCAGGAATCAATAAAAAACAAAGTAAAATCCACATCTGAGCCCAACATTCTTCATTGCAAACTTAAAGCCTAATAGCTGATAAGGTACATTTCCTTCTAAAGTCCCGTTCTAGCCGAGATAGAAAACCTAAAACCATAAATACAAGCAACAGTAACTCAGGAGCAACCCTTCTCCTATTTCTATTCTCTATAGGAAGATTTCCTGCATTGTTGTTTTAAAATACTTTCATATATTAAATGTTTTTAAACCTTTCATATATTTGGTAGTATTTGTCCATTGTAATTATTATTATTTGAAGAAAAAGTATTTCACTTGATAATCCACTGAGCCAAAAAAGGATTGAGAGCAATATTGTTCCAGAAAATGGGCTTAGACTCTGGATATAAGCGACTACACATTAATCAGTACAGTAGGGCCCCACTCATACGGCAGGTTACATTCCAGACCCCTGCCTGAAAGTGAAACCTGCCAAAAAGCGGAACTCATTCAATAGAATGGTGCCTGATGCCCAAAACCGTATGAATGAGGCCTTACTCTAATTGAAAGCCTCCGTATTAGTGGAACACCGCAAAGCAGGCCGCCGAAAAGCAGGGCCCTACTGTATATTGAAACGGATAATTTTAATATATTCAATATGATAAAATAGAAATAGGGCAAAGGGTTCAAAATAGCTTATGGCGATTCATGGGATGGAAGAAGCATTTCCCATTAGACACATCTAATTTAAAATGAAGATTTAATATATAAACTGTTAAATACTTACAGTTCCATCTCTATCCGGTGATCCTCTGTAACAAAGTAAAAATAAGTACCATTACAACAAAAGATCAAGCAACTACATTAATTTTTGAAAACAATTGTTTTCATAGATTGGTGTTCTGCACTGCAAAATTATGTCAGTATAGCCCCTTTCACATGTGAATTATGTGAAGGGGTATTATGCATAGGAAAAGGTTGCAGGGCCATGCCACTGGTCCCACACTTGAGGCCATGCTGCTCTTCAGGCCTTCTACAGCTCAGCCCCTCTAGATCTCTTCGCACATAAACTTTCCATGCGTTCTGAAACCATATAGGATTGGGGTCCTAAACACATCAAAGATCCACATCTAACTTGTGGACTGGGACAAGGACCTGCATAACCTCAGGGGCATACCAGTGGTGCAGCCCCACTGTCCCATACATCCCATCATGCTCCTTCACACATGAAAGGGACTTACACAAGTGACTTGAGACTAGGGATGTTCCAGAATTCTGCCCAGTTTGGATTTGGTACAGAATTTTCTATTAATTCATTTATTTGCTATTATTGAGGATCGAATTTTTAAGTAGTGATTTTCTGCAGCCATTTTCAGAAATTGATTTATATATATATAATGTTTTATTGATATTTCCTTTCAAAATATTGTTTTCCTTTAATTTACCAATGTTTCCTTTCAAAATATTGATATTAATATCAATGTTTTTTTCTAGGGGGTGACAGATTGGTAAAAGCAGCAGCTTGTGGTCCAAGATCGAACTTGAATTGACACCAGCCTGTTAGGTCGACAGTATGCTTTTGAACTGCTTGAGACACCTGTGTGACTGTTTTACATCAAATCAAAACAGGTTAGTTGACTGAGAAGAGAAGATGTAGCAGCAAGGCAGTCAACAAGGCATACTTTCATCATAGACATCTCTACCTGCTGCTGTTTCACCACCACCACCCCCAAAAAAACACTTGAAGCAACTCTCCTATGAGGAAAGAAGTATCAGCCGATGAAGCAAATAGCTATCGCAGTTCCTGCTTTTAAAAGGTTATATAAAAGACCATGCACTTTTTGTTTACATTTGCACCCAGGCTATGGTCTGAAGGCACATGAGGCCACCACCTTGCTGAAGCTAAGCAGGTCTGGGTCTGGTCAGTGCCTGGATGGGAGACCACCTGGGAACCACATGTATGCCACCTTGGGTTCCATGGTGAAAAAAAGGCGGGGTATAAATGTAACAAACAAACAAACATTTTTAACAATTTGTTACTGGTTTTTAATGCTTTGGAATTCTTGCTGACAAGAGCAAGGGCAAAAATGCTTTAAAAATAAGTACTAGTTTCTCTCTCATTAAACCATATTCAAGGAACACATGGAAGGGAGTGGGGCCATACATGCTGGTCCTGCCTCCAGCATTACCGTCCCTTTAGGATTCTCTCTCTTGCAGGGAGGATTATGAGCCCATTCTATTGAAAGTGCTTAGAATTTTCTTTCAGGTCTTCACACTAAACTTGTGAAAGTTGGAAGTGGAGGAGGCAGGAACAGGGATTTATGGTGAGGGTCTGCTAAATACAGCCCACACACACACACACACTGTGGATGCAAGAAGATCTAACCCCTAAATAAGGCTTCTCTCTTTCCACCACAAATTTCTATCTGTGAAATAAAAATAACAGCCTATGTGCACAAGGCTATTTGTCAGACTGAACACAATAAAGGAGGATAAAACATCTCACAAGTAAAGATTGCTATATATTAAGCATAGCAGTAGTGGAAGATAGCTGACAAGACCGCCACAGTTTCCTGATAGCAGGCTCATTTCACTTCTATAAGATCTCAGTATTTAGAGATTCATACTGCAAAATAGGAGGAAAAAGTCTGAACAGGAAAACAGCACCAGAGGCCTCAGCCATTAATGTCCTCACTAACTTATGTGTTTCAAAATTGTATTTTCGACCATCCCATCATAAATACACACTTCCATTTTATGATAGTATTTATTATTTATTTATTTATTTATTTTTAAAACTTATATACCGCCCGACTAGCAATAGCTCTCTGGGCGGTGAACATAGATACAATAAAATACAATATAATACAAAACATCAGTCGAAAATCAAATTTCACAATCTAAAAACAGCAAAGGCTAAAATCAAATTACAAACATTACAATCATTAACAAAAAATTAAAATGCCTCGGAGTAGAGAAAGGTTTTAACCTGGCGCCGAAAGGATGATAGTGTCGGCGCCAGGCGAACCTCCTCGGGGAGACTATTCCATAGTTCGGGGGCCACCACTGAGAAGGCCCTTGATCTTGTCACTGCCCTCCGGGCCTCCCTATGAGTCGGGACCCGGAGGAGGGCCTTCGTAGCAGACCGTAGTGTACGAGCCGGTTCATAGCGGGAGAGGCGTTCCGACAGATATTGAGGTCCCGCGCCGTATAAGGCTTTATAGGTTAATACCAACACTTTGAATTTGGCCCGGAAGCGTATTGGAAGCCAGTGCAAGCGGGCCAAAACAGGTGTTATATGGTCAGACCGCTTCGTTCTTGTTAGCAGTCTGGCCGCCGCATTTTGCACCAGCTGTAGCTTCCGAACCGTCTTCAGAGGTAGCCCTACGTAGAGCGCATTACAGTAATCCAAACGTGAGGTTACCAGAGCATGTACTACTGATGTAAGATCCTCCTTACTCAGGTAGGGACGTAGCTGGGCTACCAATCGAAGTTGGTAGAACGCATTCCGTGCCACAGAGGCTACATGAGCCTCAAGTGACAGGGAAGAGTCTAGAACGACTCCCAGACTACGAACCTGTTCCTTTAGGGGGAGTGTAACCCCATCCAGGACAGGATATGTATCCACCATCTGATTGGAAAAACCATCCACCAACAGCATCTCAGTCTTATCAGGATTGAGTCTCAGTTTGTTAGTTCTCATCCAGTCCATTGTCGCGTCCAGGCAACGGTTCAGCACATTGACCGCCTCACCTGAGGAAGATGAAAAGGAGAAGTAGAGCTGCGTGTCATCAGCGTACTGGTGACAACGCACTCCAAAACTCCTGATGACCGCACCCAACGGCTTCATATAGATGTTAAAAAGCATGGGAGACAAAACCGAACCCTGCAGGACCCCACATTGGAGTACCCACGGTGTCGAGCAATGTTCCCCAAGCACTATCTTCTGGAGACGGCCTGCCAAGTAGGAGCGGAACCACTGCCACGCAGTGCCTCCAACTCCCAACTCCGCAAGCCTCTCCAGAAGGATACCATGGTCGATGGTATCAAAAGCCGCTGAGAGATCAAGGAGAATCAACAGAGTTACACTCCCTCTGTCTCTCTCCCGACATAGATCATCAAACAGGGTGACCAAGGCCGTCTCAGTGCCGAAACCGGGCCTGAAACCCGATTGAAATGGATCTAGATAATCGGTTTCATCCAATAGCGCCTGGAGTATAAAGCTACACCATTCATGCTCCCAGAGAGCCCATAAAAAGGGCAACTTAAATTATTAAAGATTATGCTGGGCATTTGGGTTGATGCAATGTAGACTATTTGTTATCTCAATATTTTTCTCCAGAGAAATATATTTAAAACAGTTTTTGTTGTCTCTGTGCCATTGTAGTAAGGTATCAACATTGGAGGGAAGGGTTTTTTGAGAATAAGCTGGTTCTGTCTGGTTTCTTGATAGACTGACATTGGTATGCGCAATAAAACAAAATACACATTTCTGCCTGTTCCTCTCCATGTTGTTTGTTCATGTAGTCCAGTTCCCCTTTAAATTAAGATTTCATAAGGACAATGTGCATTCCACAAATAGTCTTACAGTAAAAATATAACTAGTTGTCCCTGATATTTTAGGGAGAGTTATTCAGGTTTACCAGATTTAGAAGACTACAAATCACATTTAATTTTCAAAATTGAATAAATAAAAATGGAATCAATATTTCCCATTTTATTCACTGAAAAATCATATTTACTTCTTGGTGACCGTACCTCTGATACTTTATCAAATTTAAATGGCAGCAAACATTAATTTGCCACTGTATAGACATGCAGTGGTGGAGGCGAACCCATAAAGCGATATCCAGTGTTGGTCATTCTCAGACTAGATTCATTGAAAATCAATGGTCTTAAGAAACAAGTCCATTGATTTTCAGTAAAACCACATATTTTTAGTGGGTCCAGTCTGAGAATGACCAACATTGGGTATCATTCACAATACGTAAGCTTGTAAAGAGTTTGTTGTGCATATGCATTACATTTTTATGTGTAGAAGGCACTGTATACAACAACGTAATGTATACCGAACAGCCCTTAATGCTTACTCTCTAATCAGAGAAGTGCCAGGACTCAAACCTGCCTAGGAAGTCATGGCTTCTAATCTCAGATCGATGGAGGTTAGTTTTTTAGTAGTGCGGGAAATGCACTCTGCCCTTCTTCAGAGGTACCATTATCTTTCTTATGTTACATGTTCCAGAACTGGAGCCCAAGCACTAAAACAGCTTCAGCCACTGAATGTGGATCCTCTAAGTGGATCTCAAGAATAGCTGCAGCAACCTCCTGTAGCCTGTTGCTAAGCAAGCCATTCACAAGCTGGGTCTGCAGTAGAGGTATGCACCTTGAAGGTGAGACAATAACTGTTTTCCCTACACTTGGGGCAGACCATAAACATGTTATTGACAACTAATACTGTTTTTCACTTTTTCCCAGATCACCAAGAGTTATATTCCAACTTGCTTCTGACGGCTTCTTCTCCCTCTTAAACAATGAACAGATGGAAGGATCTGGCAACTGCTACCTCACAATTCTTATCTATAAAAATTATTCCTTGTAAGTCAAGTATCACTCAGATTTTTCCAAAATGGGCAAAAACAATCCACAAAACAATCTGACAGGCAAACTGACCCGCAGTAATTGAAGGGGCAGACACAGGATGGCCAGTATCACTGAGGGCATTTTCACCCATTATTTTAATTTTTTTTTAAATGCATTTATTTGCCACCACCATCTTTCCATCTTTTAGCTCTTTCCACACTGATGTTTTCCATTTAAGCTTGTCAGAAAAAAATAGTTCAATTTGTACCAAAAAATGTGCTCCAGAAACAGAGGACAGGAAAACAGAATATTCCCCCCCCACACACACACACACATCATCCAGAAAGTGTGGATTGCGTGTTACAAAACAACTTCACATCAAAAGCTATTCACCAATCCCATCATGTTCTAAACAATCACCATGACAGTGAAGTATAGCTGAAAAGCCAGGACAATTCTATATAGGCAAAAAGCATCACATGTTTTCTTTTTCTAAGAGATGCCTTTGCTTACAGTCAAAGCTCTGTGTTCAGATTAGGGATGGGATCTGCTGGCTAGTGCTGTTTCGAAAGCATTCTGTCAACCTAACCGGCAAGTATTGATTCGAGTTTGTTCTTTGCCTGCTACCCACTGCTTTTACTGATCCATTTTTTTTCCTCCCAAAAAATATTGATATGAATATCAATATTTTGAAAGGGAATATCGATAAAATTATTGGCCTTAATATAGATATTTTAGAGATGGATTAAAAAAACAGTTTTTTGAAAATAGCTGCAGAAAATCACTACATTAAAATCTGATCTGCAGTGATAAGAGAATAAGCAAACTAATGGAAAATTCTGTACCAAATCCAAATTGGGCTGACTTCTAGCACTTCCCTAATTCAGATATATTACACAATTAGAAAAAGATTTTTTTTGGAGGGCCAAATCCCATAAGTATTTCAAACAGAAAGTTTCAGTCTCAGTCTTTCAGAAAAGGATTAGTTTTTGAGGAATGAAGTAAAGCCTTAAAGATTTTTTTCCAAGGGAATATACAGGTGATCTACAAAATGCCCAAAGACACCACCATGACTTGAAAACATGCAAAATGATCTAAGACACCCACAAAATATCAGGCAGTTCTCACATGTAGTGGTAAGGTATTTTAAAGTATGCATTACTGGACACTGCTTTGCTGATATTTGATTGTGCATTTCAAATAGCACATTTAATATTGGTATAATTTACCACCATTCAAGATTGACACCCTTGCTCTTTCACTCTACATACTTACGTGGAGTCAGTGTCCTTTTCTTTCTTCCGTATTCCAAAGGCTTTCCTTGTACGTTTTTTCAATCCTGTGGAGACAAAAGGGAAAATATACATTGAATCACTCCGATAGCTTAAAATTTGTTATAAACCAGCTTGAGTGAATTGGGCTTGAAGGTATAATAGACGCTCTAAAAATAATGTTAACAATATTATGGCATAATGAATAAAACACGACTGGTGGCTCTGTAATTTATTAACATGCACAATTAGAAGACAGAATGGCTTTAGAACCAACACACAAAAAAGGCATTTTTTTCCAATCCCAATCAGGGCAGCATATTTTTTTATTATTTATTTATTTATTTAATAAATTTATATCCTACCCTTCCTCCCAAAGGAGCCCAGGGTGGGAAACAACAAGTGATCAAACATCTTAAAAGACTTTGTTGTTGTCGTTGTTGTCGATTTCCTTGCAAATACGACTCAAAGCAACTCACAACAACAGTAAAACACTGAAACTAATTATAACATACAAACCTTATAAACACATTTGTAGAAATAAAAGATCGGTCTTGCAAAACCTGCCTTAACTATTTTTAAACTATCTTTAAAACAACTGCAATGCAGATGCAGACTGGGAAAGATCTTAAAAGGCTTCTTGGTCTTCAGTAGGTGTTGAAAAGGCAACAGAGACAGCGTCTGTCTAATATTTAATGGGAGGGAATTCCAAAGGATAAGTGCCACTGTTACACTAGAATTTAAGGTTCGTTCCCGCTGGTTGAGAAAACCCAATCACTCAAACAACAGAGACTCAAAATAGCAACCAAGGCCTTTTATTATCTATATGGTTTGCAAAGCGGAGATCTCACAGTGACTCGTGTCAGTCTATGAGATCTGAAGCATACATGATTTTACAGGCAGTTATACACTTTGGTTCCAAGAAGTTGGCAGTACACACAAATTCCGAAGGTGGAGGTAGTCATGCTCTGTAATTTTGCACTGTAGCTACAAGATAAGCAAATTGCAACCTCTAAATGGACATTGTATTCTTCACAGTTTTGCTGACTTCTTAGCAAATAGTCAATGACCTAATGTTGTCAACTTACCTAAACTTAAAAGGTCACTTGTTAATATCATTCTACATGTATTGTCAGCATTTCTATAGGTACAGGAAACTTTTAATTACATTTTCAGTGTAACACCACAACAGCACTACATTGTGCAGAATGGACCTCCTGATAAGATGATATTTGCAGGAGGCCCTCACTCTGAGAGTGTAGTGATCGATTGGGCACATAGAAGGAGATGAGACGATCTTTCAGGTATACTCCCAAGTAATGTTAGGTTAAGGACCACACTACAAATGACAAAATAATCAGACAAGAAAGTAAGTAGCAAATATTTTAAGGTATGAAAAATGCATGCTTTTGTAAGCTGTTTATCATGTTCCTGTCATATTTACTTAGAAACGTAAAACACCTGAAGCAAAAAAACAAGAGCAGTTTTTGGACCATTTACATTATTTGTAACTATTGGCTGCCTAACAGAGCAATCTTACAGTTTTCTTCTGCTGATAGACAGGTGTCTACCATAATCATTTTTAAATGGGAATATGCTCCATTAGCAGCAGGTTAGCTCAGTCTCTGGAGAAGCAACTGTATTTTCTGCCCCAAATACAAATATTATGTTCTAATAACACAATTTCTATGTTATTAGGAACCACTGTATTTCTCAGTACTCTACTACAGGGGATGGAGAACCTGTGGCCTTCCAAATTTTGTATTATAATCCCCTTCATCCCTGACTATTGGCCATGCCGGTTTGGGCTGATTGGAGTTGGAGTCCAACAACATCTGGAAAGCCACAGGTTCCCCACCATGTACTATAGTCTCACACAAATACTCCTCAGCCTATTTACTTCTGCTAAAGCAAGGCTGTGCATGGGAAAAACAGCCATAATTGGGGAGGGGTAAAGTATGTTCATGCAACTACAACTGTCTTTCTATGCATTCACACTAAGAGCTCTTTTATTACAATAGTAAAACAAGAACCTCTTTAGTCTCCTCTCCAAACCAAGCTGAAATGCCTGTTCATTTCATGGGCAAAAAAGGAAGACAAAAATCATTTTTCTAACAAAAATCATCATATCAATGATATGTAACAATATAAGAGCCTTTACAGAAATTGGATGCTTGTTCTGTAGTCTTCAATAAGGCAATAATATTCTATGGGTCTGTGATACTGCAGAAGAAAGAAAAATCTTTCAAACTAAAGTGATACTCCCCTGTCCACTAAGCACCAGGAAACACTCCCTCCCCTTGCTCCCAGCTAGCTAAGGCTTGCTTACTGTTCAGTGCAATATTCCTTTGCTGAAGATACCTACCACATATATCTATCTTTAGACATGGGAGAGACACAACCACCAAAGAACCCTTAAGTATTTCTATGTAAACATTATATAAATCAGAAGGGAATGGCTTCTGTAATAGGTTCCTGAGCTCAGAACTTGTTGCTACAGTGATACCTGCTCATATAATCTCCAGAAGCCAAGCTAATAATCACCTTACTACAAAAAAAATGCTCACATTTCCTGCAAGTATCTTTAGAGAGTAGAGCATGTGCAACTCTGTCATCTTGTTGGGAAAAAGTCTGTCATCAGCACAACTGCTACCAGAGGATTGAAAGGTGAAGCAGAGCAAAGTAATTTGATGTCATAAGCACTGTCTATAAAAAGGGTGCTTTGTCAGACAAGACTATTGCAAAAAAATAAAATGCACACCTTGAGCAATCTTTCCCATCTATCTATAGACTACTTCATATATTACAAAGTAACAAGTCCAGGTCTACCGCAAAGGGTACTTGTGGCAGGCAGCAATAGCCAATCCTGACTCCAGTTGCATGCCTGGAACATTCACACGTCATATTTTTAGATAGAAAAATCAAACATTCTACATGTACATCTAAAAACAATGCATGAGGCAGACTTATATTTAATGTAAGATACTTTTACTGTTTTCAGCATGTAATATAACTGGATTCCCACCTAAAGCCTAGCGAATAAACCTGTTTCTTATACAGTGCCTTGCAAAAATAATAAGACCCCTGACCAATGTTTCTTACAAACATTTCCCAACCTAAAACCAATGTCACCTTACCATAATTGATTTTGAGTTTCAGTGTCCCAAACTAAAATATCATACAGAATGAAATTACAATGTACTATTTGTAATTCAGTAATATGAGAGCGTTGGTCAGTGGTCTGATTACTTTTGCAAGACACTGTATATCTCCATTAGTTAGAAAAACTTAGGGTGCAATCCACATATGTATGCCAGGCTGTGGGGAGTTGGATATGACAGACCTCCGACTGAGCCGTGGCAGAGCTGGAACCCTGCTGGCTCAGCCACGGGTTCACTGGGGAAGACCAGCCCAGTGGAAGGGGTGCCAGCATAAGGCCTGAAAAAGGGGCATTCTGGGGACGTGTCAGAGGAAGGACGGGGGGGGACTTATGCTACATCCAACTGCCATTCGGAGTGGTCCTGCAGGTCCTGATCTGGGCCAAAGTTACGCTGAGTAGAAGGTCGGTCTACGAAAATAATTATAATGGAAGTCTATGGAGAGTGTTTACTCCCTGGCAAGGGTATTCATGAGAGCCAGCTTGGACTTTCCATACCCTGCATGCAGCTCCCGGCTAAGCCCAGGTTCAGTCAGCCTGGAGACTCCCAAATAGCAATTGGATGCCATGGACTTACACGCCGGCTCCTCCCTTGCTGGCACCCCTTCTGCCAGCTTCCCTTGAGTTTGATTGCTCTGCCCAATGGCAACTCTAACTTTACAACAGAGAGGACAGCCATTCTAGATAGAGAGAAAAGAAGCTGGGTCATTCTGGGTGGGGCTGATGGAAATTGCAGCCCCCCAAAAAAATAATCTGGAGGGCACCAGGTTAGGGATGGATGGCACAGAGTGATGAACAACCCTAGTCCATTACAAGTAAGAAGCCAGGGATAAAGCCTTAAACTAATCCTTATGCAAGGATTTTTAAATAAAAATAAAGTTGTCAGGAACTGTATCGAAATGTATCTCTAGATACAGATATATGCATAGACCCCTATGCAATGATAGATTCGAACAAAAGTTAAAATGCAACATCCCAATAAAACATCCCCCCTTTAGGATGCACACCTTAACGTGGTGAGGGGGTCTGAGAGTGTTGAAGAAGCTGAGAGCAATGCCGTCAAGAGCTGCAGGGGAAAAATGATTAAATGTTTTTAGCCTGGTACCTAAGAACCAAAAAAGTTGGTACCAGGTGCATCTCATTAGGGAGGGAATTTCAGAGCTGGAAACCCACGTGAAATGACTGAAACCAGCAATGCTATAATCACTTCCAGGACACATCCACTAACAATTGACTGAGAAAAAAATAAGCCCACCTAATTCATTTAAGATGAAAGTTAAAGTAACCCACAACTATTTTTATTATGTTCTGGTGGCATGTGGTATATCCTCACAACTTAGACATTATCTTTTCATATACAAATGCCATGAAAATGTCTTTTTGTCTCATATTCCCCAAGATTACAACTAACAAGTAGCAGAGTTATGAAAACCAGTTCCATGTCCAGCCGATTTTGCATAATTGAAAGGTAGGCACAATATTAGGTGTTTGTCAAATATGCACAAGTGCAAAGTAAACTGTGGACCAAGCTGAACATAACAGTTAAATAGTTCATCAACCACTTCATTGATTTTATTCAAAGTTAAAAAGTGAAAGCCACATACCCACCCCAATTGGGACAATGGCACAAAAGGGGAGAGTTTAATGCTTTCCCGTGCCATTTTTTCACAAAAAAAACCCAGATACTATTTGCCCCTGAAACTAGCCCCCCTTCTAAAGAACTGGAGATACACGCCTCCCTATGTGACATACTCTCTTTCGAGAACTAAAAGTCCCAAAGTTGCTTAGATCTTGAAGACATTCCCTATGCCAAAGATGGAAAACCTGTGACCCTCCAGACATTGTTGGACTGCAACTCTGATCATTAGGCAAGGAACTGTAGCTCAGTGGCACAGCACCAGTACAGCCCATGTGGTAAGGTGGAGCCACCCTCCAAACACTGACGTTCCTGCAACTTATCTGAAGAACTAAGGGAACAATGTTTATAGGGCATTTGCCAGAGGACTCTAATTTTCAATCGTTTTTCTGCTGGTGCTGCTGTTTTAAATAGTCTTAGATTGTTTTTCCTGTTTTGTAGACTGCTTCGGATATTTTAATAGAAAATCAACACTAAAATATTTTAAATAAATAAATAAGAACATAAGAACATAAGAAGAGCCTGCTGGACCAGGCCAGTGGCCCATCTAGTCCAGCATCCTGTTCTCACAGTGGCCAACCAGGTGCCTGGGGGAAGCCCGCAAGCAGGACCCGAGTGCAAGAACACTCTCCCCTCCTGAGGCTTCCGGCAACTGGTTTTCAGAAGCATGCTGCCTCTGACTAGAGTGGCAGAGCACAGCCATCATGGCTAGTAGCCATTGATAGCCCTGTCCTCCATGAATTTGTCTAATCTTCTTTTAAAGCCGTCCAAGCTGGTGGCCATTACTGCATCTTTTGGGAGCAAATTCCATAGTTTAACTATACACTGAGTAAAGAAGTACTTCCTTTTGTCTGTCCTGAATCTTCCAACATTCAGCTTCTTTGAATGTCCACGACTTCTAGTATTATGAGAGAGGGAGAAGAACTTTTCTCTATCCACTTTCTCAATGCCATGCATAATTTTATACACTTCTATCATGTCTCCTCTGACCCGCCTTTTCTCTAAACTAAAAAGCCCCAAATGCTGCAACCTTTCCTCGTAAGGGAATCGCTCCATCCCCTTGATCATTCTGGTTGCCCTCTTCTGAACCTTTTCCAACTCTATAGTATCCTTTTTGAGATGAGGCGACCAGAACTGTACACAGTATTCCAAATGCGGCCGCACCATAGATTTATACAACGGCATTATGATATCGGCTGTTTTATTTTCAATACCTTTCCTAATTATCCCTAGCATGGAATTTGCCTTTTTCACAGCTGCCGCACACTGGGTCGACATTTTCATCGTGCTGTCCACTACAGCCCCGAGGTCTCTCTCCTGGTCGGTCACCGCCAGTTCAGACCCCATGAGCATATATGTGAAATTCAGATTTTTTGCTCCAATATGCATAATTTTACACTTGTTCATATTGAATTGCATATACCTACACGTGATACAGCCACATCTTGCTATGAATACAGATTGGGCAGCAAGAAGCAGAAGGAGTTTAAATTAAATGGAGCTAAAGGATATCGGCCAATCTTCCATTTTTTAAGAATAAAACCTAGCTTAGGCTGCAATCTGACACTTGTCTACTCAGAAGTAAGCTCCACTGGGTTTAATGGGACTTACTCCCAGGTGAGTGTGCACTGGATTGCAGCCTAAGTCAATGCACTAACTGAAGAACTAAGATGAACAAAAACTGCCAACTGAAAGTGGACATGCTCTCTTTTTCTATCTCACATAAACACTGGATGTTTCCTTTCATAATTCATAACATTGTAAAGGTTTGTACCAGCCCCCAAGAAATAATTCTTGGACACTGACTGAGAGAACCCCCGTTCCGCGCCCGGGACTTACCGGGAGAAGGGACATGTTTTGCGGCCGCAGCCAAGCCGCCATCTTGGTGAGGGGGCATGCACGCAGCACGCTGGCACACTGACGTAGCACGCAGCTAGGGGCGGGGCGGCAGATGGCCATTTAAGGCCGTACCGCGAGCCGCCCACCCTCACTTCAAATTTTTGGTGGCAATTTTAAACGGTCGGGAGGCCCTCCTGCATCGGCGGTGCGACGCGGCTCAGATCGCCCGCCGATGCACGCGGCTTCTCCAGGCCTACAGGCCAGGCCTTGGTGCGGGGCCGGCGGTGAGGAGCGGTCGGCACGGCTCAATCACAGAGCAGCGCGGCTGGGGCGCGGCGAAGAGCCCCTGGCTCCGGGCTGGGGCAGTGGTGAGCCTAGGCCTCCGGAGGCCCTCCAGCTACAGAGGAGCGGCCTGCAGGACCAGACCCGGTGGGGCAGCGGGGACAGCTCTAGGCCACCCAGCGGCTGAGGTGTGGTGGCAGCGGCCATCCAGTGGCCATCCAGCTGCGGAGGCGCGGCCTGCAGGAGACATCGGCAGGCCCGGTGGGGCAGCAGAGGGAGCCCTAGGCCATCCAGCGGCGGAGGTGTGGCGGCAGCGGCCATCCAGCGGCAGAGAGAGCCCTAGGTCTCGGGAAGCCCTCCAGCACAGCAAAGCTGCACGACGACGGCAGCACGGCCTAGCGGCAGCGGCGGAATTCAGGCGAGGTGGCCTTGTGGCTGCGTTCTTTTCTCTTTAAATTACTCTTTAAATTACTATCCAGGGGACCCCTGTGGGAAGGTTCTCAGTCCATAGCAAGGGAGTGGTTCCCAGACCCATCTTGCACACCACCCCATTGGTCGCTTAACAGTCCAGGGGCCAGGATTGTGGGGGTGCGATAAAGGGGCCCATGGGCAGGGGACTGATTTGAGTAGGGGACACGGTCCAGCTGGACGGTGAGGGTGCGGGGTCCCCCCTTAGGTATCCCCAGGCTGACCACCTCTCATTACTGCAGAAGGCATCGTCCCCCTACACGCTAGCTCAGGATGCCACCCAAAAAAGGTCAAGGTGGGCCAAAAGGGAAGGGAAGGGCCCCCAGGGCAGAGGGTAGATGCCTACCCCCTGCTGCGGAGGATGGGGGACAGGTGGCAGGCATACCATGGACCACTATACTGGCTAGGTTAGAAGCCCTGGAGAGGGGCCCTGCCCAGCCGGCAACAGGGAGAACAAGGGAACCACCCCCCAAGCAGCCCCGGGAGAAAGTGCAGCGTCCAGTTGGCGGGGCTAACGCTGTGGCTATTACTTCTACCTTAGCGCGACTGGACGCACTGGAGGCAGGGCCTAGTGGGGCCGCAGCAAGAGCGCCCGGAGCAGAAGCAGGAACAGCGTTGTCTTCACATGCAGCCCCAGGACCACAGCCCATGCATGGGCTTTCAGCGGACAACATAGGGGGTGAGTCTCCCTGGGCAGCACAACAACAGGGGCAGCCCCCATGGGGCTGGCCCCCGTGGGGGTTTCCATACTGGCCCTTTTCCCCACCAGCTGAAACCAAGCGGTATGGGCAAGCGGGGATCACCATGGGGGCGGGGCATGGCACACCACAACAGCCGCCTCCCCTAGGGGTGGCCTGTGAGCAGGTCTGGCAGGCCACTGCCGGAACAGGGATGGGAGTGGGGGCTCAGCCCTCCTGGTCGGTACCCCCCCCAGCAGAGGACACTGACCCTCTGGGCTCAGTGAGGGAAGGGGCTATACCTTTCGGGGAGACATCAGCCCCACTGGGCTTTCACCTGCTGCCCGCTACAAAAGAAAAAATTTGGAAAGGGGAGTACGTCGACTTATTCTCACTTCTGTACAGGGAACCAGTGAGGAGGGAGAAGGATAAGGGTGAAGAGGCAGAACCTGACAAGCCCAAGAGGCGGCGCATTGAACGCACTTGGGGTAATTGGTTGCCTGCATTTCTGACATACATGGGGGTGGTGATGCAGAAACAGCCACAGAGGGGCCCTATTCTGATTAAATACCTCGATATCGTATATCGGGGCTACTCCGAGTTCCAGGGGGCAGCATGGCTCGCCTATGACGAAGCGTTTCATATGAGGGCAGCCTTTGATACCTCCCTTCCCTGGGACAAAAAGGAAGCGGACCTGTGGCTACAGTTTATGTCTCACTCCAAGCCCATAGCCGGGGATAGAACAGACAGCGGCCACCTCCTGGCCCGCCAGGCAGCAGCAGCTCCTTCCCGCGGGCCTGCGGGGCAGGGGGTTCAACCCTGCCTGCTCTGCTGGGAGTTCAGCTCCCGAGGCCACTGTGGTCGTAACCCCTGCAGGTTCCGACACGAGTGTGCAATATGCGGGGGCCCGCATTCCTGCGCTGCCTGCCCCAGGGGCCGCCCCTTCAGAGGTAGGAACAGGGACTCACCTGGCGCAAGGAGACCGGGAGCTGCTAGCGCAGCTCAAGGAAAGGGGCCCCAGTCCAGTTAAACTCTCCGAACTCCAGCGCTTGCTCTGCTGTTACCCCCGAGTCCAAGATGCCCACTTTTTGCTACAGGGCTTTACAGAGGGTTTCCGGATTCCCTATTTGGGTCCCAGGCACCCCTTCATGTCCCGCAACCTAAAATCAGTGGTGGGCATGGAATCGGTCGTGGGGGAAAAAATTAGGAAGGAGGTCATGGCAGGCCGCGTGCTGGGCCCCTTTGCGGCACCACCCATCCCTTCACTCAGAGTTTCCCCGCTGGGCCTTGTTCCTAAGAAGGCACCAGGAGAATTTCGCCTTATACACCACCTGTCCTTTCCCCAGGGTGGGTCAGTAAATGACTTCGTCCCATCAGACCTCTGCTCTGTCCGCTACACGTCATTCGACTGCGCGGTTCGTATGGTTAGGGACTGCGGGATGGCCGCCCTCATGGGAAAGTGTGACATCAAATCAGCCTTCCGTCTCCTCCCTGTGCACCCATGGGATTTTGAGCTGTTAGGTTTTGCCTTCATGGGCAAATACTATGTGGATAGGGCATTGCCTATGGGCTGCTCCATCTCATGCTCGGTTTTTGAGCGCTTCAGTTCTTTCTTGGAGTGGGCAGTCAGGAGACGGGCAGGCTGGCAATCAGTGGTGCACTATCTGGATGACTTCCTGTTTGCGGGCCCTGCAGACTCGGGCGCCTGTCAGGCATTTATGGAGCAGTTCGCGGTGATGGCGGGGGAACTGGGTGTTCCCCTCGCGGCTGAGAAAACTGAGGGCCCGTCCACTACCCTCACTTTCCTAGGCATAGAGATCGATACAGTGGCCCAATGCTGCAGGCTCCCGCTGAATAAGCTGGTGGCCCTTAAGGGGAAAATCTCAGGGGTGGTTGGGGCGAAGGTGACATTGGCCACACTTCAACAGCTGGCAGGACATATGAACTTTGCATGCAGGGTGGTAGCACCCGGGCACGCATTCCTGCGCCGTGTGTACAATGCCATGGCGGGCCTATCACGCCCCCACCACCACACGCGTGTTACAGCCGCTCTCCGGGAGGACCTGGCAGTTTGGTCCACCTTCCTGCGGGAATTCAATGGGGTCTCCTTATGGAGAAGAAATCGCCTGCTGGAAGTGGAGCTACAGGTGAGCTCCGATGCCTCAGGTTCCTGCGGTTTTGGGGTCATTTTCCATGACTCATGGTGCCATGGCAGCTGGCCACAGAACTGGGCGCAGGCTGGCCTAACCAGAGACCTGACCCTTCTGGAGTTCTTCCCCATTGTCGTGGCCGTACACCTTTGGCCTGACAAACTGGGCAATTCCTCAGTCCACTTTTGGTGCGACAACCTCCCTACGGTGCATGTCATCAACACCCTGTCCTCTAGAAACCCCAATGTTATGCGTCTGGTTCGAGTGTTTGTGCTCCAATGTCTTCGCTATAATATACAGTTCCTTGCGCGCCATGTCCCGGGTATTGATAATAGCATTGCTGATACTCTATCACGGAACCAGATGGAGAGATTTCACCAGTTGGCACCGTGGGCAAGGGCTCAGCCGGACGTGGTACCCCCAGCGCTATGGGAGATTGGAGGACCGAATCAGAACGGGCCATAAGCCTTTCTGTGGCATCCAGCACATTGGCCAGCTACCAGGGGGCAGGTAGGGACCTGGCAACCTTCAGGGAGTCCAGAGGCTACACCCAGGAGTGGCCCATCCCCGTGGAGCATCTTATGGAGTTCTGCATGGAAGGGAAGCAGAGGGGGCTTTCAGTCAGGACCATCAGAGGTAAGCTCTCAGGTCTATCCTTCCTAGGGAAAGCACGGGGCTTTTAGGACTACTCCTGTGACTTTAGGGTCCGCCAGATGCTGGAAGGGTGGTCCCGTGAGCGCCCGCACACACCTGATGCACGCTCCCCCTTTTCCCCAGAGCTACTGTTGGGTCTGCGGGGACAGTGGAGGGTGCTATGTTCTTCCCATTTTGAGGCACTGCTATACCATGCTGCGGCCCTCACCTTGTTCTTCGGGGCCTTCCGAATAGGGGAGGTGGTGGCAGGTTCTAAGACAGATAGCTCCCTTCGGGCCCTCCTGGTTTCTGATCTCAGCTGGGAGGCAGAGGGGGTCTGCCTGCGACTCAGGCAGTCAAAGACGGACCAACACCAGAAGGTTCGCCTGATTGTGTTATCTCCATGCCAACAGGAGGAGCTCTGCCCGGTCAGGGCCCTCCGCATTTTTCTGGCAGCCCGCGGGCTGCAGCCAGGGTACCTGTTCAGGCACAGGGACCTCCAGCCCCTTACCAAGTACCAATTTTGGTCGGTGGCAAAGACAGCACTCCAGCAGCTAGGTGTGGATGCCCGCAAGTTCGGGACACACTCCTTCCGAATAGGGGCAGCCTCCACCGCTGCTCACCTGGGTTTTTCCAAAGGGCAGCTGCAGGCAGTGGGCAGGTGGTCCTCGGATGCATATAAGACGTATATTAGACCACTAACGGAGATGCATGAGGCCACCGGCTAATGGCAATGTTGTCGTTTTTGGCAGGCCGCTGGGAAAGATCGGAACAAGTGAGCATCCTCCTCTGCGGCCACAGCATGATTTTCTGGGCAGGCTGCAGGGCGGCGAAGTCCCACATTGGAACGCAGCTGGGACTCAGTCAGTGGGCCTCAGTGCGGTGGCTGGGACGACGGGGGATGCGTTGGGACGGCCTCCTGCCCACCTTGTTCCGGTTGGCTGTGGACTGGGCAGTGCCCCGGGAGCTGGTCATCCACCTGGGAGGTAACGATTTGGGTCTGTTGAAGGGCAAGGCCCTAATCGAACAGGCATGTAGTGACCTCCAGGCCATTGCGCTGCGCTGGCCGGGGGTGCACTTGGTATGGTCTGACATCCTGCCGCGCAGGATGTGGAATTGGGCTGATGACCCACGGGGAATGGACAGGACGCGGAAGAAGGTTAATAGACAGATGCAGAGGGCCATCAAGGGCCTAGGGGGTTCTGTCATACACCACCCAGAGATCAAGCAAGATAGGCTGGAGTTGTTTAGGCCAGATGGCGTGCACTTGACTGACGTGGGCAATGACATCTTCCTAATGGACCTGCAGGGGGGTGTGCACCGGATTCTTATCGGGTGTGGGGCAAGGGGAGACTAAGCAGAGGCTTGTCCCCCTTTTTTGGCAAGGAAGCGCGGGGGAAAGGTTAAAAGGGAAAGGGCAGCTAGGTGACACCTTTAGGCACCTTTGGGGGTGATTGGCGGTCCGGTGGCCTGCAGCTCTGGGCTATACGGCCCGGGGGAGCAGAACACGGGCCGCTTTTGGGGCCAACGTGCCTCATCTGTTCGGAGTTTCACGGCTCCGGGGGGAGGTGATGCGGGTTGGACCCCCTACACATCTTCAGGGTGTGGCCGGAGCTGGGGCCTGGCACAGGGCAGCCCCAGGCTCTGGCAAGGTTTGGTTGCCCTATAGCTGCAAGCAGGCTTTGCCTGGATCAGCCGAATTCCCCCGCACTGGATTGTCCCTCTGCAGGTTCATTGGTTATAATTGACTCTGTTTTTTAATAAAGTGGCCCATGATTTAACCCAAAGAATGGCGTCTGTGTTTATTTTGGCAATAGGCCTCAATACAGTAATTCTAGGCCAGCTCTGACAAGATTTTGTTTTTCCAGTGTGAGACAATTCCATAATTTCCCTATGCAATTGAATCAATTTCCCAGTAGTTTTCAGACAGGAAAGAGAAGACATGGCAGTGTCTTGCTTTGGTTGCAGGAGGCCTGACTCCATGACCCTATGATCTTGGGCAAGCCTATGTCTCCAGACTAGCCTACTATACCAGCTTGTTGTAGAGATACAGCTAAGAACTGTGGAATACATTATACACTGAAAAAAGTACATGTATTATTAGCTTAAAATCAACAATGCTACACTTTGTATTAAAGGTACAATCTTGATATGGTCAAACTGTGCATTTAGCCACCTGTAAACGATAGCAAAAATTCTGTTTGAAAACATTTGCAGCATTACTAATATGCAACTACCTCCAAATACAAAAGACACTTCAGAGACTGTCTAAAACTGGCATTCAACTCACAACAATGATCAACTTTGGGAAATCAGATGCTGAAGGTAAACCAGGGAGTACATAATAACAAAATACATAGACAGCACTTGGTTCTTTGTATGTTAAAAGAATTGCAAAAATAATTTAAAAAATAATAATGTACAAAAATAATTTCAATAATTCTAAATAGAACTAAGTTGTGTACACACGAACTCAGGATGATAAAGAACAGGATGGCATAATATGTCAATAATGATATTAATACCATTAACTTTTATTCAGCCAAATCAGCCACCAAGATTTCTTCTGTAAATTAGCAAAATTCTTATTAGAAAGTCAAGAGGGGAAAAAGGTCTGTTGCCTCCTACCTGATAGACTGTCATCCACGTCACCACTACTATTGCTGTGTGTGAGAGAAAGGTCTACTCCATCCCTCACTCTCCTTGCAACTGTGGTGGGCTGGGTGACCAGGGAGAAGCATTACCTGTTTGTTCCTGGGAGACTTTCAGCACCATGATTCTTATGTTATGAATGGTAAACCACAACAATGTATGCCAGACTATTTATCCAAAAAGGTGCCATGGTTTGATGATTAAAACAAACATTTTCACACTTGCCAGCTGTTCCAACAATTTGTCCTCAAGAGCAGCCAACAATGCAAAAGCTCCAATGACCAGATTTTTACATAAAGGATTTTTTAGCAAACAGCTCATAACATATCACTTGAATGTGCCAAATGTATTTTCTCAGGTGAAACAGACAAGAAATCCAAAAATGGAAGTTAGAAAACTAAATTCCTAAATCCATACTCAGCACCTTGTAATCAATGGGCAGCCAAAAACATTTCATCACTTACAGCGGCCTTCACCAACCAGGTGCACTCCAGCTCTGCTGACTGAAGGGAGTTATAATGCAAACCATCTGGAGGGCACTAGGTTAGCAAAGGTTGACCTATATTTGTCACATAACCCTTTTTTAAAATAGCCAACTGTCAAATGCAGTACAAACTAGATTCCCAAGCTTTTATTATTTGAGTAAGGGTTAGGGTAATGGTTATAATTTCAGTCACTACAGCTTCCCCAAGTACTGTAAAACTTTGTTTGATGATGCCAGAAAGGCATACATCCCTGCGGTCTCCCATACACTGTTCCAAAGCTCAAGAACCTGCCAGTAAATTAGACAGCCACTAACCATTTCCTATATTACATTAAAAAGTCACAGACTGTGTACTAGTAATCCTTAGAGGTTTACAAATACTAATTATTTCCACGTGATGTTTTAAATGTGGGAATATTTTTATTTATACAGAGCAACTGAACATATACAGTTTTTGTTTTTTAAACAGTTCTAAGCAGATCTTGGTTGTCAAGCATCTCAGAAAACTGGACAATGACAAACAAGCATTTTTGTATTGCCTTTAATGAAGACAGCAATTCAGCATAATTCAGGGTATCTAACTGTGACATATCTGAAATGACACATTAATTTCAACAGGACTGTACAAGGAATGTTTTCATCATTACATTATTTTTCTCCACAGTTTATATCATACTTCTTCCAATTAGTTAGTTTTCATTTTGAGCATATCTCTGAATTGCAATCAGTTACAATATTCTCTATCTTGCCCTCCAGGCTTTTCTATTTGGCCTGCAAGGCCATTTTGGGCAAGCCACAGCCACAGTCACTCAGCCTGCATCATATATGACATCAGATGTGGAGCAGGTAAGGGCAGGGCTTGGCCGAAAGGGGCTTTGCAGGTGCTTCTAATTGGCAGCTTCCACACTGTCCAACAATTAGCTGGTTGTCAGGAGTTCCTGAAGCTTTGTGCAAAGCAGGACTGCACTCCTGCACATCAGCTGATATGTGGAGAGGTCAATCCACCTTAATTTGGTGCACAAATGAGCTCTCTACAGGGAACTCTTCTGTGTCCCCGACCCTGCATAGTTTGGCTGTGTTTGAAGTCCTAAAGACTTTGGATCTTCAAAGCACCAAATCAGCTGATGTCCTTTGCGTCCCTGCCCATGTGTCAAATTTGGCCCACAAGGCAGATCCCAATAAGGATCTGGCCTGTGGAGTCAAAAAGGTTCCACACCCGTGCTCTAAAACGGGCATGATGTTAAAGCTAGGGATGTGGAGGGGAATTTTTTTCATTTCATTTAGCCATATGTGTTTTTTTTTAAAGTTTCGTTCCTTTCATTTCCCATTCATTTGAATTATATTTCATTTTAATTCATTATTAATTTGGTTTTCATTTTCAGATTGATTTCAGTGAAGACCCAGCCAGTGAGACAGAAAACTCAGTATCTAACAACCAGTTAGGGTTCCTAACGAAAAACCAAAACTAAAAAAATCCTGTTAGCCAGTTAGCCAAGGTCACAGAAATTCCCATGCAGCACAATCTGACCTGGGGACTTCAATTAGTGTAGAATGCCGCTGCACGATTGCCGACATGAGTGAGTCCCTATTAGCACATAATACCTCTGCTCTGAAATCTGCACTGGTTGCTGATTTGCTACCAGGCCAAGTTCAACGTGTGCTTTCCATGTTATGGGTTCCACATAGTACTTGTTCTGCTCTTGTAAGAAAACGATCCTTTAATATGGCAGTACCTACACTTTGGAACTCCCTGCCTATTTACATTAGGCAGGCGCTTCATTGAACTCATTTTGGCACCTGCTGAATACATTTTTGTTTAGGCAAGCCTATCCAGGCATGTAGAAGCTATTGTGTTTATTATCTGTTTTAACTCATTGTTGGTTTTATTATTTTGAATGTTTTTAAATACCTGTCTTTAACTTTATGCCAATAATTTTATTGTTTTAATTCCTTCTATAAACCACTGTGAGTTTTTGTTTTTTTTAACAGAAAAGCGGTAAATAAAATACATAAATAAATTTTGGAGTCACTGTGGCCCTTGGGTCTCTTTACTGTTTTCAGCACAAAGGAATCTGCCTCATACCGTTTGGTACCATCTAGCTCAGTACTGATGACATGGACTAGCGTTGGCTCTCCAGGATTCCAGGCAATAGTCTCTTCCAGAGATTGAATTTTGAACCTTTGCATGCAAAGCATATGCCCTCCCACTGAGCTATAGTCCTGTTTAAAAATGTATCTTTTAAAATTGTTCTTTTCAATTCACTAATGAATGCATAGCATTCTAGGGCAGATCTACACCATGCATTTAAAGCACATTCATCATACATTTGAAGCACATGAATCCCATCACGGAATCATGGGAACTGTAGTTTGTTAAGGGTGATGGGAACTATAATTATAAGGGGGAAACTACACTACCCAGGATTCTTTGGGGGAAGTCATGCACTTTAAATGCTGTTAGATGTGCTTTAAATGTATTATGTGGATCTGCATTACTTCATAAACATTGCCTGCATATAAATCATTTAAATTAAATTTTAAAATGGAAATAAGCTACGTTTACTGGGTGATCATGGGCTATGCACAATCTCTCAGCCTAATCTGCCCCTCAGGGTGAAAACAACAGAGGGGGACCATGACCACCCCAAGGAACAAGGGCACACTTAAAATGTAGAGGAAATAATATTTGATAAATAATAATCTACAACCATAGTGTGAAATCAGATGCATATCAAGACATTGTATGAAGAAATATTTATATAAGCAGGACTGTCAAAGATGTTTATTATTTACACAGCCTATGAAGATATTAATAGTGCAATTCTGTGCATGTTTACTCAGAAGCAAGTCCCAGTGTATTCAATGGAGCTCACTCAGGGAAGCATTCACAAGACTTCAATTCAGTGACAAGAAACTTCACACACAAAATCCAAAATTCTGAATCATGCCACTGTAAGCTGTTTTATAACTGTTTTATACTTGTTTTATTGTTTGTTGTTGTTATGTGCCTTCAAGTCGATCATGACTTATGGCGACCGTATAAATCAGTAACCTCCAACAGCATCTGTCGTGAACCACCCTGTTCAGATCTTGTAAGTCCAGGTCTCTGGCTTCCTTTAAGGAATCAATCCATCTCTTGTTTGGCCTTCCTCTTTTTCTACTCCCTGCTGTTTTTCCAAGTATTATTGTCTTTTCTAGTGAATCATGTCTTTTCATTATGTTTCCAAAGTATGATAACCACAGTTTCATCATTTTAGCTTCTAGTGATAGTTCTGGTTTAATTTGTTCTAAAACCCAATTATTTGTCTTTTTCGCAGTCCATGGTATTCACAAAGCTCTCCTCCAACACCACATTTCAAATCAGTTGATTTTTCTCTTATCTGCTTTTTTCACTGTCCAACTTTCTCATCAATACATAGAGATCGGGAATACCATCTGAATGATCCTGACTTTAGTGTTCAGTGATACATCTTTGCATTTGAGGACTTTTTCTAGTTCTCTCATAGCTGCCCTCCCCAGTCCTAGCCTTCTTCTGATTTCTTGACTATGGTCTCCATTTTGGTTGATGACTGTGCTGAGGTATTGATAATCATTGACAAGTTCAATGTCCTCGTTGTCAACTTTAAAGTTACATAAATCTTCTGTTGTCATTACTTTAATCTTCTTGACGTTCAGCTGTAGTCCTGCTTTTGTGCTTTCCTCTTTAACTTTCATCAACATTCGTTTCAGATCATTACTGGTTTCTGCTAGTAGTATGGTATCGTCTGCATATCTTAATTTATTAATATTTCTCCCTCCAATTTTCATACCTCCTTCATCTTGGTCCAATCCCGCTTTCCGTATGATATATTCTGTGTATAGATTAAACAAGTAGGATAATAAAATACACCCTTGACTCACACTCTTTCCAATGGGGAACCAATCATTCTCCATATTCTGTCCTTAGAGTAGCCTCTTGTCCAGAATATAGGTTGTGCATCAGGACAATCAGATGCTGTGGCACCCCCATTTCTTTTAAAGCATTCCATAGCTTTTCATGATCTACGCAGTCAAAGGCTTCGCTGTTATCTTTAAAGCACAGGGTGATTTCCTTCTGAAATTCCTTGGTCCGTTCCATTATCCAACATATGTTTGCGATATGATCTCTGGTACCTCGTACCTTTCCGAATCCAGCTTGGACATCTGGCATTTCTCACTCCGTATATGGTAAGAGCCTTTGTTGTAGAATCCTGAGCATTCTTGCACTTTACTTGCATGGGATATTAAGGCAATAGTTTGATAATTACTGCATTCCCTGGGATGTCTTTTCTTTGGAATTGGGATGTATACTGAACGCTTCCAGTCTGTGGGCCATTGTTTGGTTTTCCATATTTGTTGACACATTTTTATCAAAATTTGGATAGATTCAGTCTCAGTAGCTTGTAGCAACTCTATTGGTATGCCATCTGTTCCTGGTGATTTGTTTCTTCCCACTATTTTAAGAGCAGCTTTCACCTCACACTCTAAAATTTCTGGTTCTTCATCATACGGTTCCTCCATGAATGAATTTGTCATCCTTGTATCTCTTTTATAGAGTTCTTCAGTGTATTGCTTCCATCTTCCTTTTATTTCATCTCAGTCAGTCAGTGGGTTCCCCTGCTGATTATTCAACATCCCTACTCTTGGTTTAAATTTTCCTTTCATTTCTCTAATATTTTGTATAGGCCTCTTCTTCCCTTTTTGTTGTCCTCTTCTAATTCTATACAATAACTATTGTAATAGTTCTCTTTGTCCCTACGTACTAGTCGTATTGTTGCACTTTGGGTTCTGACTGTGTTTCTATCTCCTTTTGCTTTTGCTTTCCTTCTTTCTTTAACCATTTTAAGAGTTTCTTCAGTCAACCATTGAGGTCTTTCTCTCTTTTTAACTAGAGGTATTGTCTTTTTGCATACTTCCCTGATAATGTCCTGATAATAGTCCTTCTGGTTCTCTGTCAACTAAGTTTAAAGCCTCAAATCTGTTCCTTATTTGATCTTTATATTCTTCTGGGATGTTATTTAAATTGTATTTTGGCATTATGATTGCTTTGTTGTTCTTTAGCTTTACTCTGATTTTCGATATGACCAGTTCATGATCTGTACTGCAGTCTGCTCCTGGTCTTGTTTTGCAGAAAGTATGGAACTTCTCCATCTTCTGCTACCAATGATATAATCAATTTGATTCCTATATTGACCATTTGGTGATGTCCACATGTACAGTTGTCTTTTTGGTTGCTCAAAAAATGTGTTTGCAAGAAACAAATTATTGGCTTCACAGAATTCAATAAGTCTTTCTCCTGCTTCATTTCTATATCTTAAGCACCATCTTCCCACAATTCCAAGTTCTTCTCTGTTCCCTACTTTTGCATTTCAGTCTCCCATGATTATCAGCGCATCTTATTTTGGTGTGTGATCAATTTCTTCCTGTACTTCTGCGTAAAATCTCTCCAATTCCTCTTCTGAATTTGCCATTGGAGCGTAGACTTGGATGATTGTTAGGTTAGGTTTCCTGTTAAATCTCATTGATATAACTAGCTCAGACCTTGCGTTACAGTTGCTAATTGCTTTTGCTGCATCATTTCTCACTATTAAAGCAACCCCGTTTCTTCTTAATTTCTCATTTTCTGCATAAAATAGTTTGTACTTGCCTGATTGAAAATGTCCCATTCCCGTCCATTTTATTTCACTCACGCCAAGTACTGTAATGTTGATACATTCCATTTCTTGCTTGATAATTGCTAACTTTCCCTGGTTCATGCTTCTCACATTCCATGTTCCTATTGTGTGCATCGTACAACTCTGGCCTCTCCTTTCGCATCTGTGTGCATCAGCCTCTGGGCTTCCTTTTGGCTTTGACCCAGCTGCGTCATTAGTCACAGCAGTACTTTTGTTCCTTCCCAGTAGCTTGGTGAGTGCCTTCTAACTTGGGGGTCTCATCTTCCATCACTATCTTGTGTTGCATTTTGGATACTCTCTTCACAGGGTTTTCGTGGTAAGAGGTATATTCAGAGGTGGTTTACCATTGCCTTCCTCTGAGTTTGGATGCATCTTAGTCTGGTGTCTCAGCTTTGACTATTCTGCCTTGGGTGCCCCTGCTAGGAGTCTAGCCTCTTGGTCTAGACTCCAGCCTGACGGCATTGCTCTCAACTTCTTCAGCACTTTCAAACCCCCTCACCACATTAAGGTGTGCATCCTAGAGGGGGACTTCTGCTGTCTTCCTCCTTTTTTCCTTGACAGAATTGTTTGCCATTGTGCCTTTAGAATTTCCTTTTAGATACCCCAACCCATGTTGGACTCCTTTTCTTATTAGGGTCACTTGGCGTGGAACTTTACTTACCGTAGTTCTGAGTTTATTAAAATCGGCTTTCCTGAAGTCCACGGTATGCGTGTGGCAACTCTCAGCTTTTGCTTCCTTTAAAATCAAGAACTCATGTATAACGCGGTCACTTTCCCCCAGAGTTCCCATAACTACCACTTTATCCCCCAAGTCATCTCTATTGGTTAGAATCAAGTCAAGGACAGCCGATCCTCTAGGCGCTTCCTCCACTTTCCATAAGAGAAAGTCATCTCCAACACAAGTCAATAATTTCTTGGAGGGGCCATGTTTGGCAGAATTTGTCTCCCAACAGATATTGGGGTATAGCAATATTCATAAAAGAAAATACATTTATTTATTTTCACCATTTGTATGCCTTCCCTTAACAAAGTTAACGATTGTAATGTAAACATAAAATCAAAACTAAATACATCTGTAAATACAGAGCACACAATACCCCAAGATTAAAAATACAGATTTAAAAATTGAGGGGTCCAGAAGGAGTTTAGGAGGCCTAGGTAAACAGAAGGTGCTGACACTGGAAGAACCACAGTGATGGCACTAGGCAAGCCTCCCTAAGAAGCCTCTTCCATAATCAGAATGCTACTATCAACATTCAGTCAGATGCCACTGATCTTAAGGTAGCCATACGGGAACGAAATTCAAAAGAGAGGCTTCAGTGTGAAACTGATGAAGTACACTTAATCAAAAAATTCAATTCTATTCCTTTGGGACTGAATAGATCCAATGCTTCCCTTTCTACTACAGATGTTAATTAAGTCAGCATAACCAAATCAATTTATTTTATCACCTATCACTGCCACTGTAAAGATTCACTCTGCTTATTTTTGCATATAAAAATAAGCTCTAGCTCTAATTGAATTATCACTATTTGTATTTCTTACATTTCATTTCAGATTGAACCCACTGCTTTCAACTCCCCACCTTACAATCACACGTACACGCACGTATGCACATACAAGCATGCACGCACGTGCACATATATGTATACACACACACACACCCTGCAATTGAGGTAAACACTTCAAACATCCAATGAAACGGTCTCTAGTCCACCAGAACTTATGCCTTTTTTTTTAAGGCTTTTAGGCGTCACAAGATTTTCTGTTTTTGCTGCAACAGACTAACAGGCTATTCCTCTGGAAACTGAACATCAACACAGTCATATGGTTCTGTAAACACATTGATTATAGTTATTACCTTGGAATACCCACAGTGAACTATAAACAGGAAGCAGAAATTAACCAAATAATGTAAGATCAGTGTAGCTGGGCTGGAGCTGAAGCATTCTGAAAAAGGAAGATCTGCTCATATCAATTTTAAGTGAATTAAACCTTTTTGACCAGGGCAAAATTAATGTGTCTACCTCTCTCAATCAAGTTAACTATCAGACTTACTGTCTCTGGCTTTTGTTAATTTTTGGTTGAGGGAGCATGCAATCTGTTCATTATTTGCTAATTAAGTAATTAGGACATTTGTTCTATTGATGCTACAAGGATGAATTTACATGTCATTTTTTAAGCATTTAAGACAATTTGACTTGATGTTAGAGGCTTCCTCTAGCACTTAATAACTCACCCAAATTTCTTAAAATAATTGATAAAAATAATTGATTGCAACTTTTTTCTGTTACAATAGACCAATTAAGTAAGTCAAAATATCCCTTTTATTGTGGTTTTTTATATTTTAAAAACGACAGGAGTGGGGGTAAATAGCAACCCAATATTTTTTAGCAACAAACCTTGACAGGAAGAAAGCATTACTCTGCAGTGTCAAAGCAAAGGGATCTGACTTTTTCAGTAATCAAACATTATTTTGCATAAATAATATGCAGAGAATATGGGATAAAATTCTGAATGTGGGATAAGAAACTATTGTTGGAAGTAATAAGAATTACCATATTGTATTCAAGTTATCCAAAGCATCAACATGCTAGATTTTCTTATAAACAAGAGAAAAAAGAAGCAAATAAGCAGGATATTACCATTATTTTCAGTCTCCCCATTTCCCCCTTTAACAGCAGGAAAAGTTAAAAAGAAGCTTGCTACTGGGAGCTGCTGTCATAGAGATGCATATTTCTTTCTGCCCTTTTCGCAACATACAAAATGTGTAACATATCAAGAAAGCTGGTTTTGAAACAGAGAAATGTGATGTCGGAAACAAACCTTAGTTAGAAGTTTCAATAAGATAGAATGTATGAATCAAAAAAAGGAACACTATTTGTGTAATCTGTCGCTGACCAGCATAATGCATTATATATTTTATCTTGTACTGAGGTATTAACTTTATTTTAATGTTGCATTTCAATTGTTAGCCACCCTGAACTCCTATGAGAGAAAGGGTGGGTAGCATCATAGAATAGCAGAGTTGGCCATCAGGTCCAACCCCCTGCTCAATGCAGGAATCCAAATCAAAGCATTCCCGACACATGGCTCTCCAGCTGCCTCTTAAATGCCTCCAGTGTCGGAGACCCCACCACCTCCCTAGGTAATTGGTTCCATTGTCGTATGGCTCTAACAGTTAGGAAGTTTTTCCTGATGTCCAGTCGAAATCTGGGTTTCTACAACTTGAGCCCATTATTCCATGTCCTGCACTCTGAGACAATTGAGAAGAGATCCCGGCCCTCCTCTGTGTGACAACCTTTCATGTAATTCAAGAGTGCTATCATGTCTCCCCTCACTCTTCTCTTTTCCAGGCTAAACAAGCCCAGTTCTTTCATTTCTCCTCATAGGGCTTTATTTCCAGTCCCCTGATCATCCTTGTTGCCCTCCTCTGAATCCATTTCAGTTTGTCTGCATCCTTCTTGAAGTGCAGAGATCAGAACTGGATGCAGTATTCAAGATGAGGCCTAACCAGACCTGAATAAAGGGGAACTAATACTTCACGCGATTTGGAAACTATAATTCTGCTAATGCACCCTAATACAGCATTTGCCTTTTTTGCAGCCACATCGCACTGTTGGCTCATATTCAGCTTGTGATCAACGACAATTCCAAGATCCTTCTCACATGTCGTATTGCTGAGCCAAGTATCCCCCAACTTATAACTGGGCATTTGGTTTCTTTTTCCTACGTGTAGAACTTTGCATTTATTTCTGTTGAATTTCATTCTGTTGTTTTCAGCTCAATGCTCCAGCCTATCAAGGTCCCTTTGAATTTTGTTTCTGTCTTCCATGATATTAGCTATGCCCCCCAATTTTGTATCATCTACAAATTTGATAAGCATGCTCTATACCTCCTCATTCAAGTTAATAAAAATGTTGAAGAGCGCTGGACCCAGGACTGAGCCCTGTGGCATCCCACTCGTTACTTCTGCCCAGTTTGATAAGGAACCATTGATAAGCACTCTTTGGGTACGATTCTGGAGCCAACTGTGGATCCACCTGATAGTTGTTCCATCCAGCCCACATTTAGCTAGCTTGCTAATCAGAATATCATGGGGCACTTTGTTAACAGCTTTGCTGAAGTCAAGATATATTATGTCCATAGCATTCCCACAGTCTACAAGGGAGGTTACCAGATCAAAAAACAAGATAAGATTAGTTTGGCAGGATTTGTTCTTCATATATCCATGTTGGCTCCTAGTAATCACTGCATTGTTTTCAAGATGCTTACAGATTGACTGCTTTATAATCTGCTTCAGAGTTTTCCCAGGGATTGATGTTAGGCTGACTGGTCTGTAGTTCCCCGGTTCCTCCTTTTTGAAGATAGGGGAAACATTAGCTCTCCTCCAGTCATCTGGCACTTCACCATTCCTCCATGATTTCACAAAGATAATAGACAGTGGTTCTGAGAGTTCTTCAGCCAGTTCCTTCAATACTCTAGGATGCAGTTTATTGGGCCCTGCTAATTTGAACTCGTTCAAAGTGATTAGGTATTCCTTGGCCGTTTGTCTATCAATCTCAGGCTCCAATCCTGCCCCTTCTACTTCATGTTTCCTGGGAGGGTCATAGACCCTTTTTTGGGAGAAGACTGAGCCAAAGTAGGAATTGAGCGCTTTCTTTGTCAACTGTTATCATTTTGCCATCCTCATTGAGTAGCTGTACCACCATTTCTTTTCTCTGACTTTTACTATGGATGTACGTGAATAAAGCTTTTTTGTTGCTTTTGGCATCTCTTGGTAACCTCAGCTCATTCTCAGCTTTAGCCTTCCTGATGCCAGCCTTGCAATTCCATGCTACCTTTCTGTACTCTTCCTTTGCGGTTTGGCCTTACTTCCACTTTCTGTGTGTGTCCTTTTTTGTTTTCAGGTCATCTCTGCAATTCCATGATACCTGCCTAGATATAAGAAATCATCACTATCATCTGAAACTTGGTTGAAATGCAACATCAAATCATGGGCTGATGCCTTGTAAATAAGACTGTAATGCACTTTGGGCTTTTGTGCTCTCTCCTACACTGTGATTTCCATCCTCTTTGGTTTGTGAAAAACCAGTTTATCTTTTACCATGGTTTGTTGGACGAGATATAAACAAAAAAGTTTTCACCTTCCATCTAAAAACAGCCCAATGTGGGGGACAATCAGATGTCATTTGGGAGGGAGTTCCATAATCTGGGGCTGTCACCAAAAATGTCTTGCCCTCTCTCAGATCATCACTCTAGAGCTTGGAATTAACTCTGTGGAATGACACTTAATTGGCATGACAGGATGTCCTAGGAAACTCACCACCTATGCCTTTTACTATGTACCATTGATGACTAGCCTGGACTTTACTGAAAAGCCCTGTTTAGATTCAGGGTGAGGTTTGTTGGTACCTGTTTCCCATAACTGGGTCACATTGCATTTCCATTTTTGTTCAGGTTTTCTGGACATATCCAGAAGGCTGATCCATGCCACTCTTTTTCAGATGCTTTACCCCTGTGAATGGTCATAAGAGCTGACCTCTATTTCTTTTAATCTTAGTTAGATCCCTTCCTTGTCTGCTTCCTCCTGTGCTCCTTGCCACTGAACTGTTTGTTCTTTTGCTTCAGGAACAGTCAGGTCTCAACTCTCAACAGTATCATTCTGAGAAAATATGGGTATGTTTAACATAATTGAAAGGGTTATACAGTATAAATATAAGGAGACTAATTACAGAGAAGGAGGCATTTTTGCTAGCCTCTCTGAAATTCTGGAGAATGATTTGGATCTTTAACTGTCTCCATTTCTGTATTGGAACACCAAGTTCTCACAGAATCAATACGAAGTCACAACATCACCACTGGATAATATTTATACTCCATGGTTTTTCATTACATATTTCCCAAATATTAATATCCCAGTTTGGGTAATTTTAGAGATGGCTTATTTAGCACCCCTCTTTGAATGGTTAGTGTTGGGTTCTGCATAAAAAGAAAGGACTGACACCACTTTCAGTTTTGGCAACTAAGAGTGTAATGGTGTAAAGTGGCTCATCAGTTATAATTTGATCCATATGCTAAATTAACTTTATGAGGTAATCCAGATTTGAAAACAGTGGCAGCCTTTTTTGTGGAAGAAATGGGTTGAATGTGGAATATACACATTAAATCAGATGATAGGTTCAGATGGATCATTTTTGTCATTTCCTATTTTACAGCTTAAATATCAGTTACCAATGACTGCAGAATTGCAATATCTTCAGTTACAACATTTCCTAATATCTATTTATGGTCCATCTGATCTTCTGCATCTCCTAAATAGTTGGAGATATTTACTAGATCCCTACAGAAAGCTGATATTCGTATTAATTTTGTATTGGCAAAATCCTTGATATTTACAGATGTTTATGCACTTTTAAATAATATTCCTGCAGTATGGGGATTAACCACAGGAAACAAAAGTGCATTTTGTGAGCCCTTATGGTAGCTAAGAAACTTATACTTCAAACCTGGAAGGATAAATACCCACCATCAATTACGCAATGGACTGAGGAACTTACTGCCCTGGCTATATTTGAACACTTAGAGCATTTATTTAGAATAAATTTAGGACAGCCTAGTGTGGGAGCCCATTCCACAAACCAGGAAGAGCCCCAGCCGATGAAGCATCCCTGTCCCAGGGACATAGCGTCAAGATAAGTTTAGTAGTAGAGCAAAGAAAGGGTAAGAAACACCCATTTATTTAATTAAAGCAACAATTCAGACTAATAAGGGCATAGTAAGGGCACTGTGTGCTAGGAACCAGATCCTATAATAACTTGAGCTAAATTGTAGGGCAAGGAAGCCTGTGGAAAACCTAGGCCACATTCACATCATACTATTATTCACTTTAAATAGTTATGACTTCTCAGAGTGGTTTAACAATCAATCCCTCTTTCCAGGAAACTCTGGGAATTGCAGGTCTGTGAGGGGAAGAGAGCACCCTTCACAAACGACACTTCCCAGAATTCTTTGGGGGAAGCCATTACTGTTTAAAGTGGAATAACAGTGGAATACATGTATGGTGTGAATGTGGCCCTAGTTTGCAGCCCTACCCCAGCAGAGAAGCTTGACCAAACTCCAATTTGGGAGACGAGATAAAAAGGAAACCCCCCACAAACATATATAGCCCCACAAAATATAGATGAAGCTAGTGAAAGAGTTAGCCTAGATTATAAAGAGGTAGTCTTAGCCTTTAAAAGCAAGCCCAGTGTAGACTAAAAAGGTTAGGCAGTTGTCATAGGTGAAAAAAGACTGAGCTAAAAATTTATCTTTCACATCAGCCAAAATTTAAAACCAGCCAAAAACAAGTCCATCTCATCAAGCTTGATCCTTGGATTGTGGGGTATCTGGTTTGCCTTCTGAGGAGTCCATATCTGGTACCAGGTCAGGGCTAGGCATGACAGTCAAAGCCAGAACCTATAACAGATATTTTATTTCATAATAATTGTACCATTTCACAGCTGCTGTAACAAAGCCCCTCTACCTCATTATTTTGTGCTTTGTTTAAAGTTTAAAGCAAGAAACTTTTTCTGAAGCTTCTTTCTATGACACCTTTGGACATAAGAGTCAGTGTGTGGTGTAGTGAATAGAGTGTTGGACTAGGATCTGGGAGACCAGGGTTCAGATCCCCACTCAGCCTTGAAGATCACTGGGTGACCTTGGGCCATTCACTATTGCTCAACCTAATCTATCTCATAGGGTTGTGATGAGAATAAATAAGAAGGGGGTGAACCATGCATTCCACTTTCAGCTCCTTGGAGCAAAGGTGGGATATAAATGCAGTAATAACCAAATAAATAAAAATTATTAGATACACCTTTGCAATACCCCCAAGATAAGCACAAACAAGCCTGAAAGGCTGTCAGTCAATTTACAGTTTTGGTGGTACATATTTGAAGATAATAAGAAGAACAAAACTAAGTTTAATCTGCTATTTCAGATGGGAAATGATTACTTTTATATTTGGAGGAAAATTATTTTGTTCTCCCTCAAACAGCATGGAAGTCTCTTGATTTAGATTAAGTATATACTTAAGCAAGATTTTTGTACTTTACTGACCTCTTCAGTATATTTAATTGTTGGAGAAAAGAAACGCTTCCAGTGTGGCAGATAGGATTTGAATGTCTGACATGACAATTTGATATGTTCATCAATATTTTATTGAACTCATTTACAAGTAGAATTGCAGATGTCACACAGTGGGGATTAAAGGAAAAATGATTAGAAGGGCTGGAGTGAGACAATGGCCTTCCTACTGCACTGTTTAGTAGATAACATAGCTCAGAAACATAGATTAAGAACACAGTTACCTGACAACAGGTCAGAGGAAGGCTAACCAGGCTGGATATCAGAAAATCTCAGAATTTTAACTACACACAATATACATACTATGTAACTGATCATACTGAACACCATTACCAAACATCCCCAAACACATCAGACAGTTCCTTTGAGGTTATCACAGTCCACATATATACCATACATAGTAAGCAAAGTAAGACCATCTCTGCAAAACATCAGTTTTGTAAATATCAACATTTATTTGAGAGTTCATAATAGAATGTCAGTAGTTTGTTTATGGAATATTGCTGGTCTGAGAAGCATTTTAAACAAAAATTGGTAAATTATTCTTTTTAAAATATCTGGCATACTCCTCTAAAAAATTAAGCAATTTTGAAACAGCAATCTACAAAAAATACCACAATCATTTAATAAGACTTGGATGGGAAAGCTACCGAGTCGTTAAACAAAGAGCACAGTAGGCTATGACCCACAAGAGGATGGAAAGAGCCTTGTGAGGCTACTAGCACAGATGTCAGGCTCATTAACAGTAAGAAAAGGTCCAAGAGGTTGAAAGTCACCCAAATCTGGAAGGTCCTTTTCTTCTTACCAGGCTTACTTAAAAATGGAAATGGACTGCCTTCAAGTCGATTCTGACTTATGGTGACCCTACGAATAGGGTTTTCATGGTAAGCGGTATTCAGAGGGGGTTGACCATTGCCTCCCTCTGAGGCTGAGAGGCAGTGACTGGCCCAAGGTCACCCAGGGAGCTTCGTGGCTGTGTGGGGATTCGAACCCTGGTCTCCCAGGTCATAGTCCAACACCTTTACCACTTTACCACTACACCACACTGGCTTACTTAATGCCTCACTAATTATTCCAATTGGAATTAAGGCTGAAGAGAGAGGATGATACTTTTTACAACCCTCAGATGACAGGGCAGCTGGGATATTGTTGCCTATGGTGCATATGCTCATCCCATGATCAACTGTATGCAAACAGTTTTGTAAATTTTTATAGCACTTCCAAATCTATATCGTAAGAGATGACAGCATGACCCCCCTCCAAAAAAAAGACTGTGTACACCATAGGCAATAATGGCTGTCTCATAGTCATATAGTATTTGTATCACATTTTGATTTTACCTTCATTCTTTTACAAAGTTATGTTGCAGAATGTAATGAATGTGAGCTTCATGTAATTAGGATGCAAGAAAAGCAGCAGTTATTTGCCAGTCATTGGATTGACAGGCAGCTCCAAACTCTCTAGGTTTGGTGAAAATAATCTTCAATCACTTCTTTGGGGCTTTTTCACAATGTAAGGGCTGACTATATTTATATCATACATAAATCCACAATTATTGCATTCCTAATGGGTATCCAGGCCCCTATTAAAAACCTTCAATGAAGGAGAATCCAACACCTTCTGAGGCAATCTGATTCACCATTTGACAGCTCATAACATCAGGAAGCTCTTCCTAATGTTCCGCCAAAATACCCACTGGTTCAGGTCCTTCTGCCCTCTGTGAACAGTAAAGTTACTCAGCCTCTTACTTGCTCTGCCTTTAACAACTTTTCACCTTCTTCTCTCTTTTCCCTACACTTTCTTTTCTCTTGTGTGTCTGTCTTTTAGTTTGTAAGTCTCTGGGTGGAACCTATGTCTTTATTCATTTATGTACAGCACCTGCCATCAAAACAGTGCATTGAATGTAAGGAGAGCTGCTTTGAGAGACAATTTTTGTGTGAAAAGTAGGATAAAAAATGAGTTATTATGCTACGACCTTCATAAACGTTTGGGTACATAATATCCTTATAGTTTAAACACTACATAAAACATACCTGATCTGAGGTGCCTCCTCTTAAGACTTTTCACAGCCTTGTGGCATATAAGAGCATATAAGGTCTGTGGTGCAGAAAACATCACTCATCCAAGATATGATCCTGGATGAGAACGCAGACCTGGTGTGCATTACGGAGACCTGGCTGGATGAGGCCTCAGCTCCCATACTGGAGGCCATGTGTCCAGCCGGTTTCCAATACGCACAGCAGCCGAGGATTGGTAGGCGGGGAGGGGGAGTGGCAGTTATCTATCGGGGGTCTTTGGTTTTCGCCAGACCCTCTCTCCATGAGACCAAGTTTGTTGATTGCATGTATTGGAGGTTGGGCCCAAAGGGCAGTTTAGGGATTCTACTTGTGTACCGCCCACCCCGCTGCACGGCGGACTCCCTGACCGAGGTGCTCGAGGTGGTCTCGGACGTGCGGTTACTCTCCCCCAACCTGTTGGTTTTGGGGGACTTCAACATGCACGCTGAGGCCGCTCTCACGGGAGCCCCTCGGGATTTCATTGAAACCATGACTTCTTGGGAACTGCACCTTAGTAATACAGGGCCCACTCATGTAGCCAGTCATGCTATTGACCTTGTGTTTGTCTCGGGAGGGGAGGAAGTGCTCTGAAAATGGGGGCTGTTTCTTCTAACCCCGTGTCATGGTCAGATCACTACCTGGTGAATATAGACCTCTCAATGCTGCACACCCTCTGCAGGGGACAAGGACCTATTAGGATGGTCCGCCCCAGACGCCTGATGCCTAAGGGATTCCTGAATGCGCTGGGTGATTTGGAGCTGACTGAAGGACGCCCGGTCGAAACCCTGGTGGTGGAGTGGAATAGGGAGATCACTAGGGCGGTAGACCGGGTGGCTCCAAAATGTCCTCTCCCCCTGAATAGAGCTCAGATAGCACCCTGGTATACACCACGGTTGCGGGGTCTGAGACAGGAGGTGAGACGACTAGAACGCAGGTGGCGGAAATCTCGCGCCAAAGACGATCGGACACTGGTTAGAGCAGCAATAGCGGCCTACCAGGTGGCAACAAAGGCAACAAAGAGGGATTTCTTTGCTGCCTCTATTGTGTCGGTAGAGTGCTGGCCCAGGAGGTTGTTCCAAGTGGTTCGAAGCCTGGTCGGTCCAGTTGCTCAGGAACCCATGGAGCATTCTAAAGCCTCCTGTGACACATTTGCCAAACATTTTGCCAATAAAATTGAGTGCCTGAAGAGCATGATTCCGTACGCCGTGGATACAGGAAGTGGGCCAGAGTCGGCCAGTTGCATTCCGGTCCGGTGGGATCGGTTCCAGCCTCTTCCCGCTGAGGAAGTGGACAAGGTGCTCTCTACTGTGAAGCCAACCACCTGTTTGCTTGATCCTTGCCCTTCGTGGCTCATTATGAGCTGCAAAGAGAGACTGGGCGAAGGGAACAAGGCAGTGGTAAATGCATCCTTGGAAGAGAGTGCAATGCCATCAGCCCTCAAGGAGGCAGTGATAAAGCCCATCTTGAAAAAGTCCTCCTTGGATCCCCAAGAGTTAAATAATGATTTAATTTACCATTCTTGGGCAAGGTGATTGAGCGAGTGGTGGCCAGACAGTTACAGACACACTTGTATGAAGCAGATTATTTAGATCCATTCCAATCGGGCTTCAGGACTGGACATGGAACTGAAACAGCCTTGGTTGCTCTGGTGGATGATATGAGGAGGGCGTTGGATAGGGGAGAATATACCTTCCTCGTCCTCCTGGATCTCTCAGCGGCCTTCGATACCGTTGACCACGGTATCCTTTTAAATCGCCTGGAGGGATTAGGAATAGGGGGCACTGTTTTACGGTGGTTCCGTTCCTATCTCTCAGACAGGCATCAACGGGTGGCATTGGGGGATGAGGTTTCAGACCCTTGGCCTCTCAATTGTGGAGTGCCACAGGGTTCTATCCTCTTCCCCATGCTATTCAACATCTATGTGAAACCGCTGGGAGCTATTTTCAGGAGTTTTGGGCTGCAGTGTCACCAATATGCGGACGATACTCAGATCTATCTCTCATTTAAGTCCTCACCAGAGTTGGCTGTGAACACCATGTCCAAGTGCCTGGAGTCCATAAGTGGATGGATGGGAGAGAACAGGCTGAAACTAAACCCCGACAAGACCGAGGTGTTGCTCGTGGGTGACAAGAGAAGGTTGGGAGATATAGACTTGGTGCTCAATGGGGTGAGATTACCCCTGAAGGACCAGGTCCGCAGCCTAGGGGTCATTCTCAACTCCCAGCTGTCCATGGAGGCTCAGGTCTCGGCGGTGAGCCGGGCAGCTTGGTATCAATTACACCTGATACAGAGGCTGCAACCCTACCTTCCTGTACATCAGCTCCCACGAGTGATACATGCCCTGGTCTCCTCTCGCTTAGACTACTGCAATGTGCTCTACGTGGGGTTACCCTTGAAAATGGTCCGGAAATTGCAGCTGGTACAGAATGCGGCGGCACGCTTGATCAAGCATAGCCGTCGTCGGGATCACATCACTCCGGTGTTAGTAGAACTACACTGGTTACCAGTTGTTTACCGGGCCCAATTCAAGGTGTTGGTGTTGACCTTTAAAACCCTATACGGTTTCGGCCCAGTCTATCTGAAGGAACGCCTCCAGTATCACCAATTATGCCGCCAGACAAGATCAGCCACACAAGACCTTCTCTCGGTCCCACCAGTCAAAACAGCTAGGCTGGTGCGGACCAGAGAGAGGGCATTCTCGATTGTGGCCCCCACCCTTTGGAATTCCCTTCCTTTCGACCTTCAACATGCCTCCTCCCTGATGGGTTTTCGCAGAGCCTTAAAGACCTGGCTATTCAGGCAGGCCTATAGGATTGCTGGGGTGGATTAGTTTTTATGATGTATTAATTGAAGGCTGGTTTTAGATTAACTGATGAGTATGGCTTTTTGATTTGTATATTGTATTTTACTATGCTATTGTACGTCGCCTAGAGTGTCCGTTAATTCGGACAGATAGGCGACTCACAAATAAAATTTTATTTTATTATTATTATAATACAAGAGCACATATTTACTGCAAAGATTAAATAAAATTATAAAAATCCATTCTGTTCGTAGTTAGCTGTGGTTTGTGGCTTTTATTTTTAAGATGGGGGTGGGTGGGGAGAACCTAACAAGGCTGATGGGTAATTGTTAAAAAGCGGTAGATCTTACTTAACACTCATTTCCCAGCCATGAATCCACTGTTCTTTTTGTCTCTACAGTTTAGCTATTATCTGGATGTATGTCAACCTCTTTCATTCAAGAAAACAACATGAAAAAAGAATCCTTACTATTGTTGCACTGCTAAATTAAATTTTCTAGGGACCCTTGAAGCTGCTAGGAAATTAAATTCTAAGAATTCAGAATGTCTAATCTCAGTGGAGGCACCTCATTAACAGCAGGTGGAGCACTGCCCACCCTAAACGTCTAAACCTATAGCCCAGTGCCTTTTCTCTGTTCCTTACATTCATATCCAATAAAGTACCTAACATTTAAAGACACTCTGTACTTGTTTCTGTTCATCTTCTGTTCTGGCCAATCATCTCTGGATAGCACAGCCAATCACAATAATTGCTATGCTCCCACCCCTGTCTCCAGGGGTAAAATTCCAGTAGGAGTGGCTTAGGCAAGGCAGGGGGTTCCCTTCAAAAGGGCCAGTGCCAAAAGGCAGCCAGGTTATTTCCTGACTGAGAGCCCCTGCAGCCCAGAGGAGCCCCTGTAGGGCCCCTCTGGGTGGGAGGGTAGTGCTCCCGTTCCGCAATCCATGGCAGCGACGGTTTCCAACCCTGCCATGGATCACAGAGAGGGAACTCCCAGGCACCCCCCATACAACCGTGCAGGCCCAAGATGCCTGCCTGTATGCCCCACCTACCTCTCCCATTGCAGTCAATGCTGTGTGTGTATACCTGCCATCAACCAAGATGGCGGCTGAGGCTTCCCTAAGGGGCTCATGCCCCTGCTGCTATCTTGGTCGATGGCAGGCATTGGATGCGCATACCGCACATGTGTGCCATCAACCAAGAGGGTGGCAGAGGCATCAGCCCCTTAGGGAAGTCCCACGAGCTAGAGGGAGCTGCTCCACGAGCTAGAGGGAGCCCCAGCTGACGAAGCGTCAAGGCCCCAGCTGACGAAGCATCAAGGCGAGTTAAGCAGCAGAGCGAGTTCGGCAGCAGCGCGAGGAGGCCAGGGCCTCCCACTCTGCCCGTCTGTTCCCTGACCTCAACTAAACCACAGTCTCCAACCTATTAACGTAATAAACCTTAAACAAAACTATGCAGGTAAGAAGCCAGCAGGGGTGTGGGGGCTTTCCAGTGTTTTGCACCGCCTGCAGCATGTACGACTATCTGCCTGTTGGACAGAAGTCGTGGGTGTGCTCTCGGTGCAATGAGCACCTGGCTCTCCGGGAACGACTTCATTTCCTTGAGGCCAAGGTGGCGGACCTGGAAAAGCTGAGAGAGGCAGAGAGGTGTGTGGAGGAGGCCTTCAGGGACGTTATAGCTGTGTCCCACTCCAACGATGATAGCTCTCCTGCTATCATGGAGAACGATGGTCTCGGGGAAGGAGAGCATCCAGCTGAGGAAGAGGGAAACGATCCCTTAGAAGGGACCCATTCCTTGGGGGATGAGCAGCTATCCTCTCGTGCCGAGGATATATCTCCAGGGGGTGGAGGGATCCTTGTAGTGGGTGATTCGATCATTAGGAACATAGACAGTGGGGTGTGTGATGGGCGTGTAGACCGCAAGGTGTTTTGCCTGCCTGGTGCGAAGGTTGCGGATATCGCCCGTCATTTAGATAGTTTGGTAGACAGTGCTGGGAAGGAGTCAGTGGTCGTGGTGCACGTTGGCACCAACGACATGGGGAAATGCAGCCGTGAGGTCCTGGAAGCAAAATTTAGGTTGATAGGTAGGATGCTGAAAGCCAGGACCTCCAAGGTGGCTTTCTCTGAAATGCTACCAGTTCCACGCACAGGACCACCCAGACAGGCCCAGCTTCGCAGTCTCAATGCGTTGATGAGACGATGGTGTCGGGTGGAAGGGTTCGGATTTGTTAGGCACTGGGGAACATTTTGGGACAAGCCGGGCCTGTACAAAAGGGACGGGCTCCACTTGAACCAGAATGGAACCAGACTGCTGGCACTTAAAATTAAAAAGGTAGCAGAGCAGCTTTTAAACTGACTGAGGGGGGAAACCCGACAGGAGCTGAGAAAGGTCCGGTTCGGAATAAACCTCCCCCCTGGGATAAAAACCAAAGCAATGATGAAATTTTAAAAGGGGTAGGCCTAGAAGTAGGCATTGTGAGAGCAGGGGCACAGGATATAAATTCAGAAGAGCAAAATTACCACAGGCCAAACCACAAGTGCCAAAGACACTTGAAGAGAGACACTGCTTACAAGTGCCTGCACACTAATGCTAGGAGCCTCCGAACCAAGATGGGAGAACTGCTTGGTCTTAGAGGAGAGCATTGATATAGTGAGCATAACGGAGACCTGGTGGAATGGAGAAAACCAGTGGGATACGGTTATCCCTGGATATAAACTATATCGGAAGGACAGGGAAGGACGTATTGGTGGCGGAGTTGCTCTATACGTGAAAGAAGGCATTGAATCCAGCAAGCTCGAAACCCCAAAAGAGGCAGACTCCTCCACAGAATCGTTGTGGGTGGTGATACCGTGCCCCAGGAGGGACTTAATACTGGGAACGATCTATCGTCCCCCTGATCAAAATGCTCAGGGAGACCTTGAGATGAGATATGAAATTGAGGAAGCATCCAAACTAGGAAATGTGGTAGTAATGGGTGACTTCAACTACCCGGACATAGACTGGCTGCATATGTGTTCCAGTCATGACAAAGAAGCAAAGTTTCTAGATATTCTAAATGACTGTTCCCTAGACCAGTTGGTCATGGAACCGACCAGAGGGACGGCAACCCTGGACTTAATCCTCAGTGGGGACCGGGACCTGGTGCGAGATGTAAGTGTTGTTGAACCGATTGGGAGCAGTGACCACAGTGTTATTAAATAAAACATACATGTAACTGGCCAATTGCCAAGAAAATCCAACACGGTCACATTTGACTTCAAAAGAGAAACTTCACAAAAATGAGGGGATTGGTAAAAAGAAAGCTGAAAAACAAAGTCCAGAGGGTCACATCACTCGAAAATGCTTGGAAGTTGTTTAAAAACACTATATTAGAAGCTCAACTGGAGTGCATACCGCAGATCAGAAAAGGTACCGCCAGGGCCAAGAAGATGCCAGCATGGTTAACGAGCAAAGTCAAGGAAGCTCTTAGAGGCAAAAAGTCTTCCTTCAGAAAATGGAAGTCTTGTCCAAATGAAGAAAATAAAAAAGAACACAAACTCTGGCAAAAGAAATGCAAGAAGACAATAAGGGATGCTAAAAAAAAATTTGAGGAGCACATTGCTAAGAACATAAAAACCAACAACAAAAAATTCTATAAATACATTCAAAGCAGGAGACCATCTAGGGAGACAATTGGACCCTTGGATGATAAGGGAGTCAAAGGTGTACTAAAGAACGATAAGGAGATTGCAGAGAAGCTAAATGAATTCTTTGCATCTGTCTTCACAGTGGAAGATATAGGGCAGATCCCTGAACCTGAACTAACATTTGCAGGAAGGGATTCTGAGGAACTAAGACAAATAGTGGTAACGAGAGAGCAAGTTAATGGACAATATAAAAACTGACAAATCACCGGGCCCGGATGGCATCCACCCGAGAGTTCTCAAAGAACTCAAAGGTGAAATTGCTGATCTGCTAACTAAAATATGTAACTTGTCCCTCGGGTCCTCCTCCGTGCCTGAGGACTGGAAAGTGGCAAATGTAACGCCAGTCTTCAAAAAGGGATCCAGGGGGGATCCCGGAAATTACAGGCCAGTTAGCTTAACTTCTGTCCCTGGAAAACTGGTAGAAAGTATTATTAAAACTAGATTAACTAAGCACATAGAAGAACAAGCCTTGCTGAAGCAGAGCCAGCATGGCTTCTGCAAGGGAAAGTCCTGTCTCAGTAACCTATTAGAATTCTTTGAGAGTGTCAACAAGCATATAGATAGAGGTGATCCAGTGGGCATAGTGTACTTAGACTTTCAAAAAGCGTTTGACAAGGTACCTCACCAAAGGCTTCTGAGGAAGCTTAGCAGTCATGGAATAAGAGGAGAGGTCCTCTTGTGGATAAGGAATTGGTTAAGAAGCAGAAAGCAGAGAGTAGGAATAAACGGACAGTTCTCCCAATGGAGGGCTGTAGAAAGTGGAGTCCCTCAAGGATCGGTATTGGGACCTGTACTTTTCAACTTGTTCATTAATGACCTAGAATTAGGAGTGAGCAGTGAAGTGGCCAAGTTTGCTGACGACACTAAATTGTTCAGGGTTGTTAAAACAAAAAGGGATTGCGAAGAGCTCCAAAAAGACCTCTCCAAACTGTGTGAATGGGCAGAAAAATGGCAAATGCAATTCAATATAAACAAGTGTAAAATTATGCATATTGGAGCAAAAAATCTTAATTTCACATATATGCTCATGGGGTCTGAACTGGCGGTGACCGACCAGGAGAGAGACCTCGGGGTTGTGGTGGACAGCACGATGAAAATGTCGACCCAGTGTGCGGCAGCTGTGAAAAAGGCAAATTCCATGCTAGCAATAATTAGGAAAGGTATTGAAAATAAAACAGCCGATATCATAATGCCGTTGTATAAATCTATGGTGCGGCCGCATTTGGAAAACTGTGTACAGTTCTGGTCGCCTCATCTCAAAAAGGATATTATAGAGTTGGAAAAGGTTCAGAAGAGGGCAACCAGAATGATCAAGGGGATGGAGCGACTCCCTTACGAGGAAAGGTTCCAGCATTTGGGGCTTTTTAGTTTAGAGAAAAGGCGGGTCAGAGGAGACATGATAGAAGTGTATAAAATTATGCATGGCATTGAGAAAGTGGATAGAGAAAAGTTCTTCTCCCTCTCTCATAATACTAGAAGTCGTGGACATTCAAAGAAGCTGAATGTTGGAAGATTCAGGACAGACAAAAGGAAGTACTTCTTCACTCAGCGCATAGTTAAACTATGGAATTTGCTCCCACAAGATGCAGGAATGGCCACCAGCTTGGATGGCTTTAAAAGAAGATTAGACAAATTCATGGAGGACAGGGCTATCAATGGCTACTAGCCATGATGGCTGTGCTCTGCCACCCTAGTCAGAGGCAGCATGCTTCTGAAAACCAGTTGCCGGAAGCCTCAGGAGGGGAGAGTGTTCTTGCACTCGGGTCCTGCTTGCGGGCTTCCCCCAGGCACCTGGTTGGCCCCTGAGAGAACAGGATGCTGGACTAGATGGGCCACTGGCCTGATCCAGCAGGCTCTTCTTATGTTCTTATATTCTTATGTCCCTGCCGCCCTCTTGGTTGATGGCAGGTATGTGCATGCAGATCACCCAGCATTCATCACAGGGGGAGAGGTAGGAGGTCCATGCGGGCAGGCACCGCAGGCCTGGGACAGGCTGGTGCCCAAGGGCCCAGTCATGCCTGGCACCGGCCCTGTCCTTCAGCACCTCCAGAACCTCCATTTTGATTTTATTTCCCATAGAATAATCAGGATGAGTCCCTCAGATATGCATTGGAAGTTCCATAGCATTAGGGCAGGACTATGAAGAGCCTCCACAATGCATTTCTATTTGAGCCAATCAGATGCATGCATTTGCAATCTGCACTGCTCCTCTCTGAGTTTGTGTTGCTATTCCCTTGCTTTTGTGAGCAGCAGGCTAAAGCAGCAGGAAGCATGTTTCTTTCTCTGCAGCCAGCCTCTGAAAGCAGCAGCAAAATTTCTGAGTGAGTTCAGTTTAGTATTTGATTGTACCAAGTAGGTGGATGGGTGTATGTTGCTGCATAGGGAGCAAGGGAAAAAACCACAGAGTGGTTCGGGGGGGGGAATACATTGGTCCTGCTGGGCCTTTTGCTGGCTGTTGGAGGGGAGGAAGAGGAGGATGGCAGTGGCGGGGGGGGTAGGCCTTGGCTCTGATGGGCCTTTTGCTGGCTGTTGGAGAGAGAGAGGGAGGAGCATGGCAGCGGCGGGGGGAGGGTTAGGCCTTGGCCTTGATGGGTCTTTTGCTCACTATTGGAGGGGGGGAGGGTAAAGCAGGACCCAAATGGAACTCTGTGTGCATCTGGGGAGAGTGATTCATGTTTTGAAAGAAAAGAATGGCCGCTGCATTGTCTAGGGTTGCCACGTGTCCAGTTTTTACCCGGAGATTAGGGTTTTTGGGAGTCCTCTCAAGGTGAGTCACCTTAATTTCCGGATTCTAGGTGGTCTGGTTCAAAAGATATAAACCAAAATGTCAGCCACCACCGCCCCGCAACTTCTCTTAGTACCAGCTGCTCTAATCCCTGCCCTTTCAGGTTTTTAGCTAATAAGTGAAGTCAGGGTTGTGAATGACAAGATTTATTGACCCCTGACAATACCTAAACCCCATTTCAAGTACTGAGAAAGTTTCCTTTTCCTGCTTGTCTCACATCAGGAATTCAGTAAATTTATAGCTTTCAGCAGCATAAAGAGTACTTTCTCTGTACAGGATTGGGACGTGCTTCTGAGTAAACATGCATAGGATTGCAGTACAACAGAAGATCACAGCAGGATCTTGTTAGGCATACACAATAAACAATTTTAGTTATAATAAAAGTGCACATGCAGGTTTTTTTTAATTACTTGCAAAAATGACATATACATTTTATCTTTCAAATAATTTTTGAACAGAAGTTTTAAAAAGTGTACATGCTGCAGTGTTATACTTTTCTAATTAAGGAGTCAAACAAGTTTAAATTTTACTAGACTGTTGAAGAGGGCAGTTTATTTGTTTTATTCATAACCTGATTGGAAATCTTCCCAGTATGAAGCTTTTCTGGGAGTAAAGCTGCAATGCTAATTCCACATGGCATTACCTGCTAGAATTACATGGGAGTTCACCCCACTGAATTCTGTAGGACTTACGTTTGAGTAAACATGGTTAGGATAGTGCTGAAAGTCAATGGGGCTTTTGAGTGAACATTGAAAAGGATTGGGTGAATAAAATTCCCTGCAGTCCTGTGCATGCTTCCTTGTTTGAGTAAGCCCCATTGAATATACTGGGACTTGCTTTTGAGTAAACATGCATAGGATTGCACTATAAATATCTTTACAGGTTGTGTCAATAATAATAACCTTTGACAGTCATGCTTATAGAAATATTTCTTCATACTATGTCTTGAGATGTATCTGATTTCACACTATGGTTGTAGATTATTATTTACAAATTATTATTTACTCTACATTTTAAGGGTGCCCTTTTTCCTTGGGGTGGTCATGGACCCCTCTGTTGTTTTCACCCTGTGGGGCAGATTAGGTTGAGAGATGGTACATAGCCCATGGTTACCCAGTAAACATTGTAACTTATCTCCATATTAAAATTTAATTTAAATGATTTATATGCAGACTATGAAGTAATGCAGATCCACATAATACATTTAAAGCACATCCAACTCACACTTAAAGTACATGACTTCCCCCAAATAATCATGGAAAGTGTAGTTTCCCCCTCACAGTTATAGTTCCCATCACCCTTAACAAACTACAGTTCCCATGATTCCGTGATGGGATTCATGTGCTTCAAAGGTATGTTGAATGTACTTTAAATGCATGGTGTGGATCTGTCCTAATATGCTGTGCATTTATTAGTGAAATATACTTTTTTTAAACAGGCTGTAGCTCAGTGGCAGGGCACATGCTTTGTATGCAAAGGTTTGGAATTCAATTTCTGTAAAAGACTATTGCCTGGAATCCTGGAGAGCCAATGCTAGTCCATGTCATCAGTACTAAGCTAGATGGTATATGTTATATTACCATCAAGAATGCCTTTACTTTTATAAGACGGTCATGGCTTAGTGGCAGAGAACATGCTTTGCATGCAAAAGTCCCCACGTTCAATACCTAGCATCTCCAATTAGGGCTGGGAGAGATCCTTATCTGAAACCTTGTCAGTCAGTACAGGAATACCCTGAATAACAGACACTCGTTTAACAGACACTCGCTATAACAGACATTCTCCAACTCCACCATACCCCACTTAACATACGTGCGCTTCGCAATAACGGACACTTAATGGCATGACGCCACTGTCATCTAGTGGTGATTGCAGTGCAGTACATGCATAGATAATTGCTTCACTTTAAGTACATTTTCACTTTACATACACGCTCCGGTCCCATTGGGTATGTTTATGCGGGGTATTCCTGTACTGAGCTAGGGATGTCTATTGTTATAGGAGAAGGCATTTAAAAGGATCTTCTTCTCAACCCAGCAGCAAAAAAAGGAGGGGCATGGCTGTGACTATCATGAAGAGACCCTGCACTTTTTAATTTGCTACTGCACTACTGGTCACAAACAGAAAAACCACTTGGCCACCACATTAGTGTAATATGGTATTACACTAACTGCAAATGTTTGATGCCCCTGCAAATGTTTGATGAAGACCTTCTGTTCTCTGCAAAAGATGAAGAGGAAAATGCCTTTTCCCTATACAGCAAAGGCTTTCACAAAAGTGGGAGGTAGTGACCAACACAGCACTAATTTCAGATGGGGGCTTCAACAGAGGACTAATTTCAGAGAGTGAATGAGTGAGTGAGTGAGTGAGTGAGTGAGTGAGTGAGTGAGTGAAAGAGATTTAAGATTAAACAACCAAGAGCTAAATTCAAGATTAAAGTGTTAAAAACAAAAAGTCGCATCAAATCTCAAAATAACTACAGCAATGTTATGAGCAGAGGTCAAACAGCCACACACAGTTTAAACAAAAAGTATTTGAGCATTTGTCATTTATAAACCCATTTAAGGATCTATACCACCAGCATCAACCCAAACACAAGAAGCCTCTATTTTTCTCCCATGAGTGGGAAAGCAATGATCCCTCCACCCATTGCCGCCCTGGGCTCCTCCTCGGAGGAATGGTGGGATATAAATTTAATAAATTAAATAAATAAATGCTGCTGCTACAGGCAATTTAAAAGTACTTTTCAAAAAAGAAAAAGAAAAAAACACAAAACCAAGAGACTGAACAACACTGGACTACACTTCAGGGTTGACATACACAACTCCCTCTCAGCCCCCCCACCCCAATATCTGTACAGCCACACTAGGCTACTTTGCAGGGCTGCTGTAACCTATCCAGCACTATATCCACCCCTCCCCACTGCTGCACTATGCATATGCTAATGAGTGTGTGTGTGTGTGTGTGTGTGAGAGAGAGAGATTTAAGAACCAAGAGCTAAATTCAGGATTAAAGTGTTACAAACAAAGAGTCTCATACAATTTCAAAATAACTACAACAATGTTATGAGCACAGGTCAAACAGCCACACACACTGCAAACAAAAAGTATTTGAGCTTTTGTCATTTACAAACCCATTTAAGGATAGGGGGTGGGGGTGGCAGGGCGACTGAGCCAGCGGAAAGAGCAGGCTGCGGGAGACAACGAGGGTGGGAACCCACACACACACATCACCGTCACTCACCTCCATTCTGCTGCTACGTTCTCCATCATCCTTGCCCTCTGGCTTTCTCCTTCCATGGGCCATTTTTTTCTCTCCCTCGTGCTTCCTTACACAGAGCACGAGGGAAGAGCAAGCTCAGCAGAAGGCCAGTGTGAGTCACATGTCTGTTGCCCACCAATCACAGGAGCAGAAGACTTCCCCTGCTTCCTCCAAGTAACTGGAAGGGGAAGGGGAGGGAGGGAGTGAAATGAAAGAACTCCTGCTTTCTACTGCGCCTGTGTGATGTTATCACCCACGGTAATGCATTTTTAATCTATTAATAAAGAACAAACCATGCTGTTTTTTTACTTTAAACCTACTGAAGATGAAGGTCTGTGTTTGGGGCAAGGTTAGGGATTTGATTAGAGATACCTTACGTCATCTCTGATTTTTAATGAATTTCAACAGATTATGAGAATTTCTCAAGAAAAAAGTCCAAACGGCTTCTTGATTTTCTCTCTCCCGTTTTTCACTTTAACCTGTGAATTCTCCATGAGGGGGTTGTGTATCACCAAGAATATTTCCAGAGTTGTAGAGCAAGTGATTCTGAATCCAACAGTATAAGACCTGTAAGCTTTTGTTTTGAATTGGGACTACAGAAAGCACCAGAAAGGGGTGTGTGGGGTATTTTCATTTAACATGGTAGAATGCGAAAAATCCCTACTGGCTATAGTATACAGCCACTCTTGTGGCTGTATAATAATGCCCATTTTGCTTTATCGATAATTTTATTGTATTTTGTGGACCTCTTCTAAACCACAGTAAGGCATTTTTCAGTTTCTTTAGGTTCTATTTGTAAAACTGCAATGTTTAAGCATTCACAGAATCTTTCGATGCAGGAGGATGGGAAGAAAACCAGACCTTGGCCATGCCCCTGTGACCTCATAGCAACCCCATCAGTTTTAGAGGGCACCATCCACCACTATCTGATCTGTTACCAAATGGCATCACCCAGATTTTATTGGAAAATACATGCCTTAATTTACCATATGTTTTCCTCTACAGAAGATGTGTTAGTGAATTGTATTAGCACTTTGAGGATCTCTTTCCATTTACTGTACTATTTTATAAATTTCTCTATAATGAATATACTCAGAATGCCTATCCCAGTAAGTATAAACACAAAGATTGTAATATATGCAACAGTACACAGTTTGATGCCATTGTCTCTGCTGTGTATGAAGCTGTAGCTTTATCTGACCAAGTAAGTTTTTTTCTACTTGCAACATGTACACAGAAAATCATGCAAGATAAATTGCACTTTACATTAGGGGTTGCCAACCCTTCACCCGCAGGTACCATGGTGCCAGCAAAGGACTTCAGTAGCACTCTCCATACGTAACCCAGAATCTGAGGTTTCATTTTTTAAAAAGTAAGTCTCTAGCCCTCCTAGAAAGAAAGTTATGGAGCAAACTGTACAGTACACTTTTAAGCAATTTCTGTTAAATGAGCCAGCCTGACTGATCCTGCTTAACAGTGTTATCAGCCAATGAGTGAAGTCAGAGCTGTGATTGATAAGTGAGTTGTCTGGATACCAGGCAACAGGAATCCCTGGGGTCCTAAAGACCTGCTGTTTTGTCCTCCCCTTTAGTGCAATTTTTTCTTCTTCTGACTCATTATGTTGTCCTTGAAATCTCTATATTTTGTCCTTCCTTTTTACCTAGCAACTAGGATCCATCTTTCCTGTGGTGGGTTTGCCTGAGATCAGGTAGTGCCTAGAAGTTGTTTTCTGCAAATACTACTACAATATGAGTATGGGTGAATGTGAAAGAATCCCCTCCCCCCAAACACAAATGTGAAAACATTGCAAAGAGGCTTAGGCATGTCTCCCACTTTGCAGGAACTAAATAAAGGACTTATTAAGAAATCACTGTTATAGTTAACTTACAGTACAATGGTATCCATATTTACTCAGAAGTAAGTCTTTGTGTTTAATGGGGCTTACTTCCAGGTAAGTGGATACAGGATGACAGCCTAGGCCAGCGTTTCCCAACTAGTGGGCCACCAGATGTTGTTGGACCACAATTCCCATCTTTCCTGACCATTGGCAATGCTGGCTAAGAACTCTAATATACTGTACAAATGAACAGCTTTTTCCCAACTTTCTCTTATCATGAATTTTTAAAGCTACTCTTAGATAAACCAAGAATAAGAAATTTCCATTTGTTGATCTATTAAACAAATTGCCTTGTCGAAATACTGTATTGGATGGTGTGTTGTTTCCCCCCTCAAATTATCACATCTGTAGATAGGTGCTACTAGGTTTCAAAAGAAGGCATAAGCAATAAACTGGTAAGTTAGAATTCATTACCATATTTGAAACTCTAGAACTTCACAAGCACTGAAGGTGGTTCTTGCACTACAGAAAGCAATTGTCCCACTTTTGGCGTTATATGATATTTGGTACTATGCAAGTTTAATACCAGTGACCCCTCTTTTGAGGTGGGTCACATTCACTCCATTTGGATTTTGTCTCCAACAGAGAAATGAGAAACACCTGCCTGTATATACCACATACTTTTGGTTACTGGTCAGGTAACGAAAGCTTAAGAAAAAGCTACTTGCTCACTAGACTTAACTAGGTAATGTACAGGCATACAATCTTACCTGCACAGCCAAATTCTATGGTTATTTTATTTTGAAGCCAGTCTCATAATTTATTAAAAATAACTTCCAAATAAGTGGGCATTGGATTGCAGCTGCAGCTTTCCACCCAGTTCTCACTAGGGATGTTATCGTAAGTCATACAACTGCAAGCAAGCATGAACAGGAAGAGGCCAGCTTCCCATATTTGGAGGAAACTGAGGCCTAGTCATGGTACTGAAACCACCTTGGTGACCCTGGTTAATAATATTTGTTGGCTGAGAGATGGGGGAGTGCAGCCCTGCTTGTTCTCCTTGATCTCTCAGTGGCTTTTGATACTGTTGACCATGGTATCCTTCTGGAACATGTTAGGGAGGTGGGGGTTGGGGGCACTGTACTTCAGTGCTTCTATTCCTATGTTCAGGACTGTTTCTAGCAAGTAGCTATAGACAGCTACTGTTCAGTGCTATGGAAGTTGTCCCGTGGTGTCCTGCAGGGTTTCATATTGTCCCTCATCTACTTAACATTTATTGAAGGCACTGGGAGTTGTCACATCAGGAGATTTGGAGTGAGGGAGAACCAATGTGCGGATGACACCCAGCTCTATCTCTCTTTTCCATCTGAATCAGGAGAGGCAGTTGAGGCATTAGACCAGTGCTTGGAGGTGGTGATGGGTTCGATGTGGGCCAATAAAACTGAACCCTGAAAATACAGAGGTGTTAAGCATCCCAAGTTATCAAATCCAGGAGATGGGGAGATAGCCTGTCCTGGATTGGGCTGAATTCCTCTGGCAGGAGCAGGTCTGTATCTTGGGGGTGCTCCTGCATTCAACACTGTCACTGGAGGCTCAGGTGGTCTCAGGGGCTAGGAGTGCCTTTTTCCAGCTCTTGCCTTGTTCACTAGATGTAGCCCCTTTTAGACTGGCATCATTTGGCCATGGTACTCCATACTCTGGTAACTTCTAGACTGGATTATGCACTCTACTGCCCTTGAAGATGACTTGGAAACTTCAAGTAGTTCAAAATGTAGCAGCCAATTTCCTAGCAAAGGTTCCATTTAGAACTCAAATAGCCCATTTTAAAACAGATGCATTGGCTGCAAGTGAGTTCCCAGGCCCAATTCAAGGTGCTCATGCTAGTGTTTGAAGCCCTAAGTGATTCAGACCTCAAATATCTGAAAGCATGCTTCCTTCTCTGCAGCCTCTCTCAGGGTCAGCAGAGAGGGCCGTCTTGGTAGCTTCTCCAGACTCAGAAGCTCTGAAGGCGGGGGAGCTGGGAAAGGGCATTCTCTGAGGCAGCCCCTAAGTTGTGGAATTCACTCCCCACAGAGGTACATCTGGCACTTTCATTATACAGATTTTGTGACCTCTTAACCCTGGCCTTTGATACTTAAGATATTTTTTTCTAGCTGCTATTGTAATTTGTTTTAAACTGTTTTCATGTTGTGTTTTACATTGTTGTGACCCACCCTTAAAGATCTGTGCAGCAAAATAATGATGATCCAACCTATGGAAGCAGTCAGTCAGTATGCTAGGAGTTCCTGTTAACTGAAAAAATTAATCAATCTCTAATCATAATATAGAGAGCCAGTGTGGTGTAGTGGTTAAGGTGTTGGACTATGACCTGGGAGACCCGGGTTCAAATCTCCACACAGCCATGAAGCTCACTGAGTGATCTTGGGCCAGTCACTGCCTCTCAGCCTCAGAGGAAGGCAATGGTAAACCACCTCTGAATACAGCTTACCATGAAAATCCTGTTCACAGGGTCGCCATAAGTCGGAATCGACTTGAAGGCAGACCATTTCCATTTTCAATCATAATATATCTCCAACATGCCTAAAGTAGGTACACAAAGAGAAACACTCCCTGTCAATAGGCTTAAATAAGCAGAGAATCTCCAATAGGAAATGATACACAACGTTCCTTGCAATGATCACCACGCTGACTCAAACAAAATGCAATGCAAAAGGAAGCCTCGCAGTCTGCCTATGGAAAAGGAAGAAATGGACTCTCCAATTGATGTCTACATATGTTCCCCTCCTTCCCCATTTCTGGGCAAAGAACTGCCATAGTCACCTTAGCATGCCATGTAAACACTCATGCCCATCAATCTGAGACCACCCGGCTCTCAAGTAGGTCATTTTATTATTAATTTTATTATTTATTTTATTATTTCATTTATATCCTGCCCTTCCTCCAGCAGGAGCCCAGGGTGGCAAACAAAAGCACTAAAAACACTTTAAAACATCATAAAAGCAGACTTTAAAATACATTAAAACAAAACATCTTTAAAAACATTTTTTTTTAAAAAGCTTTCAAGACATCTTTTAAAAAAAGGTTAATAAAAAAGGTTTTAAAACATCATAAAAAGCAATTTCAAAGCAGACTGGGATAACGTCTCAACTTAAAAGGCTTGTTGAAAAAGGAAGGTCTTCAATAGGCGCCGAAAAGTTAACAGAGATGGCTCCTGTCTAATATTTAAGAGTAGGTCATTTAGAAGTAAATTATATTTAGAACTAACAAACATCTGAATCCAGGCCTAGGTACTATAGGAAATGTTTTAAGTTCTTTAGTTTGTGTGTAACTGTATTGTAGCTTATTATTTTCAATATACTGTATTTTGTTACATAAAAAGCTTTAAATATGTTTAAAACATAAATAATCGTTTGATTTCTAATACAAATATTAAGTTGAGCACATTTCAAAATAAAATCCAAATTTTGCTTAATTTCTCTAATATGCACCTATTCATTCCCTCATTAATGGAACACTTTCCTGTCTCCAATATTTTGCATGTACAGTGCTTTAAAATTGTACCGTATTTTAAACAAGATTACTGACCTGGATGTAACTATTAAAATATCCACTGAAGTTTCATATTGGGTGCCCTTTAGATGCTCTCCCAGTCACATGGGAATCATCCATAGGTGTCTCTGACACTGCTCTAAGATCATTACAGTAACCTGGTGGGAAATGATCATGCAGGTCTTTCATTTCATAGGAATTGCCCATACAAATTTCCATATAAATTGGTCCTGTCCATATATAGTTGGGGGATTTAATATGTTCCCCCAGTCATCTGGGCACTGCTCACAGATAGGAACACAGGAAGCTGCCTTTTACTGATTCATGCTATTGATCTATCTAGCTCAATATTGTCTACAGCAACTGGCATCTGCTCTCAAGGATTTCTGATGTGTTATTCCCAGCTCTACCAAGAGTTGTCAGGAATTGAACCTTGGACTTCTGTAGGCTGTTGGAAAGCATGATGTTCTGTGTTTTTCCAGAAAGACAAGAAAAGACAAGTAAGGGGTTAAAACTGTGTGGCAATCCAAGGACGGACTGCAGCTGGCACATAAACCGAAAGTGTATAAAACCTTGGGTGAAGAAACCGCAAGGTGTGGGGGTTGTTAGTTGGAGGAAAGAGACTTGTATCGTGTTAGTACTTTGCCTATTGAATCAGTAAAGATTCTCCTTACAAGAACTTGCTGTAGTATGTCTTTACTCTAGATATTCTGGGAACAACTGGACGTTTTCTAGGCACAGGCCTCTACATTCATACGCTACACAACAAGGGTTATGGGCCCAGCCTAACCCAGCCTAGAGAACCAAGCTAGAGAACCAATCCAATCCAGAATTCCAGAGATCCAGCAGCAGTGCTCAGAAGTGCACAGAAGGCAACCGGTATCCAGCAGCGGCAAACCAGGATGCTTGGCTGGTGAGTCTAATGTGTGTACGGAATAGTGCCGGGAGGCTGTGCAAGAAGCAGGAAAGGAAAGTCTGCAAGGATGGCAGTTTCGTTTTCGGCTGGCATGCCACTTGAACGGCTAACAGAAACAAATTATATGAGTTGGCGTTTAAGGATGCAAGCATTTCTAACTAAGGAAGATGTATGGCAAGTAGTAATCCATGAACCCCCCCATTCCACCACTGGAGCAGTGGATTCGACTAGAGGAAAAAGCGAGGGCTTATCTTATTCTGGCTGTAGATGATTCACAATTGCTTCCCATTCAAGATAAACCGACAGCCAGGCTGATATGGACTGCCCTTAACGAGGTGCACGTCAGGAAAACAGCAAGCAGTAAGATTCATTTAGCACGGAAGCTCTATCAAATGAGGCTGACTGATGACGTGACGATGTCAGAACATTTACTAGCAATAAAGAAACTGTTTGCAGAGTTGCAAGAACGGAATGTTGCTCACACTCAATTACAACAAGTTTACATCATCCTATCTTCTCTGAATACTTCCTGGGATCCTGTTGTATGTTCGTTAGAAGCAATGAGAGATGATAATCTAACCATCGAGTATGTATCTGGAAAGCTGATCCAGGAGTGGGAGAGGCGAAAGGACACAGACGAAAGGGAACATGTGGATAAATGCAACAGAAAAGAAAGCAGAACTTTCTTCAAAGACGCAGGTACGAGATCATATGGAATGAAAGCCTGCTATATTTGTGGTTCACATTCACATCTACAAAAGGACTGTGAGTCGAGACGAAAAGGACGAGGAAGGAAGCCGTTGTATGTTCAGCTGGTGAGTGCTGATAAAAGAAAAACCAAAAGCTGCGAAAACAGTGACTGTGTTGAATGGGTAGTGGACTCTGGAGCTACTCATAGTATGATTGCAGACAGCACTATGTTCAAAACTATGCTTCCCACGACGGAGGATGTGGTACTTGCTGATGGTACGCACAGAAAGGTACTGGGAAGGGGAACTGTAAAACTGTGTATACTGAATACAATAATGACTGACGTATTGTTTGTACTGGGACTAGAAAGCAATATCTTGTCTGTCACAAAACTAAATTCCATGGGTTTTGAAGTGTTGTTTAAACATGGGATCTGTGAGATAAGAAAGGGAGACAGAGTCTGTTCACAAGGGAGTTCAAGGGATTCACTATTCTATGTAAACCTAAGCACACCAGAAAGATTAGCTATGGTAACAAATGAAAAGCCTCATGACACATGTATTCACTTGTGGCACAGGAAACTAGGTCATGCTAATTATGGTACAATTAGGGACATGCCAAATCATTGCGCATATGTAATGCTAAAGGAGTGCAACAAACATGTAGAGTGTGATATATGCAACCAATCTAAGGCCACAGTAGCTCCCATAAATAAAGAGGCTAAGAGTGACACACACGAACCGTATCAGACTATACACGTGGACCTGGCAGGACCGTTTCAAAGGTCGCAAGGTGGAGCCAGATATTATCTTGTCATAGTTGATGATTATACCAGGTTTTGTAATGTATATTTGTTGAACTCAAAAGACGAAGCAGAAAGGAAACTGAAACTGTTTGTGAAGAAAATTGAAGTGCAGCATGGCAAACACATTCGTCAAATACACTCAGACCAAGGTGGGGAATTAACTGGGAAATCATTTGAACAGTATCTAGTACAGAAAGGGATACAACATGCATTAACGGCCCCATTGTCTCTGTTTCAGAACGGAATAGCAGAAAGAAAGAATAGGACTTTGCAGGATGCAACGAGAGCCAAGTTGAATGACTCTAGTCTACCAAATGCGTTTTGGGGAAAATGTGTGTTATATGCTAACTACATACAGAATCGGCTGTTTCATAGGGCGATAAATATGTCACCATAAGAGAAATTACATAACAGGAAACCTAAACTACAACATCTTGTAAGGTTTGGTGCAGAGAGCTGGGTGCACATTCCAAAGAGTAGACGGAATGGGAAACTTGCTCACAGAGCTGAGAAAGGTTATATGCTAGGGTTCCAGAATGCTTACTATCGAGTCTGGCTACCAAAGCATGCAAAGCTGAAGTTCAACCACTGCAGCCCTTCCTAAGCCTCTCCAATGCAACTGGGAGAATATCTACTCCAAAGGCCATGTTGGTGCTCTTGTAAACCAGGTCAGACAAAAGGAAAAGAGGTGGAATCTTTCGCATTTGAGAAAGAATTCTATTCTACTCTTGAGGATTTCAAAACACATAGACTTCAATCCTAACAAACTAGCACAATGAGTTAAAAGTTGTTTCTTAAAATATTGTGGCTTGAACCAAAATTCTACAGAAAGGTTTACTTGCTTTGGAAAACTGTTCAGAGGTTTTCTTTGTTTACAAACCTTCAAGGTGCACATAATATTTTCCTGAGATCAAAGAAATTAGTATCACAGAGGGACAGTTCATGACCTGTTAATTTTGAAAGGTCTGCAAGCCTTGCAACAAGCAGTTGGGCTCTTTTGAGAAGAGCCTGGCACTTCGGCTTTATATTCTAGCCAGTTATTTTCTACTGGATTTTGTGAAAGCAGCTGTGGACCTTTTTCTTATATAATGTTTAGCTGTTGAAAAAAGGTTCTGACCCCAATTAGTACAACACAGTGTGGGAAATTCTGTGGCACTGGGCCTTCAGACATCACTGCAACAAGCAGATTTTTTTTGACAGGCCAGCACAAGGAAATGCAAATGCATGATATATTGCAATGAAAATCTCTAAAAATATTAGATTTGTTGTGCTAAACCCTATTAAAGGCTCATTATATATTCATCTGGGGTTTGCCTTGTATCTTTCAGTTCTACATGAAGCCAGGCCACCAACCTAAAAGTGGTTTATAATTAAGATAGTGATCTCTAGATCTCTCACAACCTGTGTATTCAGTTGTGAATAATGGTGCTTACAGATAGAGGCTTTTTGCGTTACAGCACAAGCAACACCTGGAGCCCACATGGGCCAGTGGAAATTCCCATAGTGATATGGGCAAATCCAAATTATACAACAGTGGATTCGCAGAGCCATTGAGGTGGCAAAGGCCAAGTAATGAATTTTTCAAAGATTGTTACACAAAAGTCATATACTGTATCTTTGAGCCCATTTTGCCTCTCAATATACCATTATCCAGACCAATTTAGAGCTGAATCATATAACCAGCTGAGCAGGAAGCTGTTGTCTTGGAACTAAGGTGCCATTTGTCCTACTTTCAACAGGACAGCCATTCTATTTGAAGGGCTGTTCCGTACAAGTCCAGTTTAAAGATGAAAGAACCATAGAAGGTGGAGGCCATAAAGAACCTTGAAGGTATCCACCGACAGTCAACTCCTAGACAACAGACACTCATGTCATCTAGTCAGAGTCACCCCCACATGGTGAGCTGTATCCTATTCCTAATTAAATTATAGTAATTATTTCTTAATTTACATATTTGTACATAAATTAGCATGAGCAGATTTTATGCAGAGCTCTTCTTCTTTTTTGGTGATGCATTTCTTCTGTTCTGTTCTCACAACGCATTAAGTGGTCACCCTACCTGGAACAGCCCAAGTAACCAAAACCTCAAATCAGTAACAGTAATACAAGGCATAAATATTCTGACGACCTGACAGTATGTCCTGCAACACATCAGCAATTTTGTGGCCCTTCTCATTTATTACTTGGTGGGTTGGCTCCAGAAGATGGTGCTTGAGGAATATTGCTTGGCACCCTGTACTCTCCAGTATGGGGTTCCGCAGGGGTCAGTTCTGTCCCCCATGCTGTTCAACATCTACATGAAACAGTTGGGTGCGGTCATCCGGAGCTTTGGAGTGCGTTGCCATCAGTATGCTGATGACTCACAGCTCTACTTTCCATCTTCTTCAGGTGAGGCTGTCAATGTGCTGAACCGGTGCCTGGCTGCGACAATGGACTGGATGAGGACTAATAAACTGAGGCTCAATCCAGACAAGACTGAGATGCTGTAGTGGGTATTTCTTCTGACCGGATGGTGGATGTCCAACCTGTCCTGGATGGGGTTGCACTCCCCCTGAAGGAGCAGGTTCATAGCTTGGGGGTTCTCCTAGAACCATCTCTGTCACTAGAGGCTCAAGTAGCCTCGGTGGCACGGAGTGCCTTCTACCAACTTTGGTTGGTGGCCCAGCTATGCCCATATCTGGACAGGGATAACCTGGCTTCAGTTGTCCATGCTCTGGTAACCTCCAAGTTAGATTACTGCAGTGTGCTCTATGTGGGGCTGCCTTTGAAGACGGTTTGGAAACAGCAGCTTGTGCAAAATGCAGCAGCCAGATTGGTAACAGGGACCAGACGGTTCGAACATATAAAACCGATTCTGGCCCGCTTGCATAGGCTGCCTGTATGTTTCTGAGCTCAATTCAAGGTGCTGGTTTTAACCTATGAAGTCTTCCACGGCTTGAGACCACATTACCTGATGGAACGCCTCTCCCAACAAGAACCCACCCGTATACTACGCTCAACTTCAAAGGCCCTCCTCTGAGTGCCTACTCAGAGGGAAGCTCGGAGGCTGGCAACAAGGGAGAGAGCCTTCTCAGTGGTGGTCCCCAAATTATGGAATGATCTCCCTGACGAGGTGCACCTGATGCCATATTTTCGGCACCAGGTCAAGACTTTCCTCTTCTCCCAGGCATTTTAGCATGTGTTTTTAAATTGCTTTTTAAGAATGTGTTTTTAAATTTGTATATTTTTTAATGTTTTTAATTGTTGTAAACCGCCCAGAGAACCTCAGCTATGGGGTGGTATATAAATGCAATAAATAAATAAATAAATTATCCACACAATATATTTAAGACTCAAACTGCAAAATATCATACCCTTTATATAGAACACACACAAACAGAATCACAGCTTTAGCTATTTGGAAGCAGAATTTAAAAGAGTGCCAATTAGTCCCAGGGAAAAAAAACTGTGGAAGTAGGTCTCCCAGCTCAAAATAACTCCACAATGATATAAAAAGGCTTCAACATCCCCACAACTAATACTCATTATATGCAATATTAAAATCAGATGTTTCAAACATCATCCATTTCTCCCTTTACCACCTCTGCTTCTGCTTCATGGCCTATTTTTAGCTCAAGGCTTAGAAGTAATAAGAAAGAACTGGCTGAAAATTATGGGCAAGATCTTCCAGACAAAGTACATTAAGTCCCATTTATTTTAGACAGAGTTCAGCACATATCCAAACTATCTGTGTACATTAAAATATAGAGCCTAATGCAGAGAAAGTTCATTCTGTCAATTAATAAATGCGGCAAGTAAGCCACAGCTAACAAGTGTTTTTACTCAAGTGTGGCTATATTTCTCTGGACCAGGGCCTTGGCCTTCAATGAAGTAACAAACTGTAGCCACTTCACATACAGATAAGCAGTAATCCTACTAAATTTTATATAGAAGACCTCCAAAATTAAATGAAAACTATTATGTCCTTTTAGCTTAGATTTCCTTTCCTCCCAATGTAATGGCAGTACTGGACTTTGGTTTCTGCTTTACAGTCATTTTGACCTTAAGGGATCAGAGTCAGATAGTGCCAATGCCAAACAGCCTGTTATATACAATTGCGCATTCTCTCCTCCTCCTATTTCTATCACACAGTCAGTAAAGAAATAAATATATTTCTTTTAAGACAGAACTGATACCCGCTCTACAATTCTGATATGCAAGCAGATTTACTGAAGGCTAAGAATTAAATAAAAGCTTTGCTTGTCCACTTAGTAGAAGCTTTACTCTCTGTGCTGCCATCCCAAAAAACCCCACTACATTTTGGAAACTGGATGGTACAAATGCTGCATCAACTTTCAAAACGATGTTTTATAAAAACAATACAAAACACTATACTCATCAATCCAAGATACACATACATTAATGTTTTGTAAATGTGCTGTGTAAAATAAGTAACAGAAGGTCAAATCTTAGCCACATGACAACAATGAATATCCCATAGATTTCACTTCTATGTACTGTGCTTAGAATCAAAAGTATGTCATTGTCTTTCAAGTTTATCTTCACTAAAATACAAGATTTTAGTATTAAAGAGAACTCCATTAAGGGATCAGTCACAAAATAGTATCATGTACCACAGAGTTTGTCTGCATGCACATACTGTATGTTTGCACACACACACACTTTTGCAAGTTCATCTGCTGTAAAGGTAGGTACCATGTTTTTTTACTTAGCTCACTATACCTTCCTTATTTTGTACCCTGCTGCCTACATGAACATCCTTGCTATTGGAAAAATGATATTTTCAAGGTTATTGCAAGGCAAACCACACAATTCCCTTAACAGGGGGGAAAGGGATAAGAGAGCCAAACCTGGAAGATAACAGACAAGCACAATCCCCTATGCATAAACAGCAGCCCAATTACTTCAGGATAACATGTCACAATATAGGCAAAGAGGGGAAGCTCCTAAAAAGTTTGTGCTAGATGTAGACTGCAATCTTGCACACTCTTATCTGGGAGAAAGTTTCATTGAACTCAATGGGACTTACTTCTGAATAGATACATATAGGATTGCACCAAGAGAAGATGAAATAGATACAAAGTGGCAAACGCAAACCCAAACGGAACAAAATAGTGTGAAACCCTGCGATGCCAAACAATGTCCAGTCATAATTCCCCTGGGTCTAGTACAAACTTGTAAAATGCACCACAATCCCTTGTCAGTTTGGAAAGTTTTTTTTTTTTTTACAAGAAAGGTCTTGTCTGTTTTAATAAACTAGGATATTAAATTGTGTCCTTTAACGTCTTTTAGTTTCCTCTTTTTAAGCTCCTGATTCTGCCTGATTTGCATTTACAGCCAGACCTGTCAGTATGGCACTCATGTACCATAGTGGCAAATATCCTTTATTGATTTTCTATATTTAAATCCCTCTTTATTGCCAAAGTCTCAAGTCAGTTAAAAACAAAAAAACAAAACCCTCAAAAACACTAAAAGGTGAGATTAAAAAAATCCACAGCACAATAGGAGCAGCAGGTAGGGAAGAGTGTCACAGGAATTTTTGAGCAGCTTATACCAGAACACTGCTTGTACACAATAAATCATTGCTTATTTTAAACTGTGATTTAACGTAACATAAGAACTAGGCCAATGTTCCAGTGGATGGCCTGGGTGAGCTACTCGCTGTTTAGGAGGTTGCTTGTTCTGTTCTAACATTGCTTCAGATTGGCCCTAGCAAATCTTACAAGATCTAAATACTTTATATTAGATTTATAGCTATAGGGAAATGAATCTGCATAAACAAATCTTACGCATTTTTTCTCCTCATGGCAATGTCTTGCAACCCAGGGCAGCCCCTCCTCAACTTCAGGCACTGGTAAAGAGTACCCATTTATGCCACACCCCAAACCTTGTGTCCTGATGCAGAAAAAGCAAGAACATATGTATTATGCTTGTATCTCATCCCTTCTCCATTGTTCACCCCTCCCTTTCTCCCTATTCTATTCCAACAACAACACAGTGAGGTAATCTAGGATGTGATAGCAACTGTTCCAAGGTCAGTGAGCTTCATGGCAAAGCAGGGACTTTAACCCAGGTTTCCCTGGTCCCTAATCTATCACTCTAAGCACTATATCACCATGGCTCTTTGATGGTGCACATCAGAACTACATTCAGAAATACAATTTTGTAAAACGAACATGTCATGACTTTAGCAAACAAGTAACTAAAGTGACTTTGAATATTACACTGAGGTGGCTGGATGGGTAGATCACACGGAAAACACAAAAAGTCACTGCTGAAGCTACTCTCTCCCTTTTCTGTTTTTATTTATTTCAGTATTTTATGCCATCTCTCAGACCAAAACCCCTTACAATATCATCAAAATTTAAGAATTTAAAACTTTAAAAGGTTCATTAAGTATTTTTAAATTAAAACAACTAAAAGTTCTGACTTTTGAGCTTCTAGCTTTAGCGCTTTTGGTATTCATTAGTCCATAGATGCCATGTTATTGCTTCTTCGTCATATTAAGCACACATTCCCTGTTGAAAAGGTGATATCATTGCTAGCTAGGCATATATTCTGCACCTAAACTAACCTACCAAGGCACCTTCCCTTCACCTTTTGTTTTATTTATGTAAGCAGAAGGCCTATTACTATTTTAAGGTCTGTTTAGGCTACCTCTAGAGAACAGAATTAATGTACAATGGCAAACTTCACATGGCGAAATACAGAGCTGAACTGATTCAGTGAAGATTTAACAGTTGATTACACCCAATGAAATGAAATGGTTACTTGTAGGATATATGGATGGGCACTAAGGTAAAGGTGTCCCCACACTTGTAGTGCGAGTCGTTTCCAGCTCTTAGGGTGACATCTTGCGACGTTTACTAGGCAGACCGTATATATGGGGTGGGATTGCCAGTTCCTTCCCCGGCCTTTCTTTACCCCCCAGCATATGCCGGGTACTCATTTTACCGACCACGGATGGATGGAAGGCTGAGTGGACCTCGACCCCTTTTACCGGAGATTCAACTTCTTCCTTCCGTTGGAATCGAACTCTGGCCATGAGCAGAGCTTTCGGCTGCGTTACCGCTGCTTACCACTCTGCGCCACGGAGGACTAGGGATGAACAAATCTGTCAGTTTTGTTGTCTCTCAGTTTTTCATTTTCCTGCTCTTAAATTCTGTATTTCTGTATCAGTTTGCTAATTTTTTTAATAAACAGTCTCATGAAAATTCATCAGCATTTTAGTATGCTTTTCTCCTAACCTGCAAAGTTTTGCAAGCAATTTTCCCTAATACAGTTTTGTGCTGTTTCTTATGAATACATGCGTTTTTATGTACACTTTCCCCTAAAAAACAATTTTTGCACACATTCTTTGGTTGGAGAACTACATCATAAAATTTGGAGCACAAATTCTGAAGGATAGCTGTGTTTTGGTTCACATCCTGTTTCAGGAGTTGATAAGGTATGCAGAAAAATGAAAACCAAACTGAAATTGCCCCCCATCCTTACCTAGCACATTATCCCTACCTAACAATATAAGATGTCTTGATACCTAACTCAGCCCTTGCAGGAAACCCTGTGTCCAAATATGAACGTATTTTCCTATTTCGAAGACACTTAAACTGCAATCCAATACACACGTACCTGACAGTAAGTCCCACTAAACCCAATGGAGGTCACCTCTGAGTAGACATGTATTGGATTGCACTGTAAATAAGCAAAGCACCCAACACTTGGAGGAGTGTGGAAGATTTAATATAATCCAATGCTTCAGTCAGATTACTGAGTGTATTCTTCCATCAAGGGGGCTAATCCGCTTGGAATATTTTGCAGATAGTTCCTCTTGGTTTAGTACACATTATTTCAGTTATGCATTTATATTTATTTTCCAAAATGTGTTGATTGGAGACCTTGGGGTAACAAGTGACAGAAAGTCTAATAAAACATAATAGTAATCATAATAAACAATTCTCTGCAGCTGATTTTCTGGGGTGCTGGAGGGAGGAAAGGAAGTTAGCAAAAATCTCTTCTGTCAGCGGAGTCATCTGCAGAGTCAAAAGCCCTTCTATATGCGCAAAGGTACCAATTGCATTCCATCCACAGAACTGCTATTTATATTACTGATAAAGGAAAAGAACATACTTATCATTTATTATTTTCTGTCATTTGGAGTATTCATGATTCAGCTAATGTAAATTTAAGCTCAAAATAACATTTCCAATTTATGTGCATTCATTAAAGTTTTTTTCACCATCTGGTTGAATGAAAATACCCCACATGACATAAGCAGAATAGTGTTCTCATATATTTAATTCTCTGCTGGAATGCAGAGAAAGATGTATTTAAAGAATTCCACTTCCTTTGTTGTTTGAAAAGAGTCTCTCAGTCCTGCTAGGTCTGAATAAGTTCACACTGTGCATTTTCCACTGAAGTATAACTTTATTCTTGACTCCTGACTTGACATTTTGAGATATATAATACTGCCAGATCTTCATAGGTAGAATAGCTGGCATTATTCTTTCTGTGGAACATTTAATCAGGAAGCAAGAATGAAGTTATTATTCAGGAAGGCAACAGCGGGGTAAATTCCCACCCTAAAATTGCCTGCCAACTCATCTCTGAATTAGAAATATAGAACATGAAATATAGTCTTCCTGCTACTTGGGAAAATTATAATGCAAATGACAGAACTGCTCCGCTTCCTTCCCACTCCTGGAGACTGAATCCTGTCCTTTCTTTTGATCACCTAATTTTATTTTCTGGAGTCCTTTTCTGCAAATTTTTTCTCCTGTGATGATCCCATAGATTTTAAAAATTACAAATCAAAACATTCCTTTAAGAAGAATGAGAAAACTCTTGTGTTAGAGACAGTAAAATCCTAAGCAGATATGAAGAAGTCCAAGTTCAATCCTCCTTTCTTTTCTCCCTTTTATTCGCATTCACTGCTGCCACCTCCTTATAGAATGAACTTGGAGAGGTCTATGGGTGAGATAATATACTGCTGCTGTCACTGCTGATCAAAAGCTTTCCTCAGTCTCTCCTTCACTCTTATCCTACCAACCTCCTAGCATGAGCAAATGACTAGACCTGCTGGAAGAACTCCTGAATTTGCAAAATATACCAGTAAAGCATATCTGCAATAAAAAAATGTACCTAGGATCAGGATACATAGAATGAGAAGGAGAATGGAGCCAATACTGACAGCATAATAGCATAACTCTCTCACACTTACACATTTGGGGAAATGTAGGTGGATCTAAACTTATGGATACTCACAAACCATGAGGAACTGCATTCTTTTCCAGGATAACAACTTGGACCAACATCCTTTCACAGGACCAAAAGAGGTCTAAGCAATTCTGCTGCTTAGAGAAAGAGTGGCTAATTAGCAATAGCTGGGCCAGTAAGTTCCTAGGAGACAGAGATTTCTAGCCTCCACTGAATGGGAGTAGATTTTCTCACTGTTCAGTTGGTTGAGAGACTGCCTCCAGTCTATGTGAATGGGGGCAATGCACCTCCTGCCCATAATACCTGAATGCCTTAATAAGGGCAACTGATGTATCCCAAAGATGAAAAGGATGGGGGAAAATCCTATCCTGCTGCTGGAAAACCCTCTATCCCTGCTAGACATGATACTTTCCAAGCAAGGTTCTTGGGACCAAGATAGTACCATATATGCTCACTACATATGCATCAGACTGGCTTTTTATGGCATTAGAAAGATTTAAAAAATCAAAATGGAATTAAGCAATGGGTATTTGCTCCATACTAGGTGTACTAAATCCGCAAGACTTTGAGCCTATCTGCATACTAGCATCCTGCATTACAGATCTCATGTTAGGAAAAGGCATGGATGAGCTCACGCTTGATAATAATTAATAAGTTTCATTTCAACACTTGAGGTTTGGAGTTTTCAATGGAGCATTTGACGCAACACTGTTTAGTACCCCTCCTCTCCTTTCCCCAAAGGGAGGGGTAGTAGATGATGAAGTACTCCCCTTATTTTTAATCAGGCATCACAGAGGCTTGCAGTCTTCTACACTTCCTGGCTGAAGATGGCAACTAGCTTTCCACAGCTCAGGAAAGTTCCCTTTCACTTGAAATTAGGGGAGCTTCTTTGGCACCCAAGAAACATCTGCTTGGCCATGGAGATATCATTTCATAGGCACAAGTGACAGCTCCAGAGCAAGAGCGCCAACTTGAGTTGGGCAAGATTGAAGGGGGATTTACCTGGTTCAGATTGGAATGCCTTATTCAAGAAGAGGGGAATTTGCACTTTGAGTTCTCCCTCTTGCCTGCTTATGAGATGAAACATAGGAATGTAGAAAGTTATCCAGAAATAACTATAGCACTTAGCATTTACATGGTGCTCTGAGCTATCGAAGTTCCTCAACATAATAATTTTCCTTTATAAAGTGCCAGGAGTTGGAGCAGCTGCAGAAAGGGACCAGCATAGGGTTGCCAAGTCAGAAGAATCCCAAACCCTGAGATTTCAGTGGTGGGCCCGAGTGACATCAAGGGGGCTGGCCCAAGTGATGTCATTAAGCATGGTACATTAAGCATCAACCACAGTTGCGTGGAGCATATAATTCAAACAAAATTTTTCTCTGATTGGAAATTAAGATAGAAATCTTAGCTAAAAGATGGAGCCTGGGTACGGAACATTTAATCTAGCCTACTTCTGGCAAAAAGGGTTTGTGAATTTATTTAATTCGGTCCAAGACCAGCAATTTAGGCAAAAAGGGTTTAAGTGCTCTCAGTCACCAGAAGGCCATTATTCTATGGGGGTTAGTCCCTTAGTAAGTGTGTTTAGAATTGCAGCCTTCAGGGGCATCCATCTTTACTCAGTGTTCCCATCTTATATCTCTACAACACTAGGCTCCTTTCTTCCTACAGTAGCCTTCTGGTGATTGGTCTGGCCTGAGGGCACTTAAACCCTTCTTGCCAGAAGCAAGTAGATTAAATGTTCCCTACATAGGCTCCATCTTTTAGCTAAAATTTCTGTCTTAATTTCCAATCTGAGAAATGTTTTTGTTTGAATTATATGCTCCAAGCAACTGTGGTTGATGCTTAATGTATCATGCTTAATTACATCACTAGGGCCCACCCCTGTGACATCACTGGGGCCCACCCCTGAAATCTCAGGGTCTGGGATGCTTTTGACCTGGCAACTCTAAATATGTGCTAGGCACTCTACAGAATTAAAAACCCCAAGACTCTGCCCACAGGCTCACTATCAAAATGAGAGGGGAGTTGGAAGGAAATAGGAAGGTTTGCATGCCTGGGAAAGGGAGAAAGAAGGGGAAAGAGTTTAAGAAAGAATAATTTAGAAAGGATGAGAGAGCTTAATAATGTGTAAATAAAAAGTAACATCAAAAGGGAAATTAAGAATTCCCATAATTTCTCACAGAAAAACAAAGAAGGGGTCAGCTGAATATTAAAAATATAATTCCACACATTGAGGGCTACAAGAGTACACATAAAAATTGTTACTGTGATTATTTATTAGATTTCTTACTCCCCCTCTTCACCCTGAGGTCCCAGAGCAGGTTACAAACACTTAAAAGTACAAGATTTAATCTAAAACAAATTACAGTCAAGGGAAGGTGTGTGTGCATGTGAGGGGGGGAAGTGTCAAAGGATAGGGCAAATAAGTGAATCTTATTAAAACTCCACAATGAAGGTGCCAGACGCACCTCTGTGGGGAAGGAATTCCACAGCATCTCCCTCCCATACATTATTATCTCAACAATCCTTACAACAACTCTGTAAGAAATGACATTATTATCATTCCTATATTATTTATGAGTGTCAGATAAATAGCAGTTTGCTGTCTAAGACTAGCTATCAAAATCATGGCAGAGGCAAGACGTAAACCTCCTGTCTCTAGTTCTTCTTAGCCATTACACCACACCATTTTTCAGGTAGGAAAAGTTTCTCTCCCTCACTCCCTGAAGCCTGGGACTTTGCTATGCAGAGACTGCACAGCGTGCAGCAGTCCTGCAGTTGACCATCTGCAATGTGAACTGGTGAGGATTGCCAAAGGACCAGTACAGGCTTTAATCACCAGGATACGCTGACTATGGAGGCTGGTGGGGAGATGCATCACATGCTAGCAGATTTCCTTCTGAAATCATTGCAGAGAAGCAGATCTATCTAGATCCGATAACTCTCCTGTGCTGAGTAGAGACATCTAGTTTTAGAGTTAAATGTCACCCCATCACTCAGCATATGTTCACACATATTCAGCTTGCCTCCTGGTCCTTAACTTTACAGAAGTTTGTTCAACTAAATTTTGGGTGGCCAATTTGTAGCACATGTTCTAAAAGAGAGACAAAGGCAGCAGATATCTGTGGCATACCTGGAAAAGAGCAGAGTTCCCCTGGGCCAGCTATAGAACAGAGCCAACCAACACTCCTACCAGTCTCTCAATATAGCATCACAGCTTAGTCAATAGGTAGAGGAAAACAGATGTTGCAACATAGGAGGCTGCACATGTTTGTTTATGAATGCAGCATAGCATTCTCATATTTGAGGTTGACTTTTGGCATACTGTCGAAAAGATCTATCTGTACATCACTCTGCCTGGAGCCTTCTAGGGAGCTGGAGATATTTTAAAAACAGATCTTAATACAGTAATTTTCAAAATTAACTAAAATTAATGGCAGTCACTATAAATGATAATACTCCCAAATAGTAACCTGAGTAGTAACAGGAATTCTGTTCAGTCACTAGAAGTAAGAAAGTTACTACTTGCTAATGGAATGACATCAAGAAGTACCCTGGTGAATCTCGTTCAGGAAGACATTCCACAGTGATGGGGAAAGCTCTGCTCCTAGCTCTTTAAGGTTTTGCTGGTGCAAACAACAGAATATGGAACACAGCTTCACCCTCAAATCTCAGAGAAGGGACAAAGCATGTGAGACAGGTTGGCCATCACTGAAAAAAGCACCAAAAGCAGAGCAATTTATACAATCTACCTCAATCAGGTATGGGGCACCTGATCCAGATTGGGACCACAGTAAGGAAGATTAGGTTAAAATCCAACACACACACACACACACACAGAGAGAGAGAGAGAGAGAGAGAGAGTCCAAAGCTGGATTGGGTCCCACTCTTGAAATTTACATTTAAAAGCCATTCACGTGACTGCAACAGACCCATTGCACATTATTTAATTTATTTATTTAAATAATATTTACATACTGCATGTCACGTAAACATTTCCAGGCAGAGTATAAGAATAAAAGCAACAATACAAAATATACTGTGTAGTTGAAAACAGCACAGTACACCATAATCACTAGCCAAAATATTTAAAATCATAACAGCTGGCATCATGAGCCATCAAATGCCAAGGCAAACAAAAAAGTTGCTGAAACCGGAGCAAAGTGGCACTGGTTTATTTTCTAGAAGAACCATGTTAAGGAGCATATATCCTGCTAACTCGGTTATTTTTGACAATGATAATTGTCAGCGGCAGAAGTCTGCATTCTACAATCCACATCTCCTGCTTCTACCACTGGCTATCAACATCTACCATCAGTTGTTGCCTTGGAGTTAAGATACCGCCTAAACATACTGTTTTGTACATATTTTCCACTCTTACTGTATAATGATCATGATATACTAGGAAATTCCATTTCATATAACAAGTAGCAGTAACAGACAGCAGCAAGAAAGGCAAACAGTTGGCATGCTACAAAGTTAACCTGGTCTATTGGTAGTCAAATGGCATTTCTGAGAAGCTGCAGCAGTATAGAGCCAGTGGTGACGATGGCAAAGAAAGCACTTCCCCCAGTTCTGGGGCTTGCCCAAAAAGGATGGGAACGAGGCAAGAGGAAAGTGGAGCAGGACCAGCCACCACCACTGCTCTCCTCCCTTCTCTCTCAGATCATCAGTCAACAGCAGTAGCAGAAAAAGCTCCTTAGAGAAATTAGAAAAGGCAGACCTGCATTGTTAAATTCACACTTAAAGAATTAGACTGTACTTTAAAAAAAAGTCTTGGAGAAACTGGGTTTCCTCGAGTGTGGTAGAGAGAAGACACAAGCAGTAGCTGAGTTAAGATTTTGTAGGTCTCACTTCTTTGGAGAAGCAGCCTTTACCTTGACACTTCTTGGCAGGCAGCCAAAGAGCACTGGAAAATGTTTATTTTGCTTGCCACTGCAGAGGCTGCTTCTCAGCACAATGTTTTTAAAAATCCACATAAACAACCTATTTGTATTCTCTGATCAGTAATACTTTAACAAAAGGCCTCTGAAACATCTCCTTTCTTAGGAATTTGACATTACTTCCCAGTTCTTGCAATTCTGTCCTTGGCTAGTTGGCTCCTCCTAAATAACATCCTGAATAGTGTCAATTCAGTCAACAGAGTGCTGATTGCTTGCCAACTTGCAGCATGACCCCTCTATCCAGGAAGGGAGCCATCTGCTTGGCTCAGGGTTGTCAGATTTTGATTTCCAAAATTCTGGGGGGGGGGGAAGGAGTGAGAGGGTTCAGCTTGGAGCAGGGAATTGGGCTATAGAGGAAAGCAGGTGTGAGACCAGCAGCCACTAGCGCCAATGCCACATCACCGTGTCTCTGCCACCAGTAACCCTGCCTCCCTTAACAGGAGGTATGGAGAAACCCTGTAGTTTCACATGCAATAGGGGCAGAACTCAGTGACCCGATACTCTACTGCACTTACATTGGCTACACAGTTTAAGCATCTGGTTGCTCACTCTTTGGTTTGTCAATGTGTGAAAGAGGAAGCTGGACTAGATAGGCCTTTGGTCCGATCCGGTAGCATATAAAGCAGGCTTCATCCCATGATCAGAGGGTGGTATTGTGAAGACACTCTGTAATGTCTGCAGGGTCCAAGATGTTTTGGGGAAAAGCAATAACCAGCACTTTGAAGCCCCCCAATAGTCACAGCCAACAGGCTATCCCATGTAACAGCCTGGTTTAAGGAGTACCTATAACAATTCACTTCCACTGAGTACTGCAGACTCTGATCAATTTTGGCTCCTTTTCGTACTTTCTTTTTAAAGCTTTACTACATCACACAGGTCATCAAATTAGCCTAGCCATTCCTTTTTTCAGAGGCAGCACCATAGCTGCATCTTCCCTCATTACAGAAAGCAAGGGTAACACTGCAGTGACTAGCTGGAAAAGACAGTGCTGTTCTATGTCAAATTCCAATCCATTCACTTCCCTGTCCTGGTTTTAAGTACAGGAAAAAGCAAGAGAGAGAACCATGACAAGACTGGCAGCTGCCGTAGCACAATGCTTCATTTCATCTATCAGGGAAAGAACTTGTTGGCAAGGAGGTTAATATCAACTTGTTCTATGCAAGCTTTATTGAGCACCTTTCCGAACAAAAAAGATACTGTCGTTCTTAAAATGCTATTTTCTTCCAATTCCAGGAGAAAATGGAAGCTTTACTCTTTGCAAGAGTGTTTGGGATTGCTTTTATTGAAATAAAAGGATTTCCCTTCCAATATGATTAAAGACATGAATCTTCTTGGCAATGCTTCTGTTGCAGAAAAATGGAAGTCTTCTAGTACTGAAACTGCTATATTTTGTCACCAGTAAATTAGGCTGTCACTAGTCACGAGAGTAAAGCGTTTCCATTTGCCACACCTGGAGGGGGAATGGGTTGATCTGTTGATCAGTTGTGAAATCTCTTTGAAGCTGAATTTAAAAAAGCAACAACACTCAAGCTGCTCCCACCAGGTTTTAGAGTAAAAAGAGGCAGGATTTGACTAGTGTCATTTGTCCCCATGTTCAGAAGAGAGAGGTGGAGACACATTGGAATCAGCAGAACAGTGAGTGTGTTTCTACCTTTAGATTTCTTCCCAGTTATCATGACCATTGCACAAATGTTACAGTGCCTGTAACTATTGGATAGTGCCTGTGACAGCATTAGTCATGAGCAATACAGTTTACCCTCCTACCAGATCTTGTTTGTTTGTGGGGTTGGGGCCGGGGTGAGGGTGGCAGGAGGGATCTGTATTGGCTGAGCACTCTTCAGCACAGAAAAGTCCTTTTTAAAACAATTTAAGGACTGAAATGCCAAGAAAGAAATGCTATATCCTTTAGTGCACCAGGTTTTTAATATTTCTTTGTTATTTGATATGCTAGCGTTTCTCCTCTCCAGTGTAGGAATACACAGATTCTCTAATGAAGAAGAAGAAGAAGAAGAAGAAGAAGAGCTAGCTACATCCATTACTTGTGCACTGGATATCATGTTGCTGGCACTGGACCAGGACTTAATATGGGAACGTTTTTTTTTTTAAAAAAAAAACTCACATAGGCTTTAAGTGACTTCAGTGGGCCAAATCCTGTCCTGCATTGTGGCCAGTGATGCTCAGAAATGACTGCACATGTGATTGATGGATTCCAACTAGTATTTGCCATAATTACATGCAACAAACACCTTGTGAAAAATTGATTTACCTAAGTGGAATGGGATGCCATGGTAGATTAACTGTCACTTCCAAAGCCCTGCTGATTTCTGATGGCCAGGGTGGAACAGGACTTAACATATTTTCCCCCATAAGGATCTTTGCACTTAAAAAAAAATATCATTAGTTAAATAGGGAAAATGCATTATGCAAGCTCCAGAATGGCACACAGGGAGGCCAATTTTCCCAACCCCCTCCCCAGGCCAGCTAGCAGATTTGGAAAGAGGAATGAAGTTTATTTAAAAGTCAATGTCCTTATACCATTCACATAATATTGTGAATCTGCATCTTTATAGTTTGCTTTAATAGAAGATAGGGAGTTTTTTTTAGATATTTGAAAAACACTTACTAGCAACATATAATGGATAGCAGGAAAACAAATCTGATGTGGCTTTTATGGTGTGTTTTTTTTTAAATGGATATTTTCTTCCTTTCTAAAGAGACAGTTCTCTGCCAGTAAACAGTGTTGCCTTACAAATAATCATTTGTTCAATCACTATGGGCCTAATCATAATTATCTTTGCTCTCTTTTTTTATTCTCACGTATTGTTTTCCAGATAAATGCCCACAGACTAAAGGCTTTATTTCAAATATAAGGAGCCACCTTCCTGAGGATAACAGGAACTGGCAGTTACTGATCATAGCTTGTAGCTTGGTTAACAGCAGTGTGAATTGTAAAAGAATGAAAAATCTTTGAAAGATGCTAGATTACACTTTCATCTGTAATTTTCATTTGGAGTTTTAAATACCTACCATCAGAAAAGCCAGAATTTCTCAGACTGCAATTCTATACACACTTACCTGGGAGTACACCCCACTGAGCTCAACAGGGCTTACTTCTGAGTAGCAAACATGCTTAGGATTGCACTGTTGATGTACATATGAGAAGCAAAGTGTGCAGAGCTGCTGTGCTGTATCCTTCAGAGCATGAGTGTTTTGCTTTATTTTAGCAAGCCCAATTCAGCTGTCAGGCTACTTCCAGACTTAGTTACTCTACTACATATAAGTGGGGCACCTGGGCAATACCGAAAGCCATTATGTGATCAACATTTCATTTGCTACTTATTTTATCTTTCTTCAAAGAATATCAGCCAGATGGGTTTGCCTGCCTCTGCTACAAGAGTATTTCAGCAGCCACAGACAACAGGTTCTGTGTGTAGAGTGTGGACACCAAGTTCACACAACAGAAAAAAATAAATCAAACATAATCAGGGCTGGCCCTACCATTAGGCAATGTGAAATGACTGCCTTAGGTGGCAGATGTTGGGTGGTGGTGGCAGCAGCCCCCTGGCTGTTCCTCCTAAGGGCCCCTGGCTCCTACGCCCCCCTGGCCATGAAACTTACGCTCATTTCTATTAGAGGGTGAACCAGTATCTTCTTTCCTTTCCTGATCGGACTGAGGTGTAGCTATCTTGACTCTGTGTGTTGTATCATCATCCAACTCCTGCACCGCAGCTTTTGTATAGAGGGAGCATATGGCATGGGCCATTGATCCCTGAATCTAGCGTTTCAGAGAGTAGGGGAAAGACTTTAAGCCCTTAACACCCATCTTCCACCACACTTTCCTGAAAGTTTGATAAAAGGATCCTCCCTTCCTGATCCATGGCACTAACTGCCTCTCTAAACAGCACCATAGCAACCATGTTGTAGGAAGTGATGTCTCAGAAATCCATTATGACTGATAGGGTTTGACCAGAGCTTGGAAGATTACTCTTAAAAAGTAATAAATTACAGTTACATGGCCCCAAAAAAGTAGTAATTACTGTTACAATTACAATTACTCTGAAAGTAACGGATTACTTTACTTTTCCTCCAAAGTAATCACTACAATTACATTTCAGTTACTTTAAAAAAAACACCTACAACGTGCTGGCCTTGGCTGCTGCACATCTAAGTAGCCTAAAACAACATTAAAAATAAACACACACATACAGAGGTAGTAGAATCATTCTTTTTATCCATAAGATAACAATGGTGGTCTCTCCACTGGTAAGGGAGATGGGGAGGGAGGCAGAGACCACTACTCAGATCTTTGCATGTCAAACCAAGTGCAACCCACCCCCTCAGCCAGCAAGCATAATCTCTCTCATTTAACCACCTCCTGGACCCTGCCCTGCCACCAACTAAGGGACACTCACCCAAGCAAACATTTTCACCTGAGATGCAAAACAGTTAAAATACTGTAAATGCAGCACAGTAGCCAGAGAGGGTGGTGGAGGCCACTTTGTGTGCCAAGTGCAAACACAGTATTCACACACACACACACACACACACACACACACACACACACACGTCATCTTTCACCTCCACAGTTCTTTATCTCCATTCTGCTGCTGCCTCCTTCTCCTCCTTTATCCATGTTCTTGCCCTCCAGATCCTTTTTCCACTCCAGTCTTCACCACCACCATCCATTTTTAAAAATAATTGTTTTCTCCACTCCACCCCGTCTCACTCTCTGCCTCCTCCCTCGTCGCCTCCTACCCATCCACAGAACATGAGGGAAGAGCAATGCTGCACAGAAGCCCAGTTTGAGGCACATGATTTTCATCCACAAATCAGAGGAGCAGAAGACTTCCCCTGCTCCCCCCCCCAAGTAATGCCCAAAAGTAATTCTGGAAATGTTATAATTACTCCACAAAAGTAGTAAAATTACTCCTAGTTCTATTACAATCAAAATGTAAAGGAATTACCTGCTCGTTACTCAAAAAGTAATGAATTACAAGTGATTCGTTACTTGTAACTAGTTACTTCCAAGCTCTGGGTTGACACCAATACTCATCAAAACTCTCCTAATTTAGCTTGTTTCGGAAGCCAATAGGAAGGAGCCTGCTCCGTTCCTCTAGAGAGCCATTACAAGCAGAGACAGACATTAAAGGTTGGCATAGCTGGGCATGTGCCAAGGGGCTACATCTCCACATGGGACCCACTGACAAGAATGCCCTGGAGTTGTAGTGAGGAGGTAAACTCGTGGATGGAGGAGGATCCATGGAAGCTCTTGCCCAAGGGCTTTTCAAACTTGGAGTTGAGACTGATTACTGGCAAAGAGAAGCTTGATTCCACACATTCTCTACTTAAGCAAGTAATTCTAGTTTGGCCTTAGAAAGCAGGAAAATCTTGACCTCTGCTCTAGATGAGAAAACAAGTCAGGATTTGCCTAGTTTCTGAGACCAAATTAGACACTTGCTTAGTACAAGAATGTACAGAGTCGAGCCTCTCTTTGTCTATAATGGCCTGCTGGAAAAACAGAGCAGGCTCTATTCTGCTGATTGCCAATACAAGCAGCGATGGCTGGAAAACAATTCCAGCATCCACATTACCTTGTGTACTCCTCATGGCCAGGTGAAATCTTGCCTGTTACCCTCCAGAGACCAACTGATCATTATGAGACAAAACACGATAAAACAATATTTAAAAGATAAAATATGAATTGCCCTCGAGAAGCTGCAGCACTTGACCAAAATAAACAAATAGATAAGAGCACCTCTTTCCTGTTAGACACACCATGAGAACACAGGGCAAGAAAGCAGCTTACTCAACAATGTTTCATAGAATCATAGAGTAGTAGAGTTGGAAGGGGCCTATAAGGCCACTGAGTCCAACCCCCTGCTCAATGCAGGAGTCCAAATCAAAGCATTCTAGACAGATGGCTGTCCAGCTGCCTCTTGAATGCCTCCAGTGTTGGAGAGCCCACTACCTCTCTAGGTGATTGGGCATGGAAATCTACGCAGGCCCATTTAATTAATGATTTCCATAGCACTAGTAAAACATTTGGTGCTTTACAGAATAATGTAAAAACGTAGGTCCTTGCCTCCAAACACAGAGACAACAGAAGGCAGGGAGGGCACAACAACAGAAGAAATAAGTGCAAATGTAGTTCACTATACTTATACTTAGTTACAGTATGGACTAAGAGGGTTCAGCCAAAGGCTTCATGGAAGGCGGAGACAAGGGGGGGGAGGGAGACAGCAGGGATTCGGCAATTCATTTGGGATAAGCTACCAGGAACAGAAATAACTGAGGGGGAATTCACTTTGTTTAAATAAGATTTGTGGATGGCAGAACTGGAAGAGCTAAAGTCATGGGCACGAACATAACCAGATACAAGGGCAGAGAGATAGGTTGAGAGGAAGCCACTCGCGCAACATTATTTTTCTTCCTGCACTTGCAGGCAGGAATCTCTCCATTTCATACATGACACTTATCATGGCATTGACAGCAAAGCTATATTGCTTTTCATACTGGGGCCTTCCAGTTGTTATGGACTCCAGCTCCTATCAGACTCAGCCAGCATGGATCATGGTTAAAGATGACAAAAACTGGGAGAGATGAAGCCTCATAGAAATACATTTCAGGTAACATTCAATCTCTAAGAAAACCTGATGCCGTTATTAAATCACTTTGCCAAGAAGTAAACTAACATGGGGCCACAATTATAAAAAAGTTCCTGTTTTATTTCATGGATGTCAGCAACCAGATTAGACTTAATTCAATGAAACAAACTATTAAATATGCCCCTAAAATGAAAATAAAGTGAAATGGTCCAGGTACATTACTGACCCACACTGCCTGTCTGTACTCACTGACCAAGCAAGCACACACACACAGTATTTATTTTCTTTATAAAAACATTTCACACCACCTTTTGGGTTTAATAAGGGCCCCCAAGATGGTTTGCAACAGAAAAATCCCATAACACTTTTTAAAAAGGGAGTATTCAAAACAGTTAAAACAAAAAACATACTAGCAAGATTTAAATATACTTAAAGCCTTGCAAATGAAAAGAATAAATTAACCGCCTGCCTTAAAAGACAACAGGGAAGAGGCCAGTCTGATCTCTCTTAGGAAGAAGTTCCACAATCAGGGCATGGCCACCAGGAAGTTCCTGTCCTACATTCTCACCAATCATACAACTGCTGGGGGCAGATCACAGAGCAGGGTCTCCAACGATGACAGCAATTAGGGGCAGGTTCAAGCAAAAGGAGGCAATTCCTCACATACGTATCCTGATCTCAATTCACTTAGGTATATGCAATAATAAAAAAATTAATTGGGACTGGAAACTTATCAGAAGCCAGTGCAATTTAAACATGACCAGTGTAACATGGTCAGGAAAAACAGACACCCGAAATTATTCTGGCTACAGCATTATGCTCCAGCTGTAGTTTCTGGACACTTTTCAGAAAAGCCTATACAAAGTATATTGCAGTAATTTAACACAGATGTGGCTAAGGCATATGTAAGTGTGGCCAGACTGGCTTTCTCTAGCAAAAGCACTCCTAGCCCTAACAGCCACCTAGCCATCCAGAAGCAACATCAGGTCCAGGAACACCCCAAATGGTGAAACTGGTCCTTTGGAGCGTATGCAACTCTGTCCCAAACAGACTGTAGTTCAAATCCAACATCAGCAGTACTACTGATCAGTATTATCTTGCCTGGGTTAAGCCTCAACTTGTTAGCCCACATCCAATCTATCGCTGCGCTCAGAAGATCACCATAATCTCCTTGGCACCAGCTGCAAAGGGGCAATATTGCTGGATGTCATCAGCATATTCATGGTACCCATCCCAAAACTCTAGAAGACCATTTCCGCTGGTTCCAAGCATATGTTAAATAACATGAGGGACAACAGAAAATCTTGAGGGACCCAAACATTCATGACAACAGCAATCAAACAGGAGTCTGCCAGCACCATGGTTTGGGAACATGCAACCAGATAGGGCTGGAACTAGTGTAACAAACTGTAACTGCCTCCAAGCCCCATATCATCAAATCACCATGATTGATTGTATTAAAAGCCACTAAGAAGTCCAGCAGAACCAACAGAAGCTCACTACCCTGTCCAGTTCCCAGCTATCTATCTTTTAAAAAATAGGGATAATGTGAGAATTAGTGAACGTGCATAAGCATCCATGATCAGCATTCATTAGAAAGGTATCCCCATCAATATACAAAGTCAATGCATGTCAAGGAATGTGCAACTGATCAGAGACATTCCAGACATTGCCCAGTTAATACAAATAATCCCGTGTCAATTTAGTAAAAGGTCCATATTCTCCACATATGTATGTGAACAATCACTGGTGTTTCTGTGGGGAGCCCGCATTAGCTACATGTGTATTTTCTTTAAAAATACATATATCTGCAGACAGACTGCCAAGGTGGTTGTTGGGAGACAGGAGTGGTTACTCCCCTGCCTTCTTTCATGATCTCTTCGCAAATTAGCAAGAAATGCCTTGTCTGTTTTGGGGGGGAAATCCTTTATCTTATTTTAATTTCCTTTAAGTTCCCTATGTTTCTTGCTGCCAGATTTGTATTTATATCCAGACACAGCAGCATGGCATGCAAGTATTCTAACTGTACATATATGACAAATGCACTTTAGCCATTGCTTTCTGTTCTTGATATCTAGTATCATTTGTGCCATTTAGTACACGGATGGGCAATCTGTGGCCTTCCAGGCATCGTTAACTCTTATTAATCCCAGACAACACGGCCAATTGTTAGGAATAAAGAGAGTTGCAGTCCAACAACATCTGGATGGCCAAAGGGTCTTTGTATCCCTGATTTAATGTAAGCACAGTTTTAAGCAGCTGTTTCTGCTGCAATTAGTGCAAATGGAATATTTTCTCCCAAGGCAGGGCAGGAAGATGATTTTTAATGGGATTTGGGCAGGGGAAGGAAAGTCTAAACCCCTCTTTCTATGTACCATGGTCCCAATCCAGATGGGGATCCAATGACAACGGTTCTTACAACTGCACTTAGGTGAAATGCTACCGTGTATTTAACCTAACATTTAATTTACCTCTTATTTTACACACTCTGAACCCTACTTAGACTACTTCCTTCCTTACAGATTCTCTTGGGTGTTGAGGATCCGCAGAGGAAGCTCTTTTGGTAGTTCTATCACCCTCAGAAGCTCGGGCCATTCTCTGTGACAACCCCTAAGATGTGGAACTCCCTCCCCACAGAGGTGTGTCTGGTAACTTCACTATACAGTTTTTGGCAAATGCTGAAGATGCACCTCTTTAACCTGGGACACCTGAGATGTTTATTTTTAGGACCCACACACTTATTTATTTGTTTGTTTGATTTATATCCCGCCCTTCCTCCCAGCATGATGTTGCGATTTTAAGTTGTCTTGATTGTTTTTTAATGATGTATTCTAAAACTGTTGTAAACCTCCCTGGGATCTCTGGGTGGATAACAACAACAACAACAATATTACTGAGCAGTTTGGGCAGCCATCTTTCTTGTTACCAACTATGAATGCTATATCATGGCACAGATGATAGGCTTGCATAAACATCTTCAAGCATGATCTATAATTTAGCTCCATTTCCTCCCCCCTCCCCCAGTGATGGGTTTGCAGTTCAGGCCAGGTCCTCCTGAACCTCTAGGTAGAGTGCCCCCCAATACTTGGGCCCTGCTCTGAGATGTTCAAGTTATTTTAAAAGTGTAGTTTGCATACCTGGTTTCTCAACATAAAAAAGTTACCTGGGAAACTCACAAAAGCTTTCATCTTCATCAAACTAATGTATCATATTATCTATTATAGTTCAAATATATTAGCATAAAAATAGGATGAGCAGGCAAAGGGTGCCTTCACATGCAGGACACTAACAACTCTTATAGGCACCACTGCAAGCAATGCATATTGAGCCAGAAAAATAGCAAAGGGGTAGTACTTTCAGGAGAGCAGTAGTCAAGTGCTGGAGTTATGAGCTACCATCACTTTGCTGTCCACACTTGCCTGCCTATACAAGAAGCACCACTTCTGTGTTTGACTGATATTTGGTGTACTGCACGAGTGAGGAGCCTGTGGTCCTCCAGATGTTGCTGGACTACAATTGCTATCATCTTTGACCATTGGCCAAGCTGGCTGGGGCTGGGAGCTGTAGTCCAGCAGCATCTAGGTCATAGGTTTCCCATCTCTAGTATACTGCTCATCATCAAACATCAGTCTCCTATACAATGTGCATTCTCAGGTACCAAGGTATCTAATTACTTATATTTAAATACTTGAACTATTGACCCAACTTAGTTAAGAGAGTACTTAAAGTGAGCCAATACCAATTGAAGATAGTTATACATAGGTTTAACTCTCTCATTAAAATAAACGGGACTTAAAACTGCTCAACTTTAGTTGGATTGTTCTCATTATTTCCAGAATTAGTACAACAAACACTGTAGCCCTATTTAGCTGTTATCTCCATATACCAGGGATAGGGAACCTCTGGCATCCTGGCAATCATGGCTCCCCAAGGGGTCCAATTTGGTCCATGAGGCTATTTTCCCAAACTGTGCCAGCTAATGTCATTAGTAAGGGTGGCATTTTGAAGGTGCGATCCCATCTGTCTATCAGTTGATGGGTAGATCAGAGTGTGCCTTCAATCCGCTCTGCATTTGTCAATCCCCTCTGCGTTTGAAAACCTCACAGTTCACTTTGAAGTCCCAAAAGTTGGGGCTTCAAAGGGATGCACAACTTGACATCACTATGACATCAGATGATTGACAAGCTGGTAGCCTGGCCCATCTGCCAACTTTGGTCTGCCAGGGGAGGGGAAGATTAAGATCTGGCCCTCTGGCCGGAAAAGTTTCCCCACTCCTGTCATACACAATTAACACAGTATGATGTGGAAAGTGGGGGCCTGCTCCCACTGGCCTTGCCATCCCAACTGTCCACACCTTTGGGGGGTGAAGTCTGAAGAGGGGAGCACTTGAAAGACCTTATTAGTACTGAAAAGATTTTTACTGAATATTCAAATGACATGGAATTTGTTCTCCACTTTTTCACTTCCTGTGATATATAAAAAAAGTCCTGTATATTTAAAACACAAAGATGGAAAGTCAGGTGCTGAAAGGACACTGACTATGCTGTATTTTGACCTGTAGATGTTGGAAGCATCTATGGGAGATGAACTCACCCGGATGGCTCAAAAACAAAAAAGGAGCACTGTGGAAGGCACCAGCTGTTGAGTTCACAGCATTGGATGCTGCTGCAGCTGGCTCTAAAATAGTATCACTAGATCTTGCATCCCTGAACATCCTACATAAGACACTGAAATGTGGAGAATGGGGGATAGTGTTGGCTGGCCCTATAGAGGTTGGTCTAAGGGTGCTTTGCAATGAAGACTCTTTTGCCTATTTTCAGATCAGACAAATTATAGGAAAAATGATGGCTAACTATTCAAGCTATAATACTCATATGGGTTCATTTTTAGTAGCCCATGAACAGAATATAAAAATACCTTAGCCAAATTCAGGACAGTGCATCAAACCTGCAAAGAACAGTATGGTAAAGTGATGCACGTTGGGAAAACATCCTAACCTCACACATACGCTCATAGGGTCTGAACTAGTGACAATTGACTAGGAAAGAAATCTTGGAGTTGTGGTGTTCAATGAAATTATCAACCCAGTGTGTGACAGCTGTGAAAAAGGCAAATTCCATGATATGGATCACTAAGAAAGGTAACGTCAATATCGTAATATTGTCATACAAATCTATGGTGCAATCACATTTTGAATACTATGTACGGTTCTGGTCACCACATCTCAAAAATGATATTGCAGAGCTGGAAAAGGTGCAGAAAAGGGCAATCAAAATAACCATGGGACTGGAAGAACTCTGCATGTAAAAAGGTTGCAACAGTTGGGGCTTTTTAGTTTAGAAAAAGGCGAGTAAGGGGAGATATGATAGACATGTACAGGATTATGCATGGTGCGGAGAGAGTGGATATAATTTTTTCTCCCTCTCTAAAAATACTAGAACCCAAGGTCATCCAAGGAAGCTGAATGTTGCAAGATTTGATAGACAAAAGAGGAACCACTTCTTTCCACAGTGCATAGTCATGGAATTCACTACCACAAGATATAGTAACGACCACCAATTTGGATGGCTTCAAAAGGGGCTTCGATAAATTAATGGTGGATAAGACTATCAATGGCTACTAGCAATGATGGCTGTGTATGACCTCATGTATTGGAGATGGCACATCGCTCAATACCAGCAGCTGGAAAGCACAATTGGGGAGAGTGCTGTTGTACTCATGTCCTACTTGCCAGCTTCCCATAGGCATCTATAGTTGGCCACTGGGATAACAGGATGCTAGACTAGATGAGCCTTTGGTCTCATTCATCAGGGCTTTTCTTATGGATTACCTGTGAATGCCATGGGGGACCTGGGTTTGAATCCCATGTCAGCCATGGGCTTTGTAACCAGCTATATGCAAGCTGCAGTTTTACTGTTTCCTATCAGCAGCTGGGAATGCACATGGCCTAGCCCACAGGGTTGTTGTGAACAGAAACTAGAGTATGACTGGGAAGCACTGTACATGTTTAAAAGCATTATGTGTTAAGTACAATAATCACCAGCAACAATATCTATCAGGTTTCATCTTCAATGATCCACCTCTTGAGGTTTCCCAAAGTAGAAAAAACATTACAAAAAGGGGGATATCTGTTAATATTTTTGTTTTTAACAAGGTTTTGCACTCCGTCCAAAGCAGAGGAATTAGAAAAAATGGTAAAATAGTTCTGCCATTTGTCTGTAGTAGAGAATATAGCACAAGAAGGTATGCTGTCTATTTGGAATGTGTGCTGTGCTGTCAGCTGCAATGCCTCAAGCTTTACATTTCCACAATGTTATCTTGCCTGAAGGACAAACAATTGTTAGTGCTGCATTACTGTTGGCCTAAGATACAGAAGTCATTCTTGCTGTCTTCAAGATTTTTAATTTTCAAAAAATAAGAAAGAGTAACTCAAAAGTAGATTATTCTACAACAAAATTAGTGTAGACTGACACGAATATTCCATCTGTGTTTTTGCACCTCTAATTCTTTGGGGGGGGATTCTCAAGAGGGGACACCCATTTATACTTAGTTGCCTTTAAATTAAAGTTTGTTCTCATTTGACCATGGAAGCTGCTCATTCATAACATTTTGGACTATGCCTCTCTTATTATTAGGTAATCAAATACGTTTTAATTTTCTCTGTTTTTTAAAGGTATTAATGCTTTTCTAAAAAGTGTGTGTTTTATGCTTTATTTTAATGTTTATCACCGTGCTCATCTATTCATGATGGACATTTAGGATTGCGTTGGCTGTTCCAATATTCCCACCCACCTGATGCCACACACTGGATGCTACATTTACATGGGAACATATGTGCATAGTGACCAATGCATGTAAGCCCAGACTGTACCATCTATACACATAAAACAAAGGGCACAGATTGTGCATTTGAGGCCTACGTGCATAAGGCAATATCCTCGTGATTCCCCACCACATGTAGAAATTAAATGTCTGTAAAAGGCACAAGTATGCAGCTTCAAACTGAATCAGTTTCAATACTTCAGGGAGTAAGCAGTGTGAATGACATAAGAGGAAATGCATGGCCATCCTAAAGGCCTGGCAGAGCTCAGCAAAGGTTGCAGATTCCATCATCATAAATGTAGTTATTTGCTGAGCTTTTTCAGGCCTTTAGGATGGCCACCCATTCCTCTTACTTCATTCATACTGCATACTCCCCAAAGCCCAAACAATTCCAGTGCTAGGCATGTGCATTAGCCCAAATGAATTTCTAGTAATACAGGTTTATCCTAGCCACCTCAAAGAAGGTGCCATATAATATTGTTCCAGGTAATAATAATTACAGTTTGCTAGTATTGTTATACAATCAGTCTCCTAGAGTCAAAACAGCAGAACAGAAATCTGGCTCATGTTTGGACATAAGATGGATCAATGTGTTTAGTTTATATGATAACTTTCAGGTCAGGACAAAGTTCATTTTGACATGCAATATTCATATAAAATACAAGACCATTTTTGTCTTAAAATTTCCTTAGATGGGTGGAAACAGGTGGCCTCATGGCCTGCAGCCTAAGATTGATTTGATTATTTATTTCAAATCAATATATGCCATCTCAGCTCAACAGCTTCTGGTTGTATCCTGCTTAGATACGTTATTCCTTAGATACACCTCTTCTTTCAATGGCCTTTTCAACCCCCCCTCCCTCCCTCCCGCCAGCATTTGAGCAGCTCAGCCAATAGGAGACAAAAATGCTTCTGCCTGAACCATGTCTGTCATTAGGGAGATCAGCCAATCACTGTATTTCCACAAAACCCTTAATGCACTATAGCAGGGTCAGGGAACGTGTGGCCCTCCTTATACCATGGGACTCCAGCTTTGATCACCCCCAGCCAGAATGACCAATGATCAAGAATGATGAGAGCTGTAATCCAACATGTGAAGGGTAACAGATTCCCCACTGTTGCATTATAGCACAGAATGGTTTCATAGTCAAAGTGGAGGGGAGGATAGTTCTTACCTATCTATAAGGCTGTGGTTGGCCTGTGTGCTTTATATAATTAAGATTAAGAAATGCTGTAATTTTAACATAATTTATTAAATAAGTCGCCAACATGACATCAGAGGGATGGACATGCATTCACAAAGGCCTTCCTTGGATCCTGCAGCCCCCCCTCCCCAATTAGGCTTGAAAGCAGCATTCTGTTGTAGCTAATAGAATAGGCTTGGTTGTGGTGTGCATGTGTGGTACCCACAACAATTTCTCTGGTTTGCAAATGTGTCCATGGGCCCCAAAAGGTTGGTGGCCCCTGACTTATTTAACTTGCATTCTGTCTTTCCAGCTGGTATCCCAAATCAGCTGACAAAAAACACACAAATATAACAGTAAATTAAAAAAGAACACTGTGGTTATACAGGCTGGGACCCTGAGTTTGCTCTGACTGGTGGAAGCATCCCCTGAATAGATGTCCACTCAGATTATGCTCCTGCATGTGGAAAATGGAGGAGGTGATCCTTGCCTAGTCTCCTTTCCCCCCTCCAATCCTTGCTCCCTCCACAATGTATTCCAGAGGATTGGTGGACCCTCCAGAGCAGCATGAAGTGAGGAAGGCAGCGGAGACAAGAGGCGAAAAGTGCTGAGGAAAAGCAAAGAGCCAAGCTGAAAGAAGAAAGCAGCTGCAGACAGGAAAACAAGCGGGAGCAGCAGCGGCTGAAATCTTGTTATGCCTGTGGGGCTCGTGGGCATCTTCAAAGGGACTGTGCAGTCAAGCGCAACTCCAGTGAAGGAGGCTTGAAGCAGGGAAGTGTGAACTTTGTTTGTAAACAGAAGCCACAAACTTTAGCACCTGTTGACTGGATTCTTGACAGCGGTGCAAGCCATATATTAATTAAAGACAGGAGTTTGTTTTACGCTTCAGAAGACGTGTAGGACTTTGTTTCACTAGCGGATGGATCACGCAAGAATGTGGAAGCCCGAGGACTGGTGAGATTTGATAAGCTTGGAATACTGTCAGAATGTTTGTTTGTACCAGAACTGCATCATAACATGTTGTCTGTGAGAAAACTGGTGAGTTGTGATTTTTCAGTCTTGTTTCACAAAGACCAATGTTTTGTAATGAGGGGAGATCAAGTGTGCATGCAGGGAAGCCTTAATGATTCACAGTTTAAAATGTCCATGGGTGTGAAGTGTGCTGATGCCTTGAGTTTAATGGGGCGGAAAGGGAATGATGGTCAGGGCTGTAAACAGACAGCCGTAAAAGGCATGCCGTCGGTATTTACTGCCCAGATGGAGGAGGTTCACAGAGAACTAGAAGAGCCATCATCATTTCAAGCAATCAGGCTGATGCCTGAGGCAGAGCAGCACAAATGGCAGCAGGCCATGCAGGAAGAATTACAAGCCATGCAAAAGAATGGCACGTGGACAGTATAAAGTTACCCATGGATAAAAAGGCCATAGGTTGCAGATGGGTGTTTAAGAAGAAGAAAGCAAGTTCTGGGGAAGTACAGAGGTACAGGGCACGTTTGGTAGCCAAGGGATTCACCCAGCAACATGGAACAGATTTTGATGCTGTTTTCGCCCCGGTTGTGAAACATGAGTCTATTCGTGTTCTGATGAAACTAGCAGCGATGCAGAAGATGCACATTAATCATTATGATATAGGGACAGCATTCCTCCATGGTGATTTAAAGGAGGAGATATACATGGAGCTGCCTCCGGGTTCTGTGTCACAGGAAGGGTTTGTGTGCAAGTTACATAAGTCTATCTATGGATTGCGGCAGAGTGCACGCTGCTGGAATGAGAAATTGGACAGTGTGTTACAAGGGTATTACACAGTGCACTTGGAATGTCTCCTTATGAGAAAATCACTGGCAGAAAGCCGAAAATACAACACATTCAAAAATTCGGTGCACGTTGCTGGGTCCACATTTCAAAGGGAAAAAGAAGAGGCAAACTTGCACCCAGAGCACTTCAAGGGTTTGTTTTGGGATTTCAGAATGCATATTTCAGAATTTGGTTGCCAGAAACACAGCAATTAGTTCTGAGCAGAAGCATTAAAGTCTCAGAAAAGCCTTGGGATCAAAGGGAAACAGTCATTCTTACAGGGTCAGATGACACACAAGCACAAACATTTAAGCCAAATCTAGACATAAAGGTGGAGGGCACACATATTCCACTCAGAGATGCGTTAAATGAGCTCATTTGTGGGAAACGAAGATCGAAGAAACGCAAGGCTGAGAAAATGGAGGATCCTGGGCACGCTGTGCCAAGCACAAGCACAAATGGGGGGGCAGAGAGAGCAGAAGCCCTAGTGCCTTTAAGACGTTCTACAAGATCAAACATGGGGAAACCGCCTGAAAGATTCACAGTGGGGGTGGTGACCAGTCCTGGAATGCACAAACAGGTTGAAATGGATTCTGATACGTTGTATCTGACTTGTGTTCAGCCAAAGTTTGATTGAATAAAGTGTTAGCTAAATGTACAGAGATGTTCTGAACTGTACTGAAATGTAAACTGTATTGCAAGATGTATTGTAGAAATGTATTATTGTTATTGTTGTCATGAATTACAGACATGATGGGAAAAAGGGGGAATTGTTGACCATTGAACTGTAAGAACATAAGAACATAAGAAGAGCCTGCTGGATCAGGCCAGTGGCCCATCTAGTCCAGCATCCTGTTCTCACAGTGGCCAACCAGGTGCCTGGGGGAAGCCCGCAAGCAGGACCCGAGTGCAAGAACACTCTCCCCTCCTGAGGCTTCCGGCAACTGGTTTTCAGAAGCATGCTGCCTCTGACTAGGGTGGCACAGCACAGCCATCACGGCTAGTAGCCATTGATAGCCCTGTCCTCCATGCATTTGTCTAATCTTCTTTTAAAGCCGTCCAAGCTGGTGGCCATTACTGCATCTTGTGGGAGCAAATTCCATAGTTTAACTATGCGCTGAGTAAAGAAGTACTTCCTTTTGTCTGTCCTGAATCTTCCAACATTCAGCTTCTTTGAATGTCCACGAGTTCTAGTATTATGAGAGATGGAGAAGAACTGTAGCTAGAAGGAGTTATGTCTTTGCCCAGTCTGGGAACGGACAGCCAAGGCCGTTGCCATGGTAGCAGCAAGATAGACTGGGAGAGTCCTAGCAGCTATCTGTGTTGAGCTGAGTCTTCTGTGTCATGTCTTTGAACTGAGAACTTCTCTCCTGGGGGGGGAGCAACTCTACATGTAATCTTAAAGCCTTAAGCCATAATGTCTTGTAGTAAAGACTCTTAACCTGATCTAATGCCTCTGTGATGTTTCTTGCTCAACTTAACTCCAACGTAACGTATGCTGTTTCATGCAACAACGCACACACATCAACACTGCCTCCCCACTTTCTGTTGGCAGGATCCTCCACTGAATCTTGGTGTTTGTGAACCAAAGGAATGCTTCCATTCACAGAAGCCTAGTTAATATCCAAGCCACAAAATACATAATCGCTACAAAACATTAGATTTAAAATATCTTTTTAAAAAAGTGATAGATAGATCTTCAGAGAATGATAGCCAAGAAGACGACAAAGTATGGATGTGGGAGAGAAGGTCTGTACTGCTTTCTATGAGGCTAGAGATCATAATATATGGATAGTTCTCCCAGGGAAGGCAGCTCTAATAAAACTACAATCCTATATTCACTTATGTGGGAATAAGTCTAACTGAACAGAATAGGACTTTCTTCTAAGTCAACATGCACAGAATTGTGCTGCAAGTCACAATTAAGGTGGTCCCGCCACCCCCAGCTTTATCTTCATTGACCTCGTGGATATAGATGACCCAAGGTATGCCTGTATTAAAGAAGTTAAAGAATAAGCAGGTTCATTTCTTAGCCTCAATATCACTAGTTCCATATGTATGTTCTTACAATTTTTTTTAGAGTTTACTTTCAAAAAGCATATCTTGCCTTGCATGTTTCAAACATGATTTGTGGTACTAATGAAGTAACAAACAGATTTTTTTTTCATTCTTTCAAATATAACAAAAAATGACCCTCAAGTCTGTTCACATGGTTTGGATGCATATTTGAAAAAGAAACTTTGGAAAATAGTTCAGTTGTTTTGATTTGCTCCAAATGGACCTCACAATTCCCCAACCCAAATATCAGCTTGACAACCTTTGAAATTGAGAGTCTTCATATTTATGCTTTTAGAAAAGATTTTATCTTTTATTTCTCAGTTGTCTGTGATTCCCTAAAGCATTATGCTAATTAAAAAGACTAGTAAGTGTTGATGAAGGTCACATCAACAAGTGTTACTGGTGTGTGTATTTCCCTCTCAAAACAAAACCACACACGCAAACAAAAAAATGTAATTCTTTTATCATCTCCAGGAAATGCCACCTATGAATCTCAGAGGTACTTACAAATTCCTGATACCATAGACAATAAACTCACTGTACATGTGTTTGTTTAATTCACACATTATGTGCTGAACTCAATGTCCATGATGTGACAGTGCAATATATAATGGAAAAGGGGAAGGAAATCAGAGCTGTGTGTTAGTGGGATATGATCTTCAAACAGCTACTTTAATGACAAAAAATTAAATAGACTACAAGTGTTGTTGGGTTTGAATTTGCATATATAATTTCATATTGCAAGTAAGGTAAGATTTTTTTAAAAAACAACACACAGGCCACAAAGTGCAATTCATGTAAATTTATTCTCGTCCTTCAGCTGTACAGACTGTATATCCTGTTATAAAAGAGGCTTTGATTAATTTCAGGAAATGGTAGGGCTTTAACCCTTAGCTAACTTATTTGAATTCTGGTACACTACAAACTATCCCTTCTGATTTTATAAAATTATAGATGAAAATCCAAAGTCATTGAAATCAATGGGAGATTTGTCATGGTCAAGAAAAGGCTGGGATATGGATAGCATCCATAGACACCTTACAGTGTCTGTAGGGGAAATAACATACAAATAGATGCTTAGCTTTGATATCATGAATCTTTACTGAATATGCAACATAAATGCAGTTTTCATGTTTGAGCTGTGTATCACTCTAGGCTGTATTCTATATATCTATATACATCTGTATTGGATTCAAAACTGCATGGATCATTTTTGTAAGAGGTAGTATCTATGCACCATGTTATGGTATGAAAGCCAGGAAAAAACGCAGTCTCAGTATACCTGCTATGAATGCATTTAACCTCATTACTAATTTTGTCATCATCTTAGAAACTGTAATACAATTAAGAATTTTTTCTTAGTACAACATCCCAGGGGTGGATTCCTTTCCCTTGAGGACTCAGAACTGGTGAAACAAAACTTGGTATTCTAGATGGTTACAGTACTATCCCCTCAAAAAGATAAAAAAAACCTCTCAAGATCTGTCAGGCTGAATTATGTTCCGCATTTCAACCATATATGCTTATATGTGCATGTTTGGATATACTGCTATGAGTGTCCAATGACACTTAGCGGGCCATGTTGTTTTAACATAATGTCACATCCATTTCACTATAGTGAACCTCTAAACTAGAAGAGCCTAACATTCTATGGCCACAACTGCTGCAATTTAAAGGGCTGTAGGATTGCTATATTATGGCCTGCAACCACAAATACAACACTGATAGGTAAAAGACAAAAGGACATTTCTTATGTTTGAATATATCTGTATCCTTCAAGCATTTCAGATGTATGTCTAAAAAAAGTATTAACTTCAGAACAAGACAAAATCCTTCTCCAATAAAAGATTAATAAAATCTAATCTGGACAATGATTTATGCAATCCTTTTCTGGTTTTTCCTTTTAAAAAAAGAGGAAAAGTGGCATTGGTTTTTTAAGAGAGCAGCATTTAATCAAAGCATCCTTCTTAATGTAATAAAATAAAATACTCCAATACTCCATATTTGCTATGCAAACAATTCTCTCATTCCATTTATTGGGCACATAATATTTCTACAGGGCACTAACTACTGATTTTTTTCCATCCTGAGAAGATCTGCATGAATAAAAAATGTACCCATCGGCAGCAGCATCAACAGAACCAAGAATCAGATCACTAGAGATGGTATCTGGCAAGTCAGTTATTTGCACCACCAAAGCTGGGCTTTTTAAATTTTTAATCCTACACCCAGAAGTTACTACAAATGATACTCATATTAAGAACCAACAGTTTTGCCCTTCAAACACTGCTATAAATACAGCACTAAAAATGTTAAGGCATAGTCAGAACAGAACCTACCTTCCATCATGGTGGCAGAATTGCATTCCTCACTTCCCACTGAGCCTGAAAAAATACAGGAAATTACGATTCCAGTTATCAGATGCTTAATGTAAGCCCTTAAAACCAGCGTCTTAGATGCATGATTGGTGCAGTGGTCAGAGGAAAAAATTTGAGAAAAAAAACCAGAATGAGTGTATGCTAAGGCAAAAGATAGGCCATGGATGCTGCTGTAACTGTATCACCTACAGGCTCACAGAAGGATGCTGAGAGAGAGAAAGAAAGGGAGGGGTGGAGGGAGCTGGCTTAGCTCACACGCCTGCTAGTATCTCAACCAATCCCTCCAGCTTTCTATCTCGTCACATGGTAGTTTGCTTGCATCTCCTGACACAATACCTCTGGAGAACACAGGAACCTATTCCCCCCTTTTCTCCCCCTCGTTTTCACCGCACACATAAAAGCCCCTCAGTTTATGTGCCTTGTGATACACTTCCCCTCTCTATAATCTAGCTGCAGCATCCGGATGAACAAGATAAATTTTCAAGCACTGTCAGATTAGCAGAGAGCTTTGCTGTGAAATCTAAATGTAAACAAGGTTGGGCAAAATGGATTATTATTTTTTTTAAAAAAATCAAATTAAAAACAAATTCTAGTGGCATGGCACTGTATAGAGGGAGTTGCGCAGCTGCCTTCTGATAAAGCCCGTGTATCCAGGATGTCAGTTTCTGTAGATCTCATAACACAGGGAAGCTGTAAGGCTGGCTTCACATTTATGTCTATCTCCACCCCTCCTTCCCTGCCCCCACCAACCATTCAAGAGAGAAATCAATTGGCCTGACGTCACATCATAAACAATTTTAAACAATTATCCTCAAGAGGAGGATGCTGACATAATTTCACCCAGACCACCTTCCAAAAATGCCTTGGAATTAATTTTGCTTGAATAGCATCTGTGCCAAAGGGCAGGGGATTGCCATTTAAAAAAACCGAGGAAACAAAAGGCACACAGGCACAAGGGACATTCAATACCAGCAGGCTCAGAAAAGCATGAGAATGTCAGGAAAGTAAAAACCAAAAGTTGTGGAACCAGGCTACAGCTTTTCAGCATACACAACTCTAACACTCACTCACTCTCTCACACGCACAACCCAGCACAGGCACCACTGTCATCTCTTATTTGAAGAGGTCTTAGCGTGCAATGCAATAGCAAATACAAGGCTAAATAACGGGGTGACAATGCATAGGGTGTTGCTTACCACAACATGTGAGCTCTCTACCATCTCCTTCCAAGGCACTCATATTTAAATCAAACCCTGGTCACCTTCTGTAGCTACTGGTATTGCTAAAAATATTTGCTATGGAAGTATTTAGGGAGGGGGAAATAGAGAATTCTTGCCACAGCCAATACTCATAACAGCAGAAGTTAAATGTTGTTTCAATGACTGCTAAAGGAAATTTAAGATACAGGTATCTATCTCTATATCTATCTTAACTGAGGCGTTCATGAATGTTTTGGAAAAGTAAATATTTACTTTTTTACATAATACAGGATTAGAGGAATTTGATGAAGGTTACAAATATTCCATTTGTTTAAACATGCTGTGTTTTCTTAAACGATCTGCTCTGTCAGACTTGCTGCTGCAGGATTTTCCAATGACCTGAGCTATATGTGCTGGGTGGATGTTGTTTTAAGTGACAGATTTAAGTGTTATAAGAGATGGCTATAAAGAAGATAACTGTCTGAACTTCTCTATGCAAATTCAATTAAACGGAGCTTGAATAGGTACATATTTATCAGTTTTCTCACAAGGGGCATGATTTGACTGCTCAGTAAGAATTTCATATTAAGATTTTTAATTAAGGATTGAGTCCTCCAAATCTAAGAATTCAGTTATCTTGGCGAGCTTTCTAGAACATTGGTTTGAACCTTGGTATTGGAAAATGCCTTTGGAGCCACACAACATACAGGCTGTAAGGAAATACTGCCCTAATATGCCCCATTTTTAAATCTTCTTATCACCTTCTCTTCTTTGGGGAAATACAACATAGATGGAGTACTACTACTACACAGTCCTGGTCAGTAATACTTTAGTCTGGGAGATTACAGAGGAAATAGTTTGCACAATCTTCATTGACCAACTGGAAATTCACAAGATTCTGGAAAAAAGGTTGAGTTATAATGTAGCCTGCAGAACTCCCAACTGTTCTGGCCATTTCACTGACCCTGTTCTCTAATCAGTACATACCTGTCACTGATTTTATATAAAGTATAGTGTTGTTAACTCATTTACTGTACACATCTGTGGTTTACCAGTACCAGATGAGGTTACTGAGGGTGTAGGTAGCCTGATCAGTACAGTTTAATCCCTTTCAGCTGTATACAGCCACATAGCTAACTTCAGGAAATCTGAATTTCCCCAGTATCCTGATAAATTAGCACAGCATCTTAGATGGAAAGAGTATTTGTCCATCTCTTCCAAGTTTCTCAGCTGAGCTGAAAGTAACAAAGCATGTGCACAAATGCGGAGAACCCTTGCATACCATCTTCAATTATTTCTTAACATAAGAACATAAGAAGAGCCTGCTGGATCAGGCCAGTGGCCCATCTCTTCCAGCATCCTGTTCTCACAGTGGCCAACCAGGTGCCTGGGGGAAGCCCGCAAGCAGGACCCGAGTGCAAGAACACTCTCCCTTCCTGAGGCTTCCGGCAACTGGTTTTCAGAAGCATGCTGCCTCTGACTAGGGTGGCACAGCACAGCCATCACGGCTAGTAGCCATTGATAGCCCTGTCCTCCATGAATTTGTCTAATCTTCTTTTAAAGCCGTCCAAGCTGGTGGCCATTACTGCATCTTGTGGGAGCAAATTCCATAGTTTAACTATGCGCTGAGTAAAGAAGTACTTCCTTTTGTCTGTCCTGAATCTTCCAACATTCAGCTTCTTTGAATGTCCACGGGTTCTAGTATTATGAGAGAGGGAGAAGAACTTTTCTCTATCCACTTTCTCAATGCCATGCATAATTTTATACACTTCTATCATGTCTCCTCTGACCCGCCTTTTCTCTAAACTAAAAAGCCCCAAATGCTGCAACCTTTCCTTGTAAGGGAGTCGCTCCATCCCCTTGATCATTCTGGTTGCCCTCTTCTGAACCTTTTCCAACTCTATAATATCCTTTTTGAGATGAGGCGACCAGAACTGTACACAGTTTTCCAAATGCGGCCGCACCATAGATTTATACAACGGCATTATGATATCGGCTGTTTTATTTTCAATACCTTTCCTAATTATTGCTAGCATGGAATTTGCCTTTTTCACAGCTGCTGCACACTGGGTCGACATTTTCATCATGCTGTCCACTACAACCCCGAGGTCTCTCTCCTGGTCGGTCACCGCCAGTTCAGACCCCATGAGCTTATATGTGAAATTCAGATTTTTTGCTCCAATATGCATAATTTTACACTTGTTTATATTGAATTGCATTTGCCATTTTTCCGCCCATTCACTCAGTTTGGAGAGGTCTTTTTGGAGCTTTTTGCAATCCCTTTTTGTTTTAACAACCCTGAACAATCTAGTATCGTCAGCAAACTTGGCCACTTCACTGCTCACTCCTAATTCTAGGTCATTAATGAACAAGTTGAAAAGTACAGGTCCCAATACCGATCCTTGAGGGACTCCACTTTCTACAGCCCTCCATTGGGAGAACTATCCATTTATTCCTACTCTCTGCTTCTTAACCAATTCCTTATCCGCAAGAGGACCTCTCCTCTTATTCCATGACTGCTAAACTCTCTCAGAAGTCTTTGTTGAGGTACCTTGTCAAAAGCTTTTTGAAAGTCTAAGTACACTGTCCACTGGATCACCTCTATCTATATGCTTGTTGACACTCTCAAAGAATTCTAATAGGTTACTGAGACAGGACTTTCCCTTGCAGAAGCCATGCTGGCTCTGCTTCAGCAAGGCTTGTTCTTCTATGTGCTTAGATAATCTCGCTTTAATAATACTTTCTACCAGTTTTCCAGGGACAGAAGTTAAGCTAACTGGCCTGTAATTTCCGGGATCCCCTCTGGATCCCTTTTTGAAGATTGGCGTTACATTTGCCACTTTCCAGTCCTCAGGCACGGAGGAGGACCCGAGGGACAAGTTACATATTTCAGTTAGCAGATCAGCAATTTCACATTTGAGTTCTTTGAGAACTCTCAGGTGGATGCCATCCAGGCCCGGTGATTTGTCAGTTTTTATATTGTCCATTAAGCTTAGAACTTCCTCTCTCGTTACCACTATTTGTCTCAGTTCCTCAGAATCCCTTCCTGCAAATGTTAGTTCAGATTCAGGGATCTGCCCTATATCTTCCACTGTGAAGACAGATGCAAAGAATTCATTTAGCTTCTCTGCAATCTCCTTATCGTTCTTTAATACACCTTTGACTCCCTTATCATCCAAGGGTCCAATCGTCTCCCTAGATGGTCTCCTGCTTTGAATGTATTTATAGAATTTTTTTTTGTTGGTTTTTATGTTCTTAGCAATGTGCTCCTCAAATTCTTTTTTAGCATCCCTTATTGTCTTCTTGCATTTCTTTTGCCAGAGTTTGTGTTCTTTTTTATTTTCTTTATTCGGACAAGACTTCCATTTTCTGAAGGAAGACTTTTTGCCTCTAAGAGCTTCCTTGACTTTGCTCGTTAACCATGCTGGCATCTTCTTGGCCCTGGCGGTACCTTTTCTGATCTGCGGTATGCACTCCAGTTGAGCTTCTAATATAGTGTTTTTAAACAACTTCCAAGCATTTTTGAGTGATGTGACCCTCTGGACTTTGTTTTTCAGCTTTCTTTTTACCAATCCCCTCATTTTTGTGAAGTTTCCTCTTTTGAAGTCAAATGTGACCATGTTGGATTTTCTTGGCAATTGGCCATTTACATGTATGTTTAATTTAATAGCACTGTGGTCACTGCTCCCAATCAGTTCAACAACACTTACATCTTGCACCAGGTCCCGGTCCCCACTGAGGATTAAGTCCAGGGTTGCCGTCCCTCTGGTCGGTTCCATGACCAACTGGTCTAGGGAATAGTCATTTAGAATATCTAGAAACTTTGCTTCTTTGTCATGACTGGAACACATATGTGGCCAGTCTATGTCTGGGTAGTTGAAGTCACCCATTACTACCACATTTCCTAGTTTGGATGCTTCCTCAATTTCATATCTCATCTCAAGGTCTCCCTGAGCATTTTGATCAGGGGGACGATAGATCGTTCCCAGTATTAAGTCCCTCCTGGGGCATGGTATCACCACCCACAACAATTCTGTGGAGGAGTCTGCCTCTTTTGGGGTTTTGAGCTTGCTGGATTCAATGCCTTCTTTCACGTATAGAGCAACTCCGCCACCAATACGTCCTTCCCTGTCCTTCCGATATAGTTTATATCCAGGGATAACCGTATCCCACTGGTTTTCTCCATTCCACCAGGTCTCCGTTATGCTCACTATATCAATGCTCTCCTCTAAGACCAAGCACTCCAGTTCTCCCATCTTGGTTCAGAGGCTCCTAGCATTAGCGTACAGGCACTTGTAAGCAGTGTCTCTCTTCAAGTGTCTTTGGCACTTGTGGTTTGGCCTGTGGTAGTTTTGCTCTTCTGAATTTATATCCTGTGCCCCTGCTCTCACAATGCCTACTTCTAGGCCTACCCCTTTTAAAATTTCATCATTTCTTTGGTTTTTATCCCAGGGGGGAGGTTTATTCCGAACCGGACCTTTCTCAGCTCCTGTCGCGTTTCCCCCCTCAGTCAGTTTAAAAGCTGCTCTGCTACCTTTTTAATTTTAAGTGCCAGCAGTCTGGTTCCATTCTGGTTCAAGTGGAGCCCGTCCCTTTTGTACAGGCCCGGCTTGTCCCAAAATGTTCCCCAGTGCCTAACAAATCCAAACCCTTCCACCCGACACCATCATCTCATCCACGCATTGAGACTGCAAAGCTGGGCCTGTCTGGCTGGTCCTGTGCGTGGAACTGGTAGCATTTCAGAGAAAGCCGCCTTGGAGGTCCTGGCTTTCAGCATCCTACCTAGCAACCTAAATTTTGCTTCCAGGACCTCACGGCTGCATTTCCCCATGTCGTTGGTGCCAATGTGCACCACGACCACTGACTCCTCCCCAGCACTGTCTACCAAACTATCTAAATGACGGGCAATATCCGCAACCTTTGCACCAGGCAGGCAAAACACCTTGCGGTCTACACGCCCATCACACACCCCACTGTCTATGTTCCTAATGATCGAATCACCCACTACAAGGATCCCTCCACCCCCTGGAGATATATCCTCGGCACGAGAGGATAGCTGCTCATCCCCCAAGGAATGGGTCCCTTCTAAGGGATCGTTTCCCTCTTTCTCAACTGGATGCTCTCCTTCCCCGAGACCATCGTTCTCCATGATAGCAGGAGAGCTATCATCGTTGGAGTGGGACACAGCTATAACGTCCCTGAAGGCCTCCTCCACACACCTCTCTGCCTCTCTCAGCTTTTCCAGGTCTGCCACCTTGGCCTCAAGGAAATGAAGTCGTTCCCGGAGAGTCAGGAGCTCATTTCACCAAGAGCACACCCACGACTTCTGTTCAACAGGCAGATAGTCGTACATGCTGCAGGCGGTGCAAAACACTGGAAAGCCCCCACACCCCTGCTGGCTTCTTACCTGCATAGTTTATTTAAGGTTTATTACGTCAATGGGTTGGAGACTGCGGTTTAGTTGAGGTTACGGAACAGACGGGCAGAGTGGGGGGCCCTGGCCTCCTCGCCCTGCCGCTTAACTCACCTTGACGTTTGGTCAGCTGGGGCCTTGATGCTTGGTCAGCTGGGGCTCCCTCTAGCTCATGGAGCAAGCTCCCTCGCTAGGGTGCTCTGACTTTATATGTGTGTCTGGTTCCTCCCAGCTACTGCTGCCAGCCAATGATGTGTTAGTTGAGGCTGATGGCTCAACTATCAGCTGGGGCTTAACTCTTTAGGATTATCTCAGGCTTCCTTCCTTTGAAGGCAGGAAGGCAGGCTTCCTTCCTGAGCGAGGGGTGGGGCTGTTTAAGCTTTTGGCTGCTTTTAAACAGCAAGGGGCTGCGACTTCCAGGCAAGTCTTTTTTGTTTGTTGTTTTCCCACCTAGTACAGCCTGACGTTTCTTTAACCTAGGGAAACAGAGCTTGTGGTTGGGTTTCAGGAAGGCTAAAGCTGCCCTTTTTAGCAAGGACTGAGCTGACTCTCTCCCTGTATGTATCGGTGGAGTTTCCTTTTTCCCCTTCTCTCCGACTGGAATTTAGCCTTGTTTACAGTGTCCCCTGAAGCTTTCCTGCTAGGGTGGTGTTGAACACTAGCTTTCTATAGGCTTCCTTCTCCTAGGATCTGTCTCCTAAGATATAGGTTCTTTCAGGATTTGGCTCCTAGCTCAGGGTGACCTTAGGCTGCCCTTATTACTTATTGCTCTGAGCTGTTTTAATTCAATTAAATAATGGAATAAATGGGAGCTACTTACCCTCTTTTCACTCTGCTGCTTAACTCGCCTTGATGCTTTGCCAGCTGGGGCCTTGATGCTTTGTCAGCTGGGGCTCCCTCTAGCTCATGGAGCAGGCTGTCTGTCGTGGAGCAGGTACTGTCTGGAGTCAGCAGATCACACCATATTACACCTATCTTTTATAAAAAACATTGGCTGCCAACTTATTTCCAAAGTCAGTTCAAGGACTTATTGTTCTTTTTTTACTTTTAAAGCCCTAAAGAAGGGGCGGCTAGTTTGTGACCCTTCAGATGTTGTTGGATTACAGCTCCCATCATCTCTGACCATTGACTATGCTAGCTGGAGCTGGTGTGAGATGCGAGTCCAACAACATCTGGAAGGCCACATATAGCTACTTTAAATGCAGAGCTTGGAAATTACTTTTTTGAACTACAACTCCCATCAGCCCAATCAGGTGGCCATGCTGGCTGGGGCTGATGGGAGTTGTAGTTCAAAAAAGTAACTTTTCCAAGCTCTGTTTAAATGTACCAGAGTATCTCAAGAATAATTTGCGCCTGTACAAGCCTGCCTGTGAATTTTGTTCTGAGGCACCGCAGCTAAAAAAGTCCTATTGCTCCTGCCCACCTACCACACTTCAGATGGCAGAGGGACACAAAGAAGAGACTAGGAAATGAAACAATCTCCTTAGAAAAGTCTACTTAGCTCCATCATTTACGGTGGCCATGTGACCTAATTTACAGAGGACAGTCCTCTATTGTAAGGCATCCTCTACCTGAATGGCTTGTCTGGTCCAACAGTGCCTGAAAGATAAAGCAGCATGAGCAGTGAGAGCAGGGACCTTGAAGTTTCTCATGAGCAGTTGGCACATGGATAGCAGGCCAACATATCACTTGGTCACAGTAATCCACACTATGGCGAGATCCATTGTGATAAAAGGTAGATTAGAAAAACCCTTGATGATGATGATGGACTGCCTTCAAGTCGATCTCGACTTATGGTGACCCTACGAATAGGGTTTTCATGGTAAGTGGTATTCAGAGGGGGTTTACCATTGCCTCCCTCTGAGGCTGAGAGGCAGTGACTGGCCCAAAGTCACCCAGGGAGCTTCATGGCTGTGTGAGGATTCGAAGCCTGGTCTCCCAGGTCCCAGTCCAACACCTTAACCACTACACCACACTGGCTCTCCCTTACTATATAAATAAAAATATAGGTATTATATTTCTATTTAAGTTAGAGTAATTATTTCTAAATTTGGATCTATATTTGCAGCACCTTAAGGGCCTCGTGAGCCATTATATCCCAGCTTGATCACTTAGATCAACTGGAGGAGAACTGCTAGTTGTCCCCCATGTTAAGAGGTCCAAATGGCCTCAACCAGATGCTAGGCATTTAGTGTTGCCTGTCTATCCTGAGCAACACTCTTTAGCAGAGATTCAACAGTCACCATCACTTTTCTGGAGATACTTTTTATGTAGGCAGGCCTATGTACTGTTTACATTTTTTGATCAGTCAGTCATTTTAATCTCTCTTTTTTACAATTTTATGGTGTTTTATATTTTACTGTATATATGTTGTACACCGCCATGTTATATTGTATGAATTGGCAATATATTCACTAATAGGCAAAAAAACCTTGCAGGTTAAGAATGTAGCTATAGCCAACAGATATTTCTACCAAACTTTAAAAAGCAAAGAAATTGGGCAGCTATAGTGAATGTACCAGGGGAGCAGGAGACGTGACCTCCTCTCTGAGATATTGTACTGCCCTAAAATTTGTCAAAATGCAAACACAATTTGGGTTGGTCTTTCACAGTCCAATCCGTTTCCTGTGTAACTTGGAAGAATTTGGTAACATGTGCCTCTGAGCATATGGTGAGTGGTGGCAACACCTGCAATCAGCCCAAAACCAGAAACAACACATGTGCTGTGCTGATCTTGTTTTAGCAGGGAGGAAGCAACAATATTAAGACAGCTTATATAGTTATATAGAGAGAATGGGCAAGAGGGTGGGGATAGGAGAGAGGAGGAGGAGGAGGAGGAGGGGAGGTCAGGTTTGATCATTTGCATGCTTTTTGAATTCAATGGGATTTACTCCTGTGCAATCATGCTTAGGATAGGTGAAACTGACCTGGGAGAGGAGCAGGAAGGGGGAAGAGGGAGGAAGGGGAGGAGGAGGGGGAGGGGATGAGATCGGGTGGGTGAGCGCTGGGCAGAGGGGAAGCCCCTTTCCTTTCCAAAAGGAAAACATTGTAAACAGTTTCATTGTTTTTCAGGGTTTCCCCCACCTTTTTATTCTACAGCAGGCACATGTAGTCTCCCACCCAAATTTAAACCAAAGCTATCCCTGGCCACATCCACACCAGAGCTTTATTTCACTTTAGGCAGTCATGGCTTCTCCCAAAGAATCCTGGGAAGTATAGTTAGTGAAGGGTGCTGAGAGCTGCTAGGAGACATCCTGTTCCCCTCACAGAGCTTCAATCAGAGTGGCTGACTGTTAAACCAGTCTGGCCACTGGAGCTCTGTCAGAGGAATAGGAGTCTCCTCTAAGCACCCTTCACAAACTACACTTCCCAGGATTCTTTGGGGGAAGCCATGACTGTCTAAAGTGAAATAAAGGTCTGGCGTGGGTGCGGCCCCCTGATTAGGCAAGCCAAGCAGCTGTGCGACTGGCTTTTAGAACACTGACAGTTGGGTCTTACTGAGCGTGCCTGGGCTTATCAGTGACTTTAATGTTAAGTTTCCTAAGTTAGTTAAAAATCAGCTAGGCATTTTTTAAAAACTTTTAAACTGCAAAATATGAAGGTTAGAGTATGAGGCAAGGTCAGTAATAGGATTACAGGTACTCTGTGAACATGGCTGATTTTTAATTAATTTCAACAAATTATGAGAACATTGACAGAAAAAAGTCCAACAGGAGTCTGGTGTTTTTTTCTCTCTTTCTATTTATTTATTTATTACATTTATACTCTGCCTTTCTTTTCGATTCTCTCCGACTATTTTGTGTATCTCCATGAAAATTTAAAGGATTGTTAAGCAAGCATTTCTGAGGTCAGGACTATAAGTTTTGGAAGGTTTTGTTTTGAAATGAGTTTATGGGAAGCATCAGAAGGCATGGGGGATATTTTCAGTTTAACATTGCAGAATACGAAAAATCCATGCTGCCTATAGTATACTGCCACTCTTGTGGCTTTATAATAAATGGTTTTATAAATAGCATGTGCCATTTTTATGCAGATCTGTTTTGTGTTTGTGTGTGTGTGTGTGTGTGTGTGATGTGTAAGCAGCTACCCTAGTATTACTGCTCACTTTCAGAAGGACAGTGAAAACTGCATTCTTGCCAGAATTTCCAGGGCATTGTGCTCTATAAATAGCTTTAGGACTGCTGCTTTTAATTGCTGTTTCATTTATTTAAGTTTATTTCAACTTCTATTTTTACCATTTCTTTGTTTTTTAGATAGGTACCCTTATTATTATTTTATATGGAAAGGCAGGACAAAACTCTTGCAATAAAATATGCTTGACCACTGAGCGATGGAGATTCTCACTGCTCATTATTGTCATCTACAAATCAGGATTTTCACAGCAATTTAAACAGTACTGACATGTGAAGACGCAGTTTAGTAAAATCCCTTGAATTTTAATCTGAACCTTGAAGGAAGGTTTTGTTTTTGCAACCTACGTTCACAAATTAAGAACAGCCTGAATTCAGCACAAAGACATTAAAAATAATATTAATTAGTCATAGGCAAATGTGAAGTCGTTTTTGTTACATGAGACAAGCTCCTGTTGGAGCAGCTGTGTATCTCCTGGCGCTTAGCTTCAAGTGGCACTCCCCATATGTGTTGCTAAACAAGGTGCCTTCTGAACACTGCTGGCCAAGCACAAGGAGCTTAAGGTTCTAATGGCAAGGGATTTGCTAAAGAAAGCTCAAATCCCCAGCTTCATCCCCAGTCCGAATACAGTCACTGACAGCAAATAACAATACATACATTGAAATAACAACATGGTAGCCACACATTTTGGTTTTACATATTAGCATGCATGGCCTTGTAGAAACAACTAAACCATAACAAATGTCAATATTTCTGTCACAACGCTCTCCTCCCATCTCACAACAAGTAACACAGAGAGAGCACCCCTGTGAACTCAGGGGAGCAGAGTGCAGATCACATTGGCTGGCCTTAGGCAAATCACGTTCTCAGCTTCAGCCCTTGCTTCCCTGTATCTTCCCTCACCATGGATGGGAAAGCAGCTGGGCAGTGCGATCAGAAAAAATGGTGCAGAGGCACCTATCCACACTGCTGCTCCAATTAAATCTGATGCTCCCCCATGGCTGTATTTCAGATTTAAAAATAAATAGAGAGAGAGTGAAATATCTTGTCTAGCTGGACTCTAAGACTGCATCCTTGCAAAGTAGTTGTCAAGTGGAATTTGCCACGATAAAGGGATCAGTATGGGAACATTCACCAAGTGGACAATGGGTCCCACGCACTGGACAGGACAGCAGTTATACACCCATCAGAGATTCCCCCCATCCTTGATCTCCATACTTTCAAGATAACCCCAGGTTTTGGGGGGCAGGGGAAGACAGATCCTCAGCTAAATGACTTGGAACTGCCAGCTTAGGCTGTAATTCTGTAACAGCCTTCCTGGGAATAAGTCCCATTGAACTCAGTGGGGCTTACATTTTGAGTAGACATAGAATCATAGAGTTGGTAGGGGCCTATAAGGCCATTGAATCCAACCCCCTGCTCAGTTCAGGAATCCATAGGATTGAACTGCTAGTCTCAGTAGCAGCGCCTAAGTAGGGGCAACAGCAAGCCTCAAGAGGTGATAGAAATATTACTAATAACGTTACTATTACATTTTGTAGAACTTAGACCATATGAATATTCAGGCTTGACAGTTGAACAATAGTTGATCAGTCAAGGACTAAACTCTTTTTTTGCAGTAAATATGTACAGTCCATTCAAAATGTGGTTCTACACAGCACAAGAAAGGTTATAAGGCTTCAGTCTAGTTATCTGAGTGAGCCCATTTAACTCATGTTGTATTTTTATGGGTTTGACCTTTTCAAGCATTCTGGGTCTGAAACAGAGTTCATATTTCACTATGTGTACATTTTAATTGCTCTCATATATGCACACAAAAGTCAGATGCTGGGCTTTCTTTTAAGAGCTTATAAAAATCAAATCTGACAGATATCAGTTGACAATGCCTGTGGTTCATCCCTGTATAGCAATTAGTGCAGACTAATTGACTTCCTTACAGAACACATGGATATTAGTTTCCAATTTAGACTGCATGCTGTATTTCTCTTCTGAAGAAGCAACCTACTATAAAATCAATTCTACATGGAGAATGAAATGCACAGTCTCACACTTATCATTTGTTACACCTACAGAATTGATTGGATAAAACCACTCCTGATTTTATAAAGTAGAGTGCGTGTGAAGAGCGGGTGTCTATAAGGACCCAAATGTGGCTACAAGGCTCTCTATATTTTGTTTATAAAATTCTCCCTTGCAACTCATCTGAGGTTTTCCATAACATTGTGACTCAGTCACAGCAAGGCATTATGGATATAAATTGCCACCAGAATCTGCCACCAGATCAGGGCTGTGCAAGATATTTTGGCTCCCAATGTGGAAAATCAAGAGGCACAATCTACCAGGAAATTATTTTTAGAAGCCTCAGCAGAATGAACAGGAACTATGGCTTTGTACAGCATTTGAGTGGGCCTTGTGCAGGAGTGCTTCCTGGTGGATTGTGTCTCACACGTTGGTCACACTCATCTGCCTTGCTCTCACACTCTGCTGTCCTTAGGCTGCAATCCTATACCTACTCACCTGGGAGTAAGTCCTATTGAACTCAATAGAACTTAGTTCTGAATAGACTTGTATAGGACTATGCTGTTAGTGGCATATCAGTCCATCTGAGGAGGCCACCTCAGCTGGCCTCATGGTAGGTGGTCTCTGCACTAAGGCTGCCAGGTTTAGTCTAGAATGGCCATCCTCCTGGTTCACTTTTTACAGAGAACCCAGGTGATTTCACTGCCAAACACTAGCATGCCACTGCTGTGTGTTGTGCTCATGTCTTGTACAGATTTAAAAAATATAAAACATAATTGCAGTGCCAGCTTGTCCAGTGTGGACTGGGAAAGTCTCCTGAGATGTTTCAAGACAACTGTGGCACTAATTTGAAGCTCCTGCACATCTTATTTCTTCCTGTTCAGTTGACAATCAGAAGTCCCACTTTTGTGAGCCTTACAAGTAATCATGTATACGACTGCGTGGCAGGTTTTTTTCCTACTGAAAATAGATGTAACAATAGATGTTACAAATTGAAAGCACTTTAGAAATAAAAAGTGTGAGGCTAATATTTTGGCAAAGTCTGTGTAATTATATTATTACCATTTGTACTATCATCCATCTTCTTCCTCCTTCAGCAATAATCTCATTGCTGAGTCCTGCCAGTCTGTGATCTAATGCAAAGTTTACTACTGACAGAGGGCTTCATTGTTTTGGGCACTGTAATGGCCACTCTTCATGATATTGCAAAGAAAATATAGCTTTTGTTTAAGAACACATATTGAAGTCAATGACTACACAAAGTTAATCCCACGATGAAACTTTGAAGCCACAGCCTTTCACATGAGACTACACAAAACTCTGTTGGCCACAGGGTGATAACAAAGAATGAAAGGACAGAATTCTGGTGCCTTTAATAGTTTCACAGGAGGGAGAATTTCAGTAGATGCATCTTTTCATTCCTATTTGTAAGAATTTACACCTGCCAAAATCCCTTCTTTTGCATAACTTGAAGTACAGAATTTCAATCCTGTTTGAATAGTGTGGTGTAGTGGTTAAGGTGCTGGACTACAACCTGGGAGACCAGGGTTCGAAACCCCACACAGCCATGAAGCTCCCTGGGTGACCTTGGGCCAGTCACTGCCTCTCAGCCTCAGAGGGAGGCAATGGTAAACCCCCTCTGAATACCGCTTACCATGAAAACCCTATTCATAGGGTCGCCGTAAGTTGGGATTGACTTGAAGGCAGTCCATTTCCATTTTGCTCTGATTGGCAACAGGAAACTTGTGGCTGCTTCTTCATTTGTTGTCTGGAAAGTAGAGATCTACAGATAAATTCACAGTCAGTCTTTCAATTCAAAATTTATAGGTCTTGCTGGAGTGGTGTACAATGTACACTCAAGGAGAAATTTAATCAGCTACAGTACATCCTGCCTTACTTAATACTCCTCTTTGGTGTAAGCAGAGACAATTAACCTACGCTTTTGGGTACATAGAGCAGTTCAGGTCATACACATGGATTCAAAGGTAGTATTTTATCTCCGAGGTCTTCTTTCTAATGCACAGTTCAGAACACTATTTCCATTTTTACAGAAACATAATACTATAAACTAATAAAGCCCCATTAACAACAAATGCCATGACATTTGTAAGTATTTGTGGGCCTAGTTCTGACAGAGGTAGCAAATGTATGTCCAGGCGGTGCCACCACACACTGCACATGGGGGTTTCATGTGACTGAATATTCCTCTCTACAGAAAAAAAACAAACCACAAACCAAATTCCTTTGCACAGAAAACTGGCGTGTCAGGGAGAGGTCTAAGATAGAAACTTGCTTTCTTTGTTTAGGATTTCTCTATTTCCGGGTGAAGAATATTTCCCTCACACAATAAGTATCTTCAATACCTTTTAACCCCTGCTTAAACCATATTAAACAGTTTAAAAACAACAACAGCAACACTACATAAATTGAATTTCTCTAAAGGAATTTAGGAGGCAGTGTTTCATGCCTTCATTTAGGGCACCCTTAGTGGCCTTTATCCAGCTATGGCTGCAAGTACACTAGTTGCCTACAGCAAAGCATTTCCACTGGCCATACCTGCTGATCAGTTGCAAAATCTCTTTGAAGCTGAATTTTAAAAAAAAACAACCCACTCAAGCTGATTTAGAATAAAAAGGATTTAGAATAAAAAGGTATGGTGTTTGACCAGCATCGTGTGCCCCTGGTTTCAGGAGAGGTGGAAACGCACTAGACACACCATTTTCAGAAAAGAGAGGTGGAGACACACTGGAATAGGCAGAACAGCGCGTATGTTTCGATCCTATCTGGCTGGCAAAACAAATCCAAACAAGCCGTTTTGCTTTCCCTTATGTAAGTCAGCCAGCTACAGATTTACCAAGATTATTCCTTTCCACAAAGGCTATTCCAGCTCCACAGAAAAACTTCCTGTCTGTGGACATAATAAAACAACACATAATGTTCAGTCTTTTTCTCCTCCATCAAAGGAAGCCCTTCCACAAGCTTAAAGCAATTTACCTCAGGGAAAAGAAGAGACAGGACAAGGGCAAAACAATAGGAATTAAAGCCCCGCTTAAAACTATTTTTAAAAAATCTCAGAGAATGACTTCTCTCTCCTTCAGTTACATCATTTCCACTATCCTACCCTGTCCGGCAGAGCAAAATGAGTCTGCCTAACCATCTTCTAATACAGTTAAATGAATATATACAGATATACAGATATATTATACAGCCACAAGTGTGGCTGTATACTATAGTCAGCAGGGATTTTTCACATTCCGCAATGTCAAATGGAAAATATTCCCCATGCCATTCTGAGGCTTCCCATAAGCTCATTTCAAAACAAAACCTTACAAAACTTATAGTTCTGAACTCAGAAACGCTTCCTTAACAACCCTCTCAGTTTTCATGGCGATACACAAAACAGTCAGAAAGAATAGACAGTTCAAAGTCTAAAAAGAGAGAAAAAAACTCAGAGCCCTTTTGGACTTTTTTCTGCCAGAGTTCTCATAATCTGTTGAAATTCATTAAAAATCAGCCGTGTTCACAGAGTACCTGTAATCCTAATACTGACCTTGCCCCATACTCTGACCTTCATCTACTGCAGTTTAAAAGTTAAAAAAATGCTTGGTTGATTTTTAATTAATTTAAGAAAATTTGGCTGGAAGTCTATTACAATGCGGGGCATGCTCAGTAAGGACCAACTGTCAGTGTTCTAAAAGCATCACAGCTGCTGGGCTTGGATAATAAGAGGGCCACACCCACACCAGACTTGATTTCACTTGAGACAGTCATGGCTTCCCTCAAAGAATCCTGGGAAGTGTAGTTTGTGAAGGGTGCTGAGAGGAGACTCCTATTCCCCTGAGAGAATGGTTTAACAGTCAGCCACTCTGATTAAAGGTCTGTGAGAGAAACAGGGCGTCTCCTAGCAACTCTCAGCACCCTTCACTAACTACACTTCCCAGGATTCTTTGAGAGAAGCCATGATTGGCTTTGAGCCATGGCTTTGAAAGAAGCCATGATAAATTCTTTTAAATTGTTTTTAAAAGATGTGTTTTTAGTTATTGTAAACCGCCCAGAGAGCTTTGGCTATGGGGCGGTATATAAATACACTAAATATATAGATAAATAAATAATGATTGTCCAAAGTGTAATAGAGGCCTGGTGTGGATGTGGCCAGGGACAGCTTTGTTTCAAATTTGGGTGGGAGGTAGGGTTGCCAGGTTCAGGGCCTGCGACTGATCCTGTATCTTTAGGAGAAGAGAAAGTCAGCCAAGTGCAGGTGTTCTTGCAACAATATAATGGGAAAAACCACAAGGTAGAACTCTCTCTTCCCCCTGCTCAACTTTGAAAGATACAGAAGACATCTTGGTTGCCAGACCCAGCCTGGTCAGTTTTACCTATCCTAATCATGATTGCATAGGAGTATATCTGATTCAACTCAATAATCATACAAATGATCAGAACTTTTCCCTCCTTCCCCTTTCTTCTCCCTTTCTTCTCCCCTCCCCTCTTCCTTCTTCCGCCTCCCCTGCCCACTCCAGCCCTCCATCCCTCCCCCCCGGTCAGTTTTACCTATCCTAAGCATGATTGCACGGGAGTAAATCCCACTGAACTCAATAAACATGCAAACGACCACATCTGTCCTCCTTCTCCCCTCCCCTCCTGCCTGCTCCCATCCCAGTCCTCCCCTCTGCCTTTCCACCCCTCCCTCCTCCCCCTCCTCCCTTCCCCATCCCCTGTGTTCAGTTTCACCTATCCTAAGCATGATTGCCTGATGTGTGTGTGTAAATCCCACTGAACTCAATAAGCATGCAAATGATCAATCCATTCTCAGCAAACTTGCACAGGATCCCATTTCTTACCTCCCTGATTAAAAAGCAGAGAAATTCACTAATAGGCAAAAAAACCTTGCGGTTTAAGAATGTACCTATAGCCCACAGATATTTCTACCAAACTTTAAAAAGCAGGGCAATTGGACAGCTATAGTGAATGCACCAGGGGAGCAGGAGACCTGAACTCCTCTCTGAGATATTGTACTGCCCTACAAAGTTGTCAAAATGCAAACACAATTTGGGTTGGTCTTTCACAGTCCAATCCACTTGCTGTGTAGCTTGGAAGAATTTGGTAACATGTGCCTCTGAGCATATGGTGAGTGGTGGCAACACTTGTAATCAGCCCAAATAACAGCAAGAAGATATGTCCTGTGCTGGTCTTGTTTTAGCCGGGAGGAAGCAACATTATTAAGACAGTTGATATAGTTCAGATGGTCACTTTAAATATGTCTGATTTACTTTGCAATTTTAGTGAAGTTTTCTATAGGAAATCATTTTCTTTTGCTTTTGTTTCTATGAATATGTGAAGTACAGCAACACTTTGGAAAATTTATACTAAAAAAACTCCAAACATAATTGTGGAATAATGGCACTGACTTCTGCAAAATAGTCTCCAGTGGACCTCAGAAGTGTCTCAATTTGCACAAGATAAAACAGTGGGAAGTGAAACATATTCTAGCAAAATTCTAGGTGTGCTCTATGTTTTTAATTGATCGTGAACACCTTGCCTTAAATAAAGTGGTTTAAACATAGCAGGCTGAAAACATGCATCCTCTTTTTTCCAACAACTAGAGTCATTGCTAAAGTAGCAGCATATTGTAATCAGTCTGATTTTACATTAAACTGCAGTTTCAGGTCCAACTGTTAATGCACCCAAAATAGAAATAGACCATAACCTCCAGTTTGAAACAAAAAAGGCTGTCTTCACCACCATATGACATTGACCAATAAAAAGGCTTTGAAATTAATAAAAATAAATTTGACACATTTCTAGGATGAATAATGAGGGAAATAAAATTTTCTAGTTTAGATTCTCTGTAGAAACATTAGTAACACAGGAAAGAAGCAAAGTAAGAAGAACACCAACAAACATATAAAAATATAATTCTCCATCTTTGGAGATGGCAGGTATTGCCACCACTCACCATATGCTCAGAGGCACATGTTACCAAATTCTTCCAAGCTACACAGCAAGTGGATTGGACTGTGAAAGACCAACCCAAATTGTGTTTGCATTTTGACAACTTTGTAGGGGAATACAATATTTCAGAGAGGAGTTCAGGTCTCCTGCTCCTCTGATGCATTCACTATAGCTGTCCAATTTCCCTGCTTTTTAAAGTTTGGTAGAAATATTTATGGGCTATAGGTACATTCTTAAACCGCAAGGTTTTTTGCCTATTAGTGTATATATATATACATACACATCACACACACAGGTTAAGAAGCATTTTCTTCTCTCCCAGTCACTGTAAGAATTATCAGCACTCTCCAAGAATTCCCAGGACTCACCTGGCTGTAGGGTTGCCAGGTTCAGAGCCTGAGACTGATCCTGTATCTTTAGGAGAAGAGAAAATTCAGCCAAGTGCAGGTGTTCTTGCAACATTGTAATGGGAAAAACCACAAGATGGAATTCTCCCTTCCCCCTGCACAACTTTTAAAGATACAGAAGACCTCTTGGAGGCTGGGCCTGGCAACCAGAGGTCTTCTGTATCTTTAAAAGTTGTGCAGGGGGAAGGGAGAATTCCACCTTGTGGTTTTCCCATTACAGTGTTGCAAGAACACCTGCACTTGGCTGACTTTCTCTTCTCCTAAAGATACAGGATCAGTCTCAGTCCCTGAGCCTGGCAACCCTACTTGGCTGGCAGCTAATATTTTTCCTTATCCTGAGTTTTTTAAACAAGTTTTCAAAATGGGCAATTGTGTATGTCAAGAGAGACTGTTTTTGATACTACAGCCTGATATGGGAGAAAGCATTGCCACAATAGTAGTATACGCAGCCTCCATTTTTCCATGTAGGAAACAACAGCTCACTAATATTTTCTATACTTCTCAACTTTTGCATTATATCAGTAGTAAAAACAAATGAAATAAAGCCTGCAAAAAGGTTCAATTACAAGAGTAATAGTAAGAATATGGGTAATCACTTGGCTGGTTTGGGTGGATGAATAGGTTTATTGTGGTCACAGACCAAAAAACATAAAAATATGTCGACATACAAATATCAAATACAACAAACACTGTTAAAACAATTCGAACCATCTTAAAAACATTCAAGTTACCAAAGTTTTCCTGCACTGAATAGCTATGGCACAAAATTTGGCAATTTTCTTCATTACATCAGTAAATCGATCAGCCAGCAGGTACTCCACATAAAATGCTTCACTTCTACCAGGTAATAAATCTAAAATAGGTGTAATTAGTTGGCCTCTAAGGTCGTAATAGAAGGGGCAGTGTAGTAAAACATGTGTAACTGTTTCAACTTCATCTTTACCACATGGACATTTTCTATCATTATATGGAACTTTTTTAAATCTACCCTCTAGAAGCGCCGATGGTAAGATATTGAATCTTAACAATGTGAAAGGTCTACGCCATTTAGGTAATGTGAGATTAGATAGATATGCCATAGGTGCCAAGGGTTTGATATTATATCTATGCTTCCTAACTAGCATCAATTGATGCTGGTAGTCTATATCTCTAACTCTCTGTAAGATGTTTGCCTTGGCCTTTATATAACCCATATCTAAAATCATTGGGATAGAAAATCCTAGGGTTGATATTTTATCTAATAGTATCTTTTCCCATGATGACTGGAAACTATCTCTTAGGGTATGGGGAGCCAACCCTACAGGATTAAATACTAACTTTAGCCAAAAGGTAATTCTATGACACCAAATACGAGATTCTATAGTTGGTAAACCTGTTTCTAATCTTAAAATAACATTTGGTACACAGGAGGGAACTGTTAAAATAGATCTAAGGAAGGAGTTTTGTACTGTCTCCAAAGGTGCAAAATTCAAACATGTGGTGGCTTGTGAACCGTAGATCAACTGCGGTATTATTTTTGCCACAAACACTTTAATAACTGCAGGTATAATCTGTCCCCCTTTGTTATAAAAAAAGGTTAATAAGGCTTTCAAGGTTCTTTTCGCATTTAAAATTGTCATTTTCGTATGTAATTGCCAGGAGTTAGATGATTGAAAAGTTATCCCCAAGTACTTAAAAGCTGTTACTTGATCTATTAGATATCCATTTAAATGCCAGAGATGGTTCGGTCTTCTTCTTTTTTTTGTTAAGGTCATAACTTTTGTCTTTTCATGATTTATTATAAGATGCTGATTTAAGCAGAATATGGCCAAAGCGGACAATAAACGCTTTAGGCCTATAGGAGTTCTCGAAATTAATACTAAATCATCTGCATATAAAAGTATATACCTTGGGGATTCTGCTAATCTTGGAGGATGTGAAGAAACTGATGCTAAGCTGTTAACTACTGCATTTACATAGATGCTAAATAAAAGAGGGGCCAATATGCAACCTTGTTTTACTCCTTTATATATGGGTATAGGGTTTGTTAGGTGACCTTTATTATTACACCTAACCCGGAGATGTGTATTCTCATATAACCCCCGTATTAATAACAGCAAACGGATGTCTATATTAGTAACCTAATTTTTCCCAGAGTTTGACTCTGGATATTGAATCAAAAGCTGTCTTTAAATCAATAAACGCAGTAAATAGAGCACTCCTAGATTTTCCAGTATATTTCTCCATCAGATGTTGTAGTACCAAAACATGGTCAGTAGTTGAGCGACTCGTCCGGAAGCCTCCTTGCTCATGGGCCAAAATACCCTCGGTTTCACACCATGTATTTAGTTTGCTATATAAGTGGGCAGCATATAATTTACTAATTATATTTAATAGGCTTATAGGTCTAAAATTTGCTGGGTTGAACAATGAGCCTTTTTTATATATTGGGACAATTATAGCCATAGCCCAATCACTAGGTATTCGCATAGTATGGTCAATATAAGAGAATAGAGTCGCAAGAACTGGAGCCCACCATGCTGCGTTAGTTTTAAAAATTTCTGCAGGGATGTTATCTGGTCCTGGGGCTTTATTTGATTTCAAATTGGTTATCAGTTCTAAAATTTCATTTACAGTTACGGGTTCCCATTCAGGTATAGTCGGCTTATTTCCATTATATCTAAAATGGGGTTCTAGCTCATTCTTATATATGTTAGCAAAATAGTTTTCCCACACTTGAGGGGATATGTAACAATCTAGACTGGTATATGTTTTTGGCCAGTTATTCGCTATTAATTTCCAGAACAAAGTTGGATTTTTTAGTTTAGATGCATAGGTAAAACGCTGCCATATTTCTTTCAGCCCTAATTTCTTTTTTCTGTTTACTAACTGTTTGTACTGCCTTCTTGCTTCGCAGTATACCTGCAATAAATCATGAGATCTATTTTGTTTGTATGTTTTAAAAGTGGCTATTAAATTCCCCCCCCCCACACACATTCATGGTCAAACCATGGTTTGGAATTCTGTGCCCAATTTTTCAATTTTTTATTTTTGTTTAACATCAAGATCGCTTGAAGCTTATTTATTAACTGTTGGAATAGATAATAAGGGTTTATCGTTTGGTTGTTTGAAAGTATAAGTTCCTTTAAAGCCAAACTGTCAGGGGCATTTAGTCTATCTATGGCCTCCTTTTCTAATTTGGATATCCATTTAAGCCTACTTGGGTAAGTTTCACATTCCGAAATAGAAAATGTTTGTGGTTCAGTAAATAGTTGACCTTCTCCACAGTTCAGCACTATATTTACCGGCGAATGGTCACTTTCAGGTCGATCTATGATCGCATAGCTACAAATTGTTTTTTTTTTTTTTTTTTTTTCAATAATTTTTATTCAGATTTTCATAAAACATACAAGACGAAATCATAAAACATTCAAAGACAAAAAACAAAATCAAAAATAGTTAAACAAAAAGAAAAAAAGAAAAAAAAAACAAAAATAAAGAATAAAGAGTAAAATATTGACTTCCCATTTGTCAAAGATCAAATCAGTTATAAGTCTATAATATATAACAATCCTGTCTCTTAAGTCATATTATAAAATCACTTTCCTCCAGTAGTTATCTTACTTAATCATCAAATCTCATAAACATTACTTTATTCTTTCCACAAAAAGTCAAAGAGAGGTTTCAATTCTTTAAGAAATATATCTATCAATTTTTTTTTCCAGATAAGCATATCGATTAATCCATCTCATTACTAATTATGATAATCTTATTGTCATAACCATAGTCAAAATAAACATTTCAATTAATCCATCACATCAGAATCTGTTAGGTTCAGTAATTTCAGTAGCCATTGTTCTATTATCCCTATTAGTTCCATTTTCCATCTTCCATCTTCAGTAGTCTTGTTAAGTCCAGTAATTTCAGTATCCAATCTTCCATTATCAGTATTCCATAATAATCTTGCTGTCAAAGCCATAGTCATATAGTAAGAGTCTGATGGGAATTACCTCTATCCCAAATATTTTCTTGCCATCCATTCTGAATAGGTTGCTGAAATACTGCTGTAAAATCATATCTCTGTTCTTTTTTTCAAAATACACTGGGTCATCTCTTGAAAGTTTTTCCATTGTCACATGGCTGCAATTAATTCCATAGATTTTCTCTATATTGGGCTCCATCACATCATTCCAGTCCAGAAGATTATCCATGCCATTGATAACTTTATCTCTAGAATCTTCATTAATTTCTTCAGAGATAACATTGAGTTCCAAACAATAGATTTTATTTCTAAAGTCCATAGACTCCAAATCTTGTTCCTGTTCCACGTTTGTTCCAATCTCCGGGATCTCCTCTCTCACAGGGACCCCTGTTCCAGTCTCCAGGGTCTCCTCTCTCACAGGGACCCCTGTTCCAGTCTCCAGGGTCTCCTCTCTCACAAGGACCCCTATGTCTTTAATCTCCTGTGTCTCCAAACAATAGATTTTGTTTCTAAAGTCCATAGACTCCAAATCTTTTTCCTGTTCCACGTTTGTTCCAATCTCCGGGGTCTCCTCTCTCACAGGGACCCCTTCCAGGGTCACCTCTCTCACAGGGACCCCTATATCTTTAATCTCCTGCTTCATTTTACTCAATTCAATTTTCAGCTCCTTACAACCCTGTCGCAGGTTTTGTTTCGTTATCTCAATCTCATCCATTATTTTCTGAAACATAGTTATTTCCAGATTCTCAGCCACTTTCTTAATTGCCATTTTAAAAGAAAAATATAGGAAAACCACTTCTTATTTCAGCAACAATTGGGTTAATACTCCAAACTTGGTGACATCACAGTATAAACAGAGCAGACAGCCTTATCTCTCCATGCTTAAGTAAACAAAATGCAGTTCCCAGGATCGAAACAATTAATGGCGGTCATCAGGAAACAGATTCGTCAAAATAAAATAGACCAAAAAGAGAGTAGTCTCAGACAATATAATATTCTTCAAAATAAAAATCTGGAATAGAAATCCCTCTTCTGTGTATATCTTTAGAATGCAAATCCAGGACAGCTTTTTGCAACAAAAACAGAGATAAGCTATTAATTAGTGAGTAGCAGAGAGAAGTTATGGCTCCCCAGTGAGATGTCAAAAACCGATCAATCTGGCAAATCTCTTTTAAACAGCAACAATTTAAGTCAAGTAAAAGAAAAATATAGAAAGAAGGGTGCTTGCCTGTTAGTGCGTTCTCTCTTAGAAGATAAGATGAACGTTCGCTTTATCAGATAGAGCTTGTTGTTGAAAATCCGTCCCACCTTCGTCGGCTGGACCTCGTCCCATAAATTAATGAGATCTGGTCGTCCCAACAAAAATAGGCTTTGAGGTTAATCTCTTCGTTTCTCCCTACCCGGGAGAAGTTTAATCAGTCAAAAAAAAAAAAAAAACTGACTGATATATCTGAATAAGCTTCTTTTGAGGCAGGAGCCCGTCTCAAAAGCAGGCACAGGCTAAGTCACCCTTCCCGGAAGTCCCGCATAGCTACAAATTGATTGGTAAAGTTCTTGTGAGACAATGCCTAAATCTATTGTGGACGCTCCTCTGCTTGAAAGATATGTATATTCCCCTTCTAGATCTCCTATCATACGCCCATTCAGTAGGATTAGATTTAATTTAAATATCATCTGCATTAGGCAAAGGCCTATATAATTAATGCCTCTGTCTTTTGCTTGTCTTATGGGTATGAGAATTTGGTCATCCAAAAAGGGGACTGTCATTCTATATTTAGTAAACAAGGCTTCGTCCGTTGGACCCATTCTGGCATTAAAGTCTCTGGCTGCTAATAATAATGGGTCTGGATCAGAGCTTGGAAAAGTTACTTTTTTGAACTACAACTCCCATCAGCCCCAGCCAGCATGACCACTGGATTGGGCTGATGGGAGCTGTAGTTCAAAAAAGTAACTTTTCCAAGCTCTGGATGGTGTGAGTTTAACTTCGCTATGTATCTCTCCAACTTGGCAATTTTATTAATGCCCGATTTTTTATCTCTACTTGGAGGAAAATACACATTTAATAATATCACAGTATACCGTGGGAGTTTTAAGATTACAGCAGTAGCCAATTCTGGTAAAGGTTCATATCTAATAATAGGGACACTGATTTCTGTTGATATAAACGTACATATACCACCTTTTGGGCATCCTCCCATTAAACTAGGGGTGGCTTTTAATTGGTATGCCGAGTATCCATTGAAACCCAGCTCCCCCATTGCCCAAGTTTCTTGTAGGAGTAATATGTCAAATTGCTCCAAAAATTTCATACACGATATATCAGTAGCTTTGTGACCCCATCCAGCAATATTCCATGATAGGATCTTTAAGGTGGAAAATTTTAGATTTCTATTATATCATTTGGTACTTTGACAGAAAGGGGTTATCTCCGAGCTTACACTCTCAGTCAATCCTACGATATTATTCTGATTCAATATAGATGGGTTAATCAGTTGTAATTCCAGTTCTCTGGGTTCTGTTGAAATTTGGTAAATATCTTTCTCACTGTTTGAGTCCTGATTGATCCCAATTGACTCAGGTATCTCTTGATTTGTATTTTTCTTATTTCTAGGGATAACTGAGTTCTGGGTTTCACCTTTATTTTCTATTTCCTTTAGTGCTGTCGTTAACTTTTTGAGCTTAGACCAAATTTCTATCTTTGCTTCTGCAGACAAAGTGGCAAAGGTATTTAATAAGGTTATTTCTTCCGGTAAAAATTGGCTTGCATCTTTATTTGTCTCATCCTTTATATCCGGCATATTGGACTTCACATTCCACTCTTCTTCTTGCAGTGAAGATGGAGATTTGTCTATTTTATGAGAAGGTGCCATTAATCTTTGCGGGGGGGCTAAGTTTTCAAAAACTCTTACAATATGTATATTGTGCTCTAATAACAGATCTCTCTTACTATATAATAATCTTGTTTTGTCTTTCGACAGTAGTGTTACTATAGCTCTCGCATTAATATAATTATAAAAAAGATATTTGATGTCTACAATATCATTTTTCCGAATAAGTCCAGGAGATGATTCATTCACGACCTTTATTAGATGTTGTTTTCTTTCTTTCTGCATTTGATATCCTTTTGGTTTTGGAAAATTTATTATTGCCAGCTTTTTGTCATTTAAGGTTAGATCCCACTCCCTACCATTTTGAATTGTGGGGGAAGGTTTTATATTGTCCATGGGCATTATTGTCAAATCATGCATAGTAGCAACCTGAATTTGCGATGTAAAGTTAGGGTTATCTAACTTATTGTCGACATTTAGTATTCCTTGTATACTCTGATTTGGCATTAGTTGGGAATATTCCAAAGCAGGGAGAGCTTTGATCCCTGTCTTACTTGTCTCCTTCTTTCTATTTTTCTTTCTTTTTCTTTTTCTTTTCTTCTTTTTGGTTGGCTCTTTCGGTATTTCTAATAACTTAAAGAGTCTTTCAAATTTCATATGGCATCTGCGGTGGCTCCTAATAGATTTTATATTTTTACTCTTTTTTACAGCTTGAGTTGAAAACTTAGGTCTCTTCTCTTTTTCCGCCACTAGATGGAGGTCTATCCTTTGGGTTGTCTGGCATGCCTGCTTGTCTGTTTTTATATTCTTTCTCTCTGTATTAGAGTAAGGCTCCCTTTTTACAATGAGTTCTGTTAAAGTTGTTAGGAGAGAATTTGCTTCAGCCACAAATTTGGCAATTTGAGTAAGTGATTGAGACACCATCTGGCACCAGTCGTCCTTCATTATTGTTGATTGTAGGTTAGATGGTTCGAATTCATTTATCTCTCTCACACACGTTGTAGTAGGCTGCAGCCTGGTTCTAAACTCCTCATAGCAGTCAGAGGATTCCAATGGTGGCATTGAACCCTCATCAGTTGCTACCGATATGTTTATCTCTTTCATAAACCAAGCCATAACCTGGGAAGCTCCCAACCCCTCTGCTTCCTCAATTTCTTGGGCTAAGTTCCAGAGGCAGTTCTCTTCATTGTTTAAAGGCCAAGTAGGTAGATTTTTTACATCCCAATCTATGGCTGGACTTTCCTGGGTCAGGATTTCTTTTGACTCTGGTTTAACTTTCATCTTAGTTACATTATCATACGGATGGTAATAATAAGTAATTTTGGCTTGCTTTCCTTCAGTAACTATTTGCACATCCTCTTTACCCGGTATGATGCCTAAGTCTTTACATTTTTGTCTGGTGAGAACCATATTATTGAGTAAAAAAATTTAACCCAAGGAGTTGCAAGGCCTTTTGAGTTTTATTTATTCCAATACCGGAGCACATAGCACATAGAATGTTATAAATTTAAATAATTCCAGTTGTTTTCAATTTCTATTTTCAATTTAGTGATAGTTTCTAGGGTGTAAGGCATTCTTATCTTGTTAGTTTTATGGTCAGAGCATTCCGCCTTCCTGCAGCTTTCGCTCGACCTTCATGCAGAAGATAATAATAATAATAATAGGCAGGATAATGAGGCCAAATTTCTGCCTTATCAGTAATTTACTGGATTATGTTCTTTAAAAGATACAAAAATACAAAAATACAAAAATATCACCAGTAATGAATATACTAACTCTTTTTCTTTGCTTTGTTGTTTTGTAGAGTACAAAGCATCGACTATCGCGTCCTCACTGCCTCGCGGCCATCTTTTCACTTGGCTGGTTTGAATCAACCAGAGACAGTTTTAAGCCTAGCTTCAATGTAAAATATTTTTATATCTGTATATATTAGAAGAACTTATGCACAACACATATTTTGCCAAAGTTGCAACAACCGTTTCAATGCCACTGTTAACAAGTTTTCTTAGAAGCAACCCTACTAAATTTAACAAAACTTACCCCCAACGTAGGCTGCAATCCTCCACACTTATTGGAAAGCAAATCCATCCATCTCAAATCCATTTACTGCTGAATAAACAAGGATAGGAAAGGGTGAATGCAGCTTAAGTCCTGAGAACTACTTTCTTTCCACTAAATAGCACTATGTGTGATTCTCAGGCATACACATTTATTATTTATTATTATTTATTTAATTTAATTTATATACCGCCCTAAGCCCGAAGGCTCTCTGGGCGGTGTACAAAAAGATAAAAAACAAGCAATATATAAATACAATAAATACAATAAATCAAGAAAACAAAACAAACAAGCAATAAAAGAACCAAACAACATCCAAAAATACAAATAATGATGAAAATACCATTAAAACACACTTTAAAATGCCTGGGAGTATAAAAAGGTTTTCACCTGGCGCCGAAAAGATAGTAGCGTCGGTGCCAGGCGCACCTCATCAGGGAGGCTGTTCCACAGTTCGGGGGCCACCACAGAAAAGGCCCTGGTTCTAGTCACCACCCTCCGAGCTTCTCAATGGGATGGCACTCGGAGGAGGGCCTTAGATGTTGAGCGCAGTGTCCGGGTAGGTTCATATTGGGAGAGGCGGTCCACCAGGTATTGCGGTCCCATGCCATGTAGGGCTTTATAGGTCAAAACCAGCACTTTGAATCTAGCCCAGAAACAAACAGGAAGCCAGTGCAGACGGGCCAGAACAGGTGTTATATGAGCGGACCTTCTGGTCCGTGTCAGCAATCTGGCCGCTGCATTCTGGACTAGTTGTAGTTTCCGAACAGTCTTCAAGGGCAGCCCTACGTAGAGCGCATTGCAGTAGTCCAGTCTAGAAGTTACCAGAGCATGAACAACTGAGGCGAGGTCATCACTGTCCAGATAGGGACGTAGCTGGGCTACCAGGTGAAGATGGTAGAAAGCATTCCGTGCCACCGAGGCCACCTGGGCCTCAAGTGACAAGGAAGGATCAAAAAGAACCCCCAAGCTACGCACCTGTTCCTTCAAGGGGAGTGTAACCCCATCAAGAACAGGATGAACATCGATCTGGGCAGAGAAGGCACTCACCAACAGCGTCTCGGTCTTGTCTGGATTGAGCTTCAGTCTGTTAGCTCCCATCCAGTCCATTATCGCGGCCAGGCAGCGGTTTAGCACGTTAACAGCCTCACCTGAAGAGGATGAAAAGGAGAAATAGAGCTGCGTGTCATCAGCGTCCTGATGGCAACTTCTGATGACCGCACCCAGCGGCTTCATGTAGATGTTGAAAAGCATGGGGGACAGTACCGATCCCTGCAGGACTCCACAATGGAGAGTCCAGGGCATCGAGCAGTGTTCCCAAGCACTACCTTCTGGTGGCGACCCACCAAGTAGGAGCGGAGCCACTGCCAAGCAGTACCCCCAACTCCCAACTCCATGAGTCTTCCCAGAAGGATACCATGGTCAATGGTATCAAAAGCAGCTGAGAGATCAAGGAGAATCAACAGAGTCACACTCCCTCTGTCCCTCTCCCGACAAAGGTCATCATACAGGGCGACCAAGGCTGTTTCGGTGCCCAAACCGGGCCTGAAACCGGATTGAAATGGATCAAGATAATCAGTGTCATCCAAGAGCCCCTGGAGCTGGCCAGCAACCACCCGTTCTAGCACCTTGCCCAGGAACGGAACATTCGCCACAGGTCTATAATTGTTCAGGTTATCTGGGTCCAAAGAGGGTTTCTTCAGGAGCGGTCTCACAACCGCCTCTTTTAGGCAGTCAGGGATCACTCCCTCTCTCAGAGAGGCGTTTATTATCTCCTTGGCCCAGCCAGCGGTTCCGGTCCTGCCAGCTTTCACCAGCCAAGAGGGGCAAGGGTCCAGCACAGATGTGGTCGCCCGCACCAGTCCAAGGATCTTGTCAACATCCTCAAGCTGTACAGACTGAAACTCATCCAATAAACAAGGGCAAGACTGTGTTCTGGATGCTTCATTTAATTAATGGATATGTGTAAAAAAAATCATTGTAGCAGGGTGACTGACATAGATAGTGCTAATGCAAATCCTTTTGATGTCTATTTCATACTATTAAAGATTAGTCAGCTAAAGAGTAAGCTATTGAGTTATTGCACACCTATTTTTTTTTACAATAATTTTTATTCAAATTTTCATAAAACATAGAAAACAAAATCATAAAACATTCAAATACAAAAAACAAAACAAAACAAAAATAATTAAACAAAAAAAATAAAATATTGACTTCCCATTTGTCACATATCAAATCAGTTATAGGTCTACAATATATAACAATCCTGTCTCTTAAATCATATTATAAAACCACTTTCCTCCAGTAGTTATCTTAATTAATCATCAAATCTCATAAACATTACTTTATTCTTTCCACAAAAAGTCAAAGAGAGGTTTCAATTCTTTAAGAAATATATCTATCAATTTTTCTCCAAATAAACATGTCGATTAATCCATCTCGTTAATAATTATAATAATCTTATTGTCATAACCATAGTCCAAATAAACATTTCGATTAATCCATCTCATCAAAATCTGTTAGGTTCAATAATTTCAATAGCCATTATTCCATTATCCCTATTAGTTCCATCTTCCATCTTCAATAGTCCTGTTAAGTCCAGTAATTTCAGTGTCCAATCTTCCATTATCAGTATTCCATAATAATTTTGCTGTCGTAGCCATAGTCATATAATAAGAGTCTGATGGGAATTTCCTCTATCCCAAATATTTTCTTGCCATCCATTCTGAATAAGTTGCTGAAATACTGTTGTAAAGTCATATCTCTGTTCTTCTTTTTTACAAAATGCACTGGCTCATCTCTTGAGAGTTTTTCCATTGTCACATGGCTGCAGTTAATTCCATAGATTTTCTCTATATCAAACTCCATCACGTCATTCCAGTCCAAAAGATTATCCAAGCCATTGATAACTTTATCTCTAATATCTTCATTAATTTCTTCAGAGATAACGTTAAATTCCAAACAGTAGATTTTATTTCTAAAATCCATAAACTCCAGATCTTTTTCCAATTCCACATTTGTTCCAATCTCCAGGGCTTGTATCTTCCCTTTATTTTTTCTTTTCTCATCTCTGATCTCATTCTCCTCTCTCACAGGATCCCCTATTTCTTTAAGCTCCTGTGTCATTTTGCTCAGTTCCATTTTCAGCTCCTTACTACCCTGTCGCAGGGTTTGTTTCGTTATCTCAATCTCATCCATTATTTTCTGAAACATAGTTACTTCCAGATTCTCAGCCACTTTCTTGATTGCCATTTTTAAAACCACGAAAACAAAGCAAAACAAAAATAAAGAAGAACCACTTCTTATTTCAGCAACAATTGGGTTAATATTCCAGGCTTGATGACATCACAGTATAAACAGAGCAGCCTGCCTTATCTCTCTATGTTCAAGAATGCAAAACAAATTTAGTTCCCAGCATCAAAACAGTTAGTGGCTTCGTGAAGAAGCAGATTCGTCAAAATAAAATAGACCAAAAAGAGAATAGTCCCAGACAATATAATATTCCTCGGAATAGAAATCAGGAATAGAAATCCCTCTTCTGTTTATATCTTTAGAATGCACTTCCAGGACAGCTTTTTGCGACAGAAACAGAGATAAGCTGTTAATTTCGTGAATAACAGAGAAGAGTTATAGCTCACCCAGAAGTTGTCCAAAGCCGATCAATCTGACAAATCTCCTTTTGCTGCAACAATTTAAACCAAGTAAAAAAAATAATAGAAAGAAGGGTGCTTGCCTGTTAGTCCGTTCTCTCTTTAAAGAAAAGATAAACGTATCGCTTAAACAGATAGAGCTTGTTCGGAAGTCCGTCCGGCATTGTTGGCTGGACCTTATCTCATAAATTAATGAAATCCAGTCCTCCCAACAAAAACAGGCTTTTGAGGTTGATCTCTACGTTTCTCCCTGCCCGGGAGAAATTTCATCAGTCAAAAAAAAATGTTCTGACTGATTTATATCTGAATAAGCTTCTTCTGAGGCAGGAGCCCGTCTCAAAAGCAGGCACAAGCGAAGTCACCCTTCCCGGAAGTCCGAGTTATTGCACACCTATTGAGATTGGACACAGATGTTTTTATTGAGGGCAGGCACTATCTGTAATGATGTTTGCCTTACAATGTTTGAAAGAACTCCTTTACAATTCAGACATATTGCTACACATACAAGAGAGGACAGAGCTCCTGAACCTTTAATACAGCCTTTCCCAACCGGTGTGTGGGAGTTGTGGTCCAACAACATCTGGAGGCACACTGGTTGGGAAAGGCTGCTTTAATAGTTGGATAGATGAGTGTGTCCCAGAAGGTGTAGCTTCTCTCTGCCTTACCATACTATTTTATGACAAGCTGCACCTGACAGGATTCCCTTGTCTACACAACTGTTAAAGGAACAGGGCTCCTGTTCTTGCCTGCTTCTGGTTTCTTTTGACACACCAGCCTTTTGCTTTATTAAAGAAATCGACAAACATAGCAAGGACTTCTTGGAGACCTATATTTAGATTTTATTTTTTTGCTTTACTTGGCATGCTTAAAATAAAAAAAAACATAAAAATATAATTAAAAATAATACTTCCTTCAATAATATATCTGAAATCTTTGTCGAGTGTCCTGTCCCATCTAAATTTGATTTGATTACAAAAAATAAAAATAACCTCACACTCTCAAAAGATACAATGAAAACATTTGTATATTTTCATCAGGAAAAAGCCTGAGGATAGAAACACTCACTGCTCTGCCAGTTTCAGCTTCACCTCTCTCCTGAAAAAGGTGGCACACAATGCTAGGCAAACCCCACCCCTTTCTAATGTAAATCCTGGTCGGATCAGCTTGAGTGTGTCTTTTTTGAATTCAGCTTCAAAGAGATTTTGCAACTGATTGGCAGATCAACCCATTCCCCCTCCAGGTGTAGCGAATGGAAACTCTCTGCTGTAGGAGACTATTTGTGTTCACAGCCTCTGATATATCTGAGGTGCTGGCTCCAAAAACAAACAAATACACAATTGCTTTGGCTGCTTTTTTACATAGCCATGATAAAAAATGGGACTTACTCTGTTTTTTAATTTTATTATTACATTTATAAGCCAGTTTTCCTCTAGGTGCTGAAAGTGATATACATGGTTCCGCTCACTTCTGTCTTATTCTCTCCCAAATCCTGCAATGTAGGTTAGGCTGAGAGACTGTGACTGGCCCAGGGTCACCCAGCAGCTTCATGACTGAGCGGTGATTTGAACCTTGGCTTCCAGGCCCTGGTCCAACATTCTGAACTGTATATACACACACATGCAGACATGCACAGACAAGGTAGATGCATGTCTGTCCACACACATGCATAGGCTTATGCTCCAGGGTCCTGAATTCAGCCTCTGACATGAGCAAGAATATAAATACTTATATAAAAGTACTTAATAGATGTTGTTGTTCTGTTGGTGTTGTTTAATTTATTAAACATCCTTCACCAGCATGTCCCAGGGTGGGTTACAATAGTTTAAAATTCAATGTTTAAACAACAATTCATATGTAATTCAATGTAAAGTAAACAAAAAAATTATGAATGTTTAAAATTCATTTAACAGCTTTTAAGGAATGATAATAGGCTTTGTTCTTCTATAATGTGTCAAAACATTTGAATTGAAAATTGCCATTATGCCCATTCCTAGATTTTCAGTTCATTCATTTATAATTGGGATGTTCTATAATCTCTACTTGTTTGCGTATAGAATTTTTGCAGCTGTCAAAATATATGAAATAAATTCCTTAACTTCACTTTTGACTGAACCCTCTATTTGATTTAGTAAGCAAAAAAACCCCAGTTATGTTATCTTGTATTCTTTATTTTTTCTTAGTGACAAAGGTCACTTTTTTTTCAGTTAGTATTCCCACCAAATATGGTAATAATCTCTGGTTGGTTGGTTGGTTTTTGTTTTTTATTTAATTTCCAGCATTTATTTGGATAGTTTTTATTTATTTTGTTTGAGTTGCATTCAATATTAATCATATTCCGAGTATATCCACTGAAATTAATGGAGGTGACTGAATTCGGTCAGAGGGAAGATGCAGAGCTTGGAAGATTACTTTTAAAAAGTAATAAATTACAGTTACAATTACTTGGCCCAAGAAAGTAGTAATTACCCTTACAATTGCAATTGCTCTGAAAGTAACTGATTACTATACTTTTTCTCAAAAGTAATCACTACAATTACATTTCAGTTACTTTTTAAAAAAAAACTCGTACAGGGTGCTGGCCTTGGCTGCTGCACATCTAAGAAGCCTAAAACAATATTAAAAATAAACACACACACACAGGGGGTAGTAGAATAAAAAATTTTATCCATAAGATTAACATAATGGCATAACAGAATCTCACAAGCAATGAAGATACCCCAACACTTGAAGATTAACATAACGGCATAACAGAATCTCACATCCCCCCAAGCAATGAAGATACCCCAACTCTTGAAATCAAATTTTACACTTGAAATGCTTTTATAATATGTTTCTGTTATGTCTCAAAAGAACAAGATGCTCAAAGAGCATGTCAGACAAGGAATGTCTTTTTACAGTCATTATGTTGCCACCAGTACTGAACAGGCGTTCTACTGCGGCGCTTGAAGGCATGCCTGTGTTGTGCTGCAAAAAACACCGCAGCACACGTGGAAAGCCATGGAGTGATGACACTTCCCTGCTGGGAGACCTCAGGTACCTCACCAGTTCCTCCTCAGCAGTGTCCACTGCTGACTTCTTGCCCTGGGGCAGAAAGTTAAAGAAGTCATCTTCTAAGTCATCTCCTTCCTGGTCTTTATCTGAAGACTGATCACTGTCCTCATTAAGTACACCCATCTTTATTTCAGCTTTCAACAAGGCTTCCATTGTGTATCTAAGAAAGAGAGAGGATATGTTAACACATATATGTTAGGAAACCATCGTCTACTCTTCATTTCCTGATGCTTGTCATGCCCCCTGGTTCAGGGTCCAGCCTGAGCCTGTGGATGATGACATGGAAGGTAGGAAGGTGACCAAGTCACCACACTCATGGGGCAGCACAGCAGACCCTTAAGGATTATGTGCAGCAACCCAAGGTTGTGATGAGGAGCCCCAGGAAGAAAAGGCCCAGCCCCTGCCTACCAGCTTAAGCCCTCTGATGCCTCCCTTGAGACATTTCCCTTGGAGTAATCCACCCAAAGGGCTTCCCTAATGTTCTTACTTGTTGGTATGGGTGGTGGCCTGACACGATTCCAGCCAATCTAGTTTGAAGCGAGGGTGTAGGCAGGCTGCCAGAAGAAGCCTCTTGTCCTCCCAGATAGCTGCAAACCGCTTTCTTAGGGCTTTGCGCACACCTCTCAGCAGCTGAAAACAGTATGTGTACCTCTCAGGTTTGTTTTCCAGTCCTTCTAACTTGCGGTCCAGATTGCAGAGCGTTGGTAGCAAATACCCCATGAACATGCCGTTCTCCCGTTGCAGGATATCTAGGGACTGGGCTAGTGGCTCCATAATCTCTGTGTATTCCTGTACCACTTCAATCTCAGCAGCTGTGATCCTGGACAAGGAGCAGCGGTCCATTATGGCATGCATTTTTAGTGGCACAGTTGACAGGAGCTCATGTAGTTGCTTCAACGCATCAAAGGTGGAATTCCACCTGGTCTTATTCGGTACCTTCAGATACACACCACATTGCGCATGGATATACTCAGCAATCTGGGCTGACTGGCTCTGCTTGGACCACAACTTGCTGCACTTTCCCATCAAGGAACGAAACTGTTTCTTGAAAGGACCAAGAAGACTACTTTTGGAGGAGTCAGAAAGCATGGCCTCTATGTCTTGTGTTGCCACAAGGTTGAGGGTGTGGCTAGCACATCTCTGGTGTGGTGGTAAAACAAAATCCTCTCCTGAGTCTGCAGCTTCTTCCTCTGCCTCAGGTCCTGTGTCCAGGATCTCACAGATAGGCACAAACTCCACCTCAGCCTCCTCCTCCTCCTGGTTATCACCATCATCGTCACTGGTGCCTGCAGCTTCCACTGGTTCTTTGGCCATGAAAACTCTGAACGCTTTCACAAAGTTGGAGGCATTGTCTGTAGTAGTGCACATAACTTTGTTGTGGATCCTGTACTGCACATGTACATCATGCAGTGCTTTTGAAAGGACATTGTATGTATGGCGCCCCTTCAGACGCTTACAAGCCAAGGCCCCGACCTCACGTTTCAGGGTAGTTGGGTTGATCCAGTGGGCTGTTACCCCAAAGTAACTCTTCTTGCCATTGGTCCAACAGTCTGCAGTGGTTGCTATATATGTCACAGCACCCATTCGGTTTGCAAGAGTTTCTCTCATGTGGCATGCTCTCTTCTCAATTCTGTCTCTCAGAGTCTTGGCACATATGATGGTGAGATCTTTGGGGAGTCCAACGCGAACCAGATTAATGAATGATGGTTTGTCCACAGTCTGAAGTGGTAATGTCTCCTCTACAATGAAATCAATGATTCTCCTGTCGAGATTGCTCTGGGTGACAGGCTCCCTGCCAGATCCCCACCTCTCAAGGGTTGTCTGCTGCTGCTTCAGCATTTTGGCAGGAGGGGTGTCATGCATTGGTTCAGGAAGGCCACGTCTCCTTGCCTTTATTGCTTCTTCAATTGCTCTCAGCTTCTCAGGGTGTGCCCTCTGAGGAAGAAGAACAAAGCATGAATCCAAGAAAAAATGGAAGAGGAACTTCACAATTTAAACATAAATAGACAATGGACACTCTTTGAGGACCAGCATGACAAAGGCTTACCTCAAAATGTTTCTTCACATTGGATGAGGAGGAAACAGCTGATCTCAGATTTTTGATCCTTAGAAGGCAGTAATTGCATCGTACAACAACATTTTTCCCACTCTGGCTCACAAATGTACAAGCTTTCTCAAAGCCAAACCATGGTACTTGCTGTTCTGCAGATGTGGCTGTGGGCAACTGGCACTGCTTCATGCCCTCCTCCTCCTCGTGCACAGGGCCTCCTTTCTGAACCTCACTTTCTAGTTTTGCCTCCTCAGGATCAACAAGCTGTGACTCAAGTGGCTGCACTAACTGACTGCTGCTCTCAGCAGCAAAACCTGCAACAGGCGTCTCTGTAATAAACAAGAGATAATGCTCCTATATGGGTGAACTTCAGCTGTGATGTGCCCCCATCTCTTCCCCATGCTGCAAGATGCCCCAGTCAGAGTGGAAGTAAGCAGGTCGATAGCACAATTAAAAGAGATCCTATTTGCATCATTTTTGCTCACTGAATAACCCTGCCTGGGCCAGTCTAACCTACTATCTCACAGGGTTGTTGTGAGAAAATGAGACTAGGGTTCAAATCCCCACATAGCCATGAAGCTCACTGGGTGACCTTGGGCCAGTCACTGCCTCTCAGCCTCATGAAAACCCTATTCATAGGGTCACCATAAGTTGGAATCAACTTGAAGACGGTACATATATTTTTTATTTTGAATATGATGATTATGATAATAAATATGCAGCATTTCAAATTAATTCTGTATGAGAAGCATTCCATGCCAAGCTTGGAAAACCAAGGATGAGGTATAAAATGTAGACAAAAATACTTTTGACAAAATGCCGTTTATCTTTTATATCTATATCTATAATTAGCAATACAGCTGAATGATGTATGTAAAGTATTTTTTCTTTCCCTTTTTTTTATTAATATTTTAGTACTACTGCTAAAGTTCTGATGAAAGAATAAAGCATTCATTAGCCAAATTCAAATGATTAGAACACATCACATAAATTCCACTGAAGTTGGAGTTTTTGCCATAGAAAATGAAAAAAACATATAACCTATGATAGCCCAATAGACAATCAGAACTAATATAAAACCCTATTGCTTCTCATTTGCAAATCTTGCAAGCTCTAAGGTAACTCTAGATCATGTGAGTTCAGGTGATGCATGTTATGTACATTTGTATAGATATTAGCACAGATTGTCAACAGTCTATGATGCTTGTGTGTGCCAATGTGTGTGTTTGTGGCAGGCTTTTACCCTGCACTGAAATCACTGAGACTTAAGACTTAGTAAAATAAGAAAAGCTATTTCATTTATAGACATACATCGTAGATAGGAAAGGCATACCTAGTTCTAAGTAACTAACTTGGAGGCGCAACACCCAGGTTTGGGAGTTGCCCTCACTGCCCCTTCTTCATGTGTACTGGAGAGTGACAGAATAGGGCTAGAAGCAAATAGAAAGCAAAAATGGAAAGTAGGGTAACATCTAAAGAAATACTCCCCTTTACATCTCTCCTTTCTTTCTTTCTGTATATATATATATATTTATTTATATTTATATATATCCCACCCTTCCTCGCAGTAGGAGCCCAGGGCGGCACTGACAGTGGTTGACCTTCACTTCCTAAAAAGCAGTAATGATGAAACCCCTCAACATTGCCTATTGCAGCCTGTGCAGCTTTGGCACTGTTCATCTTATTGAAGCTTACTTGAGCTTCTGCTTTTTGCACCTGCACATTCTTTTCTAGGCAGCAATTGTGTTGCAGCGACTGCACCACACAGCCTGAGACTTTTCTCCTCCTTGCTTTGGTCACCACATGGCAATGTCATCAAGAAAGGGCTTGCACATAAATACACAAGCCTGGGCTGTGATGAGAACAGATTAATCTCAACTCTGAAATTCACTGTATGCGAACTGAATGGTACTTGTCTTCCTGGTCAAATGATTTTTTTTTTAAAAAAAGCCAACTCTAGGGCTACAAGCTTTAATTTTCAGCAGATTAATTAACTAAAAGGAGAGTTGATTAATCAGTGGGGCCTATTTTTATTGGTAAGAATGAGTTTTAATATGAGACCTTGTTTATTGTTTTTAGAGTAATTTTATGTGTTACTGTACTGGGGAATGCATGAAACAATAACAAAGATCAGCCTTGATTTTTTTCAACTGTGTGCCCTAGAGCTTCTGTATTGAATTCTTCATTGTCTTGCACTCCTTTTAATTATTATATTCTGGAAATTCTCATAGATTTGAAGTCTTGGTGATAAGCAAATCAATTGAAATGTAATTGATCAGTTTATTGAAAGGGAGAGGATTAATCAGTTAAACATTTTAATTTTACATTGCCCAGATATTCAGCTGCAATAAATGGATTTTTTTCAACAAGAGGTGATCTTCACAGGTACCCCGCCTGGGGATGCTGTTGGAGAGAATGGGGTTTACAGGAGTTGTCTCTCTCTGGGACTGGGAATCTCTCTCTTTCTCACAGAACATGAGTTTGAGAGCTGGGGGACTGAGAGGAGGAGCTGCAAGGACCCTACTTCTCACCTCATCTCTGCCAAGAACAAAAAAATCAGCCTTAAGCCATTTATTATACGCCTAATGATTTTTATTATTATTATTATTATTATTACTGAGACAGTTTTTGTCCCACATACAATTCAGTCTTGTGATTAAACAGGACAAAAATACAAATAAAAAGAAAGATGGAGTTCAAATAAATATACAATAAAAAGCTAGCCGGCATTTTAAAAGGCAGAAGTGCTCTGTCTGGATAAATACAGCACACAGGTATGCATGGGAACAAGGGGGAGAATTCAAAAAGGGGGTGAAGGAAGAGAAGTAGGCCGAAGTTTCAGAAGTGCCTTGTGATGATGGAGGGGGTGGCAAATGTCCTATCTGATACGCTTGTGAGAGTCAGAGAGAGAACACATCTTTAAAAAGAGTGTTGTTTCTCTTTTGGGACATGCAACTAACTCTCACCCTGAGCTAAGAAAAACCTCGGTTAAAAGTTAGTGAGCCCAGCTTCATCCCGTCACTCTGGCAGTGCAGGTGGCATGATGTGAGCAATGCCTGGCTCTGCATAGCATAACCATTTTTGTCTTGTCCTGGATCCAGATCAAAGCTTTAGAAAGTGGTTTCAAATTCAGAGGCTGGGAAAGGGAGGGGTTTGCTTGCCAGAGCAGGGCAGCTCTATTTCTTCACAGTTGGAGTAGAGGGGTCAGGAAGGCCCCCCAACCCCTGGGCAGAGGGGGCACCCTGCTGCTGAGGCTGCTGCTGCCCCTTGCAGGCCCCATTCTTGGGGGACTTGGCAGGGAGGGACAGCCCACTGTCCTCATAGGCCTTCCGCTTGGCTAGTGGGCGGTATATAAATCCCTTGGGCTGTGGGCGGTATATAAATCGAATAAAATAAATAAAATAAAATAAATAGTTGGCCACGGGGTGCAGCTGCATCGTCAGTTCACCCAGCTTGTTGAAGGCAGCGCCAGTGGCAGAGAAGATCTCCCCCACCTGGGAAGGTGTGCCAAGAAACAGGTTAGGGGTGCTGGGGAGAAGTGGCAGGCACCTGCTACTCCTGTCACCCCCCACAACAGTGGACGGGCAGCGAAGGGGGTGCGGAGGAGCAAGAGGGAAACAGCCCCTCCCCCAAAGTCACTGAGGAAATGGGAGGGGGGCACCCCCCACCCAAACTCTGTGGTAGCCAAGCAGGATGAAGCCATGCCAAAGTGCCTTTGAGCCTGTGCAGAGGACTTCACCCCTCCCCAGCCTGGAGGCAGGGCAAATAACAGGCAAGTTCATGGGGGGTCAGGAGGTGCGGTGGCCGTGGCAGCGAGGCAAGGAGAGGCAGTGGGGGGGCAGAAGGTGCCACGGGGGGGCAGAAGGTGCCGCGGAGGCAGCAGCGAGGTAAGGAGAGGCAGTGGGGGGGAGAAGGTGCCACGGGGGGGCAGAAGGTGCCACGGAGGCAGCAGCGAGGTAAGGAGAGGCAGTGGGGGGGCAGAAGGTGCCGTGGGGGGGCAGAAGGTGCCACAGGGGGCAGAAGGTGCCACGGAGGCAGCAGCGAGGTAAGGAGAGGCAGTGGGGGGGCAGAAGGTGCCATGGAGGCAGCAGCAAGGTAAGGAGAGGCAGTGGGGGGGGAGAAGGTGCCGCGGGGGGGCAGAAGGTGCTGCGGAGGCAGCAGTGAGGTAAGGAGAGGCAGTGGGGGGGCAGAAGGTGCCACAGGGGGGAGGAGAAGGTGCCATGGGGGGCAGAAGGTGCCGCAGGGGGGCAGCAGGTGCCACGGAGGCAGCAGCGAGGTAAGGAGAGGCAGTGGGGGGGCAGAAGGTGCCACAGAGGCAGCAGCGAGGTAAGGAGAGGCAGTGGGGGGGAGAAGGTGCCGCAGGGGGCAGAAGGTGCCGCGGAGGCAGCAGCAAGGTAAGAAGAGGCAGGGGGCAGAAGGTGCCGTGGGGGGGCAGAAGGTGCCACGGAGGCAGCAGCGAGGTAAGGAGAAGCAGTGGGGGGGCAGGAGGTGCCACAGGGGGGAGCAGAAGGTGCCGTGGGGGGCAGAAGGTGCCGCAGGGGGGCAGCAGGTGCCACAGAGACAGCAGCGAGGTAAGGAGAGGCAGTGGGGGGCAGAAGGTGCCGCGGAGGCAGCAGTGAGGTAAGAAGAGGCAGGGGGGGCAGAAGGTGCTGCAGGGAGCAGAAGGTGCCACGGAGGCAGCAGCGAGGTAAGGAGAAGCAGTGGGGGGGCAGGAGGGGCAGCGGTGAGGAAACGAGAGGCGGGGTGGTGGCGCAGGAGGTGGTGATACAACGGCGGTGGCGGGGGAACAAGAGGTGGGGTGGGGGCAGCAGGAGGGGCGTTGGCAGCAGTGGGGGGAACGAGAGGCGGGGTGGGGGGCGGCGGGTGCAGCAGAACTGTTCAGAACACGCTGTGGGGACAGCAGGGGGCACAAGCGGTGGTGGGGGGGCAGGACATGCAAGGAGGACGGCAGGATGTGCACACACACACACACACAAATCATCGTCACTCACCTCCACAGCTCTTCGCCATTCTGCTGCTGCCTTCTCCTCCGTTGTCCTTGCCCTGGCTTTTTCCTCCAGCATCCATTTTTTCCTCTCAGACACTAGCAGGCCCTGCCTATTCACCTCTTCCCTCGTGCCTCCTAACACAGATCACGAGGGAAGAGAGAGTCTGCGCAGAGGTCCAGTCAGTGTGAGGCACATGTCTTGTGTTCACCAATCACAGCCAGGAGCTGACTTCCCCTTGTTCCCGCCCCCAAGTAACGTCCAACCTAACGTGGAAACGTTAAAGTTGCAGCTGAAAAGTAGCGAAATTACTAGTCGTTCCATTACTTGCCAAATGTAATGGAATTACCCACTTGTTATTTAAAATTGTAACGAATTACAAGTAACTCGTTAAAAATAATGAGTTACTTCCAAGCTCTGGGAAGATGTTGGGTTTCCTCTCCAGCTTGCCCCTCTCCCTCCCCAGTCTTACTTTGGTCAGTTCATTCCTTAAAGGATCAAGAATTGTCTATCTTTGCAAAGGAGTGGCTAAGGACAGTTGAGAGTTCAGCACAAAAATGCTCTTTTGTAAGATTTTGCAAGCATATCTTTCTTAGCAAGATAAATTAGGAATGGGATAAATTAGGAATAGGAATTAGTCTGCAAAATAAGACTAAGTGAATAATATTAATTAAAGTAAGGGAAAGCAAACTTTTTAAACGTAAGGCTAGTTAACTTAATTAGAGAAAAATGAAGAAATGTTGAGGAATGGAATTCCTGTACTCTTTCAAGTATATCCATATGCAAGTCCATACAAAGCACAGCTCTGTAATTCATAATTTTTATAAGGTGTCAGGTGTATGTTAGCATACCATGTTGCCGTTATAGGCTCAGAAACAACATTTATAAAACAAGTGACAACACTCAGCTTAAAAACGAAATTCAACAAAACTACCTACAAGTAGGGCTAAAAGAATTTGCTCCCAAAAATTGTCCTTGAAATTTCCTTTGCAGAGAATTTTAATGTTGAATATTCTCCAGAACGCTGAATACTTGTTCGCTGTGGAATTTGATTTCATGTTCAATATCTGACTATCAATATTGGATAGCATGTGTTAGTTGACATGCAGTATGCTGAAGTGACTTTCAAACTTAAAGAAACTGACCATTACTTTATAATATGTTTTGCTGCTATGATATTCTGGTTGTGTTTGATTTGCTTGTTTGGACTGGTAGCTGCTTTGGATTTTTAAAAGGAAAATGGGATATATAAAAATCAGGGAGGAGTGTAGTGGTATAAATCTATAAGACAGGATTGTACTTCAAGGAGGTTGAGATATTGGCACACGGTTAGATATTGGAAAATTCCACTCTCTCCTAATGCACTCAGACACATCCAGTTAAGCTGAATGTTGGAAGATTCAGGTCAGACAAACTACAGTACTTCTTCACCACAGTGCCTAAGGACAAGACTATCAATGACTGCTAGCCACAATGGCTATGTCCTTCTGCCACTGTTGGAGGCAAGATGCCTCTGTATGCTAGTTGCTGGGAATCACAAGTGGTGAGAATTCTGTTATGCTCAGATCCTGCTTGTGGACTTCCCGTGGCTATATGTTTGGCCACTGTGAGAACAATATGTTAAACTAAGTGGGCCTTTCTCCTGATCCAGCACAACTTTTCTTATGTAAACCAGATGGATTGCAGAAGAGTCTGAGGTAGAAAATTCAGTTCAGTTTTGTGTGGTGGGCTTTGTTCTTATCTTCTGAGTCTGGCTCTCTTTTATTTTATATTATTTTTATTTATGCCTTATTATGAGATTGTGGTTGTTTTCAGATGACTTATTTCGCACTGATTTGTTTGAAGAGAGGTTAGATTATGTTGGCTATTTATTGAGCATTCATATATTCATTTATTATCTATTATTTATGTATTTATTAAATTTATATACCGCTCTTCCTCCCAGTAGGAAAACAAGGCGGCAATCAAAAACAAAACATTCTAAAACACCTTAAAGACAGACTTTTAAACTTAGTTTTTTTAAAAAAAAAACGTTTAAAACACCATAAATAACAATTCCAACACAGACACAGACCGGAATAGGTCTCCACTTAAAAGGCTTGTTGAAAGAGGAAGGTCTTCAGTAGGCGCCTAAAAGATAACAGAGATGGCGCCTGTCTAATATTTAAGGGAAGGGAATTTCAAAGGGTAGGTGCCACTACACAAAAGGACCACTTCCTATGTTGTGCTCAACGGACCTCCTGATACAATAGTATCATCAGAAGGCCCTCACCTGCAGAGCACAGTGATTAATTGGCTATATAATTAATGGGGGGTTGGGCAAGAATTATTTCTGAGGATCTGATTATAATAATAATAATAATAATATTTAATTTGTTTGTTGCCTATCTGGCAAATGGCCACTCTAGGCGACGTACATTAAAATGAGATAAAATACAACAATAACAATGCAGTCATATTAATAACAGTAAATAAAAATGCTGGACCGTCATCAATACATATAAAAACAATTATATTAACAGCATACGATGACAAGATCAAGGAGATTTACCCTTCCCAAGGACCTTAAAGGCCTGTTGGAATAGCCATGTCTTCAGGGCCTTGCGGAATACCTCTAGGGAAGGGGCATGTCGAAGGTCACATGGGAGGGAGTTCCAGAGAGTGGGGGCCACCACAGAAAAGGCTCTCTCCCTAGTACCCACCAGCCTAACTATTTTGGTTGGCGGGATTGAGAGAAGGCCTTGTGTGGCTGATCTAGTTGGGCGGCATAGTTGGTGGCGGTGGAGGCGCTGTTTCAGGTAAGCTGGACCGAAACCGTACAGGGTTTTAAAGGTTAAAACCAACACCTTGAATCGGGCCTGGAAAACAACCGGTAGCCAGTGTAGATCAAATAATACTGGCGTAATGTGGTCCCGGCGGCGGCTCTTGGTAAGTAAGCACGCCGCTGCATTCTGTACAAGTTGTAATTTCCGGGTCGTTTTCAAGTGTAACCCCATGTAGAGCGCATTACAGTAGTCCAGACAAGAGGTGACCAGGACATGCACCACAAATGGAAGCTGTTGAACAGGGAGGTAGGGTTGCAGCCTACGTATAAGATGTAATTGATACCAAGCTGCCCGGCTCACAGCCGAAATTTGAGCCTCCATGGACAGCCTGGAATCAAGAACAACCCCGAGGCTGCAGACCTGGTCCTGTAGAGGCAACCTCACCCCATCAAATACCAGGTCAACATCTCCTAACCCTCCCTTGTCTCCCACAAGTAGTACCTCGGTCTTATCAGGGTTCAACTTCAACCTGTTCCTGCCCATCCATCCACTCACGGATTCTAGGCACTTGGACATGGTCTCCACAGCCCTCTCCGGTGAAGACTTGAATGAGAGATAGAGCTGAGTGTCATCCGCATATTGGTGACACTGCAGCCCAAATCTCCTGATGATCTCTCCCAGCGGCTTTACATAGATGTTAAATAGCATGGGTGAGAGGATAGAACCCTGTGGCACACCACAATTGAGAGGCCAAGGGTCTGAAACCTCATCACCCAATGCTACCTGTTGGTGCCTATCAGAGAGAAAGGAGTGGAACCACCGTAGAACTGTGCCTCCCAATCCCAAACTCTCCAGGCGATCTAAAAGGATACCGTGGTCTACGGTATCAAAAGCCTCTGAGAGATCCAGGAGGACAAGGAAGGTGAGTTCTCCCCTATCCATTGCCCTCCTCATATCATCGACCAGAGCGACCAAGGCTGTTTCAGTTCCGTGTCCAGTCCTGAAACCCGATTGGTATGGATCTAAATAATCCGTTTCATCCAAGTGTGTCTGCAACTGATTTGCCACCACTCTCTCAATGACCTTGCCCAAGAATGGAAAGTTTGAAATTGGGCGAAAGTTGTTTAGAATCTGGGGATCCAAGGAGGACTTCTTTAAGATGGGTTTAATAATAGCCTCCTTGAGGGCTAGTGGCATAACACCCCCTTGCAGGGATGCATTAACCATTGCCTTGATCCCCTCACCCAATCTCTCTTTGCAGCTCATAAGGAGCCACGATGGGCAAGGGTCATTTAGACAAGTGGTAGGCCTTACAGATGAGAGCACCTTGTCCACATCCTCAGAAGGAAGAGGCCAAAATCGATCCCATTTGACCGGTTTGCAACTGGTCACCTCTAGCTCACTCACTGTATCCACGGCGCACGGAATCGAGCTCCTCAGGTGCTCGATTTTGTCAGCAAAGTGCTTTGCCAATTTGTCACAGGAGGCCTTAGACTGTTCCAAGGGTTCCTGAGCAACTGGACCGACCAGGCTTCGGACCACTTGGAACAACCTCCTGGGACAGCACTCCGCTGATGCAATGGAGGCGGCAAAGAATTCCCTCTTTGCCGCCCTCACCGCCACTTGGTAGGCAGCTATTGCTGCTCTAACCTGTGTCCGAGCATCTTTGGAGTGAGACTTCCGCCACCGACGCTCAAGTCGTCTCACCTCCTGTCTCAAAGTACGCAACCGTGGTGTGTACCATGGTGATACTTGAGTTCTGTTCAGGGGGAGAGGACGTTTCGGAGCCACTTGGTCTAATGCCCCGGCGATCCTCTCGTTCCACTCCGTCACCAGGGCTTCGACCGGGCGACCTTCAGCAGGTTCTAATTCCCCAAGCGCCATCAGGAAACCATATGGATCCATCAGGCGTCTGGGGTGGACCATTCTAATAGGACCTTTACCCCTGCGGAGGGCGTGCAGCATCAAGAGATCCATCTTTACCAGATAGTGGTCTGACCATGACACAGGGGTAAGAGAATTGGCCCCTAACTTCAGCACACTACCCTCCCCCCCGGGACAAATACAAGGTCAAGAGTATGACCGGCTACATGGGTGGGCTCAATATTACTAAGGCGCAGTTTCCAGGAAGCCATGGTTTCCAGGAAATCCCGAGGAGCTCCAGTGAGAGTGGTCTCAGCGTGTATGTTAAAATCACCCAGAACTAACAGTTCCGGGGACAACATTTGCACGTCCGAGATCACCTCAAGCACCTCGGCCAGGGAGTCTGCCGTGCAGCGGGGCGGGCGGTACACGAGCAGGATCCCTAAACTGCCCTTCGAGCCCAACCTCCAGTACATACAATCAACAAAGCTAGTCCCACGAAGGGGAGGTCTGGCAAAGAGCAGCGACTCTCGATAAATAACTGCCACTCCCCCTCCCTGCCTTCCAACCCTCGGCTGCTGTGCGTAACGGAAACCTGGTGGGCACATAGCCTCAAGAATAGAAGCTGAGGCTTCATCCAACCAGGTCTCCGTAATACATGCCAGGTCTGCACATTCATCCAGGATCAGATCATGGATGATAGATGCCTTCTGTACTACAGACCTGGCATTACACATCAGCAGTCGAAGGTCAGTAGAAATCCTGCGTCCCCCAGCTTCCTTCTGGTTCTGGACAGACCTGGAACAAGGGATAGATATTACGTTGACATGGTCTGCCCCCAGCACCCTTCCAGCGCCTGCCGCCCAATCTTATTAAACTTTGGCCCCCAGCTCTTCCCTCCTCTTCCCTCCCTGATTTACACATGCCCCTATCTCCTCCGCCAATCAACAAGCCCAAAGATAAGGTCAAAGATGTTGTAAAAGATATTAAAAGAGGGGTAAATCAAGTCCAGTCAGTCCTATCATGAGACTGCATATGCATAAATCATTCAACTCATTCATACCACAAAATAATCAATCATACAACATTCATACCATATTAATTCACACATACAAGCACAGCACACAACCAACATTAAAATTAATCCCCTACTAACATACAGACAGCAGGGGGGCGGCAATAATGATGAAAAACAGGCCGCAGAGAAGACCCCCGGAGGTGATACGGCACACAGCAGCAACAACTGTAAGGTAACAACGGCACCTCAGCAGTTATCCAGTACCATCACGGCCGTGTTCTTCCGTGGGGATTGCTCTTGCTACCACCACCGTTGTCGTTCGTCGGCTCCCGCAGCACTCTCACCGTTGCGTCCTGGTGCACTGTTGCCATCCGCCGGCATCTGCGGCGCTCTCACCGCCACCTCCCCGGTGCACCGTCGCCGTCCGCCGGCTCCTGCAGCGCTCTCACCGTCACTTCCCGGCGCATCAAAGCTCTCCCCGGCCTCCCAGGCCCAACGCCGCCACACCTCCGCGACTTCCGTGCCACTATCAAGCCACTCCTCCTCAGCAGATCTTCACACTATCTCGCTACTTCCTCATTGCCGCCGGGCCAGCCTCCCGCTGCCGGACAGGGTCGGCTCCTGCGGCGCTCTCACCGCCGCTCACCGCCTCCCAGTCCAGCCACCTCCCGCGACACTCTCACCGTCGCCAAAGCGGGTCACTCTCCTCCGCCAAGCTGTCGGACACCCGCACAACACTCTCCGACGAAGACCCACACACTTAAAACTGGAAAAGCTCCTGACATTCTTCCTTTTTTATGATTGAATTCCTGTTCCTCAATTCCCCCTCTTTTTCCCAAAATTAATATTCTTGCATTATCCATCATCCTTGTTGTTTTCTGTTCAGTTGCATTATGCTCTGTGCATGTTGTCTCTTAAATACCTGTTCTCTCTTAAAGTCTAGCTTTTCCACCTTTGGAAGCTTATGCAAATATGGCTCATTTACATAGACACCTACCCATGAACCATTTGTTTGCATGTTGGCAGTGGGGCTAGTCTAACTGCACAGCAATGCAGGGGATTATTTGGGACACCAAAATGTTAGGGATGCATATGAAACTGTACATGCTTCCAGATGTGAATGATCTAGCAGCACCCAGTCATTGCTCTTATGCTTTAAGCTGGAAGTGGATTGGTCTTTCTCGCCAGTGGCGTCACTAGGGTTGGTGTCACCCAGTGCAGTAACTCCTGTCACCCCCCCATGGACCTCCTCCCGTACCGGACCATACAGAATCCGTAGTAATGGTTTTTGTACTAATGTTACTCGTAAATCATAATGCCCGTATATCACTGAATGTAATGGCAATAGTAGTGACATAAACAACTAGCAAAATTAAAATTACACCTTTAAATTACAATATCATACGCACAGCCTAAATGTATTTACATTTACATAGTTTCATGTGGTTAAAGTGAAAATTCGGTAAGAAAACAATAGAATTCTTTGTTATGTTTACTCAGAAGTCCCATTAATTTACAGCACAATCCTAACCATGTCTACTCAAAAGTAAGTCCTAATGAATTCAATGGGGTTTACTCCAGGTACATGGGATCAGCATTTCTTTACTCCCAGAAAAGCAAGTATTGGATTAAAGATTTCATATTGGAAAGGTTTTCAAAGCACTGCCCTCTCCAATAGCCCAGGGTCTGACTGCTACACACAACAGAAAAAAAACTTTAACCCATATTCTTACTTACTCAAACTGAACACCTCAAAACCACCATTTTGACGTTGTAATGAAGCACTGCCTGGGTCAACAAATCACAAGCCTGGCTCCCCTTATTGGCTACAATCCTGAAAGGGCGGGATTAGAGGCCAGAGCTTGGAAAAGTTATTTTTTGGAACTATAACTCCCATCAGCCCAATCCAGTGGCCATGCTGGCTGGGGCTGATGGGAGCTGTAGTTTAAAAAAGTAACTTTTCCAAGCTCTGGCTAAAAGCTGCTATACAGATTGGTTAAAAAACAGATTAAACAGTCGCGGGGGGGCTGACGTTTCGGTGTATATCTCGGGAACCAGACAACCTAGAAACTTAGGTTTTTTTTTAAATTGAAGCTGAGAGTCCGGAGATTAAGGTAAATTAGCTGGAGAGCTGGAGGGAACCCCCCAAAACCAGAAACTCCAGCTGAAAATCGGACACCTGGTAACCCTACTCCATCTTTGCACCCCCTGATTGACTGCACCTCGACCTTCCCTTGGTACACCACTGAAGCATGCAGTGGGTTTACAGAGGCAGTGCTTGGCTGGGCTGGAGGTTTGAATCTCCCGCTCTTTGGCTGTTGCAGAGCGGTTTTTTCCCCATCCTGCCTGAGAAGCCACTCAGGCATGCAGCCCAAGAGCAGGCAGGGGATTCAAACCTCCCACCTAAAATTCACAGCTGATGAGCGGGCAGGCCAGGCAGGATGGGGGGGGGGAAACCGCTCTGCAGCCGAAGAGCGGGAGATTCCCCAAGAGGGAAGTGGCTGGCGAGATGGCCGCTGCAGGGCTGAAGATATAGGTGCCTAGGGGCGGCTCTGGGTGTCACCCCACTCTGATGGTGTCACCCGGTGCGGTCTGCACCCCCCGCAACCCCCTAGTGATGCTGCTGCTTCTTGCCCCAGCCCCAGATATTGGAGAGGGATTTTGATTGGGATCCTTCTATTGTGGGAAAGCGTTAAATGCTCCCTCACCCATTACTGTACTCCCAGTAATGATTGTTTTCCCTTCTGCATTTTTTTGGGGGTGGGGAGAGAAAAAATGGCTAGTAAGGCAATTCCTAATTTGAATTTTGTACCTGAACATAACACCTCTCACAAAGTGTCCCTTATTTCTCAGCCTTTTGCTTTTTCTCAGTCACTGCTTCTTTGTACCTTTTTATTATTAATTTTTAAAGATATGCACCTGGAGTTTAAAGAGTATTCATTTGTTTCAATATTCACATGAGATGCAAGTGGAAAGCAATGTAAGGAAAAGAAAGGCAGGGTGTATGTGTGATATGTATATCTATGCCACATATATCATTGACATAAGAGCGTAGGTGAGGCTTGCTTGTCTTCATGATCTTTCCAGCTGTTTCTACAACTCCTTCATGCAAATATTCTGCAAGAAGGAATCATATAAACTGAATCTTATTTCCTTGGCAATCCAAATTGTAGAAATGGAGATACTTTCACATAGCACCTGTGGCAACCCAGGTGACAAACCAGGGGAACCAGCATTTGAGTGCACTCCAACTGACCTATATGTAGAGAAGCAGACAAAAATAATGTGACATTAAAAGTGTCACCACAAATGTCCCAACAACTCTAAACCAACCTGAGACCATATTTATATATTATTGTTCAAGGTTGCTCCAATACAACTGGCACAAAGAAGAGCTGAGATTAGAAACTGAGAATGTCTCACTTGTGCTGACAGGCTTCAGCTACATCACACTAGCTTTTTAATGATTGTGCAATGCAACTCTTGTGATAATGTGTTTCTTGCAATATTTTCCAGCTTCACTGGAAGAACTAGACCAGGTACAAAGAACAATGGGTTTATTAGTTATAATATAGAACTAAGCCTACAGGTTTCTACTGCATAAGCATCTTGGAATAGCTTCAATAGCTTCTACTTTCTAGTCAGCAGTAGGAGATGTATGGCTCTTCTATGTTAATCTTCACATAGCCAAGCAGTTTTGCTTATGCTTTACTACTTTCTGCAACACTGATAAAAATGTATTGCTTGTGGGTTTTTTTTAAAGGTATTTGTGTTGGTTTGCCATATAATATGAAAACTAGTTTATAACAATTGATCTTAAGATGGAGGTGAGGGGAAATTCTAAAGTCCATGAAATAAATGAGTACACTTAGGGCATCTAATCCAACACAAAACTACTTACTATAAAGGTTATATCCCACTTTTCAAAAATATTTTCCACAGGGCAGCTCATAATCTTGTTAAAATCTACATAGTTTTATTTAAATTCATGGGGTGTAACACTTTCATAACTTGCTGCAGGGTCAGACTGTTTTTGAGATGGAAAATCTGCTTGATTAATAAAAATGTAAGAACAGTGGAGGGTCAGTCTGAGATTTACCTAACTGAGTATCATATCTCTTCCAGTGACTCATTCCTGATGGGTCAGAAAAAGTGTACACGACCAAAGAAGGGTGTTTGTGAAAGGATTCATTCCTTATTCACCATCAGTGATGGTGACAATATGTTCAACAAGTTTGCATTAAACACATGCAACTTAGACATAGTGGATAACCAAAAAGAACATCCAGGAGATCCCAATCTAAGTCATGCTTTAATTTATTCACTTCATATAAAAATCTCTTAAGAATGCATCTGAACACAATATATAATACTATAACAACATACATCGTGTGAAACTTTGAAACAAAATAACCACCTGAAACAATGCAGTGTTCAACAGACATACAAACCCATTGATCATGCACAACTGTGCTATTTCATCAACTAATTAGTCACAAGTTGGACTGAAAGCTTGAAACATAGTTTTACAAACTGAGATCGGCACCATATACATGCCTAACAAGCTTTGTTGGAAGAAGTTTCACAGCACAATTATAACATCATTTCACATTTTGTCATAGGAATTCACATTGGGTTGTTCGTTAATTGGAAATTGACACTTAACATTTTGTGGCATTTACTGGAGGTTTCTTTTTCAAAGTTTCAGTAGTTTCACATCATCTGAATACCATTCTAAATATTTTTCCATTATCCACCAACCATGATTATTTCCCAAATGCTAGTGAAAATGAAACCCCTGTGAGCTAATGCCACCTGAATGCCCTCTCTGGGTTCCATATGTCTCTTTTAAGCTATGTTCAGGTTCTATTTTATGCAATACAAAAGGTTACAAGAAAGGCAACTCTTATGCAGAGTATTCTACACAAGTAACATCACCACTGACAGGCAATGTTAATTTATATAAATTAATACTTACAAAACATTACATTATATACATTAAGTAATAAATACACTGTTATAAACAGTACTGGACATGTTAGCGCTCGAGGCAAGTGCAAGAGAGAAAAGGAGACATGAACTATGGAGGAAGAGAGAACAGAAGGACCAAGCGTGCAATTTTCACAGAGTTTAAAAAAAACCCCACAATGAGGAGAGAATGCACATCACATTACCTCAGTATGCTGGCTTTTACATGTGCTGTATTGTGCTATGGAACAGAAAACTACACTTTATCCTGTTGACAAGAAAAGTCAAAAACAAATCACACTGAAAAACGCTGTTTTCAGTATGAAGGAAATGGAGGAGCTACACAGGATTTGCAGGATTGATAAAGTGACCAATGGTGCAGTAATGCAAAGAGGAGGGCATCCTGCTTTATTTAGTGAGTCAAAGTGATTTAAACTGCAATAAAGAAACAAGTATTGCCCCTAAAAGGAAGACCTCTTTCATTAAAACAGAATTATTAAAAAAGTATACATCAATATCAAACACGTTTTGTTGCGTATTTTGTAGGCTTCTCAAAAAGACATGGAAGTGTTTATAAAAAAGGCACACGGGTCTGCAGACAGGTGGACAAGTTTTAAATGCAGAGTTACAAATCAGTAGTGCTAAATGTCAGACCTGTCTAGATTTCAGAATCTCTTAAGGATAGAAAAGTTTTCAGTTGACTATAATTCATGATCAGGCTTGTTCAGTTACAACTCACACTGGCTCCACATTTTGTTTTTTGGCTGACAAAGCTTGAGTTGCAATATAAATCACCTGTTAGTTTCCTGAGCAGTCACACACACTCTTTAACCCTGACTCCAATCTCAAGTAGCTGGAAAGGTCTTTTAGCCAATGGTAGATGCTGGCCTAAGACCTTGATTTCAGGCTAGTCAGCAAGACAACCTGCATGTGCATGAAGTATTTAAATTCACCTTTACAGATACAGTATATTAGGTATCAATAGGTGATGTATCTTCTGTCACAATTTCTATATTAGCTTCACTTTGGGGATCCCTTTTTCCTGGGTCAATCACACAGAGTGTCTTTGTACTGCTGAAATAGCTGATACTATCACTTTCTTTCTCAGGCCCATCAGAATCCTCTTCTTCAAGGGTAAGCTCAAATTGGAACTTCTCCATCAGACCCTGACAGTCTCTGTTGTGTTCATCAAGGGGAGGAGAGGGGCTCTGAGGGATCATACTCTGGTACCAATTCCTGTTGTCTTCTAGGGTATCCAGGATGTCTTGGGCATCAGGCTGTACTAGGTCTGCCCATGTCTCCCAAAGTGGGTGCACAATATAATCAATGAACCCAACCTGTAAAACAACAATAAAAAGTAGTTGTTACAAATCTAAATTTGTTAGGAACAAAAACAACAACAATTGTAACAAAATTTACAACTTGAAAAGCTGCCACTGTTATGTCTGTAAATATCAGCTCAATAATTTTCTTTTTACTACAGCTGAACGACTTTCCAGCCAATAGTGTTATTGTACAACAGACATGCAGCAGTTACACAACTGTCAAAAAGGATCCAAATCTTAGCATGCCTGTTGTTAATAATATTTTTCCCATCAAGAAACGACAACAGTTTGTCATTCATAAAATCTGAAGCTCAGATTTTCCATGGTTTCCTGTTACGGCAAGCCTGTATGCTAGAGGATGAGATCCAAACCTTCTGCTTCCACCATTACATTTCCCTGTCCATACTCAGGGGACTGGGGTGCAATATAACCATCACATTATGTACTGGCTGCCAAGATATAAACCCATCAGGAGGTCTATTCTGCACAATGTCGGAATTGGGCCTTAAGTGTGGTGGCACCTACCCTTTGGAACTCCCTCCAACTGCATTATCAGACAGGCACCTTCTCTATTGTCTTTTTGGTGCCTGCTAACAATGTTCCTTTTAACAAGCCTTCTAAAATCTTTACCCCAGTTGGTATCTGTCCTGGATCTGAACTGATTTTATGGACATCCTGTTTTAAACTGTTTTTTATTGTTTATATTTCCATATTTATGTTTTTATATGATTGGTTTAACTGTTTTTATACAGGAAACTCTTTTATATATGTTGTGGTAATGTAAATCACTTGAGGGTGCTTCATGAGAAGCAATTCATGAAGCAAACAACTGTGGGTAGTTTGAAACTCAAGTAAGTAAGAACAAACTGTGATCAAATCTCATCAGCTGCAGAGAGTAGCAACCATAAAGGAAGCTTCCTTCTAGTGACCTGGTTCACATGTAACACTCACCTAAACTGTGGCTTGGCATGATTGCATGAGGGTTCCCAGAGAGGAGATTGCAGCCACTTTGCTCCTCCTATATTCCTGATGTTCCTGTGCTACCCATGGTTTGGCTTAGTGTGTTGTCTGAACCAGAGCTTTGGGTTTGTCTTGCAATGTTTGTTCTTGGTTTATGCTTGTTTGTCTGGGGTGAGACAACCACAACCCCAGGTTTGGACAATGTGCTAAGCCAAACCATAACTTAGTTTGCAGCAGCAGCAGGACCAAAGAAGGAACCATTGTCTCTTCTCCAGGAGCACATATGCTCACGCATTCCTGCTAAGCCATGATTTGGCTTAGTGTTATGTGCAAACTGGGCCACTGAATGAAACCATTAGTCCATCTAGTTCAGGACTGTCTACATTGAGTGGCAGTGACTCTCCAGGGTTTCAGACAGGAGACATTCCCAGCTTTACTTGGAGATATCAGGAATTGGACCTGGGACCTTCTGCATGCAAATAAGATGCTCTACCACTGAGGTACGGCCCTCCCCAGCGTACTGGGGCAAGCAAATTATTGATTTGCTTACATAATATTGAGTTTTCAGAAATCACAGCAAATAAAGATGATGTAAAACAAGGCACTAGATGCCAATCTGCTTCATCAGTACTCCTAGGTAAGTTTTCCGACACCATCTCTCTAATAATGAATTTACCATGAAGAAGGCATGCTAGTAAATAACGGCTTGCTGGTAAATAAATTATTCAAGTACAATATGTGGGAGCAAAGTAGGTTAATGTTTATTCTGTGCACTTACAATTTCATTGCATCCTATAAAGAACTGCCATGCCACAGGATGGGCAATATCTATCTAGAAAACTTGGGGGTAAATGCAAATGAAAAGTGTGGGTTTTTTTAACAGGCACTCTGACATTCTGATGAAGATCTCACTTTTCTGGCAGTTTTGGAATTGACACCATCTTTAGTTTGAGGATGCTGATGCTTTTCTGGAATTCATTTTACCTTTGATATTATTGTACTATAATGTAAAGTTTATAACTGTTAATGTAATTTGCATAATGCACTATATCTTTAACAGAGACAAAGAGATGCTATTTCCATTTAATATTTATATTCCCCTCTACTAGGTTTTGTAAACAGCAGGAAAAGATAAATGAGGCATTCGCTCTTAAGCCCAACCCCTTGCACCCGTGCAGGCATACTGTAATGTTCTGTGGGAATGGTGTGTCATTGTGGGGAAATAATGATGGCTTCACGTGTTAACTGATGAGTAAGGTCTGGACTGAATTACTTCTTAGTTGCTTGACAAACAGGAAGTATGGAATAGAGAAAAATGAATGGCCATAACAGTTATTGGAAAGTCTTCTGCCTGACCAAAGTTTGTCATTTAATTCCAAAAGCTGCTGGATGGCAATTTTAAAGAGCAGGAAAACAGCTCTCAAAGGAACCCATCTCCGTGTTAGGATGTTTGGTTTGGAAATCACATTTGCCTTCTTCAGACACAACAGGATGTCGAATGAACCATTATAATTCTATTGTAACCACTAAGGCTGCTTAAGCCAAAAGGTGATGAAAACTTCCTACAGAGTGTGCTCAGTAGAGAATGTTAAGTAGCTTTGCCTGGTTATTAGAAGGTGGGGCTCTTTGGCACTTTACATTCATAAAGAAACACCACCAGAACTATTTCCAATTTTTAAACTAAGTTGAAAGTTAATGTTCTAAGCAGACACCTCAAACCAGGAAAGCGAAGAGTCTTGTTTTACCAGTTTTTGGCTTGTAAAAGGTATTATTTAAAGTTAATTTTTGATTTTTGTAAACCGCCCAGAGAGCTTTGGCTATGGTGTGGTATATAAATGTAATAAATAAATAAATAAAACTTTTTGCCTTATAATTCCTTTTAGTCTTATTATTTAATTTTATTATTACATTTTTTCTCTCTGGGCTTTCTTCCAAGTAATTCAGGACACCAAACACAGTCCCGTCTATTTTATCTTCATAAATGTTTCAACTGTGTTTATCCTGTGAGGTAGGTTAGTCAGAGACAGTGAGACAGACTGGCCAAAGATCACCTAGTGAGCTGGGTGGGGATGTGAACTGGGTCCTCGCAGTTGAAATTCCAGCATTCTAGTTCAGGGCGAGCCAATGTGGTGCCCCCCAGAAGTTGGGCTACAGCTCCCATTTTCCCTGACCACTGGCCATGGTGGCTGGGGCTGATGGGAACTGGAGCCTAACATCTAGAGAGCACCATATTGGCTGCCCCTGCTCTAGCGGTTGCACCATGATGGCTCTCAAGTGCTTGCAACTAGAATTGGGAATATAAAAAGAATAGGATGATATCCCTTGCATAATGGAGAAGGTTGGAGATGACAGAAGTCTATTTTCTGCTTACACCACAAAGGTGTCACAGGCATGTAGAGCTTTGGAATCAATCTGCATTCAGCACCAAATGCAAAAAGAAACCTTCTGGCATTTACCAATAAATGCAAACAACATGGAATAAGACAAAATAATAGGACATCTGCCCCCTTTAAAAAATGCTCACACTAGTGGAGGGAGGGAGGAGAAGGGAAGTGAAATACCTGTGACTTCTCTACAGAAGCTGTGTGCTTGTCACACATTGGGCTGATTTCCATTCCTCTCTCCCGTTCCTTGTCCCCCTGCTGAAAAAACTCCTCCATGATTCTGTCTGTCCACTGTCGATAGAGTTCAAGAGATTTTGTGGGATTACTTAAGTCAGCGCAATGGACCATATTTCGGAGAACCTGTAATTACATAACCTGTATTAATTTGAAGGCTCACATAATCAGGCAGAATAAAACAACATTTCATTCTGTACTTGCTGGTATATCCAGTACAATTTCACATTAAAAGAAGAACATTGTGATCACAAAAATACCCTTATTTTGGAATATTTTATGAAAACAGAACTTCATTAAAATACATTTTTTCCAAGTCAAGATGCAGATTATTTGGTAAGAGGTCACCTTATGTCTACCTAATTATCTGTGTGTGCAGAATGAGCAATCGTTTTGGTTTGTGCAAATTTCATGAGTGCTGTCCTGAATAACCAAGAGCAAAACTAAACCTTACAAGTGAGACAGAGCCAGTGTCAGGGGCTAGGAGTCGGAATCCTTTGTCTCAGGTGACAGTGAGAACTCCAAATCTGAAGGGAAAGGGCACACAGGACCAGAGCCAGAAGTGCTGCTATCAGACAAACCTGAAGGGCCAGTGCCTCCCCAGCCTGAGGATGCAGCACTGCCATCCTCAGTCTTGAAGGGCTCCACTGCAGAAGACCCTCCCCTGCTCCATCACTGTAGGGGACTACTGCAGAAAACTGGCTCCCTTAAGTAGAGTAGTACCTTGTAGTACAAGGAAGACTGCTACGATGTAAGGGCTCGGTTCAGGTTATTTCTTGCTGGACCAACTTCAGAACTCTGTCTTCCCCAGAGCACCACTTGTGTCCCACCTGAACATTGCCTCCCCTTGCCTTGCCTCCCACCTGAATCTCTCCTTGTCTTCAGGGTCACTGACAGACGGGTAGAAAGGGTCCATTTCTACTGGGCCCAGGGCTAGAAGGGGACTCAGACGTCTAGCTTTCATTTTTTAAAAAACAAGTAAACTTCTAAGTACTCAAAAAATGTTTATACACCAAAATGTGAGCTGCATCCCTACCACAATTTCTGTGAAATGAACTAGCTGGCTGGACCAATCCCCACCCTTTCAGGTTTTTAGCCAATGAGTGGAGTGAGATCTGTGATTGACAACAGATTTGTTGTAACACCAGACAACTAGAAACCCTGCAAGTGCTGAAAACAGATACCTTTTCTTCCATGTCTCTGCATATTGGTTAATGGGGTGTGTGTGCGCACGTGAAGTTGAGTGAGATTATAGCTTTCAGGAGCAACACGTTGCCTGCCTGTTAGGGATTGTGCTGTTAAGTCAGTTGGACTTTTGAGTAGACATAAGCATAAGACTGTGTTGTTAATTCTTCTCTGTCTGTGTCCCAACCTTCCACCTCCAATCCTATTTTCTGAGGACATTAGGCAGGGCTTACTTAGGTGTCACTGCTGTTATTTAGCAATAAACTATTATATGGGGTCTCTGCATTTTTACATCTCCACTGTGTGTGTACAGAATATTTGCAACAACCCTGTGAGCTAGGTAAGGTTAAGAGTTGGTTCAGTCAAGTTGCACATGCTTAGAGTATTTGTGTGTGTGTGTGTGCCATTGGCAAGTGGTTTTTTTTAGGGGGGGGCTGTCTTTGTGCATGTATTTTCCATTTACTGCATAGTTTGTGAATATGACATGATATATTTGCACCTCATTTTCTTCCTGAGTTCTCCCTCCCCCTTTTATCTTTGCAATAACACAGTGAGGTAAGTTAGGCTGAGACTTGGTTCAGCCATGCTACATGCTTTTTTCAACTGCTCCTATCTTTTTAATGTTATTTTGATGTTTAAATATTGTTAAATAATTATATGATTATGGTTTTTGAACTGTTGTAAAATGCCTTGTGAGGGCAGGAACTCGGAAATCTGTTAAACATCTCTTAAATCAATGGTTCTCAAACTTCCCCCCCAACAGTTCACTTGAAAATTGCTGAAGCTCTTGGCAGACTACTTAATGATATTTCAGCCTATTACAGCAATTTGTAATCTGCTATGCTATCTGTTGTATGATTTTTAATTGTATTTTATTGCTTATTTTATTTCTTGTATTTTATTACATAGAATTAAAATTGTAATACAATAAAATACAAGAAATAAAGAAGCAATAAAAACACATATTGCCACCATTAAAAGCAAAAATGTTGTCAGGATTAACCTTCCTAACTCTAGCCTCCCATTAATTCGCAGGCCACCTGAATGAAGCTTGCATACTGGTAGTCCATGGACCACAGCTTGGGAGTCCATGTCTTAAATCAGAACTGTGGATTCAAATAACTGTTCATATTGGTAATATATGTAAATATGCAGCAGTTTTTGCCAACAGATTACTGGTAGGTAAGGGGTGGGTGGAAATGTAGGGATCCCAATCTACATGTAGTATACCAGGCCCAGGAAGTCCTGTTGGTGCTCCTGCTTGCCTTATATCCCAGTTGTGCCTTGCCTTGCCCCACTGCACCACAGAGCAGGACAACTAGCTGCTTATGTCCCACTTCAAAGGAGGTCCCTATCCTATAACTGAATCCAGAGCTGCTTTCAACATTACTGTACCCTTTTTATATCTAAAAAAATACCAGTAAGGAACAAAGAAAAAACAAGTCCAGACTCTCGTGTCTTGAATCTAACTCAAGCTCAATTTACATTTTTTAGACTGAAGATCTAAAGGTCCCTGGTTAAACCTGGGTTTCAGCATATTTTACAAAGATTAGTAATTATAATGTCATCATGAGATTGAGGGACCTTGATTTGAATCCTAGCTCAGCTATGCGATGACTTTGGGCCAGTCACTATCTCTCACCTCAGTTAGTCTAAAAAGTACTATTTCATTCTTTTACTGATCTTTATAAAAGACTAAATGTGGCATATCTTCTATAGATACACATTCTATCTTCCATAGTTGCTGTGAGGATAAAATGAGAAAGAGAACTAAACACCAGCTTGAGCTCCTTGGAGGAAATAAAATGAATTGGAAATGGAAATTAAATGAAAAATGTTTTTGTAACACCTCAGCTGTCAGCCATGAGTCTGATACAGAATTTGTGGCCCTGATTTATGCAGGTTTACAGAGAGTGCCTGTCAAGACTGGCATCTGGCTCTCCATTTGTCTGTCCAGGCATTACAGAGAACTGAATATCTGCTCAGCCTTGCTTCTTTCTTCCTTACTTGCCTCCTGAAAGCTGGAATATATTATATATCTGAAGCAGCTTTCAGTTACTTGTGTGAAAAGAGCCCAGGTTGATCACTCATGCTGGTGCAAAATGCTTACATTAAATCCTTTGTGCTATAGATGCTGACCTATGGATGCTGATCTATGGATGCTAGTCCTATAGATGCTAGTCCTATAGATGCTAGTCCACATAAACCATTTTTTAAAAAAGGAATGGGGAACCTGTGGCTCAGAAAAGCTGAGAAAATATTGGAATAAATCCTCAGCCTTTAAGGAATATTTTTTCCAATATTATTAGCCATCCATGACAAGGCTTAAACCTTAGAGCCTATAAACATGTGAACAACAAACTTTTTGATTGCACAACACTTGGACATACTACAAATCCAAACAAACACTAAACTGGCTATATTCATTATGACTGTGGGATCCTGTCTTCTCCAAGTGGGTTGGAGAGAGGAAGAATTTAGGAAACCACAAATTACCAAATTCCTATCTTGTGGAGAGGTTTGTGTGATTATATAGTTTATGTGAGCAAATGTGCTTTATCAGCTCAGTCATGTTCCTGGTTGCAATTGCAGCACAAGGAGAAGTTTATGTTGCAACAGCTACAGTAACAGTAGTCTAGTTCTACCCCACCTCCTCTGAACCTCCCGACTACCTCTTACTACACCTTGATTACTGGCACAAGTCACTTTCCTAACCATTAGTATGCCATGCTAAAGTTGCAGATGGGCCTTACCTCCCCACCTTGAAAACACCTGCAGTATACTTGTGTTGTGGAAAGCTATTCTCCCCCTGCCCCAGGAAATTAGACAGGCTTCTTCCACCAGAGCAAGAGTGCTGTGCTTTGCACTAGAAGTCCTCTGATGCACAGCAGAGCTTCTGGATACACCTTCTCCACTATAAGCCAAGAGCATAGTGTCTAACTTGTTATGCTTTGCTGCCTTGAGCCGTAAAGGAAGTCACAGTATGCATTTTTTTTAAAAAGCAGCATAATCAAAACAGAAGCTCCCATACACACCTGTATTCGGTCTGTGTAGTTATCTAGAAGCAGGACTCCGGAACTTGTCACTTTTTTAGTTTCCACCATAGTCTTTAAGTCTGCCAGTAGGAACATGTGTTTGGACATATCTGTTGCCAAAACCTATATGAAAGGAGAAATAATTATTGTAAGTGCAGGGAAATAGAAACATGAATTTCTGTTACATGCAGCGTTAAAATGAGCAGCAATAAAGTTAAGGAATGTATTTATTTATTTATTTATTATTTATTATTTCAATTTATATACCGCCCTTAGCAGAATAGCTCTCAGGGCGGTGAACAAACAAGATAAAATACAATATATCATAGTAAAAAATCACAAAAACATGTACAAACAAACAACAGAAAGCACAACAAAAAGTAAAAAACAAAAAATGTAAAATCCCTACCATGTCTATCGCCATTTTCCTGAGTGTTTGACGTTGCTTCTTGGTCAAGTTCTGGAAGATATCACAATGCTCTTCTTGTAGCAGCTTAAAGCCCACAGCAAGATGGTGGTTTTCCAAGACTGACTCATCATTGTACATCAGAGCAAGTTCAGAATCTGGCCAAAAAGAGTCAAATAACACCATTAAATGTAATGCATGATTTCATAAGGAAATTCATCTTCAGTATACTAGAGACTTCATGATTTAAAAGGGGAATGTACAGAAACCAGTGAGACAGTATATCAGTCTCTTTGGGCACGCTTCTGACTGACAATGTGGCTGCTCCACTTAAAAATTACAAAGGAAAGTTAGAATAAAAGGTTCCAGAAACGGAATTCACTAATCAGTTGGGCTGCATTGTTGGGTGATTTTCTCACTGCAAGATGTAATGATCGCCTGTTGCTTATGTGCTGCCTACACCTTTAGTTCTACAGCCGCTGTTCAGTAATCCTGTTTGGTGACCTTACAACAGTTTAGGTATAATGCTGTATTTATATTTTACATTTCAGTGACTGGGATGTCTCTTCTTCACCCTCATGTTCATTCTTCCCTAATTCACTTTATGTAAGAAAAGGCTTGGAAGATCAAAAGGTCCATCCAGTTCAGAATTCCATTTTCAACTGCAACCAGCCTAAACTTCCAGGAAGTCTATAAGCAGGGCATGAAAGCTGCAGTGTTCCCGTTGCTGAAGGGAAATATTGGCATTCAGAAGCATACTGCCCCTGAATATGAAGGCTTCATTTATTTCTCTCTCACGATACCTCAGCCTAAGTGAATATGTTCCTAGAACCTTCTCAGTTCATTTTCTGAGGTAGTTTCAGTGCGGGAGTTTAGCATAGTCTGGCTAGTTAGATGCTATCACTGCTCTGCATTCATACTTGACTCTGAACCAGCAGCAAATACCATGAAGATCAGCACAGTCCCATGTGGCTTTCAGATGTTGGCCACATTACTTTATCTTGGGGATTCTGGCTCTATCAATATGTCATGCCTGACACTCTCAACCTATACTTTCTGCAAGCACTCTGGTGTTACATTGCATTCTCGAATCATAACAAGCTAAGAATCTTCTAGAAGGTGCACACTACAGGCCTGAATGAATATATTATCTTAAACATTTGTTTTTTTTAAAAATCTAATAAATAAATGGGTTGCATGAAGAAGAAATGCCAAAACCGGTGATAGAGACAGAGAGGAGATAGATACAGAAATAGAGATATGGAGATGTTTTTGTGTGTGCATTTAATAAACAAAGGACTTACTTGTATTAATAAGAAACTGGTTGGAGACACCAGGGTGATCCACATCATGAATTGCTGCCGCAAAAATAGCTGCAAGAATTTCCAAATCAGTGAAGACAGCCTAGGACAAAATGAGCAATAGAGAGATCATAATTCTGAACATCAACTACATGCTCAGTCATTAATAGAAACCAAATTCAGTTAACATAACTGCTTTAGTCAAATACTATTAAAATGACACAGTCTGTAAAACAAAGTCTTTTTCAGGACCACTTGCCACTTTCCCTCCATCCTGGCACATTCCTCTGGGAAGAAATATCCCCAATATACCCACTACATAAAGGCAAAATAACTGTATCAAAGTAAATCTACTGCATTCAGTATTATGTTTCTCCATGGAAAAATTAAGATTTTGATACCAGAGTATTGCCTAGATGTTTACCTATATGGTTCCATCTTAGAAATCAAGGCCTATGCACCCTTATGGAGGATCTGTTGCAATTCTTTTTTTGGTCATTAATAATTGGTTTGTACTCAATAATAACAACAACATTTATGTGTGTGCATTTAACTAATAATTTAATATTAATTCAATTTATATTCTGCCTTTCCTCCTGGTGGAAGCCCAGGGCAACTCCTATGAAAAATTATACTTACTTGTCCTTGTGTATATGTGTGTGTATATATATGCCATAACCTACACTCAGCAGGAAGGAGAATGGGCAGGCTAATGTGACTCCTGAAAACAGGCAGAGAAGATAGAAATATTTATTGGGGTCCAGCAGGGGATTGATGAGGAATGTCAACAAGATGACCTAAGAGTGGGGTTTTTTTTGGAGTTTTTCTCAAACCATCTAAATATATATGCCTGCTATTCAAACCATGACATCTTTGGCTTTGAACCAATGGCAGGTTGGTAATCCAGCCATGAAACTCCCAATAGTCCTACACCACAGTCCAGAACAGGTGTGGGGAACCTGTGGCCCTCCAGATTAACTGATTAACAATTGTAGCTGGACTACAATTCCCAGTCATCCCTGGTCATTGGCTATGCTGACTGGGCTGATGGAAATTGAGTCCAACAATTTCTGGAGGGCCACAGTTTGGCCATTACTGGTCTAGAAATCAACTTAATCATGCAACTACTAAGTATGCAAGAACACATGGAAATAGCTGTGGCATCCCAGAAATGTCAAAGCAACTGGATGATGCATATTACTTTACTTATGTATGTTTAACTATCAGAATATTTAATGAGGCCTGATGATATAAGAAACTGAATTATAATAACAGAATGTTGTAAATAAGTAATTATCCGGCAAAACAACCTGATTATCACAATATGAATATTTTCTGAGGGTGGGGAACTACTCACATCCAAAGCTGGAGTGGACAGAAGAACATGTGTTGATTGGGCTACATCAGCTGCATGGAGACTGTTGTGGTAGGCTACATCAGAATGGTAGTGGTCTTCCAAAGTCATCATGTAAGTTATGAAGGTGTCTGATGAGATCTTGAATGTCTTCAGTAGATCTCTCTCCTGTTTAAGGTAATTGCAATTGAATAAATTTATAAGGTGACATAACTTAATAGCTTGGGATGGGACTGTTATTTGTGGCTGATTTTAAATATAATCATCTGATGCAATATATATCAGTGAAATAACCAACCTGAAAAATGGCATACATAATGCAAGTGAGAGGTCTACTGTGCGAATATCTTGCAACATTAAATATGTTCAGACCCCATTTATTCAGATCCTCCAGCTCCTACAGGAGAAAAAACACCCAATATTAAAAACTTTATGGATGCACAATGCTATCACAAAGAGAATAGGGCCACACATAGCCTATAACTGTATTTATAAACTCAAGCAATTCTTTTTTTAAAGATTAATATAATGAATGCTGATAATATTTTCATCAAAAGAACATGGTATTTCATGTGAAAAGAATCTATGTAAAATAATTTATACATGGAGAACACATGAACATAATTATAACATGATAATTATTTGTATCACAGTACATCTCCTTGCATGGAAAGTGGAAAATAGGAGATGGCAAATGAAGGATGCTATTACTGAATATTAAAACATCTATAAAGACTTTTAGCCTGCAATCCTATGCACATTTGCCTCAAAGTAAGTCTCATTGAACCCAACAAGGCTTGTGTCTGAGTAGATATGTATAGGATTGGATTATTAATGCTGTTATGTAAATATATAAAGTTGATTTAAGTTAGTAAAAAACAGATGCCAAAATTTTATTACCTCCACATTTCTTTTGAACTAGATAATAGTCATTGCTTCCCTCCATGGAACTCTGGGAATTGTAGTTCAGAGGGAGAGGGCTAAGAATTTTCAACAGATAATTTTCTGCTGACGGGAGCCACAACACATAGTGATATAAAACTGATATAAATTTGTAGTATGCAAACTTAACTACTATGGAACTGTTAATGTAGCATAACATACCATGAAATAAATAAAGCGAGACATAGGCTACCAATATTTTTTTTCGTCCTTCCTGGTGTTATTATTTTATTTATTTATAAAAGTATTTATATACCATCCTCTCACAAAACATCAGGATGGTGTACAACAATATAAAAACCGTTAAAAGCATTACAGAAAGCAATAAAATCATTGCTGCTCTTGTTGAGGTGACACAATGGCCAGCCTCAAGTACTTTTGAGGACTTATACCACAGAATTTTCACTTGTCAAATACTTTGGGACTGAAGGCATTCTTGCTCAGATGTAGACCTTAAACAACTTATTATGAGACCTTTGATATTGCAATTGGATCTGGCATACTTTACGCCGTCTTAACATAAGCCATCAAAATTTACACTGGTTTTCCCATAGTTAGGATTGCTCACTTGCTTAGGTCCATTAATTTCAAAGGGTCTATTCTGAGTGAAACTTATATGGATACCGCCCAGTAGTTTTTGTTACCATGACAGGATCCATTATGTACTAGGAAGAAGAAGCGAGCAGAAACTAGACTCAGTAACTGTAAATTCTTAAACTCTTCTACTTCAGTGTCAAATATAATACATAAGAGAATGCCTTTCTGGTGAAGTTCATATTCACTATTCCCAGGTAGGATCAGATGTCACAAAAAGACTTAAGCACTGGTCTTATACACTATATTGAAGCAGCTGGTCAAAATGTCTCTCCTCCATTGGTAGACTAATACAACAATAAGCGAATCACACTTACCTTGGCTAGATGGTCTTCCTTTTCTGTTTTCACACCAAATCTTGAAATGCTAGTATTATTCAGGCTTGAACTATGCATTAGCTTTTTCACACCACTGATCTGTGTCATGAGCTGCTGCTTTTTCTTTTTCTCTCTGTCCTTCTGTGTGGGAGATGGAATCTCCAAATCATTCTGTTTGTCTTTGAAGAACATACAGAGAAATGAATTGTAGTATTTATTAAACATAGTGCATTGCTTTCAAACATTTTGAATAAGCATCCTTTGTTTTAATACTACACATGCACAATAAATATTTTATTATACTACTTGCTTATTCAAAAGTTTAAATAAATTAATTAATCTATAAATTTAATATTTAGATACTATGTAATGACTATTGAAAATAAAGACAATAATTACTACTATTACCAAATTTATTTGTAATGTTTAATAACCAAAGATGGAGCTATGTAATGGATAAATTCAATGGGAGCATTAATGGTGGTTATCAAATACGACATGACCCTTAAAAAAGGAACAATATCACTGACAATGTTAACATAGTGATATCAATATTATTTCTTCATTAAATATTTTGCTTCAGAAAGTGCACTTGATTAGAACCTAGATAAAGATTGTGTGTGTATTCAATGCCCTTGTTCCATTAGTGCAAGGATTTACACTTGTGCAATTGAACTCCCCCTCATGTCCTGTGCCCTCCCCAAATCTACCCTGGAAGGGGAACGTGCAGGAAGGAGGGGAGGAGCTCCATTGTGCAAGTGTAAAACTTTGTGCTAATGGAATGAGATTCTTAGCGCTACTTTGGATACAAGCCTGTGGATCAAAGTATCCACTACCTATGCTAATTCAACCACCCACACCTAAGAATATCCACTGAAGGCAAATAAGTTGTATTTACTTTGTGGTAAAACAAGGACAAAATCACTAGAAATGTCACAAAAATGTTATGTTCACAATTCAAAGTAAAATGTCAAGCTTTCAGATGAATTTTGTGTGTGCCTGTCAAGATGCCTATTTATCAATATTTGAAAAAAATAATTTAAACTAGTTTAATACTAGGATTGACATCACTACTGGTGTGTTTGATGGTTTAGAATCTAAACTTTAGATCATCATGCTGGTTGGGGTTACTACTCATCTGTATTTTAAAAAAAACTGCTGTATTATGTAAGGAAGCATCATGATGTCTGAATGCGTTTGCATAGAGTTGTATCCAAATGCTCTGAGTTCCTTGGAGCAATGACAGAATAAGAATGTAATAAATAAACAATAAAATAAAATAAGCATGTATATTTTAACCAAAATTATCATTGAAAGGCTGCTGGATGCTTAAAATGGGGGAAACAAATACTGACAAATAGAAATCGTCACTACCAATCACTACAGAAAAACTACAACCGAACTCACATATTACGGGGCTGTTTAAAATGAATACACTTTGGTAAGAGGGGAGAGGCCAAAGGATCTGGGGGAAGGGGTATTGTTTAAATGCAAATCTTTTTGTGCTGATATACTTTGACTTTTGGCTGAAATAGAGCCTCCAGTTGTCGCATCAATCCAGTGTTTTATATTATAAAGAAAAAAATCACTAAAAACTTTCAATTAAAAAAAGAATGACTATATTCAAAGCAGAAATCAGCTAATGAGCATATAAAAGCAGACAACTAGGGCTACTGCTGGTGAAATGGGCCAACCACCTCAGGTCCAACCACTGAATTGGAGACTGATGTGGCTATGGTAACTTCCAGCTTTATAAAGAGCCATGATGAACAGTTCCAGGCAAGCAAAAGCCACTGAAGAATCACACAAGCAAGCACCATTTCCCCCACGCAACTTCCAGTCATGAAGCATATGGATGGTTGCTAAGCAACAGCCTGCAAAATTAGATTTCTCCCCTCCATACCAATTCTATACTCTTGTACTTCTAGAGTTAACTAATTAGATATTCTTCTGCTTAGTGGTGGGATAAATAAATAAATAAACTGTGCCTCCTGCATACACCCCAGTTTTATCTCTTGTCCAAGACTGGGCCTATCTCTGTCATGATATGTGCGCCCTACAGCACTTTATCCAGTTTGTTTTATGGCAACCATAAAGTCCCATGCATGAGCTCAAGTTCTTCCCTATACAACACTGGGGCTTCTTTAATCTCCTTTCCTGATCATGCTTCTTTCACTGCATTGGAGGCTGATTTCTAAAGTCTACTGGGTTTCTGAACTGGATTGTTGGATGGTACAGTGGGCTGGGATCGAAAAGGAAGGTTTGTGAAGCATCACTGCACCTGTAGAACAACCCTGCAGGCACATCAGATCCTAGCCATGGTTGTTAAAATCCTACTTATACAGAACAGGAGATGAGTTCAATGTTAAATAGCTTACCTAGGAAAGTGTTTGAAATATATTCAGACACCTGGTTCCCTGATCGGCTCATTTCTGAAAGGTGTGTCAGCTCCCGGTTCAACATTCTCTTGAACTAGAAATTAGAAAAAATAGAGATAGAATTAGAAGAAGTAGGAAAAAAATTGGACTGTCAGTTCATCTGAAAGATGGGTGCACAGTAAATAAAATTGGGTATTACTAACTAAACAAGGTACTTGACAAGGTACTTGGACTGGTGCGTGCAACCACTTCCGTACTGGATCCTTGCCCCTCTTGGCTAGTGAAAGCTGCCAGGGTTGGAACAGCCAGCTGGGCCAGGGAAGTGATAAATGCCTCCTTGAGAGATGGAGTGGTCCCCTGCTGTCTGAAAGAGGCGGTGGTGAGACCACTCCTGAAGAAGTCTTCCCTGGACCCAGATAATTTGAACAACTATAGACCGGTCGCGAACATCCCATTTTTGGGCAAGGTTCTAGAGCGTGCAGTTGCCAACCAGCTCCAGGTTCTCTTGGATGAAACCGATTATCTGGATCCATTTCAATCCGGTTTTAGACCCGGTTTCGGCACCGAAAAAGCCTTGGTCGCCCTGTATGATGACCTATGTCGGGAGAGAGACGGAGGGAGTGTAACTCTGTTGATTCTGCTTGACCTCTCAGCTGCTTTTGATACCATCGACCATGGTATCCTTCTGGAGAGACTCACAGAATTGGGAGTTGGGGGTACCACTTGGCGGTGGCTCCGCTCCTACTTGGTGGGTCGTCTCCAGAAGGTAGGGCTTGGGGAACATTTCTCGATGCCCTGGACTCTCCATTGTGGAGTCCCGCAGGGATCGTTCTTGTCCCCTATGCTATTTAACGTCTACATGAAGCCGCTGGGAGCGGTCATCAGGAGCTTTGGAGTGCGTTGTCACCAGTATGCTGATGACACGCAACTCTATTTCTCCTTTTCATCTTCTTCAGGTGAGGCTGTTAACGTGCTGAACCGTTGCCTAGCCGCGATAATGGACTGGATGAGAGCTAACAAACTGAAGCTCAATCCTGACAAGACTGAGACGCTGTTGGTGGGTGCTTTCTTGACCCAGGTGGTGGATGTTCAACCTGTCCTGGATGGGGTTACACTCCCCTGAAGGAACAGGTTCGTAGCTTGGGGGTCCTTTTCGATCCATTCCTGTCTCTTGAGGCTCAAGTGGCCTCGGTGGCACGGAATGCGTTCTACCATCTTCGGTTGGTAGCCTAGCTGTGCCCCTATCTGGATAATGATGACCTCGCCTCAGTTGTCCATGCTCTGGTAACCTCGAGATTGGACTACTGCAACGCACTCTACGTGGGGCTGCCTTTGAAGACAATTCGGAAACTACAGCTAGTGCAAAACGCAGCAGCCAGGCTGCTGACGAGGACCAGACAGTCCGCACATATAACACCTGTTCTGGCACATTTGCACTGGCTACCTATTTGTTTCCAGGCCAGATTCAAAGTGCTAGTTTTGACTTATAAAGCCTTACATGGTGCGGGACCTCAATACCTTGTGGAACGTCTCTCCCGCTATGAACCTACCCGCTCACTACGTTCAACATCTAAGGCCCTCCTCCGAGTCCCGTCCCATAGGAAAGCTTGGAGGGCTGCTACTAGATCCAGGGCCTTTTCGGTGGTGGCCCCTGAATTATGGAACAGTCTCCCCGATGAGGTGCACCTGGCGCCTACTCTTATATCTTTTCGGCACCAGGTGAAAACCTTTTTATTCTCCCAGGCATTTTAATTTTAATTGTTTAATGTTTAGTTAATTTTATATCAAGTTGTTAAATGCTTTAGCTGTCTTTTTAGGGATTTTATCTGATGTCTATTTTATAGTATTGTATTTTATTCCTTGCTGTGAACCGCCCAGAGAGCCATTGGCTAAGGGCAGTATAGAAATGGAATGAAATAAATAAATAAATAAATAAATAAAATAAAATAAAATAAGATAATCATTAAACAACACCTTTATAGATAAACTATAAACATTTAAGAAATATTTTCTAGAACACACGGCGGAATATAATGTTTTTTAAAAAAAATATCATGCAAAGGTAGATAAATTTTCATATAATTCTGGAAAACTATGCAGATTTTAGTTTTGCACTTTATAAGCTTCTTTTAAACAATGAAATGTGTTAACAGTCATTTTTCCCACATACAATACAAAGACAACTTCAATTTATAGAACTTTTTGACTCTGAAAGTATACAACATATTTTAAGACTATATAGTAATACAAATATGAATCTGATATATACAGTAGGGCCCTGCTTATATGGTGGGTTAGGGACCAGGCCCCCGCCGTAAAGCGGAACCCATTGACTATAATGGGTCGCGTTGCGCAAAAATGCTGCGAAAATGCTGCAAAATGCCGCAAAAGTGCAAAATCGGCTTTAAAATGGGGAATTTCCCCTAATTGAAAGCCACCGCATCAGTGGAACACTGGAAAACAGGACGCCGTAAAGTGGGGCCCTACTGTACCTTACCCTACATATACTGAACACAATGGGATTTTATTTTCTGCTTTTCATTATTTTAAACCCACCTTGATATAACCCCAAGATACAGATAACAAATAGTTTGCCTCAGGCATTTTTGGAAGACTCTGCACACCAAAAGCGAAAAATCCCTTATGAAGAATTTGTAGATCAGAGGGAGGAACTCCTCAAGAAGAAGGATTTCCCAGCTAGTGAAATTAATATCTATAATATCTATAATAGTCAGCAATTCCTGTAATCATGGCTACTTGCTACTGCAACACAACATGAAGGTTTGAATTCCAGTTTTGCAAAAAAGACTGGTTTGGCAGAACACAAAAATGATTTGAAGGGCTGCGTAAAGAAGCAACAGTAATCCAACTGTTTCCAGCAAGCTGCCTTAAAGCACTTATGAATTATGAAAAGCCCTGGTTGCTTAGCTGTCTGAAGCGGGTCTCCAGATTAGTATTCCTTAGCTGAACAGAGTGAAAAAGAAATGATGGCTGCTTTTGTAGGTATTGTGAGCTTTAGTAATACAGTCATCTTTTCAAAAGAAAGATTAAAATGGAGGAAGCATATTTAAACAATTCAAAAGAAGATGAGCAGTCTTCCTCCTTCGAATCACTGCATTGCTATTCTGGAAAATCCCCTTTTATTCACAGAGATGTTTAAAGTCAACTTTTGGATGTTGATTTAAAATAAAAATTGTTCTCTTTTTCTCCATTTCCATATGATTTTGTATTTCTTTACAGGTTTTATATATATATATGCGCTAGCATATAACAAAGAAGATATATTTTAATTTTTAAATGCATGATAGTATCAAACAATTTTCCCTTCTGGAATGCTCAGGAAACATAGCAAGCTATTCTATTTCTGCAGAGTAAAATATAAGATGATTTCTATATCCAGTTCCTTAAAAGAAGTTATTCAGAGCCCCAGTTTTATTGGAGGTTTTCATTTCTGTATCAGGCTGCAAAGGAACAAGCTCATTCATACGCTGTCTCTTCTTAAATCAAGATAAGAATCCAACAAAAAACAATAAATTAAAGTGAAATAATCAGATTGAATTACTGTAGCCATTTAAAACAAATTTATACTGCTTTTGTTCCCCAGGCCTCACTTTAGGTGTCAAGAATCACCTAAAAATAAATGTGATTTAAAAATTATTCTTGTTTCTAATTAGCAACCACTTTGGTTTTATAACATAGAGCTGCCTTCTCTCTCCCACCCCACCCTCACCCCAGCATATCTCATTCCTGTCTTCAAGAGTTCATATACAGCTGGTCAAAAGAATACCACAGTACCATGGCAACATGACAATCAACCTCCTTTACAGTAAGGCTTCCCTTCAGATTACTGTTATGCACCTCTAAGGGCCTTCCTTCCTCTAAGGGAATTCCAAGAGTGCTTTAGGCAAATTCGAAGCGAATTCCTGTGATCCAAAATGGGAAATATAAAGCCAGCCTAGTAATATAGAATCTCCTTCTTTTGCGACAAAAAAAATGTTTCAGGCGTACACTACAAAAGTTTCTACCAGGAAATAATGTTTATCTCTTCTAAGAAAGCTCTAAAGCATTTTGAGTACCAAAACTATTCTGACAGCATGATAGAACACATATGAACTATACAGTATAATCTGCGATATGAAGTTGCATTATGATTGTTATTCTTTCTCCAGTCCCAAAGAGATTGATTAGATCTGATCTTTAACATTTGTTTCTTTTACTGCTCCATAAATTCATACTTATCACCTCCACCAGTTTAGCTGCTACATTAGCGGTTTTTAAACTGGTCTTCTATTTCTTTATATGTCAATGGAGTGAATACTTAAGAAAGGCTGAGTGATTAGACAGTAACAGTGGCCACTTCCAGACTGCTGCTGTTTTGTGGTGGGATTCAGTGGCATACCAGCAGGCTGCTCAATTAAAGTGAATTTGGAGCCCTTGTGCGACAAACCTCCCACCCCCACCCCCGGACCTGTGGCTTGAAAGGAAAGTGGCTGGAAAGTGCAGAATAACGATTGATTCAATGTCGTGTAACTTCCCTGCAAAGAAATCGGGGAATGCTGAATAAAAACAATGAGCATTGTATAACCTCCCTGCAAATGTTGTGCAAACAAATCAGAATGAATACGCAATGAACAGGTTGTCTGGAAGTGACCAGTATGCATTTTGCACCTGAGGGACAGGGTTATTCCTTTTCATGGCTTATTTTAATACCTGGTGGAATACAAGAAATTTACTATCCCATTCTCTGTACTGGCAAATTGCAGCACAATTTAACAACAAAAGTACTGATTACAGTTTCAAAGGTAAGAGTCTCACTTGGTTCTGAGTTGACTGTTCTATAGATATTCCATTCAATTCCCTGCAGCTGTTATGGTTTGGAAATGTGCTTTTGAAACAAGGAGTTTGTGTAATCCTAGTATCGTAATTGCTTCTCCCTATGTTGACCCTAGGGCCCACTTGTTATCCTAATCATGGATTGGAGAGGAGGTTACTGGGTAGACAAACATATTATTTACCTTCTTTTCAATCCATGGTTCATATTTTGTTTTTCATCAAAGGCTTAAAATAGCATTCAGGTATGTTTAGCTATTGTTTAGATAAATGGCTTGTGTGGCCCTAACCATATACAAGGAACTAGCTTGTGGAGAAATTTAAATTGTACCCTATGCCCAGATATCATATAAATAATTTATGAGAATTCCTTGCATGCCTGCAATGAAGCACACCAGCTAACTGTTGAAATTTAACCTACATAAATATACTGCATACGATGTTAAAAAAATAGAAACTTCTGTTAACTCTACACTGGAATGTCATTCAATAAAGTTTACTAATTAGTTGGCCCAGTTAATCTGAATCTGAGGATTTTTGAGGCTAGCCTAAAATGCTTAACCTGGAAAAGTTCCATTGAAATCAACTGACCAATCATCACTGGTAAACAGGAGTTATACAGGATTTGCTCATTCCGAACAAGTAGGAATAATATTGGCTTCCGATAAACCAGGAGTGGGGAATCTTTTTGGTCCACTGGGCCAGATCCTTATCTATCCCCACCCCTGTGGGCCAAATATGGTAGTCAGGGAAGACATTCACCTGTCAACAACCTGATGTAATTATGACCTTGCAGAATGCTTTGTGCAGCGCTTCCTACATGCCTGACAGCCGGCTGGTTGTCAGGTGCTTGGGAATTATAGCACAAGGGGCTTTGTCAGCCCTATGCATGGTGCTTGGGAAGTGCAGAGCACAGGGCTTGCAAAGCACTTTGGCAGAACTTCCCAAATGCCTAAGAACCAGTTGGCTGTTGGGATGTTTGGGCAGCACTGTGTGAAGTGTGTTTTGCAAGCCCTGTGATCAGCACTTCCCAACCAGCGAGCACAGAACTGGCAAAGCCGCTTTCTGCAGGGATCAGCTGCATTATCAAGTTCCCTAAGGGGAATTCAATTGCACAGCTGATCCAGCAGGCCTGAACTCATTGTCTATCAGCTGATAGATAAGCCATAAACCATAAAAGCAAAATGTTTCAAGATAACTCTATGGTGTTCACCAATTTGAAGTAATTACTGTGAAATGAAAAGAGCTCATAGTTATGATGAAAAACATTAAGGAATTTGCTCAGAAGCCATAAAGAATTTTGACCCCTGAAACAAAACAGGCAGCTTAGAAATAGTGACAGAACAACCTCTGTAGAGGAGATTGTAGTTGTAAGTGCCAGACTCTCCTGCTTGGTTTATTTTCCTAGTTAGAAAGTAGAAAGAGTAACTACTAGCTCACTGTACGCTCACTTATAGGCAGGAAAATTGAACAAGTTGTATAACCATTTCATTGGTGACATGCACCTTGCTAACAGGAGCCTTCAGCATGTATTTAACCCTGCAGGAAGATCACAGAGCAAATGCTACCTATCCATGCTTTGTCAAAGTAAAGGCAAGTGTGAGAATCTGCTCTCAGAGAATGTTCAGAGCTTTTAGGTACTCAGGCTTATTATTATTATTATTTATTAAATTTATATCCCACGTTTCCTCCCAGAAGGAGCCCAGGGCGGCAAACAATGAACGAAACACTAAAAACAAATGTTTTAAAAACATTTTTTTTAAAAAAAACTTTAAAAACATATTAAAAAGCAATTCCAACACAGACACAGATTTGTAACACCTACTACTCTGCTGCCCTCACTTGCTGCTTCCTGCAGCTTGGATCTGAATGGGAAGTCTATGGATGGGCGTAAGATATAAAGAAATTTTCTGTTATTTGTGTCTGAGTCTTTGAATACTTTGAATTTAAGATACATCTAACCAAAGTTTGAAATGCTGGAAGACAAAGCACACAGCCCTAGGGTTTATGCACAAACATCAAGCTGGTATGAGACTTTGAAATGAAATATAAGTCGTAATGTGTCTGAATTTCCCTTTCCTTTGGCAAACCAAAGGCTAAATGGGCAGCCGCCTGCCACCCCAGACAGACTGTAAAAAGGAGTCCTTAAAACTGACTGCTAGAATGTTGCGATTCAGAGTGGATGCTGTTGGCACAGAGGCCGCTTCTGATGTGTGTCACTCCTCTCCTGGCTCTTGGTGGGTTTACTCAGGAATATGTCACAAGATATGAGCAAGGGAAGGTGTGAATGATGCTTGCTGTGAAGGTCAGAAATCCCAGCTGTGTAGGCACATGGAGGGGTGGGTGACTTTCACCTCATGGAACTCATTTAGGACTCAGATCAATGGACCAGTATGACAACAACTTTGCCAAAAACAAAAGAATACCAGAATTCAATTAAATATTTAAGTCTAAGAACTAAATCAATGTAATCTAAGACATTTAATTTTATCTTGATTGACACAAAAGTATGCCTCTGCAATATGAATAAAGACATTTGAACAGGATATTAATTTACAGGAAGAGATTTTCTTCAGTTTGTTTGTAGTTGGAGAAATAAAATAAATAAACTATCGCATAAGGCCAGGTATCTTTCTGCTTACATTTTTAGAGCCCAATTATCATATTGTTGTGCGCCACCCCAATCTCCAAGCGGTGAAATTTCCAGGGGTCCCTGTGCTCATCCAGGGTTTGGTTTCCTTGGGAAGAAGCTCAGCGGAGACTGTGGTGTCTTTATGAAATATGGTTTATTTATTTACACACATTCCAACCTGAGCTTAGGATGGAGGGGTTCAAGGCATCAGCAGTCCAATATCCAGCTTTTCCATCAGGGTTACATGAGGCACACCAAAGCCATGGTGCAGACAGCCAGTCTCTCCGCCTGCCTCCAGTTCCCAGCCTTTCTCAGACACAACTAAAAACACAAGCCTCTCCTAGGCCCCAGGAGGGGAGGGGAAGGCTCTCCTGAAGAGTTCCAATGACAAAAGGATCTCCCTGGCCCATTCACCAGTTGATGGGCACCTGATAGACCCATTAACCCACCTGGCCACTCTATTAGATTAACAAAAGAAACTCATCTGACCAGTAGAGAGTGTTTCTCACCCCCCAGGCACAAGTCTCCAAATCAGAGGCTGGAACGGGACTCATAGGAATTATCCATCTCATCCCCCAAACTCACAATATATTAAACAGAGTTGCAAGACTTCCATGAGAGCAGGCTGAATAGTCACCTTCCAGAAAACAGTATGGGTTCAAGAAAGATGATTTACTCTCATACTCATAGTTAAAACTCCCATCGCTCACAACAATGCATTTCCTTTCAGATGCATGTGTCCAGTTAAAAGCATGTCTACTCAAAAGTAAGCCCAATTATGTTCAATGGGACTTACTCATAGGTAAGTGTGCATATAACATAAGATGACGCTGATGGATCAGACCTATCTAGCCCAGCATTCTGTTCTCAGAGTGGCTAACCAGGTGCCTATGGGAAGGCCACAAGCTATAGGATTGCAACTTAATGGCAATCTAAAGGAGCATCAGTCTAATTGGATGCGACTGAAATTAGGCATGCCTGAATCTCATTGAAATCAGTTGAACAAGGGCTAAATTGAGCATAGGGTTGCTGATTTCAGTAGCATTTAGATATGCTGCTTAAATTTGTGTTGGTACTTAGCTTGCCCAACAGTTGTGCCACTCAGGGGGAGTTCTGAGATTAAAGGGGAGAGAGAGAAAAAATACACCCAGAGGATTAATGTGTTATGATTTTGCTTAACAAAATGTAATCCAATTATATTTTGAAACAACTGGAATTGCCTGCTTGGGTCAGCAACTTTAAATGTAATTTTATTCACATTTAACATAAACCACACATACTAGCCTTTATAACGTTGTACAGATTTCTAGAGCATTGAATGATGTCAAATGCTCCACAGAAAGACATTCATGCCTGCAGGGCGAACATATATTGCTTTCCCCACATAAATTCACAAATGCTATAAAGTGTAACGCTCTGTAAAGGTTTTTAAAAGCTAAATCAGTAACAGTGAAATGTTAAATAATGGTATTGTATTTAAAGAAGAGAAAATTAGAACTATTTTGGATTAAATAACTTGCATGAATGCAGCAGGTTGCATATTTCATAGAGCTTGCACATCTAAATTTGTATTAATAATTTTTGTCAGCATGTAGAATCAGTTTAAATGTTATTATTTTAATGAAATCAGTGCAATAAAGTAGAGATACTGCATACACAATCAGTTACAAGATCACACATCATGAACATCTGAATAGACTATTAAACTTAAAACCCATGTTCTTATCTTTTAACAATGGTTAATGCATACGCAAAGCTGTGAAAAATAGATCCCAATTGTGAAGTTTTCCTGTTATGCATGTTTTCAAACGACTGTAAAAACAATTATGAGCTAATTAACTCTGCCAGACATTGAGTCATTCTTCAGTTAACAGATTTGCCTGTTGTAAGAATTGCTAAGTATGATGCTGCCCCCGCTTTTGTTGTTGCTTTTAAAAACATTGTGACAACAATTATTTAAAAGGCTTTTGGAAATACTTCTTCAGATTTACATTAAAAACAGATAAATTTTCATTGCTCATTTCTGCAACTTTGTTAATGCTAATGTTTTACATTTACAGTAAAAAAACCTAGTCATTTCCTTCCCTTCACTCAAAAGGCTAAAGACAATCTAAGCAATGAACAAACTACATCCACTGACTATCCCCTGAAAGACTGTACAAAGTGGGAGATGCTGTTCAGTGTGAATGAAGGTATAAATGTATTTTGAATCTGACCTTAGCTTATCATTGATTGCAGCTTTTTTCAGAGGAAAAGTTCATGCCTATCAACACAATGCACATTTATTCCAGCACAGTACCTTTCCCCTTTCAGCACTGTATCAAGTCCTATTCAGTAACTTGCATTTCAAAAATGAGAATACACCTTGAGTGGGTAGCATTTGTGTCAGAGAGGTTAAACAAAACGTAAGTTGCATATACCCCTTTCTGGTTTTCTAACCCAGAGCTTGCTCTGCAGGTAATCCTTAGATAATAATTTATATGTAGACTATAGTGTCACATGAGAGCCAGTGTGGTGTTGGACTATGAGTTGGGAGATCAGGGTTCGAATCCCCACACAGCCATGAAGCTCCCTGGGTGACCTTGGGTCAGTCACTGCCTCTCAGCCTCAGAGGGAGGCAATGGTAAACCCCTTCTGGATACCACTTACCATGAAAACCCTATTCATCAAGTTAGAATCAACTTGAAGGCAGTCCATAGTGTCACAAGCGCTTATGCAATTTATAGTCAAAGACATGATCCTTGCCCTAAGGGGCTGAAGAAATTTTTAGAAAGCTTTTCGGGGGTGAGAAACTGTGTGTGTGTGTGCGCGCACACACATACACACATGCATACATAAGTAAGTGAAAATGCCTTCTGGTCTGTTTCTGAAATCTCCATTCCTTGTACTTATGTTAAAGTTCATTTCTTTTTCATCTGAATAACTTTCTTTCTGTGTAAACACAAGACTCCTCCTGTTTATACATGTTACTGTACTATTTTGTACTGATCATCTTACTCATGGAAACTCTCTGTTAGAAATCTCTGTAACTCTTAGGCGGAGTGATTGATGCCTCAAAACCAAACTAGTGCAAACTGTTGTGAGATAAAATAAGAAGTGTAATGCCTTTTATTGCACCAGTTTTGGGGCAAGAACCAACCAAGATTAAGCACTTTAATAAAGTCCTATTGTTTCAGTAGGAGAATAAAGCACATTCTCAAATCAATTCCACTAGTTCTTATAGGCCTTATGGTGGTTTAACCTGGCTGGATAATGCCTTCCCCCACCCCCTTCTTATTATATATCTGATACTGCTAGGAATGGTTGCATTTCAATAGCCTCTGAACCTGAAGTGCCTTTAACATGAAAAACTGGAAGTTTAATTCAGAGATTAAAAGCAAAGACCAGGAAGCAAAAGAAATTAGTTGGAAATAAGTGCAAGGAAGCAACAGCAAAAAATAAAATAAAATTATGACTAATCAAGTAAGGCCACAGGTGCAAAAGTAATTTGTTACAGAAATTCTTCATTCATAAATCTGAGCTATGGCACTTAAAATGTTAACAAAAGACTCCTGATCCTGGGCAAACTTGTTCGTCAATGTCTGTCACGTGAACTGCATGAACTCACACTTATTATTGCTGCTAAGCTTGTACACCACAAAATTAGCTCAGAAACCACATGTAAATTTTGTCCAGATTATGTTGTTTATAATCCACCTGCCTCAGGGCAGTGGATGAACTTGGTGATCTTTTCCCATCCCTTCAAGTTTCTAAAACAAGTACATAGGCCAGACAAGATGGGCCAGTGCTGGAGACATGGAATAATGGATTTTTCTCTTCAATTAATCACTTTGTTTCTATCATTTTAACATTATAATAAAGAAACCTTTCTACTTTTCTCCATAATACATTCCAGGGGCTTGACTGAGAATGAATGGGGTAGGATTTGTAGATTAATTTTGAGTTGTATAGTATTTAGAAAAAGTTAGAAGTGAGGTCTGTGACAAAGATGGATGTACAAGTCTTCTTACTGTGAATATACCAAATTGTGAGCTGAGGAAATCTGACATCATACTGCTAGCATTAAGGGACAAGGCAGCAGAAACAGGAGTTAAGTCTGACAGCTGGGTTGACAGACTTCATACCCCAATGTTTTTGTTGCATGCCCCTGTAGTTCTCCTTGTAAACTTTTTTCTTCCCTCTTTGATCTGTATGCCACTCAAAATACATCCAAACCAATTCTTTAAACAGTGTTTTAGAACATTATGATGGTATAGAGAATATTTTCAGAGCAGTTCATCTCTTTCTCTCTGAGGAGAGGTTGCTTCCCGGTAACTAAAACAACACAACACACATCTACAATTGAGCAGCTGCCTTTAAAGGTATGCCCTGTTTCTTTAAAAAAAGCTGTCAAAGAAGTTATACTTGAGGAAGAAACACCATAGACGAGAACATGTGGGAAAAGTTGGCATTGTCTAGTGGCATGTTTGGGAAATCAAACTCTTGCTAATTCCACTAAATTCTTTATTTGGCACCATACTCAAACTTAAACAAAGGACATAAGTTGTACACAGTTCCAAAGAGGATATCAACATCAATTTAGAAAGGGTGAGAGAATGCCTCACAGAGAGATTTATTTCAAAATCTTGGCTGGAGAACAAACATATTCAAAATAGGTATATTTCCCTGAATATCTGCCTCCAACCTAATGGTCAATTTTGTCCATTTTATTCCCAACAGCCTCATTTGCCAACTGGGGTCAAAACAGTTATCTGGTACTGCTGAGATTTTTCAAGGAGGGCCCTGACTAATATCTCATAATGGTCAAGACAGATTTTTTTTAGAAAAAATGACCAAGATTAGTCCAAAACAACCACATTATCCTTTCTCCAAAAGGTTTTCTTATATAAATTTTGTTGTCAAATCACTTGTCTTCACTATATATACAGTTGAACAAACTTTCTCTTTTCACCTCACATAACCATTTGCTTGTTTTCCCTGACTTGCTTTTGAGGAATTCTGTACCACAAAAAATCTGACTACATAGAAGAATCTGACCAATTGAAAGCCTGGAACATCAAACCCTTACAAGTAAGAGTGAATTAAGGGTTCATTCACATATTCCAAAAATTCCAATTGGTCAATGTCTTCAACAGAACACAGTCTAGGAGTGACATCTCATACCTACTTGCTCCAGCCACCAAATTGTTTATTGAACCAATTTCATAAGATCATTTTACAGAACTCCTGTATTGGACATCCTGAGAAAATGCTATGGCACATGAAAATACTTTTTTAATCATTGATTTCAATTAATCAAAGACCACCAGTGTTAAGAAATGGAACTGTACAGCTTCCATATTTGCATGGACAGCCATCCATTATTCTGCCCCTCAGTGCTAAGCCCACAAAACCAACTGGCAGCCCATGGGCTGCATCTGTATTCTGCTATGGCAACCATCACTTCCCCAAATCACAGTTGGTATTGTCCATCACCCAAGTTCTATGTAGGATCTTAAAGGTAAATAAACCCCAGTGAGTTCTTGAAGTCAGCCTAGAAGAACTAATTTTAACTTATAGTTAAATTCCTTAAAGACAATGCTCTAATACCTAGGTAGAGCTTTGGCTAGGGGTACATGTTCCATGTGCTTACAAGGCCCATGCCATCAAGCAACACACCCACACAAAATATAAAGCTGACACAGAGCATACTATTCAGACTCTCTTGAACAAAGAACAGCTGAAAATCCATAACTCACATTAAGCAGCACATTATTGAAGCATTAAGACAACATTCTTAAGAAACATTTATCCATTTTATAGACGTAAAATATTGAGGGAGAGTATCTCTGGTCCAAAACAGAATGAAAGGGGGGGCCACAAAGTCTGAAAACCAGCCGAGCCAGTAGTTTCCCCTAATTTTACTTGGAAGGATGACACATAACACAAAAACGAAATAGAGGGGATGGGGGAAAGTTGCACAAGGGAGCCTGGCAGGCAGAGCACTTACAATCTCACACTTTACTTGCATCCTTTTAATACTTAGTTTTATTTATTTATTTGCTTTCCTGAATAATTAATATCTGCACAACTCACCCCACACTATAGAAAATAAATTGGTCGCTTTCCCCGGTGCTAGAAGAATCTGATTGAAATCAAAGTAAGGCAGTTCACATGTTATCAGAAGGAATGTTCCTCAGTACCTCCATAAATTCTCACAACAAGTTTAGTAATAATAATTTAAATAGCTAATTCTCTTTCTAGTAGTTTAATGCTTATTGTCACTAAATTGCTCTTGGGTAAAGTTACCTGAGATTTATTATAAGGTTATTATGCATGTAAGAAATCCATTGATAATAATGGTGTAATTCTGATGACTGATTTGACTAGACATTCTTTCCCATTTGCTTAGGCAAAAGTGCTGCTGCAGTAAGGACAAACAATTGTAGCCCATCAGGAGATGGGAATACCAAACTGAAGGTCATAAATCTAGGCAGAATCCCCCGATTCATAGCTATTAAACTCCACTTTATAAACCAAAGAGAATTGAAGTAGTAGGTTCTCTAGCTAGCTGCCCAACACTTAATCTAGACAGTCTCTGTGAGGCATATGGCTATTTTGTAATGTATATTAAACAAAGGAAGTTACAGTAAACTAAAACCCAAGAACAGTCCGACACTCCTACAGGAAAACATCACGTACCAAGTGAGCAAAATCCAGAGCTTGCATACTCATAATAAGACCCCCCCTTCCCAATATGGACACTGTGCAATGAGGCACATAGACAGCTGGAAGGCAGCCAGGAGTTACCTCCTGAGTTTACATTAATGTCCTCATGTTTAGTTTATTTAGCCTCCTAAAACTGAGGCGTGACGCTGTGTGTCTTATGTGACTGAAACCCCTTTTGAAATAGTGCAGTGAAAGCTTTGTATACACCAATAGATTTTAGTTTACAGATAACAAAGACAATAGTCTAGTATGTGAAATTGCTAACAAAAGAGAGAGGAGCCATAATTGAAATTTCAGCAAGCGCCTACGTGATGTAGGGATGCATGTCCCTTTGGATCATTTAGGTGGTTCTGAAAAAACATATCCTGGTGGTGTGTTTCATGAAGGTCATGGTTCATTTTTCTTCAGTCATGCCACACATCCATAACTGAAATCATAAGGTGGGGAACCTGGAGAGCAAGTCCTATGAGAAAAGGTTGAAGAAGCTGGGTATGTTTAGCCTTGAAAATATATGGTTAAGAGTGACATGATAACCATCTCTAACTATCTGAAGGGTTGTCACACAGATAATGGAGCAAACCTGGACTCTGCTGTTCCAGAAGTTAGAACCCAAATCAGTGGGTTCTGATTACAAGCATGGGGATTTCAATTAAACATTAGGAATAGCTTCTTTTAGTTGCAGCCCGGTTATTCATAGCACAATTTTGGAAGGATCTTAAAGGTATATCTATTTCATTGTGGTATAGTAAAGTCTGGCAATTAGCCTTAACAGAGAAATTGTCACAGAAGTTAAAGATAGCGAAAGGACAGAAATGTAAAAACTCTTTTGTGGCAGAGTGGGGGAGCTTTATTACATATGCTAATGTAGCAGACAATAAAAACAAGGTTCCCATGGCATTCCAAAATTTATTGACTCTACAAAGGTGACCAAATAATAATGATTATTTTCTTGTATATTTAAGTGCAGGAAATCTTATTTTATATATATGTTGTTTACCCCTTACTCTCAATGGATGCATGACTTACTTTTTCTGAAAAATAATTACAAAGTAAAAAATAAATAAATGCGGAATATGAAAAAAAGGAATAGCTTCTTTTAACTGAAAGAGCTGATTGATAGTAGTCTTAGAAGGTGGTAGACTCTCCTTAATTAGAGGTTTTTCAGGAATGGATGGCCACCCATCAGGGATACTTCCAGTCTCAAAAGGTGGTTGGATTAGATTACATGTGGGAACCTTTTTTCAGCCCAAGGATGACATTCCCCTCTGGGCAACCTTTTGAGGGCTACATGCCAGTGGTTGGCAGGGCCAAAGCAAAGGTGGGTAGAGGAACAAAAGTATACTTTACCTTTGTACCGTAAGCTAGTTTCTACATACACTCATACTTGCCCACTCTTCTCCAAAGCAGAACCAGTGAGAGGTGTGGCTTGAGAGGAGTTCCGAGGGCCAAACAGACAGGCCTCAAGGGCCACATTTAGTGCTTTGGTGTGAGGTCCTGTACCCCTATATTAGATAATCACTGAAGTATAGATGGCTATATTGGGCAGGTCATCATTTGGTTCCTCCTTTTCTTAGGGCATGTTGTAGGTTGCCCCCACAAATGTTTCAGATCTCAAATGATCATTTTTATTTATCAGAAGCATTAGGTCTACACACTGAGCAACTTTTGTTATAATCATTAAAAAGGTAAAGGTGTCCCCGCACTTGTAGTGTGAGTCATTTCTAACTCTTAGGGTGACGTCTTGCGACGTTTACTAGGCAGACCGTATATATGGGGTGGGATTGCCAGTTCCTTCCCCGGCCTTCTTTACCCCCCAGCATATGCCGGGTACTCACTTTACCGACCACGGATGGATGGAAGGCTGAGTGGACCTCAACCCCTTTTACCAGAGATTTGACTTCCTCCTTCCGTTGGAATCAAACTCCGGCTGTGAGCGGAGCTTCGGCTGCGTTACCATCGCTTACCACTCTGCGCCACGGAGGGTCTTGTTATAATCATTAAGTACACCTATATACTAGGAAAGTATGCCAATGGCAGTATTCTTTTTTTTTTTTAAGGATATTTGTTCTACTTACGTTGGTATGCCGATTTGGTATAAGTATCCTGAGATATATTTTTAAAAAGTAACCATAACTAAAGCTCTTAAAATATGCTGCTTTTTGTTAATTAATATTGAATATATCCAGGAGCAGGGCTTTAATCCACACTGAAAGTCATGCTCACCTATTGAAATCTCTTTGTCCTCTCCTCCATTTCTAAAATGATGTCCCTGCCTTTTTTAATATAAGGATGTACTCAGCATCTATCTCCTTCTTCTTCTTGCTATGTTAGGTAATAGGGCAAGGTGGGTCTGCAATTCTATTTCTAAGAAGAATTATGATGTATTCATCTGCCTAATGCCTATGTTAGCTTATGAGGCTTCTAACAAAACACCACTTCCCTATATGGTGCTCCTAAATAACAATCAACCACTAAGTTTTTTGTGTGGAAGGGATTCTAAAATGGAAATAAATAACACCAATGCAAAATAATATTAGTCAAAACAAAGAGCTGCACAAGAAACACATCATGAACCAGCAGCCAACAGCAGTAGCAAGTATGCTAATGTGTATTTTATAGTTCAATGATTTGAGTATGATTTTAATGCAACTGGTATATGTCATGCCACAGTATATTTTGCAGCTTTTTACTCTTCGCAGCTCTGAACTCTGTTTTCTAAGTTTCTGCATCTGAGCTTCAGACCCATACACTACTTGAAGGCCATAGATTAAGTTCCTCATATTCCTGAGTAATGTAATCACTTCACTTGATAAACATTTGCATCTGTTTTTACTACAAGTCTTTTACAAACTTTCATTCAAAATTCTTTGGCCCATCACCAAATTATCAAGAAATATCTTTTGGTAACAGCTTTGAATAAAGACTGTCCAAACCAGTCCTCCCTTCTTTGTCTGCTGTTGTTGCAATGCTGTACTTTAAAACTACGTCTGTCAGGAAGGAGACAGGAAATTCGAGTCACACTTACAACAGCTGTGCCATGCCCACTATCATTCTCAAATGACGTAGTTTGGCTTCAGTGGCACAGGGCCAGGAACTGAGCAATAGCAGAGGTCAGGAAGATAGGTCACTGTTTACACAGCTCTTGCACTTGGGATCATGCTGGGTCTATATGCTTTCTTCCTTTCTCTACTGTTGCTCTTTCCGTTATTCTTTACTAATGGTGAGGTAGAAGCATCCTGTTTTCAAAGCACTAGACTGTTTTGCTATTACCAAATCTCTACTCAGAAGCCTTTGACGGAAGAGAGCCAGATTATTCAGATACTTGACAGATGTGGAAAACTTGACAATTAATTAATTAACAAACATCTTTTAAAGAGGCTTAACAGCTTCTGAAAAGCTTCAATGTACTTTCAGCTGTAAGTGTTGTTGGGTCCAAACCCAACACGCAAGCCGCCCTGTCAACCCCAACTCACTTACACCTGGGAAAAGTGCGGAGCTGAGTGCAAATTAACCCACTATCAGAGATCAAATAAAGACAAGACAATTCCTTTGCAAAGGGGACCCAATACTTACAAGCCGAAGCAGGCCAGCATGGGAACCTCGTTTATTGGTGTCGTAGGGTTTATATAGGCTCACCCCGAAGTTTACAATATCGGGCTCACGTCATAAAATACAAAGGAACTGGGCTTTAAATCCAATCCTAACAGTGTCAAGCTGCATGACTCACCTCCAATATCGAATTCCAAAAAGCTATAAGGAGTCATTTATTTGAAATAATTCTACATCTTTTGTTATAATATGATAGAAAAAATGGCAAATTACAGTAAAAATGAGAGGCGTATTGGAGTCCTTTGGATGAAGCCTTATTTTACCTTTGTTGCCTCCTATTTAATTGCTAATGCCACTTTTACTGTGTAAAATGTGGTACAACCTATATCTCATTTTTTTTAACAAGGTTGTGATGCTGGTTATTAATCCCTAATTTAAAGATGAAGAGAAAAGTACACAATGGTACCTGAACAAGGTTTAGTAGCTAGTCTGTGGCTGGGTTTGTGAATGCTGGATATTTAGAAGGGTTTGTAAGAAAAGTTGGAAACAAAATGTGAAAAACAGATGGAAACATAATAAAATGTTAGGCTTCATAGCTTGCTTATCATATAATGTCATGTACAGGTGTAAATAAGTGCACCTGGAGAAAGTTATGTGTGCTGATTCTAGGGATCATGAATGTTGTAGCTCAATTGACCAGAGGGCATAGTGTGAGATATCTGCATTAACATTGCAAAGGAGCTCCTCAGAAAGAGGTGAGCCACGTGTTCCATTGAACTGTGCCTGGGATCATGCAGAGGTGGTGCCTGTAGCCTCAGGGAAGTGGGTGTGCTTTTTGTTAACTCAGTCAATGTTCAGGCCAGCAGCCAATCAAAGAATGACATTAGCGTAAATACAGTCTGAGTCATAAGTTTTTACCAAGAACAAGATAATGCTTCAGAAGCTCGGGACAATTTCTTTACAGGAAGATTTAATTTATAAATTGAACACGTATAATCAGCATGATTTTCCAGGTAGCTTAGTTGAAAACATATGAAGGACACTTGGCTCTACCAGCCAACTTTCTAACACACCTTTTTACCCCTTTTAGAAATATGCCTATAAGTATAACTTGTCATTTACATGTGCATCTGTTATATATAAAAGAAGTTTATTTTATAATATACAATACAGGAACTAAAATTAAAGCAAGACATACTATATTTGCCACATGGTAACTGTTTACAATTATCAGCATCACAGGCAATTTAATTTACTAGGAGCAATCATTTCTGAAAGTTATTGGTTCCTATTGAAGGCAGCCCCAATTATAGTCCCATCAGGGTAGTTGTAGTTAACTGTTTTTCTCTCAGTGATATCACTCTTTTCACTTGATTTCACTGCCTAATAGTTACTATTCCTACAAATCTAAGGAATAATCTAATAAAAATTCAGGAATTGTTAATCTGCTCCCCAAATTTACCCAACACCTATTCAACAAAATCAAAGATCAAAACTTGATTCCTGAATGCAGCTGTGTTCTGCTTGAGGACTTACAAAGTTTGGTATCATTTATTTGCACTGCTCCATTCACCTCCCCCTCCCATAGCTATAGGCGCTAACAATACCTAACAGCTCTAAGAAAGAGCAAGAGGGTGGTATGTAATAGTTCATAAATTTTCTTTAACTTTGTATTCAGTAAGCCAATAATAGGTATGCTGGTAGACACAACTATATACATAACAACTATTTAAACTTTTATACAATTTAATCCCCTTTGTAAAAAAAAAGTTACATTTTATATGAATATTTTCTCTTACCTTATTTGATGCCATTTCACTAACAGATCGGTAGGTCTGAATGGTTTCAAGTTGGTCTAAACACCAGTCCAATTCCTCCAAAGTTTCCATAGCTAATTTTTGATAAGATTCCTCTGCAAATAAACACATAGACATGTAGTTAGGCTTGAGTGATTGCAGGCTTTCCATGCTGGAATCGTTGGCACGGCTCGGACCAACACTGCTGTAGGTACTACAGTGCACTTTCATCATGAGTTCTGCAGGCTCCTGTTCCACTCTCCAGCAGAACAAATCAATGCACGTCTCGCCTTTGAATGGCTGTTGTGGTTTTGTAGTTCTCCCCTTTCTTTTTGCTCTTGCTGGCTTTGAAGAAGCAATGTCAGTAGTACATCAACAAACTTCCTCTAGAAACGGGTGTAGGGGGAGGGACGCCTGACAGGCTCATCTGCATCTATACGCACTCACAGAACAGATGAGGAAAAGCAGTTCTTCGTGAGCAAAGGGTTTTTTTCTCTCAAGTATTAATCATATCGGAATTTCTTGAAGCGATGACATTTTTATAAGACGTCTAAAGTGTCATCAAGTGAGATTAGGTAATCAAACTGTATCTGTCTCCCCCCCCCCAAAAAAAACATTTTCAGATAAAAATCAAAGAGAGAGAGATAAGTGGAAGTAAGCGTGCAGACTCTTTGGACTTCTGCAGGTGTGATCATCATCCACTCAAAAAGGTTATTTGCATAACAGCAGAGATTTTTTGTTTGTTAAATTAATTTATATTAAATTGGGTTTTTGATGAAATGTCTCTAACAGGAAGACTAATATGGAAATACTGGATCTTTTTTCAGTGGCAAAATGGAAAGGCTGCTTCCCATAACCAAATTAAAATTCTCCTTTAGTACATGCCAAAGTCACAAAGAAATTCTGAACTGGAATTCCAGACGGGATTATAAATGTCTGTATTATTTTCTTGTCTTTGCAGATGTTATTAGGGAAACATACATTTCTTTACAAGATTTTCTAAAACTGCAGTTTTAAATAACTTACAAGACTAAATTTGTCCAATTGAACTTACTGAGATTTACTTCTGAGTAAACAAGCACAGGATTGTGCTAAAAGAATTCACAAAGAATCACAAGCAGGGGCATTGTTGGGTGGTGGCTGGGGGACTCCTGAGTCCTGACTCTTTTGTTAGGGGGCCTGGATAGCCTCTCTCTTTTTTTCTTTTTAAAATTAATAAAACAAATAAATAAAGTTTAGGGAAAAACACTTTCCTTGCTGGTTAGGCACACTGCAAAGTGAAGTGCTGGTATAACCCTAGTCACCTACCATCTTAATATATATCACAAGCCTGTGGCAGAGTTCTAAGTGCCAGGCAATGCCCTGGAACATAGGTAACAAGCACCTAAGACTGACTCATAAAAAGTACATCTAACAAGCTATATTATTGTTATTGTTATTGTTATTGTTATTGTTATTTAATATCCTACACATCTCACAGCAATGTACAAAAAACAATAAAAACAGCAACAATAGTTAAAAACCACACAGAAAAGAGCAGCAAATCAACTGGTGGGTTGTTGTTGTTATGTGCCTTCAAGTCGACCACAACTTATGGCAACCCTATGAAACAGTGACCTCCAAGACCATCTGTCATGAACCACCCTGCTCAGATCTTGTAAGTTCAGGTCTGTGGCTTCCTTTATGGAATCAATCCACCTCTTGTTTGCCCTTCCTCTTTTTCTACTCCCTTCTGTTTTTCCCAGCATTATTGTCTTTTCTAGTGAATCATGTCTTGTCATGATGTGCCCAAATAATGATAACCTCAGTTTCATCATCTTAGCTTCTACTGACAGTTCTGGTTTAATTTGTTCTAACACCCAATTATGGTCTTTTTTGCAGTCCATGCTATGCGCAAAGCTCTCCTCCAGCACCACATTTCAAATGGGTTGATTTTTCTCTTATCTGCCTTTTTCACTGTCCAACTTTCACATCCATACATAGAGATTGAGAATCCCATGGTCTGAATGATCCTGAGTTTGGTGTTCAGTGATACATCTTTGCATTTGAGGACCTTTTCTAGTTCTCTCATAGCTGCCCTCCCCAGTCCTAGCCTTCTTCTGATTTCTTGACTATTGTCTCCATTTTGGTTAATGACTGTGCCAAGGTATAAAAGTTCAATGTCCTCATTGTCCACTTTAAAGTTGCATAAATCTTCTGTTGTCATTACTTTACTCTTTTTGACATTCAGCTGTTGTCCTGCTTTTGTGCTTTCCTCTTTAACTTTCATCAGCATTTGTTTCAAATCATTACTGGTTTCTGCTAAGAGTATGGTATCGTCTGCATAGCTTAAATTATTGCTGTTTCTCCCTCTTATTTTCACACCTCCTTCATCTTGGTCCACTCCTGCTTTCCGTATGATATGTTCTGTGTATAGATTAAACAGGTAGGGTGATAAAATACACACCCGTCTCACACCCTTTCCGATTGGGAATCAATCGGTTTCTCCATATGCTGTCCTTACAGTAGCCTCTTGTCCAGAGTATAGGTTGCGCATCAGGACAATCAGATGCTGTGTCACCCCCATTTCTTTTAAAACATTCTATAGTTTTTCATGATCTACACAGTCAAAGGCTTTGCTGTAGTCTATAAACCACAGGGTGATTTTCTTCTGAAATTTCTTGCTCTGATCCATTATCCAACGTATGTTTGCGATATGATCTCTGGTGCGTCTTCCCTTTCTAAATCCAGCTTGGACGTCTGGCATTTCTTGCTCCATATATGATAAGAGCCTTTGTTGTGGAATCTTGAGCATTACTTTACTTGCATGGGATATTAAGGCAATAGTTTGATAATTACTGCATTCTCTGGGATCCCCTTTCTTTGGAATTGGGATATATATTGAACACTTGAACTGGGGGGGGGGGCAATAAAAACAATGGAGAAGCTTTCCAGCTGGGAAAGCTTGTTGGAACAAAAATGTATTCAATTGTTTTTGGAAAGTTCAGATAGGAGGTGCCTATCATATCTCAACAAGAATGCAGCCACACTAAATAGGGGCAGCCACACTAAAAGCCCTGCTCAGAGTTACTGTAGAAAAAGCTTCTGATATCTTTGAACTTGAAGGAGAAGCTCTCCTGCAGATCGCAGTGACCTACCTGATATAGCAGGGATATAGCCAGTGTGGCATAGTGGTTAGAGTGTTGGACTACGACCTGGGAGACCAGGGTTCGAATCCCCACACAGCCATGAAGCTCACTGGGTGACCTTGGGCCAGTCACTGCCTCTCAGCCTCAGAGGAAGGCAATGGTAAACCACCTCTGAATACTGCTTACCATGAAAACCCTATTCACAGGGTCGCCATGAGTCGGAATCGACTTGAAGGCAGTCCATTTCCATTTTTCATAGAAAGGACCTACCTGATATAGAAGTATGTGGTAACTCAGGGCCCATGCATCAACATATACATATTTGTTGATACAAGGATTGTGGAAATTTTAATGATGTTTAGAATAAAAGCTGCCCCATCCTTGGCTGCTAAATTCACCACCACACTTGCTGGTGGCATATTTGGAGAGGGGTTATTTTATTGATTTTCGGAGGTGGGACAAATCCTTTGGTTTCATGGTGGTATGGTTTTATATTTTTCAACTTAAACAGTTTTTTAAAACATACATACGTTGGATAATAGATCAGAGCAAGAAGTTTGTCTCAGTGGCTGCCACTTGTGGCTGCCTTTTCCTCCTTTTCTTGAATGCCCCTGGTATAATGTTACGTCAGATAACATCATTCCAGTGCCTGAGGAAGGATAGCTGCTAGCTGCCAATAAGTGCCCTGCTATTGTTGCTGGAAATGTGATAGGCAGTAGGGAAAAAAATTGCTCTTAGTTTAAAGGGGGGGAAAGGAGTAATTGCCACAACTCATCACAGTGTTAAATAATTTTTCTCTCTTCATATAGAGCCAGTGTGGTGTAGCAGTTAAGAGTGTTAGACTAGGACCTGGGAGAGTAGGGTTCAAATCCCCACTCAACCATGAACGTTTGCCAGGTGACCTTGAGCCAGTAACTGTCCCTCAGCCTAACCTACCTCACAGCGTTGTTGTGAAGATAAAATGGAGAGAGAGGAGAACCATGGATGTCACCTTGTGCTCCTTGGATGAAAGGTGGGATGCAAACATAATAAATAAATAAATTCAGGGTGGTATTGTAGTGACCGAGAACAGAAGCTTCTGTTGGAAGGAAAGAGGATGAACCAAAACTAAGCAATTTTATTTTAAAATGCATTTAGGGGACATGCCTGACATTTATTGAATTTACTAGACTGGTCTCCCTTTTGCTGACAATAGCAGTGTAGCTATTTACTTTATATTCTGTGTATGCAAACAGAATTTCTCACTTCTCTGTGAACAGCTCTTTCCCCCAAATAGTGCCAACCCAGAAATAGATAAGGAGCAGAACTGGATATATGATACAGCCAGTTTGGATTTTTCACATTCCACAATGTTAAATTGAAAATACGCCCCATGCCATTCTACTGCTTTCTATAAGCTCATTTCAAAACAAAACCTTACAAAACTTATAGTCCTGAACTCAAAAATGCTTGCTTAACAACCCTCTAACTTTTCATGGTGATACACAAAACACTCAGAGAGAATGGAGAGTTCAAAGTGTAAAACAAGAGAAAAAAATCCAGACCCCATTGGACTTTATTCTGTCAATAGTCTCATAATTTGTTGAAATTAATTAAAAATCAGCCGTGTTCACAGAGTGCCTGCAATCCTATTACTGACCTTGCCCCATATTCTGACCTTCATTGTCTGCACTTTAAAAGTTAAAAAAATGCCTGGCTGATGTTTAATTAATTTAAGAAATTTAACATTGAAGTCTATTATAACGTTAGACATGTCAGTAAGAATCAACAGTCAGTATTCTAAAAGCCAGACTCACAGCTGTTTGGCTTGGCTAATCAGGGGCCACACCCAGGCCAGACCTTTATTTCACTTTAGACAGTCATGGCTTCGCCCAATGAATCCTGGGAAGTGTAGTTTGTGAAGGTGCTGAGAGTTGTTAGGAGATGCCTATTCCCCTGACAGAGCTCCAGTGGCCAGAGTGGTTTAACAATCAGTCCCTCTTCTGGGGATTGTAGGTCTGTGAGGGCAATAGGGCATCTCCTAGCACCTCTCAGCACCTTTCACAAACTTCCCAGGATTCTTTCAGGGATGCCATGACTGTCTAAAGTGAAATAAAGGTCTAGTGTGGATGTGGCCAGGGACAGCTTTGGTTTAAAATTGGGTGGGAGACTACGCATGCCTGCTGTAGAATAAAAAGGTCGGGGAAACCCTGAAAAATGATACTGTTCACAATGTTTTCCTTTTGGAAAGTAAAGGGGCTTTCCCTATGCCCAGTGCCCACTCACCCAATCCCCTCCCCTTCCTTTCTCTCCCTCTTCCACCTCCCCGCCCCTCCCTCTGGTCAGTTTCACGTTTCCTAAGCATGATTGTACAGGAGTAAATCCCATTGAACTGAAAAAACATGTAAAGTATCAAACCTGCTCTCCCTTCCTCATCCCTCTTACTCCTTTCCTCCTCCTTCCTTCAACCCTCCCTTCCTATCCCCTTCCCCTTCCAATCCCCTCTCCCCTCCTTCTTCCTTCCTCCTTCCCCCTCCTCTTCCCTCCCTCTCCTCTTCCTCCACGGTCAGTTTTACCTATTCTAAGCATGATTGCATGGGAGTAAATCCCATTGAACTCAATAAACATGCAAATGATCAGATCTGCCATGCCCTCCTCCCTCCAATCCCCTCCCCCCTTTCCCTTCCGTCCTCCTTCCCTTGTGTGTCCCTTCCCTCTTCTCCCATGGTCAGTTTCACCTACCCTAAGCATAATTGCAAGGGAGTAAATCTCACTGAACTCAATAAGCATGCAAATGATAAAACCTGCCCTCCTCCCCTCTCCTCCCCTCCCCTCCCAGAATGTTACCAAATTCTTCCAAGCTACACAGGAAATGGATTGGACTGTGAAAGACCAACCCAAACTGTGTTTGCATTTTTACAAATTTGTAGGGCAATACAACATCCCAGAGAGGAGGTCAGGTCTCCTGCTCCCCTGGTGCATTCACTATAGCTACCCAATTTCCCTGTTTTTTAAAGTTTGATAGAACTATCTGTGGGCTATAGGTACGTTCTTAAACTGCAAGGTTTTTTTTGCCTATTAATGAATCTATTCTATGTATGCATCAGCCTTCACCAATCCAGATGTGCCCTCCAGATGCTTTGGACAAACTCCAAAGAAATCCAAGCCAGCAAAGGAGTTGTAGTCCAAAAAATCTGGAGGGCATTAGGTTGACAAAGGATTAATTCATGTGTGAATTACTTCTGTGTAATTTTAGAGCTCTAAAGAGAAGTCAGAGCACTCACTCTTTGCTCAACATAGTCTACCTCAGAACCATGGGAAGGCATGAGTGCATTTCCACAAATTTCTCTTCTGAGTGCTACAAAAGGCCACAGCAGAAATTTTTTTTGAGTGGTATCCAATATTGGTCATACTTATGGCAGACACACTGTAGTCAATCAACTTAAATAATTTGGGCTGCAAGGCCATTTCCCATAAACTACAGCCACCTGCATCATATGTGATGTCAGGCATACGACAGGTATGGATACAGGTTCAGAGGAGCTCTTAATTGTTCCTTGAGAAGCAGGGCTCCTTTGCTGACAGGGAGCCCTGCTGAGATTGGTTGGACTAGGGAGTTTCTGATGGGGAACTCCCTAGTGCAGCTAAGGCTTTCTTTCTTTCTTCCTTTGGAGGAAGTGGTAGACATTCAAGTAACTTCCTCCAAATGGAGCATTTTCCCCTCTGCAAACATCTGCAGAGGGGAAAATACACTGTTTGGAGGAAGCAGTTTTCACAAGTATTCACAAACAGGACAATTATGTACTAGGGTAAACTGTGTACTTATATAGCTTCATAATGTGGCAGAGAATTTAGATAAGGCTGCATATAATCTTAAAGAGAAGATTAGTTAGCTTACTTAAGGAGGAAGTTCATTGCAAGTATTATCTATTTCACATTAATGACACCATTTCTTATAAATTACTGAGCAGGAGGAAGTGTGGTTGGTTTGTCTGTGATTGAGGGCAGTAGTTACAAAATAATTGCTATCTGAGGAGCCTCTGGACACGCTTCTTCATGACAACAAAATTAAGGACCAGAGTACCAGGTGACCGTGATGAGGGGGATCCCAATACATGTCTCTGTTTTATAAACAACTTTGTATCTATGCCCTGGAGTAGCAGCTTGATTTGGGTCTTACCTAAATGCATTTTTAAGTAGTGATGCATAAACCCCATTTCCCTTAAATCATATCTGGGCCATTATGGGTTGTATTCAACTAAGTCCTACTCAGAGTACTAGTTAAAATAAAGGAACCTAAGTTAGTCATATCCATTAACTTCAGTGGGTCTTCTCTTAATAGGACTAGCATTGAATATCACCCTGTGAGTTTTCCCTGGAACAATGGGGGTAAAGTTATAAATTGGCTTATAATGATTTCACACTTGTCAGGTTTTGTGATGTCACCTGAGAACTGTACTGTGGGATGTAGGCAGACAAGAATGTGGAGGAAGAAGAGATGTAAGCAGCTTCAGTGGTAGTCTGGCCTGCCAGACAGCAGTTGGGTGCTATATTAGAACAGAGTCATGTTTAAGTGATGCACATCATACATTGCTCCTCAGATCTTCTCCTAATGTCAAAGTGGACCTAATGCTGGTAAGTAACAGTATGGGTTCCTGACAGAAGCAGGAATTATAGGGGAAGGTGGCAAGGTTTACTCTAACATGCAGCTAGATACATTTTGTGCAGTGTCAAAAACTGTGCAGTGTGAAATAAGTTTTTGTGCAGTTGGGGTTATGGATTTAATAAGGAGCTAGGTAGTTTCTAAAAAACAAATCAATGAGAAAAGATAAAAAGAAATAGAAAATAAAGATGAATGCTGGTTTATTTCAAATCTTCATAACCCTATATTAATAGTATGTTATGAAACCAATTAGTTGACTAGTCAAAAACATTTATTGATTCATATTGAATTCTACTTACAGTATGTAAGTATACAATTGTTACATACCAGTACAAAACAAACACAGAACTTAACTGTGGATTGGGGCAGGCGCATACTTGAGTGTTAACAGTACAGTAGTAGGTATTGCATCAGTAGATTCTTGATGTTCATCAGTAGGTGCAGATGACAACATAGCTGCAAATGTTATGTTGGCAGGTAGTGTATGAGGACATCGGCTAGCAAAACCATTGTCAATGGTGGTTGTGGTGAACTGTTGGATGCTGCCAGCCACCGCTGCAGAGAGTTGGTTTTTCACCAGCCGGCTTGGATTGATGTTTTTTCATTCTGGTATCAAGTGGTACAACAATAGACTTTGGAAAAGAAACTTCCAGGTTGAAAGGTCATACAAAGGATTAGCAACTAAAGGACTGAATGGAACGTATGGATTAAAAGAAAACAGTAAAACCAGTTTTTCTCCTCTGTCCCTAACTAAACATCCCTACAAACGCAAACTTTGAGCTTGTCCTAGCCAGCAAGGAACTCTTTCCAAATGCAAAGTCTTCATTTTAGTCGTCAGCCTCCCGTGGTTCAAAAACTGTCTCCAGCAGCTACAGTTCTCCTTGGGTCTTGAAGTGACTCATTCCTGTCAGCCCTTTAATACAACTTAGGCCAGGTAGCACAGTTATTTCTCTCTCAGCAAGCAGCTTGGAAAATCACATGATAGGCCCCTAACTCTTCTTTCAGTCTTTGCGCAGGCTCCTTACCCTTCCTTCTCCAATCCTACTGTTTTCTCATAAGAGCAGCTGCAGCATAAGGCAGGCAGGTGTCTGTTGTGTCATGCTACAGTTCCCAGGATTCCTGGAGCTTTGTTCGTGTTTGCCAGTATTAGTTTTGCCCTTCATCTCCTGGAAAACTAATCCTTAAAGAAGACTCATGTCACATGACTAGACTTCTGGAAAGCTCAATTCAACAGAAGACAATAGCTCAGAGAGACTTTGGCCACATTCACACTGTACATTTATTCCACTATTATTCCATTTTAAACAGTCATGGTTTCCCCCAAAGAATTCTGGGAAGTGTAGTTTATGAAGGATACTGAGAGTTGTTAGGAAAGCCATAGTCCCCTTACAGGCTGGCAATTCCCAGAGTTCTTCACAACACCCCTTCCCAGGATTCTTTGGATTCAGCTGAACGTTAAAAAGACTAAAGTAATGACAACAGAAGATTTATGCAACTTTACAGTCGACAATGAGGACATTGAACTTGTCAAGGATTATCAATACCTTGGCAAAATTATTAACCAAAATGGAGACAATAGTCAAGAAATCAGAAGAAGGCTAGGACTGGGGAGGGAAGCTGTGAGAGAACTAGAAAAGGTCCTCAAATGCAAAGATGTATCACTGAACACTAAAGTCAGGATCATTCAGACCATGGTATTCTCGATCTCTATGTATGGATGTGAAAGTTGGACAGTGAAAAAGGCGGATAAGAGAAAAATCAACCCATTTGAAATGTGGTGCTGGAGGAGAGCTTTGCGCATACCATGGACTGCGAAAAAGACCATAATTGGGTGTTAGAACAAATTAACCAGAACTGTCACTAGAAGCTAAAATGATGAAACTGAGGTTATCATTCTTTGGACACATAATGACAAGACATGATTCACTAGAAAAGACAATAATGCTGGGAAAAACAGAAGGGAGTAGAAAAAGAGGAAGGGCAAACAAGAGATGGATTGATTCCATAAAGGAAGCCACAGACCTGAACTTACAAGATCTGAGCAGGGTGGTTCATGACAGATGCTCTTGGAGGTCACTGATTCATAGGGTTGCCATAAGTCGTAGTCGACTTGGAGGCACATAACAACAACAACAACATCCCCTTACTCCCCCATTCTTTTCAAGGCACCTGCATTTTTCTTGCTCCCACAGTGTCTTTTTCATTTCCCCAAATTTCCTGTTTTTCTTCCTCTGTTAATTTTTCTTCCATCTTTCATGCTCTTTCTTTGAGTTACAAAAAGTTTGGGGGTGGGCAGTATGTTGGCTACTTGTGCAGCAGGAAAAAAGTTTAGAATAAACCCTGGAAGATGGCAGGGCTTGAATTGGGAGGTCATTCCCAAACAACCCACAGACAAAATGGGAATATTAACACTGAACTATAATGCAGAGATCATCAGATAGGAAGGCCAGTTTTACAGAATGAGTAAAATGTTACTCAGAATGAGTAAAGTATTACTCTGTAATAGAGTTCTGGCCATGAACCAACGTCTGCTATAGGCCTTGCCAGCCTGGTCTGCTAAATCTTGATCACCAGTGCTGTTTTGGTAAAAATGTGCAAGTACTCATATGTTAATAAAACAGCTGTGGGTGCTAGCCCATAATGATTGCCATAGGCAGCAAAACAAGAGGTGTTGGTAGCCTATACTGGTGACTACTGTCACAAAAAAAGCTGATCACAAACAGGCAGAAGTGAGGCATGAATTTGCATGTTTTGGTATGAATTATGTTTGGAGTAAAAGCTTAAGGGTAAATATATTCAACATAATAAATATGACAGAATTAGAAACAGTGAAAATGTGTATTATGAACCCCTTATTTGCAAACTTTGTTAATATCACTTCTAAGCAGTACTAAAGTTAAATTACTATTTATAAAAACAAACAGGCAGTTTGTAAAACAATCCAGTTTATAATTTTGTAGTGATTCAGGACCCAGAGACACAGACACATATATCCTATCAAGAGATTACAGAATAAATCTTTCTGCAGTGAATGGAAGCAGGCTGTATGGTTCCATTAGATGATTCCCTCTTTAGATGTACACAAATACTGTAAAATGTCATTTATTACTTTTATTTGTAAATATTCTTGAGTATTTTCTCTTTCATGTACCTGCAAAAAAGGTGCTACACTAAATCAGAGTTAGAAAATCCCAATACAATAAGCAAAATGTATATAAGTGTTATTTACTTCCAAACTTGATTTGACTAAGTACTAACCATGTGCTTGACAATCACGTTGGAGATTAGACATGTGGTTGAGAAAGAGAAACAGTGACCTACAGTAACTGACTATACAGACATTTGGGCAGGGTTCAGCTGATCATTCATTAATCCCAAATTAAACATGTATGTGAGGAACACCCTTCATTTAACTTTGAAAGTTAATAGAGCGGCATGTTATTCTGACATGCCAATACATGAAAGAAAATAGGTTTATGTGGAACAGCCAAGAATGAATTCTTGGTCTACCATGGTTAATATGCATGTGAGGCTGTGTGTCTATGTATGCACATTTATATTAAATAGCACTGACTGAATAGTTCTCAGGGAACCATTTATCTGGGGGAAGGAGAAACAGCTTCATAAACTGCAGTCCTAAAACACACTTAGTTGGGACTAAATCTAAGCATCATCGCTTAGCCCTTGTGTGGAATGCCTATTTAGTACGTAATTGCTCCTTTTACCTTGAATAATTTTTCTAACTGGATTTAATAAAAACTTTGCTGAATATTTTGTTCTGTGGCTTGATTCTGAATAAACATTGTTTTGTGTATTCAATGTTCCAAACACAAATCTATTGTAGGAGGAAGATGCTTCCTTCTGACATGATACGAAGCTCCTATGGTATGTTTATTAATAGCAAAATCATGTGGATGGAGCCAACTGCATGGGGAATTCTTATTCTAGAAATGAGGTCTTGTAATCTGCATAATGTTGTAGGATGCAGCAAAAGTTATAAATAGGCAACACAATCCAGAGAGTTCAGTACACTCCCCATTCCTTGCAATGTAAGGAGCTGATTACGTGCACAAAGGGACTGTGTATTAGAATCAATTCCTCCACTGAAATTAGGGAAGAGACCATTCCTGGCTAGTAAGCACAGGGAGCACATAGAACATCCTATACCTAGAACAATTCAGGGAGAGAAGATACCATAAATATGAATGATATATGTATACATTTCAGACTCTTGCTTTTGAGACAAACTGTAGTCCTGACAATTTCACAGAACTAAGGAAAGTTTTTAGGGGGAGGGCAGTAAAACAGGAGTAATTAGTGGCAACACTTGGTAACTACAGTTTATGAGCTATAAAATACCAAGGCTGCCTTTCCCCAGTTCAGTTTATGTTACTGAATCTTCTCATGTTCAGATGGCATCATGAATGGAAGTTACAACAGCTCTTGAGAATGTAATATGGTAAATTCTGTATATGATCACATTTAATCTCAAACACAATAAATTTAGAGAAAAGGTATTCGTGATTTGCAGGTTCCAATGTGAATATTGGCTTATTTTATCTATTCACTCAATTTGTTCACTGCCCTTCATCCGTAAAAGTTCCCAGAAGCAGTATGGCCTGAACTGAAAGAAAAATTTGCTTGCTGGCTGTAAAGCTCCACAAAGAGAAAGGCAAAACACTCCTTTATGCTATAGGGGAAGAAGCCAGCAATGTACATACATCCTTTACTTTTGTTGAAGAGAGCCATAAGGACAACTTTGAGAGTGTTCTGGCCAAGTCAGATGCCCATTTCATCTACAAGATGAATTTGGTTTTTGAGAGGGCTCTGCTTCTGTTATAGAATAGTAGAATAGTAGAGTTGGAAGGGGCCTATAAGGCCATCAAGTCCAACCCCCAAGAGACAGCACAGAAACCTTGAGAAACTGTTGAATCATTTGTTAGAGCCTTTTATGAACAGAATGAATACTGAGTTTGTTCATAAAAAGGAACTGCACCTTACAGAGCACTTGGTGCTAAGCAAAGGGCTTTCTGAAATAATGCAGCTAATAGAGATCTCAGTCTTTCACAAAGCCATAGAGATGCCAAAGCAATCAGAACTGGGCAAAACCCAGAATAAGGAGCAAAGAGAAATTGGGAATGACTGTGAAAAATTAGCCTTGACTTCAGAAAACACTAGATGTAGTTGCAGCAGCCATTTTGAAAAGAGCAAACACAACTCATGTCTCTGGAGAATCAACAGAAAAGAAAACTCCCAAAAGCAGTCTCGGTATTTAAAAAGAAGTCTGCAGCAAAAAGAAACACTATTTCTGATTGCTCAATTAATACAAGGGGGTTGACCCGTGGCACCAAGGAGCTTGGTTCAACTGGTACTCTGTATATGCCCTGGCATCATGTGTTTATTTTAGCTTTGTTCTGAACACTGAGCATGGTGACACTGCAAAGAATCAGAGGAAGCTGTGGCAATTCAAGCTAAGTATCCTCCAATCAGAGGAAATCCAACTTGTTCCAGCCAACTATCCTATACATAGAAACTAATGTACAGGGAAATTTACCTGTTGTAACTGAAAAGCATTATTAGCCCCTGATATGTCCACTGTATCTAATACAAATAGATACCCTTATTTAGCATTACTGAACTCTGGACAGAAATGGAGGCATCCTCTGGCAAATACTTTCTCCTGGTATTTGGATTAAATCTCAATTTACATTTCATGGGAATTTTTTCACCTGTCCCCAAAAGGGGCACCTCAGTAACTTGGCTGCAAGTTCTGATTGGCCAGAGGCTCCTTGTGACCATTCAGCCACTAGTAGCGGGGAACTTGCACTGATGTATCTATAATGACCCAGTATTTGAATTAATTAACATTTAATATCACTTCTATCCAGCCACATCCTTAATGAATCCACCTTTTGTATCAGAGCTCCATGTTTCTCTCCAGGTAGGTTTTTTTGCCTAGGAGTTGCACACCACTCTGGTTCAGTCTTCCCCATCCATTCCATACTCCATAGAGATCGTCAAGCCTGCTCTGACCCCACCCACCTGTCGATCTCCTGACATAATAGTGACATCAAGTGGTGCTGCTCTTTGAAGCCTCGACTGTTGGGACTTCAGAGTGCAGCAGTGGGGTTGTTTGAAAATCCTTTGCAAAGGGCTTTGAAACAACCACATTGCTCCTTTCAACGCAGAGCATGCATTGGTCAAGGAAGGGGAAGCAATTTCCATTCAATGGGAACTACTTTTCCATCCCACAGATTTTCTTTGAAGCATCCTGCTGCTTGTTTACCTTTCTGAAGGCCTAAATCTAAAAGGCTTTCTTTGACTGTTTATGCCTATTCCCTGCCTTTTAAATTCAAGCTTTCAGAGGTGTACACAAACAGCACAAAGCTTCAAAGAGCATAGCTGGGATGGGTAAGTGGTTCTCATTGAATGGAAACTGCTTCCCCTTCCTTGAACAAGGCATGCTCTGAGGTAGAAAGGAGCAATGAAGCTGTTTCAAAGCCCTTTGCAAAGAGCATCCTGGTAGAGCATCCTTCAGCAAGGCACACTCTGAGGTTTAAACTTTGCCAATGGAGAAAGAAAGGCGCCTTTCAAGCATAGATGGCAGACAGGACTAAGCATTTTGCAAGGGGAGAGGAAAAAGAAAGGTGCATTTCCCCAAGCATAGGCAACTGGCGGGACTTCTTCCACTCTCCACTGATGCTTGCAAAAGGTACCTTTCTTTCTCTGTTTTCTGTTACTTCCGTCCCACAGCCAATGCCTGCAAAAAACCCGGGGCTGCTTGCCCTGAATGTGCACACCTGTTCTCAAAAGGGAACAGGTGTGCACAGCCAAACTGAGCAGGATTTAACCCCTGACAAGCAGGGTACACATTTATCTAGGCCTTAAAAAGCGTAATAAAGCTATAGTCGATGAGAAAAAATGTAATTCCAACACTAGAGGGCCTTCTTCTGAAAGTGACAATTGTCAACGTTTTTTCCAAAATTGGATGCTTAAAGTGGTTTCTGGCAAACACTTTTGTCAAACCAGAATGCTAAAGTGACATTTATTTTGTCTTCAGAATATTGTTATTTTGAATCACAAGTGCTTCTGAGCCTTTTTAAAGGAAGATGACAGAACTCAGACAAAAATGGAGTCACTGTCTTCATGGATGACATCTTAATAAATGGCACATCAATGGAAGTCATTGACAAAACACTGGCCAATTTATCCACTCCAACTGTAGAGGAATCTCTTTCCAAAGTGATCTGACCTAGAAAAAGTTGCTGCTTCAGATTACCAAGCAAACAGAAGTTATGACAATTCTATAAAAATTGCAATTTGGTGTGAGAACTACCAGATCTACAGCCAGAGGCTGAACTAAAGCCTTTTAAAATCAATAGGAGCCTGCCAGCAGTGCTCTGAGGTCTTGGGAATCAATCATTTGAGTTGATTAATGCTGTCACTTCCATGCTGTTAGCTGTGAGCAAGATAACAAAATACAATTAGCATTTTGCAAATACAAAATGGTCTGCTTCTAATATATTAGTTTAATAATTGTCTAGTCTCTTGTCCATTAGTTCTTTTCTTTTTATATATTCTAAAGCTATTTACCTCATTGTGAAATGTTATTCTGAAAGATGCACTTGTTAACCAGCAGGGTTTTCCTCAATGTTCTAACTTATTGTTAGAATTAACATACAGGCAATGAATCATTTCTTCAGTGATTCATAAATATACACAAGAATTCAAGTGAGCATTGAATAACTAAGGCTGCAATCCAATACATGTCTACTCAAAAGTAAGCTCCATTGGGTGCAATGGGACTTACTCCCAGGTAAGTGTGTATTGGATTGCAGCCTAAGTCTAGTCAGTAAAGGGATAATGTGATGAATCATCCATTTGCTCTTGGAGAGAGAGATCTGCGTAATCTTTTCTTTTCATTCAATACCCAAAGTTAAGTCTCTCTGGGCTCTTGCTATTTCTGCTTCTAGGTATCCATTGACCGTAGTATTTCTAGTATGCAGGCAAATCCCATTCCTTGATTCCCCCTATGATATCATTGCTAAGTGACATTTGACAAAATGTTTCCTGCGTTTTGCTCCTTCCATTTGGCACCATCCACGCGCTGTCACTTTTCTTTCTGATTTGTGACAACCTCAATACATTGTTTGCTGTGTTTGGCTCCCAAGGAGGCACAACCCATTGCCAGGAGGAGATCTATGCTAAGGTTGTAATGCTTTGTAGGCAAAATGATATGTTGCCTCTCTTTTCAACCCCTCCTTACTTTTTCATAATCTAGAACTAAGTGTTTCAAATCCCTTTGTCAATCCATTTAGAAATCCCTATGGAAAGATAAAATAACAGTATCTGAAGCTTCCAACCAAGGCACTATGTGCACAAAGTGAATAGGCTAAAATGTCTTTTTAACTGTGTTTGCCAAGACAAAGCCACAATTATATGAATGGCTGTTAATTTTTTTATATCTGAATTTCTGCACAACAGTGTGTTGAAAATCTCAACAGTTCTTAATGATATGCTTGTATTTTCCTTGTGTATTTATTTTTCATGCACAAATGCGCAATAGATTCTATCTGGTTGATAATAAGCATCACTGTTTGCTTTGATGACTTTTCGTATCAGCCCAAACTGTGTTGAGGCAGTGATGTCATTGGTATGCTCCATCACAGGCTCAGATGCCAAAATAGTGTGCCACTGCACTGCAAGATGTGCTGTAGAAGCATTACATCAGTATTAGGGGCCTGGGAGCTTGTCAGAATGAAGCCCTTAATTTGAGATGAGGAAGGCATTTGTTGCTGCTGGACTTTTGAGGCGATAGATCTTTCTTGAGGTCTGTCTAGCTCACCGCTTCAACATTTGATTACTTATTTTAACAATCTCATTCTGTACAGTTTGGATTTATTTCTTGAAGGCTGTGGACTGAAACTTTAGAAAATATTTACATCCATTTTGAAATGAATGGTCTCCATGCCATTTAGTAGTAAACAGAGGCTTCATTCATTGTTGGGATATGTAATACCTGTCAGTTTATTTATTTATTTTATTATTTTTATTTATTTTTTAATTTATATCCTGCTCTTCCTCCCAGCAGGAGCCCAGGGCGGCAAACAAAAGCAGTAAAAACACTTTAAAACATCATAAAAACAGACCTTAAAATACATTAAAACAAAACAACTTTAAAAACATTCTTTAAAAAAGCTTTAAAAACATCTTAAATAAAAAGGGTTAAAAACATATTGTGTAGAAAAAAAGTTTTAAAAAAACCATATTAAAAGCAATTCCAACATAGATGCAGACTGGGATAGGTCTTAACTTTAAAGGCTTGTTGAAAGAGGAAAGTCTTCAATATGCACCAAAAATATAACAGAGATGGTGCCTGCCTAATATTTAAGGGGAGGGAATTCCAAAGGGTAGGTGCCAACACACTAAAGGTCCGTTTCCTATGTTGTGCAGAATGGACCTCCTGATATGATGGTATCTGCAGGAGGCCCTCACCTGAGGGGTAAGACGGTCTTTCAGGTATCCTGGTCCCCAGCTGTATAGGGCTTTGTACACCAGAACTAGAACCTTGAACTTGGCCTGGTAGCAAATGGGCAGCCAGTGCAATTCTTTCAGCAGCGGGGTGACATGTTGGCAATACCTTGCCCCAGTGAGCAGTCTCACCCCCGCATTTTGCACCAGCTGCAACTTCCAGAACAACCTCAAGGGCAGCCCCACATAGAGCACATTACAGTAATCCAGCCTGGGGGTTACAAGTGCGTGGACAACAGTGGTCAGAATATCCCGGTCCAGAAACTGCCGCAACTGTCTAATCAGCCGAAGCTGGTAAAAGGCACTCCTAGCCACGGAGGTCACCTGGGCCTCTAGCAACAAAGATGGATCCAGGAGCACCCCCAGACTACAAACTTCCTCTTTCAGAGGGAGTATGACCCCATCCAAAGCAGGCAACTGACCAATTACCCGAACTCGGGAACCAGCAACCCACAGTGCCTCTGTCTTGCTAGGATTCAGACTCAGTTTATTGGCCCTCATCTAGCCCACCACCGAGTCCAGGCACTGGTCCAGGGCTTGTACAACCTCTCCAGATTCAGATGTTACAGAGAAATAGAGCTGGGTATCATCAGCGTACTGCTGACACCTCGCCCCAAACCTCCTGATGACTGCTCCCAAGGGCTTCATATAGATGTTAAACAGCATGGGGGACAAGATGGTACCCTGAGGCACCCCACAGCACAACTGCCAGGGGGCCGTAAGACAGTCACCCAATACTATTCTCTGAGGGCGACCTTGGAGATAGGATCAAAACCACTGTAAAACAGTTCCTCCAATACCCATCTCACCAAGTCGGCCCAGAAGGATACCATGGTCAATGGTATCAAAAGCCACTGAGAGATCAAGTAAGAATAACAGGGTCTGTTTCATCCAAGACTACTTGCAATTGCTGCACCACAACCCTCTCAATCACCTTCCCTAAAAAGGGGGTATTTGCAAGCGGGCGGTAGTTGTCAGAAACCAATGGGTCCAAGATGGGCTTTTTCAGGAGTGGTCACATCACCGCCTCTTTCAAGGCGGCTGGAACCACTCCCTCCCGCAATGATGCGTTGACCACACTCTGGATCCACTTGGTCAACCCCCCTCAGCAAACTATAATAAGACAAGAGGGTCAAGGGTCAAGAGGACACGTTGCTGGCCGCATCATCGCAAGCACCTTGTCTATGTCATCAGGCCGCATCAACTGAAACCAATCCCAAGAAGTTGCAGCAGACATTGCACTGGACATCTCATTGGGGACTACAGTAGATGTGGATGGGGCATCAAGTCTGCTACGGAGGTGAGCAACTTTACCCTCAAAGTGCCTTGCAAACAATTCACAGTGGGCCTCCGAAGGGTCTAAAACTCCATTTCCTGGAGTTGATGTCAACAGACTCCTGACAATATGGAAAAGCTCCACTGGACTCATTTACATGAGCATTTCCACCTTTCCACATGTTGGCCTCATATATTCAAAGATATCTATGCAATCTCCAGGTTTTATTGATTTTCTCTGTGTTTTGTTGACAAATAAAAAATGTTTTGTGTTTTATCTATAATTTTAGGTGAAGTGTTCTATAAGTCTTTGGAAATAAAAAAATATTTATTACAATAAAATAAAAGAAATGCAGATCCAAATCACAATTAAACATGCACATTTCTGGAAGATGTGGAAATGAACGTTCATGCAATTTAAACTGCATTGTGTTCCTCAATAAGAAAATATCCTTAATTTGTGCAAACTCTGTTATGGGGGGCCATGGATACATGTAATGATTTAAAACTGATTTAAAGCCACATCATATTCCCCTTTGGCAAGCACATCTCCAAGCAGATTATGAACTGTATTGGGAGGAGAAAGAAAAATGAAGTGTGCCCTCTTTTTAAGGTATGTTTGCATGGTCTCTTACACTACTATGTAATTCAGTCTCTTTACACATTTTCTTTTAAACAAAAGATGTTGATCTATCTGTAAAACAAGTTACAAGTGGTGTCTAGGCTATATAAAAAAGAAAAAGAAAAAAAGCAACAATACTGCCGTGTGAGAAGGTTTGCAGGAGAGAGACAGGTGAGGACCACCTCAGAGCCTGCTCTAGCAGGACTCCCTCATACCCCCAGGCAATCAAGTATCAATGGTACTGTGAGAAGGATTCCAGAATTAAGAGATGAAAACCACCTCAGAGCCTGTTTGCGCTGGACTCTCACTCTCAGGATCTACCATCTACTGTATTGTAGGAAGGATTGCAGAAGATAGAGAGAGGAATATATGCAAAGACCACCGCAGAGCTGGATTTCTCTTCTCCACCACAGGGCTATTTTACTATCCACTACCCTGTGGAAAGGATCCTGATGACATTTCTATCATATTGTTTATTGTGGTTTCTAAAAAGATAGTTTAATATCTCCTGTAAGCCACCTTGGGAAGACTTGTTTCCTGAAAGGTAGGCTATAAATAACTGTAGTGAATAAATAGCAAATAAACATGCCCAAAATTTGAGAATGAACAGCAACAATAAGGGTTAGCACTAGTAAACCTGCATTTGGAGTACTAAGCTAAATCCTGGGTGCCACCGTTCAGAACTCAAGAGAAGAGTCATAAGGCTGAAAAGAGATATAGCAGGCATGATAATTTAACTCATGGAAAGAAGAACTGTGGAGGAGTGGCAAGTTCAGAGTTTGACCATTTTTATAAGGATGTGAGATGGAAGAGGTTGGACAATTGTTAAACGCATCCACTAAGTACAGAATAAGAAGCCATGGCTAAGATTCAATGAGCTAGTTGAATTAACAGAAGGAGTACATGCCCTTTGGCATATTTGACTTGTTGCTTAATTGACCAACCAAAGCCATTTGACAAACTGCTTTTGAAACTCCCATGTGATACAAAAGTACTTTGCCGTGTGCTAAAGGGGAATGTTGGTCGCTATTTAAGAATAATGGATTTAAAGTCCTGTTGAGCAGCACTGCTTCACAGCTCTTTGTGTCCTGTCTAATGGAGCTTTAAGGCAAAAGCAGTTAAATGTAAACTGTAGGAAAACTGTCCTAAAAATAAAAAAAACTGCTCAGCATTAGAACAAGCTGCCAGCAGAGGTTGCTCGATCTTTTTTTTTATCAGTTTGGGGCAGGTTTGTACTTATCTGCTGCCATCCACCCCATCACCTTCTTCTCATGCTTCCCCAGACCTCTTTGCTGCCGCTGGTACCTACTATCATTACAATTTCTGCTTGCCACCATTTTAATTTGGGATGTGTATGCATACAAAACAAGGCATCATACATATATATACAAACACAGTATCACCTTTAAAATAGCATCAAAATGGACAGTTACAGAAGAACAGGAGGAATGGACAGCAGTTTGCAAGTATGGCAACAAGGTGTACTGGAGAGTAAATGTGTTTAGAAAAGGGAATTCTGGCATGTACAGCCTATCATGGCATAGCACAACAGAGGTGGTAAAACTAGTTTTCTGTTTTAACCATCATCCTAGCTGCAGCACCCATGATAGGCAGCACTAATTGGAAATCCATTGTTCATCCCTAGCCTATTACACCAGAATATGAGTATTTATTTGTTTAAATTTGCATCCTGCCCTTCCTCACAGAGGAGCCCATTATATGCATCTCTGCGCAGACATGGGCTTGGATCCAGAGTACATGAGCAGGATTTCCACTGATTCCCCTTTCCCACTGTAGCTCTCTGAAACACACAATGCGCAGAGGGTCTCCCAAACTTCAGGAGTGGCTTTTAGGAGACAAAGGAACACAGTGGGGAGGAAATGGTGAGAAAGCACTGTTGCATGAATAGAATTCCATTTCTGTTACTCTGGATCAAAGCCATAGCTTTTACCCACTTTGAAGAACATCCTCAAATCACTATTTGAAGTGAGAACAGCCATTTTCAAATAAGTCTACAAACATTTGCTGTATATTCTCCTGCTGTTGCCAAGAAATCCTTAAAATCAGCCAGTAATGCAGGGTTCTTTGACGGGTTATCTTTTGTGGCCCCATTATGATATGTTGTGTTGTATTTTATTGTCCTACTCTGTTTTGAATAGTTTTAATTGTATTGAATGCCAGATTTTTTAAATGTATCAGCACAATCTTTCAGACCTGGGACAATCAGCAAACAATAATATGAGTGTGATGTTGTAAATAATTTGCTGCTTACCCAGTGGCCTGTACTCTTATAAAAATATGTTCTGGATAATCCACATCTTTATCAAGCTCCACTCACTTGCACTGGCCATATGTAGATTAATCACAGAACGAAACCCAAAATGTTTATTCAATGCAGCAAAATTAGCTTCTGTTCATATGATAAATTTATTTATTTATTTATTATACTTGTATACTGCCTCATAGCTGAAGCTCTCTGGGCGGTTTACAGTAACTAAAAACAAATGCAATTTAAAATACATCTTTTAAAAAAACAATTTAAAACACAATTTAAAAATTTAAAACAATATAAAAACACATGCTAAAATTGTGTGTTTCTTGCATGTTAAAATCCTGCATTTTTGGGAGGTATACATATAGGGTCTTTCCAGAGACTTACCATTGTTTGTAGTATAGTTGATGTTTGATCCAACATCTTTAAGAGTGAAGTTGTAGCTGATTGTCCGCACCTTTGGTCACATGTCACTGTTATTAGAGTGCAAGTGCGAGGTTTTTCTTTTCACACTAATGGTGGGTTGTGCCTGAACTGAGAAACGTTCTGGGGCTGTGGTCATGTTTCTTATGTATCCTTGTATTTACTTCCTCCATTAAGTAAATGTTGGAGTTGTAAGTATGCGCATGGGAATAGCCCTTCCACTTTTCTTTTTAAAATGCCAAGTATTCCATAATTCTAATCTTGTGGGAGTATAGGAGATTACAAGAAGTTAGATAAGAGAAACTATGAAACCCCACAGCTACTACAGTTTGTCGCTGAACTCCCTTTGCTATCTGCCATCTCTCTCTTATGAACTGAGCTCACAAAGTGACATCTCACACTGATCAGAAGGAAGTAGACATCTCTAAAACCATGCCCACTAACACCTACCCTCTCCACACAGAAACTAGGATGATGCTTGTACCTTTAATGAAAGTTGGATTTTTTTGTGGTAGAAGAAAAAATTGGGGTTTTTTTGGAGGACATTATTCTGGAATACTAGCTGAATAATGACAATGTTGTGTGGTTTGTTGTTGTTGTTATGTGCCTTCAAGTCGATTACGACTTATAGCGACCCTATGAATCAGCGACCTCCAAGAGCATCTGTCATGAACCACCCTGTTCAGATCTTGTAAGTTCAGGTCTGTGGCTTCCTTTATGGAATCAATCCATCTCTTGTTTGGCCTTCCTTTTTTTCTACTCCCTTCTGTTTTTCCAGCATTATTGTCTTTTCTAGTGAATCATGTCTTCTCATGATGTGTCCAAAGTATGATAACCTCCGTTTCATCATTTTAGCTTCTAGTGACAGTTCTGGTTTAATTTGTTCTAACACCCAATTATTTGTCTTTTTCGCAGTCCATGGTATGCGCAAAGCTCTCCTCCAGCACCATATTTCAAATCAGTTGATTTTTCTCTTATCCGCCTTTTTCACTGTCCAACTTTCACATCCATACATAGAGATCGGGAATACCATGGTCTGAATGATCCTGAGTTTGGTGTTCAGTGATACGTCGGGTGACTAAGGTGACAACAACTGTGGTGGGTTTGGATCAAACTCTGTTCGCTACCTGAGGTATGGCAGGCACGGCGCTGAAGCGGCTAATGGCGGAATATAAACGCCCTGCAGGAGAAAGAAAGCATCGCCCCAAGGGAAGGAGAGGCTGCTGCTGCTGTGCTGCTGCTGCTGCGGGACCACCACCTCCACCACCCTTCCCAGAGGGACTTCTGCCTGGCAGGACCAGGCCCCAGGTACCCAGCCAGCCAGGACTGATTTACCACCTGTCCCTCTTTGGAGGGATACATAAGCCGGCTGGCTGAGGTGGCCTGGGAGACCCAGGCCCTGCAGGAGAAAGAAAGCATCGCCCCAAGGGAAGGAGAGGCGGCGGCGGCGGCGGCGGCGGCGGCGGCGGCGGCGGCGGCGGCGGCGGCGGCGGCGGCGGCGGCGGCGGCTGCTGCTGCTGCTGCTGCTGCTGCTGCTGCTGCTGCTGCTGCTGCTGCTGCTGCTGCTGCTGCTGCTGCTGCTGCTGCTGCTGCTGCTGCGGGACCACCACCTCCACCACCCTTCCCAGAGGGACTTCTGCCTGGCAGGACCAGGCCCCAGGTACCCAGCCAGCCAGGACTGATTCTTACCACCTGTCCCTCTTTGGAGGGATACATAAGCCGGCTGGCTGAGGTGGCCTGGGAGACCCAGGCCCTGCAGGAGAAAGAAAGCATCGCCCCAAGGGAAGGAGAGGCTGCTGCTGCGCTGCTCCTTTCTTTTTTTTTACTTTTTGTTGGTGTGTTGATGCAATTTGAGATGAATGGGTGCCTGATTATATGAATGTATGTTTGTTTATATGCTGTATATATGGCTGTATATATAGCTGTTTTTATACGTTTAATTGTTGTATATTTTAGTTGTATTATGTGCTTCAGAGAGAGTTTTATCCATCAGGCGGGGAGACTTGAGGGGGCCCCAATTGCCGTAGTGACGGGCAAAGGAAGGTATGGCGCTGTGAGAAGGACGTGCCAGGTAAGGGGAACGCGGTCCAGACATGTTGTGGCTGTGCCTTGTTCCGGTCCTTCCCACACCCGCAAGGTCGTTGGTAGTCCTATCAGCCAACTCTCAGATCTCCAGTTGCTGTTATTAAATGCCAGATCGGTATATAATAAAACCTCCCTCGTCCACGATTTGATTGTGGATGAGGCAGCCGATCTGGCATGTATAACCGAGACCTGGGTGGGTGAGCAGGGAGGAGTTGGTCTCTCTCAGCTCTGCCCACCGGGGTACCTGGTCCAGCATCATGGTAGATCTGAGGGTCGGGGAGGTGGGGTTGCTGTCGTCTATAAGAGTTCCATCTCACTCACCAAGCACCATGTTCATTCAGTTACTGGCCTGGAGTGTTTACACCTTGTGTTGGGCCAGAGGGACAGGCTGGGAATCCTTTTGGTGTACCGCCCACCTTGCTGCCCAATGGCTTCCCTAACTGAGCTGGCGGAAGTGGTCTCGGATATATTGTTGAGGTCCCCCAGACTAATAGTACTGGGGGATTTCAACATTCATGCCGAGACCACTTTGTCTGGCGCGGCTCAGGACTTCATGGCTTCCATGACAGCCATGGGGCTGTCTCAATATGTTAGTGGTCCTACACATGTATCGGGGCACACTCTAGACCTTGTTTTTGCTACTGAGCATGGGGAAAGTGATCTGGATGTGGGGAGTTTTACAACACTCCCTTTGTCATGGACAAAGCAGAGACCACTGCTTGCTGAAGTTTAGACTTTCAGTAACCTCTTCCCTCTGCAAGGGTGGGGGACTTATTAAAATGGTCCGCCCCCGGAGACTAATGGATCCTGAAGGTTTTCAAAGGGCTCTGGGGGATTTTCCGGCTGATAGGACTGGCGCTCCTGCTGAAGCCCTGGTCGCTCTGTGGAATACGGAGATGACCCGGGCTGTAAACACGATCGCTCCTGCACGCCCTCTCCTGTGTAGAGCTCATACAGCTCCATGGTATACTCCGGAGCTGAGAGCGATGAAGCAAGATAGGAGGAGGCTTGAGCGGAAATGGAGACGAACTCCCGACGGATACAATTATGCGCTGGTTAGTGCTTCGACTAAGCTCTATGTAGGAGCAGTGAAGGCAGCTAAAAAACATCATTTTGCTGCCACTATTAAATCATCTCTTTGCCGCCCAGCGGAGCTCTTTCGAGTTGTCCGGGGGCTTCTCCATTCAAATCCTCCGGACAGGGTGGAATCATCGGAGGCCCGCTGTAATCAGTTTGCCGATCACTTCCAGAATAAGATCTCATGTATCCGCCGGGACCTAGACTCTCAAGTTATAGCAGTAGATCCTAGTGAGGTGTCCGGAGCACAGTCTTGTCCTGTTTTGTTGGATGAGCTTCAGTTGGTTCAACTCGAGGACGTGGACAAGGTGCTTGGACAGGTACGTGCAACCACTTCGGTACTGGATCCTTGCCCCTCCTGGCTGATAAAAACTAGCAGGAATGGAACAGGTAGCTGGGCCAAGGAAGTGATAAATGCCTCTTTACGAGAGGGAGTGGTCCCGGGCTGTCTGAAAGAGGCAGTGGTGAGACCACTCCTGAAAAAGCCTTCCTTGGACCCAGACAATTTTAACAGCTACAGGCCAGTGGCGAATGTTCCATTCCTGGGCAAGGTCTTGGAACGGGTGGTTGCTGGCCAGTTCCAGGCGCTATTGGATGAAACCGATTTTCTAGATCCATTTCAATCGGGTTTTAGGCCCGGTTTTGGCACTGAGACAGCCTTGGTCGCCCTGTACGATGACCTATGTCGGGAAAGAGACAGAGGGAGTGTAACTCTGTTGATTCTCCTTGATCTCTCAGCGGCTTTTGATACCATCGACCATGGTATCCTTCTGGAGAGGCTCGCGGAGTTGGGAGTTGGAGGTACTGCTTGGCAGTGGTTCCGCTCCTACTTGGCGGGTCGTCTCCAGAAGGTAGTGCTTGGGGAACATTGCTCGACACCGCGGGCTCTCCAATATGGGGTCCCGCAGGGGTCAGTTTTGTCCCCCCTGCTTTTTAATATCTACATGAAGCCGTTGGGAGAGGTCATCAGGAGTTTTGGAGTGCGTTGTCATCAGTATGCTGATGACACGCAGCTCTACTTCTCCTTTTCATCTTCTTCAGGTGAGGCTGTCGATTTGCTGAACCGTTGCCTGGCCTCGACAATGGACTGGATGAGAGTTAACAAACTGAAGCTCAATCCAGACAAGACTGAGATGCTGTTGGTGGACGGGTTCTCTGATCGGATGGTGGATATATACCCTGTCCTGGACGGGGTTACACTCCCCCTAAAGGACCGGGTTCGTAGTCTGGGAGTCTTTTTAGACTCTTCCCTCTCACTTGAGGCTCAAGTAGCCTCGGTGGTTAGGAATGCGTTTTACCAACTTCGGTTGGTAGCCCAGCTACGTCCCTATTTGAGTAAAGAGGACCTTACATCAGTGGTACATGCTCTGGTAACCTCACGTTTGGATTACTGTAATGCGCTTTACGTAGGGCTACCTTTGAAGACAGTTCGGAAGCTACAACTAGTGCAAAATGCGGCGGCCAGATTGCTGACAAGGACCAAGCGGTCCGAGCATATAACACCTGTTCTGGCCAGCTTGCACTGGTTGCCAATATGTTTCCGGGCTAGATTCAAAGTGTTGGTATTAACCTATAAAGCCTTATACGGTGCGGGACCACGATACCTTGCGGAACGCCTCTTCCGATATGAACCGGCCCGTGCACTACGTTCTGCTACGAAGGCCCTCCTCCGGGTTCCAACTCACAGGGAGGCCCGGAGGGTGATGACAAGATCTAGGGCCTTCTCAGTGGTGGCCCCCGAACTATGGAACAGTCTCCCTGAGGAAGTACGCCTGGCGCCGACTCTGCTTTCCTTCCGGCGCCAGGTCAAAACCTTCCTATTCTCTGAAGCATTTTAAGTTACATTGATCTAATTTTAATAATGTTTATTGTATTGTTGATTGTATTTTAATATTATTTTGTTATTCATTGTATTTTTATACTATTTTATGTTCACCGCCCAGAGAGCTATCGCTAGTCGGGCGGTATATAAATTTAATAAATAATAATAATAATAATAATTGCATTTGAGGACCTTTTCTAGTTCTCTCACAGCTGCCCTACCCAGTCCTGGCCTTCTTCTGATTTCTTGACTATTGTCTCCATTTTGGTTAATGACTGTGCCGAGGTATTGTTAATCCTTGATAAGTTCAATGTCCTCATTGTCCACTTTAAAGTTGCATAAATCTTCTGTTGTCATTACTTTAGTCTTTTTGATGTTCAGCTGTTGTCCTGCTTTTGTGCTTTCCTCTTTTTCATCAGCATTTGTTTCAAATCATTACTGGTTTCTGCTAAGAGTATGGTATCATCTGCATATCTTGATGTTTCTCCCTCCAATTTTCACATCTCCTTCATCTTGGTCCACTCCTGCTTTCCGTATGATATGTTCTGCGTACAGATTAAAGAAATAGGGTGTCTCACACCCTTTTCTATTGGGAACCAATCGGTTTCTCCATATTCTGTCCTTATAGTAGCTTCTTGTCCAGAGTATATAGGTTGCGCATCAGGACAATCAGATGCTGTGGCATCCCCATTTCTTTTAAAACATTCCATAGAGTTTCGTGATCTACACAGTCAAAGGCTTTGCTGTAGTCTATGAAGCACAGGGTGATTTTCTTCTGAAATTCCTGGCTGCGTTCCATTATCCAACGTATATTTGCGATATGATCTCTGGTGTCTCTTCCCTTTCTAAATCCAGCTTGGACGTCTGGCATTTCTCGCTCCATATATGATAAGAGCCTTTGTTGTAGAATCTTGAGCATTACTTTACTTGCATGGGATATTAAGGCAATAGTTCGATAATTACTGCATTCTCTGGGATCCCCTTTCTTTGGAAGTGGGATATATATTGAACGTTTCCAGTCTGTGGGGCATTGTTTAGTTTTCCATTTTTCTTGACAAATTTTTTGTCAAAATATGGACAGATTCAGTCTCAGTAGCTTGTAGCAACTCTATTGGTATGCCATCTATTCCTGGTGATTTGTTTCTTCCAAGAATTTTAACAGCAGCTTTCACCTCACATTCTAAAATTTCTGGTTCTTCAACATATGGTTCCTCCGTGAATGAATCTGTCATTCTTGCATCTCTTTTATAGAGTTCTTCAGTGTATTGCTTCCATCTTCCTTTTATTTCATCTCACTCAGTCAGTGTGTTCCCCTGTTGATTATTCAATATCCCTTCTCATGGTTTAAATTTCCCTTTCATTTCTCTTTTCTTTTGGAATAGGGCTCCTGTTCTTCCCATTTTGTTGTCCTTTTCTATTTTTATACCATAAGTATTGTAATAGTTTTCTTTGTCCCTATGTATTAGTCATTGTATAGTTGCATTTAGAGTTCTGACCATGTTTCTATCTCCTTTTGCTTTTGCTTTCCTTCTCTCTTTAACCATTTTAAGAATTTCTTCAGTCATCCACTGAGGTCTTTCTCTCTTTTTAACAAGCATTCTCCCCTGATAATGTCCCTGATTTCACTCCATAGTTCTTCTGGTTCTCTGTCAACTAAGTTTAAAGCCTCAAACCTGTTTTTTGATCTTTATATTCTTCTGGGATGTTATTTTAATTATATTTTGGCATTATGAGTGCTTTGTTGTTCTTCTTTAGCTTTACTCTGATTTTCGATATGATCAGTTCATGATCTGTACCGCAGTCTGCTCCTGGTCTTGTTTTTGCAGAAAGTATGGAACTTCTCCATCTTCTGTTTCCAATTATATAATCAATTTGATTCCTATATTGACAATCTGGTGATGTCCACGTGTACAGTCGTGTTTTTAGTTGCTCAAAAATGGGTTGACAAGAAACAAATCATTGGCTTCACAGAATTCAATAAATATTTCTCCTGCTTCATTTATGTCTCCTAACCCCATTTCCCCACAATTCCTAGTTCTTCTCTGTTCCCTACTTTTGCATTCCAGTCCCCCATGATTATCATCATATCTTGTTTTGGTGTGTGATCAATTTCATCCTATACTTCTGTGTAAAATCTCTCCAATTCTTCGTCTTCTGCATTTGATGTTGGAGTGTAGACTTGGATGATGGTTATGTTAATAGGTTTCCTGTTTCATCTAACTGATATCACTCGCTCAGACCTTGCGTTGTAGCTCCTAATTGCTTTTGCTACATCACTTCTCACTATTAAAGCAACCTCGTTTCTTCTTGATTTATCATTTCCTGTATAAAATATTTTGTAGTTGCCTGACTGAAAATGTCCCATTCCAGTCCATTTTAATTCACTCGCGCCAAGTATTGTAATGTTGATACGCTCCATTTTTTGCTTGTCAATTCTAACTTTCCCTGGTTCATGCTTCTCACATTCCATGTTCCTATTGTGTGCGTCGTACAACTCCAGACTCTCCTTTTGCATCTGTGCGCATCAGCCTCTGGGCTTCCTTTCGGCTTTGACCCAGCTGTGTCATTAGTCATAGCAATACTCATACTTGTCCTTTGTTCTTCCCCAGTAGCTCGGTGAGTGCCTTCTGACCTGGGGGTCTCATCTTCCAGCACTATCTCGTGTTGCATTTTGGATACTATGTTTATAGGGTTTTCATGGTAAGAAGTATTCAGAGGTGGTTTACCATTGCCTTCCTCTGAGTTTGGATGCATCTTAGTCTGGTGTCTCAGCTTTGACCATTCCACCATGGGTGCCCCTGCTAGGAGTCTAGCCTCTTGGTCTAGACTCCTGATGGCACCAGCAGCTATACCACTATAAATGGTAAGAGTGGAAAGGCCCATAACCAAATTATGGTGATATTCTCAAAGGTTTCCCTCATTATTCTTATTTGTTACATGATAACTTGGTATAAAACTAATTCTATACACAGTGGAATAATTGATAATCAGCAGCTCAAAAAATCTTTAAAAACAAGACTCTATTAATAGACCTAAGAGTGTTTTTTAAATCACATTTAATAGTTTAACCATCCTTGACTATCAAGGCTGCGGTTTAATGACTGTGTTTTTGATGCATTTTTAATGAAATGCATTTTCTCTTGTGGTCAAATTGAGTTTTAAAGATACTATATCACTAAGTAAATCACAGAAAGTGGGATGAAAAGGGACTAGAACCCCCCCCCCAGTTTAGTTAATTTAATTTTTAATTGGTTTAATTATTTAACTTTCTTTCTTATTGGACTTAGTTGCAATCCAGAAAACTTCACAATCAACCTATACAATCAACCCAGTCAACAATAGTAGACAAATGTATGTACGTGCCTCAAGTCACCATGGATATAGGGTCATGTATATACAAACACTCCACACATAGGCCTGTCTGGGTGCACGCCTGATTTCCATAATCTTCCCCTCCCTCAGAATGCGAGGAGGACAACTCACACAAGATATTATATGGATAAAAGGCCCCAGATGACATGTAGGCCCACTACTGATGTAATGTTGCCTGTAACGTAAACTGTAGTTTATGAAGCCAGGAACGAGTGTTGGGTTTGCATGCTCCCTTTCCTTTCCTCATGTGTGCTAGCTTCAGTGCAGCTATTCAGGCTTGTTTTAAACCAGAACTCCCAATTATGTCCAAAACAGGGAAATCCGGTTTAATGTTGTTTAACTAACCAGGTGATTAAGCAGGACTTAGAATCATAGAATAGTAGAGTTGGAAGGGGCCTATAAGGCCATCAAGTCCAACCCCCTGCTCAATGCAGGAATCCAAATCAAAGCATTCCTGACAGATGGCTCTCCAGCTGCCTCTTGAATGCCTCCAGTGTCGGAGAGCCCACTACCTCTCTAGGTAATTGGTTCCATTGTCGTATGGCTCTAACAGTTAGGAAGTTTTTCCTGATGTCCAGTCAAAATCTGGCTTCTTGCAGCTTGAGCCCATTATTCCGTGTCCTGCACTCTGGGACGATCAAGAAGAGAGCCCGGCCCTCCTCTATGTGACAACCTTTCATGTACTTGAAGAGTGCTATCATATCTCCCCTCAGTCTTTTCTTCTCCAGGCTAAACATGCCCAGTTCTTTCAGTCTCTCCTCATAGGGCTTTGTTTCCAGTCCCCTGATCATCTTTGTTGCCCTCCTCTGAATCCGTTCCAGTTTGTCTTCCTCCTTCTTGAAGTCCGGAGACCAGAACTGGATGCAGTATTCAAGATGAGGCCTAACCAGTGCTGAATAGAGGGGAACTAGTACTTCACACGATTTGGAAACTATACTTCTGTTAATGCAGCCTAATACAGCATGTGCCTTTTTTGCAGCCACATCACACCGTTGGCTCATATTCAGCTTGTGATCAACGACAATTCCAAGATCCTTCTCACATGTCGTATTGCTGAGCCAAGTATCCCCCATCTTATAACTGTGCATTTGGTTTCTTTTTTCCTTTTTCTGTCTTCCACGGTGTTAGCTATGCCCCCCAACTTTGTATCATCTGCAAATTTGATAAGCAAATTTGTACCTCCTCATCCAAGTTGTTAATAAAAATGTTATTAAGACTTAATATCTTAAAAGAAGAGGCGGGGCATGCTTATTTTGGTTTCATAAACCAGAATGTTGCATCCTACCAGGGCCAGTATTATTATTTTATTGTTTATTCAATGTATATCCTGTCCTTCCTCCCAAACAAGCCCAGGGTAGCAAACACATCAACAATAAAACAACTCTTAAAAAGCATCCTAAAACTAGTTTAAAAAATCTAAAAACAGTTACAAGCAGTTACTCGGGGATCTCAGGGTTTCCAGGAATAGGGTGTTTCATGTAGGCTTCTGGACAGTGAAGTGTTTCCAGAAAGACATGTAATGGGTTAAAACTGTGCAGCTGTCCAAGGACAAACTGCAGCAGGCACTGAACCAAAGGTGTATAAAGCCTTGGGAGAAAAAAATCTCAAGGTGTGGGGGGATGTTAGTCGGAGTAAGAGAATTGTATTATCGAGTAATCTTTGTCTTAGGGATCAGTAAAGATCCATCTATACATAACTTGCTGTTGTCCATCATTATTCTACGTTCGAGTGCATTCTGGATTGTTTGGCGCATTATTCTTTGGGCATATCGCTTCAGCATTTCATCGCTGCACAACAAAGGTTATGGGCCCAGACTGCCCAAGGATATAGCCCAGACTATCCGAGGAAATAACCCAGAGAGCTCAGAGAGAACAGCAAACAAAGTACAGTGTGTGCGGAGTCGTGGAGAGCTGCTGCAGACAGGATGGCAGTTTCGCTTTCGGCTAGCATGCCTCTGGAATGGCTGACAGAAACAAATTACTTAAGTTGGCGTTTGAGGATGCAAGCATTTCTGACAAAGGAGGATCTATGGCAAGTAGTTATACATGAACCCCCAACCGTGCCGACACCAGAGCAGTGGATTCGAATGGATGAAAAGGAAAGGTCATTTCTCATATTGGCAGTTGATGATTCACAGTTGCTGCATATTCAAGATAAGCCAACAGGCAGGCTTATATGGACTGCTCTTAACGAGGTGCACGTAAGAAAAACAGCCAGCAGCAAAATACATTTGGCAAGAAAGCTCTACCAGATGAGGCTGACCGAAGATGTGAAAATGTCTACACATCTTCTGGAGATTAAGAAGCTGTTTGCTGAATTGCAAGAAAGGAATGTAGTTCATACGCAATTGCAACAGGTATATATCATTCTCTCTTCATTGAATAGTTCATGGGACTCTGTAGTATGTTCATTGGAAGCAATGCCAGACAAAGGGCTGACTGTCCAGTATGTTTCGGGAAAGCTGATCCAGGAATGGGAAAGGCAAAAGGAAGCAGAGGAAAGAGAGGGAGGATCGGAAACAAAAGAAAGAAGAACTGAAAGAACTGACATAAGTACGAGAACTTTTGGAATGAAAGCCTGTTATATATGTGGTTCACATACGCATCTACAAAAGGACTGTGAGTTGAAAAGAAAAGGACGAGGGAGAAAGCCATCGTACGTGCAGCTGGTGAGTGCTGACAAGTGCAAAACGGAAAGCTGCAGAAACAAAGACAATATTGCGTGGATAGTAGACTCTGGAGCTACTCTGTATGATCACAGACAGAACATTGTTTAAAACTATGGTTCCCATGACTGAGGATGTGGTACTTGCTGATGGTACGCACAGAAAGGTACTGGGGAGGTGAACTGTAAAGTTATGTATACTTAACACTGTCATGACTGATGTATTATATGTACCAGGATTAGAAAACAACATCTTATCTGTCACAAAATTGAATTGCATGGGTTATGAGGTACTGTTTAGTCACGGAATGTGTACAATAAGCAAAGGACATAGGATATGTGCACAAGGAAAGCTAAAGAATTCACTGTTTTATATAAAAATAAGTCTCATCAGGTGTAGTCAGAGGGTGGAAAGCCTAATAATACCAAAAGGGAGTAACAGCAAAGGCCCAGACGGTGCAACAGAAACGAGCCCGGTGATAGAGTCGTCCCTGGTGTTCACCGCCGCCATAGTCGCACATGATGAGTTACAGGAGGAACCCTCCTGCATTGATGATATCAGGCAGTTGTCCATGACCGAGCAGGCCAAATGGCAGGCAGCCATGAAAGAGGAGCTAAAAGCCATAGACAACAATGGCACATGGACTCTGAGCAGTCTTCCCACAGGAAAGAAAGCCATTGGCTGTAAGTGGGTGTTTAAGAGAAAAAGGACTAGCTCAGGAGAGGTGCAAAGATACAGAGCACGACTAGTAGCAAAGGGGTTTACACAACAGTATGGTAATGACTATGATGCCGTCTTTGCCCCTGTTGTGAAGCATGAATCCATTAGAATACTCTTGAAGATTGCTGCAATGAAACACATGAAGGTCTACCATTATGATATAGGCACGGCTTTCTTGCATGGAGACCTGCAGGAGGAGATATACATGGAGCAACCCCCAGGGTTTGTAATGAAACCAGGGCTAGTGTGTAGGCTGCACAAATCATTATACGGTCTTCGCCAGAGTGCAAGATGTTGGAATGCAAAGTTGGACGAAGTATTGAGGTCTATGGGTTTTAGACGATGTAGAGCAGACACTTGTGTGTATGTCAAGACAAATGGAACAAGCACCACGTATTGTTCCGTGTATGTGGATGATATTCTGTATATATTCCACGATGAGAAAGATGAGATATACTTCCATAATAGCCTACGACAGCATGTAGATACGAAGTGCTTGGGGCCAGTGAAGCACTATTTAGGAACTGACATCATGCGTGGTGATGATGGTAGCTTTATCTGAGACAGGAAGGAAAAATAAAGCAGCTTCTAACAGAATGTGGGATGTCAGACTGTAAACCAGTAAAGACACCCATGACTGTCTCATTTCAACAGGAAACACAGGAGACACAATGCGCAGACCCAACCCTATATAGACATATCCTGGGCAAGCTACAATACCTTGTGAAGGTGACTCGCCCAGACATTTGTAATGCAGTCGGCATCTTAAGCAGGAAGGTGGAGAAACCCTCAGAAACCGACTGGCAAGGTGTCAAGAGAGTGCTTAGATACCTCCAGGGCTCAAGTAAAAAGGGGCTGGTTCTTTCCATGCAGGAACAGGGTGGCATGGACTGTTTTGTGGATGCAGACCATGTGGGTGAACTCACAAGCCGTAAGTCAACCACTGGCATAGTTATGCGGCTGCACAGGGCAGTGATCGATTGGTGTAGCAGAAGGCAAGCGGTTGTGGCAACATCCAGCTCAGAAGCTGAGTACATTGGCTTGTCAAGCGTGTGCAACGAATTGCAATGGTTCGAGCATCTGACACATGAAGTGGGAATAGAGGTTAAGAAGCCTATAAAGGTATATGAGGATAATCAAACATGTATAAGGCTAGCGACATCAGAAGCGAACACCAAGCGCACAAAACACATAAGTGTCAGATATCACCATGTCAGAGAAAGCATACAGCAGGGGTTCATCATGTTGATATATTGCAACACTGCTGACATGTTAGCGGATATCATGACCAAACCCATATGTGAAGAGAAGTACAGCAAAATGGTTACTATGCTTGGCGTGTTTAACTTGAATTAAGAATGAAAGAAGGAACTGCATATTTCACTTGTAATAAACCTAACCAAAATGAACAAATGTAACATGAATGTAACAAATGAAAATTATGTTTGAAAACTGCGTATTAAACTGCATCTTGTCTTTATGGAAAGGTGGGAGCTGTAGGCTTCTGGACAGTGAAGTGTTTCCAGTAAGACAAGTAATGGGTTAAAACTGTGCAGCTGTCCAAGGACAAACTGCAGCTGGCACTGAACCAAAAGTGTATAAAGCCTTGGGAGAAAAAAATCTCAAGGTGTGGGGGGATGTTAGTCGGAGTAAGAGAATTGTATTATCGAGTAACCTTTGTCTTAGGGATCAGTAAAGATCCATCTATACATAACTTGCTGTTGTCCGTCATTATTCTACGTTCGAGGGCATTCTGGATTGTTTGGCGCATTATTCTTTGGGCATATCGCTTCAGCATTTCATCGCTGCACAACATTTCAGCCATCAAATGCCTGGGCAAATTGAATGTTTTTAAATTCCTCCTGAAAGTCAGTAATGAAGGCAACACCATACCTCACTAGGGAGGGCATTCAAGAAACGAAGAATCACCACTGAGAAGGTGATTCTGGTTGATCCTGTCATGGGTCAACATCTACCAGGCAGCCCCCAGTAGTGGCACCATCAACCAGACTTCACCTGCCTATCATAGGGGATGAGATGGTTGATACTGGGGAAGGTGCTCTTTTAGCTAGTACTAGCATCTAGAGTCCTAAATGGTCTGGTACCTCACTGGCAGTCAGTGCAGCACTTTCAGGACCAGCAATGGTAATACTGTATTGTATAGTGGGAAAGGATATGTGTGCCTGTTCCTCCACCACCAAGTTTGTGACACATTGTTATTCATGGGGGGGGGGAATTATTCAGCTATTAAACATGCCTAAGTGAAATTTCTGAATTATGGCCCTTACAGTCTATTTTGTTGAGCCTTATTTTCAAACATACTGTAGGACACAGTGGGCGATAGCATAGGATGTAGACAAGAGATTAGGAGGCCATTGCCTTGTGTTAAAATATGAGTTATGGTTTATTTTTCCATCCAGCTTTGGTGTGATCTCTGACTATTTACATCTGTGTCAGTGGAAAGATTTCTGTAAACGCCATGGAACCTGAAGTAGAAGATTATGTAGACTTAAAAGTTGGGTCTACTTGCAATTCTATTTTTATGTACATGTAGGCATATTAGTTGGCATGATCGCCTGATATACCCCAACATGTTTTAAGCACAACCTTTACTGCTTTTGAATCAGTGTATTTATTTATCTCACACATTTATATCTTGCCTTTCCACAAGTTTTCAAGATTTAGAAATAGAAAAAATAAAATACAAAATAAAATAGACTGAAAACAATAAAAACAGTGCCAACATGAATAATGAATAAAAGCCATAATTATATCCAACCAAAAGCCTGAGAGGACGGGGCATCTTTCAGCCAGTGCCTAAAGGACAGCAAGGTAACTGCCAGGCAAATATGCTTGGAGAAAGTGTTCAGTCAATGAGGTGCCATGACAGAGAAGGTCCTGTCCGTCAGAAACTTACCTAGTGTCCAAAAGTAGGGGCAGCCAGAACAATGCCTGAGCTAACACTCTCAATACACATGCAGATTTGTAAGGCAGGAGGCATTCTTTCAGATATTTTAATCCCAGGTCATTTAGGGCTTTACAAATAAAAACCAGCGCTTTGATTTGCACCCAAAAAGAATGGGAAGCCAGTGGACAATTTTTCAACACCAGCAAACTATGATTAAAAGGTGGGCCCCAGTAAATTATCTGGATGCTGTGGTTTGAGTCAGATGAAGTTTCTGAATGCTGCTCATAGGTAGGCCCAACAATATGTCTCTTCAGTAATCTATCCCAGGTATTAGCACAAAGATAATTATGGCCAGGAAGTGCCACATGTGGAATGCCAACCAAAGGTGCTCCACACCACTGAGAGTGCTTGGGCATTTCATAAGCAAGACTGGATCTAAAGAGCCCCAAAGCTGGATCAGTATAAGGGAACGTGCAACCACATCCAAAAGAGAGTGAATGCCATCTCAACAGCCAACTGCATCATCCATCATCAGCACTTCTGTTTTATCTGGATTGAGCTTAGTTTATTAGCCCTTATCCAGCCCATTACTAACTCTAGGCAACTATTAAACGTATTCACCACTACCCTACCTAAATTAGATGAGAAGGAGAAATAGAGGTGGTGCCATCAGCATATTGATGGCACCTTGCTCCAAGTCCCCAGGCAACTTCATCCAGTAATTTCATACAGATGTTAAGTAACATGCTGTAATACAGTGTTGTAGAGAACTTTATGTATGTCCTGGAATCTTGATCATTGGTGGCAATTTGCAACTAAGGAGTCACAATATGACAGCCATATAATGTAATTATTATTATTATTTTTAGAATTGTAAGGCTGCAATTCTAAACATGCTTGAGAGTAAACTGCACTGGATACAGTGGAAGTTGCTTCTGAGTAAACTTGCCCAAGATTGTGCTGGACAGTTAGAATGGGAGTTTGAGTCCTAACTCATTCTTGTGTGACTGAACTCTGCTGATACCAATTTCAGAATTGCTTCCAGCACAGATTTTGTTGTTGTGCCTTCAAGTTGATTATGACTTATGGCAACCCTATGAATCAGTGACCTCCAAGAGCATCTGTCGAGAACCACCCTGTTCAGATCTTGTAAGTTCACCAGCACAGATTAGGGAAAGATAAATATTTGAAATAATTTGGACAATGATAGTACTATCAGCGTTGCAACTGTTTAAACACAGGCTTCTCCTTCTAAGATTCACTAAGTAGTGAGGAAAGAAGACTGTGTGGTACTTCATATATTACTTCAAAGGTACATAAAGATATGGACCTTGGGGCTGACGTCCAGGGCCTCACAGTCTTAGGAGGCATCCAAATGACAATTCAGAGAGTAGTAGATGATAAGAGCAGTGGCAAAGTGCCCCATATCAGCACCCAGGCCAGGATGGGAGTTCATACACTATCCCACTTTCAATATTGTTTGCACTTAGGAATATTTTGGGGTGGTCACACGGCTTCATTTCAAATGAGTGCATAACCTGTAACTTTTTATAACACAATTAGTTTGGTTTATTTTTGTTCTGCTTTTGTTATGCTATAGGCCCTCCAGACAACAATCATGTGGTAGCATTGGGGAAGCATTGCAAAATAACTAATAAAGCAGAATAAATCCACTAATGTACTATTATTGTGTCAAGAACATGTTACAGAATACACCCCTTCTTTAAAAAAAAAAGAATATAGGGGTAGTCACCTGGGCATGTACATAGTTACAGATACACATTTTATTATTTTTAGTTTAGAAATATATTATCTATTTCTACAACAAAATGATTCCTATTCCTGAGTTAATGTGTTTAGCATTAAGTTAACAGAAGCCATTTTATTCATGTACTCTTGATTGTACAATAATTTAAGTGAGTGTAAAATAAAAAGCTGCACATTATCAGAGTATTTCTCTTTTAAAAATCAGGATTGGAAAACTTTTTTCTTTCTCTGTCACACATATAATCAGGAATGTAATCGTTTGTAAAGCATAGAATGGCAGTGTGAGAGAGAAGTGAAATGTTAATTGTGTGCTTCACAACTGAATGAATACATATGCCTATCCAAAGGGCCCCCCCTTAAAATTACCTAGCTCCACCACTATTTTTTTTTTGTTCACAGAGACTAACAATCATATAGAAAAAAATGTACCCTATAAGGAATGGCATGAAAGTATTTTCCATTGGATAAAACAAAAACAGCAGGTCTGTTTTTCAAAATAAAGTGTGAATCGTCTTCCAAGGAACACTGGTCCTATTAAAATTCTTATCCAAAGTTTCTGAGTGCTAGTAAGTTATCTGGTGGATTTATCACACTGTTCTTAATGCTATAACCATTATGTTGATTTTGCTTTTGATGTCTTTATTGTTGCTTTTTTATTGTTGGATGTGTTGTTCATACAACTGCCCTGTAGTTATAGCGTAAAGCAACTCAGGAGTTCCTATGGAATTTACATTTAAATTTAAACTTGAAAATAAATAAAATAAAAATAAAATTTCATCTCAAATAGTAAAAGCAGACCCAGTTTTAGTCCTCTTCTGTAGTGTCTGGTATCACCAGAAGCAAACTTTTCATGCCTCCATAATCGTATCATGCATGCAACAGATTCTAGCCCTCTCACAGATTTTCCTGACCAACACTGACATCAGCAGGAGCTAGAAAAGCTAAAGGCATGGAACGTGGCCCACAACAGCAAGAATTAAATACTAGCTGTTGCCACCTTCTTTCTTAGTGCCTGAATCTCTCAGCAGTAGTTGTCATCCTCTGAAACTCAACTCCAAAGATGATATAAACATAGTATTTTGAATTTGTTTTCACTCTGCAAGTTTCATATGCACCCCTTCCTTGTTGGTGCTCATAGATTTTATCCTTCCCATTCCTAGCTGGCAATCTGTGAGACCAAGATGATAAATTGCTGGGATGGTTCAAAGAACCATGCTGCTCTAAAGTAATGCCATGTCACAGAGTCAAATGACATTCTCATTTGAACATGAAAACGTAAAGAAAAGTTGAAGGCCTGAAATCACCTCTGAAGTAACTTAGGGGAAAAATGTCACTATTGTAAAGCTAGTGCCACCCTTAATAAAGCACATTTCATTAACTCGGGCTTTCACTTTTAGTCAGACTCCTAAGTTTTCTTCAAGGCTGAGTTTGTCTGCATATGGACTACTAAAAAAGGTGTATAAAACACAGAATTCAGTTTGGTAGGTTTAAAAAAAAATTGCATATGAACTGATGCTGGAGCCCTCCTGTTTACATTGGAGAAGATTATAAAAGGAATTATATTTCCCTAGCTGGAGGAAGAAACTCTTCCCAACAGAGAAAAAGCAAGGAGCAATCTGGAAGGGGAAATGACAAGAAAACAGAGGCTCAACATCTATAAATCACCAGAAAACACTGTGCTTTTGTCTTAAACATACCTGATTGTTCCATCAAAAGATAAAGTCGTCCACCACATATTTAAGGGTGCCATATATCCTCAATTGTGGAGCTTTAAAAGGCTTTTTAAAGAAAACTCTTGCCTGTCAGATCCATTCTGTCTGGAACAGCTGCATATCCTGCACTGTGTATCTAAAGAGGATGGGGCAGCTCTAGGATGTATGCATTATCCTGGTTAACATAATGAATGAATCTGTCAGTCACTCTGTCTTGGAAGAGTACTTGCCTCCCCTCCTCCCCACTGGAACTTCAGAAGGGTTCCTTGACTATGCTCAGGGAGTCCCACTGACATCACTGTTGCTTGCTCAGCTGCCATAGATGGCAGTTGGACTGGATGGAATGGCAGGGTGCATGATGGGTATAGCACGTGTGGAATGCCTAACATGAGAGTCCACAGGTGTGGGTGACAGGAACAGTTTATATCAGTTGCTATGGAACCACGACTGGCTTACACATCTTCAGAGCCCACAGGAGGCTTGCTGAGGAGAAACAGCAGCTATTTTTTAATAGACTCTATGAAATCAATCCCTGAAGAACGTCTGGAGTCAAAGTCTAAAAAGGTTTGGCTGACTTAATGTTACATGATATATGTAAGTAAGTCTAGCTACAAGACGTAAAATTAGTGTCACTTTTCAGTCAAAGCTGATCACAAGAAACCACTCTTTAGTCACTCATTTAGGGTTGTTTATTTACCTAGTAACAGAATGACAACATCTCCACTGATCCCCCAAACTTTCTCAACAATGAAAAGTAACTGAAGTTTAAGACAGAGGAGTCTTCTGCAGCACAGAGACATTAAGAAAGAAGCTTTCCACGTTATGTTCTCCAACTGCAAAAGAAAACCTGATGTTCTTCTTTTAAAAACGTGTCTGCCTCTAGGTCTTTGGCACAAGCTTAGGGTTGGGAGGGCCAGCAATCTATTTAATGACTGCATTGACGTCAATAGCATAACTGAAATACTTAGTAAGATGCATGATTCCAACTTTCAGGGGGGTGTGTATTTCTAAGCAGTGGGAAAATGAGAGGTGGATTCTCTATGGGAAGGAACTACACTTGAAATGCAGGAAATGAAGGCAGTATTGCAACCAGTATTGTTTGAATACTGGCCAGATAATTATTGTCTGAGAGGAAAAAAGTTTAAGGATTACCTGACAAAAGATATACATACGTTTTATTTCTGGCAATTTCAGAACTATTCATTTTTCAACAGAATTAATGCATGTTTTAAATATCTATTTTTTTCCTAATACAAAGTGAGAGTTTATGCTATTGGCTGTTTCCAGCTATCTGCAGCAACATCAAGTTTTGTTATAAATGTCTCATTTGTTTTTTAAAAGTGTTACATTAAAAGTAACAATTTAGGGGCACTTTTGGGTTTCATAATCTAAATTTCTAGCAGTACGGATCCACTGTGTTATATTTTAAGAACATGGTGTAATCTAGCCAATCTAAATTCTTTTAAAGCTGTAACCCACAGGGAAAGAACCACAGCTCAATGATACAGCACACACTTTGCATGGAAAAAGTCCTCTGTTCAGTGACAGTCACTGGCATTTCCAGAGGAGATAGGAGAAACCTGTCCAAAACCCTAGAGAGCTGTCGCCGGTAATATATATACAGTACTGAGTTAGATGGGCTAATGGTCTTAAGTTGGTATAAGGCAGCTTTCTATGTTCCCTCCCACTTATTGGTGAGTGCCACTGAACTTAATGGAACTTACTTCTGAGTAGTCATATACTGGATTGTTCTGCAAGACCACTGATTAGAGTGGTGGATGCTTAACTCTCCTGTTGAAATCAGTGATACTTAAGTGCTTGATCTTGACTCGATTCTATCCGTATTTACTTATGTGATGGAGATGCTAACAATTATCAAATATTTGTTAAATTTAAATATTTAGCATGAAGCCAGCCACCATCCCACTATAAATTCTATATTAACATTTTTGGCATCTTGTACTGGACTTATTTTGATTTACATAGTAGTATAATTATTTCTGTTCTTTAAGGTGCTTTTGCCATCACAAAATCATTAATTTTATACCCCTGTATTTCTAGTATAGAGCTGACCTATATTTAAAGGTCAACTCAGATTACTTCAGATCTAGTGGATGGTGAGCAGTATATGGGTCTGAGAGACTTTGGTTCAAGTCCCACACATATTCATTCTATGGCCTTAAGGAAATCACTGCTATGCCTCAAATCCACTTCTTTTGTGCCACCTTATAAGGTTATTGGCCTATGGCCATGCTACTCTAAACATGCCCAATCTCGTCTGATCTTGGAAGCTAAGCAGGGTCAGGCCTGGTTAGTACTTGGATGGGAGACTGGCTTAGACCATAGGCTTAGAGGAAGGCAACAGTAAAACCACCTCTGAATACCACCATGAAAACCCTATGAATATATCCAAAAAGATTCATAGGGTTGCCATAAGTCGTAATCGACTTGAAGGCATATAACAACAATGTGAGGTTATTGTGCAGAAAAACCACAATCAAAACTATAAAATACTCTGCAAGTTATGTACTATAAGTAGCTATAGTATTTTACCCTACATAACTGAATGGGTGTGTGAATTAGCTGCTACATGCCAAAGTATCACTAGGCATACCCTTAGTTGGGTAAGAAAATCCTCAAAGATTGTTATGAGATTTGAGGCTATGACAGCAGATTCGCATGATTCATTTACTACAAGCACATCCAGAATCTATACAGATTGAAATAATGAGGCTCTCGAAATAGTAATAACCTTACTAATAGTAACTACCTTAGTTAACTGACAACCTAATCACTTATTTTTCTTTGATCATTCATGCACAAATACACACCAACAGAAAAAGTACATGTGTATATTGAACACATTTAATTCTTTATGTAAAGGTATGTAAGGAGTTTAAGCAAATGTGGTTTACAGAAAAGTCCACTTGAAGCAGCATGAAGGGAAAAACATAGTTTCATAATTACTCATCACAATGGAGTTTTTACTGTCCTTTAATCCTATGAGCCTTGGGAAACTGTATGCAATTTGTTGCAGATATCCACAGCCTAATGTTGCAAAGCATAACAGTCAGATACTGTATTGTTGAACATGTCATTCATTATCAATGGTGCATTTGTCTTCTTTTGAAAACAGTTGAGGGTTTTTCTCTTCTCTTCTTCCCACCCCTGTTCTTTTCTGCAACAACACATTTTTTAAAAATTATGCTGGGTCCCAATTAGACTCAAGTAATATCTTGGCAGTGCAATCTTATACGTGTCTACTCAGAAGTCAGTTCCATTGAATTCATTGAGTCTCACTGGCAGATAAGCATATTGGAGATTGCAGATTTAATCTGTAAAATCATCCATCACAGGATGCCCCTGAAGACAATTCAAGTTTTTCACTCAAGTAAAACCAGAGCTTGGAAGATTACTTTTAAAAAGTAATAAATTACAGTTACAATTACATGGCCCCAAAAGTAGTAATTACCGTTAAAATTGCCATTGCTCTGAAAGTAACTGATTACTTTACTTTTTCTCAAGTACTAATCACTACAATTACATTTCAGTTACTTTTTTAAAAAAACACCTACAAGGTGTTGGCCTTGGCTGCTGCACATCTAAGTAGACTAAAATAACATTAAAAATAAACACACACATACAGAGGTAGTAGAATAATTCTTTTTATCCATAAAATAGCAATGGTGGTCTCTCCGCTGGTAAGAGAGATGGGGAGGGAGGCAGAGGCCACTATTCAGATCTTTGCATGTCAAACCAAGTGCAACACCCCCCAGAGCCAGCAAGCATAATCTCTCTCACTTAACCACCTCCCGCACCCTTCCCTGCCACCAACTAAAGGACACTCACCCAAGCAAACATTTTCTTCTGAGATGCAAAAAAGTTAAAATACTGCAAATGCAGCACAGTAGCGAGAGAGGGTGGTGGCCACTTCGTGTGCCAAGTGCAAACACAGAATTCACACACACACACACACACACACACACACACACACACACACACACACACACACATGTTGTCATCTTTCACCTCCACAGTTCTTTATCTCCATTCTGCTGCTGCCTTTTTCTCCTTTATCCATGTTCTTGCCCTCTGTCTCCTTTTTCCCTCCACTCCATTCTTTACCACCACCATCCATTTTTTTAAACAATTGTTTTCTCCACTCCACCCCGTCTTACTCTCCACCTCCTCCCTTGTCGCCTCCTACCCACCCACAGAGCATGAGAGAGAAGTGACACTGCACAGAAGCCCAGTTTGAGGCACATGATTTTCATCCACAAATCAAAGGAGCAGAAGACTTCCCCTGCTTCACCCCCCACGTAATGCCCAAAGGTAATGCTGGAAACATTACAATTACTCCATAAAAGTAATAAAATTACTCCTATTTCTATTATAATCAAAATGTAAAGGAATTACCCACTCGTTCCTCAAAAAGGTAATGAATTACAAGTAATTCGTTACTTGTAATGAATTACTTCCAAGCTCTGAGCAAAACATATGTACCTTTCTGTTTATTTAGAACTATCTTACACTCTTATTTTTCTTTCAATACCAGCATTGCTGGTTTAAGAGATTTCTTGTCAGTTTGTATCAAAGATCAAAGTTGATTCTATTTTCTGTAATATTTACACATCACTGTAGGCAAACAAACACCTTTAAAAAATTGATCCTAAGTCCTAGCCTGGAGGAGTTTACAGTAATCCAGACATATACAAATACCAACTGGATGGGAACCAGGTATAAAAATCAGAAAACAAAACAACACAAAGAATTTATATTACACATTTGTATGGTTGGTTATTTCAGTTGGCATGGCAAATCTAGAGATGGACAAGTATGGGTGAGTACTGCCTTGCTTGTCCTGAAAAATTAATTTGGCTGTTTGAATTTGGAAAACATTTGGAACATCTTGATGGGTTTTTCAAGCATTTACCCTGAATGCATAAACAGTTCAATTAGAATATAAGAATGTAGGACGCTGTCTTATAACAAGTCAGACCATTGATCTCTTTAGCTATTGTCTATACTGACTGGCAGCATATCTCCAGCATTTGAGATAGGGAGTCTTTCTTGGCCTTACCAGGAGCTATTGAGGCTGGAACCTGTGAATGTATGCCGCTGCTTTTACCCTTTAATCCGCAGCAATCCAATTTTAATCCGAAAAAGAAAGGAAAAACTGTCTGTGCTTCGTATCTCTAGGGGCTTGCAGACGCTTAGCTCCGATGCTTTGGTGAGTCCAAGCCCACTCCCTCCTCCTCCCTTTGTTCATGTCATTTCCTGTTGGCTCTCGTTCTGCAAGCCTGCTGCAAACTATGCTTTTTTTTCCTTTCCCCCTAACTTGTGCAAAACGCATAACATTGTTGAAACAAATATTTGTATTTCTGCTGGATTCTGAAAATACAAACAATAGCATTTGAGGATTTCCCCCCCTTTTTTAATGAAACTTAACTCTGGAACAAACTGAGCATACTTGGTCATTAGGAAGCTGCGTGATTGACCCTTTCCCTTCAGTGTAAATGCAAAACTGTGGATTGAGGGCTCGTATAAGGTAAGAAGTATGAACCTTTAAACTCTATCACAATGAGAAAAGCTTTGTCTTTAAAATGGAGTTTAGCTCCCATGTGAATGAGCTCTTAGTCACAGCAAAAGAAAGGGAAGCTCATCCATGAGAATTTCATTGACATTTTATTTTCCTTTTAATAATTTTAATGCATTCCTCCTCTCATTAATGGATGGAGAACGGCTGAAAAAAATAGAAGAAACGTTCAGCACGGCACTACTCAGCAGTAAATAACATGCTCCACACATCATTTCCTGCCAGGGATCAAGGGGCTTGTAGTCAGGCTCTGTGATCCATTAGAAACTGTCAGGTGGATCATGCTATTTGCCCTTTCTTCTGTTCTCTGCCACTTGGTAAGGTTTTTCCCTCTTAAGAACAGTGGAACTGGCAGAAAGTGCAGTGAAGGAGATGTGGCAGGCTGTGATCCTCATTTTCAATTCAGGCCAGTTCAGATGGGGCTGGACCACCCTATGTGAATAGGAGCAGGTTCCATTTAAGCTCCCCATTTTAAATACTTACTCCATACTTAGGCCTATCATAATTAATGGTGTGTGGAATATACCCCCTCCCCTTTCACAGAACTACTAATTCCATGTGAAAGTGCATGATCCTCTGCGTGTTTATGTATGTGTGGATAATATATTCAGAGACGGGGAGGGGCAGGGAGAAGACACATTTCTAAGACCTTACATGTGGGGTTGTCTTATCTTGCTATGAGGTGGCCAAGGGTTTCTTTTTTCTTTCATGAGCCAAAAACAAACAAAACAAGACATTGCAACCACCTGAAACAGTGGCTTGGCTGCTTTGAGCACATTTCTGGCAACCTGAACACCTATTAGACCATTGGTCTATCTGGCTCAGTACTGTGTACACTGACTGGCAGCAACTCTCCAGGATTTCAGACAGGGGACATTCCCAGACTGACCTGGAGAGGCCAAAAATCGAACCTGGAACCTTTGGCATGCAAAGGAGATGCTCTCCCACTGAGCTACAGCCTTTCCCAGGATGTGAAGCTGGTTTTATAACTGTCATTTAAAGATATCCATGGAGATTAACCATTCAGTTGCAGCATACAAGGGATCAAGAAAAGTGTACTAAACATTTGCCAATGATTTATATGTTTGCTTATGAGAAGATTAGTCATTGGCATATTCTCCTTGGCATCAGCTGAGCAATTATGAGCATTTGGAAAAAGAACTCATCTCTTTTCTGAGAGTTTTCTCTCAGCTTATAACATTGGAACACACATCCAGTTAGTGCTACATATGTGTGCATTATCATATTGCCCCCTGGGAAATGTAGTTCCTAGCATTAGCCATAGCAACACCGTGTGGAAATTCAGTCCCTCTTTAGCACACACCCCATACACACACAAAATGAGAGTCTTAGAGAATTGATTCAGAGAAAACAGTAAACAGAAGACTGCCTGGTTGAGTAGTGTGGTGATGTAATTCACAGCAAGCAACGAGAGTTTCAGTGACAGTATGAGATTTAACATTAAAGAAATTTGCCTACAAATGAGATAGAGTTTGAGTGTGTAGTCTCCTGAACAATGACTACTACATATGCACAGAATCTCTTTTTATGTTCCAAGTGGGCGGATGTCAGCACATTTTGAGATAGGTCCAGCCCCCCCCCCCAATCTGGGAAAGTGGCATAGGCAGGACGGATCTCATGCATGCCATTTCCCACCAGATCATATGGGGTGACTGACTACAGGCTCCATGATCACTGGCAGGAAATAATGTGTGGATCATATCTGCCACTGAGGATAGGTCCCACAGGGCCTCTTCTAGCCTTCTGCTTCATGTAGTATTACTCCCCACCCAAGTAATGATTTTTTCTTGGGCATGAGGACAAACAGCCCAGAGGATGGGGCAGAAGAGAAATGGGAAGCCTTGACAAGGATGAAAAATTGACTTGTTTGACTGTTCATGTCAAATACTTAAGAAACCTCAAGGGTTTCACTTGAACCCTCCAACAGCCCAATTAATGTTTGGGATGAGCAAGAGGGGCTTGCCTGTCTAATAGTGATGAACTTTGACAATGCCACTAGTGTAAATACCACTGCACTTTAAATTGGAATAATGCTTCAGAAAATGCATATGAACGTATAAGAATGAACTCTAGGCAAATGTGGGGGGGTCACCAGGCTTTGTTCACTCACTTTTCATGGGTCGTGCAAATCCTTGCCTGGCTTGGAGCAAAAAATACTTTGACTGCTGCTTTGTGCAAATATGATATATAATAATAATAATAACAATAATAACAATAATAATAACAATAACAACAACAACAATAATAATAATGCTGTGTGAAGGTGTGTGCATGTCCATAATGGACCTCAGTTTCCTGGCTTGGAGTGACACACACATTTAAATATATATATATATATTTGTTCTTTTGTGAAACCTGGTATATATAAAAAAACTCTTGAATTTCAAATACATACACCACACATGCAGGGGTTAACAAATACCAGCTTGCATGCTCACAACGGAGCTCATATTTCTGGAACTTAGAGTGAACAGGGAAATACTAGTTGGGCAGAGGGGACAGCAACACACAGCGTGAATACATCCCATCAAACACCGCTCACTAGTGTGGATGGGCAACATTGACATAGAGTTCAGAGGCATAAAACTGAAAGCCCTCAGGCATGCAATGAAGGCACACAAATGCACGTACGGAAACAACAATCCATGGTATGCATTAATGCCCTAGTGTGGGCCCAGTCTCTATTCAGTGCCATGGAGAATAGCAATTTTAATCCATCCTCCAGCTGAGAGTAGAACTGCAACTTCTCAGAAGCACTAAAAGCTTGGAAGGAACCTGTAACTGGATGGTTACAACGGTACATATTTGCATATTGTTTTGGGTTGCAGAATGTAGTGGCACATCAGCTTAGCTTAATAATGATATCTATTAATGTTGTCTTGAAATCATAGTTTTCCACAAAGTTGCAGAACAGATGGTCTCACAGACTAGATTTATTTATTTGTCAAATACTTGTCTTTTTGACCCCTTAAGAGCCTTTTAATTTATGAAAACAATTCTGTGTGTTCCTGTGGTCTGTAATTACAATAAAATTAAAAGGGGGAAATTTTGGCTGATTTTTAGGACAAAGTACAGTATGTATTCCGAGTACATGTTATTCTTCTTCATTGCAGCTTTAAGGCTAAAGAAAACACCCCATGACAGGACTGGACAGCTGTTTAAAAGAAACTTAACTTAGTAATTATTTATGATAGTGTAGTGTAGTAACAGAGTGTGAACTGGGAAATCTCCAGTTCAAATCTTGCCTCTGCCACAAGCTCACTGAATGGATATAGGCTAGTCAATATTTTCTCAGTCATAATTCTCCATTGACAAAATGATAATCCAGACCAACCTTAAATGATTGCCATAAGAGTTTCTGACACAATGTCTATGAAGCATTTTCGATATTAAAAATCCACTGAAGTTGATGTACATGTTAAATATTATTATGCTGCCCTGTCAGACAAAGTAACTGCTTGTATAACCCTTTAATAAAACATAATGAGTGAAGAATTGCTATTTGTTTGCTGAGCTCTGAAACTTCTATTTAGTGCCAAGAAATGTGTCACGTTAATTTCCAGTACAAATGCTGAATGAGATCTGCTTTCTTCACCAAGGAACATTACTCAGATTTATGTCAGCTGGCTTTAACTGTTTTATGCTTCTCATAACAGGGTACGAGTCACACTTCTAAAGCAAAGAGAGTATTTTCTCTTATTCAACTGACGTTAGTTGATTCTGTGGATTTTATGACTCAAGTTATAATAAGATAACTTGCCGCCCTGGGTTCCTACTGAGAGGAAGGGCGAGATATACATCAAGCAAGCAAGCAAGCAAGCAAGCAAGCAAACAAAGGGCCTATTCGGAGATAATCGGGCATCAAGTCTGAGACCTACCTTGGATGCCTGGCTGTGTCTTCTGAGAGAAGGTAGACCCAGCTTCCTGCCTGCTTGACACCTCCTCCCACCCACCCCAGGATTGATCCCTCTACAGGGTGCAGGTGATGTTCCGCAAGTGGCTTTCCTAAAAGAAAGTTGCTTGCTGAACATCACCCATGCAGAATTGCAGGGTATATTCTGCACGGTGCAGGTGATGCTCTGCAAATGGCTTTCCTAAAGGAAAGCTGCTTGCTGAACATCACCTGTGCAGGATCGCCCCCTCGGCTCAACAGCTGTTCAGCAGAGAGGTCAAAACTGCAGGGTGCTGCGACTCCTTCCCCCCAATCAATGCCTCCACTGAGGCATTGACAGGGGGCAGGCATCACAGCATCCTGCAGATTTGACCCGTCTTGGAGTCTTGGAGGGGGAAGGACACCACAGTCCCCCACCCCTCTCCCAGCTATATGATTAATTAATGTTTTACAGATCACAGCGGATGGGGGGGGCTGTGCATAGCCCTAGTACCTAGTCTTGTTAGGAAGAGAAGCAACTTATGATGGGAAATCACATTGTTTCATCTACTAGAAAATATCACACACACATTTTAAATGTCAGCTCTTCTTTCTTAGAAATATGCACAAAATAAAAATAGAATTTACACCTAGTTTGAGGTACTCTGTAAGAGAAGTGGAGAACCTGTGGCCCTCTAGGTGTTGTTGGATTACAATTCCCATAATCCATGACCATTGGTCATGTTATCTGGGGTTGATGGGAGCTCCCCACCTCTCCTCTGTATCATACCCTTTCAAATGCCAAGCAGCCAAGGATAAAACAGAGCATTCCTAAAACATAAAGTTTAAAAACACAACAACCCACATTTATGGTATGCACTTAAAAACCCACATTAAGAGATCTATATTAGAGCAGGTGGAGAGAGACACTGTTGTATTCATCCATGTTTTCACATTTGTAAAAGGACTTCTGCTAGTGCAATGGAATTTCCCCTCCCTCTTCTCTCTATGCCCCCCACATCTGCTCTAGAGCATTGGGGTAAAAACCCAGAACAGTTTTTGAGAGCGTGCCAGTGGAGGAGATGAAGGGGTAGTTCCATTAAACACGTGGGAAGTCCTTGTGTGAGCAGGATGACTTTGTTGGATATCCCACAATAGGTGAATGCACATATGGAAGTAGTGGTAAAGGACATGTGAAATTCTGGAATTGTTATTCATACACTGGAGAGCATTCAGAAAAAATATGCAAATATAAATATTTTCTCTTTAAATTACTTACTGGTATTAAACCTTAGACCTTATAACTGGGAAAATATTCTAAAAAGGCCAAGCACATTTTCATGATTATCACAGCCTGTGCTGTTATAGTCACATACCACATGGGTTCACATCTCAGGGAATTATAACTTGGTGTATATTGTTTCAGCTTGGCTTAACATGGTTGCTATAATTTGTACTTTTTCTTGTGCCGATGACTAAATGTCAACATTTTGACAATGTGGGCAATTCTACAGGTATCCTGTGGGCCAATTATTTTCTCTGGTGTGTGCTTCTTGGCCAGTGCAATCAGAATGGCAGTACCACAGCTCATATTTTTACATAGAGGTTCTATTTAAACAAAAATATTGATTTCAATGAGGCTCAAACAAACTTAACTATTAGCAATGCTTTGCTAAATTAGAATTAAATACAACTAATTTTCTTGGGGTGACAAAACAGTATTTTTGTAAATAATTTAATTTAGAATTAGGAGACATTTTAGGAACTGAAATGAATAAAACAGATTTAATTCTACAACTTTTTAAATACAGAAAGCCAAATCCTCTATTTATTTAATAAGAATAAAAGTGTTATACTACATATTACACAGGAGATCTGTGATTTGATCTTTCAACTTTTTTTTAAAAAAAGTGCAGTTGCTGGAAGCTGCCATTTCTTGCACATCTGTGGTACAGGTGTATTTATGGTTAAAATGTGTCCCCTCTTCTAGTCTTCCCCTTATCCGACAAGGTCTAGGGTTAGGGGTAGCCAATGTGATACCCTTCAGATTTTGTGGACTGCACCTCCCATCAGCCTCACCCAGCATGGTCACTGGTCAAGGCTGGTAGCTGCTATATTTCTAAACACCTGGAGGGCACCATGTTGGCTACCCCAGGTCTAGATTGTTTTATTGACCTGCTGACCAGTCTGTTGTAACACCAGGTTGGTGCACAATAAAACAGAAACTATCCATGATTTAGGTGTGAATGAGGGGGGTGATTTAGTGTGTGTTACTGAGACTTGAGTGGATAAGCTGAGTGGGATTGATCTGACCCTGAAGTGTCTACCTGTGAACATGGTGCAGAACCAAAACACAGACTGGAGGGCAGTGGGGCGGGGGGAGGCTAGACACCATCATCCATAGGGATTGCATTAACAAATATTTCACTATATTCTTTACAAATTGTAGGTACAGCTCAAATAAGTATTTCAGTTTTTGGTGAGGCACTGTTGTGAGGACTGTTGAAGGGATCCTTTAGTTGATATTTCCACTTTAAAAGATAGGAGAAACAAAAAAGACCAGATGAGGGTCTCCATATTGGAGCTACGGAAAACAGAAACATAACCTTGAGTTAAAATGTATGCACTAGAAATGGGTTATGTTGTTTGTTACTCAAAAAAACTAACAATACTGATAGTCTTGTATTGGGTAAAAATATTTCTTTTGCAAAAGCATGGAACAGAAGCCAGAAGAATGCAATATACATATTGCTGACCCTACCAATAAATGTATTTCACTTCTTGATTCTAGTCTTCACTGAAAACTGGCAAAAAACACATGTCACATTTATCCTAATGAACAGAAACTCTTAATGTTTGCTGGTTGGAATTCTAATTGGCCATCTGTTTCCAAATTAATCACAGTTCCTAAATTCGGGCATCATTTACACACACACCCATTTTGTAAGAGTGAGCTGAACATTAAAAAAAAAGTCTAAACATATTCCACCTTTATCTGGATTTCCTTATATACTGTTAGAACATAAGAACATCTATTGCTATGGTTAAATATTTCCTGCAGATACCAAGGTATGCTATATGGGTGTCTTATCATGCAGTGGAATTGCTGAAGCCTTAGTGAGAGAGTTGTATAGCCAACAGAACCAGGGCCAAGACTGGCAGTCATTCATCCTGGAATCATGAAGTAATGTTGGCATCTATCAAGGGCTGAGGCTATGGTGGCATGTGCAGATTTCAGTATGTCACTTGAAGGAAGCCGGAAGGAACAAAGGGATTAGTGAGGAATTGTGAGCCATCTCTAAATTTGTTAAGAGAAACCTTCTTTGGACTTGGGGGCAGTTTGCTTGGTTCCAACTGATGCCTCTGTGCAAGAGGAGGATACTGAGGCAAACCACTTACACCAGTACCCCAGCCAGGTCAGTTATACTGTCATCAGTAATGGATAGGGCTGTTGCATGAACTTCAAAAAGGCTCATGCACAGAACTGTTGCATGGCCCAAGAAGTCTTATGGATAGGGATTTTGCATGAATTCAAAAAAAGGCTTTTGCATGGTCCAAGAAGGCTTAATGTATTATTAACAAAATGTAATATTTCAGTTTAAACATACCACCATCAGTTAGATATAACCAACATGGAGTCATCATCACCAACATGGTGCCCATGGGTGTAGCTGCAGTGACCTCCCTTGGTGCCCTTCCTTCCACTAAAATTAGACTTGAAAGAAGCATTGTAACTAGTAGAATGGGTTGCTGGGTGCACTGCTTGGTTGCAGGGTGTATGGTGCCCATGATGGTTTCTCTGGTTTGCAAATGTGTCCATGGGACCAAAAAGGTTAGCAGTCTCTGCTGTATCTGCACAGAGAATTTAAGACAATCAAATTCATCTCTCTGTTGTGGAAGTCTCTACATAAAACTTGTACAAACAGGTTGCTTACAATTTTAGTTACCTGTTGTATGTCTTTACTGTAAAGCCATCCCATATCTCATAACTGAATCTTTTCTTATACCTCTTCCTATCTACTACTGTTCTCTTCCTCTAGCTAATGTGTCACATACATACCCTGCTATCTGCTGCTGGTGTCTCTGTACCCAGTTTTCTCAGTGGACGGTCATTGTCCTTACCACCATAATAATAATCTCCTTAATCACAAACCATCATGCAAGTTTTTAAAAAAAACGTATTTCCCATGAAGTAACCATTCATGTTTTCTTTTATTTAACAAAATTTATATACACTTGAAAAAGCTCAAAGCAGTTTACAAAAAAAAAAAGTTATGATAGAATTGGCTAATAGTTTTCCTTCCACTTCTCATTAATGGCCAGAGCAAACACAAAGAAATGGGGAAGCACTGCAGTACTGGTTATATTATATACAAGTAATTATGATACAGATTTGCTTCATGATATTTATTTATTTGTTTGTTTGTTACATTTATACCCCACCTTTCTTTCACCATGGAACCCAAGGTGGCATACATGTGGTTCCCAGGTGGTCTCCCATCCAGGCACTGACCAGACCCAGACCTGCTTAGCTTCAGCAAGGTGGTGGCCTCATGTGCCTTCAGACCATAGCCTAGGACCCAATAAATGTGCTGGCCCTGGTGTTTGAAATACGAGGTCTCTAATAGGATTTTAATGGAATCAATAGTGTTCTTCACAAGACTGTTATTAAAATAAAAGACAGTTGTTGGTTAAGCATTTGTGTTCAATAAAACACATACCTTGAATGTTAACCCTGGAGACTGGTGGTTGATTTCCTGCTGGTGACCTCCTGCACAAGTATTAATAATACATTATAAGTTTCATATCGCCAGGTTGATTAATTAATACAGTCTGAAGTTGTTGTTTTGCCTTTAACACAGTCTGACTAAGGCCTACTTCACATGAACAACAAATAATGTTTATCTGCATTGTGTGAATGAAGAACCTTATCATGTGGATCAGCTTTTAGCAAGGTTTTTCTCTCTCCACACATCCATGAGCATCAGACTGGAATGTTTCGCATGAAGGATCCCACATATATGGGATCCCACATATATGCCTCTATGAGGCAAGTTGCTGCTCACAAACAGCTTGCCACATGGAGCAACTGCCACATAGATTCATTGTCAAGCAACCTCCACGCTGCAAGTATAGGTAAAGTGAAACTACACTCTATAAAATCATGAGCTGAAAGAAAATGTGTTTTCTATATGGAGCAATCAACAGACGGATTCTACTTGCATTGGGGTGCCTATACAAGTCCACAAAAACAGACAATAGTAATTTTATAAATGTGCCATCCTAGGTTGCTTTAATACCACTTTGAGCCTCCATAAGACCAAGAGGAAAAAGTAATTAGTAATATCTTGAGAACACTAATTTCCTCAAATAATCTTTAGTTTTAACAGGCAGCAATTTATCCCAAATGATGGAGCAAAATGACACATCTTGAGAATCAACGTTATGAATAGCTTTACAAGTACCTCCGTGACAGTAAAGAGATCACAGAGTTTTTAAAGTTATATTAGAAATATGCTGTTCTGGCTTCATTGTCTTCAAACACAGCTATATAAGAAATAGAGGCCAGAGGTGACACTGCTTTATATAATATAACACAGAAGGATCATGTAATGTTTGACATTGAAAATGACTTCAATGTTTATCAGTTTCAGCATGTCTACTCAGAAGTCCTGAATTCAATGAGGCTTACTCCCAGGTTAGAATTGCAGCCTTGTTTCTGTATCGTAGAGACTAACAGAGCAATCCTAACCATAGGAAGCCAGCGTAACTCAGGCCAGTGTAACTTACACCAACCTAAGTTACTCCTATTCCAAACTCCATTCAGGAGCCTCGGGTAGATGGGCTACGGCCATCTGAACCAGCAGGTGAGTGTGGGCCTGAGCTTTGAGGGCTGGGCCCTAAGTCGCATGACTGAGCTGAACAGGATTTGGAATAGATGCAAGTCTCTTCTTGCTCTGTCCTGCCTCAGAATACCCCTTTTGGGGGGGACTTACACCAACATAAGTTCCACTGGCTTAAGTTCCACCAGCTGAACTGGGGTAAGGGAGTTACATCGTCGTTTCACTAGCTCAGTAGGGATGAGGGACTAGTGCTGAGCCCTGGCTCAGCCAGGAAAGCCCAACAAACTTTCAGCAAATCCAAACTCTCTCATCCTGGCAGATCTTGCATTTAGATCGTGCTGTAAGACAATAGACTGTGAGTTTGAAGTTCTTAGTTCAGCTTTCACCTCAGCATGAAGTCTTTAGGTGGCTTTACACAAACCACTATCTCTCTCAGCCTCACCCTCTTTCCAACATCTGCAATGTTAGCATAATAAGAATGTGCTACCTTACAGGGCTATCTTAAAGGCTACTGAGATAAAAAGTGGGAACCTCTCTGAACACTCAAAGGTGCATTATAAACACTTAAGTATTTTTATTTTCTCCCTGCCTTTGGAGACTCTTTAGAATATGGATAGGGAACCTGTGGCTAACCAGATGCTGTTGGACTTCAAGTTCCATCAACTCCAGTCAGCATGGCTCATGGTTAGAGAACATGGGGTCTGCAGTCCAGCAACATCTGAAGAGTCACAGGTCCCCCAATCCTGCTGAAGAGTCTGTTGCAAGTACAAAACATGACAACTTACTTCCTGAGACAAATGGACCACCAAATGCACGTTAGATTGCCAATCCAAAATCTGTGCTGGCATAATTTAATGTGCTGGTCTTGGCCAATTTAATTACAATTGCAGTTCCATCTGTGCATCAGTTTCAACAAGCAGATATAAAAAGTGCTCTTGGTAGCTGCCATGCAAACTTCAATATAATGCAATGTTTGAAGTGCTGGGTAAAGAGTTTTGCCTTTGCGTTAGTTATGCTCAAAACTGCCGGATTTACAGTATTTTGTTTTGAATCCACAAATACTTTAACAGGGTAAATTCTTGGACATATTTAAAACTAATGCAGAGCCCTCATTGGTTTTTAATATTTCACTCCCAATTATTAGCAAGTGTAAATAATGACTAAAATCACCCTAATTAAAATCAATTGGATTTTGTCATTGACTTAAATGTACAATAGGTTGTATGCATTACATTTGGTCTACACACTTTTTCACTGTAGGTCCCTGGACAAAATGTTAGTCAGGAGCCTGCAACACAAACACTTCATTTGTAAAAAAATCAGCTTAAGAATGGAGATCTATCTTATGGTGTAATTTTCAAAGGTAATCTAGGGTTGCCAGGTTCAGGGCCTGAGACTGATCCTGTATGTTTAGGAGAAGAGAAAGTCAGCCAAGTGCAGGTGTTCTTGCAACACTATATTGAGAAAAACCATAAGGTGGAATTCTCCCTTCCCCCTGCACAACTTTTAAAGATACAGAAGACCTCTTTGAGGCCGGGTCTGGCAACCAAGAGGACTTCTGTATCTTTAAAAGTTGTGCAGGGGGAAGGGAGAATTCCACCTTGTGGTTTTTCCCATTACAGTGGTGCAAGAACACCTGCACTTGGCTGACTCTCTCTTCTCCTAAAGATACAGGATCAGTTTCAGGCCCTGAACCTGGCAACCCTAATTTCCACCCATTTCAGAGTTACTTCCTCTTTAGTAAGTGTTCTTAGATTGCAGCTCAAATAATGTTGTAGCACAATCATCATCATCATCATCATCATTTAAAAAAGGTAGCTTACTTGTTTGATGTTCCTTGAAGATTTGTCAATAATGTAAAATTATTTCTTACACTCCTCAAACTTGCCAAGACCTAACAAAACACAAGACCGCTGAATATTAAAATAAATACATCCATTCAAAATGTACAGATAAACGTGTAGATAGCTAAATACTCCCAAGCGCCATTGATTTCAGTGGATGAGAAACAGCTGTAGCACTGGGGAACTGGAGGAGACTTGCTCCGGGAGTGAGTACTTGAGCATCTGGGTGCTTGCTTCCTCGCTCCTCTAGATTGCTCTCTCTTCTGCTAAGTGCTGTAAGGACTGGGACCTCCTACCTGGCCCTGAATCCAGAGAGAGACTGCATTCAATCTTGCAGTCTCTTGCAGCTCCTGGCTGGGTCAGGGGGCATAAAAGCCTGGCAACCCTTTGGGTCCTTGGGAACAGCTGCAGCACTAGGAGAATGGAGAAGACTTGCCCTGGGAGTGGTAGTGGAGGAGCCCAGAACAATAGTCCTGGGTGATTTCAATGTCCATGCTGAGGCTGCCTCTAGTGTTCCAGCTCAAGACTTCATGGCTTCCATGACGTCCATAGTACTGTCTCAAGTTGTCACTGGTCCAACACATAGGGCAGGGCACACCATTGATTTGGTTTTTGCTCCAGATGGAGAAAGGGTGGTTGGGAGATGGTGGGGGTGTCACTCCATTGTCATGGTCAGACCTCTTCCTGGTGAAGTTTAGATTTATGGCTCCAAGCCTCCACTGCAGGGATGGTGGAGAGATTAAGATGGGCTGTCCCTAGAGACTAATAGAATCCACTGGATTCTGGAACACTCTGAGGGAATTTCCAGTAGATAGAGCAGGTGAGCCTATTGAAGGCCTTGTAACTCTGTAGAACAAGATGCAGCAGGCTGTTAACATAGTTGCCCCGAGTGCCCTTTTTGGCATTGTGGAGTCTAGGTTGCACCTTGGTACACCAGTGTACTAAGGGCAATGAAACAGGCTGGATGACGGTCAGAGTGCAAATGGCAAAAGACGTGCCATGAGGCTGATTGGGCATGAGTAAAACATCATAACTGTGCCTAATCTGTGGAGGTGAGTGTGATGAAGAAGCAGGGCCAGCTCTAAAGGGCGGCCAGGTTGGGCACTGGCCCGACGGCCCCTGGAGCTACAGGGGGCCCCTCAGCTGCCCCTCCACTCCCCTTCCGCGATCCGTGCCCCCCACACCCCCACCTACCTTTCTGCTGTCTTTTACCATTGCCCTTAACGAAGATGGAAGCTGCGGTTTCCTTAAGTTACTGAAGCCCCTGCCGCCATCTTAGTTGACAGTAGAGATGTGCGCGCGTAGCACGCACATGTGCCATCAACAAAGATGGCAGCGGAGGCATCATCCCGTTAGGGAAACCATGGCCAAAACCATGGCCGCCATCTTTGTTAAGGGAATGGTAAAAGACAGCAGAAAGGTAGGTGGGGGCATGGGGGTGTGTGCATGCGTGCATGCACAAACGCCGGGGGCCAGGGCAAGCTGATGCCCAGGGGCCCCGGCATTCCTGGAACCGGCCCTGCGAAGAAGGCCCACTTTTCTGCCTCCTTTGCATCCTCAAGTAGCCGTCCAGTGGAGCTTTTCTCAGGGGTCTGTTAACATCAACTCCAGGAAATTGAGTTTTAGACCCTTCAGAAGCCCACTGTGAATTGTTTGCAAGGCACTTCGAGGGTAAAGTTGCTTGCCTCTGTAGTAATCTTGATGTCCCATCTAACTCTACTGTAGTCCCCAGTGAGGTGTCTAGTGCAACATCTGCCACAACTTCTTGGGATCAGTATCAGTTGATGTGGCCTGATGACATGGACAAAGTGCTTGCGACAATGCAGCCAGCAACATATCCTCTCGGGCCTTGCCCTTCTTGGCTTATTAAAACTTGCTGAGGAGGTATGACCAAGTGGATCCAGGGTGTGGTCAACATGTCTTTGAGAGAGGGAATGGTCCCATTTACCTTGAAAGAGGCAGCAATCTGCCCGCTCCTGAAAAAGCCCATCCTGGACCCATTGGTTTGTGACAACTACAACCCAACTGCAAAATCTACCTTTTTAGTGAAGGTGATTTGAGAGGATTGTGGTGCAACTATTACAAGTACTCTTGGATGAAACACATTATCTTGACCCATTCCAATCTGGATTCAGGCCTGGTTATGAGACTGAATCGACTTTGTTCGCCCTGATGGATGACACTTATCGGGAGAAGGACAGGGAGAGTGTGACCCTGTTATTCTTATTTGATCTCTCAGTAGCTTTTGATACCATTGACCATGGTATACTTCTGAGCTGACTTCGTGAGATGGGTATTGGTCACACTGTTTTAGAGTGGTTCCAATCCTATTTCCAGGGCCATTTTCAGAGAAGAGCATTAGGTGATTGTCTTTCAGCCCCCTGGCAATTGTGCTGTGGGGTGCCACAGGGTACCATCTTGTCTCCAATGATGTTTAACACCTACATGAAGCCCTTGGGAGCGGTCATCAGGAGATTTGGGGTGAAAGGTCAACCATATGCTGATGATACCCAGCTATACTTCTCTGTAACATCTGAAGAAGGAGAGGTTGTACAAGCCCTGGACCAGTGCCTGGACTTGGTGGTGGCCTGGATGAGGGCCAATAAACTGAGTCTGAATCCTAGCAAGATGGAGGCACTGTGGGTTGGTGGTTCCTAAGTTTGGATAATTGGTCTATTGCCTGCTTTGAATGGGGTTGTACTCCTTTGGAAAGAGCAGGTTCATAGTCTGCAGGATGCTCCTGGATCCATCTTTGTCGCTAGAGGCCCAGGTTACCTCAGTGGCTAAGAGTCATCTGGGATAGTGTGTCCACTATTGTCCATGTACTGGTAACCTCCAGGCTGGATTACTGTAATGCACTCTATGTGGGGCTGTCCTTGAGATTGATCCGGAAGCTGCAGCTAGTGCAATATGCAGCGGCACAATTGCTCACTGGGGCAGCATATTACCAACACATTACTCCACTGCTGAAAGAATTGCACTGGCTGCCCATTAGCTACCAGGCAAAGTTCAAGGTTCTAGTTTTGGTGTTCAAAGCCCTACACAGCTTGGGACCAGGATACCTGAAAGATAGGTTCACCCCTTATATACCCAATTGATCACTGCACTCTGCAGGTGAGAGCCTTCTACAGATACCATTTTATCAGGAGGTCAGTTTCACACAACATAGGAAGTGGACTTTTACTGTTGTGGCACCCTTTGGTATTCCCTCTCCTTAAATACTAGACAGGCGCTATCTCTGTTATCTTTTCGATGCCCATTGAAAACCTTCCTCTTTCAACAAACCTTTTAAGTAGAGACCTTATCCCAGTCTGCATCTGTGTTGAAATTACTTTTGAAGATGTTTTTAAAGTTGTTTTTCAAATATGTTTTAAGATGTTTTGTTTTAATATGTTTTTAAAGATGTTTTGTTTTAATATATTTTAAAGTCTATTGTTTTTAAGATGTATTAAAGTGCTTTTAGTGTTTTTGTTTGCTGCCGTGAACTCCTTCTGGGAGGAAGGGTGGGATATAAATAAATAAATAAATAAATACACACTTAACTCTTCCCCATTAAAACAATGGGATGTCAAAGTTTTAAATTGGTCTGGATCATGCCCAACATATAAAAGCTGATGATTATTCAAGTTAATTATACAATCTACACAACTCATATAATATATCCTTAACAGGAACAGCTACATATAGAAAACAAAAGCAGTAATAACTTATAATAGAACCATCACAGCCTAGTCATGCCTTCAATTTTGCTACAGGATGCCTGGCGTAGGTGCAGCTGCAATAGGGTGGGGCTGGAATGGGGAGAAGGGCATGGCATTCTTGTTGGCCATCTGGCCAGATTATCAGTTATCAGGGACAGGGTTTATATTAGGTAACCATAGTTACCCACCAAGCACAGTACTTCTGTAGGGAAAGCAGTAGCCAGAAACATAATCCCACATAATCTTAGTGCATTTGCTCTAGGAAAACAGGGAAGTAAGGGATGGGTGGAAGACCTGCTTCTATAGGGAGTCAAGAAATATCACAGCAACCAGAAAGAAGAGAAATACTCATGATGTCCATAAACTCTTAATTTGATGTCATTCTTGAAAGCATAAAGCACTAGCAGCGCCATATCAGGCCAAGAATTCACAAATAGCTTTAGAGGGATGGGAAGTAGGGATTGTCAATTTCAGTTCTCTCAGTTTCTCATTTTTCCAATCTTAAAAATGAGTTCTCCACGCTTCTGCAACAATTTGTGATTTTAAGAAATGCTCATGAAAATTCTTCAGCACTGTTTGCAAATTTCAGCTAATATATTTTCTATACAGCTTTGACTAGTATAAACAATTTTGCAACCAATTTCTCCTAATATAATTAATTTTTCTGTTCATTTTAAGCACATTTCCCCTGAATTTATGCCTTTTTGTAAACATTATTTGGTTGGAGAACAGCAAAAATCCAGTGCCTACTTTGAAGAATAGCTGTGTTTCGGTTCTCATATTCTTTCAGGAAATGCAGATTTGATAAATTCAGCTTTAAATGCATACTCAGTTGGTTCCCCCCCATCCCTAATGGGTAGGAACTACTGTAACTAGAGGAATTAAGAAAGACCTACGAAGCAATGACAGAGGAAGAATCATGTGAGCCAGGATCCATGTGAAGCAAAGGAGCAATACTCATACATTCACTTTTGGCTCTCAAATGCTTCACGTAGAGCCCCATCAGCATTAGAATCGGTGTCAGAATATTTGGAACATACCTGCGCAAAAGGTGTAACTATCAAGTCATCTCCATGTCTAGTAAGAAATGAAAAGAAAAATAATCACATATTTTAATAAATAACTACCTAGCCAAGAAACAACATGATGCAATCTCATTTTGTTTTAAAACTTTGGGCAACTTCCTGTGTAACAGTTGCATACTCATTCTGTACATTCAGATTAAGATTGTAGAGATTTGAACTCAAACACATGAGTGGCAACTTTGAATCAATCTGATAAATACCATTCTTTTCACTGCTATACACCACTGTCACAGTGTTGTATCTTGTCTAGCCCTCACTCCCTTGGATCTCAACCCCAGCCTCTCTAGTACACAGCCATTTTTGTATCTCTTGGCTGTGTATGATGTTTTCCACATCTCTCTCCTACCCCCATGGTGCACCTCAGACAGTGCCCATGAAGGAGCAGGTGGGTTGCAGACAATATATGGTCTGCTTTTCGCCTGTAAAATATACTTTGACTCCATTCACATGTATCGCTAAGCCAAGCCATGACTTAGTGCTAATGAGCAAATGTATGGGTTCATGAAGAGAAGATCATGATCACATTATTCCTCCTCTGGTACAGCTGCTCTCATGTTACCCAGGGCTAAACCATGGTTTGGCTTAGCATTACATCCAAATCCAAGCTCATGGTTTTTCTCTCCTTAGACAAACCATAAACTATAACCAAGGTTGGTCCTATGACTTACAGTCCATGATTTATCTGGAGTGAGATAAACCAGGAGCCAGCTTCGGATGTAACACTAAGCTAAAACATAGCTTAGCTCACAGCAGTGTGACAGCAACAGAAGGATCAAATCAGCCATGATCTTCCCTCTGGGAACCTGAACTTTTGCTCATTCACCCTAAGCCATGATTTGGCTTAGTGTTACATGTGAACTTGGCCAGAATGTGTATGTATATTTTTATAAGTCTGAAAATGACCATATCTAAATATTTATGCCACCCTGGACATATTTGCAAGCTGAAAAGATATTCCGAAAATAATATTTGCTTGCAATAACCTCTGTTCAGTAAACAACTCTTTACCACCTGTAGTAGAACAGAGAATTTGTCCATAAAAGGCTGCTTCTAACTTGATTGGTTCTCCAATCCTAGTGTGTATTCATAAGAAGAAAATAATCCAACTAGAAGCTCCCATTTGGTTCTTGAAGTACACAGGAATAAAAGCCAGGACATTCAAAGTTAGGGCGGTAGATTCCCTCACAGCTGGAAAAAAGAGCATTAACAGTCTGAGTAAAGGTCAACTCTGAATTTCCTGGCTTTTGTTGACTTGTGACATTGCCTTTAATGATTTAAACACAGGGCTTTGCCTGTAGATTTTCAGCATGGTGTATACTAAGCATGGTAGAAAGTCATTGAAATATTTGGGATTTATTGTTGTTGTTGTTATTATTATATTAATATATAATGAATATATCTATATCTATATATAAAAATATGTAAAATATAATGAATGTTTTAAAAGTGAAGTTTTAAAGTCATCTACCTAGCTAGATTAATATTGATCATAAGAAGTCTACTGAAGTACATATATTTGGGTCTGGCAGCATGAGCAATCAGCCTGTTTGCTTTCTAAATTAATTTCATTACAAAACTTGACATATTCAATCATCATCATCCCCACAACCACTGAATTAGGAATCATAAGAGGAACCACCAACAAAATATTGCAAGATGTCTCCTCACCCCATAACAGAAATAATTCTGTTTAAGGTTCTTGCCAGGTAGCTGTGACTTCCTCCAGGATATTAGAAGCAAACCTTCACCCTTCACTGATTTCCCTTTTTCCTCTTTTCCAGCTGAGACTAGACATTCATAGGCTGGGTTGTTTCTGCTTTATTTATTTAATTTTCTTTTTAACAGGCAATGCCCCATTTGGGTTTTTAAAACAGATTCTTTGTACTTTTCCAAGCCTCAGGGTTTACTTGACTATGCTGATACAGTTCCCTCTTCTTCTCAATGGCCCTGTTCTGGCTCCAGTCATGCCATCATAAGGGCACTGAATTAGAGGGAGAGATGTTTGTATGTATTCATACATCAGATATGGGTATAATAAGAATCTCAGAAACTGATGGCCATAGGCACCCAGCTGATGAGCACACACATTATTTGGATGTTACAATTTTACAGCAGTGGAGTAACTTTTAATTTTATTCTTTGAACAAAAATTATTTTTCCAGAAGCAGCCCTAAGATTGCTCTAGAACAATCAATTGGTTAAATGCTAGAATTGGAATGAAGGGACAATATAACTGATTCTTTCATACTTTGGGGCTAGAAATGGCAACTTACAATCTGTGTTGACGTGTTTATGTTGGTCTGGATATTTTGTTTATACATATACAATAATTATTTTTGCATTTGGGGCATTAGTTGCATTAGTTGCATATTTATTTTTACTTGCATCTCAAGCAAATTTTTTTTTCCAAATAGTGCCTACATTACCTAGGCATTGTGCATAAATCAAAAGGGCCAGGTTCCGCTCTTTTCTGTCATGGGCTAATCCTGACGTTGGAATTTTGAATAGGGGGAGAGTTAAAAAGGACTGTTTTGTTGGTTAAGCAGGGGAGTTCAGATTGGTGTTGTAATGAAGTTAGTTAGATGAGAGTTAAGTTCTAATGAGTTGGGGTTTTAGGAGAGAGAGGGAAACAGTTGGGAGCTGGTTGAGAGTAGGTTAATATAGAAATATTGAGAAGCAGAGTTCAGGGAAAGGTGAAGAATTGTATCATTGTACCCATCATGTGCCAGCTATACATATAGTCCTAAATAATTTCTTGGTTTAAAATAAAATATTTCCTCTTTGTTTTACATTACTGCCTGGATATTGTGAATGTTCTGAGAATACAAGGTATATTATTCCTAGAACCATCTGGTACGAGTCACACATACAGGGAAACACTGGGACACACTTCACTCTTTTATTTCACTACTCCTATTTTAGCCAGTGTGGCATAGTGGTTAGAGTATTGGACCTGGGAGACCAGGGTTCAAATCCCCACACAGCCATGAAGCTCACTGGGTGACCTTGGGCCAGTCACTACCTCTCAGCCTCAGAGGAAGGCAATGGTAAACCCCCTCTGAATACTACTTACCATGAAAACCCTATTCATATGGTTGCCATAAGTCAGAATCGACTTGAAGGCAGTCTATTTCCATTTCCATTTCATTTTAGGACAGTCACCTCATAAAAAGAATTACAAAAGGCAGGTGAGGTGGGACAGCCAGCTCCAGTGAGGGGAGTATATAACTAGAGCAGTAGACCTGGTTGTACAAACTGAAGAGGAGATCAGTTTTACAATTCCAGAATGAAGAGGTAAGTTTTTAATAAAAACATTTAAACCCAGCTAAGGCCAAGCTGATCTTCACTTACAAATTATATGTAACATCCCTTAAATCAACAATGCTAAAAAGTTTTAATATCATAACTTGATTGCTGCAAGGCTATAGAACCAGATAGAAATATTCTCAATATAAGACATGCTCAGTACTGCAAATGTCTAATAATTTATTATTATCAATAAGAATGTATAGTTTAACCTTAGACCATCAATTTATTAATATACATGGTATAGCACATGGACCTAATACATACAGTTGAGTACAGTACACTGTGTTGTGTACTTACTGTTCACTTGGAAGAGAGGAATTCCTGGACGTGGTCTTTGGTGATAGGTCATAGTCACTGTCTGATCTATAAAGAAATGACTCTCTGCGCTGGCTGTGCCCGGGGAAAGTGGTATGGAGCACAAGTCCTGAAGAAGAGCTAGCCTGGGGGTCCAGTGGGCTGCGACCTGGTGATGGGCCATTTTCCACATCAAAGCTGTGAACGAGGTAAACATGACTGTTACAGGACAGCATATTCTTCATTTTAATAATCGCTTTATGTAATGCTTTCATATACAAACACAATCATTTACTTGTGATTTATTTTAGCAAACAGCACAATCCCTCCTGCTACTGAAAGAGACAGCTTTATGATCCACCAGAATAATATTTCCTGGTGGTGATTGCTATTGTAGTCCTTTGCAATTTTACTACCATTTAGTTTTCATTTTGTTAACATCATTTCTGTTAAAATTGTCCCCAAACACTGCACATCATTATCTGCCTTTACCAAACATTATCTCCATTCATTCGCTCCCCCAATACATGCTGAAAAATCTATAGATTTATTTGTGAAGTTAAAGCCAGCTTTGAATAACCTTTTAGAGTACTTACTGTGGTCATAGAGAAAAGCAAATGAGGTATCAAAATATAGAAAGCTCAGATTTGCAGGAATATAGCAATGTAGCAATTTTTCTCCCAAATCAGATAAATGATAACAAAAAATACAGTTCAATAATAGGCAAAAAAAAAAAACCTTGCGAGTTAAGTACGTACCTAAAACCAACAGATATTTCTATCAAACTTTTATAAGCAGGGAAATTGGGCAGCTATAGTGAATGCACCAGAGGAGCAGGAGATCTGACCTCCTCTCTGAGATATTGTACTGCCCTACAAATTTGTAAAAATGCAAACACAATTTGGATTGGTATTTCACAGTCCTATCTACTTCCTGTGTATCTTGGAAGAATTGGTGAGTGGTGGCAACACCTGAAATCAGTGGGTGGGCACTGGGCAGAGGCAAAGCCCCTTTTCCAAAAGGAAAATATTGTTAACAGTATCATTATTTTTCAGAGTTTCCCCCACCTTTTTATTCTACAGCAGACACATGTAATCCCCACACAAATTTAAATCAAAGCTGTCCTGGGCCACATCCACGCCAGACATTTTTTCCATTTTAAACAGTCATGGCTTCCCTGAAAGAATTCTGGGAAGTATAATTTGTGAAGGGGGCTGAGAGTTGCTAGGAGACTGCTACAATCGCCAGAATTCTGTGGGAAGAGGGGCTGACTGTTGAACCACTTTGGGCATTGGAGCTCTCTCAGGGGAATGCCAGATGTCTGGTTTTCACCTGGAGACTCCAGATTTTTGGGGTCCTCTCTGGGTCTCCGGGACAGTCAGATTAATCTCTAGACTCTCAGCTTTCATTAAAAAAAAGTTTCTAGGTGGTCTGGCCCACAAGATATACACCAAAACATCAGCTGCCCCCCTCCGCAACTTCAATGAAATGATCTCTTAACTGGCTGCTCTAACCCCACCCTTTCAGGTTTGTAGCCAATAAGTGAAGTCAGGGTTGTGATTGACAAGGGATTTCTGGACCTCCAGGCAGTACTTAGACTGCATTGCAAGGTAGAAAATGGTTGTTTTTTTCCTGTTTATCTGAAAATCTCATAAACTGAGTATGTATATAGCTTTCAACAGTACCAAAAGTTTCTTTTTCTGTTGTGTGCAGGAGTCAAACAAGTTTAAATTTTCCAGGGCTGTTGAAGAGAGCAATGTTTTGAAAAACTTCCCAGTATGAAACCTTAATCCAGTACTTGCTTTTCTGGGAGTAAAGCTGTAATGCTAATCCCACATACCTGGAGTAAACTCCACTGAATTCAATAGGACTCACTTTTGAATAGACATGGTTAGGATTGTGCTGTAAATTAATGGGACTTTTGAGTGAACATAGCAAAGGATTGTGCTTGTGTTGTAAATCTTTCTCTCCCCCTCCAATTCTGTTTTTAAAGTAATTAAGCAGGGCTTACATAGGTATCACTGCTTTTATTATGTAGGAAACTAATACCGATGTTATTTTTTAAAAAAGTTCTGCAATGACCAACTGGTTTTGACAATAAACGATTATATGGGGTCTATGTATTTTTACATCTCCAGTGTATGTATGGAGTCTTTCCAACAACCCTGTGAGGTAGGATTGCTGATTGGAAACCAAGGCAGCTCACAACAAGAAATAAATCCTTTTAAAATCCAATAACCATGAAAAGTATAAACAGTTGCAAAACAGTTTCAAGTGGCATGATTCTGAATTTTGGGTTGGGTGAGTGTTCCTTATCACTTGAGGCTGCAGTTCTGTGCACACTTCCCTGTTTGAGTAAGTCCCATTGAATACATTGGGACTTGCTTCTGAGTAAACAATCATTGCACTATAAATATCTTTACAGGTTGTGTAAATAAAGATCTTTGGCATTCAATCTTATATAAATATTTCTTCATACTATGTCCTGATCAGTATTTGATTTCACACTATGGTTGTAGATTATTATTTCCTGTACATTTTAAGTGTGCCCTTCTTCCTTGGGGTGGTCATGGTTCTCCTCCCTTGTGACTGGCTGTGGGATGCTGAGTTTTCTGCCTTACTCATAGGAACTTTGTTGTGGTTGGTATAGTATTGCATTTAGGAAATCATCACTGTCTTTTGTTTTTCTTTTTCTGTTTGCATTTAATTTACCTTTAACCTCACTCCCTTACAGCCATAGAAGCAACACCAGTGGTTCCATGTGCTCAGCTCAACCTCCTTAAACCCACAGATGATGAACCTTGTTGGTTGCATGACGGTTTATTTCTTGCCCAATAGTGGTAAAAGAGAATTCACATCCTGGGAAGTGTGGCTTCAATTGTTATTGTTCCCAAGCTTTGCAGAGGATCCCTAGTCAAGCTTTATCAACAGCACAATCCAAACTATATCTGCTCAGAAGTAAGTCCTGTTGAGTTCTATGGGGCTTGGTAAGTGTGTTTAGAATTGCAGCCTTCAGGGGCATCCATCTTTACTCCTGAGTGCTCCTATCTAACATCTCCACAACATGAGGCTCCGTTCTTCCTACAATGGCCTTCTGGTGACTGGCCTGGCCTGAGGCATTTAAGCCCTTCTTGCCAGAAGCAAGTAGGCTAGATTCCCTACCCAGGCTCTATCTTTTAGCTAAGATTTCTATCTTAATTTCCAATCAGAGGAAATGTTTTTGTTTGAATTGTATGCTCTAAGCAACTGTGGTTGATGCTTAAGGTATCATGCTTAATGACATCACTTGGGCCCACCCCTGTGACATCACTTGAGCCCACCTATAACATCACTACAGACCACCCCTGTGACATCAGTACGACCTGCCCCCATGACATCACTAGAAATCTCAGGGTTTGAGATGCTTCTGACCTGGCAACCCTATTCCTAACAACTCTCAGTACCCTTCACAAACTACTTGAAAACATAGGGTTGTTAGGCAAGTGTTTCTGAGTTCAGGGCTATAAATTTCATAAGATTTTGTTTTGAAATGAGCTTATGGGAAGCAGCAGAATTGCATGGGTGGTATTTTCAATTTAACATGGAAAAATGTGAAAAATCCATGCTGGCTATTGTATTTATTTATTTATTAGATTTATATTCTGCCCTTCCTCCCAGTAGGAGCCCACTCTCATGGCTGTATAATAAGGTGATCTCATACTGAAGTCTTTTAAATATACCAATTAGCTTTATGAGTTCTGTCTTGAGATCAATAAAATTAATTCTCAGCTACTAAGGTGCTCTAGAATATTTATGAACATTTCATTTGATGAGAAGGGTTTACAAAACAACAACCGTCAGCACATAAGACCTAGGGACAGATGCAGCAGATTGCACTACTAAAAGATAGGGACAGAGGCACGGGTTCAACAACGATGGGAGATGGCACCACTGTCAAAGTACTGGTTAACAGACTTTATTAATATATAATTTTCTTCTAGCCAATACCGTGCTCCACAAGGTAAGGAATGGTGCTTGTTTTTCAGATACTAATGGTGAGGACTCAAGAATATTCACGAAAAAGTGAGGTTATGCACACACCTTGAATTTGTACCTTTTTTATTAGTTAAATGGTATTTGCAGTGAGGGACCAAAAGGGGGGGAAAGCAGCGTGTATCTTCCACCTGGATGCATATTCTCTCAAGCTCTTAATCAAGACCAGGAAATTTATATTTGAATATTTGTCCTGACTAATTCTTTCTGCCAGGCTGGCATGAGTTGGATGCGGTAGATCCCCAGCTGCGCCGGCAGGCTCCCAGCTGTGTAAGGCTCTGCTGCTGCTGAGCTGTGACACTGCCAGGAGCCTGCTGGTGCCTCCAGGTAGGCCAGTCTGGCAGATCGAGGGCCAGCAGAAGCCCCAAAAACAGGGTGTTCCAGGGGTGTGGATGGGAGGAGCTGTGGGGGGGGACTTACGCGAGATCCTCTTCATGTTCAGAACCTTCCTCCAGGTCCCAATCCCCCTGAAAACGCTGCCGGCCAAAAGGCCAGTACAGTAAAATATTTTATTTATTCTCCATTGTGGCCTATGGGAAGCATTTACTCCCTTGGAGGCCTGTTTGTTGGAGCCGGAGCTACATGGCCTGTAACAGAGCTGGTGTTCAGCTGGGCTAGTGGCTCCCGAGCAGCAGGAGGATCCCATGGAGCTTTCCACCAGCTCTTCTGCCACACACCCCTCCCCGCTGACTTCCCAGCATTTGGATTGCTCTGTTAGTATGCCTTCTGAACGCATCTTTAGCATAGGACATAAATTCAACTGATCCAGTCTGAAATCACTCATATGGTAGAATGAGCCTGTAAGAAGCAGCACAAACTGGAACACTTTCTAATATTGAACCAGATGTTAGTGAGCTTTTTACTATGAAAGCTGTCATTTAAGGGAGACATAACCCCCCCACACTATTTTCCATTCTTTCACATATGTCTATTTACAACCTTGTTTGCATGGTGGCTTCTGCTTCAGCTGTATTTTTTTTTCTTACTTGAACGGTCTTCTTCTTCCCCAGCTAATCAGGGACCACACAGCAATCATTTTTTTTTTCAATAATTTTTATTCAGATTTTCATAAAACATACAAGACAAAATCATAAAACATTCAAAGACAAAAAACAAAATCAAAAATAGTTAAACAAAAAGAAAAAAAGAAAAAAAAACAAAAATAAAAAATAAAGAGTAAAATATTGACTTCCCATTTGTCAAAGATCAAATCAGTTATAAGTCTATAATATATAACAATCCTGTCTCTTAAGTCATATTATAAAATCACTTTCCTCCAGTAGTTATCTTACTTAATCATCAAATCTCATAAACATTACTTTATTCTTTCCACAAAAAGTCAAAGAGAGGTTTCAATTCTTTAAGAAATATATCTATCAATTTTTTTTTCCAGATAAGCATATCGATTAATCCATCTCATTACTAATTATGATAATCTTATTGTCATAACCATAGTCAAAATAAACATTTCAATTAATCCATCACATCAGAATCTGTTAGGTTCAATAATTTCAGTAGCCATTGTTCTATTATCTCTATTAGTTCCATTTTCCATCTTCCATCTTCAGTAGTCTTGTTAAGTCCAGTAATTTCAATATCCAATCTTCCATTATCAGTATTCCATAATAATCTTGCTGTCAAAGCCATAGTCATATAGTAAGAGTCTGATGGGGATTACCTCTATCCCAAATATTTTCTTGCCATCCATTCTGAATAGGTTGCTGAAATACTGCTGTAAAATCATATCTCTGTTCTTTTTTTCAAAATACACTGGGTCATCTCTTAAAAGTTTTTCCATTGTCACATGGCTGCAGTTAATTCCATAGATTTTCTCTATATTGGGCTCCATCACATCATTCCAGTCCAGAAGATTATCCATGCCATTGATAACTTTATCTCTAGAATCTTCATTCATTTCTTCAGAGATAACATTGAGTTCCAAACAATAGATTTTATTTCTAAAGTCCATAGACTCCAAATCTTGTTCCTGTTCCACGTTGGTTCCAATCTCCGGGATCTCCTCTCTCACAGGGACCCCTATTCCAGTCTCCAGGGTCACCTCTCTCACAGGGACCCCTGTTCCAATCTCCGGGGTCTCCTCTCTCACAGGGACCCCTTCCAGGGTCACCTCTCTCACAGGGACCCTTATATCTTTAATCTCCTGCTTCATTTTACTCAATTCAATTTTCATTATCTCAATCTCATCCATTATTTTCTGAAACATAGTTATTTCCAGATTTTCAGCCACTTTCTTAATTGCCATTTTAAAAGAAAAATATAGGAAAACCACTTCTTATTTCAGCAACAATTGGGTTAATACTCCAAACTTGGTGACATCACAGTATAAACAGAGCAGACAGCCTTATCTCTCCAATAGTTAAGTAAACAAAATGCAGTTCCCAGGATCGAAACAATTAATGGCAATCGTCAAGAAACAGATTCGTCAAAATAAAATAGACCAAAAAGAGAGTAGTCTCAAAACAGTATAATATTTTTCAAAATAAAAATCTGGAATAGAAATCCCTCTTCTGTGTATATCTTTAGAATGCAAATCCAGGACAGCTTTTTGCAACAAAAACAGAGATAAGCTATTAATTAGTGCGTAGCAGAGAGAAGTTATGGCTCCCCAGTGAGATGTCAAAAACTGATCAATCTGGCAAATCTCTTTTAAACAGCAACAATTTAAGTCAAGTAAAAGAAAAATATAGAAAGAAGGGTGCTTGCCTGTTAGTGCGTTCTCTCTTAGAAGATAAGGTGAACGTTCGCTTTATCAGATAGAGCTTGCTGTTAAAAATCCGTCCCACCTTCGTCGGCTGGACCTCGTCCCATAAATTAATGAGATCTGGTCGTCCCAACAAAAATAGGCTTTGAGGTTAATCTCTTCGTTTCTCCCTACCCGGGAGAAGTTTAATCAGTCAAAAAAAAAAGAAAAAACTGACTGATATATCTGAATAAGCTTCTTTTGAGGCAGGAGCCCGTCTCAAAAGCAGGCACAGGCTAAGTCACCCTTCCCGGAAGTCCAGGGACCACACAGCAATCATAATGACACTGTAGCACCACATAGCCAATCAGATCTAACTATATGATATTACTAAGGGCACACCAAGTTCTCCCATTGTTCCTAATAGCAATGGGGGGAGAGAGAGAAAACTCATGTTATGCTACTAGTAGCATTGTCCACCTTCTCTATGTGGCAAGAATTTTACCCTGACTCAGCCAAAGTTGCACATCTACATTAGGGACGGGATTCACTGCATGGTTCCGATCAGCTTGCGTTCTGACAATCTGTCCTTTAATCCTGATCCACCATATTTTTGTTCCCGCTTGCTCTCGCACTTGCCAATTCGATCTGCTGTGCATGTTTTTGGGGGATTCAATCTGCGGTGGGGGGTTTTCCGGTGGCCAAAATTGCATAGTTATCAAAGTCAGGAGCCATGACATCTCAAGATATTATAATGTAAATGTCTGCATATGTGTTGTTTATTCATCTATTCTTTACCAAAGAGGAGGCCTGAAGGACCCTCTGGAAGAGAGGAACAGTTTCCCCTTCCTCTTGCAACAAGTGCTTTCTGGATTCCAAGGCAAAAGCCTCGGAGATTACCTGATTGGAACCAAATGGTGTCAGGCTTATGAACAGGTTACCCTTTACCCTTAGGACGATCTAGATTCAAAATTGGCTTCATTGGGAACATTTCTATAAAATACTAAGGTTCCTAAAATTGGGGGGTGTGAGGGAGTGTGAGAGCAGTGAAAAATGGGACTAAAGAATGAACCCTGGAGGCTTCAAAGCACAGGTATTTGCAAGTACAATGAAACGCAGTTTTAAATTGCCTAATTGGAGCTGCTTTTCCTTGTTAGCAACGTCCAACATCTTGGGGAGCAGTTGATTGACAAGTGATGGAGGTTACAAGGGCATGAAATGCTGGCTTCTTGGAAATGAGCCATTTACAGAGTGTTATAAAATAACTCAATGTAAAATAGGGGGGAAAGTTCAAAATAATAAATTCTTGCCAATTTGCAGCCATGACAGTAAAATCTGTGCCGATTACAGCCGCAGCCCGCAGCAAGAAATAGGTGCCGGTCCGAAAAGATGTCAAACTATCAAATTCAGCTTGAATCTGGTGCCAGTTATTCCATTAATTGTTAAATAGGTGAATTTTAAAATAAATACTTCTTCAAAAGTACTGCAGAAGTAAAAACTACTTGGTATTTGAAGATGTCACACAAAGCTATTAACTAGCAAATTAGCCTATGTCTGAGAGCTGCACTGCTAGTGCACACAACTCATATCCTTCTTTAATTTGAAACAAACCATGGAGCTACTTGCTTAGCATTACGTCCAAACCAGAGCTTGGAAGTAACTCGTTATAAATAACGAGTTACTTGTAACTTATTTCTTTTTTGAGTAACGAGTGGGTAACTTCGTTACATTTTGCTGGTAACAGAACGAGTAGTCATTTCATTACTTTTGAGCTGCAACTTTAACGTTTCCACCATTACTTTTGGACGTTACTTGGGAGGGAGCGGGGAAAGTCTTGGTCTTGGGTGTACAGATTTGTACAGCTCCAACTTCCCACAATACAAACGTCCAGGTAAAGAAACCCTCCAAGACTCTCCGAGGAGATGAAGGAGCAACTTGGGCCAACCAGTGAGGACATCTAGGGTTGGCCGCACTGACCCAGGGCTGCAGCTTCCTTCTCTCCTCCCCTCCGGCGCCAGAGTCACTCAGCTGAGGTGATGACAGAGCCGTCAGGCTCTGGATTCATCTAGATCGGCATGGACTCCTTTTTCGGTATGGTCTCTGCAAGCCAGGGAGCTGCAAAAGGCTGCCGGGGAAAGGCGAGAGCAGGCAGCTTGCAAGAGCCTTGCCTGACACGTTCTCTAGCCCCGGGCTGCAGAAGCGAAGGACGGAGCCGGCGCACTCCTCCCCTGTGGCTCTTAATCCCACCAGCCTGGATCCTGTGGCAAAGCAGGCGCCGGCTCCCTCTCCCCCTTCCGGGGCTCTTGCAGCTGACTGCCTCAGCTCCACTGCCTTCCAGGTGGCGCCTCCTGCTCCTGCGCTCGTTTCCTGGGCACTTTAAACAACAAGGTCGGGGAGAGGAGCGCCCAAGTTATGAGGGAGGTAGAGAGAGAGGGGAGGGGGTCCTCCTTGTGCAAGCATGCATGTGCCCAGGAGGGGTCCAGCTCTGCGCGGGACGCATGTGTTCCGAGCCGTGCCAGCCAAGCCTCCTGCCCTTACCTTGCCTGGAATGGAAGGGAAATTGAGGTGAGGAGGGGCTGTGAAAGGCTGGCGGCAGCAGCAGCAGCAGCAAAGGACCAGAGCAGCTCGGTGGTAAAGCACATGCTTTGCAATTGCTTTGCAATGCAGAAACACACAGGTTCGATTCCCTGGGTGTCTCCGTCGGTCTCTCCTACTTCCAGGAAAGCTGCTACCAATCAGTGTTGACAATACCTAGTTGGTCTCACTACAAGGCAACCTCCTGTTTTCCTGGGAACAGCCCAGTGGGAGAAAGTCCCAGCTCCTTTTCTGATGTTTAATAATTATTATTTTTGGTTTAATCTTTTAATTGTGTTCCTATTTTTTAATTTCAAAAAGTATAATGAACTACTCCTGAAATTTCATCTAGGATAAACATTGCTTCTATTTTCTAGATTAATCTTGACAATAATTAAAGGGCCCATAAAGAGTAAAAGCATCAACCTAATTAAATTTGTTTAAAAAATGGATAAATGCTAGAAACAAATTGCGATCACTGTAGAACATTTACAGTAGTATCCTACACATAGCCAACTGTCATGCCAGAACAATTAACTATTAATAATGTAAGTGGGAGAACTTCAAAGAACAAATTCATTGAAATAAGGCATATAGGCACTTGTGGTATAATTCACTATTCACTCTGAAGGCCATACAGGGTGAACAGATCCTTGGAATGTTTGAGTCCATGAATCTTGCTGATTCCAAATCTTGTCATAGATAATATTTGCCTGTCATGGATTTTTTTTAAAAAAAACACAAGTCCCCTTTCCCTTCCCACCCCCAAAAGGTAGAATTTGTATTTGTTCTATATGTACTTCAAGTTACATAGATGTGACTAAGCAAAGCTGAGGGCTTCTGGGTCAGAAATGTCAGTTCCTAGATGGGCTCAAGCTACAATGCTTACATTCTGAAGCAGGTGTTGGCAACTTTTGGCCCTCCAGATGTTGCTCAACTACAGTTCCCATCAGCCTCAGCCAATGGCCAGGGATGATGGGAATTGTAGCTCCGCAACATTTGGAGGGCCAAAGGTTCCCCGCAGTTGTTCTAAAGGAAGGCATTTAAGGCTGCAAATTCTAACTCCATTTGCTTGGGAGTAAGTCCCATTGAATGCAATAGGACTTACTTCTAAGTAGGTATAGTTAAGATTGTGCTGTCAGCCTTCCTAGATGTCATGCAGAGCAGGCCTTCCTTAATCAGAAATGTACCACACACCTTAAATATGTGAGATTGGGGTATGGAGAAAGGTGCTGGTTGGATGCTGGATGTTTCCAATGATAAACCACAGCATAAATGAAGCACAGCTCGGTTCAGCTATTGATTTATGAAGGGAAACAGCAGGGCTCAGGCCTGCCTGGATGTCATGTCTGTTGATTTGGAAAGCCCCTGCCCTCAACCCTGTGAGGGGCAGCTTCTAAATGCAGAATGCATAAGAGGCTGTTTTCAAATGTCCACGGTGGTAGTCTGTCTATGCAACCTTTTCCCTAAGTTATCTAAAAGAGTTAGGCCTCCCACAAGGCCAGTTTTCTCAGTAACACTCCCCTTGCTGCTCTCAAAAATATTGTTTAATTCATAACCTTAATTCTCTATCTACCACGGTAATAGGTTTCCATTACTTAGGTAATTTGAAAAGCTCATCCTATTAGAATCATAGAATCATAGAGTTGGAAGGGGCCTTGTAGGCCATCGAGTCCAACCCCCTGCTCACAGCAGGAAATCCACAGCTAGAGCATCTCCCGCAGATAGCTGTCCAGCCTCTGCTTGAAGACATCCAGCGAAGGGGATCCTACCACCTCCCTAGGCAGTCGGTTCCATTGCCGAACTGCCCTTACTGTCAAGAAGTTCCTTCTAATGTCCAATCTGAATCTACGCTCCTGCAACTTAAAACCATTAGACCTAGTCCTACCCTTTGGGGCAGCAGTGAACAAATCTGTACCCTTCTCTATGTGACAGCCCTTCAGGTACTTAAAGAGTGTAATCATGTCACCCCTCAGCCTTCTTTTCTCCAGACTGAACATGCCAAGTTCCTTCAACCTTTCCTCATAAGACTTGTTCTCCATACCGGCTATCATCCTTGTCGCCCTCTTCTGAACCTGCTCTAACTTGTCTATATCTTTCTTAAAATGAGGCGCCCAGAACTGAACGCAGTATTCCAGATGAGGCCTGACTAATGCAGAATATAGTGGGACTATTACTTCCCTCGACCTGGAAACTATAGCTCTGTTTATGCATCCCAAAACCGCGTTTGTCTTTTTTGCTGCAGCATCACACTGCTGGGTCATGTTCAACTTGCGATCCACTACAATTCCAAGGTCCTTCTCACACGCACTACTGCTAAGCCGGGTATTTCCCATCCTGTACCTGTGCATTTTGTTTTTGTGGCCTAAATGCAGAATCCTGCGTTTGTCTTTATTGAATGTCATTTTATTAATTTCAGCCCAATTTTCTAGTCTATCCAGGTCCCTTTGGATATTGTCTGTTTTTATGATGTGAAGATCTGTTTTCAACATACGTGCATCTCCTTGCAATGATTCAAAATAATTAAATGTACTCAGATTCTGGTTCAAATGCTCTTTTAGAAATGTCACATATGTCTGGCAGGTAAAGATTTGCTAGCAGTCCTAACACACTGAATCCCACTAGACAGAAGGTGAAGGGAGTCACCAAAACCTCAAATCACCCTTGGTTCTTGCATGTTATCTTTAACCCTCCCACCTTTTATAGTCTCAGGTAAGACCTGAAATCTTAGAGCTATGATATACAGGAACGGTGCTACCATTAGGCAGAAGGAGGGATGGCAAGGTGCTGGAGGACAGAGCAGTGCATGCCACGTGGCCTGCTCTGTGTCCCCTCAGCCGGCCTGCTGCAGTGAGTTGTGATGGAGGATGATGTCCTTTAGCAAGTACTGGAAGCAAGATTCAGTAGAACGCCTGTTCAGTACCGGTGGCAACGTAATGACTGTAAAAAGACATTCCTTGTCTGACATGCTCTTTGAGCATCTTGTTGTTTTGAGACATAACAGAAATGTATTGTAAAAGCAGCATTTCAAGTGTAAATTTGATTTCAAGTGTTGGGGTATCATCATTGCTGGGGGTGTGGGGGGATGTGAGATGCTGTTATGCCATTCTGTTAATCTTACAGATAAAAAAAATTCTACTACCCTCTGTGTGTGCATGCTTATTTTTAATGTTGTTTTAGGCTATCTAGATGTGCGGCAGCCAAGGCCAGCACCTTGTAGGCATTTTTTTTAAGTAACTGAAATGTAACTGTAGTGATTACTTCTGAGAAAAAGTAAAGTAATCAGTTACTTTCAGCGCAATTGTAATTGTAACAGTAATTACTACTTTTTTGGGCCATGTAATTGTAACTGTAATTTTTTACTTTTTAAAAGTAATCTTCCAAGCTCTGGTCCAAACCATCACTCATGGTTTGTTTCTCCCTAACAAACCATGATCAAGAAGCCAACAACAAACCATGGCTTCAGACTGGGGTTTATTGGACAGAAACAAACCATGAGTGCTGCTTGGGATGTAATACTAAGCCAGCCGCTCTGTGGTTTGTTTTCTCACTCAAATAAAGTTGGAGTGAAGTGGGACAACTTGAGCTGCATGCATTTGCCTGCAGCTTGTGCAGAGGCTAATTTGCTTAACTGAGCTAGAACGTTTCTTTATGACATGCTCTCTACATGGACAGCATTCAAAAAAGTAACCCCACACTTTTAAGTATGAAGTAGTACAGCCCAGACGCAGGTTTATTACTTCAGTAAGAACTGTTGGAAGTGCAACAGGAGGGGATCATTCAGTTTGTGACTTAATAGTTTATTCTGTTATCAGTAAGTCAGCTAACCAAAAGGGGGAGTGGAGGTGTTGCTCAGCAACCAGGCATAGAGGCATGATCTTTAGTGAGATAGCATGTGCTCTTACTAGCTATGTAGTTCTGAGGGAGTTTTCCTCTGTATGTTTGGTTGTACATTTCCCTGTTATGTACTTCTTTAAGGGGCTGATGCACCTACTGACATCTTGGTTGATGGTAGGCATGTGAGTGTGCATAGCATACAGTGCATGTGTGCCATCAATCAAGATGGCGGCTGGGGTGTCAGCCCCTTAGAGAAGCCTCCACCACCATCTTGGTTGATGGTAAACTTCTGTGCGAACATGCATAGCAGCAGACAAGAGTGAGGTAGGTGGAACAGGCAGGAGCCACACGCCTGAGGTCCATGCCTGGCTGCGTGCAGGTGCTGGGGCTGGTGCCCAAGGGTTTCAGCATGCCTGGCACCAGCCCTGGTATTATTGGGTGGTTATTGGCTGTTTCAAAGTTGCTCAGTACCAGTTAGTGTTAGGGTCTGAACAGGTATAGAATATAGCCCTTCCTTGGTGAGAAACTGGGAGGGAGTGGTTATGTGGCATAGACTATTGGACTACGACCTGGGAGACCAGGGTTCGAATCCTCACACAGCCATGAAGCGCACTCGGTGACCTTGGGCCAGTCACTGCCTCTCAGCCTCAGAGGAAGGCAATGGTAAAATCACCTCTGAATACCGTCTACCATGAAAACCCTATTCATAGGGTTGCCATGAGTCAGAATCAACTTGAAGGCAGTACATTTACATTTTTATATATTGCTCTAGAGCAGCCTTTCCCAACCAGTGTGCCTCCAGATGTTGTTGGACCACAACTCACATCAGCCTCAGCCAGCATTGTCAATGGCTGAGGCTGATGGGAGTTGTGGTCCAACAACATCTGGAGGCACACCGGTTGGGAAAGGCTGCTCTAGAGGGAGGTGGGTGAATGAGCTGGTTATAAATTGTGCTTAATGTTGCTATGTACTTTGGAGACCAAAACATTTGTTCTTTAATAACTGATTGGCTGGGGATTAGTTATCAGTATGGTTGGTGGGAATGCAGGAGAGTGAGGCTTAGACGGGGAGGATATATTGGGGGGGGAACACTGTGTTGGGGAAGGGAAGTGTAGGTGCAACTTCAATCTCAGTTATTTTGTTTAGTAACTGATGATGTTTTGTGGAGTTTATTGTATTATTGTATTTCATTGTTATCCATAAAGTTTTTATGTTTGAGAGATTTTGTTTTCTTGTTCATTATGTTGCTGTAAATGTGTATTTTATATTTGACCTTCTTCTGTAATGTTTTATTTTGATATTTTGTAACACTTCATTTGATGCTTTGGATTGTAAATTGCTTTGAGATTTTGTATATATAGGTATAGAAATGATTTAGATAAATTAAATAAATAGTTTGTTCCCAAGTATGGTTTGTTTCTTATCACATATCTGAAAAAACAATCAGCCATCTGATTATAAGTCTCCCAGTTCAAATCTAATGATGTAGGTAGGGTTTCTGCTCACGAATGAAATTAATAGGCCAGGCCTTTTTTTCTGCAAAAATAATTTGATTTATTAAAGAAAAGTGTTAGATAAAATCATTAGTGAGTATAGGGTGACTGTTTCACATGACATTGCTGTAAACTGCCCAGAGAGCTTCGGCTATGGGGCGGTATACAAATACAATAAATAAATAAATAAATAATCTACCTACTAGTCCACACTAGGGAATGGGGAGAAATTTGATTCAGTTCACATTTAAAGCCAAATCTATCAAATTTGCACTTTCGAAAATAATATGGGAACCAAAACAAAGCCATCCTTCCAAATTCACACTTATCTAAATTTTGTGGTGTAGTTCTCCAGCCAACCAATGATCGCATATATTGCAAAATGCATATATTAGAGAAAGTGGGCATAAAAATGAAGATATTAGTGAAAATAACATAAAATGCAACATACTTGGACAAATTGCTTGCAAAAACATGTACATTATTCAAAATTGCATAGTGTTTATTAAGAATGTTTATTAGGAATGTTTATTAGGATAAATGTTTATTAGGAATGTTTATTAGGATAAATTTGTACTAAAATGCCAAAGAATTTTCATGAGTTTTTTTTTAAATCACAAATTGCTGCAGAAATGTGGAGAACCAAATTTAAGATTGGACAAATGAGATACTGAGAGAACTGAAATGGACAGATCTTTGCATCCCTACTCCACACTTGTAAAGTGTGTGTGTAATATAGATGTATGTACTTAGTTTTGTACTACCCTGAAAAAAGATTTGCAAGTTAGTTATTTGTCTACTACTTTGAGATCATTAAGTGAAAGGAAATACAAATCAGGCAAGATCTTTTATACACAATTCTGAATTTAGTGGTGTTCACTGAACTCTATGCTGTTACATTACACTCCTCTGTGGCGCAGAGTGGTAAGCGGTGGTAACGCAGCCGAAGCTCTGCTCACGGCCAGAGTTCGATTCCAACGGAAGGAGGAAGTCGAATCTCTGGTAAAAGGGATCAAGGTCCACTCAGCCTTCTATCCATCCGTGGTCGGTAAAATGAGTACCCGGCGTATGCTGGGGGGCAAAGAAAGGCTGGGAAGGGAACTGGCAATCCCACCCCATATATACGGTCTGCCTGGTAAACGTCGCAAGACGTCACCCTAAGAGTCGGAAACGACTCGCACTATAAGTGCGGGGACACCTTTACCTTTTTTTTTACATTACACTCAATTATACTCATGCTAATGGCATTTTTTTTTAAAGGAGACCCTAAACATGTAATTTAGCAACAAGCATGAATCATCATCATCCAGAACCAAGCTCAGCAGTTTATATTCTAACAATTTTCAAATGCCAACAGAAACAAAATTAATAGATAAAAGACCCCATTCACACTGCTGTACATCACTGAAGAGTAAACTGACGGGTAAAAATAATAATAAAAAAGCAATCAGGAAACTATCTTGACATAAAAAAAATTGCAGTTGATGATTATACTTTACCAATTCTTTGCAAGCAAAGAGAGCATGGTGTAAAGATCACCATATGAAGATTGCATTGGGATGTTCTACTCTCACTACCATGACTGAATCTATGACCCTCTATAAGAGGAGCACAGACAGACAGGCCACTGTCAGTCACATGCATGAACGGATGGAAATGGCTGGCCAAATTTTAATTTGAATAATGACTCAACAGGGATTAGTTTGGGGGCTTATCTTCAGTTGTCAAAGCATCTGAATTAAGACAAAAATGCTTTTGACAGGCACAGAGTAATAATCTCATATAGTTTGATGTGGCTTCTGAAACACACTTTTGGGTTTGGAGGCAAGTTTCTGGGTCACAGTTTCAGGGTTCTGTTCTGTCTCCTTTGTTATTTAATATCTATATGCTGGGTGAGATCATTCAGAGGTTTGGAGTCCGATATCATCAATATGCAGATGACACCCAGCTTTATTTCTCCTTCCCTCCTGACGCCAAAGATGCCGTCCGACCCCTGAACCAGTGCCTGTCCTCAGTGATGGATTGGATGAAGGTCAATAGGTTGAAATTAAATCCAGACAAGACAGAAGTGCTTTTCGTCAATCGTGGGACAAACCTGGAAATAGGGAATCTACCTATGTTGGACGGGGTTACACTCCCCCTGAAGACTCAGGTTCGCAGTTTGGGTGTGCTTCTGGACTCGGCTTTGAATCTGGACGCTCAGGTTTCGGCTGTGTCCAGGAGCGCCTTTGCCCAATTAAGACTGGTTCGCCAACTGCGCCCGTTTCTAGAGACGTCTGATCTGACGAAGGGTACACATGCCTTAGTTACATCCCAGTTGGACTACTGCAATGCACTCTATGTGGGGCTGCCCTTGAAGACAGTTCGGAAGCTTAAATTGGTTCAACGTGCAGCAGCGAGAATGCTGACGGGGGCTGGTCCTCGAACCCACACAACCCCCTTGTTACAACAGCTCCACTGGCTGCCAGTTAGCTTCCAATCTCAATTCAAGGTGCTGGTCTTAACCTTTAAAGCCCTATACGGTTTGGACCCTGTTTATTTGTCCGATTGGATGTCATTTTATGAACCCTCCCGCCCCCTGAGATCTTCTGATGAGTCCCTTCTTGTGATTCCCTCAGTGTCACAAGTCCATCTTTCGGGAACTAGAGATAGAGCGTTCTCTGTCATCGCCCCTACACTTTAGAACTCATTACCAGTTGAGGTGCGATTGACTTCTTCGCTTTTGGCATTCCGTCGCCAGGTTAAGACATTCCTATTCCGGGTGGCGTTCAACTTAAATAAGGAATAGGAATAAGAATAAGAAAATTTTTAAGGAGAAATGGTGCTTAACTTAAATGAGGAATGGTAATGTTTTAATTTTAATAGATTATGATAACATGTATATGTTATTATGTAGTTTTAGTATATTTATTTTTTGTAAGTGATTATAGTTTATTATGTATATTGTATTTATGTTTTTATATTGAAATTGTTCGCCGCTTTGAGTTTCTTGAAAGACAAAGCGGGTTAGAAATGTTTTAAATAAATAAATAAATAAATATACTCTTTGCTCCTGTCATTTTAGAAACTAATTATTTGAGCAAAGGACATTTTAGCTTTAATACATAGATTCTGCTAGAAGAAAGCTTTCCCTTTAAATTTACTAATTTGAATCTTGACTATCTAGACCAGCCTTTCCCAACCAGTGTCCCTCCAGATGTTGTTGGACCACAATCCCCATCTTTCCTGACCATTGGCAATGCTGGCTGAGGCTGATGGGAGTTGTGGTCCAACAACATCTGGAGGCACACTGGTTGAGAAAGGCTGGTCTAGACTCTGTGAAGCAAAAAAAGTTACCTTGTATATGCAAGTGAAAAAGAAGACAACTAAAATATAATTATTCTCCCCCCCCACTAACCAGCAATCAACTGACATATTGTTTATTTAGAATTTTATAACATACTTATGTCTGATGCACAAAAAATTGTCCTTGAGAATAGGTCTACTGTTTTCTCAACGGTAGACACAGATGGATTTATTTTCCCATGGGAATCCAGTTGTTTCCTCTAGTACACATGAATATAACCTGAACTGTAAAACTATTTTAATATTTCTACACAAGACACAAATGTATCAAACAATGAGCTTTCATGATATATTTCCAATAAATAATGCTAAATTTATCTTACATTATAGGTCTGGGCTTAGGCTGTCATAACAGGTCCAGAATGGTATGCAATGAGCTGTGCTTTTGCTGAAACCCATAAGATGGAACAGTTCCATACCTGCAGTATGCATCTATTAGCATTGCAAATTTACCCTCAATAAGATACAGTAAGACCACACTCATTCATGATTTGATCATGGATGAAAGTGCCAATTTGGTGTGCATTACTGAGACCTGGGTGGGTGAGCTGGGAGGAGTTGATCTGACCCAGCTTTGCCTACCTGGATATTCGGTGCAACACCAGCACAGGCTGCAGGGATGGGGGGGGGGAGGAGTTGCTGTGGTCTACAGAACTTCCATCTCTGTCACCAGGAAACCACTCTGTCTTGGAGCTGGCTGTGAGGGCCTGCGCCTGGTGTCAGGCCAAGGAGACAGTAAACTAGGGATGCCACTCTGCTTCCCGGCAGCTTCTCTGACTGAGCTGGTGGAGGCCATCTCGGCTGTGGTATTGGAGGAGCCCAGAATGATAGTGCTGGGTGATTTCAATCTCCTTGCTGAGGCTGCCTCTAGTGTTCCGGCTCAGGACTTCATGGCCTCCATGACGACCATGGGGCTGTCTCAAGTTGTCACTGGCCCGATGCATAGGGCAGGGCACACCCTCGATTTGGTTTTTGCTCCAGATGGCAAAAGGGGTGGTCTGGAGATGGGGGGGTAGATGTCACCCTTTGTCATGGTCAGATCACTTCCTGGTGAAGTTTAGATTTATGGCTCTGATCCTTCCCTGCAGGGGTGGTGGACAGATTAAGATGGTCTGCCCCTGGAGATTAATGGAATCCACTGTATTCCTGAATGCCCTGGGGGAGTTCCCAGTAGATAGAGCAGGTGACCCTGTTGAAGCCCTTGTCACACTGTGGAACAGCGAGGCACATCGGGCTCTTGACACAATTGCCCCTGAGAGCATGCTCTGGCATTGTGGAACCCGGTTTGCACCTTGGTATACAGTGAGCTAAGGGCAATGAAACAGACTGGATGACTGCTAGAGCGCAAGTGATGAAAGACATGCTGTGAGGCTGATCGGGCATGAGTAAAACATCATAACCATGCTTACTGGAAGGCCCACTTCTCTGCCACCAGCGCATCCTCAAGTAGCCATCCAGTGGAGCTTTTCCGTATTGTCAGGGGTCTGTTGACATCAATTCCAGGAAATCGAGGTTTAGACCCTCCGTAGGCCCACTGTGTATTGTTTGCAGGCACTTTGAGGGTAAAGTTGCTCACCTGCGTAGCAGTCTTGATGCCCCCTCCACATCTACTGTAGTCCCCAATGAAGTGTCCAGTGCAACGTCTGCTGCAACTTCTTGGGAACAGTTTCAGTTGATGTGGCCTGATGATGTAGACAAGGTGCTTGCGATGATGCAGCCAGCAACGTGTCCTCTCGACCCTTGCCCTTCTTGGCTTATTAAAGCTTGCTGAGGGGGTTTGACCAAGTGGATCTAGGGTGTGGTCAATGCATCATTGTGGGAGGGAGTGTTCCAGCTGCCTTGGAAGAGGCAGTGATTCGACCACTCCAGAAAAAGTGCACCCTGGAGGCATTGGCCTGTGACAATTACCAACTGGTCACAAATACCCCCTTCTTAGGGAAAGTGATTGAGAGGGTTGTGGTGCAGCAATTGCAAATACTCTTGGGTGAAACAGATTATCCTGACATATTCCAGTCTGGGTTCATGCCCGGTTATGGGACTGAATCAGCCTTGGTCGCCCTGATGGATGACCTTTATTGGTAGAAGGACAGGGAGAGTGCAACCATGTTATTCTTACTTGATCTCTTGCGGCTTTTGATACCATTGGCTATAGTATCCTTCTGGGCCAACTTGGTGAGATGGGTATTGGAGGCACTGATTTACAGTGGTTCTAATCCTATCTCCAGGGTCATTTTCACAGAATGGCATTGGGTGATTGTATTTTGGCCCCCTGGCAGTTGTGCTGTGGGGTGCCGCAGGGTACCATCTCATCCCCATGCTATTTAACATCTATATGAAGTCTTTGGGAGCGGTCAGGAGATTTGGGGTGAGGTGTCAGCAATACGCTGATGATACCCAGTTCTATTTCTCCATAACATCTGAATCGAGAGAGGCCGTGCAAGCCCTTGACCAGTGCCTGGACTCGGTGGTGGGCTGGATGAGGGCCAATAAACTGAGTTTGAATCCTGACAAGATGGAGGTGCTGTGGGTTGGTGGTTCTTGAGTTCAGATAATTGGTCACTTGTCTGCTTTGGTTGGGGTCGTACTCCTTCTGAAAGAGCATGTCCGTAGTCTGGGGGTGCTTGTGGATCCATCTGTGTCACTAGAGGCCCAGGTGACCTCAGTGGCTAGGAGTGCCTTTTACCAGCTTTGGCTGGTAAGACAGCTGCAGCCGTTTCTGGACCGGGATAGCCTGACCACACACTGGTAACCTCCAGGCTGGATTACTGTATGCACTCTATGTGGGGCTGCCCTTGAGGTTGTTCCAGAAGCTGCAGCTTGTGCAAAATGCAGTGGCGTGACTGCTCACTGAGGCAGGGTATTGCCAACGTGTCACCGGCTGCTGAAAGAATTGCACTGGCTGCCCATTTGCTGCTGGACCAAGTTCAAGGCTCTAGTTTTGGTGTACAAAGCCCTATACAGCTTGGGACCAGAATACCTGAAAGACTGTCTTATCCCTTATATACCAGTTGATCACCGTGCTCTGCAGGTGAGGGTCTCCTGCAGATACCATCCTATCAGGAGGTCCATTCTGTACATTATAGGACCTTTAGCTTGGTGGCATCTACCCTGTGGAATTCCCTCCCCTTAAATATTAGATGGGTGCCATCTTTATTATCTTTTTGGCACCTATTGAAGACCTTCCTCTTTCACCAAGCCTTGTAAGTTGAGACCTTATCCCAGTTTGCATCTGGGCTTAAATTAAAAATTGCTTTTTAATATGTTTTTGAACCTTTTTTAAACAATATGTTTTTAAACTTTTATAAAAAAATGTTTGGAAAGCGTTTTTAAAAAAAAATTTTTTTAAAGATGTTTTGTTTTAATCAGAGCTTGGAAAAGTTACTTTTTTGAACTACAACTCCCATCAGAACCAATCAGCATGGCCACTGGATTGGGCTGATGGGAGTTGTAGTTCAAAAAAGTAATTTTTACAAGCTCTAGTTTTAATGTATTTTAAAGTCTTTATGATTTTTAAACTGTTTTAGTGCTTTTGTTTGCTGCCCTGGGCTCCTTAAATCAAATAATAAATAATAAAATAAATAAATTTATATGATCCAACAACTCTAAATGTAAAACCATACCACTAGGGCAGCTAAAGCTTGAAATCTGAACTTTTGTACTGAATTATCAGACTAGCATTCTGGGCTGGCATCAAGTGTTATGATGGGACACCTGCTGAAGGCCCACAGCCTGACAGAGTTGCTGACCTGAGATACCAGTCTGTTTCCCATTTCTTCAAGAATGGCAGGGCCTCTGGGGTATATTCTGTATATGGAGATTGCCTAGAACAGTAGGCACAATCACATAACATAGAAGTAAGCAGTTTAAGCTCTATGTACATAACTCTCCTTGTCTTCTCTGAAGAGACTGGAAATTAACTGTACTATACATATCTGATCAAAACTTGTATTTTGTTGGAAAATGCTATTATATTCACTCTATATTTATCCATTGCTTCATCACCCCTGGAGGCTCCTCAGAGTACCAGTATAGCTCCAGAGTATACTAGCTGGGGCCATTGCTACAAGACCTCAGCCTCCCTTTTCATCTTTGGACTAGTCCCCTGGGCTTGTCCTTTATCTTGCTGCGTACACCTATTTTCCTTATGTTCCACCAATTTCATGTTATAGGCTCGCCTCCAGAACTTTTTGTCCCAGCCCTAACTCCAATGTCTCTATTTTTTGTTCCCTTATTATTTGCTCTAAGTGTGAGTCCACCCTCCACGCTGCTTTTTCTCTCTCACTTATATTTGGACACTGCTTTAGAGGGCACCACCCTCTTGTCTCTATTCCCCTAAATTGCTTACTCTGCAAGCAGGATGTAGTGCATCCCAACAATTCTCCTTCTCCTCTCCACTCATCTGGTTCTCACACAGCTTTCCTCTTTCAGCTTTCCTCATCAAGCCTGTGTCCTCGTAAGAGCATGCTTAAAAAGTTTATTCATGCTGGAGAAAATTGTCACATGTATCTACCATCAGGCATGGCATATATCAATAATGTTGCCATTTGTGATGACTGAAATCCCACTTCAAATGTATACAGTAGGGCCCTGACTAAAAGAGAGACAGCAAAAGAACAGTTAATGCCCAGCAGTTTAACCCCTCCTCTTCTCCCGCTCTCTGAAGGGAGGCTTGAGATCAGTAAAATAATTACAAACTCAAGGCTGAGAGTAAAGCAACCCCTCCTTTCTCTTAGGAGAATGCCTTCCCTGCTCAATATCAGCAGCCATGGATTAGTACATGGGTCTCCAGCATGGTGCCCGTAGGTGCATGCGTGCCCACAGAAGTGTTCCTTGGTGTCTGTAGGATCCTTTAGCCAAAAGAAGGGTCTCCTTTCAAGCCTAATCATGGCATGGGAGCAATTTCCAGGGTGTAAGAAAGAATCAGAAAGTAGTGATAAAACACTTCAGCAATCTATGGAAGAATAAGGACTAACATATTCATTTCATAAAACTTGTCAGTAACTAGGGATGGAGCAATAACAATCATGGAAAACTACAAAAATTGTCCCTTTTATCTCTATTGCTGCCTTTAGCACACATATATGAAGGACGCAAACTTCTTCACGTTTCCCACATGTTATGCTGCTTGCTTCTATTCACTCAGATTCTCTTTGAGTTTGGGTGACCAGAACTGTGCATGGTATTCCAGATGTGACTGCATCATTAATAAATGTAATAAGAGATTATACCTGCTGTTGAGAGAGAGGGGGAAAATGCACCTAAAATCTGTTTGTATTATGCAAGTCAATGTACAAACCTCTTTTTGTGACTGTAATTCATTCTGCCCTTTGTCATGGTTGAATATGACTGACACAGTTCTGGAGAATATTATTAGTGTGTGTGTGTGTATATATATATCTGTCTACCTATCTAAATATTTATCACTGTATTCAGTTTATAGGATTTACACTTTACAAGTCTGATACTAATCTTCATGATATTAATTTAGAAAAAAGTTATGTCTGAATTGGAACTGAGTTGGAAAGTTTAAAAATGCTGATGACACAATTTTTAATGGTTTGACTCCTTGATAACAAGTCACACTACTTTTTATTGCATATTAAGAAGCTCTAAGAAAGTATGATAAATATCCATGTAATGTGCTTGCCTGCCTCAAACTGAACTGTTATTTTTGCCCTTTGCTTTCCCTTTAACACCACATCATACCACAGCTTTGATAGTGTGAAATATTTACAAAATGACTAAACTCTACAATCATTCACATTTAATTATTATAATTCTAAAGTTTTAAGAACAACTGTATTTCATGTCAATCCCCAAGAATTTCATTGCTAACCTGGCAGACCCACAACAAGCATCTGAACCCAATTTGCTCAAAGAGCGTGTGGGATGAGATCCAAAAACTGATGTGAACCATAGAGATAATATTTTCACAGCTGCAAAATCTTTGAACTCAGAAGAACTCCGATCTCCTCCACTAAGACTTTCTCCTCAATATCTCTTAAGGAAAAGGGGGCGGGGACTGAGTTTACTGGGATACTAAACATGGGTGGACAAACTCAACACTGATCTAAACTCTCCAAGCAAACTTGCAAGACACAAGATGGTTCACTGCCAACATCTTTCCCCAAAAGTTCAGGTAAACAGGTTCATATAGCCATTCTAGTTTCCTATACTATAGGCTTACTATACTATATGGTTACTGAGAACTGAAGTTGCTAGTTGTTCCAGCCTCATTTATTTTGCCTTTCGGAGAAATGGCTTCCTACAACCCTCATTCAGCATGACATGAGAAACTTTCCTCCTCCAAGTTTTCTGGCACATGCAGAGGAACTACTGTTGACTGCCAATTAGAACTGGTAGTATGCCAAGCCAAACTTTGTGGACCTCTGTGTATGGCTTTTTAGAAAGATATAGATATATAAACAGTTAACAGGACTTTACTACTGCTATGTGAGTCAAGAACAAAGTACACATTATATGGGATATCCATCACTGGAACTCCTCATATAATTTTATTTTCCAAAAAGCAGCTGTGAGAGGCCTGATTTGTATTGGGTCTGCAGAATGGATGAAGGGACAAACTAAACCCCTTCCCCTTATATTAATTCCTCAGTGCAAATCATCCCTTTCCAAGCTGCTATTAAGTGCAGATGAAGAAAATATTCAGGCACTCTCTATGGCACAAATCTAACTTCAGAATATTGCAATGTTTAGCATTTCAAAATCAACAAACACTGAAGCAAGCAAGCTAGCATACAGCTCGTTATCACATACTATAATCAGCAAGAGCCTGGCTGTCTCTTGCTAATAACTACACTGCAATGATCAGGATCCACTCATCTAATTTATACCAAATCAGTAAGGTGCTACGTAGAAGCCTATGGCATGTACACAATACTTAATGTCGTTTAATTTAAGAAAAGCTTTCCATGGAACTCAGAATCTCAATTTAAAATGTCTTCCAAGTTCCCAGCTTTCAGATTCCTGTTCTTTACATGCTTTACTCCTCTGCGACATTACAGCTAGCGAGCCATAGAAGCTATTACACAGGGCCCCTTTGATGTTATATCCATTAAGTCAATTACATAATATAATAAAAGGGAGGTTAGTAATTTAAAATTTATTTTCATCTTATGTATCTTATTTTGCTGGAAAAGTGATAGAAATCTCAGATCTTTCCATTTGTTGTCTTCTCTATTTTATTTCAGTTTAAAGTAATAAAACTTTAATGGGAAATTTAAAAGAAAAAGAATGCTTGTCCTTATTTATTATTGCAAGTACCATTAATATTCTATGATTTGCAAGAGAAAGTTCTCATTTTATAAGTTTAACATCTCAGTCCCCAAAATCTCATGCCATAATAAATTTGTTAGAACTAAGGTGCCATAAGCCTCTCTTGTTTTTACTGCAAGAAGCATGGCTACCACTCTGAAAATAGTTTTTAAACTGTCAGTTTCACTGCAGCCAGTTAAGTTATAAGGAGAAATAAAAATATTAGGAAAAATAAAAGAATCATGCTATCACAACCTAAACTTTAAATACTGTACAGGTGTCAATAATTATTACTATTAATGAGTCCCATATTATGAATTATAACAAGCAGTTGCTACTCACTGAGTGCCATCTACTGGAATATTGCTTCCCAGCTATAGTTCTAGTCATTGCCTTTATAAGTATTCTGAAAGTCCACCCTTCCTGAAATCCTCTTTTGCCCATGTTAATGTTGCTGCCTGTTATCTCCACTATATCAGTGCCTCTAGCTCTAATCATAAATTTGCCAGATTTTCAGCTTCCGTTCATGATTCCTTGTAGGAAATGTGTCAATTCCTGCTATTTCCAACCTATCATCATTCCGGTCTTCTTAGATATATCTTTTATCATACCACTTTTTGTTAGTTCTACAAATGTTGATTCATTTATAAATCACACCACTACAGCACTGTAACTATTGTGCAATAGTAACTTGTGTTTTAGCCAGATTTAGCAGATTTAATGGCAGCCCTATCCTCAGCCCGTTAATATAAACTTGAAATGAAAGAACGGTGTTAAAAAAAAATAAAGCAATAATTTTTCTATAGACTTTGGTCCATATTAATTTTTAGCAGAAAGAATGGAAAGATAGCTCACATCTTAGGTAGAACAAATTATTACTAAGAATACTTTGGGCAGAGCAATCCAACTCAAGGGTAGCTGGTGGGAGGGAGTGCCAGCGGAGGAGGAGCTGGTGGGAAGCTCCGTGGCATCTACGTACTGCTCGGGAGCCGCTGGGCCAGCTGAATGGAGCGGAAGGAAAGAGCCAGCTCCCACAAACAGGCCTACTGGGGAGTCAGCACTCCCTGTAGGCCACAACTGGAATAATTGTACTGCAACAGCCTTTTTGCCGGTGGAACTTCAGGCCGGATTGAGACCTGTGGGAGCGCTCCAAGGGGGACTTGGATGCTGCATAAGTCCCCCCTGCTGCCCATCTCCACCACACCCCCAGAATGCCCCATTTTTAGGCCTGCTGCTGACTTCCACCGGCTCTCTGACCCCTGGAGACGCTGGAAGCCTGCTAGTGCCACCACAGCTCAGCTGGGATGGGGGGCTTCTGCTGGCAGAGTCCAGCAGCACCAGGACCCTGCCAGCTCAGCCAGGGGTCTGCCACATCCAACTCCCCACAGCCAAGCATAAACACAAGTTGGATTGCTCCCTAAGTCACCTTTCAAGACCAATCTTCCAAAGACTGCATGCAATAATAAACATGCATGCCTACATGCAATTTCAGATATATATACAACAGAACAGCTACTTCAGAAGTAAGTCAGCTATGAAACCCAGGAGGAGCATATACAATAAAACCATTCAACTAAAAGACAGAGAAAACAAATGATTTTCTAGGGCTCTCTTAAAGTTCATGATTGGTGGGGCCAGTCATATATCTCCTCGAAGGGGAATCCATACGGTAGGGGCTCTCAATGAGGAGGTCCTATCTTTAGTGTCCATCAGTCTAATGACCATAAAGATGAGACAAGGGGGTAGTCTGAAGATTATTTTAAAACATGGGTAGATTCATAATAAGACTCCAACCATTTAGGGCTTTAAAAGTCAAAACCAGCACTTTCAGATGGGGTCAGAACTGCACCACAAGCCAATGCAACTTATCTACAGAATTGGTATAATCCAACCACCTGGGCCCAACAAGGACACCAATGGACAGATTCTGCAGTAGATTAAGTTTCTGAGTTGTCCTTAAAGTCAGCTCCACATAGATTGCATGACAGAATATGTACTAACCAAAGTTAGTAAACAGCACTCCTAGCAATCATTGCCACTGTGTTTCCACAGGCAACGCCAAATCCAGGAGCCTCAAGATAAAAGCTTGATCCATGCAACACCAGTTTTCACCACCAGTTGAATCCATCTGTACAGAGTAATGGGTGGTATCCTACACTCCCATTCCTCTAGCACAAGAGATGTACTCTAGCAGAATGGAACTTTTCACTCCTCTCTTCTACAGCCCCTCCCAATACCCTTAAAATCAGCTCCAGAGCATTGGGGGATCCTGCAGAGAAGACTTTGGGGGAGTGGGGGGGGAAGAGGAGAGGAAATGGCACAGCCAATGGTGTGGCATTTGTTGTAATCCAGCAACATCTGGAGGGCCAAAAGTTCCCCATTCCTGTTCAAAGGATAGCAAACATCTCATGTGATCAAAGTAATTGTGATTATTTCAATAAAACATAGATTTTACTGATATTACAACCAGTGACTACTCTTTTTTTTGCTATTAAGGCTGCATTCAGATGCAAGGTTTATTGCATTAGTTTTTATAACACTGCTGCTTCTATCCTGATTTCTAACCTTTCTTTTGCACTTCAGTACCTGTTGTGTTACTGAACTGTGGATTTTTTTATCAATTTACCTCCATGCCATGGTAATTTTCATTCCTGCCAGTGGATGTGGTGTGGCACAACAATGAACATCATCAGATATGTTGTCACTCCCCCATCCTTTCTACACATGCATGCTTCTGTTCCCCCATGGTTTGCCGCATGGTATGCTAAAATATTTCCCCAAAATTTGTTACTTGAGTGGTGGGGAGGTCATCCATGAAAACTGTGGGAACCTTACAAAGGAAAACTCCCACAATATTCCAGATTTCCAGGGTTAAAAACAGATTTTTTTCTAGAAACATTTAATGCAGAAATGAATGCTAAACTTCCACTAGATTTCCAGAAGCGGCTTTTACATTGTGTGAAAGATCACCTAAAACATGCAAATTAACATATAAGGAAACATCAGGAAGATAGAATAAAGTGTCATCTGAATTCAGCCTAAATTGCCTATTCTAACATTCCAAAAGACTCCTGACTTAATCTGTTCCTCCACTTTCACTTCCCTGCACAATGACATTAAAATACAAAAGGAAAGAGTAACACTGGAACTGGCATTATACCACAAGCCAGTCAGTGACTGTTGGGAAGGATGTGATAAGACTGAGGGCTCATCTACACAGTGGTTTACGTGTGTTTAGTGCTACTCGCAAGTCCTTTTAATTTGCATGGTTAACATGACGTTACTGGCAAACAGAAGCTATCATGCAGTTTCCCCCCTGTAAATCCATACTAACCCAATCTTCTGATAATACGTATCTCTGGTGCTTGCAGACACTTTGCTCCGATGCTTTTAGGTGGGTATGTCAATCGTTCCCCTCTCCACGCCCACTCCCTCCTCTTCCCTTCTTTTATTTTATTTCCTATAGGCTGAAAAGCAACTTCCAGCTGCTCTCTTCCTTCTGCTTTTTTATGTTGCTGCAGACAGTGCCTTTATTTTCTTTTCGCCCCTAACTTGTGCGCTAAAGCATAACACTGCTCAAATAATGATTTGTATTCCAGCTATTTCCTAACAGGGAAAACACAGAAATTCACACTTCTGGGTGTGTGTTTTTAAGGAACCCACTGCAACATGCTTGGTTGCCAAGCAACCAGAGGGAGTGGAAATGTTGAATTAGAGGGCATGGTCATTAGGAAACTACATGATTGATCCTTCTCCTCAGTGTGAATAGAAAACAGTGTTTTCAGCTGGTATTTAGCCATTGCTGTGGATGGTGCAAATAGAAAATAGAGGTAAAAACAGGGCCTTTAGTATGAAGTAATGCTCCCATATGGCTAAGCACACTATGCATCAGGATCAGCTTAATCACAGTATTCCATGCATTGGTAACCTTAAGGTTGGATTGCTTCAATGTGCTCAATGTGTGGCTACCCTTGAGGTTGGTCCAGAGGCTGTAGTTAGTGCAGAATGTAGTGACTGGGCTGCTTGTAAGAGCCAACTACGACCAGCATATAGTGCATGTCTGTGGGAATCTGTGCTGGCTGCCAATCTGCTACCAGGTCAAGTTTTAAGTTTCTGGTACTAACATATAAGGCCTACACATCTCAGGACCAAGTTATTTGAGAGACCGCCTTATCCCTTGTATACCCAGTAGGTAACTGCGTTCTTCAGGAAAGTTTCTCCTTAAAGTACCGAAAATATCAAAAACCCATTCCACAAGGTTTTCAATGTGGCTGCCCCTGTTGTATGGAACAACATCACTGTGGAGATATAGCAGGTGCCCATTATTTGTACCTTTTGGAAATAATTGAAGGCATTTTTGTTTCAACAGGCTTTTCCAGCCAGATGAAAAGGCCTCGGCCTTAGGTGTTCATTATGTATTGTTATTAAAACTATATTTAAAAAGCACTACAGAAATCAACTATTTTCAGTTGTTTTTATGACATCTTTATAAATTGCCTTGAGACTCATGTGGAAGGCAATTCAGAAAATAAATAAGTAAATCTCAAGGACAAATAATATAGCAGAGGAACAACAAAGTGACATCTAGTGCTTTTGCTCATGCTCAAGAGACAAAAGAAGCTATAGTGTGTGTATACTATGAAAATGAGTGGTACTTTGAGATGTGTGCATAAAATTTTGCAGAATGGGAAGGACTGGGTTATATGCAGAAATATGTGAAAATATCTGAATTGTGCTTACATGTGAAAATAAAGGATTGCAGATGGATTGTACTTAGACAAAATTGGAAGAAATGGTGGGAAATGGGTTTTTACTGAGATTTCAATATATATTGGTGGCATTTTATAAACATCATAATAATGGAACAATTTCTTCTGGCACAATTGATCATTACAATTGTAAAGGGGGGTAGGCAAATCCCAAGCTCTCTCTTTCCCAAAGCAGGGGCTAATTTGCCATTTACGTCTATTTTTTTTCTTGAACACTGAAAATTGTATCCATTGAACACTGCATGAGTGACTGCATATAGAAGCAAGAAAGAGGAGGAAAGGGGGGAAATGTTGGGGGGAAGATGGGGGGAAAAGACAGGGTGTACCTAGACACAATTGTCAGTAGATTCAAGATCAGTTTCTTTCACTAATCAGTTTAATAGCAGTGAACAAAGAAGGCACCTGACTGAGGCTGTGGCACAGGAGAAGAGGGGCTTAACCTTTCCCCCTAGGGGGGCTAGTTTAATTAAGAAAATGGTACAGAGGAAAGGGTTAACTCCCTCCTCTCATCCTTACCCTGCAAGTGGTTCTGATCCACAGCTGCTGTTAAATTTCTAGGGAATCATGGGAGATCCAGTCGCAGATCTCCAGATGACAGCTCTGCATTGGCCCTATATAGCGGAACCATTTAGAAAGCTAGAATTTTAAAGGATTGCTAGCAGCATAAGATGGAAAAAATGAGCAATCTGAGGAGAACGAACTGTATTAATTGTTACCGAAACAGAAGATATAAAACCAGCAAAAGTATTATGAAAAGAAGAAAAAGTATTTTCCTCCCTCTTCTAGATGTTAATCGAAGCAAGGGCAGTAGATGGCTCTGTAGCCTTACTTGAGTTGACACGCAGCACCGAGTACTGTAAGTAGGAGGCATGAAAATAAAATATTACAGCTCTGTGTTACTGTATTAATTTACTGAAATATATGTTTCAAGAGATACTGAAGCACGACACAGTGTACAAGATAAATATATATTGATTTGTTCCTACATTAAGCACAAAAGACCTCTGATGTGTGATTATGTTAAAACGGCTTTGGATTAAAAACAACACATACCCCAAAACCATATTTTCTAGACTATTACATAAGACCTGGATACTATTTTTACCTCAGCTAAAAGTGCTGAAGTTTAATTCTACAGATGCTAAAAGAAAACCATCATTTTTATTTTTCTCAAAAGATAAATTCGATATTCATTGAAGGGGAGGGCAGAGAGACCCAGCCTGTGTTTGCTGTCAGAGGATGGCTGCTTCCACCTGCCATGTCCTACTCTCCTGTCCTACCAGCCTTCACGAGGCAGCATCTGCCAGAGGAATTATTGCGGGGGGAGCATTCTGGCCTTTTGAGAATGGGTGTAAAGGTTGGGGTAGGATTGCTCATAGCTACTTATTACTGTCAGTTGCTCTAGGACTATTCCTAATTATAGAAAAAACCAAGAGCTTGGACATATTTATTTGCAGGTTATCAATAGGTAGTAAATAGCTCTGGTGGTTTCCTCCAGAGAAGCCTGCTTGGCAAGCATAAGCTAGAATTATCGGGTCCTTCACAAATACCTTTGGTTGCTTCCTAGGCATTTTGAACAAGCAAGGAGGCTAGATACTGGGGTCTTTCCCCCCCCCACCTAATATCAGTTCAGAAATGCAAATATGTTTATTTCTGTCCCTATGTCCTAAGAGCTTACTTAAGGAAGCCCTCTCCAGTTTTATAAATATAATGGTAATTGGCCTCTTTCCTAAATCCCAAATCTGGGATAGCCAGAAGATTTACATCCCCTTTCATTTAAAATAAAAGGAAAGCAGAGTGCAAGGCCTCAGGGAAGTGAAAATACTGAAAAACGGGAAACTTAATCAGAATAACACTCTAGACAATAATTGGTTTTCCTTGGATCTTTAGTAAAATATTCTAAATGTTAGGGATTAACCAAACGGGTGTTAAAACTAGGACTCTCATTCATATGTTACTGTAATGATATTCACAACCTTTCCTACCTCATGGCCTGATTCCATATCATCTCAGAAACATATGAAAATGTAGCAGGTGCAACCACTCTGCTTTGCATGCATCCCCTTTCAGCTGTAGACCCTAGTGCAGCTAATAATGACATGACTCCACAGGATTGGAATTTCTAAGTATCTTGAAGCCAGCCCTGCCATTAGGAAGAGTGAGGCGGCTGCCTCAAGCAATAATGCTAGGGAATGCGGAGTAGCAGAAAAGTGTTGGAGGACAGCTATGTGTGCTATGCAGTCTGATCCATGCTCTCTTAGCTAGTTTGATCTCTCAGGTGCAATATGCAGGATGTTATTCTATAAACAGTGTTGAAGTAAGATTTCACTGCCACCAGCCCAGTTGGTTTCTGTACATGGAATGGGTTGGTGCCATCTTGTCCTTCACCTCATGGGGAAAAAAAGTCTTCTCCAAGCACTGCATGTCACTACATTACCATATGAATTGGGCCTGAAACAGGAATAGAATAACAATACTATGCTTAAAACCAAAATGACCCAAGAATCCAGTATTACACAATAAACCTATAGCACTGTGATTGTAAAGTGTCTATAACACTGCAGACCTCTAGCTTTGTTGTCAGATTTTACCTCTGTATCTTCAGATACATGCACATCTTTTGAGAATCATACAGAATTAACATTTGGGAACCTGGAAAATGGTTAACCTTATGGTTTTGGAGATCCCCTTTTCAGCCAGGGTACTGCAGACTCCCTAACATAATGCTCTTGAATTATCTACTCCAGGAATTTTTTTAACTACTACCAGCTTATTGTTATTAAATGTTACAGATGGTTTTGAGTTCCTCTCAACAGAAAAGGTTCCTTTGCCAGGGTATTTGAAGATGCTAGATTCATGGAGCAGCCTCTATCTTGTAGTTAAAAGGGAAAACAATGCTCTATAACTAACTTCTATACAGTCATACACAGGCAGTGGTGGTACAAGCAAGTGCTAGCTACTATGCAAACATCTATTCTACTCACATCTATACATAGATAGAATTTACCACAAGCATGGTCAGAAAGCTGACCCCAGACAGAAATATGAATTCTGACCACTTCCAGATTTCCATGCCAAATGACATTTGGGTAATATAATTACTAGGAAATACACATTATATAGGGGCAGTTTGGTGTTACAGAGGACATGATGTCAACAAAAGGTTCAGAAAAGAACTTTTCCATAACATTATTAACCAGTACTGACCACCTTTATTGCAAAGCAATGAAATGTGGATGTCAAATAAATAAAGGCTCATGACTGATATGTGACAGGCCATATAATGGTGTAACTAAATCTATTCACCATTAGGGTTGCCAGGTTCATGGCCTGAGACTTATCCTGTATCTTTAGGAGAAGAGAAAGTCACCCAAGTGCAGGTGTTCTTGCAACACTATAATGAGAAAAACCACAAGGTGGAATTCTCCCTTCCCCCTGCACAACCTTTAAAGACACAGAAGACCTCTTGGAGGCTGGGCGTGACAACCAAGAGGTCTTTTGTATCTTTAAAAGTTGTGTAGGGAGAAGAAAGAATTCCACCTTGTGGTTTTTCCCATTACAGTGGCAACCCTATTCACCACCCACATGAGTTCTGGCTTACTTTCTTGGCATAACTATTCCACAGAAAGGATTAATGACTTTAGAACTCTACTGCAGCAAGCAACGCAAACAGCAATTGAACATGCATCAAAAAAGTTTTATGAACACCCCAATCTGGGTAGTGAGAAGTTTCAGGGATCCAAGCACATAGCCTGGGTAGGTTTCCTTGGAACAAAAGCTGTATAAAATGGAAGAATCAAAGCATTAACACTCCAGCCTCAGGTTCTTAAGGGGCTATCTGTGCAATAGGCTTTTTCCAGATTACAATATAGGTCTCTGTCTCTTTCAGGCCCAGTTCCAGCACTGCTAGTCTATTGCTCTTTGTCATACAGATTTTTGGAAGAAAGGTGGGATAAATAATAATAATAATAATAATAAAGCTTATATAAAAAGGGGATACTTAATAGCAGACACTGGTTTGACCATTTTAGCATTCCTCCTTGTCTGCAGACCTCCATCTTAGAATTATATAATCACAGGGCTAGGAGGGATGTTGGGAAGACATACAATCCAATACCCAATCTCAATCCCATAATAATTTTATAAAGCCAACTGTGATCAAGATAAACTGATGATCAAGTTGTATCAAGTTCAAGATACAACTGCCTAGAAGCAGACATCCTATTTGAATGTTGTCTTTATTTGGCTAAAAGAAAAGACACAACAAAGCTGTTGAGGTGCTAGAAAGTGTCTGATGTGACAAACTTAACAGAGGAAGAAACTCTGGCTGCTGTTGATACATTTACACAACACTCACCTGAAATGAAGTTAAAACACACACCTACACCTATATTTAATTTCCCTCCCTGCAAACACCTATTAAGGGGGAAGGAGAAGCATAGAATCACAGGACCAAAAAAGGCCCATGAAGTCCTCGAATGAAGTCTCTTGGGCTTCACTATTTCCTACATGAACTGAGAATTCATCCTAGAATCTACCCACCTCTCTCTTGTGACTCTACTTTGCAAAGGAAGCCTGAAAATTCTGGGCAAGCTGTACTTCAGGGAAAGTTGTCCATCATTAGCAATATTTTAACTAAAGAATGACTGATAAAGTTTCTAAGACTCCCCAAAAGACAGTTGAAAGCCACAAACCTAGGTAGAGAATCCCTTGAATTTCATATTCCATAATCAATCTAAATATTTGTGTACTACAAACAGAATAAGTATACCCTTCCAGAGGCTTTGGACAATTGCATATAATTGTTCACACAGCTAACTATGCCACATGCTCTAATGTACTTTACAAACAAACAACTTCCTATCGGCCACCCACCATACTAACATGAATTACAATATCTACTTCTGCTTCTTATCAGTTATGAAACTGGTCCAAGACTGAAGATTATGCAACTGCACATAAATATATTATACATGTTTTCACACAGGTATTCACACATGTGCTCCACAGAACATCTTCTAACACCTTCAAAAAGACCTTTTTGAAAAGTGCTTTAGCTATTAAGGCTGGATGATGTTTAAAACACCCATCAATCATGAGGCTAAGAGAATTATCTGTCTACCAGCCTCAGGAAAAGTCTAGTAAAGAGCAAGATCAAACAAGCAAGAGAAAACTAGTGGGCATTGTCTTTATAAACACCATGAAGGTCATATGTGACATACTGTATTAATCATTCACATCAACCAAAAATTTCTAGCTATTTCAGCAAGGGAAACAAAAAATTTGGTCAATATTAGAGGGTTGTTGACTATTTACATAGCTGAACCAAACGGAAAGGATGGCCAGCTCAAGTGTACATGAAATGTTTAAATTCAACACACACACACACACACACACACACACTCCTAGTCATTAAACATAATCACAATGAAGCTGCATTGAAAAAATATGCTATCCCACAAGACAGCATTTTATTTTGAGATGCTGGCATCTGAATACAGTTGACTAAATTATTCCAGTTATCTGACACTTCTGGAATGTTTTTCTCCATTCACTTCTCTTTATTTGTTTCTGTTCTCTGAATAATGGTTTGTTCAGTGATCTGACTTACACAGGTAAATCTGCAGAGGACTTAACATTTATGTTAGATGATGCTTACTGATTCTTCCAATACTGCCTATACTACTGCCTGGTCTGGTTTGCATGTCCTCCAGAGCCATGGTTTGTGTAAATCATGGTTCACTTAAGAAAGTACAAACCATGAGATATCCCACAGATGATCAAACAAACCATGGCTTGTTTACTGAAAGCTTGGTTTTTCTTCTGCCCATTTATCACTGTCTGCAGATATCCCAAGTCCTTTTGTTAGTGCCCTAGTACTGGCATTGCCTCTGGAGGTATAGTTACCCAGGGTCTCGGGGGTGTCTTAGACCTCTTACCTTTTTGGGAGCCAGGTCTGGGGGAGGGGAAATGGGGGTGCCCCCTAGGATTTTTGTGGGAAATTATATTTTGAATTTGTGACATGGCAGATAATAACCTCCATTTAAAGAATGATAGCTTGTTTTAAGTACAGGAGCAATTTAACAATAGGACCCTCTGAAAAATTCAGTGAATAAGACAGGGCCATTGCACAACAAAAGCCTCTGGAAGACCCCCCCAAAGTTTGCTCACTCAAGACTTTCCCTGATTGAGAGTGGATTTTTCATTATTACAATCACCATATAATTATTTAAGTGATGCTGGGGGAAAAACACAGCCTATATAGTAACATCAACCTTGAAGAGTTAAATATAAGAACTTTGTATTATGGCCAAGAGCTAGACTCCACCTCTTGGACTTTCCTTTGCTCTGCTTTTCCTTTTCAATTTCAGTTGTGCTATCTACACAGCCAGCAGTAGAGAAGCATGTCTGTTTACCAGCAATAAGAAGAGTTTGTCTGTTTTGTAGTTATTATAATGAGTAGAGTAGGAGTGGGTGCTTATTGCTAATGGGTGAAATAAAGCAATAATTTTTACTAATAATGAGTGAGCTGAAAAAATGCCCACCTTTTACTCTTTTAAAGCATTCACTCTCCTCACAATCATAGAGGCTATTTTTTTCTTTTTTCTTTATTACTTGATGGCAAAGGATGAAAACAGCCCTAGAGGAATAGAAATATGGCTGTGTACACTACATTTAGCTAGCTGGACACCTAGGCCATAACTGAGGTCTAATTTCTGATTTTCCCAATAAGTGCAGCTCAGCACGAGGCCTTTTCAGGTTTTCCAGACGGAAAAATCAACCCAGCAACCAGTAAAAAAAATTCCAATTGCTTTCCACAGGTAGTTTCCGATTGCTTAGTTCATCCTTTATATAGCAGCCAGTTAAAAGGTTTTTCCTTGATTGTCCAACAGAGAAAATCTAAAGGCCAGAAACAATATTAGAAGGAGGGATTCTCAAGGAGGAGTTAACAAACACACCCTATAGTATTTATTTTCTCTCTGCCCTTCCCTAAACTTGTAGTTTGGACAAGTTTGTTTTTCAGGTGGAATCTAAAACTGAGATACCTAATGCAGCATCAAAGCCAACCTCAGGAACTCACTGTCTTTACCAAAATAGATCAGTTCATGAAGAATCAGAACACAGGAACAGACCACATGTGAAACAGGATTCTAGCTATAAGCAAAGTCAAGCTTTTGAGTCTACTATTCCTGGGGATCTCTCAAAAAAGGGTGAGACAAGTCAACAGATCAAATTTCATTCATGTAAGTTAACACACTCTCTGGATGGAGGAGTGAGGGGGAAGGTCAGGCCTTTCCCTTTCCCTTGCCTGGCCCTCACATCCTCTCCAACAGTGGGGGGAGGGACTGGCTAGTGCTATGCACCTCTTGCTTCCCAAAATGCCCCACCTAGAAATGTGGCTACCCCACCTAACAAGGAAGGCTGGCTACAGAGCTGTGCTGGCCCCTGAGAAGTCTTCAAACTTGCTTCCTTGTCCTTTCCTGCTCATTGGAGCCTATCAGAGTGAAAGGAGGGGAGTCAGCTACAGTAACCAACACATTCCACTTTCACACTGATTGGCTCCTAGGGATGTCTGTTGTTGTGGGAGAAGATATTAACAAGGATCTTATTCTCAACCCAGCAGCAAAAAAAAAGGGGGGGGGAAGAAGATGTGTGATTTTGTTCCAGCTCAAAGCCAGGAGTAAGGGAGGAGGAAAACAGAGAGAAATACATCTGGGGAGGAGTGTATGTGTATGTGTGTGTGGTGCATGGTTTAGTGTAATGCATATGAATATACCTAAGAATGTGCATGTGGTGAAGCTAACATCAGAGGTTAGGATCAGGAATTTCCATGCTTAAGTTTCCTTTTAAAACTCACAAGGTCTGCCCAAATGCAGTTACTCTGAGGCTTAGTATGGCAGCCATGAAGGGAAACTCAGCAAAGGAAGTTCCTTACCTTACAGCAAAAGGATGTTGATGATGATAACAAACTCTCTGAATGTGCTAAACCCCCCTCTTTTTCTAACATGATGGGTAGGTGTGGAAGAAGGAAGCAGTGACACAGAGAAATAGGAGAAGGGGGTGGAAAAATCCCTTCCTACCTTCTAGAAGGTGGTAAAGTTCAAAAGGTTACAAATTCCTATGCAAAATGAGTGCCTGGCCTGCTTAGAGAGTGTGAATTCCTTCATTTAGGCAAAACAGGCTTTGTCTTAACCAAGCAGCAAAAAAGTCTCCAGACCAGAGCTTGGAAAAGTTACTTTTTTGAACAACAACTCCCATGAGCCCAATCCAGTGGCCATGCTGGCTGGGGCTGATGGGAGTTTGTCAGGACCCTTCCTGTCAGGATCCCAGCTCAGGCACCACCTGCTAGGATCCTGCCTGTGGTCACTGCCTTGTCACGGTCCCACCTCAGGGTCCTAGTCTTTAAATGGTTCTCACCGGCTCTAGCAAAGATCTCTCAAGATCCCACTGCTAGGCAGCAGCACCAGTCACTCCCTGTAATTCAATATTGCCTTGAGACTGTGCCTTAGTCTCCTCCTGGCCTATTGATACTTTGTGTCTGGGTACACTTGCAGGCCACAATCCCCCTGTATCTTTGTGCCTATAAATAATACAGCCCTGGGTTGCTCTGGATACCTGATGATGTTACACTATCTCTTCACCGCTGCCAGCATTGATACTATTTCCCAACCTTGGTATAAGCCCTGCCCACCTTTCTGGTCTGTGTAAACCCAGCCAAGGATCAGGCGTTAGGTAAACCAAGAAATATTTATTTATATACACAGGAATAACAAGATTACTTAAAGGTATAGTTAACAAGCGTATGGTTTCATCAGATGCGTTTATCTTTATGTTTCTAGTTATCAATAACCTGCCTCGCTACCAGCCTAATCCAATCCAACCCACAAAACCAACTCCAACCTCCCTCAGAACTCCCACCAACCGAACTCTCTCCAACTGTCATCCTCTCATTTATACCTTCAGACACTCAAACACTCAGCCAATCATAATACAACATTCTCCAGCATTCCAGCCCATGTACTCCCCCCTCTCACTCAGTCTACTTACCATATATACTCCAATAAACCCGCACTTACCATATTTACAGTATTATAAATACAGGGGCATCACAGAGTTGTAGTTCAAAAAATTAACTTTTCCAAGCTCTGCTCCAGACAGAGTAGAGCCTATGCACCCAGCAGTTTTTGAAAGTCTGTATTTTTCTTTATTGCTCTAGGGCTTTCTAAATCACTTATGCAGGCTCCACTGAGTGTCAATTGCAAGCAAGCCTTTATTTATTCCTACTTCAAAAAGCCAAGACAAGTTGTGGAGAGTGAGAATTCTGTAATTGCAGAAGAAGAAGCAGTAAATCCTGGTGATACCATCCCAGCTATATCATCAAGCAGTTTGGTAGCTGCAAGATATAAACATGTAGACCCTGAATCCAGTCAAATGGTGATAGTGGTACAGAAGCAGAAAGCAGTCTTCAAGCCTGGCCAGATTATTCTATAATCTTATAAAGTTGTATAATCTTAGGAGGAGTCGGGGCTGTGACTGTCATGAAGAGACCCTGTACTTCTGAATTTGCCACTACACTACTGATATGTTATCAGCCCCCTCACATTGGCTGCCTGCATGAATGGGTTGATGAGATTTTCTTGGAGCGCTTTGGCTGATCTTGGCAGCAGATGAGGCAAACCAGCATCCTCCCTTTTCTCATTAAAGAAACATCTAATTTAATCATTTTCTTGTAAAGTTTTGCTGAGAAAGCTTTTCTCTCTGCAAGACTCAAGCTTCTGTGTTGTAATTCTCCCCCCCCCCAATCCCCAATCTGAGTGAAGTAAGTTTAACATAATGTATGAGTCTTCGGAGGAAAAAACCCACCTGGCACGGGGCAATTTTTATACCAACACTCCAAATATACACCTGCCTAAAGGGAACCTTAGAGTTAATCTCAATTTGGAGAGAAAATCTCCAACTCTAATCAACAAAGTACTCAATGCTACCAAAAAATGTCTCTTTTAGCTTTCAAATCTATACCACCACACCTCAGGAAATTATTTAGCAAGCAACTCTACTGTATTCAATTCTAATAACCAGTAAGTCCTTTCAGAAAGTCAAATCTCCTTTTCTCTTCCCATCTCAACAGTTCCCTTTCTGCTAATAAAGATGCATGTTTAATGAACAAACTTTATTACACAATTAGCAGAGCAGATAAAAGCAAGCATCAATTCATGTGATGAACTGGAGGGTTGAAGTGGGAAGTGGCATGCTTGAGTAGGGTGCATGTGAGAGAGTCTGTCAGCTACTGGTGGTGTGAGCAAAAGTGTATGGTACAAGTCAGTAGTAGCTTGAACTTTGGGGAAAGAGGGTGTAGCGCTCCCAAATGATCTAGGATATGTTGTCAGGTACAGGAAAGTTCAAGTCATGGCTACAAAGAATCAAGAGCGCACTCTTAAGTGCGCTCTTGATTCTTCTTTTGCAGCTTGAATTTGGAGGTTTGTTTACGTATTTATTTATTTATTAAATTTATATCCTGCCCTTCTTCATAGAAGGAGCCCAGGGCTGCAAACAAAAACACTGAAAACATTTTAAAACAAACATCTTTAAAACATATGAAAACAAAGCATCTTTAAAACATATTAAACAAAACATCTTTTTAAAAAAAGCTTTAAAAACATCTAAAAAAGTAATTCCAACACAGATGCAGACTGGGATAAGGTCTCCACATAAACGTTTTGTCTGGACAAGACTATGTAAAATGGTAGTTAAAATTAACTAATGCTTCCACTCTTCATGCCAAAGCAGAGGAAAAGGGAGAAGGTTCATGTAAACTATGATTTAATGTTACATCTGAACCAGACCATTTTATTGAATATTTAATCTGGTGGCATTCACTAGAGCTCACTTGCGTATATCCAACACAAAGATGTGGAGGGGGACCATGCCTGCTGGCTCTGCCCATAATGATTCATGTTCTGCAAGCTTTGACTCCAACCTTCAGATGTGATGTTTGAAAGGGGAGCCTTTCTACATTGTCTGTCCTCTTAATTGTGCATCATGACAGTGTAGAGCTCCTGTTCAGGCAGAGAGCCTATGTGTATATAGATATAGGTGTGTGGGCTTCCGTTGCAAATGCTGTGATGGGACCTGGGGCCAACAGGGTGAAAAACACTGAAGGTGATGAGTGTTAATCTCACTTTCTCATCCATGTACTGGATATATGCATGCAGCTTGTGGTTTGAACACTGTACACAGCTTAGGTGGAGCTAACCCCCCAGTCCTTTATAGAAATAATGATACAGCCACAGGAGCAGTTCCATAGCAAAAGGAGGCAATATCTTGAAGCCATGAAAATTCTATTCTTTGTAAAGTAGAGATGAATTGCCATCAGTGTGAAATTTGTTATAAAGGATCTCTTGGAAGAGGGAGGGATGACATATCATAAAACTGGATTAAAATGACTGGATGTTAGTAGTTTAATAACTGGAAGCAGAAGTGGAGGGAATTTCTCCCTTGGATGTTTCTAACAGTTTTTTTGGTGAATGGGGAAACAATTTCAGCTTAACAGACTGTATATAGAGATATTTTTGAAAATGCATGTGTGCTACTGAGGTGTGCCTATAAATCTGTTTCCAACAATCTGTTGTATTTAAATTTATGTGTTCCTGTTCCCACATTGTTCAATGGTTGCAAATAGTGGTAGAATTTATGTCACACATGCTTAGTGGCAGTGGGAGTCAGCAACTAAGTTTGTAACTGGGCAGGAATTGTTTGGTTTAAATATAAAGTTACTTTGTCACTCTGGGCAAGGTAACCCCCTCGCCAAAAGAAAACACAGAAGAGAAATAGTTAAGAGTGAAGCAAGCCTTGTTTTGGGGGACAGAGAAAGGAGAGCCTAAAGTGGGTGGTAAAGCAGAGGCTAGCAACTGAATGTATTTTGAGACAAAGACTGAAAGGAAATAGGATGTAATGGGGTATTCAGGAAGAAAAAGTATGAGTATAGGTGGTTGGTTTTGGGAAAAGAAAGATGCACAAATTAAAAAAAATAACCAGACAACTCCTGCAAATATTACCAGATCTCCCAGGAGCATCCCCCATGGTGGCCACCCCTCTCCACAGCAGAGCAGGCCACTTCTTGCCCTGGCATCCAGGATCTCATTTGCACTGAAGTAATAAGCAGGTATCTAGGCTGTGCTACTTGGTAGAGTAAACATTTATTTGGTGGCAAATAGAGGGGAAATCTGAAAGCAAGCATGAAAGCAAAGGGTACACAATTGAGGCAATGTGGGAGCCACAGAGGACTAGGATTTGGTGGATATTTAGGGGGAGGGGATTCCTATTCCTGGGAGTTTCCAATTGTTTTGTTTTGCTGATGAAGGAAATACAGTTTCAATGGTTCTGTTTGGGGGCGTAGATATTTTTAAAAAATAAGTGTGTAATTAAGGTGTCCCTTTTATTTTCTTTTTAAAAAAATTCACTGTGTACCTCTAATGTTTACATCCTATTCATTTAGTGTGTATTGGTGACATAGAGATGAGGAATCAAGCTTTAAGAACATAAGAACATAAGCAGAGCTTGCTGGATCAGGCCAGTGGCCCATCTAGTCCAGCATCCTGTTCTCACAGTGGCCAACCAGGTGCCTGGGGGAAGCCCGCAAGCAGGACCCGAGTGCAAGAACACTCTCCCTTCCTGAGGCTTCCGGCAACTGGTTTTCAGAAGCATGCTGCCTCTGACTAGGGTTGCTGAGCACAGCCATCACGGCTAGTAGCCATTGATAGACCTGTCCTCCATGAATTTGTCTAATCTTCTTTTAAAGCCGTCCAAGCTGGTGGCCATTACTGCATCTTGTGGGAGCAAATTCCATAGTTTAACTATGCGCTGAGTAAAGAAGTACTTCCTTTTGTCTGTCCTGAATCTTCCAACATTCAGCTTCTTTGAATGTCCACGACTTCTAGTATTATGAGAGAGAAGAACTTTTCTCTATCCACTTTCTCAATGCCATGCATAATTTTATACACTTCTATCATGTCTCCTCTGACCTGCCTTTTCTCTAAACTAAAAAGCCCCAAATGCTGCAACCTTTCCTCGTAAGGGAGTCGCTCCATCCCCTTGATCATTCTGGTCGCCCTCTTCTGAACATTTTCCAGCTCTATAATATCCTTTTTGAGATGAGGCGACCAGAACTGTACACAGTATTCCAAATGCGGCGCACCATAGATTTATACAATGGCATTATGATATCGGCTGTTTTATTTTCAATACCTTTCCTAATTATCCCTAGCATGGAATTTGCCTTTTTCACAGCTGCTGCACACTGGGTCGACATTTTCATCTTGCTGTCCACTACAACCCCGAGGTCTCTCTCCTGGTCAGTCACCGCCAGTTCAGACCCCATGAGTGTATATGTGAAATTAAGATTTTTTGCTCCAATATGCATAATTTTACACTTGTTTATATTGAATTGCATTTGCCATTTTTTCGCCCATTCACTCAGTTTGGAGAGGTCTTTTTGGAGCTCTTCACAATCCCTTTTTGTTTTAACAACCCTGAATTTAGTATTGTCAGCAAACTTGGCCACTTCACTGCTCACTCCTAATTCTAGGTCATTAATGAACAAGTTGAAAAGTACAGGTCCCAATACCGATCCTTGAGGGACTCCACTTTCTACAGCCCTCCATTGGGAGAACTGTCCGTTGATTCCTACTCTCTGCTTTCTGCTTCTTAACCAATTTCTTATCCACAAGAGGACCTCTCCTCTTATTCCATGACTGCTAAGCTTCCTCAGAAGTCTTTGGTGAGGTACCTTGTCAAACGCTTTTTGAAAGTCTAAGTACACTATGTCCACTGGATCACCTCTATCTATATGCTTGTTGACACTCTCAAAGAATTCTAATAGGTTACTGAGACAGGACTTTCCCTTGCAGAAGCCATGCTGGCTCTGCTTCAGCAAGGCTTGTTCTTCTATGTGCTTAGTTAATCTAGCTTTAATAATACTTTCTACCAGTTTTCCAGGGCAGAAGTTAAGCTAACTGGCCTGTAATTTCCAGGATCCCCTCTGGATCCCTTTTTGAAGACTGGCGTTACATTTGCCACTTTCCAGTCCTCAGGCACGGAGGAGGACCTGAGGGACAAGTTACATATTTTAGTTAGCAGATCAGCAATTTCACATTTGAGTTCTTTGAGAACTCTTGGGTGGATGCCATCCGGGCCCGGTGATTCGTCAGTTTTTATATTGTCCATTAAGGCTAGAACTTCCTCTCTCGTTACCACTATTTGTCTCAGTTCCTCAGAATCCCTTCCTGCAAATGTTAGTTCAGGTTCAGGGATCTGCCCTATATCTTCCACTGTGAAGACAGATGCAAAGAATTCATTTAGCTTCTCTGCAATCTCCTTATCGTTCTTTAGTACACCTTTGACTCCCTTATCATCCAAGGGTCCAATCGCCCCCCTAGATGGTCTCCTGCTTTGAATGTATTTATAGAATTTTTTTTGGTTGGTTTTTATGTTCTTAGCAATGTGCTCCTCAAATTCTTTTTTAACATCCCTTATTGTCTTCTTGCATTTCTTTTGCCAGAGTTTGTGTTCTTTTTTATTTTCTTCATTTGGACAAGACTTCCATTTTCTGAAGGTAGACGTTTTGCCTCTAAGAGCTTCCTTGACTTTGCTCGTTAACCATGCTGGCATCTTCTTGGCCCTGGCGGTACCTTTTCTGATCTGCGGTATGCACTCCAGTTGAGCTTCTAATGTAGTGTTTTTAAACAACTTCCAAGCATTTTCAAATGATGTGACCCTCTGGACTTTGTTTTTCAGCTTTCTTTTTACCAGTCCCCTCATTTTTGTGAAGTTTCCTCTTTTGAAGTCAAATGTGACCGTGTTGGATTTTCTTGGCAATTGGCCAGTTACATGCATGTTTAATTTAATACCACTATGGTCACTGCTCCCAATTGGTTCAACAACACTTACATCTCGCACCAGGTCCCGGTCCCCACTGAGGATTAAGTCCAGGGTTGCCGTCCCTCTGGTCGGTTCCATGACCAACTGGTCTAGGGAATAGTCACTTAGAATATCTAGAAATTTTGTTTCTTTGTCATGACTGGAACACATATGCAGCCAGTCTATGTCTGGGTAGTTGAAGTCACCCATTACTACCACATTTCCTAGTTTGGATACTTCCTCAATTTCATATCTCATCTCAAGGTCTCCCTGAGCATTTTGATCAGGGGGACGATAGATCATTCCCAGTATTAAATCCCTCCTGGGGCATGGTATCACCACCCACAACGATTCTGTGGAGGAGTCCACCTCTTTTGTGGTTTCGAGCTTGCTGGATTCAATGCCTTCTTTCACGTATAGAGCGACACTGCCACCAATACGTCCTTCCCTGTCCTTCTGATATAGTTTATATCCAGGGATAACCGTATCCCACTGGTTTTCTCCATTCCACCAGGTCTCCGTTATGCTCACTATATCAATGCTCTTCTCTAAGACCAAGCACTCCAGTTCTCCCATCTTGGTTCGGAGGCTCCTAGCATTAGCGTACAGGCACTTGTAAGCAGTGTCTCTCTTCAAGTGTCTTTGGCACTTGTGGTTTGGCCTGTGGTAATTTTGCTCTTCTGAATTTATATCCTGTGCCCCTGCTCTCACAATGCCTACTTCTAGGCCCACCCCTTTTAAAATTTCATCATTTCTTTGGTCTTTATCCCAGGGGGGAGGTTTATTCCAAACCCGACCTTCCTCAGCTCCTGTCGGGTTTTCCCCCTCAGTCAGTTTAAAACCTGCTGTGCCACCTTTTTAATTTTAAGTGCCAGCAGTCTGGTTCCATTCTGGTTCAAGTGGAGCCCGTCCCTTTTGTACAGGCCCGGCTTGTCCCAAAATGTTCCCCAGTGCCTAACAAATCTAAACCCTTCCACCCGACACCATTGTCTCATCCACGCATTGAGACTGCAAAGCTGTGCCTGTCTGGCTGGTCCTGTGCATGGAACTGGTAGCATTTCAGAGAAAGCCACCTTGGAGGTCCTGGCTTTCAGCATCCTACCTAGCAACCTAAATTTTGCTTCCAGGACCTCACGGCTGCATTTCCCCATGTCGTTGGTGCCAACGTGCACCACTACCACTGACTCCTCCCCAGCACTGTCTACCAAACTGTCTAAATGACGGGCGATATCTGCAACCTTTGCACCAGGCAGGCAAAACACCTTGCGGTCTGCACGCCCATCACACACCCCACTGTCTATGTTCCTAATGATCGAATCACCCACTACAAAGCTTTGAGCTTTGATGTAATTTCCATTCCTTCTAAAATTGGAATTATACTATTTATTCTAGCAGTATTGTATCAGCTGCAGAAGATCTCCTGGGTTAAGGTACAAAACAGTCCAAATTACAGATATCTGTAGTGTAAATGTAATCTGTAGGTCAGTGTTAATATGACTGTGATTGATTAAGTCTTTAATCTATTGTTCTTCCATTGATTATTTAGGACTGCCTGAAAAAACAGATTCAGGCTTGCGCCCTCTGACTGTTTCTTTTCCTGTTCTCCCCCCCCCCCCCCGAATGTTCAGTTAAAAAACTGAGCAGGAGAAAACTCCGCTTCTGACTCCTGTGTCTTTCTCTTTAAAAAGAAACAGGAGGACTTAAACAGTGGTAATGAGGATAAAAGCACTGAAGCTCTAGGCCTAACTTCATCTCTGTGGGAGAGAGAGGAATTAAAAAAAATAAAGAAGAGAGGAGAGACTTGGTCACAGTGAGTCTAGACTAAGGGGGAAAAGGGGACAATAGGATGGCTAGCTGTATTGGAAAGATTGATATTTTTAATTCTGTAACAGAAGATTGGACACTATACACAGAGGATTGAACAGCATTTTGAAGCAAATGAGATTGCTGATGAAACAATGTGCCAGTTTTACTGAGTGTTATGGGAGACAAAGCACACAGTTTACTGAGAAGTTTGACTGCTCCACAAAAACCCTCATTATTCAGCTTGGTAGAATTAGTGAAAATAATGCAGGAGCATTTGGCATCAAAACTATTACTGGTTGCAGAGTGCTTCAGATTCCATAAATGAAACCAGAAAGAGGGAGAGTCCATTGCAACATATGTAACTGAACTTAAAAGGTTGTCTGGGCATTGCCAATTTGGTGAGGGGCTAAATGATGCATTGAGAGACCGGCTGGTCTGGACTTCCGGGAAGGGTGACTTCGCTTGTGCCTGCTTTTGAGACGGGCTCCCGCCTCAAAAGAAGCTTATTCAGATATAAATCAGTCAGAACATTTTTTTTTTGACTGATGAAATTTCTCCCGGGCAGGGAGAAACGTAGAGATCAACCTCAAAAGCCTGTTTTTGTTGGGAGGACTGGATTTCATTAATTTATGAGATAAGGTCCAGCCAACAATGCCGGACGGACTTCCGTACAAGCTCTATCTGTTTAAGCGATACGTTTATTTTTTCTTTAAAGAGAGAACGGACTAACAGGCAAGCACCCTTCTTTCTATTATTTTTTTTACTTGGTTTAAATTGTTGCAGCAAAAGGAGATTTGTCAGATTGATCAGCTTTGGACAACTTCTGGGTGAGCTATAACTCTTCTCTGTTATTCACGAAATTAACAGCTTATCTCTGTTTCTGTCGCAAAAAGCTGTCCTGGAAGTGCATTCTAAAGATATAAACAGAAGAGGGATTTCTATTCCTGATTTCTATTCCGAGGAATATTATATTGTCTGGGACTATTCTCTTTTTGGTCTATTTTATTTTGACGAATCTGCTTCTTCACAACGCCACTAACTGTTTTGATGCTGGGAACTAAATTTGTTTTGCATTCTTGAACATAGAGAGATAAGGCAGGCTGCTCTGTTTATACTGTGATGTCATCAAGCCTGGAATATTAACCCAATTGTTGCTGAAATAAGAAGTGGTTCTTCTTTATTTTTGTTTTGCTTTGTTTTCGTGGTTTTAAAAATGGCAATCAAGAAAGTGGCTGAGAATCTGGAAGTAACTATGTTTCAGAAAATAATGGATGAGATTGAGATAACGAAACAAACCCTGCGACAGGGTAGTAAGGAGCTGAAAATGGAACTGAGCAAAATGATGCAGGAGCTTAAAGAAATAGGGGATCCTGTGAGAGAGGAGAATGAGATCAGAGATGAGAAAAGAAAAAATAAAGGGAAGATACAAGCCCTGGAGATTGGAACAAATGTGGAATTGGAAAAAGATCTGGAGTTTATGGATTTTAGAAATAAAATCTACTGTTTGGAATTTAACGTTATCTCTGAAGAAATTAATGAAGATATTAGAGATAAAGTTATCAATGGCTTGGATAATCTTCTGGACTGGAATGATGTGATGGAGCTTGATATAGAGAAAATCTATGGAATTAACTGCAGCCATGTGACAATGGAAAAACTCTTAAGAGATGAGCCAGTGCATTTTGTAAAAAAGAAGAACACAGATATGACTTTACAACAGTATTTCAGCAACTTATTCAGAATGGATGGCAAGAAAATATTTGGGATAGAGGAAATTCCCATCAGACTCTTATTATATGACTATGGCTACAACAGCAAGATTATTATGGAATACTGATAATGGAAGATTGGACACTGAAATTACTGGACTTAACAGGACTATTGAAGATGGAAGATGGAACTAATAGGGATAATGGAATAATGGCTATTGAAATTATTGGACCTAACAGATTCTGATGAGATGGATTAATCAAAATGTTTATTTGGACTATGGTTATGACAATAAGATTATTATAATTATTAACGAGATGGATTAATTGACATGTTTATTTGGAGAAAAATTGATAGATATATTTCTTAAAGAACTGAAACCTCTCTGACTTTTTGTGGAAAGAATAAAGTAATGTTTATGAGATTTGATGATTAATTAAGATAACTACTGGAGGAAAGTGATTTTATAATATGATTTAAGAGACAGGATTGTTATATATTGTAGATCTATAACTGATTTGATATGTGACAAATGGGAAGTCAACATTTTATTTTATTTTGTTTAATTATTTTTGTTTTGTTTTGTTTTTTGTCTTTGAATGTTTTATGATTTTGTTTTCTATGTTTTATGAAAATTTGAATAAAAATTATTGTAAAAAAAAAAAAGAGAGACCGGCTGGTCTGTGGAATTCTGAAAGAAAGCGTTCAGAAAAGACTCTTAACAGAGGCAGATTTAACATTTAAGAGAGCAATTGAAATTGCCACATCTGTGGAAACTGCTGCCAAAGATGCAATAGAGTTGCAGTCAAATAAGAAAGTCACCACAGTGCCTAAATTTGTATGAAGTATATTGGGTCAGTGTTATTATGACTGTGATTGATTATGTCTTTAATCTATTGTTCTTCCATTGATTATTTAGGGCTGCCTGAAAAAGTTTCAGGCATACCCCCTGTGGGTGTTTCTTTTCCTGTTCCCCCCCCCCAATGTTCAGTAAAAAAAGCAAGCAGCAGAAAACTCCACTTCTGACTCCTGTGATTTTCTGATTAAAAGGAAATGAGAACAATATCAGATGAAAAAGGAAGCATACACAGTCCTCTCCTTTCCCCTTTTATCCTCACAACAACCCGGTGACGTAAGATGGTGACTGGTTGAAAAGGATGAAAATGGAAGCATACATAGTTCTCTCCCCTTTTATCCTCACAACAACCCAGTGAAGTAAGATGGTGACTGCCTCCAACCTGCAGAAGATGACCATGGGGTATGAAGGCAAAGTATGTGCACATGAACTTAGCTTGGAAATAGTATATCAGATCATGTAGTGCTTTCTTTAGTGCATCTTTAGTGCTTACATGATATGAAAGTTAAGGTGGAAGCTTTAAGATACAATTTTTATGCTTTTTGGAGCATGAGAGAATTTATAAGAGCCTGAATTCTTCACTTAACCCAAACTTTTCTAAATTGTAGAATCAATATTAAATATTATAAATATTGATTAAATATATATTCCAAAGAGAGGGTGAAACGGCATTGACAGAGCCATTCATTTCCTTAAGAGTGTATGTTAAATTCATTATTTGACAAATTTATACCAGCCAGCAAACTAGCATTTTACACAGTTCATCCCATGTCCTTAAACTCATTTTGTTATGTGAGCATGCAGAAAGTAATTGCTCTGAAGTCATTCTATAGAATTCCACATGTTGTGAAGGAAGGCTATTTTAATCCAATTTAGTAACTGAAAAGGGGGTTAGGATCTGGACATAGGCAATTTAGTGGGGGGAGGGGAAAACTATATTGCCATTTTCTGTGCTCTTTAGATCATCTTCTAGGATTAAGTATTCATAGCCACATTCATTCATTCATTCATTCATTCATTGGCGATCACTCGTGGCTGAGTAAGATTGTCTCCCAAGATAAGGTCTTTAACAGTGGGTCCCTGTAAGTGACTGTGGAAGCCAATTCTTGATCCACACAGCCTCCCACAGTGAGGACATAGGTTTCCAGATGGAAGATGGTCACGATGAGGATTTGTTTGACGTGCCTTCCGCTTAGCTCGTTTGTCCCGTTCGCCCTGTATTCGTGCTTCTTCAAAGTCCACAGCACCTTTGATAATAGCCGACCTCCATTTGGGACGTTCGTGGGCCAAGACTTCCCAGTTGTTGATGTTCATGTTACATTTTTTTACATTCGCTTTAAGAACATGTTTCAACCACTTTTTGCTGTCCACCAATGTTTCGTTTTCCATCCTTAAGCTGGGAGTAAAGTAGCTGCTTTGGAAGACGGTGATTAGGATTCAAACAACATGGCCGGTCCAGCAAAGTTGATGTTGAAGGATCATTGTTTCAACACTGGTAGTCTTTGCTTCTTCCAAAATGCTAACATTAGTCCATCTGTCTTCTCAAGTAATTTGCAGAATTTTCCGGAGGCAGCGTTGGTGGAATCTTTCGAGAAGTTGGGAGTGGTGTTTATAAATGGTCCATGTTTCACAGGCATACAGTAAGGTCAGTAGTACAATGGCTTTGTAAGTAAGCATTTTGGTCTCCCTGCGAATATCCCGATCCTTGAACATTCTACGCTTCATTCGGGAGAATGCAGCACTCGCAGAGCTCAGACGATGTTGAATTTCAGCATCGATGTCAGCTTTTACAGAGAGATGGCTGCCAAGATAGGGGAAGTGATCAATGTTCTCCATCACACCATTAAGCTGGATTGATGGTGCTACAGAGGGACTAGTTAGCCACATATTTCCTTCCTAACTAAAATTAATCCAGTAAAACAATCTGTGTTCACTTGAGGTTGGACTTTTCAGCTTTGGAGGATAGAGTGAACCTGGCTGGTGGTGGTAAACTCCCCTTCTGTGCCAATCTGTTCTTCATAGACTTAGAAAGAATCTGTGCCAATCTGTTCTCCATAGACGTAGAAAGCACAAGCGGTAGCCAGCAGTAGTGGAGCATCCTAGGATTGATAGTTGTTTATGAGAAATGGCGAAATTTGACCAAAGCGTTGCCAACAAATTGGATTTTCTAGAAGCTAGTGCCTTTGACAGAGAGCCAGTGTGGCTTAGTGGTTAGAGTGTTGGACTATGACCTGGGAGACCAGGATTCAAATCCCCACACAGCCATGAAGCTCACTGGGTGACCTTGGGCCAGTCACTGCCTCCCAGGTTCAGAGGAAGGCAATTGTAAACCACCTCTGAATACCGCTTACCATGAAAAACCCTATTCATAGGCTCACCATAAGTCGGGATCAACTTGAAGTCAGACCATTTCCATTTTTCAGTACCTTTGACAAAGCTCCAGATTGTTCTGACTATGCCTTTAGTGAACATGTGAGACACCTCCTTCTTGGTACAACTTTGTCCACAGAGTTATGCACAATATGTAATTGAAATAACTTAACTTGTTTCAGATTTGAACATTATTTATAACACAGACTTTCTCTTATTTATTTGAGAGCACTCTGTTTATAGCTATATGTTCCATACTATATTAATGCATATACTTCTTTCTGAAGGTGTTAGCAATATTTTCTATGCTTCCCACTATTTAAAAAATATTTCTCTTGAAGACAGATTCTGTTACTTACTTACTTACTTACTTATTTATTTATTTATTTATTTATTTATTCAATTTGTATCCCACCCTTCCTCCCAGCAGGAGCAAAGGGCAGCAAAGCAAGCACTAAAACACTCTAAAACATAATAAAAACAGGTCTTAAAATACATTAAAACAAAACAGCATTAAAAACATTAAAAAACATTTAAAAAGGGTTAAAACATTATTAAAAACATATTAAACAATTCTGACACAGATGCAGACTGGGATAGGTCTCAACTTAAAAGGCTTATTGAAAGAGGAAAGTCTTCAAAAGGCGTTGAAAAGATAGCAGAGATGGCGCCTGCCTAATATTCAAAGGGAGGGACTTCCACAGGGTAGGTGCCACCACACTAAAGGTCCATTTCCTATATAGTGCAGAACGAACCTCCTGATAAGATGGTATCTGCAGGAGGCCCTCACCTGCAGAGTGCAGTGATCGACTGGATATATAAGGGGTAAGACGGTCTTTCAGGTATCCTGGTCCCGAGCTGTATAGGGCTTTGTACACCAAAACTAGAACCTTGAACTTAGCCCGGTAGCAAATAGGCAGCCAGTGCAATTCTTTCAGCAGCGAGGTGACATGTTGGCGATACCCTGCTCCAGTGAGCAGTCTCGCCGCTGCATTTTGCACCAGCTGCAGCTTCTGGACCAACCTCAAGGGCAGCTCTACATACAGCTCATTACAGTAATCCAGCCTAGAGGTTACCACTGCGTGGACAACAGTGGTCAGGATATCCCGGTCCAGAAACGACCACAGCTATCTCACCAGCCGAAGCTGGTAAAAGGCACTCCTAGCCACTGAGGTCACCTGGGCCTCTAGTGACAAAGATGGATCCAGGAGCACCCCCAGACTACGGACCAGCTGTTTCAGAAGGAGTACGACCCCATCCAAAGCAGGCAACTGACCAATTATCCGAACTCGGGAACCACCAACCCACAGCGCCTCTGTCTTGCTAGGATTCAGACTCAGTTTATTGGCCCTCATTCAGCCCACCACCGAGTCCAGGCAGCGGTCCAGGGCTTGCACAGCCTCTCCTGATTCAGATGTTATGGAGAAATAGAGCTGGGTATCATCAGCATACTGCTGACACCTCGCCCCAAATATCCTGTTGACTGCTCCCAAGGGCTTCACATAGATGTTAAACAGCATGGGGATGAGATGGTACCCTGTGGCACCCCACAGCACAACTGCCAGGGGGCCGTAAGACAGTCACCCAATGCTATTCTCTGAGAATGACCCTGGAGGTAGGATCGGAACCACTGTAAAACAGTGCCTCCAATAACCATCTCACCAAGTTGGCTCAGAAGGATACCATGGTGAATGGTATCAAAAGCCGCTGAGAGATCAAGTAAGAACAACAGGGTCACACTCCACCTGTCCTTCTCCCGATAAAGGTCATCCATCAGGGCGACCAAGGCCGATTCAGTCCCATAACCAGGCCTGAACCCAGACTGGGATGGGTCAAGATAATCTGTTTCATCCAAGAGTACTTGCAGTTGCTGTGCCACAACCCTCTCAATCACCTTCCCTAAGAAGGGGGTATTTGCAACCGGTCGGTAGTTGTCACAAACCAATGGGTCCAGGGTGGGCTTTTTCAGGAGTGGTCGAATCACTTCAAGGCGGCTGGAACCACTCCCTCTTGCAATGATGCATTGACCACACCCTAGATCCACTTGGTCAGACCCCCTCGGCAAGCTTTAATAAGCCAAGAAGGGCAAGGGTCGAGAGGACACATTGCTGGCCGCATCACTGCAATCACTTTGTCCACATCATCAGGCCGCATCAACTGAAACCGATCCCAAGGAGTTGCAGCAAACACTGCACTGGACACCTCACTGGGGACTACATTAGATGTGGATGGGGCATCAACACTGCTATGGAGGCGAGCAACTTTACCCTCAAAGTGCCTTGCAAACAATTCACAGTGGGCCTCTGAAGGGTCTAAGACTCCATTTCCTGGAGTTGATGTCAACAGACCCCTGACAATATGGAAAAGCTCCACCGGACGGCTACTTGAAGATGCGATAGAGGCAGAGAAGTGGGCCTTCTTCGCCGCCCTCACCGCCACACAATAGGCACTGTTATGATGTTTTACTCATGCCCAATCAGCCTCACAGCACATCTTTCGCCCCTTGAGCTGTAGCCATCGTCCAGCCTGTTTCATTGCCCTTAGTTCACTGGTGTACCAAGGTGCAAGCCGGGCTCCACAGTGCCAGAGAGGGTGCTTGGGGGCAACCAGGTTGAGAGCCTGATGCACCTCGCTGTTCCACAGTGTGACATGGGCTTCAACAGGGTCACCTGCTCCATCTACTGGGAACTCCCCCAGGGCATTCAGGAATCCAGTGGATTTCATTAGGCTCCAGGGGTGGAACATCTTAATCTGTCCACCACCCCTGCAGGGATGGATCGGAGCCATAAGTCTAAACTCACCAGGAAGTGATCTGACCATGACAATGGGGTGACATCCACTCGCTATCTCCAGACCACCCCTTCCTCCATCTGGAGCAAAAACCAAGTAGAGGGTGTGCCCTGCCCTATGTGTTGGGCCAGTAACAAGTTGAGACAGCCCCATGGTCGTCATGGAGGCCATGAAGTCCCAAGATGGAACACTAGAGGCAGCCTCAGCATGGACGTTGAAATCACCCAGCACTATCGTTTTGGGCTCCTCCAACGCCATAGCCGAGATGACCTCCGCCAGCTCGGTCAGAGAAGCTGCCGGGCAGCAGGGTGGATGGTTCACCAGCAGCAACCCTAGTTTACTGTCTCCTTGGCCCAACACCAGGTGCAGGCCCTCACAGCCAGCTCCAAGACAGAATGGTTTCCTGGTGACAGAGATGAAAGTTCTGTAGACCACAGCAACTCCTCCCCCCCCATCCCTGCAGCGTGTGCTGGTGCTGCAGTGAGTATTCAGGTGGGCAAAGCTGAGTCAGATCAACCCCTCCAAGCTCACCTACCCAGGTCTTGGTAATACACACCAAATCGGCACCTTCATCCACAATCAAGTCATGGATGAGACTGGTCTTATTACCAATCTGGTGTTAAACAACAACACACACAGGCCAGTGGGCACAGCAGCTGAGCAACGAGGAACCCATCCATGAGAGGAATGGCAGCAAGGAACAAGACACAGATAGCCTTGCCTTCTCCTTCTCTGGTAATTCACCACCTCCCCATGGCTATATTTCCCTCTGCCCGTAATCAGCGAAATTGGGGAGGCATCACCCATGTTCCTCCGTACTAAGACTCCTCCTAAACACCTAATATGGGCCCAACACGAGCCCACCAACAAAGCCTGCTGGAGCAAATTATCCCAGTAGGCCTCTGTGAGGATTGGGAACAGTCACACCCATTCAAACTTTTTCACACAGGGCCCATCTACTCCCCCTACTGTCTCACACCCAGGGAGGGCCAGCCTTCTGCCAGTTACAGACTCTCACTCTGAAGGCATCTGGTGACTTTCTCCTCTCAGGCAGTTCACCGCACAGGCTCCCACCCAGTGCAGGAACTACACATGCACCACACACCCTCCCCACCACCAATCTCATCTAGACTGGTTTAACAGAAAACAAATTAAAAAAACAAAAAGAAGAAAAATATAAAAAGTAATAGAAGGGTGGTAGCGTCCTCGCCCTGGGGACTCCCCTTCGGCGGCGACCCCTTCGGTGGTAGACCTGCTGCCCAAGGGCAGCTGGGCTTTTATGCCTCCTGATCCAGCCAGCAGCTGTTGCAAGGGGCTGCGTGATTAACTGCAGCCTCTCTCTGGAGCAAGGGCCAGGCAGGGGGTCCCAGTCCTTGCAGCACTTACCAGGGACTTCAGCTGTCTGGACAGACAACAGCCCAAAGGAGCTAGTAGCAAGCACCCAGATGCCAGATATTCACTCCCAGGGCAGATATTCCTCAGTCCCCTTGTGCTGCAGTTTACAGGTCCCTACAGCAAAAAGTACACATTTAGAAGCCTGTTCAAACTTAATTTTGGGACCAGATATTTACAGAACTAACACATTTTCTCATAGGAATTTGCCTGCTGATATAAACAACAGAGGCTGTGCTCCATGTCCCATCCCTGACCTGGTTTATATGTCATGGGTAAGCCAACTGTTGCTTAATGGGATGGAGCAAATGTGACACCTGGAGAGGAGCTCACACCCATTCTGCTCCTCCCCTGTCCTTTTAAGCACAGCCAAGATTTTGCTTTGCATGTCACCCAACCCGAGATGCCCTCTTAACTATGATCTGTACCCAAGGTTTGTCCTCTGGTTACACATCATTGAGAAGTGACCCTAACCATGATCCCAGATTTGGACAACATGCTAAGCCAAACCTTGGCTTAACTGCTGTGCCACACTGTGCTAAACATACCGGGGAGGAACAAAGTGGGTGTAAGCTTCTCTCAGGAGGAATCATAGTTTGGCTTAGAATGCCATAATTTGACTTGGCGTGACGTGTGAAAGAGGTCCCTATTAGAGGTGTAACTGGTGGGGATAAGGACCAGGGCTTTTTTAGATTACCACCATTTGCAGCGCCCTTCCCTGAGAGTTCCCCAGTTTACTTGCATTTTGACCATCAAAATGATGTTGTTTTAATTGCAGCTTTGGCTCAGAATATTTTTGTATTTCCTTGCTAGCATGCTGCTTTGATGGTTATTTTGTGCTGCTGACTTTTGTGCTGCTCCTATTTCTTTCTTTTTTTGCTATGTGATTTTTATTATTTTCACATTTCTTTTGTTTTATTGTATTATACTTTTATTAGTATATTGTATGTTGCTTCATGGACCCTTTTGGGCATTTAAGCCTATACATTTAAGTATAAACAAATAAACCAACACATTTTGAGGCTATTAACTTCAGTATTAAATTAATCCAATGTTATTGCTTGTGTGACAATAAATGTATAGGCTGGAAACCTGCTCATTCTTAGGCTGCTTCAGTCTAATTGAAGTAGGCTGCAGGACTGCTGCAAAAGATGGCCCAACTGAGATAACAACAGTGATGGAGCGAGCAATAAAAGAAACAGCCAGTTCCTGGGCAAATTTACTGTCTAAGTGCATCAAAATCCAGTTAATCTTTCAAAAATTTTGACAAGCATATAAAGAGCATAACCTTTTCCACACAAAACCATTTCATGCACTCAGAAGAGTTGTTCTGTCAATATTTTTTATTCATTTTCTGCATCATACATAACAAAAGGTGAACTTTTATAAATAATAAAATGTGAAAGGCTAGAGTTACACACTCTAGGTAGCTCCAAATAATACTTCAAAATAAATCCAAGAAAGGATAACTGCATGCCATTATCTGCTGGTGGTGCATTGTGATAGAGAAGCATTAGCTCCAACCAGCTGAGTGTTACTTTGTGTAACTACAGCATGTGACAGACTGGCCTTTCAAAAATTTCTCCACTTGGGAAATGTATATACAGAAATTAAAAGTTATCCACTGAGGTTTGCCCTTTGGGGAAGAAAGCAACATGGACTAGAAATGATGGGTGCTTGCCAATTTTAATCACATTTAACTTCTAAGGAGAACTTAGGGGCTACTGCACCTAACTACAGAAGACAAATTCAAGCTTCAAGTCTCTCTACTCCAGCAAAATATAGGAGATAAGGTGAAAATCTAAGATCTCCTTCTTACTTTTGCTAGGCTTTGAGCCTTGAGTGGAGTCATTTCTGGCTTTAGGACAATTATAATATGAATATGGTATGTCAGGAGACAGAAACCTAGATATGGATCCAAAGATGGTATGTAAACACGCATAAAAAAATCTGCATTTGTATCTGGAGCTTTGTGTCCCCCTGCTGAAGAGACAAGATACAAGAAGCTTCTTCATTCAGTGGTGGAAACTGCTGCAGTGAACCAGCTGCACGTGCATTTCACCCCCACATGCACATATTATTCCCCTATCTGCATATTGGTCCTAATTTTTACTGTACAGAATAATGTTATTTTGGTTCAGTTTGGATCCAACATTAAACCATGGTTTAGCATTTCATAAAAAAAGAAGCAATGAGCATTTGGCTTATGAGCTACCCTTCCCCTCTCCTCCACTGGTGTATGGAGCAGGCCTGGTGTCAGCACCTGGCATGGTGAGGCAAATGCTGGAGGAGCCCATGAGCCCCAGAGAATCAACTGCAGCTGCTGCTAGTCTCCTTTTAAGTTTTCCCCCCAAAATATAAAATAAAATTATGGCCTGACACTGTGAATAGCATACACTATGTTGAGGAGGGGTCCCAAAGACACTGGAGATCATGATGATGGCAGCAGTGACTGGAGCTGCCTTGACCAACTCTACACTGAAGTAGTGCCAGACAGTTGGAGCTGTGTAGCTTTCAGCTGGAGTTGTCCCATCTGTTGCCCACTACCACCTGTTACCTTTACTCTCTAGTAAGCATTGGAGGGGTCATGAGGGTGGCATTAATGGGTCCATCAGGATGGCATTGGGGGAACCACCAGAGGACCTCTTCAAACCTGATGCCAGCCTGCCTGGCATGACTGAGAGGAGAATTGAAATATATGCTGCTTGGTTTCAACTGACTGGAGTTTATAATCACATTTGAACTGGGAACTCTTGTTCATTTATTCAAACTAGCCAGAATCATAAATCATGGTTTCATCCTGACTTCTTTCAATATACCATAGTTTAACCTAACTAGAGGTTGTCCTTTCTATGTAGATGTTATGACAAACTCTAGCTCAATAAAACAGGAAGCAGATACTTCCAACCTCCTTCTTGTAGCCTCATTGGAGGAGAAGAGAAAAGAATAGCATGAACCCAAAGCTAATTTACTGATTGGTTTAAAATTATGCCCAAACTGAATGTCAGCAGCACTGTCAAATTTGAGGGGGCCCAGGGTAAGGCACCCTCCAGTGGGGTCTCCACACCATTGTGGCCACTCTCACAAAGATGACCCACTGATTTCCCGAAGAGATTGCATCACTTGATTTTTCTGAATTTTTAGATTGGGTCTAAGGCAGTTAAACTCCTAAGAGCAGCTGATCAATGCCCCTTCTTGGTTGGTCATTGTGAGAACAGGATGCTGGACTTAGTCTAATCCAGCATGACTTTTCTTATGTTTCTCAGCTGGGGAGAAACACAGTCAGGTCTGTAGCTCCAGTTCGGGACATTTACTCTTTTTCTGTTTTCTATCATGAGGGAAGAGAGGAAGCAGAAGTGTCCTAGATCTGATACTCAGTTTTGTTTCAAAATCTAGTAACAAAAAACAAAATATTGGGAGACTTGGAACCTATAACTAATGGGTTCCTTTTATCAGTTTTCAGACAGATATGAAAAAAAAGTGGAGGTTCACCATACTGTACAGTATTCTTGTAATGTAGTCCCTAGAAGTACAAACAACTCAACAGTGTTTTTTTCTGGAGATAATTTTTCTCCATTGATTATTAAGCCAGGTAGTGGTGTTATAAGTTTATATACTGTAATGAGGAAAATTTAAAAGTGGATCATATGCTGGAGAATCTGCAGAAACAAGGAATCATGTATCAGAAGCTACATCATCATTATTATTTAAAAAAGTAAAATGAATGCAAACATAGTAAGATTTAATCTTTTAGTTCTCCATTTAATTTCAAGACTTAATTTCTAGATATAAGCATGACCTGATAATATTTTCATAATTACAAACGAAGAAAAATCAGAAAGAATAACAATTTCTTGATAAGCTAACCACACCATGCTTGGAAGAAGAGCAATAAATAGATTCTCATATCATTACCTCTGTTGCAGCCGATGACTCAACACTGCTACTGGCATTATATCCCAGAATAGTCATGCTTCACTATGCAGTACTTTTCAGTAAACCTCTTTTTGTGAATTGACAGGGAAGGACCTGATTTTGATAGGCTAATTTCAAGTGTTTCTGTTAAGAATAAAAAATATTTCAAAAAAGGAATGAATGGCATTGAATTGCATTTGCCACTGTACTGCCCATTTACCCAGTTTTGGAGAGATCCTTTTGTAGCTCCTTGCAATCTGTATTTTTAAAACAACATCCCTGAACAATTTGATACCATGCACCAATTCGGACACCCCACTCCTCACTCTAGATGATTTATAAACAAGTTAAAAAGCACAGGTCCCAGTTCCAATCCTTGGGGGACTCCACTTCCTACATCGCTCTATGGGAAGAACTATACATTTATTCCTACTCTCCGCTTCCTGTTTTTTAACTGTTATTGATCCAGAATAGTACCTTTCCTCTTATTCCACAACTGCTAAGCTTACTCAAGAATCTTAGGTGAGGTACTTTATTTAATGCTTTTTGAATGTTTAAGTATACATGGTCAACCGGATCACTGCTATCTGATATGCTTGTTGACACTCTCAAAGAACTCTAAAAAGTTAGACAGGATTTAACACTTGCAGAAACCTCCTACTACCCCACTGATTCTCACTCTTAAATTGCACCCAGTTATAATGTGTAGTTCCAGCTTTAGTATTTTTGTCTTGGTAAGTATACATTAATATTTTGTGAATTATTTTAAAGCTATCATAGACTTAACCACGTTTTTAATCAATTGAGCGCCATTTCCAATATTTGTATTCTCTGTTTATAAGAGAAGGCAGGGTCCAGAGCGACATATCATACAATTGTCAGAGAAATATTGTGTCTAAATATGTTTCATCTGGATATGTATTTATATTTTTTAAAAAATGCAGAATTAGTACTGTCACAGCAGTGAGTACAGCAACAGTGGCATGACAGACTTCTCCCAGATACTTTTGCAATGCTAAGAATTTCCATTAACTTTTGTAGACATGTGCCCTACATCTTCAGAAGGAACACAATTTTTTAACTAGAAAAATGCATTTTCTACTGTGCAATGGTACTGAAAAGATTACCACTGAGTTTTCAAAAAGGACTTTTTAGTATACATGCTGAAAGGGGGAATGTTCTACATGGATAACATTCGTACAGTGTTATACCACAGTCACTGTCTTTATGACATAAACTTCTTGCAAATGAATACCCCAATGGCCATGATTTTTACTATAACTATATTTTCACTGAATCCTACTACTTTTCTTTGTAGGTTACTAGAAGGAACTTTGTGATTGCATAAGATATATGATTTATGTCAAGAGAATCATAACTATAAGTACTTATTCACTAATAGGCAAACAACCTTGCGGTTTAAGAATGTACCTATAGCCCACAGATATTTCTATCAAACTTTAAAAAGCAGAGAAATTGGGCAGCTATAGTGAATGCACCAGGGGAGCAGGAGACCTGACCTCCTCTCTGAGATATTGGACTGCCCTACAAATTTGTCAAAATGCAAACACAAATTGGGTTGGTCTTTCACAGTACAATCCACTTCCAGTACACCTTGGAAGAATTTGGTAACATGTGCCTCTGAGCATATGGTGAGTGGTGGCAACACCTGCCATCTCCAAAGATGGAGAATTATATTTTTGTATGTTTGTTGGTGTTCTTCTTAGTTTGCTTCTTTCCTGTGTTACTAATGTTTCTACAGAGAATCTAATCTAGAAAATTTTATTTCCCTCATTATTCATCCTAGAAATCTATGCCAAATTTATTTTTATTAATTTCAACGCCCTTTTATTGGTCAATGTCATATGATGGTGAAGACAGCCTTTTGGGTTTCAAATTGGAGGTTATGTTCTATTTCTATTTTGGGTGCATTAACAGTTGAATCTGAAACTGCAGTTTGATGTAAAATCAGACTGATTACAATATGTTGCTCCTTCAGCAATGACTCTAGCTGTTGGAAAAAAGAGGATGCATGTTTTCAGCCTGCTATGTTTAAATCAGTTCATGTAAGGCAAGGTGGGCACAAACAATTAAAACATAGAGCACACCTAGAATTTTGCTAGAATATATTTTACCTCCCACTCTAAGACACTCCTGATGTCCACTGGAGACTATTCTGCAGAATAGTTACTGCCATTATTCCACAATTATTTTTGAAGTTCTTTTAGTGTAAATTTTTGCAAAGTGTTGCTGTTCTTCACATATTCACAGAAATAGAAACAAAAGAAAATGATTTCCTATAGGAAACCTCACTAAAATTGCAAAGTAATTTAAAGTGATCATCTGAACTATATCAACTGTCTTAATAATGTTGCTTCCTCCTTGCTAAAACAAGATCAGTACAGTACATGTCTTCTTTCTATTATTTGGGCTGATTGCAGTTGCTGCCACCACTTACCATATGCTCAGAGGCACATGTTACCAAATTCTTCCAAGCTACACAGGAAGGGTATTGTACTGTGAAAGACCAACCCAAATTGTGTTTGCATTTTGACAAATTTGTAGGACAGTCCAATATCTCAGAGAGGAGATCAGGTGTCCTGCTCCCCTGGTGCATTCACTATACCTGCCCAATTTCCCTGCTTTTTAAAGTTTGATAGAAATATCTGTGGTCTATAGGTACGTTCTTAAACTGCAAGGTTTTTTGCCTATTAGTGAATTTCTCTGCTTTTAAATCTGGGAGATGAGAAATGGGATCCTGTCCAAGTTTGCTGAGAATGGATTAATCATTTTCATGTTTATTGAGATCAGTGGGATTTACTCCCCTGCAATCATGCTTAGGATAGGTGAAACTGATCACGGGGGATGGGGATGGGAAGAGGAGGGAGGGGAGCAGGCAGGAGGGGGAGGGGAGGAGAATGACAGGTTTGATCATTTGCATGCTTATTGAGTTTAATGGGATTTACTCCCATTCAATCATGCTTAGGATAGGTAAAACTGACCATGGGGGAAGAGGTGGTGGAGGGGAGGGCAGTGTAGAGGGAAAGAGGAAGGGGGGAGAGGGGAGCAGAAGGGGGAGAGGGAGGGGATTGGAAGGGGAGCGGGAAGGAGGGGATAGGAAGGGGGAGGGAAGAGGCAAAAGGGAGGTGATGGGAGGCGGGAAGAGGGGAGGTCCGGTTTGATCATCTGCATGCTTATTGAGTTCAGTGGGATTTATTTCTGTGCAATCATGTTTGAAAATGGAAATGGACTGCCTTCAAGTCGATCCCGACTTATGGTGACCCTATGAATAGGGTTTTCATGGTAAACAGTATTATTCAGAGGTGGTTTACCATTGCCTTCCTCTGAGGCTGAAAGGCAGTGACTGGCCCAAGGTCACCCAGTCAGCTTCATGGCTGTGCGAGGATTCAAACCCTGGTCTACCCAGTCCTAGTCCAACACTGACCTGGGGGAGGGTAGGAGGAGGGGGAGGGGAGGAGATTGGGTGGGTGGGCACTGGGCAGAGGGGACAGCCCCTTTCCTTTCCAAAAAGAAAACATTGTGAACAGTATCATTCCTTTTCATCATTTCCCCTACCTTTTTATTCTACAGCAAGCAGATGTAGCCTCCTACCCAAATTTAAATGAAAGCTGTCCCTGGCCATATCCACACCAGGCCTTTATTTCACTTTGGACAGTCATGGCTTCTCTCAAAGAATCCTGGGAAGTGTAGTTAGTGAAGGGCGCTGAGAGTTGCTAGGAGACGCTCTATTCTCCTCACAGAGCTACAGTCAGAGTGGCTGACTGTTGAACCACTCTGGCCACTGGAGCTCTGTCAGTGGAATAGGCGTCTTCTCTCAGCAACCTTCACAAATTACACTTCCCAGGAGTCTTTGGGGGAAGCCATGACTGTCTGAAGTGAAATCAAAGTCTGGTGTGGGTGTGGCCCCCTGATTAGCCAAGCCAAGCAGCTTTGAGTCTGGCTTTTAGAACACTGATGATTCTTACTGAGCATGCCCGACACTATCATTCAGTTCAATGCAAAATTTCTTAAATTAATTAAAAATCAACCAGGCATTTTTTAACTTTTAAACTGCAGAAGATGAAGGTCAGAGTATGGGGCAAGGTCAGTAGTAGGATTCCAGGTACTTTGTGAACATGGCTGATTTTTAATGAATTTCAACAGATTATGAGAACTCACAGAAAAAAGTCCAAAAGGACTCTGGGGTTCCCCCCCCCTTTTTTCAGACTTTGAACTCTCTGTTCTGACTGTTTTGTGTATCACCATGAAAATATAGAGGGTTGATAAGCAAGCGTTTCTGAGTTCAGGACTATAAGTTTTGTATGGTTTTGTTTTGAAATGAGCTTATGGGAAGCATCAGAATGGCATAGGGGGTATTTTCAATTTAACATGGTGGAATGTGAAAAATCCACGCTGGCTACAGTATACAGTCACTCTCGTGGCTGTATAATACTTTGAATTCACAATTCCAACATTAGTAGAAAGTGTAAATGCTCACACTGATTGTAGGCACTGTCAGTATCAGGGAAGGTATTATTGTAATCGTAGTGGAAGAGGTCTCAGTAATTGTGAACTAGGACAGCAACAAGAAATGGGTAGTGAAATTTGCTTCTGCAGGAGTTATTTTGAAAATTACCAACTATTCCATGATGATTGACTCAAACCACTTTTTGCATACCTTTAGAACACTGTGGCAAATGTTTTTGGAGAATGTCAGTTCAAAATAAAATTCTCAGTAATATCTGTGGTCCTGCACGTCCCCCAACTTATAAGCATTATGTGGAGCACTGCCATTTTAGGTGATTATATTTGGTGTTATACAGATGGAGCCATAAGTTCTGGATATTGTTTTTCTGTATGTGTGGAGAAATGTTTTTTGAACTTCACTGTAGACTTAACTTGGATAATAATGCATAATAGGAAAAGGAAACTGAGCAAGCAACACAACTGTAGCCTCTTTGGTAATTTATTCTCAGTAATTCACTTTTCATACAGTGAAAATATTGTCATGAATTCAAAATAGATAGAAAACAGCAGAATTTCAGACCTTTTCTCCACAATTAGGTAGATCATTACCATAATCATCATCAGCCTGTTCCTCTTGTTTTGTTATTCCATGCTGCCTGGTCTGTGCATGTCTCAACATTAGTGTCCCTGGGTTTGGAACACAGGAAGCTGCCTTATACTCTGGCTCTGTACACACCATACATTTAAATAACATCTTTCTCCCAAAAAATCCTGGGAACTGTAGTTTACCCCTCGCAGAGCTAAATATTCTTTAACAAACTACAGTTAAGGAGTAAAATGTAGGATGTGTATACACAGTCTTACTCTGACCATTGGTCCATCTATCTCAGTATTGCTGACACTGACTGGGAGTCCTTCCCAGTGCTACATGGAGATGCTAGGAACTGAACATGAGACCTTTTGCATGCATGGCTTACGCTCTTCCACTGAGCTATGGTCCTTCTTCTAATGTAGCCATTTTACTGAAGCTAACCAGGCTTGGGTCAGTGCCTAATGGGAGACTGCCTGGGAATCTCACGTTCCATGATTGGAAAAGGTGGGCTATATATATGTACTAAAAATAAATACGGTTGGGCATGTTCTCCATGGCAAGAACTGTAACTGGGCATTGCAACTTTTATAACACAGTTACTAGGAACAGTAGTTTGGATTGTAAGCAGGTTCACTATGCTTGCCAAGTTTTTAAAAAATCATGTCAGAACAGGACAATCATGGGAAGACAAGGTTGTCATGCTTAGAAATTCATTGGGAAGATCAAAATACAACAAAGCATAGCATTTTCAGTGCTGTTATCGCCATCTTTTACACCCTTGTGTTCCAATGACGTTCTTGTGCTTTATTTGTACACTGCTGCAAACTGCACTTTGGGCACAGTTTTCTTTCCAAAGCTCCATAAAATATTTTACTGTATCATCAGTCTGCAGCGGACATTTTCATCCATTTCTTTACATGCATTTCTTAGCAGAGAAGGGTGAAAATTGCCAGCCAGCTCCATTGCAGCTACCTGTCAGATGAGGTACATCATCTATAAAAACAGTGTGTCTGTCAATTTGATGGGAAGCCACTGAAGAAGTTGGAGAACAAATGGACAATTCCCATCTACAACAATCCGATTGCTATACAGAGGATTCAGCATTATGCATACATAACCATGTGTATATATTTGTATTAATGAACAGAACACCATGAATGAAGTTTAAAATAGTAAATAAGAAAGTTTGTTTAAAAAGAGAAAACCACCACTCTGGAAATCCAACAATGCTCAAAATTTAAATTGGGAAGATACATACACTGACATTCTAAATGAGTACTGATCATGATTAGATATAGATAATAAATGTGGATGTAGGCATAGCACTGGGCCTTATTCCTCCATACTTCTGTCTTGCCACTTCCTACCTCACAGCTACAACACAGCATCTGCACACCTTATACACAAACAACAGTAAACTTTGGCTGCTTTTCTTCAGTCAGTTATTTGCCTCCTTCCTAACAAGATCAAATTTATCAAATCGTTCTACTGGGATATTGCAACCAACAGAAAAACTGCACACCGGGTGGGAGGGATTGATGTTTTCAGAAAATTGCTATGAGCTAAAGTACAGTTGGAAAGTCTGCATTTCCCAATAAAAATGGAACTTATAGTTCTCATTATGAAATAAGCAAACTCATATCTAATACTTTTTACTCGATTGTTTTTCAACATTACTGCCTGTCATGAAGCAGCTTCAAAAAAGAAGATTTTACTGTTCTTTCTTCTCCCACACCTAATAATCTATTCGCAATCTTTGGAATGGAACTGCCCACATGTTAATTCTCTGTATTCATTGCATTTTCAACACTTCCCAAATTAGCATCATCTCTTGTATTAATTAACAGACTGTTTCTCCTCATCTTTCACATCATTAATAAACAAGTTAAATTAAAGCAAACAGGAAAACTGCTTTCATCAATCCACACATCTTCAGAATTTCTGTGCAATATATGATCCTGAAATATTTCCATTTGCTTCTTCATGTACAAGTTTTATATGCACAATAACCAAAACTTGAAAGCAAAATTTTACCCAAACAAATATTTGTCTTGGTAGGAAAACTATGGTCAGTAGGGAGCAACATAACCATGACTGGTGGCTCCTTGAATGTTCGGACTAAACCTGCAGCAAAATCACTACTCCACTGACATCAGGGGTGCCAGTGTCCACTGACTATAGCAAATTTCCCAACAAAGGATTGTCTCAGGGTCACATAATAAAGAATTCTCCCATGGAAGCAGTGGAAGTTTTGAACTGGTGTCTAGAGTCACTTTTGGAATATGAACAACTGGAAACTTCATCTTGACAAGACAAATGCACTATGGATTGGGAGTTAAGGCAATTTAAGAGGCATTGAGCTTGTGTTGGATGGGATTGTTCACCCCTTCAAAATTAGGTTCCCAACTTAGGGTGCTCCTGATCTGGCTCTGCTCCTGGATGGTCAGGTAGTAGCACTGGCTGAGTGCCTCTCACCTGGAACACCAGCTGCACATTTTTCTGGAGAAGATAATTGTAGTAATCAAGAAGATTCTAGAGACGTTTTACCATAATAAGGCAGAGACACTGCCTTGTCTGCGGGGCCCCTAGACAGGTACCTTCTGCCCTTCTACTCCAGCCAACCTGCTCTTCTCCCTCAGAGAGGGAAATGGTAAGTGGAAAGTGTGGCAAGAGAGAAGCCACACTTCCCTAAGTGGCCCTGGAGCTGTAGCCCTTCTAGAAAATGTAGGTGGAGATGAGTATAGAACAGCTTGTGCTGCTGTGAGTGGTGTGAGCAGGGGCGGCTGGCACCCGAAGGGGGGGGATCATGTGTAGGCCAAGTGGCCTATCATGAAGGAGGGCGAATGAGCTTATAAACCAGCTCCGCCCTCAGATTTGCCTCTCGGTTGCCCCCTGCCCGCCTTGTGTCCAGTTTCTGCCCTGTATAACTTTATGTCCGTAAGGCCAGCGGGCCACGGTTATTTATTCATATACCTCGATGGGTCTGCCCTGCCTCAATTTCAGTTTTGGTCTGTGGTTTGGAGGGCCTTGTTGGCCAGTGGGCGAGACCCAGGAGCGTATGGACTACATTCTTTCTGAATTGGGGTGGCGACTGCCACAGCCCTCGTGGGCATGCCTTCTGAAACCATGGAAGATGGCGATCTACCACATTTAAATCTTATGTTCGTTTGTAAGTGTTGTTTCTGATTGTTTTTGTTCTTCCCAAGTTTCTGAAATCTTCGTGATCTGGCCCAGGTCTTTCTTTGTGGGCATTCTATTTTGCTTTGGGTGTGAAGGAGGGCTGGTTCTTCTGCGGTGGGGATTCAGCTGCAGCTGTCATCTCGTGCAACAATCCATTGGGTGGTCAAGTGATGCATGTTATGGGGTGAACTGTTACCAATGGTTTGTAAAATGATGTCATCTGGCAATGGACCCCATGTTTTCCTTATCCATTTGGGTGAAAATGATTTTGTGCAGCAGCTGGGCTTGGACTTGCTGCACAGTGTGACCCATGATTTTCATTGGCTCAAGCACTCATATCCGGACTTGCTTATTGTGTGGTTGGATATGCTTGAGCGTAGGGTATGGAGGGGTGCTATTCACCCTAACAGAATAGACAGGTCCCAGTGCTGGGTTAACAGGATGGTTAGACAGTTGGTTTTGTCCATGGGGGGTGGTTATTCCCCATAGCAGGATTTGCTTTCATTGTCCCCATCTCTTTAGAGATGACGGAGTTCACCTCTCTGAGATGGGTTGTGATTTCTTTTTGGAGGATTTGCGGCTGGGTTTGGCAGCCTTGTTTCTTGGGTAGAGGGGATCAAGCTTCTGCTAATCCCCTCTTGTGGCATGGAATTCGGGCAGGTGAGGAAGGCAGGGTAAACAGCAGGATACTGAGGCATTCCTGGGTAAAGGGCACCCTCTGGGGAACTGCCAGTGCTTGTTGCCTGGTGGGGATCTGGGGGGGTGTCCTCGTGGGCCTAATTTGCACATCAGGGTGAATGCCAGTACGGTGGGTCCAGGTTGCACAGGTTGGACCCACACCCTTGGTTCTACTAGCAAGGAGGGACAAGTTCTTCCCCATCCTTTGCTGGGGAGCCGCAGCCAGTGGCTGATTGACATGCCCAGGTGACTGGAGGGAAATATTCCTACCAGATAGGTTTTAGTCTCACCTGCCCGAATAAGGTTTAATCTGGTTAATTTGGATCATTTGGTTTAAGGTTTGAAATTGTTGTTATATTTTAATAAATATAACATTATTCCAAGTTTTGTGTCACAAGCGGGTGTGGGGGCAATTACAGTATATCAGCTCACTGAAGAATTAAGGATTTCTTGACTAGAGTAAAACATATGGCTCCTGGAGGCAATAAACCTCTTGATCCCACAAGACTTCTGCATCAACACAGAAATGTACATCATGTACCAGATTACTATCAGCAGCAGATGAGTATTTGTTCCAAGGACCTCCTGTGAGGCAGCATCACAAGAGAACTGTTAAGACTGTGTACCATGTATTCTGTATGGCTAAAACACTGGGTTCCAGCTTTAAGGGACAGCGATTTAGTTGCCAAATGGTGTAAGAACTATATACTGTCACTGTTAGGTTACATGTGATATATGTTTGCACGTTTCAACAGAAAATGTATGTAGCTATGTAGTATGTAGGTATTTTAGGAACCTCGGGGTCTGAAGATGGAACTCAGCCCAGTGAGCTGCCATAATAGACTATGTGGAGTACATGAGTAAATGAGCAAAACAGATTTTAAAAATTTATTATTACATTTATATCCCACCTTTCCTCCAAGAGCTCAAGGTGGCATACATGGTTCTCCTCCCTCTCCATTTTATCCTTGCAACAACTGTTTAGTAGGTTGGCCCAAAGTCACCCAGCAAGATCATGGCTGAGTCAGGATTTGAACACTGGTCTCCCAGGTCCTAGTTCAACACACTAACTGCTACACCACACTGGGATATGGCTGTGGCTAGGAGTGCCTTTCACCAGTTTTGTCTGGTTTATCAGCTATAGCCGTTCCTGGACAGGGATAGCCTGAACTCCACATGTTGGTAACCTCAAGACTGGATTACTGCAATGCACTCTATGTGGGGCTGCCCTTGATCCTGGTTTGGAAGCTCCAGCTGGTGCAAAATGAGGCGGCCAGATTGCTGATGGGAGCACATGGCCAACAACATGTGACACCACTTTTAAAATATCTGCACTGGCTGCCCATCTGCTACTGGGCCAGGTTCAAGGTTCTTCTATTAATTTACAAAGCTCTGAACAATTTAGGTCCAGGGTATCATAGGGACTGCCTGAACCCTTATGGTCCAGTTCTCTGGAATGTTTCAGCAGGCGTCTTCTGTTCTGTTCTGCCAGGCTTATGCAGGCAATTACGATGATGCTTTTTTGCAGCAGTTGACCTTTGTTTTTGTTGTATTTAAATGTTTTTATTCTATGGTTGTTGTTTTTAATGTGTTGTAAATTGCTTTGACGTTTTTAATGAAATATCAGAATACACATTATATATATATATATTTGTATATAGGGATATTCAGCACCAGCCCATGCAATTGTCAGGCAGAATGAAGCCTCTGGGTTAGCCAGGCCTCATGTGAAATACTGTAAGGCTGGCCTATTTTGTATAAACAACAGAGTAGTACTTTTTGCTTACAGCACATTTGTCTTCATATTCTCCAGCTGAAGGAAGAATTTCTTTCATGTTTCAAAGGTAGGATTATGAGCTTGAGGAAGTAAGAGAACGCCTTTGTATGGGGCCTCCAGAATGCAAGTCTGTTTAATGCAGATCTGGATGCAAGTTACAGAGCCCACCCATACCTAACTGCAAAATCCACATTTTTCATATTCGGTTTGTGGCCTCGAGATCCATACATGTCCTATTTGTGGTCAGATTATTTTGAAAACGCAATTATCAGGCATCCACATGTGGGCTTTTCTTAATGTCTAAATTGCTTTAGCAATGGGCATTCCCCTAAGTCCACCCCTTTTCAGTGATTGGTCCATAATGGTTGTTTGCTTTTCACACACTTTTTCGGAACAGCGCAGAAAGGTATATCTTTTTATTAAATTCCCACACATGCACAGGTTTGTGGATGTGCTATTGGGTGGGAAGGAGACAGGGGCTTGGCATATGATGGAGGAACGCCCATAGACCATGTATTATAGGAAAGTCCATTGCATTATGTCCAAGTGCATGGACGTTAATGTGATTGATTATGGATACAGGAAAGCATAATCGGTTTTTCAGTCATGTTTCTAATGCAGATTTGTGAACACAAACATCCACACTAGTTTGCAATGTCATATGCACAACGGTGAATTAACGAGGACACAAAGCAAGAACATTGCAGACTATACAGTCATATGGACAGGCCCACAGAATGGGCACCTTTGTGGAAACACAGTGCAGCACAAATAGTGGCTGTTTGTCCTGTCTCCATGCCTGTGTTCTGGGATCATGGGGGGTGGGAAGGAAAGGAGTGCAGCAGAGGGGCACTGTAGTTCAAGGGATCAGGAGAGACACAGAGGTTTTTTTCGTACAGCAGTAATGTAGTGAAGCAGGAAAGAGCTCTGGGAACTCAAAAGGAAGGAACAGAGGATGGAAAACGACATTCTGAAGTGTTAGTGACAGGAGGGCAATGCAGAATTTTTCCTTGTTATTACAGCACCCCCTTTCACCCTCACAAAACAGGAAGACAGGGGCGAGGGGAAAATGTATGGGGAAGAGCTCTGAGCTTGATAACCCATACAGATGTACCACACCACACCAACACAGACTGTTGTGTTGCCTTTCTTAGACAATCAAGTTATGCAACAACCAAATACTACATTTTTCATACTGTACAAATATAGAGAAATGTAATACAAATTGTTTGCAGTGCTTTTTTTTTAAAAAAAATGCAGACACTCAGCTGCCTGCAAAGCTCTAAATGGACAATTTGGGGGAAGGTTGCAACTTTTTAAGGATGCACACTCCTAACATGTTAATGCGTTTTGTATCATTACTAATTAACACAGGTTATTTCAGTACTTCAGATCTGTAAAAAGCCACCTCTAATTTGTAAAGATAATAATGTAATGCAAATAGTGCTTAGAACAACTACAACAAAATCCTTTTCAAGCAGAGAAAATTCCTTGGTATTTTTGTTAGCAAACCAAAGGACCTCTTTTAGCTTTTTATTTTATTCATTTTAAAAAAACATGTTATAGCTTTAAATGAATTAATTACAGATAAACTAGATAATTCATTCTTGTTTCTAGTTTGCTTTTCTGAAAACAGTAGATACCACACAAGCAAATTAATACTAAACACAGTGGGTTCTTGAGAGACAAATGATCCATTTTAATCTTATATTTAAAAAAACCCTGCTACAATTGATGCATTTTCTTGCTTAAATCTTTATACACATTTATGAATTCATAATCTTTCAAGGCTGATAGATGCAGACAAGAAAAGCTTTCCGTATATACTGTCATTTCACATCTCTATATCTGTATTCTACATTTGCCTTTTAAAATGGCATTTCTCCACATTCTAGTTACAAAATGTTTCGTGTTTTGTTTTTAGAAGAGAAAATTATTAATGTGGGAAATGCAACACACTAGAATGAGAAGAGAGAATTTTTAACTTTCCCTGAGTAGTGGATTATGGAATCAGTGCATTTTTGTTTCATTTATGTGCATGTTTACTATATGTCTTGGACTGGTTTGAAACCTCCCAATGACGACAATGGGCCAGAGAAATTAGAGCTAAGCTAGACAGCTGCACTGCACTGAATCTACTGAGACTTTATTCTTTTCTCCCATGGTGACATCCGAGACAGATACTATTAATCAGACTCTCCTGGCTCAGCACCAAAGCAGCAGTGTTTCGGCATTCTGAATCTGCAATTAGAACAGTTCAGAGCATCTTAGAAATATGATTGCCCACTATGATTATTAATAATCAAAATAAAATGTAGCTTTATTTAAACTGAACGGCCATTAAGGGTGAAAGCTGCTTACTGATCTATAACATTATTTAAGTGGGGGGAGGGCAGCATCCCTGTAGTCAAAACTGGGACTTGTTATATGAAAGATTTTTCATTTACTTCCCTTCCTTTCAAGTTTTCTTTGTTTTCTCTAGTACTAAATTATAAATCCAGTAAAGGAGATAAGGCAGTAACATCTCTTTCATAATTTTAACTAACCTGATTTCAAAATATATACAGTTCAATAATACATTCCTACAAAGCAGTAATTATTTTGTAATTATTATCACCACTAGACCTATATATAGAAACAAATATCTCCCCCTCTAAAATGCTTCAGTTATTTCTTTATAGCCTAGTCTATTGATTTTTCAATATTCTCAGGTTTAAGCACAGATTTTTCTTGCCAATAAATGCTGCACTGCCTAAAAGGAGTCAACAATGGAGATGCAGAGACTATTGCTGCCTTGGTGAGGAACTAAGTGACATCTGGCTGCTCGAAACCACTTCCACAGTGGGTGGTCACTTTTGAAGGGGATGACATCAAAGGTGATTGTTCCTTTGGGTTGTCTCTTCGAAACTCTCCTTTTTTGCTGGGATTGCCCCTGGTGAGGAGGTATCTTTTTGGATGGGAGTGGGCTGTTCTCCAGGACTGAAGCTAAGAGGGGGCTAGGGGGGCTGCCCCTTAAAAATGTTCTGCCCCCTATTTCTTTCTTTTTTTTTAACAAAAATAAATAATTAAATTTATTACAGAAAAATTCCCCCCTACTTTTTTGGTCCCCCCCCCCAACTTTTAGGCTAGCTACGGACCTGCTGCTCTCCCAGGCTATAGTGACATGGTCCCTTGGTTAGGGGACTAGCTTATCTCTTTCGTTTGAACTATAGTGAAGGTATTTATGAGAGGGAAACAGGAAGAGCTATGTTTTGTGTTGTTTTGGTTGCCCTGGTTCTGTTGTTAAATGCTTGCTATATACTGGCTATAACTCTCTCGGGACTGAGGTTTTTTGTTGTTGGGATTTGTATGTTCTTCTTGTTTATCAGTTCTGCACTGAGTTGGCTGACTGAACTCTGAAGGACAGAGAGCTGTGGGTCTGGGTTGGGTGCTGTCATTCAGACGGTAATAAGCAGAGGGAGATGTGGTAGCAAAGACTGGACATGCCATGATAGGCAAAGAAGAACTGATTATCTAAGGACTGTTCCTATTTCTGGTCCTTCCTCCAGGGAGCCTGGCAGTCATGCTGGCAGTCTCTTGACAGGAGTGTCAACAGGATTTTCTGGGCCAAGTACACTATGTGGATTGGGCCCTCTGACCCACTCACAAAAAGGGACATAGATTTGTATACAATTTACATATGCTCTGTATCCTTTGCAAATTTGTGTCCTCTTTCGCAGGTAAAGTGGAAGGCCCAAAAATTAATCAGTGGCCACAAAATGTATGACAGACTGAATATGAACAGGTGAAAGTTTCCCCATAATTCTATTTCCATACCAGAAAAGGCTTGACCTGTTGAATTTCTATGTGCCACACAGCTGTTAAAGGCACATGAACCATGCTTTCCCCCAATGCCAACCCTAAACCAAAGCCTAGGCTGCAATCCTGTACTCAGTTACCTGGGAGTAAGCCCCATTAAACATAAAGAAACGTACTTCTGAGTAGACATGTATACCATTGTACTATAAGTTTACTATACAATGTCCGGTTTGTAGTTCCTGCACAGCAGGAGACAAAATAACTTATAGGGGATAGCTGATTTCAGGTATCCCACCACATGAAAGATGCATTCTGGTTGCTAGGAAAAAAGGAAGGGAAAAGTACAAAGATCCCAAGGACTGGAAAATGACACAGAAGCAGGAAATGTGCTCTAAAGAGGATGGGAAAACAGGAGCTCTCTAGGACCCAGGGATTCCTGTAGTCTGGTGTGCGAACAACCTACTCATCAGTCACAGCTCTGACTTCACCCATTGGCTAAAAACACTTAAAGGTGAGAGCAGCAGGTTGACTCATCTCACAGGAATAACTTAGAAATTCCCCCCCTTCTTCCTGCATAACTTTATTTCTAGGAAGGCTAGAGTTTTTTAAAAAAAGCTCAGAGTCTGGGGCCTAGGCTGGTTGTGGGCTCAGTACATCAGTACCCTACCCACCTCTCAGTCCCTTGATTCTTAAGATGCTGAAAGTTAACACAGATCAGTTAAGATTGTAGCTATTCAGAATTTGATCCTGGATGAGCAGCCCAATCAGGTGGCTAACCTGTGGTCCTCCATCGGCTACTGAATGACAGCTCCCATCATCCCTAGTTGTTGTAGGGAGTTGTTCAGAAACATCAGGAGGGACACAGGTTAGCCACCCCTGCTTTACAGCATTAACTACCCTGACTGCCAATCTGTTTCTGAGTGCAATTCAAAATTTTTCAACGAGTGTTTGAATGTACTGCTGGTTAGATCGTGATGTGTGTTGCTTTTTAATTCTGGTTCTTTAAGTTTAATGCTGTTTTAACACTGACCTGATTCACACATCATAAGAACATAAGAACATAAGAAGAGCCTGCTGGATCAGGCCAGTGGCCCATCTAGTCCAGCATCCTGTTCTCACAGTGGCCAACCAGGTGCCTGGGGGAAGCCCGCAAGCAGGACCCGAGTGCAAGAACACTCTCCCCTCCTGAGGCTTCCGGCAACTGGTTTTCAGAAGCATGCTGCCTCTGACTAGGGTGGCACAGCACAGCCATCATGGCTAGTAGCCATTGATAGCCCTGTCCTGCATGCATTTGTCTAATCTTCTTTTAAAGCCGTCCAAGCTGGTGGCCATTACTGCATCTTGTGGGAGCAAATTCCATAGTTTAACTATGCGCTGAGTAAAGAAGTACTTCCTTTTGTCTGTCCTGAATCTTCCAACATTCAGCTTCTTTGAATGTCCACGACTTCTAGTATTATGAGAGAGGGAGAAGAACTTTTCTCTATCCACTTTCTCAATGCCATGCATAATTTTATACACTTCTATCATGTCTCCTCTGACCCACCTTTTCTCTAAACTAAAAAGCCCCAAATGCTGCAACCTTTCCTCGTAAGGGAGTCGCTCCATCCCCTTGATCATTCTGGTTGCCCTCTTCTGAACCTTTTCCAACTCTATAATATCCTTTTTGAGATGAGGCGACCAGAACTGTACACAGTATTCCAAATGCGGCCGCACCATAGATTTATACAATGGCATTATGATATCGGCTGTTTTATTTTCAATACCTTTCCTAATTATCCCTAGCATGGAATTTGCCTTTTTCACAGCTGCCGCACACTGGGTCGACATTTTCATCGTGCTGTCCACTACAACCCCGAGGTCTCTCTCCTGGTCGGTCATCGCCAGTTCAGACCCCATGAGCGTATATGTGAAATTAAGATTTTTTGCTCCAATATGCATAATTTTACACTTGTTTATATTGAATTGCATTTGCCATTTTTCTGCCCATTCACTCAGTTTGGAGAGGTCTTTTTGGAGCTCTTCGCAATCCCTTTTTGTTTTAACAACCCTGAACAATTTAGTGTCATCAGCAAACTTGGCCACTTCACTGCTCACTCCTAATTCTAGGTCATTAATGAACAAGTTGAAAAGTACAGGTCCCAATACCGATCCTTGAGGGACTCCACTTTCTACAGCCCTCCATTGGGAGAACTGTCCGTTGATTCCTACTCTCTGCTTTCTGCTTCTTAACCAATTTCTTATCCACAAGAGGACCTCTCCTCTTATTCCATGACTGCTAAGCTTCCTCAGAAGCCTTTGGTGAGGTACCTTGTCAAACGCTTTTTGAAAGTCTAAGTACACTATGTCCACTGGATCACCTCTATCTATATGCTTGTTGACACTCTCAAAGAATTCTAATAGGTTACTGAGACAGGACTTTCCCTTGCAGAAGCCATGCTGGCTCTGCTTCAGCAAGGCTTGTTCTTCTATGTGCTTAGTTAATCTAGCTTTAATAATACTTCCTACCAGTTTTCCAGGGACAGAAGTTAAGCTAACTGGCCTGTAATTTCCGGGATCCCCTCTGGATCCCTTTTTGAAGATTGGCGTTACATTTGCCACTTTCCAGTCCTCAGGCACGGAGGAGGACCCAAGGGACAAGTTACATATTTTAGTTAGCAGATCAGCAATTTCACATTTGAGTTCTTTGAGAACTCTCGGATGGATGCCATCCGGGCCCGGTGATTTGTCAGTTTTTATATTGTCCATTAAGCTTAGAACTTCCTCTCTCGTTACCACTATTTGTCTCAGTTCCTCAGAATCCCTTCCTGCAAATGTTAGTTCAGGTTCAGGGATCTGCCCTATATCTTCCACTGTGAAGACAGATGCAAAGAATTCATTTAGCTTCTCTGCAATCTCCTTATCGTTCTTTAGTACACCTTTGACTCCCTTATCATCCAAGGGTCCAATTGTCTCCCTAGATGGTCTCCTGCTTTGAATGTATTTATAGAATTTTTTGTTGTTGGTTTTTATGTTCTTAGCAATGTGCTCCTCAAATTCTTTTTTAGCATCCCTTATTGTCTTCTTGCATTTCTTTTGCCAGAGTTTGTGTTCTTTTTTATTTTCTTCATTTGGACAAGACTTCCATTTTTTGAAGGAAGACTTTTTGCCTCTAAGAGCTTCCTTGACTTTGCTCGTTAACCATGCTGGCATCTTCTTGGCCCTGGCGGTACCTTTTCTGATCTGCGGTATGCACTCCAGTTGAGCTTCTAATATAGTGTTTTTAAACAACTTCCAAGCATTTTCGAGTGATGTGACCCTCTGGACTTTGTTTTTCAGCTTTCTTTTTACCAATCCCCTCATTTTTGTGAAGTTTCCTCTTTTGAAGTCAAATGTGACCGTGTTGGATTTTCTTGGCAATTGGCCAGTTACATGTATGTTTAATTTAATAGCACTGTGGTCACTGCTCCCAATCGGTTCAACAACACTTACATCTTGCACCAGGTCCCGGTCCCCACTGAGGATTAAGTCCAGGGTTGCCGTCCCTCTGGTCGGTTCCATGACCAACTGGTCTAGGGAATAGTCATTTAGAATATGTAGAAACTTTGCTTCTTTGTCATGACTGGAACACATATGCAGCCAGTCTATGTCCGGGTAGTTGAAGTCACCCATTACTACCACATTTCCTAGTTTGGATGCTTCCTCAATTTCATATCTCATCTCAAGGTCTCCCTGAGCATTTTGATCAGGGGGACGATAGATCGTTCCCAGTATTAAGTCCCTCCTGGGGCATGGTATCACCACCCACAACGATTCTGTGGAGGAGTCTGCCTCTTTTGGGGTTTCGAGCTTGCTGGATTCAATGCCTTCTTTCACGTATAGAGCGACTCCCCCACCAATACGTCCTTCCCTGTCCTTCCGATATAGTTTATATCCAGGGATAACCGTATCCCACTGGTTTTCTCCATTCCACCAGGTCTCGGTTATGCTCACTATATCAATGCTCTCCTCTAAGACCAAGCACTCCCGTTCTCCCATCTTGGTTCGCAGGCTCCTAGCATTAGCGTACAGGCACTTTTAAGCAGTGTCTCTCTTCAAGTGTCTTTGGCACTTGTGGTTAGGCCTGTGGTAATTTTGCTCTTCTGAATTTATATCCTGTGCCCCTGCTCTCACAATGCCTACTTCTAGGCCTACCCCTTTTAAAATTTCATCATTTCTTTGGTTTTTATCCCAGGGGGGAGGTTTATTCCGAACCAGACCTTTATCAGATCCTGTCGGGTTTCCCCCCTCAGTCAGTTTAAAAGCTGCTCTGCCACCTTTTTAATTTTAAGTGCCAGCAGTCTGGTTCCATTCTGGTTCAAGTGGAGCCCATCCCTTTTGTACAGGCCCGGCTTGTCCCAAAAAGTTCCCCAGTGCCTAACAAATCCAAACCCTTCCACCCGACACCATCGTCTCATCCACGCATTGAGACTGCGAAGCTGGGCCTGTCTGGCTGGTCCTGCGCGTGGAACCGGTAGCATTTCAGAGAAAGCCACCTTGGAGGTCCTGGCTTTCAGCATCCTACCTAGCAACCTAAATTTTGCTTCCAGGACCTCACGGCTGCATTTCCCCATGTCGTTGGTGCCAACGTGCACCACGACCACTGACTCCTTCCCAGCACTGTCTACCAAACTATCTAAACGATGGGCGATATCCGCAACCTTCGCACCAGGCAGGCAAAACACCTTGCGGTCTACACGCCCATCCCACACCCCACTGTCTATGTTCCTAATGATCGAATCAGCCACTACAAGGATCCCTCCACCCCCTGGAGATATATCCTCGGCACGAGAGGATAGCTGCTCATCCCCCAAGAAATGGGTCCCTTCTAAGGGATCGTTTCCCTCTTCCTCAGCTGGATGCTCTCCTTCCCCGAGACCATCGTTGTCCATGATAGCAGGAGAGCTATCATCGTTGGAGTGGGACACAGCTATAACGTCCCTGAACCTGTGGCTTAGCGAGACTGCTCAAGAATGTGGGCTGCTGGAGAGGAGCTTGCAGCTGCTTTGCTCTTCCCCAGTCCTTTTTGCTGATGCACTGCAATGAGCTAAGCCAAGGTTTGACCTAGTGTGTCATTTCCAAGGGGGCATGTCTTTCTTTACTAACCACAAGGTGTAACCAAGGTTTGTTGTTGTATTATTGTATTTTAACCGAATGTAATTTTTTGTTCTGTTTTTGTTTGCCACTTTGAATGTCTGCATTTGGTGAGGAAATGTTGGGATATAAATTTTATTATAAATAAAACAGCATTTTTTATTATTTTTGGAATTAGAATGTGTTATGCAATGTAACTTAAGCCTTGGGTGTAAGGATTATGGCTGTTAAGCCACATACCTGCATAACACTGAGGAGAGAGACTAACTCTCTCCTCTGAATGTTTATTAAAAAAAGGCTATCCCAAAACAACAATCTTTCCAAAGCAGTTTCTTCACCCTTGAGGAGGTTTAATCACCATAGTTTCTAATGGATACTGTTGTTTACTTTAAATTAACCTTTCTCTATTGGTAGATATGTAGAAGGTATGAAGATATGTAAAAGGGATTGGAAAGGCTACATTATACAAGAGAAAACTCAAAGCCTGAGACAAGGGATCTAAGCAACTATACTACCCGCATAATGCACCAGCATATTTAAGCAGACAATAAGGGCCAAACTATGCATTACAAACAACTGTGTGTATATTTTATCTCATGCTTTCCTTTAACCAAAAGCTACCTCCATTTCCAGGCAAAATGCCATGGAAGAGTCTGTTTAACCTCTTTTCTGTTGACCAGTTTTTATCTTACAATCCCTCCCACCCCAAAGAAATGCTTTTTGCCCTGGAGGGGAAAATATTGACATCTGTATTTCTTCTCAGTTGAGAAAGAAAAATAGATAGCGGGTGGGATGTTAAGTTGCTTTTTTCTCCTCTCTCCCCAGTTTGTCTGCAGAAATTCACGGCTGCAAAGGCTGCTCTTGGTTACAGAAAAGAAATGGAAGAGAAAAGATACACAGAGCTAAATGTAACATGTTGTTTGTCCCTGAACCTCATCACAGGTTCAGCTTCTGCTCCAAAGCCATTCTGCAGCAGGTTGGGTTTGGTACCAGGGAAACAATATGCTCTCTCATGCCCAACTTACAATTGTAGCCATGTGTGATGAGTTACAAAGAAGATAATTTATGAACAGCAACTATGATCAGAAAGCTTACATGTCTTCTTCATGACACCCACTTTCCTAAATTGGGAAAAGGAGAGCCAGGATCACTTCTCAATCATCCCAGAGTGCAGCACAGGGAATAATGGGCTCAAGTTACAGGAAGCCAAATTTTGGCCAAACATCAGGCAAAACCTCCTAACTGTTAGAGCAGTACGACAATGGAACCAATTATCAAGGGAGGTGGTGGGGTCTCCAACACTGGAGGCATTCAAGAGGCAGCTGGACACCCACCTGTTGGGTATGCTTTAAGTTGGATTCCTGCACTGAGCAGGGGATTGACCTTGATGGCCTTATAGGCCCCTTCCAACTCTATGTTTCTATGATTCTAAGAAAAAACTGTGAAGACAGCTGATGAAGAGCCTGTTAATTGGTTTAGGGTCAGGCATCTTCATTTAATTGGCATTGTGCTTTGTACTAGTTACAGAAAGCAAAGGACAGCAAAGAGAGGTCTGCAGACACAACATTATGCATAGCACTGAATTGTGTTCAGTTTTGATCACCACCAAAGCTAGAGGCACAGAGGAAAGGCTTTCAGAGAGCTGGACTATTGTCCAAAGCCTCCAAAAGGGTTATGAGCAGGGTTGGTGTTTGCTAGTGGTTTATAGTTTTATGAAATTTTTGAGCATTGAGAGCATGGCTGGAAGCAGATGGGCAGCATTTTAAGACTTTACCTTCAATTACCTTTTCCTAGTGATCAGAGGCATCATTGCTGGTAATACAGATATTGTTTTATATATGCTTTCACTGATCGGGTACCTGGAGCTCATATTCATGGGGACTTTATTTATTTATTTTAAATATTTCTATCCTACCCTACAATTGGGCACTCAGTGTGGCTACAATAGAATCACACACATATATAATAAAATACACAATAAAAACGCAAAACATTACAGTAAATTAAAATGCATAACATACTATTAAAATACATAAAATGCATTATGCATACACATACAAACATACATACATACATGTATATATGTGCATACACATATAAGAAAGTGAGAATAAAAGAACTTAAAAGATAAAAATAAAAGATAAAAAACTTAAAACAGTGTCAAGCTGACCCGTCAGTCCCAACCAAAGGCACTCCGGAACAAAATAGTTTTTACAAGGTTCCGGAAGACCATCAGGGAGGGAGCAAAGTGGGCTTCTTGTGGCAGGGAATTCCAAAGTCTGGGAGCCACAATTGAAAAGTCTCTCTCCCGCGTGCCTGTCAATCTAACTTCTTTCATTCCAGGCACGTAGAGGAGACCAGAGGTAGATGATCTTAAATCCAGGCTAGGAACATATGGACGTAAGCGGTCCCTTAAGTACACTGGTCCAAGGCCATTTAGGGCTTTAAAGGTCAAAACCAGCACTTTGAATTGGGCTTGGAAACAAACTGGGAGCCAGTGGAGTCGATAAAGCACAGGGGTGATATGCTCCCTGCGCCGTGCTCCAGTTAGCATTCTGGCTGCTGCATTTTGGACCAACTGTAGTTTCCAAATCGTTTTCAAAGGCAGCCCCACAAAGAGTGTGTTACAGTAATCAAGCCTCGATGTCACCAATGCATGTGTCACCGTGGCCAAGTCAGCTGTTTCCAGGAACAGATGCAGCTGGTAGACCATTTTGAGATGGCCAAAAGCACCCCTGGCTATCGCAGCCACCTGATATTCCAGCAGCAGGGCAGGATCCAGAAGAACTCCCAGACTGCGGACGTGATCTTTCAAGGGGAATGCAACCACATCCACAACAGGTTGCAACCCTATCCATGGCACAATTTTTCGCTTGGCCAGCAACACTTCCATCTTGTCTGGATTAAGTTTCAGTTTGTTTGCCCACATCCAGCCTTTCACAGCCTCCAGACACCGGTTTAGGACAAGCAGTCCCACCTTGCTATCAGATGGAAGGGAGAGACAGAGTTGAGTGTCATCAGCATATTGATGACATTGCACTCCAAATCTCCAGATGACTTCTCCCAGTGGTTTCATATAAATGTTGAAGAGCATGGGAGACAGAATGGAAACTCTGAGGTACCCCATAGGCCAACGGCCAGGGGGTCGAGAAGTAGTCTCCCAGCACCACTTTCTGGGTCCTGTCCATTAGGTAGGAATGGAGCCACTGTAGAACAGAGCCTCCTAGACCCATCCTAGCAAGACGGCTCAAAAGGATACCATGATCGTGTTGGTCAGTGACGCAGGCTGTGAGACTCACAGACAAGGTTTTTAGCAGAGAGAGAGAAACCTGAAGCAGAAGGGTTAAGCTGTGAGAACAGAGAGCCAGACAATCAAGGTCAGTGGCTGGCTGAGAGTGTGATAAGGTGGGAAACTGGCAGGAACTCAGTGTGGGGGAAGAAATGTCAATGGAGAGAGCTGTGTCTAATGTCTTTGCCTAGTAAAGACTCTTACAAGAAACTTGCCTGGCCTGTCTTATTCCTGTTCTAAACGGCTCTTGAATTCAAACCACGTTTGACCTATTCACGCACACGCCAACAGGGGTTATGGGCCCAGCTTATCAGGCGTGGTAGCGGGTTCGAGAGCCGGTGAAGTGGCGTTGTTGCAGAGAGAAACAAAGCGCAAGTAAGAGGCAAGTAAGAGTGGGCAACATGGCTGTAAATCTGTTATCCGGGATGCCGATGGAGAGGCTGAATGCTGTAAATTACTCCAGCTGGAAGTGGAGAATGAGAGCAGTTCTGATTAAAGAGGATTTGAATGATGTCGTGGAAAACCCCCCTCCGGCAGCTCCTTCAGCAGCGTGGCTGAAGAAAGACGAGAAAGCGAAGGCTTTTATTACTCTGGGGCTATCAGATTCACAACTGTTGCTGGTGAGTAATGAGCCGACAGCTAATCAGATGTGGGAAAAGTTAAGAGCCGCGCATGTACAGCAAACTGCGGGAAGCAGGCTGTGTTTAGCACGGAAGCTATATCAGATGCGTTTTACAGATGATGTGACTATGGAAGAGCATTTGGCTGAATTTCGTAGATTAAATGCTGAGCTGCAAGATCGAGGCGTGCATCATAATGACTTACAGATGGTTTATCTCCTGTTATCTTCATTGGATCAAAAATGGGACGTGCTGGTCTCTAGCCTGGAAACCCAGCCTGACGGGAATCTGACTTTGGACTTTGTGGAACAGAAACTTCAACAAGAGTGGTATAGGAGACAAGAGAATAAGAAAATGGAATTAAAAGAGACTGAGACTGTGTCTGTACAACACCAAAATCAAAGAAGCAGGGAAGAGACTAAAACATGTTATTTTTGTGGATCACGTGGTCATATACAGAGACATTGTTTAAAGAAGAGGAATTACAGAGACTTTGAAAGTCAGAGAGCAAGCGTGAACTTTGTTTCTAAGGAGAGCAATAAACTGATTAACTCTAAATGGCTTCTTGACAGTGGAGCGTCTAATTGCCTAATCACAGACTCTAGTTTATTTTACACTTCAAAGCCGACGCAGGAGAAGCTTTATCTGGCTGACGGATCGACTCAGGACGCGACTGCGAGAGGAACGCTGAAGATGGGTAATTTGGGAATTTTAACAGATGTATTATTGATTTCTGGTCTAAAATATAACATTCTATCAGTGAGAAAATTGGCTCAAATAGGTTGCAAAGTTACATTTGAAGGGGATAGATGTTTTGTGAGAAAAGATGGTGAAATATGCATGCAAGGGAAATTACAGAACAATATGTTTATGGTTGAGTGCAAGCTTGATAAAGACATGTGTGCTTGGATAGCAGTAAATAAAGAGAAACATGATAATTGTGTCCATGAATGGCACAGAAAACTGGCACACACCCATTTCCAAAAGATACAAAACACCCCAAAATATAGTCAAGATTTGAAGTTAACACACTGTGAGCATGTGGATGAGTGTGAGGTATGTTATAAAACAAAAATGACTGTGAATCCAGTAAATAAGAGCTGTGAAAGCACGACTTCTGAACCCTATCAGCTCATACATGTGGATTTAGCTGGACCTTTTCAGTGCTCAAAAGGTGGAGCAAGGTTTTATTTAGTGATTGTGGATGATTTCTCCAGATTTACACATGTGTTCTTATTGAAAAAGAAAAGTGATGCAGAAGAGAAATTAAAGGCATTCATACAGAGAACAGAAACACAACATGGGGTTGTTATCAAAAATATCAGATCAGATAGAGGTGGTGAATTTACCAGTAATTCATTTCAAACATATTTGGAAAAGAAGGGGATAATTCAAAGTCTCACTGCTCCCTTCAGCCCATCCTCCAACGGAACGGCAGAGAGGAGGAACCGGTCATTGCAGGATTCATTGAGAGCAATGCTAGCAGATGCTGATATGAATAACACTTATTGGGGTGAATGTATTCTGTACACTGTTTATATTCAGAACCGCCTTATGCACAGAACAATAGGCATGTCTCCCTATGAGAAACTGACTGGAAGAAAACCCAGGGTGAAACACATAGAACGTTTTGGGGCAAAATGCTGGGTACATGTTGCAAAACAGTCAAAAGCTCAGGCAGGACGCATTTTGGGATTTCAGAATTCATATTATAGAGTTTGGTTGCCTGAGAAACAACAAGTAGTGTTAAGCAGAAACATAAAGGTGATAGATAAACCTTGGAGAGACAGTCAAACAGTGATCCTAGATAGTGAAAGCAAGCAGGAAGCTACGGATGTTCCTTTCGGGCAGCAAATTCCATTAAAAACTGCTTTAACAGATTTAATACGCAGTGGCAAACGTACTGTTAAAAGACTGAGAGGTGAAGACATAACAACACATGATACAGAAATACCAAGTACTAGTGGTGCAGGTCCGAATAAAATTGAGAGTGAAGAAGAAATGGAAATAGATAATGTCAGGAAATCAGAGAGAAAAACGAAAGGTCAACCTCCTCAGAGATTTGCATTTAATGTTACACAACAGAATAATGAAACAGATGAAATTCCAGTAGAATGGGAAAAAGAAGGACCAATAGATAAAGAAACAATGGATCTAATGTGGCAATTTTGTGTTGAAGAATGAAATAAATGTATTATCAAATGAAAGTGAACAAACATGAATCTGTGAAACTTGTGTAAATAAAGAATAAAGAGAAACTGAACTGAACTGAACTGTAAATGTAAACTGTGAGAAAACAAACCATGTACTGAAATGTATTGTGATGAAAAGTTAATGTTGTAAAAATGTAATAATTGTAACATGAAGTTTTGTAGTCTGTAAGTCTCAGATGGGGGCTGTTGGTCAGTGACGCAGGCTGTGAGACTCACAGACAAGGTTTTTAGCAGAGAGAGAGAAACCTGAAGCAGAAGGGTTAAGCTGTGAGAACAGAGAGCCAGACAATCAAGGTCAGTGGCTGGCTGAGAGTGTGATAAGGTGGGAAACTGGCAGGAACTCAGTGTGGGGGAAGAAATGTCAATGGAGAGAGCTGTGTCTAATGTCTTTGCCTAGTAAAGACTCTTACAAGAAACTTGCCTGGCCTGTCTTATTCCTGTTCTAAACGGCTCTTGAATTCAAACCACGTTTGACCTATTCACGCACATGCCAACAGATCGATGGTATCAAAGGCCGCTGAGAGTTCCAGCAGCACCAACAGGGATGCACTCCCCCTGTCAGATGCCCAGTATAGGTCATCAAGCAAGGCGACCAAGGCAGTCTCTGTCCCATGACCAGGCCTGAAGTCTGATTGAAAAGGGTCTAGATAATCTGATTCATCCAGGAAAACTTGGAGTTGAGCCGCCAGCACCCTCTCAACCACCTTGCCAAGAAAGGGGAGATTAGAGACTGACCGGAAATTATTAAAATCTGCAGGATCTAATGAAGGCTTTTTAAACAAAGGTCTAATCACAGCCTCCTTCAACAATGTTGGCAAATAGCCTCCCTTTAGGGAGGTGTTAATCAGATATGTCAACCAACCAGCTACTCCCAATCTGGCAGATTTAATTAGCCAGGACGGGCAAGGATCAAGCGAGCATGTAGTGGCCCTCATTTCTCCCAGAATCCTGTCCACATCCTCAGGGTTTACAAGCTGAAAAGTATCCATAGAAAAATGACCAGAGGGAGCAACGGGGACATCTGGCACAACTGTAATTAATGAGGAGTCCAGGTCAATCCGAATGTGAGCAATTTTATCTGCGAAGTGCCTCGCAAACATTTCACAGTGAGCAACTGATGGTTCAGAGTCTGCTGTCGGGCCAGATCCCAAAAGACCCCGGACCACCTGAAAAAGCATCGCTGGATGGCACTGGGCAGATGCAATGGTGGCAGAGAAGTAAGCTTTTTTTGCCACCATCACCACCACATGGTAGGCTCGAAAATGAGCTCTAACCAGTGTTTGGTCAAAGACAGATTGAGTTTTTCTCCATCGTCATTCTAGCTGTCGTCCCTCCTGTTTCATCAGGCCCAAGGTTTGAGTAAACCAAGTTGTATTATGGGCCTTCCCTGGTGAGAGAGGGTGCTTTGGAGCAATAGTGTCCACCGCCTGGGTCACCTCTGTATTCCAGAGGTTGACCAGGGCTTCGGCAGCAGCACCAGCCATGCTGGGAACATCCCCTAGAGTGCTCAGAAACTATCAGGATCCATAAGTCTCCGGGGGCGGACCATCTTAATTGGCCCATCACTTCTGCGGGGATTATCAGGGGCACAAAGTCTAAACCTAAACCTAATCAGGTGGTGATCTGACCATGACAACGGAGTCACCGAGAACCCCTCCACCCTCAGATCACCGGCTTCCTGTCCCAAACAGAATACAATGTCGAGTGTGTGTCCTGCCACATGAGTTGGTCCAGAAGATATTAAGGACAGCCCCATGGTTGTCATGGCAGCCAAGAAGTCCTGAGCTGGACCTATGAGATTAACCTCAGCATGTAAAGCTCATCACATCGGGTATGCTCCATAAAGTATGCTTTTCGATTCAAGCATATGCACACATACTTATTCAGATTTTCTCTATGGGCATTTATTAGATTATAAATCCATATTTCCTCTGATGCATGTGGGCTATGTTCTGTTGAGCTTGCAGCTGAAAGCTTATCCTACCGTTCACAGTGAGTAATTGCATGTCTATAGGGAAAAACATCTGAAGGTTACTGCACTATCAGAGCAATGATGATCTGATGTATTTTCCAGTTTTGTCACAGTCAGACAAATTTCACAGTCGTTATACCACAAAGCCAGCCAGCCTAAATCCCATTCTTAATTCATTAAACCAAACACTCAACAGAAATCAGTTGGAATTTCTGCTAAATGAACACTGGGATGTGGGGACAAAGAATCACCAGGAAAACAAACTTCATTAAATAACTTTTTGGGGTGTGTGGGGTAAACAGCATCCTGAATTGGTTGTATATAGAATACATGCACATTCCCAATTATTTGTCTATATGACTTTATTTTAAATTCTAAATCTAGAAATTTCCTATATTTGAATACAAGGATTTAATACAGGTACCCCCCCTCTCTCTGATATTACTTTTTTAACTAGAAAAAAATGACACCAATGCAGATACTATGAGATGGACAAGAAATGAAAAATGTGTTGTAAAAAAGGCAAGCTTCCAAGAAGCGGGGGGAAGCGTCTGAAATCGCTGAATGCCATTTTTTTTAGTAGCGATATTTAGGACAATAAAATGAAATTTGCAGAATGTGTCAAAATGGCTGGCAATAACTATATGCAGGATGGTCTTCATGCTTTCAGGATGACCCAAGCACTAACACTTTGCATATACTGTGTGTTCCCAAAATGCCTAGATTTAAACCAAACCAATATTCTTTCTACCATGTAACTGAATTAACACAATTTTATTCTTTCTGAAATAAGCACTATCCAATGTTGTGTTACTTAAGAACAACCACCAGGGGTCACAAATTTGCAACCCACAGGCTGCACCTCCTTCCACAACTGTTCTGCCTGGCTTTTCAGGATGAGGAAAGCTGAGGTCGCCTGGTTTAGAAGTAAGTGCAGGACTCATGAGTATGTGGTGGTGAAATTGGGTTGAGCATTTCCCTGAGGACTGGAAAGTAGTGCGGTCCAAATCTAAACAAGTTTCCTGAAAGTCACGTGCTCCTTCTGAGCTAGCTGGCTCATTAGCTACTCCTCATCCTTTCCAGAGCTAAAGGCAGAGACACCCCAGAAGCCTTTGCATCAATGCACAGATTTCAGCAGCATCTCTGCCTTCAGGTCAGGAAAGGCCAAGCACAGGCCAGCCAGCTCAGGCACAGCTTGAGATTCTCATATGTGCTGCATTGAGCTTATGATGTGGTGGAGACCAAGATCAGTGCAACACTTAAGAGTCCTGCAGCGTTTGTGGTAGGCCAATCTTCAGCCTATCAAGTACTGAAGAGAGGGGCATACCCCAAGGTCATCTGTAGTGATTCAGGGTTTGCAGGGACTCAAGGTTGTTGATTCTCATGCAACACTGGAAAGGTCCACTGTAAGCTCATAGGGAAGTCTGAAAGTGGTACTAGTCCAGTCAAAGGCAGTTTTGTTGTCTAGCTTCTCTCCCAGCTGGCCTGCATTCCTCTCAGCACTGGAGGATAGAACTGCAAAGGTTTCTGCATTGATCACAGTGAATCCTCTTCTTCAGTGCTGAAAGCATCTTTAGCCTTGGTGACCAGGCGTTCCCTAGCCATGCTGCCAGAGTGGAGATAGGATGTACAGTGATGTCATTGCCATTAGTGTTCAATCCCAGCTTGATCAAGGAGAATCCAGCTCCCTAGGTTGAAGAACATGGAAATCTCCAAGTTAAGCTTTTGTGTGTGTGTGTTCTATCTACTGTACAGTGTGGTTGACTCTACACAATATACAAAATATTATTAAACTACCAGAGGAGCCAAAACGTACCCTTCAAATAGGTTCATAAACATGATTAATGCAAAACAATATTTTGATACTATCAAAATTAAGATAACAAATTAAACAAGTTTAACTGATATTATTATATATAAAGGATTTGTAATGCTGTTGCTCTTTTCATTTCCTTGAAATAACGGCCTTGGAAATGAAGACAATAAGAAGGGTAATGTAACCAATACCTTATCAGGATGGTACAAAATAGCAATCTATATGTATAAAAAATCCTCTATGAACAGTAGAAGAAAGCACTGAAGCACAATACTTTATTACCATAATTCCCCTGGTTGCTTCATCTCATGGCATTTTTCTTCATCAAAATTACAGTTAAACAATACAGTCTTTGTCTTTATTTAACTGTAGTTTCTCAGTATGTGAAAATATTTGTTATTCCATTTTTCTATTGTGCTTAGTGTCCTGCTATCTCCTAAATAGGAAACTTGAGAGAATGAGAGACCAACTATAGCTTTCTTTAATGCCGGCTTTAAGAATTAATAATCTGCTAATTCTGAAATGTGGAGACAAAGTATTATATTTTAAAAATCTGATTTAACTCTAGTACTAATAGCTGGATTTTATTTATGAGAGGTAAGAATGACTACAATGTGGAAGACTGCATTGGAGCCCCTGATATCTCCTGCTGTTGGTCTGTCACAAATTTCCTATGAAAGCACTGATTCTGTCTTCACACCCCCCACTTCATATACGATCACTGCCTGAGATGGCTAGTGGGAGCTTCTGTTGTGCCCAGTGGAGGCCGGTCCATCAGGGCTACTGGGGCACTGCCCCACCAACCTCAGTCTGCTCTCAGCCAGCCTTCGTTTGCCTACCTCCTTGCTTAAAACCAGTTCAGGGGGTGGCACCTGCTGTTCTTCAGTCTCAGTGTTGCCCTTGTAAAACTCAGCAAGGAAGAGAATGGGGGACAAAACTAGAATGAGCTGGCACTGCCTATCATTGGCTCTGCTGCCACCTACTGTCAGTTTCTCTGCCTTCTGTCCTACCAGCCCCAATGGGCACCAGGCACCACCACTCTCTGGTTGTGCCTATAGTATCCTTTGGATATCCTTAGAATTTCACAGAATCATTGAATGGTAGAGTTGGAAGGGTCTTATAAGGCCATCGAGTCCAACCCCCTGCTCAATGCAGGAATCCAACTTAAAGCATACCTGACAGATGGCTGTCTAGCTGCCTCTTGAATGCCTCCAGTGTTGGAGAGCCCACCACCTCCCTAGGTAATTGGTTCCATTGTCATACCACTCTAACAGTTAGGAAGTTTTTGTTGATGTTCAGCCAAAATCTGGCTTCCTGTCCATTGTTCCGTGTCCTGAACTCTGGGAAGATCGAGAAGAGATCCTGGTCCTCCTCTGTGTGGCAACCTTTCAAGTACTTGAAGAGTGCTATCTTATCTCCCCTCAGTCTTCTCTTCTCAAGTTTAAACATGCCCAATTCTTTCAGTCTCTCCTCACAGGGCTTTGTTTCCAGTCCCCTAATCATCTTTGTTGCCCTCCTCTGAACCTGCAATGTCCATTAATGGGAGAGAGGTTGGAGTTACTGGAATTTTTTTATGCCTTGCTAAAACATCTTGCTCACTACAAATGCTAGAGATAGGCCTCTGTCACCAGCAATCTTTGAAGTAAGATTCAAATGATATCCAGTTCTGTGTGGAGATGAGAGCCCTATCACCATCTTGCTCTTTGACTCAGGCAACAAAATGTCTTGGCCAGCCTTGGGTGGTTGTACTAAATAGGGTAGCCAGTTATACACTGCCAAAAAATGATGTGCATCACCAAAAGAAGGCATAGATTTGCATTTGTTAATTTAGATGTACAAATGCACATTTAGAAATAATTGGTATAATTTAAATAGGAATAAAACCAGTCTCATCATAGTGAAGACCAGTTTGTCTATGTGCATGCTCCACCTGCTGTCCAGGTGCTAACTGTTGATGGGTAACTTAAAGGCCCCTACTTTCTCTTCTTCTGGTTCTTTGAAACTACACTAGGACTGAACAGCCCTTAAAATAGAGGGCATGTTCAAATAGAGGACTGTCCTCTGTAAAGTAGAACGCATGGCCACCAACCTAGTACTCAGGCTGACTATACTGAAATCTTATTGCTTAAATAACTAGGTAGGGGAAGCTGCTGCCTATTTTTTCCAGTATACAAACATTTGGCCCATCTCTTGCCTCTTCAGAGACTATATAAAATGTGATTGAGATGTGGTAGTAGTATTGTTTATTACGGTCGAAGACCAGTAAGAATACATAACAACATACAAAATATACAACAATTAAACACATTTAAGATTGTTAACTAACATAATGGATGAAAATTATTTACCGTGAACAGTCGGGATTTGGTTATAGATTTTATACATTTATATATGCATATACATATACAGTATGAAATAAATTACGGTATATGAAGTGGGAAATCATTCAACTATACTAGAAATTGAGCTATAAGTTAAAATTATTATCTAAAATGATAAAACAGAGTTAATTACCATGGACATTACCCATTTACTTATGAAATTAAACATTGATTGAGATGTGCTTTTTGTTTGTTTTATGCTTACGATTGCTGTATGGCAATTGGTTAACATGATCTGTTCAGTTTTACAATGGTACTTCATTGTAATCTACCCTTAGATCTGTATGATGAAGAGCAGGTTTATAAATCAACACACATACATACTTTTTTGAAAGTATATTGGTTATTTTTGAAACATCCAAACTCTTATAGCTGGACATACATTTTATGGATGTAGGTGCCATCATTCATGAGACTGCATGGCGGTGGTTCTGCTCCTACTTGGTGGGTCGGCTGCAGAAGGTGGTGCTTGGGGAACATTGCTCGGCACCCTGGACTCTCCAGTATGGGGTTCCACAGGGGTCAGTTCTGTCCCCCATGCTGTTCAACATCTACATGAAACCGTTGGGTGTGGTCATCCGGCGCTTTGGAGTGCATTGCCATCAGTATGCTGATGACATGCAGCTCTATTTCTCCTTTTCATCTTCTTCAGGTGAGGCTGTCAGTGTGCTGAACCAGTGCCTGGCTGCAACAATGGACTGGATGAGGGCTAATAAACTGGGGCTCAATCCAGACAAGACTGAGATGCTGCTAGTGGGTGGTTCTTCTGACCGGATGGTGGATGTCCAACCTGTCCTGGATGGGTTGCACTCCCCCTGAAGGAGCAGGTTCGTAGCTTGGGGGTTCTCCTAAAGCCATCTCTGTCACTTGAGGCTCAGGTAGCCTCAGTGGCACGGAGTGCCTTCTACCAACTTCGGTTGGTGGCCCAGCTACGCCCCTATCTGGACAGGGATAAACTGGCTTCAGTTGTCCATGCTCTGGTAACCTCCAAGTTAGATTACTGCAAAGTGCTCTACGTGGGGCTGCCTTTGAAGACGGTTTGGAAACTGCAGCTTGTGCAAAATGCAGCGGCCAGATTGGTAACAGTGATCAGACGGTTTGAACATATAAAACCAATTCTGGCCTGCTTGCATTGTCTGCCTGTATGTTTCCAAGCCTGATTCAAGATGCTGGTTTTAACCTATAAAGCCTTACACGGCTTGGGACCACAATACCTCTCCCGACACGAACCCATCCGTACACTATGCTTAACATCAAAGGCCCTCCTCCAGGTGCCTACTCCAATGAAGCCTTCTCAGTGGTGCCCCCCAAATTATGGAATGATCTCCCTAACGAGGTGTGCCTGGCGCCAACACTGTTATCTTTTTGGCACCAGGTCAAGACTTTCCTCTTCTCCCAGGCATTTTAGTATGTGTTTTTAAATTGCTTTTTAAAAATGTGTTTTTAAAATTTGTACATTTGTGTTTAATGTTTTTAATTGTTGTAAACCGCCCAGAGAGCTTTGGCTATGGGACGGTAATATAAATGCAATCAATCAATCAATACCAAAACATCTTCTAAGATTAAAACATTTTAAAAAAGAAAGTTTAAGAACATATTAAAAAGCAGTTCCAATACAGATGCAGACTGGGACAGGTCTCAACTTAAAAGGCTTGTTGAAAGAGGAAAGTCTTAAATAGGTGCTGAAAAGATAACAGAGATGGTGCCTGTCTAATATTTAAGGGGAGGGAATTCCACAGGGTAGGTGCTGCCACACTAAGGGTCCGTTTCCCATCTATGAGTTCATGGTCTTGTAACACACTTTAGGGCAGATCCAGTGTCAATTTCAACCTACAGATATTTTAAGGGAAGAAACTCAGCAACTTTAAGGATATAAGTATTTGGAACTGGTAAGAGTCTGTGAAGTGGCATGGCTAACAGTATAAACAATAAACTAGAAAGTGTCGAGTTCAAATCTCACATCAGCCATGCATGAATTAGGTGGCATTAGGCAAGCCATTATCTCTTAGTCCCACTACTGGGAACAGCATTACTGACCGAAATTGCACATTTATACCTGTGTATCAATGCTATATCAACACATTTTTTTTTAAAAAAATGTAATTTTAACTCAATGATCTAAAATGTATTATACTTAAAGGATAAAAAAGTTTACTTTTTCGAAACATCATCCTACCTACAATTGCTGTACAATAACTAAAGTCAAGCAGCAATGACAAGCAGTGGTGTCCCCCCCACAAATTTTTATTTCAACTGTATTGATAAAACAATGTTCACAAAGTTACTTTTTAAAACTGAAATTAAAAGCTACACATTCACAGTCTATTGCCAGATTGCCAGTCAGATGGGCGACTAATAAATTTAATAAATAAATAAATATATCATCAACTCGTTTCATTTATTGTGCAATCCTTACAAACCAGATAAACAGAACTTTATACACAGGATCAGCAATTAATCTCTATTTATGACAATGTCCTACTACCTTGCCTACAAATTTAAGACAAATTTTGCAGTTCTGCTACAAAAAGAGTACCAAAATTGGTAGCTGTATTTAAGATCTCAGGAGTCTGGAAGTGGTGAACCACAAAAGCTTTTAAACTTCACATTACTCATAATTTCTTTTTGTACTTCACATTATTCTTGCAGCTGTATTACCTCCCATTTAACTAGCACACCACTGTTTAGCATTTCTGAGCATGCTGGAAGCAAAGCTAGCACAGAGAATCAAATTTCTTCACTGGCATAATATGCTGGTAAAGCAGCAAAGTGGGAAAATTGTTTAGATTATATTTTCTTCCAGGGCACGTAAAAAGAAATGTGCCAATTACAATATCAACACGTTAAACTAAAGGTGCCAAGTGAACATTTTTCAACACTTTAAAGACCATATCCTCTGAGCTTGTGTGCATGCACAGTGTCATAAAACAGAAGCACAAATAGTTTTGACTATCATCTTAGTAACTTTCAAATCAACACTGAAACCAGTGATAGCAGAGCATGAAGAGTCTGTTTTTAACAGCTTTCCATCGAAGGTGCCTCCACATACCAAGCAGTTTGTTTCCTACAGTTCATTTTTTTATGCTGCTGATGTAGTTATGTAGTAAAAAATCTCAAGTTTCTTACTGGGAAGCTGAAAAGGTGGCCAAGTCTTACCTGTTTTCCAAACTTTATAGGGTGAAGCAACATATAACGGGGCATATCCTGATGTCAGCAGCTAGTTGCTAAGTTCATGCAGGGGAGAACAGTCCTGCATATATCCAGGTCCTTTTCAATCCCTTAAGAGTAAGTACTAGGCTATTGGCACATGTAGAGAAGTGGAGTTTAAGAGTCAGAATGTGTGAAGAGAGTCTTATATTATTAACAGTTTTGCTAATTACTGAGAAAATGATACTTTAAAAAATGCTTTCAGGGGCAGCTCCGCAGAAATGGGTAGTTTCATCACAGTAATTCCATGCACTCAGTTTTAAAAATAGTGGGAAGGGGTTGTTATAGAGAAGCACGGTTTTTGCAGGGAGTCCTGGATTACAAGGAGGCTTTTTACTTCATCAGATTCAAAAGGTAATTCTAAAAGATGTGTTATCACACCATACAAAAGAACATAGGCAGCCTAGCAGTAGGCTAACAGCATGAATGCTGCTGAAACAACATCAGCTATCAGCTGAACAGCTAGCTGCCTAGCTGCCAGCAGCATTTAACAATGAGTCACACATTACTGCTGGAAGAATATCATTATTGGCCTGACTTCTGAAACTAGTGTTGGCCAATAATGTCTGTGAAATCAAGTGATGAGCATAAAAAAGGAAAATAAGCACTACACTATTTTATTAATTGTGGTTTTCAGCTAGAATTTTTAAATCTTTTAAATGGAAACATTGCTGCATACTAAATACTTAAAAATGAGATTTAATGGATTAAAATATTTGTTAATGAAAGAAAATAAAATGCTAGTCAGAAACACTTTGTGCCCTTTTCTATTGACTTTTTTCTAGGCAGAAGTACAAATCTTTATTTTATTACCTATATTACAATTTAAAAGTGACCACTTTACCCAAGTGGCAGTACTGATTATATAATTAGTGTTCATATTAGTGGGCGCATGTATTGAAAATTGTAACCATGTTTTGTATTTGCAATATTTCCTGTGTATCCATTCCCTTTTTATATACCCATTCTCTCACATACTGCATGGCCTTCCACCAACACAGCTACTGAGGCCTTCCTGGCCCTCCTTGCTGGGGATGCTTAAGTCAATGCTACAGTGCTTTGAGCTTAAGCTACATAGTGTTGTGACTAGTGTGTTCCTCTGAGTGTTCCCCATTGTGAACAGATCAAGAGAGCAGTCTGTACATACAGCAGTGTGGATGAATTGGTGGGTCTTCAATTTCCAATCACCGTGGAGACAGAGACACAATAGCATTAGCTAAAGCTTTTATCAAACGTTATAAACACTGGGAAGTTATTGTTCAGCATCACGTGGGATCTTCTGATTCTCTGTGATTCTCATTCTGATTTTTCTCTAGCAAAACTGTGCTGTCTGCATGACTCCAGGAAGATGGCCTCAAGTACATCCTGGAGCTTTGGGTGGATGCCTGCTTGCAAAAATAGAAGTGGAGCATGTTAGTGGTGGTAATGGTGGTTTACTGGTTTGCAGTCGGAATGGATATTCCATGTTCATGCGCCTCTCAGTAAGTGCCTCCACCTGGTGTGCTTGTTTTCCTCTCTTGTCCTCCAACTCATATACTCATCATTTCGCCTCTATGTTCTCATTTGATCCACTCATCAAGTGGCCGTTCATTTATAGATGCATCCGTTCAATAAAGAGCATGCCAGTGACATACAATCATCATCTGTTGGTGCATTCTAGTTGTCTTCAGTTCCTGCTTATTCCTGTCTTCAGCTGAGTTGTTTCTATTCATGGTGATAGGGCAGCAAGGAAGAGATACTCAAGACACCTACAGACAGAGATCTCTCTGCCTATAGTCAGAGCCTGGAACCCTGTCTCATGATGTCCTATGTTCCCTAATCTCTTTTCAGCAGAGATGTGATGACAGGCAGCTTACCTGGGGCTGTTACCTGAATAGCCTTCTGTAGGGGCTATTTTTTGTTTTGTGCTATGATGGTCATATTATGACCTCCTGAATGGGAAACAAGGGTTACAATTGTGTTACATCTGCTGCCCCCCTCCATTTCCATGGTAGCTCTTAACTGGGTGGGTGCTCTACCCTTACACAACTGCAGTTGCAGAGGTGAGGTTTCTTGGGCAGCATTTGTCTCCTTAGGCATGGGGAACACCTGTGGAAACCCTGATAATGTTTGTGGGATATACCTGTCCTTCCTTCCTTCTTCAAGACTTTATTGCCCTCAGTGGGTGTTTATGGATTGTGCTTGTCTCCCCGTTATACTTGGTGCTGTGTTCTTTCAGCAATGTTTCCTTTCACCATTTGCTCTCCTTTTCTTTTCTTTTTTTTACAATAATTTTTATTCAAATTTTCATAAAACATACAAAACAAAATCATAAAACATTCAAAGACAAAAAACAAAACAAAACAAAAATGATTAAACAAAAAAATAAAATGTTGACTTCCCATTTGTCGCAGATCAAATCAGTTATAGGTCTACAATATATAACAATCCTGTCTCTTAAATTATATTATAAAATCACTTTCCTCCAGTAGTTATCTTAATTAATCATCAAATCTCATAAACATTACTTTATTCTTTCCACAAAAAGTCAAAGAGAGGTTTCAATTCTTTAAGAAATATATCTATCAATTTTTCTCCAAATAAACATGTCGATTAATCCATCTCGTTAATAATAATAATAATCTTATTGTCATAACCATAGTCCAAATAAACATATTGATTAATCCATCTCATCAAAATCTGTTAGGTCCAATAATTTCAATAGCCATTATTCCATTATCCATATTAATTCCATCTTCCATCTTCAATAGTCCTGTTAAGTCCAGTAATTTCAGTGTCCAATCTTCCATTATCAGTATTCCATAATAATCTTGCTGTCATAGCCATAGTCATATAATAAGAGTCTGATGGGAATTTCCTCTATCCCAAATATTTTCTTGCCATCAATTCTGAATAAGTTGCTGAAATATTGTTGTAAAGTCATATCTCTGTTCTTCTTTTTTACAAAATGCACTGGCTCATCTCTTGAGAGTTTTTCCATTGTCACATGGCTGCAGTTAATTCCATAGATTTTCTCTATATCAAGCTCCATCACGTCATTCCAGTCCAGAAGATTATCCAAGCCATTGATAACTTTATCTCTAATATCTTCATTAATTTCTTCAGAGATAACGTTAAATTCCAAACAGTAGATTTTATTTCTAATATCCATAAACTCCAGATCTTTTTCCAATTCCACATTTGTTCCAATCTCCAGGGCTTGTATCTTCCCTTTATTTTTTCTTTTCTCATCTCTGATCTCATTCTCCTCTCTCACAGGATCCCCTATTTCTTTAAGCTCCTGCGTCATTTTGCTCAGTTCAATTTTCAGCTCCTTACTACCCTGTCGCAGGGTTTGTTTCGTTATCTCAATCTCATCCATTATTTTCTGAAACATAATTACTTCCAGATTCTCAGCCACTTTCTTGATTGCCATTTTTAAAACCACAAAAACAAAACAAAAATAAAGAAGAACCACTTCTTATTTCAGCAACAATTGGGTTAATATTCCAGGCTTGATGACATCACAGTATAAACAGAGCAGCCTGCCTTATCTCTCTATGTTCAAGAATACAAAACAAATTTAGTTCCCAGCATCAAAACAGTTAGTGGCGTCGTGAAGAAGCAGATTCGTCAAAATAAAATAGACCAAAAAGAGAATAGTCCCAGACAATATAATGTTCCTCGGAATAGAAATCCCTCTTCTGTTTATATCTTTAGAATGCACTTCCAGGACAGCTTTTTGCAATAGAAACAGAGATAAGCTGTTAATTTCGTGAATAACAGAGAAGAGTTATAGCTCACCCAGAAGTTCTTTAAAGCTGATTAATTTGACAAATCTCTTTTTGCTGCAACAAATTAAACCAAGTAAAAAAAATAATAGAAAGAAGGGTGCTTGCCTGTTAGTCTGTTTTCTCTTTGAAGAAAAGATAAACGTATCGCATTAATCAGATAGAGCTTGTTCGGAAGTCCGTCCGGCATTGCTGGCTGGACCTTTTCTCATAAATTAATGAAATCCAGTCCTCCCAACAAAAACAGGCTTTTGAGGTTGATCTCTACGTTTCTCCCTGCCCGGGAGAAATTTCATCAGTCAAAAAAAAATGTTCTGACTGATTTATATCTGAATAAGCTTCTTTTGAGGTGGGAGCCCGTCTCAAAAGCAGGCACAAGCGAAGTCACCCTTCCCGGAAGTCACCATTTGCTCTCCTTTTCAAGCTTGTTTCTCCCAATGATGGAGTCCTATATTCAGTCTCCTCTTATTTCCTGTATATTACACAATGTGAATGGTAAGCTGGTGTGGTCTCATTCCATGCTATGCCCCTTCTCCTCACTTTGCAAAAGATAAAAGCCACTATACTTATAACGTACAGCTACATAAATTTATAAGGCACTGTAATATAGGACTCACTTGCTAATTTTAATCTTGCTTCATAAAGAGGAAAAGCCTTACTTCCACATGTAACCCACATAGGACTTTTTTTATATATACCATATACTTCATCTAAAGAAATTATGTTCTGTGGGTTGTATCCAATGTTGCATGAGCATAAGACAGCGTGTGCAACTGATTGTTCCTTCCCTCTCCAGCCTCCACACCCCCCAAAAGCATCTCCAGAGGGTGGGAGGAAACTGCTCCAAATCAGGTAGATGAATGTGCACCGCTCATGGAATGTTCCAATTTTGGCCGATTCCCCCCCCCCCACTGCAACATTGTAAGATGTAGTCTTCAGTGTTCAGTAGACCCTCTAGCGCTCTTGAGAAACTTTTTGGGGCGGTGGAGTGGATGTAAATGATTGATATTTATCACTTTCAAAATTTGATAAGTTTTGCTACTAAAAGTGAAACAGAGTTTTGGCCCCTTCTCAAGATCTAAAAATTATAGTCTGCTGCCTCACAGCATAAAAGGGACATATTACCATTCTTGTACAAAGTAACTAGGTGGTGTTCAGAAATGGTGTGTGTATCTGATGCTCAAGGAATTGGCCTGAAAAAAGGTAAATGAGAAAGAAACTCCCATTCACACTGACTAGATACAAGATACATTTTTTTTCTGTTATTCCCTTCTGGCATGTGACAGATATTTATGCAGTAGTGCAGTGGCAAATTCAGAAGTGCAGGTTTCCTTCATGATAGTCACACCATACCCCCTCACAGCCACACCCTCTTTTCCACATTCCCTCGTGTCCCTAGCTCTCTGGATCATCTCTGTCCCTAGACGCCAATCAGCATGAAAGGGTAAGCTGTGTGTTAGTTACCCAGAAGAGTCTTATCAGTGGATGATTCACCTCCTTTCACTCTGAGTGGCTCCAATGAGCACAAAATGACAAGGACTCTTCTCGGTGGCTAACATGCTCCACTTTCATGATGTTTGGGCTCATACATAGGGACCTGGCTGGGACCCTGCTCCCAAAAAAATAAGGGGTCTACAGCCCCCCCCGCGATCCCAGATGACTACACCCCTGTATTTATGGACATGACAGCTAGTTTAATTATATATATAAAAAAGAAAATAAGGATAATGATAGAATCACAGAACTGAAAGGAACCCACCTATAATATTGTTGCATACTCTGCATGCATGAAATTCACCCTCCATTCACCCCTAAACATATCACCCAAATTATAGTATGTTACAAGCGAACAAACATCTCACATCAGAGATTCTTCAATGATGCAACTAATCATCTGGAAAAACCATCCATATGACACAACCAAAATTAACCTTTATAGCTGTTCTTCTGTTAAAATACACAAAAAGAATTAGTTCCAATTTAAAAATGAGCCCTATATTAATCAAAGCTTTATTAATTTTCAGATTAATATGAAGTACAGAAGAGGCACCACAGATCATTTCACAAACATATGTTGGATAATGGAACGGACCCTGTGCTTTATAGAATACAGCAAAGCCTTTGACTGTGTAGATCATGAAAAACTATGGAATGCTTTAAAAGAAATGGGGGTGCCACCGCATCTGATTGTCCTGATGCACAACCTATACTCTGGACAAGAGGCTACTGTAAGGACAGAATATAGAGAAACCGATTGGTTCCCCATCGGAAAGGGTGTGAGACAGGGTTGTATTTTATCACCCTATCTGTTTAATCTGTACGCAGAACATATACAGAAAGCGGGATTGGACCAAGATGAAGGAGGTGTGAAAATTGGAGGGAGAAACATCAATAATTTAAGATATGCAGACGATACCATACTCTTAGGAGAAACCAGTAATGATTTGAAACGAATGCTGATGAAAGTTAAAGAGGAAAGCACAAAAGCAGGACTACAGCAGAACGTCAAGAAGACTAAAGTAATGACAACAGAAAATTTATGTAACTTTAAAGTTGACAATGAGGACATCGAACTTGTCAAGGATTATCAATACTTCGGCACAGTCATTAACCAAAATGGAGACAATAGTCAAGAAATCAGAAGAAGGCTAGGACTGGGGAGGGCAGCTGTGAGAGAACTAGAAAAGGTCCTCAAATGCAAAGATATATCACAGAACACCAAAGTCAGGATCATTCAGACCATGGTATTCCCGATCTCTATGTATGGATGTGAAAGTTGGACAGTGAAAAAGGCGGATAAGAGAAAAATCAACTCATTTGAAATGTGGTGCTGGAGGAGAGCTTTGCGCATACCATGGACTGCGAAAAAGACAAATAATTGGGTGTTAGAACAAATTAACCAGAACTGTCACTAGAAGCTAAAATGATGAAACTGAGGTAATCATACTTTGGACACATCATGACAAGACATGATTCACTAGAAAAGACAATAATGCTGGGAAAAACAGCAGGGAGTAGAAAAAGAGGAAGGCCAAAGAAGAGATGGATTGATTCCATAAAGGAAGCCACAGACCTGAACTTACAAGATCTGAGCAGGGTGGTTCATGACAGATGCTCTTGGAGGTCGCTGATTCATAGGGTCGCCATAAGTCGTAATTGACTTGAAGGCACATAACAACAACAGATGTAATGGATATTTGACTTGCTTGATGTGACCTGGGAAACATCTTAGTCAGTATCAAAGATCATTTAATGATGGTGTGGGAAACATGCTGATGTTGAATGGTTCTAGGAAAGCCATAGGGAGGTAAGTATTAATAGATATTTGTTTTCAAAAGACAGGGAAACAGAACAGAAGGCTCTAAATTGGATGAAGATACGGAATTGCCTGCTCTTATGTTTCTTAGCTTGCACATCTTTAACAACAGGAGGCAGAATTTTCTCCAGTCACCTCCATGGTGTCTCTCTATTGCAAGATAAGGTTCTATGATGTAGGATAAAGTAGCACACTTTTGGATGCCTTGTTTCTTCACAGGACTCTGATCAGTAAAGATGTAACAGCTTGTTTATGAAAAGAATCTAGGAAAACAACTCTCTTGATATATAAAAGTCGGTTAATCTGTGGCCCACTAGATGTTGCTGGACTGCAACTCCCATCCCTGACCACTGGCCATGCTGACTGAGACTGATGGGAGCTGGAGTCCCACAAAATCTGGAGGGCCACAGGTTTCCCATCCCTGCTATATACATAACACTGACAAGTCTACTTCCACTACAATGTGAACTAGAGATGGGCAGCTGTACCTTTTCACGGTTATACAGATAAGGGAATTTGGAAGCTAAAGGTTTTCAAACTCTTGCAGTGCTATGATATATCAAGATACATCTGCCTAAATTCCCTTAAATATGAAAGGTACAGGAGCTCAGATTTTGAAAGAAAGGCTGTCCCTAATAATAGTTGCAGAAATATAATCAAAATGCTACAATCGAATGTAATAACAAATATTGAAAGCTAAACTATAGAACTGGCAGGTTCTTTAGGCACAACAAGAAGCTGTTAATAGGAATTCAGGCCACTTAATGGCTCTGCCTATTAAATTAACTTCCTCTTGCTCACAATGATTGGTAAACATCCTTGGCTTCATTCAAAATCAGTTCTGTATTAATGAACTCTCTGAAAGCGTTCTACAAAATGCTCATCTCTGTTGGAGAGTTCTCTCCCGGCTTGAAATGAGTGCTGATGATCTTCTGGCTATGTGCCTCTTGTATTGACCATGGGAATGGTAGCTAGCAGCACCAGCCACAGCTGAAAACCACATGGAACCTAAATGCATATATCCCTGTGAAAACAAACACATCTAAAAACTAGAAAAGGTTTTATAGCTGGATGGGAACACCACTGCTTAAAATGTTTACAAAATCAAAAGCAGTGTTCCAAAGAGAGAGGACGCACAGATAAAAAATGTGGTTTGTTTGGAAGTCTGGTCAGTTCACAGAAATCAATGAGAATTTCATTAACAGTTAGGTCTTTGAAGAACTTTTAATAATAATAATAATAATAATATTTAATTTGTTTGTCGCCTATCTGGCAAATAGCCACTCTAGGCGACGTACATTAAAATGAGATAAAATACAACAATAACAATGCAGTCATATTAATAACAGTAAATAAAAATGCTGGACAGTCATCAATACATATAAAAACAATTATATTAACAGCATACGATGACAAGATCAAGGAGATTTACCCTTCCCAAGGACCTCAAAGGCCTGTTGGAATAGCCATGTCTTCAGGGCCTTTTGCATATGTACTGTACCTACAAAGAAACTCATTTTACACTGTGAGCTAAAGTAGAAGTTTTGAGGGAAATACATCCAAGCAGTATGAGCTGGACAAATTTGTACGCTGAAACAGATAATTATTATGCCTTAGGTGACATCTCTATTTGCACACAGTGATATGTTTTCCCCAGATTTACACTTGTTAATGAGAACAGACAAATCTATCCAATGGGAACAACTTCAGATTTAATGTGCTGAAAATTGTTCTAGTATCATTGCCTCCAAAAAGTGCCTTCTCACAGGACTTTTCAATAACATTTCCACCTTTCTGATTGTTTTTCGTTTTTGTTTCTGAGATGCCATAGGCACCAATTTACTGGCATGATCATCATAATCAAATTAAATGGCTACCACAATGCTTGGAATTAAAATGAAAAGCTTTGGAGGCAATGCAAGGCTGGCAGGCACCTCTTGTGATAAAATGTCTACCATGGAAATTCAGTTCAGCAAACAAGTTTGTCTGCTGCACAAAGATAAACACCCATTATTGAAAACTAACATGGAAGAATGCCAAAGAATGCCACAGAGAATTTTCTGTACAGAAAATTACACAATTTTCCAAAACAAAGCAAGCTGTAGTCTATAACCATAGCTCTCCAAAGTCCTAGTTTAACTGTGGTCCTCAAGAGGTTGGACAAGATTTTAGGGCCTTGAATTCTAGCCGGGCTGCAAAGGAAGAAAGGAAGACTTGGTAGCACACTCAGAATGTGCTCCAGATTCATTACTTTGAAGTGGAGTAACCTGATGTCATGGTGACTGACATGCTCTGGAAACATCCAGATTGGATTATTTAAAAGCACTCTCTGTGGAGCTGCCCTTGAAGACAAGTCAGAAACTTCAACTGGTCCAAAATGCAGTGGCCAGATTATTCACTGGGGTTCCATTACGATTATAACTTCTGTTAAAACAGCTGCATTGGTTGCCAGTTCATTTTTGGGCCCAATTCAAGGTGTTCACATCAGTGTTTAAAGCTCTAAATTACTTAGACCTCAAATAGCTGCTTCTCTGCAGACTCTCTTAGGTGTTAAAAGCAGAGGGGGCCCTCTTGGTAGTTCCACTGCCCTCAGAAGCAATGGGGGTGAGGCCAGGGAGAGGGCATTCTCTGTGGCAGCCCCTAACTTGTGGAACTCCCTCCCTACAGAGGTTCATCTGGCAACTTCACAATACAGTTATTGGCTGAAGACACACCTCTTTTCCCTCGCTTTTGACACCTGAGATGTATATTTTTAGGACCCACCCTATTTTTGTGATTGTGAGTTCTTTTAAAATTGGTTTTTAAGGATTATTTTAAATTGATGTAGTACAAAAATACTAATAACCACCTGTTAAAGTGACCTACCAGATGCTAGTGGTGGTCAGGATCCCATGAGCTGGTCGGATCCAGTTAACCACCCATGTTTTAGGTTTTTGTAGCCTAAAAACGTGTGAGTTTTGATGCAATTTGAATTTGAAAAGTTAAATTCACTTAAGTTACAATAGATAGCTATAGTGCAAGCAAGTTGATTAGCAATACTGCAGCTTTTCATAACAATTTTTCAAGCAGCTACACCCCTCCTTTTCAAATCAAAGTAGATCAACTCCAATAATGTAAAAAGCATATGCACAAACTGTTACGTAAAAATAATTTAACACTGATTAGAATCACAAGCAAAATAGAAGTTTTTGTCTGATAAATCAAAGTGGGTTTCTTTAGCAAGGCAAGTGTTGCCAATCAGAAGTACAGGGCAGCACAACATAAGGCATTGGACTGATGGAGGTGTCTTACAGTAGAAATGCCAGTTCTTATTGCCCTTATCTACATTGCTATAGAGCAGCCTTAGCCACCTTGATGTTCTGGATTACAACTTTCATCAGCTCCAGCCCAGCACATAAGCTGGCTGGGGCTGATGGGAAATGTTATCCAGAACACTGGAAGGTGACTAGTTTGGCAAAGGTTGCTAGAGAGATATCACAGGATTGTCCAAGCCCATTAATACTGAGAGTGGAGTGAAAAAAATGCCCACATTGCTCCTTCTCTCCCTTGATTTAGAGGCATGTGATACAGTTGGTGCCTGTTTTTCCAGGTGCAGCTAATCAGCCATATTACATTGCTCAATAGATAAATAGCTGGGAGAGTGAAAATCTTGTGTAGCATTTTTGCTGAACTAAGTGAAAAGGAGTAGTAGTAATAATTTGGGAGTCATGGCGTGAGACAGAAATAAAGCAAAAATAAAGTGGAGGAAGAAAGGGAGCGTAGCAAGACCTGTGTGTAGGGAAAGGGGAAAAGACAGGGTTACAAATTAGGGATACAAAGAGGGAAAAGGAAGACAGATGGGGATACAAAGATATTTGTGGTAGTATGAAGAGAAAAAAGATGTAGCTGAGAAATGGGAGTGCAGAAAGATCTACTGGATAGTCTAGTCTATTTATGTTAGAAAGTAATCTGATGTAGCATAGTGGCTAAGAGGCTGGGCTGCAGATCAGGATGTTCCCAGTTTGAATTTCACATCTGCCATAAAATTGCTAGGTGGCCTTAGGAAAGCCCTTCTCTCTTAGTGTCAGTTATCTTCCCCATCAACAGCAAAATGGGGAAACGTAATACTAACCTTACAGGGTTTGTTGTAAGGATTACAAGGTAATCCATGTGAAGTGCTTTGAACGCTTGGAAGTGCTAGACAAATGTTAAGTATGTTGTAAAAAACTAGAAATTATATATGTTCAGACCTAAATTGCAAAATAAAATATCTCTTGGATTGAGAAGCAAGTTTGTACAAAACATTATGCCTATACTTTTTTTTCTTTCCCCCTGGAAAAAATTATCTTTTCCCTCCTCAAAAGTTTCCTTTTAATTTATATTTACAAACCCACAGAGGCTAATTTATACAGCACAATAGTGTTGATTGATTTTTAAAAGGATGGAATTGCTTGTGGTTTCCAACAAATTACTCACCCAGGCCAAATTCTTCCACTCAGTCATTATTACTGACTATACTGCTTAATATTGCAGAAACTCTGATTTGCAATTCAAATGTTTCTTCCTTCAACAAATAGCACGCCTGTAAGTGCAATCCACATCCAGTAAAGTGGTACACTGGGATTACACATACTCAATTAACCAAATCTTCATGCAAGAAGTTGAAGCAGTAAAGAAAAATAAATATGAACATCAAGAGTCAAATGTGTAATATTTGGGACAAAAACCAATTCTACGAGTATATTGTTCTATATTTCATTATAATAAATAAAATTATTATATATTTTTAACACTATACATACTGGATGCACAAACATCCCACTGCTTGATACATAAGCAACTGAGTCTTTGCACACATTCCAATCAAATACTCAAAAAACCCTCAAGGCTTTGCTAGCTTTCAATGCAAAATACTCACAAAGACTTGAGGGTGCTCACAAAGCATCCACCTCTGCTACCTCCCACTTCTTCAGCTTCAAGACCCAGAAACTTGGGGAAGATAATGGTTGCATACGTGGATGCTTCCTCAGGGAAGCAATCCAGGACTGGGATTACAAGCTCCAGAAAGAAATGAATGCTACTAATAATATTTGTAATGCCTGTTTCCCACCAGGAATTCTGGGGCTTGTAGACCCAGTCAGCATTAGGAAAAACAAATACTTTGGTGGCAAAAAACACTCTGCTAGCCCATGGAAGTATCTGCTGCCACTGTCTTTACCATCACCTTTCCATGCCCCTAAGTAGGTTTCTGGGTCTCGGAGCATGAGAAGACATGGGAAAGGCTTGCAGATCAAGGTCAGCATAGTGCTGCAATCAGAGCTGTGCCCGGCTCAATCCTGCTTGCAAGTATCTGATCAGGCTGCTCATTTCTATGAATGCCCCTGCCCAAATGCTTATAACACCCCTAGCACTGACAACCAATGTTGCTGCATTTTTTAAAAATCGTACTTGGAACATAATATATTAACCTCAACTAGTTCTGTGTATTCAAGGTTGCTTTGGACTTTTGTTTCTCAAAAGGTATGCATGTTGGGATACATTGGGACATTGTCCTGTAAGTTTTTCTGCAGGAGGCCCCGTCAGCGCCCTCCAATCCACCCCCCCACGGAACAGGAGGAAGCAGGAGAGGAGCCCACCCCAGGCTGAATGATACAGCAGAGGCCTCTGCAACTGCAGAGGAACAGGAAGCGTCACAATGCAGGGCAAGAGACATGTGGGTGTCAGAATGAAGCCCCAGCCTATCTTTTGTCCCATGATGTGGTGCCTCCTTTTCTTGTTCCTCTTCCTCCTTCGCAGCCTGGTGCTGCTGGGGAGGCTATTGCCATGGCCTCCACCTACCACCATTGGGTGTGTGCGTTTCTGGCTGCGGGAGTGGCTCCCTCACTTGCCATCCATGCCACTGGCTCCTGCACACATCCCACTCCAAAGTGACGGTGGCAATTAAGACAGGACTCTCGCAGGAGAGACTGGGGCTGGCAGGCAGACAGGCAGAATCTCCTGTCCGGTGGGGAATCTCCTCTGGTGAAAAATGAGGAAAAGGGCAGGCAGCCATGTTGCTGCTGCTTACTTTAATGGCTGCAGCCCTAGTTGCAGTCCTGGCTGGGCCACCTCTGCTGGTGCATACATGTTTGTCCCCTCTGTGTTTGTCCCCCCCACAAGGGAGGTGGCAGCAGCATTATTACAGCTCAGGGCTTCTCAGGGATTTGCATCAGGGGGCCTCCTCCTTCATGGTGGTGGTGGTGAATCAGCACTGCAAGCAAATCTGTGGGGCGTGTGTGTTTGTGTGTGAGAGAGGCTGCAAGGGGTATAGCCTGAAGGGACCCTGCATTTCTAAATTCGCCACTACACTACAGTTTCTGTTTCTCTCTCCCCCCCATGCTACATTAGAAACCTCTTTTGAAAGTGAGGACAGTATCCAAAGCAGTATTTGATTCACTAATAGGCAAAAAACCTTGCGGTTTAAGAACATACCTATAGCCTATTGATATTTCTATCAAACTTTAAAAAGCAGGGAAATTGGGCACCTATCGTGAATGCACCAGGGGAGCAGGAGACCTCTCCTCCTCTCTGAGATATTGGACTACCCTACAAAGTTGTCAAAATTCAAACACAATTTGTGTTGGTCTTTCACAGTCCAATCCACTTCCAGTGCAGCTTGGAAGAATTTGGTAACATGTGCCTCTGAGCATATGGTGAGAGGAGGAGGAGGGAGGGGAGGACTGGGATGGGAGCAGGCAGGAGGGGGAGGGGAGAAGGACAGATTTGATCATTTGCATGTTTATTGAGTTCAGTGGGATTTACTCCTGTGCAGTCATGCTTAGGACAGGTAAAACTGACCGGGGGGGAGAGAGAAGGAGGGCTGAAATGGGCAGGGGAGGAGGAAGAAGGAAGAGGGGAGGGGAGTAGGAAGGGAGAGCAAAGGGGAAGGAAGGGGAAGGAAGGGAAAGGCAGGTCTGATCATTTGCATGATTATTGAGTTCAACTGGATTTACTCCTATGCAATCACGATTAGGATAGGTAAAACTGACCATTGGGGAGGGGGAAGGAGTGTATTGGAGGGGGGCAAGGAAAGGGGGAGGGGACAGGTTTGATCATTTGTATGCTTATAGAGTTCAATGGTATTTACTTCCGTGCAATCATGCTTAAAATAGGTAAAACTGACCATGGTGAGGAGGAAGGGGAGAGGGAGGAGGGGAAAGGGGGGATTGGAAGGGGATGGGGGGCAAAGGAAGGGGGAGGGAAGGGGCAAGAGGTAGGGAATAGGAGGAAGAAGGGAGGGTGGGTTTGGTCATTTGCATACTTTTTGAGTTCAGTGGGATTTACTTCTGTGCAATCATGTTTGAAAATGGAAATGGACTGCCTTCAAGTCGACCAGACTTATGGCGACCCTTTGAATAGGGTTTTCATGGTAAATGGTATTCAGGTGTGGTTTTACCATTGCCTTCCTCTGAGGCTGAGAGGCAGTGACTGGCCCAAGGTCACCCAGTCAGCTTCATGGCTATGTGGGGATTCAAACCCTGGTCTCCCAGGTCCTAGTCCAACACTGACCTGGGGGAGGGGCAGAGAGGGGGGAGGGGAGGAGATTGCATGGGTGGGCGCTGGGCAGAAGGAAAGCCCCTTTCTTTTCCAAAAGAAAAACATTGTGAACATTATCATTGCTTTTCAGTGCTTCCCCCACCTTTTTATTCTACAGAAGGCACATGTAGCCTCCCTGCCAAGTTTAAAACAAAGCTGTCCCTGGCCACATTCACACCAGGCCTTTATTTCACTTTGGACAGCCATGGCTTCTCTCAAAGAATCCTGGGAAATGTAGTTAGTGAAGGGTGTTAAGAGTTGCAAGGAGATGCCCTGTTCCCCTCACAGACCTTCAATCAGAGCAGCTGACTGTTAAACTACTCTGGCCACTGGAGCTTTCTCAGGGGAATAGGAGTCTCCTCTCAGCACCCTTCACAAACTACACTTCCCAGGATTCTTTGAGGGAAGCCATGACTGTCTGAAGTGAAATCAAAGTCAAGCAGCTGTGAGTCTGGCTTTTAGAACTCTGACAGTTGGTTCTTACTGAGCATGCCACGCGTTATCACTGGCTTCCAGCCAAATTTTCTTAAATTAATTAAAAATCAGCCAAGAATTTTTTTAACTTTTAAACTGCAGAAGATGAAGGTCTGAGTATGGGGCAAGGTCAGTATTAGGATTACAGGTCCTCTGTGAACATGGCTGATTTTTAATGAATTTCAACAGATTATGAGAACTCTCAGAGAAAAAATTCCAAAATGGCTCTGGTTTTTACCCGTTTTTAGACTTTGAGCTCTCTATTCTCTCTGACTGTTTTGTGTATCACCATGAAAATTGAGAGGGTTGTTAAGCAAGTGTTTCTGAGTTCAGGACTGTAAGTTTGGTAAGGTTTTATTTTGAAATGAGCTTATGGGAAGCATCAGAATGGCATGGGGGTATTTTCAATTCAACATTGTGGAATGTGAAAAATCCACGCTGGCTATAGTATATAGTCACTCTCGTGGCTGTATAATTTAAAAAATCATTCAAAAGCAGGAGAGTTAAAAATTGTACTCAACATGTCCAAGCTCTAGGGCAGCCTTTCCCAACCAGTATGCCTCCAGATGTTGTTGGACCACAACTCCCATCAGCCTCAGCCAGCATTGCCAATGGTCAGAAAAGATGGGAATTGTGGTCCAACAACATCTGGATGCACACTGGTTGGGAAAGGCTGCTCTAGGGCAGCTTTCTCCCAACCTGACACCTTCCATATACTTTGGACTACAGCTCCCCTCATCCCCAGCAAGCATTGCCATGCTAGGTGGGGCTCATGGGAGTTGTAATCCAAAACATCTGGAGGGCACAAGGTTGGGCAAATAAGCCTAATATAGATCACAGTTATTTTGTTTTACTATATAAAAACACTGTGAAATAATCCTGCTGTAACAAGTCATTGGGTTACAATATGACAGAAATTACGGCATTTTTTCATTAAAGTAATTTAATTTCTCACTACTCAGAAAAAATAAGATGAAATTGAAATCAGAAATCAGAAGCAGTATTTCCCTGATGTTACACATCTGAACAAATGAAATGCATATCATTTACACACTATTAAAATATTGGAAAGAGGCAAAGAGTGAAAAACAAGCAACCCCATACTTGGTATTGTATTAAACTATCATGGGAAAAGTCTAATTGAAGCTATATTCCTCAAAGAATAATACTGAGAGGTTTTCAATAAAGAAAAACTAAATAATGAATCACAAACAATTACTGAATGACAGGTATATTAGAAATGAAAACTACCTTCATTGCAATCATCTTTTACACATTTCCATTTTATATATGACAAAACCATTTTACAAACAATTGAAAACAGAGCACCAAAATATTAAAGCATGACAAATGAACACGAAAACACATTTCTATCTAGATCATATTTTGTTACATTTTGTGTTTAAAAAAATCTTGAGGAAGTTTTTCATTCATTTCCATTTGTTTATGTCCAAAGTAAAAAAAAAATAGCAATGAGTATATATGATGTTCCACCAGAAATCTGCAACTCAGAGATATATCTTAAAGATATTAAAATTCTGAGAAATGTAATCAAAAGGAAAATATGCACATACACCATGTATTCTTCTTCTACATGAAAGGACACTTATCAGCCCTATGTACATGCCATTGTATAGTAAGTAAATTTATTATTATGGTCAAATAACAGCATATAAATATAAATATATAACACTAACACAATAGGACATAATTTAAATTCAAACAATAACAAAAATTATGCAAGCTCTGATAAAAAACCCAGTTATAAAATATTTGAATGATGTTAATTTATTATCGGACATGAAATGGCCACTGATGAGAAACTGGCCACTTTAACTGTGACCTGAGGATTCCGATCAGACAAAAGATACTCCAGATAAAATAATAAATTTACTTACTTTATATAAGATCTAGCTGAATTTTAAAATTTACCCAAGAAGTGGTGGTATTTGATTTTCATCCATATATAAATAATCTAATTTAGAAGAAATCTAGTGCTGGTATACTTAATCTACAATATATTCTATTTCAGGATTGTTTGGATCAATAATTAAAGTTAGTTTGGGAGGAGTTGTTACTTATTAACAATGAATAATTATTATGAAGTACTCCAAACAATAACCAATAGTAATCTTCCACCTGCACACATAGACGTCATACTTCAGAGTAAGTAGGTGCTAAACTAAAATGGCCTTCCCTGGTTGCAGAAATATCACCACTATTTTGAGGCTGCTCGGGATCTACTTTACACCTTTTGTTTTCTGTCCTATCACATATTTTGAAACCCCAAAATGCAGTGTCATTCCAATACAATGTTCTGTACCTAACACTTTGCCACAACATACAAGAACAAGGTGCTACTCTCTTGTGCCAGCTTTTGTTGAAAAGTTGCTTATAAACAGGGCCGGTTCTAAGGGGCGGCCAGGTTGGGCACTGGCCCGACAGCCCAGAAGCCTCAGAGGGCCCCTTAGGTTGCCAGCCAGCCGTCAGTAGGGTTGCCATATTGCCCGGTTAGCCGGGTTTTACCCGGATTCTATGCATGCCACCTGGCGCCTGGCTAGCCCCTTAGGTGGATTCTCAGCTTTAATTAAAAAAAAAAAAGTTTCTAGGTGGTCCGGTTCTCGATATACGCATAAAAACATCAGCCCTCCTGACTCTTAAATCTTTCTTTAAACAGTACTGTATACTATAGCACTTCGTAGCTTTAACCCTGCCCATTCAGGATTGCAGCCAATCAGGCATTGTGTTTCAGTTTCATTGACCTGAGGCAGTGTCTAGAAAACAAAATGGTGGTTTCACCCCCTGTTTATCTGAAAATCTCATAAATTGGGTAAGTATATACATTTCAGTTTTTTTTCCTCTTGTGCGCAGGAGTCAGATCTTGGGCAGTGTTTTGAAAACCTTCCCAATGCTTGCTTTTTGTAAAAGCAATGCTAATCCCATATGCCCAGAGTAAATCCCATTGAATTCAATAGGACTTACTTTTGAGTAGACATGGTTATGAATGTGCTCAAAATCAATGGGACTTTGGAGTGAATTTAAAAAAGAATTGTGTTTGTGTTCTAACTCTTTCTGCCCCCTTCTCCAGTCCTATTTTAAAGCAAGTAGGCAGGGCTTACTTAGGTATTACAGTTTTTATTCTGTAGGAAAGTAATACTGGTTTTTTTAAAACTAATACTGATTTTTCTGCAATGACCAACTGGTTTGACAATAAACTATTATATGGGCTGTATGTATTTATACATCTGCAGTGTGTGCGTGTGTGTGTATGGAGTCTTTCCAACACCCCTGTGAGGTAGGGTTGTTGGAAACCAAGGCAGCTCACAACAAGAAATAAAGCCATTTAAAATCCAATAACCATAAAAACAAGTATAAACAGTTGCAAAACAGCGTAAAGTGGCATGATTCGGAATTTTGGGTTGTGTGAATGAAGTTGCTTATCACTTGAGGTTGCATTTCTGTCCCTGTTTGAGTAAGCCCCACTGAATACACTGGGACTTGCTTCTGAATAAATAAACCTAGGATTGCACTATAAATATCGTTACAGTTTGTGTAAATAATAAATATATTTGATAGTCATGTTTATATAAATATTTCTTCATTTATCATATTTTTGGTTTTTGGTTAGGAATCCTGACTGGTTGTGAGATGCTTAGTTTTTTGCCTTACTCATAGGAATCTTGTTGTGGTTGGTATGGTATTACATTTAGGAAAGTGTTACTGCCTTCTGTGTTTTTTTCCTATTTGCATTTCACTTATCTTTAACCTCACTCCGTTACAGCCATAGAAGCAACAGCAGCATATGCAAGATAATTAACTCCCATTAGTGATAAGAACAAGAATTTATAATTATTATTTCAATTAAAACAAGAGACTTATCAATACTTTGAAGAGGACCAGATATTTATTTTGTTTCTCAGCCCAGGACTGGGTCTTTCATGATGCCTGGGGGGGGGCAGCAGGAGAGTAGTCGATAAGACAGACATCCTGGCATTGATAATCTAATTAGCAAGGTATGTGTGGGGTTGTTGCACACTTCCAGGCCCAGTTTCATTTTGAGTATGGAGGTGGAACCTGTGTAGATGTGGTTGATCAAAGGGAGAAGAAATTTTGAGTTAAGCAAAGCTCTGCTTTTATAAAACCTAAGAAACATAACAGATACTTTGAATGTCTGAGTGCCTGCACCAGTGGAATACTGGAGGAACTTGTAAAACTTGCTGCAACAGTATTTAGAACTGAGTATGTGGTGTGAAAGACTCCTTTTCCTAACGTTTTGGCTTCTTGTTTTCTCCACCCACCACATCTTTTAAATATATCGTATATGGTTAACCGTACTGCTGCCCTGACTTACTTTATGTTTGTTGCTATTTTGTGTTTTTATTATGTTTTTATATTGATTGTGTATTTTTATTGTTTTTATTATATTTGTGAGCTGTGCTGAGCTCTGTTTTTAACAGCAAAAGGGCAGGATATAAATTCTCTTAATCAATCAATAAATACTCCATAGTGTTGGAAACTAGAGTCTAGGCATTTAAGGCTGAAAATGTTGCTTTTAAAAAAAAGATTTCTCACATCTTTCCCCAGCTTTTGGTGGTAATTCCTAGGCACAAAAACAAAACAACTGGACAATCCAAATATTAATATGCAAATATTTGCATAATATGCAAATAATATGCAAATAATTTACATAATATGCAAATAATTTACATAATATGCAAATACTTTACATAATATGCAAATTAACCTGCCCAGATTTGTGGAACTGGAATATGGCAACCCTAGCCATCAGGCATTCCTCTGGAGTCTCCGGGTGCTCTCTCAGCCCTCCAGCCAAATCACCTCCTAGTCCCTGGATCGCTGGGTTTCTGCTGTGGTCTTCCAGCCACATTTGCGGCAGCGGGGGGCCAGCGCTGAGGGAGGGAGGGAGGGTAGGGGTGTGAGGAGGAAACGGAGGAAGCATCACCGTTTTTCTTCTTCGGCTTTTCCTTCCTTCCTTCCTTCCTCTGCTGCCGTGGCCCAAACTCCTCGCTCGTCAAGCTGTGGCCACTGAGCAGGCACGACAAAGCCCCTCCCTCTTCCAGAGCGGGCGACTCCATCTGCTGCCTAGGGTTGTTGCAGAGAGAGGCTTCACGGTGGTGGCCGTTCTTCTAAGCACATGCCGTGCCGAATGCCGATACTTCCCCCTCCCCCTCCCCCCATTCCAACGAGTGCAGCTCAGGATAGCCGTTCAACATTTGCTGTGGACTTGATCCTAACAAGCTAAGGTAGTTTTGCCATTTGGTTAATTGCCAGAGAAGAATTACAACTTATCCTAGCCAAATAGTGCTAAATTACAAGGCAGGATTCTTTTATTCTGAATGTGTTTAATTAAATGCTTGTTTGGAAAATGTAATGTTTAATAGTCACAAAGATTATCTATATCTGCATAAGTTTATTACCTACTCCTATAAGTGCAAATGTCATTTAAATCACACCTAAACACTTTCTGAATTAGTGTATATTTTTATCTTTCCTTCCTGTCCATGTTAGTTCATACACTGCCCAAGGATGCTGCCTTTACATGTACAAAATACAGTTCCCTGCCTTTGGTGTGTTTTACTCAGTAGAAACTCTGTTGAAATAAATGAGGCTCCCTTTGTATTGAGGAAAAACTGGTGATATTGCAATGCCACCCCCATCCCCAATTTTCTAAGGTATCTCCCTCTCATCTTCCCTCACACAGTGGCTACTAGTGTGCTTGTTATCACTGGGGTATTGTTTATTATGATACAGTAAACCATAAAACAAAAATAGAAAATACAAAATAGAAAACCAAGTAGCAAACACAGACTTATAATCATCAAACACCAGCATCCAATAACAATTCCTATAGACTGTATTTCAACTCAGGGATACTTGTTTATCAAGATTGGCAAAATGTGTGTGTGTGTTTTGCTGTGAAACTGCACATGCTTATACAGGGCTGGCAGTAAATAGCACATGGTGAACTAGGGCACAAGCCAATGGCCTCAAGCTGCAAGGAAGTCCCCACGGGGGCCAAATGTAAAGTGGGAATTGAATGACAATGAGAGATACATAATACACTCAGTGATAATGGCTATGAAAGTTGGACATGAAAAAAGTGGATACGAGAAAAATCAATTCATTTGAAATGTGGTGTTGGAGGAGAGCTTTGTGCATACCATGGACTGCGAAAAAGACAAATAATTGGGTGTCAGAACAAATTAAACCAGAACTAAAACTAGAAGCTAAAATGATGAAACTGAGCTTATCATACTTTGGACGCATAATGAGAAGACATGATTCACTAGAAAAGACAATAATGCTGGGAAAAACAGAAGGGAGTAGAAAAAGAGGAAGACCAAACAAGAGATCTGAACAGGGTGGTTCATGACAGATGCTGTTGGAGGTCACTGATTCATGGGGTAATTGAATTGAAGGCACATAACAACAAATGTATGTTCACAGAAGGCACATTTTTTACATCAGCAGACTGGTGATAATTAGGAACATAGGAAGCTGCTTTATATCAAGTCAGGCCATTGGTCCATCTAGCTCATCATTGTCTATGCTGACTGGCAGTGACTTTCCAGAGTTCCAGACAGGAAATGTTCTTAGTCCTGCCTGGATTTGCAAAGTAGATGCTTAGTTTTTAAGCTATGACCTTTCCCCAAAAGCAATCAGAAAAGTCCCAGAGTATGGCCTGGAGATAAATGGGGTCACTACCTTGTTTAAGCCAAACGAGTCTGGACCAATCATCATGTGCTTTACCACTGATCAATATTCCTAAGTGTATGGCTTTTGCACTAGGTTCTTGGTGGATTTTGAAGTGCTAGTTTAAAGCAAACTAGATCCTGCAAGCCTGAAGTCTAGCTTCCCCTATATTAAGATATGTGGTGGTAATAAGATCTAAATGCACCATGTAGGGAATAAGGTGTATGGAGCAGAATTCCTGATGATGAGCCTAATTCAGATAATTGCTATTGGTAGCTAGCATAATAACTACAGGAAATAGATTTGAAGTGGACTTTATTTGATGTGGCTGAGACTGTGCCATGAGGCCAAACTCTGGTATCTTTTGCAGCAGCCCTTACTTGAATGCATTCTTTCAGTAGACACAATGGATCCTAAGGAGTATATCCACCAAGGATCAACACCTGCAAAGAAACACAATTCGGGGCACCAGAAAAGAAAGAAAAAGGCTTTACTGGAAGAGAGAAGGCAACATCATCCATGGACCGCTTCCTTCAGAAGAGCAGTGTGCTTGAGAACACAGAGGGAAGTGGAAATTCTGCCTCCACCAGCACATCAGATACTTCACAATGCATTCCACAATGTTCCTACACTGAGAAGAAAATCATAGCTCTGCCTTCTGGTTCTTGCCAGCAACCCCAGATCCACCTTTCTGAACCACTTCCAGAGTTCAGCGATGATCCCACAGAGTGGCCAGGGACAATCAGTGATCTGCCTTCTGGTTCTTGTCAGCAACCCCAGATTCACCTTTATGAACCACTCCCAGAACTCAGTGATGATTCTGCAGAGTGGCCAGAGACCATCAGTGATCTGCTGAGATGCCAAGCCACCAAAAGGGGACCTAAGCAACTGAAAGGCTCTGATATGCCAAATGGAGACTTTCCATTGAGTGACTTTCCTGATGGTCACAAGAGGAGATTCTCTTCTGCATCTTATTACAGAACTGTGGGCATTGGTTGCAAGGTTGAGACAGACTGGCTAGTTTACTCACCGCTAAATGATTCTGCATATTGTTTCTGCTGCAGATTGTTGTATGCAGATGCTAAGTCTACATACTCAAGTCGAAGAGGATTTAAAGACTGGAAGCATCTCTCTGGCAAGGGGTCCATGCATGTACATGAGCTCTCTAGCTTTCACCTGAATAACTACTATAAGTGGAAAAAGTTGGAAGCTAGTTTAAAATCAAACAGTACTATCGACAAAGACTTGCACAGACAGCTCCAGTTTGAAGAGCAGCGCTGGCGTCAAGTATTGTGGCGTTTACTGGATGTGATTTGCTGTATGGCAAGAAACAACATAGCCTTCAGGCGGTCATCAGACAAGGTTTTTATAGAACATAACGGACTTTTCCTACAGCTCCTTCAAGTGTTCTCAAAAAATGACACTGTTTTGGGTGAACATTTGCAGCATGCAGCTAAAGAGAGGACCAATGTCCACTATCTAAGCAACAACATGCAGAATGCATTTCTTCATTTGCTTGCAGCTGCAGTGACAGAGGCTATTATTAAAAGACTTAAAAATGCTACATATTTCAGCATCATAGTAGATTGTACCCCAGACATTTCAAAGCAGGAACTCTCACTTGTGGTCCGATATGTTGTCAGTAATTAACAAATCAGTGGAAGTCAAGGAGAACTTTCTGTAATTTCTTCATGTCACAGACACCACAGGAAAAGGTCTAGCCATTGTTGTGTTGGACACATTGACTGAAAAATATGGGTTATTGCTTTCTAACATTCTGACAATGGAGCCAATATGAGGGGACAATACAAAGGAGTGCAAGCCATTATTTCAGGAAAAAATCCTCAGGGTTTCTTTGTACCTTGTTCACCCCACAATTGGAATCTTGTGTTAGTGCATGCTGCTAGCAGTTCTAGCCTAGCAAGAGATTTTTTTGGAAAGTTGAATCAGATTTATGTGTTTTTTTCTGGAGCAACAAAACACTGGGAAGTGGCCTCAAAACATTTGACAAAGCTGACTCTGAAAGCTCTTTCTCAGACACGTTGGAGTGCTCGCCTAGATGCAGTTAAATCTGTTCTGTTACAGTTGCCACAACTTGTCGAAGCTTTAGAAGAGCTTACACATGGTACAATTCTTGATCATGATGGGTACTCTCAGGCCAATCAATTACTAACTTTCATTTGTGAATTTAGATTTATTGTATGTTTATGTATATGGTATGACATTTTGTTCCATGTTAACCAAATCAGCCAGGTTCTACAATTCAAACATATAGATCTCTCAAGTGTTATTCCATTGGTTGATTCTGTGGCTGATGGTTTCAAGGACTACTTACAGTCAGGTCTGAAACAGGCAGAAACCAAGGCTGCAGGTATCTGTGAGCATCTTGATGTTCCTGCTGAGTATCCAATAAGCAGACAGCACAGAAAAGTTAGGAAATGCTCAGACAAACATTGTACAGAGATAGTATGCCAGCAAGCAGATATGCCGCAGTTTTCTGATGCTGCAGCAGAGTTTGAAGAAACATTCTTCAGGCCCCTACTTAAAACTGTCCTGGAGGAAATGGATACAAGATTTGCATTTCTGAAATAATTTACTTCCAAGTATGGATTTCTTAATGATATTAAGAAGTCCATCTGTGATGTGACTGAACTTCGAAGCCAGTGCTTGAATTTTTCTGATCCTGCAGTTGATGGGGAGGATATGTTGGAGGAACTGATGACACTGGGCAGAATACTGCCTGAACATTTGTCTCCACAGGAGACTCTACAATATATTTTTTCTCAGTCACTGAGCCGGGCATTCCCAAATACTGCTGTTGCTGACAATTCCAGTGTCAGTTGCATCGGCGGAAAGGAGCTTCAGCAAACTTAAACTTATTAAGAACTACCTGATGTCACAGATGTCCCAGGAACGACTGAATTCTTTAGCAGTCCTGTCAATTGAATCGCAAGAGGCAGAACATGTAGATTTTGATTCTGTGATTCACTGTTTTGCTACTGAAAAAACTAGGCGGAAAGTGTTTTAGTTCAGTTGCATGTTAATTTTCTGGAAAATGCAGGGTGGTGGTTAAAAATTATTATAGTTTACAATATGCACATTTTCTGTTTACATCTAAGTTATGTCTCAAGTTCTGTCTCTGACAGTGCATTCCTATGTACATGTCTAGTCGGGCGTAAGTCCCTATGAGTCTGTTTATTTTATTTATTTATTTATTCATTCATTCATTCAGTTTATATCACACCCTTCCTCCCAAAGGAGCCCAGGGTGGAAGATAAGTGTGCATAGGTTTGCAGATTTATACCTCTAAGTTATACTGTTGACAAAAAAATTAAAAATGCAGCTAATGGAACACTTACACTTTGTTTTGTTTTTCTTTGACAATAAGGGGTTGTCACATCAGTCAACATTTGTTTAGTTTAAAGGGGAGGAGCCAAGATGGAGTGGTGTGGTTTAAGAAGGAAAGGGTATGGCCAAAGGGCCCTCTGATATCCTGTGCCCAGGGGCCCAAAGAAACCTGGAGCCGGCCCTGCTTATAAATCACCACAGACAAGCAGAACCTTCATTTGCCCCTCAAAATAGCAAGCAGGGCCTATTGAGACATAAACTCTGAGACAACCCTCTGAGTTCTCCCCAAAGAATCCTTGAAACATTGTCACAGAACTACAGGTTCCATGGTTTGTGTCTACAGCCACGAAATAAGAAGCCTTGACACAGGGTGAAGTTGGTTAAACATGGGCCACATTTTTTGAATGAATGTGCAAAAGGAGCTTCAGGATGACTATGCAGAAAGCTAACTGTTAACCAAGCCAACAAACCCAACCCTGCAATGTGAGAAAAGGTATAATATAAATACCCCTCTTCCATCAGCCCCACCCCAGAGGATCGGTAGGAAGGCCTTCCAGACCCACCCCCTCTTGGGGTCACACAGCTCCAAGTGGATGTTACAGGTTAGCCCAAAGGTGATTCTTACCCCAGAACCTGGAAGGACTCACCTTTCACCTCATATTTTGTACTTTGATAACTTCAGGTTTCCCCTTGGCATGCCAATAACTCCCTCTTGTTTCTCAGTGCCTCCATTTTAGCTCCAGTCCTATCAATGTTCACCACCTGAGTTTGCTATCAGAGGGAGTGATGGTCCTTACAAACCAGAATGATGAAGAATGTCGTAGAGGAATTTGATCATTCACAGTATACTCGTGCACATTTCAGTTGTATTATCCCCAGGAGCAAAAGCTTTTACATATATTTGACCATAGCACTGGTTGAATTAACACCAAGAGAAGGCAGTTTTTGAATGCTTATTTAAGAAGCAATTTACTGAGAAGCCAGAAGTTGATTCAATTTGACTTTAAATTTATGTTGACTTCAGAGGTATCTGCATGAAAACATCTGAATTTGTTTATCCCTATTTTTCTTCCTAGTATTTCATTAACTGAAATCAGGAGGATGGGGGTAGTAGTGATGGGAACTATTCAGCAGTTGTTTCACTATTGACTCCTACTCACAGATAGTAAATTCTGTAGCATTGTTAATTATACAGCTGTATACTATAGCCAGCATGGATTTTTCACATTCTGCCATGTTGAATTGAAAATACCCTCCACTGTTTCCCATAAGCTCATTTCAAAAGAAAATCTTACAAAACCTATAGTCCTGAACTCAGAAACTCTTGCTTAACCACACTTTGCGTTTTCATGGTGAAACACAAAACAGTCAGAGAGAATCAAGAGTTTAAAGTCTAAAACAAGAGTAAAATAACGCAGACCCCTGTTGGACTTTTTTCTGTCAGTGGTCTCATAATTGATTGAAATTAATTAAAAATCAGCCATGTTCACAGAGTACCTGTAACCCTATTACTGACCTTGCCCCCATACTCTGACCTTCATCTTCTGCAGTTTAAATTTTTAAAAAATGCCTGGCTGGTTTTAAATTAATTTTAAAAAATCAACATTGGAGTCTATGATAGCACAGATATGCTCAGTAAGAACCAACTGTCAGTGTCCTAAAAGCCAGACTAACAGCTGTTTGGCTTGACTAATCAGGGGGTCATACCCACGTCAGACATTTATTCCCCTTTAAACAGTCATGGCTTTCCCGAAAGAATTCTGAGAAGTATAGTTTGTGAATAGTGCTGAGCGTTAGGAGTAGGGTTGCCAGGTGTCCGGTTTTCTCCCAGAGACTCTGGATTTTTGGGGTCCTCTCTGGGTCACCTTAATCTCCGGACTCTCAGCTTTCTTTTAAAACAAATTGAGTTTTTAGGTGGTCTGGTTCACGAGATATACACCAAGATGTCAGCTCCCCCCCCACAATATCTGCTAAATGAGCTCGTATCTGGCTGCTTGAACCCCTTCAGGTTTGTAGCCAATAAGTGTTGACCTCCAGGCAGTATCAAGACCACATTGCAAGGCCTGAAAACTGTTGTTTCATAAATTGAGTGAGTGTATAGTTTTCAGTCTTTTTCTCTCTTGTGTGCAGAAGTTAAACAAGCTTAAATTTTCCTGGGCTGTTGAAGAGGGCAGGGTTTTGAAAACCTTCCCAATCTATCTATGGACTGCCTTCAAGTAGATCTCGACTTACGTCGACACTATGAATAGGGTTTTCATAGTAAGCGGTATTCAGAGGGGGTTTACCATTGCCTCCCTCTGAGGCTGAGAGGCAGTGATTGGCCCAAGGTCACCCAGGGAACTTCATGGCTATGTGGGGATTCAAACCCTTGTAGTCCAACACTCTAACCACTATGCCACATTGGCTCTCAATATAGCTTGTTAGATGTACTTTTTACAACTCAGTCTTAGGTGCTTGTTACTTGTGATCCAGGGCATTGCCCGGCACTTAAAGAACTCTGCCACAGGCTTGTGATAAATATTAAGATGGTAGGTGACTGGGGCTATACTAGCACTTCACTTGTGTGCAACCAACCATTAAGGAAAACGTGCTGTATTTGTACAATACAGCAGTTCCCAGCCTCTGACAACCAGATTTCTCAAGTTGAATAGTCTAGCAGCACACACACTATTTTGAGACCCAAATTTGTTTGTTGAAGAGTGGGTGAAAGGCTGCCATGTAGCAGATGCCATTCTCACCTTTAGGCATCATCATGCTCAGTTTCTGCTGCTGATGTCTTCCAGTTCAGAGACAGATAAAGTGGAAGGAGCTGATTTTGGGGATAGTCTCACTGTATGGTGTTTCAGGAAGTGTCTGGTTCCACTTGGTTTTGAGGCCACACATTGCAATTTGCTTCTGTTTGCACTGGGAGTGGTGAGTTTACCATGTTAGAACCAGATGCCATCCCTCTTCAGAAACCCAGTCTATTACTCCATCCTCCTCTGGATTGTTATCTAAGGCCTTGGTCAGCACAAAATTGTCTGCCTGATCAGATCTTAGAAATCCTCTTGGAGTGATTCACCAAACACATCCTGAGGATTCAAGGTCACAGACAGGCAAATGCAGACTCTGTATTGAAACCTTTGTTATACACGCTTCCACTATTTGATATCTCCTTATTCTGCTGGCTAGCCGTATTGCTAGGATCACAGTGCAACAATAAAGCAGAGTCTAGAAGAAAAATATTTTTAAAAAAGTAAATTATGTCTGCAACAGAGAAAATATCTTAACACAGCTGACATTGCCAGGCTTAAATATGAGGCTCAGGGCAAATGAGGGAATAAAATGAATGAAATGGAACCTGGTATGTAAAAAACATTCAAGGAGAGCCAAAATTCACCTCTCTTTTTCTACTAGCCTTTGCAGTATATCAAGAACCATTACCCCCTTCCTCTTCACTAGTTCCCAGAATTGCTAAATACATCAATATATCTAAACTGGAGGCTACAATCCCATGCACACATACCTGGCAGTAAGTCCCATTGAACACAGTGTCAATTTTTGCTGAGTAGGCATGCATAGCATTACACTATAACTAGCTAAGTGAATTGTTTTGTTTTGTTTTAAAAATGGAAATGGACTGCCTTCAACGTGATCCCGACTTATGGCAACCCTATGAATAGGATTTTCATGGTAAATGGTATTTAGAAGGGGTTTACCATTGTCTCCCTCTGAGGCTGAGAGGCAGTGACTGGCCCAAGGTCACCCAGTGAGCTTCATGGCTGTGTGGGGTTTTGAACCCCGGTCTCCCAGGTAGTAGTCCAGCACCTTAACAAATTTAAATTTTTCCTAAGCTGTTGAAGAGGACAGTGTTTGAAAATCTTCCCAACATGAAGCTTTAATCCAATACTCACTTTTCTGGGAGTAAAACTGCAATGCTAATCCCACATACCCGGAGTGAACCCCACTGAATTCAATAGGATTTATTTTTGGGTAGACATGGTTAGGATTGTGCTGTAAACTAATGGGACTTTTGAATGAACATAGCAAAGAATTGTCTTTGTGTTGTAAATCTGCCTCTCCCCCTCCAATCGTATTTTTAAAGCAATTAGGCAGGGCTTACATAGGTATCACTGCTTTTATTATGTACGAAACTAACAATGGTGCTATTTAAAAAAAAAAAAACGTTCTGCAATGACCAACTGGTTTTGATAATAAACTATTATATGGGGTGTATGTATTTTTACATCTACTCAGAAGTAAGTCCTATTGAGTTCTATGGTGCTTAGTAAGTATGTTTAGAATTGCAGCCTTCGGGGCATCCATCTTTACTCTTTGAGTGCTCCCATCTAACACCTCCACGACACTAGGCTCCTTTCTTCCTACAATGGCCTTCTGGTGACTTGCCTGGCCTGAGGGCACTTAAACCCTTTTTGCCAGAAGCAAGTAGGCTAGATTAAATGTTCCCTACCCAGGCTCCATCTTTTAGCTAAGATTTCTTAATTTCCAATCAGAGAAATGTTTTTGTTTGAATTGTATGCTCCAAGCAACTGTGGTTGATGCTTAATGTATCATGCTTAATGACATCACTCGAGCTTGCCCCTGTGACATCACTCGGGCCCACCCATGACATCACTCGGGCCTGCCCCTCTGACATCACTAGGGCCTGCCCCTGAAATCTCAGGGTTTGGGATGTTCTGAGCTGGCAACCCTAGTTAGGAGATCCTTCTTCCCCTCGATAAGTTACAATTCCCAGAGTTCTCTGAGAAGAAGGACTGACTGTTAAATCTGTCTTCCCAAAGAATTCTGGAGATTGTACCTCTGTGAGGAGAATGGGGAGACTCCTAGTAACTCTCAGCACCCTTCACAAACTACACTTCCCAGGATTCTTTCAGGAAAGCCATGACTGTTTGAATGTCTGGTGTCGATGTTGCCAGGGACAGTTTTGGTTTAAATTTGGGTGGGAGACTATATGTGTCTGCTGTAGAATAAAAAGTTGGGGGAGGGGCAGGAGGCACATGTTACCAAATTCTTCCAAGCTAAACAGGTAGTGGATTGGACTGTGAAAGACCACCCCAAAACGTGTGTGCATTTTTACACATTTGTAGGGCAGTACAATATCTCAGAGAGGAGACCAGGTCTCCTGTTCCCCTGGTGCATTCACTATAGCTGCCCAATTTCCCTGCTTTCTAAAGTGTGATAGAAATATCTGTTGTCTATAGGTATGTTCTTAAACCACAAGGGTTTCTTGCCTATTCGTGATTAATAGTCATAGCATTCTATTTTAACATGCATCAGTCAGACCAACTCAATTTGCTGTACAAATTGGGATGTCTACTTTAGTAGCTGTCGTGTTTGTATCTTGCATAGTTTGCCCCAATAGAAATGTGCCTGACTGAATAATCTGTCCTGCATGCAGCATATAAATAAAAACTTAAATTATCCACTGGTGTAGAATGTTATATGCAATACAGGAAGCAGAGCAGAATAATAAACCAGTCTATGGCATTATCATTACAGCCCAGGCAATTTTGGCTCTTGACATCATTCAGCAAGGATCAAATGGACCCAAAACAACCTTGTGAGAAGACAGTATTTAACTTCAGTTTCAGTGCTGTATAGTTTTGGAAACATTTATCCACCAGACAAATCTCGTATGGCTCATAGAGCTCAAATGAAAGGGCATTCATGCAGAACCATGAAGGTACAGTGGGAAGGGCTCCTTCTACTCGGTTTCTTTGAGTCACATTTATTCAAAACCTTGGCTGTGCCTTGCCTTCACATACAAGCATCCTAAGGTCATGGTTCTCAAAGTATGAGTGGGCCTCCCTATGGAGACACAGGCTATTATTAGGATACACAGAAGATAAAAATAAAAGAGGATAACAAAAAGTGAGGTACTGGTAGAGTTGTATGAAAAGGGAAGGAAAAACAGGAAGATTACAAATAAAGCATCTAAAAAAATAGGACACATATAAAATAAAAATATATATCTATAACTTAAAACTATTACTAGGACCCTTCAGTAAGGAAATCAACTTACCCTCAAACGCATGACAATTAATTATTTTATGTTCATCGCCCAGAGAGCTATCGCTAGTCGGGCGGTATATAAATTTAATAAATAAATAAATAAATAAATAAATTCCCAGTGTCAAAAGTTAGATTTGTATTCATTAAAGTCGCAATCAAATGGATACCTACACATACAGGCGCTGCATTCAGACATGGGGTTTGCTGTGTTAGTTTTACTGATTATATTGGTAGTGCTTCTGTCCTACGGTTGCCATAAAGCAGTTCCACAAATCAGGGCAAGCCAATTTGCATATTATGCAAATTATATTCTAATTATGCAAATTAAGCCTATTGATGGTTGCATTGTCTAGTTGTGTTTTTTCTTTTGTGCCTAGTAATTATTACCAAGAACTGGGGGAGGACGTGAGGAACCTTTTTTTAAAAAAAAAACCTTACATTTTCAGCCTTAAATGCCTAGACCCTAGTTTCCAACACTTTGGAATATATATATAAACACAGTCAGTCAATTAAAAGCAATATTGTGACCAAGATGTTGTCTTAGCAACAATTAGAATGCTACAATGAAATGAACTCTACAACCTGTAATGCTGATAGAAATAAAGATTTCAGTATTATCAATTCTATCAATAATCTTCTCTAATCAGCTTCAAAGCAAGCAGTGCTGTCATAGAATTCTTTCTAATACGACTATACTCCTGCATAAGTTTGAAGTACCTGAAGACACCCAAGCTTATGCTTATGCTGAGCAATAAATTGAAGATCAGCAAGTAAATAGAAATGATATATTCTATATTTAGAGTTTTTAATATACCACTAGAAAGAACAGAACCTCAGTGTGCAGCAAGGTTTGCCTGAACTTCAGAGTATTTTGAGCATACAATGTATATGGAGCCCTGCCAAAAATAGTAGTAGTAGTAAAAATATTTATATGCTACTTTTCAACAAAAAGTTCCCAAAAGTGGTTCACATAGCAAAATATATAATGTTTGAGATTTGGCTATATAAAAGAAGATACCTACAAACCAATCATTTTCATTTCAAAATTTAAATAAAGGAAATTCTCCCCAATCCTTGCAAAAACAAGAATTGGGCTTTGAGTATGTGCAATAGTAACATAGAAAATGAATCCTCTAAATATGTGCTAAGGGCATTCTACAGCACTAAATTTTAAGTCTGCCTCTATTAATTTGGCATTAGGAATAAGGGATATCAGCCACTGCCAGGGAGCAGACATGTAGCACCAACAGCAAAATATATCACATAGTAAGTAAGCAAATAACTTTTCCCAAGCTGGTGAGTGTGGGATGGATTGTTCCATTCCTATTGGTCTTAAGGGGGGAAAGGTTGCATCCCCCACTGCACTGAATATATAGAGAGTGTGTATGTATATATGTATACGTGTGAGCGTACACACACGCATGCGCGCACACACACATATCCCTGGGGAGGAAATGAAGTAGGGTGATCTTTGGTGGGGAGATGCCTGCCAGTCATTTTGAAGAAGATAATATATTAAAAAAATACTTTTTAGCCTTTTCTGAATTGCTGAACAGAGGTTCTGCCTGGAAATTGGATGAACGAGCCTGCATTCCAATGCAACTTTTCTTGGGAGTCAGCACCAATTAACAAGGTGGGGACAGGGCTGAGAAATGCAAATGCTAATTCCTCAGCCCTTTCTAAAGAGAAGCTTGCTTTTATATTTGTGTTTTGGGGGGAGGGAGCATTTGGTGGATTCAAACCCCTTTATTTCATCCTCCATGATGGCAGGCAGACCCTCCCATTGCATTCACAACTTAAGACACATACCCTGAGACAAAGAGGCAATTGAGATGAAGGCTGCTTCTCCTTGCTGACTCAAACAGAAAGTCCAAGGATAAGGGGTGGACGCTGCATGTATTGGTCAAGGGAGCATGTGCAGGTTTCTAAACTCTTAGCTTCTGCATACGCAGCAGGCAGGCAGACTAAAATTCTTGATTTTCTCAGGACACTTGTGGTGTCCCTCATTGGCTAACATCAATGGAAGGCAGAATTTCTCACAAAATAGGCAGGAAACTGCCTCCACATTTTGCCTTGTATCTGTGGATCCACAAGGGCTAGAGATCTTTTAAAAAAAAAGAAACGAAAAGAAAGCTGGGAATCTGGGTCACCTAATTGGCTATGTGGGGACCAGGCAGCATGGCTAGAATCTGTGTAAAACCCAGCTAACCAGGCAATATGGCAATCCTGTTCTGCCCTGAATTCTAAGGCCACATTCACACCATACATTTATTCCACTGTTATTTCACTTTTATATAGTCATGGTTTCCTCCCAAAGAATTGTGGGAAGTGTAGTTTATGAAGGTTCCTGAGAGTTGTTAGGTGACTCCAATTGTCTCACGGAGCTATGATTGTCAGAGTGGTTTAGCAGTCAGTCCCTCTTCTCAAAGAACAACAATGAACTATGAACATCATTGGACTTGTCACCAATACAGTAGGTTTCTACTAATGTTCTCCCATGAGTTCTGTTCTCCCATGATTTCCCGCATGAAAACAGCAGGAAAGAAGTGTATGCCAGTATACCACCCCAAATTTTGTCATTTCACTCCTGCAATTTCCTGGGTTAATGGAGTTGAAAATGGATTTTGTTCTGGATCCAATTAACATGGAAATGAGTGCAAACCTTCTACTATATTCTGCTAGATTTCCAAAAGTGGCTATTATGTCATGTGAAAGATCAAATAAATTGCAGAAATAATCAGGTAAGGAAACTTCCAGAAAACATAATAGCTGTCTGAATACAGCTGGGGTTTCTGGAAAACACCTGAAACTTACACATGAACAAGAGATTCCCATTTACATAACTGTCAGGAAGAGCTTTGTCTGTTCAGTAGTAATGCAGAGTAATGAAGAGATTTACTTGAAATACACCTCTTATGTTTATTTTATTTATTTATTTATTTGTTTGTTTGTTTATTTATTAGATTTATATCCTGCCCCACATCCTTTCTTCCTGTAAGAGCCCATATGTTCCACAGAGCTCTATATCATGCTAATCAACTTAATATTTTGGTCAACAATACAGCACTACTTTGATTGTTTGCAATAAATAAAATTATTTCATGGAGATTCCAGTTTCTTTTTTATAGCGTTAAAGTATATTGATCAGCATGTATTAATACAGAAAAAAATATTTCAGCATAAAAGCTGTATATTGTATGGTGAAATATGCTTTAAAAGTATTCAAATAGCTCTTTTAAGAAACACTAATTACTGTAGGAACCTACAAAATTAATTATATTTAGAAAATGTTTTAACCACCTAATTAAGATATTTAAGCCATTGTTACAACATTTTATGCAATGAAAACTGCAGCATATTTGTTTCCTTGGAAACAAAGCCTTTCACCTTCCTTGCACAGAACCTTAACCAAAAGAGAAATTAATTAGGGCCAAGGTTTAGTTATTTTAAGCCAGAAAAATCATAACATACAACTATATTTTTATTATTATTGGGACTTTAAAAAGCACTTTTATCTAACTTATTGAATCAATAAAATATTCACATAATCTAAAACAAGCAACTGAATTAAACACATATATACTGTTTGACTGAATGACTATAGTTTATTTATATTTTAGTATTCTTTTCAAATATGAATAATGAAATGATAAAGCAGTGAGATACATGTGGAATCATATTTAAATACCTCAGTTTTTCCAATCTTCATTAATCACAAGAAATATTTATATGAAAAAGTAAATTGTGCTAGTTACTATTCTAAAGGTAATTAAGGAGAACCTACTTCACTGTATGCACTCATACACTTGAACAGAAAGAGCAGAACTATACACACACTTCTGCGAAAATACACATTTAAATATATTCTTTAGTCTCTATTTATTGCTTGAAAGATAATGGAAGATGTGGTGAACCTCTAGGAATCTTGCTTGTATTGTATTAGCAAGATGGTGACCATCTTGGATGTAGGGTTTCCAGTGTGCCTTACCTTTGTGAAAGGCCAAAACACTAGGTCTTTTGGACTAAGTTGCCTAGATGTCCACTGAAGTAATAGTATGCCTTCCTTGCTACCAGGTTGGTAGTTTACCCTGCTTTCAAGACTTCAGATCCCTAGATCAGAGCATTGCTAGAAATATGCCCTGAATCTTTTTCTAAGTGCCCCAATTGTTTCTGGGTAGGTAATGAAATCAGGGAAAATTTAATTGGAGGGAGGTGACCAAGGATTATATTCAATATTGTGCTAAGTTATAGTTCTTTCAGCTCAAGGATTTCTTCTTGTGCAACGGGACTTCCCCCTCCTCTCACACCCTCCAATCTGTTCTAGCGGCTCCCCCAACCCCCCAGAGCAGATTTGGGGAAGGTGTGGGGTATGGGAGACGGAAGAGAAAGGGGAAAGTCCAATTGTACAAATGGAAATCTTGGCTCTAACAGGATGTTAGTTGAATATTGCCCTTTGATTATTTTGGTAGGATATTAATTTAATTTGGGGAAATAAATTCATGTAAAATAACTACCTAGACATTATTGGTGGGAAATTAATGGGAAGTAACTGAAAGGAAATTGAATTCATTTGCAGTAGGTTCTGATGAAAGTTGGGTTTAAATTATTTAAAGAGGAATTGATCTGGAATGAGGTGCAAATTAACTGAACAACCTAGCTGGGATGATTTAGATGGGAAATTCATTGTCTTGTGTTACATTTAAATCTGCATCTGTACGTATAAATCAGCATTTGCAAATTTTATGCAAATTGTGAGGCCATGCACCAGAACTTTTAGGTACTAAGCAACACCCCTGCCATAGATAAAAACATTTGTTGTGCCTTTTGACATTAACCTTTTACCTCAACCTATCCAAATAAATACAAAATTAGTTTAATTATTTTGCCCCAGCAGGTCCTCAACGTTTCTGTATAACTCTGGAAACATATTATGCCAAACTAATTTTTTTATAATTAAGCCCCAGCATTATGTTTTCGATGTTTGTTTAAAACTATTCTTTTCTCCCAAGGCCTTCCCAAGCTAGTCTATTTTATTTCTGAAATTTGTAATCATTTTGATATCATTTTATGATCTGTGTTGTGTTTTATATTCTATTTCTGTAAATCAGGTATTTTCTGAATGTAGAGTGATTTATAAATCCTGAAATAAATAACAAAAATAATAGGCTGTCTGAGAGCCTACCTGTCCCTGCTCAGTGCTGACATGAGAGCAGGACCTATCAGGGTATGGAAGCCTTAGGGGGTTCTCCAGCATTGGGATCCACAAGCAAAGCAGAAATATTTCAGTTATTTGGTAGTGTTGATTGAGGATGGAATTACATATTGCATGGCAAACATGATCTCCCTCTTGCAATGTAAAGCGGTTGAGGGTTGGGGGCAGCATTTATGTGGAGAATCGGCTTAACCCTTTGCCTTCCCAATTATTCACCCTGCAAATACCCCAAGTCATTGTAACCTACCTTTGCTTCCTAGTCATTTAAACCCACCCAAACTTTAACTCTAAAGGAAAGCCCAAACTAAATTCCAACGAAGTTCATTAACCCAAAAATTGCATGTTGAAAAGGGCTGTGGCTGTAGGAGTGGGACTTTAATTGCTTTAAAAATGTTAAGTGAATCTCCTCCTCCTCTCCTAAGAGATTCTGAAAATATTTTCTGCTGAGATCCACATTCAATCATATAAGGTAATGTCAACAAATCTATTATATAGTTCCCAATATTTGTTTTGATTTGTAATCCACTGAAGATGGGTTATAACAATTGTTCACAAACCACTTATTTTTTCTATAAAATAAAATGTTTATGGGTAAATATTTATGTGTCCTGTTTATATATAGCTAATTATTTATCTGTATTAATGAACCATGTAATGACAAAGCACAAAAGTGTATTTAGAAATGGGGTTGCTGTTGTTGTTGTTGTTGATGCTGCTGCTACAAGGTTTAGTTTTACAGTAGGGCCCCGTGTGACGTCCTTCCCCAGCACCACCAGTGAAGCTCTCACTTGTGGCTACCAGCAGACAGGAACGTCAGGTTTTCCTCTTACCCTTTTCAGCTCTAGCACAGATTCAACTAATCCCACTGCTAGGCAGCACTACCAGTCACTTTCTGTAACCCAAACTCCCAGAGACTTTGCCTAAGTCTCTCTATAGCTTGTTACTTTGTGACTGTGTGCCTATGCTGTTCCCAACCCCCTTGTATCTTTATATTTAAAGCATACAACTATGGGTTGCTCTGGATACGTGACTTGTTACAATCTCTCCCTTTACCGCTGCCACCATTAGATACAGTTTCTGTTCAGCCTTGGTAATTACCTTGCCCTCCCTTCTGGTCTGTATATTCCCTCAGCCAAGGATCAGGCCTTTGGTAAACCAAATAAGTATTTATTAAATATCAGAAATAACAAGATTACTTAAGGAATGTTTCACAAGCGTATGGTTTCATCTATATTCTGTTAGGTACTTAACTTCTTACTAATTGCCTCAGAACTCCGACTCACTCTCCACACCACCTCTCAATTCACCACCTCCCTGACACCTTCAAAACACCACCTCCTCGATTCAACTGTCATTCTTCCATTTATACTCCCAGCCATTCAAACGCTCAGCCAATCATCCAGCATTCTACTGCTCATGTACTCCCCCCTCCTCTTTCACTCCACTTACCATATGTCTTCTATATAAACAGCACTTACCATATTTACAATATAAGCAGGAACATCACACCCCGCTTTACGGCAGCCTGCTTTTCAGCATTCCGCTAATATGGCGGCTTTCAATTAGAGTAAGGCCCCACTCATATGGCGCTTCTTCCGCTTTTACAGCATTTTTCAGGCATTGGGAGCCATTTTATTGATGGAGTTCCGCTTTTTGGCGGGTTTTGCTTTTTGGCGGGGGTCTGGAATGTAACCCACTGTATGAGTGGGGCCCTACTGTATTTTGTTTTAGCTGCTGGTGATTATTGGGTTATTTGAATAAAGTTCTTTTTGGTGTTGAATAAATGTTTTGGAGTGATGAAGATTTATCTTCACATCTATTTAGATAACCATTTATACTGCTGAAGTTTAGTTTAGTAACAAATGAAATGGTTTTAAATAGAAGGAAATAAGCCAATGTCTTGTTTTCTCGAATGGAGAGCTGCTTGCCATGTGAAGTACATCAATTTCAGACATCCATGCTGTTAGTTGTATCTTCAAACCTGAATTAGGTCTGTTGATGAATGCTAAAGTGCCTAAGGCAGTACAGTATACTAGAGTGAGATCCTTCACTATTGGAGGTGACAAGCCAACCAGAGACACCAAGATGTCCTGATGAACAGGTAATCAGAAAATTTTTTTGAGTACCCAAAATGCTACCTGCACATAAACCCTGTAATCAAATTACCTGCTTCTGAAGCTGCTGTGAAAGTACTTCCACCTAGGCTGAAGATAGCTTAATTTTAAATTTTGAGTTTGATCATCTTAAAGAGATAAATGTTCAGTAAAGGATTCACTAGATCCCTGAAGCATCTGTCCATCTCCTCACAAAGAAATTTCCTCCAAGTGCACACTGATGCTCCATTATATGCAGAGGAACACATAAGCATACTGGATTTCAGCAGTGTCTTTACAACCCAGAATTGTTTGTGTGTCTAAAGGAAAGCATGTACTTTGGTAAAAAAAAAAGGGCAAGAAAGAAGCAGGACACTATGTGTCTATGCTGTATTCGAACAACATGAAGATACTATTTTTTGGAACAAAAAAAATTCTAAACATTCAAAAGGACTTGTGAAATCTTGTTTAAATTGCCAGTCTTCAAACAGAATGAATTCATGCTCAAACAGGTGCAGTGAAGGGCCACAAGACAGATTACTAGAGTGGCTTATCCCTGGGCAGTGTGTGTGTCTATGTGTGTGTGTCTGTACATACACACACACATGTGAGAAAGAACGAAGCTTAAGAGGAATATGATTAGAATCTAGCAATACATTGGGACTGGCTACACAAGCGCATTGCTGCCATCAACCAAGATGGTGGCAGAGGCTTCAGCCCCTTAGGAAAACCTCGGCTGCCATCTTGATTGATAGTAAACCTGCGCACACAGTGCGCACAGCTGCAAAAACAGCAGAGAGAAAGGTAGGTTAAGTGGGGGAATGGCAGGCGGCTCTGAAGCTCCTGCCCTGCTATCCATGGCAGCAATCCTGCAGCGGATTACAGAAGGGGAGTGCAGGGGCCCTTGCAGCCCCAGCGGCCCTCGGCCAGTGCCCCACCTGGCTGCCCTTTAGAACTGGCACTGATCATTACAATAATAGCTAGAGCAGATATACATGTACTTCAGAAAGCATCTTCATTCCAGATGAATACTGAATACAGTGTCCAAAGATACTCTGTGCAGCTACACACTACACGTGCACTCCTTAGCTGTACATTTGCAGATAAAATGAAGCAGATAAAATGAAGATTCAGCCTCAGGACTACCAGTTGCTTAGCAATCTGTATGCAAGTACAGATAACAAACTACAAAGAATACAACACACACTACAAGAATTGAAAGCTCTTATTTGGGTTACATTACAAACAGTGGGGAAAAGATCCCAATTTACTCACAAATAAATAATATAACAATGTGATAACTGGTGGTGGGAGAAACCCAATTCTATTCACTACGAACAGTTCACTATTTTTAAACATGAATGGTTTCACAATAAAGAAAGCTTGATGTATACATTTGTGGAAACCTTACACAATCCCACACAGGTCTCTTTACTGGCAAGTGAGAAGGATGTAGGAAGTACAGGCAAAACACTGAAATTGTTCCACATACAGGTCCAAAATTAGATTGGATTCCAAGCAAACAAAAGCTATAAAATCCCACTATTACCATGCTGATGATATGACAAAAAGAGTGGTGTATATACCTTCAGAAATAATGAATCTAGGACAGCTTTCTTAAGACAGCAATAAATTATAGTGTATACGCAGAACATATACGGAAAACGGGATTGGATCAAGATGAAGGAGATGTGAAAATTGGAGGGAGAAATATCAATAATTTAAGATACGCAGATGATACCATACTACTAGCAGAAACCAGTAATGATTTGAAACGAATGCTGATGAAAGTTAAAGAGGAAAACACAAAAGCAGGACTACAGCTGAACGTCAAGAAGACTAAAGTGATGACAACAGAAGACTTACGTACCTTTAAAGCTGACAATGAGGATGCTGAATTTGTGAAGGATTATCAATACCTCGGCACAGTCATTAACCAAAATGGAGACCATAATCAAGAAATCAGAAGAAGGCTAGGACTGTGGAGGGCAGCTGTGAGAGAACTAGAAAAGGTCCTCAAACGCAAAGATGTATCACTGAACACTAAAGTCAGGTTGATTCAGACCATGGTATTCCCAATCTCTATGTATGGATGTGAAAGTTGGACAGTGAAAAAAGTGGATAAGAGAAAAATCAACTCATTTGAAATGTGGTGCTGGAGGAGAACTTTGTGCATACTATGGACTGCAAAAAAGACAAATAATTGGGTGTTAGAACAAATTAAACCACAACTGTCACTAGAAGCTAAAATGATGAAACTGAGGTTATCATACCTTGGACACATCATGAGAAGACATGTTTCACTAGAAAAGACAATAATGCTGGGAAAAACAGAAGGGAGTAGAAAAAGAGGAAGGCCAAAGAAGAGATTGATTGATTCCATAAAGGAAGCCACAGACCTGAACTTACAAGATCTAAACAGGGCGGTTCACAACAGATGCTCTTGGACGTCACTGATTCATAGGGTCACCATAAGTCATAATCGACTTGAAGGCACATAACAATAACAACAAATGACACAGACAAGACCATACCTTTGTACTTCATGCTAAATTGCCCCCACACAAAGAAGACTCGTGACACCAAACTGGTATAATGTTATATTTATTAAAATATAACATCCTAAATCCAATGCAATACAGCCAATTATTCAAATCTATATCTTTTCGGGCAGGTGAGGCTAAACCTAACAACGAGGGATTACACCCTCACCTTCTTAAGGCATCACTTCTCATCATCACGTGACTCCATAGTCAAGGACGTGGGTGAATTCCTCCCTCCTTGCTCTTGGAGCCAGCTGTGTGGTTCCAACCTCCACACCATGGCCCCGCCGTACAGGCGTTCACCATGATGCGCAAGCAGGTCCCACAAGGACACAACACAGATCCCCACCGGACACAAAGCCCTGATGGTTCCCTAGGAAGTGCCCCTTTTTCATGATGCCTTAACCACCTAATTTTAACCCCCATATACCTCACCTGCCCGAATTCTATGCCACAAGAGGGGACCGCTCCAGTGTCCACATTTTGCAGGTCACTAATGCTGGTTATAATCCCTCTTCACCAATAAGGTCCACATTCAGGATTATTTAATGCAAGTGAATTACTCTTGCTTGCCCCCATTTTCATTTGCAACCTCCAGATGACTGAACCACATGATATAGGATCCCAGGAATTCTTTCCCCAGTGATGCTTCAAGCCTGCAGAATAGTCTGCAGAATAGAAGCAAGGCAATTCAACTGCATATATTTTCAATACATGCCAACTTGCGGAGGCATCAAAAGTTCCAGAACATGGGGAGATCATGGAAAGCATAAAGAAAGTGATCTGAATAACACTCTTTCTAGATAAGAATTGGAGGGAAAGACCTTACCTTGTTCATTTTCTTTTTCATTTGTCAGTCTAGGTCTATGCAGACCCCAATTATTTTAAGGAGCAATTATTTCAATTAATTTGGCATGTTTAACTTTGCATAAGATCACATGGTGATGCTAAAAACAAACAAACCCTAAGCACAATTACTTGGAATTATTCAGATTTACTTCTGAATAAACATGGCTAGCACAGGTTACAGCTAGATCTAAGCTTTCTCTGTGATGAGACTCATTGTTTCTCCTTTCTTAGTTTATAACAGAGGTGTCCAACAGTCTTTTCATACTTGGCAAAATTGTGGCGAACGTGTTAACATTTTCGCCACATGACAAAAAAGTTTTTTAATTGTGTTTTTGACGGTAGAAAAATACACAGTAATGTTTTGAATTATTTGTTGATAGAATAGTGAAAAATCTGACATCTTTTCATTAGGTAGTGCAGGGAAATCAGGCATACAATCAGTTAGACTACATTTCAACTTTGCCTGAAAATTTTCATCCAATGTCTGTGACCTATATTTTGGTTTTACCATTTTTGCTAAAGAAAAAGTTGATTCATGGAGCCATGTTGAACTAAAATTGGAAACAGTTTTGGAATAAGTGTATTTAGAACTGTGAACTCATTTTTATTTAAAACACAAGTCCACATCATAACAACTGTTGACTGTTTTGAAGTAAAATCACATCCATCTCGAAAAAGTGCCTCTCCAAAGAAAGAAGTCTCACAAGCTCTTGAGATAGTTGAGAACTCTACATGTCAAGGTGAAATGAATCTTGCATGAATTCTGTATTTTTCAAAATTGGAAAAGTGTATAGGACCCAAGGATGAATCTGTGAGTGTTAGACATGGAGGGTGGACCCTTTTTTAAAACTGGTACATGTATATAATAATTTTAGTTAACAATTTATTTTTAATAAATAGGTGGTAGAAGTAAAGCACCAATTGGCCACAGATCAATGGCTATTTTGCCACATGTGGTAAGTAGCGACCATGTTGGACACCAATGGTTTATAAAAATCTGATTACTTACAGATGCTTATAAGCTGCTTGCAATCACCGCAGAGGAGACCACCAAAGTCAGTAGCGTGATCAATAGTTATGAGTGGTTTCCCCAGATAGTTAGTTTACAGAAACAGAAAGCTGAGACTTCATTGCCATTGCAAAAGCCAGCTCAAAATCTCTAAACAGTTTCCTTAAGCCTTCCATCCCCAACCCCTGCCAATTCCAGGTGAAGCTCTACAATGGCTGGCTTTGCTTTCTATTCACAGTCAGCAAATTCCTTCCTTTTACTGTCTATCCCCCAGTTCATCATACATATTGGAAGTGTTTTCATTGGGATATTGTTTCTGTGTTGTCTTCAGCTGTTTATGTTATGTAGAAACTCACTACAAACTGAGTTAATGGTCAACAAACTTTGTTTCTGATGAGGCCTGGAAGCCTGCATAGAATGGCAACCAACCTCTCCAGCCAGGCTATACCTCTGAGTCCAGGAGCTAGCATCCTGAGTCATAGCTGTTTCTCTTAATGGGCCACGTGCCAGATATTATAGTTGATATTACATCCCCCACTTCAATAAACATTAAATGAAAATCTCTCTAGATGTTTCCAATGGGGAAGCAGCAATAGGGCTAAGTAATTGCTTCAGCTGTGTGATGTAGTCCTTCCACATTTTGGATTTGAATTTTCTTCCATACCTTGAGTGGGTGTTGCTCATACTTGCCTCTCGAGTCATGTGATGACAGTTCTTCTTTCTTCTCTTGTACCATTACTTCTCCCTGGCTATTGGATGGCCTTGCTGTGGTGCCCAATTTGGTTATGGGTTCCTCCTTCTCAGCTGTATCTTTTGTCTTGCCTGTTTCAGCTGCATCAGATCATAGATTCATAGAATAGTAGAGTTGGAAGGGGCCTATAAAGCCATTGAGTCCAACTCCCTGCTCAATGCAAGAATCCAACTTAAAGAATATCCAACAGGTGGCTGTCCAGCTGCAGGAGTGAGTCCTGGAGCAAGTCTTAGGTGCCTGTGATTTTGCCTTGGTCCAATTTCCATTTGACCTGGGATATCCTAAAGTCTCTGTTATCGTTCCAGGGTGCCATTGCCCATCTTGGCTTTGTATGATTGCATTTGCATTTCTGGGAAGTAGTCTTAGTGTTTTGGCTCTTTTATCAAGTGGAATTTCTGTTTTCTTTCCCATAAATCCAGGTTTGTTTCACCTGGTGATGATCTGTTGCTTTTGGGTTTAGCGGGCATCTGGTTTTGAGCCTTCTGCTCGTTAACATTTGAGCAAGCAAGTATCCTGATTCCATGGGTGTGTTGTGATAGTTCAATAACTCAGTATATAGATCTTGTCCATCTTCCTTGGCTTTAGTTAGTATCTGCTTTGGTATTTGTACATATTTCTCTGCCAGACCATTAGATTGTGCATAGTATGGACTGCTGGTAGTGTGAATAAAACCTGGTCTTTTGCAGTTCTGCAGAATTCTTCAGATGTATATTCGAGTCTATTGTCAGAGAATAATTAATAACAAATGCCATACCTTGAGAGTGATGTCTTTGTCTGATTTATTACATCACTAGATGAGATATTTTTCAGTTCAGTCACTTCAAAGAAGTGGCTGTAATAATCAATTATTAGCAAGTAATGCTTTCCTTTCAGTTCAAATAGATCTGTAGCCAGTTGCTGCCAGGCTCTCCTGAGCACCTCCCTAGTTATCATGGGTTCTTTGCAGTTTTATTTTTGGTGTTTTGCACAAAGGCCAAGCTTTTAACTATATCTTCTATTTGTGCAATCATGCTATGCCAGTAAAAAGTGTCTCTTGCTCTTCTCTTGCACAATACTGTCCCAAGATGTCCTTCATGGGCTCTTTCTAGCATCTCTGCATGCATTGCCTTTGGGATCACAATCCTCTCCTTTCAAAATCAGACCATTTTCTACTGTTAGTTCTGTATTACCATTCCAGAATTCTCTTATGGCCAATGGAACTTGATGCCTGTGGGTAGGCCATCCTATATTTAAGATTTTTTAAGACAGGAATTACCTCATCTCTCTCTGTTTTCAGCACAATTTCTTCCAGTTTGTTTCTGATTGCAGGAAGGTGTTGCAACATCATGTGCACCTGCTTTTCTAGTAGTCCTAGTAATACTGTTCCCAATTCTTTCAGAGGCGTAATGGGATAACTGTTTATGAGGAGGCTTGGGAAGGAGGAACATGGGTGATGTCACCCCAATTTCAGTGATCATGGGTAGGGGGAGGTATAGCCATGGGGAGGCAATGGGCTACCATGCAAGACAAGGGCAAAGCTATCTACGCCTTGTTCCTCGCTCCCACTCCTCCCATGGAGGGTCCTGGTTGCTTATCTGCTGTGCCCTCTGCTCTGTGTGTGCTGTTGTTTAACACCAGATAGGTACACAATAAGACCACACTCATCCATGATTTGATCATGGGTGAGGGTGCCGATTTGGTTTGCATTACTGAGACCTGGGTGGGTGAGCTGGGAGGAGTTAATTTGACCCAACTTTGCCCACCTGAATACTCGGTGCAACACCGACACTAGGTGCAGGGATGGGGGGAGGAGTTACTGTGGTCTACAGCACTTCCACCTCTGTCATCAGGAAACCACTCTGTCTTGGACCTGGCTGTGAGGGCCTGCACCTGGTGCCAGGCCAAGGAGACAGTAAACTTGGGTTGATGCCGGTGTACTGTCCACCCTACTGCTCAGCAGCTTCTCTGACTGAGCTGTTGAAGGCTGTTGCAGCTGTTACATTGGAGGAGCCCAGAACAATAGTCCTGGGTGATTTCAATGTCCATGCTGAAGCTGTCTCTAGCGTTCTGTTCGGGACTTCATGGCCACTATGATATCCATGGTACTGCCACTGGTCCAACACATAGGACAGGACACATCCTCAATTGGGTTTTTGATGCAAATGGAGCAAAGGGTGGTCTGGAGATGGGTGGGGTAGATGTCACCTCATTGTCATGGTCAGACTACTTCCTGGTGAAGTTTAGACTTACAGCCCCAATCCTCCCCTGCAGAGGTAGTGGACAGATTAAGATGGTCCACCCCCTGAGACTAATGGAATCCACTGGATTCCTGAATGTCCTGGGGGAGTTTCCGGTAGATACAGCGGGTGACCCTGTTGAAGCCCTTGTTACACTGTAGAACAACGGGATGCATCAGGCTCTTAACACAGTTGCCCCTGAACACCTTCTCAGGCATTGTGGAGCCTGGTTTGCACTTTGGTACACCAGTGAACTAAGGGCAATGAAACAGACTGGATGATGGCTAGAGCGCAAGTGGCGAAAGACAGGCTATGAGGCTGATCGGGTATGAATAAAACACAATAACTGCGCCTACTATGTGGCAGTGAGGGCGTTGAAGGCCTACTTCTCTACATCCATCACATCTTCATGTAGCTTCCAGTTGAGCTTTTTTGTATTGTCAGAGGTTTGTTAACATCAGCCTCAGGAAATGGTGTTTCAGACCCTTCAGAAGCCCATTGTGAATTGTTGCAAGGCACTCTGAGGGTAAAGTTGGTCATCTCCACAGTAATGCCCCATCTATATCAACTGTAGTCCCCAGTGAGGTGCCCACTGCAATGTCTGCTGCAACTTCTTGGGGTCAGTTTCAGCTGATAAGGCCTGATGACGTGGACAAGGTGCTTGCGATGATGTGGCCAACAACATGCCCTCTTGACCCTTGTCCTTCTTAAAACTTGCCGAGGGGGTATTACCGAGTGGATCCAGGGTGTGGTCAACACATCTTTGAGAGGGAGTGGTTCCAGCCACCCTGAAAGAGGCAATGATCCGACAGCTCCTGAAAAAGCCTACTTGGACCCAGTGGTTTGTGACAACTACCGCTAAGTCGCAAATACTCCCTTTCTAGGCAAGGTGATTGAGAGGGTTGTGGTGCAGCAATTGCATGCACTCTTGATGAAACAGACTATCTTGACCCATTCCAATCTGGGTTCAGGCCTGGTTATGGGGCTGACCCATTCCAATCTGGGTTCAGGCCTGGTTATGGGGCTGAATCGGCCTTGGTTGCCTTGATGGATGACCTTGATCGGGAGAAAGACAGGGGGAGTGCAACCCTGTTATTCTTACTTGATCTCTCAGTGGCTTTTGATACCATGACCATGGTATCCTTCTGAGCCAATTTGGTGAGATGAGCATCAGCAGCACTATTTTACAGTGGTTCTATCTCCAGATAGAATCTCCAGAATTAGTTTCAGGGAATACCATTTGGTGATTGTCTTTTGGCCCCCTGGCAGTTGTGCTGTAGGGTGTCGCAGGGTACCACCTTGTCCCCAATGCTGTTTAACATCTATATGAAGCCCTTGGGAGCAGTCATCAGGAGATTTGGGGTGAGATATCAGCAGAATGCTGATGATACCCACATCTGTTTCTCTGTAACATCTGAATCAGGAGAGTCCATGCAAGCCCTAGACCAATGCCTGGACTCAGTAGTAGGCTGGATGAGGGACAGTGAACAGAGTCTGAATCCTAGCAAGACAGAGGCACTGTGGTTCTCAAATTCAGATAATTGTTCAGTTGCCTGCTTTGGATAGCGTCTTGCTCCCTCTGAAAGAGCAGGTTCATACTCTGGGGGTTCTCCTGGATCCATCGTTGTTGCTAGAGGCAAAGGAGACCTCAGTGGCTAGGAGTGCCTTTTACCAGCTTTGGCTAGTAAGACAGCTGCAGCCATTTCTGGACTGGGATAGCCTGACCAATGTTGTCCATGCAGTGGTAACCTCCAGGCTGGATTACTATAATGTGCTCTAGTGGGACTGTCTTTGAAGTTGGTCTGGAAGCTGCAGCTGGTGCAAAATGTGGCTGCACGACTGCTCATTTGGATAGGGTATCACCAACATGTTACCCCCCGCTGCTGAAAGAATTGCACTGGCTGTCCATTAGCTTCTGGGCCAAGTTCAAGGTTCTAGTTTTGGTGTACAAAGCCCTATGCACCTTGGGACCAGGATACCTGAAATATTGTTTTACCTCTTTATATACCCAGTCGATCACTGAGCTCTGCAGGTGAGGGCTTCCTACAGATACCATCTTATCAGGAGGTCTGTTCCGCACAACATAGGAAGTGGACCTTTAGTGTTGTGGCACTGACACTTTGGAATTCCCTCCCCTTAAATATTAGACAGGTGCCTTCTCTGTTATCTTTTCAACACCTATTGAAGACCTTCGTCTTTCAACAAGCCTTTTAAATAGAGGCCTACATACTGGTATATATGCAAATATAAAACTTTATTATTTCTATTTTCATTGTCATTTCTGTTAGAATAATGCACACTTGTTAATGCTATGGGGCCTCTTAAACTTGAAATAGTTTAGGGCTTCAGCAAGTCTTTTAATTCAGTCCTGAAGACCTTCCTCTTTCAACAAACTTTTTAAGATTTTAAAGTTGTTTTTTTAAAGATGTTTTGTCTTAAAATATTTTTAAAGATTTTTTAAATATGTTTTAAACTCTTTTGTTTTCAAGATGTTTTAAAAGTGCTTTCAATGTTTTGTTTGCTGCCCATGGCTCCTTCTGGGAGGAAGGGCGGGATATAAATTAAATAAATAAATCTTCTCTTTGGCATTTTGTTCTTCTACACAGTTGTGTGAGAGCAGATCAACTATGGGGTGTCTTTCCCAGACTTATATGTTACTTTTAAATTGTACCATTGCAATCTTATTATCATGCACTGAAGTCTTGGTGGAGCAGAAGTTTCTCTACTATGCTTTCCAGGGGGTTATGATCAGTTTCTACAGTTACAAAGCATCCATAAATGTATTGATGAAACTTCTAACACCCAGCAGCAACAGCAAATAATTCCTTTTCAATATGGGCACCATTCTGCTGAGACTGCCACAGACTGCCCTTCCTGCAGTAGTGGTGCACCAACTTTTACCTGTGAGGCAACTACCTGCAGCGTTAATTCTTTATTTTCATTGTAATACTCAGTTTTGCTTCTTGGGTGATGGCTTCTTTCATGTTTTCAAGCGTCTTGTCGTGATTGTTGTCCCAGTACTATTCAGTGTCTTTTTCTTTAGGTCTTTAAAGGGGGCTGTGATGTCTCGGGATGAACAATATAGCTATGACACCATCTCAACAATCGTTTCTAGTTCTTTTAGGGATTTTAGTGCTCTTAGCTGGTTTTGGCTTCCACTTTGCTTCGGTCTGCCTGGATGCCTCTCTTTTCAAGAATGTGACCAAAATAGCTATGTTCTACCCCGATTTGCAGTTTGCGGTAATTAATCCTTTCTCTGCACTGCATGAGTAGTGCTATTAGGTTTATGTTGTGTTCCTCTCTGGTGCTCCCTTAGACCAGAATTTCATCAATTATAATATCTATTCCTTTTAGGCCTTTCAGGGCTTCATGGACTTTTTTGGATGATGATGATGGTCATCATCATTATATCCCGCCCTTCCTCCCTGCAGGAGCCCAGGGCGGCAGTATCTCTTGTGCTGATGAGATACCGAATGACATTTTCTTGAAGTGCCATCTTTCAAATGGAATGTTGAAGGTGGTGAGCTTGCTGCTGTCTTCATCCAATCTGATCTGCCAATACCCTGACTAGGCATCTAGTACACAGAATACCTTAGCGTCTGATAGTTTGTGAGTTATATCATCCAGTGAGGGTAGGGTATACTGTTCCCCTCATGACTGCTTTATTCAAGTCTCAGGAGGTCTATGCATGACCTGACTGCACAAGTTTTTTTTTTCCTACAGCAACTATTGAATTGACCCACACGGATGGTTCTTCCAACCATTCAACTATCCCTTACTGTTCCATGCAAAGGAGTTTCCTTTTTACTCTAGGCTTCATTATTATCGTTAGTTTGTGTGGTGCATGAATCACTGGCCTTACATTTTCAGATAGCTTAATCATGAAGTAGCCAGGTAGACAACCTGTGTCTTCCAATACCTCTGGAAATCTTTTCTCAACCCCTTCTGCTGTGAGAGGTCCATTTATCAATTCTACTGTCATTGGGATTTTTATTAGTTTTAAGAATTGCAAAGCCATTAGTCCAAATAGCTTTCTGCTCAGTTCAGTTTGACTTTTCCCTCCACAGCAAAGCTCTGTTCCTAATGCACAGCAAGTACGATGCAGATGATTGCAGGGCCCTAGAAAATGGGATGCATTTCTCTCTTTTCTTTATCAAAGTCTTTTTTTAGCCTGATCATCTCTGGGGGGAAGCTCAGCCCCATCTGGCCAATTTTATGGGAGCTCTGATCCACCCCTTTCAGAGTCTCTGCACTGCTTCCTTATCTCCATCAATGTGTCAATAAATAAACTAATATAAGGTACTTAGGAAACTTTCTTGTAAACAATCACTCATTACATAGAAATGTCTTATAAAGTGTTTCACAATTAATATACAACTGCATATGCAGTTAGAGTACAGCTGAACAGAAGTCTGGACCATCCTTGTTAGTAGCTGGACGGCTATACCTTAAGAAAGTATCTGTAATGCACTTGGCATTATTTCCTTTTCCTACGGTAATTTTTGTTTGTAGTTTCTTGATATTTTACAACATATGAATATGAAATATTAAAGCAGAGAGAAGTGAAAAACATGTAGCCTTCCTTCATTGCAATCTATTTTTGTGATGGTTAGTTTTCCATTGCTGCAAAACAGTGCTGTTTACTTTCAAGTATGAGATAAAATGAACAATTGTTGCCTTGCATTTTAAATTAGCTACAGCAGGCTACATGAAAACATTAAGTATCTGCTGCTACCCACAGATTTAAACGGGGCGATGACAAAATAATTAGGGGACGCAGGATGGTGTAGACAATTACTGGCAGAGAAAGGATTTATATATACTCAGTATAATGAAAACATATACTCAGGGCAGCAGTTTTTGCCTAATTAAAGTGGATCTGACTGTAGATAGTAAGCAAATGGAACAACTAAATATGAGATATATGTTGCGAGTGAAGGGGCGAAATAAGACAAGGACACATCAGCTTGGGTGGAACAAGGGCCACTTTATTAAACTATACAAAAACACCTTTTAAAGTGACCTGCAGAGGGAAACCTAGGTGCGGAACTATCTATAAGGAAGCATCTTGCCATACAGCTCACGGGTGACCAGCCCCTGCTGGGGACAAGGGCAAGCCCCATCTGCTTACCCCTTCTGCCAGCCACACCCAGTAGGTGAGTAGGGGGGCCTTCTCAGGTCACCACCCCCCGGGGCCGCACAACCCTCGGGTGGATGAGTTAAGTTGGCCCCAAAAGCAGCCCATATCCTGCCCTCAAGCCGCAAAGCTCTGACAGACAGGCCTCTGGAACCACCAATCACCTCCAAAGGTGCCTAAGGGGGCCACCGAGCTGTCCTTACCTATTTCCCTTTCCGCACCTTCCCGCCACAAAAAGGGGACAAATCTCTATTTAGTCTCCTTTTACCCACTGCTGAGAAGCGCCTCTCGCAGACACCTCTGCAGGTCTGCCAAAACGATGTTACCTGTGTCAGACAGGTGAACGCCATCGGCCCTGTACAGTTCACCCATCCAATGCTGAATGCAGAGTGTGAAATAGCCAACCCCCCCTGCCCCAGAATAGCCAACCGAATTTGCCGGTTGGCCTTCTTTTGCACTTGGTCCATCCCTATTGGGCTCCAGACACCACGCCAAACCCTTCATGGAAGTATGTCTGACCAAAGCAGACGTACCCAAGGCCGACGTTGCCTTATTAACTGCATGCCATGCATGCCTGCCAAATTGAGGGCCATGCCCTTTCGTTGCAACTGAGGCCATGCCCTTAAGTAACCGAGGCCATTGTTGCCTCCTGAACTGCATGTCCGCACATGCCTGCCAAACTGAGGCCCATGCCCTTCTGTTGCCTCGCCAACTGCATGTCTGCACATGCCTGCCAAACTGAGGGCCATGCCCTTCCGTCGCCTCGCCAACTGCATGTCCGAACATGCCTGCCAAACTGAGGGCCATGCCCTTCTTGTGCCTTGCCAAGTGCATGTCCGCACATGCCTGCAACTGAGGGCCATGCCCTTAGGTAACCGAAGCCATTGTTGCATCCCGAACTTCATGTCTGCGCATGCCCGCCACCTGAGGGCCTTGCCTCAAATACTGAGGTCAATCCCAACTCGGGGAATGACCACCACATGCGGAGATGTCCACACTGAACCAAGCTGGAACAAAGTGGGTAGGAGCCCGTCCCAAAGTATTCCTTGCCAGCCAAGCCACCACACTGCAGCCCATTGACTGAGGCCTAACTGTAAGCGCAGGATAGGGTGCGCAGCTGCTCCATCCCTGTCCAGCAACATTGCCGTTCCATCAATGTTATACAGGTACAACTCCCTTCCATGGAGACATCTGATTGCTGGAGGGCCCGTCGAGACAAATCTCCCTTGGATCCAGCCACCACCTCACCTAAAGCTCCAAAAACCAGCATAAGGGCTGCCGCCTGGAATAGTATGGCTTCATAGCTTGAGGAGCATACTGTTTTTCACTGGCCCACCATACTCAATAAAATGTCCCGTAAGAAAGGGCAACGGGGATCGAGGGTGGCAGGGTGTTCTCTAGCCCACCCAGCTAACACATGGTGGACTCTAAAGTCCTTGGAATAAGTGGGAAAATCATCAGCCTTTACCTCGAAGTGACCGAATAGGCCACTCTGGCGCATAGCCCTTGCCAGCCCAGAAGTCCTGAGAAAAACCCCTCCTGCATTCTGATAGCTGTTGAGCATGCTGGGGCGACAGACCGGCTTATGGCCACCAGACCTGTCCCATGACCATGTTATCCCACTAAAATGGACGGGAGAGTTCCCAAGCCTCACTGCCTATAAGTCCAAGCCTGCAGCCAGCACAAAACCCCGATGCATCCATGGACTTCCAGTTCTACCTCCCAGCCCTACCTAGAGATGCTATGGACCTTCAGCCTGCAGTTCAGATGCTCTAGCCCTGAGCTATGTCATGTAATTTTACAGCAAGTTAGTTAGTTCTTCTCCAGGTGTGTGGGAAAACTAGACCAAATGATTTGGGCCAGAATATAAAATTTAACCTGCAGTTTGGCTCTAATTTCTTGATCAATATTTGATCACAACAAGCATTAAATTATTATACAGCCACAACCCTGAACCTGTAGTAAGGCTGTGAAAGCTGTGCTACGACCTCATAAACCACCGGAAAAGACCTCTAATACCTGGAGGGCAGATAAGAAACACTTTCTTGGCCTAACTGGCATGAAGCCATTAGGAGGGGCGGCCTGGCCTTAAATAGGCCCATGGCCCCTCCCCTCCCTGCCACACGTCACGCACGCATAGGGTTGCCATATTGCCCGGTTAGCCGGGTTTTACCCGGATTCTATGCATGCCACCCGGCGCCCGGCTAGCCTCTTATGTGGCCCGGATTCTCAGCTTTAATTAAAAAAAAAATTAAGTTTCTAGGTGGTCCGGTTCTCGAGATATGCATAAAAACGTCAGCCCCCCCGACTGTTAAATCTTTCTTTAAACAGTACTGTATACAGTACTACAGCACTTCCTAGCTTTAACCCCGCCTGTTCAGGATTGCAGCCAATCAGGCATTGTGTTTCAGTTTCATTGACCTGAGGCAGTGTCTAGAAAACAAAATGGTGGTTTCACCCCATTTATCTGAAAATCTCATAAATTGGGTAAGTATATACATTTCAGTTTTTTTTCTCTTGTGTGCAGGAGTCAGATCTTGGGCAGTGTTTTGAAAACCTTCCCAATGCTTGCTTTTTGTAAAAGCAATGCTAATCCCATATGCCCAGAGTAAACCCCATTGAATTCAATAGGACTTACTTTTGAGTAGACATGGTTATGAATGTGCTGAAAATCAATGGGACTTTGGAGTGAATGTAAAAAAGAATTGTGTTTGTGTTCTAACTCTTTCTGCCCCCTTCTCCAGTCCTATTTTAAAGCAAGTAGGCAGGGCTTACTTAGGTATTACAGTTTTTATTCTGTAGGAAAGTAATACTGATTTTTTTAAAACTAATACTGATTTTTCTGCAATGACCAATTGGTTTGACAATAAACTATTATATGGGCTGTATGTATTCGTACATCTGCAGTGTATGCGTATGGAGTCTTCCCAACACCCCTGTGAGGTAGGGTTGGAAACCAAGGCAGCTCACAACAAGAAATAAAGCCATTTAAAATCCAATAACCATAGAAACAAGTATAAACAGTTGCAAAACAGCGTAAAGTGGCATGATTCGGAATTTTGGGTTGTGTGAATGAAGTTGCTTATCACTTGAGGTTGCATTTCTGTCCCTGTTTGAGTAAGCCCCACTGAATACACTGGGACTTGCTTCTGAATAAATAAACCTAGGATTGCACTATAAATATCGTTACAGTTTGTGTAAATAATAAATATATTTGATAGTCATGCTTATATAAATATTTCTTCATTTATCATATTTTTGGTTTTTGGTTAGGAATCGTGACTGGTTGTGAGATGCTTAGTTTTTTGCCTTACTCATAGGAATCTTGTTGTGGTTGGTATGGTATTACATTTAGGAAAGTGTTACTGCCTTCTGTGTTTTTTTTTCCTATTTGCATTTCACTTATCTTTAACCTCACTCCGTTACAGCCATAGAAGCAACAGCAGCATATGCAAGATAATTAACTCCCATTAGTGATAAGAACAAGAATTTATAATTATTATTTCAATTAAAACAAGAGGCTTATCAATACTTTGAAGAGGACCAGATATTTATTTTCTTTCTGAGCCCAAGACTGGGTCTTTCATGATGCCCGGGGGGGGGAGCAGGAGAGTAGTCGATAAGACAGACATCCTGGCATTGATAATCTAATTAGCAAGGTATGTGTGGGGTTGTTGCACACTTCCAGGCCCAGTTTCATTTTGAGTATGGAGGTGGAACCTGTGTAGATGTGGTTGCTCAAAGGGAGAAGAAATTTTGAGTTAAGCAAAGCTCTGCTTTTGTAAAACCTAAGAAACATACAGATACTTTGAATGTCTGAGTGCCTGCACCAGTGGAATACTGGAGGAACTTGTAAAACTTGCTGCAACAGTATTTAGAACTGAGCATGTAGTGTGAAAGACTCCTTTTCCTAACATTTTGGCTTCTTGTTTTTCTCCACCCATCACATCTTTGAAATATATCGTATATGGTTAACCGTACTGCTGCCCTGACTTACTTTATGTTTGTTGCTATTTTGTGTTTTTATTATGTTTTTATATTGATTGTGTATTTTTATTGTTTTTATTATGTTTGTAAGCTGTGCTGAGCTCTGTTTTTAACAGCAAAAGGGCAGGATATAAATTCTCTTAATCAATCAATAAATACTCCATAGTGTTGGAAACTAGAGTCTAGGCATTTAAGGCTGAAAATGTTGCTTTTAAAAAAAAGATTTCTCACATCTTTCCCCAGCTTTTGGTGGTAATTCCTAGGCACAAAAACAAAACAACTGGACAATCCAAATATTAACATGCAAATATTTGCATAATATGCAAATAATATGCAAATACTTTACATAATATGCAAATACTTTACATAATATGCAAATTAACCTGCCTGGATTTGTGTAACTGGAATATGGCAACCCTATGCACGCATAACGCTGTGACACACAACGTTGCCCGTAACAAAGATGGCCGCGGCAGCATCGCTCCCTCCTCGCAACTATGCCCCGCTTATCCATGCTGCACAGGTAAGTGGAGCTTCATATTCCAGTAGTGTATCAATCACATTATTATCCATCAAAACAGGGTAACACTTGACTGCATGGACTCAGGCAGAGGTCTCTCCTAGGCAAAAAGAAAAAAAAAGGAGGGCAGAAGAAACTCCAGGTTCTACAAACAGTGTTCATTGTGAGCACCTAAAGAGGAAGTGGGGGTTCTTTTTAGTCCAAGGGCCACATTTCCTTCTGGGCAACCTTCCAGGGGCCACATGCCAGTGGTGGGCAGAACAGAAGCAAAAGTGGGTGGAACAATTAATATAAATGCTATCTTTGTACAATAGGCTAGTTTCTACACACACACACACACACACACACACACACACACACACACACACCTCTTTATCCTATATTTAGGCAAACAAGAGGCATTATCAGTTCTAGCCAGGCAGAAACACTTGAGGAGGATGCAGAACAGGGCTGAGGAGGTGTGATGCCAGTGGAAAGTCCCAATGGCCAGACAGAGAGGTTTGGAAGGCCGCATTTAGTCCTGAGCCTGAAGTTTCCCACCCCTGATCTAGAGTTTCTTCCTTTCCTTGTTTTGCCCAATAGATACCCTGATTCTGTGGTTAGAGGTCTCTCCCAGCCCTTCTATTGGTGGCTCTTTAATCTGAGGTTCTGAACTTGAAAGCAGATAGATTCAATCTTATGTATGCTCTACAAATCTAAATATGGATTTTTTTGTCACATTGAGTAAAAAAAGGCATATTTTAGACAAGCACCTTTTTCAACTTTAAAAATCTTGAAAATATTTAGATGCAGGGGACATCCACTTTGCACCATGTGAGCTAACTTTCCAGATCAAGTCAGACGACCTGTTTATTGAGCATTCATCCTGATTTGTTTGCACAAAATTTATATGGAAGTTATACAACACAGCAGTTTATTAAGCATTTATTTATTCGCCTGATTTTTGTTTTATCACACAAAAATTGTTTTGTTTTGCAGTGCAAGAACAGCTAATCCACTTTAATTGTGCAACCTAAATTTGCTGGTTTATGATAGAACCATACCCACAAAATAGTGACATAATAGCGACAGCCTGGAAACTGCCTCTGAATGGAAAAATAATGTTAAAGAAGATGTGTCTTTACTACTTTGTTACTACTATCTTTACTCCTCATAGAGAAGCTGTTCAGGCTTTTATATTGCTTCATTAATATAATCACCCCTGACATAAATAGAGTTTATCCTTCCAACCTGCCACCAGTTTTGAGAATTGGTATCTAAAGCCTGGAACTGTTTCTTCAAAGAACGAACCACATTCTAAATCATACTATACTGCTCCTATTATGACCAATTTTGATTAGAATTTAGAAACAAGAACTTGTGAGTGTTGGAGCTCCCAAAAATATCACAATACTATTAGTTTGGTGCAATCATTCCCAAACATATGTTTATTAACACAGCCACTCTCTTGAAGCCACACTGCATAAAACAAATCAACATTTGTTAGGCACCCATAACTCATAGTAACTGGAGACAGACCAAAATCAAACCTGCTGAAACATAAAACCTAAGGAAGGATATTGCTGGGAAAATAACCATTAAAATTATTATTTAAAAACTTCCCAGTTCAGGGAGTAAATAAATCTCCTGTAACAAATACTTTAAACTTGAATTTTAAAAGTCAGTGCAGCTTTAGAATATGTACTGTGAGAAAAATGTCCACTTTTTAACTATCAGAGCTAGAAAATCATGATAAAAATGCCCTGGGGAAATACAAGCAAACTCTGATGACTGAGAAACAGTGTTTCTTCATTTAAAATAATTCATGGAAAAAAATCTGACAGTAACTCATGCCATCTTCACCGTGTCACTGGAAATGAATAGAATATTCGTGACTTCTTGGCAGTGTAAGCAAACTTCTATGATGTGCCCCTCCTCCTCCCTGATATATTTGAGTATAAGGCTGCATGCTAAAGTTGGAATGATTTAATATTCAGACCTTATTTTCCTAATGTTGTTCCTATTTTTATTAATACCACATTCACAAAAATTGTGCACTCAGGCCACATTCACACCATACATTTGTTTCACTCTTATTCCACTTTAAACAATCATGACTTTCCCAAGAATCTGTGAAGTGTAGTTTCTGAAGGGTGCTAAGTGTTGTTAGGAGACTCTTATTCTCTTCACAGAGCTACAATCGCCATTGTGGTTCAACAGTCTGTCCCTCGTCCCAGAGAACTGTAGCTCTATGAGAGGAATAGGGCCCCCTAACAACTTTCAGCACCCTTCACAAACTACAGTTTGCAAACTACACCCTTTGAGGGACACTTCAACCTCCCAAAACATTCTGCAACTGACCTTAAGATGAAAAGGAATTTCAAAGGCAGACTACAGCTTGAAACTTGTTGAATTCATCAAGAGATTCAATGCTATTACTTGAATCAACACAATGGATTTTTATCACAGTACATGTGTTAATTGGCTTAGCAATGCCAGGATGTTTCCTGTTAATAAAATAATTATCACAATCTGTTCTTTTCTGTGTTTCCTTTCCTTCTGAATTCATTTTGCAATCCTGTGCTCCCTCAAAACATGTATATATACCTGCAACTCAGGATAACCATACATCTGATAAAGGGGGCTGTAGTCCACAAGTTAAGACATAATAAAGTTGTTAGTCTTTAAGGTACCACAAGACTATGTACTGTTTTTCTTTAAATATGACACTTATCTATGGCAAAGTATTTTTTAAAAATCCTCTTCAATTTTTATAGAGAGAGTGGGTTTTCAAAGTAAAACAACAATGACTCACACACTTTCCAATCTTGCTAAATAAAGTAACTGGAGAACAAAGCTGGTATGCAGCCTCTGGCTACATTTGTGTGTGCATCAAGCGGGATAGCACAGGATCAAGAAGAGAACAAGCCTATCTTGAAATCACCTTTGCTCTACTGCTGTTCAGTCTCAGTCATAACCAAAGACTAATGCAAGAGCGAGGCTTGAAATGTTTCTTGGTAATATTATGACCTTCATTACACAACTAATAACTCAAGTTTTGAATAAAAAAATAATGTTAATCCATTTTTCCTAGTTATCCCTCCTCTCTTTTATAGTTCTCCTTCCCTTTCTTCCACAGCCTGGAGTTCATCGCAATTTATGCAAACAATTAGCATTACAACAGCCTCAGTAGAATGATAAACTTGTAATGAATCCAGCTACTCTTCCCAGAAAGGCTGCAATGGGAATGTTAGCGTTGACCTTGAGTTGATATCTCAGACAAAAGCAGAATTTCATTTTTAAAAAAGTCTTCTTAGATGGAAACACTCACTCCCATGCCGGTTACAATGTAAATGTCAGGATAGATACCCTTCCACAATTGATATTTGGTACCGACATCGGGTCTATTACCTACTAAGCAATCTTCTAATTAATACAATTTTCTGTATTCATCCCTTCATTTATCCCCATTTGCAGGTCATAATTGGAAAAAGTATGTGCATCCCAAATATTATTTTGCATTGTGTTTGCCAGCTCTGTCAGGAACTACTGAATTCTATTGACTCTCTCAGTGGACCCATTAGCTTTGGCCATCCATCAGCTGTTATGTAGCGGTAACCACTGCATAAGTCTACTTGAATTGTTTCCATGCCAGCCGCTTGTTATAAGAATGGTAAAATTTAAGAGATGGTGTTAGAGCTTCCTCCCTCCCCATCCCTCCTTCATTGTGTGTCATGCTGCCCTGGCCTCCTACTGGGAGGAAAGGTGGGATATAAATCAAATAAATAAATGTCTTTTAGATAGTAAGCTTGAGGGCAGGAACTGGCTTACTGCTGATTTTTGTACGCTGCTCTGGGAGCTTTTCTGGTTAAACAGCACAGCAAAAATGTTTTAAATGATATAAATTCTTAATATAACTAAACAAAAGTAGCCACATTAGTCTACTGCAGCAACACACTACAAAGAGTTTTGTAACTCTTTAGGGCAAACTATATGTGACACAGTAATAGAGCCCCAAGGTTTTTTTTCCTTTAAAACAAAGTTGATTTGTAAGGGTGAGATGAGATATAGCCTCCAGCCCTTTCCTTACCCACTACTTCCCAATTCCTAATTACCCCTTCCTTCTTCAGTGGTCCCACCCTGCAGAATTTCAGATGTATCCAAATTCTCCCACCAGAGCCATGGCAGCTCTGAGATTGAACTCTGTAGCCTTTGTGTTGTCTCTAGCAATTAGTTTGTTGTCCTCTTCTCCATTCTCAGGAAAACAATTTAACAGGAATATTAGGGTAAACAAGAGAATAATAGCCATAAATCGTCCTCGTCAAGGAAGGGAGAATAATAGCAATAAATACCACTCTATAAATGGTAGGGGAACCCAGCAGGTAGCTGCTAAAGCCCTTCCAAGTACTGACACTAAGGCCATGTGGCATTTGTCCTATAGAAAAGCCACTCCTGCCATAAATGTCAAGGATCCTTATTTCAGCATAAAATCCCTACATTTGTAGTCTCTGAAATAACCCCAGTTAATTGAAAGGAGCATATAATTATTAGCCCTTCAGTTAAGCATCTACAATAAATCATAATAGTGATAATAAAGAATATCATATCGACACACACAATAAAATAAAAACCATGCCAGCCAATGAACCAGAGAATTAATTTATGCACTTTAAAAAAAATACTCAGAGACTGTCATTTAAAAACTAAGGCAAAAATACAAATGCTATATTTTAATTTAATATTACTGCTATTAAAACTGTGATAAATAGGAATGTAATATTAAATACAATATTGCACATCAAGCCTCTCTTTCACTTACTACCAGTGTGACTTAACATTAATTATATATTTTCTCAAAAGAGCAGAGTGGCTGCAATTGGGTCAGTGCAACCTATGGAGCAAATAACATGCCAATCAAAGTATAAATGTGTGCAGTAACACAGAATGCCTTAAACAACAAGGATTCCCATGGTGCTTTAAAGACTAAGACATTCATTCTGGCACAAACATTTCCAGACCAGAGCTGTTTTTGTTAGTTGGCACATATGCCTACACACAAGCATGACAAGAAACAAGTCTGAAAATATTACGTGCACGGGGTGTGTGTGGTGTACTGTATGTGCACATGATAAACATTAAAATGTTACAGATCTACTGCTATTCTTTGCATTACATGGGCCCACTGTTTACACTATCCCCCTGTACCAGCTTAAGATATAACTTCATATATCTGACAAAGTGATCTAGTCCTGCCAAAGCCCGTATCATGGTCTTTAAGGTAGCACAGGACTGTTGATTTTACTACAAAAGACAGAATCAGCTATCTTTTTGAATTAGAATGGCTTCTATGCTTGTATCATAATGGATAAATAAGAATTTTTCTAAAAAGGACCTTAAACAGATACAAAGAATCCATTTGTAAAGTGATATTTGCATTACACCATGTTATCTTCAACAGTCACAGACCTTAAGAGACAAATACACTCCACAGTAGTAACTTCTAGAATTCTCTAGAATTCTCTAAAAAGAGTCTCTCACATAAATCATCTACCATTTTGTCATGTGCAGTCACAAGATACCACCCATCCAAGCTGAAACATATATACCTATGGCAACTGTCTCATATTAAATTAACAGTAAATCTGAACCAAATAGTATTCTTGAACACTTACAACAAAACATTCACAAATCTATTAAAATGAATGCAGTCATCAAGATTATTTTACTCTGGATTAAGCTTCCGCAGGGGTAGGCAACTATTTGGCTCGTGCCAATTAGGGATATAGTTCAGTTTGATGCCAGTTCTGTTGTCATTTTGATGAATTGGCAGCTGGTTAAGGTCCATTGTAGCACTTTGTTATCTTCTGTTTTTCTTATTTCGTTCTTTTCCATTGCTGAAAAGTAACATTATTGTTTTTGGATTTTTCAACAATGGCCTGCGTTTTTTTAAAATTCAAAAGTAAATGAGCCAGGTATTTGCCCATCAAGTAGGCATCTTGCTTCAGGGTTATTCCTTTCTGAGGACAGGAGACAAAAGTCCCCCCCCATGCAATTAAATGAGACTTGTGAATCTGATTTTTCCCCCAGCTCAGGTATTTGATGTAATTTTGAAAGTTGAAAACTGAAACCGATTATCTTCAAGCCTTGAATGCTGCTGTCTGTTACACATGTACGTCTGAATCTCCATGTGCATGTTGACTCACTAGAAATTCAAACACCACTTCTGCAAGGGTAGCAGAACCTTTTGCTGTAATTAAACCCACACATCACCCTTATGTGTATAAAATCTTGCCCTTAACCCCAATGAAGCACACAAAGAATAAAATAAAGGTTGGTTTATTAGAAGAAGAAACAGGAAAAATATTGCATTTTACAATGTCAGTTAAAACAGGCAGCATCCTAACTTCAACCCAGTCACTCGTTACTAATACTCTAGATCAGTGGTCCCCAACCTTTATTATTACGGGACCCTCTTTGTAAGCTCAAAAAAAATTGTGACACCCCCCATGCTAATTGTAATTTTAGTCTCTGTTAATTGAAAAAATGGTGTGTGGCAAAATCACATCTTCAGATAAAACTTTCCATAGAAAGTTCCCTGCATTTTCTTTTCTTAATGCAAAAGTCCAATCAAATTGGTATCCCCCTCCCTGCCCACCGTCTGAAGATGTACAGTCCTGTCTCCCAACACCAGTGGGTTACAGTGCTGGACTAAGATGCAGGTTCAAATCCCCACCCAGCCATGAAGCCCACTGTGTGACCTTGGACCAGACACAGTCTCTAGCCTGACCTATCTCACAGGGTTGGTATAAGGAAAAAATGGAAATGAAGAACCATGTGCACCATTCTGAGCAACTTGGAGCAAAGGTGGGATATAAATGCAATAATAATTAAACAAATACATTTCAGCTGCAGTATGTGGACCCCAGCTTCAGCTAACCTGCTGAGCTTTTTACTACTACTACTACTACTACTACTACTACTACTAATAATAATAATAATAATAATAATGAGGAAGCAGCACTGTGATAGTGGTGGAGATGCTAGTTTGTGAAGACCAAAGGGTGGAGAGGTTGAGGAGGGGGCTCAGTACTTTCACTTCTGTACCTATCTTCCCTCTTCGTGACTTCCTAGCACTTTTAGTTTTCAGTTTTGCCTTTTCCTGATTCATCCTACATTCACTGAGCCTCCTTCTTTAGTCTTTCTTATGTTTCCTACTGTGATTTTGTTCTTATGTTCAGTTCTGAAGTGGTAGAAATAGATTGAACTCCTTCAGATGGCGTGTGGCAAAATCACATCTCCAAATTTCCCTTTCCATTAAAAGCTCCCTGCAGACAGAAACCCAGAATCATGAGTTGCACTAGAAACCCTCTGATGTTCTAATCTTCTATCTGCAGGGAGATACTGCTTTCTTTTTTAAATGGAAGGGTCCGAGCAAATTGGTATCCCCCTCACCCCCCAGTTTGAAGATGTACAGTCCTGTCTCTCAACACCAGTGGGTGACAGTGTTCAGTGTGCTGAACTTTTTTTAAAAAAAAATAAAGAAGCAACAATATGGTGGTGATGGGGATACTAGATTATGCACTGCAGACAACAGGGTAGATGGATTAAGTTGGGATCGCAGCTACCTAGTATTACTTTTTTGGACACTTGCTTCAGTAAATCCATGGCGGCTCCTAGACGAATGAATTTCATTAGATCTATGAAAATGTTAGCCCAATCCTTTTATGAATGGAGACTGATCATAACATGTCACTCGCGGAATATGACCAACCAAATCCTCCGAACAAGGAACTCCTTGACTAAATTCGGTATTAATGTTCAGAGATACTACATCAATACTTCGCCTCCAGCTCCTCTAATTGATCCCCTTCTGCTATCCAGTTTTATCAGCACTCATGCATCAGAAACTACCTTAAGCAACTCCTCTCCACCTATGTCCACAAATGACATCCTGACACGGTCCACCAACTCCCAGGAGCAAACGTTCTCTGTGCAATCCCAAGAGACGTCTTTCCAGGAACTGGATTTCGAGGAAAGTCAATTGGCTGACCTATATCTTACTTTGCCTGAAATGGACAGACTATCCCTTATAAATAGATTCCGACGACTGATTTCTCGCCTACAGATGTCTTCTTTATCTAACTCCTCTTCAGATAATCCTGCGCCAAATACAGTGCCTGAGCAAACACCTCAGCACAACATTGGTCAGAACATTATGGATTACCAAGCTAACACCTCTCACTATCCTGAAGGAAGGAGTAGTACGAACTCTCAACAGCCTGAGGAACATCATTACGCTGTTACCAATTTAAAGAATTCTCCTCCCCCTCAAGCAGATTCTGTCTCAAAACACAAACCCCATACAAAAAATGGAGCTATCTATAACAATGTCAACGGTTCGCTAGATCTAATCGCTGCTCTTAATTGACAACCCCTCTCACCTCCAAGTGGTGCTCCTCCTGATCCTGTGCGGTCCTATAATTCAACAAACTGTTTACGTTTAATCTCTTGGAACATTGCTGGTTGGAACTCAAAAGTGGTAGACCCAGAATGGTCTTCATATATTTCTAATTTTGATATTACTGTTTTGCAGGAGACTTGGGTTACTTATACACCTGATATAAATGGTTACTCCTCCTTTAACCTTCCCGCTATACCCTCTTCGAGTGGCAGAGCGAAAGGGGGCTTATTGACCTTAATTTCATCTTCTCTTAACCTTAAAATACAACCCTTACAATCCCTTGCCCCTTTTGCACTTTCTCTACTCTTAGAAATAGAAGCCTACTCTATCATACTTACTAATGTATATATTCCTCCAGCCAAAGACCTGGCCTCCATAGATCACAACTGGGAGCTATTCGACCAGTATATTTCGAACCTTGAGATCTCCCTCCCCTATGCGAAAATGATTATCATGGGCGATCTTAATGCAAGAATTGGCTCTAATAATGACGAACTACTTTCCTCAAAACTTTGGCGAGGCGAAGAATGTGATCCCTTAGCCTTTCCCTATGAAAGGAATTCGAAAGATACGATGATTAATCATGGGGGAATTAATTTAGCCTGTTTTGTAGCCACACATCATATGATCATCTTAAATTGTCTTAAGAATATTGACGATTGGGCGGAATACACCTATATTTCCAAACATGGTTCTAGTACAATCGACTATGCTTTAATTTCCCAAAATCTCATATATATGATTGACGAATTCACTACTGGATTGAAATTAGACAGTGATCACCTTCCCTTAAACCTCACATGCAATATACCAAGGGGAATCTGTTTAGCTCACTAATATCATTTTTCAGATAACTTTTCTTCCCATCACAAATGACCTGTATGGTCACCTTCCCTAGCCACACGCCTAGAAAAGTTCTTGCTCTCTCCAAGTACTGAAGCCATGCGCTTATTGTTGATGAACTCGAACTCTCCTGATGAGATTCTTCTCACATACAAATCTCTATCCTCTATGTTATGTACTCTACTATCTCCATACACACCAAAGAATAAATCCTCTAACCAAAATTGCCCCAAATGGTTCGATAAAGAGTGTTTAGCCCTAAAACTATGTTTAATGTCCATATACCACAACTATCTCCAACATCACCTTGCCCACCTTCCCTCCGAGTACTTCTCCATCAAGAGACTTTACAAGAGGACCCTTGTCTCTAAAAAAAACCAAGCAACTAAAGAGGAATGGAATAACCTTATTGATGCATCCAGACAAAACAATTTGGATAAATTTTGGGGTATTATCACTAAGGCCTTTAAAACCCACCCCCAAGTTCTGTATTCTATCTCCCCCCATGTCTGGGAAAATTATTTCATATCCTTTTATCAAAACAAATATTCAACCATCCCTAAAAATTCTTTGATCCTTGACCCTCTCCCCCTTCCGGACTGGCCGCCTGTCGACCAAGCCCATATCAGGGAACTGATTGCAGGCCTTAAGAAAAACAAAGCCCCAGGCCCAGACAAAATTCCCGCTGAACTTTTGCAAAATAATTTAAACTGGTGGGCCCCTTTTTTAGCTAAACTGTTCTCCAATCTCAATAAATCGGGTCACTTCCCTCCCTCCTGGCAAGAGGCTATTATAATACCTATTTTTAAAAAAGGAGATAGACATAATCCTGCCAACTATTGCCCCATCAGCCTCCTATCCACCATCGGTAAATTGTACGCATCCTACTTGAAAATAAAACTTCAGTCCTGGCTTGATGAGCAAAATATCTTGGGATCAGAACAAGCAGGGTTCCGTAAGGGCTGTTCCACATTGAACCACTGCTTAATTTTACAACATCTTGCTGAGAAATATAACAAAGACAATAGTACAGGTCTACATGCTGCCTTTATTGACCTAAGGGCTGCATTTGACTCCATCCCACGGGACAATCTCTGGTTCAAACTATCAAAAACCTCCATCGATAAGAGACTCCTTTTTCTGATTTACAAACTACATCAAAACACTTCCCTCCGGGTCTGCTGTGGCAAAGACGGTGGGCTGTCAAATCACATTCCTACGTTTACAGGGGTGAGGCAAGGGTGTGTACTAGCCCCCCTTCTCTTTAACCTATACTTAAATGACCTGAAAGCCTATTGTTTATCCCAGGATTTCCATATCCCCAAGATTGCCTCCGAACGATGCCCATTACTACTTTATGCGGACGACGCTGTGCTCTTGTCCTTCTCAAAAATTGGCTTAACTCGTATGATTAAGACGTTTATGTCTTACTGTAATAACAATCACCTAGTTATAAACTTTGATAAAACAAAAATCTTAGTTTTTTCCAACAAAAAATCCCTTCCCGTTTGGTCAATACATGGACACCAAATTGCACAAGTCGCTAGCTACAGATATTTAGGCATAACTTTCCATTCCTCCCTAAGTTGGACCACACATGTTAGAGTAGCAGTAATGAAGGCAAGATATTCCATAAAAAGCTTGCTTCGCTACTTTTACTATAAAGGGGGGCGTTTTGTACCAGCACTTATCAAGTTATTCCAATATAAGATTGTTCCCCAACTTCTTTATGGTGTCCCCATTTGGATCCATTACTTTGGATCCTCAGTTGAATCCATGCTTTCCAGTTTCCTTCGTAGCCTTTTAGCCCTGCCACGCTGCGTTTCCTCTGCGGCTATAAGACTTGAATGTGGTCTGTCCTCTTTGGACTGTCGGGCGTGGATTTTGACCACCAACTACTGGGCGAAAATATCTTTAACTCCCCCTCAAGGTCTTATAACTCTTTTTTGGGATGATTCGCACCGATCTTCTTGGCTTAAAAAAATTGAAGCCAAACTAACAAGAATAGGTTTATCCAAGGACTACTTGGCTACACAGGCTCCAAGTACAGTAACCTCTTTAATTCGGTCTCGGCTCAATGATACTGATTTGCAAAACTCAACTGCATGTGCTTCAAAAATCTGCTCCCCCAAATATCTAAATTTAACTTTTCCATCTGGTGAACTTGCTCCTTACCTTTATTTCATTACCCTTCCCAAACTACGTCTGGCTTTTTCAAAAGCCAGATTTAATGCTCTAAACTCTGCAATTATGGAAGGGAGATTTCAGCATATCCCATATGAACATCGCACCTGCCCCTGCGGTTCAGAAGTGACTGAAACCCTAGGTCATTCCATGTTGGACTGTGTGCTTTATACACATATTCGATCTAAATTTCTCAAACCCATTCTGATGAATCAGAAATTTAAAAATCTCCCCTCTAACGAAATGATACCTATACTGCTGTCCAGTTCGAATAAAGACATCACTATCCAAGTTGCCAAATTTATACATGCCACCCAAATAATTCGTGCTTCTCTTTAATGTTTGTAATTCTGAATTTTACCATGCTATTTCTGCTGTATTTTCTTTTTTATGTGTTCACTTTGGGTCCTTGACCGCAATAAATATCTATTCTACTAGTTTTCTACTAGATTAAGTTGGGTGGTTAGTGCTTTTAGGCCTTGGAGTGATAATCAGAACTGATGACTTGGTTAGCATGCATTTGGTGAATGAAAGTGGAGCAGAAGACAGATCAGTACATGCACACACACAAACACACCTGCCCCTCCTGCAAGCAACTGCAGGTGTGCATGCATTCGGGCATGTGGTAGGGGGAAAGCCCTCAACTGTCACAGCATTTTGAAGAGAGAGATTCAGGGGTAGAGTGTAGGTGGAAGAAAGGGGGGATGCTGACACATGCACTTAGCTTCAGAGATGGGGGGCGAGCAAGTCCTGGGCTTTCTCACTGTTCCTTGGCTCCGTCTAGGCCGGAGGCAAGATCTTGGCGGCCTCACAAATAAGAATAATTTTGAAAAGGAGGTGGCAGTGAAGCAGCAGCCAAGAAAGGCAAGCACACTAGCTGCCAGGAAGGAAGGGGGAAACAGCCTTTTCATATAGCCTTGCTTCTTTTTGCTTCACGAAAAGCCCTCTCTTGCTCTGAGCAAGGGCATCGTTAGCAGAGGCAGTGCGAGGAGATGGGAGTCAGCAATAGTAATCCCCTCTTCTTCCTGGTAGCTCCATCCTCAGTCTACTTTGGCATTTGCCATGTGTTTTACAGGCAGATGCCTGCCCTCGCATGCCTGAAAAACACTCTCCACTTCAGCAAAAGTCCTCCCTCTTGTTTTGAGCAAGGGGGAGGTGTTGTCTGCAGCAACAGTGGGGAGCAGACAGTGTTCAAGGAGCGAAGTTTTTTTTAAAAAAAAAATTAATAAACAATGTATTTCTTTACTGTTCATGGCTCCTCTGATTACTTCACGTCCCCAGCAATGCTGGAGAGGTTGAATCACTAATCCATGTCTTCTTGTACTGTCCTTTATATCATGACTCTAGACACCGTCTGATTAAGCCTCTAATTACTTCCTTCCCAGGAAGAAGTGAGGACTTTTATGTCAAATATCTCCTTGCTGACCATTCTGTTCATATTACGCAATCAGTAGCAAAATTCTGTACTACAAGTATTTCCATTAGGAGAAATTTAACCATGTCCATTTAAGTGGAATGAAATCTGAATGTCCTCTCTCTGTACCTAACGTTATTAAAATTAAATACCTCTGACCCTCATCTAAATGGCTAATGCATAAGGTAACTAAATTTGTGATGTATTATTTTTATATTAAGTCTTTCTCTTCCATTTTATTGACACAAATGTTTTAACTTTTCTATGTATGTATGTTTTATAACTGTTTTATTGGTCTATGACCGTAATAAATATATCCATCCATCCATCCATCCTTCACGTCCCCTTGGGGTCACAGCCCCCAGGTTGGGAACCACTGCTCTAGATAGAATAAGAGAGAACTAAATTCTTATTAACACTCAGAGTTATATCAAATCACACAGAGGAAAAAGGAAAGGAAGGAGCTCATGAGTTCAGGGTAAATATACTTTTCTTGAAGACTGCAGCGAGAGTCTAAGGTTAGCAGGGAACTTTCATGTCTAGCTGTGAGCCAAAGCTCAGCCCTCACTGTAGCTTTTGCTGGACTCGGAAGATCTCACCTTTCCTTAGTTTCTTGTGGTTCATGCAGTTAGTGCACCCCAGTGTTGGTTTCTGCTGAAAGAATTGCACTGGCTGTCCGTTAGCTTCTGGGCCAAGTTCAAGGTTTTAGTTTTGGTGTACAAAGCCCTATGCACCTTGGGACCAGGATACCTGAAATATTTCATACCCCTTTATATACACAGTCGGGTATATATCGGGAGGTCTGTTCCACACAACATAGGAAGCAGACCATTAGTGTTGTGGCACTGACACTTTGGAATTCCCTCCCCTAAAATATTAGACAGGTGCCTTCTCTGTTATCTTTTCAACACCTATTGAAGACCTTCTTCTTTCAACAAGCCTTTTATGTAGAGGCCTACGTACTGGTATACATGCAAATATAAAACTTTATTATTTCCTATTTTCATTGTCCTTTCTGTTAGAATAATACACATTGGTTAATGGTATGGGGCCTCTTAAACTTGAAATAATTTAGGGTTTCAGCAAGTCTTAATTCAGTCCTGGATATTCTTCATGAAGAAAGACCAACATAGTCATTGAAAAAAAATGGACGGCCTTCAAGTTGATTCCGACTTATGGGCAACCCATTTCAAGATGAATTTCAGCAGCTTGCAATTAAGTAAAAGATTATGTATCTTGTTAACCATGCTTTGATTCCTTTTCATTTTTGTACAGCAGATAAACATAAAAGAAACAAATGCAGTATACAGTAAGAAAACTGAGGGTAGGCTAACAAAGTTTAAGAAAACTCTTTAGAGAGAGAATTTTAGTAGGAAAGTAAATTGAGAAGCATTTAATAGAGTAGGGAGAGAAAATAGATTTATGGAACATTCCATTTTCCCCAAGGAAGTTTCCCCCTTTTTCATCTTGCTATGAATCTTATTTTCTTTCCAATTATACTTAAGATTATTTTGGGGGGGGGGAATGGGTGAGAGACAATATTCTCTGTGGAGAAAAAGAAAAGGTAATGTTCACCAACATTAGACTTGCTACCAAATGACACCTAAAACAATTTGAAGTGAATTTGTATGACGGATGTGGTGTGAGGAAAAGGAGTCAGGCAAATATTCTTTACAACTATTGAGGAAAATAAAAAGAATTTCAATCAGAGTAGCAAAGTTTCTCAGAGTAGTTTGCACAGCTCTAGTTTCAAGACAGAGACAGTTTGACAGGAACATGGAAAAGACTCCTAAAATTTAATGTTAGTAGAGTGAAAACCCAATAGCTATGAAGCATGCCACCCCAATCTCCATGCAGGGTGAGACTTTCAGGAATTCATGTGCTTACCCAGGGTTTGGTTTCCATGGTAAGAAGTTCAGCAGAGACTATGGTGTCTTATAGGATATATGGTTTTTATTTACACATATTTGCAACATGACCTTTAGAAAGAGGAGTTCAAAGCATTAGCAGTCCCATAGATCTTGCTTTTCCATCAGGCTTGTAGGGAGGCACCCCAAAGCCATGGTGCAGGGAGCCTCACCATTAAAATGAATGAGGAAACTTGAAAAAACTGTGTGTGCTCATCACAACACACATGGGACTCTGCAGTGGAATATCTGTACAATATATTTATATTAATTACAAAGCTGCAACATTTTTAAAGCATAGCCTTTTAAAATTTATAAAAAGTCTTTTCCTTTTGTGACCAAAATAGTTCATTTGAAATAGTATCTAAATTAATTTTGAAGATAACCATCTTTTCTGCAAACAGAAATAAAAAATGATATTTGCCAATTCTCTGTAGTGCAAAACACACACGCACCTCAGACAACCGGAATTAAGTTATTTTGAGTTGTGTAACTAAAGGAAAAGAAACAATAGACAATCTTTTATACTGCATTTCTCTAAATATCTATGTCTCTATGGCAACAAGCTCTATCCTGTGTTTACTAATCTATCCTGCTCAATCAATACTTTTTGGTAATTATTTTCATAGAATTTTTTTATAATACTCATTTTATAAGTTTTTAAAACTCAACTCAAATTTTAGCTCAATTTCTGAGCATTAATAAACCTTTGAAAGTAAGTTAGAAATGTAACATTATATTATAAATGTAACTTTATGTTAGCTGAAACTATTAACCTCAACTATGAGTTGCATTATTAGATTCAAGCTGCAAAAACAATGCTCAGCTCAGTGTTTGATGCTGTATCATCTTGGGAAGAAATTTCTGAAATCAGTTGATTTTTGAAAATTATTCCTCACCAAATCATAGATTTCCCCCACAGCCAATTTAACAGGTACCTTTTCTGTCCTAATCTTCTTTTTTTCTACAGTGCAAATTCCCTTCATACCTCATGAGTATCCTGAGCTAATTCATCTTATTTGTTTTATTGTTTCCACAGGAAGAAGCTCTTAATCAGCATTCCTCTTCTCAATTGACACTTGATGATTCAGGCACCACTCCCCCCTCCCTTGTATATTTTTTGTATTCACTAACTTCACCACCAGCAGCTCATTAATCATAAAATCTTGGCTTTATCCTTCCTCACTTTTGTTTACCAAGTGTGGCACTTCTCCCTGTCTGAAGGTGCAATAAATATGCCCTTCCTCTCTACCCCTTTTGACAAAATCATTCACACTTTAGTGATCTGCCACTTGGACTACTGCAACTTCCTCCTCTTTGGCCTTCCATTCACATGTCTTGGCTCTCTTACCTTTATTCAAAATTCTGCTACCAAAATCATTCATACTAATTGCTGCTCCCTTAAATGTTTTGCTCCTAGCAAAATACTAGCCCTATGCAACTAGTAATTTATTTATTTATTTATTTATTACATTTATATCCTGCCTTTCCTCCAAGGAGCTCAAAGTGGTGTACAAACATGGTTCTCCACCTCCCGATTTTATCCTCACAAGAACCATGTAAGGTAGGTTAGACTGAGAGATAGTGACTGGTCCAAAGTCACACAGTGAGCTTCATGGCCAAGCGGGGATTTGAATGTTGGTCTCCCAGGTCCTAGTTCGGCACTTGAACCACTGCATCACATTGGCTCTCATCTTACAAATTTGCAAAATAAGTATAGACAATACTGAGCTAGGCCACGGATCAATTGCCTGACTTGCTATAAGGCAGCTTCCTATATTGTTAAAGTACAGGTAAATGTGTGTCAGACACATTTATTCTAAACATTGAGCATTTCTGAAGGTGGGTAGTAGAACATCAAATATCTATGATATTGCTCTCAGAAGTGCATTTCTGAGATCTAGTATCATTCTGTTCCCTAAATCACATATCAGTCTACTTTTTTGTTGTATCAAACATTTAATTCAATTGACTTTTCATATTTACTATCTTTAAAGTAGAATTTTCAAAATGTCTTCCAAACTGAGATTATCACAATAATCAATTAAAAATGATTAAACTAGAAGAGATAAAACTTGTGTGAAGGAAAAAAAGTTACCAATTAACCTGATCATAATTGCTAGACAGAATTTAAATACTAAAACCAACATACTTGTATCAAATTAAAAGAAAATTAACTAATTAAGCTAAAATTAATTATTGTTCACTCTGAAATTTGATTAAACATATGAAATTTGATTAAACATATGAATTAAGAAAGTAGGGTTGCCAGGTTAGAAGTATCACAAAGCCTGAGATTTCAGGAGTGGGCTCTAGTGATGTCATTAAGCATGATACATTAAGCATCAACAACATACTACTCAAACAAACATACTACTCAAACAAACAAAATTCTCTAACTGGAAATTAAGATAGAAACCTTAATTACAAGGTCCAGCTGAGGTGATGGGATCATTCCTTCTCAACTGCTTAGGGAGCCCAGGTAGGGAACATTTAATCTAGACTACTTACTTCTACCAAGAAGGGTTTAAGTACCCTCAGACAAGGCCAGTCACCGGAAGGCCACTGTAGGCAAAAATGAGCCGAGGGTCATGGAAATGTTAGTTGGGAGCACTCAGGAATAAAGATGGATGCCCCTCAAGGCTGCAATTATAAACACACTTACTAAGGGACCAAACTCCATAGAACTCAATAGGACTTACTTCTGAGTAGATATGGTTTGGATTGTGCTGTCGGTAAAGACTGACTATGGATCCTCTGCAAAAATATTGATATCAAAGCAGGGTTGGCAACCCCTGCGGGAATGCCCTGCCCCTGCCTCAACATGGCTGCTCCAAGCCTCTGTACAGAGTTGACCCTTCACTACAGAGAGAGGTTTGAGAAATCAGTAAGAGTAAGAAGATTCTCTACCCTTTTCTGTCTACCCTGTGGGCTGCTGTAAGCTCACTTTGACAGCCAACCCAATTCCAGTGAGTAATAATTGACACGAGAGAAAACACACATGGTTTGGTCTACCTTCAAAGGCAGCAGCTTGGGAACAACTGGGGCTTACTCAAAAAGGAAAGCATGCACAGGACTGCAAATTCAAGTGATAAGAAACTTCAGTCACCCAACCCAAAATTCAGAATCATGCCACTTTAAGCTGTTTTGCAACTGTTTTATACTTGTTTTATGGTTACTGGATTTTTAATAAATTTATTTCTTGTTGTGAGCTGCTTTGGTTTCCAACCCTACCTCACAGGGTTGTTGGAAAGATTCCATGCGCACACACACACTGGCGATGTAAAAATACATACACCCTATATAATAGTTTATTGTCAAAACCAGTTGGTCATTGCAGAACATTTTTAAAAATAAAAATCAGTATTATTTTCCTACATAATAAAAGCAGTGACACCTAAGTTAGCCTTGGCTAACTGCTCTAAAAATAGGATTGGAGGGGGTGAGAAAGATTTACAACACAAACACAATCCTTTGCTATGTTCACTCAAAAGTTCAATTAATTTATAGCACAATCCTAACTATGTCTACTCAAAAATAAGTCCTATTTAATTCAATGGGATTTACTCCCGGTATGTGGGATTAGCATTGCAGCTTTACTCCCAGAAAAGCAAGGATTTCAAAACAGTCTATGAATTAGACAAATGAACTATCTTCTTCAACAGTCCAGGAAAATTTTAACTTGTTGATTCTTCATAATTAGAAAAGCATAACACATTGTAATTGTTTTTAGATCTCCTGCACACAACACAGAAAGAGATGTTTGCTACTGCTGAAAACTATAAACTTACTCAGTTTATGAGATTTTCCGGCAAGCAGGAAAAAACAACAGTTTTCTGTACTTGCGATGGGTTCTAGCTATTGTCAGGAGGTCAACAAATCCCTTGTCAATCACAACTCTGACTTCACTTATTGGTTAAAAACCTGAAAGAGCGGGGATTAGAGCAGCCAGTACTAACAGAAGTTGCAGGGGGGTGTCAGCTGACGTTGTGGTGTATATCTCTTGAACCTTTCCACCTACACTTTTTTGAAATGAAAGCTGAGATTGAGGTAACTCACCTGAAGTCCCAGAGAGGACCCCAAATATCCAAAGTCTCTGGGTGAAAACTGGAGACCTAGCAATCCTATATGAAAGGTGTGCTGCTTTGGCACAGCTTAAAAGGTTGCTAACTAGACTAATGAAAAATAGAGCGTAAAGGGATTCATGCTACAATACAGTATATCTCAAAGGAAAAGGTGAGCAGGAAGAGGAAAATGAATGAATCAGTTCTATAGAAGATAGCACAAAAACAAGAGAATCTGTTCCTTTCCACTCAAGAAAAGAAACAAACCTGACCAAAAAATTAGCTAAGGGGAGATATTTAGTACAGTAGGGCCCTGCTTTTTGGCGGCCTGCTGTCTGGTGTTCCACTAATATGGCGGCTTTCAATTAGAGTAAGGCCCCACTCATACGGCGCTTGTTCCACTTTTACAGCGTTTTTCGGGCATCGGGCACCATTTTATTGACGGAGTTCCGCTTTCAGGCAGGTTTCGCTTTTTTTTTTTTTTTACAATAATTTTTATTCAAATTTTCATAGAACATACAGAACAAAATCATAAAACATTCAAAGACAAAAAACAAAACAAAACAAAAATAATTAAACAAAAAAAATAAAATATTGACTTCCCATTTGTCACAGATCAAATCAGTTATAGGTCTACAATATATAACAATCCTGTCTCTTAAATTATATTATAAAATCACTTTCCTCCAGTAGTTATCTTAATTAATCATCAAATCTCATAAACATTACTTTATTCTTTCCACAAAAAGTCAAAGAGAGGTTTCAATTCTTTAAGAAATATATCTATCAATTTTTCTCCAAATAAACATGTCGATTAATCCATCTCGTTAATAATTATAATAATCTTATTGTCATAACCATAGTCCAAATAAACATTTCGATTAATCCATCTCATCAAAATCTGTTAGGTTCAATAATTTCAATAGCCATTATTCCATTATCCCTATTAGTTCCATCTTCCATCTTCAATAGTCCTGTTAAGTCCAGTAATTTCAGTGTCCAATCTTCCATTATCAGTATTCCATAATAATCTTGCTGTCGTAGCCATAGTCATATAATAAGAGTCTGATGGGAATTTCCTCTATCCCAAATATTTTCTTGCCATCCATTCTGAATAAGTTGCTGAAATACTGTTGTAAAGTCATATCTCTGTTCTTCTTTTTTACAAAATGCACTGGCTCATCTCTTGAGAGTTTTTCCATTGTCACATGGCTGCAGTTAATTCCATAGATTTTCTCTATATCAAACTCCATCACGTCATTCCAGTCCAAAAGATTATCCAAGCCATTGATAACTTTACCTCTAATATCTTCATTAATTTCTTCAGAGATAACATTAAATTCCAAACAGTAGATTTTATTTCTAAAATCCATAAACTCCAGATCTTTTTCCAATTCCACATTTGTTCCAATCTCTAGGGCTTGTATCTTCCCTTTATTTTTTCTTTTCTCATCTCTGATCTCATTCTCCTCTCTCACAGGATCCCCTATTTCTTTAAACTCCTGCGTCATTTTGCTCAGTTCCATTTTCAGCTCCTTACTACCCTGTCGCAGGGTTTGTTTCGTTATCTCAATCTCATCCATTATTTTCTGAAACATAGTTACTTCCAGATTCTCAGCCACTTTCTTGATTGCCATTTTTAAAACCACGAAAACAAAGCAAAACAAAAATAAAGAAGAACCACTTCTTATTTCAGCAACAATTGGGTTAATATTCCAGGCTTGATGACATCACAGTATAAACAGAGCAGCCTGCCTTATCTCTCTATGTTCAAGAATGCAAAACAAATTTAGTTCCCAGCATCAAAACAGTTAGTGGCGTTGTGAAGAAGCAGATTCGTCAAAATAAAATAGACCAAAAAGAGAATAGTCCCAGACAATATAATATTCCTCGGAATAGAAATCAGGAATAGAAATCCCTCTTCTGTTTATATCTTTAGAATGCACTTCCAGGACAGCTTTTTGCGACAGAAACAGAGATAAGCTGTTAATTTCGTGAATAACAGAGAAGAGTTATAGCTCACCCAGAAGTTGTCCAAAGCCGATCAATCTGACAAATCTCCTTTTGCTGCAACAATTTAAACCAAGTAAAAAAAATAATAGAAAGAAGGGTGCTTGCCTGTTAGTCCGTTCTCTCTTTAAAGAAAAGATAAACAGATAGAGCTTGTTCGGAAGTCCGTCCGGCATTGTTGGCTGGACCTTATCTCATAAATTAATGAAATCCAGTCCTCCCAACAAAAACAGGCTTTTGAGGTTGATCTCTACGTTTCTCCCTGCCCGGGAGAAATTTCATCAGTCAAAAAAAATGTTCTGACTGATTTATATCTGAATAAGCTTCTTTTGAGGCGGGAGCCCGTCCCAAAAGCAGGCACAAGCGAAGTCACCCTTCCCGGAAGTCTAGGCAGGTTTCGCTTTTAGGCAGGGGTCTGGAATGTAACCCGCCATATGAGTGGGGCCCTACTGTATATGTTAAGGATAGCCAATCTCTGTACTCTTCAGGGCCCCTCTGTTCTCTAAACAATAATCTAGGTACTAGAACAATTTGCCCCCGTCTACAGCTCATCCAGATCTGTAATAAAGTTGATATCAGCAGTAAGGGCTTCACATATCTGAAGCATGTGCATTTGGATGGCATGAAGTTATCAGTTGGATTGGGACCCCCTGCCTGACCCTGACTCCAAAGAGAGGCTGCAGTTAACCTTGCAGCCTCTTGCATCAGCTCCTGGCTGGGTCAGAGGGCATAAAAGCCCAGCTGCCCTTAGGAATCCCCATAGGGAGTCCTGAGGGCGTGGGTGCTACCCCTGCTATTTTTTTAACCAATCTAGAGGAGATTGGCAGTGGGGAGGGTGTATTGCGCATGTGTAGTTACTGTGGTCTACAGAACCTCCATCTCTGTCACCAGGAAACCAGTAAATCCCACTGCACCTGGTGTCAGGCCAAAGAGACAGTAAACTAGGGTTGCTGCTGGTGTACCATCCACCCTGCTGCCCGGCAGCTTCTTTGAATGAGCTGGTGGAGGCTGTCTTGGCTGTGGTATTGGAGGACCCCATAACAATAGTCCTGGGTCATTTCAATGTCGATGCTGAGGGTGCCTCTAGTGTTCTGGCTCAGGACATCATGGCCTCCATGATGACCATGCAGCTGTCTCAAGTTGTCACCGGCCCGAAGCAGAGGGCAGGGCACACTGTCGACTTGGTTTTTGCTCCAGTTGGAGGAGTGGTCTGGAGATTAGGTGGTGATGGATGTCATCCCATTGTCATGGTCAGACCACTTCCTGGTGAAGTTTAAGACTTATAGCTCTGATCCTCCCCTGCAGGGGTGGCAGACACATTAAGATGGTCCACCCCTAGAGACTAATGGAATCCACTGGATTCCTGAATGCCCTGGGGGAGTTTCCAGTAGATAGAGCAGGTGAACTTGTTGAAGCCCTTGTCACACTGTGGAATAGCCAGGTGCATAGGGTTCTTGACACAGTTGCCCCTGAGTGCCCTCTCTGTCATTGTGGAGTCTGGTTTGCACCTTGGTGTACCAGTGAGCTAATGGCAATGAAACAGGGTGGACGATGGCTAGAATACAAATGGCAAAAGACGTGCTGTGAGGCTGATTGGGCAAATGTAAAACATCATAACCATGCCTACTGTGTGGTGGTGAAGAAGTGCGATGGCACTTCTGTGACACCACCGCATCCTCAAGTAGCCTTCCAGTGGAGCTTTTCCATATTGTCAGGTGTCTGTTGACATCAATGCCAGGAAATTGAGTTTTAGACCCTTCGGAGGCCCACTATGAATTGTTTGCAAGGCACTTTGAGGATAAAGTTGCTTGCCTCTATTGCAATCTGGATGCCCTATCCACATCTACTGCAGTCCCCAGTGAGGTGTCCAGTGCAATGTCTGCTGCAACATCTTGGGAACGGTTTCAGTTGATGCGGCCTGATGATGTGGACAAAGTGATTGCAGTGATGTGGCCAGCAATGTGTCGTCTTGACCCTTGCCCTTCTTGGCTTATTAAAGCTTGCCAAGGGGATTTGACCAAGTAGATCCAGGGTGTGATCAACACATCATTGCAGGAGGGAGTGGTTCCAGCCCCTCTGAAAGAGGTGGTGATCTGACCACTCCTGAAAAAGCCCACCCTGGACCTATTGGCTTGTGACAACTACCAACCGGTTGCAAATACCCTCTTCTTAGGGAAGGTGATTGAGAGGGTTGTGGTGCAGCAATTGCACACACTCTTGGTTGAAACAGATTATCTAGATTATCCTGACCCATTCCAATCTGGGTTCAGGCCTGATTATGGGATTGAATCAGCCTTCGTCGCCCTGATGGATGACCTTTATCGGGAGGACAGGGGAGTGTTATTCTTACTTGATCTCTTGGTGGCTTTTGATAACTTTGACCATGGTATCATTCTGGGCCAGCTTGGTGAGATGGGTATTGGAGGCACTATTTTACAGTGGTTCCAATCCTATCTCCAGGGTCATTTTCAGAGAATAGCATTGGATGATTGTCTTTCAGCCCCTTGTCAATTATGCTGTGGAGTGCCATAGGGTACCATCTTGTCTCCCATGCTGTTTAACATCTATATGAAGCCCTTGGGAGTAGTCATCAGGAGATTTGGGGTGAGGTGTCAGCAGTACACTGACGATACCCAGCTCTACTGGGTAACATCTGAATCGGGAGAGGTTGTGCAAGCCCTGGACCGCTGCCTGTACCCAGTGGTGGGCTGCATGAGTCTGAGTCTGAATCCTAACAATACAGAGATGTTGTGGGCTGGTGGTTCCCAAGTTCAGATAATTGGTCCGTTGCCTGCTTTGGATGGAGTTGTACTCCCTCTGAAAGAGCAGGTCCATAGTCTAGGGGTGCTCCTCAATTCATCTTTGTTGCTAGAGGCCCAGGTGGCCTCCGTGTCTAGGAGTGCCTTTTACCAGCTTTGGCTGGTAAGACAACTGTGGCCATTTCTGGACCAGGATAGGCTGACCACTGTTGTCCATAAACTGGTAACCTCCAGGCTGGATTACTGTAATGTGCTCTATATGAGCCTACCCTTGAGGTTGGTCCAGAAGCTGCAGCTGGTGCAAAATGTGGTGGCACAACTGCTCACTGGGGCAGGGTATCACCAACATGTCGCCCCGCTGCTGAAAGAATTGCACTGGCTGCTTATTAGCTACCAGACTAAGTTCAAGGTTCTAGTCTTGGTGCACAAAGCCCTATACAGCTTGGGACCAGGATACCTGAAAGACCGTCTTACCCCTTATATACCCAGTCAATCACTGCACTCTGCAGGTGAGGGCCTCCTGCAGATACCATCTTATCAGGAAGTCCATTCCGCAGAACATAGGAGATGGACCTTTTGCATAGTGGCACCTACCCTTGTCTTAGGAGTTACAAATATTTTCTTTAACTGCAAATTTATGCTCTCTGTGTTATTGTTAATAAATCTACTTTTTAAGCTTATTTATTTTACAACAAAAGCCTCCACTTGAAGGCAAACAAATTATACAGAAACAAAAGTAAGTAATCAGGATATACCAACATAAATTCCAAAACATAGCAATTTCATAGAGTTATGCAAAAACCTTCCTTTTATATTTTGTGTTTTCTGTTTTAATACAGAAAGAGAAAGATAGCTAACTGTGAAAAGAAGTAATGATATCATAACAAGGGGACACTTCTTGGGAAGGAGATAAGAAGGCAGTGGGCACATTAAGGCTTCGATAGTATCCACATCTTACAGGATCTCAAGAGTTCTAAATACAAAGATAAATCTACTTTTATAGTTAAAGTAATTTAATATGTTCTGATCTGCGCAGATTTACTATATCTTATCCATTGTTGCCTTGGGCTTCTCAGCCAAGTTACTCAACAGCTATTACACAGCCACAAGAGTGGCTGTATACTATAATCATTATGGATTTTTCACATTCCACAATGTTAGATTGAAAATAGCCCCCCATGCCCTTCTGATCCTTCCCATAAGCTCATTTCAAAACAAAACCTTACAAACCTTATAGTCCTGAACTCAGAAACCCTTGCTTAACAGCCCTCTAAATTTTCATGGTGATACACAAAACAGTCAGAGAGAATAGAGAGTTCAAAGTATAAAAAGAGAAAAAAAACCCAGACCCCTTTTGGATTTTTTTCTGTCAGAGTTCTCATAATCTGTTGAAATTCATTAAAAATCAGCCGTGTTCACTGAGTATTTGTAATCCTATTACAGACCTTGCCCCATACTCTGACCTTCATCTTCTGCAGTTTAAAAGTTTAAAAAATGCCTGATTGATTTTTATATAATTTAAGAAATTTAGCATTGAACTGAATGATACTGTCAGGCATGCTCAGTAAGAACCAACTGTCAGTGTTCTAAATGCCAGACTCATAGCTGCTTGGCTTGCCTAATCAGGGGACCACACACACACCAGACCTTTATTTCACTTTGGACAGCAATGATTTCCCCCAAAGAATCCTGGGAAGTGTAGTTTGTGAAGGGTGCTGAGAGGAAACTCCTATTCCCCTAACAGAGCTCCAGTGGCCAGAGTGGTTCAATAGTCAGCCACTCTGACTGTAGCTCTGTTAGGGGAATAGAGAGTCTCCTAGCAACTCTCAGCACCCTTCACTAACTACACTTCCCAGGACTCTTTTGGAGAAGTCATGACTGTATAAAGTGAAATGAAGATCTGGTGTGGATGTGGCCAGGGACAGCTTTGGTTTAAATTTGGGTGGGGGGCTTCATGTGCCTGCTGTAGAATAAAAAGGTGGGGGAAAGCCTGAAAAAGAATGAAACTGTTCACAATGTTTTCCTTTTGGAAAGAAAAGGGGCTTCCCTTCTGCCCAGTGCCCACCCACCCATCCAATCTCCTCCCTTCTCCCTCCTCCTCCTCCCTCCCCTCCCTGCCCTCCTCCTCCCTTCCCTGCCCCTCGCCCAGGTCAGTTTCAGTTAAGCATGAAAGCACAGGGGTAAATCTCATTGAACTCAAAAAGCATGGAAATGATCGAACCTGCCCTCCCCTCCTCCCCCTCCTATCCCTTCCTCTTGTCCCTTCCCTCCCCCTTCCTTTGCCACTCCTTCCCCTACCCCATCCCAATCCCCTCCTTCTCCCCTCCTTCCCCTCCCCTCTCCCCTCCTCTTCCCCCATGGTCAGTTTTACCTATCTTAAGCATGATTGCATGGGAGTAAATCCCATTGAACTCAATAAGCATGCAAATGATCAGAGATGCCTTTTCCCTCCGTCCCGTCTCCTCTCCCTTCCTCCTCTCCTGCCCACTCCAGCCCTCCCTCCCTCTTCTTCTCCTCCCCCCATGGTCAGTTTTACCTACCCTAAGCATCATTGCACAGAAGTAAACCCCACTGAACTCAATAATCATGTAAATGATCAAACCTGTCCTCCCCTCCCCTCTTCCTCCTCTCCTACCCACTCCCTCCCTCCCTCCCTCCCTCCCTCCTCCTTCTCATCCCCCTGTGGTCAGTTTCACCTAGCCTAAGCTTGATTGCAGGGGAATAAATCCCACTGAACCTAATAAGTGTGCAAATGATCAATCCATTCTCAGCAAACTTGCACAGGATCCAGCCCTTCCTCCCTCTCTGGTCACTTTTACCTATCGTAAACATGATTGCATGGGAGTAAATTGCACTGAACTCAATAAACATGAACATGATCAAGCCTGTCCTTCTCCTCCCCTCTGCCTCCTACCTGCTCCCCTCCCAGTCCTCCCCTCTCTCCTCCTCCCCTCCCCATCCCCTGTGGTCAGTTTTATTTATTTATTTATTTGTTTGTTTCATTTTTAGACCACCCATAGCTAGTAGCTCTCTGGGCGGTGTACAAAACAGATTAAAAATACAATATTATAATAAAATCAATCACATATATCAACAACAATATTAAAATAAAGCGTAGACATAAACATTAACATTAAAACATTAAAAAGCCTGGGAGTACAGCCAGGTCTTAACCTGGCGCCTAAAAGAAAGCACCGTAGGCGCCAGGCATGTCTCTTCAGGTAAGCTGTTCCACAATTCGGGGGCCACTACAGAAAAGGCCCTAGATCTGGTAACAATCCTCCGGGCATCCTGGTGAGATGGTACCCGGAGGAGGGCCTTAGATACTGAACGAAGTGAACTGGTAGGTTCATAGCGGGAGAGGCGTTCCACAAGGTACTGTGGTCCCACACTGTGTAAGGCTTTATAGGTCAAAACCAGCACCTTGAATCTGGCTGGGAAACAAATAGGTAGCCAGTGCAAACGGGCCAGGACAGGTGTTATATGCGCAGACCGATTGGTCCTCGTCAATAGCCTGGCTGCCACGTTTTGCACCAGCTGAAGTTTCCGAACTGTCTTCAAGGGCAGCCCTACGTAGAGTGCATTACAGTAATCCAGTCTAGAAGTTACCAGGGCGTGAACAACTGAAGCGAGATCGTCGCTGTCCAGATAGGGGCATAGTTGGGCTACTAAACGAAGATGGTAAAATGCATTCCGAGCCACCGAGGCCACTTGAGCCTCAAGCGACAAGGAAGGGTCAAAAAGGACCCCCAAACTACGAACCTGTTCTTTCAAGGGGAGTGTAACCCCATCTAGAACAGGATGAACATCCACCATCCGGGCAGGGAAAGAGCTCACCAACAGTGTTTCAGTCTTGTCTGGATTGAGTTTCAGTTTATTAGCTCTCATCCAGTCCATTATCGCGGTCAGGCAGCGGTTTAGCACATCAACAGCCTCACCTGAAGAAGGCGAAAAGGAGAAATAGAGCTGCGTGTCATCAGCGTACTGATGGCAACGCACCCCAAACCTCCTGATGACCGCACCCAGAGGCTGCATGTAGATGTTAAAAAGCATGGGGGACAAAACCGACCCCTGAGGGACTCCACAATGGAGAGTCCAGGGTGTCGAGCAATGTTCCCCAAGCACTACCTTCTGGCGACGATCCGCTAAGTAGGAGCAGAACCACTGCCAAGCAGTGCCCCCAATTCCCAACTCCGCGAGTCTCCCCAGAAGGATACCATGGTCGATGGTATCAAACGCCGCTGAGAGATCAAGGAGAATCAACAGAGTCACACTCCCTCTGTCCCTCTCCCGACATAGGTCATTGTACAGGGCGACCAAGGCTGTCTCAGTGCCGAAACCGGACCTAAAACCGGATTGAAACGGATCCAGATCCTAAGCATGATTGCAGGGGAGTAAATCCCATTGAACTCAATAAGCATGCAAATGACCAATCCATTCTCAGCAAACTTGCACAGGATCCCATTTCTCACCTCTCAGATTAAAAAACAGAGAAATTCACTAATAGGCAAAAAACCTTGTGGTTTAAGAACATACCTATAGCCTACAGATATTTCTATCACTTTCAAAAGCAGGGAAATTGGGCACCTATAGTGAATGTACCAAGGGAGCAGAAGACCTGACCTCCTCTCTGGGATATTGTACTGCACTACAAATTGGCAAAAATGCAAACACAATTTGGGTTGGTTTTTCATAGTCCAATCCACTTCCTGTGTAGTTTGGAAAAATTTGGTAACATGTGCCTCTGAGCATATGGTGACTGGTGGCAACACCTGCCATCTCCAGAGATGGAGAATTACATTTTTGTATGTTTGTTGGTGTTCTTCTTACTTTGCTTCTTTCCTGTGTTACTTCTGTTTCTGCAGAGAATCTAATTGTACGTTCTAAAATATCTGGACTAAAATGAATGGGGCAAGGAACAAAAGGAATATGGTGGTTGGAATCTACTACCGACCACTCACTTAAGGAGAAGACAAGGATGAAACTTTTGAAAAGCAAATTGTCAATGTTTTGAGAAGGCATGATGTAGTAGTAATGGGGGACTACAATTACCCCGATATCTGTTGGAAGGCAAATTCTGCCAAACACGGCCCCTCCAATAAATTCCTGACTGGAGTTGGAGATAACTTGAGGATCAGCTATCCTTGACTTAATTCTAACCAATAGAGATGACTTAGTGGATGAAGTGGAAGTTACAGGAACTGTGGGGGAAAGTGACCATGTTGTACTTGAGTTCTTGATTTTAAAGGAAGCAAAAGCTGAGAGTAGCCATACACATACCCTGGACTTCAGGAAAACTGATTTTAATAATGTTATGTTATGGTTTATTTCTTTTGGCCAAAAACGTCCCTGGCCAAAAAAAAGGCGGATTACACACAAATAGAAAAACACAAATGCAAAATACAAATAAAAACAATACAATTTACAAAAATTCAAGCCAACAAAATGCAAGCGTTTCTAAAAAGCAACAACTGCTAAAAACCAAACGCATTCATCTTCCTGGTAAAGGACAGTCCCCAGAAAGATGTCACTAAGAGCAGGGGTGAGGGGGCAAGGCAGGTGGGAAAATGTGCCCCTTGATGGTCCCAGCACAGTCTCAGAACAATGTTAAGTAAGGTTCCATGGCAAATTACCCCAATGAGAAAAGGAGTCCAAGATGGGTGGGAGTTTCTAAAAAGGGAAATTCTAAAGGCACAATAGCAAACAATTCAGAATGAGCTGAGGTTAGTGAGGGATGGTAAAAGTAACAAAAAAAATTCTTCAGGTACACCCACAGTAAAAGACAGAGGAAAGAACTGGTGGTACACTATACAGTGATGATGGCAAAATGGTAACAGATGGCAAAGAAAAGGCAGAAATGCTCACTTCCTACTTTGTCTCAGTCTTCTCCCAAATGAGGGTCTATGACCCTCCTGGCAAACGGCAAGTTGAAGGGGCAGGATCGCAGCTTGAAACTGATAGACAATGGTCAAGAAATACCTAATCACTTTGAACGAGTTCAAATCTGCATGGCCTGATGAATTGCATCTTAGAGTATTGAAGGAACTGGCTGAAGAACTTTCGTAACTACTGTTTATTATCTTTGCAAAATCATGGAGGATGGATGAAGTACCAGATGACTGGAGAAGGGGTAATACTGTCCCTTAACTTCAAAAAGGGCAAAAAGGAGAAACCTGGAAACTACAGACCAGTCAGCCTCATATCAATCTCTGGGGAAATTCTGGAGCAGATTATAAAGTGGTCAATCTGTAAGTGCCTTGACAGCAATGCAGTGATTACTAGAAGCCAACATGGATTTATCAATAACAAATCCTGCCAGACTAATCTTATCTCATTTTTGATAGGGTAACCTCCCTGGTAGACTGTGGGAAGGCTGTGGACAAAATATGTAACTTGAAGTCAGCAAAGCTTTTGACAAAGTGCCCCATGATATTGTGATTAGAAAGCTACTAAATGTGGGCTGGAAGAAACAACTTTCAAGTGGATCCACGGGTTGCTACAGAATCATACTCAAAGAGTACTTATCAATGGTTACTTCTCAAAGTGGGGGAGGTAACAAGCAGGGCACTACCGGGCTCAATCCTGGGCCCAGTGCTCATCAACATTTTTATTAATGACTTGGATGAGGAGGTGCGGGGAATGCTTATCAAATGTGCAGATGATACAAAATTGGGAGGGATAGCTAATATCCTGGAGGACAGAAACAAATTGAAAATGATCTTGATAGGCTGGAGCATTGAGCTGAAAACAACAGAATGAAATTTAACAAGGATAAGTGCAAAATTCTACATCTAGGAAAAAGAAATCAAATTCACAGTTTTAAGATGGGGAATACTTGGCTCAGCAATACTACATGCAAGAACGATCTTGCAATTGTTGTTGATCACAGGCTGAATATGAGCCAATATGGCTGCAAAAAAGGCAAATGGTATTTTAGACTGCATTAACAGAAGTATAGTTTCCAAATCTAGTTCTGGATATGGCTCTTTAAAAAGGATGCAAACTGGAACAAGTTCAGAGGAGAGCAACAAGGATGATAAGGCGACTGGAAACAAAGTCCTGTGAGGAGAGATTGAAAGAACTGGGCATGTTTAGCCTTGAGAAGAAAAGACTGAGGGGAGATATGATAGCACTCTTCAAGTACTTGAAAGGTTATCACACAGAGAAGGGCCAGGATCTATTCTTGATCATATCAGAGCGCAGGACACGGAATAATGGGCTCAAGTCACAGGAAGCCAGATTTCAACTGATCATCAGGAAAAATGTCCTAATAAGCGGTACAACTATGGAACCAATTATCTAGGGAGGTGATGGGCTTTCCAACACTGGAGGCATTTAAGAGGAAGCTGGACAGCTACCTGTTGGGTATGCTTTAAGTTGGATTCCTGCACTGAGCAGGGGGTTGGACTCAATGGCCTTATAGGCCCCTTCCAACTCTATGTTTCTATGATTTGCACTTATCTGAATTTTGCAATACAGTTCTCTAACCAACCAATGTTTACAAAAATACATATATTAGGAGAAAGTATAGATATAAATATATTATTTATTTATTGTATTTGTATACCGCCCCATAGCCGAAGCTCTCTGGGCGGTTTACAGTAACTAAAAACATTAAAACAAATATACAAATCTAAAACACATCTTTTACAGACAATTTAAAACACAATTTAAAAAGTTTAAAACAATTTAAAAACACAGTGTTTCATTAGTGAAAATAACATACACAAATGCATTGTAATAGGATAATTTGTTTGCAAAAAATGTGTACATGTCTCAGAACTGAACACAAAAATGTGTTTATTAGGAGAAAATAGAAATGGACTGCGTTCAAGTCGATTCTGACTTATGGTGACCCTATACATTGCAAATTCCTAAACAAATGTGGAGAACAGAATTTAAGATCCTTCCATCCCTAGTTGTGGCCTTTAAATCCCAGATTGGGTATCTGTATTTTCAGATAAATTATAACAGTCAAAGGTAAAAAAACACTTGTATCATGGGTTTTAATTCTTTACAATTCAGTTGTTTAACATTTTAGAAAAGCAGTCAAGCAGATTTCAAGAATGAATAAAAGAATGCATAAACTGATTTAGGGGAGGGGAGACATTTCATAATTAATTGGCTCCGATTTATGGCGACCCTATGAATAGGGTTTTCATGAGGCTGAGAGGCAGTGACTGGCCCAAGGTCACCCAGTGAGCTTCATGGCTATGTGAGGATTCGAACCCTGGTCTCTCAGGTCGTAGTCCAACACCTTAACCACTACCCTATTCATAGGGTCGCCATAAGTCGGAATCAACTTGAAGGCAGTCCATTTCCATTTTCTCCTAATAAACATTATTCTAGTTTTCCTCTTGTTCTTCCTTTTATTCATGGATATACATCAGTGAACAAAATGCCAGTCATGTGACAAAGACATTAGATTACCTTCAGAGCTTCAGTGCTCAAAGTGTATTCAAGTCATGATAACATGTTTCATGTCCTGGACTAGGATTGTGCATCATCTTCATATTGCTTATTATGTACAGAGCTGTCATTTGTTTGTATCATAATTTCGGTGTCTCTGGAGACCTCTGAATCTTGCTTCAAATTGATATTTCAGTTGTCCTAGTTGATGTTTGTGAGTCCCTTTCCAGGGCTGGCAAGGTTAGGCATATTGGAAAATTTCTCCTTAAACAGAAATGTCACTTAAAATGGAAAAGAATATGAAATGATGTTTGTATAGAATAAGCCATTCAGCAGAGTAGCTTTTCAAGTAGCTTTAAAATTTCAATTTTCCAGGATTTTATTCTGTACCCTGACTTTTTAAAATCTTTTGGGTAGAAAAGTCAGACACTACTGTTTTGCTCTCAGTTTCATTCTTAAATTAACAACATATGCACTGATGGGCAAAAATCTGCTCAGTTACTAGATCTATACCTAATTTTGAATTAGGTGATCATTTGACACAGAAACAATGCAGAATGATTAGTAGACACAATGATGCTTTCAGTAGTTTTGCATCAAAACCATACATGTAAAAGCATTCTTATAGCACTTTAACAGTCATTGCTTCCTCCCAAAGAATCCTGGCAACTGTAGTTTGTTAAGCGTGCTGAACTCACAGAGTTTTGCATTGCAAGCCCTGCTAAAATAGAGAAAAACACTTTGTTTTAGCAGGGGATTCCATGAAAACTGCTTCCTGAATCATGCACAGCCAAACTGAGCAGGATTTAACCCGTTTCTTGTCAGCTGATGAGTGGGGTTTAAATCCTGCTGCTTTGGGTGTGTGCCCCTGTTCCCTGCTGGGAACAGGTTCATATAGCCAATGCAGGATTTAACTCCACCCATCAAATGACATCACAAGTAACATCAGCTGTGGGGAGAGCGGTAGTGAAATGGGGAAATATTGGGTATTGCATCATAGCTATGGAGAGAAGTGAAATGGAAGCGTTGATTATGTTGGAATCTTCTTTGACCTTGAGAACACCCAAACAGGTAACAGATATGTAATACATGTTGTTCAGAACTTGCACAACATGGCGACCCAGTGGACTCAATTGCTGAGTGAACAGATTGGTACATAATAAGACCACTCTCATCCATGACTTGATTGTGGATGAAGGTGCTGATTTGATGTGCATTACCAAGACCTGGGTGGGTGAGCTTGGAGGAGTTGACCTGACCCAACTTTGCCCACCTGGATACTCGGTGCAGCACCAGCACAGGCTGAAGGGACGGGGGGGGGAGGAGTTGCTGTGGTCTACATAACTTCCATCTCTGTCACCAGGAAACCACTCTGTCTTGGAGCTGGTGCTGGGCCGAGGAGACAGTAAACTAGGGCTGCTGCTGGTGTACCATCCACCCTGCTGCACAGCAGCTTCTCTGACCAAGCTGGTGGAGGCTGTCTCGGCTGTGGAGCCCAGAACAAGTACTCTTGGATGAAACAGATTATCTTGAGCCATCCCAGTCTGGGTTCAGGCCTGATTATGGGACTGAATCGGCCTTGGTCACCCTGATGGATGACCTTTATCGGGAGGACAGGGGGAGTGCGACCCTGTTACTCTTACTTGATCTCTCAGAGGCTTTTAATACCATTGACCATGCAATCCTTCTGGGACGACTTGGTGAGCTGGGTATTGGAGGCACTGTTTTACAGTGGTTCCGATCCTATCTCCAAGGTCGCTCTCAGAGAATAGCATTGGGTGACTGTCTTTAGCCCCCTGGTAGCTGTGCTGTGGTACCATCTTGTCCCCCATGCTGTTTAACATCTATATGAAGCCCTTGGGAACAGTCATCAGGAGTTTTGGGGTGAGGTGTCAGCAGTATGCTGATGATACCCAGCTCTATTTCTCTGTAACATCTAAATTGGGAGAGGCCGTGCAAGCCCTGGACCACTGCCTGGACTTGGTGGTGGGCTGCATGAGGGCCAATAAACTGAGTTTGAGTCCTAGCAAGACAGAGGCGCTGTAGGTTGGTGGTTCCCGAGTTCGGATAATTGGTCAGTTGCCTGCTTTGGATGGGGTCGTACTCCCTCCGAAAGAGCAGGTCCGTAGTCTGGGAGTGCTCCTGGATCCATCTTTGTTGCTAGAGGCCCAGGTGACCTAAGTGGCTAGGAGTGCCTTTTACAAGCTTCGACTGGTGAGACAGCTGTGGCTGTTTCTGGACCAGGATAGCCTGACCACTGTTGTCCATGCACTGGTAACCTCAAGCCTGGATTAATGCAGAGTAATGCACTCTATGTGGGACTGCACTTGAGGTTGGTCCGGAAGCTGCAGCTGGTGCAAAATGCAGCAGTAAGACTACTCACTGAGGCAGGGTATCACCAACATGTCACCCCGCTGCTGAAAGAATTGCACTGGCTGCCCATTTGCTACCGGGCCAAGTTCAAGGTTCTAGTTTTGGTGTACAAAGCCCTATACAGCTCGGGAGCAGGACACCTGAAAGAACATCTTACCCCTTATATACCCAGCTGATCACTGCGCTCTGCAGGTGAGGGCCTCCTGCAAATACCATCTTATCAGGAGGTTTGTTCTGCACAATATAGGAAAAGGACCTTTAGTGTGGCAGCACCTACTCTGTGGAATTCCCTCCCCTTAAATATTAGGCAGGCGCCATCTCTGCTATCTTCTCGGTGCCTTTTGAAGACTTTTCTCTTTCAACAAGCCTTTTAGGTTGAGACCTATCCCAGCCTGCTTCTGTGTTAGAATTGCTTAATATGTTTTTTAATAATGTTTTTAACCCTTTTTAAACGTTTTTTAAAAAATGTTTTTAACACTGTTTTGTTTTAATGTATTTTAAGATCTGTTTTTATGATGTTTTAAAGTGTTTGTAGCGCTTTGTTTGTCGCCCTGGGCTCCTGCTTGGAGGAAGGGTGGAATACAAATTAAATAATAAATAAATAAATAAACATTTGAGAATGGATCTGCCCAGTCCAAACTGAAAAATATTAACTGCTCCATACTGAATTCCTCCCCAACTAACTTTTCATATTACTTTTAAATAATCTAACCCAAATGATCCCTTAGGCTTATGGAAAGCAATACCTATGTTAAATTGTCTTAGAACTTCTTACATTTAATGTAAAATAGTGTTTGTTTCTGATGGTTGTATTTTAAAAATATTGTTTTGTTTTCATTGTGTATTATGCTTTAAATTGTTGTGACAGACCCTGGAATAATGTATGATGAGGGATGAGATATAAATTGTATTATTATTAATAATCCAAATACACACACAAATCTGCAAGGTGTACCTGAAGCAACATTTTCTTCTACCTTCTGAACGTTCTTCAAAAAGCTATACTTGTTTCTGATTTTATGCAAATTAAAAACATAAAGAAGATGCTTAACATTAGTTTCACTATTTGACATATTGTTTAAGACAGGAAACACTTCTATTAATATTTTTCCATGAATTTCAATAACTGTTATTCTAAATAGGAGTTCAAAAGTCTACAATAGCAATTAATCTTCCTGTTCTTCCATTTCATAATTATCTCTAACATTTGTATATTCTCATGGAAAAGAAAACTATACCCAGCACCGGAGAGTTATACACCCTTTTGCAAATCCCCAGAGACATCATGTCAAGTTAGAGTATACAAAAGCCTTCCTTATAGCATACTATTTACATTATTATTTTCATGCTCTGATGCACATGTCCTCCTATCCCAAACATTATTGCAAATAAAGAAATGTTTATTTTGCTTGCATAGGCAGTACTATCAGCATTCTACTTTAATCCTTACTTATTATATTATTTTGAAGTAAATTGCAGGGCCAACATTGTCATTTAAAATAAAATCAGCAAACAAATTTGAGAGCATTTGACTCAGATGACAGCTGAAATTACAGTCTCTAGAACCTCTTTCTAAAGACAACACTATGTAAACCATTCTCCTAAAGTTCAAGCAGGAAATGAATAGGACATTTCCCTTTCTTTTGGATAGCAAACTGGCTGTTGACTAGAGAGAAAACACAACATTGTTAACACATACTGCCAATCTGTCTGACTGTTGAACACTGAGTCAGTTGAAGCACCTTAAAATTTGTACTTCATGCAAACACAGCAAACCATTTTTTTCTATAATGTAATTCCACATCATTGGTGGCTGCATACAGTAATAGTTGCCAGGGCAGAGCAGGATGGGGTGGTGTTGCTTATCTGATTTCCCAACACTGCCAGTAACTAAGAGGGGTAAAGATGAGAGAGTGGGGAGGATGGTGCAGTGAGGATGTGGCAGTGGATCCAACTACCAGTGGCAACCTTTGCAGCAGTAAGCCAGGCAAGCAACACCTCCCCACTCTGCCAACTGTTACTGGCTACATGTGGAAAGATACATCTGCACGGCTAGAGAGATCACATGGACTTGTCCAAGACTCTCCAGATGCCTATACAGGAAGTTCCCACTAGAACAGGGTTGGCTAACCTATGTACCTGTGACCTGTATATGATTCTGAGTGGCCCATGGGGACCACCCAACATTTGACATAGGTTTTTTATGTATTATCTCCCCACACCACTTTTCCATGGTTAATTGCCTTAAATATGCTACCCCAAGAGCCTTGAGGATTTTTTGCACGCTTTCATTCATTGCGGTTTCTAAAAAATAACACCCCAAAATCTTGATTGTTTCCTGTTACTGTTTTCTGGTGCACTTTTAATAGTGGTTTGCTCAATTCACTTCTATTCGGTGCTGGCTCCATTGTGACTCTTGCAGTGATGACTTCTGCAGCCGATGATAAACAGTCATCCCCTGACTGCTGTGAGGCATCAAAGCAGGAGAAACAATGCAGCCGGCAGCAAATAGAAGTGATGTAAATCAAAGTAATGAAGGCAACATCATATGTTGATCACAATTATACATATTTGGGGAAATTTTGGATGGGGAAGAGGGACTATAAAGGACTTTGGTGGAATATAATAATGTAAAATAACCAGTTAAAAATAAAATAAAATAAAAAAAATAAAATAGAATGCATTTGGGGGTATTATGCAAGGGAATGGGTGGGCTTTCAGTAGAAGGCAGAATATTAATAATATTAGTAACATTAAATTAGAAAGTAAAAAATACTAAAATAATTAGTTTGGAAGGATTAAGGAAGAGGATGAACTGAGTTTGGATAGATAATTTAAAAAGAAAAAACTCATGGAAAATACAAATAGAATTAATTGGAGGGATTAAGGAAGGGCACAGACTAACTTTGGATGTAAGACTAACAGCAAAACAAATCATGTGAAGCCGGTGGGAGGAAGGGCAGCAGCAAAGAAGCCAGTGGGAAGCTCTGCAGCATTCACCAGCCGTTCAGGAGCAGTTGGGCCGGCTGAGTGTCGACTCAGTTGGGAGCCACACACAGGGGCCGGAAGCTAAAAGCCATCTCCCACAAATACCCCTATCAGGGAGTAAGCACTCCCCCATCCTGGCATTGAAATAATTTTACTCTGCTGGCCTATTGCCCAGCAGAAATATTGCCCAAATCGGGATCCAGGGGGGTGCTCTGAAGGAGAGTTGGATGCTGCAGAAGTTCCCCCGGCTCCTCCTCGGCCACGCCCCCAGAATACCCTGTTTTCAGGCCTTCTGCTGGCTCTCTGTCTGCCGGGCTGGCCGTCCCTGGCGGATCCCCAGCTGAGCCGGCAGGGTCCTGGCGGTGCCTCAGCTCAACTGGGATGTGGGGCTTCTGCTGGCAGAGCTGGTGGCACCAGGGCCTGCTAGATTAGCTGGGGGTCCACCACATCCAACTCCTCACAGCCCGGCACAAATACAAGTTGGATTGCACCATAAAGAACAACAAGGGAAAATATCAGTTAAAATAAAATAAATAAAAATTAGTTTAAATAGATAAAATAAAAAATAGTTTAAAAAGTAAAAGAAAATACAAATAGAATGTCTTTGGGGATATTAAGGGAATTGACTGACTTTGGATGGAAATAAAATGATGTGTTTGGGGAGTTAATGAAGGGATGGATCATTAATGGAATAAATGAAAGGGGTGAATTTGGGTAGGGGAGTTAATATATTCTATGTATTCAGCATATTAATTAAATTTAATTTTCTGCCTTGACCTTGCCCAATTTACTCACAGAGTAAGCCTACAGAGGGCTGGCTATGGATTAATGTGGCTTTTGACTCTGAAAAAAATTAGCCACCACTGCAGTATAAGGCCTTTTCTTCACACACACACCCTTGTGAGTTTCTTGTATTTCTGGCTTTTGGCCCACTTTCAGTGTCCTCCTTCCAAATAACTGGAGCATTCCTGCTGGCTCAGAAATGCTCTCTCAATTCTGTGTTCATTGCTGGGGTGCCCATAGTGCTGTTCATTTTGGTTTCAACAGCTGAATTCTGCACAAGGAGTTACAAATTAGCATATCCCCTCCACTTTTCCAGCCAGCCTAGCAACAAAATGTTCTGAAGATGTGGTCACACAGTACCCATAGTATCTTTGGAGACCAGATATCCATAAGCTGAGGATCATCTTCAAGTATCTTGGATCCTCTTGGTAGTGGAACTCTTCAGGTAACTATCCATGAGAATGTTTCTAACCTTGGATGCCACAACCTCTCTAGATATTCTTCTGGTTCTAACTTGCTATAGCAATCCCTCCTTGTCATCCCTACTATGCTTCCACGTACAGGGAAGCAAGAAGAGCAAATAACACACAGTAGTAAAACTGCTAGAATCCTGTGCTGCTTTCACTCTGCCTTTGTTATCACCACGCCATTTTCTTTTCTGAGAAGTAATTCATACATCATCACTGTGGTGTGTACCCTCGTTTTACATGGTTAGGTCTGGTCATAATTCTTTGTCTGACTATGTGACCCTACTTCTTAATTCCTTCACTGTCCTAATACACTCCCACATCCTGCACAATCTTCTTGTCCATATCTTCAAACTCCTGCATGACCTTGCCCTTCCTTATCTCTATGTTTATTTCCCAGCATGTCTCCTATTATGAACTTTGTTCCTCTGGCTCTACTACCATCAGGCATCCAATGAAGCACCTAAGGATTAGATCTCTTGGTAGATCCAAAGCCACTGGTGCCTCACCCTGAAATGGCTTGATTCAGGGCTTTCTGGTAGTTACTGCTGGTGAGAGAATGGCCGGTAGTAGTTTTCCATTGATCTGGACAGAGTTAGAGCCTCCACTGTGGTGAGTACCCCCTCTCCTAACTGGCAGTGCTCCTATATAAAATCCCAACCCCCTCCCACTAGAGATCAAAATGGGATAGGGGCAGGATTGTACTCGCATTTCTTTTCATTCCCTCCTCGAAACTCACCTTTTCCAAGAAGCCTTTGGAGCAGCATCCCACTAGTCCCTATACTTTATTGCAACTAAGCCCTTCCCTTTTGTCCATTTTAGATTCTAATGCCCTTGGGTTAGGGAGCAGTCATACCTGTTCTTTGTAAAACACCACATACATAGATGGTGATAAATAAACAGGGGCCACATGGATGGGATGGGCAACATGGTTCATTCCCATGTCAGTACTAAAAGCCCCAAATGCAAGTAATAGAACTCCATATTTGATGAGCAATGGCAACTTAACCAAAACAAGTTCATCACTGATCACTCCCTTGTCTTTGAACCCAGAAAGGGTACACAACACCTGCCACTAGGAGGTCAAAACATGTTGTTCTGGTCGAAGAGATGCTCTCTATGGCAAGGCATAAGAGAATCTAATATAAAAAGGGCAAGATAAAAACTTGAAGGTGGGAGGTTAAGAATAATGGGATGCATCTGTGAAGGCTATGTCTAGCTAGCCATAGGCCCTGCACCCTTCAAGACTCCTGTTATTTCTCAGACTTCCTACTTCAGCCCTTTCCATCATATCTAGTTATTTATGTTTGAGTGCATGTCCTTTTTTAAATTTACTTCATCCTTTTACCTGCTTTATTGCTATTGCCTCCTCCTCTATGTTTATATACAACTTCTCTATCTTTCTGCTATAGTGACAACAGAAATAACTTCAATGGTTTCTCTAATGCATTAACTACTGTGTTACAACAGAGTCAGCTCCATTTTTTCATTAGCCTTCCCCGCCTCCAACACATTAAAAGTCAGAAATAAATAAAACTGAATCCTGTTGAATCAGCAGAGTTTCCTCTTAGGAAAACCTGCTGAAAAGAAAGCTTCTGTATTCAGCCTCCTGCACTTGGGCCTTAGTTGAAGCCAACTGTATAAGCAGATGGCAGCAATTGAAAAAAGCCTGCCCATGTATTTTGTGCCAAATCTCACTCTCTTTCTCTAAAAAAGAATCTTCCTTCACACACAGAGAGAAATAAATAATCCTTGGAATTTTGGAAGGCTTTTCAAGTGCAATCTAAAACGCAATCCATTTAAAAACTGGTACGAAAGACCAAGGTAAGAAACTGCTTGCATCTATGTAAATTAAAAAGTATACATTCCACCTGTATCGGGCATTTAGCAAAAGACCCTTGCACAGAGAATAGAGCAGCTCTAGCTTTGTTTCACAAATGGTTTGAATGACGTCATTAATGTCATGGTTACAGCATTGCTGCATAAAGCGTTGGTCATGCTTCTAGCCACTGATATAATAGATCATGGCAAACAGCTGCAGATTCCCTCTCCAAATCTGTAACATAAGGATAATTCCTCCCTTGCAAGAATACAGGATTCAATACCTCCAGTGAAGATGACTAAAGAAGCATGTTCTAGTTTTAGTCTTATATTAGTGCTCTCCATAAATAAGTATTCAGGCTAAACCAATGCACTCACAAATATGCTCTATTAATTTTATGAGCATCAGCAAAATTCATTGCCAAACATAACAAAGAGAACATTTTAAAAAAAATAATGTAGCCTGATGGTCTTAGTACTGTAGACACAATTAGCTATTTGAAACACAAGAAAAACAAAGTAACTGAAAACACTTGCAGCTGGCAGGTGGACATATGCTTTTTTAAAAGAGCAATTTACACATACATCCCCCCCCACACACAGAGCATTTATTTTTATAGCTTATTTTTTATTTAGTCAATGTAATGAAGAGCTCCAGAAAGAAAGTTCATTTCTGAAACTGCCTTTAGGTTGATTCTCCAGGTGTATACTTCTTATAAAAGGAATTTAATAAAACTATTTAGATAAACATTTGAAATCACAGTTGATTAATTAAGCACTAGGAATTCCACAGAATCTATGGACAAATGAAAACACTGCTACAGAAAGATAACAAGTTGTCTGTATAAAGTCTATTCAGGTTAGTCATTGTCAGTTCACAACAGTGGAATGCAATGCATCTTTCTACAGTTCCAGCTGTTTTGAGATTATCTTTATTTTCCAGACCTTAGTATATTGTACTAAAAAAACATATTTTGGCATTCACAAGTGACTGCTTTAAAAACCCAACTACAATCCAGCCTATCCCAACTTCTTGAGCTTTGAAATCACATTAATATACTACTCCAGTTTTAAGCACAATAGCTTTCCTGGACCTCAGTTTTAAAGTGAAAACAGTATATCACTATTATTATTTTGCACTGAAGCCACAGCAATGCTATTTCTCACACTGCTGGTGTAACATAAACAGCCCCATACCATAGGATGGGGAGCCGACATTGTGACTCTTCCCCATAGTGTCACCAGCTTCTGAAAATCTGTAGGAAAAATATAGGAAGGCCTGAAGCATGGCCTCATCCTTGTCCTGTGTGGTCCCAGGTTTCTCAAGCGATGCATTAAGGAGCAGCAATGCTGACTGCTCACATGCTGCTAAGCATATAGCAAAGTAATGTAATGCTAATAGGAAAGTCATTTTTACGTGGGAGTGGTTTAATCTTGCCAAAGACCATGTAAAGCTGGAAATTTAACAGATGTGAACAGAGATTGAGAGATAGTGATTCACCCAACCAGTGAGTTCATAGCTCAACTGAGATTTGAACTAAGGATTCACAGTTCATACTCAGACAAAGCACATGCATTAAGAGTACAATTTCCCACTTAGCTGAGTTCTTTGAAGGGAACCACTATATGATGTCTTCCAATTCCAGCTTGCTTTCCACAAACAAGATTTTTTGCAGCTTCGTTGAAATACCTATCTCATGGTGAACCGCTTTAGACAAACAAGTTTGATAAAGATCTTGCTTGAAAGGGGAAAATGGGTATCATGTAAATCCACCCTTAGGAAGATATAAATACGTTATGCTCCCCACTGAAAACTTAAGGTCATATACCATTATCGTTTCATAAAGGTGGATAACCTCTCAACTGACTACCCAACCCCTTGGACCAAGCTCCCCAGGATACCAGTCTAATACGAGAGGTGAGTGATGTCATTCCTTCTTGCACTTGTTCTATAGTATTGGGAACTCAAGTGCACAGAATGTATGTGTGTGCATATGTTTGGATGTGTACAGTATATGTAACGGGAATGCACAATAAGTATTCCCTGTCCTTTCAGAGTTTTTTCCAGGAACTTGAGAAGCTGCCTTATTTCTGTGCTCTGTTTAATACAAAAGCAATCATCCACAAATATTGTAGAGGTGGCTAACCCTCACTGCAGGGAACTACCCCCTAATACCCCACTGATTTCTAGCAGTATGGCAGAAAGAGAAAAGGGAAACACAAGTGGATAGAGAGGAGTGCGTGTGTGTGTGTATGTGTGTCCTTCATGCTTGCATGCAAGAATGTTTGTGTTGCAGGGTGGCCATACTCACCACTGGCATGTGGCCCCTGGGAGGCCAAGGATGAATGTGGACCTCGGGCAAAAAAAAGAAGAGCCACTCTTATTCTTTTGATATGTCCTCATTGTAATTACTTTTGACAGAAGATAACACACATAGTAGAGTTGGTATGGTTAGAAAATGAATATTTTCCCATTACCTCCCTACATGAAAATGAGAGAGAATACAGAAGGTATTATGGTTTTCACATCTGTGTCCTAGATATTCAGGGTTGGAATGGGGGAGCACAAGAGGAAAAAGATAGGTTTGCTGATATGAAGCTCAAAAAGGCTACATTAGGAACTGCCAAATCGCAGTGTGCTCCTTTCACTTCCCAATGCAGCCTTCCTAGAATACACAAGAAGAGGGTTCTCTCAAAGAACCTAAGAAATCTCTCCAATTTTCCCACTTACTCTGCTATCTTGCTATAAATTGAGGATCCATCTGACTTTTACTTCAAAGATGATCTGTGGAATCAATACTAACAATATTTTCAGTACAACTAAAATTTAGTTTTATTTTATTTAGCACCCCCAGCAGCAACAGGAAAGGTGGAGTAGGTGGAACACCTGCAGAGCCAACTTCTTGCCATCTATAATTGCTCTGCATTTTGCTACTGCCCTGTCTGGGATACAGCTGCAGCACTGCGGGACTGGAGAAGACCTGCCCTGGGAGTGAGTACCTGAGCATCTCTGTGCTTGCTTGCTTACTCCTTTGAGAAGCTGTCTCCTGAGACAGCTGAAGTAAGTGCTGCAAGGACTGGGACCCCCTGCCTGATCGTCACTCCAGAGAGAGGCTGCAGTTAATCTTGCAGCCTCTGGAACAGCTCCTGGCTGGGTCAGGGGACATAAAAGCCTGGTTGCCCTTGGGTGGCGGGTCTACCACCAGTGGAGTCACCACCAAAAAGCTACACCAAAGGGGGTCTCTCCTTGGGGAGCCCTGAGGGCAAGGGTACTACCCCCTTCTAATTTTTTTAGACCAATATAGAGGAGATTTGTAGTGGGGAGGGTGTGTGGCTCATATGTAGTTCCTGTGCAGGGTGAGAGCCTATGCAGTGAACTGAATGACAGGAGAAAGTTGCCAGATGCCTTGTGCAGATGTGCCGTTTGAAAGATATTGAGTGGATCTGACTGTTCCCAATTCTCTCAGAGGCCTACTGGGATAACTGGTTCAGGTAGGTTTTTTTGGTGGGCTCTATATCAGGTGTTTAGGAGGAGACTTAGCAAGGAGGGACATAGATGATGCCATCCCAATTCCAGTGGTCATGGGAAGAGGGAGGTATAGCCATGGGGAGGTAGGGAACTACCATAGAAGACAAGGGCAAAGCTATGTACACCTTGTTACTCGCTCCCACTCCTCTCATGGATGGGTTCCTCATTGCTCATCTGCTGTGGCCACTGGCCTGTGTGTGTGTTGTTGTTTAATGCCAGATCGGTACATAATAAGACCACGCTCATCCATGATTCCATCGACATGAAGATGTCGATTTAGTGTGCGTTACTGAGACTTGGGTGGGTGAGCTGGGAGGAGTTGATCTGACCCAGCTTTGCCCACCTGAATATTCAGTGCAACACCAGCACAGGCTGCAGGGACGGGTGGGGGAGGAGTTGCTGTGGTCTACAGAACTTCCATCTCTGTCATCAGGAAACCACTCTGTCTTGGAGCTGGCTGTGAGGGCCTGCGCCTGGTGTCAGGCCAAGGAGACTGTAAACTAGGGCTGCTGCTGGTGAACCATCCACCCTGCTGCCCGGCAGCTTCTCTGACCGAGCTGGTGGAGGCTGTCTCGGCTGTGGTGTTGAAGGAGCCCAGAACAATAGTCCTGGGTGATTTCAATGTCCATGCTGAGGCTGCTTCTAGTGTTCCAGCTCGGGACTTCATGGCCTCCATGATAACCATTGGGCTGTCTCAAGTTGTCACCGGCCTGACACAGGGCAAGGCACACCCTCAACTTGGTTTTTGCTCCAGATGAAGGAAGGGGTGGTCTGGAGATGAGGGGGTGGATGTCACCCCATTGTCATGGTCAGACCACTTCCTGGTGAAGTTTAGACTTATGGCTCCGATCCTCCCCTGCAGGGGTGGTGGACAGATTAAGATGGTCAGCCCCCAGAGACTAATGGGATCCACAGGATTCTGAATGCCCTGGGGGAGTTCCCAGTAAATACAGTAGGTGATCCTGTTGAAGCCCTTGTCAAGCTGTGGAACAGCAAGACTCATTGGGCTCTTGACACGGTTGCCCCCGAGTGCCCTCTCCAGCATTGTGCAGCCTGGTTTGCACTTTGGTACACTAGTGGACTAAGGGCAATGAAACGGTGGACCACGGCTAGAGCACAAGTGGCAAAAGACATACTGTGAGGCTGATTGGGCACGAGTAAAACATCATAACTGTGCCTACTGTGTGGTGGTGAGGGTGGCAAAGAAGGCCCACTTCTCTGCCACCATTGCATCATCAAGTAGCCATCCAGTGGAGCTTTTCCGTATTGTCAGGGGTCTGTTGACAACAACTCCAGGAAATGGAGGTTTAGACCTTCGGAGGCCCACTATGTGTAAGACATTTTGAGGGTAAAGTTGCCTGCCTCCATAGCAATCTTGATGCCCCATCCGCATCTACAGTGCAATGTCTGTTGCAACTTCTTGGGATTGGTTTCAGTTGATGCGGACTGATGACATGGACACAGTGCTTGCAACAATGTGGCCAGCAACATGTCCTCTCGACCCTTGCCCTTCTTGGCTTATTAAAGCTTGCTGAGGGAGCTTGACCAAAAGGATCCAGACTGTGATCAATGCATTGTTGTGGAAGAGTTCCAGCAGGGACCTTATCCCACTTTCCGTCTGTGTTGGAATTGCTTTTTAATATGTTTTTAAACCTTTTTTAAAAATATGTTTTTAAACCTTTTTTTACTCCTATGCAGTCATGGTTAGGATAGGAAAAACTGACCATATGGGAGGACGAAGGAGGGGGGCAAAGGAAGGGGGAGGGGAGGACAGGTTTGGTCATTTCCATCCTTATAGAGTTCAATAGTATTTACTTCCATGCAATCATGCTTAAGATAGGTAAAATTGACCATGGGGAGGAGGAAGGGGGGAGGGAGGAGGAGGAGGGGGGGAGGGGAAGGGAAGGAGGGGATTGGAAGGGGATGGGGATGGGGAGGGAGGAGCAAAAGAAGGGGGAGGAAGGGGGCAAGAGGGAGGGGATAGGAGGGAGGAGGAGGGGGGAGGGTGGATTTGATCATTTGTATACTTTTTGAGTTCAATGGGATTTATTTCTGTGCAATCATGTTTGAAAATGGAAATAGACTGCCTTCAAGTCGACTGGACTTATGGTGACCCTTTGAATAGAATTTTCATGGTAAATGGTATTCAGAGGTGGTTTCACCATTGCCTTCCTCTGAGGCTGAGAGGCAGTGACTGGCCCAAGGTCACCCAGTCAGCTTCATGGCTGTGTGGGGATTCGAACCCTGGTCTCCTAGGTCATAGTCCAACACTGACCTGGGGGAGGGACAGGGAGGATAGAAGGAGGAGATTGGGTGGGTGGGCACTGGGCAGAGGGGAAGCCCGTCCTTTCCAAAAGCAAAACATTGTGAACAGTATCATTCCTTTTCATCGTTTCCCCCACCTTTTTATTCTGCAGAAGGCACATGTAGCCTCCCACCCAAATTTAAAGCAAAGCTGTCCCTGGCCACATCCACACCAGGCCTTTATTTCACTTTGGACAGTCATGGCTTCTCTCAAAGAATCCTGGGAAGTGTAGTTAGTGAAAGGTGCTGAGAGTTGCTAGGAGACGCCCAGTTCCCCTCACAGACCTTCAATCAGAGCAGCTGACTGTTAAACCACTCTGGCCACTGGAGCTCTCTCAGGGGAATAGGAGTTTCCTCTCAGCACACTTCATAAACTACACTTCCCCAGATTCTTTGGGGGAAGCCATGACTGTCTCAAGTGAAATCAAAGTCTGGTGTGGGTGTGGTCCCCTGTTTAGGCAAACCAAGCAGCTGTGAGTCTGGCTTTTAGAACTCTGACAGTTGGTTCTTACTGAGCATGTCCAACGTTACGACTGGGTTCAAGCCAAAATTTCTTAAATTAATTAAACATCAGCCAGTATTTTTTTTTTAACTCTTAAACTGCAGAAGATGAAGGTCAGAGTATGGGGCAAGGTCTGTAACAGGATTACAGGTCCTCTGTGAACATGGCTAATTTTTGATGAATTTCAACAGATTATGAGAACTCTCAGAGAAAAGAGTCCAAAAGGTCTCTGGGGTTTTTTTCTCTCTTTTTAGACTTTGAACTCTCTATTCTCTCTGACTGTTTTGTGTATCACCATGAAAATTGAGAGGATTGTTAAGCAAGCGTTTCTGAGTTCAGGACCATAAGTTTTGTAAGATTTTGTTTTGAAATGAGCTTATGGGAAGTATCAGAATGGCATGGGATATTTTCAATTTAACATTGCGGAATGTGAAACATCCATGCTTGCTATAGTATATAGCCAATCTTGTGGCTGTATAATATATTTTAAAGTCTGTGTTTATTATGTTTTAAAGTGTTTTTAGTGCTTTTGTTTGCCGACCTGGGCTCCTAGTGGGAGGAAGGGTGGGATATTAATGAATGAATAAATGAATGAAATAAAGGAGAGGAGAGCTGTCAGCCCATCCCTGGAGGAAGACCCAGTCCCCCACTGATTGCAGCAGCCATGATTTGACGCCAAGGTTCCTGGGTGGGGAGGAGTGGGAAACTCCCAGAATTACACACCTGACTTTGGGCTCTGTGTGTGTGTGTGTTTTATTTTTATTTTTTATCTGCTGGAGGGTGGGTGAGGTTTGGGTTTTTTTGCCTTGACAGTCACAATTAGTGTACTGCCAGAGCTTTCTGTGGCTGTATGGGGATTGTTATTGTTTTATTTTATTTTTGTTTTGTTTTATATATGATATATTATCTTGGCTTTTAATTATGTCGTAAGTTGCTTGGAGACATTCAGGTAGCAAGCGACTAATAAATCGACTAAAATAACACAAATAAATAAATTTACCTTTCCTACAAGGAGCTCAGGGTTGCATACAAGTTTCTTTCCCCCTCTTCATTTTATTCTCAGAAACAAACTGTGAGTTTGTGGTTTGAACTAGACTGAATGTTAAATGCATCTTCACATTTAACATGTACATTTTTGAAAATGCAAACGGCAGCTGTGGGGAAGGGGGTTAAGCGTTCCCTTCCCTACTACAATTTAAATGAAAATCATTCCTTTGAAGCTACTTTTTGCATTAGAAGCAAATTTGCCAACACAGTTTCTCCTAATGCAGCTTCAAATTGGAGTAAGGTCGCTGAGGGTAGAGACACATTTACTGTTCTGCTGGTTAAAGTGCATCTCCACCTCTCTTTCCTGCTAACTAGGGCACACGATGCTAACCAAACCCTGCCCCCTTTTACTGTAAAACCTGGTGGGTCAGCTCAACTGCATTTAAAAAAAAAGCTTCAAACAATTTTGCAAGTGATTGGCAGATCAGCCCATTGCCCCTCCACCAAATGTGCTGTAGGTTATTAGTGTGGTCACAGTCTGAGTGAACTTGATGTTTGAGTGGGGTTTTGAATCCCAGTCTCCCTGGTAATACTACAATACTCTCGTAGCCAATACACCAAACTGGCATTGACTTACAGGACTAGGCTAGGCTAATTACATTTGCTGTAATGGAATATACTTTACAACAGAGATGCTACTCTATAATATTTACGCAGAATTGGACTTCCTTGTATCCTTGGAGATGAGTCAGTTACCACTTAAGTATAATTTAGTGTTAATACTTATCCATATGAAGTCCATTCAGTACCTTTAAAATTATGTAGACAGATCGAAGAAAAATCTTTAGGTGGGTGAAGAGGTTGTTGATATACTGACATAAGCTGGTGTTTTATTATGCAGAGAAACCAAATATTCAGCAAAGCAATGCTCCAAACAAAATAATTCTAACACAATTTGTTGGTTTGAAGGATTTCTAGCCATCTGTTGCTATAATAATATATTTTAGGAATTCATCTTGCTATTATTAGCAGAGTAAATTGTCACACGAGATGACAACCTTTAGTTTCCTATACTGTCTTGTAATTATAAAGGAGCAGCTGGGGTGCATGAGTAGGATGCATAAATGAATTAGGGAAAAGAATATCAGCTCAGGCATTACTAGCTAGCAACACAGAATTGTCGCTGCTCCAAGTCAGGAATTACAGATAAACCCCAAGACTGGATTGGTTAGGGTTCAGAGATTCAGATTGCTATAAGGATTCTACAAAATGGAACCTTTAACCTGATTGTCTGAAATAATTATCACAGTACAGATTTAATAAAGCCGATCATTGCAGCAAATATGATGCAATGAAACAGAGCTGGTTCCTTTGCCATTTGAAAACTGATTGTGTGTACACAATCTCCACTTGACCAGCAAGTACAACTAGCAATGTTCCCATAAAAGAAGTGAAATGAATAACTAGGGAGCTCTTATCTCAGTAGCTAGGAGGTAAGTGACAGATGTGACAGGTGGAGATGGCGGTGAAGAATAAGAGAATACAAGCCTAATATCAATTCAGTGAACTTGGCAGGATGCAAGCTGTCATCAGAAGATATTGCTGCTGGAAAGGGCAAAATACTCTATCATACCTGCATGTCATAGCCTCCAAAAGGTGAGGCAGGCTGGTAGGCAGACAACAGAAGAATTGGAAGGATAAGGATGCAAGTACCAGATACTAGAATGCCAACATGGAGAATACAAGTGCTGGGATGGCATGGGTAAGGAAAACACCTCATGAGTAGCTAGCACTCATTGGTCAGCAAGGGCTCCATTTGTTACTGGGAGACAGCGGAGGCTGGTGGCTCCGATGTCAATGGGACAGTGAATCGGCTCTGTCCAAGATACCTTGGACAGCTCCTTGAAAGTTCAGACTAAAACCAGAGTGGATTCACTGCCCCACTGACATTGGAGCCACCAGTGTGATGGGTGGGGTGGGGGCAGAAACAGCTCATCCTAAGGAAAGAATATGAGCCTTAAGTTATGGCAACAGAATTTACAGACTAACAAGTTTACAGCCTCCAGCTGGGTTGTGGGTTTTTTTGTAAATTCAACTAATAGGCTCTTGAGGGGTGGGGAGGTAAATTAGGAAAGATGCAACTGAAGTTAAGGAGAGTATGTTCATTGGGTGGAGGCGGAGCTGTTTCCAGGTTAAAACATTCATTCTGGGGTGTGGATACAACTTTCTTTTTTTAAAAAATACAGCTTTGTTGTAGGACTAACTTGTGCTACATCTTTCTATTTACAATTTACACAGACTGCAAGTACTTTGTTGCTTTTCCCAGCTCTGTGGCATAAATTAGGGGAAAGGCCATAGTTTGGTTGCAGAGCATCTGCTTTGTATGCAAAAAGTCCCTGGTTCAATCCCTAGCCTAGCATCTCTGTGTTGTGAATGGCATCCATCCAAAACCCTGGAGAGTCACTGCCAGTCATTGTTGACAATGCTGAGCTAGATGGACTGCTGGTCTGACTCAGTAAAAGGCAGCTATGTTTAGGAACCTATGTTCCTAAAAATGCCCTGGGGTACACCCACTTCTCCCTCCTCCAATAGGAAAATGAAGAAGGGGGAAGGAAGATGAAAGAGACATAGAGACAAGGTTATATCAGCACAAATATCTGCTCAAATCATAGAATCATAGAATAGTAGAGTTGGAAGGGGCCTATAAGGCCATCAAGTCCAGCCCCCTGCTCAATGCAGGAATCCAAATGGAAGCATTCCCAACAGATGGCTGTCCAGCTGCCTCTTGAATGCCTCCAGTGTCGGAGAGCCCACTACCTCTCTAGGTAATTGGTTCCATTGTCGTATGGTTCTAACATCTAGGAAGTTTTTCCTGATGTTCAGTTGAAATCTGGCTTTCTGAAACTTGAGCCCGTTATTCCATGTCCTGCTGTCTGGGCAGCCTTGTCAACTAATGAATTTAATTATTTAACAAATTTATATACTGCTTAACATAAAGAAAAATGTCAAAGTGGTGTACAACAGAAGAATACAATATATCATTAAAACAATATAAGGCATTCAGGATAAAATGAATCACATTAATCAATGGTACATACTGCTTGGGTTACACTTCAGGGTAAAAAGTAAGTTGTAGTGAAATGTGATCTTGAATAGACAGGCAATGCCTTATATGGCATGGCAAAGAAAGTGAAACTAAAATTAGAACTAGAGGATTGAAGCAACATAAAGTATTGCATTAGTGAGTTTGTAAGGGCTGTTGCATGGTCAATTTTAGATAATCAATCTGCCCTCTTTTGCTCTAGGCCACTTACCAGGGCAAAGGTCTGCACATGCATTGAATTACTACCCAATGGGTCTAGTCCCCCAATCCCCCAAATAAAATAATAGAAAGGATAAATTAAAATGTGCATATGCAGGGCACCATTACTGCTGCCACTTGGCCCACAATTGCCATTGCTTCCTCAAAGGTGGCCCTAATTGCTGATCAAGAGTCTGCTACTTCTTCTTCTAAAAAAAAGGAAACTACTACAGGGAGAAAAAACAATGGTCATCACTGAAACAAACTGTAAAACTTGTACACATTTATACACACATACATAACCACACAATGCCAGCAGGGCTGCAAGCAAAAAGCATCCACTCTATTATGTTGGACATCAATAATTCAATATTAAAACAACTAACCTTTGCATCAAAATTTGTTCTCTACTGAATAATATTAATACACAGAACTGAGATGTAAAAGATACCATTGAAGCCTGTTAAAGTTTTAAAGCTTAACTACATTACTGATTCAAAAAGAGAGAGGGGCGAGTCTATTGATAAATTACATTTTATATTTGGCATGGCTGTTTCACATAAAAACGTTTCAAAATTAATGCATGCTACTGCAATCACCTATTCAGTACTATCAGAGCTAACGCTGAAACCAAGAGTGAATCATTTGAGCAGCTGGGCTGTTCAAAAGAAAGCAATATCTCTAAGAACTTTAATTGAGTAATAAGTGAATTATGTGACTCAGCTTGTGGAACTTCTAGTCTGTGTTGCAATGAAGACTACATCTGTTAATGTTTATATATTCCTCTTGTCAATGGCCAAGAAAAAGGAAGGAAGCAGAATCCCATAAAGCAGTATCCTGAACATTGTGCAACCTGTTGGTGTATAACGACGATAGCAGTCATCTTTCAGTCTGAGCCTCCAGAAAGACCCCCTATACGCCAACAAAAACATAGGCTCATTACCAACCAACTGGTAAGTCCATTTTAAAATAAAGAGAGTCAGATTTCATACTGACTGATTACTCCATTAGCACAAGGAAAAATATTGGTAATAGCTTTTCCTGGTTGTTAATTAGCCAAATGGGCAAAGGTATAACAATGATTGAATAAAACAGACAAGCGATTCTGAATATAGAAATCCTACATTGTTATACTCATGTTCTCCCCAATTTCATTGCATCTGACAATATTGTCATTGAATGGGGCAGGTATGACCAAAAAAAATTATCACATGGCTCTGGCACACTGATTCATTTCCTATGATATCCAAAGAAGCATTTCATAATTCAAAGCACATATCTAAAGGCATACAGTAGGGCTCCGCTTTACAGCGATTCGCTTTACAGTGATTCGCTAATACAGCGGTCTCAATTAGACACAATTAGACTAAAGCCCCACTCATACGGCGCTTGTCCCTCTTTTACAGTGGTTTTCGGGCATCGCGCGCCATTCTATTCAATGGTTTTCGCTTTACAGCAGGGATCCGGAACGTAACCCGCCGTATGAGTGGGGCCCTACTGTATGTGAACAAAACATTATCTTGTTTTACTGGCTTATTTTTGGCACACATTTTATGATGCTAGAAACAAAATAATATGTATAATGAATATATATATCCAGTCTCACCCAGCTCATCAGACAGACACATACATTGTGGACATAATTATGGGACACTTATCTATTCATCTTTTGATGATGATGAGGGTCCAAATTAAAACACAGAGCACACAAACTAGGCGTAAAAACAGTTATGTGAATTTTAGTATCATATAGCATTTATTAACTTTTTAACCACTTAGTAGTAGACATGGATGAAATCACTGGGGGGGGGAAATGCCTCTTGAATTTGCCTCTTGAATCTTGCCTCTTGAATTTGCTGGCTAGATTTCTGTAGAATTTCTGGTTTTCAAAAACTCTGGTCTCACTGTTGTTGTTGTTATGTGCCTTCAAGTCGATTACAACTTATGGCAACCCTATGAATCAGTGATCTCCAAGAGAATTTGTCATGAACCACCCTGTTCAGATCTTCTAAGTTCAGGTCTGTGGCTTCCTTTATGGAATCAATACATCTCGTTTGCCCTTCCTCTTTTTCTACTCCCTTCTGTTTTTCCAAGCATTATTGTCTTTTCTAGTGAATCATGTCTTGTCATGATGTGTCCAAAGTATGATAACCTCCGTTTCATCATTTTAGCTTCTAGTGACAGTTCTGGTTTAATTTGTTCTAACACCCAATTATTTGTCTTTTTCACAGTCCATGGTATGTGCAAAGCGCTCCTCCAGCACCACATTTCAAAGGAGTTGATTTTTCTCTTATCCGCCTTTTTCACTGTCCAACTTTCACATCCATACATAGAGATTGGGAATACCATGGTCTGAATGATCCTGACTTTGGTGTTCGGTGATATATCTTTACATTTGAGGACGTTTTCTAGTTCTCTCATAGCTGCCTTCCCCAGTCCTAGCCTTCTTCTGATTTCTTGACTATGGTCTCCATTTTGGTTAATGACTGTGCCAAGGTATTGATAATCCTTGACAAGTTCAATGTCCTCATTGTCCACTTTAAAGTTACATAAATCTTCTGTTGTCATTACTTTAGTCTTTTTGACGTTGAGCTGTAGTCCTGCTTTTGTACTTTCCTCTTTAACTTTCATCAGCATTCTTTTCAAATCATTACTGGTTTCTGCTAATAGTATGGCATTGTCTGCATATCTTAAATTACTGATATTTCTCCCTACAATTTTCACACCTCCTTCATCTTGGTCCAGTCTTGCTTTGCGTATGATGTGTTCTGCGTACAGATTAAACAAATAGGGTGATAAAATACACCCATCTCATGCCCTTTTCTATTGGGAACCAATCGGTTTCTCCATATTCTGTCCTTACAGTAGCCTCTTGTCCAGAGTATAGGTTGTACATCAGGACAATCAGATACTGTGACACCCCCATTTCTTTTAAAGCATTCCACAGTTTTTCATGATCTACACAGTCAAAGGCTTTGCTGTAATCTATGAAGCACAGGGTGATTTTCTTCTGAAATTCCTTGCTCCGTTCCATTATCCAACATATGTTTGTTATATGATCTCTGGTGCCTCAAAAGAATCTAGTCACTGATGTTTGCCTATGGACCTCTCAATAATAAGGAATCTCTCCATATGCCACCCATGGAAGGGCTTCTTGGAAAAAGGGACAAATCACACAATTTCAGCTTCAGTATGCAGGCACTATGCATTCAGGAAACTTACTTACAAGAACCATTTTTCGTGTGCATATAAATGGTCTCAAGGGACTGTTCAGAGCCCCAGTGCAGGCTTTGGTCTGCATCAGATCTTTCCTCCATCACAACCACCCTTGGATGACTCTACTGGAGTGATGGGGAGGCCTGATCCATGCCCACATAGGCCACTAACTTCAAAGAGACCTGTCAATGCACTGGTGTTGAGGGAACTCTGCAAAGGAGTACTGTAGGGCCCCACTTTTTGACGTTCCGCTAATACGGTGGCTTTCAATTAGAGTAAGGCCCCACTCATATGGCAGTTGTTCCACTTTTATGGCATTTTTCGGGCATCGGGCACCATTTTATTGACAGAATTCCGCTTTTCGGTGGGGGTATGGAACGTAATCCGCCATATGAGTGGGGCCCTACTGTAGTGATGCCTGTGTCACAGGAGATGGAGAGAAAAGGAAACAGGAAAGCCACATTGGATGTCAGTAAATCTCAAATATTCTATGTTGACTAAACTTCAGAATTTATTGGTAACCTGTTAGCTTTCGGTGCCTGCTAAAAGCTTTTCTTTTTAGGCAAGCCTTTCCAGACACATTGATGTTGATCTGTTTCAATCTTTTTAGTTACTAGCTGTTTTGTTTTAAATGTGTTTTTAATTACTTGTTTTCAACTGTTTTATTGATAATTTTAATATTTTTTGTAAACTGCTTAGAGGACTTTACATTCAAGGGGTATACAAATTTGATTAAATAAATACAAATAAATAAATACAAAGCTCAGCTTAGTTGGGACCTGACACATGCCCTGAGACTATGTGTTGCGATTTAACTTTACTCTGGGTCATAGTGGTAGAGGGCCATTGTGGTGGTCTGAGAAAGTGGTGGAGATAGTAGGCACAAGTAACAATCATCTCCTAAAGCAGGAGGATGCTCCCTGATGTAATTTATTCCAAACTTCAAAACCAAAGGTAAGGTAAAAAAAAATTGGCCAGGAATCTCACCTTCTGAGTAAAATTGAGGACCAACCAGCAAGTATACCCATCCAATCTTAAATTAAGGTTTATTTTATTTTATTTATGTTTCCCCTGAGAAACCAAAGCTCTGTTCTATCTTCTCATAGCCAGTAAGAACGTAAGAAGAATCCTGCTGGATCAGGCCAATGGCCCATCTCATGCAGCATGGAAGCAGGTACTGAGCACAACAGCATTCTCCCCACTTACTGCCTCTGACAATGGAGACAGAACATACCCTTATCCTCCATGATTAGCACATGTTGATTAAGTTTTGTTTGTATCTCTTTAAGAGCTCCAAATTCAGCTGCTGTTGGGTTCAGGCACTGGAACCTTACTGAAAAAGAAAACCTCACTAGTCCAATTTTCATTCTGTGGCATGTCATTTATGTCATAGGAGCTTTACACCCCGACTATTGTTATGGACTGTCACCCAGGGTGGCTCCAGACAGTCATTATTTTGCAGGAGGGATTCAAGCTCCAACTGGAAAACTGGATTTTTAGTTTTCCACTTTTAAAGTGTATTAAAGGGCTTTGCTGCCCTAGCAAAACAAATTCACTTAAGAAAAAAAACAGACTTTTTGCAGTTTGGAAAGTGATGTGGTAATGCACTGAAAAGTGTGGGATGAGCAAGTAAATAAAGGGAAGATGTGTAAACATCCCACAAGCAAATCAGGCTGAATGAAAGATATAGTCATTGTTGTATAACTGCCCTGCAAGCAAATCAGAAAGAATGCTCAATAAAGACCATATATAATCTAACTTCCACATAAGCTTTGTGCAAGCACACCAGGATGAATACTCAATAAATACGTGGGCTGGAATATACAAGCCCTTATCCTTTTTGAAGATATCCCTTTGATATACCAGGGAGCGGTTAATCAATCATTTCCCTATATCTGGGCACCTCTCAGCCATCACATTGTTCCATCTCTCTCCCACAAACCAGCTCCATGCTTCTCTTCTCAGAGTCTGCTCAGCATCATGGATACCCCATGGGAATACACCTCTTTAGAGCCTTTAGATCTGGTGGGGAGATATTGCTACATATTCTAACATGCCTTAAGAATGTTTGGTTGGTTGATTACATGGTACAGCTGATTGTGGCATTCGACTTCATAGAGATTTGCTCCTCAGAAGGCCCACCTAGCCCCTTCTGCTTTTTCATAGGCTACTGAAGACCAGCTTATTTAGAGAGACATCCCTTCAGTTTGGAATGATACATAACATCCAAACCACTTTGTTGTCCTCATTATGTTCCTTCAAGTCGATTACGACATATGGTGACCCTACGAATCAGCAACCTCCAATAGCATCTGTCATGAACCACCCTGCTCAGATCTTGTAAGTTCAGGTCTGTGGCTTCCTTTATGGAATCAATTCATCCCTTGTTTGGCCTTCCTCTTTTTCTACTCCCTTTTGTTGTTCCCACCATTATTGTCTTTTCTAGTGAATCATGTCTTCTCATGATGTGTCCAAAGTATGATTACCTCAGTTTCATCATTTTAGCTTCTAGTGACAGTTCTGGTTAATTTGTTCTAACACCCAGTTATGGTCTTTTTCACAGTCCATGGTATGCGCAAAGCTCTCCTCCAGCACCACATTTCAAATGGGTTGATTTTTCTCTTATCCGCCTTTTTCACTGTCCAACTTTCACATCCTTACATAGAGATTAGGAATAACATGGTTTGAATGATCCTGACTTTAGTGTTCAGTGATACATCTTTGCATTTGAGGACCTTTTCTAATTCTCTCATAACTGCCCTCCTCAGTCCTAGCCTTCTTCTAATTTCTTGACTATTGTCTCCATTTTGGTTAATGACTGTGCCAAGGTATTATAATCCTTGACAGGTTCAATGCCAACTTTAAAGTTACATAAATCTTCTGTTATTACTTTAGTCTTCTTGACATTCCCGTTCCGCGCCTGGGACCTACCGGGCAGAGGGACGAGCTTGCAGCCGCTGTCGATGTCCCGGCCGCCATCTTGGATGGGATGCGTGCACACACGGCGCGCTGGCGCGCCGTCGTGTGACGCGGCAGGGAGGCGGGGCGGCTGAAGGCTATTTAAGGCCGCCCCGCCTGCTTCCCGCCATCCAGTTTGAATTTCGGCGGCAATCGGGGCAGCCGCAGCAGCAGCAGCTTCGGCTCGGCGCGGCTTCCTTCAGCGGCTGCTTCGGCCGGGCTCCTTTGGCGGCAGCTTCGGCGGGGTTCCTTTGGCAGCGATCGCGGCAGCAGCAGCTTCGCAATTTCGGCAGCAGCAGCTTCGGCGGCGGCTTCTCTGCCGGCGCACGTGGGCCTCCGGAGGCTTCCTGTGGCCAGGGTGGCTGGGCGGCATCGAGCGCCCCCCCCCAACCTCATTGAGAGACAGGGAGGCAGTGGCGGCGGGCAACAAGGCCTAGGCGGCGAGGATCCTGGGGCAGTCACGACGAGGCGGCAGCGCAGGATCGGATCCAGCACGGCGAGGACCACAGGCTAGGCGGCCTTTGGCCGGCAACTTTTAAATTTAATTGTTAATTTTAGTTAACGCGGGGGAGGTGGGGCACGACCCCAACCATCAACCCTTGCCACGTGCAGGGCAATTAGGCTACCCTCCAGGATAATTGGGTGCCGGGTGGGGGTATTGAATAAGCAGGCGGGCTCCTTCACAACGCTTTGTAATCACGTCCTTTTTTTTTTTTTTTTTTGCAAGCGGGGCCCCCTATCTCCCTCTAGTATGCCCAAGAAAGGACAAGGGGGGCCAAAAGGGAAGGGAAAGGCCCCCAGAGCAGGGGGGAGATGCCCACCCCCAGCGGCGGAGGGGGCAAGGAGTGGGGAGGGGCCACCATGGGCGGCCATATTAGCCAGGTTGGAAGCCCTAGAACATGGCTCAAGCCACCCTAATGCACCCCGGGACCAACCTGTGACAGGGAAGAAGAAGGACCCACCACCCAAACGGTCTCGGGGGAAAACACAGCGGCCAGTGAACAGTGCTGATGCAGGGGCTGTTGCTTCCATCTTAGCGCGACTGGATGTGCTGGAGGCCGGGCTCAGGGCTGAGGCGAGGACGCCCAGCATAGAGCCAGGCGCAAATCCCACCCTGCAAGCAGCCCCAACAATGCAGCCCGCACAAGGACCTTCGGCGGAAAGCACACAGGGTGAGTCCTCTATCATGCCACAACAACAAGGACAGCAGCAGTGGAGCTGGGCCCCCTGGGGGTACCCCTACTGGCCCTTTTCCCCACCAGCGGTAACCGAGGGATATGGGCAGGCAGGGACCTCCGCCTGCGGGGGGGAGGTTACGCCACAGCAGCAGCATCCCCTAAGGGAGGCCTGCGAGCAGGTCTGGCACCTCGCTGCTGGGACGGCGACGGAAGGAGGACAGCAGCCCGCCCTGTCTGCCAACCCCCCTGCAGAGATATCCGACCCCCTGGGATCAGTCAGAGAGGGGGCCATACCTTTTGGGGAAACGTCTGCCCCACTGGGTTTTCATCTTCTGCCTGCTACGAAGGACAGAATATGGAGGGGAGAGTATGTGGACCTATTCTCGCTCCTGTACAGGGAGCCGGTTGGGAAGGATAAGGATAAAGGAGAACATGCAGAGCCCGATAGGCCCAAGCGCCGACGGGTAGAGCGCTCTTGGGCTAACTGGCTGCCTGCATTCCTTACCTACATGGGGGTGGTAATACAGAGGCAGCCTCACAGGGCCTCGGTACTAATCAAATACCTCGATATCATATACCGGGGCTACTCGGAGTTTCAAGGGACGGCATGGCTAGACTACGACCAGGCGTTCCGTATGAGGGCGGCTTTTGATACATCCCTCCCCTGGGACAAGAAGGAGGCTGACCTGTGGCTGCAATTTATGGCGCATTCTAGACCCATGGCAGGCGATAGGGCGGACAGCGGCCATCTCTTGGCGCGCCAGGCATCAGCAACTGCTTCCCGCGGGCCTGCGGGGCAGGGGGTTCAACCCCGCCTGCTTTGCTGGGAGTTCAGCTCGCGTGGCCTTTGCGGTCGGAGCCCGTGCAGGTTCAGACATGAATGTGCCATATGTGGGGGCCCCCACGCCTGCACTAGCTGCCCCAGGGGCCGCCCCTTCAGGGGTGGAAACAGGGATTCGGCTGGCGCAAGGAGGACAGGGGCTGCAGGCGCAGCTCAGGGAAAGGGGCCCCAGCCCAATTAAAATTGCCGTGCTCCGACACTTACTCCACCTTTACCCCCTAGTCCTAGATGCCCAGTTTTTATTAGAAGGCTTCACAGTGGGTTTTCGGATCCCCTATTTAGGTCCCAGGCGACCTTTCATGTCCTGCAACCTTAAGTCAGTGGAAGGCATGGAATCAGTTCTGAGAGAAAAAATTAAGAAGGAAGTAGTAGCCGGCCGGGTTCTGGGCCCCTTTGCTGCACCACCCATCCCCTCACTCAGAGTTTCCCCGTTGGGCCTCGTTCCCAAGAGGGCACCAGGTGAATTTCGCCTGATACACCACCTGTCCTTTCCACAGGGTGAGTCAGTCAATGACTTTATCCCAGCGGAGCTGTGCTCAGTCCGCTACACATCATTCGACTGTGCTGTGCGAATGGTCAGGGACTGCGGGGTTGGGGCCCTTATGGGAAAGTGTGACATCAAGTCTGCTTTCCGCCTCCTCCCGGTCCACCCACAGGACTTCGAGCTGTTGGGCTTGGCTTTTGATGGGGAATATTACGTGGACAGGGCATTGCCTATGGGCTGCTCTATATCATGCTCTGTTTTCGAGCGCTTCAGCTCCTTCTTGGAGTGGGCGGTCAAGAGGCGCGCAGGCTTGCAATCAGTGGTACACTATTTAGATGACTACCTGTTTGCGGGCCCTGCGGACTCAGGCACCTGCAGGGCGTTCATGGCACATTTCGCGGGGCTGGCTGGGGAGCTGGGCGTCCCCCTCGCGGCCGAAAAAACTGAGGGCCCATCCACGGCTATCACGTTTCTGGGCATCGAGATAGATACGGTGGCCCAATGCTGCAGGCTTCCTCAGGACAAGTTGGGGGCCCTCAGGGAGAAGATCTCAGAGGTGGTCAGTTCTAACAAGGTGACATTAGCCACTCTCCAACGGCTGGCAGGCCAGCTGAACTTTGCCTGCAGGGTTGTAGCGCCCGGCCGCGCCTTCCTGCGGCGCGTATATGATGCCATGGCTGGCCTATCACGATCCTACCACCGCACACGGGTGACAGCCGCTCTTAGGGCTGACCTGACAGTGTGGTCCACCTTCCTGCGGGACTTTAATGGGGTCTCCCTATGGAGAAGGGATCGCCTGTTGGAGGCAGAACTACAGGTGCACTCCGATGCCTCGGGTGCCTTCGGTTTTGGGGTCATTCTGCATGACTCATGGTGCCACGGCAGCTGGCCACAGGGCTGGACACTGGCGGGCCTGACCAGAGACCTGACGTTCTTGGAGTTCTTCCCCATCGTCGTGGCCGTACACCTCTGGCCCGACAAGCTGTGTAATTCCGCAGTCCACTTTTGGTGCGACAACCTCCCCACAGTGCACGTTATTAACACCCTGTCCTCTAGAAACCCCAACGTTATGCTTCTGGTGCGAGCATTCGTGCTCCAATGTCTTCACTATAATATTCAGTTCCTGGCGCGCCACGTTCCGGGTATTGACAATAGTATTGCTGATGCTCTATCACGGAACCAGATGGAGAAGTTTCGCCAGCTGGCACCGTGGGCAAGGGCTCTGCCGGAGGTGTTCCCCCCAGCGCTATGGGAGATTGGAGGATTGAATCAGAAAGGGCCATAAGCCTTTCTGTGGCGCCCAGCACTTTGGCCAGCTACCAGGGGGCAGGTAGGGATCTATCTAACTTCAGAGAGTCCAGGGGTTACGTCCAGGAGTGGCCCATCCCGGTCGAGCAGCTTATGGAGTTCTGCGTGGAGGGGAAACGGAGAGGCCTTTCAGTCAGGACCATCAAAGGTAAGCTCTCAGGCCTCGCTTTCCTAGCGAAGGCACGGGGCTTTCAGGACTACACGGGTGACTTTAGGGTGCGCCGGATGCTGGAGGGTTGGTCCCGCGAGCGCCCTTGCCCCCCGGATGCCCGCCTCCCCTTTTCCCCAGAGCTATTGTTTGGCCTGCAGGGACAGTGGAAGCACTTGTGTTCTTCCCCTTTCGAGGCCCTGCTATATCATGCTGCGGCCCTCACTCTGTTTTTTGGGGCCTTCCGAATCGGGGAGGTGGTGGCAGCTTCCAAGAGGGATAACTCCCTCCGAGCCCTGCTAGTCTCCGACCTCAGCTGGAGGGCAGAGCGGGCCATCCTGCGGCTCAGGCGGTCTAAAACGGACCAGCATGGTAAGGGGCGCCTGGTGGTATTAGCCCCATGCCGGCAGCAAGAACTCTGCCCAGTAACAGCCCTGCGCGGTTTTGTGGCAGCGAGGGGGTCGCAGTCAGGGTACCTATTTATACATAGGAACTCCCAGCCCCTTACCAGATACCAGTTCTGGTCCGTGGCGAAGGCCGCACTGGGGAACTTAGGCGTGGACCCCAGTAAGTTCGGGACACACTCCTTCCGGATAGGCGCGGCCTCCACGGCGGCCCTATTGGGCTTTACTAAAGACAGGCTTCAGGCCGTGGGCGGGTGGTCCTCGGACGCGTACAAGGCCTACGTTAGACCACTTGCTGACACACACGGCGCCAGCGGCTAGATTTTGCCCCCCCCCCAGGGGCCCCCCCCATTGTTACCCAATGTCGTTGTTGTTTCAACAGATCGCCGGACAAGATCGGAGCTGCCACGCATCCTCCTATGTGGCCACAGTATGATGTTCTGGGCAGGCCGCAGGGCGGCGAAGTCTCGCTTCGGCACGCAGCTGGGGCTCAGTCAATGGGCCGCAGTGCGGTGGCTGGGACGTCGGGGGATGCGTTGGGATGGGCTCCTGCCAGCCTTGTTTCAACCGGCTGTGGAAGTGGCAGCGCCCCAGGTGCTGGTGATCCACCTCGGGGGCAACGACTTGGGTCTGTTAAAGGGCAAGGCCCTAATTGAACAGGCATGCGGTGACCTCCGGGCCATTGCACGTCGCTGGCCGGGGGTGCACTTAGTGTGGTCAGACATCCTGCCGCGCAGGAGGTGGAATTGTGCTGGTGACCCACGAGGGATGGACAGGGCACGGAAAAAGGTGAACAGGCAAATTCAGAGGGCCCTTAGGGACTTAGGAGGTTCTGTCATCCACCACCCAGAGGTGGGCCACAACAAGCTTGAGCTGTTTCGGCCTGACGGCGTCCATTTGACGGACAAGGGCAACGACATCTTTCTAAGGGACCTGCAGAAGGGTTTACACCAGATTCTTATCGGGTGTGGGGTAAAGGGGGACTAAGCAGAGGCTTGTCCCCCTTCTGTGGCGAAGAAGTGCGGGGAAAGGTTAAAGGGAAAGGGCAGCTAGGTGACACCTTTAGGCACCTTTGGGGGTGACAGGCGGTCCGGAGGCCTGCAGCTCAGGGCTACACGGCCCGGGGACAGGGTACGGGCCGCCTTTGGGGCCAACGTGCCTCATCCGCTCAGAGTTTCAGGGCTCCGAGGGGCGGTGATGCGGGTTGGACCCCCTACACATCTTCAGGGTGTGGCTGGAGCTGGGGGGGCTGGCACAGGGCAGCCCCCAGGCTCAGGCAGGGCATGATCGCCCGATAGCTGCTAACAGGCTTTGCCTGGATCTCCAGAACGCCCCGCCCTTAATCTCCCTTCTGCAGGTTCATTATTCAATTGATTCTGTTTAAATAAAGTGGCCCATCATTTACCCAAGCAATGGTGTCTGTGTTTTATTTCGGCAATAGGCCGCAATCCCGTTCCGCGCCTGGGACCTACCGGGCAGAGGGACGAGCTTGCGGCCGCTGTCGATGTCCCGGCCGCCATCTTGGATGGGATGCGTGCACACACGGCGCGCTGGCGCGCCGTCGTGTGACGCGGCAGGGAGGCGGGGCGGCTGAAGGCTATTTAAGGCCGCCCCGCCTGCTTCCCGCCATCCAGTTTGAATTTCGGCGGCACCCGCCCGACCCTCCCTCTGCTGCAGTGTGATCCATTTGGTCGCTACGGGGCCGACTAGGAATTTTTGGCCTGCCTGCCTCGCTTTGCTGGCAGGTTTCTTTTGCCTACTCCACACTGTGGTTGGGGGGAGGGGTCAAGGGTTAGCACGGGTGCCCCTGGGGGTCAATAGGCTGATTGGGCTGTTTAGTTTGTATTGTTAACGGTCACTTTTGGATGCAAGCGAAGAAGTGCGGGGAAAGGTTAAAGGGAAAGGGCAGCTAGGTGACACCTTTAGGCACCTTTGGGGGTGACAGGCGGTCCGGAGGCCTGCAGCTCAGGGCTACACGGCCCGGGGACAGGGTACGGGCCGCCTTTGGGGCCAACGTGCCTCATCCGCTCAGAGTTTCAGGGCTCCGAGGGGCGGTGATGCGGGTTGGACCCCCTACACATCTTCAGGGTGTGGCTGGAGCTGGGGGGGCTGGCACAGGGCAGCCCCCAGGCTCAGGCAGGGCATGATCGCCCGATAGCTGCTAACAGGCTTTGCCTGGATCTCCAGAACGCCCCGCCCTTAATCTCCCTTCTGCAGGTTCATTATTCAATTGATTCTGTTTAAATAAAGTGGCCCATCATTTACCCAAGCAATGGTGTCTGTGTTTTATTTCGGCAATAGGCCGCAATCAGCTGTAGTCCTGCTTTTGTGCTTTCCTCTTTAACTTTCATCAGCATTTGTTTCAAATCATTACTAGTTTCTGCTAGTAGTATAGTATCATCTCCATATCTCAAATTATTGATATTTCTCCCTCCAATTTTCACACTTCCATCTTGGTCCAATCCTGCTTTCTGTATGATATGTTCTGCATATACATCAAACAAATAGGGTGATAAAGTACATCCCTGTCTCACACCCTTTCTATTTGAGAACCAATTGGTTTCTCCGTGTTGTCCTTACAGTAACCTCTTGTCCAGAGTATAGATTGTGCATCAGGACAATCAGATGCTGTGGCACCCCGTTTCTTTTAAAGCATTCCATGGTTTTTCATGATCTACACACTCAAAGGCTTTGCTGTAGTCTATAAAGCACAGTGTAATTTCTTTCTGAAATTCCTTGGTCCCATTATCCAAAGTATGTTTGTGATATGATCCCTGGTGCCTCTTCCCTTTCTAAATCCAGCTTGGACGTCTGGCATTTCTCGCTCCATATATGGTAAGAGCCAATGTTGTAGAATCTTGAGCTTTACTTTACTTGCATGGGATATTAAGGCAATCGTTCGATAATTACTGCATTCTCTGCGATCCCCTTTCTTTGGGATTGATTGATTGATTGATTGATTGCATTTGTATACCGGCCCATATGCTCTCGGGGCGGTTTACAACAATTAAAAACATTAAAAACAAATATACAAATTTAAAAACACATTTTTAAAAAGCAATTTAAAAACACATGCTAAAATGCCTGGGAGAAGAGGAAAGCTTCCAGTCTCTGGGCCATTGTTTACTTTTTTCCATATTTCTTGACAGTTTTTTGTCAAAATTTGGACAGATTTAGTCTCAGTAGCTTGTAGCAATTCTAGTGGTATGCCATCTGTTCCTGATGCTTTGTTTCTTCCAAGTATTTTAAGAGTAGCTTTCACCTCACATTCTATAATGTCTGGTTCTTCATCATACGGTTCCTCCATGAATGAGTCTGTCATCCTGGGATCTCTTTTATAGAGTTCTTCAGTGTATTGCTTCCATCTTCCTTTTATTTCATCTCAGTTAGTGGGTTTACCTGTTGATTATTCGACATCCCTATTCTTGGTCTAAATTTCCCTTTAATTTCTGTAATCTTTTGGAATAGGGCTCTTGTTCTTCCCTTTTTGTTGTCCTCTTCTATTTCTATACAGTAACCATTGTAATAGTTTTCTTTGTCCCTACGTACTAGTTGCTGTATTGTTGCATTTAAGATTCTGACCGTGTTTCTATCTCCTTTTGCTTTCCTTCTGTCTTTAACCATTTTAAGAGTTTCTTCAGTCATCCATTGAGGTCTTTCTCTCTTTTTAATTAGAGGTATTGTCTTTTTGCATTCTTCCTTGATAATGTCTCTGACTTCACCCATAGCTCTTCTGGTTCTCTGTCAACTAAGTTTAAAGCCTCAAATCTGTTCTTTATTTGATCTTTATCTTCTTCTGGGATGTTATTTAAATTGTATTTTGGTATTATGATTGCTTTGTTCTTCTTTAGTATCGAAAATCAGAGTAATTACCAGTTCATGATCTGTACCACAGTCTGCTCCTGTTTTTGCAGAAAGTATGGAACTTCTCCATCTTTTGCTACCAATTTGGTGATGTCCACGTGTACAGTCATCTTTTCAGTTGCTCAAAAAATGTGTTTGCGAGCAACAAATTACTGGCTTCACAGAATTCAGTAAGTCTTTCTCCTGCTTCATTTCTATCTCCTAAGCCCCATTTTCCCACAATTCCTAGTTGTTCTCTGTTCCCTACTTTTGCATTCCAGTCCCCCATGATTATCAGCACAACTTGTTTTTGTGTGTGATCAATTTCTTCCTGTACTTCTGCATAAAATCTCTCAATTTCCTCTTCTTCACGTTTGCTGTTGGAGCATAGACTTGGATGATGGTTATGTTGATAGGTTTCCTATTAAGTCTCATTGATATCACTCCATACCACGTGGATTTATATCTAGCTCCTTATGGTCTTCTGTTTTACTCTTCTACTGTATTATAATCATTTTATTGTAAACATATATAAAAAGCAGCCTATACATTTTATTAAATAAATAAAATCCTTCTTTACAATACCTAAGAAATTTTAGACTGCGATTTTTAGTTAATAGGAAAGTGCAAAAGCAGGCATGCTGATCCTTTTTGTTTATACTCTTACAAGCTTCACTCATCAGTAAATAATCAATGCAACTGAACAGCTCAACTCTGAAACATGCTATAGGCGCTAAATTATTAAAGTTGCATGGTGCTGTTGCATGTTGCCATGTTCTTATCACATGGTGTGTCCTGACCACATAGAATGTCTCAAATGCCAATGGATGCCAGGTCTATGTTGTATTTATATTGTCAAACAGGTGAAAAGATCAAGCAGAAGATGGTCTAAATATAAGACATTAGCATACTGAGAAAGTCAGTATTTTACAAATGTTACATATGAGACTCACTGGGTGACCTTGGCCCAATCACAATCTCTCAGCCCAACCTACCTGCCAGGGTTGTTGTGAGGATACAAATGTGAGGGAAGGAGAACCATGTATGCCACCTTGAGGTCCTTGGACAAAAGGTGGTATATAAATGTAATAATTAGTAACAAATAAATAATGCCCAACAGATGTAATTCAAACACATTAGATATGCTGGGGTGGGGGACTGGGAATAATTGTGTCTGAAATGGACCTCTGGCATTTCTTTGTTCAATAGAACCATTTTTCCTTTATGCACACTCTGGTGGCTTCACAGCATATGTTCTGTTAAAAATTAATCTTCCTTCTGTATAAGTTTTTCCCTGTATAACTAACAATTATCCTTAATTATCACAGCCACATCCTTTATTTTATTAGAACCCGATGCTACATAATTAATTTCCAAATCTTTCCAGATCTTCACTCTATGATCTGTTACTAGGTACTTCTTTGGCTGCAATAGAGAAGATCACATTTATTTATGAATGAAAGCTTTCTCCAGATTTTATTCTGCCTTTGATAAACAGCCCAAGCTCAAAGTATATATGACATTTAACAAATAATTGACAGTACCACTCACTTGTTTTGTTTTGTTTCCTCCTCTGGCATATTCAGAAGCATTAGAAATCTTACTATTAATACATTTTGGGCAGATAAGCATTCTTTTTTTCTAGGAATGGTGACAATAATTGAAAGAAAAATTTAGCACATCAGTTATCACTATATGAGTGAAGTCTAACAAAAATATAACTTGGTTTATATTTATGATATAGGTTAATATACTTAAAATAGTAGGTGTCTGTCTCAGTTTGCTTCACAACAAATCAGTGTGTGAAGGACAGGAAAACTGAGAAATGTTTACACTGGGAAAGGCTTAAAAGATATAATGTCTGAGTTCTCAGCTACCATGCATGGTGTTCTGTTCATGCATGGAGACTTTTCACCCCCATTCCAGCAGCACCAATCACCAATTGCTAAAATGCTTCCAAGTGGTCCTCTGGGATAGAATCTTACGTAGTGTGTAGGATTGCCATCAGAAGGCAGTAATGCCTCTGCTCCTGTATGTGCAAGGCTGTGTACACACCATACATTTAAAGCTATATAGTTTATTAAAGGTGCTAGAAATTGTAACTCTGCAACAAGATAAGACTACAGTTCTCGGGATTCTTTGCGGGAAGTCATGTGCTTTAAATGTATGGTGTGTACCTGATAATACACTGTTGGCCAGTAATCTGTTCATTCCAAAGCCCTGGCTGTTCCTTTGGAGGTGGGGTTGCCATATTGCCCAGTTAGCTGGGTTTTACACGGATTCTAGCCATGCTACATGGTCCTCACTTAGTTCGTTAGTTGGCCCGGATTCCCAGCTTTCTTTCTTTTTTTAAAAAAAGCAAGGCTGTAGCCCTTGCGGATCCAGAGATACAAGGCAAAATGTGGAGGCAGATTTCTGCCCATTTTGTGAGAAATTAGCCTATTCCCGCCTTCCATTGATCTTAGCCAATGAAGTACACCACAGCGATCCTGGGAAAATCAAGAATTTTAGTCTGCCTGCCTGCTGCATATGCAGAATCTAGCAGTTTAGAAAACTGCACATGCTCACTTGATCAGTGCATGCAGCTCCACCCCTTACTGGGGTACTTACTGACTCAACTCTGGTTGAGTCAGCAGGGAGAAGAAGCCTTCATCTCAACTACCTCTTTGTCTCTGGGTATGTGTTTTAAGTGGTGAATGCAATGGGAGAGTCTGTCTGCCATCATGGAGGATGAAATGAAGGGCTTTGAATCCACCAAATGCTCCCTCCCCTGAACAAATACAAATATAAAAACAAGCCTCTCTATAGAAAAGGCTGAGGTATTAGCATTTGCATTTTTCTGCCCTGCCCCCACTCTGTTAGTTGGTGCTTGCTCCCAAGTAAAGTTGCATTGGAATGCAGGCTCATTCATCCTGTTGCCCGGCAGAGCCTCTGTTCAGCAATTCAGAAAAGGTTAAAAAGTATTTTTCAATATATTCTCCCCACCAAAGATCATCCTACTTCATTTCTTCCCCAGGGAGGGATGGATTAGGGTTGCCATATTCCAGTTCCACAAATCTGGGCAGGTTAATTTGCATATTATGCAAATTATTTGCATATTGGATTGTCCAGTTGTTTTGTTTTTGTGCCTAGGAATTACCACCAAAAACTGGGGAAAGATGTGAGAAATCTTTTTTAAAAACATTTACATTTTCAGCCTTAAATGCCTAGACTCTAGTTTCCAACACTATGGAATATTTATTGATTGATTAAGAGGATTTATATCCTGCCCTTCTGCTGTTAAAAACAGAGCTCAGCACAGCTTACAAATATAATAAAAACAATAAAAATACATAATCAATATAAAAACATAATAAAAACACAAAATAGCAACAAACATAAAGTAAGTCAGGGCAGCAGTACAGTTAACCATATATGATATATTTCAAAGATGTGGTGGGTGGAGAAAAACAAGAAGCCAAAATGTTAGGAAAAGGAGTCTTTCACACCACATACTCAGTTCTAAATACTGTGCTTTCCATGTTATGGGTGCCACATAGTACTTGTTCTGCTCTTGTAAGAAATCAGTCCTGTAAAGTGACAGCACCTACGCTTTGGAACTCCTTGCCTATTGACATTAGGCAGACGCCTCTTTTCAGCACCTGCTAAAATCAGTTTCCTTGAGGCAAGCCTCTCCAGGCATGTGGAAGCTATTGTGTTTTTAAATCTGTTTTTAACTCATTGTTCGTTTTATTATTTTGAATGTTTTTAAGTATCTGTCCTTAACGCTTTTGCCAATAATTTTATTGTTTTAATTCTTTCTGTAAACCACTTTGAGATTTTTTACAATTAAGCGGTATATAAATGTTGTAAATAAAAATATATAAATAAATGTTGGAAATCACTGTGGCCACTGAGTCTCTTCCCACTTTTAGGAACCAAGGAATCTGCCTTATACTGATTCAGGCCATTTCGTACCATGATTTCTTAAATGCAACACCATACCAACCACAACAAGATTCCTATGAGTAAGGCAGAAAACTAAGCATCTCACAACCAGTCAGGATTCCTTACCAAAAATATGATAAATGAAGAAATATTTATATAAGCATGACTATCAAGTATATTTATTATTTACACAAACTGTAAAGATATTTATAGTGCAATCCTAGGTTTATTTATTCAGAAGCAAGTCCCAAGGTATTCAGTGGGGCTTACTCAAACAGGGACAGAAATGCAATCTCAAGTGATAAGCAACTTCATTCACACAACCCAAAATTCTGAATCATGCCACTTTATGCTGTTTTGCAACTGTTTATACTTGTTTTTATGGTTATTGGATTTTAAATGGCTTTATTTCTTGTTGTGAGCTGCCTTGGTTTCCAACCCTACCTCATAGGGTTGTTGGAAACACTCCATACACACACACACTGCAGATGTATAAATACATACAGCCCATATAATAGTTTATTGTCAAACCAGTTGGTCATTGCAGAAAAATCAGTATTAGTTTCCTACAGAATAAAAACTGTAATACCTGCCTGCTTGCTTTAAAATAGGACTGGAGAGGGGGGGGAACAGAAAGAGAACACAATCACAATTCTTTTTTACATTCACTCAGAAGTCCCATTAATTTACAGCACATTCATAACCATTTCTACTCAAAAATAAGTCCTACTGAATTCAATGGGATTTACTCTGGGCATATGGGATTAGCATGCTTTTACCCCACAAAAGCAAGTATTGGGGAGGTTTTCAAAACACTGCCCAGGATCTGACTCCTGCACACAAGAGGGGAAAAAATGAAATGTATATACTTACCCAATTTATGAGATTTTCAGATAAACGGGGGGGGGGGAACCACCATTTTCTGGCATTGCAATGAAGTTTCCTAGACACTGCCCAGGTCAACCAAATTGGCTTCACACTGATTGGCTGCAATCCTGAACTGGTGGGGTTAGATTGAGCTATGAAGCGCTATAAAGTACAGATTTGTTTAAAAAAAAAGATTTAATAGTCGGAGGTGGCTGACGTTTTTGTGTATATATTGAGAATTGGACCACCTAGAAACTTAATTTTTTAAAAAAATTAAAGCTGAGAATCCGGACCACCTAAGGGGCTAAACGGGCACTGGGTGGCATGCAAAGAACCCAGGTAAAACCTGGCTAACTGGGCAATATGGCAACCCTATTAATGGGAGACTTGACAGGCCCATTAACCCAAAGAAAACTGTTTTACCAGTACAGCAGATTTCTCTGCTAAAACCTGCATGCTTCATCTCTGCAGGCACATATATAGGCTGGGAGGGGATCGTAGATATAATCCAGATTAATTCTATAACAATACTGTCCTCTTTTCCTCCATCCCACAACCTACTGCCTAGACCAGCCTTTCCCAACCAGTGTGCCTCCAGATGCTGTTGGACCACAACTCCCATCAGCCTCAGCCAGCATTGTCAATGGTCAGGAAAGATGGGAATTGTGGTCCAACAACATCTGGAGGCACACTGGTTGGGAAAGGCTGGCCTAGACCAAACATTATCAAAATGTTAACTTTGAAATCAACACTCTTTCATGCAGCACATAACAAGTGTTTTTTTTATCATGTTTAGTTACTAAATGACTATGGTTTTATTCTCAGTTATTCACCTTTAGCTTAGTCACTCCTATCCTCACTTATTATCTTCTTGCATGATTGTGGTGACTGACCTTTGGGAAATTTTGATTGGCCTCTTTTGTATGCCAGCGTAGCTATGGAATGGTTTTAATTATGGTACAATCATGATAAAGCAGTAGGAGGAGCAAGAAATTCATTCAATATTTTATAATTGTAACAAAAGTTGATTTTTAATTTATCTGCCTGTTCGACAAACAAACTACTGAGGAAATACTGGAATGAAAATATACTACTTATCAAATACTACAGAGTTTTTTTAAAAAAATTAAGCAGTTTATGAATGTCTTAAATTTAATAAATAAAAATAAACTTAGCATATCTGAAATGTGCAATTTTCTGATGTGCATCTTAGAGGCAATTTATTTTTCATAGGCCAGTTATACATCCTAACAAATGTAACATTCAGAGATTCATAACAAGTCAACTCAAAAACTTTGAAAGAACATATGTTTGTATCTGGTGAGAAAACACTTTTCTTGTTCAGTATATAATTCTCCCACAATGTGTGGAAAGAGGGAATCAAAGCAATGCTTGATTTTCTTCTGAATCAGGTGTATGCACAGTTCATATGGGAATATACTCCTTTAGGTAAAGTGTCGCTCTGTGAACTGTGTAACACTTGCTCCTGAAAAACCTGTACAGAGAAGTCTTGTCCTTTTCTCTTGGGTTGTAGGATCACAGCCTCACTTTAGTCTAAAACTGCAGTTTTATAAAGCACCGCTCAAGTTCAGGGTTGGCAAAATCCGTATCTGATTTCCCAGATGCCTAACAATGCAATACTGGAACACAAGAATAATGGGCGGTGTCCAAAGAAGTAGTTCCATTTGTGCAAGGACTTTCCCTTCCTCTCTAACCCTGTGCACCCTCCCCAAATCTACGCCAGAGGGTTGCGGGAACCTCCAAAACAGATTTAGGGTGTATGCACAGGTAAAACAGAGGGAGGCAAAGTCCCACTATGCAGCCAGAAGTTCTTTTGCTAACAGAACTACTTAACTAGACACCACGTAATAAAATTATTTCCACTTCTAATGAAGCAATACAAAATAAACTGCTTATAAATATATTGAAATTTAAATGAGGCAGGCGGCTAAAATAGTAACATTAATTTCAAGCACAATATATCAGCTCTTTTTAAAAAAACATAACTTGACACACTCTCAGTGCACAGGAAATGATAGCACACATGCACACGCACAAAACTCACACACTAAAGTCTTACCAATACCAGTAAGTAAAAACTATGGTTTTATCTACAGTTCTTACCTCTCTCTAAACAAAGTTGTATTGGCTATTTATTCAGGTTGCATATCTATTGCTATATCTTCATTTAATTCAGTGTGTGTCTGCAATTCATTTTTGTTTGCAAGTAGCATGATTTTTTATATTCTCATTTTATTTCATTTCTTGGAACATCTAGTTTCACCCATGGTCTAGTACTTTCATTTTCTGTGAATAAGCCTAGGCAAATCTTCTCCAGTGCAACTGCAAAGAGGAAATTAGAAGCTTCCCCTTTCATTTTAGATTGACTACAGTTTAGGTTACATCCAAACTGTAAACTGTGGCCAACATTACTTATGGTTTATTGGAACTAGCCAGCTTCATAAACTAAGTTTTTTAATTTGTTTGTTCCAGTAAATCATAGTTAAAACTAACCGGTTTGTCTGAGTTAAAACATAACACTAAATTGCAGCTAGTTAAAAATGAAGCTGAAACCTTCCAATCTTCTTGCAATTACATGGAAAGACAGGCGGAGGGAGTATACAAGCCCAAGGCTCACCCAGGAGCATTCATAGTAAACCATAGTTCATTGTTAAACCAAAATGTGGCTTACGATGCCAATCTTTCAAATACTTACAATGTCCCAGCATTTGCTATTGGCAATGAGTTGGACCTAAGTAACAGTGAGCAAAAGTACAACTACAGCTAGTACTATTCTGCAAATGCTTGCACACAAGCTTACACAAAAGTCCACACAGTGCTAGATTCTACAGCAGTTTTCATGCTTCTGTTTACACACTTAATTTTTTCATGTAATGCTCTGTGTAAAGTCCAAAACAGTGGGCAGAACAACACCTTCCACCTGCACAAATTCAACTTTGGATCCAACCCAATGTTTGCATCTAGAAAAGTACTCTGCTGTTTATACTAGAATTAACAATAAGATGCTTATTTAGATCTGCTAATTTTAAAAATTAAAATTTTAATTTTAAAAAATTCTGTCATTGAGTTTTGTAAAATTTGGTTAAATTGTTTTATTTATTTATAAACATATTTGTATACTGCTATTTCACTTTTTGAAAAACCAAACAGGTTTATGACAAATAAAAACCGCATAATAAAACCCATTAAAAATACAATAAAAACAAGATCAACTATTGCAGTGACATCTTTTTAACTGCCGGCATAAGCATGGTGGAACAGAAGGGTTTTCAGCAAGTGATTAAAGCTTAAACAGAAGGCACTTGCTGAATTTCTATTGGCAGAGCATTCCAGCGAATTGGGCTGATAACACTGAAGGCTTGATTTCGTGTTGACGTTAAATGAGCCTCACTGACTCAGGGGAGGACCAGCGCTGCTGTTACAGATGTTCTCAGTGATCAAACTGGGATATAAGGGTTCAGGCAGTCCCTAAAGTACCCTGGACCTAAGTTGTTCAGAGTTTTGTAAATTCATACAAGGAACTTGAATGTGGCTCATTAGTAGATGTTTAAAACAGTGCAGATGTTTTAACAGTGGTATCATATGTTTTCGGCCATGTGCCCCCATCAGCAAACTGGCCACTGTGTTTTGAACCAGCTGGAATGGAACTTCCAAACCATGCCCAAGGGCAACCCCACATAGAACTCACTGCAGTAATCCAGCCTCGAGGTTACCAATACATGGACTACAGTAGTCAGACTATCTCAGTCTAGGAATGGCAATAGCTGTCAAACTAGACAAAGCTTGTAAAAGGCACTCCTAGCCACAGAGGAGCTTGTTAGCACAGTAGGGAGGAGAGCCTGGCTGGGACTCCAGAGTCTGTGAGTTCAAATCCCCGCTCGTGTCTCCTGGGTATAAAGGGCCAGCTAAAGATCACCCCCACAGTGAGTGGCTCACGGGTTACTTCCCCTGCCACCTGTACAGCCGTGGGCAAGCTGCATAGTCCCAAGGAGTCCAGTTGCCCCCCAGCTGGCAGTTGCAGACAAGGAAGGGGCTGGCTTGTGCAGCTGTGGCAAGCTGAGCAGGCCCTAGCCAGCTGGGGAGGACTAGCCTCAGAGGGAGGCAATGGTAAACCCCCCCTGAATACCATTTACCATGAAATCCCTATTCATAGGGTAGCCATAAATCGGGATCGACTTGAAGGCAGTCCATTTCCATTTCAATATGTTTTATTGATAGAGGGTTTTTTTCTATTTCCAGAAAGCTTCCAGTGAATTTCAACCTGAATTCCTTTGTGCAGAAATAGCATTATTGAAACTATGAACATACCTATGCTTATTATCTCTGCAAAACATAATAAAATATGCAATGTATTATTTGTTTCCAAGAATGCCATTTTAAGTTTGCATTACTAGCAGCAAAACCCATGAAGATTATTAAAGCCTGGCTTTTAATTTGACCATAGGGATTAACCACCACCACCACTTCTTTATGAAAAGCAATTACATCTTTACCAGGAAAGCAATTTATGCTGCAGAAGGCTAAAACTAAAAACAAACAAACCTACATTCATTCTGTAGAAACAGAGTTTAAAAATTAAATAATTACTACTTTAAGTTTGTTTATTTCTAATATTTGTTTCTATCATGCAGCAATTGTAGGAAACTTGATTTTGAAAATATTTTCTCAAGAAAAATGCTTGACTTTAAAGCGTCCTCCATCAACTGAATATGTCTTCCACACTAATGAACGCTGGAGCTTGGATGCTCTAGTGAAAAGCTGAATGTGAGCTTTGGTTTGATAAAGAAGCTTTGAGTGTTACCCAGGAAAGTATCCCTGGATGCTCTGTAGTACTCAGTATGAAAGTCTGGCCCATTTATCTAAATGCTTGAATATGGATCTAGCACTTACCTAGTACTGAATTTTAAGAGATCACAATTTGCTCCTTTTATCTGGGCTCTGTGAAGCTTCAGTACCACCACCCAACTTGAACCATGATGCCAACAAAATTCCCAAAGAGAGGGATTTATTTATTTATCTATTAAATAATTTATATACTGCCTTCTCACAAAATATCAGGGTGGTGTACAGCAAAAAAAATACTTTAAAGGCAGTACAAAATAATAATTAAAATGACTGGCTACTCAATTGTATAGGCAATTCAAAAGTGAGAATGTCTGCTGAATCTCTGTTGGAAGAATGTTCCACAGCATGGGACCAATGAAAACTTAAACTAAATGCCCAACTTCTCGTTGAGGCCAGTCAGGCTCCTGTAACATGGGGAACAACTAACAGTGCTTCTCTTGGTAATCTCAGTGATCGAACTGGAATATAATGGCTCAGGCAGCCCTTTTGAATCTAAGCACAATGACACACCTTCCACAGATTTTCTCATTTGCAAACTACTTACTGAATAAGCATATTCTATTCCTAAAGTAGGGTTGCCAGGTGTCCGGAGTTCACTTGGAGATTCTGGTTTTTGGGGGTCCTCTCCGGGTTTCCAGGTGAGTCACCTTAATCTCTGGACTCTTAGCTTTCATTTTTTAAAAAAATTAAGTTTCTAGGTGGTCTGGTTCAAAAGATATAAATGAAAATGTCAGTCCTCCCCGCAATTTAGGCTGCCCTAATCCCTGTCCTTTCAGGTTTTTAGCCAATAAGTGAAGTCAGGGTTCTGATTGAAAAGATTTGTTGATACCAGGCAATAGCTAAACTCACAGTTTCCTTTTCCTGCTTGTCTCACATCAGGAATTCAGCAAATATATAGCTTTCAGCAGCATACAGAATACCTTCTCCATACAGGATTGGGACTTGCTTCTGAGTAAACATGCATAGGATTGCACTACAACAAGATTACAGCAGGATCTTGGTAGGCATAAAAGTGTGCATGCAGGGTTTTTTTAATTACTTGCAAAAATGGCATATTATACATTTTATCTTTTAAATAAGTTTTGAACAGAAGTTTTAAAAAGCGTACATGCTGCAGTGTTATACTTTTCTAATTAAGGAGTGAAAAGTTTAAAATTTTACTGGAAGAGGGCAGTTTGTCTTATTCATAACCTGTTTTGAAAACCTTCCTAATAAGAAGCTTTTCTGGGAGTAAAGCTGCAATGCTAATTCCACATACCCGGGAGCTAACCCCATTGAATTCAGTAGGACTTACTTTTGAGTAGACATGGTTAGGATTGTGCTGAAAATCAATGGGACGTCTGAGTGAATATAGAAAAGGATTGTGTTGTAAATCTTTCTCTCCCCCTCTGATCCTTTTTTTAAAGCAGTTACACAGGACTTATTTAGATGTCACTGCTTTTATTTGGCAGGAAACTAATATTTTTTTTAAAAAATGTTGTGCAATGGCCAACTGGTTTTGACAATAAACTATTATATGGAGTGTATGTATTTTTACATCTCTGGTGTATGTGTGTGTATGAAGCGTTTCCAACAACCCTGTGAGGTAGGGTTGGAAACCAAGGCAGTTCACAAGAAATAAAGCCATTTAAAATCCAATAACCATAAAACAAGTGTAAAACAGTTGCAAAACAGCTTAACATGGCATGATTCTGAATTTTGGATTGGGTGAGTGAAGTTCTTTTATCACTGAATGGCAGTCCTGTGCATGCTTCCCTCTCTGAGTAAGCCCCATTGAATACATTGGGACTTGCTTCTGAGTAAACATGCATAGGATTGCACCTTGGGGTGGTCATGGTCTTCCTCTGTTGTTTTCACCCTGAGGGGCAGATTAGGCTGACAGATGGTGTGTAGCCCATGGTCACCCAGTAAATGTTGTATCTTATTTCCATTTTATTTATATCCCACTCTTTCTCCCTGTAGGAGCCCAGTGCTATGATATGATAGATATTATCTATATGCAGATAAGGTCTATGAAGCAATGCAGATCCACATAATACATTTAAAGCACATCCAACCCACATATAAAACTTGGATCCCCAAGTTTTGAACAACTTTCGACCCATTTCGAATTTGCCATTTTTGGGCAAGGTCATTGAGCGAGTGGTGGCTAACCAGTTGTCAGCACACTTGGATGAAACGGATTATTTAGATCCATACCAATCGGGTTTCAGGACTGGACATGGTACTGAAACAGCCTTGGTCGCTCTGGTAGATGATATGAGGAGGGCACTAGACAGGGGAGAATTCACCTTTCTTGTCCTCCTGGATCTCTCAGCGGCTTTTGATACCGTCGACCACGGTATCCTGTTAGATCGCCTGGAGGGATTGGGAATAGGAGGCACTGTTTTACAGTGGTTCCGTTCCTTTCTCTCTGACAGGCATCAACAGGTAGCATTGGGAGATGAGGTTTCAGACCCTTGGCCCCTCACTTGTGGAGTGCCACAGGGTTCTATCCTCTCTCCCATGCTATTTAACATCTATGTAAAACAGCTGGGAGCTATCATCAGGAGTTTTGCGCTGCGATGTCACCAATATGCTGATGACACGCAGCTCTATCTCTCCTTTAAATCTTCACCGGAGTTGGCTGCAGAGACCTTGTCCAAGTGCCTGGAATCCGTGAGTGGGTGGATGGGAAGAAACAGGCTGAAGCTCAATCCTGATAAGACCGAGGTGCTACTTGTGGGTGACAGGGGAAAGTTGGGTGTTGCTGACCTGAATCTTAATGGGGTAAGATTACCCCTGAGGGATCAGGTCCGCAGCCTCGGGGTTGTATTTCGGAATACCTAAATGTATTTCGGAAAGCCTTAAAGACCTGGCTTTTTCAGCAGGCCTTCGGGGTATCCGGGGAGGGTTAATCGATATAATTGTAATGCCTCCTACCCAGTTTTAATATTGTTTTAATATTGTTGTTGTAGATCTATTGTTTTTATTGTATTACTGTATTTTATTAATTGCATTTTAATAATTTTGTAAGTCGCCTACAGTGGCCATTGGCCAGATAGGCGACGAAGAAATTAAATTTATTATTATTATTTATTGTTCTTGATTCCAAGCTGTCCATGGAGGCTCAGATTTTGGCAGTGAGCCGGGCAGCTTGGTATCAACTGCACCTCATACGGAGGTTGCAACCCTACCTTCCTATTCATCAGCTCCCACTGGTGGTACATGCCCTGGTCACCTCTCGTTTAGACTACTGCAATGCGCTCTACGTGGGGTTACCCTTGGAAACGGTCTGGAAACTACAACTGGTGCAGAATGCGGCGGCATGCCTGCTTACAAACAGCCGCCGCCGTGATCACATCACGCCGGTGTTAATTCATCTACATTGGCTTCCAGTTGTTTTCCGGGCCCAATTCAAGGTGTTGGTCTTAACCTTTAAATCCCTATACGGTCTCGGCCCAGTTTACCTGAAGGAGCACCTCCAGTACCACCAACTAAGCCGCCCGACCAGATCAGCCACACAGGGCCTTCTCTCCGTCCCACCAACAAAAACAGCTAGGTTGGTGGGGACTAGAGAGAGGGCATTCTCAGTGGCGGCCCCCACTCTCTGGAACTCCCTCCCGTTCGATCTTCGCCATGCCCCTTCCCTAGATACATTTCGCCGAGCCTTGAAAACATGGCTCTTTGGACAGGCCTTTGGGATCCCAGGGGTGGGCTAATTTCTTTATATTGTTTTAAAACTGTCTATTGATGGCCCTAAACTGTTCTGTGCTGCTGCTTTTAAAATGATTATTGTTGACTGCACTGTATTTTATTATGTATTTATATTGTATTTGAACTTTAATGTTGTACGTCGCCTAGAGTGGTTTCGGCCAGATAGGCGACACAAAAATTAAATTTATTTATTTATAAAGAACGTGACTTTCCCCAAAGAATCTTGGAAAGTGTAGTTTCCACCTTACAGTTATAGTTCCCACCACCTTTAACAAACTACAGATCCCAGGAGTCTGTGATGGGATTCATGTGTTTTAACTGTATTATATGGATCTGCCCTAGTATGCTGTGCATTCATTAATGAAATTAAAAGAAGATTTTTAAAAGATACTTTTTTAAACAGGGCTGTAGCTCAGTGGTAGGGCACATGCTTTGTATGCAAAGGTCCAAAATTCAATCTGATAGCAATGTAATAGGTAATGCTGAAAATAGGTAGGTTTTCAGAAATTGGCAAAACACTCTAATAGATGGTTTCTGCTAGATCTCCAAGGGGAGATAATTCCACAAGGTGGGTGCCACCGGAGGTAAGGCTCTTCTCCTAGTGGTAGTGAGATGGATTTCTGTAGGACACAGCATGATCAGAAGGGTGTCCTCCAGTGATCAAAGATGGTGGACAGGTCTACATGGGGAAAGTATTACCTCAGATAACCTGGTCCTGTTTGGGGATCTAAAAATTATTAACAATACCTTGAACTTGTTTCAGTAGCAAATTGGCAGACCATGCAAATTCTTCAGCATAGCTGCCATTTACACACAGTAAGATGGTTCCACTTAGTAGCTTAGCTGTTGTATTTTATATAATCTACAGTTTCCAAACCAGATTTAAGGGCAGCCTCACACAGAGCTCATTGTAATAATCTAATCTTGAGGTTACCAATGCGTGGATTTAGAATTGGTACTTCCTATTAGTGCTGGGATCTAAAACTCAATGTATGAAACTGGGATTTGCTAGTTTTTCCCTTCCAGTGGTAGCTCCATTCACCTTGTAGAATGCCACCCTAAAGAGTCCCACATTAGTGGGTAGCTTTTCAAAGGACCAGAGGGACAGCAGCAGAAAGCAAGAACTGAAATGCTTTCAGGCAACAATGATAGACTCCACACAATCTTTTGGGTCACAGATAGGGTTGCCAGGTCTCTGGTTTTCGCCCAGAGACTCTGGATTTTTGGGGTCCTCTCTGGGTCTCCAGTGAGTCACCACAATCTCCAGACTCTCATGTTTCATTAAAAAAGTTTCTAGGTGGTCTGGTTCAAGAGATATACACCAAAACATCAGCCTCCCCCAACTTCTGTTAAATGAGCTCTTAGCTGGCTATTCTAACCCCAGCCTTTCAGATTTGTAGCCAATATGTGAAGTCCAGGTTGTGATTGACAATAAATTTGTTCACCTCCAGGCAATAGCTAGAACCCATTGCAAGGCCAGAAAACAGTTGTCTTTTCCTGGTTTATACCTTTCTCCCTGGGTTATGGATACATAATAAGAAGACATGATTCACTAGAAATGACAATAATGCTGGGAAAAACAGAAGGGAGTAGAAAAAGAGGAAGGCCAAACAAGAGATGGATTGATTCCATAAAGGAAGCCACAGACCTGAACTTACAAGATCTGAACAGGGTGATTTATTACAGATGCTATTGGAGGTTGCTGATTCATAGGGTTGCAATAAGTCGACTTGAAGGCATATAACAACAACATAGAATTGCAGCCTTCAGAGGCATCCATCTTTACTCCTGAATACTCCCATCTAACATCTCCACAACACTAGGCTATATAATGGCCTTCTGGTGACTGGCCTGGCCTGAGGCCACTTAAACCCTTCTTGCCAGAAGCAAGTAGACCAGATTTAATGTTGCCTACCCAGGTTCCCTAAGTAGGTGAGAAGAAATGATCCCATCACTTCAGCTGGACCTGGGAACACCGTCATTTAGATGTCTACCTTAATTTCCAATTAAGAATTTCTTTTGTTTGAGTGACATGCTACAAGCACCTGTGGTTGATGCTTAATGACATCACTAGGGCCTGCCCCTGTGACATCACTAGGGCCTGCCCCTGTGACACCACTAGGGCCCACTCCTGAAATCTCAGGTTTTGGGATGCTTCTGACCTGGCAACCCTAGTCACAGCATAGACATTTGATCTTCTCTGCTCACATCCGTGACCTTGGTATCCAAAAAATCAATACTTAACTTTAATGAGAAGGAAAAACAATGGATCTGAATGTTTTTACTTTCAGTGGAAAAAGCCGTCAAGTTTGTTACCTGTTATTTTGTAGAAACCAGAGATACACCATCTTCTTGCAAAAATACTATTAATTTGCTGTTTAAAACTTAGCTAACAAAAGACTATCTACATAATCAAGAGAGATGCAAAATAGATTTTCTGATAGGTGAAGCTTTTGGGTAACTTAATTTGAGCATGTATATGAAAAGTTTTCTCTGAACGCACTAATGTATATAGCAAATCAAAGCCCAGATCAACAGCTTGCTGGGAACACCAGTGTCAAACAAGTATCCTCTAAAGGTCATGAACAAGATTAGAAGGAGGGACCCTCAAGGAAAAGTTAAACACCCTTGTTCACTGTATCCTTAACATCCTTTTTTCTTATGAAATAAAAAAATATACTAGTCATTTAATTCTGGTGTTCATACTAAATTTTCTGTTAACGTGATCTTTACATAGCCCATTATGTCAGTTAGCACGCTCTGCATGGAGGAGTGAGGGTGGAGGTCACTGCCGTTCCCTTCCCTGGCCTGGCCCTTACATCCTCTCTACCAGTGAGTGGAGGGGTGGCACTGTGCATCTTCCCCTCCCCCAATGGCCCACCTAGAAATGTGGCTGCCCTACAAGAGAGGCTAGCTACAGAGCCGAGTACGACCATGCAGCTGGATCTTCCCCTGACTTCCTGCAATACACACCCAAGATGCTGAGGGCAGGACTAGTTGCCTTCTTCTCCATGCAAAGATTCTGCACACTGATAATGCCTGAACAGGGCTTATGTTAAAGAGGCTTGAGGCTTGTCTCCATGGTTTACAAATTTATGTTTTACAGCTAGCATTGAATCAAGCATTACATTTTAAAGACATATTATTAACAGAGTAATATAAGGAATTAAATGGTTTTTAAATCAGCAGCACTTTAGCAGCATATATTTTGAGATTTAGGAAATGAATATTATAACAGCACTCTAAAGATACTTGAATAAAAAGGCATTGAAGACCTCTTCAAACAAGCACCATCACATTCTATTCATACTTGAACATCCTTCACCTAGTTATCAAACCAATTTTTTTCTGAAGCTCTATCTTACCTCTAATAATCAAAATTACATCTAAATTATGTTGTGACAGAAGATATTTCAATTGACAAGTTTTACAAATATGGAGCTTTGTAAAACTAGCCATGATAGGCAAATTAAACATCCTTGTATATAAATACCCATGTTTGGAGGGAGTGTACCTCTGAATATCAAACACTGGGGACAAACAGAGGCTGTTGCCTTCCTTCTCTGTTTAGCCACTGCCCAGAAGCTTCTGTCTATCAGGTGTTGGAAACAGGATGCTTTTTATTTATTTATTTATGGCATTTATATACTACCCTTCAGAAAATTTATCCCATGACAGTTTACAATGCTAAACACTATAAAACAGTAAGATAAATAACATACAACAAAGAATTAAAATCCACACACACAGTTAAATGCAAATTAAAACAGCAAGCAGAAACTTCATTTGCAGTTTTTAAAACATAGAATTCTTCCAATACTTAAAATACAAACCATTAAAATGCCTGAGAGAATGAAAATATTTTAACCTGACATCTAAAAAATAATAGAGTGGGCATAAAGCGGGGTTCCTTAGGGATGGATTTCCATAATTTTAGACCTTATGTTGACACCATGAGATTTCACCTAAGTTCTTAAATCAAAACTCACATCTATTTCCGTGCTTTGCTTTTTGTGCAGCCCTTTAATAGCAAGGCATAACCTACTGAAAAACATCCATATCTCCAAAGTTCAGCTGTAGTCATATTCTACAGTGACAGAAGAATAGTGGGGGAAACTCTTCCTTTAGACGTTTTAACTGAGATAACAGCTACAGATAGGCAGACAAATTATACAGTACAGCTTCCAAAACCAACAGGATACTATTCTTGTACACATCCCTTTCCAAAGAAGAAATATAGGCTGTGTGTCAACAGGATCTGGTATCTAAGTAAGAGATCCAACTTAATTCCACCTTAGACTGCAGTCCTAAACCCACCTACCAAGCAATATATTCCCCTGAGCTAAATGGAACTGACCAGCTGCACACATCTTGAAATCTGAACAGAGGTCTATTGAGAAAATTAATAGTTAGAATGAAGATACCAGTGTATTTGAGTGGGGGTATTATGTTGAATGAAAAACTGATGACTAAACCTCTTCCATTACTAGGTTTTTCTTAAACACTTTGAGCATACATAACTAGTGAAAGTATACAGGCTGTTAGTAATCTGGTTTGGACTGCTGTTTTTAGAACAAAGCAAGAAGTTTTGAATGAAGAGTGGGATAAGTCTCTCTCAACAGCTTTGTACAGATGATCACTTTTTAGAGAGATGGAACTATAGAGTTGCCATTGCCCATACTGAATACGTTCATGATCCCTGTCAAACTGGTTTTGTAGATGTCCATAATGGACAACTAGTAAAATGCTCAAACTAGCGACTAGCAGCACTAGTAGTGTTTGTTTTACCAACACAAAATGACAACTTCCTTTTGCTGTAAAACTCATGTCAGCAAATGAAGTAAAAACAAAACAATGGCTATTGTAGCAAACCTGGTGATAAATTTAAATAACACAGGACACACAGCCTGACTCAAGGCTTCATAGAGACCTACAAGGGTATTCCCCTTTCCACAGTATGCTCACAGCTGCCTCTAACACTGACATTTATGTTACCTTTTTAATAGGTATATGCACAGATATGATTTATGCACCAACCATAGCCAACTAACATCCTGGCATATATATTTCTCCAGATTTCTTTTTTAAAAAGAGACGAATAAAAAGGATGCATTGCCACAAGTCTACTGCGCTTACTATCAATGTAACTATTTACACTGTAAATAGAACTGACACATGGAGACCTTTTCAAGAAAATCCACAGAACCAACAGCATCAAGGTTCTTCTGATCAAAGGATTAATATCCCAATGAATGACAAGTGACTGCAGGCAGAAGATTTTAGCTGAAGTTCTATTTCTTGTTGTGTTATATGACAAAGTCTGAGATGACTTTCTTAGTATATTGTGCTTTTCAGTAGGCCTTACTATAGGCAATATAGGCTGTTTTTCATAGTGTAAGTGGACCCTAGGTGTCGAGAACTAGTTCTGAGCTTCTGGCATTTGTTTTACATTTTAAGCTGTAGAAAGACTTTCTGGAAAGTGATGTTAGATCAGTAACACATGCAAGCATTACAGGCTAGGCAAATATGTAGTTTCAGCCAGGAAATTATGAAGTTTGGCAATATTGCTATAAGTGACTTAGTAGACCACTTTCTCCCAAATGAGCCTTTAGCCTCACTTCAGAAGTCAAGCAAGGTGGCTACCAAGCAGGAGCCTTCTTCACTGTGGCAGCCCATCTTTTGGATGTCCTCCTGAAGAAGGCTGACCTATTCTCAACTATTCTGTATTTCTGGGGCCAGACCTTCTAAAACCTTATTTTGCCAGATCTTTTTAACTCTTGGGGCCTTCAGCCTGGTTTTATTTTACTGCTATGAATTTTTATTTTTACTGTTTCTGCTGTTGTTGTGATAACTTGAATTTATTGTTTTAATACTTGATATTAAACTTATTTGTTTTTATACTTTGTTAGTTGCCCTGTGATCAGCAATGCTGAAAGGGAGGTAGACATTTTAAAAATAAATCAGTGAAAGTCACATTAGAAGCTTATGCAGACATGAGCTAAAATTTAATTTTAAAATCTGGATTCTTAGGATTCTCCAGGCTTCACAAAGCAGTTTATAAGCCATTTGTTCTAGTGGGTAAATAGATAGGGCTCTCTTATTTGCAAATACTAGTAGTGCTACAGATTGTTTGGCAGATTAATAAATGCCATCATTTGTGTATACATGAGTTCAGTGTTCACTAGGCTTGGAACTAATGCAAATAGTATCAAAACACAGCAACACGCTAATTAACTATCAAGCAAGTCAGTCACAAAAACTTGTATGTGTCCATTTAAAAATGTATTCTAGTACATTCTGAACATGACCGTGTACCTCTGAAAAGCATACAGTCACATGATTATATAATTTGCAAGTACACCATTCACATTCTCCTCTTTTACAATATATACATGTAAAATATAAAAAATGCATTCAGACTGTGCCAGCTCTTTATAAAGTAGCTGCAAACCTGCATAAGCACACTCCTGAGTAATTATCCCAAAGTTAATGGAAATGCTTCTAGGTAAGCAGCTACAGTTCTATAGTTTATATAATGTTAAAATATTCCATTGACAACAAAAACCCTGTAAGTAGCCAAAACAAGAAGCAGATAATAGTTGGATTGTCTAGAATAACTAATAAATTAATTAAGAAACCTTTACTTATCCAAAAGTATAGCGCAGGATTACATTCTAACAACATGAGAAGTAACCCACATCATTTAACCATTAGGTTCAATCCAGCCCCCTATCCTGGACCATGTGCAAAAGGCAGTGTACAGAAGGATCATTGCACACAAATGGACATGAGACTGGGCATGTGTGATTCTGTATATGCACCAAGTCACTTGAACTATACTCTGGCTGTCTCAGTCACAGAATTCTATACCAGTTATGTTGACTCTATAGAAGGCTTTCTACAAGTGGACAATATCCAGATGTTTGGGCCCATTACTCTGCGAGCATAAGTTGCTTTGCTTGGACCGCACAAATGGTGTGCATAGAGAGAAAGCCTATAGTAAGGGTTGTGCCTGGGGGAGCATGGTAACACCACAGATGTAGCCAGTTCCCCTTTAATGGTGTTCTTGTACTGAGGACACTGCACTCCAGAAACTGGAAAGGAACATGAAATGACCTTGTGCGTCTTGCAACAAGCCACCAATTGCTGGAGCCAGGGTGCCAGTACCCACCAAACTCATCATGGCAACCTTCCATATTGAAGAAAGCCTTAGTTCACAGTCAAGCAACACATGCCTCAGGGCCCACATGCAGTTCTCCATCAGTGCACCCCCTCAACCCTGCAGAGAGAGAGAGAGAGAGAGAGAGAATACATGGAAGAAAATGAATGAATGATGGATTAATGAATGAAGGGGGGAAGAGGATGGATGCACGTGTGATGTGTGAACACAGAGGGGTATGTGTGTGTGCATGCATGCATGCACATGTGCAGTGGGGAAAGAAAGAATATGGATGAATGAATTAAGGGGAATCAAAAGGGGGGTCCTGTCCACTTTTTGCTTTGGTCCCACTCCATCACCACTGGAATTGGCACCCAACCATTTCCCCCAAAGCAATGTGGGCCTTGATCCCAAAAACATTGCCCGTCTCCTGTCTAAGGCTGTAATCCAATACACACTTACCTGGGAGTAAGTCCCATTGAATCTAATGGAGCTTACTTCTGAGTACACATGAATTGCAGTCTTAGTTAACAACAAACCCCAATGAGACCTGTAAAAGTACTCACAGTAAAGAATCTAGATAGATCACTGGGTATAATTTTAACATCTTACTACAGTTGTTTAAGTGCTTAATTGCATTTAAGATGTTTCTATTGTTTATCACTTATTGTTTGCCACCTTGGGCTCCTTTGGGAGGAAGGGAGGAATATAAATTTAATTAATTAAAGATATTCAGGACTTTAGAGTATTTTGAACATCAAAGTTAGGAAAGAGCACTTTGAACAATGTGCTATGAGACTCTTGATCTATACTGGTAAACAGTATAAACAGGTTGACTCTGTTTAACAATCTGTAAAGAAGACAAATGGAAACATTTTCCCCAAAACCTATCTACGGTGTGATTAAATGCCCAGCTGCCTATATATCTGCTGGCTTATTTGACTGACCTCTTTCTCGTCATCCTTCCAATAACCCATTTGTACTGTCTCTAAGCTAGATAATGTCTCCAGATCCAGTGAAATGATCCATGCTCCACTGAAGCACTGACAAACTGATATCTGACAAAGATTTTAGGACCATGAAATGCACAGAACTGAATGGTGCAGTTAACTTCTAACCATGGGGAAATTATAATTCTATGACATATTCTTTTTGGTGTAGTAAACCATAAATAAGAATGCATTCCAAAACAATATAATTTATAATGAAAAGCTGTCTGAAGTCCACTCCCATTGCTTATCCCTATGGTACAGTCTATTATGAATACATTGGCTTTAATCTATAGTCATGTGGCATTAGGTTTCCTTCTCCCCATGTTCTTTTATTGGTCAAGATTCAAAACAGCTGTTAGAGCTGTTAATTTGCTATAAACAAGCACCAAAAGGAGATGGAAAGCTCCTTTTTAGAAAGTTATTCTTTTAGTGCACCAGTGAGCTTTTTAATTTGCTAAAAATGAAATGTTCTGCTTTGTAAATTGGTGAAATTATCAAAGGTGAAAAGGGCCATTTCAGCAGAGTGCCCATACATATATATCATAGATCATTTTCCTTCATTACCTGTCACTCAAGCATAGATTAGACATCAACAAGTATGTTTATAGAACCCAAGAGATTTTTTTTAAAAAAATTACAAAATATTTGGGTATTTTAATGTATGTTGACATCTCAAAATATGGGAATGAGATGCATATCCATGAAAGGTATACCGAGTTCATGTCCAGAAGAGAAGAGAAAAGTCACAACAAAAATTAATCTGATCAAACTCAAATTACTAATCCTTTATTACTTTATCTACCTTGATCAGTACAATAATTTCCTACTTATTTTCTGTGATAATCAATTCAAGACCAGAGAGTCAGCTACATCACCACAAAAAAGGCTGAAAGATTAAAAATTGTCAGTTTAAGAAACCTGGCTGCCAGCTAGATCTTTCTTCAAGATGCTTCTTGAGAAGGAGATTTTTGCCCTGCAGTCAAATGACAGTCATGTCAAAATTCTAGCACATCACCATCTTTTATATCAGACAGTACGGTTCTAAAACAATCCATTGCAAGATAAAATTGTCAACAACGGGGCAGACTTAGGAAATTTACAGCTTGGAAAGATTAATTTTGAAAGTCACATTTAGCAAAGCTTAACTATAATTCTCATGAACATATTATTTGCTTTGAAAAACATGATATGAATGACAGTTGCATAAATTACATATATATATACATGTATACATAATGTGACTGTTGTAGTAGGTATTGTGAACAGATAACAGCTTTACTTTTTTTAAAAAAAAGTGTAAAAAACAAAGCCAGAAACACCCTTTTTAATAGATATTAATATCAAGGTCATCTTACCATGTATGTGCCACTGTAAAACGTCGCCGTTGACGGATGCTTTTATTCACCAGCAACTTTCTGAAAAAGCATGGAGAGTTCCTTGGAGAACTGCGGGGGGAAATTTTTGGAGAGGTGGGTCTGTTCCCCTGCCCTCTGGGAAGCTCAAGTTCTAAATGCATTTGTTCTTTGAAAGTCTTTATGTAAATCTCTGTCTCTGGAGCAGCAAGTTCCTTAGAAGAATCTTTTGCTGTCATAGCTTGGATGTTATGTTAGCTTTCACCATTCAGAAAACACAACAATAGCACAGCCCAGAGACATTGCTGCAGATTTAAATGCTGATAAACCGAGAAGCTCTGTGCCAGTCATTCATCGGGTTTACGTCTGAATGAAAAGGCTGCCTAAAGCAACGGCAGCATGATCGAAGAATATATAAGTCAATCCTGTCAGAAAAAGCTTGATCAGTCCTGGTTTCCCCTCTGAAAATGCACCAAAGTGCTTTCTGTGTCAGTAGCCTCCTTGTGGATATGGTTTGTCTGCAAGCTACATGGTGTGACACTCGCTGAATTCATTCAGCTGCATATACCAGCTCATGAAAAATGCATAAGGACTCCCCATCAGTCCCTTCCCATATTATGTTAGGCTTAAAATACCTGATCAACACAAACATGTGTTGTATTTCCCCCCCTCTGATTAACGATAATGACACAGTTCCTCTCCCTATTATATCACCCATGGAAGATGGTTATTTGAAATCCAGCATATTTTATTTAAAAGGGTTTTCATTCAGAATTATCTGTTCACAGACCACACAGCAGTTGCTCCACCTACAACATGCTTATTGGTTCAACTTATTTTGGCACTGGACTCAGGTTAGCCCTTTTTTATTCTATACATAAAGGGTGCCAACAACACTTTATCAGTCTGGCTGCTTCAGATCAAATCTTATCTTATGCACAAGCCAAGACGTTCCAGTTTTATGATTTCTACACAAAGGCAAGGCTAAAACAGAGTATATTGTTAGAATAATGTGAAACAAAGATATTCAACCAAAGGCTCTGCAGTCAATATATATATAAAATTAAAATATTTTTGACACCTGCAATTTGGAAAATAGCAATTAATTAGCTACAGTTTTGCTAAATCATGTTATCTATAAAGGTTTAAGAGCCTACTGGGAAGTGGCAATCACTGCTACTCCTGGAGGCAAAAAGAGCAAGGTAGGATCACCCACACTTTAGTTTTATGGCTAAATTAAGCCTAAGCCCTTAAACATAAATGAGGGCTAAAAAGTCACTATGGGTTGTTAACTAGGAAGCAGCAGCTAATGTCACTGCTTCTAAAATTTATTATTCATTCATAAAAGTATTCATATACCACCCTCTCATAAAATATCAGGGTGGTGTATAGCAATATAAAACTGCATTGCTTTTTTAAAAAATTCAATGACAACTGCAAATGTGATGGATGGGTAAATGTTCAGCTAATTCTGCCACTTCTTAAATCTGGCATTTTCGCTGGAAAAGGAACACCAATAGTACTTCTTGTAGCCCTAGTCACCCTCATTCCCTTCTTTATGCCCTTCTCTATGCCCACTAAGTTTCACAGTTTATTCTACTAGCCAACACATTGTTTATTGAAAAAGAAGCACTGTATGGCAGAGACACTGTGGGGAGAATGTCTGTTATGTCTTTTTCTTGAAGATTGTGTTACTCTTGCCATAAAATGCTTGGCAGCTTTTTTTACCTTCTTATGTCTTTTTTTATTAAAAACAATTACAATCATTATTCCAATTACTGCAGTGATTTCCCCCCCCTACATAATGAAAGGCATGTCACTGAACATTATCAAATCTGTAAAGGTTTGGAAGATTTTTTAAGAAACTCATGATATCCATTGCTAGAGATCATGGTAGTAGAGAGCATCCTGGATTCAGACTACACCTTTCAACCCCACCATCCAGCTGTTGGTGGTTCCTGCTGGCCTATATGGCGGTTTTGCTCAATGACAAGGGCCCCCTTCTGGAAGCAGAATCCAACAAAAACAAACTAGGCAGTGCTGCAAACGAGGCTACAGCAACTGTTGGGGCCACGCAGATTAGTTGTTGGAGATGATGAAGGTCAGGGAGTATCTCAGGATGTCATTTCAATGCTCTCAATCTACCTCCTCCAGCTGTTGGCCTCCATGACAGGTGTGGAGAGCCTGTGGCCTTCTATATGTTGTTCAACTATCTTTATGTACTACTCTTTTATCTAATCAGTGTAATCTGTTAAAAATAAAATACATTCCTTGCGATAAGAGACCCATACCACTTGTCCTGTATTACAATAATGCTATATGTGAGGGAGTGAGCATTAGCTTAAGAACCACAAACACCATAAAATAAAAAACCAACAATTTTACTTTTTGGTGAAAGATTCTTTAAACTTGAATTTAGTAAAGGGAAAAAAAGATGGGAGGCAGCAGAAAATGTGTACAGGGAACATAAGTGGGCTTGCCTGAGCTGCCACTATTATTGCTCCATCTTTTCACCAGCAGAAAGATTTTTGACAGGGGTTATCTTTTTCAGTGTATTTTTAGACCAATGTGTAGCTTTCTAGCTTGTTGAAAATGCAATATGTCACACTGTAGATCAATAGGCAAACATTTACATTATCCTTTTCCTTCTGCCTCCATTGACATCCAGTGAAAGACGAATGCACTGAAATCTGAACAAAGCTAACAAATGAAAAACAAAGTTACTATAGCTGATTTATCAGAGAAAATGCAAGATTATCTAAGATATGATAAAATATCACATTTAGAGAGACTAGTACTGACTTTCCTTTTCAAGAACACATCTGACAAAAGAATAGCATGTTCAAATGCATGACTGCCCCTCACTCAGTCTAGACCTAAAGAGAAGCCCATCTTCCTCATTCTTCAGTCTTAGAGCTGTCTATGAGGGCCTGCACCTGGTGTCAGGCCCAGGAGACAGTAAATTAGGGTTGCTGCTAGTGTATCATCCACGCTGCTGCCTATCAGCTTCTCTGGTCTTGGCTGTGGTGTTGAAGGAGCCCAAAACAATAGTTCTGGGTGATTTCACTATCCATGCTGAGCTGCCTCTAGTGCTCTGGCTCAGGCCTTCATGGTGACCATGGGGCTATATCAGGTTGTCACCAGTCTGGCACATAGGGCAAGGTACACTCAATTTGCTGAATTTAGAGGAAGGGATGAAATTTGGAGGAAAGGATAATCTGGATATGGGGGAATAGGATGTCACCCTGTTGTCATGGTCAGATCACTTCCTGGAGAAGTTTGGGCTTACAGGTTCAATCCTCCCCCCCCCCAGGGGTGGTGGATAGGGTTGCCAGGTCAGAAGCATCCTGAATCCTGAGATTTCAGGGGTGGGCCCAAGTGATGTCATTAAGCATGATATATTAAGCATCAACCACAGTTGCTGGCACATACAATTCAAACAAAAACATTTCTCTGATTGGAAATTAAGGTAGAAAACTTAGCTAAAAGGTGGAGCCTGGGTAGGGAACATTTAATCCAACCTACTTGCTTCTGGCAAGAAGGGTTTAAGTGCCCTCAGGCCAGGCCAGGCCAGTCACCAGAAGGCCACTGTAGGAAGAAAGGAACCTAGTGTTGCGGAGATGTTAGATGGGAACACTCAGGAGTAAAGAAGGATGCCCCTGAAAGGCTGCAGTTCTAAACACACTTACTAAGGGACTAAGACCCATAGAATAGGGTTGCCATATTGCCTAGTTAGCCGGGTTTTACCCAGATTCTTTGCATGCCACCTGGCGCCCAGCTAGCCCCTTAGGTGGCCCAGATTCTCAGCTTTAATTTAAAAAAAAAAGTTTCTAGGTGGTCCGGTTCTCGAGGTATACATAAAAACATCAGCTGCCCCCGACTGTTAAATCTTTCTTTAAACAATACTGTATACAGTACTATAGCACTTAGTAGCTTTAACCCCGCCCGTTCAGGATTGCAGCCAATCAGTGAAGCCAGGATTGTGTTTCTGTTTCATTGACCTGAGGCAGTGTCTAGAAAACAAAATGGTGGTTCCTCCCCCCGTTTATCTGAAAATCTCATAAATTGGGTAAGTATATACATTTCAGTTTCTTTTCCTCTTGTGTGCAGGAGTCAGATCTTGGGCAGTGTTTTGAAAACCTTCCCAATACTTGCTTTTTATAAAAGCAATGCTAATCCCATATGCCCAGAGTAAATCCCATTGAATTCAATAGGACTTACTTTTGAGTAGACATGGTTATGAATGTGCTCAAAATCAATGGGACTTTGGAGTGAATGTAAAAAAGAATTGTGTTTTTGTTCTAACTCTTTCTGTCCCCCTCCCCAGTCCTATTTTAAAGCAAGTAGGCAGGACTTACATAGGTATTACAGTTTTTATTCTGTAGGAAAGTATTATTGATTTTTTAAAACTAATACTGATTTTTCTGCAATGACCAACTGGTTTGACAATAAACTATTATATGGGCTATATGTATTTATACATCTGCAGTGTGTGCGTGTGCGTGTATGGAGTCTTTCCAACACCCCTGTGAGGTAGGGTTGGAAACCAAGGCAGCTCACAACAAGAAATAAAGCCATTTAAAATCCAATAACCATAAAAACAAGTATAAACAATTGCAAAACAGCGTAAAGTGGCATGATTCAGAATTTTGGGTTGTGCGAATGAAGTTGCTTATCACTTGAGGTTGCATTTCTGTCCCTGTTTGAGTAAGCCCCACTGAATACACTGGGACTTGCTTCTGAATAAATAAACCTAGGATTGCACTATAAATATCTTTACAGTTTGTGTAAATAATAAATATATTTGATAGTCATGCTTATATAAATATTTCTTCATTTATCATATTTTTTGTTTTTGGTAAGGAATCCTGACTGGTTGTGAGATGCTTAGTTTTCTGCCTTACTCATAGGAATCTTGTTGTGGTTGGTATGGTATTGCATTTAAGAAATCATGGTACGAAATGGCCTGAATCGGTATTGCCCTTGAGGGGCGAAATAAAACACAGACACATAAGCTTGGGTTGAATAAGGGCCACTTTATTAAATTACAGCAGACAAACCCAATTTTAAAGTGACCTGCAGAGGGAAATCTAGGTGCGGGACTAACTATGAGCAAGTAGCTTGCCATACAGCTCTTGGGCAACCAGCCCCTGCCAGGGCAAGGGCAAGCCCATCCGCTTACCCCTTACCCTGGCCACACCTTATAGGTGAGTAGGGGGGCCTTCCTACGTCATCCCCACCCGGGGTTGAATAACCCTTGGGTGGATGAGATAAGTTGGCCCCAGAGGCAGCCCATATCATGTCTTCGAGCCTCAAAGCCATGAAAGACAGGCCTCCGGAACCGCCAATCACCTCCAAAGGTGCCTAAGGGGGCCACCTAGCTGTCCTTATTTCCCTTCCTGCACCTTCCCACCACAAAAGGGGGACAAATCTCTATTTAGTCCCCCCTTTACCCCACTGCCGAGAAACACCTCGCGCAGACCCCCCTGCAGGTCCCCAAGAAATATATCATTACCTGTGTCAGACAGGTGAATGCCGTCTGCCCTATAAAGTTCAACCTGCCAGTGCCGAATGCGTGAGTGTGGGATGGTTAACCCACCATGCGGAAGAAGGGCCAAGCGAATCCGTCGGTTGACCATCTTCCGCGCTCTATCTGTAGCTCGGGGATCCGTGGGAGTATGTCTGACCAAATCAGACGAACGCCAGGCCACCTTTGCCTGATGAGCTGCATGTCACTACATGCTTGAATGAGGAGGGCCTTGCCCTGTATCAAACCAAGGTCATTTCCACCGAGATGGATGACCAATACATGCGGAGTAATCCGCGTCGCTTGTTGCTGGAATAGTGCGGGTAGGAGCCCCTCCCAACGCATTCCTCATCGGCCAAGCCACTGTATCGCTGCCCATCTGCTGAGGCCCAACTGGGAGCCGGCGCTCGAGTTCGCTGCCCTTCGAGCTGCCCAAAACACCATGCTGTGGCCACAAATAAGGATGCGTGTCTGCTCCGTCCCCGACCAGCAACCTGTCAAAGATGCAAATGTTAAGCTTCCGCAATTCCTGTCTTCAGAAGGGGCGAATATAGCCCTTAAAAGCATCAGAAGACCAACGCCCCACCGCTTGTACCTGTGCCTGGGAAAATCCCACACCTGCTGCTGTAGAAGCAGCTCCAATTCGAAATGAATGGGTTCCAAACTGTGCAGGGTTGTGCCCAATCCCTTGCAAGGCACGTTTAATCAAGGCCCAAAACTGGTAAATAGATAGGGGCTCATGGTTGGCATGGATAAACAAATATCCTTCGTCTGACCCCCTGACATTCAAAAATATCTGCAAAGACCGTACAGGGCAAAGTGCAGGCACCGAAGACATGGCCAAATCCACACGTCGTCCCTTACACTTCTGGTCAGTTTTAGACCTTCGCAATACTATGCAGGCACCCCCTCCATCTATGGATACGTCTGAAAACTGGAGAGCACGCCCAGACCGGTCTCGCTTTGAGCAGGCTACTACTTCTCCAATCCTGAAAGCCCCAAAAAACAATGTAAGTGCTACTGCCTGAAATAGCTTGGCTTCATAGCTGGAGGAGCAAAGTGCTGCCAATTGTTCGACCATTCCCAGTAACATGTCCAGAGAAATGGGACGACGGGAATCCGCTGGGACCGGTTTTTCCTTGGCCCACCCTGTCAACATGCGGCGGACCCTGAAGTCTCTTGCATTATCACGAAGGCCCCTTGATTTGGCTAAAAAGGAAAGCCCAGCCAGCTTACCTTGCAGGGCACTGACGAACAGGCCGCGTCTCCTGCCCTCCACCAGGAATTCCATAATGTGACTTACCGGAATAGGCCACTCAGGAGTATAGCCCTTGGTGGCCCAGAATTCGTGCATCGCTCTACCTGCCCTTCGGTAACTGGAGAGCGTGCTGGGGGCAATGGAAAGGCCTATGGCTCTCTCCAACTCCTCTCTCCAATCTCCCATATCGCAGAGGGAACGGCCTCCGGCCCAGCTCTGGCCCACGGCGCCAGCTGACGGAAGCGATCCATCTGGTTCCGTGACAGAGCATCAGCAACACCATTATCAATGCCCGGAACATGCCGTGCTCGGAACAAAACGTTAAAACGCAGGCATTGGAGAACGAAGGAACGGATGAGACCCATAACCCTAGCTTTCCTGGATGTAAGGGAATTGATGACCTGGACTGTAGCCATGATATCGCACCAAAAATGGACCGTGGAGTTCTTCAACTCCGCGGCCCACAGATATACTGCAACCACTATTGGAAAAATTCCAGAAAGGTTAGATCTTTGTCTAAACCGTGGAGCGTCCATGACTGTGGCCATTGTCCCTTACACCAGGAAGACCCGAAGACTACACCAAAACCATAGCCCCCAGACGCGTCAGATTGTACTTGTAATTCTGCTTCCAAAAGTCGGTCCTGCCTCCAAAAGGACACCCCATTGAAATCTTGTAAAAAGGAGGACCACACCGCCAGGTCAGCGCATAATGCCGCTGTCACCCGAAATCTATGGTGGGGTTGATGCAGCCCCGCCATAGCATCATAGACTCGACGGAGGAAGGCTCTGCCAGGTGCTATAACCCGGCAGGCAAAATTTAAGTGCCCTGCCAACTCTTGAAGAGTGGAAAGATGAACTTTTTTGGCCCCCGTGACTTCCTTAATCCTCCTATGGAGCGTAAGAAGTTTGTCATAGGGCAGCTTGCAGCATTGTTGGTCAGAGTCAATTTCAATGCCCAAAAAAGTCAAAACTGTGGCGGGACCCTCAGTCTTCTCTGTGGCCAAAGGGACCCCAAGTTCCGTTGTTAAGTCATGGAACTGTGTCATTAAGTGTTGGCATACGCCCGTGCCAGCACTACCCGCAAACAAAAAATCGTCGAGATAATGCACCACCGAAGCAAGCCCCGTCCTTCTTCTAACTGCCCATTCCAAAAAAGTACTAAAACGTTCAATTAGAGCGCAGGAGACTGAGCATCCCATTGGCAATGCCCTATCCATGTAAAAATAGTTGGCAAAGGAAAAACCCAGCAGTTCAAAATCATCTGGGTGGACAGGTAGAAGCCGGAAGGCGGATTTGATGTCGCACTTGCCCATGGAGGCACCTCGGCCACAAGCGCGCACCATGCGCATTGCAGCATCAAAAGAAGTGTAGTGGACAGTGCATAGACTGTCAGGAATGAAGTCATTGACTGACTGTCCACGTGGATATGACAAGTGGTGTATTAATCTAAACTCACCCAATGCTTTTTTGGGCACAATACCCAAGGGGGCACCCTGAGAGTAGGAAGGGGGGGTGATGTAAATGGGCCAAGCACCCGCCCTGCCTGCACTTCCTTATCAATTTTCGCTTGCACAAGCGCCTCCATGCCTGTGATAGATCTTAAGTTGGGTGACATGAAGGCAACTTGCGGACTATCATAAGGAATGCGGAAGCCTGACCAAAACCCTTGTAATAAAAAGTGTGCATCCTCAACTGCCGGGTAACCAGCTAGTAAGGTTCGCAGAACGTGCCATTTAATTGGGGAGGGGCCCTTTTCCTTGAGTAACTCCAGGTGGGGGTTGCTTTCTGCCCCCTGGCTGGTCCTTAGTACCTCCCCTGTAGAATCGCTGTCTGGGGCAAGCGCTGGAAGGATGTGCGGCTCCGCAGTTGGCACACTCGTGTCGGAAATGACATGGGTTGCGTGCGCACACCCCACGGGCATTAAAGTCCCAGCACAACCGCCGTGGTTGAACCCCCTGCCCCGCATTAACGCAGGGAGGGTAGTGGCCGACTGCCGGCTGAGAAGATGCCCACTATCGCACCTGTCCCCATTCATGGCCCTTGCTGCAGACATAAACTGCAGCTATAATTCGGGTTCTTTTTTGTCCCACGGTAAAGATCCATCGCATGCCCCACGCATACGAAATGCCTCGTTGTAAGACAGCCAAGCTGGGCCAGAAAACTCTATATACACCCTGTATATAATGTCTAAATACTTCAGGAGAGAGAGCCCTCTCTGGGGCTGCCTCTCCATCAATACCCCAGCGTAAATCAGGTATGCCGGTAACCAATTAGCCCAGGTACGGTCAACCTTACGCCGTCTGGGCTGTTCCACATCACTCTCCCCGTCCTTATATTTATCTCTCTTGGGGTGTTCTCTATATAACAGGGAAAAGACATCCACATACTCCCCCCGCCACATTTTTTCTTTTGTCGCGGGGAGTAAGTGGAATCCTAGGGTGACGGAGGTATACCCAAAAGGGATGGCGTTCGCTGCTATTGATCCGAAAGGATCGGCCACCACCTTAGATGCCCCCGCTGGTTGTTCAGCAGGAGTATGGGTTGCATCGAGCTCAGCAGGCGACGCCACTGATACAGCAACCTGACTAGAGCCTGTATGCTGCCATATCTGGGTGCACGCAGCCTGGAGTGGGGGCTGCAACAGTCCAGAAATCATCATCTGGGAGGGAGTAGATGTCATCCCTGACCCAGACTCACCTGTGCTCACTAGAGGTCCAGCCACACTCGATCCAATAGTAGCCACCTCGTCTCCAGATCCCGGAGCCGTTGTTGTTGCCACAGTAGTCACCTGCCTTTCAGTCCCTGTCTGTTCAGAGACAGGGAGAGACTCCAAGGCATCTAACCGGGCTAAAATTAAGGCAAGGACATCAACGTTAGCTTCCTGCCGCTGCCCCACAGCTGTATTAGCCCGTGCAATGGTCTTAGCCCGTTTTGGCCGCCCAACAACCCCCTTGGACGTACCAGGAGTGGCTGCAAGGTCTGCTGCAACCAAAGGTAACCCGGGACCAGGAGCTGGTGATACTCGACCGCAATTTTCTAAAGCCTCTAGGCGCGCCAAAACAGCAGCCCAAGGCGGTGCCTCTTCCTCATCGGAAGAGCCAGGCATCGGGGGGGGCGTTTCTGGGTGGGCCGGGAGGCCTTCCCTTTACCTTTCACCCCACCTTTACCTTTTTTGGGCATTGTATTATTATCAATAGTAATAGTAGTAGGAGTAACAATAGCAACCACCCAAAATATAAACCACTAATAAACTAAAACAATACGAAGGGTTAACCCAGTCTGATATGAAAAGGGGGAGGAGAAACGTGCGTGTCTTGCTTAACTAGCTGCTGAGAAGCCAATATAGGCAAGCCTCGCAGCTCAGCCACCAGCAGGGGCTGAAGAAGTACAAGAAATGTGAGTGCTTGGTGAACTGGCTATTGTTGGGGGGGGCAGCTGCAGCGCCCTGCTGAGCAGGCCTTGATAAAAGGCCCACGTCAGCTGCTGCCTGCTATCTGCACCTGGCCACCCAGCCACAATTGCCACCCCCTCCGGGGTAAATCAGGCCAGAATAGGCCGAAGAAAAGCCCGAGCCGCTCTAAGGAGCGCAGAAACGGCCGCAAATCGGCGCAGCAAAATGGCGCCACTCAGCCCCACTCGCGGCGAAACAAAATGGCCACCGCGATCGTCCAGCGTCGTCCTCTTGTCCCTCGTCATCCTTGTCGCGATCTGAAGAGGCAGGTAGGAGGAGCGGCTGGGCTTAAATAGGCCCAGCGGCTTTGCCCCTCCTTCGCAGCCGAGTCACGCTCGCATCATCGGCGCGACGCGCGACTAGCCCCTTTTCAAAATGGAGGCGGCTGCTTCGCCCCCACTGGCAACTATGCTCCGCTCGTCAGCTGTGTGACAAGCAGAGCGTCATTAAGGCAGATTCCTTGGTTCCTAAAAGTGGGAAGAGACTCAAGGGCCACAGTGACTCCAACATTTATTTATTTTTATTTACAACATTTATATACCGCTTTATTGTAAAAAATCTCAAAGCAGTTTACAGAAAGAATTAAAACAATAAAATTATTGGCAAAAGCGTTAAGGACAGATACTTAAAAACATTCAAACTAATAAAATGAGCAATGAGTTAAAAACAGATTTAAAAACACAATAGCTTCCACATGCCTGGAGAGGCTTGCCTCAAGAAAACTGATTTTAGCAGGTGCTGAAAAGAGGCGTCTGCCTAATGTCAATAGGGAAGGAGTTCCAAAGCGTAGGTGCTGCCACTTAACAGGACTGATTTCTTACAAGAGCAGAACAAGTACTATGTGGCACCCATAACATGGAAAGCACAGCTTGAACTTGGCCTGGTAGCAAATCAGCAACAAATGCAGATTTCAGAGCAGAGGTATTATGTGCTGATAGGATCTCACTCATGTCAGCAATTGTGCTGCAACTTTCTGCATTAACTGCAGTCCCCAGGTCAGGTTGTGCTGCACGGGGATTTCTGTGACCTTGGCTGACTGCTAGGATTTTTTTAGTTTGGGTTTTTGGTTATGAATCCTGACTGGTTGTGCGATGCTGAGTTTTCTGCCTTACTCATAGGAATCTTGTTGTGGTTGGTATGGTATTACATTTAGGAAAGTGATACTGCCTTTTGTGTTGTTTTTTCCTATTTGCATTTCACTTATCTTTAACCTCACTCCGTTACAGCCATAGAAGCAACAGCAGCATATGCAAGATAATTAACTCCCATTAGTGATAAGAGCAAGAATTTATAATTATTATTTCAATTAAAACAAGAGGCTTATCAATACTTTGAAGAGGACCATATATTTATTTTCTTTCTGAGCCCAGGACTGGGTCTTTCATGATGCCCGGGGGGGGGGGGAGCAGGAGAGTAGTTGATAAGACAGACATCCTGGCGTTGGTAATCGTAATTAGCAAGGTATGTGTGGGGTTGTTGCACACTTCCAGGCCCAGTTTCATTTTGAGTATGGAGATGGAACCTGTGTAGATGTGGTTGATCAAAGGGAGAAGAAATTTTGAGTTAAGCAAAGCTCTGCTTTTATAAAACCTAAGAAACATACAGATACTTTGAATGTCTGAGTGCCTGCACCAGTGGAATACTGGAGGTACTTGTAAAACTTGCTGCAACAGTATTTAGAACTGAGCATGTAGTGTGAAAGACTCCTTTTCCTAACACTTTGGCTTCTTGTTTTTCTCCACCCACCACATCTTTGAAATATATCGTATATAGTTAACCGTACTGCTGCCCTGACTTACTTTGTTTGTTGCTATGTTGTGTTTTTATTATGTTTTTATATTGATTGTGTATTTTTATTGTTTATTATATTTGTAAGCTGTGCTGAGCTCTGTTTTTAACAGCAGAAGGGCAGGATATAAATCCTCTTAATCAATCAATAAATACTCCATAGTGTTGGAAACTAGAGTCTAGGCATTTAAGGCTGAAAATGTTGCTTTAAAAAAAAAAGATTTCTCACATCTTTCCCCAGTTTTTGGTGGTAATTCCTAGGCACAAAAACAAAACAACTGGACAATCCAAATATTAATATGCAAATATTTGCATAATATGCAAATTAGCCTGCCCGGATTTGTGGGACTGGAATATGGCAACCCTACCATAGAACTTCCTTCTGAGTACTTGTTCCCCTCTTGTAAGAAATCAGTCCTTTAGTGTGGCAGCACCTAAGTTTTGGAACTCCCTGCCTATTGACATTAGGCAGACACCTTCATTGTACTCTTTTCATCATCTACTAAAAACATTTTTGTTTAGGCAACCCTACCCAGGCATATAGAAGCTATTGCATTTTTTATCTGTTTTTAACTCATTGTTGCTTTTATTATTCTGAATGTTTTAAATACCTGTTTTTAATGGCTTTTGCCAATAATTTTATTGTTTTAATTTCTTCTGTAAACTGCTTTGATTTTTTTTATAATAAAGAGGTATATGAATGTTGTAAATAAAATACATAAATAAATTTTAAACACTGTGGCCCTTGGGTCTCTTTTCATTTTTAGGAACAAAGGAATCAGCCTTATACCGACTCAGGCAATTTGGTACCATCTAGCTCAGTACTGATGACATGGACTACTATTGGATCTCCAGGATTCCAGGCAATAGTCTTTTCCAGAAATTGAATTTTGGACCTTTGCATGAAAAGCATGTGCCCGACCACTGAGCTACAACCCTTCCACTGTTAAAAAAAAGTATTTTTTAATATTGTTCTTTTCAGTTCACTAATGAATGCACATCATAAAGATCCACACCATTCATTTAAAGCACATTCAACACACATTTGAAGCACATGAATCCTACCACAGAATCATGGAAACTGGAGTTTGCCTGCATGAACAGTCTGGGTTCAGGCCTGGTTATGGGACTGAATCGGCCTTGGTCGCCCTGATGGATGACCTTTATCAGGAGAAGGACAGGGGGAATGTGACCCTGTTATTCTTACTTGATCTCTCAGTGGCTTTTGATACCATTGACCATGGTATCCTACTGGGCCGACTTGGTGAGATGGGTATTGGATGAACTGTTTTACAGTGGTTCCGATCCTATCTCCAAGGTCGCTCTCAGAGAATAGCATCAGGTGACTGTTTTTCGGCCCCCTGGCAGTTGTGCTGTGGGGTGCCGCAGGGTACCATCTTGTCCCCCATGCTGTTTAACATCTATATGAAGCCCTTGGGAGCAGTCATCAGGAGCTTTGGGGCGAGGTGTCAGCAGTATGCTGATGATACCCAGCTCTGCTGGGTAACATCTGAATCGGGAGAGGCTGTGCAAGCCCTGGACCGCTGCCTGGACCCGGTGGTGGGCTGGATGAGGGCCAATAAACTGAGTCTGAATCCTAACAATACAGAGATGTTGTGGGATGGTGGTTCCCAAGTTCGGATAATTGGTCAGTTGCCTGCTTTGGATGGAGTTGTACTCCCTCTAAAAGAGCAGGTCCATAGTCTAGGGGTGCTCCTCAATTCATCTTTGTCACTAGTGGCCCTGGTGACCTCAGTGGCTAGGAGTGCCTTTTACCAGCTTCGGCTGATAAGACAGCTGCGGAGGTTTCTGGACCGGGATGGCCTGACCACTGTTGTCCATGCACTGGTAACCTCAAGCCTGGATTACTGTAATGTGCTCTATGTGGGGCTACCCTTCAGGTTGGTCCGGAAGCTGCAGCTGGTGCAAAATGCAGCGGTAAGACTACTCACTGGGGCAGGGTATCGCCAACATGTCACCCCGCTGCTGAAAGAATTACACTGGCTGCCCATTTGCTACTGGGCCAAGTTGAAGGTTCTAGTTTTGGTATACAAAGCCCTATACAGCTCGGGACCAGGATACCTGAAAGATCATCTTACCCCTTATATACCCAGCTGATCACTGCGCTCTGCAGGTGAGGGCCTCCTGCAGATACCATCTTATCATGAGGTTCATTCTGCACAATATAGGAAACGGACCTTTAGTGTGGCAGCACCTACCCTGTGGAATTCCCTCCCCTTAAATATTAGGCAGGCGCCATCTCTGCTATCTTTTCGGCGCCTTTTGAAGACTTTCCTCTTTCAACAAGCCTTTTAAGTTGAGACCTATCCCAGTCTGCATCTGTGTTAGAATTGCTTTTAATATGTTTTCTTTAATAATATGTTTTAACCCTTTTTTTAAAAAAGATGTTTTTACAGCTTTTAAAAAAATGTTTTTAATGTTGTTGTTTTTAATGTATTTTAAGGTCTTTTTATGATGTTTTGAAGTGTTTTTAGCGTTTCTGTTTGCCGCCCTGGGCTTCTGCTGGGAGGAAGGGTGGGATATAAATCATATAATAAATAAATAAAGTAAACTTTGCCTGCATGTAAATCATTTTAATCAATTTTTAAAAATGGAAATGAGCTTACTCAAGTTTACTGGGTGACCATGGGCTACTCACCATCTCTCAGCTTAATCTGTCCCTCAGGATGAAAACAATAGAGGGGAACCATGACCACCCCAAGGAAGAAGGCACACTTAAAATGTAGAGGAAGTAATAGTGTACAACCAGAGTGTGCAATCAGATACTTATTGGGACATAGTATGAAGAAATATTTATATAAGCATGACTGTCAAACATGTTTATTATTTACACAACCTGTAAAGATATTTTAGTGCAATCCTATGTTTGTTTACTCAGAAGAAAGTCCAGTGTATTCAATGTGGATTACTCAAACAGGGAAGCGTGCACAGAACTGCAATCTCAAGTGATAAGGAACTTCACTCACCCAACCCAAAATTCAGAATCATGCCACTTTAAGCTGCAACTGTCTATACTTCTTTTATGGTTATTGGATATTAAAGGGATTTATTTCTTATTGTGAGCTACCTTGGTTTCCAGTTGGCTGTATAGCTTGGAAGAATTTGGTAACATGTGCCTCTGAGTTCAATGAGATTTACCCCTGTGCTATCATGCTTAGGATAACTGAAACTGACCTGGGAGAGGGGCAGGGAGGGGAGGAGGAGGGCAGGCAGGGGAGGGAGGAGGAGGTGGGAGAGGGGAGGAGATTGGATGGGTGGGTGGGCACTGGGCAGAAGGGAAGCCCCTTTTCTTTCCAAAAGGAAAACGTTGTGAACAGTTTCATTCTTATTCAGGCTTTCCCCCACCTTTTTATTCTACAGCAGGCACATGTAGCCTCCCACCCAAATTTAAACCAAAGCTTTCCCTGGCCACATCCACACCAGGCCTTTATTTCACTTTGGACAGTCATGGCTGTTCCCCTCACAGACCTTCAATCAGAGTGGCTGACTGTTAAACCAGTCTGGCGGCTGCAGCTCTCTCAATGGAACAGGAGTCTCCTCTCAGCACCCTTCACAAACTACACTTCCCAGAATTCTCTGAGGGAAGCCATGACTGTCTCAAGTGAAATCAAAGTCTGGTGTGGCCCCCTGATTAGGCAAGCCCAGCAGCTGTCAGTCTGGCTTTTAGAACTCTGACAGTTGGTTCTTAGTAAGCATGCCCTGCATTATCAGAGGCTGCCAGCCAAAATTTATTAAATTAATTAAAAATCAGCCAGGCTTTTTTTTTACTTTTAAACTGCAGAAGATGAAGGTCAGAGTATGGGGTAGGGTCTGTATTAGGATTACAGGTACCCTGTGAATATGGCTGATTTTTAATGAATTTTAACAGATTATGAGAACTCTCAGAAAAAAGTCCAAAAGGGCTCTGGGTTTTCTCTCTCTTTTTTTAGACTTTGAACTCTCTATCCTCTCTGACTGTTTTGTGTATCACCATGAAAATTGAGAGGGTTGTTAAGCAAGCGTTTCTGAGTTCAGAACTATAAGTTTTGTAAGATTTTGTTTTGAAATGAGCTTATGGGAAGCATCAGAATGGCATGAGAGGTATTTTCAATTTAACACTGCAGAATGTGAAAAATCCACGCTGGCTATAGTATACAGCCACTCTCGTGGCTGTAAAATTAAAGCTTCATATTGGGAAGGTTTTCAAAAAACTGCCCTCTTCAACTGCCTAGGAAAATTTAAACTTGTTTGACTCTTGCACGCAAGAGAGAAAAAGACTGAAAGCTATATACTTACTCAATTTATGAGATTTTCAGATAAGCAGGAAGAAAAAATAGTTTTCTGGCCTTGCAATGGGGTCTGGCTACTGCCTTGTCAATCACAACTCTGACTTCACTTATTGGCTACAAATCTGAAAGGGTTTGGTTAGAGCAGCCTCCTACGAGCTCATTTAACAGAAATTGTGGGAGGCCGCTGACATTTTGGTGTATATCTTGGGAACCAGACCACCTAGAAACTTAACTTTTAAAAAAATGAAAGCGGAGAGTCTGGAGAATCAGGTGATTCACCCGGAGACCCAGATAGGACCCCAAAAATCCAGAGTCTCCTGGCAAAAACTGGAGACCTAGTAACCTAAGGTAAAGGTGTCTCCGCACTTATAGTGCGAGTCATTTCCGATTCTTAGGGTGACGTCTTGCGACATTTACTAGGCAGACCGTATATATGAGGTGGGATTGCCAGTTCCTTCCCCGGCCTTTCTTTACCCCCCAGCATATGCCAGGTACTCATTTTACTGACCATGGATGGATGGAAGGCTGAGTGGACCTCAACCCCTTTTACCGGAGATTCGACTTCCTCCTTCCGTTGGAATCGAACTCTGGCCGTGAGCAGAGCTTTGGCTGCATTACAGCTGCTTACCACTCTGCACCACGGAGGGTCTTGCCTTGTGGTAGACAAATTAGGAAGGTCCACCACCAGAGACTAATGGATTCCTGAATGCCCTAGGGGAGGTTTTCCATAGATAGAGCAGGTGACCCTGTTATTATTGTTGTTGTTGTTATAAAAATAGCCACTGCTAGTCATCACTCTCAAATATTTGGAAACAGAAAATTGGGGGGAAAGTGACCTTCTTGGGACTCTTACTGAAGTTATCCATGAGTCGCAGGAGATGCTCATCACTCCCCTTCCCACCCTTACACTTAAAAAAAAATACTCCACAGATTGATTGTGTAACCAGCCGAGGAGTAGGAAGAGGTTCCTTTCTTGGATTCATCTCCAGATGGCTCAGCTACAGGGCTGAGGAGGATGCTGCCACTCAATCATCCAAATGCATTCCCCACACACTGACTTCCTCACACGTATCTGGGTCAGCCTGAACAAGATACAATACTTCCTCTCTCATTTGTGATTTGGAGAAGAAGGGATTAAATATGTCATGAGGGAGGGAGGAGTGGAAACATCCCCCCATAGCATTTAACCCCTAGTTTCCCAAGCTACACAAGTGCAGCATTACAATTTGGAAGGTGATTAAAAGCATGCACCACGTTCCAGACTCTCAGAGGTCAGAGAGAAGACAGGAGGAGGGACAAAGAAGTGGAAGAACCCAGCTGGGGAGTTTGGGGGTGGGGTGCAAGGCAGCCAGCTGAATAAAGTTATGTTCTTTAACCAATGTTCCTCATATTTTGCCAGCAGTGGAGTTAAGGGTACCTGATGGGCCATCAAAAGGTTTGAGAGGGGTTCTAACCAGGACAAGCAATTCACCACCCTTATCTTAAAATGAATAAATTGCCTATAGTGTTGTAGCTGTAATGCACATAAGAAATGTATCCCCACAAATGAGTTAGAACTTGTACATAGTAGAACTGGGAAGCATTCCCACCATGCTTCCATGCTATCCATTTAACTCATATAATCAGCGTAATCTCATTTGGGGGTTGTGTTCCAATTTAGCAGCAAACACCTCCCATTCTGCTTTTCCTTCTAGTGGTGGCTGTCATGGTTTTTAGTTCCCTCAGTCTTTCAGATTTTTTTAAAAGCTATTATATTCCCAGCTTGTTACATTTTCAGAAATGGGCAGTAAAACTTGTGTGGAGAAAAACACCTATGACATAATGTGAGAGTGGTGGCTTATCTGTTTTGCAGATAAGGAAAGTTTTTTCATGCTTGAAAAAGTAGCAAATTAAGTAGGTTTACAACTTGCCTGTTTATGCTGCTCAGCAGGAAGGCTCTGTGGTAAGGCCTTAATAATGCCATTCCCTAATTTTACTGGTGGAAAAGACATATGCAAAGGGAGACAAGAAATAAATTCAAAGACACTTTGACAATGAAAGCAAAACATTTTCTTCTTGTTCTGAAACTAGAACCCACTTTTACATGGGCACTGTGACAGCCACTACCCAGCCAACCTGGGTCCTGTATTTGTGAGGGAAGGGAATTTCCAGCTAACACAGAATATATCCCTCTGTTCAGCCACCCTACCCCTTAAAGAGCTTGTTGACCACAAATAAGGGGGCAATTTTACTATAAGGCTACCCCTTAATAATCAGCCTAATAATAATGGTAAAATCTTCCTTGGGTCTCTCTGAAACCTCTGAAGGTAGCACAGTCTTGTGACTTACAGGCGTGGGGGTGTTAAAATAAAGAGAGACCTTACCAGGTACATGAAAGAAGATCCAGTGTTTACTAGAACAGAAAATGACAGAGCTTTAAGAAAATATATGACATGCCAAAGTTAACAGAAAACCAGCATATTTCCTTTGGAGCAAAAAAAAAGACAAACAAAACAGAGTGTCCTCCAGCTCTGGGTCTTTCACATATCATGCAGCAGAATCTTTTCTAGAATTGCAGCCCTCACGTCTTATCACATTGAGATCTGCCTTGATCTAAAGGCCTTCCTATCTCAGGAGTTCCACCTTGAACTAACCTCCTCCACACAGACCACCTGTTGTTATAGACTGTCCTTGAAAATCACATGCTCCTCCCCCCTCAGGGTACAGGCTCAAGGAAGTTTGAAGGTTTCATTTTCTTGACCTCAGATGAGAGATATGCAATTTCTCACATACACAATGGAGTTGTCACTGCCTTGATATTTGAGCTTCAGGACAGATAATGTGATTAGCCAGACCAGGTTATTAAAGCAGGTTAAACCTATAACCCTCCCCCCAAAACAGACAATAAAGATATGCATCCCAGGATGATACACACCAGTCCACATGAAAACAGTGTCCATACAAACAGTCCAGGACAGTAAAGTCCAATTCCTTCACAGGCACTCAGACAGTGGAGGCAGGAAAAATGGCACCCACTTTGGAATTGTCTGCTTGCTTCATGGGAGAAATGCTTAAAGAATATGACATTTGCAAAATCCTATAAAAATAACCTGAACCACATAGAATAGAACCTAATTATAATGTGCTTGCTGAACTGCAGATACAGATATACTGTGGGTGTGACAATGCCCCTGAGTCGAATACTGTTTACAGATGTGGCTTTCATTATAACACAGATGCATCCTTTGTCCCCCGACCCCCAAGTTATATCAAGGTTCTACCGTGTATCAAAATTACAGCATACCTCTCCACTGAATTTCACACCTGAAGCGGTGCAACACACGTCTTTGCAATTTAAAAGTATCAAAATATACAAAATATTTTGGAGGAAAATATGTAGTCTGAGAGAAATTTCTTTGAGAAGATATAAAATTTGCAGATTAATGTGGAAATGGAATAGAATTACAGGCAAAACTAGGAGTGTCATCAGATTTGAACAAATGCTGAATCCCAAGGTGAAGTGGGATCTCTTAAAGATATTTTGGATATGTCACAGGTGAAACAGGATCGCTACAAGGTAGCACAATAAAAACAGGAACCCTGAAGCACTTTATGGCTCCTCTGCAACCCAAAAATAAAAACAATGCTTCAGACAAGCATCTGCCAAAAGAGAAAATAATGTCTCTAAGCTTACCATAACATCAATATGGGATGGTGGAGAAAGAAGAGTAAACATCAGAGTGGAGAGAGGATGCAGAGGAAGTGCCCAGTTGTGATTGGCAGGTCTACCTTGTAATTAGAGATTTTACCAGCACTCTCCAATCCTCATACTTTGGGAAGAGGGAGCAGTTTTGCAAGAACAAAACGTACACCTCTAAACTTATGTCAGGATGCTCCCCAACCTAGGAGGGATGGGGAGAGCTCTTTTGCAACTGGCAGGTCTAACTTGCAATCAGAGATAATGATTTTATCTGGAAGGCAAATTCCTTTTAGTTCTTCCCACTCCATAATCTACTTTAAAGGTGCCTAACACAAAAAGGACCCACTGGTCTGCAATTTGGCAAGTTTCTTACACAGGGGTACCCATCCCATGTCTATAATTTTCAGACCAATTGCCCACAAAACATTAGGAGAGATTGATTCCTTTTTCACCCATCCCAAAATTACAATGGCTGCCCTTGCAGAAAAACCACTATAGCTTCTGATATCTGGCATATCCTCAGAAGGGACAACTTGCCTGCTAGTTTCACAATCAAATTAGATCAGATCAAATCTTCATATGTTGACTATCTCTCCAGAATTACCAACAACAACTATAAATTCTACTGAAGATCCTCAACATTAAAAGTTATCTCACTATCTGCATATTTATAATTCAAAAGTATCATGGTGTAATGGCAGGGCAGAGCACAACACTGAAGCATTTTGTATGCCTTGCTGAGAAAAGATGGGAGGTTTGGTTGACTCTTTACAATACTGATGGCAGAATAATTGGGTGCTTCTCCCAGAAGGTACATTCCATGAAAGCACATTATTTGGATAAAATTAGTTACAAGGCTCCTTTTTCTGTCACTTAGGTCATTGTATCATCTAAAAGGAATTAGGAACAATGAGTCAAACCAAAAGAAAAGAAAACTTCATATAACAGATGTTAGGAATCTTCTTAGCACAATGTTCTTTAAAAGCCAAAAGATAATGCTAACCCTGTCATCTAAAAAGGGTGATTTCAAACAAATTATAGATAAGCTGGCACTTACACCCCCACCCTGCAAGGCCTGGATCCAGCATCTGGGTGGCTTTGGGCAGATGAACTCACTCACAATGCTCCATCTGTATAAAAATGCTCAGAGGGCTATGGTGAAGGTGAGAAAGGCTGTGAAGCACTTTACAGTTATGAAAATTGTTACTGCCAACTTACACTTTCTGTTCTGAATCGGTGCTTAATATGATTATATTTGTGGGGGAAGGGGGAGCCTACATATTTGTGCAGGGAGGGATGGACACCTACCTACAACACCTTTTTGCTCAGTAGATTTCTTCTGGGTGTATGTGGAATAATATCTGCCTGCAGTGATACCTAAAATTATATTTTAGCTGCTGTTTACTTTCACTAGCCCAGCAGAGCTGCTGCAATTAATGCCAAATAAATCAGATTCTGTTTTCAGGCAGTATAAAAATTACCCTGCAGTTCAATCAGTTTCTGGGATGACAACTGGAGTATCCTAGATACCACAGCGAACAATTATACATAGGACTTTTTTTACTACTGATGATGCAGTAAAAGAATAAAATAATATATTTCCAAAGTCCTTGTTACCTGTGACTGTCTGGCAGTTAGAAAAAACAGTAGTGCAAACTTTAAACAAAGAAAATGCAAACATAAATCTCTGTATCCATCAGCTACATTATTATTCCTAATATGTTGTCAGGATCAGCTGTAGAAAGTATTAGTAGATGGAAATTATAAATCTAGAACTGTGCATGTGTGTCTTGTTTGGCATTGAAGAGAATATCCAAAATATTTACCAAGTGAGTGAAGACAGACCCATTTTTCTCAACTTGGGAGTGTCATTGGGTATAATCAAGAGGAAAAGTATAGTTACATTTTAGAACTGTGTGACACTACATAAGTGAAACAGTTAACAGTACTTACTACAGCAGTAGAATCAGGAGTAACACAACTACAAATGCTGCTGTAGCGGCTTACTGCACAGTTTGGGACAACCTAGATGGAAGTATGTACAGTTGGCTTGCAGCCCATTCATCTCTTTGTGATCAGCAGATTGTGGTAAACCATCCTGCATTATTTCACAAAACTTTGCAAGTATCTGTGCCATCATCCACAAGTACCTCACATAACAACATGCAAATTGACATATTAACCAAGCTTTGCTGCAAATTTGGTCCAGGGAAGATAGAATCTAAGTACCATTAAAAGAAAGCCTTGCCAATAAGACAAAACAATGTACAACAAAATCTTCTTTCTAGTCCATCTCAAATATTTCCTGCCGAAAATCTAACTCAAAGTAAGAAAAAGGTTTTTACACACACACACACACACACACACACACGAGAGGAGGAAAAAAATCTGTGAGCAACATTATCTTAATGCAAATAGGTTTTGGGCGAAGGAGGACTATTTGTGGAACAGGCAGTACCCATTTTCTTACATTCTGTGAGAAAGAATTATCCCACTCTCCTCATCCCACAGCTTGTTTGCAACATCTGCTACTTCACAGCTGAATGCTTCCAGAAGCTAGCCTCTTAAAAAAGCTCCTTTAAAAACAGGCAATATATTTTGAAGACCTTCCTCATCTTTTGCTTGACATTTCCAAGATGGTAGGTTAACTAGAAGTTGTAGCACATGAATAGTTATAAACTGTATGATTCAGTGAAAACAAGATTTGATTGCTCAAATGGAATAAATGATCAATCCATCAGAACTCCTATTACTATTCCTCTCAGCAAACATTAGCACACCACAGATTTGGGATTTCAAGTTGATTAATTTATATAACCTATGTAACTAACCCCACTCAGCCTTTGAAGTGCTTCTGACGCTTGGACAAAACCTCCACCAAGATGCATCACTGTTTCAATGGACAGCTTCTAACAACAGACTGGTGCAGAAACAATGCATTTCAAAAACAGGTAGTAACTAGAAAATCCATTTGTTCAGTCTACTCTCTCTTATGATGGACAGAAGTTACTTTTAATTAAAGCATGAGTCTTTTAGATTTCATGAATCATGAGAATGACCAATGCTGCCCCTTAAGCAGCTGCAGTGTGAAGAACTAAGAAACTGAAACTAGAAACTAAGGTTGCAATCCAATACACGTCTACTCAGAAGTAAGCTCCATTTGGGTTCAATAGGGCTTACTCCCAGGTAAGTGTGTATTGGATTGCAGTCTTTGTCTTGATGTTAGTCAGACACAGCTGAGCAGTAAAAATTTAGCTTGACCTGGAAACCTTGATAGTCTTTCTAGATCAGAAAGAACAAAAAGACAGATTTAAAAATTCATCCCATCCCAAGAAACCATTTGATCTGCAGTCCTAAAGTGTTTTCACACTTCTCTGTTTTGTCTGAAATTGTCATCCTTTGTTGACTAACTTTTTACAGGCCATCCAGACGATGTCACTGTCAAATACTTGCATTCCAGTGTTTTCTGAGTTGTTCTCCCCTCTCTTTTCAGACCTGGTTTGAGGTAACAAACATGCATACACACCTTTGCTTGAAGGAGTGGAGAAAGAGAAAAAGAGGAGTTTTGTACAAGTTTGCAATAAATAAATAAGATAAGAAAATGGTGGGACCTGAGAATAATTAAATGATTAAGTGCCAGTGGCTCAGAGGAAACCAGTTCATAAAAGGTTAAAAGGTCTATTTTAATTTTATTTATTTATTAAATTTATATCCTGCCCTTCCTCCCAGTAGGGAGCGGTGTTAAACTCCAACCATTAGGGAGACTTTTGCTGATTGAAGGCAACAATTCTATATATACTTTCTAACAAGCAGGGACTTAATTCTAAGTAAACATTCTAAGTAAACATAGTTGCAATCTTGTCCATGGGTTACAGGCATAATTCTGTGCTACTATTTTTGTTATTTCGTTTTGTTTTGGGGTTTTATTTTATGATTTTAATTCAAAATAGGGTTGCCAGGCTCAGGGCCTGAGAATGATTCTGTATCTTTAAGAGAAGAGAAAATTCAGCCAAGTGCAGGTTTTCTTGCAAGATTGTAATGGGAAAAACCACAAGGTGAAATTCTCTCTTACCCCTGCACAACTTTTAAAGATACAGAAGACCTCTTGGAGGCTGGCAATTGCAGTTAAGGGATGAAATAAAACACAGAGACATCAGCTTGAGCTGAACAAGGGCCACTTTATTAAATTACAGCAAGAAAAAACCCAATTTAAAGTGACCTGCAGAGGGAAGCCTAGGTGCGGGAACTGTCTATGAGCAAGTAGCTTGCCAAACAGCTCTCGGGTGACCAGCCCCTGTTGGGGTAAGGGGAAGCCCATCTGCTTACCCCTTACCCTGACTACACCTTGTAGGTGAGTAGGGGGACCTTTCCACGTCATCCCCATCCAGGGCCAAATAACCCCTGGGTAGATGGGATGAGTTGGTCCCAAAGGCAGCCCATATCCTGTCCTCGAGCCGCATAGCCGTGACAGACAGGCCTCCGGAACCGCCAATCACCTCCAAAGGTGCCTAAGGGGGCCACCTAGCTGTCCTTAACTATTCCCTTCCCGCACCTTTCTGCTACCAGTGCTATAACGAACTGCCCTGAGAGGGCATTAACCTTTTTTAATGTCAAGTAGCCAATTAGCCAAAACCACCTATTAATTACAATGCCCCATAACCTGATTCCCTCCTCCTCCCATAGTGTGGAGCAGGCAAAAAAGCTGCCTGCCAACAAGGGTGGGCAGGATAAAAATTCCTACTCTTCCCTGAAGCGACCCCTAGGCACACCATAAAAGAGGGAGGGCAGGGTGGGCGTCGCAGCTTCAAGAGGAAGATAGGAGGGGCAGCTGGGCTTAAATAAGCATAGCAGCTCTGCCCCTAAGGTCTGCTGCATCGCGCTCGCATCATAGACGCGACATGCGACTTTGCCTTCATTCAAGATGGAGGCAGCAGCTTCATCCCAACCTGCAATTGTGCCCAGCCTGCCAGCTCCATGGCAAGCAGGGCGTTATTTCTTTTAGTATGGCTGCACCTACTCTTGGGAACTCCCTGCCTATTGGCATCATGCAGGCGCCTTTGTTGTATTTCTTTCAGCACCTACTTAAAACTTTTTTGTTTAGACAAGCCTTCCAGGCACACAGATGTTGTTCTATTTTAATATTTTTAGTTAGTAGCTGCTTTAATTGTTTTAAATATGTTTTCAATTTCTTATTTTTAACTGTTTTATCTATAATTCTAATGTTTTGTGTCAACCGCTTTGAGGTCTTTACATTTGAGCAGGATATAAATTTTGTTATATAAATAAATATAAATAAAGGTTCCTCAGCATTTTTGAGAAGTCCAGGTTCTCCCTAGATTTTTCACATGTTACTGCCTCAAAAAGCTCCTGTGGTTTGGCTGACATTCATCACCTGTTAGTCTTATGCATAGATGGGCAAAGCTTAGTTACACCTCACCCATACATGGACATAAGCATTCAAGGGACTCTGATCACAGCCCAGCAAGAACATCATAAAGTCACCTGAAATGTGTCCCATTTCAAACCCCTAAAGAGACCTCATCAGGTGCCTCTGGATGACATGGAGCTACCAGACCTGAATGCATCATACAGTGATGCCCCACTTCCTATGTCACCAGCCCAGAACCAGTTTCTCCAAGTACTGGAGGACATACTGAAAATGTCCAGAGCATTTCAAATATTATGATGTAGCATCGAGGGGACTGTTATGTAAAGACAACGTTCAGGCACAGATCAATGTAAGGCACAGTTTATTTAGTAGTTCTGTTTGAGTTAGTAGTGACAGAATGGGAGATTTTGTGTAGCAGGAAGAAAGGAGGGGTGTAGTGTTTTGAGTCCAGTCCATGTTCTATGTGTGTTCCAGTTCACCAGGGCCTGAAGCTGTTCCATTCCAGGTCCTACACAGAAGCCCTAAAAAGACTAGGACCTGAGGCAGCTGAGAACGGAGTTTCCTGGTGTGCTCTTTTCTCATGCTTAAAGTTTGTTCAAGTTTGTTATAAATAAAAGTATTTTGAATATCACCTTTGTGCCAGCCCTACATCTCACAGAAATCATAATGAATTACAAAGAATTTCTGTAAAATTTCAGATATTTAATACCAAATGCTATAATCGCACCACATATATTCTTCTGTATAACACATTAGATCAAAATGTGTTGTCTGTGTTGTTGCATGTGTGCATATTTAAATTACTATTTGAAGTATAAAGCAAGCAGTAGCTAATGTAATTGTAGCTACTGTTCTCTCAATGAGAACTTCCTCAGCACATTTGAATCTAGTTGGTTTAGAATATTTATCAAAGAATATTTAACAGTCTGCTCTATTATTCATAATGGGTAATCACAGTTGGCAGGATGTGATGTGGGCTGCTTTTGGGATTCTCTTCTGAAGTGCACAGATGTATATTTTACTAATGAATCCAAACCAGAGCAAGCTTTTCACAGAGAGAAAAAATGCAGACACTTGGAGATTCTGATACAGCCCTGGGAAGCAAGTACAAGCAGCTTTGGGTACATTATTTGTCCATTTTGACTGGTGTTTCCATCCCTTAACTTGGCCATTCCAAGCAATTCTCCTGAGGTTGTCATCCAATAAGTGGCAAATGAAAGAGCAACTTTGGCAGACACGTATCTGTTAGGAATCCAATGTATAATAATTGGTTTTGATTTATTTTGTACCTGCCACTAAACAGCTCTGTTAGCAGTTTTTGATCATTACAACCACACATTGGTTACAACCAGTATCCTAGAAGAAGCTGAACCTTACAGATCGAATGCTCTACTGTAATGTAACTGGGTTTGTTGGTATAATTCTTCAGAAGCAGGCCTTTTGAAAATGGAACTTAAGTATTTGCAGCCAGATGTCCAGCGCTGCTCATCCGCAAAGCCTGGCCGGGCAGCGCTTAGTTGCAGCTAGTGGGTGAAGCCACAGCCGCCATCTTAGAGAAAGGAAGCGGCAGTCTGTTAATGACTTTATCCCAGATATTTTATGTGCAGTCCACTATACGTCCCTTGATGCTGCAGTGCGCATGGTGCACACTTGTGGTAAAGGGGCACTTATGGGGAAGTGTGACATTCAGTCCACTTTCCGCCTCCTGCCAGTCCACCCAACGGACTTTGAACTGCTGGGCTTTTCTTTTGCTGGCCAGTTCTATATGGACAGAGTGCTTCCAATGGGCTGCTCAATTTCTTGTGCAGTGTTTGAGTGTTTCAGCTCTTTCCTTGAGTAGGCTGTCAGGAGGCAAGCTGGTTTAAATACAGTGCTGCACTATTTGGTTGACTTCCTGTTTGTGGGTGGGGCAAACACTAGTGAATGCCACCATGAGAAAACAGAAGGCCCGGCCCCAGTCCTGACATTTTTGGGCATTGAAATCGACATGTTGGCCCAGTGTTGTAGGCTGCCCATGGAAAAGCTTAAACGTCTCCATGTTAAGATTAGAGAGGCTGCTGAAGCGAGGAAAGTTTTTCTTTCTACCCTTCAGGAACTGGCGGGGCACCTGAACTTTGCGTGCAGGGTTGTCATGCCAGGGCGTGCATTTTTGCAACTCGTTTATGATGCTGTGGTGGGGCTTTCCCGGCCACACCATAGGTTCAGGGTCATGGCGACATTATGTGCCGACCTGGCAGTGTGGTCCTCTTTCCTGCAGGATTTCAATGGGGTATCCTTTTGGAGGCAAGAAAGGCTTTTGGGGGCATAGTTGCAAGTCCACTCTGATGCTTCAGTCTTATGGATTTGGCGTGATATTTGGGTCTTCCTGATGTAACGGACACTGGCCACAAACATGGATTCAAGATGGGCTGGACAAAGACCTGACCTTTCTTGAATTCTTCCCAATAGTACTAGCAATATATTTATGGGCAGAGAGGCTGCAGAACTCTACTGTCCATTTTTGGTGTGATAACAGGGCTACAGTCCAGGTTATCAATTCCCTTACATCCAGGAACACCAGGGTTATGGGCCTTGTTCGGGCTTTTGTTCTCCAGTGCCTATGCTTCAATGTTCTTTTTCGGGCACGGCATATTCCTGGCATTGACAATAATGTTGCTGATGCTCTGTCACGGAACCAGATGGACCGTTTCTGTCAGCTGGCGCCACTGGCAAGGACTCAGCCGGAAGCCATACCCCCTGCGATTTGGGAGATTGGAGAGCGGAGTCGGAGAGGGCCATAGGCCTATCCATTGCCCCCAGCAAGCTAGCCACATACCAAAGAGCATGTAGGGAATTCCAGGATTTTTGGGCCAGCAAGGGCTACACGCCTGAGTGGCCTATTCCGGTGAGTCATCTGCTTGAATTCCTGGTATATGGCAGGCAGACGGGCCTGTCCGTCTGAGCGCTTCAAGGTAAGCTAGCCGGACTATCTTTTCTGGCCAAAGCCAGGGGTTTTCCTGATTATTGCAGGGATTTTAGGATTCGCCGTATGTTAACTGGGTGGGCTAAGGAACACCCTATTGCCCCTGACCAGCGATGCCCATTCTCACCAGACCTTTTACTGGGTCTTATGAGACAGTGGCCAGAGCTATACTCTTCGAGCCACGAGGTGCACTTATTTCAAGCAGTGGCCCTTACACAGTTTTTTGGTGCATTTCGGATAGGGGAAGTAGTGGCTGGGTCCAAACTGGACCATTCTCAGCGGGCTCTGCTGCTATCAGATATCAGCATAAATGGGGGACGTGCTTGCATTAAATTAAGAAGGTCTAAAACAGACCAACGCGGCAGGGGACGGTCTGTGATTTTGGCCCCTTCTCCACTGCCTAACCTCTGCCCTGTGCAGGCTTTACAAGTTTTTCTGAGTGCCAGAGGAACTGTGAGTGGGTATTTATTCATTCACAAAGGTGGCTTACCCCTCACAAAGTATCAATTTTGGGCACTCACGAAAAAGGCCCTACAGGGGATGGGAGTGGACCCCGTGGGATTTGGAACCCACTCCTTGAGAACTGGAGCTGCTGCTACAGCAGCGGGGCTTGGGTTTTCACAAACCAGATTACAAGCAGTTGGACGATGGACTTCTGGGGTTTATAAGCTATTCGCCCTATGAAGGGGACTGGTAATCCGGAAGCCTAATTTTGTTTGCTTTGTTTTGGCAGGTTGCTGGATGGCAACAGAGCGGATGCGCATCCCAATCTGTGGCCACAGCATGATTTTCTGTGTGAGCGGTAGGGCTGCGAAGTTGCGAATGGGCTCGCAGCTGGGGCTCAGCCAATGGGCTACAGTACAGTGGCTTGGCTGTCAAGGGATGTGCTGGGACGGGCTCCTACCCGCATTGTTCCAGCAAGGTTTAGTGCGGACAGTTCCGCAAGTTATGGTCATTCACCGGGGGGGGGTAATGACCTGGGTTTGATGAAGGGCATGGCCCTGACTGTTCAGGCATGTGAAGACATGCAGTATATAAGGCAACGTTGGCCTTGGGTTCGTCTGCTGTGGTCAGACATCCTCCCACGCAGGGAATGGCGTGGTATTTGGGACCCCAGGAGGATAGACTGGGCACGGAAGAGGGTCAACTGACAGATTTGTTTGGCTCTTCTTGAGGAAGGGGGATTGACCATTCCCCATCCATGCATACAGCACCTTAGGGTTGAACTTTATAGGGCCGATGGCGTTCACCTGTCGGATACAGGGAACGACATCTTTTTGAAAGACCTGCAGGGGTGTCTGCTGGAAGTGCTTCTTGGCAGTGGGGAAAAGAGGGACTAAATAGAAATTTGTCCCCCTTTTATGGCGGTAAGGTACAGAAAGGGGATTAGGTAAAGATCAGCTAGGTGCCCGCCTTAGGCACCTTTGGAGGTGATTTGTAGTTCCGGAGGCCTGTCTCTCAGGGTTTTACAGCCCGAGGACAGGATATGGGCTGCTTTTGGGGCCAACTTACCTCATCCACTTGAGGGTTGTGCGGCCCCGGGGGGTGGTGACGTGGGAAGGCCCCCCTACTCACCTATAAGGTGTGGCCAGGGCAAGGGGTAAGCAAAAACGGGGGGTTGCCCTTTGCCCCAGCAGGGGCTGATCACCCAAGAGCTGTGGGGCAAGCTGCTTGCCTAAGGTTTAGTCCCACACCTAGGTTTACCCTCTGCAGGTCCCTTTAATGGGTTTGTTATAGTTTAATAAAGTGGCCCTTTGTTTCAACCATAACTGCTGGTGCCTGTGCTTTATTTCACCCATCGGCCGCAAGTGGAAAGGGCAGCTGCTACAAAATGTATTTGATAAGACTGAATACTGCTGGTATAGCAGCTTAAGTTATGCATAACTCTTCTTCAGGTAAAACATAATATTGTCTAAGGTTTCCTTCAGCTGTACAATTCCAGATTATAGGAGGAATGGATGCAATGAAGGAAAGCAATAGGAGGAGTGCAATGTACCTACAGGGCATCTATGCCAAGATGACATAAAGGAATGGAACTTCCTATAGTTTCCTTTGAGGAATAGGCTAAATGAGAAGAAAAGCCCAAATGTGGCTCTTAGAAAATCTATCTGGTTCATACATTTTTTAAAAATAGTACATTCCTAATGCACTGGAAGGAGAAGCAATGCAGGACTCCTTCATTTTCTGTTTTAATTCTGCCATATCTAGTTCAAATGCATAACTAGTAGAATGCAGCAATATTTTTAGCATCACCTTCTTCATAGCCTTGGATCCCTAAACCTTGCAAGCTTTAAAATCTATGAGAGCCATGGATAGTCTTTGTAGATTGGAACCACAAGAAGACTGATTGCAGTAAGAACCTGACTGGGAAGCCCACAATAAAAACGTTCAAAGAAGAATTACACACTTGTAAGGATAGAATCCAGATGGACGTTAAAAACAGAGGGATGTGGGTAGACAGGCAGAGACCTAAGACTTAAAAATAAAAAGCAATGTAAGGTAAGTAGAGCTAGACCATGAAAATGAATTACAACAGAAAGTAAGTTCTTGTAATTGTCCAGAATGTAAGAATCATTTGCAGTGGGTATGTGGGGGAAAATGATCAGTCAAGACCGAGATATCTGAAGACATTCATATGTTGGAGGCTGCAATTCCTGGCCACATTATTCTAAAGAACAGAGCAAGTGGCCTCAGTAATTAACCAGTGTCTGAGGGTGGTTCCCTGCTGGATTAGGAATACAAAAAGGGTTGTCTTTTTGTATTCCTAATCGAGCAGGGAAAAGACGACCCAGGCAAGACACAAGCTATGGCTGGAGAGGGAGGTGGGGGAGGCTTGGAGTTCTATAAAGTTGAAATACCCATCACTGATGGCATTAGCCTATCTTTATCTGACCAAATGTGTACTCTTGGCTTCTCCACAACTTGATGTTGTCCATGCATAGACATGGGGACAATTGTTACTAAATCCTGGTTCAGACATAACAATTTTGGGCTGATAAACTATGGTTCATCTGATCCTTGTTTCATAAGTCGTAATCGGCTTGAAGGCACATAACAACAACAACAAAGCAGTGCTTAGACTACACAGTTGACAGACACAGAGCTTGGAAGTAACTAGTTACAAAAAATGAAATACTTGTAATTTATTACTTTTTTGAGGAACAAGTGGGTAATTTTTTACAATTTGATTGTAATAGAAAAATGGAAATGGACTGCCTTCAAGTCGATCCCAACTTATGGCTACCCTATGAATAGGGTTTTCACAGTAAGCAGTATTCAGAGGGGGTTTACCATTGCATCCCTCTGAGGCTAGTCCTCCCCAGCTGGCTAGGGCCTGCTCAGCTTGCCACAGTTGCCCAAGCCAGCCCCTTCCTTGTCCGCAATTGGCAGCTGGGGGCCAACTGGGCTCCTTGGGACTATGCAGGTTGCCCACAGCTGTACAGGTGGCAGGGCACGTAACCCCTGAGCCACTCACTGTGGGGGTGATATTTAGCTGGCCCTTTACACCCAGGACACACGAGCGGGGATTTGAACTCACAGATTCTGGAGTCCCAGCCAGGCTCTCCTCCCCACTGTGCTATACCAGCTGAGTCATTGTAATAGAATGAGGAGTAATTTTATTACTTTTGAGGAGTAAGTGTAATGTTTCCAGCATTATTTTGGGGTGTTACTAGGGGGGGAGCAGGGGAAGTCTTCTGCTCCTCTGATTCGTGGATGAAAACCATGTGCCTCAAACTGGGCTTCTGTGCAGCGTCGGTCTTCCCTTGTGCTCTGTGGGTGTTTAGGAGGCAACCGGGGGGGTGGAGTAAAGAGAAAATGTTTAAAAAATGGACAGTGATGGAGAAGAATGGAGTGGTGGGAGAAAGGAACTGGAGGGCAAAGGTGTGAATGAAGAGGGAGGCAGTAGCAGAATGGAGATAAAGAAGTGTGGAGGTGAGAGACGACTATGTGTGTATTAATACTGTGTCTGCACTTGGTGCATGAAGCAGTCTCCACCACCCTCCCTGGCTACTTTGCTGCATTTGCAGTGTTTTAACTTTTTTGCACCCCAGGGAAAAATGTTTGCTTAGGTGGTTGTGCCTTAGTTGGTGGCAGGCCAGTGTTTGGGAGATGGTTGAGTGAAAGAGATGACGCTTGCTGGCTGAGTGTGTGCGTGCAGGGGGGTTGCATTTGGCTTGACTCACAAAGATCTGAGCGGTGGCCTCTGCCTCCCTCCCCGCCTCCCTTACCAGTGGAGAGACCACTACTGCTATCTTATGGATAAAAAGAATTATTCTATTACTTCTGTGTGTGTGCATTTATTTTTAATGTTTTAAGCTACTTAGGTGTGCAGCAGCCAAGGCCAGCACCCTGTAGAAAATCTAATGTAAAAAAAAAGTAATTTAACTATAATTGTAGTGATTACTTTTGAGTAATGGTAAAGTAATCAATTCCTTTCAGAACAATCATAATTGTAATTGTAATTTATTCCTTTTTGGGGCCATGTAACAGTAATTGTAATTTATTCCTTTTCAAAAGTAATCTTCCAAGCTTTGGACAGACATCTGGGAAGTTGTGGTTTAACAAGTCAGGTTATAAGCACCAACCTGGCTGCACAAAGGGAAGAGGGGGGAGGGGAGCAAAGTAGAAAGGGAGCACATGGGCTTTTTCTCAGGCCAAGATCTTTACATCTTAAATGTGGTGTAAGAGTAGTTGTTATTAATTGATATGACCACTATGACCATTCCTACTATGCTGGCATTATCCACATGTTTGTACCTTCAAGAACTGATAACTGCTATTATACATTTTGTGTATATGTTAAAAAATGTTTTAAGAATTAAAAATTAGAAGAGGTACAAATTTTGCATTGCTATATAATATTAGTAAACACATTTCTGAGTCACAACCAATAAAAAAATCATTTACATTTTAGGAGTGTGGGCTTTATACTGCAAAAAAATTAATTAAAGGTTTCAATTTTGATAAACTCTACAGTAAATTGTCTTTCTTCTTTTAATCTAACGTAGTTTAACTTGACCATTGCTACATATTCATACAATTTAGTGTCCCTTCTACAATGGGGGGAATAGATGTTGTTTTCCATAAAATAACATAGTATTGTCTTGTAGCTATGTTTATATACAAGATAATTTGTCATGGACACTTTGGTAAATCTCTCACTGTGGTATATGACAATGAAAGTGACTAACAACATGCAATCCCAACCAAAACAAGCCACAGTATTTTGATTTAAACTGATATAACTTCATTTGCTTGCATTTGTTTATAATGGCTTGATCTAATTGGTTTTTGGATGAGGCTACAAGTTAATAAATACTCATTAGTAACTTGCCTATAACTTGTTATATGTACTACATATTCTACGCTCATCCCAATTCAAGTCCTAGAAAGTTATCCTGCGATTCAAACTTATGGCTGGTATTTATAGTATTTTATAGTTTCCACTGCCTTCATTCAGCTCCCCCCCTCCATCTTACCTTCTAAATAGGGTTGCCAGGTTCATGGCCTGAGACTGATGCTGTATCTTTAGGAGAAGAGAAAGTCAGCCAAGTGCAGGTGTTCTTGCAACACTATAATGGGAAAAACCACAAGGTGGAATTCTCCCTTCCCCCTGCACAACTTTTAAAGATACAGAAGACCTCTTGGTTGCTAGGCCCGGCCTCCAAGAGGTCTTCTGTACCTTTAAAAGTTGTGCAGAGGGAAGGGAAAATTCCACCTTGTGGTTTTTCCCATTATAGTGTTGCAAGAACACCTGCACTTGGCTGACTTTCTCTTCTCCTAAAGATACAGGATCAGTCTCAGGCCATGAACCTGGCAACCCTACTCCTAAATATGGTTACTACTATTTTAGGATTTTGTGGGCCAAATCTCAACACTGGAATTTTTTCAGCAGTCTCAAGTTTTCTTGCTAATTGGTGCTGCTGATGCGGCTCTCCCAGTTTTAGATATATTTCAAGCTGTCCCACTTTACTTTAGCTGAGGGACATAACTATAACAATAAGAGAATCATTAAAACATATTTTCTCTATTGTTTGTGCAGCTACCTGCATCCATGTTTTCAGATAACACTATCTGTACCATACCCCAGAATGATTCTGCATTGTTAATAAGCCTAATGCACATCGAAACACTAAAGGCCATTGCCAATGAAGAAATAGCTGTCTTTACCAAAACAAGCAGAAGCATCTATTCATATTTAAACCACAGCCTATAGTAAACAATCCCACAAGTTTTCCCTGCAATTCCAAAAGGATGTTACAGTCATTATAAAGCATAAAAATTGTACAATGCTTATAGAGCCACTCTAAACAGAATATTCCTGCTGAGCTGAAAGATCCAAGATATTCAGAATCTGTGACAGCAACAGATAAAAGCTAAACATAGACAGCCAAAACACTTCTTTGCATATGTTCAGTTAAAATTACTTTACTGATAAACCACAGACAGCACAAATTAACTCTTTGGCAATCTGACTCTTGCTATATACTGCAGTACCTGCAAAATGTGATACATTTAAGCATAGCTAACGAAGAAATTCCTATGGCTAAAAACCAGCACTTAGGTCAGTGTGATTTTAGGTATGCAACTATGCATAAAGACTGCATATCTTGGATCTATAGTTGCTTATTGAAAGTATATGTATACTTATATTACCTCTGTCTTACATGGGGGTTCTAAAGGTCTCCTGTCCAGGTTACAAATCAGCTGTGCAACAGCGTACCTTCAGCAACTAGACCATTCACCTCAAGCCACCATCATCATTGCAGCTAGCAAGCACCTTCCTCATGAACATGAAAGACAGCAAGTATTCACAAAGAATAAAGCCTAGATTAAATATTCAAACATACCTTAGAAGGAAAGAGGCCTGCTGAAATGTTGCTTCTTCCTACAAAGTTTACACCGCCTATTTTTGTACTTCAAGATAACAGTCACAAGATAATTATATTTGAAGTCAAAGAACATTCTTGCCTAGCTCAAGCAATGTCCCCATCCTGTAACCAGCACGTCCCCCATAGTGCTTTAGTTTAGAATTGTGAGAGGCAGAACTAGCAAAGCAAAAAAAGTCTAAAGCTGCAGCGGGATTTGTGTAGCATTCCCGTCATGTGGACTGTGCCACCCACACAGAGAACCACCATTAGGTTGCAATTATCCCCATACACAGTCCCTAGAGAGTAGGAACTCAGTGGGGCTTACTTCTGGATAGACATGCATAGGATCACACAGTTAGTCATGCAGACTAGGGAGATTGTGGTTTTGAAAGATCTGAAGAGTGAAAATGGCTGCTATAATGGCTACTTGTATTTAAGTGTATGCCTTATCATTTAAAGTTACACTAATTTTATAGTATGCATTTTTGTATTAAAAGTAACTAACAAACTGAAGTGAACCACCTAGTTTCATAAGTAATAATACCTACAAATAATGCTATCACTTTATATTAAAAACCTTAAATAAAATATTATACTTTGTTTTCACTTTACATTTGGATCTCTGATCTGTTTTGTCCTATGTTCCTGTCACTTTAAGAAGAATGCAGTGTGAACTTTAGTTTTACTGCCCTATCCCAAACCGAAGCCAATTACCCTGTAACTCTCCTTATCCCAGTTAACACTCAGCTAAGAGGTACAGAGGACTGTACTCACAGTACTCAATAAGGTCCACAGCCTCCTTCTTCTGGAGTCTTATGGGTTTCTCTCACAACTTCTATTGCAGACTTCCTCCTGGTCCAGCAACCACTGTCGCCTCAGGTTCCCAGCATTTCTGCAATCACATGGCTGTCGTCTCTCTTGAAGGCTGCCTCTGCAGTTATTTGCTCTTTCCTGAAGACCTCCTTCAGCTCTTAGCATAGTGATATCAGCTCTTGGCTCCCTTTATTTTATTTATTTATTTATTTATTTTTAAAACTTATATACCGCCCGACTAGCAATAGCTCTCTGGGCGGTGAACATAGGTACAATAAAATACAATATAATACAAAACATCAGTCTAAAATCAAATTTCACAGTCTAAAAACAGCAAAGGCTAAACTTAAATTACAAACATTACAATCATTAACAAAAAATTTAAATGCCTCGGAGAAAGGTTTTAACCTGGCGCCGAAAGGATGATAGTGTCGGCGCCAGGTGAACCTCCTCGGGGAGACTATTCCATAGTTCAGGGGCCACCACTGAGAAGGCCCTTGATCTTGTCACTGCCCTCCGGGCCTCCCTATGAGTCGGGACCCGGAGGAGGGCCTTCGTAGCAGACCGTAGTGTACGAGCCGGTTCATAGCGGGAGAGGCGTTCAGACAGATATTGAGGTCCCGCGCCGTATAAGGCTTTATAGGTTAATACCAACACTTTGAATTTGGCCCGGAAGCGTATTGGAAGCCAGTGCAAGCGGGCCAAAACAGGTGTTATATGGTCAGACCGCTTCGTTCTTGTTAGCAGTCTGGCCGCCGCATTTTGCACCAGCTGTAGCTTCCGAACCGTCTTCAGAGGTAGCCCTACGTAGAGCGCATTACAGTAATCCAAACGTGAGGTTACCAGAGCATGTACTACTGATGTAAGATCCTCCTTACATCAGGTAGATCCTCAGGTAGGGACGTAGCTGGGCTACCAATCGAAGTTGGTAGAACGCATTCCGTGCCACAGAGGCTACATGAGCCTCAAGTGACAGGGAAGAGTCTAGAACGACTCCCAGACTACGAACCTGTTCCTTTAGGGGGAGTGTAACCCCATCCAGGACAGGATATGTATCCACCATCTGATTGGAAAAACCATCCACCAACAGCATCTCAGTCTTATCAGGATTGAGTCTCAGTTTGTTAGTTCTCATCCAGTCCATTGTCGCGTCCAGGCAACGGTTCAGCACATTGACCGCCTCACCTGAGGAAGATGAAAAGGAGAAGTAGAGCTGCGTGTCATCAGCATACTGGTGACAACGCACTCCAAAACTCCTGATGACCGCACCCAACGGCTTCATATAGATGTTAAAAAGCATGGGAGACAAAACCGAACCCTGCGGGACCCCACATTGGAGTACCCACGGTGTCAAGCCATGTTCCCCAAGCACTATCTTCTGGAGACGGCCCGCCAAGTAGGAGCGGAACCACTGCCACGCAGTGCCTCCAACTCCCAACTCCGCAAGCCTCTCCAGAAGGATACCATGGTCGATGGTATCAAAAGCCGCTGAGAGATCAAGGAGAATCAACAGAGTTACACTCCCTCTGTCTCTCTCCCGACATAGATCATCAAACAGGGCGACCAAGGCCGTCTCAGTGCCAAAACCAGGCCTGAAACCCGATTGAAATGGATCTAGATAATCGGTTTCATCCAATAGCGCCTGGAGCTGGTCAGCAACCACTCGTTCCAAGATCTTGCCGAGATATGGAACATTTGCCACTGGTCTGTAGCTGCTGAAATCCTCTGGGTCCAGGGAAGGCTTTTTCAGGAGTGGTCTCACTGCTGCCTCCTTCAGACAGCCAGGGACCACTCCCTCTCGCAAGGAGGCATTTATCACTTCCCTGGCCCAGCCAACTGTTACCTCCTTGCCAGTTTTTATTAGCCAAGAGGGGCAAGGATCTAGTACCGAAGTGGTTGCACGTACCTGTCCAAGCACCTTGTCCACGTCCTCGAACTGAACCAACTGAAAATCATCCAACAAAACATGATAAGACTGTGCACCAGACACCTCACTAGGGTTAACTGCTATAAAATGAGAGTCTAGGTCCCGACGAATGTGTAAGATCTTATGCCACTGCAACCCTCTTCTTAAGCCCCTCATTGACCACTACCTGAGCTCCAGCTGTCAAATTCCAGCTATTCTCTTAGCTGACCAACAACTAGTTCCTGATCAGAGCAGAACCTGGCCTTTTATTCTCTCTAACCAGCATCCCCCACTCTTGACAATAATTTTAATTTGAGTGGAATTCTTCCCCCCTTGCTGATCTTTACATTTGACCCAATAAGATGAGGCAGAATGTACACTGATTGGCCAGTTTTAAACTAACCAATTTCTGATGCCCTTGGTTCTACCACACTTCATTCATATTACAATTTTTGGTAGACTATTACTGCTGATACACAGTACCCGTAATAGATCTCAAAAAGAACTCATATCAGTTTGCATTATGGTTAACCCTTTACATTCACTTCAGCATCAAAACCTTTATATGTATTTATAATAAAAGCTTTATTACAGACAGAGCTTGGAAAAGTTACTTTTTTGAACTATAACTCCCATCAGCCCCAGCCAACATGGCCACTGGATTGGGCTGATGGGAGTTGTAGTTCAAAAAAGTAACTTTTCCAAGCTCTGATACAGACATGATTTCCCCAGTTTCACATTGGACAGGTTTGGTCATAACACTAAACCATAGTTTAGCTTTATGAGAATTAGTTGCAGTGAGTGTTAGGCTTGCACACTTCCCATCTTACTTCAGCACAGCTGTGCTGCCTCTGCAGGGTTTAGAATTGTATATAGAGAGACTCCTTCTGTTGTGCTAAATAAGGCATATATTAGGTTAGAGTTATGGAACTCTAGCGGTCTGTCTCTATGCTCCCTTAGCCTCACAGTAACTTCCTGCCAGGTGACATCACCCCTCTCTTTAATTGGTTAGTTAGTTTTCCCTCCAAAACCTGCCTCAGTTGTTTCAGTCATCAGGAAAGCAAGCAGCAGGCCTAGTAGCCCCAGAGGACAACACTCCTTTTTTTACCTATCTCTCTCTCAGAAGATACTTCTCTGCCAGAATTACCTCTTCCAGAAGCTGTCTCTCTCAGAAGGTACCTCTCCTCCACTGAATCTACCTTTTCAACAATCCTACAATATCCTACCTGGTATCAACCTTCTTCATCATCATCACCATCACCATCCTCAGTTCACTATCCCCAGAGACTGTGCACTTTCTTTGAAGTTTCTGTATACCTTTGTGTTTTCTGGTTTAATAAAATAGTTCTGATTAAAAGAGAGAAATTGAGTTGACTGTCTGGCAAAGTGGGTTTCAGAATCATGGGCTCAGAACAACAGCCATGAGGAGTTAGGAAGCTTTCACTTCCATTTTAGGTTAGCCACAGCTTGTCATATCACCCAGTTTATGAAAATGGATTGTTTCAACCATAGTTAGTTTAGATTAACAATAGTTTAGGGTTCAGATGATATGGCTAAACTGTGGATAATCTAAAATAGAATTTCCACCTCAACTGCATGGCAGAGGAGAAAGGAGGAAAGGGAAGTATCGAACTTGAGGCTCGCTGAGGCTAAACTATTAGTATTACATCTGAATGCAGTTTTGTGTGTGAACCTAGCCAGCCATTGCTGGAAATACTTGAAGAGGATATAGCTATGCTGTTGGATTCATTTAACCTCTCTCCCAGCCCACCTGTAAAAATGGCAAAATACCTTGCTGACTTCATTTTATAGGTGGCAAGCTGTATTTGATCCAGCTGTCTTCTATTGCATACAGTATGTGGCTGTCTAATATTCTGCTGAGATAAAATAGTCTGAGGCTGCTTCCAAATGTTATGCAATGAGACTGTGAAGTCTTGGAACTACATTTCCCAAAAGCTCCTGCTGTGGCCTGTATCTCTGACCTAGGGAGGAGGGAGGTTGTGGAAAAAGAAGGGAGAAAGACAGAGATGGGGGGAAAGTATTGCCTGGGAGTGAGCCTGCCAAAACCTACCAGTGGGGACTCAGAGATGAAGAAGATTCATTCTAGCAGTTGGAAGAAAGGTAGTCCTGCAACTGTTGCTAGGCAAAGTGACTCTGGGAAAGGCCATCAAAAGGAGGAAAGCCTCACAAAGTACTGAAGCTGTACAGGTAAACTGATAAACACAGAAGGTTGCCTAAAACACTTTTAACTCTAGGTGGATGCAAGTTTCCTTGCTTATCTCTTCCATTAACATCTGTTACTTGTTCGCTATGTTTCATTGCAATTGTGGGAACCTACCAAGGTTAGTATAGAGACTAATACTGAAGTGTCCTCAGAACTTGCCCCCACACTTTATATACATCCATGCTACTGATTTGTAAACTTATTACAGTTACATTTTTCTGCTTTCATTTTCTAAGTGGAAAATCAAGTGTCTCCTACTTACCTATTTGATGGAAAACAGGTAGGAAAATGAGATTTTCTGTGTTTATTTGTTTATTAGGGATGGGCAAATCTGTCAGTTTTAGTTTCATTCAGTTTCTAATTTTTCCAATCTTAAATAGTTCTCTACAATTCTGCATCAGTTTGTGATTTATTTAAGTTCTTATGAAAATTCATCAGCATGTTAGTGCTAACTGGTCTGGATATATATTTTTTTGCAAGCAAATTTCCCTAATATAATGCATATATTATTTTAACTAATATATGCCTTTTTTATGCACACTTTCCCCTAATATACACATTTTTGCGCACGTTATTTGGTCGGAAAACTGCGTCATAAAAGCCGGAAATGTAAGAATTTTGAAGGATAGCTACAGTTTGGTTCACGTATTGTACCAAGAAGTGTGAGTTAGGAAGTTACACATGAAAATGCACACCAAACCAAATTTCTCCCTCATGCCTACTGTTTATGTAGCCTTTTTATCAAACATCTACAGACTGTGCAAAATTCATGTTATGATATATCTATAAACTGCATCAGATATACAATTTTAAAAATCTAGATTATTTTTAATCACACTTAATACCCTAATATGAGGGAACGGGCAAATTTTTCCACTTCCAGCTGCAAACTGTGCTACAACATGTGCAGGTGGAAACCAACCATGTTGGGAATTCTGGCTCTCACATGTGCTTTTATGTCCTTTTATCTCTATTCCTCCTACCCTTGCTTTGTTACTCACTGGCTCAAATGGTGGCTTGAGATTTTGAATTTTCTTAATCATATTTTGCACTATTATTTGCAGTTACTATATAAGGGCCAATAGCCTCAGCTATGGAAAAACAACAGAAAATGCAAACAAAACTTATACTGCAAGAAAGCACAAAATACTGAAGAAATGCCCAACAGGCTGTCCAAATCTTTGGCTGATCTACAGGTGCTAGATCTAACTCATTTATTTCCTGCCTAGCATTGTTAAATTCAAGCTCTCTCATGTCCAAGAAAATAATTCCTGTTTTGGTCTGTTGGATTTGCAAAAGACACAGTCATGATAAGGAATTTATCACAAATATTTATTCTGAACCCTTTCATACAATAGAAATAAGTTATTGCAGTGAACTATAGCAAGCTAAACAGCTGTAAACATAATCAGAAGGCACACCACCTTTTTCTTCAATACACAGTCCTTTTCAGTTTTGTTGGCACATTTCCACAGTTCAGTGGACATGCCCACAAGACAAAAAAAACCCACAAATGTCAAGAGAGTAAATCAAAGTAGTGTCATGAAATGCTGAGTCTTGCATTCAAGCACCTAGCAAGGTCTATGCTGAAAACCAATAAGATTCCTAAACATTTTAGGCAAGCCTCCATAATAATCACCATTAAAACAAAAAGCAAAAACCAAGCACACAGAAATGATACCTCCTAGATGAAGTCTTCAAGTCTATATCAAGCACTAAAACAATTCAACATTCCTGACATCTAGTTGGTTGTCAAGGAAACTTGCGATAATCATAGTAATTCTCTTTTCCAAACTAAGCTATCATTTATATTGTCCAGAAACAGTGGATTGTAATTAAAAACCATTTTCCTATAGAGTACATTAAATGTTACAAACAGCACATGGTCTCTTTTTTTCTTTAAAAAATGTCACCTTGCTCTAAAGAAAAGCATGGCAAGCAAAGTGTGTGCGTGCACGTGAGTGTGTGCACAAAAGAAAAATTATTAAGATTCTGTGTTATCCCAAACCAGCCTTCCGCAACCTGATACTCTCCAGATGTTTTGGACAACAACACCCATCAGCCCTACTCAGCATGCCCATGCTAGCTGGAAGCTGATGAAAACTGCAGTCCATTAGAACATAAAAAGAGCCTGCTGAATCAGGCCAATGGTCCACCGAGCCCAGCATCCTGTTCTCACAGTAGCCAACCAGATGCCTAGGAGAAGCCTGAAAGCAGGACCTGAGTACAACAGTCTACCCAAGTCAGATGTTCAGGCACCAGGTTGGGGGAGGCTGTCTTAAACCTTACAAACCCCACATGGATATAAACTGAAACACTATCAAATCAGTACAGACAATATTACTGGACAATTATAGTAACAAGAAAATTTGCAGTATTTAAGAAGCTATGTCCCATTCTGTTAAAATTATAATCACAAATTACAAATTCATATGGCAGCAGGTAAATGAGCAGCAATGCAAAATCGGGTTTGTGTATCTGGGTCTAAAAAATATTGATACCAAAATTAATAAAATAAATAAAAATGTCCAACTTTAATCTCAAATAATTAATGTAAAAAATACAACAATACAGGGAAAATACCAATAAATATGTATAAAAGCTCCATATTATTGACATGTATTGGAATATATCAAAATATCAACTGATAAAGCCAACAATGTTGTGACAAACCAAATGTAACATACAAATACTTAGTAGATCAAATGAGTTTCTACCCTGAATGGGTCTTCTTCTGTGGTAAGTATGGATACAATATTTGTCACTACAGACATAGTTTGCTATTGTAACAGAGTATAATACTATGACCTATATTCTCCAGAGAACATATTTGTATCTTTTGATGGATCTTGAATGAACATGTGATTTGCCCAATCCTTCCTACCAACAGGGCCTTTTCCATTTGCTGGCTGACCTGTGAGAAAATGACTATTTGGAAAAGGCTCTGTTACAACCTGTAAAGCATCTCAAACAAAAACCATTCAAACAAAAACATTTCTCTGATAGAAATTAGGATAGAAATCTTAGCTAAATGAAGGTGTTCCCAGGTCCAGCTGAAGTGACACTCACCTGCTTAGGGAGTCTGGATAGGGAACATTTCATCTAGCCTACTTGGTTCTGGCAAGAAGGGTTTAAGTGCCCTCAGGCCAGACCAGTCACCAAAAGGCAGTTGTAGGAAGGGAGCCTAGTGTTGTGGAAGTGTCAACATACCTCAGTATTGTGTAGGGTTGCCAGGTCATAAGCAGGTCATAAGCAAAACCTGAGATTTGAGGGGCGGGCCCTAGTGATGCCATGGGGTGGGCCCGAGTGATGCCATGGAGCAGGCTCAAATGATGGCACGGGGTGGGCCCCAATGACGTCACGGGGCAGGCCCCAGTGATGTCATTAAGCATGATACATTAAGCATCAATCACAGTTGTTTGGAGCATACAATTAAAAAAATATATCTGATTGGAAATTAAGATAGAAATCTTAGCTAAAAGGTGGAGCCTGGATAGGGAACATTTAATCTAGCCTACTTGCTTTCAGCAAGAAGGGTTAAGTGCCTTCAGGCCAGGGCAGTCACCAGAAGGCCACTGCAGAGACAAAGGAGCCTAGTGTTGTGGAGATGTTAGATGGGAGCTTTGGGGAGTAAAGATGGATGCCCCTAAAGGCTGCAATTCTAAACACACTTAGTAAGGGATTAAGCCCCATAGAACTCAACAGGACTGACTTCTAAGTCGATATAGTTTGGACTGTGCTGTTGGTAAACCTTGACTAGGGTTCTTCTGCAAAGACATCCATATCCAAGTAGGGTTGGCAATCCCCTGCCTGGAATACCCTGCCCTTATCTTTTAACGTGGCTGCTCCAAACTTTTTTACAGATTTGACCCTTTACTTCAGAAAGAAGTCTGAGAAATGAGTAAGAGTAAGAAGTATCTTTTAAAATTGTTCTTTTCAATTCACTCTTGAATGCACATCATACCTAGGGCAGATCCACACCATTCATTTAAAGCACATTCAACACCCATTTGAAGCACATGCATCCCACCACAGAATCATGGGAACTGCAGTTTGTTAAGAGTGGTGAGAACTATAACTGTGAGGGGGAAATGACACTTCCCAGAATTCTTTAGGGGAAGTCATGCGCTTTAAATGCGAGTTGGATGTGCTTTAAATGTATTGTGTGAATCCACTTAATAAATTTTGCCTGCATGTAAATTGTTTTAATTAATTTTTCAAAATGGAAATGAGCTATAAACTGTAGTGGGTGACCATGGGCTACTCATCATCTCTCAGCCTATCTGCCCCTCAGGATGAAAACAATGGAGAACCATGACTACCCCAAGGCATACTTAAAATGTAAAGGAAGTATTGTACAACCATAGTGTGAAATCGGATACTTATAGGGACACAGTATGACAAAACTGGGCGGAAGTAATGAGTGGGGTACCACAGGGCTCGGTCCTAGGCCCAGTGCTCTTCAACATTTTTATTAACGACTTGGATGAGGAGGTACAGAGCATGCTTATCAAATTTGCAGATGATACAAAATTGGGAGGCATAGCTAATACCGTGGAAGACAGAAAGAAAATTCAAAGGGACCTTGATAGGCTGGAGCATTGGGCTGAAAACAACAGAATGAAATTCAACAGGGATAAATGCAAAGTTCTACACTTAGGAAAAAGAAACCAAATGCAGTTATAAGATGGGGGATACTTGGCTCAGCAATACAACATGTGAGAAGGATCTTGGAATTGTCGTTGATCACAAGCTGAATATGAGCCAACAGTGTGATGTGGCTGCAAAAAAGGCAAATGCTATGTTAGGCTGCATTAACAGAAGTATGCTTTTTACTGACCTTTGTAATTTTATTGTATTTTACTCTATGTTGTGCACCGCCCTGAGAGCCTTTTGGCTGTGGGCGGTATAGAAATCGAAATAAATAAATAAATAAGTATAGTTTCCAAATTGCATGAAGTATTAGTTCCCCTCTATTCAGCACTGGTTAGGCCTCATCTTCAGTGCTGCGTCCAGTTCTGGTCTCTGCACTTGAAGAGGGATGCAGACAAACTGGAACAGGTTCAGAGGAGGGCAACAAGGATGATCAGGGGACTGGAAACAAAGGCCTATGAGGAGAGACTGAAAGAACTGGGCATGTTTAGCCTGGAGAAGAGAAGACTGAGGGGAGATATGATAGCACTCTTCAAGTACTTGAAAGGTTGCCACACAGAGGAGGGCCGGGATCTCTTCTCGATTGTCCCAGAGTGCAGGACACGGAATAATGGGCTCAAGTTGCAAGAAGCCAGATTTCGACTGGACATCAGGAAAAACTTCCTAACTGTTAGAGCCATATGACAATGGAACCAATTACTAGAGAGGTAGTGGGCTCTCCAACACTGGAGGCATTCAAGAGGCAGCTGGACAGTCATTTGTCAGGAATGCTTTGATTTGCATTCCTTCATTGAGCAGGGGGTTGGACTTGATGGCCTTATAGGCCCCTTCCAACTCTACTATTCAATGATTCTATGAAAATATTTATATAAGCATGACTATCAAATATGTTTATTATTTATACAACCTGTATAAATCCTATGTTTGTTTACTCAATGTATTCAATGGGGCTTACTCAACCAGGGAAAACCGTACCCTGAAGTGATAAGGAACTTGTTCTTTTATAGCAAGTCTCTTAAGTTGAGACCTTATCCCAGTCTGCGTCAATGGTGGAATTGCTTTTTAATATGTTTTTAAACCTTTTCCTTAAAAAAAATGTTTTTAAAGCTTTTAAAAATGTTTTTAAAGATGTTTTAATATATTTTAAAGTCTGTTTTTATGATTTTTAAAGTGTTTTTAGTGGTTTTGTTTGCCACCCTGGGCTCCTACTGGGAGAAAGGGTGGGATATAAATCAAATAATAAAAATAAATAAATAAACTTCATTCACCCAACCCAAAATTTGGAATCATGCCACTTTAAGCTGTTTTCCAACTGTTTATACTTTTTATGGTTATTGGTTTTTAAAGTGATTTATTTCTTATTGTGAGCTGCCTTGGTTTCCAATCACCAACCCTACACACACACATATATATGCAGATGTAAAAATACACCCCATATAATAGTTTATTGTCAAACCAGTTGGTCATTGAGGAACATTTAAAAAAAATATCAGTATTAGTTTCCTACAAAATAAAAACTGTGATAAACCCTACCTAATTTCATTAATAATAGGGTTGGAGGGGGAGAGAAAGATTTACAACACAAACACAAGACTGCGCAATGTTTACTCAAAAGTCCCATTAATTTACAGCACAATTCTAACCATGTCTACTCAAAAGTAAGTCCTAATGGAGTTCAATAGGGTTTACTCCAGGTACATGGGATTAGAATTGCTTTACGCCCAGAAAAGCAGATATTGGATTAAATACTTTCATATTTCATAGCCCATGGTCTGACTCTTGGACAGAAGAGAAAAAACAATGTTGAGCCATATTACTTATGCAAACTGCAAAAATCTTAAAGCCACCATTTTCTGACATTGAAATTAAGCCTAGGCATGCCTGGATCAACAAGTCACAACCCTGGCTTCATTGGCCATCCTGAAAGGGTGGGATTACAGCCACAGCTTTGAAAAGTTACTTTTTAAAACTACAACTCCCATCAGCCCCAGCCAGCATGGCCACTGGATTGGGCTGATGGGAGTTGTAGCTAGAGCAAGGAATTGTTCTAGAGATCTGTAAAAAACAGTCGCGCGGGGCGGTTGACGTTTTGGTGTATATCTTGGGAACCAGACCACCTAGAAACTTAATGTTTTAAAAAATTGAAGCTGAGAGTCTGGAGATTAAGGGGTGCTAGCCGGAGAGCCAGAGGGCCCCCCAAAAAAACAGAGACTCCAGCCAAAAAACGGAGACCTGGTAACTCTAGTACTGTGTAGGCTTACCATGTCTCCAGTTTTTGCCCAGAGAGTACAGTTTTGGGGGGTCCGCTCAGAGTGAGTCACCTCATCTCTGGACTCTTAGCTTTCATTTTAAAAAAAATTAAGTTTCTAGGTGGTCTTGTTCAGGAGATATACACCAAAATGCTAGCCACCCCCCGCACAACTTCTGTTAGAAGTTGATTGCTGTAATCCCCACCCTTTCAGGTTTTTCACCAATAATTGAAGTCAGGGTTGTGATTGATGAGAGATTTGCTGACCTCCAGGCAATAGCCAGAACACACTGCAAATCCTAAAAATAGTTTCCTTTTCCTGCTTCTCTGCACATCAGAAGTTGAGTGAGTGTATAATTGCAGCAGCAGCAATACTGCTTTTCTACAATAATATAGCAGGAAATCTAGAACTGAAGATCACAGTAGGATCTTGGTAGGCACACACAGTAGACAATTTCACTTATGATTATAATAAAAGTGTACATGCAGGGGTTTTTAATTACCTGGAAAAATAGCGTATTATACATTTTAACTTTCAAATAATTTTTGAACAGAAATGTGAAAAAGTGTACATGTTGTAGGTTATGATGCCATTACAATATGTTATACTTCTCTAATTATACGGAGTCAAACAAGTTTAAATTTTCCTGGGCTATTGAAGAGGGCAGTTTATTTGTCTAATTCATAGCCTGTTTTAAAAACCTTCCCAACATGAAGCTTCAATCCTATACTCAGTTTTATGGGAGTAAAGCTGCAATACCAATCCCACATAACTCCACTGAATTCAGTAGGACTTCTTTTGAGTAGACATGGTTAGTATTGTGCTATAAATCAGTGGGACTTTTGAGTGAACATAGCAAAGGATTATGTTGTAAATTTTTATCTCTCCCTCCAATCTTTTTTTTTAAGCAACTAGGCAGGGCTTAGGTGTTACTGTTTTTATTTTGTAGGAAACTAATACCGATTTTTTTTAAAAAAAGTTCTGCAATGACCAACTGGTTTTGATAATAAACTATTATATGGGGTGTATATATTTTTACATCTCCAGTGTATCTGTATATGGAGTCTTTCCAACAACCCAGTGAGGTAGGGTTTTAAAGCAAGGCAGCTCACAATAAGAAATAAATCCATTCAAAATCCAATAACCAAAAAAACAAGTATAAAACAGTGGCAAAACAGCTTAAAGTGGCATGATTCTGAATTGTGGGTTAGGTGAGTGAAGTTCCTTGTCACTTGAGGTTGCAGTGCTGTGCATGCTTCCCTGTTTGAGTAAGCCCCATTGAATACACTGCGACTTGCTTCTGAGTAAACATGCACAGGATTGCGCTATAAATATCTTTATAGATTGTTTAAATAATAAACATATTTGATATTCATGCTCATATAAATATTTCTTCATACTATGTCTCATGTATCTGATTGCACACTGTGGTTGTACATTATTATTTCCTCTACATTTTAACTATGCCCTTCATCTTTGGGGTGGTCATAGTCCCCTTCTGTTGTTTTCATCCTGAGAGGCAGATGATGCTGAGAGATGGTGAGCAGCCCATGGTCACCCAGTAAACTTTTGTAGCTTATTTCTATCTTAAAATTTAATTAAAATGATTTATATACAGGCAAAGTTTATGACATAATGCAGATTCACATAATACATTTAAAGCACAACCAACTTGCATTTAAAGTGCATGACTTAACCCAAAGAACCATGGAAAGAGTTATCATTTCCACCACCCTTAACAAACTCCAGTTTCTATGATTCTGTGGTGCAATTCACATGCTTCAAATGTATCCTAGCTATGCTGTACATTCATTAGTGAATTGAAAAGAACAATTTAAAAAATACTTTTTTAAACAGGGGAAGGGCTCTGGCTCAGTGGTAGGCACATGCTTTGCATGCAAAGGTCCAAAATTCAATCTGTAGGGCAGGAATTGCTGGGAATCCTGGAGAGCCAATGTTAGTTTATGTCATCAGTACTGAGTTAGATAGTACCAAATGGCCCGAGTCAGTATAAGACAGATTCCTTTGTTACGAAAAGAGGAAAAAGACCCAAGGGCCACAGAGACTCTGAAATGTAGTTATGAATTTTATTTACAACATTTATATATCACTTTATTGTAAAAAAAAAGTCAACGCAGTTTACAGAAGGAATTAAAATAATAAAATTATTGGCAAAAACAGTTAAAGACAGGTATTTAAAAACATTCAAAGTAATAAAACCAACAATGAGTTAAAAACAGATAAAAACATAATAGCTTCTATGTCTGGATACGCTTGCCTAAACAAACGTGTTTTTAGCAGGTGTCAAAAAGAATACAGTAATGTTAATAGGCAAGACGTTCCAAAGTGTAGGTGCTGCCACACTAAAGGATCATTTTTTTACAAGAGCAGAACAAGTACTATGTGGCCCCCATAACATGGAAACCACACCTTGAACTTGACCTGGTAGCAAATCGAGAAGCAATGCAGATTTCAGAGCAGATATAATGTGCTGACAGGGTCTCACTCATGTCAGTAGTTGTGCTGCAGCATTCTGCACTAACTGCATCTCCCAAGTCAGGTTGTCCTGCATGGCGTTTTCTATGACCTTGGCTGACTGGCTGCCAGGATTTTTTTAGTTTTGGTTATTAGTTGTGGGATACTGAGTTTTCTGCCTTACTTGTAGGAATTTTGTTGTGGTTTCATTTCATTTACCTCTGACCTCATCCCCTTACATCCACAGAAACAACAACAGTAGTTCCATCACTCAGCTCAACCCCCTTAAACTCACTGATGATGCACCTTGTTGTTTGTATGATGGTTTGTTTCTTGCCCAACACTTATTTATTTATTTTATTCTTTTATTTATATCCCACCCTTCCTCCCAGTAGCAGCCCAGGGCGGCAATAGTGGTAAAAGAGAATTCACATACTGGGAAGTGTGGCTTCAATTGCTGTTGTTCCCAAGCTATTGCCTCTTCTCCCAGGCATTTTAGCATGTGTTTTTAAATTGTTTTTTTTTAAGTATTTTTAAATTTGTATATTTGTTTTTAATGGTTTTAATTGTTGTAAACCGCCCAGAGAGCTTTGGCTATGGGGCGGTATACAAATATAATTAATACTAATAATAATAATAATATAAAGATAGACCAAACCATATGTGTTTTCTCTCTGTCAATTATTACTCATTGGAATTGGGTTGGCTGTCAAAATGAGTTCATTGCAGTCCTCAGGGTAGGCCAGGGTAGGGTAGAGAATCTTAACTCTTACTCAGTTCTCAGTCCTCTCTCTCCAGTTAAGGGTCAAGTCTTTAAAGAGTTTTGGAGCCATCATGTTAAAAGGCTACTTTGAAATCGGTATCTTTGCAAAGGATTCCTTACCAACAGCACAATCCTAACCTTACCTACTCAGAAGTAAGTCTTATTGAGTTCTATGGGTCTTACTGCCTTAATAAGTGTGTTTAGAACTGCAGCCTTCAGGGGCATCCATCCTTACTCCTGAGTGCTCCCATCTAACATCTCCACAACACTAGGCTTCCTTATTCCTACAATGGCCTTCTGGTGACTGTCCTGTCCTGAGGGCACTTAAACCCTTCTTGCCAGAAGCAAGTAGGCTAGATTAAATGTTCCCTTCCCAAGCTCCCTAAGCAGGTGAGAAGGAATGATTCTGTCATTTCAGCAGGACCTGGAAACACCCTCATTTAGCTAAGATTTCTATCTTAATTTCCAGTCAGAGAATTTTGTTTGTTTGAGTGGTATACTCCAAGCTACTGTGGTTGATGCTTAACGTATCATGCTTAATGACAGCACTAAGGCCCGCCCCTGAAATCTCAGGGTTTGGGATTGTTCTGGCCTGGCAACCCTAGCACTGTCTACACTGATTGGCAGTGGCTTCCAGGATTTCAGGCAGGAATCTCTTCCAGCCCCACCTGGATATGTCAGGGAACCTCCTGCATGCAAGACCAGCAGATGGCTTGAGCAACAGTTGAACTGCTGCTGTGTACAATGTGCTAAACCAGGGATAGTTCTGTAAGTAAGGTTTCTGTCTTTGTATACAGGAGCTAAGGCATCAGGAACTGGTAAATTCTAATTGATCATTTGGTGGACTGATGAAGAGACAGAATTACAGCCATATTAAAATTATTGGCTAGAGGGCTCTGGCTGGAGATAATAAAAGGCCAGACCCTAGTAAAGGAGAGAGCAGCAACAACACAATTGTAACAGTGTGGCTGAGCTTAGCAGAGCAGGCTGGTGTATGGCTGTTGGTCAGCAGAAACAAGAGTTGAAAGTTGGAGTCAGGCAGTGGACACTCAGGACATTTAAGAAGTGGCTCAGAGAGACTTGAGGAGCCAAGAGTGACATCACTAGCTAGAGCTGAAGAAGGTTTTTGGGGAAGAGTTTGTAACTCTAGAGGCAGCATTCAGGAGAAAGCTACAGCCAAGCAACAGCAGGATTGCTGAGAACTTAAAGAAACAGCAGTTGCTGGGACTGCAGCAGAAGCCCTGAGAAAAGCCTCATAGACTCCAGAGGGAAGACATTTGGACCTGGTTGAAGACTGCAAGTACAGTCCCCAGTGCCTAGATAATGAGTGTTAACTGGGGAGTGAGAGTGTTGGAGCAATATTCTAGAGTAATTGGCTTAGGTTGGGATAGGGGCAGTAACAGAAGCTCACATCACTATTCTCAATCCTGTATTATGTTTGATATACCTTTTAAGGGACAGTAACCTAACAGAGCATAATGTGGAAAAAGTTAACCACCTAGTTTGTTAAGTAACCATACATCACCATTTGTTTATATTATTGACCATTCTAAATAAAATATACTTCACTGTATGTTTTTACTTTATATTTGGATCTCTGTGCTGTTTTGTCCTACACTTAACTGTAACTACTGGTGGACAAACTGAGGAATAAAATAAATGATACTGAGTTACATGGTGGCAGCAGTAACAAAGAGTTAAAGAATATAAGTAATAAGTTGCAGCTGGGAAAACTAAAGTGTAAGATACCTCCCAACAATAACAAAATAACAAGTGGAAGCAACACGTTACTCTGATCCAAATGGAAGGTTGCCCGAACATGGATCACCATGGCTAGACTATCTCTATCCATAAATAATCACAGATGGTGAACCAGCTGAAATCTCTAGAGACAACACTGGATCAAGGAGTACCCCACAACCTCATACCTGCTCTTTCAGGGGAAGTGTGTTCCTGTCCAGAACAGGATGGATTCCAATTTTCCAGACCTAAGAACCATTCTCCAACAGTGCATCATCCTCTGTTTATTAACCTTCAACTAGCCCATAAAGAGAGGGTAAAAAAATGTTTCGCCTGCGGGCTCAACCCTATTATTTAGACCTAGAAATGAGATGCTGCTGCATTCATATTGTTGTCTCTCATAGCCAATGCACAGGCCTTACACAGAATATTGATGCAAACAGAGGGAAAGGTGATTCTTTGTTACCCCAATTAAAGTGAAAGAAATAATTAAATTTGTTTTGCCCCAATTTAAAAAAAAATGTTTTGATAATGATAACACATACATTCATACAAGTTTATAAATGGCTAGAGAAACATGGAGGAAGAGATTTTAATAAGAACACATGATGTGATAAAAAGTGATCTGCAGTATCATCAGAAGTCATATGTCAGAGCTTACCGGCATGATTCAGAACATGACTAATTGCCAAGATTTTCTGAAGATGTGAATGATTAATGAGTCACTTTGATGTAACTTTTTTGTTAAAAAAACCCCAATCAATATAAAATGTGAATGCCAGTTCCAAGAAATGCTAATGTTACTGACAATATGCACAAGAAGGTCCCCCCCACTCCCTTTTCCTTTAACATACCTGCGTCTTGATATGCTAGGCAGCCCAATCTTATCTCCCACTTTAGCCATGGAGTCAAAGGATTGCATCACAGTATGAAATGGCATCCCTTGTGAGACAAGAAGGCCACAATTGTCCAATTCTACCCATATGCCTCCTCAGTACCAATGTTCTTTTATTTCAGGAGAATTAAAGCAAAGGTAAGAGTACTCTTTTCCAAAATGTGGTGACATGAAGAGATGGAGTGTATGAATCTGGGTTGGTGGTGTACGCAAATTGTATGAGTTGTCTCACAGTGTAATTGCCTATCTCAGAATGTGCAAGATCTTCCTATGGTACACAGTTTCCCTTTACTACATTCATCCTTTTCAGATGCTTACCATTCCAACCAATGAGCACACAACTTAAAAAAACTTGGGGATATGCACTTATGTAATCACAGAGAAGCAAAGGGTAAAACCTTTTGTCTTCCAAACCATAATACAAGTAGATACTGATACTCAGGAATGGGAAGAGAAAAGAGGGCTTAGCTTACTGCTCCAAGATAATTATACAGCACCTAAACAGAAAAGATATTTATGACTAGAGATGGGTAAGAAATTCAATTCAGTTCACATTTCAAGCTGAATCTATCAAATTCACACTTTCCAAAACAATATGAGGACTGAAACACAGCCATTTTTTGAAATTCACACTTATTTAAATTTTGCAATGCAGTTTGCCAACCAAACTATGTTTACAGAAATGCATATATTATCAGAAATGAATATATGAGGGAAAATAACATACAAAAATGCATTATATTATGAGAAATTGCTTGCAAAAATGCACATTAGTCAAAACTGCCTACAAAAATGTGTTTGTTAGGAGAAATTCACGCTAAAATGCTGGAGAATTTTCATGAGGATTTTTCTTTTTAAAAATTGCAAATTGCTGCAGAAATGTGGAGAACTGAACAGAAGATTGGAAAAATGAGAAACTGAGAGAACCGAAATTAACACATCTTTCCATAACATCTGAAATGACATTTAGGATTAGGATTCTGGTAAACAATGCCTAATAAAATAAATCAGAAATCACCTATGCCGCAATATATTAGAAAATTTAAATCCAAGACAAGCTAGTGATCACACTGCTTAAAGTTATGAGACATTTTATCCATGGTTGCTGTAACCAGTTGGAAAATATTTTGTTAAATGCATATGTTACTGGCTACTGTATCAGAAAAGAGGTGCAGCAATGCCCTCTTGTGTTGTAAAAAGCTAATCATGAAACAGTAATTCCTGACTATATTTTTCTAAAAGTAAATCCAGATATCAAAATAAATCTATTTTAGAATACATACATATGAACTTGCTTTATTACATCTTTTAAAGGAGAAATGTTAAAACTGTGCCATACAAATGATCAAAAGCTCAAAGAACAACTGCTTAGTGCTTGATCCTTCTGAAAGTACCTATTTTAAAGATGGAAATAGTTAATTAGAAATTCTGAAAGAGGAGAACACCTGTGTTTTAGCTTTCACCCAATCCCACATATTCAGGGCAATCTAAACACTTACTCATGCTGCCAAAGCTAGCTCTGGATAATCTTTTAGAGGCCCTTACCATCATTGTAAGGAGATGAATGAGAAATCAAATTAAAGCAAAGATCATCTAGATACACAAATATTAATCTTGCCAATCTACACCCTCCCTCAAAATAAAATCAATACAAATAAAGGGAAAGCCTGAAATAAATACCCATGGCACTCAGCCCCTTGGGTTTTATGCAGGGCCGGTTCTAAAGGGCGGCCAGGTGGGGCACTGGCCCGATGGCCCCTGAAGTTACAGGGGGCCCCTCAGTTGCCCCTCCACTCCCCTTCCGTGATCTGCTGTCCCCCACGCCCCCCCACCTACCTGTCTGCTATCTTTTACCATTGCCCTTAACGAAGATGGCAGCCACGGTTTCCCTAAGGTACTGAACCCCTTGCAGCCATCTCAGTTGATGGCAGAGATGCACGCGTGTAGCACGCATGCGTGCCATCAACAAAGATGGCGGTGGAGGCATCATCCCCTTAGAGAAACCGCGACTGCCATCTTTGTTAAGGGCAATGGTAAAAGACAGGAGACAGGTAGGTGGGGGGCATGGGGGGCGTGTGTGCACATGTGTGTGCACACACACATGCCGGGGCTCACGGCAAGCTGATGCCCAAGGGCCCCGGCATGCCTGGAGCCGGCCCTGGTTTTATGGAATATTTATGAACACCACAATTGTTCAAAGGTAGATTTCTTTCCTTTCTTTATTTGGAGTGGGCGGAATCTGTTAGCATACAAGACCTACAAGACCTAGGCTCATATACGGCTGTGGAAAGGTTTTCAGTACAGAAACGTAGGCTATGAAAATGCTGATATGATGAAAGACAGTTTACTAATTGTGTAGTGCAGAGGGAACACAGCTTCAGGTCTTTGCTTGTTTGTTTGAGCAAGAGCAGTAACATAATATTTCAGAGAGGTAGGGTAATTGATGGATGCTCCTTGCTCTTGCAAGTGAAAGAAGTAATAACAAGGCTTTCAAGATTGACAATTGTTTGTGACAGGTTGGCATAGAGTCAGCCAAAGAATGAGAAAAATAATCAAGCAGAGGTACAATAGTTCTTTCCTTTGATGGGGTTCCTACTTCATGCTACCAGTTTGAATAACAACATTCCTTTACAAGATGGTTCACAATTCTAATTAAAAGGGAAAGCTTGCCTTTCTGCTGATTGAAAGTCTTTTGTTAAAACTCAATGGATGGCATTCAATACTAGTTCTACTCAGAGTAGATCAATTGAAGCTAACAGACATGACTAACTTAGGCTCATTAATTTCAGTGGCTCTACTCTGAGCAGGACTTAGTTGAATACAGCCCAATGTGTTTTACAAGCTGAACCTATGCACTCAGAAGTAAGCAATACATTCTTACTGGGAAGAGGTGGGTGAGGTAGGAGGAGTTGTTCTGACCCAGCTTTGCCCACCTGGATACTTGGTGCAACACCAGCAAAGGCTGCAGGCAGGGCCGGTGCCAAAGGGTGGCCAGGTGGGGCCCTGGCCGAGGGCCCCATGGCCCACAGGGCCCCTGAAGGGCCCCTCCTTAGGGTGGGGGAGTAGTGCTCCCCTTCCGTGATCTTCGGCAGCATCCCTGCAGCAGATTGTAGGGAGGGAGCTGCCCACCAGCGCCCACTCGCTTGCCCTCCCCTCCTTCCACTCGCCTGCCCACTCTCTCATTCACCCACCCCCTGGCCTGCCGTCCTACCCCCTGGCCTGCTTGCTTGTTGTCCCACCCCCCACGTGCTAGGTAGGTAGGTGGGGCATACGTTCATACGGGTGCCAGGGTCCAGGGCAGGCTGGTGCCCAAGGGCCTCGGCATGCCTGGTGCTGGCCCTGGCTGCAGGGATAGGGGGAGGGGTTGCTGCAGTCTACAGAACTTCCATCTCTGTCACCAGGAGACTGCTCTGTCTTGGAGCTGGCTGCGAAGGCCTGCACCTGGTGTCAGGCCAAGGAGACAATAAACTAGGGTTGCTGCTGGTGTACTGTCCACCCTGCTGCCCGGCAGCTTCTCTGGTCAAGCTGGCAGAGACCATCTCAGCTGTGGTATTGGAGGAGCCCAGAACAATAGTCCTGGGTGATTTCAATCACCATGCTGAGGCTGGCTCTAGTGTTCCAGCTTGGGACTTCTCCAACCCGAACATAGGGCAGGGTACACCCTTGACTTGGTTTTTGCTCCAGATGGAGGAAGTGGTGGTCTGGAGATGGGGGGTGGATGTCACCCCATTGTCATGGTCATTTGTGCTTGCAATGATGCGGCCAGCAACGTGTCCTCTTGACACTTGCCCTTTTTGGCGTATTAAAGCTTGCCAAGGGGGTTTGACTAAGTGGATCCAGGGTATGGTCAATGTGTTGTTGTGGGAGGGAGTGGTTCCAGCAACCCTGAAAGAGGTGGTGATCCGGCCCCACCTAAAATGTCCACCCTGGACACATTGGTTTGTGACAACTATCTTGTATCTGGTCGCAAATACGCCCTTTTTAGGAAAGGTGATCGAGAGGGTTGTGGCACAGCAATTGCAAGTACTCTTGGAGGAAACAGATTATCTTGACCCATTTCAATCTGGGTTCAGGCTTGGTTATGGGACTGAATCAAACTTGGCGGCCTGGTGGATGACCTTTATCAGGAGAAGGACAGGGGGAGTATGACCCTATTATTATTACTTGATCTCTCGGCAGCTTTTGATACTATTGACCATGGTATCCTTCTGAACCTACTTGGTGAGATGGGTATCGGAGGCACTGTTTTACAGTGGTTCCAAACCTACCTCCAGAATAGCATTGGATGATTGTCTTTTGGCCCGGTGACAGTTGTGCTGTGGGGTGCCACAGGGTACCATTTTGTCCCTGATGATGTTTGACATCTATATGAAGCCCTTGGAAGCGGTCATCAGGAGATTTGGGGGCAAGGTGTAGGCAGTATGCTGATGATACCCAGTTGTAACATCTGAGTCTGGAGAGGCAATGCAAGATCTGGATGGGTGCTTGCACTTGGATGAGGGCCAATAAACTGAGTCTGAATCGTAGCAATAAAGACGGGCTGTGGGTTGGTGGTCCCCGAGTTCAGATAATTGGTCAGTTGCCTGGTTTGGATGGGGTCATACTCCCTCTGAAAGAGCACTTTCATAGTCTGGGGATGTTTCTGGATCCATCATTGTCATTAGAGGTCCAGGACCTCAGTGGCTAGGAGTGCCTTTTACCAGCTGTGGCTGGTAAGACAGCTGCGGCCATTTCTTGGCTGGGATAGCCTGACTACAATCGTCCATGCACTGGTAACCTCCACGTTGGATTACTCTAATGTGCTCTATGTGGGGCTGCTCTTGAGGTTGGTCAGGAAGCTGCAGATGGTACAAAATGTAGCAGTATGACTGCTCACTGGGGCACGGTACCGCCAACATGTCACCCCACTGCTGAAAGAATTGCACTGGCTGCCCATTAGCTACTGGGCTAAGTTCAAGGTTCTGGTTTTGGTGTACAAAGCCCTATACAGCTTGTGACCAGGATACCTGAAAGATCATCTCACCCCTTATATATCCAGTCAATCACTGCACTCTGCAGGTGAGGGCCTCCTGCAGATACCACCTTATCAAGAGGTCCATTCCACACAACATACGAAGTGGACCTTTAGTGTAGTGACACCTACACACACCATCTTTTTGGCGCCTATTGAAGACCTTCTTTCAACAAGTGTTTTAAGTAGAGATCATACCTCCCAATCTGCGTCTGTGTTGGAGTTGCTTTTTAAGATCTTTTCAAAGATTTTTTTTTAAAAAAAGATGTTTTATTTTAATGTTTTAAAATATTTTTTGTTTTAATATATTTTAATGTCTGGTTTTATTATGTTTTATAGTGTTTTTAGTGTTTTTGTTTGCTGCCTTAGGCTCTTACTGGAAAGAAGGGTGGGATATAAATTTTTAAAATAATAATAATAATACGAATACAAATACGAAGAAGAAGAAGAAGAAGAAGAAGAAGAAAGAAGAAGAAGATTGTAGTCGTGCCACACACAGCTGATCAGAGGTGTGAACCCAGGTCTTCCCACTCAAATTACATGTTAATCACTACACCACCTTAAGCCAACCTTGGACTCTCCTTGGGTGCATAGGACTGTCATGATGAATTCCAGCACTTCAGAATGTACCAGTAAACCAACTGCTGTTGATCTATAGTTTATTTATTATTTATTTATTTAAAATATTTCTATCCCACCCTTCTACCCTACAATAGGGCACTCAGGGCGGCTTACAATGAAATTGCACAGTTCAAGCAAGGCAACCTTTAAAATGGGTGTGGGGAACCTTTGGTCCTCCAGATGTTGCTGAACCCCAGCTACCATCATCCATGGCCATTGGTCATGATTGCTGGGATTGATGAGAGTTGTAGTTCAGCAACATATGGAAAGCCAAAGGTTTCCCATACCTGCTTTCAGACCAATTGATGTATCTGCCACAAAGACTCAAGAAGCGGATGAACATCAGTTATCTACTATCAGGACAGCAACAAAAGTGGAGTCAAACATGACAAGTGTGTGGTCTTATTACCTCATATCTGTAAATTGCATACAGAGCCTGAACTATTATGATCTAGAATAGACTCACAGTTTTGAAGGCCAGAGCTAACTCTAAAAAAATGACATAGGAAGCTACTTTATACTGAGACAGACAATTGATCCACCTAGCTCAGTATTGTCTACACTGACTGACAGCAGCTTTCTATGGTTTCAGATGGGGCTGTCTCCCAGCTCTAGCTGGAAATGTCAAGGATTGAACCTGGGACCTTTTTCATGCAAAGCAGATACTCTACCTTTGAACTACAATATGCATACCTAAGTCACATATGTAAATGTACGCATCTACAAGGTGACTTTTTGAAATGTACTTGGAAAAGAATTTTCTATCGGAAAACTGGCTAGGCATGACATCAATATTCTATATCATGTCCCAATATTCTCTATTTTACTTTTTGATGAGCCTTTTGGATCTTTGGGTTAAGGATTGTGGTTTGTGAGCCTGCACATTGTATTATGTAACAACTATTAAAGAAAAATAAGCACCATCAGCAACAGTTTGTTCATAGAATAGTAAAGTTGGAAGGGGGCTTACAAGGCCATCAAGTCTAATCCCCTGCTCAATGCACAAATCCAATTTAAAGCATAGCCAACAGATGGCTGTCCAGCTGCCTCTTGAATGACTCCAGTGTTGGAGAGCCCACCACCTCCCTAGGTAATTAGTTCCATTGTTGTACTGCTCTAACAGTTAGGAAGATTTTCCTGATGTTCAGCTGAAATCTGTCTTCCTGTAACTTGAGCCCATTATTCCGTGTCTTGCACTCTGGGATGATCGAGAAGAAATCCTGGCCCTCCTCTGTGTAGCAACCTTTCAAGTACTTAAGGAGCACTATCATATCTCCTCTCAGTCTTCTCTTCTCAAGGCTAAACATGCCCAGTACTTTCAGTCTCTCCTCATAGGGTTTTGTTTCCAGTCCCTGGATCATCCTTATTGCCCTCCTCTGAACCTGTTCCAGTTGACCTGCATTCGTCTTAAAGTGCAGTGTCCAAAACTGGACACAGTACCCAAGATGAGGCCTAACCAGTGCAGAATAGAGGGGAACTAGTACTTCACGTGATTTGGAAACTATACTTCCGTTAATGCAGCCTAACATAGCATTTGCCTTTTTTGCAGCCACATTGTACTGTTGGCTCATGTACTATTGGCTCATATTCAGCTTGTGATCAACAACAATTGAACAATCGTTAACTGTCATATTTTCATGGATAAAATTTTAACATTTTGTGAAGAAAAAGATTATCATCATACTCCAGAAAATATACTGTTCTGAACTTTAGAAACCTAATTGTGCAATCCTATGAACTCTTACATGTGAATAAGTCCTGCTCAACAATGAGGAGCATGTTTCAGAGTAATCATGTATAGGATCAGGACCAGAAAATTCAGTATATGCATATAGAAAGTTATCCAGTCTTGTGCATGGGTTTCATTGGTTTTCAGATTGTTGCTGAAACCAAACTTCAATGATGAAACTGTTGATACATTTGGCTTGATATGATAGGAGTGAGCAACTCATTGGTAGCTGACTAGATGGACCATCCTGAACAGTACTGGCCACCTGGAAGTGTACGGTACACAGGATACAAGAAGTTCTTTCTGCAATATAATCGCCATCTAGATTACTGTTCTGATCCTGTTTCGCTTCTTTCTCTGCCTTTACTTACTATGCCCCCACACTTCTCATGGTGCCTTTACTTCTATCTTGCCCTCTGTTAACAACTTAGCTTTTAATTTGCAATATTGTGGATTTTTTTCACGAAATAATTTTTTTGATTCTTTTTTAGCTGATTTGAGTTCTGATCACAGATACTAACAATACCATAAATTCTCATTGTGTGGTTTTGTTGTCATCTAGTTATTAGTATTCAGTTCTACATTACTCTTGATTTCATTTTTTTATTCCATCCAGGATTTAAGGGATTATATTCATTTTACTTTTCCCAGCACATCTTCTTAAGATCTCTTAAAGATATGTTCTGCATCTTGACAACAAACTCAAAAGTGTTTCTCAAACACATGTTCAGAAAATTTCCCACAAGCCAGTTAGTTAAATGCTTATGTGAAGTGCATAGGCCTATTTCAGTAATGTCTCTGCCTGAATCTTAAGAATGCATGTAGACTGAAAATACTTCAGGAAGTAGGTGGGGATGGGGTAAGGAATTGTTGGGAGGTAAATTCCATCTCCCTCAACACAATTCCCAGAAAGAAGGTGTGTAAGGGTATGCAAGGGATTGATCTATACAACTCTATGTGGTGGCCCCCGAACTATGAAATAGTCTCCCCGAGGAGGTTCGCCTGGCGCCGACACTATCATCCTTTCGGCGCCAGGTTAAAACCTTTCTCTATTCCAAGGCATTTTAATTTTCTGTTAATGATTGTAATGTTTGTAATTTGATTTTAGCCTTTGCTGTTTTTAGATTGTGAAATTTGATTTTAGACTGATGTTTTTGTATTATATTGTATTTTATTGTATCTATGTTCACCGCCCAGAGAGCTATTGCTAGTCGGGCGGTATATAAGTTTTAAAAATAAATAAATAAATAATATGTGACCCAACATACAAGATATTGGAATAAAAGGGATGAAAGCCAGGTTTGGAGCCTATTCTTATTACTAATTCAGTGTCTGCTAGACTGAAAAATCTGGCCCATACTTCTAGCTGGCCTTGCACACAAGTGTGGTCAAAATTCAGTTTTTGCTATGCTAAACATTGTGCAGTAAGGAATGCATCAAAAACTGAGCCTTTCATGTGCCTTGACACAGACTGAGGTTACTAGAAGTTAATGCAGAAAAGGTTGCAACATACCAAAGTGATATGAAACCAGATACTCACTTTTTAAATTCTAGAACACCTTTCATATCTGCTCCTGCGATTCTGTTTGTGTTATGGGCATGAATATTCTACCCTACTTGAGATATATGGGAGTGTAGTTGAATAGTGTACAGAAATTTACATTTTAAAAAAGATGTATGCAGAGGTAAAGAGATTAAAGAATACTTCATCTTTCCAAAGTAAAAGAAAGCTGTAAGAATTAAAGGTAAAAGGATAAAAAAAGACAAAATGTTAAAACATAAAACATTAGGAATTCTAAGAAAAGACACCTGACTTTCCTATTCATTTTGGATTTGTAAGTTTTTTTAAAATAAAAAGCTTCTTCCCACATTCCTTCATTGTTGCAGGGCATCACTTCCATCCAACAGAATTCACTTTAAGTGAATTGAGCAGGGGGTTGGACTTGACCTTCCAACTCTACCATTCTATCATTCTATGATTCTAAGTAAACATTGTTGAAAGATATGTATTCTGTTCATGTCCTCAAAATCTTCTAATCGTCTGGAAAGTCTTCAGACAAATTTCCTTTGAGAATATAGAATGTTACATTGAAAACCTCTGAGAAACAGTGAAATGAAGTTTTGAGAATAATGCAATTAGCATAAAACAAATTTCAAGCATATATATATTGCAGCTTTTTACAGGAAAAGCATTTTACAAATGTAACTTGTTTCTTCCCACAATGAAAATAGGACCAGAAACTGAACTAATGGCATCTGCAACAAAATATTGCAGTATATCCTACCCCCCCCCACCAACAGGAATGCTCCTGTTTAGGGTTATAAGCAGCCATGTCCTCCTCCAGGTAAACTACTAGACAAACCAATTGCTCTTCCCTCAGTTCTCTTTTTTATTTTTCAATTGATGTTCAATATTCCGTGGCTCTTGGTACCCACTGAGCATGGTCAGATCTCATTGGAATGTTTTTTGGGAGAAGGGTTTTTTTTTCCCTTAAGTTTTTTTTCTAAACTTTTTGCAATTCCAGGTTGAGGGAAGTAATAGTCCCACTATATTCTGCATTAGTCAGGCCTCATCTGGAATACTGCGTTCAGTTCTGGGTGCCTCATTTTAAGAAAGATATAGACAAGTTAGAGCAGGTTCAGAAGAGGGCGACGAGGATGATAGCCGGTATGGAGAACAAGTCTTATGAGGAAAGGTTGAAGGAACTTGGCATGTTCAGTCTGGTGAAGAGAAGGCTGAGGGGCGACATGATTGCACTCTTTAAGTACCTGAAGGGCTGTCACATAGAGGAGGGTACAGATTTGTTCTCTGCTGCCCCAGAGGGTAGGACTAGGTCTAATGGTTTTAAGTTGCAGGAGCGTAGATTCAGATTGAACATTAGAAGGAACTTCTTGACAGTAAGGGCAGTTCGGCAATGGAACCGACTGCCTAGGGAGGTGGTGGGATCCCCTTCGCTGGATGTCTTCAAGCAGAGGCTGGACAGCTATCTGCGGGAGATGCTCTAGCTGTGGATTTCCTGCTGTGAGCAGGGGGTTGGACTCGATGGCCTACAAGGCCCCTTCCAACTCTATGATTCTATGATTCTATACCTCATGGTGCTCAGCAGCATGTGGATACCTGCCCTCTTGTTTCCTAGTTGTTCTGTTTTGACTCTATTTCTTTTGGCAGTGGTGCCCCAGTAGCCCCACTCTCCACATGTTGGAGTATGTCTGCATTGGTGAAGCCTGCTCAATGCACATAGGCTGTCTCCATAATCTAGAACCCTGATCATGCATGGTTCTAGATGATAGGTAAGTCTACACATATCTAGCAGCTTACCCGTTGCAGACATTCACCCAGTGCACAGCTGGTTGCAACAGGGCCAAAAGGAAACACTGGCAGTAAGTGCAGCCCCACTCTCTCACACACAACTGTTAATTGCATGAATCAGTATGAACAGGTGCCTTATAAGGCAGACAGCATCAGTAAAGGAATGCATGGTAGTCATACTAGTAAACAGAATATTAATTTTAGAGTGCTAGGTATAAAACTAATAGAAACCAAACTGGATAGTATATCCTAGTGGCTGGGAGGTAAATGATCTTATTCAGGAACCCCTACTGTTGGACTATATGGCAGGTGGATAGCAGACACAGAGTCTTGTAAGTTGTGGTGCCCAAAATCTGGAACAGCCTCCCAAGATAAGGATGTTGGCCCAATCAACGCTTGTTTTTATGTCAAAAAGACAGTTCTATTTCAGCAGACTTTCCTGTTACATTTATAAACAAATCTTTATAGCTGTGTTAGTCTTGGTTCTTTATTATTTCATTACTGCCATTTTATTGTTCTTTTTAAAATGCTAAGCTGTTGGTTAATTTTAGAGAAAGATGGGATATCAATACAAGAAATGCATAAATAAATAAATGAAAGTCAAAGACAGGGCCGGCTCCAGGAATGCCGGGGCCCTTGGGCATCAGCTTGCCCTGGGCCCCGGCATGTGTGTGCGGGCGTGCACATGTGCACACACATGCACACGGCCCCCATGCCCCCCCACCATTGCCCTTAACGAAGATGGCGGCCGCGGTTTCCCTAAGGGGATGATGCCTCCGCTGCCATCTTTGTTGATGGCATGCGTGCGTGCTATGTGCACGCATCTCTGCCATCAACTAAGATGGCGGCAGGGGCTTCAGTACGTTAGGGAAACCGCGGCTGCCATCTTAGTTAAGGGCAATGGTAAAAGACAGCAGACAGGTAAGTGGGGAGCGTGGGGGGCCTGCAGATCGCGGAAGGGGAGTGGAGGGGTGGCTAAGGGGCCACCTGTAGCTCCAGGCGCCGTCAGGCCAGTGCCCCACCTGGCCGCCCTTTAGAACCGGCCCTGGTCAAAGACATACGACAAAACTGAGCATAAACTGCTCAGACTAAAACTATCTCAAAATATGCAAACCTAAAGAAGTCACTGACAAGGAAAGAACAGTACCCTTACACTTCCTTCAATGCACCATTACTGAACTTCTTACAATCCTGAATGTTCTACAGAGACTATTCAGAGACTGGTTTCAGAACCAGACTCTCTTCTCATTCTGAAACCAATGTTTGACTACAAAGACCTATCTCCAAAATGAATTTTGTCACTTGGAACAGTTAATTAAAACATGCCTCTAGGATCAGGCCTTCATAGTAGTCACAATAAAGATCAATTAATAAAAGTTTCCTAAAATACAAACTTTGTTTAAAATTCCAAAAGACTAAATGGTAAAGTATTTCACCTCTTAATGGTGATTGTAATTACATGTGCCATGGAAATCCACTAACAGTTAAGTCAAAACCCCATAAGGCTTTCATTATATTTTAATAATATTTCCCTTAATGTTCTTTGTCTCATATAGTTTTATATAGAAACATAAGCATTTCTTATTCTTCTTTAAGAAGTCACATAATTTTTTCTGGAGTTCACTATTAATCCAGAAAAATAAAAGCACTGTTATCCAAATACCTTACTGATAAAAGTTTTTCAACAGAAGCAGTAATCACATATACACAATGTCATTAGCTTCCTTATTCTAGTATCTCAGGTTACCATAACTGTGGCTAAACACTATGATCAGTTACATATTATGAAATAAACTTTCTAAAGAAAGAAAGACCTGCAGAACTCAATATTATAAGTATTATAAATATTATAAACTTCCCAAATGAAACCTCTCTTTAAGAAACTTACCTATCCTGATAAGTGGTAATGGCAATACTGGGAAGGGTCAGTAGAGGCAAAGTTGTGGGTCTAGAAATGTTTTCTTGGTCTGGTGTTCTTGCTTTTTCACTCTGTCTTTGGGACAGTGGTGGTAACTGCAAATTACCAGAGCAGCATCTTCTTCCTCTCCAGAGATCTATGCCAAGGGTGTTACTAGATGCACTGTAAGACTTGCTGAGACCACATTCTAAGTAATCTTTGGCATTCTATAAAAAACAAATAGAAATGTTATTTATACAGAGATTCCATTTTATAAATTAGAATATCAGTAACAATTACAACTACAAAATGAAAATGTGGACTGATCATTCACATGACAATCATATAAATCTGTTTCTTAAATATATATGATATGATAGCCAAATAGAAATACATGCATGTATAGATACAGATTAGGGTTGTCAGGTCTCCCTGTTTTTGCATGGAGACTCTGGCTTTCTGGAGTCCTCTCTGGGTGCTCAATCGCTGGACTCTGCTTTCTTTAAAAAAATGAAGTTGCTAGGTGATCCAGTTCAAGAGATATACACCAAAACATCAGCCGCCACGGCCCCCACAACTTCTGTTAAATGAGCTCGTAGCTGGCTGCTCTAACCCTGCCCTTTCAGGTTTGTAGCCAATAGGGGAAGTCAGGATTGTGATTGACAAGGGATTTGTTGACCTCCAGACAATAGCTAGAACCACTGAAAGGCCAGAAAACTGTTGTTTTTTTCCTGCTTCTCTGAAAATCTCATAAACTGAGTAAGGTCAAGTCTCTTTCTCTCGTGTGCAGGAGATCTAAATGCCATTACAATGTATTATGCTTTCCTAATTATAAAGAGGTAAACAAGGTTAAATTTTCCTGGGCTGTTGACGAGGACAGTGTTTTGAAAACCTTCCCAATATGAAGTGTTAATCCTATACTTGCTTTTCTGGGAGAAAAGCTCAATGCTAATCGCACATACCAGGAATAAACACCATTGAAATCAGTAAGACTTACTTTTGAGTAGATACGGTTAGGATTGTGCTGTACGTTAATGGGACTTTTGAGTAAAGATAGCAAAGAATTGCCTTTGTGCTGTAAATATTTCTCTCCTCCTCCATTCCTATTTTTAAAGCAGTTAAGACAGGACTTACTTAAGTGTCTCTGCCTTTTTATGTAGGAAAATAAAACTGATCTTATTTTTTTTAAAAAGATATTCTGCAGTGACCAACTAGTTTTGACAATAAACTATTATATGGGGTGTATGTATTTTAAATCTCCGGTGTGTGTGTATATGGAGTCTTTCCAACATCCCTGTGTGGTAGGGTTGCTGAATGGAAACCAAGGCAGCTCACAACAAGGAATAAATCCCTTTAAAATCTGATAACATAAGAACAAGTGTAAAACAGTTGCAAAACAGCTTAAAGTGGCATGATTCTGCATATTGGGTTGGGTCAGTGAAGTTCTTTATCACTTGAGGTTGCAGTTCTGTGCACATTTCCTTATTTGAGTAAGCCACATTAAATACATTGGGACTCAGTGGCGTCACTAGGGTTGGTGTCACCTGGTGTGGTAACTCATGGTGTCACCCCCATGGACCTCCTCCCGTACCAGACCATACAGAATCCTTAGTAATGTTTTTTGTACTAATGTTACTCGTAAATTGTTATTCCCATATATCACTGAATGTAATAGCAATAGTAGTGACATAAACAACTAGCAAAATTAAAATTACACCTTTAAATTACAATATCATATGCACAGCCTAAATGTATTTACGTTTATACATAGTTTCATGTGGTTAAAGTGAAAATTCGGTAAGAAAACAATAGAATTTGAAGTGACTGACCAAACACAGTGCAGAAACACAAAACTAAGCATGCACAAAGACTACAATAACACATAAGGGTAGAATATTAACATGCAAATTAATGTATACAGTGGGTCTGGATGGTTCTAATTGTAGCCATAATTTTACTATCATGCAGTGAAGAGTGACTAGCCATTAGGGTCTACATTCTGCATCAGCAACCAGTCCACAATGCCACCATATCTCTACAATGATGGAACAGCATTAAATGTTGTGACACTGTGGTAGCTGCTAGCAAATCAACTACTATACTCCATCCCAAGTATTACTGTGCAGATGCACTCAGTCCTCAGATAAGACCATCAGCAATTTTTGAAATATTGTTATTTGCTCTTTATGGAGACAATTCAATTCCAATAAAGTATGAATTACAGATTCCTGTTTCTAGAAGCAGAACTTCCAATATCATTTTTATATAACTTATCAAAAGTTGACACGCATTATAACCTGTATCAATGGCATTACCATGAAAAATAATGGCTACTCTGGGCTAGAAAAATTATTTGTAGGTGTACGTGGAGTTGGGATTCAAAGAGCTATTTAGGCATGCACCAGGAATTTGTACTAACCCAGTGCAAGTTTTGACTCCCTCCTTTAAATAGCCAACTCTGTTGCCATATCATTAAATGCTTTTGAAACTCTTGCTCAGTATGCCATTCAGCCTGAAGGCTGCTAATTCAGGAATATAAGCATAAAGCCTTTTTGAGCTCACAGAACTAGCTTTATGGTTCAATGAATAGGTGTCCAAGATTTTCTCAAATGTATTGATCCTTATTATCAGGGAATGCCCCTTAGCCATAGCACTATGAAGAATAGGAGTGCTCCATATTTTAGCATGGCAACTGAACAGTGCACAGTAAAACACATTTATCTGGAACTAATGCTGCAATCCCATACATGTTTACTTGAAGTAAGTCTTTTTCATCACAGTGGGACTAACTTCCAAGTACACGTGCAAAGAATTGCACTGCAAGTCTCCTTAATTTCTGTAAGACTTCCTTTTGAGTACGTGGATAGAATATAATTTTAGTTGATTTTAAAGAGCAGACCACCATGCCACAGTACAAACTGGTTTTTGAAACTCCTCTTGTGAAGCTGCTGTGAAAGAAAAACAAGCCCAGAGTCTTTTGGGACAAACAGAACTGGCTGGAGAATTCATGGATCCTTAGAAACAGAGCATTTGATATATTTCATATTCTTAATATGAACTATTTAGCTACTTGAAAGCCATACTACCAAGTACAGCTGCTGACTTTAATTAGTTTTATCAAAAGAGTAACTAAATAAAGCTTTCATTTATTAAAAGGATGCAGCCAGTTTTAATTAATGGAGCAGTGAGGTAAATACCTTTCCAATTTTAAGGCCATTTACAGAAGCATATATTTTATTTTCACAGTAAGACTGCAGTCTTATACAGCCTTACCAATAAGATCCATTGAATATAGTGGGACTTACTTCTGAGTAAATATGCACAAGCATAGGCTGCACATATTGGCCTCAAATCATAGTTTATGGTTTACTGTGAACACAGTTTTGGATCTTATCTGTTTTGCTCTTCCCTGTTGGCATGCAGGAGAAACAAACCACAATTCCTGGCAACTGGAATGGATGCAATACTAGTCAAATAATTAACAAGTTGCAAATGTTCCTAGGAAGCACATATATTTGTGCGCACAGCTCTTCAGGCATGATAAAATTAATACCAACTTTTTAATTTGTGTATACACTTTAGAAGATTGGGATTAATCAGAATGATTGCACTGGGCATGCTGCAACAACAAAAATAACTTGACATTGATGTCCACCCAATGAAAGAAAGAGACTAATTTGCAGTATTGCTTTGCATGCAGAAAGTTCCAGATTCAGTTCCTGGCAACTCCAGTTAAGAACTGAAGTAGCAAGGGAGCTAGGAGAAAACTCTGCCTAAGATCCTGAACAACCACTACAATCATAGTTGATCGTGCTGGTCTAGAAAGTCTCACTATACACAACTCCCCTTGTTGATTTGATTTTGCCAAAGCGTTGTGCCCGCTCACCTGCTTGGGAGAAGCGGAAGGCACGCAGGAAAGTGAGGCACTCGCCCAGGCTGGTGCTGAGGGCAAAGTCGCCCAGGAACGGGCAGCGGCGGAATAAGAGCTCGAAGGCGGCTGGCTCCCGGTGCCGCCCGGCTCGCCAGTAGCCATAAGCCATGGTGAACTGGTAGAGGTCGGGTGAGCAGCGCCAGAGAGGAGCCGCCGCTGCCACCGCCCCACCATGGCAGATGCTGTTCCTGGGGCTGCCCGGCCCGGCGCCCTCGCCCGGCTCCTCCATGGTGCTCGCTCACTCGCCCGCTGCTCTCTGCGCCCCCTTGGCACGAGAAGCAGGCCTGGGAACACCAGCGTGCCTCCCTTGTCCCACCGACGCTGCTCCCGGTCTCGCCTGCCCTCCTGCGGCCTGCATGCCTCCGAGGAGGAGGAGGAGTTGGCTGCTCCGACGCCGACCCGGAGCACTTCTTGGCTCCTTTGCCAGGCAATGGCACCCTGCCCCACGACGGGGGTGGCGGCTCTGGGTGTCACCACTCTCATGGTGTCACCCGGGTGTGGTCCGCACCTCCCGCACCCACCTAGTGACTCCTCTGAGGTTTGGCTTAGTATGTCATCCAAACCTTGGCTTGTTGTTAAGCTCTCTCCAGACTAACCATGAGGTATAACCAAGAAAATCTTGTGGTTCATGAAGAGAGTGCTTAACCACAAGCCCCCGTTCGGACAATTCACTAAGCCAAAACACAGACCAGAATAGTACCAGAGGTTCTGAATATAGTCTTAAGCTCTCTGTTGCCTATGCAAACTTCCATCACATTAGTCAAAATAATTGGAAAAATGTCAAGAAATCCTACAGCACTTTGTAGACTAAAAATATCATCTAGGAGCAACTTTCTCTTTGTCAGTAATATGACACATTCTTGCAGCTATTAACCTTACATAGCTTTGGCACTTGACTTTTTGAAATAGTTGCCGTCTATACAAAAAGTAAAGCATGGGCCATTTTTAGCAACTTAGTTAAATAATTTTGTTTGCCGTTATCACATATTTTATACCTAGTCCAGAACCAGCATAGGAATAAGGGGACATTCATCAGAGCATGAAAAATGCACATGTATCTTTTGAACATTAACAAAAATGTCAGGAAACCTTTCTCAAAAACTGTTCAGGGGGGGGATGGGGGATCTCACCTCCCACTGACCTCATTTCCTCCAAGGAAAGAACTTATTTTCATAATGACATAGATGTTTCAGATGTTTCTAAATCTAAAACGTGGAGGTTGCCTTTACTTCACAACTTCCATGACGCCCTTTGTAACCTCAAAGGTTTTCAAGACACCCACATGCTAATTGTAATGTTGTTGTTCTTATATGCCTTCAAGTCGATTATGACTTATGGCAACTCCAAGAGCATCTGTCATAAACCACCGTGTTCAGATCCTGTAAGTTCAGGTCTGTGGCTTCCTTTATGGCATCAATCCATCTCTTTGGCCTTCCTCTTTTTCTACTCCCTTCTGTTTTTCCAAGCATTATTGTCTTTTCTAGTGAATCATGTCTTCTCATTATGTGTCCAAAGTATGATAACCTCAGTTTCATCATTTTAGTTTCTAGTGATAGTTCTGGTTTAATTTGTTCTAACACCGAATTATTTGTCTTTTTTGCAGTCCATGGTATGCGCAAAGCTCTCCTGCAACAACACATTTCAAATGAGTTGATTTTTCTCTTATCCACTTTTTCACTGTCCAACTTTCACATCCATACATAAAGATCAGGAATACTGTGGTCTGAATGATTCTGAATTTAGAATTGTAATTTTAGTCTCTGTTAACTGATAAAAGATATAATAAAGTGTTAAGTAATGTCACTTTTTATTCATCACAAAAACAAATACTATGATGATGATGATATTTATTATCTGCCCTACACCAAAAGATCCCAGGGTAGGTTATAGCAATATAAACAACTTTTAACAAATTTTGAAGGAAATAAAAGGAAGGAGATAAAAGTAAACCACCCAGAGTGGTGAACAAAGCCTGGTTGATGCCAAGGCATTTGGATTCTGGTTTTAAGTGTTCCACCTATATGCAATGATGCCTCCTCTTCAGCACTCAGCTCAGGAAGTTCCATATGACAATAATAATAATATGTCTAACAGACAAAGTCAACAGTTCCCCCATAATTGTATCTCCGTACTATAAACGGCTTAATTTAATTTCTAATTTCTGCCTGCCACACAGCTGTTAAAGATACAAGAGCCCTGTTGTCCCCCAATGGCAACCCTAAACCCAGAGCTTGGAAAAGTTACTTTTTTGAACTACAACTCCCATCAGCCCCAGCCAGCATAGCCACTGGATTGGGCTGGTGGGAGTTGTAGTTCAAAAAAGTAACTTTTCCAAGCTCTGCCTAAACCATGCAAAGAACTCAGGTTAAGAGTAAAAACAACAAAATATAGGCAACTCAACATATTTTAAAATATTTAAAATACATTTAAAATGAACACAAACAACTGTATAAAAACAAACTCAAAGCCTTGATAACCAGCAACAAAAATACACTAAGCATGTCCAATTCTACATTTTTAAAACTTACTTTACCATCTTTTTTTGCTCACTTACTGCTTTGGGTCAGCCACTAACTCTCAGCCTAAGCTACCTAATATGGCTGTTGCTCCACTTAATTCTATAGGACTTATTTCTGAGTAGACCTGGTTAGGATTGCAGCCTAAGTCCTTGTATAATAGACATACATCTTTACTTCCTTTAACCAGAATGATGCATCTTTGTACCATAAAGCTCCATTCCCCATTAAAGTACTTCTTTACTCAGCATATAGTTAAACTATGGAGTTTGCTCCCACAAGACGCAGTAATGGCCACCAGCTTGGATGGCTTTAAAAGAAGATTAGACAAATGCATGCAGGACAGGGCTATCAATGGCTACTAGCCATGATGGCTGTGCTCTGCCACCCTAGTCAGAGGCAGCATGCTTCTGAAAACCAGTTGCCGGAAGCCTCAGGAGGGGAGAGTGTTCTTGCACTCGGGTCCTGCTTGCGGGCTTCCCCCAGGCACCTGGTTGGCCACTGTGAGAACAGGATGCTGGACTAGATGGGCCACTGGCCTGATCCAGCAGGCTATTCTTATGTTCTTATGAAGACTTACTTCTAAGTAGACATGCACACATTGTACTATAAGTTAAATATACAGTGAATATTTAACGAGCGCCCAGTAGGGTTGCCAGGTTCAGGGCCTGAGACTGATCCTGTATCTTTAGGAGAAGAGAAAGTCAGCCAAGTGCTGGTGTTCTTGCAACATTGTAATGGGAAAAACCACAAGGTGGCATTCTCCCTTCCCCCTGCACAACTTTTAAAGATACAGAAGACCTCTTGGAGGCTGGGCCTGGCAACGAAGATATCTTCTGTATCTTTAAAAGTTGTGCAGGGGGAAGGGAGAATTACACCTTGTGGTTTTTCTCATTACATTGTTGCAAGAGCACCTGCACTTGGCTGACTTTCTCTTCTCCCAAAGATACAGGATCAGTCTCAGGCCATGAACCTGGCAACCCTAGTGCAGCAGCAAGTATTTTATTAGCAGACATGTTCAAATATGCCTTGACATAAGCACCTGCATTCATTGTGAATGACAAGTTCCTGCGCTGAGCAGGGGGTTGGACTCAGTGGCCTTATAGGCTGCTTCCAACTCTATTATTCTATGATTCTATAAGTCAGGAGAAAATATCAAGACTTATCTTGTCCAAAAATAAAAAGGTAAAGTGATACATATATGAACAATTGTGTTACTAACTGGAATGCAAACAAACCACTAGGCTAAACTAGTCCTCAATACATATCATACACACACTTACACCATCTGTGGTGACTGTCATCACACTCCTGCTTTTCTTCATAATAATGACTGAACGTTGTCCTGGTTGTATCAAGCACTCTTCTTAGTGGTGTTCCTGCCAGACCAATAAACCTAGCAAAAAAAAAAGAGACAACCATATTCTCAGTCCTTGCTGAATGATCAATCACACTTTTTTTTTCACAGCAAACAATTCTGCCTTTATACAGTGCCTTGCAAAAGTAATCAGACTCCTGACCAATGCTCTCATATTACTGACTTACAAATGGTACATTGTAATTTCATTCTGTATGATATTTTATTTTGAAACACTGAAACTCAAAAACAATTATTGTAAGGTGACATTGGTTTTATGTTGGGAAATGTTTGTAAGAGTTTGCCTCTCTCAGCTTTTCCAGGTCCGCCACCTTGGCCTCAAGGAAATGAAGTCGTTCCCGGAGAGCCAGGAGCTCATTGCACCGAGAGCACACCCACAACTGCTGTCCAACAGGCAGATAGTCGTACATGCTGCAGGCGGTGCAAAACACTGGAAAGCCCCCACACCCCTGCTGGCTTCTTACCTGCATAGTTTTGTTTAAGGTTTATTACGTCAATGGGTTGGAGACTGCGGTTTAGTTGAGGTCAGGGAACAGACGGGCAGAGTGGGGGGCCCTGGCCTCCTCGCCCTGCTGCCGAACTCGCTCTGCTGCTTAACTCGCCTTGACGCTTTGTCAGCTGGGGCTCCCTCTAGCTCGTGGATCAGGCTCCCTCGCTAGGGTGCTCTGACTTTATATGTCAGCGCATAGTTAAACTATGGAATTTGCTCAGCGCATAGTTAAACTATGGAATTTGCTCCCACAAGATGCAGTAATGGCCACCAGCTTGGATGGCTTTAAAAGAAGATTAGACAAATTCATGGAGGACAGGGCTATCAATGGCTACTAGCCGTGATGGCTGTGCTCTGCCACCCTAGTCAGAGGCAGCATGCTTCTGAAAACCAGTTGCCGGAAGCCTCAGGAGGGGAGAGTGTTCTTGCACTCGGGTCCTGCTTGCGGGCTTCCCCCAGGCACCTGGTTGGCCACTGTGAGAACAGGATGCTGGACTAGATGGGCCACTGGCCTGATCCAGCAGGCTCTTCTTATGTTCTTATGTAAGAAACATAAAAAAACTGAACCATGTTGCTTGCATGTATTCAACACTTGTGCCGTGGAAACTCCCAGTTTACACAGATGAAAGAAATTGCCCTAATGAGGACACAATTACCTTACCATTGGCCTCCACCTGTGAACCATTAAAGTTGCTGTCATTTTGTCAGGATAAAAACCCCGCTGATGAAGGATCATTGGTCAGGCTGTGGGTATGAAGGAAAATGCAGACCAAAGAGCATTCTACAGAAGTGAGAGCTAATGTAATAGAAATGCATAGATTAGAAAAAGGGTACATAATTATTTCCAAGCATTTGGATATCCCAGTGAGCGCAGTTGGATCAATCATCAGGTGGAAGCTGCATCATACCACCCAGGCACTGTCAAGAAAAGGCTGTCCCTCAAAACTCAGTGCTTGAACAAGAAGACTTGTGAGAGAAGCCACAGAGAGGCCAACAATCACTTTGAAGGAGCTACAGAGTTCAGTGGCTGGGAGTGGAGTAATGGTGCACCAGTCAACCATATCAAGAGCTCTGCATAACACTGGCCTGTATGGGACGGTGGCAAGAAAGAAACCATTACTCAAAAAGTACCGTCTGGAAGCACATCTGGAGTTTGCCAGAAAGCATGAGAGTACCCTAGTTGTGATAAGGGAAAAGGTCTGTGGTCAGATGAGACCAAGATAGAGCTTTTTGGCCAAAACTCAAAGTGCTATGTGTGGTGCAAACCTAACACTGCCCATGCCTCAAGACACACCATCCGTACAGTGAAGTATGGTGGTGGCAGCATCATGCAGTGGTGATGCTTCTCATCAGCAGGGACTAGGCATCTTGTTAAAATTGAAGGAAGAATGGATGAAGCAAAATACAGTGAAATACTGCAAGAGAACTTGCTTCAGTCCACTAAAAAACTGCAGCTTGGGAGGAAATTCACTTTTCAGCAGGACAATCATCTCAAGCACAAGGCCAATGCAACACTGGAGTGGCTCAAGAACAAAAAGGTGAATGTCCTACAGCGGCCCAGTCAAAGTCCTGATCTCAATCCCATTGAGGATCTGTGGCGCTCTTTGAAAATTGCGGTCCACAAGCAACATCCAACCAATTTGAATGACCTGGAGTGAATCTGCCAAGAAGAATGGGCCAATCCCTCTGACACTGTGTGCAGAGCTGGTACATACCTACCCCAAAAGACTTAAAGCTGTTATTGCAGCGGAAGGTGGCTCTACCAAATATTAATGTGTGTGGGTCGAATATTTATAAAGCAACATTTCAGTTTTTTATGTTTCTTACAAACATTTCCCAAAAGAAAACCAATGTCACCTTACAATAATTGATTTTGAGTTTCAGTGTTTCAAAATAAAATACCATACAGAACAAAATTACAATGTACCATTTGTAATTCAGTAATATAAGGGCATTGGTCAGGGGTCTGATTACTTTTGCAAGGCACTGTATATGGATTTATCATGAAAATACATGGGCACAGAGAATTCCACAAATACAGTAATTTTGCACAATAGCAACTGACCAGTTTTGAAAGGGTATAATGTTTGTGGAGCTCGGTTTTAAAATATTGGCATTATCACATACAAGATTAAAATGTATGAATTTGTAATTGATAATTACATCATAGAGAGATATTCAGCTGAAGTAAGGAGACCATGTGTGCATACCATCATGGGTGGGGTGTTTCCAGCTACCCCACCACCCCCTGTCTTAGGAGGACTTGTAAAAAGCTGCTGCAAGAGTGGGATTCTGAATAACATCATGGGTGGGATGTATTTAAGAACCAAGTTGTCTAATTCCTTTTTATTTTTGCTGCACTGCCAAGAAGTATAAATTTGCCTGCTTACAGATGTAATGTTATATTTATTATATTGAAAAGGGTTTTGTGTTTGCTGTGATATTTGCTGTTATGTTACTGTTTATTATTTTTCTTATTATGAAATTGTTTTTGTAATTTCTGTTCACTTCGTTGTAAGCTGCTTTGAGCACAATGTTTCGTGGAAAGGCGACATACAAACAAAATGATGAAATGAAAATGAAATGAAATTTATCACTTTTCTAGATTGTAGAAGCATTAGGGGCCCAGACAATATTTACAAGTCAGTCACTATGATTTCCCGTTTAGCAGGATTAGGGTTGCCAGATCAGAAGCATCCCAAACCCTGAGATTTCAGGGGCGGGCCCTAGTGATGTCACAGTGGCAAGTTGTACTGATGTCATGGGGGTAGGCCGTAGTGATGTCACTGTGGCGGGCCCAAGTGATGTCACTGGGGAAGGCCCTAGTGATGTCATTAAGCGTGATACATTAAGCATCAACCATAGTTGCTTGGAGCATACAATTCAAACAAAAACATGTATCTAATTGGAAATGACAATAGAAATATTAGCTAAAAGTTAGTGCCTGGGTAGAGAACATTTAATCTAGACTACTTGCATCTCACAAGAAAGGTTTAAGTGCCCTCAGGCCAGGCCAGTCACCAGAAGACTATTGCAGGAAGAAAGGAGCCTAGTGTTATGGAGATGTTAGATAGGAGCACTCAAGAGTAAAGATGGATGCCCCTGAAGGCTGCAATTCTAAACACACTTACTAAGCCCCATAGAAATCAATAGGACTTACTTCTGAGTAGATATGGTTTCGATTGTACTGTTGGTAAAGCTTGACTAGGGATCCTCTGCAAAGATGTTCATATCTAAGCAGGTTGGCGAACCCCTGGTGGAATGCCCTGCCCCTACCTTTTAACATGGCTGCTCCAAACTTCTTTACAGATTTGACCCTTCACTTCAGAAACAGGACTGAGAAATGAGTAAGAATAAGATTCTCTACCCTTTTCTGTCTACCTTGTGGGCTGCTATAAACTCACTTTGACAGCCAACATGATTCCAGTAAGTAATAACTGACAGAGGGAAAACACACATGGTTTGATCTACCTTCACAGACAGCAGCTTGGGAACAACAATAATTGCAGCCACACTTCTCAGTATGTGAATTCTCTTTTACCACTATTGGGCAAGAAACAATTGTCATGCAACCAACAACTTACATAGTGGGTTTAAGGGGGTTGAGCTGAGCACATGGAACCACTGTTGTTGCTTCCGTGGATGTAAGGGAGTGAGGTTAAAGGTAAATGAAATGCAAACAGAAAAAGAAAAGACAGTGATGATTTCCTAAATGGAATACCATACCAACCACAACAAAATTCCTATGAGTAAGGCAGAAAACTCAGCATCCCACAACCAGTCAGGATTCTTAACAAAAAGCCAAAACTAAAAAAATATTGGCAGCCAGTCAGCTAAGGTCACAGAAATCCCCATGCAGCACAACCTGAGCCAAGGGCTGTAGTTAGTGCAGAATGCTGTGGCACAATTGCTGACAAGAGTGATACCCTATCGGCACATCCAGAGCTTGGAAAAGTTACTTTTTTGAACTACAACTTCCATCAGCCCAATCCAGTGGCCATGCTGGCAGGGGCTGATGGGAGTTGTAGTTTAAAAAAGTAACTTTTCCAAGCTCTAACCTCTGCACTGGTTGGCGATTTGCTACCAGGCCAAGTTCAAGCTGTGCTTTCCATGTTATGGGTGCCACATAGCACTTGTTCTGCTCTTGTATGAAATCGATCCTTTAATATGGCAGTACCTACGCTTTGGAACCTCCTGCCTATTGACATTACACCTACACCTTCATTGTACTCTTTTCAGCACCTGATAAAAACATTTTTGTTTAGGCAAGCCTACCCAGCCAGGTAGAAGCTATTGTGTTTTTTATCTGTTGTTAACTCATTGTTGGTTTTATTATTTTGGATGTTTTTAAATATCTGTCTTTAACAGTTTTTGCCAATAATTTCATTGTTTTAATTCCTTCTGTAAACTGCTTAGGTATTTTTTTACAATAAAGCAGTATATAAATGTAAATAAAATACATAAATAAATTTTGGAGTCACTGTGGCCCTTGGGTCTCTTTCTACTTTTAGGAACAAAGGAATCTACCTTATACTGACTTAGGCCATTTGATACTATCTAGCTCAGTACTGATGACATGGACTAGCATCGGCTCTCCAGGATTCCAGGCAATAGTCTTTTTCAGAAATTAAATTTTGGACCTTTGCATGCAAAGCATATGCCCTGCCACTGAGCTACAGCCCTTTCCCTGTTTAAAAAAGTATATTTGAAAATTGTTCTACCTAGGGCAGATCCAATTCATTCATTTAAAGCATATTAAAAACACATTTCAAGCACATGAATCCCACTACAGAATCATGGAAACTGGAGTTTGTTAAGGGTGGTGGGAACCCTGTGAGGGGGAAACTACACTTCCCAGGATTCTTTAGGTGAAGCCATGCACTTTAAATGCAGGTTGGATGTGCTTTAAATGTATTTTGTGGATCCACTTAATAAACTTTGCCTGCATGTAAATTGTTTTAATTAATTTTTTTAAATGGAAATGAGCTATAAAGTTTACCAGGTGACCATGGGATACTCACCATCTCTCAGTCCAATCTGCCCCTCAGGATGAAAAAAACAGAGGGGAACCATGACCATCCCAAGGAAGAATTACACACTTAAAATGTAGAGGAAGTAATAATGTACAACCATAGCGTGAAATCAGATACTTATCAGGACATAGTATAAAGAAATATTTATATAAGCATGACTGTCAAAGATGTTTATTATTTACACAACCTGTAAAGATATGTGTAGTGCAACCCTTTCATTGTTTACTCAGAAGCAAGTCCCAATGTATTCATTAAACAAGGAAGTGTGCACAGAACTGCAGCCTCAAGTGATAAGGAACACTCACCCAACCCAAAATTCAGAGTCATGCCACTTGAAGCTGTTTTGCAACTGTTTATACTTTTTATGGTTATTGGATTTTAAATGGATTTATTTCTTGTGAGCTGCCTTGGTTCCCAATCGGCAATCCTACCTGACTCCTATACATGCACACACTGGAGATGTAAAAATACACAGACCTCATATAACAGTTTATCGTCAAAACCGGTTGGTCACTGAGGAACATTTTTTTTAAATAATAATATCAGTATTAGTTTGTTACATTATAAAAGCAGTGATACCAATGTAAGCCCTGCCTAATTGCTTTAAAAATAGGATTGGGGGGGAGAAAGATTTACAACACAAACACAATCTTTTGCCATATTCACTGAAAAGTCCCATTAATTTACAGCACAATCCTAACCATGTCTACTCAAAAGTAAATCCTATTGAATTCAGTGGGGTTTACTCCAGGTATGTGGGATTAGCATTGCAGCCTTACTCCCAGAAAGTAATCCAATCCCAGTATTGGATTAAAGCTTCATATTGGGAAGGTTTTCAAAACATTGCCCTATCAAACAACCCAGGAAAATTTACTTTGACTCCTACACACAACAGAAAAAAAGACTTTTGGCACTGCTGAAAGCTATATACTTACTCAATTTATGAGATTTTCAGATAAACAGGAAAAACACCCGTTTTCTACCTTTGCAAAGCAGTCTAGGAACTGCCTGGAGGCCTAGAAACCCCTTGTCAATCACAACCCTGACTTCACCTATTGGGTACAAACCTGAAAGGGCAGGGTAGAGCAGCCAGCTAAGAGATCATTTCACTGAAGTTGCGGGGGTGGCGGCGACTGACGTTTTGGTGTATATCTTGGGAACCAGACCACCTAGAAACTTAATTTTTTTAAAATGAAAGCTAAGGATCCATAGATAGAAATGAACCACCCAGAGACCCAGAGAGAACCCAAAAAAAACAGTCTCTGGGCGAAAACTGGATATCCAGCAACCAAACCATCCATTCTTCACTTAAATTATTTACTGAAGCCATGATATTTTGGAGTAATCAGAGAGATATTATTTCACATAAGGAGAAGAACTTACAGCTCAACAGTAAGGCACATGCCTTGTATACAGATGGCTCCAGGTTTCAATCCCTGGCACCCTTAGTTAAAAGCTAGCTCTAATGGAAAAGGTCTCTGCTGAGTCCCTGGAAAGCTGCTAACGGAGTAATCAATACTGGGTGAGAAAGACCAATAGTATGTGTGAGACAGCAAAACCTAGCTTTGTATGCTCATACATTATCAATGAAGAACCTGAAAGTTCCAGCTCTTCACAAGATTGGAACTGAGCAGTGCTTCAACTTGTACTTGGAAACTGACTATTCATAATGTTGACTGTTCTACCTGTATGAAGAAACAGAAAGTCAAAACATCTCCAAAAGACAGAAAAATTGTAGGCATCAAGTCCTATTTTTCCTGGAAACAGGTACAGCAGAACATACATTTCCTCATAAACACCCTGCAAAATGTCTCTTTCTCCTAGAACAGCAGTTTCCAAACTATGGTCTGTGGACCACCAGTCACCCATGAGCTTCATTCAGGTGGTACACAGCAGGACGGCATTAAATATTCATATTGATTTTTAATTATATTTTTATTGCTTCTTTTATTGTTTATATGGAATTCAAATTGTAATATAATAAAATACAATATAAGAATTAAAAGAAGCAATAAAATACAATTAAAAATCATACAGCAACTACCACAGCACATCATTACAATTGCTAGAGCAGGCAGAAAAATGATTAAGTGGTCCACAGCAATTTTCAAGTGGTCCATGGGAAAAAAGTTTGGGAACCACTGTTCTAGAAGCAATGTGCCATGAAACAAGAGCCTGGTCCCCTCTGACTCTCAAGTCTCTACATATAACATACAAAAACAAATGAAAGAATAAATATCAATCCAATTATTGATATCTGTGCTGAGGCAATACAGATTGACTAAGAGCGCCCAATACCAGCATCCAACACAAGGACCTCTATCTTACAAATCAATGGGGTAGCTCAGTCATCACAGACATTCCTTCAAGATATGAATATGCTGTCTTCAAATTCCCTCATACTCACCTCTAAAATAGAGCTCCATTTTTTTTTAAAAAAGAGGATCAACACATTGACACTCCCAGAGTCTCCACAGACACTGACAGGAAAACCAAGCTACAGCATTTTTTGAAACAAGAACAACAACAAATTGCAGTGACTAATCAGATTTTGAACATCATGAACCCAAGCAACCAATAGCCTCATACCAAGTCCTCTTGTCCGAGAATAACTACACTCACTTCTCAGGAGTTGCAATAATAAAGAAGGGAACATGTGCAGAATATCATGCTTCTCCCCCCACCCACAGGAAATCTTGACTTTAAACTATGTTTAAAAACACAAGCCATCCAATCTCATACAAGTAAACTTCCATCACCGAAAAACAGTACTTTAAATGAAAGTACTCAGTTTCTTTCATAGTCCAGTCATTTTCCTGTGGATGACAACTAGAATTTATGCTGCCCTGGGCTCCTGCTGGAAGGAAGAGTGGGATATATGTCAAATAATAAATAAATAAATAAATTTATGGGTTGCATCCAATGGTGCGCTAGTGGGGTTCCAACCCTCAGGAGCTGACAGAAGGGACAGAAGAGGAAGAAGAATTTCCATAGCATACACAGAATTTCCTTGTGCCAGTGGAGCTGCAGATTTTGATATGGCCCAATGTTTTGAGTCTTGAGCCTAGCTGAGTAAGGAGTATATGACCTGATTAGAGGTAATTCAAGGTCACCTTTGACTATGTACTATACGTTTTAAGAAAACCCTAGTTGTATTGCACATCAGTTCCTTAAAGCTTGCCCATGAACCATTTAAATGCTTGGGTGCATCCAAGGTTACATCTTTTCTAAATATTTATTTATTTATTTATTTATTAGTCACCCATCTGGCTGGTTATCCAGCCACTCTGGGCGATGTACAAAATAAACATACAAATACATTAGACATTAAAAATCTGAAAACAATGATAATAAAATCTAGCCCACCCAAAAGTCTGCCTGAAGAGCCAGGTCTTCAAGGCCTGGCGGAAGCTCATCATAGAAGTGACATAGTTGAGATCATTTGGGAGGGAGTTCCACAGGGTGGGGAGCACAATTGAAAAAGCCCTCTCCCTAGTCCTCACCAGTCTGGCTGTTTTGACTGATGGGATGGAGAGAAGGTCTTTTGAGGCTGATCTTGTTGGGCGGCATAGCTGATGATGATGGAGGCGCTCCTTCAGATAGACTGGACCGAAACCGTGTAGGGATTTAAAGGTCAAAACCAACACCTTGAATTGGGCCCAGCAACAACTGGTAACCAATGCAACCCTTTTAGCACGGGAGTGATGTGATCTCACCGGTGGCTGCCTTTAATCAGGCGTGCCACCGCGTTCTGTACCAGTTGCAGCTTCTGGACCATTTTCAAGGGTAGCCCCATGTACAGCGCATTACAATAGTCTAGGCAAGAGGAGATCAGGGCATATACCACTGATGGGAACAGATGATTGGAAAGGTAGGGGTGTAGCCTCCATATCAGATGGAGTTGATACAGTGTTGCCTGGCTCACAGCCAAGACCTGAGCCTCCATGGACAGTTGGGAGTCAAGAATGACCCCCAGTCTGCAGACCTGGTCTCTCGGGGCAATTATACCCCATTGAGCACCAGGTCCAAATCCCCTAACCTTCCCTTGTCTCCCACGAACAGTACCTTGGTTTTGTCAGGGATCAGCTTCAGCTTATTCCTTCCCATCCAGCCACTCACCGACTCCAGGCACTTGGACAGGGTTTCTACAGCCAACCTCGGCGAAGATTTGAATGAGAGATAGAGCTGCATGTCATCTGCATACTGGTGACACTGCAGCCCAAATCTCCTGATGATAGCCCCCAGCGGCTTTATATAGATGTTAAATAGCATAAGGGAGAGGATGGAGCCCTGTGGCACCCCACAAGTGAGAGGCCAAGGGTCCAAAACCTCATCCTCCAATGCTACTCTTTGGTGCCTACCAGAGAGGAAGAAACGGAACCACTGCAATAAAGTGCCCCCCATGCCTAACCTCTCCAGGTGGTCCAGAAGGATACCGTGGTCAACGATATCAAAAGCTGCTGAGAGATCCAGGAGGACGAGGAATGTGCATTCACCCCTATCCAACGCTCTCCTCATATCATCCACCAAGGCGACCAAGGCTGTTTCAGTCCCATGTCCAGGTCTGAAGCCCAACTGAAATGGATCCAGATAATCTGCTTCCTCCAAATGCGCTTGCAACTTGCAACCAAAGTTCATCAATTACAAATGGACCTAGAGACCTTAGACACATTTGGCATTTTTGCCGTTTTATCTGGAAGATAATACATTTGATGACAACTCTGGATCCATTTAGCATTTTAGAGAAGGGAGATTTATGTACTGTCTCAGTGCCTGCTGGAGCAACAATTTAGGGATCTGGGCCAACATAAGAGATCATGTTTGTGTCTTATGTTTCCCTTGAGATCCCATGAGCCCAAAAACTGAAATGACATGAGCAGTTCTCCAAATCTTCTGTTGATCTCAACAGACATCTGAGATTTTAGCTGTAACATTTGCCTATTTAAATATAATTACTTGGTTTAATTGCTTAAATTGTTCAAATTCCATCATCATGACCACATGGGCAGCCATTGTGTTCACACATTCCCATTGTGTCTATTCCCACTGTGGTTCCTGATCATGTGATCCAAAGTAAGCCTTTCAGTTTCTTTCTCATTGCAAGCCTGGCCTATTGTTAGGTCTAGCAGCTATATTTAATGTCAAATAATTTCTTCATGGCTTACATATTAGCTACTTGTAGAGAACAGTGCTCAACGCTTGGGTGGACATCACCCAAGGCTAATGCTTCATGTGTTTCCTACATAGGGGTATTAATCCCTCAGTCCCCATTATTGAAGATGATGCACTTCAGCCATTCAGGTAAAACAAGAGCCCTTGTATGCTATCCAGAAACTTCTGAATGTTTGACAGCTCATAATATTTACTCTCATCATTCATGTTTTAAAATTGTTATCAGTCTACTCTTAAGAACAAAGAATAGGGCAGATTTCTTGCCTCAACTGATTAATTTGATTTTAGAAAACAGCAACATAACCTGCTGATAAAAATGAAAGTGCAACACTTGCTTTTTAATGATTCTAGAAAAGAAAAGAAAAAGAAAAGAATATGATTTCTGTTGACAGAGGTCAGTACTTAGAACAAGATGACCCAATGTTCAGTTCCTATCTTCTTTTCAAAAGCCAAGTTTCATTAATTCCAACAGAGAGAAACATCTTCTTTTAAAGTAAGACAATTATCACCTCTAAATTGTGGCCAGCATGCAGTGAAGGATCAATTTAATGTAGTCATTTGTTGTGATAGGGATTTTGTTTGAAGCAGGAAGATGCAGGATGCAGGATATATATATACTCTTAGAAGGAAATAATACTGATCACAGTAACAGCTCTTCATCACAAACCAAAATAGATGATTTAGGGATAAAAGCAGAGTCCTAAAAGAGTGAATTAAGAGAAAAAGCTTTAGGAAGCAAAGAGATTAAACAGATTATCCAATCACACAGATGTAATTATATCCAGGGCCGGCTCCAGGTTTCTGGGGGCCCTCGGGCCCTCAAATCACATTCCTCCTTCCTTGTGGCCTCACCTCTAACAAAGACAACAAATCTTTGCCAATATTGCAACCTCCTCTTGTAAAATAAAAATACACAATTATTATTTATTTTAATTGGTTTGGGTAAATTTACCTATTGTGTAGGCCTCCTAAGAATTTATTCTGATTTACCATGTTAATAACAGGCAGATTATATGAATAATATCAAAGCCTGGGATCTTCCACATTGTGTACTGAGAAATAATTCCTATTTTTTGCTGTTTCTGTTAATTTTTCTACTTTAATGTTTTCACAGGCAAAAAAGTGTGTGTAGGGGGGTTGAATCCATCCTCTTCTGTCATTTGCAAAGATCTTTGAAAAACCACTTCAAATAAACATTTCAATTCTCCACCAGGATTTTCCTCTCACATAGAAAGCTGCCATATACTGAGTCAGACCATTGGTCCATCTAGCCTAGTACTGTCTACAATGACTGGCAGCAGCTCTCCAGAGTTTCAGGCAGAAGCCTCTCCCAGAAGGTCTCTCAGGTTCAGTCCCTGATGGCACCTCTCCTGCCTGGAAGTACCATTAGGGACTGAACTTGAGGGACCTTCTGCATGCAAGGCAGATGCAGCAACGGCCCTTTCCCTGCACTCATAACTTACTCAGCTGTGCTGAGATATTAGAAGGCATTCTAGAATTAATCTTAGAACCCCTTATTGCCACATGGCACTGTTGTATCAGAGTACCAGGGCAAGCCAAGGTCAGAACAGTAGATGAAAGGCTGCCCTCTTAAACAAATACTATTTTTAAAAAGTTAAAATTCCATTTCTCAAAAAAAAGGCATTCACAATAATTAAGCTACAATTCACCTATATGTTAAGAAGTGCGTATAGTGTACAAAAATGACACTGAAGGATACTCCCACATCACAGGGCTTACATGCAGAGAAAAAACTTTCAGATAGTATAGATCCATTTAAAAGCAGATGCAACGCAATACTCCAGCATGCCTCAGTTCATCAGAAATCCTCATAAAAATGGCTAATAAGAGGAATCACCTTTGACATGTAGTGCAGAATAAACACATGGCACTGGTGGAGATTTAATGCTATTAGTACTACTAATATAGCACTTTGTATTGTTATGAGCATGGGGGTTGGAATGGATGATCCCTGTGAGTTCCCTTTCCAGCCCCTGATTTGGAATCCTATGCCTTGGAATGAGGAACTCACTCTGCTGGTCAGATGAGTCTCTCCTTTGTTAAACAAATAGAGTGGCCAGGTAAGATAATGGGCCTATCAGTTGCCCAGCAATGGTGACTGGGCCAGGAAGACCTTTTTGTCATTGAAACTCTTCAGGAGAGCATACCCTCCCCTTCCTGGAGCCCAGGAGAGGCTTGTAGTTTTGAGTTGTGTTCTAGACAATGGCTGGGCCTGCAGGCAGGCAGAGAGACGATCCCTCTGCACCATGGCTTTAGGATGGCTCCTGCAACCCAGATGGAAAAGTTGGATATTGGACTGCTGGTGCACCCCCTCCATCTTATGATCAGGTTGGAATGTGTGTAAATAAATAAACCATATTTCTTAAAGACACCGCAGTCTCCGCTGACCTTCTTCCCAAAGGAAATCAAACCCTGCAGGAGCGCAGGGACCCCTGAAATCTCACTGCTCGGAGATTGGGGAGGCGTGCAACACTGGTGTTAGAAGTGGGACTGAGTTTCCTAGAAGAAGCATTGGGAGCAAGGTGTGCCTGAGTCAAGATGGAAGAAAAAACAGCAATCCTGGAACAGCTAAGATTGACGTTCCAGCAGCAAAGGGAGGACCAGCAGCAAAGGCAAAGAGAGCGCCAGGAGGACCGGCAGCAAAGGCAACAGGAGCGGCAGGAGCACTGGCAACAAATGGGAGAGATATTTAAAAGCATATTTGGAGAAAAAAAGGAGACCCCGTGTGAGGAGGTGAGAGCCCTGCCTGATCAGCTGCTACAAGGGGTCGAGGGTGACCCAGGAGTCCAGCTGCAGAGCACCCAGACTGGGGTGGCTAAAGGGATCCAGAAAGTGGATGGGCAGCTGGAGGGTTTGGACTGTAAGGAGTTGCAGTCAGTAGTGGAGGAATAAGCTTTGATTGTCCAGGAGCCTGCCAGGGGGGAAGACAGCAGAAAGCTGGAAGTGAAGCCCCAAGAGCTGAAGGAGGACAGGCTGGAAAATGAAGAGGAAGATGCCTCGGAAGAAAGTGGAGTGGAGGCTGGAGAAGAGATGCTGCTGATAGATTTCTCTCCTCCATGTGCGCCTGCTGTTAAAGAAGTAGCACAGGAGGAGAAAAGGCCTTGGAGAAAGGTGAACTAGAGGCTGCAGAAGAGCAGCTGTCAATAGATTTCTTCGCCCCGTGTGTGCCAGCTGTGGAAGAAAAAGTGCAGGAGGAGAAGCCTGAGGTGGGAGTGCAAGTTAGGATTGCAAAGATACGTCATTTTTTCCCTGGCAATCTAACCATAAAAAAAGAGAATAAAATTTTTTCTGCTTTAGAAATTCAAGTAGCTCTTTTGATCTCTAAGAGAAGGTGCCATTATACTGCCATTGGTCTTCATTTGCTCCAGCTATGATGGGGAAAATCAATACTAATTTAACAGTATTACATTGCTTCCTGTCACAAGGTTTAATTTTTTGTGCAGAACTAAACTGAACATGCAAGTAATTTATTTGGTATTCTGGCAATGAAAGTATAACCACTCTACCCACAATGCATTCACTTGTCAGAGAGTTAAAAGACATGTCTAAGAGATAAAAGGTATATTTTTTCAAAATGTTTAATTTTTTTAATATTAGGTTATCTATGAAGTTGAAATGTCTACGACTAGCCATTTAAATGCTTTCCATTCACAAGGATGTTAAAGGGCAGTGGCTTCAATCCAGAGAACAACTGGGGGAGGGGTCTGCTTCCTCTTTCATATTGCAGGAAGGAATCTGTAAAAGGTTGTCTACCAAAGAGCCACTCCTGAGGATTAGGACACTCAGGAACTGAACGCAATGCAGGTTGCAACTAGGGGAGAAATTGGTGGAAAGTTTTTACTTGCGTGAGTGAAAACTTCTTCTGCTTGCATGCCAAGCCAATAATATTTTTAAGAACTATCTATAGTGTATGTTGAGCGTCATTACTAAAACAGCACTAAAATTGGCAGCATCTTATTTTCTTTTCACTATTAAGAAAAGACTAGCTTTACCTTCCATTTCCCGAAAATATAGACAAATATATATTTGTTACAAATTTGCTGAAAATGGGACAAGTACACATATAGAACAACACATACACACACACAGAGAATGGGAAGACAAGCAACTGTTCCTCAGTTTGGGCACAGGGAGATTATGAACATAAAACTGTTTGTGGGATGCAGGTTCTAACTTTAAATCTAGTGTGAAAGAGGTACTCTGAAAAAAAGGATGAAATTTCCATTTGGGCTTGCAGCAGTGCAGGGTTCTTTACATACAGGCTTGCAGCCCAACAACATTCCTAGAATGCCGATGTGCCAACACATTCTATATCTGGGATTAGGAAATCTGTGGCCTTCCAGATGTTTTTGGGCTCCCAAATTCAATCATCCCCAGCCAGCATAGCCCATAGTCAAAGATTATTGGAGGTGTGGTCCAACAACATACGGAGGGCCACATGTTCTCGATCACTGATCTATATAGAAGTTTATGTGTCAATAGTTTTTGACACAATATAGACAACAACAAAAACCATAAATTAGAATACACAAAATATTGGAGATACAGCTAACTTTATTAGCTTGGATCCAATGCAGCATTTCCATTTCCCCAAATGATTACTAATTCCTCTTTCCTTCCCCCCATGAAAGGCAGTCTCTGACCTCAGGACTGCTATTTTTAAAGCACAAGAAGCTGCAGATGTAAGGAAGATTCAGAAAATTTCCATTATGCAAGCAGAATACCATTCATGTTCTTAGGATCCATTGCATTATGTGCAACTCAAATAATCTTTCAACTAACTGGAAAGATGCCATTTAAAAATTGTGGAATATTTTCAAGATGATTAAATTAAATAATTATTTAAATAGAGAAGGGCAACAATGAAGTGACCAAAACTGAATTTGTTTAGTTTTTGAATGGAAAAAATATACAGCCATTTTCATGGTTTTCTTTATTATTATGATATCTTTTCTCAGTATATTACTTTTAACCTGAATGTGTAAATGACAAGATGCTGACTATAATAATAATTACTGCAAACTCCAACATTATGCATTGGCAATTGCTATCACGCTGGGTGTAAAGCATTTGGAGCTGACTCTCCACAGCTTTTCAGATCGTTACTGTTTCTCGTCTTACTCAAACATGTTCCCAGAACTGTAAGTCTTGATAAGTACCTGCATATTAACAGTCATCATTTCAAGACATTGCAAAATCATCATCCACAAAAAAGAGGGAAAACCACCTTCAATTTCCAGAATATCTTCCCCCACTCAAACACACAAGGTACAGTAAAGGGTGTTGTGTAAAAGGTCACTGGAGCACCATTAAATAAATTCCAGAAGGAGCAAGTAGATGTTCCAGTAACCAAATCCTATTAGTACAGATATGATGACGGATTGAACAATTTGTGCCAACAAAGATAAATTATGCAAAAACATCTATTTAAGGAGAATTGGCTGTTATTCTCCACCCCCGATATTTATTTAGGGCACTTCCAGACAGTGTTCCTAGCAATGACAACAGCAAACTCAGAAGCAAAACAGGAAACATCTCAGAAGAGATACTGCATGTATACTACATACATACTACAAATGATCCTGTTAATATGCTGAGACTAAAAGCCATTTATTGAGAGCAAGATATAGAGGTTTAAAGAAATTACACCTGAGAAAGAGCAAGTGGATTTCACTTACACTTATTTGTGCTCTCTGTTGAACTGAGGCAGAAGGAGCAAACTTGAGAGTTCCATGGTGGGAAAGGCAAGGTAAAATTGGTTCAGGAGGAAGAGAGAGAGGATCAGGTAAGGGAGAGAAGGGGGACAATAATAATTGTGGGGACTGAGGTTGGCCAGGAATGCTAAAATAAGTCCTTGAAGGATGTCCCTGAACTGTCCTAGTCTGATCCTAACAACAGGAGACCCCAGTCTGATCCTAGTAGCAGGAGGGCAGAGATGAGCCCCTCAAAAGGTTATGGGCTAAGTGTCCAGTGTCAGGAGTCATCAGAATACCATGATTTGAAGAAGGATTTAGAAATATGTTTTCAAACTGCTGGAGAAGGAGAGCCTTAAAGACCTGTTGAAACAATTGAGAGGCCATGAAAAATCTGAAGGGGAAAGAATTGACTCTTATGTCACTGTTTAGCACACACTGACTACAACTTGCAATTTTGGAGATTTGACAGATTCTTTGAATAGGGACATGATAGTCCCTAATTGCCTGGAACCACCCCGTGACAGTAGCTCCTTGGGGAAAGTAATCTCACACTATACAGATGTCTAGATATGGGGCATGCAACAGAAGCCTTGCAAGAAAGACTGAAAGCCCTAGGGGCTACTTCTTCTGTATATATGAATGGAAACAATATCTGAAGAAAGCAATAACCTAATTCTCTGTACCCAGTGGGAGATGCATTTACTGCAGGAGACAGCATCAGAGTGTAAAGGGGAATTGTCCGGCACTAGGGCAGTGCTGAAAGGAATGTGGCAAACTGAATCACTTCAGCAGTATGTACAAAAGCAAAAGGCAGCTTATTAGAGACTGTTAGACTTGTACAGAAGGAAGACAGAGCATCAGACTGCAATGAAGCATCATGGCCCTTTCCCTCAACCCACAAAAATAGAGGTGTGGGCTGTTCGTTCACAAAAGAAAAGAATCTTCACACAATCTACAGCCTATGCAACTATGGTAGTAGAACAATCGTTTGTGCATTTTCAGCTAGATAATGGGGCCTCTTGCACTGAGATTCCACAAAGTGAATTGGGTCCTACACACCTATTGAATAGAGCAGACACGCATTAGTTATATTTAACAGGGAAATGCAAAATTATAATTAGCTGCAGAAATAGAACATTCATGATCCACCAGAAACAGCCTCAGGGGCATCTAGTAGGCCAAGATACAACATCAGGGAATGAAGAAAAAGAGACTTACCTGGAAGTTAAATCAATAAAGAAGGAAGAGGCTCACCAGAGGAAGGGAGATCACACACAGAAAGTAAGAGGAATACTCTCAGTATAGTCACCTTTTGAGAAGACCAGAGCACCTCAAAGACTATGGGTGCTTTCACACTGCACTTTATCCTGTTATTCTGGCAATTTCTTACCTGGTAATTTGTGCATTATATTTGATCTTTCACACGACGCACAAGCTAGCTCTGGAGTTCTAGTGGAATGTAGTGCAAGTTTAGCGCAAATTTCCATGATAAATGATACCAGAAATAATCTGTTAGCTAGGCTGGGAACCCGGAAGAAAGCTGGAGTTTTTCGCTTAGCTGCAGCTACTCACATGGCAGGCATTCCAGAATGCAGTGCGTTCCCGCCCTTTAGTCCAGCAGGGTTGTTGTTGTTGTTGTTTTTTGCCTGATGAACATTGTACTGGTATTCCGGCATTGGCACAGATAGCAGCAGCATTTCCCACACACACACCCATCTTGATACAACTAAAACAATTTAAAAAGTCAGATCCTAAAGGGAGAGGGCTTGCATGGCAATGGGATGATATCTTAAACCTCCTACACATTGGGGAACAGTGCGCATGGGTGAGGGACGAAAGCAAGCAGTGTGAAAGACCGTTGCATGAAATGCCGGTATATCGGCTGAAAAAGCTGCTGTTCCTTAACGCAACAGGATTTTAGAAGTCAGAACAGAAGCGCTACCTTTTTAACCCGTTAAACTAACGCAATCAGCCCCATGTGTGAAAGCAGCCTGTGTAGCCTAACAATTTTGAAGTCCCCAACTGGGAGGGTTTTTTTTTTTTTAGTAAATGCTATTAATAGTGTTGGTAAATAACGAAATATTTTAATGATTAATGGAACTGAAATTAAGGAGAGTACATTACCTGGGAGGAAGCTGTTTCCATGCAAAAAATTCCAAGTCTCCCTTTGGGGACAGCTTTTATTTTTCAATGAAGCTGTGTTGTAGGGTTAGCTTGTGCTACATCTTTCTATTTATAAATTACACAAACAGCAAGATGTACATTGCTTATCCCAGCTCTGTGGGACAATTAATTATGGCAACCTTTACTAAACTGGTTGTGGGTGATGGGAAGTGTAGTCTAAACTTGGCTAAACTAGGGGAACAGCTAAGGCTCAGTAGCAGAGCACTTGTTTTGCATGCAGAAGATCTCTGGTTCAATCCCTGGCAGGTCTAGGTAGGGCTGGGAATGTTTCGTGTCCTAAATCCTTGAGAGCTGCTGCCAGTCAGTGTAGACAGTGCTGGTCTAGATGGACGAACGGTCTGACAAGTTTGGTCAGGAGTCCATAAGTGGGTCATCTAGGCACCATCAGTGTGCTTTGAGATATTAGGAATATAAGCAACTGGAGATATTTTATAGGTATGAATGGAGAAGAAAATTTCTTCAAGGTGAGGATGTGATGTTGACAAACATGTCCTGCAAAATGATATATTTGGATTGACTGGTGTATATATGTAATCTACAGATATGCATAGGAATTTTTAAAAAAATCAGAGAACTTTTAATTACTCTCTGATGGACATAACAGGACTATTACACAAAATATTGTTCCTCAAGCATTCTGAATTAGTTTTTTAAAAAAAACACCCTTGGATGCCATATGTATCCATGGTGTAGGAGGAGTAAGCCTAGCATCACCACACCTGACAAACAGAAAGAAGTACTTTCCCCTATTGTTTCAAAAACTCATAAATATGTGTTCTTTAGCTAGTACCTCCACCCCAAATCAGTTTGGACCTTTTCAAAATATCATCTGTGGAAGCAGAAATGACAACACAGTATGCATGCATCTGATCTCACTCTCTGCTATACCTAAAACAGGTATTAACCCTAATGATATATATTTATAGAAACACAAACATTTATGCAGTACTTTAAAGAAAGGAGAACACTATTTATAAAACGCTTATTAGGGAGATGGCAACTATATGATTTTATAACTGTTGGGAACATCCTATTCCAACTCAGAATGCTGTCCTCAGCAGCACTGAACAAATTCATGCCATACTTAAAAGGTTGGGAGGACCTCTGCTTATTTTATGACTTTATACACCTGCAGTACCCACAAAACTGTACTCCCTACAGGGCACATTGTTCACATGCAGAAGGTTTTAGATTCAATCTTTGGCATTTCCACACACACACACAAAATCAGGCAAAGAGTCTGTGAAGGAACTCAACCCAATATCCTGGAGAGTCGCAAAGAGCACTTAGCTAGATGGACGAGTGGTATGAATCAATATAAAGCAACTTCATGTGTTTGTAAGGCTACAGTGTGATCTCTCAGATCAAGCCTGGTTACACGACTTTACATTTAACAAACAGCTAAAAAACATAACCCTAACTCATATTGCTTCTAATAGATCTAAAAGCACAAACACTAAGCATGATCTCCATTTTACAGATTAGGGGAATTAGGGCAGAAGAGAGATTAAGGAATTTACCCAAGGTCATACATAAACAATCCATGGGGACTGTGCCAGTGAAGCAGTATATCGGGATCAGATTGCCAGTGCCAGCTTCAGAAATGTACATTTTTAAAAATTCCTGCAACCTTTACAAAAATTATATACTTTGCAGGGGATGTGACATCATGGCCACAAAGGTAAGACAGTCAGGGGTACCACTCACGGGGATGCTAGTCCTTAATGCTGTCCTGCCATCTGATTGCCTTGCAGACACACCACCATAACTTTTTTGCATCCCAGGGGAAAATGTTTGCTGGGTGAGTGTTCCTTAGTTGGTGGCAGGGCAGGGTGTGGGAGGTGGTTAAATGAGAGAGAATATGCTTGCTGGCTGAGGGGGGGTTGCACTTGGTTTGACATGCAAAGATCTGAGTAGTGGCCTCTGCCTCCCTCCCCACCTCCCTTACCAGCAGAGAGACCACCGTTGCTATCATGGATAAAAAGAGTTATTCTACTACCTCTGTATGTGTGTGTTTATTTTTAATGCGTTTCAGGCTACTTAGATGTGCAGCAGCCAAGGCCAGCACCTTGTAGGCATTCTTTAAAAAAGTAACCGAAATGTAACTGTAGTGATTACTTTTGAACAAAAGTAAAGTAATCAGTTACTTTCAGAGCAATTGTAATTGTAACAGTAATTACTACTTTTTGGGGCCATGTAACTGTAACTAATTTATTACTTTTTAAAAGTAATCTTCCAAGCTCTGGTAACAGGCTCTGCTACTCCCAGTCTCTTCCCCAGCAATTCCTGTGAAAAGGGCCCAGAGCAAGCTACCTCTTATTTGCTGCTCTGTTTTCAGTGCATTCCTGCCCCAATTCTAGGATCCCAATAAAATTCCTGTCATGTAGTGTGGGTGGCTCTCAAAGGATGACCTCATGGAGTTGTAGGCCTATATTCTTTATTATGTTCAGCACACACACAAAATGGCTCCTGCTACAATCTGTCCTCCTTGAGCTCCAACACTCCCTCCTCAGCTATTACAGGCTTTTCTTTTAATATTTTTTTGTTTTGTAGCAGTACCTGTCTTTCCGTAAACCTTCTTTATTTGACAATATCTATTATTTTTATCTTTAAAAATAATAAATGAAAGTTATAAATGAAAAAGATATCCAACTGACCTCTTACAGCTTACAGCTTTATTTTATCACTATATAGTGCTTATAGTTTTTCTAGTATTTGAAGTGCTAACTGCTTAGTAGCCTCAAAGTAAAGCTGCTTTCCACTGACTTTTACCCAGCACAAATTACATCAAAGTGGAACTTGAAAAGGAAACATACTTGAAAGCTAATACAATATCATTTTTGTAGTTAGTACCCAAACAACCTGTAGAAACTTGAAAAAAAGGTTACAATTGTTTTTTGCCACCCTAGCTCACAGCAGACATTACATTCAAAAAATATAGTCACTGTGCTCAACTAGACACCCTTCTCAGCTCAGCCAGGTGCCCCCCCTCAGCTTAGTGCCCACCCCAAGATCAACCATGGCAGGGATGGAGAATCTGTGGCCTTCTAGATATTGCTGGACTGCAACTCCCATCATCCCTGACCATTGGCCATGCTGGCTGGGACTGATGATAGTTAGAGTTCGACAACATCTGGATGACCTGCTATAGAGTGTTTCCTTAGTTCATGGGGGGATGGGAAGAATACACCATTCAGAACTCATTCTTCCTCTGCTGTGAACTGGCACGTAACATTGTCTTGTTCTAAATTCTAAGGAATGAAATGCTGCAAAAAAATGTCTAGCTATTGCAACTCAGCGTAGAACATTCAATTCATGTTTCAGATGCAAAGAAATATATCCAGAATATAAAGTGCAAAACCAGCAGATGACCAGCATGAAATATGACACTCTTCATTGCCAGTCTATTTGATTCTTAAGCACTAGGAGTGGGAGGAGAAATAAGAATTCTCTGATCTCCTCCATGAAGTTATGTGAACAGCAGAGCAGGATAAAGGTTGCCACGTGCGCTATATAATTCAGATCAGGTAAGGTACTCCTACAGGGATTCTAGGATCTTTCAATGTAACATAATGAAAGTCTCTATTAAAATTCTTTCAGACAATAAATTGCGTTGACTGGTATTGTATCATCATAAGCCTTCATTTTTACTGTATTCTCCATGGCTTAGTGAAAATGTGAAGTATTCAGAGCAGACAGAGTGAAACTAGCTGTGGGTATACATGTGTTTCTTCTCATGCCTCCTCCCTTTTATCTAAATTCCCATGTTCCACTCTACCCAGGTTTGGCATCACCTTTGGTTATTGCTAACCCTCATTAAAATGAACTCAGTGATACTCCCAAGTGCTTTTTCAGAACTGCGTTAAATCAAATGTGTTAGTCACACACAGTAATGAGCCAGATGGTATGGAATTTAATCAGAACTGAATGACAGCCATACTAAGCTTTCCTTAGGAATAACAAAAATATGCTTCAAGATATAAAAATTTCTGTTTGGAGATGTTAGTTTGAACTGAGGATATTGCTTGGCTGCATATCATCTGAAATGCTTTCAAAACAATTACAGTAACACCTCAGTTAACAAAGTATATGTGTTCCTGGACATTAATTCTTTAACAGAAACTTTGCTATCAGACGTAGGAATAACATGGAAAGAATAGGGATAGGTTCCTATGCCTGATCACAGATGGTGGGGACAGCTTCAAAAGGGGCTTTAAAGAGTCCCTACCTGGCACCCACCCACTCCCCCTCTTTCTCCTCCTCTGAATTGTATTGGATCCTTCCCTCCCCAGCCCTGGGAGAAAGCAAGAGATCTCTTTAATGCAAAGCAAACACACAGGCTTGTCAGTTTCACCCTAGCAAAGGGAAGGCACAGGACTATCAATTTATTGATAGCAAAGCAAAGACACAGGCTGGTAAGTCAAGTCCCAAGCCTTGGCATGGGGCGCTAATTATGGCGTGGAGTGCGCCCCAGGCAGCGATGAGAAGGAGGAGTTAGTATCCTCCCATCCATGGCCCGGCTCTCGCAAGATCACCTACAATCCTGGGCAGTCTCACGAGAGCAGCCAAAGGGCAGAGCTAGGCCCGGGCCTTTAAACGCCCCAGTCTGCTGAGAGCCGGCCTCTTTCTTCATGCGCCAGCTTTCCCACCCACCCTCCCTCGTTCTTGGGGCATCACTGAGCAGTGTTTAACTGGGTCGCTGGTTGACAGGGCCAGATAGGAGTTTTTCCTCTCAATGAATCTGGCCCCATTGTTGAGCAGGGTTTTCTGCCTATTCTTCAGTGGTTCACTGTGCAATTGTTAGGCATTCATTCACCTCTGTCACAACTTTAGGCGGAAATGGCATTGGGCAGGATCAATCAAAAGGGAGACTCCCCTAAGGAGTCCAGTGGGTTGTACGATGGCCACGCCCCCACCCCAGGAGGGGCGCCGTATCATCCAGCTCACAACACCTCCCATTGGTTGGTCAGCAGGACCACAGGTGCCTTGGGTTCACGCCCCACTTGGGTCTAAAGCGGGCCAACTCCCAAGGGTAGTTCCCAACTACTTGTTGGTTGACTCAGCATTCCTCCAGCATGGGCTGCCAGAATGAAGCAGATCCTGGCCCTACTGCCATGTCAACCCCGCTTTACTTGCTCTAATCAATAAAGTTGTGGCCCTACTTCACCCAAAAACCTGTGTCTGGCTGTGTTATTCCCATTGCTAAAGGGGGTGCAACATGCTCCTACCACACAAGTTTCACCTTAAAGCAAAGGCACAGGGTTGAAAGTTTAGCCATAGCAAAGCAAAGCTGGTTAGTTTCACCTTAAATAAACTTTTATTAAAGGAGCTTTGTTCCTGGAGGATTCGTTAACTGAGGAATTATGGTATTAAAATATTGTGCATTGTAGTTATACATTTAAATGAGAAAACTTCATTTAAAAGTAATTTATTTTATAGATACAATAGAAACAGAACAACAATTTTCTTTAAACTACTGGGTTATAAAGTTTAGCTTCTTAATACCTATATTTTTATGTTATTTCTATTATAGTGAATTAAAGACCTTAAGATGCACAGCACCCCAGAGTGAGGCAACAGTATCAGCTGAATAATCCATTAGTCACAGTTGGACTCATTAAGGAGTCACACATCAGAAGAAGCTGGCCCAGGCATTCCTGCCAGAAACATTCTAAGAACAGTACTAGTTCTGCTTACTTAGAGACACAAGGCTAAAATACAGAAATGAAACATTCTGTATACTGACCTTCAGAGTGACACAATCTTCTAAACGCCATTGATTACTTCTGCTCCACACATACAACATGAGTTCATTAAACACATACCTATTTTTCTTCCTGGGAAAATGTCAAATGCTGAAAAAGAATGACCCAAAATTTATACCAAATGTTCCACTTCCGTAGTGACAAGAAGAGGTCTGAAGGCACATGACACTTTCTTAGGGATGAAATTAAACAGCTCTAGCCTTGAACACTACCTGGATGAGAGACTGGGAAGCATATATAATCACTCTTTGAAGGAAGAACACAGTAGAAGTGGAATAGACATATATTCTGCACAGCACAAGGCCATAATATGCTTACAGCAACAATGAGCAGATTACAGGCATGCAAACAGGGCACCAGGATGGAGAATGCTGAATTATAAAGTTATTAATATTGGAGAAAGGTTTACACCAGGGATGTTATGGAAAAACTACAATTCAGTAAGGAGTTGGGGTGTTTGTTTTAAGTGACTAATTTCCCTTTATATTCCAAAGCAATGTTTTCTTGTCAGCAAGAGACAGAAAATAAAGCCCCTGAATAGTTCTTTCATTCCTTTCATTTTGAAAAATTTAGCATCTCCCTCAATTCTTCTTGTCATCTACAGGACAGATTAGTCACAATAAAAAAAATCATTTTGCATGAGTAATAGACATTCAGTGAAATCTCTGTGTGGCCTTTAATGCTGTTGCACACTTCTGCACATATTCCCGTAGGTGGATTTTTGCTTTGGTTGACTACAATAAATCTGTCTGTTTTCTAGTTGGAGTAGCATGTTACCATACTAGCCTCTACTGATAAAGGTTCAGATGTGAAAATTGGCTCACAAATGATGTACATCAACACTTGTAAGCTTTTTCATAATGAACATTCTCCACATCATGAGAGCATTACACACAACTCTCACCATTCTCTGCTCTGGAAAGCACAGCTGGGCAAGATAGGCAGACAGAATTAAGGCACACTGTTGTAAGAAATACGGTACAGCACATAAAAACCTTAACCACACTGTGCCTTGTGCAACCAGCCTTGTCACTTCCATAAGAATTTAAGAAGACCTCCATTGTATTATTATGCAACATTCAAAACTGAGCTTAAAACTAGCTGGTCTATATTTGCACTAGCAGGTAAGCAGAGATAGGCCTTTTGTTTAATGTATTAACATTTCACAGAAAGTGGTCTTGTTCTCATCCAATGTTAAACTTTGCTTTAGCATTAGATGAACAAACCATGGGTTCATGCACTTCCCTCCTCCCCAGAACAATCATTAATAGCAAATCAGAAACTTTTCCTTCCATTTTCAATTAACTGTGGTTAACTATGGTATAGAGCTGGGATGGGAAATCTGTGGCCCTCCACATGCTTACTACAACTCTCATCATCCCTGATAATTAGCCAGGCTTCTGTTGCTGATGGGAGCTAGAGATCAACAAAGTTCACTGTTGGGGTGGGGTGGGGAAAGAGGCATTTCATCCCTGGTTTAAGGAAACAAGCCAACTTAAAATCATGGTTTTTGATCCTGGTTTATTTCCTAAACTATACTTGAGATTAACCACACAGTTTGTCTGGATTTGTACATAATAATTGAAAATGGACACAAAAACATTAATGTGGAATTGGGGAGGGGCACACACAAGCCTGAGACTCATTCACATATCACTAAAATCAGTTCAGTGTCAGACATGCTCCTCTTCCAATTAAAGGGGCTTGCACAGAAGTAGGATTTGCCAGACTAAATAATTTCAGATAATTTCTTTATCCATCTCTGCTTTAAAACATCTAGGGAAGCTAATACTGCAGTTTGCCAGACAGTTTGTTCCTTAGCACACAGAACTAGTTAGGAAATATGTCCTTATTTTTAGTGCTGCTTGTATCTTTTACATTGCTTCATGTCTTAATATCAACAGCAGATATCACTTATACTTCTTATTCAACTTCATAATCACATTGCTTTAACATTTCCTTCAACATGTCTTGAATTCTGAGCACTTTATATCTCTCAATTTTTTTTCAGAATTAACAATAACATATTCCCAAAGAAGTAAGAACATCTGTATTATTTTCAAAGTACTAGATTCAGTGCTTGTGTTTGTGCTCATGTTACATTATCCTCTTACAACAGCAAGTCATTGAAGGCCTGTGATCAATTTGTGCTTTGTTAAAATGTCTTATCTCCCTCTGAATAGCATTCCCACTTTACAATTTTTTTAAAAAAATTATATCCTACTTTATCTTGTCAAAAGGTAACCCAAGGGGACTAACACTATACAATCACTAGAACAATGAGATACAAATCAATGGGGGGGGGCGCACTTCGCACACCAATCTCTGTTCAAGAGTGCTGATGAGAATGGATGAAGGAGATGTAGAAATCTTGCTCTGAGTCATGATCTCTCTCTCTCTCTTCAGCAAGTCTCCCTCCCTTGTTTACCTGCATGGTATCTTGTCCTGGCAGCCCTAGTTGCAGGTGTGGAGTTGAGATTCCTAGTAGATGATTGTGCCTGGACTCCTGAGACAAGTTACCTACAAATTTTTGCAGTGTTTTAAAAACCAGGCAACTATATGCTTGCGTATTTGTTTTCCTACAGACATACACAGAAATAATTTTAACTAAGTACTCATTGAGATATAAAGCATTATTTTTATTCTGTTGAATTTAGATTGCTGTTTATTGTGAATAGGCTGTTTCCTTTTCTATTTTATGAAAAATGCTATCATCTACGAAGAGACATATATACCTCTATGATCTAAAAGCCTTTCTTCATATAAATATAGAACTACCATAACACATTTCCATTGAGCCATTTACAGCCCCAAGAGAGAGAAAGTGTTGATAGACTTTAGTAAGGCTCTCAATAACAAATCCAGCAAAGATTGTGCAGAGTACAATTTAAACATTCTAGTTATGCCAACAGAATAGGAGTGGTCCCCAAGGCAGTTACTAGGATTTAAAAAAACAAATTGTAATAATTTTTTAAAGCAGTCATAGAATAAAGTTGCAGGGTTTCCCAACTTTTTTGGACCCATTGGCAGATTTGAAATTTTGAGAAGGTGTTGTGGACACCATTCCCTTGACTTGCTTCACACTAGGGATGGGGTTCACTCTTTGGTTCTGGTCTGTGTTTTGGTTATCGCAACTGGCTTGTGGTGCCAATCTGCAACATCCCCCCCCCGACTTGTTTTTGCTATTTCTGATCCGCTTGTAATAGCTAACGAAATTGCTAATGCTGTTGGTGATCTTTCTACCTATGGTCTCTTGGGTTTTCTATTTAAATTTCAAATTAGGCAGATCATCACCTGTCAATTCTGCCTTTTGTCTCAGGTTACTGAAGTGTGGACCAAAGATGTTACTGGGGATTATTATTGCCTCATTGAGACAGAACTTCAAAGGAATACACATTGCAGCAATTCAGAGCAAAGCTGTTTACATCAATAACGATGTCAAATTAGACACAAATTTGTTTTTTTTAAAAGCCAGTGTCACTGACAGTAGCAAGCATTAGTCAAACCTGATCTGAAGACAGGATTTATGCATTCTGACAGAATTTGGTAACAAATCCAAAAATGCCAAAATTAGCCCCCATCTCTGCTTCACACACACACCCTGGTCACTTCTGCCCCAGGCAGCGAGAAACTGTGTGACAATATTTTATTTCCTATGTGGTGTGGCTAAAATTCAGATCCATTAGGATTAAAACTGATCCTCTTGAATGTGCATATTTTTCACAGAAGCTTCAAAACAACACTATCAAATTAAAGCTTACTTTGGTAGAGTACACAGTAAAAACCACAGATCCAGTGCTGACCAGCACCATTGTTTTAAAGCATGGATCCTTATGGATCTTCATGATTTTTTACATAGGATGACAATAAAACTACCAACAAATCACAGATCATATCCATGGACAAAGAGATGGCCTATGATGGTGGTTTTTCGGTGATCTCTTGTAAACAAAATTGAGGATCCATATGGATCTGTGCCTCAGATCCATGTTTTTGCATCACGGTAGTGCTGGATAAGGACAAGATCCATGATTCCTATGTTTCAGTCAATGGAGACAGATGCAACCTGTACCTTGATGGTAGTTGGGGGGGCACCTTCTTTGTCTTTTCTGACTCCTGTAGCCTCCCACTTGTCTCATTTCTCTGTTTTCCTTCTTCCAGTCCCCCAATTAACTCCCCTTTCCATCCTACCCTCCCAGTTGCTTCCTGTTCAACAGCTCTGTATCTATTCGAGGCTTGAAAAACACATAAAGAAGTGAGAGAAAGCAATACTCCTCCAGCTTCCACTTTCAACTTTAGTTACTTTTCAAGGGGTAAATGGGAAAGGTACCACCCTAGTTATCATTTGACAAAGGGGGCAGTAAGCAAGGGATGAGATGGGATGCTCAGAGACTTCACAGGCACCAGGGGAAGTCGTTGATGGTGCCATTTTGCCATGTTGACAACAGGAAAAAAGAATTATCTAACAGTACATACTCTAGAAACACTTGACTGATCTTGATTATCTCAGAAGCCTGGCTCTACTATTAGGCCTGAAAGAATGCCTGCCCCTGTAGAGAACTGCACAATCACTTCAATCAGGAGTTCCCAAACTGTGGCCTATGGAACACCAGTGGTCTGCGAGCTTCATTCAGGTGGTCCAAGGAATGTCTGCATTAAATGCTCATATTTATTTTTAATTGTATTTTTGTTCCTTCTTTTATTTCTTATGTATTCTATGTAATGTGAAATGTAATACAATAAAATACAGTACAATAAAAGCAATAAAAATACAATTACAAATCATATAGCATCTAGCACAGTGCATTATAATTCCTATAAGGGACAGAAAAATCATTAAGTGGTCTGCGAAGACCATCAGCAATTTTCAAGTGGTCCATGGGGAAAAACATTTGAAAGCAACTGACTTACAGCATCTGGGGAAATTTATTTATTTATTTGTTTGTTTGTTTGTTTATTTATTGCATGCATATACCGCCCCATAGCAGAAGCTCTCTAGACGGTTTACAACAATTAAAAACATTAAAAACAAATATACTAATTTTAAAAAACAAAATTTTAAAAAGCAATTTAAAAACACATGCTAAAATGCCTGGGAGAAGAGGAAAGTCTTGACCTGGTGCTGAAAAGATAACAGTGTTGGCGCCAGGTGCACCTCGTCAGGGAGATCATTCCATAATTTGGGGGCCACCACTGAGAAGGCCCTCTCCCTTGTTACCAGACTCCCAGCTTCCCTCCGAGTAGGCACCTGGAAGAGGGCCTTTGATGTTGAGCATAGCGTACAGGTGGGTTTGTGTCGGGAGAGGCGTTCCATCAGGTATTGTGGTCCCAAGCCTTGTAAGGCTTTATAGGTTAAAACCAGCACCTTGAATGGAGCTTGAAAACATACAGGCAGCCAATGCAAGCGGGCCAGACTCGGTTTTATAAGTTCAAACCATCTGGTCCCTGTTACAAATCTGGCCGCTGCATTTTGCAGTAATCTAACTTGGAGGTTACCAGAGCATGGACAACTGAAGCCAGGTTATCCCTGTCCAGATAGGGGTATAAGTCTATGTTTCATTTGTTTTATATATATATATATATATAAAAGACATGTGATCTTCCTAAGAACTCTTTCACTCTTCCACATTCTTAGAGTTGTTACCGCGCTCTCCAGTACCTGGTTTGAAATGCAGATATGTTACGAACAAAGATGAACAAGTTCAAATTAGTATATAGCATCTGATGAAAAAATGTTTTGGCCTGCAATAACTTTTTAATTTGTAAGATTGTTTTAATTTTATGTTATGGTTGCATTTATGTTTGCATTGTTGGAAGCTACTCTTGAGTGTACTTGCAGGAGTGGGATATAAATAACAAAGTATTGTTAATAATGCTCCTGTAAGAATAAATGCATTTGTCTTGAAGATGTTATGGGTCACTTCATGCTGCAACATACTTATCTATCTTTCAAAATAGGTATACATAACACAAACCTCTCTAGTAACAAAATGAAATGAGAATGGAAATATGTATGTATCTTCCACATACACACATATAACAATATGAAACAAAGCAGGGGGAAACATTTGGTTTATATATTGTTTGTATTCTGAAACTGAAACACAGGAAAATAATGTTCTATAAGATGATTAATTAGTATAGCTAATATCATCTAATTCACTTTAGAATATGGCATAACATGTACATTGTTTTTTAAAAAAGCATGTATAACCACCTGCACTGGCCTCAGAATAAAATGACAGCCAGAATTGACATTATTTATATTCTACTTGTGGTGTTGCACCCTGCACTATATCATCTGAAACCGGCATTTTCTGTTGTTGCCCCTGTTCTGTGGAATGTCCTTCCCTCTGCCATATGTGAAGCAGCAAGCATCAGCTACTTCAGACATCTTTTAAAGACATATTTTATCCCAGGCTTTCCCTGACTCAAAAGATTTGACCCCAACTTATGTGTATGAATCCTCTGAATCTTTTTTAGTTGCTTTTAATATTGTTTTATTGGTTTTATTTTTATTATTGTGTTTTTGTTTTAATTGATATTGTTTTATATTGTACATAGTATACACCACTTAGTATTTTAAAAATATTAAATGGTTTAGAAACAATGTTAAATAATAAATAAATAAATAAGGCAGAGTGAGGCAGTCACTTCAGGCAGCTGATTTTGAGTATCAAGAAAGGATAGCCAGTTGTTAGTATTTAATTTATTATTGCATTATTGCCAAGGATAGGGAAAGAGAGTTGTGGAATTTTCTGCCTCAGTTGCCAAAACAAGTTGATCAGTGTTTAGTACTATATGCACATTGTTGTATATGTGTGTGTAAGGAGAATATCATTTGGTCTTCCACCTCTTGGACCAGTTTTGTCTTCATATTATGTAGTTGCTTCGTTAGATTGTTTCTTAAAACATTTTGATCAAAAATGAGTAGTCTAAATCACTTCTACTTTTCATATCCCCAGCTTTTTGCTATTTAATGTTCACCGCCCAGAGAGCTGTTGCTAGTCGGGCGGTATATAAGCTTAATAAAATAAATAATAAAATAAATAATTTATAGGCACTCTTAGAAACATGGCCATGATGTTTAGCTCTTTATCAGGTACAGTCTGTCACAATTAGGGTTGCCAGGTCAGAAGCATCCCAAACCTTGAGATTGCAGGGGCAGGCCCCTACTGATATCACAGGGGCAGGCCTTAATGATGTCACAGGGCGGGGCCTAGTGATGTCATTAAGCATCAACCACAGGCTCAAACAAAAACATTTATCTGATTGGAAATTAAGACAGAAATCTTAGCTAAAAGATGGAGCCTGGGTAGGGAACATTTAATCTCAATCGTCCCAGAGTGCAGGACACGGAATAATGGGCTCAAGTTGCAGGAAGCCAGATTTCAACTGGACATCAGGAAAAACTTCCTAACTGTTAGAGCCATACGACAATGGAATCAATTACCTAGAGAGGTAGTGGGCTCTCCGACACTGGAGGCATTCAAGAGGCAGCTGGACAGCCATCTGTCGGGAATGCTTTGATTTGGATTCCTGCATTGAGCAGGGGGTTGGACTTGATGGCCTTATAGGCCCCTTCCAACTCTACTATTCTATCATTCTATGATTCCATGAATCCAACCTACTCACTTCTGGCAAGAAGGGTTTAAGTGTCCTCAGGCCAGCCCAGTCACCAGAATGCCATTATAGGATGAAAGAAGCCTAGTATTGTGATGTTAGATGGGAGCACTCAGGAGTAAAGATGGATGCCCCTGAAGGCTGCAATTCTAAACATACTTACTAAGCCCCATAGAACTCAATAGGACTTACTTCTGAGCAGATATTGTTTGGATTGTGCTGTTGGTAAAGCTTGAGTAGGGATCATCTGCAAAGATATCCATATCTGAGCAGGGTTGGCAACCCCTTGCCTGGAATGCCCCTACCTTTTAACATGGGTGCTCCAAATTTCTTTACAGATTTGACGCTTCAGAAAGTGGTTTGAGAAATGACTAAGAGTAAGAAGATCCTCTATCCTTTTCTGTCTACCTTGTGGGCTGCTATAAACTCACTTGGACAGCCAACCCAATTCCAGTGAGTAATAATTGACAGAGAGCAAACACACATGGCTTGGTCTACCTTCACAGGCAGCATCTTGGGAACAACAATTGCAGCCACACTTTCCAGTATGTGAATTCTCTTTTACCACTATTGGGCAAGAAACAAACTGTCATGCAACAAAGAAGGTGCATCATCAGTGGATTTAAGGGGGTTGAGCTGAGTGCAGGGAACCACTGTTGTTGCTTTTATGGCTGTAAGGGAACAAGGTCAAAAGTAAATGAAATGCAAATAGAAAAGGAAAGGAAAAGACAGTGATGATTTCTTAAATGCAATACCATACCAACTACAACAAAATTCCTATGATAAAGGCAGAAAACTCAGCATCCCATAGCCAGTCAGGATTCCTAACCAAAAACCAAAACTAAAAAAATCCTGGCAGCCAGTCAGCCAAGGTCACAATAATTCCCATGCAGCACAATCTGACCCAGGGGATAAAGTTAGCACAGAATGCTGTGGCAAGATTGCTGTCAGCACCTCTGCTCTGAAATCTGCACTGGTTGCTGATTTGCTACCAGGCCAAGTTCTTGGTGTGCTTTCCATGTTGTGGATGCCACATAGTACTTGTTTTGCTCTTGTAAGAAATCAGTCATTTAGTATGGCAGCACCTACACTTTCGAACTCCCTGCCTACTGACGTTAGGCAGACACCTTCATTGTATTCTTTCCAGCACCTGCTAAAAAAATGTTTTGTTTAGGCAAGCCTACCCAGGCAGATAGAAGCTATTGTGGTTTTTATCTGTTTTTAACTCACTGTAGTATACTGAATGTTTTTAAATACCTGTCTTTAACTGTTTTTGCCAATAATTTTGTTTTAATTCATTCTGTAAACCACTCTGAGGTTTTTTACAATAAAGCAATATATAAATGTTGTAAATAAAATATGTAAATAAATTTTTGAGTCACAGTGGCCCTTGTGGCTCTTTCCATTTTTAGAAACAAAGAAATCTGCCTTATACTGACTCAGAATAGCATACCTAGGGCAAATCCACACCATTCATTTAAAGCACCTTCAACACACATTTGAAGCACATGAATTACACCACAGAATCATGGGAACTATAGTTTAATGGTGGTGGGAACTATAACTGTGAGGGGGAAACTACACTTCCCAGGATTCTTTAGGGGACGTCATGTGTTTTAAATGTGAGTTGGATATGCTTTAAATGTATTGTGTGGATCTACTTCATAAACTTTGCCTGCATGTAAATCATTTCAATTAATTTTTTAAAATGGGAATGTGCTATAAAGGTTACTGGGTGACCATGGGCTACTCACCATCTCTCAGTCTAATCTGCCCTCAGAGGGAAAACAACAACAGAGGGGAACTATGACCACTCCAAAGAAGAAGGGCACACTTAAAATGTAGAAGGAATAATAATGTACAACCCAGAATTCAGAATCATGCCACTTGAAGCTGTTTTGCAACTGTTTATACTTCTTGTTATGGTTATTGAATTTTAAAGGGATTTATTTCTTATTGTGAGCTGCCTTGGTTTCCAGTCGGCAACCCTACCTCACAGTGTTGTTGGGAAGACTCCATATACATGCACACACTGGAGATGTAAAAATTCATAGACCTCATATTTATTGTCAAAACCATTGGTCATTGCAGAACTTTTTTTAAAAAAAAAAATCAATATTAGTTTCCTGCATAATAAAAGCAGTGATACCTAAGTAAGCCCTGCCTAATTGCTTTAAAAATGGATTGGAAGGGGAGAGAAAGATTTGCAATACAAACACAATTCTTTGCCAAGTTCACTCAAAAGTCCCATTAATTTACAGCACAATCCTAACCATGTCTACTCAAAAGTAAGTCTTATTGAATTCAATGGGGTTTACTCCAGGTAAACAGGATTAGCATTATAGCTTTACTCCCAGAAAAGTGAGTATAGGATTAAAACTTCAAATTGGGAAGATTTTCAAAACACTGCACTCTTCAACAGCCTAGGAAAATTTAAACTTGTTTGTCTCCTGCAAGAAAGAAAGAAAGACTAAAAGCGATATACTTATGCAATTGATGAGATTTTCAGATAAGCAGGAAAAAACAAGTTTTCTGGCCTTGCAATGGAGTCTAGCTACTGCCTTGTCAATCACAATGCTGACTTCACTTATTAGCTGCAAACCTGAAAGGGTGGGGTTAGAACAGCCAGCTACAAGCTCATTTAACAGAAGTTGCGGGGGCTTGACGTTTTGGTGTATATTTTGTGCAGAGCCTGGAAAAGTTACTTTTTTAAACTACAATTCCCATCAGCCCCAGCCAGCATGGCCACTGGATTGGGCTGATGGGAGTTATAGTTCAAAAAAGTAACTTTTCCAAGCTCTGATTCTTGTGAACCAGACCACCTAGAAACTTAATTTTTTAAAAAATGAAAGCTGAGAGTCAGGAGATTAAGATGACTCGTGCGGGGACCCAGAAACGACCCCAAAAATCCAGAGTCTCTGGGCAAAAACTGGAGGCCTGGCAACCCTATCATGATAAGTGCTTTGCAATTTGTTATTTACAGCTTCTTTTGAAACATGCCATGCATTTTCAGATGTCAGATTTCCACTCTGATGTAACAGCAATAAAGCACATTTATACTGCATTCAAACTAAACTTATTGACTGTCTAAATTTCAACTGGAAGTATGCCTTGCATCAGTTCAGGGTCAAATTAAACACAACTGAAAACCATGATCAGATAGCTTGTCTCTAAATTTTAGCAAACATCAGCCTTCTGGAGGCCCAAAACTGGTCTGGGACCATATCACTGGGAATCAGGTTTTTAATCCTTGTCTTCTGCATACCATATTCTATATGAACATCAACCCTGCCTGCTGCTAGTTGCCATCTTAGAGAAAACTAGTAGCTTAGGATATTTATTGGGGAAGGAAGTGGGAAAGGGTTAACCCCTCCTTTAGCACTGCAGTCCTGATTAGGGTTCTTTCTGGCAAAACTTACAGCCACAGATCTGATCACAAATCACCACTGTCTGATCTACTTTGACTTATAGTTACTGTTCTTTGTTAAAGCTTTTCATAATAAATTTTCTGGAGAAGCCATGTTCTTTCACACTAATTACAGCAGTCATCTAAACTGTCCCAAAACAGTACTCTAAAGAGATTATGAAGTATGTGTTTGCATGCATAAACATGGCATTATATTAGGTACTGGGAGTTCTGCCCCTGTGCGCTTTGCACAGCAACCCCTTCCCCACATCACCAAGGTCCCCCTCCCCCTTTCGCCCAGGTCGCCAAGGCACTCTAGCTTCCCCCAGCTCACTAAGCCTCCTATTCTCGCCCCCCTCAGATGTTACCAAGCCTCCTACTTTCCCCTCCCATGGGTTGTGACTATTCCTTCTCTTCCCTCACCCTGCAGTCAGATTGCCAAGCTTTCTCCTCCCCTCCCTGATGGGTTGCCAAGCTTCCTCCTCTCGTCCCAGTCACAAAGCTTCCTCTTCACCTTCTTCTCCCATTGAACAAACGTCTTGTTATCCAGGTGTTGCAGTAGTGACGTCAAGGCCTGGCAAAGGTGCTTGCCCAGCACCTGCTGCTGCCTGCTCGCAGTCCCGCACACTCTGGCACTCTTCCCCCCCCCAGGCTGCCAAGCTTATACACATGCACACACACACACACACACACACACACACACACACAGAGAGAGAGAGAGAGAGAGAGGATGCCAAGCCTACACACACACATGGGGTCACTCAGTTTCCTGGTTTGCAGGCCTCGTGCTGAGGTCTCCCAGAGCTGTCCTAGCCTGTTGCTCCATGGCTCCCACAGGTCACTGGCCAACACTGCACACTCACTCACTGTCCCACTTTCACTGCCCAGGTCATCATGCTGTAGTTTGCAGTGCCATAGACTGCAATACTACCTGTCTGTGAGGCTGCAAACTGCAGCATGACAGGTTCAGAGCTAACAAAAAAATTATATAGTTAACATACCAATTTGGATGTTTTTATGGACCAAGTTTCTCATTTTGTTTTATTCAATAAAACTTTGACACTGAATACGATTTTTATATACCTAACTTTATCCACCCAGCTTGAAAGACCCTTGGGGCGGGGCACAATTTGCAGTGCTTGAAAGGCAGACACAGTGGGGCCTGGGAACATCACCTGAGCAAACATGACTGCCCCTATTGAGTGAAAAAGGCAAGAACAGGGGCAGGGCCAGCCCCAGGCATGCCGGGGCCCTTGGGCATCAGCTTGTCCTGTGCCCCAGTGTGTGCACATGAGTGTGCGTGTGCGTGCGCGGGCCCACCACTTCCCCCCACCTGTCTCTGCTTCCCCTTGAGCTACAGGGGCCCCTCCACTCCCATTCCGCGATCTGTGGCAACAGCTGCGGATAGCAGAGCAGGAGCTTCCGCCTGCCCACCATTTCCCTCATCCCACCTACCTGTCTTCTGTCTTTTAGCATTGCCATTAACCAAGATGGCGGACACGGTTTCCCTAAGGGGATGAAGCCTCCGCCGCCATCTTGGTTGATGGCACGCATGCGTGCTACACACTCGCATCTCTGCCATCAACCAAGATGGCGGCAGGGGCTTCAGCACCTTAGGGAAACTTCGGCCACCATCTTCATTAAGGGCAATGCTATAAGGCAGGAGACAGGTAGGTGGGGCAAGGGAAAGGAGGGCAGGTGGAAGTTCCTGCCCTGTGATCCACGGCTGCTGCTGCAGATCACAGAAGGGGAGTGGAGGGGCCCCTCCTGTAGCTCCAGGGACCCTTGGGCCAGTGTACCCCCCCTAGCTGCCCTTTAGAACTGGCCCTGAACAGGGGCTATTTAAACTGGCTCCAGCCTAATGAGTTATAGAGAGAAATCCAAACCCAAGATCTGCCCAGATGAGCAGAGTTTGGAATGGGCAAGATCTGGCTATTTTGCAAGATGTGGTCATTCCTTAACAGATTTAAACTTTTGGGTGGGAGAAAAAATAACTGTGCACAATACTCAGATCCTACTAAAGAGAGAACTAGCGTGGATTTTAGAATTAAAAACGCTTGTTCCCGATGGCCTTTATGAGGAGTTAAGAGTTCCCTTTTATAAGATCTCACACTACAGAGATGATCCCTTAGACACAGCTGTTATAAATTCCTCTGTCTCACCGCTAATAGGCATTCGAGCAAGTGTATAATTTTCACACTCTCAGTTTTTGCTGCTACACGGTCAGTTTTCTATTGCACAGAATTGGTGTAGATATTCCATGCACATTTTTGCATAGGAAATAGTTGAAGATAGACCTTTTAGATTGATTATGTAAGTATCCATTTTGTTCTCATTGCAATGTATGGTTATATATTGTATGATATGATTACGCTACTAAAAGATGCATTGTATGATTTTACTTATAGCCCCTGATGAAGGCCAAGTCTCGAGTGGCTGAAACACGTTGGGCTTCTTCCTTTTTAATAAAATCTATTTGGATTTTCCATTCAAGAAATTCATTTCTTCGGCATCTTGGGGTTCCCCCTCCTTCTTTCTCCTGCTGTCTTTGGATGCCAACCACTCCTGTTGTTTGCAAGATCTGGCTATGCCAGCTGAAATCCCTCACCCTAGTTTAGCTAGAGATACACCAACCAGTTGAGCCAAGGCCTGGGTAAGGGGCAGGATGGGGCAGGGGAAGACTTATCCTTATTCCAAACTCCATGTAGTTTGGTCGCATGAAGTTACATTGGCAAAAATGATGGTGTAACTCAAATGGTGAGAGATGGTGTGGCTTCCCCCTTGTGCTTAGGGAGTCCTTTGGGATGGGGTCAGGAGCATTTTGGATCAAGTGCACTGGCTGGCTTGACAACCAACCGACTGCTGAACTGGTTACACTGACTTCCTATAATTAGGATTGCTTTGCCCATCAGTGGATCACAATTAGGCCATGCTTCTCTGCGGATTGTGCAGGGATCAGGGTTTTCACCATTTTCTTTGCTTTCTAGTTGTTGATCTATTGGCTGTGCGAGCTGATTGTGTTTTTACTTATTCCTGGGTGAGTTGTGAAATCAACCACAGAGTCGGGCATCATTGATAAGTTTAAGCAGCCCAGTCTAGTCCACAGTGGTGGCTTGGGACTGTGGCTCCTTACCCTTCTGGAGAGTTAGGACAGAGAGGGGTTTGGTAGGGAGGCTTGGTTGGCCCAATTGGTCTCCAGTAGTTTGAATGTTTGTTCCCCTCACTTTGGTATCAGAGTTGGCTTTCAGGCCATAGCATCTAGTGGTGTACATGGAGCCTTGGAGGAAAAGAGAAAGCAGGAATCTGTGGAGATGGCTATGAATGTGAAGGCATCTGGTTTGAATGAAAAAACTTTACAGGGCCCTGAAGTGCATGCCAGCGATGGGGAGGGAGCAGCTCTGCTGGTCATACGACTGTTTCACTCTCAGTCAGGTGCCCCTGGGAGTTCTATGTTGGCAGCTGTGGAGGTCATCTATGGCAGTAGCAGATGCTTTTGCCAATAGCCCAGCCAAAGGGTGAGAGGATGGCTAGGTGGCCCAAGAACCTTAAGTCAGTTAAAAAGGGATGGAGGATGTTCTTAGGGCTAAGATCCTAAAAGAGAAGAAGGGGTCCAGGATCTCTGATCTGTACTGGATGCAGGTGTCACCGTTTGTGTTATTCCCAAGAAGCCACTGGGTGAATATTGGTGCACTTACCATATTTCCTTTCTCAATTTAAGCTTGGTCAGTAATGCCATTGACCCTGCCTTCTGTTTGATGAGAAGTCTTTTGACTTTGTTGGGGCTGTGGTGTAGGCTTTGGGACCCTCCTGACAAAATATGATATTAAGTCTGCCTTTCTCCTCTACCCTTTTGATTTTGACCTGTCAGGATTTCAGTTTGAAGATGGGTAGTTATTATAAAGCTTTGGCTCATGGTCCACATTCTTAGAGTGGTGCTTGAAAATCAGGTCTGGTTTTCAGCCTGTGTTCCATTTTTGGATGAGTTTTTTTCCTTTTTTTTTGGCTGGACAAGCAAGAACTGGACTTTGTGAGTAATTAGCTACTTTTCAGCAACTGGCTGAGGAACTGGGTATCCCATTGGCTCCAGAGAAGATTGAGGATTCAGTGTATGGATTGACTTTTTGGGAGGTGGAATTGGACAGTGTTTGGTTTTTCTATCTTTCCCAATGAGTAGCTAGACTTGCTTAAGAAGCTATTGTCAGTCATGTATGGTAGGAGAAAGACAACCATGAAGGATTTCAGGCTAGCTGGACATCTTTATTTTGCCAGTAGGATTGTTGTTCCACAAAGGATGAGTCTTTGTGCCTAGCTATGCATCACCATTTAAGGGGCAAAAGCACCCTATCATTATATTAGAGTCACTAGTGAGGTTAAGGAGAATCGGGCTATCTTGGATCTTTAGATTTGTAAGTTGGTGTGTCCTGGGGGAAAACATTTAATTTGGCAGTAGATTTACAAGTAAGTTGGCCTCTTCTATGACAGTGAGTGGAGTGCTGAGCTTGAGCTGATTCAGGTTTGTGTAGGGATTCAGCATTTTTAAAGACTCCATTCCTATCTTAACTGCAGTGATAATTTGGAGGGAGGTGTTCTGTAACAGTTCAGTTCTGTTTTGGTGTGGCAATATGCTGGAGGTACAAATTATCAGTCTCCCAGGATGATGTGACTGTTTAGGTTTGTGTTAAGGTTTTTGGAGTTCAGTGTTCTCTTTATAGCTAAGCATGTACCTGGGATTTGTAATGAGTTCACAGATGTTCTACCCCATTTTCCATTCCACAGATTTAGGAGCTGGCACCAGGAATCTGTACCAGAAGCTCAGATAGAGTCTGTACCAGTACTTCCAGATCTGTGGAACCTTGTACATAAGGCCATTTCACAGTCATTGCTCCATGCACATGTCTGGCTTATGGTAAGAGCATGCAGCAGTTTAGGGCCTTTCAGTGGTCCAAGGGAGTTGGGGCTGTTTTGCCAGCAAGGCCTAAGAATGTTTTGAGGTTTGCAGTTCATTTAAGAGATTGTCTGCCAAGACAATTACAACATTTTAGCAGCACTGGAGTTTCATGACAAGGCTACTGGCTTACCAGAGCCTTGCCTAGACTTTAATTTTAGGATGTGCAAAGTTACTCAAGGATAATCCAGTGAGGCTTCTGTACTAAAAGATAGGTCTTTTCCTATGGAGGCACTGGGGGGCACTGGTGCAGGCTTTGTCCTTGGTGAGGTTCTTCTCTTTTCAGCAGTATTCCTGCTGGCCTTTGGGGAGAGGGCTTTAAGATGAGAAAGTTAATGATCAGGCTTGGTGGAAAGGGTCTGGCCAGTCCCTGCTATGATTGGATGTTGTTGTGGGTACTACATCTGTACCAGTACTATCAGGCAGTCCAAGAATGACCACAAAGTGCAAGTGATTTGAGTTATTTTAAACATCAGTGGACCAGCTTTGAAGGAGAATATGGATGGCATTGATCCTTACGTGGGCTCCTTTTTCACCATGAATCCAGTCTTCTGTTGACAGAGTTTCTATGACTTTATTGACTGTAGTGTTGGGTTGTCCCCTGGGGAGTATGCATCCCATTCTTTTTGCATAAGGGCAGCCATGATGTGTGCATCAATTGGACTTAATAGTGAAGACATTGTCGCAGTAGGTGGTGGCATTCAAGGATATATCGGTCCTATGTTAATTTGAGGCTTGGTACTGGACCATGGGGTCACCCCAGAAGATAGAAGGTTGTTTTAGTAGCTAAGTCTGGGTTTTACCTTTTTGTCTTCTATTTCAGACTTCCTCTCCCTAAAGATGTGGGTCATTGGATATGGCCTCATGGCAAAGCATGTTGGTGAGGCTGGACATGGATTCCTTGGAACCCCAATAAGATGGCTCACACTGAATTGTTGGGATCCCAGGGCATGCTATGGGTTCTTTGGTCCCTCAGTTGATGGACATATTGAAGTGCCTGCTCATATACTGGCAATTTATTTGGGGGAGAATTACTTGGTTCAGTCTCAAGGGATTTATCTTATCTCAAAAGTGGCTGGGGATGATTGAGATACTGAAGCTTTGCCCCAAGATCATGGCAAGGTGGAGAGAGTGCCAAGAGTGTGAGCAAAATATGTCAAAGCCATCAAGAGAACTTGGCATAAATCCAATTCTGAAATTGCCAAGGCAGTTTCTTCACGGGGAGGCAAGTCCATAAAGCAACTAGGAGTTACATAGTAGCAAGCCCATATTTACTGATGTGATGAAATCTATCTTTCTGACTAGATGTTTACATCAAATATCCTTTGATGCAGGGCTGTCCTTTTTCATTGTTTATCTTGAGCTATTGTGAGGTTCTTGCTGTAATTTGAGTTCTGGTGTGGAGGTGGGGGAAGGAGGCCAAGCAAAATTAGCCTCTTCTGTGGCAGGTGGCCTGGTGGTGGAGAAAAACCAATAAGAGGTACAGGAAGCCAGATTTTGGCTAAACATCAGGAAAAACCTCCTAACTGTTAGAGTAGTATAGAACCAATGACAATGGAACCATCACCAGTGTGGTGGTGGGCTCTCTAACACTGGAGGCATTCAAGAGGCAGCTGGACAGCCACCTGTCAGGTATGTTTTACATTGGATTCCTGCATTGAGCAGGGGGTTGAACTCGATGGCCTTATAGGCCCCTTCCAACTCTACGTTTCTATGATCCTATGAGAAGGGCTATAGCATATGAGAGTAGGTAGGAGAGTTTGGGCAGCTGAAGGAGCTGCCTTGCCTTCCAGGGATGAGGAGGGAGTTATCAGTTGGACAGCAGAGCTGGGCAACTAGTATCCCTTCCTTGATCAAAAGGCAAGGCTGCCTCATCTGGAACAGCTCAGAATTGAACCGGCCCCACAGAACAGAACAGAACAGAACAGCCAGGAGCATAGAGAACATTCCTGGGCAAGATCTTGGAACGAGTGGTTGCCGACCAGCTCCAGACGCTTTTGGATGAAACCGATTATCTAGATCCATTTCAATCGGGCTTCAGGCCTGGTTTTGGCACTGAGACAGCCTTGGTCGCCCTGTTTGATGACCTATGTCGGGAGAGAGACAGAGGGAGTGTAACTCTGTTGATTCTCCTTGATCTCTCAGCGGCTTTTGATACCATCGACCATGGTATCCTTCTGGAGAGGCTTGCGGAGTTGGGAGTTGGAGGCACTGCTTTGCAGTGGTTCCGCTCCTACTTGGCGGGCCGTCTCCAAAAGATAGTGCTTGGGGAACATTGCTCGACACCGTGGGTTCTCCAATGTGGGGTCCCACAGGGTTTGGTTTTGTCTCCCATGCTCTTTAACATCTATATGAAGCCGTTGGGTGCGGTCATCAGGAGTTTTGGAGTGTGTTGTCATCAGTACGCTGATGACACGCAGCTCTACTTCTCCTTTTCATCTTCTTCAGGTGAGGCGGTCGATGTGCTGAACCGTTGCCTGGCCACAACAATGGACTGGATGAGAACTAACAAGCTGAGACTCAATCCTCATAAGACTGAGATGCTGTTGGTGGATGGTTTCTCCGATCAGATGGTGGATATATACCCTGTCCTGGACGGGGTTACACTCCCCCTAAAGGAACAGGTTCGTAGTCTGGGAGTCGTTTTAGACTCTTCCCTCTCACTTGAGGCTCATGTAGCCTCGGTGGCACGGAATGCGTTCTACCAACTTCGGTTGGTAGCCCAGCTACGTCCCTACCTGAGTAAGGAGGACCTTACATCAGTAGTACATGCTCTGGTAACCTCGCGTTTGGACTACTGCAACGCGCTTTACGTAGGGCTACCTTTGAAGACGGTTCGGAAGCTACAGCTAGTGCAAAATGCGGCGGCCAGACTGCTAACAAGAACTAAGCGGTCTGACCATATAACACCTGTGCTGGCTCACCTGCACTGGCTTCCAATACGCTTCCGGGCCAGATTCAAAGTGTTGGTGTTAACCTATAAAGCCTTATACGGCGTGGGACCACGATATCTGTCGGAACGCCTCTCCCGATACGAACCAGCTCGTACACTACGGTCTACTACGAAGGCCCTCCTCCAGGTCCTGACGCATAGGGAGGCCTGGAGGGTGGTGACGAGATCTAGGGCCTTCTCAGTGGCGGCCCCCGAATTGTGGAACTGTCTCCCCGAGGAGGTACGCTTGGCGCCGACACTATCATCTTTTCGGCGCCAAGTTAAAACCTTTCTCTTCTCTGAGGCATTTTCATCTTAGTTAAATGTTTGTAACTTGGTTTTAGATTGTGTAGTTTTTATATGCTTGTTGTATCCGATTCTGTAATTTTATTGTATTTTATGTTAACCGCCCAGAGAGCTATTGCTAGTCGGGCGGTATATAAGTTTAAGAAATAAATAAATAAATAAATAACTAGGGCTGTTTTCTATTGCTGACCATATTTTGTTATTGCAATATTTTAAAATAAAGTTTTTATTGGATTTTACAAGCTATAGTTTATTCAATAAAGTTGTGGCTTACTTAAATCCATGCCTCTGCATCCTTCTTTACACCTGCAAATGTGTTAAGAGCTCTACTGTTATTGTTCGAAAAGAACAGTACTCAGACTTTCAAAATATTATTCCCAGAGTTAATTCAATGTCACATTGTGAAAACACCTGCACTTCAGCAATGTGCTTTTGACAACATAACCTGTTGATAAATGGTGTGTATTTTCTCTAGAACAAACTGTTATAATTTCAAACACAACACCCCACCACCCTACCCATTCCTGTGGGTCAGTGCTTAGATATACACATTAAAGAAAAACCTGTCATTATGCAATTTCATTTTTTTCTAGCATTTCCCCCAGTAGCTGTTCTAACAGTTTGTTCTTCAAGTATATACTGTATATCTTACATGCTAACTGTTCTTTGCAAACTCCAGTAATTACTATACCAGATCCCTTCCCCCTTGCACGAACTTATAACAATTTATTTAAACTAGGTAAGAAACACTTTTATTTTATAACCAGTTTGGAAACAAACTTGGAAATGTTGTGATGTTCTTTTTGAAACGTCTCCTTTGAATGCTTGGACTCTATCCTGAAGAAGAATAATACCAATACAGTAGATACAACAGAAAGATCTGTTTCTTATCTGCATGACCCCTCTCATTACTAGAAGACAGTTTATGTGCAGATTTCCCCTTATAGAGGAAATTTGCTACAGGTTGAAACCCAAAATAGGCATGTATTTCATGTTTGGAGATTATTGTCTAATCAGAGATGAAGGCACCAAGAAATGTGCCTTCACCTTCTTGCTCCCATTTTCAGTTGTCAGGGGTTGGGATGGGGTAATTTCTTTCTTTCCACTCTCATGAGATAATTAACTGTGCATTTAGTATTGCTACTAATTACACAGGGTTCCTCCATTTGTGCTCTACAGCAAGCATTTGGATAGTAAAGGGCCATGTGAAAATGCTGAAGGCAAATGACTAACCAAACACTTCCTCAGCCTCACCTCTATGTGCAAGCCATTTTCAGGGGCAGGGTACAAAAAATAGGACATTGCCTCCTTGCTTGTAGGGTTTGCTGGTGTGGGTAAAAGGATGACTTAAAAGAACTTAAGAGACCTGCTGAATCAGACCAAAATCCTATCTAGTCTGGTTTCCTCTTTCTTGCAGTATTCAACCAGATGCCTTATGCGAAGCCCACAAGCAGGACATGAAGGCAATAGTCCTCTACTGTTGTTGTTCTGAAGCAACTGGTATTCAGAGGCACATTGCCTCTTATTCTAGATGCAATATCCTTAATGAAATTGTCCAATCCCCTTCTAAAGCCATCTAAGTTGATGGTCAGCACCACATCTTACGTTAGTTAACTGTGAGTTATGCGAATAAGTACTTCCTGTTATCTGTCCTGAATCTTCTGTCATTCAGTTTCATTGGATGACCCTAGGTTCAAGTCCCCCTCCAGGATGCACACCTTAATGTGGTGAGGGGGTTTGAGAATGTTAAAGAAGCTGAGAGCAATGCTGTCAGGAGTCTAGACCAAGAGGCTAGACTCCTAGCAGGGGCACCCAAGGCGAAAAGGTCAAAGCTGAGTCACCAGACTAAGATGCATCCAAACTCAGAGGAAGGCAATGGTAAACCACCTCTGAATACCTCTTACCACGAAAACCCTATGAACAGAGTATTAAAGGTGTTGGACTACGACCTGGGAGACCAGGATTTGAATCCTCACACAGCCATGAAGCTCACTGGGGCACCTTGGGCCAGTCACTGCCTCTTAACCTCAGAGGAAGGCAATGGTAAACCCCCTCTGAATACTGCTTACCATGAAAACCCTATTCATAGGGTCACCCATAAGTCAGAATCGACTTGAAGGCAGTACATTTCATTTTTCAGTCTTTCTATGGACAGTATTGTTAATTGCAGGGGTAGCCAACATTGTGCCCTCCAGACGTTGCTGGACTACATCATTCCCAACCATTGGCCATGCAGGCTGGGGCTGATGGGAGTTGGAGCCCAATAACATCTAGAGGGCACCTTGCTAGCTACCCAGGCATATTATCTGCAAAGGATAAATTGCAAAATTAAAATATAATCCCCATGACTCAAGGTGACTCGATTGCTTCTGGGAAATGTTCTGTCTCTTTAAAAAGCCATGTCTGAAATGCATGTAAAATGAATCTAGGTTCATTTTCTGACTTGCATCCAGCCTATCAAGTCTAAATGGTGAGATACATTAAATTAATCCAGATTAAACCAATATTTGCAGTATTCTATTCAGAAATGTAGTATGGCTTACCTTGTGTCAAATTGTATGCCTTCAAAGAGATACATAGCTCCCTGAAAACAGACAAATCTGATGAATTCGAGGACAAGTGCCTCATTATTTTTGTTTGTGCAAATGAGAAATAAAATCATCTTGAGCTTTACATGTAAAATAGAAACAAGAAAGTATTTGAGAAGTTCCTGAAACTGTGCACCAACACAGTACACAGAAAATAATTGTATACTGCTCTATAACAGCCCAACAGTGTAGCTTTAGGGCATACTATAGGTATGTACAGACAGAGTAGCAAAATCTGTAATAAAATAACTGTTTGATAATACCCAGGGCTAGCCCCATCATTAGACCAAGTGAAGAAAGGCTATCTCAGGTGGCAGAACCTGGAGGCAGAGAGTGGCTGTGAGGTGTTGGAGAACAGAGCTGTATATGCCACACAGTCTGTCATTGCCCACGAATCTAGGCTAGTGCCCTGAAGTGTGGTTTCATTGCTAGTGTTCAACACTGGCTTCAACACTCTTCAGTAAGATTTGGCTGCCAATTTGATCAGCTTCTGCATGTGGAAATGTGAGTGAAATGTGTCCTTCAGCCGAGGCACCAAAATGCTGGCCATGTACCACATGTTAACTGATTCCACTTCAGAGCAGCAATGATAATGCTAAACAATACAGGGTGCATAAATATCATGGTACTAATGGCAAAGACTAGAATGGAAATCAATGCATGCTTTTCCAGTGGTACATACACTGCCAACACTGTTGCCCATTCATTGACTGCAAAAAAAGAAGAAAAGCCTGGTGCAGATGTTCTCAATATGGTGACACTGAGCCCATGGATGGATGATATCCCTGCTCCCTGCACATGCTGCTGTTGCCAGATTTAGAACATCTGCAGAGATCTAGTAGTTCTTTTCCCAAACGTGTCTACAATTTTATAACACAGAATCTTCTTCCTGACATTTTATCTTTCCACATGCAGGGAGACTGTGACATAGGAATGTTTTCAACAAGTGATCCTCAATATGCATTATGAGGCATGGTTATGTAGAGCACTGTATAACATGCCAATACAAATAGCTGAATTAACTGAGAAACTGCAGCCTTGAGGACACATGCATAGTAGTGAGTTCCAGTGAAATTAATGGGGATTTCTTCCAAGTAAAGTTGTTTAGAATTACATGTTTTGACTGCATATTATATTCCTACCACAGCATGTTGCAACTTTTCATATAGCCTTTCACCTTCATACTAAACACACATTCATAACAACCACACTGAACTAGGTTGCTATTGATATGTAAGTAAAAGTAGGTTAGAATCTTAGGCTAGGATTCAAAGGGGCAAAAATGCACATTCCACACATGCATACAGTTGCATTTCAGTGCTAATTTTGCTTCCCTTTGCAAATTGCTAATTTAGCACCCTTGAGTTCAAAAAACAGTTTGATCAACAGGCGTAAGTGCTTTTCTAAGGAGAAAAACAGCAGCTTTTCCTTTTTAAAAAAATATCACACCGGTTTGCTTGGAAGCACAGGTAATGTACAGTACATAAAGTGGCTTTCTGGATCACACCACAGTGGGCAATCCTTAAGAACAAAGTACACAATAACAAAATGTACTAAGCAATAGATCCTGATAATTCAGTTTACCTTCAAGTGAAAATGCCTTGGGGGAAGCATTTCCATAATATTCTCCTTCAGATAAACAGCCTTTGCACCTGTGTATTACACTCCTAATGTTTTTATACAAAGGCTTTCTTTTCCTCAACATGTTGGATAGCCTGCATAGCCATCATGCTAAAAAAAATTGAAGACTAACATATGTTATTCATTCATTTACCATCACTCAATGAGTTTTAGACTATTGTAATACTATCAGGAAATACGTTCTATGATCTGAAATGGCTGTTGAACATTACATAAATCATTAAGTGATGAAAAGCACATTTCTGAGGTCACTCTAAAGTTATGCCCCTAAAGTTTTCCTAAAATATGCGTAAATGTACACAATATACTTGTATACTTTTATTAGATATGTAGATTATAAAAAAAACCCCACAACAACACTATATTCAATAGATCCTAACAAGATGAAGCTAATGACTGACAAAACAGAGATTTAAGATTTTCTAAACAGAAGACTTTCTAATTAACCTCCTACAGAGTATACCACCTTCGCAACACTAGTTTCAACTTCCAGCAAATTCACTTTCAATGTTAAACAAAGCGTACAGAAACAAGGTCCAACTATACCACTGTTCTTCAACCTTGGATCCTCAGATTTTGTTGGATTACAACTCCCATCATCTTCCTTGGCCACTGGCTAAATTGGCTGAGGTTGATGGGAATTGTAGTCCAACCTTGGGGACTCAAGACTGATGAGCAGTGAGCTATGCTACCCACTTGGTTCCCTCTTAATGCCTCTATATTTATGGGCAAACTAGAACAAGCAATTTTTAAAGAACGTAACAGTGGTGATACTTTACTTTTACTTTATTGTTTACGATCAATGACCAGTCATACAAATACAAGTATTTAAATGCAGAAAGGCAGAAAAATTACATATAAACAAATAAACTGATTGAATTATATAGCTTATATATAAACAACCTTTAAAAATTAATAAAATAAAATAAAATCTATTATACTAAAGTTAAGATGCATTAACCATCTGTTTCCTTATAGTACATGCTAAGACACAAAATGTTGCCACTTTAAAAGTTATTTCATTTCTCAAATCTGAGAGAAGAAAGGAAGTATAAAATGTGTCAGATCTACCTGGTAAATTTAAAAAAATTAGAGCAATATAAAAGGAACAAATGTCTTTATAATATGTGTAATGTAACAGGACATGAGTGATTGATTCAACCTCGCCCAGTTGACATAGGCAGATGAGCTGGGAATAAGGAATACGCAAGCATCTCCCCTCCAACATGGCTGACGGTAAAGAATTAAAACGAGCCAGAGTAAAGGCTCTATGATACTTAGGAATCCCTAGGACATAAAGACAGGCTTCGGGTGCAAACTTCTTATTGTAATTCACCAGAAATGGGTAACATGAGGCCCAGGCTCTGTCTTCTTGTAAGGCAACATCCCTAATCTGTTCTTAATTGTTTCTTTGGCCTTTGTATGTCCCAGCTGAACCAGAGCTGAGGGAGAAAATCCAGAAAGATATAACTTTTTCTCAACCATACTTGCCCAGCCAGAGGTCAGATAAATCAGAGGTTAAAATCAGAGAGGTTAGTCCTTGAGATCTGAAATTTAGCTTGAGCCAAAAGCTTAATGCATTTAGCCATGCTCGTGCTTCAAACAAAACCAGCCCAGATTCCAATCTGAGTAGGGCATTGGGAATGCCACGTGGGGCACCAAAAATAGAACGTAGAAACTCGGACTGCATTGCCTCCAGGGAGCGAAAATCTTTATAAATGCATATCTGAGAACCATAGAGTAATTGAGCCAACACCTTGCCCTGGATAACTTTGATGACAGAGGGAATGACCCTGCAAGTTGTACCTTACTCTAAGAAAATTATTTTCGTGCAAGGTGCAAGTTAATATTAATAGTCTGTGATCAAGAGAGGAGGCCTCCAGTTTTGCCCATAGCCTGTTCCGGGAGATACTATCAAATGCAGATTTAAAGTCGACAAAAGCTAAGAAAAGAGCTCCAACTTTACTGATACACTGATTATATTTTTATAATATGGACCAATGGGATAGAAAATGTACAACAATTCAGAAACCTTATTTATTCTATCTATCCAGCAATAAAACATTTATACAACAGCATCACTTAAAAAGATATCCATCTTTTTCCTTGAGATTCTCCGCAAACAAAACAAAACAACCAAGGATCTGTACATTGACATTCCTATTTGCTGAAACTGTGCCATCCAAAAACAAATCAAGAGGTCACAAACATAAAAAACATCTTTTCTGCAGAAGATACTCTGCACATATCATTGTCTGTAATAGCCACAAGACATCTATCCCATCCAAAGAACCCATCCACCACAAAGGTGAGGAAGATACTAAGAAGGAACACTGCATGCCTTTTGCAGCATACTTTCATCTAGCATCTCCTAAGTATACCCCTTGCCAGTCAATTCACAATTCCTTCAAAATGCTTTCAGAAAGCCTTCTTTCACCAGTCTCCAAAAGCCTACTATCAACCCTGGGTCCTATCATTGTGAATCTAATCACTGAATCACACTTATCTTCGAGAAGTGGTTGCCTTCAAAAGTAGAATGACTGGCAAGATATTCAGCAGAATGTTAGATGTTATAGAAGACAAATGCCAATGCCGCATGCAGCGCGCTGGGAAGATTACAGAACTTTGTATCCATTTCAGAAATCACAGGTCTCCAAACACAACAAAACAGCTTGAATAACCAATGGCAAGACATTTAAATTTAGATATCCACTGCCTTTCAGACTTAGAAACATTTCCAATAGAGAGACCATCCAGGCTTGTTCACTACAAATCACACTAGAAGCAAGACTTAACTCCTTAAGACAGACCCCAGCATCTCATGGCCTTATTTTAGAGAATAACATAGGAATAATTTTTATTTATTTATTTATTTATTTACCACCCCATAGCAGAAGCTCTCTAGGCAGTTTACAAGAATTAAAAACATTAAAAACAAATATACAAATTTAAAAAAACAATTTTTTAAAAAGCAATTTAAAAACACATGCTAAAATGCCTGGGAGAAGAGGAAAGTCTTGACCTGGTGCTGAAAAGATAACAGTGTTGGCGCCAGGTGCACCTCGTCAGGGAGATCATTCCATAATTTGGGGGCCACCACTGAGAAGGCCCTCTCCCTTGTTACCAGACTCCCAGCTTCCCTCCGAGTAGGCACCTGGAAGAGGACCTTTGATGTCAAGCGTTGTATACGGGTGGGTTCATGTCAGGAGAGGCGTTCCATCAGGTATTGTGGTCCCAAGCCTTGTAAGGCTTTATAGGTTAAAACCAGCACCTTGAATGGAGCTCGGAAACATACAGACAGCCAATGCAAGCAGGCCAGACTTGGTTTTATAAGTTCGAACCATCTGGTCCCTGTTACAAATCTTGCCGCTGCATTTTGCACAAGCTGCAGTTTCCAAACCGTCTTCAAAGGCAGCTCCATGTACAGCGCATTGCAGTAATCTAACTTGGAGGTTACCAGAGCATGGACAACTGAAGCCAGGTTATCCCTGTCCAGATAGGGGTATAAGTCTATGTTTCATTTGTTTTATATATATATATATATATATATATATATATATATAAAAGACATGTAATCTTCCTAAGAACTCTTTCACTCTTCCACATTCTTAGAGTTGTTACCGTGCTCTCCAGTACCTGGTTTGAAATGCAGATATGTTACGAACAAAGATGAACAAGTTCAAATTAGTATATAGCATCTGATGAAAAAATGTTTTGGCCTGCAATAACTTTTTAATTTGTAAGATTGTTTTAATTTTATGTTATAGTTGCATTTACGTTTGCATTGTTGGAAGCTACTCTTGAGTGTATTTGCAGGAGTGGGATATAAATAACAAAGTATTGTTAATAATGCTCCTGTAAGAATAAATGCATTTGTCTTGAAGATGTTATGGGTCACGTCATGCTGCAACATACTTATCCATCTTTCAAAATAGGTATACATAACACAAGCCTCTCAAGTAACAAAATGAAATGAGAATGGAAATATGTATGTATCTTCCACATACACACATATAACAATATGAAACAAAGCAAGGGGAAACATTTGGTTTATATATTGTTTGTATTCTAAAACTGAAACACAGAAAAATAATGTTCTATAAGATGATTAATCAGCACAGCTATCATCTAATTCACTTTAGAATATGACATAACATGTACATTGTTTTTTTTAAAAGCATGTATAACCTCTGCACTGGCCTCAGAATTGACATTATTTATATCTGCAGTACTAATTTCTTTGTATATAAAGATTTTAAAATATAAAAACCTGCTGTTATCCAACCAACATATTAGATATATACTGGCTCTTAGATAGTACAGATTTAGCAAAAGGATTTGCTTCTTCCATGTGGATAATTGCATCTTGAAATATATACAGTTGCTCGCAGTGAACATGACACAATGTGACCTTCTAATTCAGGGTTCACTATTTTTTTCTACAAATCTTATGCTCAGTCTTCAAGACAGTTACTTTTTGGTACCTCCTTGGAGATCTATAGGACCACCTTGCAGCAACTAAATTGGTTACTCTTTTTTTCTTATTTAGAAAACAAATATAGAAATATAATCTGCTAGACTGATGTTCCATCGCTTTCACAGCACTGTGTTGCCCTCACAATGAACCAACACCTTAAAACACAAATATGTCTGCAAAAAAGGTGTCAATCAAAAAGGTCAATCAAATCAAAAAGCAATCCTCAAAGTCTTCCTATATCCATAAGGCCCTTCATACTTACAGGACCCTCACACAGCACTGCATAAAAGAAAAGTGTCAAATTATATAACAAGATGTGAAAAAGGAAATATAACGTAACACAATTATTGCTATTACAAGATAAAAACATGAAGGATGTGCAGACAGATGTTACAATAAGAAGATATGACACTCCTGAACAGAGATAAATCTGTTCTTGTGCACTATCTTGTGTTTTTCTACACATAATATAAGGCAGGAGGAAAAATACAAAAATATGTGGGCCAATGTTCTGCCATTTGATTACAGATCTTATGTATCTGGTAGCAACAGGTTAGAAAGAGCAGAGAACTAAAGATTAAAATGAAATGAAATTAAACAAGGCCATTTTTCAGAATGAAAAAGAATAGATGCAGAGTTTCATACACACACCCAAACACATTTTCCATATTTGTGGGGAAATAGCCATTGTTACGCATGTCTTAATATTATATAAATGCAAAACTCAGAAATTACGTGCTCTTAATTAGATCTACTATATGACATGTTCTAACGTTTTGTAAGCATTATTATGGCCTTCTAGCATGTATATAACAAACAAAAGTATGCATAAAGCAAAAACAATATTTCTTGCTGAATTAAAGAACAAAAGCAAACTGATACAACGGTAACTAGAAGACATGAACTAGTGTGTTGCAATCATTCAAATATCCCCCACAGTTGTGCAACCCATTTATCCATCCCCACCCCCACAAAATGTAGGTCAAAAAGAAAGCAAGAAATAAACACAGTACAGCGATAAGCAAAACAGTGCAAATTGCCCTAATTTTTACTGAGCTAACACTTCGCTGTTTAGGCAGAGTTTGTTTCAACGCCTGTTTCGCGCAAGTTCAGAGGATCCCTCTCTTCTTCATCCCCTCTCCTTTTCTGTGTTACTTCAAACCGCCGAGTATTTTTGGCTCACCTGTCAGTTCAGGGAACAGGCAGGCGGAGTCTTAACACCTCGCTCAAGAAAAGTCTTTCCAACAGACACCTTGCCACCCCAAAGTTCACTGACGTCGTTGCTCCTGTCAGTGCTTTGGTGAAAAGGCGGGAGGAGTTCATCCTGGCAAATGCCAGCGAGAGGCTTAGAGATGTACTACACGTTCCAGGAGCCGCTACACAATTGGCGGGCAGATGGGGAGGCGTTTTGTCTCCCTTTGGAGGATCTCTAAACTAATTAGCCAACCACTTAAAAAGGGGGGGGCTCGAGCTTTCTTTTGCTCATATTTTGGATCCCTCTGCGGGGGAAACGCGTGTTTTGTATACCTCGGTATTTCATCCCCACCCCACCAAGGTAAACAACCCACGCCAGTTCGCGTGGTTTATAAGGGCGAGGATGAACTGAAGAGCCGGGAAAGGTTGTTTAACCTCACAATCAAGCACTGTCCCTTGACCACCCACTCCTGATCCTCTGGGAGCGCTTACCTTTGCCAATATCTTGTCTGGCGGCGGCGAAGACAACAACGGCACCCTCCCCCCGCAACCGAAACGAGGCGCTTCCGCCGAAGAGGGGAAAAGGCGCTTTCTTTCTGTGCTTCCCGACTGGTGCTTGTTGTCCAACCTTATGCTCCCAGAGCCGAGCAGGCTCCGTCCCTCCTCAGCGCCTCTCCGTGAGAAGCGGCAACACCATCAGGCGGCAGCTGATCTTCCCAGCCAGTGTACTAAATGACAATGTAGCATTCCGTGTGTGTGTGTGCGCGTGAGAGGGGGGGCACCACTTCTCGATACTGCTCTGGAACAGACAGCTCCAAGCGTAGATAGATCCCACACCGTACGTCCTGGCCAACAGGAACCGAAGAGAGCTTGAGAGGGGGAGGGATACTGAAAAGGCTGAAAGATTAGCCTCAGGGATCCATGGGGGCAGAAATAATCCTTTACTCACCTCACTCCAGCCCTGCTTAATGAGCAGCGGTGTACGGCTAAGGCAAAGGAAGTTATAAAATGGGGCCTACATGATAAGACATCATGATGCATTTTACACTGCTTTGAGAGATGTTTGTCTTAAAAAGTGGTATAGGAATGTCTTAAATAAATAATCAAATGTTTATATGTGTCCAAACTGATTTTTTGATTTAAATACAAATAAATAAAAGTATTGTCCAACACTTGAAACTCAAAGTTTCTTATTTACCCAAATAACTGCAGCAGCTTGGATTTGTTCAGCAGGCTTAACATATGGAGGCACATTGGCACGGCCATTTTTTGTCACAGGGAAATTGTTTTATGTGCACAAATGGTTTTAAACCAGATTAGCTGCCTGATATTGTCCCAAAAGGTCCTGTAGTTTTGTGTAGCGTGTGAAGATTCTTAATTGGATATTCTTTGTCCCATCATGCAGCTACAATTCCCAGGACTCCTTGGTGAGAAATCATGAAAGTTAAACTAATATGAGACTGAAACAGTAAATATATATTCCAGCTAACCATAAAAGGAGATGGGGCAAACTAACACTTGACCATAAAACAGAGAAATCCAACTTCCACCCACCCCGTAAACACTACTCTTATAAACCATTTCAGCAGTGGCAGGTAAAGAAAGAAAAAGAGGCCCTTTACACAACTGACAGGGCTTGAGTGGGCCTTCTGCATAGTACCACCAATGCCACCAGCACTTGGCTGCTTGGTAGTGCTGCAGCTGCCAATTACTTAACCCCTTCATCCTAGTTGGACTTACCTAGTGGAATGGGTGCCAGGGGCTGCCATGTTATATCTCCCAAAATGAGGCTGGAGCTGAGTAAGCACTCAGTACATAACTAAAAAGCTCTGACACTGCCAGGGAAGCTTGTTTGGGGAGAAGTAAGTGAGTGACTGTGGCTGCAGCACTGCTGGGATGGGAGTGGTGGTGGGCTCTGATAGCAATACTGTTTGGAGACCCAATAGTGGTGGTGACTGATGTAGGGTAAGCATCAATGGAGGCTGGTCCACTAGCATGAACATGACACTGCCCCACCAAGCTCACTCTGCCCTTAACCAGATACCACCTGTCTATCTTCCTACTTGCAACCAGTCCAGGGGGTAGAACTGCCTATCAGCTTCCTCTTCCTTTGTCTCAGTGTTGTGCCCTCAGCAGGGAGATGGCCAAAGCTACAATTAGTTGGTTCCACTTGTCATTGGTTCTGGTTCCACCTACTGCTGGCCTCCTTGCTTTCTGCCCTACCAGTACCAATGATCACCAGCCACCACTAATAAGCATCAGTCCTGTGGACCCTACTGGGGTGCACAGACACCTGGAAAATATTTTAAGAGGTCTGTGGATTGAGTATACTTGAGTATACAATGATGTAAGTAAAGCAAGGCAATGAAGGAAGGCAGGAGATCCTACAAAGGACTAGTGGTGGGGCTGGGGCTGTCGGTTTGTAACCTTGGTCCAAGAGGCAGTGGTGGCTACTGTCAGAGACCATTTTATTTCCTTGGCTTTTCAAAAGAGCTCAGTTTACCCGATTTTCACTTTTCAGGAGAAGGCTATGTAAACGAGCATAGAAATGGAAATAATACTAAAGATCCTTTCCCAGGCAGCAAAAAAAGTCATTACAATCATGGAATTCTTCAACATTTCCAAGTGTAACCTCTAAATCTTTCAAAAGACTAACAGTGCAATCCTATACACCTACCCAGAAGGAAGTCCCATTGAGTTTAACGGGGCTTACTCTAACTTAATGGGTATTGAACTGCAACTTAAACATTACCTTTTTGTTTTACTCATAATAATGCTCTGAACAGGAACAGATTTGTGAGACATATATGTGTTTATATGGAAAATGCATTTTATTTTCATAAACAGCTAACCATAAACCATTTATTTGTTAATTTTTTAATTAGGCTGTCTTTCATTCAGCAAACCTGCAGCCACAAGCCTTTTCAGCTTATACTGGCATGTTAGCTGAACGTCTTTTGGAAGTGGTATAAGTTTGGCCATCTTGATCACTGTAAAAATCAGTGCAAATGAACAATGGATAAATGCCAGAGATTCTAACATAAGAACCATCCAAGGATGAACTGCATCTGTTTCCTTGCCAAAGAAGCAATGCAGAGAGGTTAAAGTAACTTGCTGGGCCTACTGACAAGTGATGACATGTTTCCTTGCCAAAAAAGCCATCTGAATGTCAGTGTGAAATGGGAGACTCTTATGTATCCATAACTAATCAAATACAGAATACCTCCTAAAAGGTATTGAAATACCTGACATTTTGATGTGTTTTACTTCAGTCAATCCTTTTAACTGCTAATTAATTAATTAAATGTATATCCTGCCTTTCCTCTCAAAGTAGCTCAGGGCAGTGAACAATTCAAATTTAATTTCATAGGGCAGCATCACAAAATCCTTAATTGCTGGAAGCAAGTCCTTAATTGCTGGAAAGAAGAGGGAACTCAATCTACTATATGTTTTGGAAAGTTGTTTAATTGCAATGCATTTGCACAGCTCTTGAAATATTGTAACCAAACTTTGCATGATGGTTCCTGAGATCAAGGAGCAGAATTTAGTTTGTATTTAGATACAATTGGACACCATTCTGAATCTTATCAGGAGGTCCATTCCACACAACATAGGAAGCCGGTCTTTAGTTTAGTGGCATCTACCCTTTGGAATTCCCTCCCCTTAAATATCAGACAAGTGCCATCTCTGTTACCTTTTAGGTGCCTACTGAAGACCTTCCTCTTTCAACAAGCCTTTTAGGTAGAGACCTTATCCCAGTCTGCATCTGTGTTAGAATTGCTTTTTAATATGTTTTCAAAGCTTTTTTAAAAAGATGTTTTTAAAGTTTTTTTTTAAAAAAGATGTTTTGTTTTAATATGTTTTTAAGGATGTAATATGTTTTAAAGACTGTTTTTATGATGTTTTAGAGCTTTTTAGTGCTTTTGTTTGCTGCCCTGGGCTTCTACTGGGAGGAGGGTCGGGATATAAATATACTAAATAAATAAATAGTGTAATTGGACACCATTTTGAATCAAAATGGCAGATGGAACCTTTCAAAACAACACTAATTTTAACCACTGATTTCAAAACTACACTGATTTTTTTTGTTTCTTAGAATTCCCATGCAAAATCAGGTGTAAGGCTGCTAGTTTTGGGGGAAGAGGAGGGAGCCATTTGCATGCTTTCTTCCTTTTTTTGCTAACTTTTGCGGGTCCTCTGTCTTTGCCTCCCTAATTGTAGGAGCATAGTAGGGTTTGGTGTTACCATGTCGTCATCATCTCCATGACCCCACAATGTCATCTCCATGACATCATTGCAACATCACCAGGTTGTGATTGATGGGCACCATTGTCTGTAGTACAGAGCTCCTTAAGCTGTATGTTGTTGGCAGCACACCTTTTAGCCTTTCACTCATCCTAGAAACAGGCACCTAGTTTCTCTCATAAACCATGGATCAAATAAGAAAGACAGGGCAATGGACAGTGAAGTTTAACAAATAAAGTAGCAGGTCCCAAGTTCACGTTTTATAAATCTCTAAATTAAGCTGATAAGGAATACCCTGATGAAGACTGAAAAAGTTATGTCCATGTACATTGTCATAGATTCAGAAACACCAAGCAGGTAGGGTGATGACAATACCACTGCAGTAACTTGTCATCAAGGCACACAACACCTTTTCTTCCCCCAGTAAAGTTTAATTGGAAGCTATGAAGCAGACTATTGCTAATTTTTCCAAATTAATTAGGAACCCTGCTGTGGATTTTCAGATTATGCACATTAGTGAATAAACATGAATCATAATTACAATCCAGGAAGTCATGCTACCGAGAGCATGTTGTGCTCATCTGGGTTAGTGTCAATTAGTGTTGTTTATTGGAAAATGTGTGTATATTTTGATAAAGAGGCTACAGAGATTTTTATTTGTACAAATACTGGTTCTTTAATTTCTGGATTTTACTTGGTATCTTTTTTGTAGCATTTTTGCAACTAGTAACATGATTTTATTCTAATAAATATATAATATATCCTAGGGATGGAAAAATCTGTCAGTTTCGTTTTCTCAGTTTTTTTCTTAAATTCTGTTCACTTTTCTGTAGCAATCTGTGGATTTTTTTATCCTCATGAAAATTCATCAGCATTTTAGTCCAAATTTCTGCCAATAAACATGTTTTTGTATGCAGTTTTGACTAATGTACACATTTGCATGCAATCTCTCCTAACAGAATGCATTTTGGTATGTTATTTTCACTAATATATTTTTATGCATACTTCCCCCTAATATTTGTATTTTTGTAAACATTGCTTGGTTGGAGAACTGCATTCAGATAAGTGCGAATTTCAAAGAATTGCTGTTTTTCAGTTCTCATATTGTTTTGGAAAGTACAAATTTGCTTAATTCAGCTTTAAAAATGAACTGTTTAAATTTCTCCCCTGTCTCTGATATATCCATAAAGCCCAAGTAGGCTGAGTCCATTAAATCAGGCAGTACTGTGTACATTCCACCACACAATCTAGTAGTGGTGCAGAATCCTGAATCCTGACAATTCTGGCTTTCATAATAATACAAAAGTAAAATCCTAGCCATGAAGAAAAGCTTAAATACGTGTGGGCAATGCTAAGTGAGTCTCCAAAGCTAGATTGGAGTTCAACAGAATTTCTAGGGGATATAAGAACAAACAGCCAGTGATGCCGTTAGATAGTTTTTGACTCTGGACTTAATGGTCTTATGAGGAGGGTGGCCAGATGGGATTGCCACCACACAGGGAAATAGTGGTGATTTGAGACACAAAGATTGGGTAAACTGGACCACAATTATTCATTTATTCCAAAACAGATCTGCATAGGGGAACCAGATTTAACTATTAACCAAACTGTGGGTGAGCCAGCCCTACCATGGGTCAAGTATAGCCTCACTTCTACTACTTCCCTTAAGCCTGACCCTTGCAGTTGAATAGGGAGGCATTCCTGTTCCACCCCCTCCTGGGGTCACACAGTTCCAGGCCGGTCTTACAGGTTGGTGCCAAAGGTGCTTCCCATCCATGCCAACAAGTCCCATGGCCCTGAAGGCAAGTCTTGGGACTACACCCTTCCCCTTTAAAGATGCCTAAGTGTGCTTGCCAAACCTTAATTACCTCATAACTTGCTGTACCTGCCTGCCAATGTAGCCAAGTAACTTCTTTAATTACTATCCCCACTAAGTACACCCACAACCACCTCAGTACAGAGTAGGTGAAAAAACTGGCCAGCAAGGACAATCAACTATTGAGCAAAAAAACTCCTACTCGATCCCAAAATGTCAACCAGCAATGAAGCCAGAGGATGGACAGGGTGAGCTTATACAGCTCTGATGTCAGCCCCTCCCCTTCCTGGTGTTGTGTGCAGCCACATGCTGAAGACACTGCCAGGCCTCCCTCCATCCTCTGAGTGGCCACAAAAGCCACTCACTGCTGCAGCCATTTGGTTGAAGAAATGTGTGTTAGTTTGCTTACACAAAAATGTAATAAGCCAGCCATACTGTGTTTGCCCCCCCCCCGCGCTCATTCTGCTAAGTAGTGTGCTGGACCTTTAGCCCAAAGTCCTGTTCTGATGGCAGCACCGCAAACAACCCTGCTGGATCAAACCAGGAGTCCATCTAGACCAACATCCTGTTTCTGACAGAAACAGCACTTTGATCATTTTCATTGCCCTCTGCTGTGATTTTCTTGCTCTGTGATAGAGATGGGGGGGGGGCAGGCCTGCAAATATTCTAAATGTGACCACACCATAGATTTAAGGTATAATGATACTGGTTGTTTTATTTTAACTCCTTTTCTTAACAACCCCTTGCATGGAGTTTTCCTTTTTTACAGCTGCAATATGTGAGTGATATGGACGTCTTCAATTAGTCATCCACAATGACCAGAAAATCTATTTCCTAGTTAGTCACTGTCAGTTCAAACCCTCATTAGTTTATATATGTTATTAGAATGTTTTGCCCAAATATGCATTTCTTTCAACTTACTCATCTAAGACTGCAGTCCTAACCCACTTATGTGAGAATAAGACCCATTGAAATAAATTACTTATATGTAGACATGGTTAGGATTGCAGCTAAAATCCTTGAACCTCATTTTGTTGCCCATATATCCAGGTTATAATGATTATTTTGGAGCTCTTTGCATTCTTCTTGGGATTTCACCATCCTGACTAACTTGGGGATACCTTACTACTTTTTCCTGTTTCTGGATCATTTGTGAAAAAATTAAATATCACTGATCCCAGTACAGATGCTCAGAGAATTTCCATTACTCAGGAGTCTTTGGTAAGGAGCTTTGCCAATGTAATATCGACTACATCTCCTCCACCTACGTACGTGCTAATATTCTCAAAGGATTAGCAGAAAGTGTTTTTAAAGCAGGAATGATGAAACATGTGATAGAGCGAGTCTTGCTGAGAAAGAATCTTTATTGCTTCTGCATTCTGCATCACTACCAAAAAGTAGACATCAAATACACTGTCAAAAGAGGGGACACCCCAGAAAAGCGCTTCTGTTGAAGATCTTCATGTATAAAGCACATTGGGAGAAAGGAAACCCTCCAGGCAAGGGTGTTATTAAGCAGTAGCCCAGTGAGCCTGAGTTCTAGGCTACATCCACACCATAAATTTGAAGCACATGTCTCTCTCCACCAAAACATGGAAACTGTAGTTTGTTAAGGGTGCTGGGAATTGTAGCTCTGTGAGGGGCAACCTGCAATCCCAAGGATTATTTGGGGGACACCAAGTGTTTTAAATGTATGGTGTGGCTGTGACCCCAGGTCTTCTGTGCTGGGCCCTGGAGCATTTCCCCCTTTTCCTCTTTTTTAAACTTAATTTTTATGTATAAATATATTTCTATTTGAAATCAATTTGCTGTCAAGTACTCTAGGAAAATTAAGATGGGAGATGACTGGGACCTTATCAACACAGCTGTGCTGTAAGCAAAGTACAAAAGAAGAAAGAAGAAGAAAATGGTTCACTACTATCCCCTTTCTAGCTTCATAAATTGTTTTCTCTTTAAGACTTTTTATTGAAAAACTTTTTATTAAAAAACTACATTTCTATTTAACTAAGCTTTTAAATTAGTTGTGAGTCGTAGTGTAGTGACATATTCAGAAGTGCAGGGTCCCTTCATGTTAGTCATAGCCATGCCCCCCCCTTTTTTTTGCTGCTAGGTTGTGAATGAAATCCTTGTTAATGTATTTACCCACAACAAGAGACATCTCTAGGAGCCAATAAGCATGAAAGGAGAGTTAGCTACTGAGAAAAGTCTTGTCAGTGGCTGACTCACCTCCTTTCACCCTGATTTGCTCCAATTAGCAGGAAAGGACAAAGAAGCATGTTAGAAGACTCTTCTCAGTGGCTAATATGCTCCCCTTTCATGTTGATTGGCTCGTAGGATACTGGAAACATAGGGACCCTGCTGGGACACTGCTCTCAAAAAAGTAAGATGATTACACCCATGGTTGTGACTAGCATGTCTTTAAATTTAATGTATCGAGAGTCCCATTTTTCATCTTAATGCAATACACTTGTAAGAGCCCCTACCCCCTGCCATACGTATTGTGGCCAATAAGGATAAGAATTCTTCTTCCTCCTCCCCCATCTGTCTAGCCTCCAGTCTCAGTTAATTCAAGCTAAAAGGAATGCAGACCTCATCATATGTATGCTAATTTCACCTATAAATGGGATTATAGTTTACAGCAGAGAAGCTGAGATCTGCATCAAGTAAAGCCTGTTTGAGATTATAAAAGCCAAGATTGGAATTAACACTGATCCACTTTAAACTTGGTTACACCTATACTTTTTTTAAAAGTGTTAAACCTTCTCTAGCTTCAGTCCCCAAGGTACTTCAACTACAGCTTTTTCAACTACTTAGTGATAGCTGTTTTTAAGTCCTTCACAATTCCTTTTCAAGGTTAGCTTGAGTCTAGGTTTAACTGCAGTCCTACCCTTACTGAAAGGTAAATCCTCTTGATTACAGATTTATTCCAAGTAAACATGCATGGGATTGTGTTCTGTTAATTGGTCTTAATAGCTGCAGCAGAGGTGAAAGGCTGTAGGTCATTACAGAATGGTTCCAGGATCAGGTTTCAGTGTCCTCTGCATAGCACATTGTCCATCCAGTTGATGAGCAGAAGAATAAACTATAACAATACATGTGACTTAATTTACATCTGTCATATAGGTTACAGAATTTCAGCTTTTTGGGGACAGAATTTGAATTATCATTGCAGGATTTTGATTTTTTTAATTTAAATGGATTTAGAAATATCCATTTCTAATATGACACTCTCTTTGCTTTGTAATACTGTGTCTCTACCCACTACCCCCTCAGCAAAGCGACCTCAACTGCAGGATAATTGTAATGTTCCAGTGACAATTGTCATCAAATGTATGCATATAACAATCTTTGAGCAGATCAAAGAGGAAAAGGTAAAGGACTAGAATCCAGAATGGTACATAGATTTGCAGAAAAGCTGATGGAAGATGCAAAATTCTCTTGACGGTGGCAAGAACTGGAGCTGGCTACAGAGCTACAATTGGAACTGGCAAACAATTGTAAAGTAGAAGCAGAAATCTATGTGCAAACATATAGCTCAGTTTACAGATTTAGGTGAAAAGACTGCAGGATAGATAGTGATGGATTGTGTGAACAGATAAGACAGCTTCCTGTGGGGAAATCCTAAGAAAAGTCCAGGACCTTACTACTGAAAATTTACAGCCACATCCTACACATGATTACTTGAAAGTAAAAGTACAACTGTGTTCAACAAAGTTTACTCCTAAGTAAGGAAGGGTGAGAAATTCAACTAAATCAAACTGCATATTGGACTACCCCACAGTTCACAAGCTCATTATCTTTGTGGGCTGATTTTCTTTACTATGAGCTTCTGTGGCTTTTCCTGATACCAGATTTTAAAAAAACCAGTGGTGAATATAATGACATTATTATTGATGGAATCTTCAGTCTGAATTGTTGAAATGTGTATTCCTTTTAAATTCTTTGTCACTGAGTTGATGTTGGTAGCCATTAACATTCATTGTTTGATTCTTAACCTATTTCACCTTTGTATCCATTTTTTTAAAATCTCTGTGACTTTAGTCAGACTCACTGTTCTTTACAAGTCTGTTGCCTCAGGCAGGCAAAGGGCATCTTGCCACCAGCACATGAAAAAACTGACCAAGGTGTGGGGAGGGGAACAGGGAAGGAAGCAAAATAAGTTGGTTAACTTCAAACAGGCTAACCTTAAGGTCAAGAACTCAGTAGACAGCAGCATTCAAAGCTGGAAGATAAATTGGGTTCAATTTTCAACTTTCAAAATTACATCACATAGCTGAGCTGGAAAAAATCCAACTGTACATGCCTCATTTAATCGCGTGGGAGGGACTTTAGTTTCCTGTCCTTGGACAGACAATAATTCTAAAGCAAGATGCTTGCCTGATGGGCAATTACCTAGTTCATTTACTTTTGAATGTAAAAAAATTGCAGGCCATTATTGGGAAAAACAAAAACAATAACATTGTATTTCAGCAATGGACAAGGTTGAAACATGAAAAGCAGAAGATAACGAAGTGCTAATTACAACCGTCTGTAACCAGATGCCAGCTTGTCAAAATGACAATGAAACTGCAGACTACATCCCTATTTCTGAGTAAATTGCACATATTGCAATCTTAGGAAATTTGAGAAGCTTGGGCACCTTTCTATGTCATAGTGTTTCAGGGATTAGAATTGAAATTTGATAAACTTCTCATTCTATGCAATTATTAAAAATAATGAAGTGCTACCTTATATTACACCTGACCACCCCATGTGATTTATTGCTTATACGGCTGTTACTCCCCTAAATGTATACATCACTGTGGCACACTTAATGTGGCAAGAAGGACATGAAATTCTGGCTAAATTACATAAGAATAATTTAAGATTAGAGTTGGAAAGTGTACATGTTACACCTACAAATGTAGTTTAAAATACCATTCCATGTTCAGTTTTTCACTCCTAGCTATAATAGGAAGCTGGAACAACAGTCTCTGTATGAATTTAAGCATCATACAGTGAGCTTGCCTGTTTCTGCTCTATGTCATATCAGAATGTATTAATTTACACAGATATCTGTAAGTTCACCATGTGGCTTGATGTAAGTACATAAACTGAAAGACCTGGTTCAGATGATCATATCTTGGCTTAATAAACTATTTATTTGTTTGTTTGTTTGTTTTATATCCTGCCCTTTCTCCCAGTAGAAATATGAACTAGTCTAGTGCCCACTCAAACAGATATTTTTCTCCTCAGCATACCTTGGAAGTCTTCAGTTAACCATAGTTTCCTGCTATGCCCAAATTGGAAAACTATGGTTACCAGCTTCAAACTGTGGTTGAAGATCCTGGTAATTATAGTTTCCCAGTTCAGAAATAGTGAGAAACTATGGTTAACCAAAAACTTTCTGGCCTATTACAGGAAGGTGCAGTGCAAGGAAGAGCATGCAGGAAAAATCCTCACACATAAATCAGTTTGTTAAGTTGAGCTATGATCACCTGAACAGGGCCACAATGTCTTTTTTATTACCTAAAAGATGAAGGCAAGTCTGGTTCAAAAGAGCTAATTTCTTTTCTCAGATGTCTAAAAGGTTTCCAACATTTCAACTGGCCACTATAGGTAAACCTTTAACAAGTGCTGACTTGCACATATTAGCATGTACTAAAGGTTGCCTCCATGCTGTGAAAAGATTTACTAATTTCTGTAAACCATGATTTTTAAAGGCACAATAACAGGGCAGGATTTTTTCTGGTTAGCTGGCAACTCTGGCTGTGCTCCTTAAACTATATACACCAGAATGCTCCAATGGACTTCAAAAGGAAACTTCATATTGGCACTAGCAAGCTATTCCAAGGACTATACATTACTAGCAACCTTGAAACCAGTGTTGCTCGGGAATTTTAAGAAATCAGATTTGAAATCAGTGCAGTTTTGAAAGGTTCAATCTGCCATCTTGATTCAAAATGAAATCCAGTTGTATCCAAACATACACTAAACTATGTGCATTGATCTCAGAACCCCACACAAAATTTGGTTACAATATCTTAAGAGCTGTCCAAATACATAATGAAAGACAAACAACTTTGCAAACTATATAGCAGAAATTGGTAAATAGAATCACTGTTAGAGAGGAACCTTCGCACAGAAGATATTATGGAATATGAGCATACCCACCTCTAAATGATAGGGTAAAACTGCTTTAAAATAAGCGGTGCTGTTAGCAAGACTCTTCTGTAGACATGTGTTTCACATTCACATATTCTATTTGTGAGTTAGGATCTTTAGACATTGGCAATAGTGTGTTTTGGCAGTAACTTAGACACACACAGATCTTAAACATGGGGATATTTATCGAGCATATACACACAGAATCAAAATATATACATTTAACACTTCAGTGGGGAATAGCTCAGTACCATTAGATATCTATTGACATCAATGGGGATAGCTCAGTAACAATATGTGTGACGGAATTAGCTACATAAACCTAATCATAATTAAACTCACATACACACTTAGGGTTGCTAGTTCAGAAGCATCCCAAAACCTGAGCAGGCCCTACCGATGTCACAGGGGCAGGCCCTAGTGAAGTCATGGGGCGGGCCCTAGTGAAGTCATTAAGCATGATACATTAAGCATCAATCACAGTTGCTTGGAGCATACAATTTGTTAAAAATTCTTTGATTGGAATTAAGATAGCAATCTTAGCTAAAAGATGGAGTCTGGGTAGGGAACATTTAATCTAGCCTACTTGCTTTTGGCAAGAAGGGTTTAAGTGCCTTCAGGCCAGGCCAGTCACCAGAAGGCCATTGTAGGAAGAAAGGAGCCTAGTGTTATGGAGATGTTAGATGGGAGCATTCGGGAGTAAAGTTGGATGCCCTTGAAGGCTGCAATTCTAAACACACTTACTAAGGGACTAAGCCCCATGGAACTCAACAGGACTTACTTCTGAGCAGATATAGTTTGGATTGTGCTGTTGGCAAAGCTTGACTAGGGATCCTCTGCAAAGACACCCATATCAAAGCAGGGTTGGCAACCCCCTGCCTGGAATGCCCTGCCCTTATCATTTAATGTGACTGCTCCAAACGTCTTTACAGATTTGACCCTTCACTTCAGAAAGAGGTTTGAGAAATGAGTAAGAAGATTCTCTACCCTTTCTGTCTACCCTGTGTACTGCTATATACTCACTTTGACAGCCAACCCAAAGAGGTTTGAGAAATGACTAAGAGTAAGAAGATCCTCTATCCTTTTCTGTCTACCTTGTGGGCTGCTATAAACTCACTTGGACAGCCAACCCAATTCCAGTGAGTAATAATTGACAGAGAGAAAACACACATGGTTTGATCTACTTTCATAGGCAGCAGCTTGGGAACAATTGAAGCCACACTTCCAAATATGTGAATTCTCTTTTACCACTATTGGGCAAGAAACAAACTGTCATGCAACCAACAAGGTGCATCAGCAATGGGTTTTAGGGAGTTGAGCTGAGCGCATGCAACCGCTGCTGTTGCTTCTATGGATGTAAGGGAGTGAGGTTAAAGGTAAATGAAATGCAAATAGAAAAGAAAAAGAAAAGACAGTGATGATTTCCTAAATGCAATACCATACCAACCACAACAAGATTCCTATGAGTATGGCAGATTACTCAGCATCCCACAACCAGCCAGGATTCATAACTGAAAACCAAAACTAAAAAAATCCTAGCAGCCAGTCAGTTAATGCAGAATGCTGCAGCATGATTGCTGACATGAGTGAGATCCTATCACCACATAATACCTCTGCTCTCAAATCTGCATTGGTTGCTGATTTGCTACCAGGCCAAGTTCTTGGTGTGATTTCCAAGTTATGGGTGCCATATACCATCTACTCTTGTAAGAAATGAGTCCTGTAATGTGGCAGCACCTATTCTTTGGAACTCCTTGCCTATTGACATTAGGCAGACGCCTCTTTTCAGCACCTGCTAAAATCATTTTTGTTTAGGCAAGCATATCCAGGCATGTAGAAGCTATTGTGTTTTTAAATCTGTTTTTAACTCATTGTTGGTTTTATTATTTTGAATGTTTTTAAATACCTGTCTTTAACTGTTTTTGCCAATAATTTTGTTTTAATTCTTTCTGTAAACTGCTTTGAGATTTTTTACAATAAAGCAGTATATAACTGTTATAAATAAAATACATAAATAAATTTTGGAGTCACTGTGGACCTTGAGTCTCTTCCCACTTTTAGGAACAAAGGAATCTGCCTACTGAGGCCATTTGGTACCATCTAGCTCAGTACTGATGACATGGACTAGCATTGGCACTCCAGGATTCCAGGCAATAGTCTTTTCTAGAAATTGAATTCTGGACCTTTGCATGCAAAGCATATGTCCTACCAATGGGCTACAACCCTTCCCCTGTTTAAAAAAGTATCTTTTAACATTGTTCTTTTCAATTCACTCTTGAATGCACATCATACCTAGGGCAGATCCACACCATTCATTTAAAGCACATTCAACACCCATTTGCACATGAATCCCACCACAGAATCATGGGAATTGCAGTTTGTTAAGAGTGGTGAGAACTATAACTGTGAGGGGGAAACTACACTTCCCAGGATTCTTTAGAGGAAGGCATGTGCTTTAAGTGCGAGTTGGATGTGCTTTAAATTTATTGTGTGGATCTACTTAATAAATTTTGCCTGCATGTAAATTGTTTTAATTAATTCTTTCAAAATTGAAATGAGCTATAAGGTTTATTGGGTGGCCATGGGCTACTCACCATCTCTCAGCTGATCTGCCCCTCAGGGTGAAAACCATGGAGAACCATGACCACCCCAAGGAAGAAGGGCACACTTAAAATATAGAGGAAATATTGTACAACCATAGTGTGAAATCAGATACAGTATGAAGAAATATTTATATATGTTTATTATTTATACAACCTGTAAAGATATTTATAGTACAGTCCTGTTTCTTTACTCAGAAGCAAGTCCTAGTGTATTCAGTGGGGCTTACTCAAACAGGGAAATGTCCAGAGAACTGCAGCCCCAACTGATAAGGAACTCGTTCTTTTAACAAGCCTTTTAAGTTGAGACTTTATCCCAGTCTGTGTCTGTGTTGGAACTGCTTTTTAATATGTTTTTAAACCTTTTCTTTTTTTTTAAAAAAGTATGTTTTTAAAGCTTTTAAAAAATGTTTTTAAAGATATTTTGTTTAAATATATTTTAAAGTCTGTTTTTATGATTTTTAAAGTGTTTTTAATGTTTTGTTTGTTGCCCTGGGTTCCTACTGGAACGGCGAGATATAAATCAAATAATAAATAAATAAATAAATAATACACTTCATTCACCCAACCCAAAATTCAGAATCATGCCACTTTAAGCTGTTTTGTAACTGTGTATTCTTGTTTTATGGTTATTGGGTTTTAAAGGGATTTATTTCTTATTGTGAGCTGCCTTGGTTTCCAATCACCAACCCTACCTCACAGGGTTGTTGGAAAGAGTCCATACACACACCTGCAGGTGTAAAAACATACCCCATATAATAGTTTATTGTCAAACCAGTTGGTCATTGCAGAACATTTTTTTAAATCACAATTAGTTTCCTACATAATAAAAACTGTGATACCTAAGTAAGCCCTGCCTAACTGCTTTAAAAATAGGATTGGAGAGGAGGAGAAAGATTTACAACACAAACACAATTCTTTGCTATGTTCACTCAAAAGTCCCATTAATTTACAGCACAATCCTAACCATGTCTACTCAAAAGTAAGTCCTATTGAATTCAACGGGGTTTACTCCAGGGATGGGATTTACATGGGATGAGCATTGCTTTACTCCCAGAAAAGCAAGTATTGGATTTAATACTTTCATATTGCAAAGGTTTTCAAAGTACTGCCCTCTTCAACAGCCCAGGGTCTGACTCTTGCACACAAGAGGGGGAAAAACTGAAAGCCATATACTTACTTACTCAAACTGAAAATCTCATAACCACCATTTCTGACGTTGCAATAAGGTCTAGGCACTGCCTGGGTCAACAAATCACAACCCTGGCTTCACTTATTGGCTACAGTCCTGAAAGGGCGGGGTTAGAGTTACGAGCTGCTATAACAGATCTGTTAAACATAACAAAAACACAAAATAGGAACAAACATAAAACAAGTCAGTGTGTGGTATAAAAATCCAGCATAAAACAAAAAGCTAGCAAAACATCAATTAAAACCGCTACCACAGAGAAATCAAGATTTCAATATTATCAGTTTAGTGAGTCAATCATTTTATCTAAAGAGAGGAGTATCTGAGCATGTAAGAAATGTTTTTAGTACACTGATTCTCACATACCAGATCAGGGAAAGAGGAAACAGCCTTCTGTCATAAAGGCTTGAACTTGATGGAGATTTGAGTGCTGGCACCTTTTTTTAAAATAAATAAATAAATGCAGTGAATTTTAGAGACACGGCAAGCTGTGCTACTATTAGACAGGGCAGCTGCTCTAGTCCTATTGGTCTTAAGGGGAGGGATATGTTACATCCCCCCTGCATTGAATAGATAGATTGTCTTTGTGTATGTACGTGTGTGTGTGTGTGTGTGTCTATGTATACTCACACCACACACATCCATCCCTGGGAAGGAAATGAAGTAGGGTGCTTTTTGGCAGAAAGATGTCTGCCAGTCATTTTGAAGAGGAATATGTATTAAAAATACTTTTTACCCTTTTTTGAATTGCTGAACAGGAGCTCTGCCGGGCAACAGGGTGAGTAAGGCTGCATTCCAATGCAACTTTACATGGGAGTAAGCATCATTTAACAGGGTGGGAGCAGGGCCAAAAAATGCAAATACAGTAGGGCCCTGCTTTACGGTGCTTCGCTAATACAGTGGTCTCAATTAGACGCAATTAGACTAAAGCCCCACTCATACGGTGCTTGTTCCACTTCTACGGTGGTTTTCGGGCATCAATCACCAGTCTATTCAATTAGTTCCACTTTACAGCGGTTTTCACTTTACAGCGGGGGGGGCGGAATGTAACCCACCGTATGAGTGGGGCCCTACTGTACTAATACCTCAGTCTTTTCTACAGGGAGGTTTGCTTTTATATTTTGTATTTATTCAAGGGAGGGAGAGTTTGGTGGACTCAAACCTCTTTATTCCATCCTCCCATTGCAGACACTCCCACTGCATTCACCACTTAAGACACATACCCTGAGACACAGAGGGAAATGAGATGAAGGGCTGATTCTCCTTGCTGACTCAACCAGAAAGTATCTAGGTAAGGAGCAGAGCTCTATGTGTTGGTCAAGTGAGCACGTGCAGTTTTCTAAACTGCCTAGATTCTACATATGCACCAGACAGGCAGACTAAAATTCTTGATTTTCCTGGGACAGCTGCAGTGCACTGCATTGTCTAAGAACAATGGAAGGCAGGAGTAGGCTGATTTCTCACAAAACGGGCAGAAAACCGCCTCCACATTTTGCCTTGTATCTCTGGATCCACATGGGCTAGAGACTTGCTTTTTGTTTTAAATGAAAGTTGGGAATCCAGGCCACCTTATGGGCTACACAGGCACCAGGTGGCATGGCTATATTCCTGGTAAAACCTGACTAACCGAGCAATATCACAACCTTAGGATGGAGTGTCTCTCAGGTTTATAGGCTCATAGCCAGCCTGCCAACACTGCACTGGTAAACTTTGGCTCTTGATTACTTGGAAGATGCAGTGACTGCCGGTGTTTGCATAGCCTCTGCTCTGTGCCCTACACCAGAGAAATCATTCAAAAGGGGGGGACAGTGGGACAAATAGTTTTTGTTGTTTAATTCTAGTATTGCAATGGAGTTGGTGGGAAACACGGCTATTTAAATAAATAGACAAGCACACACAGGTCAAAATCCTCAACTGTAGAAAATGGAAATTAAAATTAGAAACTGAATGTTTCATTTCAGGCCTAATTTTAATTATTTGTTTTGGCAACATAAAAATATCATACAACACAAACTTTCTGTTCTCTTATATGCCAATGCATTTTCCTTAATAGGAAAAGACGTGAATATTTATAGTTTTACTGATGATATTTTCCTTTGTGGCACCATGAAATGGCAAGCCTGAGCCAGGAATTCCTTGTCATGCTCAGTCTGTAGTAATTTGAATTGAGTAAAATGCTATGATTTGAACTGTTTGTCTAAAATAAAAAAGATGGAAGTAGATGTCTGAAATGAACACAATGAGTCAGTACAAGTGGTGCCCTGCAGCAAAATCTTGCAGTGTATCCCTACTCCATATAAGGAGTGCGCCTGTTTAGGGCCCCAGATGGTCTCAAACAGGAGTCTTTAGGCTTCTCCAGAGGATGGGAAGTTTCCCTGCCAGCCTGGACTTTCAGATTGACTGGATGGCTTGTGGTATTGATGGCAAGTCTTGTGCATTCTGTTGGGATGAGAGATTGCACTCCAACTGTGGAATTTCCTCCCAGTAGAGGCATGGAGACATTGTTGTTGCTCTTCCCCTGACTAGTTAAGGCCTATCTTTTCTTCCTGACTTTAGGATGTGCAAATATATTGATTTCAATTTCTTTCCATTTCTCATTTTTCCAATATTAAATTGAATTCTCCACATTTCCACATCAGTTTGTGATTTTATCTTTTTTAAAGTCGTGAAAATACATTTTAGTGCAAATTTCTCCCAATATACTCATTTTTGCATGCAATTTCCCCTAATATAATGAATTTTTGTATGTATGTTATTTTCATTAATATATGCATTTATATGCACACTTTAGCCTAGTATATGCATTTTTGTACACATTACTTGGATGGAGATCTGTATTGCAAAATTTGGAGATGTGCAAATTTTGAAGGATTGCTATGTTTTAGTTCGCATAGTTTCAAAAAGGGAGAATTCAGTAAGTTTGCCTTTCAAATTTCTCAACCATCTCTACTTTAGGCTAGGCTGTTGTGTACTATATTGTTTTATTGCTCTAATGTATGGAACTGATTTTAATTTACCTTGGTCTATTGGTTATAGTATTTTACTATTGTTGTGCACTACTGTGGGGCCTCTGGTGAAAAGTGATTTATAAATTAAATACAAGTATGAGTTTTTTCCTTTCCCACTGCACCCTAGGAATATAGGAACATAGGAAGTTGTCTTATACTGAGTCAGACCACTGGTCTATCTAGTTCAGTATCATCTACACACACTGACGTGGCAGAGGCTTTCCAGAATTTCAGACAGGGAGTTTCTCCCAGCCCTACCTGGCGATGCTGGTGATTGAACCTGGGACCTTCTGCATGCAAGACAGATGCTCTATCACTGAGCTAAGGCCCTTCCCCCAACTGACATCCTGACATCTTCACCTGCTGCACTATATAGCTCTAGAGGACTCAGATGTCCAATAGGTATATAGTGGGGCTCTGTGTCTGGAGAATGGAAATGAGAGAAAGTGTTGCTCGCACTTCTCTCCTGCAAATAATGCAAACAGGGCAATTTTTTAAACATCACAGCATATGTATCCCTAGTCCCAACCCCCATTCCTGGATACTCATAATAGGTTGTTAGGGGCATGAGCAGCTCAATTCTTTCTATTCCATTGTCCTCCATTTTCCTTTGCGCAGCCCCTCATTCCTTCAACTGATACTGGTCATAATCATACATTTAAAGCACTCTTATACCACTTTAACAACCATGTTATTATTCCCCCAAAGTATTAACAACCATGTCAGTATTCCCCCAAAGAATACTGGGAATGTAGTTTGTTAAGGTTGCTAAATGCTGCTAGGAGGTCCCTCTGAGAATGTAGTGTTTTGTGCCTCACTTTCACCTGCTTTCAACCATCGTGTTGTATTCAACGTAGCGCTAAGGTTTGCAAGGTTTTTCCTTGCACAATGGAATGTTCTCCTGCTTCCCCCCCCATCTGTTCTGGGGGTTTCCGTAACCTTCTGGAGCAGATTTAGGATAGTGCTGGCTGAATGAGGGGAGGGGGGAGAGGGGAAGCACACTTATTTAATTGAATACCACCCATAGACTTAACTGATAGACTCACATAGTCTGCCCAACTTCTGGTCACTTTCGGCCCCCTTTTTCCCTCCCTGGGATAGAAGTTAGAACTGCTGCTTATAGAAAACAATGGAGAAATCCAGGGGGGTTTTCATATCTGTTAAGACACGTGTCTATTGGGAATCTGAGTAGTGTGTGAACCTGTCACCCAAGTGCCGCATTAAACACACCTCCTTGAGAGGAGGAGGATCTTTTGCTAGGGATAAAACAAGTGCTTTGCCCTAAAATATGCCTAAATAGTGTGTGTACAACCCCCCAAAATGCTGGTCCAAACCAGACTAAAGCAAAGCTTCTTTTATTGAGAGAAAAGAATAGCATTACAAAATTACTTGGTGTATGGCAGCATTAATCATTAATATCCTAACCCATTCATAACTTTAAACTAAGGAAATAAAAGGTCTCTATTGCTATAAGGAATGACAGGTAGCAGAAATTACCTATCCTAGGCCCAGGAGCTGGCAGTGATATACAGCTGAAGTGATGTGAAGGAGCTCTGTCCAAAAAGCAGGAAGGAATCTCTTTGCCTCAAGGTTTGCACCGAAACATAGACTCCCTTCCCGATCTTTGGCCTGCAGTCCTGCACTGTGTTCCTTGAGAGCGTGGTTACACATCTTGGAGCTCAGATTGCTGCCTTATGTCTCAAGCCCTGCTCTTAAATACACATTCCCTCTTACAAATCAACATTGAAAGGAGGGGTCTGGGTATGAGGTGATCTCATATTGTGTGTGTGTGTGTCTCTTGCTGACACTCAAAAAAACTATTTCTGCTTTCTAATGCTGTCTTTGAACAATGGGATTGTTCTGCTGAGCATGAGGGAAGCCTGCCAAGGAAGAAGATAACGTTTACTTCAGTTTCTCTTTGTTCTGTTAGTTGCCCACAGAATGGCCTTGTGTCTGTCCTCTTTCACAGTACTTCAGGAATGCACGAGTCAGAAAATGGGGTGTGGGGTGGGAATTATAGCACAGAACACTCCAGGTCCTTGCCGCCCCTTTGTCTCAAATGAACCAAAGTGGGGTCTAGCACGAGCACACATAACATATCTGTGAATAGGCAGCAATGTGTCTGTCTGTCCCCCTGCCACAAACAAAAAGTAGCTTCCCGTCTTCAGCATTCAATATGAACCTGGACAATAACTCCAGACAATGAAGTGAGGTACTCTGTATTTCTTATGTCTGTAAGCTCAGCTGGCTTCTATATTCCACAAGTTCTGGAAAGTCACAGGTCCTTGTCACGCCATTTTTGGTCTTGTAAAAATATAATTTTCTTTACAAACTTATATATAACTGCATACCTGCAGACTCCCTGGAGTATTTAGAAACTGTGTTACATAGTGGTAACGAGACAGGAAGTATAGTGGTAACGAGAGAGGAAGTTCTAGGCTTAATAGACAATATAAAAACTGACAAATCACCGGGCCCGGATGGCATCCACCCAAGAATTCTCAAAGAACTCAAATGTGAAATTGCTGATCTGTTAACTAAAATATGTAACTTGTCCCTCAGGTCCTCCTCCATGCCTGAGGACAGGAAAGTGGCAAATGTAACGCCAATCTTCAAAAAGGGATCCAGGGGGGATCCCGGAAATTACAGGCCAGTTTGCTTAACTTCTGTCCCTGGAAAACTGGTAGAAAGTATTATTAAAGCTAGATTAACTAAGCACATAGAAGAACAAGCCTTGCTGAAGCAGAGCTTCTGCAAGGGAAAGTCCTGTCTCAGTAACCTATTAGAATTCTTTGAGGGTGTCAACAAGCATATAGATAGAGGTGATCCAGTGGACATAGTGTACTTAGACTTTCAAAAACCTTTTGACAAGGTACCTCACCATAGACTTCTGGGAAGCTTAGCAGTCATGGAATAAGAGGAGAGGTCCTCTTGTGGATAAGGAATTGGTTAAGAAGCAGAAAGCAGAGAGTAGGAATAAACGGACAGTTCTCCCAATGGAGGGCTGTAGAAAGTGGAGTCCCTCAAGGATCGGTATTGGGACCTGTACTTTTCAACTTGTTCATTAACGACCTAGAGTTAGGAGTGAGCAGTGAAGTGGCCAGGTTTGCTGACGATACTAAATTGTTCAGGGTTGTTAAAACAAAAAGGGATTGCGAAGAGCTCCAAAAAGACCTCTCCAAACTGAGTGAATGGGCAGAAAAATGGCAAATGCAATTCAATATAAACAAGTGTAAAATTATGCATATTGGAGCAAAAAATCTTAATTTCACATATACGCTCATGGGGTCTGAACTGGCGGTGACCGACCAGGACAGAGACCTCGGGGTTGTAGTGGACAGCATGATGAAAATGTCAACCCAGTGTGCAGCAGCTGTGAAAAAGGCAAATTCCATACTAGGGATAATTAGGAAAGATATTGAAAATAAAACAGCCGATATCATAATGCCGTTGTATAAATCTATGGTGCGGCCGCATTTGGAATACTGTGTACAGTTCTGGTCGCCTCATCTCAAAAAGGATATTATAGAGTTGGAAAAGGTTCAGAAGAGGGCAACCAGAATGATCAAAGGGATGGACCAACTCCCTTATAAGGAAAGGTTGCAGCATTTGGGGCTTTTTAGTTTAGAGAAAAGGCGGGTCAGAGGAGACATGATAGAAGTGTATAAAATTATGCATGGCATTGAGAAAGTGGATAGAGAAAAGTTTTTCTCCCTGTCTCATAATACTAGAACTCGTGGACATTCAAAGAAGCTGAATGTTGGAAGATTCAGGACAGACAAAAGGAAGTACTTATATACTCAGCGCATAGTTAAACTATAGAATTTGCTCCCACAAGACGCAGTAATGGCCACCAGCTTGGACGGCTTTAAAAGAAGATTAGACAAATTCATGGAGGACAGGGCTATCAATGGCTACTAGCCATGATGGCTGTGCTCTGCCACTCTAGTCAGAGGCAGCATGCTTCTGAAAACCAGTTGCCGGAAGCCTCAGGAGGGGAGAGTGTTCTTGCACTCAGGTCCTGCTTGTGGGCTTCCCCCAGGCAACTGGTTGGCCACTGTGAGAACAGGATGCTGGACTAGATGGGCCACTGGCCTGATCCAGCAGGCTCTTCTTATGTTCTTATGATAGGCACTCAGTCACCTGTTAATTATTAGAGAGAATGATGCTAAGGATGTGGTATTTGACTGCAATCTACCTGCATCTTGTCTTATCTACATGGCAACTTTTTATGTTTGTGGGATGTAGTTATGGTGTAACCAATCAAGAGCATGGAAAGTACCTGTGAAAAATATCACTATTTTTAGTATGTCAGTCCTACACACATTTATCTGAGAGTCCCATTAAATGCTATGGAACTTACTTCTGAGTAAATATGCATTGCAACAGCATTAAATTTGTAATTAGTGCTGCTTGTGTATAAATAAGGTATCTTTCAATCTTACATTACAATGAGACTGATTTTAATTGTAATTTTTAAAAAAGTCATACTTAAAACTGAGAGGTTCTTAAAATTCTGGCTTCCATTTTGCTTCTATTTTGCAATATTTTTGATGGTAATGAATTCCAGAGGAGCAGCCATGTTACTCCACTGCAGCACAAATAGGTGTCCTTTGGCACCTTAAAGACCATCAATAAATTTGTTTTGTGCCTCAGAAGTCTTGATTGTTTTTGCAATACTTTTGGTATCTCATGCATGAAAGACATTGATTGTAGCCTAGGTAATTTCTTTTCTTTTTTAAAAACTGTTGATTTTGTTAACTGATTTCACCCCCACTAGAAGGAACACTTATACCAACTCTATTGAATTTGTAGCTCCACTGTAATGCAGTTATGGCCCTGCTAATGCAGCCTTGCAAGAACAGATGCTTGGACCAGGATAGCTTCAAGGGATTTTTAGAATGTTCTTTTAGACAGGCTCCAGCTATTGATGAAGTCTGAAAAATGTTAGTTGTCAGAGACTGAGCTACCAAAACAGGACATATCATATATTTGTAACCCTTAGGGTCTCTGTGTGTGGTTGTTGAGGGTGCAAAATTGGGGGAATCTGCAAGGTTGCTTAGGATCTCTGTCCACAGGCAAAACCCCTCGCCTTTTTCAGAAAAATAGGCTGGTAGGCTCCCGCAAACAAACAATACCCTGAAGGTGACATCGTGTCACATGCATAAGTCCATTGAGACATTGGACTTCCTAGCAGCACAGGGGAACAACCAAATGCTAATCCCAATTATGTGAGAAAGGAAAGCATTCTGACAGAAAAAGCACACACTTGGGATTTGGTCAGAAGAGAAAGAGCTAAGCCGTGAAAGGCTAGTGACTTGGACAAGTGGTGCTGGCAGGTCAAAACTTGGGGGCAGGAGTCCAGGGCCCTGCTCAGCAGAAAGAATAAAATGCAGCAGGGCCAACTTGACCACATTTTTGAAGCAAGTGAAGTACTACACATACAGGAGCCCCTGTAAGACCATAAAGTCTGCAATGAAAAATTACCTAACTACACCACTGAGTTGAGCACAAGAGGACTAGTCAACAAGCATCCAAACTAGGAAATGTGGTAGTAATGGGTAACTTCAACTACCCGGACATAGACTGGTTGCATATGTGTTCCAGTCATGACAAAGAAGCAAAATTTCTAGATATTCTAAATGACTATGCCCTAGACCAGTTGGTCATGGAACCGACCAGTGGGACGGCAACCCTGGACTTAATCCTCAGTGGGGACTGGGACCTGGTGCGAGATGTAAGTGTTGTCGAACCGATTGGGAGCAGTGACCATAGTGCTATTAAATTAAACATACATGTAAATGGCCAATTGCCAAGAAAATCCAACACGGTCACATTTGACTTCAAAAGAGGAAACTTTACAAAAATGAGGGGATTGGTAAAAAGAAAGCTGAAAAACAAAGTCCAGAGGGTTACATCATTTGAAAATGCTTGGAGGTTGTTTAAAAACACTATATTAGAAGCGCAAGTGGAGTGCATACCACAGATCAGAAAAGGTACCGCCAGGGCCAAGAAGATGCCAGCATGGTTAACGAGCAAAATCAAGGAAGCTCTTAGAGGCAAAAAGTCTTCCTTCAGAAAATGGAAGTCTTGTCCGAATGAGGAAAATAAAAAGGAACACAAACTCTGGCAAAAGAAATGCAAGAAGACAATAAGGGATACTAAAAAAGAATTTGAGGAGCACATTGCTAAGAACTTAAAAACCAACAACAAAAAAATCTATAAATACATTCAAAGCAGGAGACCCTCTAGGGAGGCAATTGAACCCTTGGATGATAAGGGAGTCAAAGGTGTACTAAAGAACGATAAGGAGATTGCAGAGAAGCTAAATGAATTCTTTGCATCTGTCTTCACAGTGGAAGATATAGGGCAGATCCCTGAACCTGAACTAACATTTGCAGGAAGGGATTCTGAGGAACTGAGACAAATAGTGGTAACGAGAGAGGAAGTTCTAGGCTTAATAGACAATATAAAAACTGACAAATCACCGGGCCCGGATGGCATCCACCCGAGATTCTCAAAGAACTCAAATGTGAAATTGCTGATCTGCTAACTAAAATATGTAACTTGTCCCTTGGGTCCTCCTCCGTGCCTGAGGACAGGAAAGTGGCAAATGTAACGCCAATCTTCAAAAAGGGACCCAGGGGGGATCCCGGAAATTACAGGCCAGTTTGCTTAACTTCTGTCCCTGGAAAACTGGTAGAAAGTATTATTAAAGCTAGATTAACTAAGCACATAGAAGAACAAGCCTTGCTGAAGCAGAGCCAGCATGGCTTCTGCAAGGGAAAGTCCTGTCTCAGTAACCTATTAGAATTCTTTGAGGGTATCAACAAGCATATAGATAGAGGTGATCCAGTGGACATAGTGTACTTAGACTTTCAAAAACCTTTTGACAAGGTACCTCACCAAAGACTTCTGGGGAGCTTAGCAGTCATGGAATAAGAGGAGAGGTCCTCTTGTGGATAAGGAATTGGTTAAGAAGCAGAAAGCAGAGAGGAGGAATAAACGGACAGTTCTCCCAATGGAGGGCTGTAGAAAGTGGAGTCCCTCAAGGATCGGTATTGGGACCTGTACTTTTCAACTTGTTCATTAATGACCTAGAATTAGGAGTGAGCAGTGAAGTGGCCAGGTTTGCTGACGATACTAAATTGTTCAGGGTTGTTAAAACAAAAAGGGATCGCAAAGAGCTCCAAAAAGACCTCTCCAAACTGAGTGAATGGGCGGAAAAATGGCAAATGCAATTCAATATAAACAAGTGTAAAATTATGCATATTGGAGCAAAAAATCTTAATTTCACATATACGCTCATGGGGTCTGAACTGGCGGTGACGACCAGGAGAGAGACCTCGGGGTTGTAGTGGACAGCACGATGAAAATGTCAACCCAGTGTGCGGCAGCTGTGAAAAAGGCAAATTCCATACTAGGGATAATTAGGAAAGATATTGAAAATAAAACAGCCGATATCATAATGCCGTTGTATAAATCTATGGTGCGGCCGCATTTGGAATACTGTGTACAGTTCTGGTCGCCTCATCTCAGAAAGGATATTATAGAGTTGGAAAAGGTTCAGAAGAGGGCAACCAGAATGATCAAGGGGATGGAGCGACTCCCGTACGAGGAAAGGTTGCAGCATTTGGGGCTTTTTAGTTTAGAGAAAAGGCGGGTCAGAGGAGACATGATAGAAGTGTATAAAATTATGCATGGCATTGAGAAAGTGGATAGAGAAAAGTTTTTCTCCCTCTCTCATAATAATAATAATAATAAATAATAATAAATTTTATTTGTTGGTCGCCTATCTGTCCAGGTTAGTGGACACTCTAGGCGACTTACAATAATAGAGAGCAGTACATAATACAAAATAAAATACAAGCAAACACAATCATAATCAATTTAAAACCAATTTCTATTTAAAACCTTATAAAATTAATCCTCCCCAATCCCATAGGCCCGCCTGAATAGCCAGGTTTTTAAGGCTTGGCGAAAACCCATCAGGGAGGGAGCATGTCGGAGATCAAAAGGAAGGGAATTCCAGAGGGTGGGGGCCACAATCGAAAATGCCCTCCCTCTGGTCTGCACCAGCCTAGCTGTTTTAACCGGTGGGACCGAGAGAAGGTCTTGTGAGGCTGATCTTGTCAGGTGGCATAATTGGTGATTCTGTAGGCGCTCCTTCAGATAGACTGGGCCGAAACTGTATAGGGTTTTAAAGGTCAGCACCAACACCTTGAATTGGGCCCGGTAAACAACTGGTAACCAGTGAAGATCTATTAACACTGGCGTGATATGGTCACGGCGACAGCTGTGCTTAATCAAGCGTGCCGCCGCATTCTGTACCAGCTGTAACTTCTGGACCGTGTTCAAGGGTAACCCCACGTAGAGCGCATTACAGTAGTCTAAGCGAGAGGAGACCAGGGCATGTATCACCCGTGGGAGCAGATGAACAGGAAGGTAGGGTCGCAGCCTCCGTATCAGATGTAACTGATACCAAGCTGCCCGACTCACTGCCAAGACCTGAGCCTCCATGGACAGCCTGGAGTCAAGAATGACCCTGAGGCTGCGGACCTGGTCCTTCAGGGGTAATCTCACCCCATTAAGCATCAGGTCCGTAATACCCAGCCTTCCTCTGTCTCCCACAAGCAACACCTCGGTCTTGTCGGGATTCAGCTTCAGCCTGTTCTCTCCCATCTATCCACTTACGGATTCCAGGCACTTGGACATGGTATCCGCAGCCAACTCTGGTGAGGACTTAAATGAAAGATAGAGCTGAGTGTCATCCGCATATTGGTGACACTTCAGCCCAAAACTCCTGATGATGGCCCCCAGCGGTTTCACATAGATGTTAAACAGCATGGGAGAGAGGATAGAGCCCTGTGGCACCCCACAATTAAGAGGCCAAGGGTCTGATACCTCATCTCCCAAAGCTACCCGTTGGTGCCTATCTGAGAGATAGGAATGGAACCACTGTAAAACAGTGCCCCCTATTCCTAATCCCCCTAGGCGATCCAACAGGATACCATGGTCAACGGTATCGAAAGCCGCTGAGAGATCTAGGAGGACGAGGAAGGTATATTCTCCCCTATCCAACGCCCTCCTCATATCATCCACCAGAGCGACCAAGGCTGTTTCAGTTCCATGTCCAGTCCTGAAACCCGATTGGAATGGATCTAAATAATCCGTTTCCTCCAAGTGTGTCTGTAACTGTCTGGCCACCACTCGCTCAATTACCTTGCCTAAGAATGGTAAATTAGAAACTGGGCGGAAGTTATTCAGCTCTTGGGGATCCAAGGAGGGTTTTTTTAAGATGGGCTTTATCACCGCCTCCTTGAGGGCTGATGGCATTGCACCCTCTTTCAAGGATGCATTTACCACTGCCTTGATCCCTTCGCTCAGTCTCTCTTTGCAACTCGTGACGAGCCACGAAGGGCAAGGATCAAGCAGACAGGTGGTTGGCTTCACAGTACTGAGCACCTTGTCCACTTCCTCAGAGGGAAGAGGCTGAAACTGATCCCACCGGACCGGACTGCAACTGGCCGACCCTGGCCTACTACCTGTATCCACGGCGAACGGAATCATGCTCTTCAGGTGCTCGATTTTACCAGCAAAGTGTTTAGCAAAAATGTCACAGGAAATTTTAGATTGCTCCATGGGTTCCTGAGCAACTGGACCGACCAGGCTTCGGACCACCTGGAACAATCTCCTGGGACAACACTCTGCTGACGCAATAGAGGCAGCAAAGAATTCCCTCTTTGTTGCCTTTGTTGCCACCTGGTAGGCAGCTATTGCCACTCTAACCAGTGTCTGATCGTCTTCAGTGCGAGATTTCCACCACCAGCGCTCAAGTCGTCTCACCTCCTGTCTCAGACCCCGCAACCGTGGTGTATACCAGGGTGCTGTCTGAGTTCTATTCAGGGGGAGAGGACGTTTCGGAGCCACCCTATCCAAAGCCCCAGTGATCTCCCTGTTCCACTCCATCACCAGGGCTTCGGCCGGGCATCCTTCAGTCAGCTCCAAATCACCCAGCGCATTCAGGAATCCCTGCGGTTCCGTCAGGCGTCTGGGGTGGACCATCCTAATAGGTCCTTGTCCCCTGCGGAGGGTGTGAGGCATCAAGAGATCTATATTCACCAGATAGTGATCTGACCATGACACAGGGTTAGAAGAAACAGCCCCCATTTTCAGAACACTTCCCTCCCCTCCCGAGACAAACACAAGGTCAATAGCATGACCGGCTACATGGGTTGGCCCAGTATTACTAAGGTGCAGATCCCAAGAAGTCATGGTTTCAATGAAATCCCGAGGGGCTCCCGTAAGGGCAGTCTTGGTGTGTACGTTGAAATCCCCTACAACCAATAGGTTGGGGGAAAGCAACCGCACGCTCGAGATTACCTCGAGCACCTCGGTCAGGGAGTCTGCTGTGCAGCGGGGTGGGCGGTACACAAGTAGAATCCCTAAACTGCCCTTTGGGCCCAACCTCCAGTGCATGTAATCAACAAACTTGGTCTCATGGAGAGGGGGTCTGGCGAAAACCAGAGATTCCCGATAGATGACTGCCGCTCCCCCTCCCCGCCTACCAATTCTCGGCTGCTGTGCGTATCGGAAACCGGCTGGACACATGACCTCAAGTATAGGAGCTGAGGCCTCATCCAGCCAGGTCTCCGTAATACATACCAGCTCTGCGTTCTCATCCAAGATCATGTCATGGATGAGTGCTGTTTTTTGTACCACAGACCTGGCATTACACAGCAGCAGTCGAAGATTGGATGGAGTACTGCATCCCCCAGTTATCTTCTGGTTGTGGACAGGTCCGGAACAAGGGATGGATATTATGCATCTATCCCTTGTTCCCCTATGCTGGCGTGGCCTGCCACTTGCGCCTCTCCAGGATCTGCCGCCCAGCCTTTCAATATCATGGCTCCCCACCCTTCTCACAGTATCCCCTCCCGGTCTACACATATCTCCCTCCCTGTTCGCCAGTCAGGCAGGCCCTTGCCCCTACCTCTCACCTCCCACTAGAACTCGTGGGCATTCAAAGAAGCAGAATGTTGGAAGATTCAGGACAGACAAAAGGAAGTACTTCTTTACTCAGCGCATAGTTAAACAATGGAATTTGCTCCCACAAAACGCAGTAATGGCCACCAGCCTGAAGATTAGACAAATTTATGGAGGACAGGGCTATCAATGGCTACTAGCCATGAAGGCTGTGCTCTGCCACCCTAGTCAGAGGCAGCATGCTTCTGAAAACCAGTTGCCGGAAGCCTCAGGAGGGGAGAGTGTTCTTGCACTCGGGTCCTGCTTGCGGGCTTCCCCCAGGCACCTGGTTGGCCACTGTGAGAACAGGATGCTGGACTAGATGGGCCACTGGCCTGATCCAGCAGGCTCTTCTTATGTTCTGAAGAGGAGGATGGTAGAAGTGTTCCTCTCCTTTTCTTAAGAAAGCTTCAGTGATTCCTGTTTATCAATTTAGAATCCTTATTTTAGTGCCTCAAAAGTCTTATGGTTGGTTCAGAACTCTCATGGTGGTGGTGGTCACTGACTACAGGCCTCCTTCCCCCCCCAGGCAGCAACAATTCCTTATTTACTGCCTTCATATGTAACATAGTTTTAAGGGATGTGGGATTCCCCCTTCTCTGCTTTCTCAGGTTTTCCCATTTTACATAAACAAATTGAGAAGGTAGAGAGAGGAAATATGGACCCTCCCTTGGATTCTGCTGTTATAGGACCTACAGGAGGCAGCAGGGTGGATGGGAACCATCAGCAGAATCCCCATTTGTCCTGGGTTGGGGTGACAAGAATGGTAAAGCAGTGGGAGGGAGCAAAAATGTAACCTTCTAGAACATTCTCCCATCCATGTGCTGGCTACATTGAGGAATTGCTACTGAATTAGTCCAAGCTAGTGCGGTACCACTGAAGACCTTTCTCTTTCAACATCCTTTGTAAGTCTTCATCTGTGTTGGAATTGTTTTAAATATGTTTTTAAGATTTTTTAAAATCTTGTTTAAATATGTTTTAAAGATTTAAAGATTTTTTTGAAAGATGTTTTGTTTTTAAGATGTTTTCTAGATGTCTGCTGCCCTGGGATCCTTCTGGGAGGATGTGCAGGATATGAATTTAATAAAGAAGAAGAAGAAACCCTGAATTCTCATATATTTGCCTATTTAATAAGGATACTGTACCTTGTATAAACAATTTTAGTTCTTGCACACATATGAAAATGATCTCCTATAGCCATATCCTGTAGGTTTTGGAGCCAGGGCTTTACTGAGCTCCTAGGAAAACTCCGAGTCTGAGTCAAGGCAAGAGAGCTGGGGCGAGGAGCAGAGGAACAAATCCCATCCCCCAAGCAATCTTTTGCAGGTTCCCACTTGTATTTTTAATGGCAACATTAAGCCAATATATAATTGCTTCAGTTGAAAAGAAGGTGAAAATACTTTCAAGGCAGCCATGGCTATTCAAATAAAGGGAGGAGGGAGGAGGAGGTTAGCAACAAACTGAATCCATGGTAGTGTTTGCTCCACATTTATCCATTATTTTCTGAAGTCATGACATATGGATAACTATGGTTTACAATTCTAGCTCAGTCAGATAAATCTGGATTTAAGATTTATATTCGTCCCCCATTCAGGCAAAATATCAAGCGCTGCTTACTTTAAAATGGACATCATTGCTTCCAATCTGCTCCTTGCAGCTGCAGTGGAAGAGGAGAAGGAAGCAGGGAGCAGCCATGTGCATGTAACACTAAGCCATGGGCTGGAGCAGGCCATTTTTACAGGTGGGAAGGGCTGGTCGTAACTTCAATCTATAGCTGCAAATGGAAGTCTCAAGTGTGCCTTATTTGTTGTGCAGGAGACATAAAAAGGCGCCAAATTTTGCCTCCAATGAAGATTTAGAGTACACTCTTAATTCTTCATTTGTAGCAGCCACACCCTGAACTTTCCCATGCCTGACTTTATAGTTGATGTTAGACACAGTAAAGGTGGATATGATATGGTAAAAATGGCTTTGTGGACCCACAGGCCAGAAGTCCCCCACCATTATGTTCAAACAAGAAAATAATGTGGTCTCACATTCCATCAGTGACAGGATGCAAGGAATCATCCTGGATGCAAACAGGAATCACATGGACTAAATGGCTGATCTTGTTTCTTCCCACTGCCAGTATTGCCAAATCAAACTGAACCCCGTGGAAGTTGCCCTTGTCCTAATGCAATGGTGACATAAGAATTAAAACTCTCTTTTACCCAAGGGGCTGTGAGGTGCTTCCAGATCGAACCTTTGTAGTGATGGACATGCTGATTCTTGGCAAGTATCAAGAAGAAGTATATGCTGGTCATGAATTCATATAGGCTCATTCTCTTTGAGAACCTTGGTTTGCATTAATGAACAATAGCTGTTTTATAGCTTGAGATTAATCATAACATAAATAATAATAATAATAAATAATGAAATTTAATTTATGTGTCGCCTATCTGGCCAATGGCCACTCTAGGCAACGTACATATAGTAAAATACAGCAAAATACAATACAATAAAATACAATATAACAATATAAATTATAAATTATAATAACAACAATACAGAGTAGGAGGCATTTTGATCATAAGAACATTAAGCCTCCCCAGACGTCCCAAAGGCCTGTTGAAAAAGCCAGGTCTTTAAGGCCTTGCGGAACATATTCAGGGAAGAGACGTGCCGAAGATCTTGTGGGAGGGAGTTCCAGAGGGTGGGGGCCGCCACTGAAAAGGCCCTCTCTCTAGTTCCCGCCAACTTAGCTGATTTGGTTGGCGGGACTGAGAGAAGGCCTTGTGTGGCTGATCTTGTCAGGTGGCATAATTGGTGGCGTTGTAGGCGCTCCTTTAGATAAACTGGGCTGAGACCGTATAGGGATTTAAAGGTTGATACCAACACCTTGAATAGGGCCCGGAAAACAACTGGAAGCCAGTGTAGATCGAACAACACTGGCGTGATGTGGTCCCGGCGACAACTGTTTGTAAGTAGTCGAGCCGCCGCATTTTGAATAAGTTGTAGTTTCCAGACCGTTTTCAAGGGTAACCCCACGTAGAGCGCATTACAGTAATCTAATCGAGAGGTGACCAGGGCATGTACTACCAGTGGGAGCTGATGAACAGGAAGGTAGGGTTGCAGCCTACGTATAAGGTGTAGTTGATACCAAGCTGCCCGGCTCACTGCCAAAATCTGACCCTCCATGGACAGCTTGGAATCAAGTACAACCCCGAGGCTGTGGACCTGGTCCTTCAGGGGTAAACTCACCCCATTGAACTTCAGGTCAACAGTTCCCAACCTTCTCTTGTCCCCCACGAGTAGTACCTCGGTCTTGTCGGGGTTCAGTTTCAGCCTATTCCTTCCCATCCATCCACTCACGGACTCCAGGCACTTGGACAAGGTCTCCACAGCCAACTCTGGTGAAGATTTAAACGAGAGATAGAGCTGAGTGTCATCTGCATATTGGTGACACTGCAACCCAAATCTCCTGATGATTGTCCCCAGCAGCTTCATATAGATGTTAAATAGCATGGGAGAGAGGATAGAACCCTGTGGCACACCACAATGTAGAGGCCAAGGGTCTGAAACCTCGTCCCCCAATGCCACCTGTTGGTACCTGTCAGAGAGAAAGGAACAGAACCACTGTAATACAGTGCCTCCTATTCCTAATCCCTCCAGGCGATATAAAAGGATACTGTGGTCAACAGTATCAAAAGCCGCTGAAAGGTCAAGGAGGACAAGAAAGGTGAATTCTCCCCTATCTAATGCCCTCCTCATATCATCTACCAGAGCGACCAAGGCTGTTTCAGTTCCATGTCCAGTCCTGAAGCCCGATTGGTATGGATCTAAGTAATCCATTTCATCCAAGTGTGTCGACAACTGATTAGCCACCACTTGCTCAATGACCTCTGTCGCTCAAGGACACACTGATTCTTATAACAAGTACATAAGACATATACCAGTAATTTTGTTCTGTCCTTTCCAAACCTCTCTTACAGAGTCCTTTTGTCGTGCATATTTGAAAAATAAACCAAGCTATTTAGCTCTTCTGTTGCCAACAACCACTAAAGTCTAGCAAAACAGTACAATCAACTATTTTGCCTTCAAAAGGTAAAGCATCTGTACTCAATGCAGAAGGGCCCAGGTGCAAACCCCACCATCTGCAGGTTGGGTTTGAAATGTCCCAATCTGAAACCCTGAAGAGCTGCTGCTAGTCAGTGTAGACAGTACTGAGCTAGGTGGATCAGTGGCCTGACTCAGCATAAGGCAGCTTTCCCTATTCCTAAATGTCTTCACAAAGGCATTCTGATGCCTTTTGAATAGCAGAGTACTTGAACTTGGCTGGTCTTTTGTAATAGCGTCTTGATATGGAAATTGAAAGCAGGTTAATGAGTCAGGCAGATCAAGGTACCCCAAGGAGCTGTTTTCTGCTCTAGGAAGACCATTACGGCAGTTGATGCAGAGGAGGCTGGGTAGGTGTTGATACGAAGCCGTTTACATTATAAGTGTGTGGGTTACAAAGCAAATGACTAATACAGACTGAGACTTCACAGGGCTGGTTATTAAAGAAATGCTACAGCTTTCTTTGTGTGCGTGTGTGCGCTTGCATGTGTGTATGTTTAGCAGCTCTCTTTCATATGACAGAGCAGAAGGTCTCAGGTTCAGCTCCCAGCATCTCCAAGTAGCGCTGGAGAAGTCCCCTGCCTGGAACTCTGAAGAGCCGCTGCCAATCAGTGTCAACAGCACTGAGATAGGTGGACCAAAGGCCTGACTCAGTAGAAGACAGATTTCTAGATTCCTAATAAGTTTCACAGACTATATTAATATTTCTCTACAGATGGGTGAAGGGCAAACATATGAGTGAATATGTATGAACCCTGGCCCAATTTGGAAGGTTCTTCACTCCATATTCAGCCAATTAAAGTTTGGCATGCCCACTACTTGCAACATGCTTCATACCTAATATTTACACTATTCTGATGAAGGGAACAGAATTGTCATACCCTAATAGCATGAGTTCTTCTTCTCTCTGTATTCTGTCTTTCTGTCACGCACATATTTTGTGCGAGCTTTACTTAACCATGTAAATATGAAATGCCAAATATACTACATTAAATAAACAGACCCGGGATGGAGAGTCTCTTGTTCATTACCATGCAAGGAACAACTTAGTTGTTTAGGCATGCGTTAGGGTAGTTATGTGTTGCCCCCACACCCGCCAAAGAAGACTCGTGAGACGTGGCATTGGTTTAAATGTTATATTTATTAAATATAACATAATCTGAATCCAAATTCAAACATACCCAATCATAATTAATAACTGCTTATAACCCCCGGGCAGGTGAGGAATCGCACTATTCTGGTAGGGATTGAATCCCCCCAGTCTCCTGGGCATGTATCACAGCTGGTAGCTGTGGGCTCTGATGCAAGGATATGGGCCAAGACTCCCTCCTTGCCCAGTGAACCTTGGGAGTGGTCTGCCATGCGCATCCTGGCCCTGCTGTACCCGCGTTCACCCCAATGCACATGACAATCCACAGGGACACCCACCAGTTATCTGCAGACCGAAGTCCTGCAAGATTCCTGAGGGGTGTCCTTACCCAAAATTGCCTCAGGATACCTCCCTCTCTCTCCATCAAATTCCTCACCTGCCCGAACTCAATGCCAAAACTGGCCATCACTGTCATGCCCGCCCGACCCTCAGGGTCCCGGGATCATGCATCAGGCTCAGACCCCCACCCTTAGGGAAATGAGACTGGAACCAAAAAGCTATTACTTCACCCTTACCAAGGCTGTGTACGCTCACCACAACCCTGCAAGGTAGAAGGTAGGCTGCCACCACCCCTGTATACTGGTCCACTCAGAGCCAGGGGATCTCTGAGCCCAGAAGGTATATAAAACCAAGGTCCTAACAGGCAAGAGTCACAGTTACACTCCTTGCCAGGCACCTCTGGTTTAACACTTAAAATCCAAGCTTTTAACTTCTTAACCCGCTTTGGTAGTGAGTGACTGAGATTGGGTCAAAACACTGAATTCAGAACCACCCCTTCTCTCAAATGAACACACCAGGTTAAATAGAAGTAGCTTTATTAAAATATATAAGTGCACATATCATATAGCAGCAAGTAATCCTTTAAGACCATTCACCCAACAGGGGTTTAGGTTCTTACAAGAGAATTCATACACACAACAAGAAAATAACAAACTAACTCACCTAACTACTTACATACGAGGTAGTTGGTTGCGTGGCACCTCTCCTAAGAGAGATGGATGTTCAACATAAAGCAATGGAACCAGACATAGGTTGCCTTCCCATAAGCAACCCCAGGAACCATAAGGCAGAAAAGGTTTGGAACTCTGGTGCCAGTCAGCATAAGCAGAGAACAGAGAACAAAGGCTATGGGTCCCTAGCCCTATACTTAAGGGAAAAGGATCCTAACGGTCCAAGATTAATTGACCAATCAGGAATTGACTGATGTAACTTTCTTCTCGATGTTTCTCACATTTTCGCGCCTTCAGGCCCCCCTCCCAACGGTGTTTTCCAACTGCATAGGCCAAGGATGACCTTGGGTGCCAGGCACTTGCTAATCAGCAAAGATAAACAGGTGCAGCTTGTTAAGGCTTCTTCTAACCGTCCTCAGCTGGAAAATGAAACTTAACTTTACAAATTGGCAAAGCTTGTCTTTTTCTAACTGTAACCATCTCCCAGAGTCCCTTACTGGAGCCAAAGTGTTGTCATCAGATTTTTAATAACTCATGACCATTACAGGTTCATGACAGTCACCACACCACTCCCGAAAGCCAAACGAATTATCCCCACAGTATGAAGTAGGCAAAATGTGAAGGGCTCCTAAAAGCGGGGCCCAACCAAAAAATTCCTACTTGGCCACACTGGCGACCGGCAAAGCCCATACTGCCATAGGGAGGGAGGGTGGGTGCGAACGAACACGAGGAGAAGTGTTAGGGAGGGGGAGCAGCATTAAATACTACCGCTCCCCTCCCCCTCCCATTGAGGCGTGACGTGGCCTCACCCTACTCCCTCACCCAATCGGGAGTAGACCTCCCGAGCCTTCTCACTCATATGGGGTGAAAGCAAACACGCCCCCACCTTAAGGTGGGAACGTCATTCTGCTTTGTAGAGGACAGCCCTCCATCCGAAGAGCTGTCCAGTCTAAATCCAGTTTAAAGATAAGGAACTCTAAGAAAGGAGACCAGAGGCCTTGAAGGTGCCCATCAACAGTTAGCATCAGGACAGCAAACTGAGCAGGTATACAAATCTTGTTGTATTTCTGTTTAAATTATAGAAATTATTTCTAAATTGGCATTTACACATTTACATTAGCACATGTAAATTTTATGCAGGTCTGTGTCCTCTTTTGCCCCCCCTTTTGATGATGCATTTCCTTTTCTTTCATAATGCATAAGTGCATGTGTACAGTTTTCCACTACAAAAATAACATAAAATACAACCTATTAAAAAAAGATTAATACTGAAATTCAACACACAATTTAGCATGCCTACCATTGATTTTAATCGGCTAAGGGAATACTTAACTCTGTGTTGGATTGTGCCTTACAGCGGCCTGACAGTTTTACTTACAATTCATTCAATAGCCCTTTTTTGAACAAATGAAAACTTTGAAAATGTATGAACAATTCCATAAAACATCACAGACTAACAATCTGTTCATACCATATCTAATCTTAAATTAGCTACATGATTGTAAAAAAAACAAAAAACTTCCAAGTAAGCACTCTTAGCACTGTAGCCCAAGAGGCACTGCCAACAGCATAACCACAGAAGGAAAGGATAGACTATGTATTCCATGGAAGATAACTTTTTAATGAAAACAGACCATTAAGGCTGTGCCCTGTACATACTTACTGGGAGTAAGCCACATTGGATTCTGAGCAGAAATGCATAGGATTGCGACATAACGTATTTACATATTCATGAGAAATATAAAGCTTAGTTTTCTCCAAGTGGTAAGCCTGTATTTCAACTCTACCAGTTCCATGGGGCTCCCATTCTCAAAAAGACCTCTAAAAAGAAAAGCAGCATGTTAGAAAGAAAGCTAGCTAAAAACCTTCACTCTGCCATTTTGTGTGTGCGTATATGTAGATATATGCAGGGATTTTCAAAAGATACAATTTGTTTGTGTGAAGGAACACTACGATATGTAAGGTCCCTACTGTAGTCTACAACCAAGGCATGTGTTTGTGATTTCGCTGATCAAGAAAAGCTGTGGTTATCCTTTGACCTCTCTCACACCAAGGCAGCAGGATTCCTAACATTGCAATCCAATATACATCTACTCAGAAATAAGTTAAATTTAATTTAATTGGGTTTATCCCCAGGTAAGTAGGTAGACCAGGAGCAGACTGCAGTACAGATCATGAACTGGTCATATAGAAAATCAGTGTAAAGCTAAAGAAGAAGAACAAAGTAATCATAATGCCTAAATGCTCCACGAGCTAGAGGGAGCCCCAGCTGACAAAGCGTCAAGGCGAGTTAAGCAGCAGAGCGAGTTCGGCAGCAGGGTGAGGAGGCCAGGGCCCCCCACTCTGCCCGTCTGTTCCCTGACCTCAACTGAACCGCAGTCTCCAACCCATTGACGTAATAAACCTTAAACAAAACTATGCAGGTAAGAAGCCAGCAGGGGTGTGAGGGCTTTCCAGTGTTTTGCACCGCCTGCAACATGTATGACTATCTGCCTGTTGGACAGAAGTCGTGGGTGTGCTCTCGGTGCAATGAGCTCCTGGCTCTCCGGGAACGACTTCATTTCCTTGAGGCCAAGGTGGCGGACCTGGAAAAGCTGAGAGAGGCAGAGAGGCGTGTGGAGGAGGCCTTCAGGGACGTTATAGCTGTGTCCCACTCCAACGATGATAGCTCTCCTGCTATCATGGACAACGATGGTCTCGGGGAAGGAGAGCATCCAGCTGAGGAAGAGGGAAACGATCCCTTAGAAGGGACCCATTCCTTGGGGGATGAGCAGCTATCCTCTCGTGCCGAGGATATATCTCCAGGGGGTGGAGGGATCCTTGTAGTGGGTGATTCAATCATTAGGAACATAGACAGTGGGGTGTGGGATGGGCGTGTAGACCGCAAGGTGTTTTGCCTGCCTGGTGCGAAGGTTGCGGATATCGCCCGTCGTTTAGATAGTTTGGTAGACAGTGCTGGGAAGGAGTCAGTGGTCGTGGTGCACGTTGGCACCAACGACATGGGGAAATGCAGCCGTGAGGTCCTGGAAGCAAAATTTAGGTTGCTAGGTAGGATGCTGAAAGCCAGGACCTCCAAGGTGGCTTTCTCTGAAATGCTACCAGTTCCACGCGCAGGACCAGCCAGACAGGCCCAGCTTCGCAGTCTCAATGCGTGGATGAGACGATGGTGTCGGGTGGAAGGATTTGGATTTGTTAGGCACTGGGGAACATTTTGGGACAAGCCGGGCCTGTACAAAAGGGACGGGCTCCACTTGAACCAGAATGGAACCAGACTGCTGGCACTTAAAATTAAAAAGGTGGCAGAGCAGCTTTTAAACTGACTGAGGGGGGAAACCCGACAGGAGCTGAGAAAGGTCCGGTTCGGAATAAACCTCCCCCCTGGGATAAAAACCAAAGAAATGATGAAATTTTAAAAGGGGTAGGCCTAGAAGTAGGCATTGTGAGAGCAGGGGCACAGGATATAAATTCAGAAGAGCAAAATTACTACAGGCCTAACCACAAGTGCCAAAGACACTTGAAGAGAGACACTGCTTACAAGTGCCTGTACGCTAATGCTAGGAGCCTCCGGACCAAGATGGGAGAACTGGAGTGCTTGGTCTTAGAGGAGAGCATTGATATATTGAGCATAACGGAGACCTGGTGGAATGGAGAAAACCAGTGGGATACGGGTATCCCTGGATATAAACTATATCGGAAAGACAGGGAAGGACGTATTGGTGGCGGAGTCGCTCTATACGTGAAAGAAGGCATTGAATCCAGCAAGCTCGAAACCCCAAAAGAGGCAGACTCCTCCACAGAATCGTTGTGGGTGGTGATACCATGCCCCAGGAGGGACTTAATACTGGGAACGATCTATCGTCCCCCTGATCAAAATGCTCAGGGAGACCTTGAGATGAGATATGAAATTGAGGAAGCATCCAAACTAGGAAATGTGGTAGTAATGGGTGACTTCAACTACCCGGACATAGACTGGCTGCATATGTGTTCCAGTCATGACAAAGAAGCAAAGTTTCTACATATTCTAAATGACTATTCCCTAGACCAGTTGGTCATGGAACCGACCAGAGGGACGGCAACCCTGGACTTAATCCTCAGTGGGGACTGGGACCTGGTGCGAGATGTAAGTGTTGTTGAACCGATTGGGAGCAGTGACCACAGTGCTACTAAATAAAACATACATGTAACTGGCCAATTGCCAAGAAAATCCAACATGGTCACATTTGACTTCAAAAGAGGAAACTTCACAAAAATGAGGGGATTGGTAAAAAGAAAGCTGAAAAACAAAGTCCAGAGGGTCGCATCACTCGAAAATGCTTGGAAGTTGTTTAAAAACACTATATTAGAAGCTCAACTGGAGTGCATACCGCAGATCAGAAAAGGTACCGCCAGGGCCAAGAAGATGCCAGCATTGTTAACGAGCAAAGTCAAGGAAGCTCTTAGAGGCAAAAAGTCTTCCTTCAGAAAATGGAAGTCTTGTCCGAATGAAGAAAATAAAAAAGAACACAAACTCTGGCAAAAGAAATGCAAGAAGACAATAAGGGATGCTAAAAAAGAATTTGAGGAGCACATCGCTAAGAACATATAAACCAACAACAAAAAATTCTATAAATACATTCAAAGCAGGAGACCATCTAGGGAGACGATTGGACCCTTGGATGATAAGGGAGTCAAAGGTGTACTAAAGAACGATAAGGAGATTGCAGAGAAGCTAAATGAATTCTTTGCATCTGTCTTCACAGTGGAAGATATAGGGCAGATCCCTGAACCTGAACTAACATTTGCAGGAAGGGATTCTGAGGAACTGAGACAAATAGTGGTAACGAGAGAGGAAGTTCTAAGCTTAATGGACAATATAAAAACTGACAAATCACCAGGCCCGGATGGCATCCACCCGAGAGTTCTCAAAGAACTCAAATGTGAAATTGCTGATCTGCTAACTAAAATATGTAACTTGTCCCTTGGGTCCTCCTCCGTGCCTGAGGACAGGAAAGTGGCAAATGTAACGCCAATCTTCAAAAAGGGATCCAGAGGGGATCCCGGAAATTACAGGCCAGTTAGCTTAACTTCTGTCCCTAGAAAACTGGTAGAAAGTATTATTAAAGCTAGTTTAACTAAGCACATAGAAGAACAAGCCTTGCTGAAGCAGAGCCAGCATGGCTTCTGCAAGGGAAAGTCCTGTCTCAGTAACCTATTAGAATTCTTTGAGGGTATCAACAAGCATATAGATAGAGGTGATCCAGTGGACATAGTGTACTTAGACTTTCAAAAAGCGTTTGACAAGGTACCTCACCAAAGGCTTCTGAGGAAGCTTAGCAGTCATGGAATAAGAGGAGAGGTCCTCTTGTGGATAAGGAATTGGTTAAGAAGCAGAAAGCAGAGAGTAGGAATAAACGGACAGTTCTCCCAATGGAGGGCTGTAGAAAGTGGAGTCCCTCAAGGATCGGTATTGGGACCTGTACTTTTCAACTTGTTCATTAATGACCTAGAATTAGGATTGACCAGTGAAGTGGCCAAGTTTGCTGATGACACTAAATTGTTCAGGGTTGTTAAAACAAAAAGGGATTGTGAAGAGCTCCAAAAAGACCTCTCCAAACTGAGTGAATGGGCGGAAAAATGGCAAATGCAATTCAATATAAACAAGTGTAAAATTATGTATATTGGAGCAAAAAATCTGAATTTCACATATACGCTCATGGGGTCTGAACTGGCGGTGACCGACCAGGAGAGAGACCTCGGGGCTGTAGTGGACAGCACGATGAAAATGTCGACCCAGTGTGCGGCAGCTGTGAAAAAGGCAAATTCCATGCTAGCGATAATTAGTAAAGGTATTGAAAATAAAACAGCCGATATCATAATGCCGTTGTATAAATCTATGGTGCGGCCGCATTTGGAATACTGTGTACAGTTCTGGTCGCCTCATCTCAAAAAGGATATTATAGAGTTGGAAAAGGTTCAGAAGAGGGCAACCAGAATGATCAAGGGGATGGAGCAACTCCCTTACGAGGAAAGGTTGCAGCATTTGGGGCTTTTTAGTTTAGAGAAAAGGTGGGTCAGAGGAGACATGATAGAAGTATATAAAATTATGCATGGCATTGAGAAAGTGGATAGAGAAAAGTTCTTCTCCCTCTCTCATAATACTAGAACTCGTGGACATTCAAAGAAGCTGAATGTTGGAAGATTCAGGACAGACAAAAGGAAGTACTTCTTTACTCAGCGCATAGTCAAACTATGGAATTTGCTCCCACAAGATGCAGTAATGGCCACCAGCTTGGATGGCTTTAAAAGAAGATTAGACAAATTCATGGAGGACAGGGCTATCAATGGCTACTAGCTGTGATGGCTGTGCTCTGCCACCCTAGTCAGAGGCAGCATGCTTCTGAAAACCAGTTGCTGGAAGCCTCAGGAGGGGAGAGTGTTCTTGCACTCGGGTCCTGCTTGCGGGCTTCCCCCAGGCACCTGGTTGGCCACTGTGAGAACAGGATGCTGGACTAGATGGGCCACTGGCCTGATCCAGCAGGCTCTTCTTATGTTCTTATGTTCTTATGTTCTAAATACAATTTAAATAACATCCCGGAAGAACATAAAGATCAAATAAGAATCAGGTTTGAGGCTTTAAACTTAGTTGACAGAGAACCAGAAGAATTATGGAGTGAAGTCAGAAACATTATCAGGGAAGAATGCAAAAAGACAATAGCTCTACTTAAAAAGAGAGAAAGACCTCAATGGATGACTGAAGAAACTCTTAAAATGGTTAAAGACAGAAGGACAGCAAAAGGAGACTTAGAAGACGGCTAGAACCCTAAATGCAACAATAGGGACAAACAGAACTATTAAAATAATTATCTAGTAATAGGACAGCAAAAAGGGAAGAACAAGAGCCCTGTTCCAAAAGATTAGAGAGAATAAAGGGAAATTTAAACCAAGAGTAGGGATATTGAATAAGCAACAGGGGAACACACTGACTGACCGAGATGAAATAAAAGGAAGATGATGATAGATTCATTCATGGAAGATGATAGATTCATTCATGGAGGAACTGTACGATGAAGAACCAGAAATTTTAGAATGTGAGGTGAAAGCTGCTCTTAAAATACTTGGAAGAAACAACCAGGAACAGATGGCATACCAATAGAGTTGCTACAAGCTACTGAGACTGAATCTGTCCAAATTTTCACAAAAAACTGTCAAGAAATATGGAAAACTAAACAATGGCCCACAGACTGGAAGCATTCAATATACATCCCAATTCCAAAGAAAGGGGATCCCAGGGAATGCAGTAATTATCAAACTATTGCCTTAATATCCTATGCAAGTAAAATAATGGTCAAGATTCTACAACAAAGGCTCTTACTATATATGGAGCAAAAAATGCCAGAGGTCCAAGCTGGATTTAGAAAAGGAAGAGGCATCAGAGATCATATGGCAAACATACGTTGGATAATGGAACGGAGCAATGAATTTCTGAAGAAAATCACCCTGTGCTTTATAGATTACAGCAAAGCCTTTGACTGTAGATCATGAAAACCTATGGAATGCTTTAAAAGAAATGGGGTGCCACAGCATCTGATTTTCCTGATGTGCAACCTATACTCTGGACAAAAGGCTACTATAAGGACAGAATATGGAGAAACCAACTAGTTCCCAATCAGAAAGGGTGTGAGACAGGGGTGTATTTTATCACCCTATTTATTTAATCTATATGCAGAACATATCATATGGAAAGTAGGATTGGACTAAGATGAAGGAGGTGGGAAAATTGGAGGGAGAAATATCAATAATTTAAGATATGCAGATGATACCATACTATTAGCGGAAACCAGTAATGATTTGAAACGAATGCTGATGAAAGTTAAAGAGGAAAGCACAAAAGCAGGACTACAGCTGAATGTCAAAAAGACTAAAATAATATCAACAGAAGATTTATGTAACTTTAAAGTTGGCAATGAGGACATTGAACTTGTCAAGGATTATATTGGTATTCCCAATCTCTATGTTTGGATGTGAAAGTTGGACAGTGAAAAAAGCGGATAAGAGAAAAATCAACTCATTTGAAATATGGTGTTGGAGGAGAGCTTTGCGCATACCATGGACTGCGAAAAAGTCAAATAATTGGGTGTTAGGACAAATTAAACCAGAACCGTCACTAGAAGCTAAAATGATGAAACTGAGGTTATAATACTTTGGACACATCATGAGAAGACCTGATTCACTAGAAAAGACAATAATGCTTGGAAAAACAGAAGGGAGTAGAAAAAGAGGAAGACCAAGCAAGAGATGGATTGATCCCATAAAGGAAGCCACAGACCTGAATTTATAAGATCTGAACAGGGTGGTTCATGACAGATGCTATTGGAGGTCACTGATTTATAGGGTCGTCAGTCATAATCGACTTGAAGGCACATAGAAACGACAACAAGTGGGTATAGGACTGCAGCCTTAATCAAGCAGTGCACATAGTTTCACACAGAGGCTGACTCTGTATTTATGTGCCGTATGTAAAAAAACCCAGATATTTCCATTAGCATCTAAATGTAATGGCTCTCCTGCCTCACTGAAGGCAAGCAGGAATTCAAACTCAGTTTAGCGTCCAGTAGATGGCAGGCTATGCCTTTGAGCATAGTCTGGGGAGGAGGGCGGGGAGAGATCCTTTTTTATTTGAAATTCAGAGGTGAGATGAATGCTATGGCAGATCAAAATTTTGCTTAAGTGACTCTCATATTGGAAACTTCCTATCATGCTTATTTAAAAAGAACAGTAAGCTCCAACTGAGATATAAAACATAGTATGCTTTTTGTCCTGACTGAGTAATGTGTCTGATGTCTGCTATTAATATGAGTCATGTCACGCAATTATGAAAATATCATAACTGCCTTAAATAACTTTAGAACAAATAAAAAAATGCCCCAAAGGCACAGCACATATGTCAAAGGTGAAAGTTAAAAAAAAACCACCATCAGCTTAGTACTTTTGTAGCCTTTGCAGTTGAACATAAGAACACAAGGGTCTTGCTGGATTGGACCAAAGGCCCATCTAGTCCAGATTCTGTTTACACTGTGGGCAAACAGATGCCCATGGGAAGTCCACAAGCAAGACATGAGCGCAAAAGCTCTCTCCTGTTTGTGTTCCTCAGCCGCTGGTATTCAGAGGCCAACATACAGCCCTTATAGTCCCTGATATTCTCCATGAATTTATCTGATCCCCTCTTAAAGCCATATAAATTGGTGGCTATCACTACATTATTGTAGAGGCAAATTCCATAATTTAACTATGTACTAAATCTGAACGATGTTCAGAGAATGCATTGAATCTAGCATGAGGCTAACTTCCTCAGTCAGATACTCACAATTGGCCTTCTGTTTTCTAGAGAGTGACATGTAAGTGCATCGCTGAAAAGACTGCGTGGAAATGTAAGGTACAACTTCATTGTATTTTCTTCCGGAGTTACAAAGAATCTCATTCAGTGAAACTGATCCCAACAAATTACAAGTGCAGGGCTAAAATGTATGATACAAATAGAAATGGTTGTGGAGGGTTTTCCCTTGCCACATTCTCTCTTGTTTTTTATTCATAGAGAATTGCTTCTATATTCCCACTTGGGCACTAAAGTGGCCAATGGGTGGAATAAGTTTCCATGCAGACACACTTTTTAAGGAACTTCCAAGACTCTAGGTAGGTAGTGTAGGTTAGTTTGAGCATGAATGATCATTTTGACCACAGATCCATAAATCATCCATTAATCACCCCAGTGTATCAACATGTACAATAGTTACCCAACAAGTCACAGTACAGACCCAAAACATGACTCTGTTGGCTCACTCATGCTATGCAATAAGATCCTTTGTTGAGACATCAGAGTGGAGCGAATGACTTGAGAGTTTGCTAACACAAAATTCTGGAGTTATTTCTCAGGATTTTTATCCTAGCAATCACTGCCTATACAAATTAAGAATCCTAGGCTGTTTTTGGAAAGAAGTCAGACACTCTACAGAGCTGGTTGTAAGCACATCTACAGCATTAATGTATCCTCATGCAAGTTTCATTTCAAACCTTACAAATAAGCATTGCCAGTCAATGTCTGAGTAATTGTGCATCTAACTGCACATCTTACCATTCCATGGTGGGATGAGAGCCTCAACAGGATCACCTTCTCTACCCAAAGCATGTGCAACATGTGTCTGGGGGAAGTTACACAGGGCTGGAATGCTGTAGTATCATATATCTCTGTGATTGAGAGGAGAAGTAGGCATAGCCAGGGATGGGATGGGCAGAGATGAAACAACAGATGCTTGCATTTGACCCCTATATTCAACTCCCCATGCCCCTTTGGTACTGTTGGGTGCTCTTCCATTGTCCCCAATAGTTTGCTAAATGCCGGGTTGATAATGTAGTAAGACCATGATTTAATTGTGGTTGAGGGTGCCAACCTAGCATGAATTACCAAGACCTGGGTGGGAGAGACGGATGGCCAGATCTTATCTAGCTCTGCCCCACTGAGTACTTGGTGCAGCACCAACCCAAGCTAGAAGGTCTGGGAACTGGGGTCCATGTGGTTCACCAGAGTTTGTTCTCTCTCACTGGGAAACTTCTCTGCCTTGGAGCAGGTCTAGAGGGCCTGTATCTGATGCTGGGTCTTAGAGACATACTCCAGATGCTGCTGGTATACCACCTATCCAGCTCCCCAACAGCCTCCCTGACCAAGCTGGCTAAGTTAGTCTTGAGCATGGTGTGGAGGGATCCCAGACAATAATTCTGGGGGACTTCAACATTCATACCAAGGCTGCTATTGGACTGGCTTGGGATTTCATAGCCTCCATGGCAACGTTAGGACAGAGCAGAACATACCCTTGACTTGGTCTTTGCTCCAGGTGGGGAGAGGTGTGTTCTAGATAGACTGGGGAGGCGTCTCTGTTGTCATGGTTGGACCACTTCCTGGTGATGTTTGGACTCAGCTATCCCTCTTTGCAAGGTGGGGAGCCAATTAAGTTTGCCCTCCCTCAGAGACTTACGGATCCTGATGGATTCCTGAATGCTCTGGGGGACTTTCCAGTGGACAGAGCATGTGATGCTGTTGGGGCTCTCATTTCACTATGGAATGGTTAGATGTGGACACCTATTTACACTCCTGAATGCTCTCGCCTGTGCAATGGAGCTCACAATGCCCCCTGGTATTCTAGGGAGTTGCATGCGATGAAACAAGCTGGACAACAGCTAGATCACTACTGAAAAAATCAGCTCTGGACCCAATAGATTGCAACAACTACCGCAAATCCTTCCTTTCTGAGGAAGGTGATTGAGAGGATCATGGCAGAGCAACTGCAGACATTCCTAGATGAGACTAATTATCTAGATCCATTGCAGTCTGGGTTCAGGCCTGCTTCAGGACTGAATCAGCCTTTGGCACCCTGATGGATGACATTTATAGAGAGAGGGATAGGGTGTGCAACCCTGCTCCTGCAGCTCGATCTCTCAGTGGCTTTCAATACCACTGAACATGGTATCCTTCTGGACCTACTCTGAAGGATTGGTATCAGTGGCACTGTGTTAATGGTGGTGCTGTTCCTATCTTCAGAGTTGTGTCAAGAGAGTAGCATGGAGAAAATGTTCTTCAGCCCCTTAGGGTTTATGCTCCTGGGGTGCCTCGGGGCACGACTCTGTCCCCAATACTATTCAATATCTGTATGAAACCATTGGGAGCAGTCATTAGGAGTTTTGGAGCAAGGTGTTATCAGCATACTGATGATATCCAACTCTATTTCTCTATTATATCTGAATCAGGAGGGGATGTGCAAGCCCTGGACCGGTGCCTGGATGCAATGGTGGACTGGATGAGGGTCAATAAACTGAGCCTGAATCCTGGAAAGATAGAGGCCTTGTAGGTGGGTGGTTCCTGTGTCTGGGAGATAGGTCAATTGCTTGTTGTAGATGGGTTTGCACTCTCTCTGAACTAGCAGGCATGCAAGTCTGGAAGTACTCCTTGATCCATTTCTGTCACTAGAGGTCCAAGTGAGCTCTGTGGCAGGAGTGCTTTTTACCAGCTCCGACTGGTGTGCCAGTTACAACAGTTCTTGGACCACAACAGCCTGACCACAGTGATCTATGCATTGGTAACCTCGATTACTGTAACACACTTTAAGTGGGGCCACTCTTGTAACTGGTCTGGAGAGTTCAAGTAGTGCAGAATGCAGGGGCCACGCTACTCATTAAAGCAGATTACTGGCAGCATGTCATTCCACTGCTGAAAGAGCTGCAATGTTTGCCAATTTGCTACTGAAAAAAAGCAGGGGGTGGCTAGCATCCAAAAGAGAAACCAAAAAAGGGGTCAAAGACCAAGATGCTGGAAAATAGGAACTTTTATTATAGATAAAACCCAACACGTTTCAGCCTATTATCTGCAGGCTTTCATCAGGGGCTATGGTAAATCAAACAAAAGGGACAAGTTAACTACACACATATAAAATCATACACACATACATAGTACATATAAGTCTTTAGGACAATCTGATACTCGCATAATGGCTTATAAGATTATAAGACCAGCAAATCGCTTTCTGTACTGTGTCAAAGTCAAATGTCTCAATGAGTAATGCAATTGGATTGTCTGTATATATACACAAGCAGTCCAAAGTGAAGTACAGGTGAATACAATAATGTTCCCTTATAAGCCATTATGTGAGTATCAGATTGTCCTAAAGACTTATATGTACTATGTATGTGTGTATGATTTTATATGTGTGTAGAGTTAACTTGTCCCTTTTGTTTGATTTACCATAGCCCCTGATGAAAGCCTGCAGATAATAGGCTGAAACGCGTTGGGTTTTATCTATAATAAAAGTTCCTATTTTCCAGCATCTTGGTCTTTGACCCCTTTTTTGGTTTCAATTTGCTACTGAGCCAGGTTCAAGGTACTTGTGCTACTTTACAAAGCCCTAAACAACTTGGGCCCAAAGTACTTTAAGGACCATCAGATTCATTATGCTCCACTTTGATCACTGAGATCTCCTGATGGGTAGGGTTGCCATATTGCCTAGTTAACCGGATTTTACCTGGATTCTAGCCATGCTAACCAGTGCCCATTTAGCCCATTAGTGGCCCAGATTTCCAGCTTTCTTTCTTTTCTTTTTTAAAAAAAGCAAGTCTATATCCCTTATGGATCCAGTGATACAAGGCAAAATGGGGTAGCAGTTTTCTGCCCATTTTGTGAGAAATCAGCCTATTCCCGCCTTCCATTGTTCTTAACCAATGAGTGACACCAAAGCTGCCCTGGGAAAATCAAGAATTTTAGTCTGCCTGTTTGCTGCATATGCAGAATCTAGTTTAGAAAACTCCACATGCTCACTTGATTAACGCATGCAGCTCCACCCCTTACCCATAGACTTTCTGGTTGAGTCAGCAAGGAGAAGCAGCCTTCATCTCAAATGCCTCTGTGTCTCTGGGTATGTGTCTTAAGTGGTGAATGCAATGGGAGAGTCTGCCTGCCATCATGGAGGATGGAATAAAGGGGTTTGAATCCACAAGATGCTCCTTCCTCTGAACAAATACAAGATATAAAAGCAAACCTCTCTGTAGAAAAGGCTGCGGTATTAGCCTTTGCATTTTTCAGCTCTGCCCCCATCCTGTTAAATGGTGCTTATTCCCAAGTAAAGTTGCATTGCAATGCAGCCTCGCTTACCCTGTTGCCCGGCAGAGCCTCTGTTCAGCAATTCAGAAAAGGCTAAAAAGTAATTTTTGATAGATATCCTTCTTCAAAATGACTGGCAGGCATCTCCCCACCAAAGATCACCCTATTTAATTTCCTCTCCAGGGATGGGTATGTGTGTATGTATGTGTGTTCATGTGTGTGTGTATATATATGTACACACATGTAAATATATACATATACACAGAGACTATATATATAAGACGACGGCTAAAGCACAAGTGGCAAAAGACATGCTGTGAGGCTGATCGGGCACAAGTAAAACATCATAACCATGCCTACTGTGTGGCGGTGAGGGCGGCAAAGAAGGCCCACTTCTCTGCCTCCATCGCATCCTCAAGCAGCCGTCTAGTGGAGCTTTTCCGTATTGTCAGGAGTCCGTTGACATCAACTTCAGGAAATGGAGACTTAGACCCTTCGGAGGTCCACAGAATTGTTTGCAAGGCACTTTGAGGGTAAAGTTGCTCCCTCCGTAGCAGTCTTGATGCCCCATCCACATCTACTGTAGTCCCCGATGAGGTGTCCAGTGCAATGTCTGCTGCAACTTCTTGGGAATGGTTTCCGTTGATGCGGCCTGATGATGTGGACAAGGTGCTTGTGATGATGCGGCCAGCAATGTGTCCTCTCGACCCTTGCCCTTCTTGGCTTATTAAAGCTTGCCAAGGGGGTCTGACTGAGTGGATCCAAGGTGTGGTCAATGCATCATTGCGGGAGGGAGTGGTTCCAGCCACCTTGAAAGAGGCTGTGATCCGAGCACTCCTGAAAAAGCCCACCCTGGACCCATTGGTTTGTGACAACTACTGACAGGTTGCAAATAGCCCCTTCTTAGGGAAGGTGATTGAGAGGGTTGTATCGCAGCAACTGCAAGTAATCTTGGATGAAACAGATTATCTTGACCCGTCCCAGTCTGGGTTCAGGCCTGGTTATGGGACTGAATCGGCCTTGGTCGCCCTGATGGATGACCTTTATCGGGAGAAGGACAGGGAAGTGCAACCCTGTTATTCTTACTTGATCTTTCAGTGGCTTTTGATACCATTAACCATGGTATCCTTCTGGGCCCACTTGGGGAGATGAGTATTGGAGGCACTGTTTTACAGTGGTTCCAATCCTATCTTCAAGGTCGCTCTCAGAGAATAGCATTGGGTGTTTGTATTTCGGGCCCCTGGCAGCTGTGCTGTGGGGTGCCGCAGGGTACCATCTTGTACTCCATGCTGTTTAACATCTATATGAAGCCCTTGGGAGCAGTCATCAGGAGCTTTGGGGAGAGGTGTCAGCAGTATGCTGATGATACCCAGCTCTATTTCTCCGTAACATTTGAATCGGGAGAGGCCGTGCAAGCCCTGGACTGCTGCCTGGACTCAGTGGTGGGCTGGATGAGGGACAATGAACTGACTGAATCCTAGCAAGATGGAGGCACTGTGGGTTGGTGGTTCCCAAGTTCGGATAATTGGTCAGTTGCCTGCTTTGGATGGGGTCGTACTCCCTCAGAAAAAGCAGGTCCGTAGTCTAGGAGTGCTCCTGGATCCATCTTTGTTGCTAGAGGCCCAGGTGACCTCAGTGGCTAGGAGTGCCTTTTACCAGCTTTGGCTGGTGAGACAGCTGCGGCCATTTCTGGACCAGGATAACCTGACCACTGTTGTCCACGCACTGGTAATCTCCAGGCTGGATTACTGTAATGCGCTCTATGTGGGGCTGCCCTTGAGGTTGGTCCGGAAGCTGCAGCTGGTGCAAAATGTGGCGGTGAGACTGCTCATTTGGATAGGGTATCACCAACATGTTACCCCCCGCTGCTGAAAGAATTGCACTGGCTGCCCATTTGCTACTGGGCCAAGTTCAAGGTTCTAGTTTTGGTGTATAAAGCCCTATACAGCTCGGGACCAGGATACCTGAAGGACCGTCTTACCCCTTATATACCCAGTCGATCACTGCGCTCTGCAGGTGAGGGCCTCCTGCAGATACCATCTTATCAGGAGGTTCGTTCTGCACAACATAGGAAACGGACCTTTAGTGTGGCGGCACCTACCCTGTGGAATTCCCTCCCCTTGAATATTAGGCAGGCGCCATCTCTGCTATCTTTTTGGCGCATTTTGAAGACTTTTCTCTTTCAACAGGCCTTTTGAGACCTATCCCAGTCTGCATCTGTGTTAGAATTGCTTAATATGTTTTTTAATAATGTTTTTAACCCTTTTTAAAAGTTGTTGTTTTTTTTAAATGTTTTTAACACTGTTTTGTTTTAATGTATTTTAAGATCTGTTTTTATGATGTTTTAAAGTGTTTTTAGTGCTTTGTTTGCTGCCCTGGGCTCCTGCTGGGAGGAAGGGCGGGATACAAATTAAATAATAAATAATATATATAAGAGCAATAAGAATGAAACACCTGCCCTGTTTAATGCCACCACAGCTTGCCAGGTCTCTAAAATGCACTGCCTTTAAAAAAAAAAAAAGAGGTGCCGGCACTCAAGTCGCCATCAAGTTCCAGCCTTTATCACAGAAAGCTGTGTTTCCCATCTCCCTGATCTAGTATGTGAGAATCAGTGTGCTAAAGACACTTCTCACATGCTCAGACACTACTGTTTTTAGATAAGATGATTGACTGAACTGTGATAATATTAAAATATGTATTTCTATCTGTCTTACATGTTGTAGTGGTGTGTTCATTTCACATTTCCTAATTGTTGGTACAGATAACCTCTCGGTCACAATATTGCTTTTAATTGATGCTTTGGTGCTTTTTGTTTTATGCTGGATTTTTATATTATTGCATTGACTTGCTTTGTTTGTTTCTATTTTGTGTTTTATTATGTTTTTATATTGATTGTGTGTTTTTATTGTTTTTGTTATGTTTGTAAGCTGCCCTGAGCACTGTTTTTAACAGTGGAAGGGCAGGATATAAATCCTCTTAATAAATAAATATTCCATAGTGCTGGAAACCAAAGTCTAGGCATTTAAGGCTGAAAATGTAAGCTTTTTAAAAAAAGATTCCTCACATTTTTATGGGGTTTTTAAACTGATTTATTTTTATATGTTGATATATTCTTATGAGTGTGTGGAATATATTTATTTAAATAAATAAATAACATTGCTTCTGAAATGTCTGAAGCTGATCTTAAACCACACTCCTTTTCACTGTTGTGTCATACATGAGTCACTGTGAACTCTGCCCTTTAGAACTAACCAGAGCTTGGAAAAGTTACTTTTTTAAACTACAACTCCCATCAGCCCCAGCCAACATGGCCACTGGATTGGGCTGATGGGAGTTGTAGTTCAAAAAAAGTAACTTTTCCAAGCTCTGGAACTAACCACGCTGCTATTGTTTAACATATATTTTTTGCCAAGAATTGATAAAGGGTCATGTCAAGAATCACTGATCTTGGCAGGGACTGACAATTCCCTCATGGCTCCTTTGAAATATCTCCTCACTCCTGGAAAATGTAAACAAACTAGAGATTAAAATGAGTTTGAGCTTAGTGTTCCAGGATAACCCAACTGCAGGCCCAGCACCAGAGGGCAGCCAGGTTGGACACTGGCCAAGGGCCCCTGTGCTAAGAGGGACCCTGCTGCTGGGGATGGGTAGATGTGGTTCCCACTCTGCGATCCATGCTAGCATTAGGTCATGGACCATACACCCTGCAACATGATGCAGGCATGGACTGCAGAACAGGAGCCACCCTCCCAGGTGACACCCTCCCCCTTGCCAGCATGGGCTTTAAATAGGCCGGGCCGCACCACTTCCTATACTGCCGCATTAGTGTGCCAACGTGCAGTGCTGCCACTGCCAATGGTCCACTGCAGTCTGGTGCGCAAGGGCTTTCTACAGTTTGGTGCTAGCCCTGCCCAACTGGGTCAATAGGCCTTCGAATCAATTCAAAATCTGGGTGTATCCGAGGGCAGAGAGGACATGTGCATACATACCACTACTAAGTGTACATTGTGATGGGAGTGGGAAAGAAACATGCACATACGCATAGACCCCTGCAATCCTTCCATCTCAAAAAAGCATGAAACAATCTCAGGAACTGTCCGTAATATACATATAAATGTACACTTGCCCCACTTCACACGTTACATCATAAACAGGGAGGTGGGCACACACACATTTGACTCCTGCCCTATTATTGCTCATGGCAAGATAATAAAAGACCTAATAGGGGACTTCTGATATGGGAGTCAGTGGAGCCAAATTTTAGCTGAGCTAACAGACTCTGTAAAGGGGTTCATACATGTTTATTGACTGATTAGCTTGATTTAGAAGTGTTTTTGTACTAGGACATGCATTTCTAGTAACAGGGTAAGAGACAATCACCTAGTTCTTTGTTAAGCATACCCAGAGAGAAAATAAAATACTTGCTGCTCACATAAATGTTTTAATGTTTTTAAAGCTTTTTAAAAAAAAAATTAAAGATGATTGCTTTAATATGTTTTTAATGGTTGTTGTGTTTTAATATATTTTGAAGTCTGTTTTTTTATGATTTTTAAAGTGTTTTTAGTGCTTTTGTTTGCTGCCCTGGGCTCCTACTGTGAGAAAGGGGGGGATATAAATAAAATCAAATAAATAAATAAACATTTCATTCCAGTGGCGTACCAAGGGCAGATGGTCCTGGGTGCAGGCAATAAGGGGGTGGCGGTGGCACACAACGGAGCGGCTCCCTTGGGGCTCTGGCGGCTCTTTTCAGCAGCAGAGCCGGGAACGCCTCCATGGTGGCCCCATGGCTGGCGGGCTATGTGGAAGGGGGCCAGTGGCACAGCTCACATCCTGCACCTGTGGTGCTGCGCTAGAGGCTCCTCCATGGCACCCCTCACCAAGCACAGCTCTGCGCTCCCTCTGGCAGCAGCACTTGCTGTTGCCCTCCTCCACCGCCTCCTTTTCTCCTTCCCTGCCTGCCCCAAGAGAGGCAGCCCACAGGCCAGCAGAGTGAGGTGAGGGCCGGGCTCCGTGCTGGGGCAGGGAGAGCGGGAACATGCCAGAGCCCTCCCTCCAGCCAGGCAGGTGCTTCGGCGGCCAGACTCATTCACCTCCTGCCTGTCTGCTCAGCAGTGCCCCCCGTCTGCCAGACAAGAGGGCTGTTGTGCTGCTCCCTGGCCCTGCTTGTGAGCATCCCTATGGGCATCTGGTTGGCCATGAGACAACAGCGGGGTAGGCTAGGTGGTGCTGCTGGCCTGATCTGGCTGCGGGACTCTTTCCCGCTCCCTGTAAGCAAGCGGGGTGACCTCAACAATGCGGCCACCACTCGCTGCCCTGCCCTCATCACCGTTTCCCTGGCACACCCCTAGCCTTGCCTGCTCGCAGCCGCTCCTCAGAGGGCTCCTCCTGCAGCTGCTGCAGCCTGCCTATACCAGCAGATACAGCGAGGGCCTCCCTCTCAGCTTCTGTGGAGCCCCCACAGCCAGCGGCAGTCTACTTCTGTGTCACATCTTGCCCAGGGGGAGGGGCTGGGGCCATTATTATTATTAGTTTCATTTCATGATTATTACTGAAAATAATTTTGTCGTATAGAGGAGGGAGTGTTAAAAAATGATCTGCTCCGGGTGTCAAATATGCTAGGTGCACCACTGTTTCATTCATAACAAAGCTCTGGGAAATTAAGACACTGCCAAACTAGAGTCCTCCTTCAAAGTGCCTATCGTTTGCTTTAGAACCAATTTTTTATTTCAAAGGCAATGGGTAATTTTAAGTGTAAATTCATTTCAGTGTCTTACCGGGGGAAAATATGGCTTAACCTTGGCCAGGGTTAATTCACAGGAATTGTTTTCAATGTCCAAGGCTTAGCATTAGAACTTACAAGGACAAAATATGTAGTCATCTGCACCTTGTTTTTGCTCACCTTTGAATGATCCAGAAAACCTTCACTCATATGAATTTAGATGACAGGACGCATAATGGCCAGGCAAAGTTGAGCTCTGTCACCTCTCAGTGTTACTAATTAAGCATTGTGGAAGATTCCATCGGGAGAGTTAAAAGTACACACTGAAGGAGATGGTTGAAGTAACCATGCCAACTAGTCTATCAACTGAGCTGGTGAGATACAGTTGTTTCTGACCCCAAAACATATAAATTGATTTTGCCTGGAGCCTGAAGCAAAACTCAGAAGCCTTTTGAGAAGGGCAAGGGCTGCCACAAATGCCTTCTACTAGGGTTGCCATATTTCAGTCCCACAAATATGGGCATGCTAATTTGCATATTATGCAAATTATTTGCCAATTATTCAAATGAAGTGTATTAATAGTTGCATTATCCAGGGTTTTTTTTACCTAGTAACTATCAACAAGAACTGAAGGAATATGTGAGAAATCTTTTTTAAAATGTACATTTTCAGCCTTGAATGCCTAGGCTCTAGTTTCCAACACTATGGAATATTTATTTATGTATTGAGAAGATTTATATCCTGCCCTTCCACTGTTAAAAACAGAGCTCAGGGCAGCTTACAAATGTAATAAAATCAATAAAAGTGTAACTTTTCAAGAAACGTTTGGGAACCTTTGGTATAAGGCATCTGCCTATGTTCCTATGCTGCTCTCACCCCTCATTTAGATGCCTGGGATGCACGCATGTGGACATACCTCTTTACAGCTGTGGACAGTGATTCTTAATTATTATTTATTTATTTATTCGACTTATTAGTCGCTTATCTGGCTGAATTGTCAGCCACTCTAAGCGATGTACAAAGCAGAACATGTAAACATCAAAACATTAAGCGACTAACAATAAAAACTAACAATAACGTAAAAGCAACAAGTTCCAAAAATAATAGGGCTTCTCTCTTGTATAGTCTGGAGGTGTAACTACCGATGGAGGTTCCTGGTGTAAGCATCGAACCAGTGTGGCAATAGTTCTTGTAAAGCAACATCCTCCCCGATCTTAACATCCAGCAACTCCAAGAAAGAGAGGGGCGGGATAACAGGCCCCTCGAAATCAAAACCAACAGGGCAGTTCTCAAGAAAGCCAAGGCAGAGGAGCCAGGGTGTAAACGCGACTGATAGCAGGCAAAACAAACAGAGGCCACATGGCAAAACGACAGCTGCCACAGGGGCACCTCCCACTCCTCAGAAGCCGAAAGATTATCACAGCAATGTCGTCTTCCAAGGTCAGGCCGCAACACCCGACCCGCCAGTCTCCGGCTCCCGCCTGCCTCTGCGTCCAGCCCAGCTCGGGGCTCTCCACCGTGAGAGGCGGCGGCTGATGTAGGTAAAGTCTCTGGGACATGCCGGTAGCTAGTGTCCAATTCAGGTCAAATAACAAGGGAGGCAGTATAGAAAGTATGGAAAGAAGGGAGGGGGGCTCCCCCATCTTTCCCATGCACTCCCAAACGTTGCAGCTTCCAGTGGGGGGGGGGAGAATTACTCCGTAAAAGCCATCTGTAGAAGAGCTCCGTTGACCATAGCTCCCTCGCCTGTAGCCATCTTCCACCTCAGGTCTAGGTCTCCAGATACAAGGTTGCATAGGTGTTTATGGGCGTGACCGTAAAATATTTTGTGAAGTTCAAGTTCTGTATGACATCATTTAGAAAATGTGCTTAGGATCCCACCAATGGCATTTCCAAATATGTACTTTCACACAGACTTTGGTTTTCTATAACACAGTGTTTGTCCAAACCTTCACACTTGGGGGTGCACTACTTGCACACCCCTTCCACAAGCACATCAAGGTTGGATACACATCTTAACCAAGACACAGACAATACGGCACTCAAAACAAAAACAAAAAAAGTGTGTTTTTGTTTTCTGAGGAGGAAGGTCTTCCTTGGGAAAGTCTTTTTATTATTATTATTATTTTATTTTATTATTATTTTATTTTATTATTAGTATTAGCATTATTTTTTATTAGCATTAGCATTAAAATACCACCTTTTCTCCAAGGAGCTCAAGGTGGAGTACACAGTTCTAGCCCTTCTCATTTAATGGCCACAACAACCCTGTGACAGGTTAGGCAGAAGGGCAACAACTGGCCCAGGATCACCCAGCAAACGTCATGGCTGAGTAGGGATTCAAACCCTAGTCTTCCAGGTCTTTGTCCAACACACACACACACACAATTTCAAAGAAAGCAAGACCTGCAGACAACAGGTGATCCGCTTACAGGTCTGAGCTCGCCAATTCCCTCCCCCCTCAATGATTGCTCTTTTGGAGAGGCAGGTGAACAGGCAGCAGCAGCAGCAAGAACCAACAGCAGGCTGAGGAGTCTCTAGGGTCTAGAATCTAAGGATTAGCAGTTGGAGGCCTCCCTTCTAGGATGTAGATCTTGGCAGGTGCCCAGCAATAGCAACCTCTGCTACCATCTCCACTGCTTGCCATGACCATGTAACCCAGGCCCATCCGAAGACATTTTGTTGCCTAAGGCAGAAGGGCAAATGGCACCCCCTCTTCTGCAACTCAAGGTGCACAATATCCAAGGGCAGCCGTGCCATTTTAGCACCTGAGGCACAAAATCCCAATAATACCTTTCTCAGTTTCCAGGCCTACTTTTAATTATTTGCAGGATTCAAGCATTAAAGAAAGAAGACTCTGCCTTCTTCAAAAGATAATCTGAACATCTTTTAAGTACAGACCTTATCCCAGTCTGCATCTGTGTCGAATTGCTTTTTAATATGTTTTTAAACCTTTTTTAAAAAAGATGTTTTTAAAGCTTTTAAAAATATTTTTAAAGATGTTTTAATATATTTTAAAGTCTGCTTTTATGGTGTTTTAAAGTGTTTTTAGTGCTTTTGTTTGCAGCCCTGGGCTGGGAGGAAGGGCAGGATATTAATCAAATAAAGTAATAAAAATACATAAAATAAACATCAAGGCCAAATGATTATTAACCAATACAGTTAGACTTTATTTGTTTTCTGTGCAATCTAAGAGTGCTGAAGATATTTGTAGTTTCTTATACAGAGAATGGTCTGTTGCTATAAAGCAATAGCAATCAGATTGTTAAAAAAAAATACTGGAAGTTAGTACCATCACTTAAATTTGTGTGTGTGTGTGTTATATATTAAAGCATTTAAGGTTTATATTTGTTGTTATTCTCTTTCTTTTCATTGCAATTCGAACCGTGAGTGGGAGATTTGCTGTTAAGACAGTCTGAACCCACCCACTCTTCCTGCAGATATAAGGATGATAGTTTAACCTTTAAAACTAGGTTGCCAGGTGACTTTGTTTGAAAAGAGGCAGTTTTTCTGTTTGTTTTAACTAGAGTACTAAAAAAAGGCTCACATTCCTCAAGCATGCAGCTTCTCATGCCACAGCTCTGCCTAGTAGGCAATGCCTGCCTGGCTTCTGTGAGCCCTAAAAGAGACAGAAGCTGTCCCTTTCCCTTTGGGAAGAAATTTTTAACTGAAGAGTACACAAAATATGACACTAATGCTTTGTGAGGTTGCATTTACTTCACTGTGCTGAAAACAAGTGGAGTGAATGTGATCTAATGAAAAACAAGGGCATTCTAATTCTATTGGAAAGCAAGGGGATGTCAGCACTCAATTAAGGACTTGAGAGGATTGGTATGGGGAGCTATTTTCTGTCTGAGGGATGCATTCCTTTGGGGGGCAACATTCCAGAGGCCACATGCCAGTGGGGCGAGAGCCAAAGAGGGCAGAGCAAGTAATGTGAATTTTACCTTTGTACACACTCACATCTCCATCTCCATGAAGCATTACCAGAATTAAAGGACACATTGCAGCCAGGCAAAAACACTCAAGGAGGGTACAAAGCAGAGCTGATGAGGGATGTGGCCTGGGGACAGTCTGAGGGCCAAATGGTGAGGGATGGAGGGCCGCATTAGCCTGAGGTTCTCCCACCCCGGCTCTAGAGTCAGGAATTTCATTGGCATTTAAGAAGATGTCAATGTTCTCTGGATTGCGCCCAATGTCTGATCTGTTGCCAGTGTGGTGTAGTGGTTAGAGTGTTGGACTATGGCCTGAGAGACTAGGGTTCAAATCCCCACTCAGCCATGAAGCTCACTTGGTATGCTTGGACCAGTCACGGCCTCTCAGGCTAACCTACCTCACAGGGTTGTTGCGGGGATTAAATGACAACCATGCACACCACCTTGAGCTCCTTGGAGAAAAGGTGGGATATAAAGGCAATAATAAGCAAAAAAAAATATAACTATTAGTCTATACTACCACAGGACTTTCTCATGGTACCAGTTAGAATAGGCAAATGTTTATTTTATCTTCTAGTCCTGCCCATCAATTTTGCTGGTAGCAAACAGCCTATCTTAGACGTGTCCGATAACTGCCACAAGAAAGACCCAGGGCCTGCAGGAGGAAGAGACCATCGCCCAAGGGAAGGAGAGGCTGCTGCTCTTGCTGCTGCTCTGCTGCTGCTGCTGCTGCTGCTGCCGCCGCCGTGGGACCACCACCTCCACCACCCTTCCCAGAGGGACTTCTGCCTGGCAGGACCAGGCCCCAGGTACCCAGCCAGCCAGGTCTGATTCTTACCACCTGTCCCTCTTTGGAGGGATACATAAGCCGGCTGGCTGAGGTGGCCTGGGAGACCCAGGGCCTGCAGGAGGAAGAGACCATCGCCCAAGGGAAGGAGAGGCTGCTGCTGCTGTGCTGCTCTTGCTGCTCTTGCTGCTGTGCTGCTCTTGCTGCTGTGCTGCTGTGCTGCTCTTGCTGCTGTGCTGCTCTTGCTGCTGTGCTGCTCTTGCTGCTGTGCTGCTCTTGCTGCTGTGCTGCTGTGCTGCTGTGCTGCTCTGCTGCTCTGCTGCTGTGCTGCTGTGCTGCTGTGCTGCTCTTGCTGCTGTGCTGCTGTGCTGCTGTGCTGCTGTGCTGCTGTGCTGCTGTGCTGCTGCTGCTGCTGCTGCTGCCGCCGCTGCCGCCGCTGCCGCCGTGGGACCACCACTTCCACCACCCTTCCCAGAGGGACTTCTGCCTGGCAAGACCAGGCCCCAGGCCTGATCCTGATCAGGGCGTGGACGTTTCTGTTGCTGCCGTTGGGCTGTCCTGGAATGCGAGACTGAAGTGCTGCTGTTGCCTCTTCTGAGGTGTATGCCACTGTTGCTGCTGTCATTATCACCAGGTTGGGGGTCATTGCTGTCTATCGTTCTTGGGTCCCATTACATCCGCTACTACGGATTATCGGCTGCTGAAGCTCCTCGGATGCTGCTGTGTTGTCTGAATGTATGAGTGGGTTGTATGAGTGAGTGTGTGATTGTGTGTATATGCCATGAGTTTTATTATTTATTTTATTTTTATTATGTGCCTGGGTGAGAGGACAGTGTTGTGGGAGGGAGGACCAAAGGGGGCCCCTATTAGTGTAGTGACGGGTAATGGGAGGTATGGCGCTGTGAGTAGGACATGCCAGTTAAGGGGAACTCGCCCCAGACAACTGGTGGCTGTGACGTGTTCTGGTCCTCCTCACACCCACAGGATTGCTGGTAGTTCTATCAGCCAACCCTCGGATCTCCAGTTGCTGCTTTTTAATGCCAGATCGGTAAATAATAAAACCTCCCTCATCCATGACCTAATTGTGGATGAGGTGGCCGATCTGGCATGTATTACCGAGACCTGGGTGAGCGATCTGGGAGGTATTAATCTCTCCCAGTTGTGCCCACCTGGGTATTCGGTTCAGCATCTGGGTAGATCCGAGGGTCGGGGAGGGGGAATCGCTGTGGTCTATAGAAGTTCCATCTCTCTTGTTAGGCACCCTATCCAGATGGCTAATGGTCTAGAGTGTCTGCACATAACGTTGGGTCAGCGAGACAGACTGGGAATTCTGTTGGTGTACCATCCACCCTGCTGCCCAACAGCCTCCCTAACTGAGCTGACAGAGGTGGTCTCGGATCTATTGTTGCGTTCCCCCCAACTTTTGGTATTGGGGGATCTCAACATTCATGCTGAGGCCGCTTTATCTGGAGCAGCTCAGGACTTCATGACCTCCATGACAGCCATGGGGCTGTCTCAATTTGTTACTGGCCCTACGCATGTGTTGGGGCACACTCTGGACTTGATTTTTGCCACTGGATTAGGGGATGGTGATCTGAGAGTGAGGGATTTTTCATCTATTCCTTTGTCATGGTCAGATCACCGCCTATTAAGGTTTAGACTCACACTGTTTTCTCCCCTCTGCAAGGGTGGAGGACCAATTAAGATGGTCCGTCCCCAGAGACTAATGAATCCTGAGGGTTTTCTGATGGCTCTAGGGAATTTTCCGGCTGATAGAATTGACGGTCCTGTCGAAACCCTGGCCATGCTGTGGAATACGGAAATGGCCCGGGCAGTTGACACGATCGCCCCGGTGCGCCCTCTCCGTTGCAGAGCTCAATTGGCTCCCTGGTTTACTCCGGAGCTAAGAGTGATGAAGCAAGAAAGGAGACGGCTTGAGTGCAAATGGAGGCGAACTCCCGACGGCTGTAATCATGCACTTGTGAGGGTCTCTACCAAACTCTATGTGAAGGCAGTGAGAGCAGCAAAGAAGCAATACTTTGCTGTCTCTATTCAGTCATCCCTTAACCGCCCAGCGGAACTTTATAAAGTTGTCCGGGGACTTTTACACTCTGGTCCCCAGGACGCAATAACACCATCAATTGCCCGCTGTAATGAGTTTGCGCGACACTTTCGTGATAAGATCATGAACATCCGCCGGGACCTTGACTCCATTATTGTAGCAGTTGATCCTAATGAGGTGTCCAGAGCACAGTCTTGTCCTGTTTTATTGGATGAGTTTCAGTTGGTACAGCTCGAGGATGTGGACAAGGTGCTTGGACAGGTGCGGGCGACCACTTCTGCTCTGGATCCTTGCCCCTCATGGCTAATAAAAGCTAGCAGGAATGGAACAGCCGGCTGGGCCAAGGAGGTGATTAATGCCTCTTTACGAGAGGGAGTGGTCCCACCCTGCCTGAAACAGGCGGTGGTGAGACCGCTCCTAAAAAAATCCTCCTTGGACCCTGATAATTTGGACAACTATAGGCCAATAGCAAATGTCCCATTCCCGGGCAAGGTTCTAGAGCGTGTGGTCGCTCGCCAACTCCAGGCTCTCTTGGATGAAACTGATTATCTAGACCCATTTCAATCGGGCTTTCGGCCGGGGTTTGGTACAGAAACGGCCTTGGTCACCCTGTATGATGACCTCTGTCGGGAGAAAGACAGAGGGAGTGTAACTCTGTTGGTTCTCCTTGATCTCTCAGCGGCGTTTGATACCATCGACCATGGTATCCTTCTGGAGCGACTTACGGATTTAGGAGTGGGAGGCACTGCTTGGCGGTGGCTCTGCTCCTATCTCGGGAATCGTCTCCAGAAGGTGATGCTGGGGGAACATTACTCGAGTCCCTGGGTACTCCAATATGGGGTCCCGCAGGGTTCAGTTCTGTCCCCCATGCTTTTTAATATCTATATGAAGCCGCTGGGTGAGGTCATCAGGAGTTTTGGAGTGCGTTTCCAGCAATATGCTGATGATACGCAGCTCTACTACTCCTTTTCATCTTCCTCAGGTGAGGCTGTTGATGTACTAGACCGCTGCCTGGCCGCGATAATGGGCTGGATGAGAGCTAATAAACTGAAACTCAATCCTAACAAGACTGAGATGCTGTTGGTGGGAGGACCCTCTGCCCAGATGGTTGACGTTCGACCTGTCCTAGATGGGGTTACACTCCCCCTAAAGGAACAGGTACATAGTTTGGGGGTCTTATTAGATCCGCTCCTGTCACTTGAGGCTCAGGTAGCCTCGGTGGCACGGAATGCATTCTACCAGCTCCGGCTGGTAGCCCAACTACGACCCTATCTGAGCAAGGAGCATCTTGCCTCAGTTATCCATGCTATGGTAACCTCTAGATTGGACTACTGTAATGCACTCTACGTGGGGCTACCTATGAAGACGGTTCGGAAACTTCAGCTAGTGCAAAATGCTGCGGCCAGAGTTCTCACTGGGACAAAGAAATTTGACCATATAACACCTGTCCTGGCGCAGCTGCACTGGCTACCGATATGTTTCCGGGCCAGATTCAAAGTGTTGGTTCTTACCTATAAAGCCCTAAACGGCATCGGACCGCAATACCTGATGGAGCGCCTCTCTCGCTATGTACCTACCCGTTCACTACGCTCGACGTCGAAGGCCCTTCTCCGGGTCCCAACCCATAAAGAGGCCCGGAGATCAACAACTAGATCTAGGGCCTTCTCGGTGGTGGCCCCCGAACTATGGAATGCCCTCCCAGACGAGATACGCCTGGCGCCTTATCTGTTATCTTTTCGGCGCCAGGTAAAAACTTACCTTTTCGCCCAGGCTTTTTAAATTTTGTAAATTTTTAAATATTTTAATCTAACATTTTAAACTTAATATGATCTTAATTTAAATCTCAATGGCAATTTTATTAATGTTTTATAATTGTACTATATATTTTTTTTCCCACACTTGCTCATATTTTAATTGTGATTTTATTTGTTGTACACCGCCCTGAGAGCTTTCTGCTATAGGGCGGTCTAGAAATGTAATTAAATAAATAAATAAAGTATAATCACAATGCCATTGGTGGACAGGGGATTAACCAGAAGGCATTTTGTCAGATGACAATATTCCTAGCAGACAACAGCAGTCTTAATATCATGGGAAAGGTCCTAGGTGACAGCTGTCAGTCTGAAAGAGAGGAACACATGGCAAGTATATGTAAATACATTCCACCCTATTCATAAGGTCACACATACTGTATGTAGCACTTCAAACCCTTTCTGTTGCACCCCCCTCCCCTGACATTGTGCCTCTTACCCTCATATTGTGGCCACTGAATTCCTTCACTGGCTCTCTTTCCCTTTTGCAACTCCCCGGGTGCTTTTTGTTCCAAAAGTTAAACAAAGATTCCACACAAAGAAGGGTACAAGGATGTTATAAAAATACAGCCTCAACAGTAAACATTTTATTCACAAAAATAAATACAAAAGTACTCTGGCAACTAATTTTGAGCATGACCTAACCGATACCCCAAAAACTAAGAAATCATAGTACAAAGCCCAGTTCAAGTCACAGTTTTGGCAGGAACAAAACCAAAAACATTTTCTACATACAAATACTGAGAATAGTCAGACAGAATGGTGTGAGAGGTTAAAAGACCATAATTCTACAGACATATGACATATAAAAAGCAACGTGGTACTTGTTACTTACACCACTCACAAGTGACAATTTGGAAAATAGAATGTATTAAATTAATCTATAGTATTCAGCTGCAAATGATCCGTAACTGTGAATAGGACATGTGAATTCAATATAACTTAGTTATCTTCTTGAAGATTAAGCAAGATTACTCATGGGTGTATGGTCCACCTGGATGCGTATTCAAGTGAAATCTGGATAAATAATTTAACACTCAACAAGACTTACAACCGTACTGCCAAAATGATAAGAATCAACCCTGTTTTGCACTTAGCAGTGGCTGAGGTATATTGATAGGAAGGCATTTCCTGAACAAAACTATAAACTCAGGTTTTTATGCACTTTAGACACAACTACCCAAAAGCATATGTAGAGCCTGTGAGCATGAGCCACTAATTCTGATGGGATGTTCTTTGTCAGACAGTCCATAGTAGCTCTGTAGCTAGCCTTCCTTGTTAGGTGGGGCAGACACATTCCTAAGTGGGGCATTTTGGGGGGGAGGTACATAGTGCCATTCAGTTCCCCTCACTGGTGGAGAAGATGTGAGGGCCAGGCCAAAGGGAGGGAAAAGCAGTGGCCTTCCCCCTCCTCCTCCATTGTTCTAACTTACACAATGGGCTATATAAAGGTAAAGTTAACAGAAAATTTAGTATGAACACCAGAACTGAATGACCAGCATATTTTTTTGTTTCATAAAAAAAAAAAGATGTTAAGGATACAGTGAAAAAGGAGATAGCAAAAGGTGTCAGCTTTCCTTAAAGGTCCCTCCTTCTAGGCTTGTTCCTGACATTTAGATTTTCCTTCTTGTTGGACAATCACGTGAAACTTTTTAATTGGTTGCTATGTAAAGAACTAACTAAACAATTGGAAACTAATTGTGGAAAGTCATTGGATTTTTTTAAACTGTTGCTGGGTTGATGTTTCTGCCTAAAAACCCTGAAAAGGCCTCATGCTGAGCTGCACATTTTGGGAAAATCAGAAATTAGGCCTGTGTTGCAGCCCAGGTGTCCAGCTAGCTAGCCAGCCAATTGTAGCATTCATAGCAGATTTTCTATTCCTCTAGGGCTGTTTTCATCTTTTACCATCAAGTACTCAAAACAAAGAAGAAAAAATAGCCACTGATTGTGAAGATAGTGAGTGCTTTAAAGAAGTAAAGGGTAACTTATGGCAGGTGTTTTTTTTTTAGATCACTTTAAGTTACCTCTTTATTTAACCCTATAGCAATATGCACCCAACCCTGCTCTACTCATCATAGTACTGCAGAATAAAGAAAGTCTTACTTCTTACTGCAGGCAAACAAACATGCTTCTTTAATTGCTGGTTTGGTAAAGAACATAATTAAAAATGAAAATGAAAAGCAGAGCAAAGGAAAGTCCAAGGGGTGGAGTCTTAACTCTAGCTCACAATACCAAGTTCTAATATTTAACTCTTAATTGGTCATGTTACTATACAGGCTGTTTTTTCCAGCATCACTTAAGTAATTATAGGGTGATTTTGATAATGAAAATCTATCTTCAGTCAGGGAAAGTCTTGAGTGAGCAGACATAGGGGGTCTCTTCCAGATGAGGCTTTTGTTGTGCACTTGCCCTGCCTCATTTACTGAATGTTTCAGATAGCCCTATCCTTACATTGCTCCTGTTGTTAAAACAAGCTATCATTCTTTGAATGGAGGTTCTCATTGTCTGTCATGTCACAAATTAAAAATATAATTTTCCTCCAAAAAATTCTAGGGGGCGGTGCACCCATTTGCCCCACCCTGGGTACAAGGCTGGTCCATATGTTACTCCTCCTTTACATCCCTCTTTTCCTTGAGTTTTTACACCATTGTATGGTAGCAAAAGGTTCTGCTAATTCAAGTTGTATAAGTTACATCACCCAGAATTAGTTAATACAGCTTGCTACATGACACCATAACCAGGATTGGGATTTACCTGGACAAATGTTGCAAGCTATGCACCATGTTCGTATAAATTGATTACTCCTCTTCTCTTATATATGTCTGATATGCAAAGTGAAGAATACATCTACAGCTGCAGGAGAGATCTATGTGATGTTGAAAGTACTGAAAAACTATTAACATACCCGTCTCCAAGTCCAGTTCTGAATGAAGTTAAATGAGCAGACTAAGAATCAAAGGGTAAACACAATCATTTCTAAGTTGCACAATCCGTAAACACCTGAATAGATGGAGTCAGGAGAGCCATGCTCACTGCATTTAGCACAGTGAGGCATTTAGCAAATTATAGAGTTAAGAGCTGGAAGAGACCATTTTGACAGCAACCGTTCTTCCCTCTAAGAAATGTAAGAAACACCACCCTATCAACTCTGCCACCAGAGCAATCCACAGTGTACCATAAGGAACAGTGATGTGCACAGTATAGGTGCTTGATGAGGAAATAGCTGCCATTGACTAAAACAAAAAACTTAAGCTATTAGCTATAGGTGAAGAAGGCACTCCTTCCCAAGACTATCACTGTGGCCTGTGTGAAAATTCCTTCCAAGCATAAATATGGTGATTAGCCAATCTTTGGGCATGGCCAAAACCCATGCTCTGAATCTTTCCAGATCCCTGATACTACTGTGTCAACTAGGGTTGCCAGATTCCTGGCCTGAGACTGATCCTGTACCTTTAGGAGAAGAGAAAGTCAGCCAAGTGCAGGTGTTCTTGCAACACTGTGATGGGAAAAACCACAAGGTGGAATTCATCCTTCCCCCTGCACAACTTTTAAAGATACAGAAGACCTCTTGGTTGCCAGGCCCGGGCTCCAAGAGGTCTTCAGTATCTTTCAAAGTTGTGCAGGGAGAAGGGAGAATTCCACCTTGTGGTTTTTCCCATTACAGTGTTGCAAGAACACCTGCACTTGGCTGACTTTCTCTTCTCCTAAAGATACAGGATCAGTCTCAGGACAGGAACCTGGCAACCCTAGTGTCAACTGAAGCATTGAGCTGTGTGATGAGTCCTGCAACTAGGAAATGCCAAAGCATGCTAAGACCATTGTGATTTAATTACTCAGGATTATGTTGGGGAGCAGGCCAATTTTGGTCACCTGAACACCTGCAATTGACATTATGGCATCATGATGCAACATGTGCTGCATATAAGAGAAATAAATACCAAAAACATGAGAGTATTGTGGAAGAAGGCAGCACACAAAGAGTGCAAATGACTGTTTTTGGGTCAGGGTGTTCTGAAAATCCTCTGCCTTTTTGGGCTGGGTCCTTATTATTATCTCTCATTCTTCCTGATTACCTAGATCTCAAACATTTTCCCTAACCTTAGCCAGAGAAAGTGGTGCTGTGGAGAAAATATCAGTAAAATTCTATTTAAAATTAGGACTGCAATTCAGGGTTGGGAGCATATATAAGGCCTCATATTCTATTCCTAGCATACCCTAGCTAAAAGAGTTTAATGTAACAGGCCAACAAAGGCTTTTGCTCAAAACCTAGAAAGTCACTGCCAGCCAGAATGGAAGATCCTGGCCTAGATGTATGAATGATTTGAAAGTATAAAGTGGACACTTCCATCATGATAGACTAGTGTAGAGACAACATTACTGTAATGCTTTAAATTACACACACACACACACACACACACAGTTTCTTCTATGTACAGATAAATACCACTCCCAGTGCAACTTGCTCAGTTATAGAGCTTCGGCACCTTTAACATTTTGTTCAGTCCAATATATTGCATTTTTCTATTAAATTGCCCCCCCTACAAAACTACTGTAAACCTTTCTAATTAATGAAGTTAAGAATAATCCAGAAGCACATCAATAGAGGACCTGCTCACAGATACACGTCTACACATACACCATTTAGAGTTCTTTTATAACAGTAAAGAATTTGGACAAAAAGTTGTGTACCTTACAGAAGACTAGACCAAATTTACCATAAGCATCAATAGCTGCACTTTACAAAGTAAATTTGGCTCTAACTACCTCATCTTAACTTTTACTTGGGACCTAGGAGAGGTTTTTATTGGTGACTTACATAAATTCTAGTTCTTACTGCAAATTTCCAGATATTATAGCTGTCTTTTCATATTGGTCCATGAAAGTAAGATGTATTCACCTATATTTGAACTGTTTATTAACCTGTCCTCTTGAATGCCCTGGGGCAAATCAGACTATTGAGGCTATATTCTTATTCACCCCTCCCTCACCCAGTTCTCCAAGCAATTTGAACACCAAGATCTTACAAGTCTCATGATAGTTCTCTGAAATGGAAATGGACTGCCTTCAAGTCAATCCCGACTTATGGCGACCCTATGAATAGGGTTTTCATGGTGAGCGGTATTCAGAGGTGACTTACCATTGCCTTTCTCTGAGAGGCAGTGACTGGCCCAAGGTCACCCAGAGAGCTTCATGGCTGCGTGGGGATTCAAACCCTGGTCTCCCAGGTCGTAGTCCAACATCTTAACCACTACATAAAGTCATGGAAATACCAGTTTTTTTCTAAGACAGCATCCCATGAATTGAAGAACCACAAAAGCAATTTTAAAATGTAAGAGTTGCCTAGGCTTCTAATCTTCAACAGTGAAGATTATTCCTAGCCATTGTTAGTGTTAGCTACGGTAATTACTAACAATTAGGGTGGGGCATAGATAGTGGATCTGGAATATGCAGATAGTGCCTCTTTTATAGAAGGTTTAGACAGATGAAATGCAAGACTGAATTTGTCCATTCTGAGATTTTAATAGTAATTCTAGATAGTATAGTATGCATGTACTTTGCCTGACTATGCACAATAAAACTAACAATAAAGTACTGAGAATGTAGGACATTTCTAATTGTTGGTTGCAGTTAAAAACATGAAGCTATTTTAAAAATGTGGTGAGTAAATACTAGTAGTTTAAAGCTATTTAAAGAGCAACAACTACCCTTTATTTTATATAGAATTTAGAAGCTGGACCTACATCCTCCTGATTTGGGTTTCAAAGTACCATAATTAGCTAAGCAGTATGAAAACACTGTAAGGCACAGAATTCAGAGGCACAGCAACGAGAAAAGTTAAGGTGCTAATAACGAGTAGGGCTATGGTAAAAAGAGCTGGGTGTTTCATGTTTTGCCATGCTTTTTCATAGTTGTAATCCTTCTGCTTACAAAACCAGTAGGAGATTTGCCATATGTTCAAATACTTGAAACTGACCACTGATAAATCCAATACACAGTTCCTTCAGGACTAATTTTGTTCCTTGTGCATTCATCAGACAGGTACCAATATGTGTTCAGCTTCAGAAACTATGCAAGAGCTTTTTGCAGTGCCTTGGAAAGATAAAGTTAAGCTGGATAGGGAAATGGTCAATTATTGCTTGTTTTTACTATAAATGGTATGTTTGCAGTGTGGCTTAATCCTATTACTAGAATCTTTGGAATGGACTGAATTAGCATTAAGTACAAATGGTGACTGGGTGGGGTAGCTAGTGTAAAAGCCAACTAATTTACTGAGTGTATTTTCATAGTGCTGTTATTTAAATGAGTTTCTCAGCTGTTTTGCTAAGTGAGAACACTCTTGTAGATGTGGAAAAACTGTGTTGTGCCACAACCAATGAAAGCTTTGAAAACCGCTGTTGATCTGGGATATTGTCTGGAGATCTGGACATTCATTAGACCAATTCATTCCACCAGAATCTATGGAAGGTCAACTTTGTTGACTCTGCCACATATAACATCATCTGAATACATAATGCACACCACACAATTAGCTCTAGATGTCTAAAAGTGCCCTTAGGAGGCATCCTAAACACTCTTGTTGGGAGTAAGCCCAAATGAACACAGGAGGTTGTATAAACAAGCATAGGCTCCAGCAGCACATTATTGATTTAGGATGGGATCCAAAAGAGCTAGAGAATCCCAGTCCAAATGCTCTCCCATGTTCATCTTTTTCTCTACAACTTTATGCTGTGTTAAAAGCTATTCCCAAATGTCCTTCAAGTTTCAGCAGTAGGTTATCAAGCAATACAGAGGTTGGAGGGGCCTGTGGAAGGGAAACATTTGAAATCGTTTCCATGGCTCTTTTGAGCTTGATTTTGCACTCTGAAGTCACTCCAAAATAGTTACAGTGACTTTCATAGATAAGGAATGGGTTTTAATGGCTCTTAAGTATACTATTTACTTTGTCCATAGCACCAGAGTTGAGTGATTCAAACCTGGATTCAAATCTCTTGTCAGCTGTGAAGCTCTGTGGGTGGCCTTGGGCAAGTCACAAAACTAATACACTTTTGGATTATGGGATTAGTTCTTTGGGAAAGAGCAGTGAATTATTTATTTGAAAGTTAGGAATCTAAGATTGTGATTTTGAGGTTGTTTTGATCTCACATTGGTTTAATGACAACTATAGTGCCTATCAAAAACCAAAGCTTACACTGGGGGAGAAATCCAGTTGACTTTTTATTCACTTTTTTCCATTTTATTTATTTATTTAAGTTATACCCCACCTTTCTTCCCAGAAGGAGCCCAGGGTTTGCATCGCTTGTATGATTTACACTAAGCTGTTCAAGGTTGTTGGTATTGCTTTAACATACTGGGTTGGATCAGTATGTTAAAGCTTTAGTGGTGCTTTAGTTCTATTGAAATCAATGGGATAAATTGGGAATAATTTTATTCCCATTGATTTCAACAGGACTAAAACATGACCAGCTTTCTTAATTCAACCCCAAGTGTTGCTTGTGTATTAATGTTATTTTGACATCAAATGCCTGTTTAGTGCATAATTATAACCTTTTGAATCTGAATACAACTTAGTTTTCAAAAACTGTAGTATTTAAAAATATAATAGAAAAATACTTCCGTAATTATAGAGTAGAAAAATGGATTTTGACTTTGAAATGGGTTTGTAATTTCATACTGTTGGCTGTAGTAACAGCTGAGCAAAATCCTGCTTTTTACATGTGCTTTTTTGAGGGGATACTTGAGGTGTAAGATGAAGAAGTAAACTTGCTTGTGATCACACAGAGAGTCCATTTTAGCTAGGAATAAATCACAGCATGCATTTAGCCTCTAGCTCTCTTCATCTTACAGTGTGACCACACTAACGTTTTCATATTGAACTTTTAAAAAGAGAGTTTTACTTTTAAGCAATGCTTCTTCACAATTTATGTACCAGTGTAATTGATTCTTTAGAAATATATTTTCAAGTTTATCAACTTACATGGACAAAATAGGTATGCATTAATGGTTTTAACAAGCCTCTAAGTCAATTCCATTGTTCCATTCCACCAAGTAATATCTAAATGCTGTAACAATTAATTTTGCCCGCCCTTTCTTAAGCAGATATGCCACTTTCCTACAATTATTTGCTGAACAGCTATACTGTAATTTGAACAAAACATCTGCCACTCATGTATCTGAAAATCTTGTACTATCTAAGGCTCCAATCCTAAACTCATTTACTAGGGAGTAAGTCCCATTGAACACATGGAGACTTACCTCTGAGCAAACATGCTTAGGCTTGCTTTGTCAATTTTCTATTGAATGTTTAAAGAAGGCATGCTGATGTTTTAAAACCAAGCGCTGAAGTTAGCAATGTCTACTCATTGTCACACCCACTTTAAAAAATGTGGATTGGAAACACTGTCCCTAGTAAACTAGTTGAATAGATGGAAAGCAGATTTGGAGAGCTTAGTCAGAGACTGTGCAGATACAAAAAGAGTATGGGTGATCATATATTCTTCAAGGGTCCCCTTCATGCAATATGGTCCCTATTGCATGAGTACAGGTATTGCACAAGCATATCCATGTCAATAGACTGGCTCTGATTCCTATGACAGAACAATTTTTGATACTGGTGTATAGGGTGGAGAGGTTAGATGACGGGCAGATGTCTGCACAATGCCAAATGTAGCTGTTTCAAGGCAGCACAACACACACACATAGCATTTTGTTTGTACTTTCTATTAAACTGTGGCTAGAAAATTATTGCCAGGTATGCTTTTGGAGGAGAGCTATCACTAGATGCTTTGTAGATACTGGATGGCAGAAAACAGCATTTTATTCATAAAAAGCTGCAACAATATGAGCACCAAGTACAAGTTCACTATGGAGGAAAGTACTTATTTTGGCACTCAAACCCATTTTTAAAATATCCCTACACTCAGTCCAATCAATAGAAGTCTGATATAGGTGGAAGTTTTAAGGGTCTCTCCACAAGATCAAGAAGTATCCAGCTCTCTTTTTATTCTCAATATTCCCACAAATCACCCATCCAGTGTCAATAACTCACTATTTATCCCCACATAATGAATGCTGTGTGTATGTACCTTATAGACAATAGATGAGTTTGCTGCTATCCCCTCCGAGTTTCTTAAAATAGGACTAAGGGAAAGCACACAACTCTAAGAAGCTTCTTAAAAATGGTAGGGAGAGCATGGGGTCATCTTGCTTTTTACATATTTAAATATAGCTCAATGAGCACTTTTGCACTAGCTTTGTATAGCAAGAGAGTCCATTCATGATTTTTTTTTAAAAAAAAAAGTTCTCTGAGTGACAGAGTCATGGAAGGGATGGAGAGGGGGGTTATTTCTTCTGAATTCAATACCACTGATAGCATCTAATAAATGGCCATGGCTTACCTTCAGCTACATTTCACACAAAGATAATAAGAGTTATCTGATGGGGTGGGGGACACATTTTACCAGGTACCAAATGTTGGTTAGAGGTTGTACCTGGGACAAATGCCATACCCTTGCAACAGAGATGCAGCATTGAGGAAAATATATGGACTGAGTTAAAAAATCAATAATGTCCTTTACTGTGCAAAATACAAATCTTGAAGAGAGAGAAAATAAGCCTCAATCAAGAATATATGTTGGCCGTAACACTTCAATTTTATCCTTAAGATGTGTAGCTGGAATGTGTCAGTAGGTAGTAGCTTAGGCTTTACCACTGGCTGTCTCATGCAGTTTAATTGTCATTGCCTGAAACTGTGGCATGTATGGCATGAATGCTTGGACAGGTGCTTCACACTTGTTGATGAAGGGATTTAGGTCAGAAGTTATCTCTTGAGGAAACCTCAGGCCTCGAACTAGAGCATTGGTGTGAAAGTGACAAGCCACATTTGAACTTTCTGTTAAAAATATATCATTTTCCCTTCTTTGGGGTGAGCTCATCCCTAAATAGAACATGCTTTTCTTTGGACTGTCTTCCTCAGTGAAAGTTCTATCCTGCTCTAATGGCTCTGAGAAGCCCTCAGATGAAACAACAGAGAGAGTTTTTCTGGGCAAGTCTTCATGGCAATCAGGCAATATCAGAAATGCTTGATTTCTCAATGCCCAAGAGCTGCTAGAGAAAGATGTTGGAACAAAAGACTCATTACCCAGAAAACCTTTTACAAACGAACTGCTTAGTTCATTTGGTGGCTCATAAAGCCCACTTGAGATGGAGCTGCTTACAATAGTTGCATATTTTATATTAGATTGTCCTGTCATTCCTCCACAGGTTTCAACATCATCAACATTCTCAGAGAGACTATTACTATTGAAATGGCCACTGGAGCAAGCTGAGTCATGCTCAAAGTCTTGAATGGTTGCAAGTGAGTCAACAGATAGTAAGTCTTGTTTGTCTTCATTTTTCATTGCTTTCTCAATACTGATATCTTCCAACACTATTTCTGACTCCAGCAGAAGAGGACCAAATGACAGTGCTTCAGGATGCTTGAGAAAGAGATGCTGAAAGGTTTCAGGCTAGAAGACAAGATACATTTTAATTCTCATTTATTAATTCATAGCTTATATCCAATAGAAAAGGGTAGGGAAAAGGAAACACAAACACTTTGCTTTCATTTTATTATTCTTAATTTGGCACCACTTTAAAAGCCTGAGCAATGTCACATTTTTTGAAACAAAATGAACTCATTTTTTGGGGGGGGGGAGCCAACTGACTGTATAGTATTCACATCTCATGAAGTTGTATGCTTTAAGTAGGATGAATATGCACAATAAAAGACAGAGATAATATGATTAAGGAGGTTTTGTGAGGAAATGTTTATACATTTAAATTTATGATACCATAGCAGTCTGTATAATACTGAAGTTCTTATTTTTCAGTTCAGCCTCTGATGAGCTTATATAATAAAGGAAAGAACAATTGTTCTGAGCCAGAGCTTTATATATATAACATTCTTGTCAATGAGGGCAAAATATGCATGCATCACATCAGCAACATAAATGTTGAAATCCTGGGTCTGGCTCCATATTTATTCTCTTGGAATAGATTAGATAGATTATTAGGAAAAGATAGATTATTAGGAAAAGGTTCCCATTCATGCCCACTCTGCAGTTGGGCAGCAAACCAGTTCAGCTGCCAGCCACAAAAGGGGAAGATCCCTTCACTTGCCCACCCACCTCCATAACACTGGCACAATAAGAACCTCCCCCCAACCCTGGTAACAAGGGGCTCAGAGTTTGTTAAAGCAATCGCTCTGAACCAGAGCTTTTCATACATAGGTTTTCATTCTTGTCAATTAGATTGAATTATGAAAATAGGTGAAAACAGGGAGTGCAAAGTACAACGGCACTTAAAATCCAACTGTTGACGAGTGAAATTGGCTGTGGGCAACAATTCCAGTCTCTGCAAATCAAAGACCATCCAAAGCCACCCAGCCTGGGGTAATTAAGGTTCACAAGTTTTGTAGCCCATGGTACACAGAAGAAACAATGCAGCCATATGTGCACCACTTACCTCTCCATTCCAACAGAAATAATTGATATACACATAATTGGTACAAACATTTGTCAAGAGTAGCCAACCTCCATCAACTTCAAGAATGTAGGCAAGTGCCCTACCAGATATCAATGATATCTGGTCAAGTTGCTATCTACTTTGATGAGAAGTTTTCTAATGTCTGTAATTCTGAAAGTCAGAATATTTTGACTTCTTGAAAAATCAAAACTCTTCCTGTAGATTTATATAACTGGTGGTACTAAGCTCCTCTCCGATCAGATTTTAGTAAAAATGTGGTGCCACTTTGCCTCCTTCCTGGCTACCCAGACTAAGGGCTAGTTCTAACATTGTGGGATAAAAATATGTATTTCAAATACATTGCTTTCTCCCTTACCCTGCTCCAGGAGGCAGTTCCATAAACTCAGTTAAGAGTATGATGCTGTTAAAGCATGACAGAAAAGAAACTAGCTTATAAATATATACAGCTATCAAATTGCAAATAATGATACCTGGAACAGGAGAAGAGAGAGTGCCTGTATATTACAGGGGACCCTTGGGAGCCATGGGGGCTCTCTGTGTTCTAGAGACACACTGGGGTCCTACGGAGTTCCTTTTAGAGGAAACAGGATGACCTAGTGTCAGGGACGGTTTGACTTTGCCACAACAGCTTTCTAATGCTGCTGTCTGATACTTAACCTACAGGATCAAATCAAGAATATAGCTTGCACAAATCAAGTAAGTCACACATTAACATGAATAAATATGAGTTAGAATATGAATGAATATGAGTTAGATGTTTAATTGGATTTGTTGCAAGTACTATTTCTTGGGAAAACATAACATTATGATTATAAAACAGTTAAATGCACAGGGTAAAATGAGTGTTTGCTGTAAATCATTTGCTCTTAGTTATATGCATATCATAGGAGTACCACGTAAATATTTTTTTTACAGCAATTTGTTTATGCCTGTGAAAAAGAACACAAATGGAGCATTCATAACTTCAGGGGCTGTCATATCAAATTTAATTTGGATTCAACTGCAAGATAATGAGAGATAGAAAATTATAGGCAAAATATAGTCTTAGATATAATTTTATTTGTATCTGCTATTTAAAAAAGTAATCCCACTGAATGATTCCAATAGACTCAATAGAATCTTGTTTCTCTCTCCTTTCCCTCTTCCTGTCTGCTCCCCCATCATGGTCTCCAAAACCCTAGTAATTAAGAATGGCTAAATGATAGGTGTGCAAAGACCTCCTACCCTCTGTAATACCCTGGGTGTGCTGCCTACATTCTTGCCTCTGCCTGCATTCCAAGAGGTGAGAATAGAAAGAGGCCTCCATTGAGTCCTATGTGCATCACTCTGGTGACAAGTGCTACACCTACACTAGGAGGGAGAACCCTGTTAGAGCGTCCAGTAATAAACTTTTTGTTCAGACATGTTCAATACATTTAGATGTTTCTTCTAAAACTACAATTCTATACTAGGTGCACTGAAATAAACAGAAATGGTGGAAAGATATGGAAAATCCTGTTGATTTTGGATCTCCCCCTTTGTTGTCAAGATGATATTGCTTTTTATATGATAATACCCTATTGATGTGGTTGAGTTAAAACATCAAAGAAAAAAGTGAATATATTGGACTAAGGAGCTAAATAGTAGTATCCCTAATCAGATATCATACAGTCAAGGAAATCAGAAGGTTTTAGCAATTATTTTTCATTTCAAAGACAATTTGGAAACAAATCTATCTATGAAATTAAATTAAAATGAATAGAGTAGATGTACACAGCTGAACAAGAATGTGGACCTTTACATATATCTTGTGTGACATTCAGTACTCTTGTGGACATGAACAGGGCACACTGCTGTCACAAAAAATATGTACTTCCATAATAGGGTTGCCAGATATCTCTCCTTCCTTTTTTAAAAGAAATGTCTCTTTATATTAAGACCACAGGCCCAACAGATTCTTATTAGCATACAGCTCCAGAGTGTGTTAATTTGTGAGATTTTGATTTGGAAGTTCTGTTCCTGTGGAAGTTCCTTTGCCATTCCTGGTGACAATCTCAAAGGTAGTAGAAAATTTAAGAGCCGTGATGTCAGAGGAACTGGGTAGTTTCTCACCAAGCAAACCAAAGAGAGAGTTTCTTCCTCAAAATAATTCCTTCAGATGTGGTTGCTTACTCCAAAGCTCATGACAATCTCTCCTTGCTTCTGGTTGCAATTTATATGAGATATGAATGGAACTAGGAAGATGGCAAAGTTGCACTCTAATTGACTGTGTGCTACTCATCCATCTATAACTCTATTGAGTATTTGCTTGCAAAACATCAGAATAATCATGTTCTAAGTGATCAGTACACTCCATTGTGAGCACCATGAAGTGCCCGTTCAACTACCAAAACACTTTTAAAAACCTTTATAAATCAATGGAAACTAGGCAAACATGGCAAAAAGAAAACCTTCTAGAAATTGATGTTTTTAAAACTATGACATCCTGGGCTTCTTTTGCTATTGTAGTAAACCAGGGATGGGAAATATCTGTCTTATGTTCAATATCCCATTAACCCCCATTAAGCCAGCTCTATACTACTGGTGCTCAGCCCATTCTCTAAGGTTCATGTCAGTGAAGGTTAATTAACACAAGCTTTCCAAGGTAAGTGATATAATGTGGCATACAGTGGCTGCATTCAGACATTACGCTCAACTATGGTTTACTAAGACACGAACAAGTTTAGCATCCTCTTGGACTCACATGCTAACCTAGTCCCCTCCTGGGTTTGCATTCTCCTGTGCGGCAGGAAGAAGTCTGGAAGTTTTCACTTTTGTTTAACCACAGGTTGTCATGTCTTTCAGATATGGAACTCAGGTGAACGCTAACTGTGGTTAGTTTAAGCAAGCCTGCTTCAGAAACCACCATTTGAAGTTAGCTTGTTTGAAGCTAAACTTAGTGTAACAAAAGTTGTTGGTCTGGCCAACATGACAAACTGTGATTAACCAAAAGTAGAAGTAAACGTTTCCGAACTTGTCTGCCCAGCCAGGTAAAAGGAAGAAAGATTAGGCTTGTTCCCATTTTATTAAGCCATGGTTTAGCATGATGTCCCAACACAGCTACTGTCTTCCTAACTTCTATTCTGATATGCTCCTTTTACACACAGCAACCCTCACCTGGTCTGAAATATGAATAGTGTTGTCAAAATTGTATACCATTAATTTAACTTTTGAATAAAATTATTTCCACCACTATTATGTATGAACAAGATCAGCAAATAATGAAATGATATGTAAGTAATTCTGTCTTCAGAATTCAAATAGATAATTCTTCTAACAACTCTGTATAGGAAGTCTGGGAGCTGTCACATTGGTTCAGCGGGCAGTGATCATGATTAGACTTCAAAGAATGTCCATTCTCTGTTTAAATGAAATGAAATAAAATTAAAAATAAAGATGAGAAAATAAATATTTCACTGGGAATGAAAACTAAAATAACTTATAATTTTTTAGAAAATAAGCAAAGCATTCTCCCTAGTCACTAGTAGGTTAATTGTGCCCATGTTAATCTTTAATGTTACATTTGTGATTCCAAGGTCAAATTATCGAATGGTAATGGACTGCCTTCAAGTCGATCCTGACTTATGGCTACCCTATGAATAGGATTTTCATGGTAAGCGGTATTCAGAGGGGGGTTACCATTGCCTCCCTCTGAGGCTAGTCCTCCCCAGCTGGCTAGGGCCTGCTCAGCTTGCCACAGCTGCACAAGCCAGCCCCTTCCTTGTCCACAATTGCCAGCTGAGGGGCAACTGTGCTCCTTGGGACTATGCAGCTTGCCCACGGCTAACCCTAACCCCTGAGCCACTCACTGTGGGGATGATCTTTACCTGGTCCTTTATACCCAGGAGACATGAGCAGGGATTTGAACTCACAGACTCTGGACTCTCAGCCAGGCTCTCCTCTATACCAGCTGTTTATCCAATGGTAAACATTGTCATTTAAGCTACAGGAGCTGCACTAGCTTGTGCCACCACAGAATTAGAGTGCAATTTACCAAGAAATGCACCAAAGTCCTACTGAAATTAATGAAATTGTGATTTGTGGAATGTATCTTTTCACTATGGGAAGGGTCATAGCTGAATCATAAGCACTTCCTTCATATTCAGAAGGTCCCAGGTTCAATCTTTGCATTTCCAGGTAGGAGTTGGAAAGATTCCAGTCTACAACCCTGGAGAGCTGCTGCCAATTAGTGTAGACCAGCCTTTCCCAAAATGGTTCTCTCCAGATGTTGCTAGACTACAACTCCTATCATCCCTGGCCATTGCCTATGATGGTTGGGTCTGATGAAGCCAAACAACATTTGGAAGGCACCAGGCTGGGGAAGGTTGGTGCAGACAGTACTGATCTAGAGGGACCAATGGTCTGACTCCCTCTGCTACAGCTTCCTATGCGCCAAGTGTCCAGTGCATGTAGAATGCTCTGTGCATGTGGGTACTTCATTATCTTCAAAGGAACAAGAAGTGCCATGCATATATTACTTTGAGCATAGGAGGTTGCTTCCTGTGATGAAGTGAAGGGGTCTATAAGGCCATCGAGTCCAACCCCCTGTGCAATGGATTCCTGCATTGAGCAGGGGGTTGGATTCGATAGCCTTATAGGTCCCGTCCAATTCTACTATTCTATTATTCTACGAAGACCTTAAAGGAGAATTGCTTTGCATGCACTGGAGTCTCCACCTCCCATAAAAGATCCCATTTTTCTTTGGATGTGTACCATTAGAACCCACTGGCACTATCTCACCAATTTAATGGTAGGCATTGGTTTTACTTTCCAGAACTCCACTTCATTCTAGTATTTAAAAGGTGCTTGCATGAGGGTAGGGGGCACATGCTAAAGTTTATTTTCAAACCAAATAAAGACCATAAAAACATTGAAAATATTAAAATGTATTAAAGTGAGCGTCCATACCTTTTGGAAGTTAACTTCTTGTGCCCAGGAACAATTCTTGGGGTTTGGAACATCATCCCAGAATAATTTCTTCATTCTGAAATTTCAGATAAGGTGTTGGTTTGGCACAATGAGTGCATAAAGAATATAATAGCATTTTACTCTGAAGACATATTTCACATTTGGGAATTTATTCTTATTTAACTGAAACCAGTTGCACAGTTGCTTTAAAAAATCTAATTGTAAAGACTACCTGCTTAAAATACTTGATTTAAGTATGTTGTCTAACAATCCGTGCTGCTACTTTCTGACCTTCACACTATTTGTCAGGCACTGAACTTACACTACAATTCACATACATAGGAGAGAGTGTCTTCTACTGTGTTTAAAAGAGTTGACTTACCATATAAATCTAACAAAAATTCAACAGGAACAGCAAGATTACCTATCTTTAGTGTAATAGAATAGCCCTTTTTGTTTGCAAAGCTAAACCCATAAATGTGCATGTATGTGCATGAGTATCAGTGAGCCTTGGACTTGCACATTCTCCCTCCGTTCTTCTCCTGCATACACATACGATTCTATAAAGCCTGAACTATCACATCCAGTCAAAGCTCATTCAGTCCAAATGGAATAGCTGCTTTGCCTGATCATGCCCATCAACCTGCATTGCAATAATGTCATCATGTTATATAATGCGGAATATACAGCTTATTGCTAAATTTACATTTATGGCTTTTCTGTTCTCAAATCTGAGCACATTTTATAACATCAATTTGTGAAACCATGACAGGCTGACCTCCAATTCTATGATGGGCATGCCTATATGCATCCATTCCTTAACAGTGGGTAATATCCAACGTAGTGCTATGTGAACATTCCATCAGCACTATGATTTCTGCTTGCACAACAGAATGTTCTCCCCCTCTCCTCCCCCTGCAAGTCTCCTAAAGTTGCTCTAGGGATTCCCCCAATCTTCTGGAGCAGATTTGGACAGGGTGAAGGGCATATGCGGGGGAAAGAGAAGGAGGAAAGTCCCACTGTGCTAGCAGAAATCCTTGTGCTGATGGGATGCATTAGCTGAATACTGCCCATACCACTAAAATGTAAGAGAAATTGCCAGTAGCAGATGCTAGGGGATTGCTTACTTGACATCCCCGCAGGTAGAGATATCAATGCTGCATACCAGGAGGAAAAGTGGGAGGGACAAGGTGATGGGAAGGTTGGCTCTATGCAAATGCACCGGTGAGCCAATACAGCCCTCCTGCCAATACATTTGCACAGTGTATCTTCCCACCACCTTGCCCCTCCCACTCTCCTTCCTGGTAAGCAGCAGCAACCCACCTGCCAGGAAGTCAGGTAAGCACCACAGTCCCACTCCGATGTCTGCTACTGGAAATTTCCTGTCCCTGGATTAATCTACAGTGCCTTATCTACAATTATTCTTCTCAAGCTAAAATTACTTCCTACATAAGAATCTTATAGATATAAATGATTACATTTGAGTTCAAAAGCTTTATCCATTTGATAAAAGATTCAATAAATCATATAAGAAAGCCTTACCTTTGGTGCAAGATCAGCAGACCACCAAGCAGCAAAAGAGAGCATGAAATAACTAGGGGTAGAATAACATAGAAGTTCACATAATTCTGTTTTTCAATTCCACCTGAAAAAAGAGTCAACAGTTTAAAAGTTATCACTATCACGACAAATACACAGACTTCAGAGAATCTTGCAATCTTTAACACACTTTCCTGGTGCCAGGCCTCATTTAACACAGAGAGACTTTCTTCTGATTAACCATGCACAGAATTGTACTGCATAAAAATTAAATATTTACAGTGTGATCAAAACACACATTGACTAGGAAGAAAGTGCCATTAAATTCAATGAGCCTTACTCCAAATTAAGTGAACGTAAGATTGCAGGCTTGGCTGTTTGTATCAATTCATCTGCCTAAATTTGATCCGTTATTCTAAAAGGTAAAACAAGACTTGTATTTAAGGAGTGGCATTCTGCTCATGCAGCAAGACTTCCCCTCCCTATTCTTTCTGTGACAGAATCTGTCTTTTTGCAAAATACAACTAGATAATCAACTGCTAATTATTTGAAACTATGCAATTCAGCAAAAATAATGAAATGCTCTTGTGTGCTTTAAATATAGAGATGGGTATGAGCTACTGATGATTAACATTATTTACTAAAAATTATTGTTTTTTCCTGGCATAATCAATATTCAAGATGGTCTGAATGCGATAAACCACAGGTGACTTGATGTCAATATGTTACATAGAATAAGATTCCCAATATATTTTCTACATTTTTCTGATTAAAAGTTAAGAGCAAGAATTTTCTATTTGAAGGCAAAGTGTAGTAAAAACACCAGAGTTGATCACCTTTGGAGAATCCATATGTCACTGAGGGCTTTGTCACTCCTTCAGGAATTATTGGATACAAACTAAATCTGTATTTCTCAATAAGAATGAAATTATCTGGAACAAAAATAATATATTTTTAATTCACACATACTAGTACTACCAAACAATTCCTAATCTATAAGATCAATACAGCAGCTTGGGCCAACTCTGAAAGTCTGGCACCTCCCCATCTTCTATCATTACCTTTAAGGCAAGGATGGGAACCTGTGGCCCTCCAGACACTTTTGGAGTCCAGCTTCCATCCAGCATGGCCAATGGTTTAGGGATGGTAGGACCAGTCATCCAGTAAGAACTGAAGGGCTAGCTTCCTCATCCCTGGTTTACTGTCACCCCAAAACAGTTATTAGAAATAATAAAAGCATAAAAAGTCACTATACATAATTCTCTGTAACCTCACATATCTCATAGAAAATTCAATTTCTGTTTATCAGTCTTTTCTTAAGAGTGATAATCTACAGTACACTTCAAAGATAAGTTGGGAAACTCCATTTCATACTTTTAATAGATTAAAATTATGTAATAAAACAAACTGGATTTAAAATTTTTTTTTATGTATTTGAAAGGACAGCTTTTCTTTACAAGCATAGGTAAGTACCTTCAGTCATACTTTGTTAATACCCAAATGCAAGGAACAGCTGGATTCAATTTGTTTTGAACAACAACCTTCATTTGGAATATAAATTTATTGAAGTATTTTCTTTCTCTAAAACGCACAACAGACTTTGTAATTTATTTATTTATTTTATTTATTTATTAAATTTATATACCGCTCGACTAGCAATAGCTCTCTGGGCGGTGAACATAAAATAGCATAAAAATACAATGAATAACAAAATAATACTAAAATACAATCAACAATCCAATACAATAAACATTTTTAAAATTAATTAATTATACTGGATTTATCCAGTATAAGGTCCTCCTTTCTCACACTTCAACCCCCAAGTCTTCCCCTCCTTTGCCCCACATCCTCTATCCATGTTGCACTCTTGTAACATTATAGAAACCCAGAAAGAACATAAAGAGAAATATAAAGAAAACTTACATTATAATTATAATTATAATTATATCCTCTTCAATAATATATGTAATTATATTTGCTTTGACAACAAAAATGCAGGTTCAAACTAGAAAGCAAGTGAGTTTTTCTGCAGCAGGGGTCCTTACTGGGATTAGAAACCACAATCATATACATGTCTAATCAGAAGTAAGTCCCACTGAATTCAGTACAACTTACTATTTGGTAAGTTGTGTTAGAACTGGGGGAGGGGAGGAAGAAGACTAGAAAAAGTAATCATTGAGACTGCAATTCTTTACTTCTGAGTAGACATGCATAAGATGGTACTATAACAGAATCTACCATTTAGCACAAGGATAGGCAAGGCAACCAGTATTCCACAGCTACATGAAAGCTCATTTGGACTCGTTTTGGAATCCTGGGAAAAAGAGTTTTCAATTAAATGCATGATAGTCGTTAGTCTTTATAGTTTTTCAGTAAATCTTTATGCATACTCATTATACCTCCCCTTTCTGAGCACTTTAATTCCTCATCCTTCCACCTGTTGTTTCAGCTTTGTTGAGTCTGTCAGATCTTGATTCTTTTTATAATTACATTATTTAATATTGTTGTAAAGCATCAATGTCAGGATGCAGGATTGGGGCCCTGAAGTTTCAGACAATGAGGAGAGGGAGGGGGTCATTTGGACAGAGTCGTGTGAAGGAGAAGCAGAAGAGGGGGAGGGAATCTCAGAGATAGAACTGTCTGGGACCAAGGACCTTAAATGTCCAACAGACACAGATACTTACCGTGAGCTTCCCACGCCTCCTCCCCCTCCGAGCTTGGAGGAGTTGGAGAAGGAGGGAGGGCAAGGAGGAATCCAACCCCCTCCTGATCCAGGAAAAAGCAAGGAGAAACAGCCAGATGGTTTAAGCACTGCCCCCCGCTTTCCCCCATACCTGAGTCAGATTTCTCAGAAGGGGAGGGGGCGGTGGCATCCCCTTCACCACGTACAAGGAGACAGCAAAAGAGGCGGCAAAAGAAGGGGGAGAGGCGGGGTGTGGATGAGGGCACTTTGAGGCGGAGTGAGAGAATTCGCGCTCGTTTGCCCCCTTCTTAAGGGACAGGGGGAGTAGTGGTTCCTTGTTCTGTCAACTCTCTTCTCTGTCGCAGGTTATGTTTAGTAGTTAAAGTTCATGAGACAACGTAGTCTTTGTCTGGATATCACTTTAATAAAAACTGATTTGCTTTCACCAACTGGTCTGGTTCCTGAGCCTCAACCTGGACACGACAATCAAATCCAAGACAGCAAATGTGATGTAGTGGTTAAAGTGTTGGACTGGGATCCGGGATACCAGGGTTCATTTCCCATTTGCCCATGAAGCTCACTTGGTGACCTTAGATCAGTCACTGTCTTTCAGGCTAACCTACCTTGCAGGGTTGTTATGAGGATAAAATTGGGAGGGAGAGAACCATGTTTGTAAGCCACCTTAAGCTCCTTGGAGGAAAGGTAGGATGTAAATGCAGCAAGCAAGCAAGCAAATAAATAAATAAATGGAATAGAAACACATCCTTCCAAATACACTCACCAAAAATGTGGTACTTTCTAACATTTGCAGGAGCCATAATCCATTTAATTTGCTTTTCTTCATTTAGGTTTGTCCATTCTACTACAAATGATGTAACTGTATAAGCCACAGGTGAAAGTGTCCAGGACACAATTACACAATTGCTGTTCACTGGGTAGGCACTGAGAGATTTCACAATGTTTACTGACAAAACAGTAAAAAATAAGATAACCATTATGTTGGTGATCACATATATTATCCCCTACAAGCTAGAAGAGAACTCATGAGATCCCACAGAAAAGGGGGGAGTACATTTCAGTTGTTTTTAGTTTGTAGATTAGAAATTTGTAAAGCTCCTAAGAAATGAAATTGGGACCATAGGCACTCACCATGAAGGTCCCTTCTTGTTTGGCATGGGGAGGCATCCATTGTGGGTTGCATCTCCCTCCCCATATTGCCCAGATGACAGAAAGCATGTGACCTAGGTTTTTTCCTTATCCTCTCCCCCTACTGGCTTCTCCTTCAGTGGTCCAGCTAATAGCACAAACTCATATGATTAAATAGGTAGAAGAGAAGGAAACAAAAACAGCAGAAAAAGGAACAGTGACCTGGCTCAAGTTTCGGTATATTTGATTTGAGCCTGATGTATATATAGTGTTGAGCATTCACCTGTGTGACTAGGATGTTATCTTGGATGCCTCTGCATGCCAAAAAAGAAGTAACCTTCTCGGTATGTACCCAATGTTCTGTTCTCCTGTTTGGCATGGGTGGCATCTGATGTGGGATGTGTAAGAACTGTGTAAAACCTTGGGTGTGTTAGGTGGTTGCCCTAGGAAGTAGGACATGCTGTCACACCCTCCTTAGAGGCATGGGTATCCACTTTTGTAGCTGAGGACCATGTGGACCATGTATCACCAAGATGGCACATTCGTGGACAGAGCAGCTGAAATAGCAAAGGAGACTGTAGATGTTGTGACTTGAAAGCTGGGATGAAACAGGCTATTATCCATTGCACCAGTGTAGAATTGGAGACTTTCTTCCCTCATAATGTAGGGCAGAAAGAAGCAAATAAGTTATCTGATAGTCTGAATCAATCTATTCTCTGTATGTAGGTTTTTAGTGCCCTTCTGACTATCTTGTGCTAAGTGTACTCCTGCAGGGATTTAGGTTTAGGACAAAGGTAGAAGAAAATTAACTCCTGAGACCAGTTGAAAACAGATTTGACTTTGGGTTATAATGGTGGGGTCTGTTCTTATCACCACTCTGTCCTTGAGGAACACAAATAGATGTTTTCTGAGACTCTCCTGGCTGAGTTAATAACTGGAAGGAAAGCCACTCTGAGAGATCGACAATATACTGGCACTGTTTTCTGTAGTTCAGAGGGACATTTCAGCAACACCCAGAGAACAATGTGAAACTGCCAGGAGGGAAACCACTGGGCCAGTGCTAGGCTTTTCAGGGATGCCCAAGGACTGTTTAAAGTGGAGGGTGAAATCCCAATAGTATGAAGCCTGATTTGGACAGAACCAGTGGCATTAGACTTGAGCTCTACTTGGAGAAGTCCAACAGTTGTTCTATGACCAGCCTCTTGTGATCTATCTTCTCCCTCCTATTCTATCTGAGGAAGGTCTTCCAGGATGTCTCATAGATTGTATTGGTAGACTTTGGGGGTGCCAATTTACAGTTTCTTTCAGGCAGTGCAACAAGAATCTCTGCTCAGTTTCCAGGTGGCCAACTAGAGCCACATTGTATCCGAGTGTCAGAACAGGGACTTTAAATAAGCCTTTGTGGTGATGTTGTCAGTTTATACAAGCAAAGCAACAGTCTGATGAGGGGCTGGAAGGTCTGAGGGCTAGACAGACATCATGAAGCTCCAGGTCGGGCCCGCTAGGTGGGCCCCTGGCCACAGGAATTCTATAGGCACAGATTCTGTTCCCAAACCTTGTGACAGTGGTGCTTCAGCTTTAGGAACAGCCACTCCCTTAGTTGGTAGAATGTAAGGTTCAGGGATTCAGAATCAGACTCCTCCAAGGAGTGGCCCTGGGATGGTAAAGGGCATTTTGACTTTGTTTGGGGCCTGTGAGATTTTCCCCTTTTACTTCTCTGAGAAGATGATGATGAACAAAAGCCTGTTCTGCTTTTGAAGATGTCTGGATTTTCTCTTAAATTGGAGTTCTTATGTACCAGAATAATTACCTCCTTAACTTTTTGTACTAAGTTCTTCTGGAAAAAGGAAGGACAGAACATCCAGAAGAAGGCAAGAAAACACAGGTAAAAACATTTTAGGAGGATTTGCAGGCAAAGAAAATGCCTGAAAAGGAGAAAAAAGGAGGAATCTAAATTCTGTTCTGGGCAAAGGCAGTGGCAAATTGAAGGAGGAGCCAGAGGTGGAGAGGATAAGGAAAAAACCTAGGATGCTTTCTTCTGGGCAGTGAGAGAAATACAGCCTACATAGTTTTACATTACAAGTTGAATGCTTCTAAGGAGCTACTCAGTTATCTAGAATGTATCAATATAAGAACATTTTATTTGATATGGAGATTATCAAATGTATTCTTCTTAAGAATCCATGTACATTAACCATTTCCTTTTTATGGACTAATATTAACTAATATTAACTCCATTTGATTTTACTTATCTGTTTGTCAGCAGTTTTCTATTGCAATTTTAAATTTGGCTAATTTTCACTATTAGGCGAAATATGCGATAAGCTTTTTTCTTTCATTAACTGGGGATGTTTATGTAAACTTGACTATAACATGTATTACTCCATCACCAAACAATGGTGAAAACATGTATGTATTCAAGGCTATTAAATGTTTTATTTAAGTGGAGGTAAGTCCCACTGAGATCAATGAAATATGCTTCCACGTGAATGACTAATGAGCCCTATTCATGCATTACTCACGTGTCGGGCATCGCTGTGATTACTTTGGAGTGAGGCCATGTTTCTAGACCCACCTCCAATCTCGCATTTCCTTCTTCAAATAAGTGTGTGTTGCCTGTAGCTGTCTGAAGTTAAAGCCCAACATACTGACGTCATGTGATTGGCAGCTGGGTTGCCCCACCTATCTGCCAAAATTGGCTCACAGAGTGGCCCTGAAGACAAAAAGATTCCCCACCCTGATATAGAGGCTTTGCAGGTGTCTTGATTGCATAGATCCCTTACATAGGAATAGGGTCTTGTGCATTGAGCAACAGAAATGCATGGTTGTTTGAGGAAGGAGACACGTCAGGGACAGGGCTAAAAGTGTAGTCCCACTCCAAGTAAACACACATGAACAGTCCCATATTCATGTTTCAATCAGAAAAAGAAGTATGAAATAAGAACATAATTGCCTCGTCACTTAAATTACTTATCTAAACACTGATACATTATATGAAATGAAAACACTTTTTTATTGTAAACTAGACCACTGAGTTACCAGATGTTAACAATTCTTGGAGCTATCTAAAAATGTTTCTCTTACCTGCACTCATTTGTTGTGACAGAGTTAAAATGAAATTCACAGAGGAAACTCCAATTGAGTTGACGGCTAGAACTCTAATGGCATGCACATCCTCTGTCCATGAAAATGTATAGGTAGTGTCATTTTCTACATAGTCAGACCAAGTAATGTTTTCTGAAGTATTATGCTCTACCACATAGTTTAGAACACTGCATAAGGAAAGATTCTTCATCAATGGCTGTAAGAAAAATCAGCATATATTGCATTTCATTGGGAGTTTGCACATTTTTTTAAAAAAAGAGTACTGAAGGGCAGGTATCCCATTTTTATGTTAGCAGGACTAAAAGCTAGATATGATAATGAATTACCGTATATTCCGGCGTATAAGATGACTTTTTAACCCTGGAAAATCTTCTCCAAAGTCGGGGGTCGTCTTATACGCTGGGTGTCGTCTTATTAGGGTTGCCATATTGCCTGGATAGCCGGGTTTTACCCGGATTCTAAGCATGCCACCCAGCACCCGGCTAACCCGTTAGGTGGCCCTGATTCTCAGCTTTCATTTAAAAAAAAAATTAAGTTTCTAGGTGGTGCGGTTCTCGAGATATATATAAAAACGTCAGGCACCCCCCCCCCGGTTAAATCTTTTTTTAAACTACTGTATAGCACTTCGTAGCTTTAACCCCGCCCGTTCAGGATTTCAGCCAATCAGTGAAGTGTTTGTTTGGTGGCAGTGTCTGCAAAACCTCATTCGAGGCCAGAAAATGGTGGTTTCCCCTCCTGTTTATCTGAAAATCTCATAAATTGGGTAGGTATATACATTTCAGTTTTTCCCCGTTGTGTGTAGGAGTCAGATCCTGGGCAGTGTTTTGAAAACCTTCCCAATAGTTGCTTTTGGGGGTAAAAACAGTGCTAATCCCATATGTCCACAGTAAATCCTATTGAATTCAGTAGGAATTACTTTTGAGTAGACATGATTATGAATGTGCTGAAAATCAATGGGACTTTGGAGTGAATGTAAAAAAGAATTGTGTTTGTGTTCTCTTTCTGCCCCCCCCCCCAGTCCTATTTTAAAGCAAGTAGGCAGGGCTTACTTAGGTATTGCAGTTTTTATTCTGTAGGAAACTAATACTGATTTTTTTAAAACTAATACTGATTTTTCTGCAATGACCAACTGGTTTGACAATAAACTGTTATATGGGCTGTATGTATTTATACATAAGAACATAAGAAAAGCCTGCTGGATCAGGCCAGTGGCCCATCTAGTCCAGCATCCTGTTCTCACAGTGGCCAACCAGGTGCCTGGGGGAAGCCCGCAAGCACGACCCGGGTGCAAGAACACTCTCCCCTCCTGAGGCTTCCGGCAACTGGTTTTCAGAAGCATGCTGCCTCTGACTAGGGTGGCAGAGCACAGCCATCATGGCTAGTAGCCATTGATAGCCCTGTCCTCCATGAATTTGTCTAATCTTCTTTTAAAGCCATCCAAGCTGGTGGCCATTACTGCATCTTGTGGGAGCAAATTCCATAGTTTAACTATGCGCTGAGTAAAGAAGTACTTCCCTTTGTCTGTCCTGAATCTTCCAACATTCAGCTTCTTTGAATGTCCACGAGTTCTAGTATTATGAGAGAGGGAGAAGAACTTTTCTCTATCCACTTTCTCAATGCCATGCATAATTTTATACACTTCTATCATGTCTCCTCTGACCCGCCTTTTCTCTAAACTAAAAAGCCCCAAATGCTGCAACCTTTCCTCGTAAGGGAGTCGCTCCATCCCCTTGATCATTCTGGTTGCCCTCTTCTGAACCTTTTCCAACTCTATAATATCCTTTTTGAGATGAGGCGACCAGAACTGTACACAGTATTCCAAATGCGGCCGCACCATAGATTTATACAACGGCATTATGATATCGGCTGTTTTATTTTCAATACCTTTCCTAATTATTGCTGGCATGGAATTTGCCTTTTTCACAGCTGCCGCACACTGGGTCGACATTTTCATCGTGCTGTCCACTACAACCCCGAGGTCTCTCTCCTGGTCGGTCACCGCCAGTTCAGACCCCATGAGCGTATATGTGAAATTCAGATTTTTTGCTCCAATATGCATAATTTTACACTTGTTTATATTGAATTGCATTTGCCATTTTTCCGCCCATTCACTCAGTTTGGAGAGGTCTTTTTGGAGCTCTTCACAATCCCTTTTTGTTTTAACAACCCTGAACAATTTAGTGTCGTCAGCAAACTTGGCCACTTCACTGCTCACTCCTAATTCTAGGTCATTAATGAACAAGTTGAAAAGTACAGGTCCCAATACCGATCCTTGAGGGACTCCACTTTCTACAGCCCTCCATTGGGAGAACTGTCCGTTGATTCCTACTCTCTGCTTTCTGCTTCTTAACCAATTCCTTATCCACAAGAGGACCTCTCCTCTTGTTCCATGACTGCTAAGCTTCCTCAGAAGCCTTTGGTGAGGTACCTTGTCAAACGCTTTTTGGAAGTCTAAGTACACTATGTCCACTGGATCACCTCTATCTATATGCTTGTTGACACTCTCAAAGAATTCTAATAGGTTACTGAGACAGGACTTTCCCTTGCAGAAGCCATGCTGGCTCTGCTTCAGCAAGGCTTGTTCTTCTATGTGCTTAGTTAATCTAGCTTTAATAATACTTTCTTTCTGAGCCCAGGACTTGGTCTTTCATGATGCCCGGTGTGTGTGTGTGGGGGGGAGCAGGAGAGTAGTCGATAAGACAGACATCCTGGCATTGATAATCGAATTAGCAAGGTATGTGTGGGGTTGTTGTACACTTCCAGGCTCAGTTTCATTTTGAGTATGGAGGTGGAACCTGTGTAGATGTGGTTATCAAAGGGAGAAGAAATACATCTGCAGTGTGTGCATGTGCGTGTATGGAGTCTTATGACTCAGAATTTTGGGTTGTGTGAATGAAGTTGCTTATCACTTGAGGTTGCATTTCTGTCCCTGTTTGAGTAAGCCCCACTGAATACACTGGGACTTGCTTCTGAATAAATAAACCTAGGATTGCACTATAAATATCTTTACAGTTTGTGTAAATAATAAATATATTTGATAGTTATGCTTATATAAATATTTCTTCATTTATCATATTTTTGGTTTTTGGTTAGGAATCCTGACTGGTTGTGAGATGCTTAGTTTTTTGCCTTATAGGAATCTTGTTGTGGTTGGTATGGTATTACATTTAGGAAAGTGTTACTGCCTTCTGTATTTTTTTTTCCTATTTGCATTTCACTTATCTTTAACCTCACTCCGTTACAGCCATAGAAGCAACAGCAGCATATGCAAGATAATTAACTCCCATTAGTGATAAGAACAAGAATTTATAATTATTATTTCAATTAAAACAAGAGGCTTATCAATACTTTGAAGAGGACCAGATATTTATTTTCTTTCTGAGCCCAGGACTGGGTCTTTCATGATGCCCGGTGTGTGTGTGTGTGGAGGGGGGAGCAGGAGAGTAGTCGATAAGACAGACATCCTGGCATTGATAATCGAATTAGCAAGGTATGTGTGGGGTTGTTGTACACTTCCAGGCTCAGTTTCATTTTGAGTATGGAGGTGGAACCTGTGTAGATGTGGTTATCAAAGGGAGAAGAAATTTTGAGTTAAGCAAAGCTCTGCTTTTATAAAACCTAAGAAACATACAGTACTTTGAATGTCTGAGTGCCTGCACCAGTGGAATACTAGAGGAACTTGTAAAACTTGCTGCAACAGTATTTAGAACTGAGCATGTGGTGTGAAAGACTCCTTTTCCTAACATTTTAGCTTGTTTTTCTCTGATTGTGTATTTTTATTGTTTTTACTATATTTGTAAGCTGTGCTGAGCTCTGTTTTTAACAGCAAAAGGGCAGGATATAAATTCTCTTAATCAATCAATAAATACTCCATAGTGTTGGAAACTAGAGTCTAGGCATTTAATGTTGCTTTAAAAAAAAAGATTTCTCACATCTTTCCCCAGTTTTTGGTGGTAATTCCTAGGCACAAAAACAAAACAACTGGACAATCCAAATATTAATATTTATCAGTTTATAAGTGACAGTTTTCCTGCTAAGTACCTGCATGTCATAAGCAGGGGTAGTCTTATACGGCGAGTATATCCCAAACTCTATATTTTAACTGGAAAAGTTGGGGGTCGTCTTATACGCCCAGTCGTCTTATACGCCGGAATATACGGTACTGTGAATCTGCCTATAACTATTGTGGACCATAACTTCTATTGCCTTCTATTGGAGCAACTCCCCTATGACGAAAGATTGCAGCATCTGGGGCTTTTTAGTGTAGAGAAAAGGCGAGTAAGCAGTGACATGATGGAAGTGTATAAAATTATGCATAGTGTGGAGAAAATGGATTGAAAAAAGTTTTTCTCTATCTCTCATAACGCTAGAACTTGTGTACATCCAATGAAGTTGAATGTTGGAAGATTCAGGATAAAATATTTCTTCACACAGCACGTAGTTAAACTACGGAATTTGCTCTCACAAGAGGCAGTGATGGCCACCAACTTGGATGGCTTTAAAAGAGGACTAGACAAAATCATGGAGGATAAGGCTATCAATGGCTACTAGCTATGATGTCTATGCTCTGCCTCCATAGCTGAAGGTGATATGCTTCTGAATACCAGTTGCTGGAAACTGCAGGAGGGGACAGTGCTCTCGTCTCCAGGTCCTGCACGCTGGCTGCATTGTGAAAAATGGTTGGCCATTGTGAAAAACTAGATGGGTCACTGCCCTGATCCACCAGGCTCTTCTTATGTTCTTATTACTTTTACATCCCAATATTATAAATTAAAAAATTGTCAACAGTTTGCTGGTTAAGCAATTTTGGGTTTTGAATTGCCAAACTTAGGTTTTGTAGTGTGAAATGTAGTGTAGTGTGAAGAAAATGTTAACGTGTTGAAGGAAATTTTACCAGTTCCATTGCTGAGGCCTAAGAAACCTCATTATAAATAGCCTGTGTGTACATCCCATTTACTTTGTGAATTAATATTTGTTATTCAGACACACCTAAATCATCCTCCCTTTTCATCTCGTTTGAAGATGATATTGACAAATGTAAGTAACCTGTGAATTGTCAAAGAAATGCCTGACATCCTGGCAGAGCATGCTGTAAGGGTGCTTGAAATGCTAATAATTCAATTTCCCCCTTTTAATAATAATTTATGAATAGCTGGTACATGCCAGGCCCTTGCTAGTTTTGTCCAATAGAGATTGGACCACGTCAAAAAGTAGATTCTCATTCTTGATGAGAAAATGTTTCTGTTTATTAAAAAGAGGGAGCCTGGAGATTTAAAAAAGGGCTCCTATTTGTAAGAGATCATTTTCCTGTGCCTGACTGAAAGCTTTCTCTTAGCCTGGGGGTAGGATGTGATCATCATGGGTTGATTTTCTTCTTCATGGCAACCTCTGGCCCACAGGCCTAATTAGGGCAGGCAAGGGTCCTAATCTGGCTCATGGGGCGGGCCATTTTCTCCAAGCCATGCCCATCTCCTCCAACCTATGCCCACCTCCTCCAACCTGATGTCATATATGCAAAGGAACAGTTGGGAACCTTAATTAATGTGCTGTCAATTGCTCCTTGGCAAGCAGGGCTTACAGTATATTCAGTACCTTTTAGATTTGGTGAAAAACACAAGCCTTGCTGGGATTGATTCCCAATTGGAAGTCCCAAGTGGAGCTGATGCTTGATGAAAGTGGGGCTTGCAGTCAGCACTGAACAGTTGATCACTGATGACTTCAAGCCCTGTTTGGATCAGCTGGGATTTTCCTTTGCAGCACAGCTTGAACTCAAGAAAAATGACCAGCCTGACCAGTCGAGGATGGGAGAGTTAACAATTTAGATAGTTGGGTTGAAAAGGATCTCCACCTGTGCTTGCATCCATCTTTAACGGGCTAAACATCTGCAATCAAGTGTGCTGGGACCTCCAAGTCAGACTATATCACAAGTCCAGTAGTGCAAACACTTGCACTGTTATTTCTAATCTTTCCTCATTCTTTTTGTACTTCTTCCTTTTCACTTTTAATGCCATTTAAACTCTGACGATGATATCCAATAGTGGCTGTCTGCTGATGGAAGATAATCTATTAGAGAATGGGGAGGGAGGCAATTGTTGGCATTCCCCACCTCTCAAGTACCATCTCCACCTCCCCCCCAAAAAAAATCTGCTCCAGAGGGTCTCTCATTCTTCTGCAGCAGACTTAGAAGGGAAGTGGGGAACTGCAGGGCAGAAAGCTGAAAACTTCCTCCCTCCCATCCTGTTGATGGATTCCTTTCTGTCAGTTGACTGTCACCTGATTTCCTTATAGAAATTCATTTTTTTAATTACTGTGTTTTGGAAGCATTCTCTCTAATATATTCACACTACTACTTTGGCCAATACTACCAGATATTATTCAGCTTTTTCCTTTTGGCTTTATTTAAAAGGTGTAGTGGCAGTTGTTTATGGGTTAAAAAGTTCTGGGGGGTGGGGGTGGTTGGTCCATCACAGAGCCCTATTGTAAACCTATGATTCACTGGCTTTGCTAAAAGAAATTACTTTACGAATGTGTTCTTCAAAATCAGCCAATATCTGCAACAGTCCTATCTTAAGACACATCCTGAACATTACAAAAATCTGAAATAGGTTTCAAATATCTCAGTCACCCTCTTCCATTTATTTACCTTCCAAAACAGAGTAACATTTTTTTGGTTCCTTATTGGATCTTCATTAATAGCTCTCCAGAATTCAGGTCCTCTTAAAGGAGCTGGGGGGAAAAATATCTTAAGAAGCTTTACATACATTCAGTAAAAACAAAAACAAAAAATAAAAAGCTGAAAATGTATAGCTAGTATGCTGGTAATACACTGACCTTTGATATCCTTAATAACCGTGTAGGCAGGTCTGCTCCAATCACTCCAGTAGCCTATTCCATCAATCACACAGCAGCGCACCTGAATAATGTATACTGCACAGGGATCCTGCACATCTATACTGGCAGAACTAACTGATACAGTGGAAACCTCTTGCATCTGTAACAAAATATTAAAAAAACAAAGATGTCTAAGTTAATAACAAATGAAATTATTTCTGAGTGAGAGATTGAGATTTTAAATAATATGCTAAGTGTTATTTAATCTAGTGAAAAGGGGCACATCACAAATGTTTATTTTGCCCCACAGACCAAATGCTACTAATATTAATGGAATCCACACACTTTTATGAACTAGTAGCAGAACACCAGTGTGTAAACTCTAGCGAAGCATGTGATAATTTGGATTAAGTCTGACCATACCTCCCAAGCAATTTCTGTTCCATTGACAGCATAACGAATCTGAAACTGAAGATCATTCTTTGGAAGTTCTGGGTTATTCCAGCTCATGTTCAGCAGCCCCACTTCCCTTGTGATTTCTGCTTTGACACTGGAGGGAGAAAACGGCTTCACTAGAAAGTTAAACAAAAGAAGTTTGCTGTTAAACAAAAACAAAAAACTAAATAAGGAGGGGCTGGTTGGCACCATCCTGGCTCATGTCTAGTCTGCTCTCCCAGCCAACGAGAGAGAGAGAGTGTGTTTTGCCTCCATCAGTTTGTTTGTACTGTTAAGATATCTGCCTACAAGCAAGAGAGTTTTTTGGGTTGATTGCAGTGAGTAGAATTGCTTGATTGCTGTATGAGGCACATAGCTGGGCTGTAAGTGTGGTCCAGAACCTGCCTTGCTATAAGAACAGGCTCTGCTGTTTGCAGCAGGGTTGACATCAAAGGGGGGTTACCTTCAGGGAGTTACAAGGGCAGGACCACTCCCATAGTAAGCTGGGATATGCAATTGTAGCCCAAGCACTGTAGGCAATGGGCCTATGACCCTTACCCAGAGTGAGATCCTGGGGAGCGCAAGTTTGGTTTGGTGGTATCCTTCCTAAGTCACAGAGAGGAGGAGGATTGTTGCAGTGGTATTACTATCTTTCATTGACAGTGTAGGATGCACCTACCACTGGGCCTTAGTTTGTTATCTGTATATAGTGATATTGGATTATGGTGCAAGGATGTGTCTGGGTGGGCAGCTAGCAAGAAGTGTGAAGATGTTGGTCTAATATAAGTGGTGATGGACAGGGGAAGAGTGGAGAGGGTGACCACAATCTGGGGTAGAAGCCTAGATGTTTGGTCCCTATTCCTTGTTTCAGCCCTTTCACTCCTCCAGAAGTTACTAGTGGCTTTTCTGTTGAGCTGTTTGGTACCGCTGTTATTGAATGTCAGGTCACTCCATAATAAGACTGTGCTTATTCACAACTTGATTGTGGATGAAGGGACTGACCTGGCATGTATTACCAAGACTTGGATGGGTGAGCTGGCTGGACTTGACCTAACTCAGCTGCTTCACCACCAGGCTAGTGATGGTGTAAGGGGGGTATTGCCATTGTCCATAGAAGCAACATCTCCTTCACCAGAAAACCTCTTGGTCATGGGATGGGTTTAGGGGGGGGTTACACCTGGTGTTGGGACAGAGAGACAGATTAGGGATGCTTCTGGTCTATCAACCAGCTTGCTACCCAGGGGGATCCCTGCCGAGGTGGTCTCTGGCACGGTGTTGGAAGACCCGAGGACAATCATCTTGGATGACTTCAATATCCATATGGAGGCTGCTGTTGGGTTGGCTTGAGACTTTATGGCCTTCATGATAACCATGGGGCAGTCTCAAATGGGCATCAGTCCAATACATCAGGCAGGGTAAACCCTTGATGTTGTCTATCCTTAGTGATGTGAGGGACAGTCTGAATGTAGGGGGGTGCAATACACTCCCTTCTCATGGTCAAACCATTATCTGGTGAAGTTTGCATTGGGGTCAGCAATTTCTCCCTGTAAGGGTGATGTGCCCATTTGGATTGACCACCCTCAGAGACCGATGGAACCTGGTGTGTTCCTAAATGCTCTGCAGGATTCTTCAAGCGAAGAAAGCTGATGATCACGTTGAAGCCCTAGTTTCACTATGGAATGGTGAGATGAAACAGGCAGTTAACTCAATCACTCTCAAGCATCCTCTCCGGTGCTGTGGAGCCCAAGAGGCTCCTTGGTATTCTGGGGGGTCTTCTGGCTATGAAGCAAGCTGGATGAAGACTAGAGCACAAGTGGTGGAAGCCCCTTGTTAGTGCACATAATTGTGCCTACCATGCAGCAGTGCAGGCTGCGAAGGTGGCTCATTTTGCAGCTTGCATTGCATTTTAAACTGTTGTTAATAATATTGTATTTTATATTGTAGTGACCTGCCCTGAGCAGGTACTACTAATAATAATAATAATAATAATAATAATAATAGTAGTAGTAATAATAATAATAATCCTCTAGTAGCCAGTTGGTGGTTATTTTGAATGGCCCAGAAGTTACTGACTCCTATTGTGGGGGACAGATCTCTGGAGCATTCGAGGACCTAGTGTGACCAATGGGCTACACATTCTGAGGATAAAGTCACTCAACTTCAGAGTGACCTTGACTCTGTGGTTATTGCAGTTCCAGATGAGTATCCAATGCCAGAGTCAGTGATATATTGTGGGACTGGTTTCAGCTTATGCAGTCAGCTAATATGGATCAGGTGTTAGCAGCTATATGCATTGGGAGAGTGTTTTTTGCCCCTATGGCAGTTACATTATGGGGTGCCACAGAGCACTATTTTATCCCCTATTTAATATTGATATGAAGCTGATGAGAGCAGTCAGGAGTTTGGGGGCAAGGTACCATCAGTAAGACATATAAACAAACTGGGACAGTGAAATCAGCAGGGCTTGACAAACAAAACTATAAAATGCCTGGATGAATAAATATGTTTTAACCAGGCACCAGAATGATTGCAGCACTGGCAATACTTCTATGAGGAGAGCATTCCACAAACATGGTGCCACCACAGAAGAGGCTCTCTCTTTTATCACCACATAAAGAACTCCCACTGGCAACTGAACCTGGAGAAGAACCTCTTCTGAAGATCTTAGGGCAGGTGATGTAGCGAGAGCCACTCCTTCATGCATATCATATCTATTTAGTAATTATGTTTTTCAATATCAGTTTAAAAAATCAAGAACAAGAATGGGAAAAATAGAACAGGAACAGCAGCTAGCTATTAATGAAGAGGAAAATAAAAAGGACTTCATTTGGTACCAGAAAAATCTTAGGCACCAGGTAAGCTTCACTGTGGAGGACATTCTATAACCAGGGTGCCATTTCAGAGTTATGAAAAATCTTTCTTTTCAATATGTTTGTAATTCTGAAATTTTAATCCACATGCGATCAGAAACACTTATTACACTAAGGTTGCTATAATCAAAGAATCAATAATCCATATTGTGTACAAATTATATATGGTGCTCCCTACTTATGTATATATTCAGCTGGAGACAAGATATAACAAGGAAAAGAAAAAAGGAAATGGTGGAAAATGGAAAGGGAGATGAGGAGTATTGAAAATGTAAGCCCTTATTTGAAATATCTGGTTATTGCATGCCCTGGCGATTCCTAATAGTTCAACATACACTTAATTTTCATTCAGTTTTAATAAAACCAGCTATCACTGGCTGTCACACAAAGTCACTAATGCGGACTGAATAATTTAAGTATCAAAAGGGGGAAAATGCTTGGAGAAGGGAAGGGGGGAGGAGAGAGAGATAAGAAGTTGGAGAGGGAGGCACAAAAGCATTTATGCATGAAGGCAACAAATTACATTTCCATAATTTACAGATTAAAGTCTGAATTACAGGAGAAAAACTGTGGGGTAGCTGGGATTCATCATACTGTATGCACCATGAAAGTGTAGGTAGGGTCCAGACTGTTTATTCTCCTTTTATGTTATATTACAGACACGAAAAGCTATTTACAAACTATTCTTCCTTGGCAATGTCATTTAGAACAAGCTGCTAATAAACTGGTTAGCATGTCCAAGTCTCTTGAGGAAGGCAATATACTTTAACCTGGAAGTACTAAAGCACTGTGGGGAATAGCTGTAGCTCAGTGGTAAAGCATCTGCTTTGCATACAGAAGGTCCCAGGTCCAATCACTGGCATCTCCAGGTAGGGCTGAAATATACCCCTGCCTGAAACCCTGGAGAGCCACTGCCGATCAGTACAGACAAAACTGAACTAGATGAACCAATGGTCTGACTCAGTATAAGGCAGCTTCCTATGTTCAAGTGTTCACTAACCGAGGGAAAAATATTGATCAGTAAAGGCAGCTATTTTTCTGAAATAGTTTTTTATACCCATGAAGTGTAAAATTAGTCAAGGATCTGTTCTCAGAAAATATTTTCACTTACCTACATCTTTTGGAAGGATGCACACTGGTGGAGACGTAACTGTCCCCAAAGAGTGCTTTATCTCTATCCACATTGTATATCCAGACAGAAGGTAAAAAGGTTGAAATATGCATTCGTAAGAATTATTCCTCTGTGATGGACATTCTTTTACCTCTGAATCTGAAGGCATACTAGGAGACTCTGAACAATACACATCACTCCTAAAAAAGACATCAAAGCACTATTTTCATTTTAGCAATGAGAATATACGCATCCTGAAAAGTATCATGAAGGAAGAGGCCACACAGATGATCTAAACAAGAACTTTACTATAACTAATTATACAGCCACGAGAGTGGCTGTATACTATAGTCAGTAGGGATTTTTTGCGTTCTACCATGTTAAATTAAAATACCCCCCACACCCCTTTCTGGTGCTTTGTATAGTCCCAACTCAAAACAAAAACTTACATGTCTTATACTGTTGGATTCAGAATCGCTTGCTCTACAACTCTGGAAGTTTTCTTGGTGATACACAACCCGCCCCACACAGAGAATCCACAGGTTAAAGTGAAAAACGGGAGAGAGAAAAACTAGAAGCCGTTTGGACTTTTTTCTTGAGAAATTGTCATAATCTGTTGTCGTTGATTATAATTGAGATGACTGTAAGGTATCCCTAATCAAATCCCTGAGCTTGCCCCAAACACAGTACTTCATCTGTAGTAGGTTTAAATTAAAAAAATGGCATGGTTTATTTTAATTAATTTATTAAAGAATGCATTACAGTGGATCATAACGTACCGCATGTGCAGAAGAGTTATTTCGTTTCACTCTCCCTTCCCCTTCCCCCCTCCCCTTCCCCTTCCAGTTACGTGGAGGAAGCAGGGGAAGTCTGCTCCTGTGATTGGTGGGCAACAGACATGTGACTCACACTGGCCTTCTGCTGAGCTTGCTCTGTGTGAGGAAGCATGCAAGAGACAGAGGGAGAGAAAATGGCCGATGGAGGGAGAAAGCAGCAGCAGAATGGAGGTGAGTGGGAAAGAGTCAAAAAATGGGGGGGGGGAGCTTTGAAGGACTCTGCAATTTTTTAAAAGTCTACTCAGAAGTAAGTCCCATTGAATGCAGTGGGGCTTACTCCCAGGTAAGTGGAGTGGAGGTTCTGTGTGCTAGCAATGAGCTTGAGGGAAGGAAGGAGGGAAATTGTCTACTTAGAAGTAAATCCCATTGAGTTCAGTGGGGCTTACTCCCAGGTAAGTGGAGCAGAGCTTCTGCATCCTTGCAATGATTTTGAAGGGAAGGAGGAAAATGTCTACTCAGAAGTAAATCACAATGAGTTCAGTGGGGCTTACTCCCAGGTAAGTAGAGTGCTACTTTGATTAAACCCTCCCCGTCCTCTTCCTTTCCCTGCCTCTTCCCTGGGTCAGTGTTGGACTATGACCTGGGAGAGCAGGGTTCGAATCCCCACACAGCCATGAAGCTGACTGGGTGACCTTGGGCCAGTCACTGTCTGTCAGCCTCAGAGGAAGGCAATGGTGAAACCACCTCTGAATACCTTTTACCATGAAAACCCTATTCAAAGGGTTGCCATAGGTGGGGATTGACTTGAAGGCAGTCCATTTCCATTTCCAAACATGATTGCATAGAAATAAATCCCATTGAACTCAAAAAGTATGCAAATGATCAAACCCACCCTCCCGTCTCCTCCCTCCTATCCCCTCCCTTTGCCCCTCCCTCCCCATCCCCTCCCAATCCCCTCCTTCCCCTTCCTCCTCCCCCTCCCCTTTTTAAATTTTTATTGTTATTTTTGTTACAAATATGTACATGTACCCATCTGTTCATGGAAAATAAATAAAAAGAATTAAAAAAAATAAAATGGCTACTCATGAAAAGTCAATGATTAAAAATACTGGAAGAGGTTCTGCATCACAAGACAGATGTGAATGCACAAACCTGGTGACAGATTCCTGCAGTATCCATATCTGTCTCACCAACAGACATGTGTACAAGCTTTTCCTACATTACTATTTTACATCACATACGTGATATGCCCCTCTTGACCCAGCCAAAGGTTTGGAGTCTGTTTGTAAATAGGTAGATGTGTCCAGCTCCCATTCAGTTTCACATTTGTAGTTCATCAATGCGCAGCTTTCTGACAATTTTGTCAGAAAAAAAGAATATGTTTTACAGTTTGATTTGTTGTTGTTATGTGCCTTCAAGTAGATTACGACTTATGGCGACCCTATGAATCAGCGACCTCCAAGACCATCTGTCATGAACCACCCTGTTCAGATCTTGTAAGGTCAGCTCTGTGGCTTCCTTTACAGAATCAATCCATCTCTTGTTTGGCCTTCCTCTTTTTCTACTCCCTGCTGTGCTTCCCAGCATTATTGGCTTTTCTAATGAATCAGGTCTTCTCATTATGTGTCCAAAGTATGATAACCTCCGTTTCTTCATTTTAGCTTCTAGTGATAGTTCTGGTTTAATTATTGGCCTTTTTAGCAGTCCATGGTATGCACAAAGCTTTCCTCCAGCACCACATTCAAATGAATTTATCTTATCCGCCTTTTTCACTGTCTACCTTTCACATCCATACACAGAGATCGGGAATATCATGGTCTGAATGATCCTGACTTTGGTGTTCAGTGATACATCTTTGCATTTGAGGACCTTTTCTAGTTCTCTCACAGCTGCCCTCCCCAGTCCTAGCCTTCTTCTGATTTCTTGACTATTGTCTCCATTTTGGTTAATGACTGTGCCGAGGTATTGATAATCCTTGACAAGTTCAATGTCCTCATTGTCCACTTTAAAGTTACATAATCTTCTGTTGTCATTACTTTAGTCTTTTTGACGTTCAGCTGTAGTCCTGCTTTTGTGCTTTCCTCTTTAACTTTCATCAGCATTCGTTTCAAATCATTACTGGTTTCTGCTAAGAGTATGGTATTGTCTGCATATCTTAGGTGTTTCTCCCTCCACTTTTCACACTTCCTTCATCTTGGTCCAATCCTGCTTTCTGTATGATATGTTCTGCATACAGATTAAACAAACAGAGTGATAAAATACACCCCTGTCTCACACCCTTTTCTATTGGGAACCAATCGGTTTCTCCATATTCTGTCCTTACAGTAGCCTCTTGTCCAGAGTATAGGTTGCGCATCAGGACAATCAGATGCTGTGGCACTCCATTTCTTGTAAAGCATTCCACAGTTTTTCATGATTTACACAGTCAAAGGCTTTGCTGTAGTCTATAAAGCACAGGGTGATTTTCTTCTGAAATTCCTTGCTACGTTCCATTATCCAACGTATGTTTGCGATATGATCTCTGGTGCCTCTTCCTTTTCTAAATCCAGCTTGGACATGTGGCATTTCTCGCTCCATATATAGTAAGAGCCTTTGTTGTAGAATCTTGAGCATTACTTTACTTGCATGGGATATTAAGGCAATAGTTTGATAATTATTGCATTCTCTGGGATCCCCTTTCTTTGGAATTGGGATATATATGGAATGCTTCCAGTCTGTGAGCCATTGTTTAGTTTTCTATATTTCTTGACAATTTTCTGTCAAAATTTGGACAGATTCAGTCTCAGTAGCTTGTAGCAATTCTATCGGTATGCCATCCGTTCCTGGTGATTTGTTTCTTCCAAGAATTTTAACAGCAGCTTTCACCTCATATTCTAAAATTTCTGGTTCTTTATCATATGGTTCTTCCGTGAATGAATCTGTCATCCTTGCATATCTTTTATAGAGTTCTTCAGTGTATTGATTCCATCTTCCTTTTATTTCATCTCGGTCAGTCAGTGTGTTCCCCTGTTGATTATTCAACATCCCTACTCGTGGTTTAAATTTCCCTTTCATTTTTCTAATCTTTTGGAATAGGGCTCCTGTTCTTCCCATTTTGTTGTCCTTTTCTATTTCTATACAATGATTATTGTAATAGTTTTCTTTGTCCCTACGTACTAGTCATTGTATAGTTGGATTTAGGGTTCTGACCGTGTTTCTATCGCCTTTTGCTTTTGCTTTCCTTCTCTCTTTAACCATTTTAAGAGTTTCTTCAGTCATCCATTGAGGTCTTTCTCTCTTTTTAACTAGAGGTACTATCTTTTTGCATTCTTCCCTGATCATGTCCCTGACTTCAGTCCATAGTTCTTCTGGTTCTCTGTCAACTAAATTTAAAGCCTCAAATCTGTTCCTTATTTGATCTTTATATTCTTCTGGGATGTTACTTAAATTGTATTTTGGCATTATGATTGCTTTGTTGTTGTTCTTTAGCTTTACTCTGATTTTCGATACGACCAGTTCCTGATCTGTACCGCAGTCTGCTCCTAGTCTTGTTTTTGCAGAAAGTATGGAACTTCTCCATCTTCTGTTTCCAATTATATAATCAATTTGATTCCAATATTGACCATCTGGTGATGTCTTTGTGTACAGTCGTCTTTTTGGTTGCTGAAAAAATGTGTTGGCAAGAAACAAATAATTGGCTTCACAGAATTCAATAAGTCTTTCTCCTGCTTCATTTCTGTCTCCTAAGCCCCATTTCCCCACAATTCCTAGTTCTTCTCTGTTCCCTACTTTTGCATTCCAGGCCCCCATGATTATCATCATATCTTGTTTTGATGTGTCATCAATTTCCTCCTGTACTTCTGCGTAAAATCTCTCCAATTCTTCTTCTGCGTTTGACGTTGGAGCGTAGACTTGGATGATGGTTATGTTAATATGTTTCCTGTTTAATCTCATTGATATCACTCACTCAGACCTTGCATTGTAGCTCCTAATTGCTTTTGCTACATCACTTCTCACTATTAAAGCAACCCCGTTTTTTCTTGATTTCTCATTTCCTGCGTAAAATATTTTGTAGCTGCCTGATTGAAAATGTCCCCTTCCTGTCCATTTTAATTCACTCACGCCAAGTATTGTAATGTTGATACACTCCATTTCTTGCTTGACAATTTCTAACTTTCCCTGGTTCATGCTTCTCACGTTCCATGTTCCTATTGTGTGCTTCGTACAACTCCGGACTCTCCTTTCGCATCTGTGCACATCAGCCTTTCGGCTTTGACCCAGATGCGTCATTAGTCACAGCGCTACTCGTACTTGTCCTTTGTTTTTCCCCAGTAGCTCAGTGAGTGCTTTCTGACCTGGGGATCTCATCTTCCAGCACTATTTCATGTTGCATTTTGGATACTCTGTTTGTAGGGTTTTCATAGTAAGACGTATTCAGAGGTGGTTTACCATTGCCCTCCTCTGAGTTTGGATGCATCTTAGTCTGGTGTCTCAGCTTTGACCATTCCACCATGGGTGCCCCTACTAGGAGTCTAGCCTCTTGGTCTAGACTCCTGATGGCATTGCTCTCAGCTTCTTCAACACTCTCAAACCCCCTCACCACGTAGATGAAGTCACTGGAATTCTTCCACTGAAAATGCACTGGATCTAAATTACATCCTGTTGGGGATATGAATGAATTCTTCTAGAAGCAGAGGCCCCAGACCATGTTAGAAAAATACTGTAAAGTAGGGATGGGCAATGTGAAGCCTTCCTGATGTTGTTGGACTTCAGTCCCATCAGCCTGAGCTAGCATCGTCAATGATATATATTTTTTATAAAATACAAATCAGCTTTACTATTCTCTCTCCCCTTGATTTTTTATAGAGTCTGGGGGCAGGGGAGACACTAGCTTTACCAATTCCACCACTCTGACTGGTGGTATAATCTTTTCATATGTGTGGGCAAATATTGAAAGAAGTCATTATTAATCTCATTTTGGAGGTGGGGAGCTAAGATTCAGAGAGGGAGAGTGATTTGCCCAACACTACCCAATCAGCCCATAGCTGAGCTCCACTTGAGCGTAGGAGCCTTGAGCAAAATCTAATACTCCTTTCCTCAGCAGAAAACCTTGATTAATTGAATATGAATCCCTCCTGTTCTATAATTTATTTATTTATTTATTTAATTACATTTCTAGACCGCCCTATAGCAGAAAGCTCTCAGGGCGGTGTACAACAAATAAAATCACAATTAAAATATGAGCAAGTGTGGAAAAAATATATATATATAGTACAATTATAAAACATTAATAAAATTGCCATTGAGATTTAAATTAAGATCATATTAAGTTTAAAATGTTAAATTAAAATATTTAAAAATTTACAAAATTTAAAAAGCCTGGGCGAAAAGGTAAGTTTTTACCTGGCGCCGAAAAGATAACAGAGAAGGCGCCAGGCGTATCTCGTCTGGGAGGGCATTCCATAGTTCAGGGGCCACCACCGAGAAGGCCCTAGATCTAGTTGTTGATCTCCGGGCCTCTTTATGGGTTGGGACCCGGAGAAGGGCCTTCGACGTCGAGCGTAGTGAACGGGTAGGTACATAGCGAGAGAGGCGCTCCATCAGGTATTGCGGTCCGATGCCGTTTAGGGCTTTATAGGTAAGAACCAACACTTTGAATCTGGCCCGGAAACATATCGGTAGCCAGTGCAGCTGCGCCAGGACAGGTGTTACATGGTCAAATTTCTTTGTCCCAGTGAGAACTCTGGCCGCAGCATTTTGCACTAGCTGAAGTTTCCGAACCGTCTTCATAGGTAGCCCCACGTAGAGTGCATTACAGTAGTCCAATCTAGAGGTTACCATAGCATGGATAACTGAGGCAAGATGCTCCTTGCTCAAATAGGGTCGTAGTTGGGCTACCAGCCGGAGCTGGTAGAATGCATTCCGTGCCACCGAGGCTACCTGAGCCTCAAGTGACAGGAGCGGATCTAATAAGACCCCCAAACTACGTACCTGTTCCTTTAGGGAGAGTGTAACCCCATCTAGGACAGGTCGAACATCAACCATCTGGGCAGAGGGTCCTCCCACCAACAGCATCTCAGTCTTGTTAGGATTGAGTTTCAGTTTATTAGCTCTCATAATGTGCTCAGAACTAGTTTTTCAGCCACTGAATAAACCTGAGAGTAGGTTAGACTGAGAGACCTGTCAAGAATGCTCAATGTGTTTCATAGCTAAATAAGGATTTGAACTGGGTTTCTCACATACAAGTCCAATACTATATAGGCACTGCACTGTACGCATTCATTTGTCATATCATGAGATTGTAAAACATGGTAACAGTATGCTGGTTGCAATGGATCTTTGTGAAAGTTTTGCAACCTGTGTTATAGTGAACTTCCTTAAATCAATGAAAATCAGTGAAACAGCATTCAAGAGCAACAGGGCTGCTTCTCACGTGCTTCCCAGCATGTGTTCTTGGGATGTAATATCATTGTAATTTGGATAAAGCCAGATGAGTGCATGACTGGGAGATACAGACACATCTGACAATATCAGACCTGCATTCTGATAATGCTTCAAGGCAGATATGCCAACACTGCCAGGTTTGTATTTTGATTGGCAGATTTACCTGGTGGCTTCCCAGCTAACTATGGCATAGAGCAGGCTGCATGCCTAAGAACTGAATGTGTAAGGACTGTCACTGTTAAACTCCATAATCTATTTCTAAATGTGCCACTATTTAAAACATGTTGACTCATGGGTAAGGATCCAAAGCCCTGTAAATTGTGTTCCACATCTTCTATCAGCATTCTCCTTCTGGTCTCAAAAGGTCATGGGCCATCCCTAGCATCACTCCAAGAGGCATGAGAGGTTGGTGCTGGACCCCCCCCCATGTACTTTATGTTTTGTACATGCACATAAACTTCTCTGGATGTGACCCTTCCATACCAAGCTTCATATTGGCCCTTGCTATTATGAAAGCACAGTTCCTCACTTCCTCAGAAGCAGGTTAGTAGTTGTCTAGACCTCCTTTGTCTCATACCCACATGCCTCTTTGTGAGCTCCTGGTTTAATCACCCCACTTTGGTAGCAAGTATACATTCTCCCTTAGAATGACCAACCTCATGCTTTGATAAACAGTAGTCTATTTCATACTGCTTGACTCTGGGTCAAAATATGCCCACTGTGCCCTGCAAGTGTTTTCATTCTACACAGCATGTTCACCCACATCTGATCAAATAACGACTATTACTCTGAAGGGCTGTGGCCACATTCCAACTAAAACTTCATGGCAAACCCATGCTCAGTGGCAAGTAGCAGATACAACCAAGCCCTGAGCTAGTATCAAAGAGAACTTGGCATTCAGTGAAATAACCTATACAACAAGGAACACAGCAGATAAATTGATATGGGTCTCTGGAATCCTGTTGTACACAGAGTTTGGCTTGCCATGAGAACCAAACCCAAATTCTCTTCCAAAAAGCCATGCTCTGTAACAAAAATTTGTTCTCATGGAAAACAAAGCATGAGCCCTGGTTCAGATGTCACGTCAAGCCAGACTCTGGCTTGTTTCTTACTGGCATAGCATAAACAAGGGAGGAGTGGAGTGAGATGAGTGTACACCAGCTTGCTGCTCATTCACATTATGTCATAGTTAAAACAAACTATGGTTTGATGTGATATCTTCTGAACCTTTTACCCACTAATGCCCATCAAGTATGCACCATTACTAATGAATGCCCCCAAGCCCCAAGTAAAAAAATTAGGACACACAAGCAGAACTCCAGGCAAGGCAATTTTATTCTGATATGTAGGCATTTTTTGTTTAATGCTTGGATACAATACACAGATCTTAAGCATATAGTTCAATGTAGTCCTTGTGCCTGATAGCTATCAGGCAACTCCTTAATGTTAGGTTTGATAATAGTAAATAGCTTGAGAAGATCAGCAACATCAAACTGCCATCCACCCATTTATCTCCACTTTAGAACCTAGGCAATAGTAGTCTTGGGATTGGGAGAGGAAAGAAGTGTGGGGAGTGGTTATTGTCTTCAAGGTGGAGTAATGCAACTGGGGAAGGGGGTTCAGACAGAGCATGGAGGAGAGTGTGGCAGGAAATAAGGCTCGGTGGGTGGGCATGTAGTTGTTCTCAGGTGGTGGAATGGAGAGATAGTACAGGAGGGGAAAGATGGAATATGAAATGGTCCATTCTGGAAGCTCATGCACACAAGAGAGAAACAGGAATGCCCCTTTTTATTTGAGCCCATTTGGCATTTTTGAGAACCTGTTTCTTCCTTCTGTTTGTTGCCATTGCAGCTCAAACACTCCACTGCTTTCTTTTTGGAAGCTCATCACACATACTTAGCCTCATTGAAAATGGATTGTTGCTGTTGTTTTGCCCCAAGTATGGTATTGGATTTTGTTTTCAGGGTGGTATGAGCAGTATACAACAACAAGAACAAGTCTCCTTTGCTGGATACCAGAAGTCAGTGCAAGAGGGGAGAAGGGGCTACCTGAAATTCTAAGAGCTCCAGATTGCTCCCTGATCCACTTAAGAATCACTGGTATAGTTATGACTGAGTAACTACATTAACTGTTTTGCCTACTAGTATAAATGCGCAAATGCCATATAATCTGCCTAGTGGCACAAAAGAATCTATGGGATTGCTCAGACTTGCGATTTATTCCTAAATATTCTATTTCACCAGCAAACTATAGTCGTGCAAGTGTGATAAAATTTGCCACTAGAGTTGCCTGATCAAACAGAGCATTATAGCAATACTCTGTCAGAAATATTCTATGTGGACAAATGAGTCTTCAGGTAACTTTGGGGGGCTGATTGATAAAAAGAAATGCACTGGAAGCATCTTCTAGCAGATTAGAATGACCCGCCTGTGGAGCATACAACTATCAAACAGGCAACCAGAAAAGGAAACTGCTTATTTAATTGGCCCCTCAGTGGCACATTTAGCTGTATTTCTCCTAGTAATGTCAGATAAAAGAATGCAGATTAAATCAGTACAATTTTCTCTGAACACTTAGCACACAATATACTATTTTTTTAAAAAAATGTTTTTTAAAAAAGATTCAACTTCCAGCTTCAACAGAATATCCAGTCAAGACTGACCTCATGTTGGAAAAGTATTATAGAATTTCAGCTGCAAAATTTCAAACAATTGATCAAAATTTCAAACAACTGATGCAAAGTGTAAAGAGCAAGTGATTTGCTTCACTTGCTGTATTGTCTCTTTCTGGACCACGTGCAGAGTTACAGTGATACAACATTATGGATATTAAAAGGCTATAGGCCAGTTCAGGCATAATCATAGAATCACAGTTGGAAGGGGCCTATAAGGCTATTGAGTCCAACCCCCTGCTCAATGCAGGGATCCAAATTAAAGCATACACGACAGGTGGCTGTCCAGGTGCCTCCTGAATGCCCCTAGTGTTGGAAAGCCCACCACCTCCCTAGGCAATTGGTTCCACTGTCGTACCACTCTAACAGTTAGGAAGTTTTTCCTGATGTTAGTCAAAATCTGGCTTCCTGTAACTTGAGTCCATTATTCTGTGTCCTGTACTCTAGGACAATTAAGAAGAGATCTTGGTCCTCCTCTGTGTGGCAACCTTTCAAGCACTTGAAGAGTGCTATCATATCTCCCCTCAGTTTTCTCTTCTCAAGGCTAAACATCCCCAGTTGTTTCAGTCTCTCCTCATAAAGCTTTGTTTCCAGCCCCCAAATCACCCTTGTTGCTCTCCTCTGAACCCATTCCATGGCTTAGCATTACATGAACAAGCCTAGATGAGCCTTTGGCTTACAGGAACATTTGAAGATGCCTTTTACTAAATAGGACCATTGGTCCATTTAACGCAGTATTGTCTACACCAACCTTCTTTGACCTTGAATTCCCAGATTTTGTTGGACTACAATTCTCATCATCTTTGACCATTGGCTAAGATGTCTGGGAATTATGTAGTTGTAGTCCAACAACATATAGGGACCCAAAGATGAAGAACTGATTGGCAGTGGTTCTCCAGAGTTTCAGTCAGGGGACATTGCCACCCTTCTGCATGCAAAGCCCCTCTCTTATCCGAGCATGGCTGTGAGAAACTCAGTATTAAACTAACCACAGGTCCGTGTTATGTCCAAGCTTGGATGATTGTGGTTAGTTTACACTATGGTTAGTGAAGAAGCCAGAATCATAAGCCTTCTTTCAACTACTCATAGTTTACATTTGTTCTCACTGATGAGATCAATTAGATTGGTGGGCATAATGGATAAGGCTTCTCAGTGATGGAGCCACGCTTCACAAATTCTATCTAACTAAAGTAGATATGGCCCCATCTAGGGTTGCCAGGTTCATGGCTTGAGACTTGGAGGCCGGGCCTGGCAACCAAGAGGTCTTCTGTATCTTTAAAAGTTGTGCAGGGGGAAGGGAGAATTCCACCTTGTGGTTTTTCTCATTACAGTGTTGCAAGAACACATGCACTTGGCTGACTTTCTCTTCTTCTAAAGATACAGGATCAGTCTCAGGCCATGAACCTGGCAACCCTAGCCCCATCACTTGTTTAGAACTGCCTTGAAGGTCAATATTATGTTGCTAGCATGATTTGGTGCTGAAATAATTTTAACCATTGTTATTCTGCTGGGTTGCATGTTATTGTTACTAGATACTGCTGTTTTTATTGATCTTTTGTTGTTAATTCCACCATGGTTTTATGTTGTCTTATGGGTAATGTTAAGTATTGATTACATTTATATGATGGAAATTGCCCTGTGAGGGTTTGACCTGAAAAGGCAGCATAAAAATGTTAAATAAATAAGCTAGTTTTCCCAAGTTCAGATGGAATGGTTAGGTATAGTTAGTTTAAAAGAATAAGTGAAAGCTTCCAGTCTTTTTCTCATGGCTTCGCAAGAAGTTCATGCAGGCTTGTTCATACAATGCTAAGTCATAGTTTTAGTATTATGCCAAATCTGGACGATTGTTTTTATCTCAAACATTTTTTCATATATATTTAAATAAGCAAACAATCTCAAAACGGAAGAAGGCATAAAATAAAATAAAAAATTTACCTTCCAGAGACAGCAGTCTTCAGCCTGATTTTTTTTGCACACAGAAACTGAATATGAAAATGCTCTTATAAAAAGCATGGCCATTAAAGGAGTCATAGGATATAATCATAAACAAATGCCAGCATGCAACTGATCATTAAAAATATATCAGGTTATAGCCCCAATCTAGCTAAAGTTCATTACATTCATATCCTGCTTTTTAACCTAAGTCCCTCAAATGGCTAACAAAATTACAAAAATACAATAAAACATAAAACTAGCTTTAAAATAAATCAGAAGTAGCAACAGCAGTAGCCATCATGTCCTTTAGCACTCTCAAAATAACTATTGTAATTTTTTTGCCTGTGAGGAGAGACAACTACTTACACATCACCTTCCATAGAGAATTCCAGAGGCATGCTATTAAGAGAAGGGCCAGAATATTGTTACCTGTAACGAGAGCTTGGAAAAGTTACTTTTTTTGAACTACAACTCCCATCAGCCCCAGCCAGCAAGGCCACTGGATTGGGCTGATGGGAGTTGCAGTTCAAAAAAGTAACTTTTCCAAGCTCTGCGGCTGTAACTGTGCTTCCTGAAAAGATAAGACAATAAACCAGGCCTCCTCATGGCACAAGGGGGAGAGTATATAGGTGGAGGTGTCCCTGTAAATAGCTGGGCCCAAGTCATTTTGGACTTTAAAGCTGAATGTCATCATTTTGAAGTGAACCCAAAACAAAATCAGTAACCAGTTCAACTCCTTCAGAATGAGTATTGTTGAAGACCTTCTGTCAGATTTCTTTAGGAGTCTAGCTGCTGCATTCTGGACCATGCAGGTTTCTGCACACTCTTCAAAAGACAAATCTATATGACTTAAGTCCCACTGAAAGCAATGAAAGAAGTTATTTGTGACTCACTTAAGTCTCATTGCTTTCAATAGGACTTAGTTACAAATAGTTTTAGCTGGATTAAACCCTTTGAGCAACCTCTGAACACAGAGCCAGAAATGCTCTATTAGGGAGCTGATCACTTGATATGGAGGGAAAGGGCATGGGAATGCCTGGACTCAGTCCCCTAATCCAAGCAGTGTCCAACTGGATAACGCCAATATACATTTAGAGTGGGTAAATTTGTTCATTAGCATCAGGAATGAAATCTTAAGTGATTCCCAAACCTAGGACCTTTGTGACATTAGGTGGGCATTCAGCCTGTACACTGTCAGAAAGGGAGCATAAGGGAAGAAAACAGCCAGACCTATAAGCCAATCTTCCTGACTCCATAAGACTTTCTAGCTCAGGCTTACTTCTTTAGTCTGAAAAAAAAGGGGCAGTCTCAATTCACTTAGGTCATGCCTCATGTTCAATTGAGGTTCTAGGTTCAACTGTATTTATTTCGTTTATACTTATCCATCTCCATTTTGAAAGTAGCATCTTTTCACAAAACATTAGATTAAAATGAACATATACCTGTAGTATCTTAACAGCAAACTGCTCTCCAAAAGCAGTGGGTCTGTGTTGGTGGACCATCTACAAGTCATTTTTTGCAAGTTGCCATATGTTTCACATGTGATGCTGATATTAACATCTATTTGAAAGATAACATTAATTAATATAAAATTTAAACAAAAAGGATTTACCAACATTTATTTAAAAACAAGCAGAAATCTTACCTATTATATATAATTCAGCATAACGATGATTACATTCCTTGTTTTCATTACAACAATATAAGGCATTAAAGAGGAAATTCCCTCCAGGTTTCATTGCATTTAAGTTGACAAGTGTAACTTTGCCAATGTAGTCATTCACAAGTGTGTATTGACTTCTAGGGATTTCTTTTGCTAAATTTAACCACCAGACTATCTTCTTGGATGAAATTACTTTATCTTTGGTTTTATAAATACAGTAAAAGGAAACATTTGTTCCAACACTTGCTAGGAATTTTGAAGGGAAATACATGACATCTGTTACAAAAACACAATAGAGACAAACATTATAAACCAGCAGAAAACAATTACACAGCAAAATATATACAGTGCAATAAACGTTCAAAAAATACACTTATTACAAATGATTTTCATTTACAATAGATAAAATGAGTATCCTTTTCTTATTAATTGCAGTGTTTAAAGTTATTATTTATACTACCTGTCGCTTACATTAAATCTAAATTATTTATACCAGCTTGATTATATTTTTTTAAAATGTATTTCAATGCCATCATGCATTTAAAAATGTCATGCTTTCATTTCAAAGATAATTCTAACCTTCTATAGACATTCTATAGAATTCTAACCTTCTAGAGATACAATGGACAAGTTCATCACAACTTGTTCATCTATTTCAATGGGTTACTCTGAGTAGGATTTAGTCAGATGCCACCCACATAACTGTAGCTTTTAGATTAAAATCAAGTATCTCAAGTGGCTTTCATGAATATGTATATAATATAAACTCTCAATTTGTGACTATAACAGAAACATGAGAAAATTGCAGTCAGTCATCCATTATGTGCATAGGTGTTTCCTGTTTAAAAATGTCAGGAACAATAGCTGCACTTATTTCAACACCACAGAGAGATTAAATAAACTTTTGCATTTGAGTTCAAAGTTGTGATGTCCAAGTCATGCAAGACTTTATAAAAACACACAAAACAAATAAATAAAATGTAAAAGAAACGTTTAGCTACAAGTGGAAAGTTCAGTCAATTTACGTATTCATTGAAAGCATAGGTTGTATAATAGGGACAAGATACAAGGAATAGCATATAAGTAACAGCATGTACTTGTACTGGAACAAGAGTCATACACGCAAGAAGGGCCTGGAGTGTTCCAGTAATGTATACTATGCTATAAATTAGAAACGATTATACCAGGTTAAGATATTCATAATACAGTACTGCTTTGCTGCCCACAAGCATGTACAGATAATTCTCCAAAAGGGGAAAATATCTCCTCCCAAATTGGAACTATGTTTTTGAAAAACAACATATAAACACAATGCAGATATAGGACATCACAGTATGGAAGCAAATGTGACAAATACCCACACACATTTTCAGGGAGCACATCACACTAAAAATAATTAATTGTAATGAGGCACAGGTGTCATTATTATCCTAATTCTTCAGTGGGTGACAAAGCCAAACCAAAGAATATCACAGATTGATCACTAATTGACAAAATACTATAATGAAGAATATTACTATAAAGAATGAGTTTGCTGTCCACTGCATGTGTAGTAACTCTCTACTAAAAGAAACAGACGTCCAGTGTAGTTCAGAGGGAGTTCCCATAACACAGGCTCTCTTCTAAAGCAACATATGCAGCTTTATCATTTTGTGGTAAGTACAGACTTCCTGGTTAAATATACGTCTGAACATAATACTAATTAAATGCATAAATAGATATCTATCTAATTCCAGCATTTTGTACTTCTGGTGTTAATGTACTGGGCTGAATACAAAACAGCCTCTTTGTTACCACTAACCAATAATGGCTTTATTGTTCTTCTATTGGTTTAACATGAACATAAACTATTGAGGAAATAGACCTATTTGAGTTCCCTGCAGGGAACTGAAATAGACCTATTTGAGTTCCCTGCAGGGAAAAAATTATCCCTACTAAAGTTGTTGTCATGCTCATCACAACATGATATGTGACCAGTAAAGCACCAGTACTATTGCTGAATATTAATATTTCATCTTATATATTAGAGATATAGCTATCATATATATTAGAGATATAGCTATCATTGACTACATTCAGTATCCCATCCATCCTGTATGCATAATCAGCAAGTGTTTCTTATAATCTACTGGCAAAGGCGTGTCAAGTGTTGAGATGTGGAAAGCCAATTGCTATAGGCAGAGCAAGAAGTGTGCCCAGGCCTACTTTTCAGTTCCTTGGTCTACCCCTGAACATCCAAATTGAACATAGCCTGAAGACCCTGAAAAGAAATTGAAAAATGTTTTCCCACTCTCAACACAGGAACTGTGTGGTCTTCTTCATCATACTTGAACCTGATGCCTAGTTTAGAGCAGGGGTTCTTAACCTGTGGTCCATGAATGCGCTTCAGGGAGTCTGTGAACCTGGTACAAAAAGAAAAATCAATTTCCAATGCAATTAAAAATATTTGTTTGTTTATTTATGGGAGTCCATAGCTTTCATTAGATTCTCAAAGGGGTCCACAGCCCAAAAAAGGTTAAGTACCACTGTTTTAGAGGATGGAAGCCTTCCTCAACCCTAAATATTTTCCTTTCCCTACAGAAAAAAGAAAAGAAAAATGACTTTCACACAAAACACACACACTGGTGTCTCTGTCAGTGAAAGTTGGACTATCCACTATCTGAGGAGTTAAACTGTCTCTGTTTCCATCACAATGTCTTCTCCAAAGACAGTGCTGTATTTTCACTATAGTAATGGATGGCAACTATTTGCCCATAGAAGGGAAAGTGAGTTTGCCCTCCTTCTGCTGAGTAGATCCTTCTGAAGCATCAGACTTGTGGGAGTCAGTCTATCTATAGGGAGGGGAGCCCCTTCCCATCTCCACAAAGAAAGTCTCCTTGTATCATTCTCCCAGTCCATATGGCCCTGTCTTGGGAGAAGTAGAATCAAAGTTTGGAGAGGAAAAAAACGGCAATACTTTCTGTACTTGTGCATAAAGCAGCTTTGAGATTTGCTGCAACCCTCTGGCTTGGACCTGTGGTGCCCCTTCCTCTTATGAGACCATTATCTGCACTTCCTAAATGATGACTTGCTCTCTCAGAGCCACTTCTTCAATTCTTTTATCCTCTGCAGGAACTCTTTCTTTGCATACTGCCTGAATAAGTTTAGGAACAAATGGGGAAGGAATGTCCAGGGCGTCTTTAAATCACTTTGCTCCTTGAACATAGATTGTTCTGTGGTCTCCTGATCCAGCAGGACCATGCAGTCCAGTCTGGTCTGATCAGGAAAATCCTAACCAGGAGCCACTGGGTTCACCAACAGCATCATTATGTTTTGAGTGATTTTCTACCACAGAAAGCAAACCTTTGTTGGCTTCTAACCGGCTTTCTTAACTTCCAGCTAGGAGTGATGAGACCAGCATGAAAACAAAGCTTCTCAGTGGACTCCTCGGAGCTTATGGTGTCTCAGCTTTCCTATTCATTAGACTCTAAGCACCAGCAATTCCCTAATTAGAGTGACAATGCAGTGAAAAGGGAAGTGTAATAAAAAGTCAAAACTGAAGAAAGCTTGACAATACTCCACATAACTGGCTTCTTCCCTCCAAAATAAGACCCACTCCTTGGTGAAGTTAAACAGCCCTGTTTTCTGATTAGAAGAAAGTCCTAACCCAGAAGTGGGCACTGCCCTCTGTAGGCCCAGGGAGAATATGTAACCATATTTACCATAGATATTATAGAAGAATGCCACTTGTAATGTTCATTATAGTTTCACATGTCCAATATATATATATATATGTTTAATTACTTCTGCTTGGAAAGAGCTCCTCACATTTCCCTATCTAAACTAAAATGCAACCATTGAAAGGCATGTTATTAGCAAGTCAGTGTGGGGTAGTGGTTAAGGTGTTGGACTATGACCTGGGAGATCAGGGTTCAAATGGCCACATAGCCATGAAGCTCACTGGGTGACCTTGGGCCAGTCACTGCCACTCAGCCTCATGAAAACCCTATTCATAGGGTCACCACAAGTCGGAATCGACTTGAAGGCAGTACATTTACATTTAAAGTATTATTAGAGAAATGATATTCTATGGAATCACAATTTCCTCCAGATCAAGCATCATGAAACTGTAATTGTACAGATCACACATTTTAGTACCTCATATTGTAATACCACTTGAAATTATTTCTTTTTAATGGCAAGTTCTTATATATATTCATTATATATATATATATATATATATATATATGTTTCATTATTATTTATTATACACATTATTCCTTATAAACACATATTCATGCATTATTAATAGAGATATATATTTCAAAACAGATAATTATCACATGCTAACATTCTTTGCCTTCCACACTGCTGAAGAATCAGATTTCCACTAAGGACAAACCTTGTAGATTCATTTTATAAGGTGTGCTCCAGTCGCTCCAAAGGCCTGGTCCATTACGTTTTTTGCATCGAACTTGAACTACATATGATGAATCAAATACCATATTGCTTATGATCAATGAAGTTTCCACCGTCATCTCAACCACCTATTGAATGTTAAAAACAACCATTAATGTCCCAAGATATAAATTAGAGTGTGGAAAGTTTTTTCTGGGTTTTCACAGCCAGATATAATGTGGACTTATTATGGCCAGAATACAAAGGAGTGTGTGCAGAGTCCTATACACACACCTACGGACTTTTCCAGACCTTTCAATTCAGCCCTCAAAGTAGCTTTTGGATTGATGTGCATGGGAAAATGTAGCTAGGATGGAATTGCCAGTTCTATTGTTTTCACATAGAAGTGGTTTCTGCTTGCACACATACCGTATCTATTTGATTTCTGCCCAAACTATGTTTTCTTCGCACAAGGGTTCAAAATGCATTTAGAGAGTGGGTTTTTATAAGCAGCTTGAACTGGGCCTGTGGTGTGTGGTCACATCAAAGATGACTTTTGCCTGAATCTCACTTTTAAAATAAATCTCATGCTTCAGTGTCCCTACAGCAGAAACCATTTTGGTGTAATCCAGCAAAAATTAGTTATGATTAAATTCCAGTGAAAGCAAATTTGTTTACTTTAATCACATTGATTTCAACAGCACTTTGGCCAGAGTGTTTACTTGACCATGCTGTAGTGTGGAACATTATTGTTTGTATTAATAAATAAAAAGTCTGTATCATTTTATTAGTATTCAGAAATATTTTTATATCTCGTCCTTTCCCTTTGCTTTATTTCTTCACTGACATACTCCCCGTCCCTTGGTTAAAATTATATCTGTAAATTCACTTTTTGCTTTCACATTATGGAACTGCCACCCCCTTTTTTCTCCTTCCTCTCTTTTTTTGTGTTGTATTAGTTGATTGTTAATACTTATGATTGTTGGAATTGTTTTCACTTTTCTTGTGAAAATGAAAAAGTTAAACATTTTTTAAGAGAAACCTTTTTATAGCATTACTGATTTTTTCAAAACTTCTCACAAATGAAATGTTCAGGGCTGTTTGATATTAAGAATTTCCCAGATCAGAGCTTAAAATTCATCTTAGACTTAATTACTTCATAAAAAGAACTTAAAAACAAGAAAACCCTCACCTGCCAGACATTCTTAGTGGAATTTGCAAAGCATTTTACTTCATACTGAAGTGGATATGAAACTGATGATGCAGTAGACCAAGAGATCTTTAAATGTCCTTTGTCTGTCAATTCCATATGCAGATGTAACGGAGGTTCAGGCTTTACTGTAAAACATTATAATCAACAATATTCTTTAAGCACGTTGGTTACTGTCAATAGCCACTGATGCTTGTGTTTTTATTGTATGCTCATTTTTCATGATATATGCATATTATATATTAGCATGCATACACACAACAATGCAAAACATCTTTTAAAATGGCACAATAACTGGAGCATGCTTTTCAACCTTACACAGCCTTGAGCTGTAAAGAATAACCTACTGTCCCAGTTCACTGAAATAATTTCAACATATTCATAAATGTTTTGCAGAACTGTGGTTGTGGTCTGGAAAAGCTGTGGAAGCAGATTGTTCAGTTTCCAGAAGAAGAAAAATAATAATTACAAATCCCTCTCATTCAGCATTTGAAGGTTTTAAAGAGAGAGTCCATAGTTGGGACGTAGCAATGAAAGGGAGCCCCAGCCTGGGATTGTGGTCGTGAGGTAACAAAAGCAAGGAGTTTCTTTCATAAGGAAGAGGGCAGTGCAATTGGATGACTAAACAATGTATATTTGTATGTGGTATTTCTAATTCTCTGGGGGATTAACAGAATTCCCTTAATCACATAACAACCCCTTTACTCCTAATTTTATAAGGAGAAGCAATGTGTTCAAAATCATCCAGTGATTGTACGGCTAGACTGAAATATGAATCTGGATATATCAGTTATTATTACATTTTTGTATACTGCCTTTCTGCCAAGGCATCCAAGGCAATGTAGATTTTTAAAATGTTAAAAGAAATAAATGTTGTAAAATGTAAAGTTAGCCCTGTGCATATGCAGGGGCTGAACAGTCTAACTGAATTAGACCCTGATGTTACCTTCACCTGCCTCGCTTACTCACTTCTTTACTACAGGGCAACTGGTGTCTGTTGGCCCTGGGGTGGGGTGGGGTAGGGAGGAGATATTCTGACTGGAGTAGGCCCTGATGTTATATGTTCAACATACTTGGCCACAATGGGATTTCCTAATCACCATTAAACAGTTTGAAATTTTTCTTTAGCTCACATGTAGTTAAAATAATTTAAATCTATTTCTATATAAAGAAATATTCATACTGAAATTCCTTCATCTACACTCAGTTGATCTACATGGGGTCAATCTTACTTATCTGCCATTAATACAATGCTCATTATCTGAAGACAAGAATAGTTTAACATTACAAGAATGAGCCAAGCCCCTCTCTTTGGCCACGGGGAGCTTTTGTTTCCATTTTGTTTCCAACCTGCTGTGTCAAACCAGGGTTAGGAAACAGGCTTATTTTCACTAACCTTAGTTAACAGTAACCACAGGTCAGCGTTTGGACAGCATACTAAACTGTAGTAAATCTAAAATGGAAAATGAAGTGTCCAATATCCTCTTAGTGGCCTCACCAGAGCAGAGAATTTTTTAGGTGGCTCTGGGCATCATGCCCTTGGGAGGGGGCATCATCACCACACCCCTTTTTCTGTCCCCCAACAACACACATAACTCAGCAAAGGGGGGGCAGACAAGGGTTGCCCTAAGTTGTAATCAACTTGAAGGCACATAACAACAACAAAACACAGACTTAGCAGAGGGTGCAAAGGGAAACAGACAAAGCCTGCATACATGACACAATCAGCGGGGGGACGACGACACACACATACACTCAGCAGCATTTTTGCTTCCCAAGACAGCACTGAGGTGTAGGGGTGTCCTCCTATACCTGTGCTGGCTTGAGGAGCAAAAATGCATCTTCCCTCCTCCCCCTCCCCCTCCTCCTCTTTCTCACCAGTTGCAACCAGTATATTTCTTTTTCTTCTTCTACAGTCTTTTTACAGTGAACCCCCTTTCTCCAGTGCTCAGACTTCCTTGGGACCAATGTGGAGCCCAGAGGTGCTCTGGGAAATTAAAGATGGCAGGTGCAACTGTTGCTTTCATTGCAACATCATGCTCATTGTAAAAAGTATTTTACCATCACTCGGGCCTCTGGGCCTTCTTGAGAGTGTTGCCAGATTAGGCTCAAGAGAATTTGCTGTGTAGAATGGTCTATGGGACTGTTTCTTTGCTGCTGTCTTAAGGCTGGTTTTTTTTTGTCTCTGTGTTGGTTAGCTTTATTTTGCTCAGTTATGTATTTGACAATGTGGTTTGTGAACTGCTCTGAGATTTTAAAAAAAATTACTCCTGGTATATAAATTGATTTAATAAATTAATAAATAATAAGCGAGACACTGGAGACTGCTAGGTATTGAAGATTGTCATTTGAGGGTCCCAGAACTGCACCCCAAGGTCCAGTACTATCAGAGGCTCTGCACCGGAAGAGAAGAGGGGATAGTACACAAGCCTTGGGGAGGCTAGGTTCATTCTCATAACACTAAAGCACGCACTAGCAGTGCTTCTGAATGCAGCGAATGTCACAGGATTTAAGTATCAGATATAATCCATTTGGAGTCAAGCCCACATGGTGCTACCTCCTCAGTGTCCACTATGGCTAATTTAACAAGCCAGGTTACACTCCTAATAAGCTAGTTGAAGACTCAAACATTTCAGAACTATGGAAAGAGCCATAAAGTCGAGTGCATTCATGTACTTTTTCAATGCCAATTATTTCTAAATCCAAAACAAACAAAAGAGCCACACATACAGTAAAATATACTTGATGGCAATATATTGCAATTTCTTATCTAGTATGATGAAAAGATTATGTAATTAAATGTTTTCCTTATCTGCTTTCCTAGCTTATCGCAAACGGTATGAGCTCCATAAATAAATACTTCCTTGGAATTTATTTTCCAACTTTCTACAAAATATTTAAGGCAGCTTACAGTTATGTATGCATGTATATATATATATATATATATATATATATATATATATACATACACACACACACACACACACAAACACATGCACAATAATTAACAGAGGGCATAAATCCAGTAAGAATCTTAAAAAACTGAAATAATTTTAAAAAGCAGTAGCAGCAAAATTTGCCTTATATGTAATTTCAAAACTCAGTAGATATTGCTTTTTAAGGTCCAAACTACACGTTAAGTTAAATGTGTGGTCATAACTTAATGCTTCTGTTAATTCTTTTTTAAAAAGTAACTGCCATACGGAAGCCATTTAAGACTGGAACCACAACAACTGATGAAAGGGGGCTTAACCCTTTCTGTACTGTGGTCCTGAAAAAAAATTGGCCCCCAGGAACTAATATCATCAATAGCAGATTACCCGCAAGGAACAGTAGCGGGTCCCACGGCTATGTTTTCATTAGGATCACGGCATGAGGGGGGTTAAATTCCTCTCCACGCTGTCTCAATTGTCCCTCCCCCAACTTTTTTTTTTAAACTCAAATCCGGATATGCAATCATGCATTTAACATAAGGTGCAGTTTGGCCCTTAGTCAATCTGACCTTGAATGAAAATTTCACAAGCAGGGTTTCTTAGGGCAAATCAACTCAGCCTATAAACTGAGTCTGAATCCTGACAAGATGGAGGTGGTGAGAGTGTTTATTATCATATTCTGGAAATAGCTCAGTTGCCTCTTCTGCATGGGCTTGCACTCCCTCTGAAGAAACATGTGCATATTCTGGGATACTGGACCTGTAAGTTGCCTCAGTGGCTAGGGGTGCCTTTTACCAGCTGTTGCAGTTACAACAGCTACAGCCATTCCTAGATAGGAAAAGCTTGGATATGGTGGCCCAGGCACTTGTGACCTCAAGATTAGATCACTGCAATGGACTCTATGTGGGTCTGCCCTTAAGGTAGGTCTGGAAGCTGCAGCTGGTGCAGAATTCAACAAAGGGCAGAGCAATCCAACTCAGGGGGAGGCAGCATAAGTTGTGCTGGAGTAAGAAAGCCGGGGTAAAGTTCCACTACATCCAATTGCCATTCAGGAGTCTGTGGGTTGGCTGAACGCCAGCTCAGCTGGGAGCTACATGCAGGGACCAGAAAGTAAAAGCCTGCTGTCCCAAATACCCCTACTGTGGAGTAACCCTCTGCATTGATTTCTATAGCAATTATTTTCTTAGACCAGCCTTTTTCCTGGCGTACCTTTTGCCTGGATTGGGACATGCAGGAGCACTCTGAACATGAGTTGGATATGGCCTAAGTCCCCTCACTTGGCCCCTCCCCTGACACTCCCCCAACATGCCTCTTTTTGGGTCTTATGCCTGCTGCACTTGCACCAGTCTGAGCTGAGCTGGCTGGGTCCTGGCTGAGCCATGCTGAGGGACTTACACCAGCAGAGCCCAGCCAGCTCAGCTGGAGATCCACTGCATCCAATTCCCCTCAGCCCAGTGTAAATGGAAGTTGGATTGTGCCCTAGGTTACTGACTTACCAACAGCATGTTAGACATCTGCTGCAGGAACTGCACTGGCTGCTAATATGCTACCAGGCTAAGTCCTGAAACAATCTGGGACCTGGTTACCTGAGGAACCACCTTACCTGCCCAATCTCTACAATCATCAGCAGAAACCCTCCTAGTGGTGTCATATGCTCCTGAGATCTGTTGATGGTTAACCTGGCCTCTGGAACACCAGCCCTCTGGAACTCCCTCCCTTTTTATATCAGAGCAATGCTTACAAGATTAGGCTTCTAATGCTTGCTCAGTATGTTTTTGTTCAGGCAGGCCTTTTCAGATGAGTGATTCCAACCTTAAGTACATTTCTTTTCTGATTTTTAGCTTTGTTTTATTTATTTTATGGTTCTAACCTTGTATATCACGTATTGTGAAATGATAAGCAGTTTGTAAACAGATCTAATAAATAATAATAAAATAAGAAGCTGCTATTAGGACTAAAGTGCAATTCAAACACTGACAACGCAATTCTGTACATGTCTATTCAAAACTAAGGCTGCGATCTTTACTTTAGAATAAGTCTCACTGAACCCAATGGAGCTTATGTCTGAGTAGACATGTGTTGGATTGCAGCCTTAGTCTCTTTGACTTCAATGGGAGTTACTCCCAGGAAGGGACAGAAAGGTCTGTTAATTTCAGTTCTCTCATTTTTCCAATCTTAAATTTAGTTTTCCACATTTCTCAGCAATTTGCTTTTGCCTCATAAAATTCATCAGCACTTAAGAGTGAATTTCTCCTAATAAATATATGTTAGTATGTAGTTTTGACTAATGTCTACATTTTTGCAAGCACATCTTCCTAATATAGTGCATTTTTGTATGCTATTTTCACTAATATATCAATTTTTATGCACACTTTCCCCTAATATATGCATTTTTGTAAACATTGGTTGGTTGGAGAATTGCATCACAAAATTCAGATGTGTGGAATTCAAAGGACAGCTGTGTTTCAGTTCTCTTATTGTTTCAGAAAGTGCAAATTTGATAGATTCACCTTTAAATGCAAACTGAATCAAATTTCTCCTCCATGCCTACTTTCAGTTAAGAGGATATAGGACTGCAGCCTTAACTGGATGCAGTCAATGGCTATGGTCCAGAGAACATATTGTGTATACCAGGGTCCAGGCCTTACACAGTATTTAATGTGAAATTAACTCCACCGAATGATATTTTTAATTCTGCTAGCTATACAGAGCAGTTTTAAAACAGGAGACCACTCAATGACATGATTTAAGTGAATCACTGTGTTTATATTCCTATAATCCCATCTCCTTTCAAAGCATTAACCTAATTTGTAACCAACATGAAATGCTTATTCTAAAAGGTTTCAATTAATTTACAAAAAATATACTAAGAAAAATGGGCTACTGAAATGTCCTTTTCATTATTGTAAGAATGTTAAAACACTAAACACTTCACAAAATGGTCAAATGTTTATAAGTAGCTACTTACTCATCTGGAAAGCAACAAAATATTAAATGCATCCGTCATCTGATTGTACCAATTGTCATGGCTGGACTGAACAGCAGAGGTAAAGCTTTCACATTTTAAAATGCTACAGTTCTAATTGAATTGGAACAATTAGGAGCCATGGGCTCCTACTGGGGAGAAAGGTGGGATATAAATCAAATAAATAAATAAAGTATCATGATGAAAAAACTATTAATAAGTAACCTTTTAGAACTACCTTGAGTCTCAACATCTTATGGATGTATTGGAAAACTTTTTTCTCTTTTCACTGAATGTTGGTAGCTAGAATTAAAACAGGTGCCAGGGACAGGAATTATCTTTTATATCTGTTTTTGATAAGGATTTTCCTCTCTATAATCCAGACAATTCATTAGAATCAGTTAATGCATATTGGACTTCCGGGAAGGGTGACTTAGCCTGTGCCTGCTTTTGAGACGGGCTCCTGCCTCAAAAGAAGCTTATTCAGATATATCAGTCAGTTTTTTCTTTTTTTTTTGACTGATTAAACTTCTCCCGGGTAGGGAGAAACGAAGAGATTAACCTCAAAGCCTATTTTTGTTGGGACGACCAGATCTCATTAATTTATGGGACGAGGTCCAGCCGACGAAGGTGGGACGGATTTTTAACAGCAAGCTCTATCTGATAAAGCGAACGTTCACCTTATCTTCTAAGAGAGAACGCACTAACAGGCAAGCACCCTTCTTTCTATATTTTTCTTTTACTTGACTTAAATTGTTGCTGTTTAAAAGAGATTTGCCAGATTGATCAGTTTTTGACATCTCACTGGGGAGCCATAACTTCTCTCTGCTACGCACTAATTAATAGCTTATCTCTGTTTTTGTTGCAAAAAGCTGTCCTGGATTTGCATTCTAAAGATATACACAGAAGAGGGATTTCTATTCCAGATTTTTATTTTGAAAAATATTATACTGTTTTGAGACTACTCTCTTTTTGGTCTATTTTATTTTGACGAATCTGTTTCTTGACGATTGCCATTAATTGTTTCGATCCTGGGAACTGCATTTTGTTTACTTAACTATTGGAGAGATAAGGCTGTCTGCTCTGTTTATACTGTGATGTCACCAAGTTTGGAGTATTAACCCAATTGTTGCTGAAATAAGAAGTGGTTTTCCTATATTTTTCTTTTAAAATGGCAATTAAGAAAGTGGCTGAAAATCTGGAAATAACTATGTTTCAGAAAATAATGGATGAGATTGAGATAATGAAAATTGAATTGAGTAAAATGAAGCAGGAGATTAAAGATATAAGGGTCCCTGTGAGAGAGGTGACCCTGGAAGGGGTCCCTGTGAGAGAGGAGACCCCGGAGATTGGAACAGGGGTCCCTGTGAGAGAGGTGACCCAGGAGACTGGAATAGGGGTCCCTGTGAGAGAGGAGATCCCGGAGATTGGAACCAACGTGGAACAGGAACAAGATTTGGAGTCTATGGACTTTAGAAATAAAATCTATTGTTTGGAACTCAATGTTATCTCTGAAGAAATGAATGAAGATTCTAGAGATAAAGTTATCAATGGCATGGATAATCTTCTGGACTGGAATGATGTGATGGAGCCCAATATAGAGAAAATCTATGGAATTAACTGCAGCCATGTGACAATGGAAAAACTTTTAAGAGATGACCCAGTGTATTTTGAAAAAAAGAACAGAGATATGATTTTACAGCAGTATTTCAGCAACCTATTCAGAATGGATGGCAAGAAAATATTTGGGATAGAGGTAATCCCCATCAGACTCTTACTATATGACTATGGCTTTGACAGCAAGATTATTATGGAATACTGATAATGGAAGATTGGATATTGAAATTACTGGACTTAACAAGACTACTCAAGATGGAAGATGGAAAATGGAACTAATAGAGATAATAGAACAATGGCTACTGAAATTATTGAACCTAACAGATTCTGATGTGATGGATTAATTGAAATGTTTATTTTGACTATGGTTATGACAATAAGATTATCATAATTAGTAATGAGATGGATTAATCGATATGCTTATCTGGAAAAAAAAATTGATAGATATATTTCTTAAAGAATTGAAACCTCTCTTTGACTTTTTGTGGAAAGAATAAAGTAATGTTTATGAGATTTGATGATTAAGTAAGATAACTACTGGAGGAAAGTGATTTTATAATATGACTTAAGAGACAGGATTGTTATATATTATAGACTTATAACTGATTTGATCTTTGACAAATGGGAAGTCAATATTTTACTCTTTATTTTTTATTTTTGTTTTTTTTTTTCTTTTTTTCTTTTTGTTTAACTATTTTTGATTTTGTTTTTTGTCTTTGAATGTTTTATGATTTTGTCTTGTATGTTTTATGAAAATCTGAATAAAAATTATTGAAAAAAAAAGAATCAGTTAATGCATATTGTGCTGTTAAGATGTGACAGTTCAACAATACCAATAAATAAATATGTCTTTGCATACAGTATGCATGATGGAATTTCATTGATTTCAAGCAGGGGGGAAATGCTGTTGAAGAAAAAATAATCAAATGACTGTTTTCTTCAACACAGTAATTTTGGCAATTTTCACCTGCTTTCAGATCAGAGCTTGGAAAAGTTACTTTTTTAAACTACAACTCCCATCAGCACCAGCCACCATGGCCACTGGATTGGGCTGATGGGAGTTGTAGTTCAAAAAAGTAACTTTTCCAAGCTCTGTTTCAGATCAATATTTACATGGGGGGAGCATTCAAAGCCCATTCTTAAATCTACACTGGCACGTTTCACGTTTAGGAAACAACTGCTTTTTTATGTGAAGCAGGTTCTGGGACCATTAGCTTTGACAGTGGCAGTTCTATGTGATTACAGTAAATTGCCGCAATCATGTAGAAAGAAAGGGATGGGATCCATCCAATTCTAAGAGAAAAAAGGCCCATATGTGAGGAACACAAGTGGGACTCTCTCTCTACTTGCAGATTCCCTGCACTTCCTCTCCCCCATGCATTCTTCTCCTCAGCTGAGCTCCAATACCAGAAATGACAGGAAATGTCATAAAAGCACTTGGGAAGGGGAGCTGAGGGGAGATAAGTGTGGGGAGGGTTCTGCACTATTTATCCACATGACCTCTTGCTTTTGAAATTGGGTCCCTGCTCCCCTTTTCTATGTGTTTGATACTTAAACACACAGAACTGCCATTGTCATATATAGTTTGGTCCAATACCACTCACAATCATGTTTTTAAAAAAAGATTAAGAAAGATTTTGCTAGCATGGTTAAAAACTACACAGGACAGCCCTTTTATACATCTTCCAAATTAATTTGTTATTTAAATTAGAAGCCCATGTAATTCATTCTTTCCATGGCAACCATACCACTAGCAAAACAGGCCTGCCAAAGGGATAAAAGTTCCTGTGCAAGAACTTCCTTACATCAGAAATGAGTATATGAATAAAGCATGCCATGACGTAATCATATCACATTGCTCTTCATTTCCTTTGTAGAGAAAATGGTGCCTTAACAAAAGTTGAAAATACTAAAATTCTGACTACTAAAAAACTTCCAGCACCAATTCTGCATGGTAAAAAAATTATGGTGTTATTGTTATGAATTACATCAACTTCAATAAAAATGTTGTTGGAATTACAACTGAGGATAGGATTTCAAGTATTTTAGGAAATTATATCACTTAATTGAATGACTGTATTTTGCTATATATCTAAAGTATGCTGGGAAATACAAAAAAACCTTGTAATATACAAATATTTCATACTACACTAGCTTACGTGTTTGTGTGTTGTCTTGAGGGTAGACATTTTGGTTGGAATTAAGTTCTAATATAGCCACAGTATATAGGATTGGACTCACGAATGTGGAAGCTCCCTCAGATTCCATGATTATTCTGATTTTACATTCAGGCCAATAAAATGAAACTTACCAATATCTATGGGCTTGACTGACATTAGTGGTGACCGAAGCAAGATTATCCCATTTGTGATCTTGAGCCACATAATGTAAATATGGTTGAGTTTTGCTGATGTTATCTGACATTCATATCTTTGGTCTTTTACAGCATTACAGTGAATGACTGTCACATTGTCCTTTAGTGAATTTGTTGAGGTACTTTCCAATGAGAAATCTGTTCTGAATTGGAATAGAAAATGAAATCCATCAATTGTTAATGGTTTTTAAAACAGCATGTCCACAGCACTTTACTAGATGTTCTTTTAAAATAGATTAATTATTTTAGATAGAAGCCAGGAAGGGGGGGGGAGAGAGAGAGACTGTGATGAAAATGTCAGAGCCCTACTTTCACCTCTGCAAAGATAAAACAGAAAGGCTGTGATCGTTTTCTTTAAAAATTGCAGTGCCTAGTCATATTATTCAAGCAAAAAAGCAATAGTCCTGGAATTAATGTCATTGTGACTTGAGTGAGTAGTTTTTACTTATGCAAACTTCTGAGGAGATAATTTAGCATTTTCTTAGAAGCAACCTTCAACTTGCATATAAATGTAACATTTTCTGAGTGTTCTGAGTGATTTCTCCATCCCCTTCTGGGTATGGCTCCACCCATAATCCAGCCTTAAAAGCTGGATATTCAGACAAATTTTACAGAGTTGGAGCCTTCAGCAGCATTACTACAGGGATGAAGGGATAGTCTTCCTGCACGAAAAAGGCTTGTTTGCTCATTTTACAAAGATTTTAAAATATACCAGAAAATGTTAACTTCAGTGTTGCAAAACAAGAACACATAAATGAAATATGCATTGAAAGGTAGTAAGAAAATAATTTTGAAACTGTGAGATTATACTCTGGAGCAAGTAGGTAAACTTGCACAATGTTGTTTTTTTAAAAAAATTAAGGCACATAAATACATTAATCCCCCATCTTATTAAAAAGTCAAAAACTTTTTAACACAATTACAAAACAAATGCTGGGGGTAGGGTTGGGAAATGGAGGAAACAGATGGGAGGATCTTATATCACAAGCTCTGGGCAAAAGGTACCCATAGCTACCATGTGAATAACAGCTTTTGTCTCCTTTCTTGGGAGGAGGATTTGTATTTTCCCAGTTTAGCCTGAATCACACACAGAACCCACAGAACAAGTCTGAACAAAGTACACAACAGGGTAAGGGACGAGTAAGTCTGCATTACAAGTATCAAAATGCCTCATCAATCTTAAAATGTTGCATCTGTTTTTAGCAGAAATTAGTTTCTACCCATTTATATTGAGACAACAGTATAGTTTCTATACAAACATACTTCAAAATTAGTCTCAAATATTCCCGTAACATTAATTTCACATTATTGACTTTGAAAATATGGTTCATGACTTGTTTTTGGATAATTTGCTTCCCCAATTCCATGGAGGAAGAGGAGGAGGAGAAAGCTAATTTAAACGCAATCACTGCTGCTATTGCTTTGGATCGGACTATGGAAAGTATTTGTTTTCTGGCTTTTTAGCATTCTGTTTTGTTCCTTCCGCAAAACTCAAGTAAGCCCAAAATATCTTCTTTGGCTGACCTCTCCAAACAAAAATTTTTAAGCATTTTTTAAAATATTGGAAAGCTCCCTTAAGGTGAAACAAAAATCTTCTTGAAATATGTACTATTTAACTGAGATACCCAAAACACTACAAGATGAAGTATGCACGTTTAATGAGTATTAAGGACATACCATAGAAAAATCAATCCTTAATTCAGTTATCAATAATAGTTATACAAGTGTGGCATCAATCTAACGTTAGACTAGCCGCCATCCAGAGAACTGCGTAATTAACTCCACAAACCAATAGTGTGGTTTTAACTTGCTTCACAAACAGCAGCCCAGCCCCACCACCCCATTTTTTGAAACACAGGTTTTATATCTAAATTAATTCATTAGCAAAGCTGAACACAATTTGAAATTTAAGCACATATGTGGCCTTAATAGGCTTTCTAGTTTAAACTTATGTCACCTGTGCTGAGCATTGGTGATAGAATAGCTACAAGCTGAAATAAAGAATCTCCCAATCTGCAGCAAACGTTGTAGGTATGCTTAATTACTGTGGCTAGGATCAGACCGTTTGTTGTTGTTTTGCTTTAGCAGTACCCACTAACAAGGGGACAGTCTGCTTCTGATTGATTGATTGAATTTATTTATATGCCACCCTTCCACAGTGAGCTGTCCCCAAAGCAGATTGCAACAAACATCCAAAATATCAAAATACAAATCATCGGGATAGGGGAGAGAAGTCAATTTACAAAATATAATTAATTCAAATAGGGCAAAAACAATTTAGCAAACAGAAAAAAATCAGTATGACAAAGGAAATAATCTCAACTTAAATAAGTAAGTACAAATATTGAACAGTTCAACTTTGGCTCTGGAAGTGTCAGGCCCAGGATGTGACTCAGGAACCAGACCAACGATTGTAGTTAATTCGTATTTTATTAGGGTAATGTCCAAACAAAGACTGCGTTTTCTCATGAATCAATACAGGGATACAGGTCCTGCGGCACTGGGAGAAAGTTGACAGAGCAAGGGACTTCTTCCCGCCTGTTCTTTAAGAAGGGGCCAAACGGGCGCGCAATCTTTCGCTCCTCCTTAACTGCCCCTCAGGTACTGCCCGCCTTCCCCCCCTTCTCTCCTGTCTTTTCAGCTGTCTGCGTGTGCGTGGTGAGGGGGGAAGCATCACCCCCTCCTCTTCTGAAGTTTCCGATTCCAGGATGGGGGATAGGGGAGGGGCTGATGGTAAACTGCCTCCCCGCTTTTCGGCTGTGAGCAGCCCTCCCTCTTTCCCCTCTTGCTCTGAGCCTGAAAGAGGGGGAGGCGTGAGAATGTCCAGGGAGGGCTCAGGCTCCCCGTTGCTAAGCGACCTTATCACTGGCAGTTCCTCTGTTTCGTCTTCGCTCCAAAGGGGGGAAGTTCCTCCCCCTTCCCTCTGCCATCCATCCGAATACTCTTCTCCCAACTCTCCGGGATCCAGCTCCCCGGGATTGGGACCCCAGCTCTGCCTTCCGACAGGAAGCTACCAAAGTGAAAACAAAGTTCCAGCTGCAGGCTCATTTTTGCTGCACATGTGGAACACTTCTTTGGATGCTGACCCATGAATCTAAGTGAAACAGAACATTCTGAAATTGGTGGAAAGGAAAGATAAGTAAATCTGAGTGAGAGCAAATACGAGACCTGCTCTTAAGCATAAGAGCCCTAACTAGGTATGATCAAAAACATGTTTCCGACAGTGGCCAACCAGATGCTTCTAGGGAGCCCACAGGCAGATTCTTGCATCATGGAACCTAAGGCAACGTGCATGCCATTCCCAGCCCTCTCCCACTGTCATTACTGAACAAATAGTATTCAGAGAAATGTTTTATCTAATCCTGGAAGTAGCATGCCGCTATCATGGCCAGCAATCCTCCAAGAATTTGTCTAATCACCTAAATGCAGAGAGACCCCATGAAAGCCCTATGCAAATACCCTTAGTTGGATCAGAGTGCTTGCCTACCTAAAACTGGCTATAGCAAACCTTCTATTCACCAGGGATTTTGGAGGCTTGAGAAGAAGAGCTGCAATAGTTCTCCATATGGTTGGCTCAATAGATCATACACTGGGGACAGCCACCACTACTGCTACCTCTGTTCTGCAGCCAGGGAGCACCAGCTCAAGTAGAGGGGTAGCTGTCCCTCTCTTCAGGTTGCAGCCTTTCAGAGCTGAAGGAAAGCTGTGTGCAAGTTCTTCCCTGCATTCTCCAGCTCTGAAACCATTACATGGGCTTATCGTGGAACCAGGAGATGAATGCACCAAGCTGTACTCAGCCCTTCTCTCTCTTTCCTCTTTGGCCCATGAAGCCATGGTAAAAGGCTTGTGCTAGGCTGAGAAAGGGAAAGCACTGATCTCAGAATGCTTCCTAGGACAATTTTGCTTCATGGTTGAAGGATCTGGAGAGGACTGTGCTAAAAGAACATGCAGTTCCCTCTTCTTTGAACCACAGGAGGTTTGAATGCTTTCACAGCCAAACTCCCAAGTCCAGTAGATGAGGTCTCAATATGGAAAATCACAAAGGCAGTGCATCCCCACCTAATATTATTTTGCTATAATTATATCCCACCTTTTGCCCCCACACCCGCAAATAAGACTCATGAGACAGAACTTGGTTTAAATATTATATTTATTAAAATATAACATGAGGAAGAATTATATAAAACCAATTAACCAAATCAGAAACTACAGGCAGGTGAGGAATCCAACTAATTCTGCTAGGGAAACATCCCTCCAGACAATTTGCATGTAACAGCAAATAGCAGTGGCTCCCCAGCCAAGGATATGGAATAACTCACTCACTCCTTGCTAGATGAGCCTTAGGTGTCGATCCCTCATGTGCAACGTGGCCGTGCTCTATTCGCGTTCATCCCAATGCATCTGGCAGTCCACAAGGGGCACCCTCCCAGTTCCCACCCAGAACCAAAGGCCTGGGAGCAAGAAAGAAATGAGGAGGATAGAGCGGTGGGGCACCCCCTTTTAAACCCTGCTCAAGCCTCTTCCTATAGACTGTGGGGTATCCTGTGGCCCTCCCTTACCCTTCCCTATCTGGAGCCACTTTCCTGAGTCATCTTTACAACAGGGAGGGGTGAGGGCAAACCCACCCCCACTTAAAAGTGAGAACTTTATTCTCAAAGTGGCATACATTTTTATTTTACCTCACATTGTTGTGTGGTAAAACATAAGATTACTGTGAGGGTTAGGCTGAAAGATAGTGAGCTTTATAGCCAAGTCTCCCAGTTCCACTCCAACATTCTAATCACTGAATCACACAGGTATTGGTTTTCTGAGGGAAACCAGGATTGGTTTTTAAAAAATAAAATCTAATATTTGATACTCAGCATATCTGCACATAGCAATCCATTTTAAACAAGAAATATAATAGTAGCATTAGCGTTCATAAGAAGACCAGTTCATAAATGATCTCCCTGTATAGAGTATGTATCTCTATGGAGAATGACCACTATCTTTATATTTGAAATATATGAATCTGACAAGTCCAAGAAAACATCAATAAAACAACTCTATAGCCTATCACAGAACAATGAACATTCCCAAAGATGAAGCCATTGATTTAGCATAGCCACATGGTGCTAATATAGAAACTGGTGAAGTAAAGTATCTTGTGCATTCACTTTCTGCCTGAAACTATGAACAGCAAAATCAAAATGTTGTGAAAGATTGATTGTTTGCAATATGTGAAGAAGAATTTACATTAAACCAATCAAGGCATGAAACATCTTAGAAATTAAGTCCAGTACTGCAATTTACTCATTTTTATTATTTATTTAGAAGATTATAAACCTCTTAATCAAAGAGCTCTGCAGATGGTGTACATCTACAATGTTGTAGATAAAACACAGCTAAAATCCACAAAACAATGGAAAACAAATATACACAAAACCATCATAATTAAAACACAGATAAACATCAGCAAAACTGTTTTAAAAATATAGGTAACTATATCTATACCTGGATAGGCTTGCTGAAATAGATGTGATTAATCTGGTGCAAATGTCATTCATTTTAGAACAGGGGAACCTATAGCCCTGCAGATGTTGTTGGACGACAACTTCCATCTTTCCTGACCTCTGGTCATACTGGTTGGTTGGGGCTGATGGGAGTTGGAGCCAAATCCGAACAACATTGAGGGCCAACGGTTCCCCACCCATTTTAAAACAATGCTCATGTTTAGGGTAGTTGTTATGTGCCTTCAAGTTGATTACGACTTATGGTGACCCTATGAATCAGCTACCCCCAATAGCATCTGTCATGAACCACCCTGTTCAGATCTTGTAAGTTTAGGTCTGTGGCTTCCTTTATGGAATCAATCCATCTCTTGTTTGGTCTTTCTCTTTTTCTACTCCCTTCTGTTTCTCCCAGCATTATTGTCTTTTCTAGTGAATCATGTCTTCTCATGATGTGTCCAAAGTATGATAACCTCAATTTCATCATTTTAGCTTCTAATTTTACTTTTGGTTTAATTTGTTCTAACACCCAATTATTTGTCTTTTTCGCAGTCCATGGTATGCACAAAGCTCTCATCCAACACCACATTTCAAACGAGTTGATTTTTCTCATATCCACCTTTTTTACTGTCTAACTTTCACATCCATACACAGAGATCAGGAATACCATGGTCTGAATGATCCTGACTTTAGTGTTCAGTGATACATCTTTGCATTTGAGGACCTTTTCTAGTTCTCTCATAGCTGCCCTCCCCCTTCCTAGCCTAATTTCTGGCTTTGCTGTAATCTATAAAGCACAGGGTGATTTTCTTCTGAAATTCCTTGGTCCGTTCCATTATCTAACATATGTTTGCGATATGATCTCTGGTACCTCTTCCTTTTCGAAATCCAGCTTGGACACCTGGCATTTCTCGCTCCATATATGGTAACAGCCTTTGTTATAGAATCTTGAGCATTACTTTACTTGCATGGGATATTAAGGCAATAGTTCCATAATTACTGCATTCCCTGTGATCCCTTTTCTTTGGAATTGGGATATATATTGAACGCTTCCAGTCTGTGGGCCATTGTTTAGTTTTCCATATTTCTTGACAAATATTTGTCTAAATTTGGACAGATTTAGTCTCAGTAACTTGTAGCAACTCTATTGGTATGCCATCTGTTCCTGGTGGTTTGTTTCTTCCGAGTATTTTAAGAGCAGATTTCACTTCACATTCTAAAATTTCTGGTCCTTCATCATACAGTTTCTCTGTGAATGAATCTGTCATCCTGGCATCCCTTTTATAGAGTTCTTCAGTGTATTGCTTCCATCTTCCTTTTATTTCATCTCGGTCAGTCAGTGTGTTCCCCTTTTGATTAATCAACATCCCTACTCTTGCTTTAAATTTCCCTTTCATTTCTCTTATCTTTTGGAATAGGACTCTTGTTCTACCTTTTTTTTGTCCTCTTCTATTTCTATACAGTAACTATTGTAATAGTTCTCTTTGTCCCTATGTACTAGTCGCTGGATTGTTGCATTCAGGCAGAGCTTGGAAAAGTTACTTTTTTGAACTACAACTCCCATCAGCCCCAGCAGCATGGCCACTGGATTGGGCTGATGGGAGTTATAGTTCAAAAAAGTAACTTTTCCAAGCTCTGCATTTAGGATTTTAACTGTGTTTCTATCTCCTTTTGCTTTTGCTTTCCTTCTTTCTTTAACCATTTTAAGAGTTTCGTCTGTCATCCATTGAGGACTCTCTCTCTTTTTAACTAGAGGTATTGCCTTTTTGCATTCTTCCCTGGTGTCCCTGACTTCACTCCATAGTTTTTCTGGTTTTCTATCAACTAAATTTAAAGCCTCAAATCTGTTCCTTATTAGATCTTTATATTTTTCTTGGATGCTATTTAAATTATATTTTAGCATTATGCTTGCTTTGTTGTTCTTCTTTAGCTTTACCCTGACTTTTTATATTACCAGTTCATGATCTGAACCACAGTCTGCTCCTGGTCTTGTTTCCGCAGAAAGTATGGAACTTCTCCCTCTTCTGTTACCAATTATATAATCAATTTGATTCCAATATTGACCATTTGGTGATGTCTTCGTGTACAGTCATCTTTTTGGTTGCTGAAAAAATGTGTTGGCAAGAAACAAATTACTGGCTTCACAGAATTCAGTAAGTCTTTCTCCTGCTTCATTTCTATCTCCTAAGCCCCATTTCACCACAATTTCTAGTTCTTCTCTATTCCCTACTTTTGCATTCCAGTTCCCCATGATTATCAGAACATATTGTTTTGGTGTGTAATCAATTTCTTCCTGTAAAATCTCTCCAATTCCTCTTCTTCTGTGTTTGCCGTTGGAGCGCAGACTTGGATGATGGTTATGTTAATATGTTTCCTGTTAAATCTCATTGATATCACTCACTCAGACCTTGTGTTGTAGCTCCTAATTGCTTTTGCTACATCACCTCACTATTAAAGCAACCCCATTTCTTCTTAATTTCTCATTTCCTGCATAAAATATTTTGTAGTTGCCTGATTCAAAATGTCCCATTCCCATCCATTTTAATTCACTCACACCAAGTATTGTAATGTTGATGCATTCCATTTCTTGCTTGACAATTTCTAACTTTCTCTGGTTCATGCTTCTCACATTCCATGTTCCTATTGTGTATGTCGTACAACTCCAGATTCTCCTTTTGCATCTGTGCGCATCAGCCTCCGGGCTTCCATTCGTCTTTGATGCTATGGTGTCATTAGTCACAGCACTACTCATACTTGTCATTTGTTCTTCCCCAGTAGCTCACTGAGTGCCATCTGACCTGGGGGTCTCATCTTCCAGCACTATCTCATGTTTCATTTTGGATACTCTGTTCATAGGGTATTCATAGTAAGAGGTATTCAGAGGTGGTTTACCGTTGCCTTCCTCTGAGTTTGGATGCATCTTAGTCTGGTGTCTCAGCTTTGACCATTCCACATTGGGTGACCCTCCTAGGAGTCTAGCCTCTTGGTCTAGACTCCTGATGGCATTGCTGTCAACTTCTTCAACACTCTCAAACCCCCTCACCACATTAAGGTGTGCATCCTAGAGGAGAGGTGTGCATTCTAGAGGGTAGTTAGCTTTTTATTTATTTTTATTTTTGCTACCTGCTATAACAAAATTGTACTGAAGAGAAATACATTTTTATTATATATTTTTTTAAAAAACGTAAGTAGGTTTTTCTGGTCATCCATGTCAGGTCCTTATTCTACACAAAATTTCCCAGTCCTCTCTGATCAAGGATTCTTCTAGTCATAAGGCATAACATAAACCACTTTCAAGTTCACTGTGCTGCAGTGTTGCAGCCCTGAACAGAAATACATGTGGGTGGGTGAATGAATGAACCAAAATGCCTTTGTGATTGTTGGAGAATTTCACCTGTTGATTATCTCATGTAAGCCATTTTATTTTATATATAAGATTATTCAAGAACATTTTTTACCTGCTTAGAAAGCAAGACACTAATTTGAAAATCATGAAGCATACTCTTACATGGAGAATTTCCTAGCTGAAACAAGTTCCATAAAGGCACTTAAAAAAAAACTACAACTAAGCTTCTTTCCATGGTGCTTTGGTTCAGTAAAGAACGTATCAGTAAATCAAGCAAATACCCTTACTGGAACAAACAAACCAGGTCCCCCTCTAAGAATGATATACTAACACTACTAATAATACTATTACCTCCCCTACTCTACTACTGTCAAAATCAGAGCAGCTATGTGTGCAGTAACACTAATATACAGGCGCTTTTGACACAGGTCAGCTGTGTGCCAGTGTGCTGTGAGATAGTCATATACAGCATGTATGACCACTTACAATTAAAGCAAACATGCCCTACATGACAGATGGCCTTCATCAATGGTACAGTCAGCAAGGTGCCAGAAGTACCTTCAACCCTGGGTTGGCCCATCTTAACCATTCCCAATTGAAAACTCAGACTTCTCTCTCGGTTCCTGCTACAAGGAATGTGATGTTATAGAGTAGACACAAGTGAAGTATTGCTGCCTTTTCTCCACTCTTGAGGGGGGGAAATCAAAATAAGGATAAGGGAATTCATTTTTTAAAAACTTCCACAAATATGCATTATGCAGATAAGTTCAGGCAATATAATAAAAGACTAGCATTTAGAATCCTCCAAATAATTCATTGAGTGTCCACAATATAGTGCAAAGAAGCCAAGGGCAATCTGGAGAAAAGGAACACAAGCTCACTAAGGGACAATCACAAACGTTATTGGTCTTTTTAAGCTATGCTTACAATTCACATACCATGAAGAACTAAAACCAGATACTGCAATGACAAATGCTCATAGCAATAAAGAATACTTTGCTTAGTTTTTCAACATGAATGGTTAGTTCCTGAAACTGGCATGAAACTGTAGAACTTTATTTTTAAAGTTGGAAAATCCATGTTTTTCTGGAGCAGACTTTGGATAAACAAAATGAAAAAAAAAATACTCCAAGAATTTGGCTTCCATTTACACTACACTACTTGGAAGTGGAAAGAGTGCATTGTTCCACTTGCCACTGTTTCCTTCTAGAATCATAAGAGAAACCAGCTGTGGTATTAATTGGTCATGGCTGCATTTTTAAAAAATTGAAACATGTGGTAGTATTTCATTATTGCCTATTTGTTTTAGACCGTTGCAAAAATATTGTAGTCCAGTATCCCAGCACAATATATGTGTGTGGGGGGGGGGGGTTAAGGGAAATTTTGAAATAACTAGGTAAAATGGACATCTAAATATCAGCCTTTCAATAGTTTATTCTCAACTACCTTAGAGAACAGGACAAGAAGAAATGTGTTCATATCACATAAAGGTAGACTGAGAGATGTGAAATCTTTTCTTAAGAAAAGGTCACCATCTGAATTGGTTGTTCAGGGATCTGTTCCACTGGAGGGACTTTGCAGAACAGTATCAACTTCCTCCCCCCACCCCCATGATCTTATCATATCAAACAAGAAAGGGAGAAGTTCATGAGCAGAGTTAGGAACTGCCTGGTGCTGCCTGATGGAAGACATTTTTAATGTTTCTGAGGGTACTTGTATAGCTGCATCCTGGCTATATGTGGCTGATTTGTAAACATTTCAGAGAGTAGATAGCAGAAATTATGAACAATTATTGAGCTCTTTGACCAGAGTGAATGCAACCATTCTGTTCAGTAGACTAATATCCCAACAAATTCTTGTACCAGAGCCAAATACTGGACTCATGACAGGCAACATTCAAGTACCAAAAAGAATTTTGAGAAGGAACTCTTACTATGTATTATTATTGTTGTTGTTGTTGTTGTTTATTCATCACTTTCCCCCCCAAATTTAAACTCATAGTGACTTACAACTGCAGCCTAATTCTACTACCAAACCCCAGGAAATAACCTTTGGCTTCCCTTGGTTTTGACAGTCTGATTTTAGAACCTTTGTTGGGGCATAAGAAAGTTGCTCTGTTTTCCTTTGTGTAGGTGTGTGCACCTAACTACAGCAACAAAGGGCATGCTGCATTCTATAGATGGGATACATGAGGTTCCAATCTTCTTGCTAATACTTTTGCAACCCAATTCTCTGCATGTTTACTCAAAAATAAGTTCCACTGACTTCACTGGGTCTAGGATTGCAGCCTTTGATAGAAAAAATCAGCCCACAAAAGTGTTCCCCAATAAAGTGATTGACAAGGCTGTAAAATATATTCCATATTTACAGAGAAGCCAATGCCTTCATAAAATATGATATCAGCCCAGAGCAACTAATATGGTTTTCTTATGATAGAAGACTGGGAAAGATGGGAATGTGCCAGATCCTCTGTTAAATGCTTTTCTCACTTCTTCAGTATAATGGGTTTATGTTAGAGGAGACTTGCTATACACTGTAACTATCATGAGTGACTTTTTTCCCCATATCCCCAGGCCTGAATTATCACAAAGTTGGAAGATCTTCAGGCTCTTCTTCATCTTAAGCCCTGTTGGTGCAAACAGTTTAAACCAGTACATGAAGTGGAACCATGGACTTGTACAAGTGTAAAAATTTGAAGATTCTGGAGGCTGTGTTAGTGTAACAAGAGATACTAATGCAGCATGGGTGTGCCAGTACAGGATTAGGAAGCAAAAAGGCTGTCTGATGTTGTGCTTGCAGCTGGGAAGAATGTGTTCCTTATACGAGTCCTAACAGAACTCATAAGGAAGTAATGCCATTCAGATTATAAGCAACATGCAGAGATCAATGCTATCATAAAAGTTAACCAAACACACATTTTATGGCTAAATTCTATATTTAACTCACTAGACACCAAGACATTTGAGCAAAACATCTATTCAAAAGGCAATAAAATTTTTAAACATCTCCAAAGAGATTGCTTAATGGGTGCCACTTCAAAACATGCCAATAATAACTGAGGAAATATACAGTATCTGATGTCAACATGATAAGGCAGGCTAAGTTCATATTTTATGGCCAAAAAGTGAAGTATTGCACAATAAGTATATTGACAGAAGAGATCTCTGACCTAAAGTAAAATGCACAGTTCCATAAAAGGACAAAGATAGAACAGGGGGAAATCCCAGTGTTAACCATTTACTTTTAAAGTTTGGAATATAGGCCCAATTGATAATCTACCATGCTCCCACACTTCACCTTCACAATTAGACAAAGACAGACAAAGGCTTGAAGGAAACTAAAACCTGTTACTATCTTAAATAATAGAAACATTTTGTTTGATAAAATCTTGTAATTCATAAGCCTTATAAATTGCACATTTGACATGCATTATACTTACAATACATATAACAGATTAGCAGAAAAGTCTTCATTCAGGTATGGTGACTTAGTAGACAATTCCACAATGCAAAAGAGCTCCTCTGTGTTTTCTTTAGACCAAAACTGGAGATTCCATATTGAATCTAAATGGAAAGTTTACACATTTTTCAAAACTTCCTTGTAAGCCAGGTGCCTCCAGACGTTGCTGAACTACAGTTCCCATCAGTTCCAGCAATGTGGCCAATGACCAGGGGGGATGGGAGCTGTAGTTTAGCAACATCTGTAGAGCCAAAGGTCCCCCACACCTGGTGTAAGCCAAAATAATTGAAACACTATATCACACTGCACTGGAGAGAATACATTTCCAAGGGAAATTCCAAAGTCAAGTGCTTTTAAATTATGGGGTTCTTAATTTTCTTACTGGTACTAATATTATACTCAAGCATCCACTTACATTTTCTGAGGTTGAAATTTATATGATCACTTTTATCCGACTAAAATATTTAATATAAAGTAAAATATTTAATATAAAGTTGGACAGAAGTGACATAATGTAAAAATCTGCTTTCTACATGAGCTTATACAGCTTTTTAAGTCACAATATATCAGGAACAATTAACTATGTAGGCCAGGGTTGGGCTTGAACTGGCACCCATGGTGCCTCAGAGCCAATTCACACAACTTTCTGAGCAAACTGTGCTGTAGAAAAAATGAAACCATAACAGCTCAAACATGTGGCAAGACATTCCTATGAAACACTCATTGAGCTCTCTCTGTGTTTATCAGCTTTTGATACCCTATTGTAATTCCCCAGGACAGAAACAGCAATTGGATCAGTGGGTGTCACTATCCTGACACCTCACTCCCAAAACAGCTACCATAGTTGTGACTGCGTGAATGGGCCTCTAACAGAAGCTTATTTAGTGGGTTATTCCCATATTTCCTACCCCTTTGATCATGGACTAATACTTTTTTTCATCTTAATTGCTCTGTGTTTCCTGCAACTCCTTTGAATTGCCTTTGTCCCCAGCAGAAGCTTGTGCTTGCTTACACCACCTTGTTTCTATTCTGCCGCTGTTTCCTATGACCTCCTAAACTAGATTTTAAACCAACTGTGGCTTGTCTTTGACAGCTTCTCTGGCCTATAACCTTGGCTGCCTTGCAAGACTCTGGTTCTGTGTGTGTGTGTTAAGATGATTTTGACTTTACAGGGAAAATAGTATTCAGATTGGTTCACATACTCCCCACTGTCTATGTCACCTGATGCTGGACATGATTTTGTTGATTTTGAGCCCAATTCAAAGTGCTATTTTTGTCCTTTAAGGCCCTTCACAACTTAGGATGAAAGTACCCCAAGGATCAACACTCTCTATTTCTACTGCTCACTTTGAGATTTGGTGGGTCACTACTTGGGAAAGAATCTTTTCAATGGTGACACCCTTGCTATATTAATGCCCTCACCACAGAAATCTACGTATCAGTACCAGGCAAAGGCCTTTTTTATTTTCCCAAGCCTTTTAGTCTAATTTATCTTTTCCATTAGCAACTACTGCTACTGCTGCTGCTGCTGCTGCTGCTACTACTACTACTACTACTATTATTATTATTATTATTATTTCTGCCCATCCTTCACTAGGTCCCAGAGCAGATTCCAGCAGTCTAAAATTCAGCATTAAATGCAATTAAAACAAATTACATTCACAAGAATAGGGTGGATCCTGAAAACATACCTCTCAAGTGCCAAAGGCCAGGATAAAGAGGTGTATCTTTAGCATTTGCCGAAAACTGTACAGTGAAGGTGCCAGGCGCACCTGAGCAAATTCCACAACTTAGGAGCTGCCACAGAAAATGCACTCTCCTGACCCTCCCCCAAACTTCTGAGGGCGGTGGAACTATCAAGAAGGCCCCTCTGTTGAACTTAACATCCGGGAGGGTCTGTTGATGTTGCATGCATTTTTAATTTTTTTCTTATTGTAAGCTGCCTTGAGAATGTAGGATATAGGGAAGCATATATTAATAAATATTATTAATGGTGGCAACAATAATAATTGTACCCTTTCCCAAACATACCTATTTCCTGAGATGTAAAGGCACCAGTTTTTGAATAAGCAAATGCCTTGGCTTCAATTTCTGCAATATATATAAAACAGTTAATATGTGTATCATTCCACTGGCAGCACAGGTAATGATCTTCAGTCACCAGTGTTGTGGCATTGGCTTCAATTGTCCCATATTCTTCATCTAAACCAGGACCATTTTGTGCAATTCCAGCAGGCAAATAAAAGTTAGAAGTTTTCTCTGTTGATACACATGGTAGCTGAAAGCTCTGTGGGGGAATCTGATATACCATGCAATAGGAAATTACCATTCGAAGAAAATCTGAAGGTACAGGGGGAAAAAAAAGATTAGTCTGAATAATTCCTATAAGGGAGAGCTACAGCATTTATCATCATAAGATAAAAAATACTGGCAAGATTATTGAACAAATACTTCCAAGGACATGAGTAAAATCAAATTTTACTCAAATAAAAAATATGCTTTGGGCCATCATTTTGGGCCATCATTTCACTTTTGGGTTTTGTTTTTTTTTCATTATTTTATTACTTGTCATTGTTTTTATCATTACATATATATAAAAAATTAGTCTTAGACCAAAACTTCATGACCTAGATTCACATGAATATAACAGAACCTCTATACACTGATATGAAGTAATTTTACAGCAGTTCCAGTCCCTCACAAACATTCCAAAGGCCTTATCTTTCATTGACAAATATATATTATAAAATATGGAACAGCACATTCATATTTCCCTATAAAATTTGTGACTAAATTCAGGAGTACAAAAATATGCAAAACTATACATAAGTGTCAATAACATAGTAGCCCTGTGCACATGAATGCCTCATGAAGGCTATCAATATATGAGGAAAGAACACTAATTAGCCCCAACCCCTACATTCCAGGCAATGAGTTGCTCCTCCCCTGGAGTCCAAATGTGCAACACTAACATCTACAGAAAGGGGGCCTTAACACACAGCTTCCATGTGATCTGGAACCTCCTGCACTATGAAATTACCTTCCCTCTGCTGTACATGAAGCATCATCCGTCTGCTTCAGACATCTTGTAAAGACATATCTTTTTGTGTAGGCTTTCCCTGACCCATAAGATTGGACCCTGTTATTACTGAATTTCTGTTTTAATCTGTTTTTATATTAGTTCTTTTTTTGTATCTGTTTTAGTATACCATTTTTATTATTTTTATGTTGCATTTTTACACACAGCTATGACATGTTTAATACAAAGCAGTGTAGAAATACTTTTAAACAAATAAATAACCATCACCACCCAATTTTCAGGATTCCAAATCATGTGGAAGCCTTCACACATATAGCTGAACACACAAAGGCTCCCTTTCCTGCAGGTGTGTCCATGGATAACATCATGAGGTTCTATTTGGTGCACACAACATTGGTGGTAGTTAACCAGCACAGTCCTACTTCCTTCTCACACACTGGTCAAATGCATGAGAGAAATGTATGAAAGGGCTAGTGGCTGTTAACATTAATATGGAAATGTTTAGAATTTAAATGTTGTTTTTATGTATGTTTTATAACTCCCTCCAACAAACAGTATCATGTTGTGAATGACAATATATTATATATTGTTCCCTGTTTTTTGAACATGCACCCATATATGTAATGATGTCATCTTCTGACACAGTGTGCACATGGAATATGGGGGAGGGGGTATATCTTGAAGCCACAGCTGTGATGGACTTGCTATACTGCTATAATGCCTGGAGCAATTTTATCACAAAGAATAACAGAAAACTTACTCAACTGCAGAAATCCAATCAAAACATTAGACCAGTTCATCTTGATCTAAACAGCAGATCTGGGGGGGAAACAATGAAAACAATACTGTCACACTTACATTTATATAAGAACAAAGAAGCTTCACAACACAGCAACCCTAGCTCCTACTGAAGGCTGTCTGAATGGAGCAGCCTTGGATGAGCTGGAACCAAATGCCCATTCCTTCCCCAACATTGCCCTGGATTGGAGACTGTACCCTTGCCAGTCTTGAGCTTCTGTAGGTAGTCCCCCCTACACACACTGAAAACAATGGAATGAATTTTAAAAAGGAAAAAAATTAATGTATCTCCCATGGAAAGTGAACCAGCAGTCCTTTGAAAGTGGCAGATTACCTGCCCCTGAACTCCTCCCCCACTCCACTGCCCATTTAGGATTGCTCTGTTTCTAAAAAATCACTTTGTTTCTAAAATTCACTTAGAAATCACTTTGTGGAAAAATAAACAAAACTATTTATTATTAATAATTATTTGATTTATATCCCGCCTTTCCTCCTAGCAGGAGCCCAGGGCGGCAAACAGAAATGCTAAAAACACTTTAAAACATCATAAAAAGACCTTAAAATACATTAAAACAAAACAATGTTAAAAACATTTTTTTAAAGCTTTAAAAACATCTTTAAAAACATTCTCAACAGGACTGCAGCATAAACTGAGAGGTTCTCATCCCACATCATGGTCCTGATCTGGCTCCCCATCTACCCACTATTTGTTTTTAAAAATCTGCCATATAAAAGCCAAACTATGTTTGGCTCAGGGTTCTATGGTTCAGCAGGCAGAATACTCATGTTACTTGACAAATTAGCTTTCTTCATGAACACTAGATATTAAGGTTTCTGGAAATTTTACTATTTTGGAAAATTTTGTGTCATAAAATTGCATAGACTTGTAATATCTAAATGTGCATCACAGGTTGAAGAGAAAGGTATATTTTGAATTTAAATGTCAAAAATTCTTTAGCCAAACATGCTGCCATGATCTACTCATTTGGCTTATTTTTGTGAGCCATAGTAGCATTTTTAACTAAAATTTAACAATTATACCTTTGCTTTCACTTAGTTTAAAACTATAGCATTATGCATGGTGTGCAGAAAGTGGACAGATACTATTTTTTCTCTCTCTCCTACACTAGTAAAAGTTTGGATCACCCAGTGAAATTAAATGACAGTTGACTGAAGAAAGTTAAAAGAAACTACTTCTTCCAGTGCTCTTCAACATTTTTATTAATGACTTGGATGAGGAGGTGCAGGGAATGATTATCAAATTTGCAGATGATACAAAATAGGGAGGGATAGCTAATACTCTGAAGGAAATAAACAAAATTCAAAGTGATCTTGATAGGCTGGAGCATTGGGCTAAAAACAACAGAATGAAATTTAACAGGGATGAGTGCACAGTTCTACATCCAGAAAAAAGAAACCAAGTGAACAGTTATAAGAGGGGGGATACTTGGCTCAGCAATATTACATGTGAGAAGGATCTTGGGATTGTTGTTGATCATAAGCTGTGTATGAGGCAACAGTGGGGTGCAGCTGCAAAAAAGGCAAATACTGCATTAACAGAAGTATAGTTTCTAAATCGTGTGAAGTGCTTGTTCCCCTCTATTCAGCCCTGGTTAGGCCTCATCTTGAATACTGTGTCCAGTTCTGGAAACTGCACTTTTAAAAAGATGCATACAATCTGGAGCAGGTTCAGAGGAAGGCAACAAGGATGATCAGGGGACAGGAAACAAAGCCCTAAGATGAGAGACTGAAAGAACTGAGCATATTTAGCCTTAAGAAGAGAAGACAATGGGGAAATATGATAGTACTCGTTAAGTACTTGAAAGGTTGCACACAGAGAAGGGCCAGGATCTCATCTCGGTCATCCCAAAGTGCAGGATATGGAATAATGGGTTCAAGTTGCAGGAAGCCAGATTTCGACTGAACATTAGGAAAAACCTCCTAACTGTTAGAGCAGTATGACAATGGAACCAATTACCTAGGGAGGTGGCGAGCTCTCCAACACTAGAAGTATTCAAGAGGCAGCTGGACAGCCACCTGTTGGGTATACTTTAAGTTGGATTCCTGCATTGAGCAAGGGGTTGGACTCGATGGGTTTATAGGCTCCTTCCAACTCTACTATTCTATGATTCTATTATTCACATACTACATAATTATTTTATGGAATTCACTGGCTTAGATGACTTTAAAAGGAATTATACAAATATTCACAGAGAAGAGTTCTACCAATGCTGAACTGCCATAATAGCTAACACAAATTCAGTGTTCTGTTTATTAAACTATGACCTCAGGGCAGGGTACAATAAAATAGAATACAATTTAAGCAATGACTCATTAAAATAGTTGAAATACAACAACAATGAATGCAGCAGACTACAAACCATCAGCTATCAGATCACACTCAAAAATCAAATCCCCCATAAAAGCTTGAGTGAATAGGAATGTTTTCAGCCAGCACCAAAAGATTTCCAATGTCAGTACCAACAGTACCTCAGGAGGAAAGGAGTTCTACAACCAAGACAAATAACATAAAACACACACACTGGGCAGGAACTAGATATGGCATCAGCAGAAGAAATTCTTGCAATGGCACTGTTCTGCAAACGGTTGTGCAAGAGCTGGTAGAAGACTTCACACAATGTGGACTTTCAGATTGCTTATCTCATACAAGGAACTTGTGCTTAGGCAAGAAAAGCCCTTCTGCTTGTGGAAAAGACTCACTTGCAGGAGGGCATTTCTGAATCTAACCCACTATATCTTAGGCTGTTTACTTCATTGTCTGGCAAGTAATTAATCAAGACGGTATCCTTTAAATTTACTTGGTTCCAAAAGTTCATTTGTTGCTCAAGGCAAATTGGAGACAAACCCCTTGTGTCTCTCACACAAGAACTCACCTCATGCTGGAAACTCTCTGGTCAATGCAGAAGCTTCCTTCTAAGTTTCTAGTCAACCTTAAGTAGGCAGAAGCAATCTCATAGGAAGGTGACTTGAGCCAGAGAAGATTTCTCACTACCCTTCATGCTGACCAAAGTCAGAAGTTTAAAGAAAGTACTGAATAATTAAGTGCATGTCACACATGATCTCACAGGAAGAAAATTTCCTTTCAAACACTCCAAATTGAATTAGCATTATGTCACTGACAGGGGATGGCCAGAATGGGGGAATGCACAGGTCAGAAGCAGACTTCAATTCACAAAGGGCATATGGATACACACATAGTCCCATTGTAATATTTTAGGATTATATGGGGAAGGCAGCCATTATTTTTCATGCATCATCACCCCCATCCCCACTTCACCTCTCTGCCAACTGCAGGTGGCAATAGGGATGCTCACAATGTGTTGTCTTTCATCCATAAAGGAAGCTCTGCTAACTTTAAAGTGGTATGTGTAGAAATCACAACCTGAATACCATTTTCAGCAGCATTTGAATAATGAATGCAAGAAGATCAGTCTTAATCAGATCCTGCCCCAACTGGGTGAACATAGAGGTCTGTAACATTATTTATGAAGGAATTTAAATTTAATATGATTCAGCCTCAGCATCATGAAGTCCAACACTTGAAATTAGGAAATTAAGCTGAAATTCATTATTAATATTCACAACAATTAAGCTAAAAATAAAATGAAAAGGGCTGTCCACTGTGCATTTTATTGTTTATAACATTAAAAAATTGAGAGAAAGGGGTTCTTTTCAGTTTTCTGGAGTTTCACTTGGACGTGGCAAGTCACAAACCTCTCATCAATCATGGCTGTCACTGACATATTGAAGACATTAGCACCAAGAGACCAAACAGGAAGCCAAGACACAGGCCAAAGAGATGTGTATTCTGTTATTTCTCTGAATCTGAGGAATGTCATTTGGTTACCAAACCAGATTTAATGTTTACTACTTTGAAGAAATGGAATCACTCAAAATACTTTATGGAATCAGCCATGCAATTTGAAAGAACAGGTAAAATCTGCAAAAACCTAACTGCACTGATCTACAGTGTATTATGTACAATCTCCACTTGATAATATGAATTACATAGCACATATTTCAAACTAGCCAGTTAGAATTTTGTATGTGCAAAATTCAGAACACTTTAATGTTGGGGTTCTCAGAAGGGGTAAGAAGTAAACAGTCAAAATCTGCACATTGCCAAACCTAAAGCAAACATATTGCAAGCATCTGTTTTGGTAGAATTAATAAAGCAGATGCCCTCTTTTTTCTCATTCATTGCTAGAATAAAAAATAGAGGACACAGAGATACAGAAAGTACCAGAAAATGAAAAGTACTATGCATAGTATACGTAAGATTCAGTGGATGAGATGTTCTCTTAAAAGTCACCATGAAACTTCTTGCTTCAAGGATATTGCAGTCAGAGTCTTCAAGGTCAATTTCAATTCAGTTGATTTGCTTAAAGTTGTCACAAAAACATAAAATAATACATTGTGAGTGGTGTTGATGATGTTTTGCAAAGTTTTAAGGTAACTTGAAGTATATGGCCTCTAGCACAAGACAAAGTATCCAACTATATTGGATTAGCTAATTTTATTTGCAAGTACCACATACATAGTTACTTAGTTTGACATGTAGCAGCAGGTTTTGTCGGTTACTCCTGCCAATAAACCTCCCAAGGATGTTAGCCAGAAATCAATTCCTTGGGGCTACATAAAGTACACAATACAATACATCATGTATAACATCCGTCACAGTTTCCTATCTACAACTGCAGAGGTGATGATCCACTTATTTTCATAAATGAGGATAAAAATGAAGTTCTATACAAGTGTTCCTCAGGTAACAGTCTGTAACATTTTGATTATGTCTGGAGAAGATCAATTTTACTAAAACAATACCTTTAAAACAAAATGCAGTGTTCTGGTTGTGTTCCATATTTGCTTATATAGCAACTACATAGAGCAGGGATGGACAATCTTTTTTCTGTTGAATGCCACATTCCTTCAATGATAATCTATCAGAGGCCATGTGTTGGTGGTGAATGATGGATGGAACCAGAGACATAAGTGTTCTGGATTTACCACTCTAGAATAATTAAGCCCCCTGCCTTGGAATGTTGAAGTTTCCCAGAACAATTGTCCTTGAGTTTTCCAGTGCTGGAGACCACCTTGGCCAACTCAGGCAGTGAGGCAGCTGGATAACAGGGTGGACAGTCCACCAACTGCATCCTTGTTCTGACCCAGCACCAGGTACAAGCATTCAAATCTGGCATCTGAATGGACAGGTGTCCTGGTGAGGAAGATAGTGGCAACACACACACAGAGCCCTCAAGCCTATGTTGATACTGTACGGAATACCCAGATGGGCACATCTATGTAACATCTATGTAACATCTATGCCACCCAATTCACCCACCAAGATCTTGATAATACACACAAGGTCAGCCCCCATCATTCACACATGGATGAGTGATATACTGGCATTTAAAAGCAAGACTCAAAGAATGATTGACAGAGCCTCTTAAATCTTGTTGAACAAGGAGGAGGACAGACAGCAGCTCTTAATTATTCAACTCTGGCCCATTTTTAATACAATAGGGCAATATAACTACTGTTCTGGGAAAACAAGTGAAACTGATTCCTTTCTGACTTTAGTGTGCTATGCACACACAATCCAAAAATGCAAGAAAGGGAGAGCTATCAAACAGGTGTTGTTCAGAACAGAAATCTGATCATGCTGTCTTCAGTGTTTTGGTGAAGGCTGGGAAAATATCTATGGACATTGCTGCCAGGGAGATGAATGATCCATCCCTATGTGTACTAATATTTGGAAGTAGGCTCCACTCCATTCATTCGGGCTTACTCTCAGGTAAACGTGCAAAGGATTACAGCCTTAATCATAGTCCTGAGCTAGAGAGAGGGGAGACTGCCTTCTGTGTCCAGCTACTTTCATACCCAAATAATTTAGATTTTATTAGAGATATGAATAATGTTCCAAAAAGTTTCCTGTGAGAGCTATGAAATATTCAAGAAACTAGCATTAGATTTCCTTATGCCTGCCAGAAGCAATCCTATACTCACATTATATAGTATATCTCAATCTGGATATATACCACTACTACACCAGCAGAACAGCCACCATAACCAGTGTATGCTTAGCTTTGGAAGCACAGGGAAAAAACAACCAGAAAATATAAAACAGTGTGGAAACAGCCGCCAAACTCACAGCATCCCCAGAAACACTATCAGATACACCAAGTCACACCCACACATAGCAGCAGCCAATGAAAAATAACACAATGGGAACACATCCCCAGCACACACACCTTGCACCACCATCTTCATAACATGCAAGATGACTGTGCAGTGCTCCCACTCCATCAGGTTGTGGCATAGCCAGCAACATCCCTGCTACTGTCAGTCCCCATGCATCCCTATAGCCAGGAGTTCAGATCTGCTTGTGATCCTGACAATCACTATTGTATGATCACATTGCATACAAAGATGAGGAAGAAGACACACAACACAATCCACACATAGCTCCCTGGATAGGGGGCCTATGAAGAGTACACAGAGCCCCCCTGAGATAAGGTTTCAAGACCTACCCACACTTTTCCCAAGCAGCCAAGGAGAGGTGGTCATGAAACCTAAGACGAACCACAGACAAACATACATGGGCAGCCTCCAGCAGCTCACTGCATAGGAAATATGGGTGGGAAGCAGGAGAGGTCATGTCTCCACTCAGCTTTTGCTATTACATACATGTTGGGACAAAAGAGAGGGATCTTCCAGGACTCAAACCCACGCTGCCAGCTCCACCAAGCAGCTCATCTAATCAAAGGGGAGCAACAATCAGACACATCACAGGGCATTTGTCTTTGTTCTAATGCAGTTCCTTTCAATCTGCTTATGAAGTGTTCTGTAATGAGAAAGATCACTAATGGTGAATAAATTGTTGGAAAGAGTTAGTTCACTAGTACCACTAGTTCCTCAGAGGGGACAGTTGGACACATTATCAGGTGCATTTTTATTTCACTTTTGGGTGAAATAATCAACAGCTATCATGCTTTTCTACAATTTTCTACAAATCTCACCAGTGCCACAACTTAGCCTCCATGTGCCCCCAGTTTCCTGTGGTCTTTCAGCTGCAGTGCTCTTCCTCAACAGGCTAGGGGCAGCTTTAATAGTGCTATTACCATGCTTCATGACCGGTCTTTGTTGGCAGTGTTGCCAAGGATACTGGGACAGAGGCTGTCAAAAATGTTACATTCTCTTCCATTATTTATGTGCTGAATAATTTTCCCTTAGTTAAATGACTGATTAAGAACAGGGACTTTGAAACCTCCTAATTTCAGGGACATGCAGCATTTTTTTCCAAACAAATCAGAAGAGAGAGACCCTCTGTAAAACCCCTGAATTTGACACAATCTAAGAGTAAAAAAAATTAAGATCTGTTTTGGGCTGGCACAAAAATATGTTGAGACTCACAAGGAAACCCACTCAAGAAGACAGGACCTTGGACAGCTCCAAGGGGCCCAGGTAAACCATTCACAGGAGATGCCATATCTGCAGGGAGCTAGAGCCAACTGAAGCCTTACGTAGGCTGACTAGACCTACAGTGTGAAAGGCTCTGCCTCAGGAGGAGCTAGCTGGCAGGTTAAAAGGTCCTTGCCCTTGGAAGTGGATGTCCTGTCAGTCTCATGGCTCCGAGGCCTCTTCTACATCTTCTCTCCTCTGCCACTCCTCCCCAAATTTCTCTGGAGGGTGAGGGTTCTTGTAGCACACACAGTAATAGTGGCGTTCTACTGGTCACTCAGACCATCGTTCTTGGGTCTGGTCAAGTTCAGCATGAGTCCTCCATGCCACCTCCCTACTCACCTGGTGTTTCTCTCCCAAGGGCTCTTTCTCCACTTTGACCCGGTCTGGTTCTAGCTTCATGCATGGAGACTAAGCAGGGCTAAAGGGAAGGGGCTTTTGAATAAGGTCATAGCCACCCTCTAGCCTCCAGTAATATTTCCACCAATAGGATCTACAAGCTTATGTAGAGAGTCTTCCAGAGATGGCACCAATATAAAGGGCTCATGGAAGGGGAATGTCCCATTCAGAGCGGGATCCATGAGGCTGACACACAGGTGCAATTAACTCTTGTTTTATTAAAGTAATGGATACATCAAAAGCAGTGTGCTTCATAAGAATCTCTACGCTAGCTCACTAGAATTCCCTAACTACACTCTAGACATGCTCTGCAACATGTGAAGGAAGTTCACTGAGCAGCTTAAACCGGAAAGCTGCAGTCTTAAGTAGGGAAAGTCTTTGATCATAATCTCTGACTCCTGCGCAAGTCCGACCTCTGTCCTGTCCGTTTCTCATAGTGCCGTGAGCGGGATGATGGGGGGCGTGCCTCCAGTGGCTCACCCGAAAGAACTGGCTCCTTAGCACCAGGCTCTAGGTCAGGGGGCGGAGACGCACTTGGAGGCTCCCTCAAGCCGGTCGATGAAGAGGGAGTTAATGCACACTCAGAGGCAACCTCCGACGGCTCCTCTGATATGTCTGGGGTGGCATGCTCTCTTCTTCGGATATCGCGCCATCTGTGGGAATTGACCCAAACTCAGCCCCACACTCCCTCCCAAGGTCTTGTTGAGACTCCACCACTCCTGCGTCTTCCGCGCCTTCTGGCAGCTGGGGAGTCTGAAGCTCATGTCTTCCCTCTCCCAAGCCCTCGTGGGTGAACAGAGGCTCAACAGGGAAGCAGACATCCCTGTGGTCCTAGAATTCCTGCAGGAGGGCCTAGTCTGGCCCTGGCCCCTATCACCTTAAATAGGCAAGCAGTGGCCTTGGGTAGTGTGCTTCCCCTGTAGAAGGTCACCATCTGAAAGGGCATCCCAAACCTAGGTGCTTTCTCCAGGTCTCCTCCACCATGTTATCTCCCCCAGTCACTCACAATTTCCCCTTCTAGGATCTTCCCCTGATCTTGAGGGCCCTGTCATATGCTCCCTTTGAATGCTTCCATTCTGTTCCCTTCAGGGATCTCGTCCTTAAGACCACCTTCCTGTCCTCCTCCATTTGTCTCCAACATGACAAAAAATCTTATAAAATAAAAGTATCAATAGTTGACAAGAAATGAGAACATGTCAGCACCCAAACTATCTTTAAAAATAAATATTCTATCAAGTATTGGAATGGAAATACTGAGGACAAATTCCAACAGGTCTTCATCACAATGCAAAGATGGGGGGGGGGGATATTTTTTAAAATAACAGATCAGCACATAGCATTTCATTAAACACCACCTGGAATTGGAAACTTGAGATTATAACATTTTAAAATCCAATCAATTCCTATGTTGAATTCCAAGATTAAAGGTGGTATCTCAGTTAAGTCATACTCAGAGTAGACCCACTGAAATCAATGGCCTTAAGAAACTTAAGCCCATTTATTTCAATAGTTCGACTCTGAGTATGTATGGCTAATGCTGTATTTTCCCTTATATCCTTAGTTTGTCAGAAATAAGCATTGGTTAAAATATGAAAAAATCTGCCAAGGATGAGTAAAGTAGTTCCACTCTATTTCAGAACCATCATGGAAGAAACAGCACTAACTGGATCTTTCAGCGATAGTATTTATTTCCCCCTTTAGGATGCACACCTTAACGTGGTGAGGGGGTTTGACAGTGTTGAAGAAGCTGAGAGCAATGCCATCAGGAGTCTAGACCAAGAGGCTAGACTCCTAGCAGAGGCACCCAAGGCAGAATGGTCAAACCTGAGACACCAGACTAAGATGCATCTGTTGAAATTCATTAAAAAATTATTTATTTATTTATTCATTTGAGTGTATTTATATGCCGCCTTTCCACAATGAGCTGTGCCCAAAGCGGCTTACAACAAACATTCAAAATACAAAACATTGATGCAGGGGAAAGAAGTCAGTTTACAAAGCAACCAATGCATTCAAAAAGGACAAAAACAATTTAGCAAACATTCAGTATTACGAAAGAAATAACCTAGACTTTAAAACATAAGTACAAAGCAAACAGAAAGCTAACAGACAATAGAGCTTCAGGTGCTCATCTTGCTGCACTTGAAGGAGCCTCAGCAGCCTGTCTTGAATACAGTTCAGAGCGGAAGGGTCCTCTCACCAGCTAGATGACTTACAGTTGGCTGCCTTTTATCTCCTCCAGAAGAGACCAACAGCAGCAATAGGGAAATGCTGAGGAGGGCAGTGATGACAAGCCCTCTTTCCCAGCCTCCTGGAAATTCCAACTGCTAGTGCAGATTTTATTGCTCCACAGTTCTTCATGTCCATTCTGCCGCTGCCTCTGTGTCCTCCAGCTCCTTTCTCCCTCCATTCTTCTCCAATACCATCCCATAGTTGACTCCATGCTGTTATCACCACAGGGGCATCTCTTTACTCCGGGCTCGCTCCTCGGCAGTGGCGGTGGCAGCTTCCCCTCCGGCTCCTGTTCCTCCTCTGCTTCCTCCAGCTGCGGCAGCGGCGGCAGCTTGGGCGGGCCCGGCGTGGGCCTCGAAGACCTCGCAGAACTGCTCGAGGCTGATGGCCTCCAGTCCAGCCTCCAGGGCAGCGTGGCACCGGGAGAGGAGCAGAAATTCTTATGGCCTTTTCCCATTCATGCAGCTCTGTTGAATATAATAAGTAAATTCCCTTACAGGTGATGTTATTTTTATCTAGTTATTTGGCAGCATCAGTTGAGGTCCCAACCTCTCCACGAACTTCCATCTGTGTAAGATGCAACATTTTGTACATTTAATTCACTCTAGAGGTGCTGTTATGCCTGAAAGTTTCATCCACTTATTCATCTTTCTGTGCCCAAAGTACAAAGCTTGTGGATTCAAAAGGAAAGGAAAAATCAATCCATTTTCAGCAAACTTGGACAGGATCCCATTTCTTACCTCCCGGATTAAAAAGCAGGGAAATTCACTCATAGGCAAAAAACTTTGCGGTTTAAGAATGTACCTATAGCCCACAGATATTTCTATCAAACTTTTAAAAGCAGGGAAATTGGGCAGCTATAGTGTACTGCCCTACAAATTGGTCAAAATGCAAACACCATTTGGGTTGGTCTTTCACAGTCCAATCCACTTGCTGTGTAGCTTGGAAGAATTTGGTAACATGTGCCTCTGAGCATATGGTGAGTGGTAGCAACACCTGAAATCAGCCCAAATAATAGAAAGAAGACATGTGCTGTGCTGATCTTGTTTTAGCAGGGAGGAAGCAACATTATTAAGACACTTGATATAGTTCAGATGGTCACTTTAAATATGTCTGATTTCCTTTGCATTTTAGTGAACTTTCCTATAGGAAATCATTTTCTTTTGTTTCTGTTTCTGTGAATATGTGAAGTACAGCAACAGTTTGCAAAAATGTACACTAAAAAAACTCCAAACATAATTGTGGAATTATGGCACTGACTTCTGCAGAATAGTCTCCAGTGGACCTCAGGAGAGTCTCAATTTGCACAAGATAAAACAGTGGGAGGTGAAATGTATTCTAGCAAAATTTTAGGTGTGCCAAATGTTTTAATTGACCGTGCCCACCTTGCCTTAAATAAAGTGGTTTAAACATAGCAGGCTGAAAACATGCATCCTCTTTTTTCCAACAGCTAGAGTAATTACTAAGGTAGCAACATATTGTAATCAGTCTGATTTTACATCAAACTGCAATTTCAGATTCAACTGTTAATGCACCAAAAATAGAAACAGAACATAACCTCCAATTTCAAACACAAAAGGCTGTCTTCACCATCATATGACATTGACCAATAAAAAGGTGTTGAGATTAATAAAAAGGGGAAATTGGAGTAAACAATTCTCATTTTTCACTCATATATGATTACACAGTTGCCACAACTTTACCAAGAGACAACTACTTTCATATAACGTTGTTATGTGCCTCCAAGTCGACTGCGACTTATGGCGACCCTATGAATCAGTGACCTCCAACAGCATCTGTCATGAACCACCCTGTTCAGATCTTGTAAGTTCAGGTCTGTGGCTTCCTTTATGGAATCAATCCATCTCTTCTTTGGCCTTCCTCTTTTTCTACTCCCTTCTGTTTTTCCAAGCATTATTATCTTTTCTAATGAATCATGTCTTCTCATTATGTGTCCAAAGTATGATAACCTCAGTTTCATCATTTTAGCTTCTAGTGATAGTTCTGGTTTAATTTGTTCTAACACCCAATTATTTGTCTTTTTCACAGTCCATGGTATCCGCAAAACTTTTCTCCAACACCACATTTCAAATGAGTTGATTTTTCTCTTATCCGCTTTTTTTCACTGTCCAACTTTCACATCCATACAAGTGGCCTCAAAACTTCCATAGTTGCTTCCTGTTGTCCAGTTTATTGAGCATTCATCTGGATTTGTTTCTACAATTTTGCGAGAGGTTATATGATGTCCATTCTTTTTTGAGCATTCATTTTTATTTGTTTGCAAGGTAAGTTTTACAGCACCAGGTCAAACAATGGTTACTCCACACTTTCCAGTGCATTCTCCATCACTTTCCTTACTGCAAAAAGTTCAGGTTTTGTTTTTTACTATTTTGAACTGGGTTCATTGCACAAGAGCATTAATTTCACGACCTGAATGTACTGATATGCACTTGAATCCCACCCACAAAATAGCAACTGTCTGGAAGTGCCCCACCTTATAGTAATTTGGAGAGTTGGTTCACATTTAACATCCAACTATGTTAGCATCAATGGGCCTTGTGCTCGGGGGGGCAGGGAAGACAGAAGACTTGAGCACTTCCTCTCCCACCTGGATGCTATGTCTTAATCTGTTACTTGGGCTTTTGTGTAAAGCACAGTTTATCATTACAGTAGGGCCCCACTTATACGGCAGGTTAGGGACCAGACCCCCGCCGTAAAGCGAAAACCGCTGAAAAGTAGAACATCGATCAGCTGTAGTGCGGGTAGCTCCAGCTGACAGCACTTGGACCCTGAAGCTCCCCCCGCAACAGCTGATCAATGGTCCGCTTTTCCATGCATCGCTCTACCCCTCCCACTTGCTCACCCTCGTTATGGTGGGGGAGTAGTGCTCCCTTCCGCAGCAATCTCCCTGCCATGGATCGCAGGGAGGGAGCTGCCCGCCCACCCATGCCTGTTCGCTCGCCCTCTGCCGCCTGCCTGGCTCATCCCCTCTTGTCCGCTTGCTTGCGAGCTCATCCTCCGCTGACTCCCTCGCTCGTCCCCCCTTTCCTGCTCGCCCTCCCCCTTGTCTGCTCGCTCACTCAGTAACACCACCTCCCTGGCTTGTGTCCTCCTTGCCCACTGGCTCACTTGCTCGCCCTCCGCTGGCTCCGTCGCTTGTCCCCCCTTGCCTGCTCACCCTCCCCCTGCCTGTTCACGCACTCGCTCGCTCTCTGCTGCCTCCCTTGCTCGTCCCCAGCTTGCCTGCTCACTCTCTCCCCTGCCTGTTCACATGCTCGCTCGCCCTCCAACGCCTCCCTCACTCATCCCCTCTTGCCCGCTTGCCCTCCCCCTACCTGTTCGAGCACTCGCTGGCTCTCCACCGCCTCCCTCACTCGTCCTCCCTTGCTGGCTCACTCTCCCCCTGCCTGTCTGCATGCTCGCTCACCCTCCACCACCTCCCTCGACAATAAAATGGCGCTGGACGCCCTTCTCAGACTCAGCTGCTGAGCGCATTGTCAGAGCTTGGAAACATTTCTTTTTTGAACTACAACTCCCATCAGCCCAACTGTAGTTTAAAAAAGGTACATTTCCAAGCTCTGACAATGCTCTCAGGGCGTCGGGCACCATCAATTTGTGCACTCAGCATCTCTCTTTTCCAAGCTCTTCGCATCATACCACAAAATCACCGCAAAAACGGAACAAGCACCAAACATATGGGACATGGACACAATTCAAAACCGCCACATTAGCAAAGCACCTAGAAGCGAAGCACCAGAATGTGGGACCCTACTGTACATATAACTACACAAGAAAACTGTGGTTTGTGTGATTCCTCCAAAATATGAGTAGAAATCATAGTTTGATCCTGATTTGCAATCCTGGTTTTGAGGGATTTTGCAGTCCACAGTTCATGCTAATAGCTGGTTGAGTGCAACATGTCTGGAATGATTTGGATTTCACATGGCCATCTTTGCATGTAGCGATAACCTTGGCTGAAAAAACCATACTGTGAATCAGCTGTATGCTGGTGCTCGCTTTGCTCCTCCCTTTGTGGGAGGGGAATAGATTAATAAACCTGGGATTACATCCAAACCCACGATTGTGATTTGTTTCTCCCTAACAAGACAGGATCACTACCCAGCTTTCAACAAAGATTTCTTGTTTGCTGACAAATCCAGTCTTGTGAGGAAGTATGTTTTTAATTTTTTATAGCAATAAGTTAGTACTTAAGCTTGTCAGGAAACATATAGATTACAAAATGAGAAATTTGATTCAAATAACTTATTTAAATTGATTTTTTTCTTAATGATTCAAATTCTGATTTGAATCAATGGGTGGTATTCAACTAAATAGTTGTGCTAGTGCAAGAATTAGTACTAGCACAATGAGATTTTCCCGCTCTCCTTGTCCTGCCTAGGCACTGCACCATTCCCAAATCTGTTTTAGAGCTGGAGTTCCCAAACTGTGGTCCACCAGCTTCATTCAGGTGGTCCATGGCATGTTTGTAAAAATACAATTAAAAATCATATAGCATCTAGCATAGTACATTACAACTGTTATAAGAAGGAGAAAAATAATCAAGTGATCCACCAAGACCCTCAGCAATTTCCAAGTGGTCTGTGGGGGAAAACTTTTGGGAACCACTGTTCTAGAGGGATGGGGAAAAGCCCAGAACAAATTTAGAAGGGTGCGGGGTAGGAGAGGGGAGAATGTTCCATTGCAGAAGCAGACTTCCTTGTAAAGATAGAATGATCTTCTTAATGCTACATTGAGTAAGTGAAGCCACCTGAACACATATCAATAATCAGCATATTAACTCTTACCAAGTGCTATTTTGATACTATTGGGTGATATTGAGTGAAGTAGTTCCACTAGCACAAGGACTGTTGACTGTGCAATGGAACTTCCCCTCCTTCCCCATTTCCCTCCTAAATCTGTTCTGGGGTTCCCCCAACCTTCCAGAGCAGATTTTGGGAGGGTACAGAAGGCACACAGGGAGAGAGAATAGAAGTTCAATTGCACAAGCAGAACTCCTTGCAGTAGCAGAAATATTTCATTGGTTCATTGGATACCATCCTATATATCTGGCAGCTCCTTACAGATTGTACTGGTGCCTAACAAAGACAATGAGTCATAGAGTAGAAGACTGTGTATCACATTTAAATATAAATATTTTAATTAGTTAGATTTTATGCAAAAAAAAAGCCCTCTGACAATATGGGCAAAGCCCTGTGACATCAGGGTTGCTATTTCAGATGGTCTAAAAAGAGCAGAGGTCAACCTCATTGCGAAACATATATATATAACTCCACAGATTGAAAAAGTAGGGCTGCCTGATTATCTAATTTCAGTATTATACAACCATGAGAGTGGCTGTACACTATAGCCAGCATGGATTTTTTGCATTCTGCAATGTTAAATGGAAAATACCCTCCCATGCCATTCTGCTGCTTTCCATAAGTTCATTTCAAAACAAAACCTTACAAAACCTATAGTCCTGAACTCAGAAACGCTTGCTTAACAACCCAAGTTTTCATGGCGATCCACAAAACAGTCAGAGAGAATCGAGAGTTTAAAGCGTAAAACAAGAGGAAAAAATCCAGACCCCTGTTGGACTTTTTTCTGTGAGTGGTCTCATAATTTGTTGAAATTAATTAAAAATCAGCCATGTTCACAGAGTGCCTGTAATCCTATTACTGTTTAAAAAATGCCTGGCTGATTTTTAATTAATTTTAAGAAATTTATCATTGAAGTCTATTATAATGTTGGGCATGCTCAGTAAGAACCAACCCTCAGTGTTCTAAAAGCCAGACTCACAGCTGTTTGGCTTGGCTAATCAAGGGGCCACACCCAAGCCAAACCATTCTTTCACTTTAGACAGTCATCACTTCCCCCAAACAAAATGTAGAAATGCTTAGAGGCACATGTTAATGCATTCTCTCAAGCTACACAGCAAGTGGATTGGACTGTGAAAGGCCAACCCAAATTGTGTTTGCACTTTTACAAATTTGTAGAGCGGTACAATATCTCAGAGAGGACATCAGGTCACCTGCTTTCCTGGTGCATTCACTATAGTTGCCCATTTCCCTGCTGTTTAAAGTTTCATGGAAATTTATGTTGGCTATAGATACATTCTTAAACCACAAGGGGTTTTTTTGCCTATTAGTGAATAGAAATTTCTGTTTCCAAGAAGTCAATGGAGCATGTAAAGGTTCCATTTTGGCATGCTTCTAGAATTGGTCTGACAACTATGAAAAAGCTCCTCACTTTCAGGTCATTTGCTTCCTTAACAAGCATCTTCTTTGGCTGAACAGAGAATACACAAAGTACAAAAAAAAAAAAAATCCCCTCACTATGTCATTCAACCACTACCCCTAAAGATACCACCTCCATTAAATTTCATTTAAATACAAAGAAATACAAATCACAGCTTTCAAGAAAGTATGCTTTTTAGAAAATAAAAATGTCTTATATTTGAATATATATAGCAAAGGGATTGCATATAAGGTAAGTTATATTTAGTTATTGTTGGAATAATTTGTCAAACACAGTCCTTCCCCAATTTTTGTTCACTCTGATATTGCAGATAGTCTGTCCCCAAGAAATAAGGATTTGTTTGCTGAAGATTCTATCACGAAGATAACTTTTTTTCTTTGAATTGCAGACCTCCATGTCATATAGAAAACTGCTTTGCAACTCCCCTTATTTTCGTAAGTGGTTTGGTATGTGACATAGGACAGGATTCTGTTATTTGAGAAACACAACTCAAAGCCTCCTTGTGTGTGCAGAACTAGCTACACTGTTCTTTAGCCAAATCTTGGTTTAACTCAAATTCAGTTTTGGTCCTGTCTGTAGCCCTCTTCAGGCATTCAAAGTGAACATGTAAAGAGGAGAGCAGTACTGCACATGCAAGCTCCACCCTCAACATCCTCTTGTGTGAATGTCTAAAGGAGGCTTCTAATTCTGTTCAGCTGAAAGTAGCCAGAAGCCACACAGAGACCTCCAATGTTATTATGTGATGCACTTAGAAGCCCCCTGAATATATTCCTGCTCAATTTACATGGATGTATTCTGTTGTTATATGCCTTCAAGTTGATAACGACTTATGGTGACCCTATGAATCTTTTTTGGATATATTTATAGGGTTTTCATTGTAAGAGGTATTCAGAGGTAGTTTACCACTGCCTTCCTCTAAGCCTACGGCACCCAATATTTCCAGGCGGTCTCCCATCCAAGAATTAACCAGGCCTGACCCTGCTTTGCTTCCGAGATCAGACGAGATTGGGCGTGTTTAGGGTAGTATGGCCATAATGGATGTATTTATGGTCATTATATTATTGATGTGAGCTTATGCTTGCTTTGTTGTTGTTGTTGTCGCTGGTAAAGTTGCTATAAAAATAATTTTTAAAAACATGGGACGGGGCACATGGGAAAGAAACAAATCCATGCACGCCTGCCTCCTCCCCACACATGTTGCCTGTTGTCTGGTAATATTTGTTAATATCACTTCCTCATTTTTATCCTAATTTTCTTAAATATTTACCCAAATGTTTACAAATTAACTCCCTACTGTAGAGAATTGCTACAGGAAGAAATCTTGTCTAGTCTTAATTTGTACTTGTAGGTACAGCAATCAGGATCCAAAGAGATATGAAACTAATGGAATAAAGCTTTAAAGATATTTTCTTATATAGCAGCCCCCCCATCATAATGCATGACAAAGTGCTTTGAAACTTAAGATTGTGATTGTATGAACACTTACCGTATATTCCGGCGTATAAGACGACTTTTTAACCCTGGAAAATCTTCTCCAAAGTCAGGGGTCGTCTTATACGCCGGGTGTCGTCTTATTAGGGTTGCCATATTGCCTGGATAGCCGGGTTTTACCTGGATTCTAAGCATGCCACCCGGCGCCCGGCTAGCCCCTTAGGTGGCCCGGATTCTCAGCTTTCATTTTAAAAAAAATTAAGTTTCTAGGTGGTGCGGTTCTCAGGATATATATAAAAACATCAGGCACCCCCCCCCGGTTAAATCTTTTTTTAAACTACTGTATAGCACTTCGTAGCTTTAACCCCGCCCGTTCAAGATTTCAGCCAATCAGTGAAGTGTTTGTTTGGTGGCAGTGTCTGCAAAACCTCATTGCGAGGCCAGAAAATGGTGGTTTCCCCTCCTGTTTATCTGAAAATCTCATAAATTGGGTAGGTATATACATTTCAGTTTTTCCCCCTGTTGTGTGTAGGAGTCAGATCCTGGGCAGTGTTTTGAAAACCTTCCCAATAGTTGCTTTTGGGGGTAAAAACAGTGCTAATCCCATATGTCCAGAGTAAATCCTATTGAATTCAGTAGGAATTACTTTTGAGTAGACATGATTATGAATGTGCTGAAAATCAATGGGACTTTGGAGTGAATGTAAAAAAGAATTGTGTTTGTGTTCTCTTTCTGCCCCCCCCCCAGTCCTATTTTAAAGCAAGTAGGCAGGGCTTACTTAGGTATTGCCGTTTTTATTCTGTAGGAAACTAATACTGATTTTTCTGCAATGACCAATTGGTTTGACAATAAACTATTATATGGGCTGTATGTATTTATACATCTGCAGTGTGTGCGTGTGTGTATGGAGTCTTTCCAACACCCCTGTGAGGTAGGGTTGGAAACCAAGGCAGCTCACAACAAGAAATAAAGCCATTTAAAATCCAATAACCATAAAAACAAGTATAAACAGTTGCAAAACAGTTGCAAAACAGTGTAAAGTGGCATGATTCGGAATTTTGGGTTGTGTGAATGAAGTTGCTTATCACTTGAGGTTGCATTTCTGTCCCTGTTTGAGTAAGCCCCATTGAATACGCTGGGACTTGCTTCTGAATAAATAAACCTAGGATTGCACTATAAATATCTTTACAGTTTGTGTAAATAATAAACATATTTGATAGTTATGCTTATATAAATATTTCTTCATTTATCATATTTTTGGTTTTTGGTTAGGAATCCTGACTGGTTGTGAGATGCTTAGTTTTTTGCCTTATAGGAATCTTGTTGTGGTTGGTATGGTATTACATTTAGGAAAGTGTTACTGCCTTCTGTATTTTTTTTTCCTATTTGCATTTCACTTATCTTTAACCTCACTCCGTTACAGCCATAGAAGCAACAGCAGCATATGCAAGATAATTAACTCCCATTAGTGATAAGAACAAGAATTTATAATTATTATTTCAATTAAAACAAGAGGCTTATCAATACTTTGAAGAGGACCAGATATTTATTTTCTTTCTGAGCCCAGGACTGGGTCTTTCATGATGCCCGGTGTGTGGGGGGGGGGGAGCAGGAGAGTAGTCGATAAGACAGACATCCTGGCATTGATAATCGAATTAGCAAGGTATGTGTGGGGTTGTTGTACACTTCCAGGCTCAGTTTCATTTTGAGTATGGAGGTGGAACCTGTGTAGATGTGGTTATCAAAGGGAGAAGAAATTTTGAGTTAAGCAAAGCTCTGCCTTTATAAAACCTAAGAAACATACAGTACTTTGAATGTCTGAGTGCCTGCACCAGTGGAATACTGGAGGAACTTGTAAAACCTGCTGCAACAGTATTTAGAACTGAGCATGTGGTGTGAAAGACTCCTTTTCCTAACATTTTGGCTTGTTTTTCTCTGATTGTGTATTTTTATTGTTTTTACTATATTTATAAGCTGTGCTGAGCTCTGTTTTTAACAGCAAAAGGGCAGGATATAAATTCTCTTAATCAATCAATAAATACTCCATAGTGTTGGAAACTAGAGTCTAGGCATTTAATGTTGCTTTTAAAAAAAAGATTTCTCACATCTTTCCCCAGTTTTTGGTGGTAATTCCTAGGCACAAAAACAACTGGACAATCCAAATATTAATATTTATAAGTTTATAAGTGACAGTTTTCCTGCTAAGTACCTGCATGTCATAAGCAGGGGTAGTCTTATACGGCGAGTATATCCCAAACTCTATATTTTAACTGGAAAAGTTGAGGGTCGTCTTATACGCCCAGTCGTCTTATACGCCGGAATATACGGTACCTGTAAATAAGCTGTTTTGGGCACAGTGGGACTTACTTCTGAGTAAACCTACATAACAGGACTTTCAATGGCAGTTTGTGATGTGGCATGGGGATAAGATATCCAAAGAAAATGAATTTTAAAAATCCACTGGACTAGCAGAAACCCCATGCATGACCTTTAGGAAGCTGCTTCGATCACAGGCTATATAAATAAGAATAAATACAAATGGCCAGATGAAAAGAGTGTTCTCTCTTCCTCTCATTACATGCACATATACACAAATCATGGTGCAATTTGCATTAAATTTCCAAAAGTAATTTTTGAACATTCAATATCTGAAATTGTGTTTGTTTATTATGCAAACCAAAGATCTTTATAACACGACTCTTTACTCTGTTCTGCGGTGCGCAAATCCCAAAAGGTTTAAAGATGAGCTAAACATTATTATATCAGGAAACAAAACAAATGCCAATGAAAACTAAATAGTCTCATTGCATAGCCCTTAATTATGCTAGTTTGAAATTCTTTCAACAGCCACTGCATCTTTACAAGACTATTAAAAAGTTAATACCAGCAACACAATGCTTGCATAATTATCTACACAATCTCAAGCAGGAGAATAGATAAATAGAAATACACTTCAAAACACTGTTCATATATTTTTTTAAAAGACAAAGAGATACATGTTAGTTTGTAAGGAACCCCCCCCTCTCGAATCTACCGTTGGACAACACCTTTATTAGGACCAACCAGTAGATTTTGACTGTACATATATCTCTTTAACATTTCCACCATTTTTAACCAACTTCCAGATCCAATTCCAATTGATGCAAAGACATTGACCACATCTGTTTATTACGTTTATATCCCATTCCCCCCCCCAATGAGCTCAAAGTGGCATACAATTATGGTTCTCCCCTTCCTGATTTTATCCTTACAACAACCCTGTAAAGTAGGTTAGGCTGAGAGACAGTGACTGGCCCAAGGTCACCCAAAGAGCTTCATGGCCAAGTGGGGATTTGAACCCTGGTCTCCCAGTCTGACATTCTAACCACTACACCACACTTCATGGTAAGCAATATGCCATGGCTTACTGTGAATGAACACTGTTGCCTTGCTCCTGTTTTGCTCTACCCTCCCTGGAGCCAGGAGGAAGAAACCATGAGCCTTGGCTTACCAGGATATATGGACCTTCTGGCTTGTTTCTCTCCAAAGAAATCACAATAGTAAGTCAAGGTTTGTTTTAAAGTGTTGTCCACATCTTAACATTATCAGTTTGGGACAGAAAGACAACCTGACACCAATTGTATGCTGCAGCCACTGCCAATGTGGTGCTTACTGGAATTTGGACTTGGACCAAGAATGCCTGGATGCAAATCCCCACTGAGCCATGATCAAACTTGCAGCAATGGCCTTGGACATGCTACTCCTATGTCCACCTTCCCTTGAAGCTTGTTGTGATGATAAAAATGAGATAGCCACACCTATGCCAGCAGGAGCTCCTTGGAGAAAGGCTAGAATGGAAACATGACAGATTAATATGTGTTTAGGTCTTCCAACCCCATTACAGAAACTAGGATAAGCATGATGTATTAAAATTCCGTTAGTGCCAGATTACTGGCCAAACTAAGAGAGTCCTCTGTTACAGCTCTAGTGAGCTTTTCAAAGGAAAATCTACCAGTGTTCATCACTAGGTTTTCTCTCATTTATTTTTCCAGGCCTTTTTGTTTTGTTTACCTATCAACCACTTTGTAGTCCTTGCCATTAAAACTTTTGAGCCACAAGACAAATAAGTCATTTAAAATGGCCAAACTGTGAAAGAGCTGAAAGCATCCTAGTCCTCCCTTGTCCAAACAACAAAAGGCACTTCTCTGATGTAGACTGAAGAGATCTAAAACATAACCTAGGAAACTGCAGGTTGATTATACTTGGAGCTGTTAAATGTCAGCTTAGAGCTGGGTCCTCCTGCACGATTTCCCTAAAACTGCTGTGCGTCCCATTTGATCGATGAGGACAGGGCTGAATGAAACAGGAATTTTCCTTCAGGATCTACAGTTTCCTCTGCTTCCATGCGCAAACTTCAGCAGGTTCTTTCTGAAGCATCATTCATGCAGTGCATTCTAACCCTGTTCACTCAGGAGTAAGTCTCCCTGGCTTCAACGAAAATTACTCTCTGGCAAGGCTGCAACCCCAAGCACCACTTACGCACCCGAAGCGAACTGAAACAGCCACCCCATCTACCCGACCAAAACACCAACACAATACTACTACAAGTAATAACTGAAGCTCCTGGGCGCTGGTGAGGGCTGTGGGGACGCTGGTGTGGCGCAAATTTGCGCCAACGAACGCTCGTACTCGCAGACGTAGTCCCTGCCAAAAGATCTTAGCCAGCCCGGACTCCGTCAGCCCGAAGGGAGCAGAAGAAAGGACATCACGTACCTTTGCTGTGGCGGTCAGCGGGACTCACGGCCGCTCTTTCCACGCCGGGGAGGGAAGTCGTAGACGGAGCTGACCCCTCCTCCTGCTCCTCTGTGGCGCGTCCTTTCCCCCAAAGCCCCACGCTCTTCACCCGGCTGGCAGTGAACCCATCGCTCCCCTTCCCCAGCCCCCCTCCGGCCTTTATCCCAGCCTGTCGGCTGGTCAGCTCAGCGTCGCTGTCGTCTCCAGAGAGAGCCTCGAGGCCGGCAGGCGCACGACACTTGCGAGGGCAACCAGCAGGCGGGAAATGCTGCAGCGCCTTGCTACCTGTGCGGCTACCAGCACTCGCTGCTGGGGGCGCGGGAAGCGCCGGCTGGCCGACGGCTGGCGCGAGCGTCACGTGGCGCTGGAGTCTCTTACCCGCGGCTCTGGGGCTATTCCGATTGGGTGACTTAGGAGCTCCTCCAACCCTTTTGCGTGCTGCCAGGTCCAGGAACCCAACTTACCCCTGCACCTGCCACCAGCCCTGACAGTCGCTTCAGTCCCTGACATCCCAGGCACAAAGGTCGCTGACCTTTCCTGCCCCCTGCGCCTTATGTACAAACTTGTATTAGTGGCCAAAGTTTATTAGTTGGAGAGCCGCCAGGGATCTGCCTTTAGCTTTTTTAAAATAGTTGTTTTTCAGCGATTAAATTAAGCAATACATATAACAAAAAGTTAACTCACAATACTTATTAGCATAAGAAAACGTGCATTGGCAGTCTGGTATTATTGTTGGGACCTGACAATTTCTTTTCTTAAAAATTTACCACTGGAGACAGCTATTCACTATAGATTCTCTACAGAAACACAGAGAGCCCCCCTTCTGTCCTCATGTTACCCCACACTACCTGTTCCATCGAAAAAACAATACCTGTGGTGAAAGTTTTTCCAGTTATAATGGACGTTGGTCAGCAATGTGTTGTTGTGATACAAAAGTCCTGAGTCATTTTAGATGTTTTCAAAACTAGGGAAGAATTAGTCATTATATGTATCATTCAAGGCATAGAGGACACATGATTCAGGAAGCTAGACAAGAACTTTATTGACTCTCTCCAGCAAGCATACAACAGGAAAGTTCTTGACTCCATGCAGATACAACTAAGTCGACTGTCATCTAGTGACTGAACTATATAATGACATTATCCACACAGTATGCTCAGCATTAGTAATCAGGCATGTTATTTCAGAATGATGGGCAACATTCAACAAGGTCTGAAGATCCCACTCTTAGCTGCATTGAAGGTGAATAAAAATTAATTTAAGATTAATTTTAAGCTTTTAAAATCCATAACTATAAGCAGTGTTACTAATACAGTTATAACATTCATAAATCCTCACACTGCAACTTGCTAGGAATGTGGAATAGAGGCATAGGGACATTATGGTGTCAAAAGAAGTGATAAATGTTACATTGTGAGGTATATGTATGGCTTGCATTTAGAAATTTGGAGATATTCCTTTACTATAGACTTTAATAATTTTGAAATGACCCCTTAGGGCAGGAGTGGGGAATTTCCCCCAAATCACACCCTCCTGTCCTCCTGCTGATGTCACTGGGTGGTGTCAGCAGGAGATGGGGTTTAATTCTGCTGGAATTACACCAATGCATTCCCTGTGGGGAAAGTGCTGGTGAAGCTGGTCCCTGCAGGCTGCAGCTAGCAGGACTGAATTCTCTGCTCATCAGCTGGTGAGCCAGCAGGACTGTACTCTACACTCAGTATCTGGTGAGCAGACAGTTCAGTTCTGTGGGGTGCTACTTTGCCAGCACGTTCTGTATGGGGAATGCATTGAGGAAGCAGACCCCTGCAGCCAGCAAGACTGCACTCACAGCTCACCCCTCCCCGATCCCACCGGTCAGCTTTGATAGGTGGGTGGGACCAGAGCTTGAAAGTAATTCATTACAAGTAATGTTACTTGTGATTCATTACTTTTTTGAGGAACGACTGGGTAATTCCTTTACATTTTGATTGTAATAGAACTAGGAGTAATTTTATTACTTTTGTGGAGTAATTGTAATGTTTCGAGCATTATTTTTGGGTATTACTTTGAGGGGGAGCAGGGGAAGTCTTCTGTTCCTCTGATTTGTGAATGAAAATCATGTGCCTCAAACTGGGCTTCTGTGCAGCGGCGCTTTCCCCTCAAGCTCTGTGGGTGGGCAGGAGGCGACGAGTGTGGAGGTGGACAGTGAGACAGGGTGGAGTGGAGAAAACAATTGTATAAAAAATTGGACTGTGGTGTAGAAGAATGAAGGGAAAAAGGAGCCGGAGGGCAAGAACATGGATAAAGGAGGAGAAGGAGGCAGCAGCAGAATGGAGATAAAGAATTGTGGAGATGAAAGATGACAACGTGTGTGTGTGTGTGTGTGTGTGAGAGAGAGAGAGAGAGAGAGAGAGAGAGAGAGAGAGAGAGAGAGAGAGAGAGAGAGAGTACTGTGTTTGCATTTGGCACACAAAGAGGCCTCCACCACCCTCTCTGGCTACTGTGTTGCATTTGCAGTATTTTAACTTTTTTGCATCTCAGGGGAAAATGTTTGCTTGGGTGAGTGTCCCTTAGTTGGTGGCAGGGCAGGGTCCTGGAGGTGATTAAGTGAGAGAGATCATGCTTGCTGGCTGGGGGGGGTGCACTTGGTTTGACGTGCAAAGATCTGAGTAGTGGCCTCTGCCTCCCTCTCCACCTCCCTTACCAGTGGAGAGACCACCATTGTTATCTTATGGATAAAAAGAATGATTCTACTACCTCTGTATGTGTGTGTTTATTTTTAATGTTGTTTTAGGCTACTTAGATGTGCAGCAGCCAAGGCCAGCACCTTGTAGGCATTTTTTAAAGTAACTGAAATGTAATTGTAATGATTACTTTTGAGAAAAAGTAAAGTAATCAGTTACTTTCAAAGCTATTATAATTGTAAAGGTAATTACTACTATTTTGGGCCATATAATTGTAACTGTAATTTATTTCTTTTTTAAAGTAATCTTCCAAGCTCTGGGTGGGACATCACATGATTGACATGTGGGTGTCTCCCACCCACATGTCAAAGTTGGCCCATGAGGTGGGTGAGACAAAGATCTGGCCCACTGGGCCTAAAAGTTCCCTACCCCTGTCTTGGAGGTAAAGCAGTTGCCTTAAGCTTAGTTTCACTGACCACTCTGTTACATTAGTGTAGTTTCACTTTCCATGCCCAGGCACAAACCAGAAAGTTATTTGCACTGGCTCTGATAAAATTCTCAACCATGGGCATCCACAGGATTTTTTGTAAGGGAGGACAAAGTAAATACTCCAAATAAATAAAAAAGTAAACAAGCATAACTGGCATCAACACACCCCTGCCACCATCTTGAGTAGTGGCAGTCATGTACACTGACAGTCTGGTGCCACCCTGACAACACTGGATTATTTTGCAGGACCTGTGTAACCACAATCTCTCAGCCACAGCCCTACCCCTGCAATACAGGTATAATAATGATGGTTCATCGGAACTGGAATTGCCAGGGTATTTTTTTTTAAGTGTTTAGAAACAGAAAACACCCTTTGGTGTGAAACAAGCAAGTGAGTTTGGGTGAGAAAGATAATGCTGCTACTTTTCTTTTTAGGCTGACACAGCTAAATTAAAATCCTGGGGATCTGTTTTTTTCCCCTTTGGACCAGCAATTGCTTCTCCAGGAAGGAAGACCAAAATAAAAGGTTTAAAAATGAACCAAGAACTTCCTTTTCTAACTTTCTCTTTGTGGTTGCCATGGTGCATGGGGCGAGGGGAGGTGACAATCTGGCCAACAAGATGACAGGTCACCCACTTATCAATCACTTGATGGAATCATGACTTCAAGTGAAACACAGAATTGGAGAACACTAAAAGCTTGTTGAGAGCCAGTGTGGTGTAGTGGTTAAGGTGTTGGACTATGACCTGGGAGACCAGGGTTCGAATCCCCACACAGCTATGATGCACACTGGGTGACCTTGGGCCAGTCACTGACTCTCAGCCTCAGAGAAAGGCAATGGTAAGCCACCTCTGAGTACCACTTACCATGAAAACCCTATTGACAGGGTCACCATAAGTCAGGATTGATTTGAAGGCAATCCATTTCCATTTTTCAGAAGCTTGTCAAACCCCAGCACCACCCATACTAGCTCCCTAAATCTAGACCACAAATTTAGATCGTGATGTTTTCCAGCTGTGTTTTTAGCCTTTCTCCCACAACTGTTTTCCAGATATTATTATGTAATTTTAGAGCTCTAATAGTTAAAAGTTTTGTAATTTTTTTTAGTTGCCAGTTTATAGCTGCTAGTCTTCTTTCACTCTCTCTGTGTCCTTTCTTTCTCAGAACTTTGTTATATCCTTTCAAGCTCAGTCATCTTCCTTTGTTTTCTTGTTTTAAGGTATGCAGGTCAGTTTGGGCTGCCATTGTTCAAGAAGGGTGTTAATAGAGAAGATCTATTCTATGAAGGTGGATAAAGAGTGAACACAAATCCTCTAGTAAAGACATACAGGTTGACAAGTTTCAACTATATAAATGCACTTCAGAAAGAAAAGAGAGAACAATAGTTTATTCTTTCCACTGAGGAGAGGCCAGAAACAATGGCTGCAATCGAAGCAAAACATTTTATACATGTGGAAATCATAGAATCATAGAATCATAGAATAGTAGAGTCGGAAGGGGCCTATAAGGCCATGGAGTCCAACCCCCTGCTCAATGCAGGAATCCAAATCAAAGCATTCCCGACAGATGGCTGTTCAGCTGCCTCTTCAATGCCTCCAGTGTCGGACAGCCCACTACCTCTCTAGGTAATTGGTTCCATTGTCATATGGCTCTAACAGTTAGGAGGTTTTTCCTGATGTCCAGTCAAAATCTGGGTTCCTGCAGCTTGAGCCCATTATTCCATATCCTGCACTCTGGGACGATCAAGAAGAGATCCCAGCCCTCCTCTATGTGACAACCTTTCATGTACTTGAAGAGTGCTATCATATCTCCCATCTTGGCAAATCTGTTTACTCAGATTAATGAATCGGGCATTATGCCCGAGGGATGGAAACAGAGCATTGTCATCCCCATATTTAAAAAAGGAGAGAGACAAGATCCTAAAAATTATCGGCCCATTAGTCTACTCAATGTAGGTGCCAAATTATATAGCAAATTTCTCCTGCTCAAGCTAGAGGAGTGGGAAGCTGACAACCTACTCATTCATCCAGAACAAGCGGGATTTCGGAAAGGGCAGAGCACTATCGATCATTGCGCCACTCTTCATTTTATAGCGAGACAGTCAATGATAGGCCCAACAAAACATCTTTATGCCGCCTTTATTGACCTGGCGGCAGCTTTTGACTCTATTGACAGAGACCGTTTATGGGCCAAGCTCGCTAACACCAATATAGACAAACGTCTTTTACACCTAATCAGAGAAATCTACTCTGACAATTTTCTCCGAATTAGAATGGGTAATAATTTGACGGAACCAATTAAGGCAAACAAGGCCCTATTTAATCTATACCTAAATGACATAGTTGTTGAACTGATGGGCCCAAAATTTTTTCCACCATCAATAGGTGGGAGAAAACTCTCAATCCTATTATTTGCGGATGACATGATCTCATGTCTCTTACTCCCATAGGCCTAAGGAGGCTTTTGTCTAAGCTCGACGATTTCTGTAAAAAAGAATCTCTACAGATCAACTACCATAAAACAAAGACAATGGTCTTTGGGAAAAGATCTACCAAACATAGGTGGGCCATAGGGGAGCATCCAATAACCCAATGTCGCTCGTTTAAGTATCTAGGGATTTTATTCCAAGATTCTCTCTCTTGGAAAGAACACATTGCAGCCGTTAAACTTACTGCTCTAAAATCCCTTGGGGCAATTCTTAGATTCTACAGAACTGAGGGGGGTCACCTGATTGCTCCTGCCCTAAAAATATTCCAGAATAAGGTTTTTTCACAGACTACTTATGGGGCTGCTATTTGGGGTTGGTCGATCCCCTTTTTTTCTTCATTAGAAGCTGTCCAAAACAACTTTTTAAGACGGCTCTTGAATTTACCTCCTGGCACCCCATCAGCACTGATGAGAGCAGAAGTGGGTTTACTTCCTGTCAGCGCCCGTATCCACGAATCTCTGCTAACATACTGGTCCTCCTTAACTAACGCAACTCCCAGGATAATAGTGAAGGCGTGCCATGAAATTGCTGTTAAGGACAGGTTTTAGAGCTCAAAACTGCGAATGATACAGCTCCATTATCATATCTCAAATCAGTCAAACTCCCTACCAGATAAGATCGAACTTTGTAATCAGATTCAAAAACATTGTATATGGATGGATAACCTAGCAATTTTGAATTCCAACTTTTCGCCATGGTTTGGATTATATAAAAAAGACCATTCCATTGCAAACTATCTTTTACTCCCCCTCCCGGTCCACTTACGACATGCCTTTACGTCTTTGAGATTTCAGACGATGCCAAATGCCTTTATGACTGGCCGTTATCTCCAGATTCCGAGAGATCAGAGGCTATGTGTATGCCATTCTCAAATGGTGGAAGATATCCTACATTATTTACTGGATTGCCCCCTTTATGCCCACCCAAGATCCCAGTTTCTCAACCCCCTTCCCAATCTCCAAGGGCCTGACTGGGTATCCCAAATTGTTTTTTATCTTTTGTCCGATACTGATTATAGGGTTACCTACAGGGTGGCTCACTTTGCCCTTGCGGCACAAAAATTGAGGGCTAAATATATTATTGATCAAGGCTTTTAAACATTATATAGACTCTTTCCATGTATGTATATTCAGTTTTACTATAGTTTTACTGTCTAAGGCTCTAAATTTTGTATAGGCTATTTTGATGAATGTTTTATTCTCCCTCTTCTTAACCTCCGATTAACTTGGTTTTACATGATTTTATGCTTATCTAATTTATATTTGTATGTTGTGATGGCCTATGGCCTGGCAATAAACTTTGACTATCTCCCCTCAGTCTTCTCTTCTCCAGGCTAAGCATGCCCAGTTCTTTCAGTCTCTCCTCATAGGCCTTTGTTTCCAGTCCCCTGATCATCTTTGTTGCTGTCCTCTGAACCCGTTCCAATTTGTCTGCATCCTTCTTGAAGTGCGGAGACCAGAACTGGACGCAGTATTCAAGATGAGGCCTAACCAGTGCTGAATAGAGGGGAACTAGTACTTCACACAATTTGGAAACTATACTTCTGTTAATGCAGCCTAATATAGCATTTGCCTTTTTTGTAGCCACATCACACTGTTGGCTCATATTCAGCTTGTGTTCAACGACAATTCCAAGATCCTTCTCACATGTCGTACTGCTGAGCCAAGTATCTCCCATCTTAGAACTGTGCATTTGGTTTCTTTTTCCTAAGTGTAGAACTTTGCATTTATCCCTGTTGAATTTCATTCTGTTGTTTTCAGCCCAATGCTCCAGCCTATCAAGGTCCCTTTGAATTTTGTTTCTGTCTTCCACGGTATTAGCTATGCCCCCCAATTTTGTATCATCTGCAAATCTGATAACATGCTTTGTATGTCCTCATCCAAGTCGTTAATAAAAATGTTAAAGAGCACTGGGCCCAGGACCGAGCCCTGTGGTACCCCACTCATTACTTCTGCCCAGTTTGAGATGGAATCATTGATAAGCACTCTTTGAGTACAATTCTGGAGCCAACTGTGGATCCATCTAATAGTTGTTCCATCCAGCCCACATTTAGCTAGCTTGCTAATCAGAATATCATGGGGCACTTTGTCAAAAGCTTCGCTGAAATCGTGATATATTATGTCCACAGCATTCCCACAGTCTACAAGGGAGGTTATCTGATCAAAAAATGAGATGAGATTAGTTTGGCAGGATTTGTCCTTCATAAATCCATGTTGGCTCCTAGTAATCACTACATTGCTTTCAAGGTGCTTACAGATTCACTGCTTTATAATCTGCTCCAGAATTTTTCCAGGGATTGATGTTAGGCTGACTGGTCTGTAGTTCCCCAGTTCCTCCTTCTTGCCCTTTTTGAAGATAGGGACAACATTAGCTCTCCTCCAGTCATCCGGCACTTCACCAGTCCTCCATGATTTCGCAAAGATAATAGAGAGCAGTTCTGAGAGTTCTTCAGCCAGTTCCTTCAATACTCTAGGATGCAGTTTATCAGGCCCTGCCGATTTGAACTCGTTCAAAGTGATTAGGTATTCCTTGACCATTTATCTATTAATCTCAAGCTCCAATCCTGACCCTTCTACTTTATGTTTCCCGGGAGGCTCATAGGCCCTTTTTTGGGAGAAGACTGAGCCAAAGTAGGAATTGAGCACTTCTGCCTTTTCTTTGTCATCTGTTATCATTTTGCCATCCTCATTGAGTAGCTGTGCCACCATTTCTTTTCTCTGTCTGTTACTATGGACATACCTGAAGAAAGCTTTTTTGTTGCTTTTAGCATCCCTCGCTAGCCTCAGCTCATTCTCAGCTTTAGCCTTCCTGACACCATCCCAGCAATTCTGTGATACCTGCCTGTACTCTTCCTTTGTGGCCTGGCCTTATTTCCACTTCCTGTATGTGTCCTTTTTTTGTTTTTGGGACATGTCTAAACTTTTTGTGAAGCCACATTTGCTTCTTCTGCTGTTCCCCCCGCCCCTTTTTTTCCTTATTGGAATTGCTTGCCTTTGCGCTTTTAGAATTTCCTTTTTTAGAAACTCCCACCCATCTTCGACTCCTTTTCTCACTAGGGTAGCTTGCCATGGAACTGTACTTACAATTCTTCTGAGTTTATTAAAATAAGCTTTCCTGAAGTCCAGGGTGCACATATGGCTACTCTCAGCTTTTGCTTCTGTTAAAATCAAGAATTCAAGTATGGTGTGGTCACTTTCTCCCAGAGTTCCCATAACTGCCACTTCATCCACCAAATCATCTCTATTGGTTAGAATCAATGATTGTGAATGTGTAGCAAGGCTTTTATTCTCTCTCTCTCCCCACCCCCAAATACCAACACTAACTCTAATCATCATCATCATCATCATTTTATTTGTATGCCGCCTTTCCACATAAAATTGTGCTCAAGGCGGCTTACAACAAGGTGAACAAAAATACATGTCAAAAACAATTGCAAAAACAATTTCCTAATAACAAAAAATAATAAAACAGTGACATAACAAATATAATAACCAAAAACAACTTTTCAACATTATGAACATAATAAAACAATTATTTAAAAACAAAAAAGTAACCATTAACACCCCAAACCCCTAAAGAAAACCATTTACTGTATCTCCTACAAAACTTCATTATTCAGAGGGGAGGCTTGTTTTGTATCAGCACATGTCTACTCAGAAGTACTTCTCACTGAGTTCACTGGGGCTTACTCCCAATAAATTGGTGATAGGATTGCAGTAATCCTATCCCTTTATTTGAGAGTAAGCCCCATTAAACTCAATGAGACTTATTGTTGAGTAGACAGCATATAGGATTGCACTGTAACTCTTCTATTTGGCCAACAGTTACAGCATTTTCTTTGAAGGCGCACTTCATGTTGCAATCACATTTGAAATATACAATGTACAATATGTACTACTGCAGATTTGCTGCTTTCCATAAGAGATGGTCAGGATTTTCTCCCTTTTCGTTTCTCTTCATTACAATGTCTTAGGTTGGGTTTCTGATTTCTCTTCTATTAGGTCTTTAAATCCCAACTTTTCCAGCGGTTCTTTGGACATAAGTTGCCTCTCCATTCTGCATTCTAAATATTCTTTTGATTCCTGTCTGCACAAAGCATTCTCAAACCTATTTTCCTTCAGACACTTCATGAATTTTTCTTTGAATGCTGTACATTCACCGAAATGATCCAAAGGGAAAGAGCCTTTGTCTAATTGCTGTGTCACATCACATAATTTATTCAAGTTTAAAAGCTGGTTGTAACATAATATATTGTGAGGTGGACCAGGGCAGGTTTGTTAAGTAATAACAGAAAAATAGGAGGAAAACTTGTATACATGCAACTAATGGCATGCTTCAAGCAAGCAGATTTGTAACTTCCTGACAGCTGAGATGGACAAGGAGCTGTGGAATTTTCTTTAATGAGAAAATGAATTGCATAACCAGAACTCTCCATCTACTATAAATCAGCAAAATTAGAATTCAGAAAGCAGACTCAAGGTCTTGTTGACAACATGGACACATAGAAGAATTTGATTATGTGAGGCCAGTGGGTAATACCTCTTGCCAGTGCCAGACACACATCCCTAGCTACCACATGTACAAGTTCTGTGCAGCCTGACCCTATTTATGTTCATTCAGAAGTAAGTCCCATTTATTTTAATGGAATTTTCTCCCAAGTAATCTTGCTTAGGATGCAGACCTCACATCTGATTTTTAATTATTCTCCAGCAACCAGAAACCAGCAATTACTAAATATTCCTAAAGAAGAAATTTGGTTCCACATTCTCAATATAAAATAAAAATCAGCCATGTTTGTAGAGTACCTGTAATCCTATTACTGACCTTGCCCCATATGCTGACCTTCATCTTCTGCAGTTTAAAAGTAAAAAATAAATAAATGCATGGCTGATGTTTAATTAAATTAAGAAATTTAACATTGGAATCTATGATAGTGCAGGAATGCTCAGTAAGAACCAACTGTCAGTGTTCTAAAAGCCTGACTAACAGCTGTTCGGCTTGGCTAATCGGGGCCATACCCACACCAGACATTTTTTCCACTTTAAGCAGTCATGGCTTCCCCCAAAGAATCCTGGGAAATGTAGATTGTGAAGAGTGGTGAGAGTTCTTAGGAGACTCCTATTCCCCTGACAGAGCTCCAGTGGCCAGAGTGGTTTAACAATCAACCTCTCTTCTGGTGATTTACTCCCATGCAATCATGCTTAGGATAGGTGAAACTGACCTAGTGAGGAAGAGAAGGTGGAGGGAGGGAGCAAGCATACAAATGACCTGTCTTTCCCCTCCCTCTCTCCCTTCCCTCCCTCTCTCCTCTCCATCTCTCCCCTCCTTTTCCCTCCCTCCCCTCCTTTTCCCTCCCTCCTTCCCCTCTCCTCCTCTTCCCCTCCTCCTCCCTTCTTCCTCCCCTCCCCACTCCAGCCTTCCCCCTCCCTCACATTAAATTTCAGCTATCCTAAGTATGATTGCACAGGAGTAAATCCCACTGAACTCGATTAGCATGCAAATGATCAAACCTGCCCTCTTCCTTCCCTGCCCCTCCCACCTGTTCCCATCCCCACCTTCTCTTCTCTACCCTTCCTCCTCCCTTCTCTCCTCTTCCCCTCCCTCCCCCTCCTCCACGGTCAGTTTCACCTATCTTAAGTATGATCCCATTGAACGCAATAAGTATGCAAATGATCAATCCATTCTCAGAAAATTTGCACAGGATCCCATTTATTTCTTCCCAGATTAAAAAGCAGATAAATTCACTAATAGGCAAAACCCTTGTGGTTTAAAGATTCTATCAAACTTTAAAAAGTAGAGAAATTGGACAGCTATAGCAAATGCACCAGGGGAGCAGGAGAACTGACCTCCTCTCTGAGATATTGTACTGCCCTACAAATTTGTAAAAATGCAAACACAATTTGGGTTGGTCTTTCACAGTCCAATCCACTTCCTGTATAGCTTGGAAGAATTTGGTAACATATGCCTCTGACAAACACACATTGACAAATATCTGTGCAGTAGGTTGTTGATATAGTAAGTGAATCCACTTCTGAAATTGTAAACCAAAATGAAAACATTTAATCACTTTCACTAAATAGACCCATTCCACTCTGTCAAGTGCCTGTTCTGCATCTAAATATAACTTGCACATTTTGCTTCATATATTTCTTCCTAGGAGAGCTAGAGATTAAAAAAAAAAATCACCAAAGCCACAGCCATTTGGGAAGTTACTGCTGGTGGCAGCTAGTATATGGCCCTGAAATAGTGTATTAGTGGAGCCGGGCAGGGACAAAGAGGGTGACATCATGGATTCGCTAGAACGGGACAACAGTGGTGTTTATCTTAAATAAACTCATTTTATTAAGAAAGTACATGTGGATAAGAAAACCTAATCATCTACACTAGCTGGATTCAAAAGGTGGGGGGAGAGAGAGTTGTGGAAAGAAGGAGGAGGAAGTGATTATAGCCCTGAGAATATCAGTCTAACCAATCAGAGGCATGCTTAAATTTGAGGAAAGTAAGAAGAGAATTAAAGCAGGGGCCCTTTCAACTCACTAACTATATCTATTGACCCTAATGGTCAATAGATTAAGAGGACACAGCAAGACAATGTATTGATTGAAATTAAATTTCTAACACCCCTTCTCATTGTTTGACACTTCAACTCATGACTCCCATCACTTCACAAATATCCTGAAAACACTCTCTGGGCAGTGGCTTGGTAAGAACATCTGCTACCATTTCTTCTGTTGGGCAGTACTTCAGCTCAATGAGCCCTTTCTGTTGCCAGTGGTACTAGGTATCAATGAGCTTTGTTTGTGGTGTTACCCTTTTTGAATGGGAGAGCAAAATAGAGTTTTTGTTGTCTTCATGCATTCTAGTTGTCAACCAAAGGCACCTTACTAAAACGAACATAAGTATAAAATGTTGAGCCTTTAGTCCTTTGTTGCTTACCTTCTTCCATCAAAATATGTTCTATGTTGTTTTTGCTTTTGTGATTACCCTATGTGAGCAATGGACTACCGCAATCAATTTTCCATAGAGTAGTTCAGGGATGGGGAACCTTTGGCCTTCCCTATGTTGCTGAAACACAACTCCCATCAGCCCCAGCAAGCATGGCAAATGGTGGGCCGAAGTTTTCCCACATCTGGGTTAGCTAGATCTTTTACATTTGTTTATTTTCTTAAAAGTTCCAGTCTCTTTTTTCCTTTGGCCTTTTAATTTTATTCTTAACAAAACCTTCTTAAATTTGGCCTTGGAGTTGAAGTGTATTGTGTGACCGGTTAAAGGGACTGTACCTTCTACACACCTAAACCAAGCAGCTTCTCCCTGCCTATCAAAACTACAAGGAAAATGAAAGCAAACAGTTCTTGTTCCTGTGGAGATAGGAGGGGCATGGAGGTTGCTATCTTGCCAAGGTTAAGAACTGGCTCATAGCTCTGGGCTTTCCCTTCCAGCCAGAGTCAGAGGTAAAAAGGAGGAGGGTGGTGGCAGACCACCGGACATGTTTCTTACACAACTGGCTTCATTCCTAAGGCAGTTATAGCAAGGGCAGAAGCAGAAGTACTAAAGACGCTGCTTTTTCCATTGTGATAGATTTGCAAGGTCCACACTTGTAGCTTCAAATCCACTGTTTTCCATTTACACTAATAGGCATTCTTCTGGTGTTGGTGTTCCTTGTGGCTCTGCCCTCTAATTTTACATGTTTATTCCCTCCAATTCAAGGATGAAGCCAGAAGAGTGCCTCGGTTTGAAATTGACAAGAAAAAATTAAACTGACTAGACCCCCTTCCCTGTCTCCACTGTCCCAGCCTGAGTGAAAGGTGGACGGGGGGGGGAGTGAGTGAAAAGGCAAAGGAGGCAGTGGCTGCGGCAGCTTTTGCAGGCAGCAGAAAGAGAGGGAGCAGGTGATAGGACATTAAAAGACAGCCCGCCCACTAAAAAAACATTGAAGCAAAATGCCTACAAGAAGGAGAACTGCGCAGCTGAGACAGTTTTTCCTTTCCTTTCAACATTATATTTGGATTGGGTTAATAGATTTAAAGGGGAAAACTGCATGATAGCTTCTGCTTGTCTGCAATGTCATGTGAACCATGCGAATTACAAGGGGATGCAAGTAGCACCAGACACACACTAAATCTCCTTGTGGATGAGCCCTATGTTTCACTGTTTGTTAAGGTACCATTTAATGTGACTGGAAGATGCCTGGTAGTTGCTAGGATCCAGACTGTTACTTTAGGAATCTGATGCTGAATCAGAGGTTTTGTTGCGTTCTGTGAAAGTGTATCAGCTTTTATGCAGTGCTTGCGTATTGGTAAAGAAACATGTTACAAGCAACCTAAGTCTTTACTCACTCACTTTTTTAAAGGAAATGGAACAGCATAGCACTGCTCCTAGACTTTTAAACATTAGAGGAAGTGGGAAGTGCTTAGATAATGTTTTCATAGCTTCTTTGAGACATGCACTATCAAATTAGTAACACCATACTCATTCATATTTCACATTAATTTTCCATTATATTTAAAAATGTATTTAATTAAAATACAGCTTAATTTACTGGCCAGACATATTCATAGTTCCATCTGCACAGCCAATAGACTTTCATTTTCTCAGCAATGACTTCAATTACTGCAGAAATACAACAAAGGTGCTTGGTTTCCAGTAAATCTAAGTACATATTAAAATGTACTTTTAATATCAGGGTAAAAGGTTTTCATACATTTCTTCCCCAGGGCAGTACAAATAAAATAAACAATTGCATTCTGAGATCTCCATTCCCCCTTCACACATTTTTCTCCCAACATTTAGTCATGAACTTGTTATCTTGAAAGAGCTGAAGCTTCTTCAGCTCAAGCACTGCTCCAAGCAGTCGCAAAACAAATAATCACCACGTATTAAAAGATGTTAGGCATCACTGCAATGCAATTGAGAAGTCTTCAATATATGACACTTATGGTTCATAACAGCCTGAAAACAAGAAATGCTTGGCTCTAAGTAAATGTTTGTTGGTGGAACAAGGTCACAGAGCACTTTGCATGACTTGGATCTAAAAATGTAGGATAAACATACTTGCATGCACTGAAATGATCAATTTTTTGCTGCAGTTTGAAGACTATTCAAATTCTTTAAGGAGTAGAGGTTCAAGATGCCTTTAATAATACTGAGACATGCTGAAATGATGCTGATGAAACTTTTTGCATCACTATAATTCCATGACAGGAAAAGCTTCATTTGTTAAATTTTCATAGGTCATTATAATACAATGTACAAGACAAGGGATCCAGAAAAAAAAGTTAGCAGTCCCAGTGTACATATATGATGTTATACCCCACCTTTTTCAGCAGAACATAAGGCAGCTAGAACTCCCAAGCAATCTCCCATTCAAGACTTGCTTAATATCACCAAGATTACTGCATTATGTGACTTCATAGCATAGTCCTAACTTATTGTGGCATATAACTGTATCTGTATTGAATTTGAAATTGTTTTTACATATGAAATTGTTTTCAATTGTTCGAATATATGAATTTTTTTAATATATGGCATTGCTTTTTAATTGTTTATTATTGATGTTTTTACTGTGAAATCACTTCAAGGTATTTTATGGGAAGTGATTAATACATGGCATCAAATAAATAAAGTGTTGACAGTTTTAACAGCAGAATTTCGGCCTCTCAGAGAGGTGTTATAGGAACAGGGCCAGAAAAAAAAAATTGGTAGCCCAAAACCATATTCCCTTCATGGCTCAGCAATGTGCACAGTTGGAAAAGTTTTAAAGTTTTAACGCCCTTTTCTATTATTCAGTGATTTAAATTGAATATTGAATGAGTATTTATTCAGATTTGTTTGCAGGAAGGTTTGATGTTGTGTGAAAGCAAGCGTTATTCCACATATTCCAGTGCATTTTCCTGTCACTTTCCTAATCACAGAAAATTTGATGGAAGGATGTTGGTTTGTTACACAAAACCTCCCAATCATCTATAATTGTGTGACCTGAATTTGCCAGTCTGTGATTGAATCTCAGCTGAAAAAAGTGACAGTCTGAAAGCCCCATGTCAACATTATCTAATCTCTATCTTTGAAAATGGTTTAACACCTTTCCAAAAAATGGTTTTACCATTTTAAAAGCTTTAGTCTCTTTAAAAATAAATTTAATGTCATGTAAACTCATATTTCCATAGATAAATCTTACTTTTTATTATAACACACTACTTTGGGTCTTTTCACACTCAGACTACCCATGGCTAAAATGCTTCTAGGCTACTGCCGGGAGGACGGGCAGGATATAAATAAAATAAAATAATAAATAAATAAATAAATTTGGCTCCCCATAAATATTGGTAGTCTTTAATAAGAGGATGTTAATTTCTAACAGCTCAGGCTGCATTCCTAGCCATGCCTACTCAGCAGCAAATCTCACTTAATTCGATGGGGCTTACTCCCAGTTAAATGGCATAAACTGTGGCAGCTGAGATTTTTAAATATGGGTACATGGGGTCTCTCTTGACAGTCAATAAAACGATCCAGGGTTGGGCTGGAGCTATGGAACCCTGCATTACAGTATATTTTCTTCCCTGTCTCAGTAGCTTGTAGCAATTCTACTGGTATGCCATCTACTCCTGGTGATTTGTTTCTTCCAAGTATTTTAAGAGCAGCTTTCACCTCACATTCTAAAATTTCTGGTTCTTCATCATATGGTTCCTCCATGAATGAATCTGTCATCCTGGCATCTCTTTTATAGAGTTCTTCAGTGTATTGCTTCCATCTTCCTTTTATTTCATCTCAGTCAGTCAGTGTGTTCCCCTGTTGATTATTCAACATCCCTACTCTTGGTTTAAATTTCCCTTTAATTTCTCTAATCTTTTGGAATAGGGCTCTTGTTCTACCCTTTTTGTTGTCCTCTTCTATTTCTATACAGTAACTATTGTAATAGTTCTGTTTGTCCCTATGTCTCTGTATTGTTGCATTTAGGGTTCTAACCGTCTTTCTATCTTCTTTTGCTTTTGCTTTCCTTTGTTCTTTAAGCATTTTAAGAGTTTCTTCAGTCATTCATTGAGGTCTTTTTCTCTTTTTAAGTAGAGGTATTGTTTTTTTGCATTCTTCCCTGATAATTCCCTGATAATTCTGCCTCCATCGCATCCTCAAGTAGTGGTCCAGTAGAGCTTTTCTGTATTGTCAGGAGTCTGTTGACATCAACTCCAGGAAATGGAGTTTTAGACCCTTTGGAGGCCCACTATGAATTGTCTGCAAGGCACTTTGAGGGTAAAGTTGCTCGCCTCCATAGCAGTCTTGATGCCCCATCCACATCTACTGTAGTCCCCAATGAGGTGTCTAGTGCCACGTCTGCTGCAACTTCTTGGGAACGGTTTCAGTTGATGCGGCCTGATGACGTAGACAAGGTGCTTGCAATAATGCTGCCAGCAACGTGTCTTCGGGACCCTTGCCCTTCTTGGCTTATTAAAGCTTGCCCAGGGGGTTTGACCAAGTGGATCCAGGGTGTGGTCAATGCATCATTGTGGGAGGGAGTGGTTCCAGGCGCCTTGAAAGAGGTGGTGATCTGAGCACTCCTGAAAAAGCCCACCCTGGACCCATTGGTTTGTGACAACTACCAACCGGTTGCAAAGACCCCCTTTTTAGGGAAGGTGATTGAGAGGGTTGTATCGCAGCAATTGCAAGTACTCCTGGATGCAACAGATTATCTTGACCCATCCCAGTCTGGGTTCAGGCCTGGTTATGGGACTGAATTGGCCTTGGTTGCCCTGATGGATGATCTTTATCGGGAGAAGAACAGGGGGAGTGTGACCCTGTTATTCTTATTTATTTATTTATTTTATTACATTTTTAGACCGCCCTATAGCAACAAGCTCTCAGGGCGGTGTTATTCTTATGTGATCTCTCAGCAGCTTTGATACCATTGACCATGGTATCCTTCTGGGCTGACTTGGTGAGATGGGTATTGGAGGCACTGTTTTACCGTGGTTCCGATCCTATCTCCAAGGTCATTCTCAGAGAATAGCACTTTCAGCCCCCTGGCAGTTGTGCTGTGGGGTGCTGCAGGGTACCATCTTGTCCCCCATGCTGTTTAACATCTATATGAAGCCCTTGGGAGTGGTCATCAGGAGATTTGGGGTGAGGTGTCAGTGGTATGCTGACAACACCCAGCTCTATTTCTCTGTAACATCTGAATTGGGATAGGCCGTGCAAGCACTGGAACGGTGCCAGGACTCAGTGGTGGGCTGGATGAAGGACAATAAACTGAATCTGAATCCTAGCAAGATGGAGGCACTGTGGGTTGGTTTGGATAATTGGTAGTTGCTTGCTTTGGATGGGGTCATACTCCCTCTGAAAGAGCATGTCCGTAGTCTGGGGGTGCTCCTGGATCCATCTTTGTCGATAGAGGCCCAGGTGACCTCCATGACTAGGAGTGCTTTTTACCAGCTTTGGCTGATAAGACAGCTGCAGCCGTTTCTGGACCGGGATAGCCTGACCACTGTTGTCCACGCACTGGTAGCCTCCAGGCTGGATTACCGTAATGCACTCTATGTGGGGCTGCCCTTGAGGTTGGTCCGGAAGTTGCTGCTGGTGCAAAATGTGGCAGCAAGACTACTCACTGGAGTAGGGTATCGCCAGCATGTCACCCCACTGCTGAAAGAATTGCACTGGCTGCCCATTTGCAACCAGGCCAAGTTCAAGGTTCTAGTTTTGGTGTACAAAGCCCTATACAGCTTGGGACCAGGATACCTGAAAGACCATCTTATCCCTTATATACCCAGTTGATCACTGCGCTCTGCAGGTGAGGTCCTCCTGCAGATACCATCTTATCAGGAGGTCCATTCCACACAACATAGGAAACGGACCTTTAGTGTAGCAGCACCTACCCTGTGGAATTCCCTCCCCTTAAATACTAGGCAGGCGCAATCTCTGTTATATTTTTGGCGCCTATTGAAGACTTTACTCTTTCAACAAGCCTTTTAAGTTCAGAACTATCCCAGTCTGTGTCTGTGTTGGAATAGCATTTTAATGTTTTTTTAAAAACTTCCCCCCCTAAACAATATATTTTTAACACTTTTTATTTAAGATGTTTTAAAAGCTTTTTTAAAAAAATGTTTTTAAAGTTGTTTTGTTTTAATGTATTTTAAAGTCTGTTTTTATGATATTTTAAAGTGTTTTTGGTGCTTTTGTTTGCCACCCTGGGCTCCTGCTCGGAGGAAGGGCAGGATATAGATAGATAGATGATAGATAGATGATAGATAGATAGATAGATAGATAGATAGATAGATAGATAGATAGATAGATAGATAGATAGATAGATAGATAGATAGATAGATAGATACATACATACATACATACATACATACATACATACATACATACATACATACATACATACATACATACATACATAATGTCTCTGACTTCACACCATAGTCGTTCTGGTTGTCTGTCAACTAAGTTTAAAGCCTCAAATCTGTTCCTTATTTGATCTTTATATTCTTCTGAGATGTTATAGATCTTTATAGATTAGAGCAAAGCCTTTGTGTAGATCATGAAAAACTATGGAATGCTTTAAAAGAAATGGGGGTGCCACAGCATTCGATTGTCCTGATGTGCAACCTATACTCTGGACAAGAGGCTACTGTAAGGACAGCATATGGAGAAACCGATTGATTCCCAATCGGAAAGGGTGTGAGACGGGTGTGTATTTTATCACCCTACCTGTTTAATCTATACACAGAACATATCATACGGAAAGCAGGAGTGGACCAAGATGAAGGAGGTGTGAAAACTGGAGGAAGAAATATCAATAATTTAAGATATGCAGATGATACCATACTACTAGCAGAAACCAGTAATGATTTGAAATGAATGCTGATGAAAGTTAAAGAGGAAAGCACAAAAGCAGGACTACAGCTGAACGTCAAGAAGACTAAAGTAATGATAACAGAAGATTTATGTAACTTTAAAGTTGACACCGAGGACATTGAACTTGTCAAGGATTATCAATACCGTCATTAACCAAAATGGAGACAATAGTCAAGAAATCATAAAGAGGCTAGGACTGGGGAAGGCAGCTATGAGAGAACTAGAAAAGGTCCTCAAATGCAAAGATGTATCACTGAACCCTAAAGTCAGGATCATTCAGACCATGGTATTCCCAATCTCTATGTATGGATGTGAAAGTTGGACAGAAAAATCAACTCATTTGAAATGTGGTGTTGGAGGAGCGTTTTGCGCATACCATGGACTGAGAAAAAGACAAATAATTGGGTGTTAGAACAAATTAAATCAGAACTATCACTAGAAGCTAAAATGATGAAACTGAGGTTATCAAACTTTGGACACATAATGAGAAGACATGATTCACTAGAAAAGACAATAATGCTGGGAAAAACAGAAGGGAGTAGAAAAAGAGGAAGGCCAAACAAGAGATGGATTGATTCCATAAAGGAAGCCACAGACCTGAACTTACAAGATCTGAACAAGGTGGTTCACGACAGGTGCTATTGGAGGTCACTGATTCATAGAGTTGCCGTACATCTTAATTGACTTGAAGGCACATAACAACAACAAAGACCCTGTAATTTGCACAACTGTGGTAGGTGAACATAACCATTTCTGAGCTGCCACAATTCAACTTTTTTCCACATGGCAAAACACTTTCCAAGAAGAAAGGGGGCAGGTCCATCTGGGCTCCTTACACCTCTGGGCTTAATCTCTTAGGGCCAAACTAGCCATAAGATTTATGACATCATTTGTCCTTACATGGCTAATTTTCATTTAACAAATAGCTGACATGGTGGAGACGGAGAGATCTGGACCATGCTATTGGAGGAGAGGCTTTAACCCTTTGCCTGTGCTGCTGTCCCAGTCAGAATCAGCCACACTGAAGGGTTGGGAGCTCCTTGTCCCCACCTCCACAAATCCCTTGGGAACAGAGCGGGATATGGTGTGGGGGGCTACAGATACAGGGATAGGTTGGTGGAAACTGATTCTCCCTCCCTTACTGAGCTGAAGAGCAATTTAGGCTTTAAGACATAATCTGTGTTTGCACATAATGCTAAACTGTGGTTGTTCAACAAACCATTAGTCATCTCACAGATGAGCAAAAAGCCACAATTTGTTTCTCCAAAGCTTGGTTTGTTTTCTAGCTGCTCTTGCCTCTGTAGCTTGGCAAGGGACTGCAGTACGGTGGCCAAACAAATATGGTTAAGGAAGACTGTTGGGTTTGGACATAACACCAAACCACAGTTAAATCACAGTCCATAAGGGAGGATTATTAAGACTGACCAGAAATTGTCTAGTACGCTGTGGTTAAAGGAGGTGTGTGGGGGAGTGTTCCAGTAGAGGTTTCACTACAGCATCTTTTAAACCAGCAGGGAGAGGCATTTATCATATGTCATGCCCGCCCGACCCTCAGGGTCCCGGGAACATGCATCAGGCTCAGACCCCCACCCTTAGGGAAATGAGACTGGAACCGAAAAGCTCTTACTTCACCCTTGCCAAGGCTGTGTACGCTCACAACAACCCTGCAAGGTAGAAGGTAGGCTGCCACCACCCCTGTATACTGGTCCACTCAGAGCCAGGGGATCTCTGAGCCCAGAAGGTATATAAAACCAAGGTCCTAAAAGGCAAGAGTCACAGTTACACTCCTTGCCAGGCACCTCTGGTTTAACACTTAAAATCCAAGCTTTTAACTTCTTAACCCTCTTTGGTAGTGAGTGACTGAGGTTGGGTCAAAACACTGAATTTAGAACCACCCCTTCTCTCAAATGAACACACCAGGTTAAATAGAAGTAGCTTTATTAAAATATATAAGTGCACATATCATATAGCAGCAAGTAATCCTTTAAGACCATTCACCCAACAGGGGTTTAGGTTCTTACAGAGAATTCATACACACAACAAGAAAATAATAAACTAGCTCACCTAACTACTTACATACGAGGTAGTTGGTTGCGTGGCACCTCTCCTAAGAGAGATGGATGTTCAACATAAAGCAATGGAACCAGACATAGGTTGCCTTCCCATAAGCAACCCCAGGAACCATAAGGCAGAAAAGGTTTGGAACTCTGGTGCCAGTCAGCATAGGCAGAAAACAGAGAACAAAGGCTGTGGGTCCCTAGCCCTATACTTAAGGGAAAAAGATCCTAACGGTCCAAGATTAATTGACCAATCAGGAATTGACTGATGTAACTTTCTTCTCGATGTTTCTCACATTTTCGCGCCTTCAGGCCCCCCTCCCAACGGTGTTTTCCAACTGCATAGGCCAAGGATGACCTTGGGTGCCAGGCACTGGCTAATCAACAAAGATAAACAGGTGCAGCTTGTTAAGGCTTCTTCTAACCGTCTTCAGCTGGGAAAATGAAACTTAACTTTGCAAAGTGGCAAGGCCTGTCCTTTCTGACTATAACCATCTCCCAGAGTCCCTTACTGGAACCAAAGTGTTGTCATCAGATTTCTAATAACTCATGACCATTACAGGTTCATGACACGCCCCTTTTTGGGAAGATGATGTCAGAACTCTAAATAGTTCTGCGTCATCGCCACAGCAACCAGGAATAAGGGAACAATCAGAAAAAAAAATTCCATCAACATTACAATACAGCATATAAAAAAGAAAAGAAAAAACAATTTAATACATTTTAAGCAAGTGAGCTACTTCTTGTCTTATGCCTTCTAATTAAGTTCAAAGTTACAACATAACAAACAATAAAGGAGAAAAAAAAAAGAAATAAGGGACCCCTAAAACACCCAAAAAAAAAAAGAAAACTTTATTATCAAAAAAAAAATAATAATAATAAAAAAAAATAGAATAAAAAATGGGGTGATCCAAAACTGGTCCAAGTTCAAAAAAGGTCATAAGCCGTAAAATCTTTAAAAAGTCCATAAAACATGTTAAAAGCGTAAAAGAGTAAAACAAGGTCTAAAAACGGTCCAGAGGTCATCAGAGCCAGAAAATCAGTCCGTGGAATAGGCATGAATCAAATGTCAGTCAACTGGAACAGGTAACCGAGATAAAGCATCTTCAGCAACCTCCACAGCAGGAGTGCAAGTCAAAACCAGGTATTTCCTAGAAATCGGGGACACTTGTAAGGGTGCCTTGGGGTGATCACGTGCATCCCCAAGCCGTTGACAAATATCACAGGACTTTACATATTCTTTAACAGTCTTAGCCACTAAGGGCCAATAAAATTGTTGGGTAACAAAAAACAAAGTCCGTTCCACACCTAGGTGCCCCGCAGTCACAGCATCATGGGCCAGCTGCAATACATCCCGGCGAAAAGATTTTGGCACGACTAATTGTCTGACTGGTTGCCAGTCCGTGAAATTCCCCCCAGGAACATGTTCTCGATAAAGCAAGCCTTTGTCCCAATAAAATCTCACTTTCACAGTCTCTGATAAGGCAGGAGGGCTTCTCCCGGCTTCTTCCCTGCAGTTTTGCAAACTCTCATCCTTCAATAAAGCTGCCCTAAAGGCTTGAGAGCTGGCTGCCGGTAATTTACATTCCTCTGTCTCCCCCACACTGGGTTGCAAGGAGTTTTTTTCCTGTTGTTCGGGCAGGCTCTCAGCTCTCCCCTCTGCAAAGTCACACACTTTAGCACAAGCCATAATTAAATGTTCATTAAGAGAATCAGATTTCTCCGCTTGTAACAAAACGGCCAAATTGGCTTCCTTTTTGCTTTTACAACTGTGGAGGCTTCCCTTCTTTATTAGAGCTGTCTTAGTTCTCTGAGAGCCAACAGGCGGCACTTTGCATTCCATCAGCCCCCCTCTCTGGGCTGCAAAGGCAAACTTTTTTTCCTGTGGTTCAGACAAGCGCACGGCCCGTTCCTTTGAAGCCTTGGCTTCTCTCCCACTACATTTCAAGGTGTCTAACAAAACTTGAGACTTAGCAAGGGCATCCCTCTCCGCCCTACGTTCAGTCTCTCTATGGTGCAGGAAGAGCAGGTCTGTTCCTATCAAAACGTCCCACAAACTATTGGTTGAATGAACTAGAACTCTATGGCGCCCAGTCCAATTCTTGTATGAAAGCACTAGCTCGGCCACACGAGCTTGCACGGCCCTGGGTCCATAAGCCGTGACAGTCACTTGTAAGTCAGGGACATATTGCTCTGGTTTCACCAAGTGTTCAGCAACACTGGAGAGCTCTGCGCCCGAATCTACCCGTCCCATGACCTGAATACAGTTAACATATATGGGTTCTGAAAACTGCGTTTGAACCCATTCCTTGCATTCCAATGAAAGAGGTTCTGGACAGTCCCTCCCTTGCAGCAAACCATCCTTTTCTTCTCCCTCTTGGCCCCCGGATATATTTTGTACAACACTCACCGACAGGGCTTTAACAACTGGTCCACGAGGGGTCTCAGGACGGTCTTGTGAATTTGGGGCAGAAAATACAAAATCCGATTCTGCTCCTTCATTCTCCTCGGCTGACGACCATGAAGAAAGTTCAGGAGGTTCCGCTCCAGGGGACGTTAAATCTCTCACGCGTGCAACTGGAGCAACCTTTGGGTTCTTCCTTCCAGCAGGATTGGGCTTAGACAAGGTTTTAGAACAGGAATTAGCCTTATGACCAATTTGCCCACATTTAAAGCAGATTATTTCTCCACGGGGCTTCTCTTGCAATGCAGCCTCGGGCCGGGCGGAAGGCACTTTGAAGTAGCCAGCAGGCCCCCCTTTCTCTTCCTTCGCCAGTTGCCCTGGTTTCTGCATACCTGCGGTCTCTCGCCTCAGCGGTTTCACAGGAACGTACTCCGGTCTCCGAAACAAAGTATACTTTTCTTCAGCTCTGTTTTTAAACATACGATCGGCTAGCATGCCTGCTTCAGTCAGAGAACGGGGCTGCTGGTCTCTGACCAGAGCCATCAAATCTCGAGGGAGGCGTCTGTAAAACAGTTCTTTTGCAAACAGATCTAAAACCTCCTCTCGGGTTACAGCCTCGGCAGTGTCAGCCCAACGTTCCACATTTCTGCCCATCCGTGCAGCAAAGGCTGAGAAGCTTTCCCGAGACTTCTTCTGGTCTGTTTCTAAATGCCGAAAACAATCCTCTGAAGTTAGCGCAAAGTGAGACTTGGCTACAGCATAAAAGTAGTCAAAATCATCGGCATACTCCAGTGGCAAGGAGTTCAACAGTTCTCTCAACTCGCCTTCAGCATTAATGCGTAAAGCACTCATCCAGTACTTTTTAGGCACACCTTGATCCCTACAAGAGTGAGCAAAAACTTGGAAGAAGGTAAAAATGTCATCTGTCTCACGAAAAGTCGGAAAGGATTTTTTATGGAGGTCTGGTCTTCCTCCTCGCGGTTGTTGCATCTCACGAGCAAAGCTTTCCCTACTCCGGCGATCTTCCTCCATAGCCTTGAACTGCAGGGACAACAGCTTCATTTGCTTAGCCAGGTAGCGCTGCATGCTCCTAGGCAGCTCTTCCTCATCCAAATCTGATTCCTCCTCATCTTCGCTATCCTCAGTTTGCTTAGACACGAACTCCTTTTCATCTACAGAAGGCTGAGGTATAAACGACAGAGCAGCAGCGCCTTCTTCCAGCTGAACAAGCTGACTAGGCAACGCAGTGTCTGCCAGGAGCACATCCTCGGCTCCATTCTTTTGAGATCTGGTTTTTATCTTTTGCGACATTCTGCACTAACCTTACTACCCAAAGTAACAAACAATTGTGTCAGAAGTCTCTTTAAAATTTACAACTTGCTGCAATGCACTTATCTCACACAGCGTGTTCACTTAAGAGCAGGAATGGCTTCGATCCCACCGCTGCCACCATGTCATGCCCGCCCGACCCTCAGGGTCCCGGGAACATGCATCAGGCTCAGACCCCCACCCTTAGGGAAATGAGACTGGAACCGAAAAGCTCTTACTTCACCCTTGCCAAGGCTGTGTACGCTCACAACAACCCTGCAAGGTAGAAGGTAGGCTGCCACCACCCCTGTATACTGGTCCACTCAGAGCCAGGGGATCTCTGAGCCCAGAAGGTATATAAAACCAAGGTCCTAAAAGGCAAGAGTCACAGTTACACTCCTTGCCAGGCACCTCTGGTTTAACACTTAAAATCCAAGCTTTTAACTTCTTAACCCTCTTTGGTAGTGAGTGACTGAGGTTGGGTCAAAACACTGAATTTAGAACCACCCCTTCTCTCAAATGAACACACCAGGTTAAATAGAAGTAGCTTTATTAAAATATATAAGTGCACATATCATATAGCAGCAAGTAATCCTTTAAGACCATTCACCCAACAGGGGTTTAGGTTCTTACAGAGAATTCATACACACAACAAGAAAATAATAAACTAGCTCACCTAACTACTTACATACGAGGTAGTTGGTTGCGTGGCACCTCTCCTAAGAGAGATGGATGTTCAACATAAAGCAATGGAACCAGACATAGGTTGCCTTCCCATAAGCAACCCCAGGAACCATAAGGCAGAAAAGGTTTGGAACTCTGGTGCCAGTCAGCATAGGCAGAAAACAGAGAACAAAGGCTGTGGGTCCCTAGCCCTATACTTAAGGGAAAAAGATCCTAACGGTCCAAGATTAATTGACCAATCAGGAATTGACTGATGTAACTTTCTTCTCGATGTTTCTCACATTTTCGCGCCTTCAGGCCCCCCTCCCAACGGTGTTTTCCAACTGCATAGGCCAAGGATGACCTTGGGTGCCAGGCACTGGCTAATCAACAAAGATAAACAGGTGCAGCTTGTTAAGGCTTCTTCTAACCGTCTTCAGCTGGGAAAATGAAACTTAACTTTGCAAAGTGGCAAGGCCTGTCCTTTCTGACTATAACCATCTCCCAGAGTCCCTTACTGGAACCAAAGTGTTGTCATCAGATTTCTAATAACTCATGACCATTACAGGTTCATGACACCCAACACCCACTGATATAAGCATATTTACTGAATCTCATTTTTTTGACACACAACACTCCCAGATTTAGAAGTGTATAGAAATAGTAGTTTAATACCTTTAATGGGACCAACTGAAACATCACAAAGTAGGGAGAAAATATTCAAGTTCGTTTGGCCATTGTTGAGGGGGGAAAGGAGGATGGAAAAAGCCCAGTATGCAGGTTGGATCTGCCCATTGTCATGTAGCCCAGTCCTATGCGTGTCCACTTGGGATTAAGTCCCATTTTGTTCCATGATATTTACTCCTGGGTAAGTGTACATACAATTATAGCCATTTTAGAAGAATTTGTTTGAAAATATAATCTGAAATCACACATAATATTAAATCAGGTCACAGCTTCCTGGTTGGCTATGTTTGTGGGACATATTCTGTAGACCCACTTTACTGGCTTTACAAAATATGGAGAAACAAATGCAAAAATATGAGCCACCAGAAATTAAAAGGAAACAGCCACACTTCCTCTCATCAATAAACATGATCTCTAAAATCATGAAGTGGATTACACTGCCTTTAAATATATTCTCTGTCTCTCTGCAGCTTCTGCTTTGAATGCACAATCAGCTCCTTTTGTTCCCTTGGCATCTTCTTAGGGTTTTAGGAACCAACATACATATCCTCAGGTATGCCACTATAGAATTCCAAGTTTGGTTTATTCAGTACTGGATATGACCACTAACAGAGCCAGAAGTAGGTTTTGACAGACATATCTAGCAGTGTGTTAATGAAGGCTGGATGGAAAACAACAAGGAAAATGAAACTTCTGGCAGAATAGATAAAAAATGTCAGCAGGACAATGATGAACTATAAAGCCACCAAGGAGCTTAACTGTGTGCAACCACTCTGCCCTATATGTGAAAATGGCCAAAAGCTTCAGTTGCTGAATGATATGAACATGCTGCAAAAATACATATTTAAAAATGAATTCATGCATTACATTTGCATTACATAGATATGATGCAAAAACCTCTAGGAATGATCAGTGCTAACAGAATTAGCCAATTGTCTGTGGCTCAAGTACAAAATAGGTTGACTTATAAACTGCAATATTTTCTCAGGTTTGTCTCATGTTTGTGTGTTATGAAAGAATAAATAATTGTGAGGGGAGGGGAAAGGGTATGTCTTGTCTTCAAGGAAAGAAATAATAGTAGTTGTAAGAACAGCAGTATCACACCCACAAAAAAAAAAAGAATATTGGTGCTTCTACTTGAAGGCACATAACAACAAAAATATGTGTATATTTGTTTCCGTTAGAATTGTAATGGGTATTGCTAGCAGATCAAATAAATACAGCATTTCATCACACCCTTTCCACTAGCCTCCCATCAACTGCAGCAATGGAAAACCAGTAAAAGCAGGCTATTAATTAACTAATTATATTTGTAAATAAAGTTGTAGAACTTAAGAGTGGTCTAACCTGGCTATGCAATGATTTTATCTGCCCTGGGCTATAAATAAAATAAATGGAATATAAATCAAATAATAAATAAATAAATCTGTGTACAATGTGACAGTGGTCGGATCCACTTTTTCAGAAAAATCCGCAGTTAGAGGATGGCAGTGATGGCTGGAAGAGCTGGAGGAACAGGTGAAGGCATTTGAATGTTTGTCCCTATAGGCACAAACCTCTGTGGCTCAGAGTGCTGTTATCCTCATAGGCTGCTTCACCAAATACAACCCTACTTGTTTACCGAGTTTAGTGATCCATGCCCTGGTAACCTCCCTTTACACAGCCATGAAGCCCACTGGGTGACCTTGGGCCAGTCATTGCCTCTCAGCCTCAGAGGAAGGCAATGGTAAACCACCTCTGAATAACACTTACCATGAAAACCCTATTCATAGGGTCGCCATAAGTCAGAATTGACTTGGAGGCAGTCCATTTTCCATTTTCAATGCATTGTATGTAGGAGATGCCTTTGAAAATAGTCCGGAAACTGCAGTTAGTACAGAATATGGTGAACTACAATAGAACTACCATACAGTAGGGCCCTGCTTTACGGCGTTCCGTGTTCTGGCGTTCCGCTGATGCGGCAGCTTTCAGTTAGGGGAAATTCCCCGTTTTAAAGCCGATTTTGAGCTTTTGCGGCATTTTGGCGTCATTTTCGCACAGCGCAACCCATTATAGTCAATGGGTTCCGCTTTATGGCAATTTCCGCTTTAGGGCGGGGGCCTGGTCCCTAACCCACCATATAAGCGGGGCCCTACTAAAAATACATATGGAAAAGGACTGTTATGTGCCACCCCAATCTCTGAGCCGTGCAAGACTTTCAGAGGTTCCTGCACTTACCCAAGGTTTGGTTTCCTTGCAAAGAAGGTAAGCGGAGACTGTAGTATCTTTTAGGAAAAATGACTTTTATTTACTCACATTCCAACCTGAGCTTGAGATGGAGGGGTTCAAAGCATTAGCAGTCCAATAGATCTTGCTTCTCCGTCAGGCTTGTAGGGAGACATCCCAAAGCCATGGTGCACGGAACAGGCCTCTATGTATCTCTCCAGTTCCCAGCTTCTCCAGACTAGCCTAAAAATACAAGCCTCTCTTTTGCCCCCGGAGGGGGGGGGTCTCCTGAAGAATTTCAATAACAATATAATCTCCCTGGCCCATTTGCCAGTTAATGGGCACTTGGAAGACCCATTAGCCCACCTGGCCACTCTATTAGATTAACAAAGAAAACTCATCTGACGAGTGGAGCACATTTTCAGCTGCAGAGCCCACCTCCAGGTGCAGGGTTCCAAATCAGAGGCTAGAAGGGGACTCATAGAAATCATCTATCTCATCCCCCAAACCCATAACAGTACAATACAATAATGAATATAAGAACATAAGAAGAGCCTGCTGTATCAGGCCAGTGGCCCATCTAGTCCAGCATCCTGTTCGCATAGTGGCCAACCAGATGCTTATGGGAAGCCTGCAAGCAGGATATGAGTGCAAGAGCACTCTACCCTCCTGTGGTTTCCAGCAACTGGTATTCAGAAACATACTGTCTCCAACCATGGAAGCAAAACATAGTCATCATGACTAGCAGCCATTGATAGCCTTATCCTCCATGAATTTGTCTAATCTTTTTTCAAAGCCATCCAAGTTGGTGGCCATCACTGGCTCTTGTTTAACTACATGCTCTATGAAGAGGTACTTTCTTTTGTCTGTCCTGAATCTTCCAACATTCAGCTTCATTGTATGTCCATGAATTCTAGTGTTATGAGAGAGGAAGAAAACATTTTCTCTATCCACTTTTTCTATGCCATGCATAATTTTACATACTTCCATCATGTCACCTCTGACTCACCTTTTCTCTAAAATAAAAGGGCCCCAATATTGTAATCTTTCCTTGTATAGGAGCCACTCCATTCCCTTGATCATTCTGGTTGTCCTTTTCTGAACCTCTTCCAACTCTACAATACCCTTTTTGAGGTGAGTGACACAATGAGAACTGCACACAGTATTCTAAATGCGGCCACGCTATAGATTTATACAATGGCATTATGATATCAGCAGTTTTATTTTCAATACCTTTCCTAATGATCCCTGTCATTAAATTTGCCATTTTTACAGCTGTTGCACACTGAATCAACATCTTAATTGAGCTATCCAGTACAACCCCAAGGTCTCATTCCTTAGCCTGGGGCTACAGTATCTGAAGGATGGTCTCTTCCTGTATCTACTGCCTGTGCTCTTAAGTCATCAACAGAGATCCTTCTCCAAGTATCCCACAAGCAGAGATACAGCAGAAGGCTGCAAGGGGAAGGCTCTTCTTAGTGGAACCCCCATGTCTATGGAATGACTTTCATAGAGAGGCCCACCTGGCAGTACTTTAATATTTTTCTAACTCTGAGCAAACTCCTTAAAAACTCGAAGACTTTTTAACTCTGTAGCTTTTAGAAATCAGCTGCTTTTAAATTCCTCCTTTTAAATCTCAATTTCTACAGTTTTTCAATGTGTTTTTGGCTTGTATTTTAAGGTTTTCTTGCTGATTGAAATGGTTTTTAGCTCCATTTTATACTTTTTAATGCAGTTTTTATATATGTTTTAAGGAATCTTTCAAAATGGAAGTCCATTATACGTTTCTTATATATTTTATATTTTTATATTAAAAAAAGAATTAATTGACTGCCTCTCTGTTCACCCCCACCCCTCATAGAACACCCAAACTACCTTGGAATTGTTGATAGAATCCTACATGAGTCACTGAGATCCCTCCTCTTGTCCTGAAAGGTGATCAAGAGAAACTAGCCAATGAATGAAAGGTTTGAATCATACCAATCAAAAAAGAGCAAATTGATACTACAATACTAACCCCACTTACCTTGGAGAAAGTGCCATTGAATTCAATAGGACTTCTGTGTAGATCTCATGAGGATTGCACTGTAAATAATGTTTTAAAAAACTTATACACGTGAGAGGAAATCTACTTTCTGCCTGTCTGCATGACAGACCGTCTACATTCTGCTTTCATTATTATACAGCCACGAGAGTGGCTGTATACTATAGCCAGCATGGATTTTTCACATTCCGCAATGTTAAATTGAAAATACCCCCTGCACGCCATTCTGATGCTTCCCATAAGCTCATTTCAAAACAAAACCTTACAAAACCTATAGTCCTGAACTCAGAAATGGTTGCTTAACAACCCTGTAAATTTTCATGGCAATACACAAAACAGTCAGAGAGAATAGAGATTTCAAAGTCCAAAAAGAGAGGGAAAAAACCCAGAGCCCTTTTGAACTTTTTTCTCTCAGAGTTCTCATAATCTGTTGAAATTCATTAAAAATCAGCCATGTTCACAGAGTACCTGTAATCCTGTTACCGACCCTGCCCCATACTCTGACCTTCATCTTCTGCAGTTTAAAAGTTTAAAAAATCCCTGGGTGATTTTTAATTAATTTAAGAAATTTTGGCTTGAACCGAATTATGTCAGGCATACTCAGTAAGAACCAACTGTCAGTGTTCTAAAAGCCAGACTCACAGCTTCTGGACTTGGCTAATTGGGGCTTCTATTCCCCTGAGAGAGCTCCAGTGGCCAGAGTGGTTTAACAGTCAGCCACTCTGACTGAAGGTCTGTGAGGTGAACAGGGCATCTCCTAGCAACTCTCAGCACCATTCACTAACTACACTTCCCAGGATTCTTTGAGAGAAGCCATGACTGTCCAAAGTGAAATAAAGGCCTGGTGTGGTTGTGGCCAGGGACAGCTTTGGTTTAAATTTCAATGGGAGGCTACATGTGTCTGCTGTAGAATAAAAAGGTGGGAGAAACGCTGGAAAGCAATGATACTGTTCACAGTGTTTTTCTTTTGGAAAGGAAAAGGGCTTCCCCTCCGCCCAGTACCTGCCCATCCAACCTGCTCCCCTCCCTCCCCTCCCCCAGGTCAGTGTTGGACTAGGACCTGGTAGACCAGGGTTCAAATCCCCACACAGCCATGAAGCTGACTGGGTGACCTTGGGGCAGTCACTGCCTCTCAGCCTCAGAGAAAGGCAATGGTAAAACCACCTCTGAATACCATTTACCATGAAAACCCTATTCAAAGGGTCGCCATAAGTTGGGATCAACTTGAAGGCAGCCCATTTCCATTTTCAAACATGATTGCACAGAAATAAATCCCACTGAACTCAAAAAGTATGCAAATGATCAAACCCACTCTCCCTTCTCCTCCCTCCTATCCCCTCCCTCTTGCCCCTTCCCTCCCACTTCCTTTGCCCCTCCCCCTTCCCCATCCCCTTCCAATCCCCTCCCCCTTCCCCTCCCCCTCCTCCTCCCCATGGTCAGTTTTACCTATCTTAAGCAAGATTGCACAGAAGTAAATACCATTGAACTCTATAAGCATGGAAATGATCAAACCTGCCCTCCCCTCCTCTCCCCCTTCCTTTCCCCCCCTCCAATATGCTCCTTCCCTCTCCCCCTCCTCCTCCCCCATGGTCAGTTTTTCCTATCCTAACCATGATTGCATAGGAGTAAATCTCATTGAACTCAATAAGCATGCAAATGTTCAGACCTGCTTTTCCCCTCCCCTCTTCCTTCTTCCTCCTCCCCTGCCCACTCCAGCCCTCCCACCCTAGTCAGTTTTACCTATCCTAAGCATGATTGCATGGGAGTAAATCACACTGAACTCAATAAACATGCAAATGATCAAACCCGTCCTTCTCCCCTCCCCCTCCTGCCTGCTCCCATCCCAGTCATCCCCTCTGCCTTTCCTACCCTCTTTCCTCCTCCTCCTTCCCCTCCCCATCCCCTGTGGTCAGTTTCACCTATCCTAAGCATGATTGCAGGGGAGTGAATCCCATTGATCTCAATAAGCATGCAAATGATCAATCCATTCTCAGCAAACTTGCACAGGATCCCATTTCTTACTTCCCGGTTTAAAAAGCAGAGAAATTCACTAATAGGCAAAAAACCTTTCGGTTTAAGAACGTATGTATAGCCAACAGATATTTCTATCAAACTTTAAAAAGCAGGGAAATTGGGCAGCTATAGTGAATGCACCAGGGGAGCAGGACACCTGACCTCCTCTCTGAGATATTGGACTGCCCTAGAAATTGGTCAAAATGCAAACACAATTTGGGTTGGTCTTTCACAGTCTAATCCACTTGCTGTGTTGCTTGGAAGAATTTGTCAACATGTGCCTCTGAGCATATGGTAAGTGGTGGCAACACCTGCAATCAGCCCAAATAATAGAAAGAAGACGTGCTGTGCTGATCTTCTTTTAGCAGGGAGAAAGCAACAACACTGACAGTTGATATAGTTCAAATGGTCACATTAAATATGTCTGATTTACTTTGCAATTTTAGTGAAGTTTCCTATAGGAAATCATTTTCTTTTGCTTCTATATGTGAAGTACAGCAACACTTTGCAAAATTTACACTAAAAAACACCAAACATAATTGTGCAATAATAGCACTGACTTCTGCAGAATAGTCTCCAGTGGACCTCAGGAGTGTCTCAATTTGCACAAGATAAAACAGTGGGAGGTGAAATATATTCTAGCAAAATGCTAGGTGTGCTCTATGTGTTTAATTGACCATGCCCACCTTGCCTTAAAAAAAGTGGTTTAAACATAGCAGGCTGAAAACATGCATCCTCTTTTTTCGAACAGCTAGAGTCGTTGCTGAAGTAGCAACATATTGGAATCAGTCTGATTTTACATCAAACTGCAGTTTCAGATTCAACTGTTAATGCACCCAAAATAGAAATAAGACATAACCTCCTATGTGAAACACAAAAGGCTGTCTTCACCATCATATGACAGTGACCAATAAAAAGGCTTTGAAATAAATAAAAATAAATTTGACACAGATTTCTAGGATGAATAATGAGGGAAATAACATTTTCTGGTTTAGATTCTCTGTAGAAACATTAGTAACACATGAAAGAAGCAAAGTAAGAACACCAACAAACATACAAAAATATAATTCTCCATCTTTGGAGATGGCAGGTGTTGCCACCACTCACCATATGCTCAGAGGCACATGTTACCAAATTATTCCAAGCTACACAGCAAGTGGATTGGACTGTGAAAGACCAACCCAAATGGTGTTTGCATTTTGACCAATTTGTAGGACAGTACAATATCTCAGAGAGGTCAGGTGTCCTCCTCCCCTGGTGCATTCATTATAGCTGCCCATTTTCTCTGCTTTTTAAAGTTTGATAGAAATATCTGTGGGCTATAGGTACATTCTTAAACCGCAAGGTTTTTTGCCTATTAGTGAATATATACATGATTACTATACAGGAAACTGAAGACTCTTGCATACCAGTGAAAGGAGATGGGTTGAAGCTGGATTAGTCAATATATGTCATTTTCATCACAATATATGCCATTTTCATCACAAAATTGATTCCCAGATTAGCATTTCCACTGACCTCTTGTCTATATTAAGGTTCAGTTTATGAGCAGCAATTCAGGACCTCCACAGCTTACCTGGGATCTGATGGAAAGACAAGGTAATGCTGGGTGTCATCAGCATATTGGTGGCAGCATACCCCACCATCTCTGGGCAACTTAGACCCTTCTTGCTTAAACAATTTTCGCCCAGTCTCCATTGAATCATTGAACGAGTAGTTGCCACTGAACTCCAGCGTTTTCTGGAGGAAATAGATCATTATGATCCATTCCAGTCTCGTTTCAGGCCCGGCCACGGGACTGAAACGGCCTTGGTTGCCCTGGTTGATGACCTTTGCAGAGAACTAGACAGGGGGAGTGTGTCCCTGTTGGTTCTTCTTGATCTCTCAGCGGCTTTTGATACCATTGGCCATGGTATCCTCTTGGACCGTCTCTCCAGGATGGGACTACGAGGCACTGTTTTGCAGTGGCTCCGCTCCTTCCTGGAGGGTAGGACACAGACAGTTTTACTCAGTGACTTCTGCTCGGACCCTTGGCCCCTAATGTGTGGGGTCCCACAGGGTTCGGTGCTGTCCCCGATGTTATTTAACATCTATATGAAGCTGCTGGGGGAGGTCATCCGGAGGTTTGGAGTTCGATATCACCAATATGCTGATGATACTCAGCTTCATTTCTCCTTTCCCCCGGACACTAAGGAAGCCGTCCGGCCCCTGAACCAATGCCTGACATCAGTGATGGACTGGATGAAGGTGAATAAGCTGAAATTAAATCCAGACAAAACAGAAGTGCTTCTAGTTAGTCGTGGGACAGATCTGGAAATTGGGAATGTACCAATGTTGGATGGGGTTACACTCCCCCTGAAGACTCAGGTTCGCAGTTTGGGTGTGCTTCTGGACTCGGCTTTCAACCTGGAGGCCCAGGTTTCGGCGGTCTCCAGGAGCGCTTTTGCCCAGCTAAGACTGGTTCGCCAACTGCGCCCGTTTCTGGAGATTTCCGACCTGACGAAGGTAACACATGCCTTAGTTACATCCCGGTTGGACTACTGCAACGCGCTCTATGTGGGATTACCTTTGAAAACAGCTCGGAAGCTTAAACTGGTTCAAAGAGCAGCAGCTAGAATGCTAACAGGAGCTAGCCTACGGGCCCATACAACGCCACTTCTACAACAATTGCACTGGCTGCCAGTTTGCTTCTGGGCTCAATTCAAGGTGCTGGTTTTAACTTTTAAAGCCTTACACGGCTTGGGCCCCCTCTATTTATCTAATCGCTTATCTTTTTATATACCTTCCCAACCCCTGAGATCCTCTGTGGATCCTCTTCTTATGATTCCTCCATTCTCCCAAGTTCATCAGATGGGAACCAGAACTAAAGCCTTTTCGGTGATTGCCCCTAAACTTTGGAATACTCTTCCGGTAGAGGTGCGACTGTCTCCCTCTCTTGTAGTATTTCGTCGTCAGGTTAAGACGTTTTTATTCCGTCAAGCATTTCATTTGTGATACATAGGTTGACTTTTAATTTTTGATTTATGCTTGGTATTAATTGTGTTTTTTAATTAATTATGTTTTTATTATGTTAATTTTTCTAACTTTTATATGTGATTGTTTCTTCTTTTCTTGTTTGCCGCTCTGAGTTCTTCGGAAATAGAGCGGGATATAAAAATATTAAATAAATAAATAAATAAACTTCTCAGAGCAGTTAAACATAGATGCTAAACAGCAAGGGAGAAAAGATGGGTCCTTGTGGAGCTATGCAATCTAAGGGCACATGGTAGAACAGTCATCTCCCAACATCACCTGCTGGGAATTGTAACAGAATAACTGGGAAATTAACTCCTAATCCTATCCCAGCAAAGCAGTTCAGAAATTTATTGAATGATTCTCAAAGGTCTATGAGAATAAATATGGACATACTTCCCCACCATTTCCCAGCACAAGTAGTATTCCAGGTTGTCTAAATCATTTTCAGTCCCAGCAGACTGAAATTATATAGATAATCATTCATTCTGAAATACCTGGAGCTAGGCCTCCAGTACCTGCTACTTTACCCAGAAATTTTATATTCTGGACTGTTTGATAGTTAAATGTATTAATATTATTTATTAAATGTATATCCCACTGTTCCTTCCAAAGGAGCACAGGGCAGCAATTGAATACTTTTATAAATAATTGTCTCACACCAACCTACAAAACTATAGGTAACATACCTTCATTTACTGAGTCATTTATAGCTTCCTCCTCCACCAAATAAGTGAATCCCCCACCCCATTCCACTGAACTTCACCCAACCCCCTGGCTAATCTAAAAACCCAGAAAGAAGGAAAACATGCAGTATCTGTGGTATATTTCTCCAATGATTCGATTTGTCTATGTCTCAAGGATATCCCTTTCATTCGGTTTTTCCAAAAAAGTTGGCAACCACCAACTTTCCTAAAATGATTGGTTTGGGCTATCCCTTTGGATGAAATCAAAATCAAATATCCTTTATGTAGTTTGCTACAATAGCCTGGACAATGATATGGAGACTGAAATTTGACAAGCATCTGAGTTTACTCTCTTTATCAAAGGACAACCTAGAGAAAGGACAGTTGCCAAAACATATGGAGGCACTAAAGTAGCTAATTAAGCTGCACAACATTGTGTAATAGAGGGACTGTGTGTGACACCAGCAGCACAGGGATCATTTTTCATGGATTTATCCCACAGTGCTGCAGAACTTTTGTAAGCCCAGAACCACATGCTGGCCTGCATCAACTGGCCACTTGCAGGCCTTTGCCCCCACACCCGCCAAAGAAGACTCGTGAGACGTGGCAATGGTTTAAATGTTATATTTATTAAATATAACATAATCTGAATCCAAATTCAAACATATCCAATCATAATTAATAACTGCTTATAACCCCCGGGCAGGTGAGGAATCGCACTATTCTGGCGGGGATTGAATCCCCCCAGTCTCCTGGGCATGTATCACAGCTGGTAGCTGTGGGCTCTGATGCAAGGATATGGGCCAAGACTCCCTCCTTGCCCAGTGAACCTTGGGAGTGGTCTGCCATGCGCATCCTGGCCCCGCTGTACCCACGTTCACCCCAATGCACATGACAATCCACAGGGGCACCCACCAGTTATCTGCAGACTGAAGTCCTGCAAGATTCCTGAGGGGTGTCCTTACCCAAAATTGCCTCAGGATACCTACCTCTCTCTCCATCAAATTCCTTATCTGCCCGAACTCAATGCCAAAACTAGCCGTCACCACACCACTCCCTGAAAGCCGAAAGAATTATCCCCACAGTATAAAGTAGGCAAAACGTGAAGGGCTCCTAAAAGCGGGGCCCAACCAAAAAATTCCTACTCGGCCCCACTGGCGACCGGCAAAGCCCATACTGCCATAGGGAGGGAGGGCAGGTGCGAACGAACACGAGGAGAAGAGTTAGGGAGGGGGAGCAGCATTAAATACTACCGCTCCCCTCCCCCTCCCATTGAGGCGTGACGTGGCCTCACCCTACTCCCTCACCCAATCGGGAGTAGACCTCCCGAGCCTTCTCACTCATATGGGGTGAAAGCAAACACACCCCCACCTTAAGGTGGGAACGTCATTCTTGGGAACTTCTGAATTGGCAGGATTCCCATGACTCCAGACTGCACCAGGGCCTTTGAAATGTGATGGACTCTGCAATCTGCATTTGTAGCTGGAGCTGATGCACTGTGTTGTCTGAGCTGCTTGAATGTCATGGTGATCCAATTTAGCTATCAGTTTGTAATATGATTTATTCTACATCAACAAAAATTGTTGATTTTTGTCTTATTTGAATTTATTGTTGGCTTTTGTAAACTTGCTTCTCTCTGCACCCCCAGCTTTGTATTTTGATATTTTGAATGCTCGTTGTGAGCCACTTTGGGCACAGCATGCTGTAGAAAGGTGGCATATAAATAAACTAAATCAATCAATCAATCACATGTATGTGTGTGTATCGGGGATGGGAAGGGAGTGTGTAGGTGTTTCCCAACTGATTAGCACCAAATGATTAGCCCTACCCACAAGGTGCCAGGTCTTTAAAACGTTACCATTGTATCGTGGGAGGAAACCATAGAAAAGCAGCTTCTGCAATGCTGTTGTAACATATGAAGGGCCCTTATTGTTCATTCTTAATGTGGAATTATCCCTTTTGCTAACCCTTATTCTGACTAATGTATTGTCCTGGTTTTTGTAGGAAAGTAAGTATGGTTCATATGCCACTTGATACAAATTTTAATGCAATAACGATATAAAAAACTGATTTAAGATATCCATGCTATACACAAAATGTGCTTAATGCTTAATGGGATGTACGTGCTGAATAGCAAGATGTCTCAGAGGGTGGAAAAGTGGAAGAGGAACAAATAAGCATGTAGTTATTTCATATATAATATGAAGAAATTACTCGTGTTTTAGCTTTGCCAATAAAAAAGTCTCTAGAACCTGACATTAATTAGTTGCTGGACCATTTAACAGAGTAGCAAATATAATTCAATTAAAGAGAATAAATGGCATTAGAAACTCCAGACAAAAAAGCCTGAGAACACTCCAATGCACTACTTTGCATTTTCCGTTCCTTTTTCCTCTAAATATATAACTTGTTCAGACCATATGGAAGATGTAAACAGACTTAGCGATGGCACAGAAAGAACGTGCTGGTCACAAAATGGCGATGGTGTAAAATGTGAGAGATGAAATAAAAAATTGACTCTCAACAGGTGCACCTAAAAATATTATCAGCTTTGGTGGAGATCAATGGCAATTCATAATACGCAAGGCAGCTGAAAGGAGGGAACTCACATGTATACATTAATGAGAGAGAGAGAGAGAGGGAGAGAGATTCACACACATATATGCAAAGATTTTCTCACATGCAGGCATGTACTCATAGGAACATAGGATGCTGTCTTAAACTGAGTCAGGCCATTGGTTCATCTAGCTCAGTATTATCTACACTGACTGACAAAGCTCAGCAGATTTTCCGCCCTACCTGGAGACCAAGCTAGAGATGTCAGGTACTTTTTAAATGTAAAGCATGTGGTCTACCAACTGAGCAAGGGCCAATTCCCACTTCCCACAGTGCCAGTGGCAGGTATGAGGGGCCCTAGGCAGGCTGCCTCCAGGGGCCCAGGGGGAAGGGGACAGGCAACAGAACTCAGCATGATGCTCAGGAAAGCAGAGAAGCAGCTAGCAAAGCAACTGCAGTAGCTGCTGTCATCTTTACTATCCCAGAATATCTCTGGGTTCCGAAGTACACTACACTGGGGCTCCGAGGCATTCTCGGATAATAAAGATTGTGGTGGCTGCAGAAGCTTCATGCATTCCTTCCGGACAGAGTCCCAGGAAAAAACTGTGGGGTTTTTTTGAGGGGGAGGAGTTGTTGTCAACCTTGATGGATCATTGAGGCCTGGGAACCACAGCATTTGCCTCACTGATTTCCCCAGAAGACATGCATTTCCACAAAATTTAAAGGGACAAAAAATGATGATATATGAACACTTGGCATTTGCAGCCAACATTTTGCATTTGGGTATCTATATCCAAAGATGAAACATGAGAAACAGCATACAGTTCTACACAGCCCGTTACAATATCACAATTGATGTAATACCCACTATGAACAACCTGATTTCTCTTGTATTGATCAGTTTTCTTAACCAAAAGGCCTTGCCACAAACATGTCAAACATAAGTCTGATTTGGCAATTTAGACAGACAGCAGTTCTCCTTGTAAATGTCACATGTAACATTACTCTAAACTCCATTTTGTCACATCTTATAAGATTTGGATTTATTTTGTTTATACATCACATAGTAATGAATCAAGTTGAACGTTAAACCTGCATACAAAATATGTTTTCTGTAATTAAAAAAAAGAAAAACCAGCTTTAAAATTACTAATTAAAAAACAGGGCTAGTGTCAGGTCAAGGGGATACTGGGCAAACTGCCCTAACCCATATAAATGAAGACAGTAGCAGCTGCTTCATCTACTTTGCTTAGCAGTTCTCTGCTAAGTGCTGGGTTGAGTGCAGAGACAAATGGTGACAGTAAAGCAGAGAAGCACTAAGCAAAGTGTCTACCATCATCTTATTACCCCAGAATGCCTCTGGGCACCAATGTAGTATACACTGCAAGGGGAAGTCAGAGGCATTCTGGGACAATAGATATGATGCCAACTGCTGTGGCCAATTCACTTGGGGCATCTCATCAAAATGTTGGGCAAAGTTGATGGCATCAGCCTAAATAAGTCCTCCAGGTATGAGGGTCAATAGCAGCTCATGAGAAAGGGTGGAGCCATGGAGCAACTATTTCTTGTGAATAAAAAAAATAAAAACTAACAGACAAAATGGCACTGTTACCAGGATTCTATTCATGCTAGGATTCATCAAGGATAAGCTACGGCACCTGTTTTCAAGGCCAAGCCCTGATATACACAACACAATGTGCCTCTTGAACATGTGGAAAGAGTATGTTGTCCTCCTTTGTCAGCTACAACTTATCCATCTATGCCTGCAACCCTCTTTGACTTTTGCAGTCTTTACAGGGCATATGATATGACTGTCACTCAGGGCTAAACCCTAACACCTACACCTCTCTTCATAGATACAAACCCCTTTGTCAGAAAGCTTTGCCAGAACAACATAGAGAACCCAGGATTTTCCCGTAAATATCCAATCAACCCCTTTTGAGTCGTTTCTCAGAAAGGTGCTTTCAAGTCACAACCCCCTGCTCTCCCAACAGACTACAGCTCCGTTCATAGTTCCCATATACATCTATATTGTGCCAGGGTTCAGCCTACAATGTGCTTTTAATAACAGGATTGAACCCAGAACGCTCTTCCACCGAAAAGCCTGATCTAGTTCTCTCCATCTCTCTTCTTTCCAGATGTTTCTGTCTTTCTCCCCAACACATGCATGGCCAAGGGTGGGCTTAATTTTTTTTAAAAATTAAAAGATAAAATTTTAAATACTGTCAGCTTCTGTGGTTATGTTCTTTTTTAATATTATGGATGTTTTATTGTATTTTATTGTTTCTATTTCCAGATTGGTTAAATTGGTTAAATTTTATCATTTACTCTGTGGGCGATGAATGTATCCTGTCAGTGCCAGGGTTACCACTAGGGCAAGAGGACTTCCCCCTCTCCTCCCCACGCATGTGCTGCTCTGACCAAATCTGCTTAGGAGAATTGGGGGAACCTCTAGAACAGATGTAGGGGGTATGCAGGGGGAGGAAAGGGGAGAGAGTCCTCTTGCATTAGCAGTAATCCTTGTGCTGACAGTAATTTTACTTAGCATTACGATGGATACAATCCATAGGGTGTTTGTTAGTATATTGTGATAGCTCTCTTGACAAAAAGCAGCATACAAATACTTGAATAAAATAAATCGCACATGAACATTACAAGATAAACTTCTAGCTAAGTGGCAATCCTGATGCATAGCCTAAAATTAATGCCAGTATTTTTCCGCTGTATGACCACAGCAGATCATTTTTAAAAACTGAACAGAAAAACAATTCATGGATGTTAAGTATACAATGCAGTTTAAAAGAGGGGATAAATTGATAATAATATATAAAAAGGGAGAGGGGGTAACAGTACCGGCAACACCAATTACAGTTATATATTACCAATGTTTACATAACTCTATAAAAATGCAAAGTTATTAAGAACTTCAATTAGTGACTAGTTTGACCAGGCCAGAAGTGTAACTGAGAGGCTGGTGGCTTCTGGGTACAAACATCCTTACTAAAGAAATTTAGGAATGGCCACCACATTTTATCAAATTTGTCAACTTTAATTATTCCTCGACTAAGTTTACTTTGTTGAATAAGCTTCTGTAATAAAGCCAACTCCCAAACCTTATGCCACCGCCTGTCCATAGTAAATAAAGAGTTATATTTCCAGTGGTGAGCAATTTCAATTCTTGCTGCGGCGAGAAGGAACAGAACTAGAGATTTATTGGACAATTGTCACATATTTTCAGGAAAGATAGAAAGCAACACTAGCTGGGGGTCTGGAGGTATAATCTGCATAAGTATATTAGAAATTTCCTGAAAGACCCTCTGCCAAAAAGCCTTTATCACAAGACACCCCCACCACATATGAAAGAAAGAGCCTACTTGGTGACATCCTCTCCAACTTGCCATAGTTTTGGTCAAGTTCATTCTGCAAAGTTTTATAGGAGTGAAGTACCACCGCATAATCACCTTTAGCATGGATTCACAAACTCTAGCTGAAATGGTACAAAAAGGAGGCTTCCACCACATTGCTGCTCAATCCTCCTCTTCAGTAATTACCCCGAGGTCCCCTTCCCACAGAGCTTTCAGGTTGTCTGTAGATCCCATAGAACCTGAGAGAAGGCCTATATATATAACTGAGATTGAACCTTTTAAGTTTCCAAGTGTCCCTTATGCAGAGACTTTCATAGAATGTAAGCTTATGTAATGGCCTTGATCGAGTAATAGTCTTATAGAATTGCTGTATCGGCATAATCTGAAACCAATTAGTTTTTACTTCCCCCAACTTTGTTTTAATTTGATCCATTCTCAGTGGATTGCCGTATTCAAATAAATCCACAAACCAGTATAATCCCTCCTCTTTCCATCCTCTAAACTGACCATATTTCAGTGGATCTCAAAACTGTGGATTTCCAAAAGGGGAGGTTCAGTGAGATCACTGGAGCTATCAATTGAACTAATCTCTTCCATATTCATAGAGATGTTAACAAAAACAGGTATTCAGTTCCCAACAGTAGCTTATTGGAAATAGTACAAAAAGGTAATTCTCTCCCATGAGGTGTACTCTCATCCACCTCCATTGTAACCCATTCCACTGATGTGCTGCCCCAAATTACATAGATTAGCTCCTTTAGATTGCAAGCATCATAGTAAAATCGCAGGTTGGGAATACCCAGGTCTCCCATACTTTGATGTCTATAACAGGTATTACTATTTGGCTTTGCTTTTTTTCCTCCAGGGATGAAATTATCTAGTAGCTTTTGCTAGTGTTTAAATTCCTTCAGGCTAATCCAAATAGGATGGGTCTGAAATAGATATAGGAATTTAGGCAGCAGCATCATTTTCACCACAGTGATTCGATCAAGCCATGAGAAGTTTAAGCTTTTCCATTTTTGTAAATCCTGTTTTGCTTGTTTCAGAAATGGAAAGAAGTTATGTTCTTTGACAAGGGTCTTTAGTAAGAACCATGCCAAGATAGACAATACTGCCATGTTGGAGAGCTCAGCCCACTTTTTGAGCAATCTCCTGTTGCAAGTCCAATGACATCATAATACACAATAATGCTGACTTAGAGAAGTTAACTTCTAGTCCAGAAATTTTCACAAAGCATTGTAGTAATTATGGAATGATCTGCCTGACGAGGTGCACCTGGCACCGTTATCTTTTTGGCATCAGGTCAAGACTTTCCTCTTCTCCCAGGCATTTTAGCATGTGCTTTTAAATTGCTTTTTTAAAAAATGTGTTTTTAAATTTGCATATTTGTTTTTAATGTTTTTAATTGTTGTAAACCGCCCAGAGAGCTTCCGCTATGGGGCAGTATACAAATGCAATAAATAAATAAATAATAGTAAGTGTTTTAATTCTAAAACTGCAACCAAGGGGTTACAGAAGGACATCATCTGAAAAAAGGCCAATAGTGTGGATCTGTCCCCTCACCTTCACACCTGTAATCATTGGATCATCTCTGATTGTATTGGCCAGAGTTTCAATTGCCAGAATAAACAACAGAAGAGACAAGGGGCAACCTTGTCGTGTGCCTCTGCTTAGAGCAAAGGAAGGGGAATCCACACCGACCCATATCACAGCTGAGGCTTCAGAATATATTTCTCAAGTCACATTCAGAAATCTGTTCCCAAATTGCATAAACTCTAACACTTTTGACATAAAAATCCATTCTACATGGTCAAATGCTTTGAGGATATCTAATGAAAATAGGGCGATTGGAACCTTCTTACTACTACCAAAGTGTATAACATCAAGTGCCCTATGTACTGCATGCACTATTTGTTGTTTAGGGACAAAACCTTTCTGATTTGCTTTCACATAGTCCCCCACCACCCTGCCCAGTCTCAATGCTAGTATTGCTGTTGAGATCTTTGCATCTTGATTAATCAGGGCGATAAGATTCAAGCATAGTATGACCTCTTCCCAGTTTTGCAATCACCACTAGCCTTGCAGTTTTCCATGAGGGACGCTGTCTCTCCCCTTCCATAATCAGATTAAATAGATTTGTGAGATGAGGAGCAAGGGTCTCTGCAAAGCTGTTATAAAACTATTATAAAAACTTTTTATAAAGCTTTTATAAAACTTCCAAGTCCATCTAGACCTGGAGCCTTTCCTCTTGAGGGATTTAATTATATCCAAAACCTCTTCCACTGAGATTCGGCTATTCATAAGGTTTTGGTGATCCTCCGATAATGGTTTAAGTTTAGCCTGTGACAGATAGTTGTGAATCTCTTGCAGATCTGGATTGTCTGAGCGGTATAATTGTTGGTAAAACTCCATAAATATCTGATTTATGTCTCTAGTAGAAAAACATAAACAGCCCTTCACATTAATCTCTTCCTTTACATGACAGATTCTGTTACAATCAACTTTTTACGTAATGCCCTTGCCAGCAACTTGAGCTTTTATTTTCAAACTCATAGTATGCTCTGTTCAGATAAGTCAATTGAACATTAATCTGATCTAAGTCTAGAGCAGAAAGCTTGCTGCGCTTTTGCACCAGTAGTCTATATAGATGAGTTTCCCCTCAAAGGTTATGTGCCTGTTCCAGTTCAGTTTTATCTTTAAACAGCTTCTTTCTAGCAAGATCTCTACAACATTTCAAGCGAGATGCGTTCTGGATACAGTGGCCCCCGACCACTGGCTTCAGAGCATCTCAAACTACTGTGGGATGGACCCCAACATCTGTATTATCAGCAAAGTATTGTATAATTGTCTCATGTAAACTATCTTTAATTTCTTGTTTCAACAACAGAGAAGAGGGCAATCTCCATGAGAAAGAAGGCGGAGGCACAGAACCTAAACAGATAACTGCCACAACAGGGGCATGGTCTGAAGCAGTAATATTGCTTATATAAGCATCTGCTATATTATCAGCTATCCCCTGAGTGATTAAAATATGATCTACACAGGAAAATGATTTATGCCTACTTGAAAAGAAGGTATAGTCCCTTACATTTGGGTGTAAGGAAAATGATTTATGCCTACTTGAAAAGAAGGTGTAGTCCCTTACATTGGGGTGTTTGTATCTCCCTACACAGGAAAATGATTTATGCCTACTTGAAAAGAAGGTGTAGTCCCTTACATTTGGGTGTTTGTGTCTCCACACATCCAGCAGATCAAAATCATCTAAAAGATCCTTAACCGTTGTGGTATTTCCAGGATCTTGTCTGGATCTATCACTATGATCTAACTGAGAGTCCAGCACATCATTTAAATCTCCACCCAGTATGATAGTTCCCTAGCTAAAGCTTTCCAGGGATTTTAATGTGTCTCATAAAAATTCTACTTGATGTAAATTAGGTCCATAAATTGAGCCTAAGCTAACATATTCCCCATCCAGAAGTCCTTTAATAAACACATAGCACCCCCTTGTATCTGCTAGTGTCCCATCCAGAGCCGGAAGGATGAGGCTGAAGCGTGGGTGCAAGTAAATCTCGTTTTATTATATTTATTATTTTATTTATTTATTATTTCAATTTATATACCGCCCTTAGCAGAATAGCTCTCAGGGCGGTGAACAAACAAGATAAAATACAATATATCATAATAAAAATCATAAAAACATATACAAACAAACAACAAAAAAACACTACAAAAACACAATACAATATTAGAGTAATGGATACATCAAAGGCATTGCGCTTCATAGAAAACCCTGCGATAACTCACTAGTATCCCTAACTACACTCTAGACATGCTCTGCAGCGTGTGAAGGAAGTTGACTCAACGACTCCCCACTGTAAGCGGCAAGCTTAAGAAGGGAACATTTTCGAACGTAATCTCTGACTCCTTCGTAATTCCTGTCTTTGCCCTGTCCGTTTCTCGCGGCGGCGGGAGCGAGGGGACAAGGGGCGTGTTTCCAACGGCTCATTGGAAAACACCTGCTCCTGAGCAACAGGCTCAAGATCAGGGGGCTGTGCCACACTGGTGTCCTCCTGGGAACTGCTTGGCAAGGGAGGAGCCGGCACTGTCTCTGGAGCTTCCCCCAACAAGTCTTCTGCATCAGCTGGGGGCAGCGCGCTCTGTTCTTCAGAGAGTGCGGTACCCGTGGGAACGGGCTGGTGTGCAGGCTGACCCCCTCCCACAAGGTCCTGCTGAGACTCAACAATTCCCAACTCTGCTTCCTCTGGCAGCAGAGGCGCCTGAAACTCATGACTGCAGTGGAGGGGCGCAGCGAGAGAACGTTGCAGAGAGCGGCCGGAGAGCAGAGAACGGCCACCCGGATTCGAGTTTGGTGCAAGCTGCCGGCGTTCTCTGGCCTGGCGCTGTGACGCTGCGTGGGCCGCTGCCGGGATGGCATTTTCCTGGCAGCCTTAGGACGTTTCTGCCTGGATAAGAACAGAGCTGCGGGCGTCGGACGGCAGGATTGCGGGTCACTGGCGGTAAGTGGCGGTGAGAGCGCCACAAGAGCCAGCCCCGACAGCGGTCCCGGCGGCAGTGGGAGGACGCCGAGGAGATTTGGCTTAGCGGCGACGAGGAGGTGCCGAGAAAGAGTAGAAGGAGCGGCTTGGTGGCGACGCGAGAGCTGCGGAGGTGCGGCGTCTAGGCCGAGAGGCCCTGGAGAGCTGGCAGTGAGCGGCGGTGAGAGCGCCACGAAAGCCAGGCCGAAAGCGGCCATGGTGGAGGGAAGACGCCGAGGAAGATTGGCCCAGCGGCGGCGAGGAGGTGACGAGGGAGATCGGCTTGGCGGCGCGGGAGACGCGGAGGTGCGGCGGCGAGGCCGAGAGGCCGTGATGAGCCTTAGAACGCCGGGAAGCGGCTGTGAGAGCGCTGCAAAGAAGGACTAACGGTCGGCGGCGGTGCTGTGTATGGATGAATGAATGTGAATGGGGTGATTTTATTTTGATTTAGTTTAGTTTTATTTAATTTAATTTAATTAAACTACAGCTGCTTTAGGGACGGAGGCAGGTCTCCGGACTAATACTATTTTATATTGTACTGTGTGTGGACTAATGTGGTATGAATGTTGTGTGATTGATTAAATTGTGGTATGAATGTCTTGAATGAATTATGCATATGCAGTCTTATGATTGGAAGAACTGACTAACCCTAGGGTTGTATACTGGACCTGATTTACCCATCTCTTAATATTTTTTACAACATCCTTGACCTTTATCATCTGGGCCTGTTGACTGGCAGAGGAGATAGGGGCATGTGTAAATCAAGGAGGGAAGAGGAGGGAAGGGTTGGGGGCCAAAGTATAACGAGATTGGGCGGCAGGCGCTGGAAGGGTGCTGGGGGCAGACCATGTCAACGCAGAGAAACAAGGGATAGATACATAATACCCATCCCTTGTTCCAGGTCTGTCCAGAACCAGAAGGAAGCTGGGGGACGCAGGATTCCTACTGACCTCCGGCTGCTGATGTGTAATGCCAGGTCTGTAGCACAAAAAACATATACCATCCATGATCTGATCCTGGATGAATGTGCAGACCTGGCATGTATTACGGAGACCTGGTTGGATGCAGCCTCAGCTCCTATTCTTGAGGCTATGTGCCCACCGGGTTTCTGTTACGCACAGCAGCCGAGGGTCGGAAGGCGGGGAGGGGGAGTGGCAGTTATTTATCGAGAGTTGCTGCTCTTTGCCAGACCTCCCCTTCGTGGGACTAGCTTTGTTGATTGTATGTACTGGAGGCTGGGCTCGAAGGGCAGTTTAGGGATTCTGCTCGTGTACCGCCCGCCCCGCTGCACGGCAGACTCCCCGGCCGAGGTGCTTGAGGTGATCTCAGACGTGCGAATGTTGTCCCCGGAGCTGTTAGTTCTGGGTGATTTTAACATACACGCTGAGACCACTCTCACCGGAGCTCCTCGGGATTTCCTGGAAACCATGGCTTCCTGGGAACTGCGCCTTAGTAATATTGAGCCCACCCATGTAGCCGGTCATACTCTTGACCTTATATTTGTCCCGGGGGGGGGAGGGTAGTGTGCTGAAGTTAGGGGCCAATTCTTTTACCCCTGTGTCATGGTCAGACCACTAACTGGTAAAGATGGATCTCTCGATGCCGCACGCCCTCCGCAGGGGAAAAGGTCCTATTAGAATGGTCCGTCCCAGGCGCCTGATGGATCCATATGGTTTCCTGACGGCGCTTGGGGAATTGGAACCTGCTGAAGGTCGCCCGGTTGAAGCCCTGGTGATGGAGTGGAACGAGAGGATCGCCGGGACGTTAGACCAAGTGGCTCCGAAATGTCCTCTCCCCCTGAACAGAACTCAAGTATCACCATGGTACACACCACGGTTGCGTACTTTGAGACAGGAGGTGAGACGACTTGAGCGTCGGTGGCGGAAGTCTCACTCCGAAGATGCTCGGACACAGGTTAGAGCAGCAATAGCTGCCTACCAAGTGGCAGTGAGCGCGGCAAAGAGGGAATTCTTTGCCGCCTCCATTGCATCAGCGGAGTGCTGTCCCAGGAGGTTGTTCCAAGTGGTCCGAAGCCTGGTCGGTCCAGTTGCTCAGGAACCCTTGGAACAGTCTAAGGCCTCCTGTGACAAATTGGCAAAGCACTTTGCTGACAAAATCGAGCACCTGAGGAGCTCGATTCCATGCGCCGTGGATACAGTGAGTGAGCTAGAGTTGACCAGTTGCAAACCGGTCAAATGGGATCGATTTCGGCCTCTCCCTTCTGAGGATGTGGACAAGGTGCTCTCATCTGTAAGGCCCACCACTTGTCTAAATGACCCTTGCCCATTGTGGCTCCTTATGAGCTGCAAAGAGAGATTGGGTGAGGGGATCAAGGCAATGGTTAATGCATCCCTCCAAGAGGGTGTTATGCCACTAGCCCTCAAGGAGGCTATTATTAAACCCATCTTAAAGAAGTCCTCCTTGGATCCCCAGATTCTAACCAACTTTCGCCCAATCTCGAACTTACCATTCTTGGGCAAGGTCATTGAGAGAGTGGTGGCAAATCAGTTGCAGACACACTTGGATGAAACGGATTATCTAGATCCATACCAATCGGGTTTCAGGACTGGACATGGAACTGAAACAGCCTTGGTCGCTCTGGTCGATGATATGAGGAGGGCATTGGATAGGGGAGAATTCACCTTCCTTGTCCTCCTGGATCTCTCAGCGGCTTTTGATACCATAGACCACGGTATCCTGTTAGATCGCCTGGAGAGTATGGGATTGGGAGGCACAGTCTTACAGTGGTTCCACTCCTTTCTCTCTGATAGGCGCCAACAGGTAGCATTGGGTGAGGAGGTTTCAGACCCTTGGCCTCTCAATTGCGGTGTGCCACAGGGCTCTATCCTCTCACCCATGCTATTTAACATCTATGTAAAGCCGCTGGGAGAGATCATCAGGAGATTTGGGCTGCAGTGTCACCAATATGCGGATGACACTCAGCTCTATCTCTCATTTAAATCTTCACCGGAGAGGGCTGTGGAGACCATGTCCAAGTGCCTGGAATCCGTGAGTGGATGGATGGGCAGGAACAGGCTGAAGCTGAACCCTGATAAGACCGAGGTACTACTTGTGGGAGACAAGGGAGGGTTAGGAGATGTTGACCTGGTGTTTGATGGAGTGAAGTTGCCCCTACAGGACCAGGTCCGCAGCCTCGGGGTTGTTCTTGATTCCAAGCTGTCCATGGAGGCTCAGATTTCGGCTGTGAGCCGGGCAGCTTGGTATCAATTACACCTTATACGTAGGCTGCAACCCTACCTCCCTGTTCAACAGCTCCCACTCGTGGTGCATGCCCTGGTCACCTCTCGATTGGACTACTGTAATGCGCTCTACGTGGGGTTACCCTTGAAAACGACCCGGAAATTACAACTTATACAGAATGCAGCGGCGCGCTTACTTACCAACAGCCGCCGCCGAGACCACATTACGCCAGTATTATTTGATCTACACTGGCTGCCGGTTATTTTCCGGGCCCGATTCAAGGTGTTGGTATTAACCTTTAAAACCCTATATGGTTTCGGCCCAGCTTACCTGAAAGAGCGCCTCCACCGCCACCAATTATGCCGCCCAACTAGATCAGCCACTCAAGGCCTTCTCGCAATCCCGCCAACCAAAACAGCTAGGTTGGTGGGTACTAGGGAAAGAGCCTTTTCTGTGGTGGCCCCCACTCTCTGGAACTCCCTCCCATGTGACCTTCGACATGCTCCTTCCCTAGAGGTATTCCGCAAGGCCCTGAAGATGTGGCTTTTCCAACAGGCCTTTGAGGTCCTTGGGAAGGGTAAATCTTTATGATTTTACCATCTATCATATGCTGCTAATATAAGTGCTTTTATATGTATTGATGACTGTCCAGTATTTTTATCTACTGTTATTAATATGACTGCATTTGATATCGTTGTATTGTTGTATTTTATCTCATTTTAATGTACGTCGCCTAGAGTGGCTAATTGCCAGATAGGCGACAAACAAATTAAATATTATTATTATTTATTATTATTATGCCTCCCCCCTCCCTGTCCATTCTGGGTTAGCTGAGGCTCAACAGCTAGGGAATCTTCACCCACTATAGGGCAATGTTTTGCCAATAAAATAGAAACATCCCTTGATTTTGATGAATCATAAGAACTATAAACATCACTCAACCAATTTCATCTAATTACATTTATGTGTGCTGCCCTCTGATGTGTCTCTTGCAAGAAAATTACATCAGGGTTTTCACCTTTCAAAACAGATGCCACACAAGCCTGCTTGTGCATCATGCCCAATCCTTTAACATTGTAAGCTAAAAATCTCAAATTAACCATTAGAGCTATAGGAAGAAGGCACATACTAGAATACTGCCCCTTAAGCTGCCATCTGTCGGAAGGCAGAGCTGGGGTCCCAATCCCAGGGAGCTGGATCCCGGAGAGTTGGGAGAAGAGTATTCGGATGGATGGCAGAGGGAAGGGGGAGGAACTTCCCCCCTTTGGAGCGAAGACGAAACAGAGGAACTGCCAGTGATAAGGTCGCTTAGCAACGGGGAGCCTGAGCCCTCCCTGGACATTCTCATGCTCCCCCTCTTTCAGGCTCAGAGCAAGAGGGGGAAGAGGGAGGGCTGCTCACAGCCAAAAAGCGGGGAGGCAGTTTACCATCAGCCCCTTCCCTATCCCCCATCCTGGAATCGGAAACTTCAGAAGAGGAGGGGGTGATGCTTCCCCCCTCACCGCGCACACGCAGACAGCTGAAAAGACAGGAGAGAAGGGGGGAAGGCGGGCAGTACCTGAGGGGCAGTTAAGGAGGAGCGAAAGATTGCGCGCCCGTTTGGCCCCTTCTTAAAGAACAGGCGGGAAGAAGTCCCTTGCTCTGTCAACTTTCTCCCAATGCCGCAGGACCTGTATCCCTGTATTGCTTCATGAGAAAACGCAGTCTTTGTTTGGACATTACCCTAATAAAACACGAATTAACTACAACCGCTGGTCTGGTTCCTGAGTCACATCCTGGGCCTGACACCATCTGTGAAAATACTGCATCCATGAGAAGAAAAAAACAAACTGTATCAAACTGTTGAGGAACAAAGGATAGTGAAGGTAATAAGAGAGAAGGGAGGGAAAACATAACAAATCTCTCCCCCTCCACACCAGCGGGTATAAAGACTTTCAAAAATGGCCTCAATAAAGGGGTAGTGTAATGCCCCCCTACCCACAGTGAAACTCCAGGGCTAGGCTGCATTGGAGTCAGAAAAAGTGATACCATTGCTAGAAAACACCTACACACCCCTCCTGATCCAAGTGAAACATACCAACTTCAATAAATAAAAACATCAGGATGGACTTCTATAATGCTCAGGTATTAAACGTAACACAAACGTTCAGGTACAACATTTGAATAAACCAAGAGATGCTTAAAGCAGGTTATAGGTAAGTTGTTTTCGCTGATGGGGTCAGGACTGGATGTTCTTTCTGCACCACATTGTCCCATTCTTTCTTCTCTTTGATGTTCTTAGCTTTCGCCTTGCCCTTTTAGGTTTCCCATTCTGATTGTCTATCCTTCCCATCTCCTCCTGCTATTTCCTTTGTCAACAGCTCCTCAGGGACTTCAAGATATAAATCAGATAATGACAATTTTGCCTCCTTCAACGAAGTCACTGAGAAGAATTTACTCTGATACCTGACCACTAACATGAAGGGGAACCCTCATCGGTACTGGATATTCGCCTTATGCAAAACCTCAATAACAATTTTAAAGCTTCATAGCCTTATCAGGGTGTCCATGCAAACATCTTGAAAGACTTGTATATCTGCAGCCCCGTATTTCAGCACTCTGTAATTTCTCAGGGCTTTATAGATTGCATCTTTAACAAATCTAACAACAAGGTCCAGTTCATTAATGCCAGTTTGAGAACTTGGGTCTGGGACCCAGTATACTTGTTCTGTATCTTGTGGGGACACCTCCACAGGTAGTTGCAGGTCTTTAAACCATTGAACTATAAAGTCCACAGTAACAGCCCCCTCCTCAGAAATAGGGATTCCTCTCATTCCAATATTTACTCTCAGGCTTTGTTCTCCTCTTCCACATTAATTGCAGCTCCTCAGTAGCCATTTTTAACTGCCTCAGCTTAGATTCCTGTTTCAAACTAAGATCCATAGCTTTATTAGCGGTGGTTGCCACATTTATCATCTGAGACTGTATATCCATTAGTTTATCATCTATTGGAGCAAGTGCCACTTACCAATCTAGTGCCAGCTCTTTTCACATGATTTTAAAGGATTCAGCCACTTCCCTTGAGTTTGACATATCAGTTGTTAATTTTTGCCCTTTCTAGGGTGAAGGCCACTATACGCCATGTCAATTTCTTCTGCACTGGAGCCCCCCAATTCTTCAGAAGGCTCTGCTTCAACCTGGATTGCTTTAGAAGCTTTTTTCTACTTTTTACTAGAACCAGATTGCATTCCCTTACCCATATCGATGAGTTATTTAAACCGCAGAAGTCTACGTCATCCTTTTGCAAACAATTATTTCCACTTGGGTACAGGAGTAACATATCTAAGCAGCCATTTTGCCAGATGGCAAGCCACGCCCCCCAGATCATTTGTTTTTATTTAAAATACAGATGCTCTTTTCTGCTTCAGTTACTTATGACTAGATTAATAAAAACACAATTAAAATAATAATTAAACCAAGCCTGTAGCTGGGGGTGAATAGGGGCACAGTCCTCCCAGAGCTGTGCTCCCCCACTCCAGATTTTTTTGGGAAACTGTCTCCTTTTTAATTTGTGACATGACAGACAATGACAACCTCCATTTAAAGCATAATAGCTTGTTTGAAGACCAGGAGCAATTTAAGAATAGGACCCCATAAAAAATTCAATGAAAAAAGCACGGTGACTGTACAACAAAAGCCTCAACTAGAAGAGTCCCACAAAATCTCCCAACTCAACACTTTCCCTGATGGAGGGTGGGTTTTTCATGATCACATATGATCCTATAATTACTTAAGCAATTCTGAAAAAACTGCCTGTATAGTAACACAATCCTTGAAGAGTTAAATATTACTTTGTATTATACAGCTATGAGAGTGGCTGTATACTATAGACAGCATGGATTTTTCACATTCTGCAGTGTTAAATTGAAAATACACCCCATGCCATTCTGCTGCTTCCCATAAGCACATTTCAAAACAAAACCTTACAAAAAAACTCAGAAACACTTGCTTAACAACCCTCTAAGTTTTCGTGGCAATACACAAAACCCTCAGAGAATCAAGAGTTCAAAGGAAAAAAATCCAGACCACTATTGGGTTTTTAATTTGTTGAAATTAATTAAAAATCAGCTATGCTCACAGAGTACCTGTAATCCTATTACTGACCTTTCCCCATGCTCTGACCTTCGTCTTCTGCAGTTTAAAAGTTTAAAAAATGCCTGGCTGATTTTTTAATTAATTTATTATAGTGTTGGGCATGCTCAGTAAGAGCTGTCAGCGTTCTAAAAGCCAGACTCATAGCTGTTTGGCTTGGCTAATCACGGGGCCACACCCAGGTCAGACCTTTATTTCACTTTAGACAGTCATGACTTCCCCCAGAGAATCCTAGGAAGTGTAGTTTGTGAAGGGTGCTGAGAGTTCTTAGGAGACTCCTATTCCCCTGACAAAGCTCCAGTGGCCAGAGTGGTTTAACAGTCAGCTCCTCTTCTGGGGATTGTAGCTCCTAGCAGTTTAAGAACGTACCTATGAAAAATAGAAATGGACTAACTTCAAGTCAATCCCAACTTACCACGACCCTATGGATAGAGTTTTCATGGTAAGCGTATTCAGAGGGGATTTACCATTGCCTCCCTCTGAGGCTAGTCCTCCCCAGCTGCCTAGGTCCTGCTCAGCTTGCCACAGCTGCACAAGCCAGCCCCTTCCTTGTCCCCAACTTGTCAGCTGGGGGGCAACTGGGCTCCTTGCGACTATGCAGCTTGCCCACGGCTGCACAGATGGCACAGCATGTAACCCCTGAGACACTCACCGTGGGGGTGATCTTTAGGTGGACCTTGACACCCAGGAGAAACGAGCAGGGATTTGAAATTGCAGACTCTGGACTCCCAGCCAGGCTCTCCTCCCCACAGCCAACAGATATTTCTATAGAACTTTTAAAAGCTGGGAAATTGGGCAGCTATGGGGAATGCATCAGAGGAGCAGGAGACCTGACCTTCTCTCTGAGATATTGTACTGCCCTACAAATTTGTAAAAATGCAAACACAATTTGGGTTGGTTTTTCATAGTCCAATCCACTTCCTGTGTAGCTTGGAAGAATTTGGTAACGTGCCTCTGAGCATATGGTGAGTACTGGCAACACCTGCTATCAGCCCAAATAACAGAAACAAGACGTGTGCTGTGCTGATCTTGTTTTATCAGGTAGGAAGCAACAATATTAAGACAGATGACATAGTTCAGATGGTCACTTTGAATATGTCTTTTACATTGCACTTTTTGTGAAGTTTCCTATGGTAAATCATTTTATTTTGCTTCTGTTTCTGGGAATATGTGAAGTACAGCAATACTTGGCAAATTTACACTAAAAAACTCCAAAAACAATTGTGGAATAATAACACTGACTATTCTGCAAAATAGTCTCCAGTGGACATGAGGAATGTCTCAGTTTGCACAAGATAAAACAGTGGGAGGTAAAATATATACTAGCAAATTTCTAGGTGTGCTCTATGTTTTTAATTGACCATGCCCACCTTTCCTTAAGTCAGCCTTTCCCAACTAGTAGGCCACCAGATGTTTTTGGACCACAACTCCCATCAGCCTCAGCCAGCATTGCCAATGGTCAGGAAAGATGGGAATTGTGGTCCAACAACATCTGGTGGCCCACTAGTTGGGAAAGGCTGCCTTAAGTGGTTTAGCCATAGGAGGCTGAAAACATGCATTTTAGGCAGGCCAAGTTTGCTTTTTCCAACAGTTAGTTTCATTGCTCAAGTAGTGACATATTCTAATCAGTCTAATTTTACATCAAAGTGCAGTCTCAGATTCAACTGTTAATGCGGCCAAAATAGAAATAGAGCATAGCCTCCAGTTTGAAACACAAAAGGCTGTCTTCACCATCATATGACATTGACCTATAAAAAGGCTTTGAAATTAATTAAAATAAATTTGACACAGATTTCTAGGATGAATAATGAGATAAATTTTTATCTGTGATTTTGTTCATTTATTGTATTATTGTATGTTGTACACCGCCCAGGGAGCCATTGGCTATGGGCGGTTTATAAATGAAATTAAATAAATAAATAATATAATTTTCTAGGTTAAATTCTCTGTAGAAACAGTAGTAACACAGAAAAGAAGCAAAGTAAGAAGAACATCAACAAACATAAAAAAATGTAATTCTCCATCTTTGGAGATGGCAGGTTGCCACCACTCACCATAAGCTTAGAGGCACATGTTACCAAATCCTTCCAAGCTATACAGGAAGTGGATTGGACTGTTAAAGACCAACCCAAATTGTGTTTGCATTTTTACAAATTTGTAGGGCAGTACAATATCTCAGAGAGGAGGTCAGGTCTCCTGTGCCCCTGGTGCGTTCACTATAGCTGCCCAATTTCCCTGCTTTTAAAAGTTCTATAGAAATATCTGTTGGCTGTGGGGAGGAGAGCCTGGCTGGGAGTCCAGAGTCTGCAATTTCAAATGTCTACTATGTTTTAATGAATGTATTCTAAAACGTTCCTTCAGTTATTATTTTAGGTTCAATCACATGCACACTTATCTGGAAAAAAGCCCCACTGACTACCATAGGACATCCTCCTGAGTAAACATGCATAGGATAGGGCTGTAAGGTTTTAAGAAGACAGTATAAATGAATGAATGATCCCTCTTGCTGAAACTTAAAAGTTTACAAAAAGCTGAGGAAAATGCTACAGAGTTAATGAAATTACCAAAAGTGCTACAGGGAAACACATATTGACTGTTCCTAATAATGAATTTAACTAGAGGGCTTCCTTATTATCTACACATTGCAAAAAAGATTTAGAGAAGAGAATAAAATTAGTTTCAGCAACTTATAATACCTCACCTTTCCTTAGTGGAGATGTGTACAACAAAATGTTCATTTTGCTATCAGAAGAACAAAACTAAAGCATGATTGTTGGTCTTTGTCCTTTATTTGCTTTAACAGTTTTTTTACAAAAAATAGACAACTTCCTGTTGGAGAACTAATCTGCAGACAACATTTGCTCTTCCCTCCATAGTAAGCAATTTGCTCTTGATATTAAAGTAAACATGAGACAACAAAAGTCAGAAACCATTGTTTATCATCTGCCAATACGTAGTAATAGATTATTTATGTGATATAGGAAACAAGGAGGTCCCTACGACTGATTCACCACATAAAATGCATCCTAAGGCCATGTCCCCTCACACCAATGCCCTCGCTCTGTCGTCTCCACACTCATCAGTCCTTCCCACATGTGCCTTCTTCCACAACATTCCTCAGAGCCAATCAGCATGAAAGGGGAGGGTGTTAGCTATGAGAAGAGTCTTCTCAGTGGCTAACTTACCTCCTTTCCCTTTGGTTGGCTCCAATCAGCAGGAAAGGACAAGAAAGCATATTAGAAGATTCTTCTCAGCGGACTTCCGGGAAGGGTGACTTAGCCTGTGCCTGCTTTTGAGACGGGCTCCTGCCTCAAAAGAAGCTTATTCAGATATATCAGTCAGATTTTTTCTTTTTTTGACTGATTAAACTTCTCCCGGGTAGGGAGAAACGAAGAGATTAACCTCAAAGCCTATTTTTGTTGGGACGACCAGATCTCATTAATTTATGGGACGAGGTCCAGCCGACGAAGGTGGGACGGATTTTTAACAACAAGCTCTATCTGATAAAGCGAACGTTCATCTTATCTTCTAAGAGAGAACGCACTAACAGGCAAGCACCCTTCTTTCTATATTTTTCTTTTACTTGACTTAAATTGTTGCTGTTTAAAAGAGATTTGCCAGATTGATCGGTTTTTGACATCTCACTGGGGAGCCATAACTTCTCTCTGCTACTCACTAATTAATAGCTTATCTCTGTTTTTGTTGCAAAAAGCTGTCCTGGATTTGCATTCTAAAGATATACACAGAAGAGGGATTTCTATTCCAGATTTTTATTTTGAAGAATATTATATTGTCTGAGACTACTCTCTTTTTGGTCTATTTTATTTTGACGAATCTGTTTCCTGACGACCGCCATTAATTGTTTCGATCCTGGGAACTGCATTTTGTTTACTTAAGCATGGAGAGATAAGGCTGTCTGCTCTGTTTATACTGTGATGTCACTAAGTTTGGAGTATTAACCCAATTGTTGCTGAAATAAGAAGTGGTTTTCCTATATTTTTCTTTTAAAATGGCAATTAAGAAAGTGGCTGAGAAGCTGGAAATAACTATGTTTCAGAAAATAATGGATGAGATTGAGATAACGAAACAAAACCTGCGACAGGGTTGTAAGGAGCTGAAAATTGAATTGAGTAAAATGAAGCAGGAGATTAAAGATATAGGGGTCCCTGTGAGAGAGGTGACCCTGGAAGGGGTCCCTGTGAGAGAGGAGACCCCGGAGATTGGAACAAACGTGGAACAGGAAAAAGATTTGGAGTCTATGGACTTTAGAAACAAAATCTATTGTTTGGAGACACAGGAGATTAAAGACATAGGGGTCCTTGTGAGAGAGGAGACCCTGGAGACTGGAACAGGGGTCCCTGTGAGAGAGGAGATCCCGGAGATTGGAACAAACGTGGAACAGGAACAAGATTTGGAGTCTATGGACTTTAGAAATAAAATCTATTGTTTGGAACTCAATGTTATCTCTGAAGAAATTAATGAAGATTCTAGAGATAAAGTTATCAATGGCATGGATAATCTTCTGGACTGGAATGATGTGATGGAGCCCAATATAGAGAAAATCTATGGAATTAACTGCAGCCATGTGACAATGGAAAAACTTTCAAGAGATGATCCAGTGTATTTTGAAAAAAAGAACAGAGATATGATTTTACAGCAGTATTTCAGCAACCTATTCAGAATGGATGGCAAGAAAATATTTGGGATAGAGGTAATTCCCATCAGACTCTTACTATATGACTATGGCTTTGACAGCAAGATTATTATGGAATACTGATAATGGAAGATTGGATACTGAAATTACTGGACTTAACAAGACTACTGAAGATGGAAGATGGAAAATGGAACTAATAGGGATAATAGAACAATGGCTACTGAAATTACTGAACCTAACAGATTCTGATGTGATGGATTAATTGAAATGTTTATTTTGACTATGGTTATGACAATAAGATTATCATAATTAGTAATGAGATGGATTAATCGATATGCTTATCTGGAAAAAAAAAATTGATAGATATATTTCTTAAAGAATTGAAACCTCTCTTTGACTTTTTGTGGAAAGAATAAAGTAATGTTTATGAGATTTGATGATTAAGTAAGATAACTACTGGAGGAAAGTGATTTTATAATATGACTTAAGAGACAGGATTGTTATATATTATAGACTTATAACTGATTTGATCTTTGACAAATGGGAAGTCAATATTTTACTCTTTATTTTTTATTTTTGTTTTTTTTTTCTTTTTTTCTTTTTGTTTAACTATTTTTGATTTTGTTTTTTGTCTTTGAATGTTTTATGATTTTGTCTTGTATGTTTTATGAAAATCTGAATAAAAATTATTGAAAAAAAAAAAAAAAAGATTCTTCTCAGCGGCCAACACACCCCTTTCATGCTGATTGGCTCATAGGACTCTGGAGACATAGGGACCCACTGGGGACCCTGCTCCCAGAAAAGTAAGGTGTCTAACACTCCCCGCAGGACACTGGATGACTATACTCCTGCTCATATGTCCCAAGCCGATCACTGAGATCATCTGGGGGAGTATTATTAGTGATCATCCATGAACCAGAAGCATGACTTATGTTAACACGAAGTTGTGCTTTCAGTTGTTGTGGGCCCAACTCTGTGGGATTCCCTCCTACTAGAAGTCAGACAGGCACCATCCCTGCTGAGTTCCGGACACCTGATTAAAACCATTTTATTTCAGGAGGCCTTTGCACCATGAATGCTTCTCAGATGTGTTTTTTTCTTTTACAAAAATTGACAAAACACCAATTTGCTGTTTTAAATTTCAGAGATTTTAATGTTTTGTGGTTTAATTTGTGCTTTAAATTTTGTACATTATATATTTTTATGGTTATAAACCACTTTGAGACCTATGTAGTGAAAAGTGGGATATAAACCTTTAAAATAAAATTATGTTTTCCTTGAGATGTCAGCTGTATCTTGCTAGGCTGATGGTGAAGATCACACAATATTGTTAATTCTCTCACACACAGACACAAACACATAATGATGATGCTGTTGTCTAATAATAGCAAGTATTCCCCAGAACCAAGAAAAATATACAAGTTGGCCACCTCTCTCTCTCTCACACACACACAGACAGACACACACACACACAGAGAGAGAGAGAGAGAGAGAGAGAGAGAGAGAGAGAGAGAGAGAGAACACAGACACACATATATTTCTTTCTCCCATACACAAACACTTTACATATACACAGCCACACATACCTCTGCCCCTCTGGCTAGCTCATTCAATGATTTCCTAGGCAATCTTTCTGTAGATTCTTTAAAATTTTCTCATTTATTATGTTAACTTCTTATTTAATATAAGGCAAGGCAGGCTTTTTAGATCCAGAACAAGAGGCTGTTTATTGATGAACAGGCCAATGCGTAACTACATAGGGAAATGAAAGTAACCACAAGAACAAGCTGAAGGATGGAATCCTAGCTCCAAACCATAACTGGAGATAGTGTTTAACTCTATCATCATTACCTATTAATACCTTTTTTCCTTCTCATGGTACATAATTTGGGTGAGGGGGCTTTGGTGCAGTAGTGTTGCCACATTTCAGATTTTACTTCACCAATGACCTAATAAAGTTTAAAGAGAGAACATGCCCAGAACCTCGATGCATAGTGCAAACATTTCCCAGAAACACTCTCTTTAGAAAAACAACAAATTGCGTGCCTATATAAACCCAATTGCTCACTGCATGCACTACCCTTCACTTTTTCTTCCTAACAAGAAATAGACTGCAATGAAAGAAGACATAATGCATATTGCATAGATCAAATAACATGTATAGCATTTGGTATTCCAGTAAATGGCCTCAGTTTGAAAACAAACTGGCATTTGACTACCTTTTTAAATGTTGTTCAATACAATCTGACTTTCATTTCTCAGTCTTGAAAACCTTGACCCCAAAACTAGCCACTCACATCTGATTTGATACACTGCTCTGTATCCATCAGGTAAACACATTTTTATAGCTACATCAACTTCAATAGTGCACTGTACTAAAACTGTTGATCCAGATTACAGATGCTATGGTGAAACCACAACAGACATTGACTCATTTTTCAGGTCAAGACAAAATTTAAAGTATTAATTCTTTCAAGATTATTTCTTCTGAAACATACTGAATTGAAGTATTATTTCAAGAATGATTTGCATTCAGCTGTCTTAGTTCTGACACTTAATAAGGCAATAGAAGGCAAATACTTTAGTGCAGTCTTTGCTACCCTTCTGCCCTCCAGCTGTTTTATGCTGGTTGGGAATTATGGAGGTTGTAATCCAAACCATCTGGAGGGCACTAGGTTGGCAAAGTCTGCATTAGTACAATCACAATCTACAACTGAATGTTCCAGACTATTTAGATCTTTAAGTAATTGTTACTCAAACATTTTTGAAGCTTTGCAATAATCAATTTCTGCATGACCATGACATTTTACAGGGAAAATATTTAGTGTATCTTGTGATATTTCTGTCTCCTTTTGCTCTACACCACCTGGAAATAGTCTTAACAACTGCTGATTCTCCTTCCTCTCAGACAGGAAATGCATATCCAAGGTTTAAGTCAAGTTACTTTTCTTGCTCTCTAGCATTTATGTCACAAAGGACATTTTAAAATAAGACATTCAGCTCAACTGATGTGTGCCCTCTCCAATGCTGTTACCATGTCCTGAAATGATGTATCTATGACATTCTATGAGGTTGCAGTTTTCTGGAATAGAGAACATTCCCTTACCAGAAAGGAGTAAACCTTCTGAGAGTGTGCAAATGTTATGTGTACAGGGTATGGAGAATTAGTAGCTGAGTCATATGAAGGGAAATTGTACTGGCTGTCATTGGCAACACAGCAGTAAGAGAAGAGCTTGATAGACTGGAACCCTCCACTACTCTAGGACTTTTTGCGGCACAAGGACCTAGTATATGTAGGTTCTAAACTATGATCAATGCCATATGTTCACATAATTCCAATTACTGAATGTTTTAATGTATTCAATAGAAATAATTTAACCAGTATCATTCTAAGTAGATCTTACCTAGCTAATGAGCAAGATAAAAATGGATTTTTGCATCAAGAGATGGGCATTAAAATATGTACCCTTTAAATGGGAAACTAGGTTTTTCAGAATGCTCTTACATAAGTGCTGTGGTTAAGATGAAATAACACAATCTTCATTTTGGTTTAAGGTTGTAAAGATTCTATTCAATGTGCACATACTTGTATATGTATCAGTGTGCAGCAGAATAATGCACTGCACAAATATTGCCTGAATCGACAGCCATACAGTACCTACATTATAACATTTTCAACATACCCTGTAATATTAATCTTCTCATCCTGTTCATTTCAGGAAACACTTGCACCATTTAAACAATCTTCCTACAAACAAGGTTTTTTTTAAAAAGGTATTTAATAGCACATTGATGATTAATTACAGTAACACATAGACAATGCTAACACGGAGTTTATTAAGGAGTCCCACATTTGTTCATCTCATTGCTTGTTGACTTGCATGAACGAAACCATCACAGATTAAATACCAAACAGAGAACTTTGACATTACTACTTATGCAAACACAATACTCAAACAAAATACTTTTCTATGAAAGGAGTTGAGAACATTCAACTGTGACCCAGCCAAGTGGTAAGCTATTGAGTGATGGTTTACTGAATGATATAAATGCAAGTGTGAATCAGTCTTAAGCAGCAGTGGATTGTGTGGTGGGAAGGTGAAACTCACCAGTCCTTCCAACAACTGAGTCAATGTTGGTTACTGGGGGAAAAGCGGGAGGGACAGTGTGGTGATTGGCATGGTGAAAATGCACCAGCAAGTGTGCTGGATTGGCTCTGCTGATGCATTTGCACTGTGTCAACCTCCCCACTGCTACTGGCCCTAGGAAACAGAGAAGTAATGGGGAAACAGTAAGATCTGAAAGCAGAATTCTACTTACCAATATCAGAAGAGAATCAAAGCTGCTTATAGTAGGAATTTATGGCCTAGCACAGTAGAGAACGTCAGGGTTAGGGTCAAACATGACCCACCAAGCCTATTTGGCCATCAGGATTCTCCCTAGACTGCACCTGTTCCTGTTCTGCAACCTCCTGGAGTGCTTTGCTTAGCTCCTAAATCCTTCAACTGTGGTAATGCTCTTGCATGGCGAGATGTGTTTGCAGGGTGGACGTATAGAAATTTCTGACTGTGAGTGGCTGGAATGTAGCCTACTTACTGTACAGAGGTCAGAGTCACATCTATTGCTCCATCCACTTTTGCCTCTGGCTCTGTCCACCACTGGTTGGGGGACCCTCTGGAACAGCAGGGGAGTTGATGCAGGGTGAGAGAAAAATCAGCAAAAATCATGCATGTGTTCCCACACTTTCTGTTGGCAGGAACCTCCACAGAATGAATTTACAGAAAGATCCCTTCTGTGAATGGAAGGACATCACTGGATCAAACCCAGAAGCAGTGCAGATTTAGGCAAACCAGTGAGACAGGAATTTTTTAGAATCACTATCATTTGGAAATGCTATAAGGAGCAACTTATTTTGTAAGCCCACATGACTGTATTAAGTGATGAAAGAAACTATGTACATTAAAAAAAGATAATGCCTATTTGGTAACTTCTTAACCTGGAGGAAACAAAGAAACCTTAAGTTACACCTTCACTTCATCTTAGAACAAAACTTCTTGTTGAGTCTAACTAGAACCTCTGTTGTGTTAAATGAACAGTTCTCAGGTTTCTCTTGTCAGAGTTGATAAGTGCCAAAGATTATATAAAGGGAACAACAAATACTTAAAATTTAAGCTTGTATCGTTTACTAGGCAACAATTGCTGTCCACATTCATAAAGCAATTATTCTGGCTTTTGATCTACTGTGCTTTAAACAAGTTTACCATATATAAGGTTAGTGCAATCCTCACTTTTAATTTGCTGTAAAATGAAAAGGGACAGAATAATTCAGAATACATAGCACAAAAAGTATAATTTTATTAAGCTTAAAAAATGTTACCATTCCCAAACGTATTCCAATACTGCACAATTTCAGTTCTGCAAATGACATAGATTACAAAGGTTACAAAAGTTCATATATGTTGTATATGAAACACAGAAAAGGCTAGTCAAGAAGGAACACAAAGCAACTGTTTTTCCAAATGAAATACATGTAGCATTGTTTTCATGCATTCTAGAATCCATAGTAATTTTAGAGTAAGGGCACCTTAGAGTGTTTACTGGCAAGTAATTTGTTAAATTTTTATGGTGCCACAAGACTCTGCTGTTTTTTCCATACAATGAGAATCACTAAAGTATTTATTTAGTTAGTTAGTTACTGAATTTATGTCCTGCCCTTCCTCCTGAAGAAGCCCAGGGCAGCAAAGTAAATGAATGGTCACCAACACTGTCAGGATGACAAGCTTGGAGCATATCAATATCAGGCTCATGGTAATTGTTACAGCCCTAGTAGTAAGTCATTTTCACACAGGAGTAATTTGAGTTTATACCTTAAAAAATATGAAATGAATCTTTATTGCTAAGAGCCATAGGCTACCACAACTGAAAAATAAAAAGTTTCATCAGTTTATTTCAGCTATAAAAGAATGTGTGTGTCCATTTTAAATAGAAAAGCAATGGTTTGATACCTGCTAGAACAGAGGTAGCAAAACATTTCCCCCCAGTTTTGGAGGGCCCTCTTCTTGTGTCTCTTGTCATGAGACATGAAATAAGACCAGAGGCTATAGATTGCCCATCCCTATGCTAGAAAGTTAACATTATCAGTTACCATTACAATTAATCCTAGTAAAATATCAGATTGAAAGGGCACCAGTGTGGTATTGAGAGTGAAAGTGAAAGACAGGCTTTCAAAATATTAGAAAAGAGATCAAAGCTAAATTTCTATTCCTTTCCAGTGCAGCATAATTTATAAGGCAACTTTACAGCACGTGTCTATCAGAGGTAAATCCCACTGTCTTCAATTGAGTAAACTGATGTTTGGTGTACTGCCAGGCAAATGTGCATAGGATTGCAGCTTTAATCTTTTTACCTCCAATTTTATCATATCTTAAACCACTTTTAAAATGAATTCTCCCAAACTTTAGGCAAAATAGTATAAAACTGTCAATGTGTGAGAGACATTTGCAGGATTATGTCCCATTTTCTCAATCATGCAGAGGGTCAAGAACAGGTTTTTTCTAAATCTAGGCATCCCACAACGAACTTTTTTAAACACTGTATTTTGAAGTACTATAAACACTGAGTAATTTAAGAGTCCAGTATTCTGGGTACTTTACAAACATCATTATTAAAATGTCTTTGTGTTATTTTCATGAAGAAAAGCTTACTACAGGCAATTATTTCAGCACTTTGGCAAAATGAAACTTTTTGTATTTTGTGTGCCCTCAATAACTTTTTTCTACACCTCAGTTAAAAAAAAAAGGAACAAATGTTAAGTGCTGAAAAGTAACTTCAAACCACTACAACTCCATCCAACTTGCAAGATAGTCCCAATTTGCAAATATGTAGGTTATATATACATATACAAGAACAATATTAAGCTATTTGTAAGCTATAAAGTGCAGATCCATATTATAGTGATGTCTACCACTGCTCCCAGGTAAAATCATCTCCTCTTCCAAAGAGAACAAAAAACCCTAAAACTGTAAGGAAAATTACTGCATTGCCAGCCAGCACAAGGCAACAAGCTCCCCACTTGATCTGAAATACAAAATTAAAAAGAAAGAAAAAAAGATTAACCATCTATCCACTGATAGAACATGCATGTTATTTTGAGCATTAGAGAGGTACAAAGAAATACAACATCAGGATGCTAAAAGCGCTTAAGATGAAATAGTAAATTTTGAGTACCAAGCAAACTAACGCATTCAAAATCATTACATAGCTAGTAGTCATTACAGAACTCATTAAATATTTTGCTAAAATGCAGTGACATACAAATACTTGATAAACATAGTAAAATTGCTCAAGAGAGCAATTAATGAAAAGCTTGTAAGATGTTCTTTGAGAATTTTTCAAACTCATCAACAATGGAAGGGAATAATCATTTAGAATAATTTATGGCAGTCAGCCCTGGTCTTCTCACAACAACAAATTAAGTCTCCAGCTATCAGTAGAGATATGAAGACCTGGAACCACCACCTCCACACACATATAAGGCATGGTATTTAACTAACTCTTTCCACTAGCACAAGGACTAGTGCTACTGCAACTAGTTCACCCCCTTTTCTCCCCCCTGCATGCCCTGTGCCATCCCCAAATCTGCTCTGGAAGGTTGCCCAGGACAGATTTTTTCTTTTGGGGGGGGGGAGCAGGGGGGGAGAGATCATCCCATCGCACAATGAAAAATCCTTGCACTGTCAGAACAATCTACTTAGCGCTATGTTGAATACAACCCAAGGTTTCTCTCTCCCACCCAGAATGGACTGAAATGTGGGGAAAGCTGAAAATATAAATATGAGATATTTTATCTTTTTAGATGAGTGAAATGCTTTAAAAAAAAACTCTCAAAATAGTATTTTACATAGAATTTATGTTGTTTAAATCCCTTAGAGCCAAAAAATAAAAATGTTAAGGGATTATTCCATTGTACTGCTCTGGATTACTAGCACTGCAACCCTACATATGTCTACTCAAAAGTAAGTCCTACAAGTTCAATAGCGCTTCCTCCCAGATAAGTGGGCCTAGGATTACAGCCTGAACCAGCAACACTCTGAGGACCTGGAACTGGAAAGCTACTTTCAAATGTTGGAAGTTGACACAACATATTTGGTCAACCTGGGAACATCGTGGCTCTGTAACATCAAAGGAAGGTAGAAAGGCCTTTGCACAACACAGCTACTAATCTCTGTTGCTTCTCACTTGCCTCAGATTTCTCACCTTGTGCATCAAGTGAAACAAGCTGATGCTGTTTGAAAACATACATGCTATTAAAGAAAAAGCAGACATGGGGCATTGAGAAGCATGTTTCATAAAGCAGTCCATTTTCTAAAGTCCATGAGAGTCCAAGTGAAAGTTCAGAATCAGAAGTTCTAAATCTTTCATACACCAGTTGTTGTTACAAAAACAAACAGATTATGCTAGCATGGTCAATGATACATTGGTTTGGTTCAAACATAATTCTCCCCTTCCGACTGTGGCATTTTGAGCCAGGAACAAGCTGTGTGTGCACTCTCCTTGTTTTATGCTTCACTTCAATATTTTCAAGTTTTATTAAACTAATGTTTCTAAGTGTGAGGGACACAGAAAACTGTAAAAGCCAGACATATTGAATTAAGGTATAGTAGGAAAGCACTTATGATTTAATCCCATTCCCACAAACCAGTTGGTTAGACTGGTATCACCACATTACAGTGTGATAATGCTTAGAGGGCTGGACTAGGACCTGGGAAATCCCGATTCAGCCATGAAGCTTGCTGGGTGAACTTGAGCCAGTCACAGTCTTTCAGCCTAACCTACCTGAAAAGGGTTGCTGTGAGGAAAATAAGCCACTTTGAGCTCCTTAGAAGAAAAGTGGAATATAAATGTAATAGTAAAATAAAATAAAGTAAACTAAATAACAGCCATTTATCTCCTGGGATGGAGCAGGATTAGATAAATAATGTAAATATTCTTCTTATTATTATTATTATTTGATTTATATCCTGCCCTCCCTCCCAGCAGGAGCCCAGGGCGGCAAACAAAAGCAGTAAAAACATTCAAACATCATAAAAACAAACTTTAAAACACATTAAAACAAAACATCTTCAAAAACTTTACTTAAAAAAAGCTATCAAAACATCTTCTAAGATTAAAAACATTTTTTAAAAGAAAGTTTAAGAACATATTAAAAAGTAATTCCAACACAGATGCAGACTGGGATAGGTCTCAACTTAAAAGGCTTGTTGAAAGAGGAAAGTCTTCAATAGGCGCCAAAAAGATAACACAGATGGCGCCTGCCTAATATTTAAGGGGAGGGAATTCCATAATGTAGGTGCCGCCACACTAAAGGTCTGTTTCCTATGTTGTGCGGAATGGACCTCCTGATAAGATGGTATCTGCAGGAGGCCCTCACCTGCAGAGCAAAGTGATCGACTGGGTATATAAGGGATAAGATGGTCTTTCGGGTATCCTTGTCCCAAGCTGTATAGGGCATTGTATGCCAAAACTAGAACCTTGAACTTGGCCCGGTAGCAAATGGGCAGCCAGTGCAATTCTTTAAGCAGCAGAGTGACATGTTGGCGATACCCTGCCCCAGCGAGCAGTCTCGTCGCCGCATTTTGCACCAGCTGCAGCTTCCAGACCAACCTCAAGGGCAGCCCCACATAGAGAGCATTACAGTAATCCAGCCTGGAGGTTACCAGTGTGTGGACAACAGTGATCAGGCTATCCCGGTCCAGAAACGGCTGCAGCTGTCTTACCAGCCAAAGCTGGTGAAAGGCACTCCTAGCTACTGAGGTCACCTGGGCCTCTAGCGACAAAGATGAATCCAGGAGCACCCCCAGACTACGGACCAGCTCTTTCAGAGGGAGTACGACCCTATCCAAAGCAGGCAACTGACCAATTATCCAAACTCGGGAACCACCAACCCACAGTGCCTCTGTCTTGCTAGGATTCAGACTCAGTTTATTGGCCCTCATCCAGCCCACCACCGAGTCCAGGCAGTGGTCCAGGGCTCACACGGCCGCTCCTGATTCAGATGTTACGGAGAAATAGAGCTGGGTATCATCAGCATACTGCTGACACCTCACCCCAAAGCTCCTGATGACTGCTCCCAAGGGCTTCATATAGATGTTAAACAGCATGGGGGACAAGATGGTACCCTGCAGCACCCCACAGCACAACTGCTAGGGGGCTGAAAGACAGTTACCCAATGCTATTATCTGAGAACGACCTTGGAGACAGGATCGGAACCACAGTAAAACAGAGCCTCCAATACCCATCTCAACAAGTTGGCCCAGAAGGATACCATGGTCAAAGGTATCAAAAGCCGCTGAGAGATCAAGTAAGAATAACAGGGTCGCACTCCCCCTGTCCTTCTTCCGATAAAGGTCATCTATCAGGGCGACCAAGGCCAATTCAGTCCCATAACCAGGACTGAACCCAGACTGGGATGGGTCAAGATAATCTGTTGCATCCAAGAGTACCTGCAATTGCTGCGCCACAACCCTCTCAATCACCATCCCTTAAAAGGAGATATTTGCGACCCGTTGGTAGTTGTCACAAACCAATGGGTCCAGGGTGGGTTTTTTAGGAGTGCTCGGATCACCACCTCTTTCAAGGCGCCTGGAACCACTCCCTCCCACAATGATGCATTGACCACACCCTGGATCCACTTGGTCAAACCCCCTGGGCAAGCTTTAATAAGCCAAGAAGGGCAAGGGTCCCGAAGACACGTTGCTGGCAGCATTATTGCAAGCACCTTGTCTACGTCATCAGGCCACATCAACTGAAACCGTTTCCAAGAAGTTGCAGTAGATGTTGTACTGGACACCTCACTGGGGACTACATTAGATGTGGATGGGGCATTAAGACTGCTACGGAGGCGAGCAACTTTACCCTCAAAGTGCCTTGCAGACAATTCATAGTGGGCCTCCAAAGGGTCTAAAACTCCATTTCCTGGAGTTGATGTCAACAGACTCCTGACAATACAGAAAAGCTCTACTGGACGGCTACTTGAGGATGCGATGGAGGCAGAGGAGTGGGCCTTCTTCACCGCCCTCACCACCACACAGTAGGCACAATTATGATGTTTTACTCGTGCCCGATCAGCCTCACAGCACATCTTTCGCCACTTGCGCTCTATATGTGCTAAATATGAGGTCAAGATAGCTAGTTCTGTCTACGGTTGCACTTGTAGTCTGATCTTCTGCTTCTTTATTGAGAAGCACATCCCAGTGAGTTCAATGAGGATGAGTCCCAGGAAAATGCACATAGGACTGCAGCATTACAGTGAATGATGAAGTGCTAATGATACAAACTTGATAGTAACATTCTTTAGCTCAGTATATAGATTTATTGCTACTTCTTAATTATTATATTATATGTGTTTATTTTCTGAGCTTTCTAAATATTCAAAGTTTTAATTTTTTTTAGAATGGTATTACTCCTACTGGTAGTAATGTTTTTATAGAAGCACCTCAAAAAGCTATAAACTGTATAGTGATTGCAGTAAACAAAATGAAGGTGTTAATATATGGGTTTATTCTTTGTTTCAGTTATAAGCCTGTTCTTAGCACAAAGTTGATTCTTTCCTTTTATTTATTAATATTTTCCCAATTAGTAAAAACTAAGATATACCTAAATATCCTGCACAGCAGTAACTTGCAACGCCATTTCTTACTTTGGCAATATTTGGAAATATTGGCTGCATTTAGACAGCAGTTTATTCCATTTTCCCGAAATTGCTTTACCTGATAATTTCTGCATTTTAGTTATCTTTTACACAACATAAAAGCCACTTCCGGAAATCTAGCAGAATATAGTGGATGCTTAGGGCTCATTTTCATATTAATTGCTTCCAGAAAAAAGCCATTAACCCAGAAAATCACTGGAGTAAATTGACAAAATTTGGGGTGGTATACCAGGATACAGTTCTTTTCTGTAGTTTTCATGGGGTAACCATGTGGGACAGAATTGTGCATGTGCGGAAAGGGAAACTCCCATGCCCAGCACTTCCAAGGATGCAGTTCCTGTCCCTCCTGCGAGTCCAACGCCAGAGCAGTTGGGAAGCAACTCCCTGATTGTGCCATCCATGGCTGCGCAGGAATCCCTGCCGGACACTTCAAATGCTTCTGAGTTCAGGACTATAGGTTTTCTAAGGTTTTGTTTTGAAAGGAGCTTATGGGAAGTAGCAGAATGTCATGGGGGGGGTTTCAATTTAACATTGCAGAATGCGAAAAATCCATGCTGGCTATAGTATACAGCAGCCACACTTGTGGTTGTATAAAAATGAACACAATATACCCTTTGTATAAATGCAGCCATTGTTTCAATGCAACTGAGGCTGCAAACCTATGCAGATCTGCTTGGGGGTAATGCTGAAATCTAAACACCTTTACTGCAGAGTAAGTCCCACTGAACTTAGGGCAGCTTATTTCAAAGGACTGCCCTGCACATCTCAGTTAATTCAGTGGGACAAAGCCAAGTAAACAAGCTTAAAGTCAAGCTGCATGACATTCATACTTTTACATTTCATATATAAGACATATAAATTATCACATAGAATTGTATTAGCTTATCCATTATTCGTTTTAGGTTCTATGAGTAATATTTCATTTTTATAAGAATTGTACAGATTTTATGTATTTCACTAAAAAACAAAAACCTATAGAAATGTTTTCCCCCATGATGTATTTACAGATTTTACATCTCCAGCCTTTCGCAAAACATCTGTTCATACGAGAAGGAATTAGAGCTCTCTCTAGTGGTAGGACTGTATTATTTATTCTTGTTTCATATTCTTCACAAAGAGAAATAGGCTAAACAGCAGAAGAAAGATGTAAAGTGCTACTACTGGAACATAAATGAATCAAAATCTTGGAAAGGAGAATTTTAGAGACAACAAATTTCATGAATCTCTACTAAGGCTTTGGAGTAAGGGAATCAGAAATAATATTGGTAATACAGAAATATGAGAAATACATAAATATTTATTTTATGTGGTCCTGTTCTGGTAACAAAATACAATGGCTTAATTGTTAAGGCAAAACTCAAGCTCACCAGCAACATAAAAGTATATTTCATTTAACCCACCCTATTGTGTTCTCAAAGTGAAAAAACAAACAGAACTATAATCAAGGGAGAAATGTAAATAGGGTGAAAAAAACATCATGAGTAGAAAGGAAGTTTTAAGTAGAGCAAGCAGGAGACTAGACTTAAAGAGGATTTCTCAGTGGATATAAGAAGCAAGACAGCCATCATGTCTGTGAGAAAAGGGAATGCTACATCATCAGGCATTCTCCTACCCAGTGCTGTTGCACTTATCCCATCCCCTCTCGCCACCGGCAACCACCATGAGGAGGAGAGAAAACACAGTCACTTGCTAGGGCAGCAATTCTAGTCAATTGATGCTGCAGTCAGTTACTGCTGCTGGCTGAGGTGACAAAGCAACAGACCTGAATACAGCAAAGACAACATCTGCACTATCTAATACAAGCACTGAGAAATAATTCAGAGGAGCCAAACATTAACGCATGTTAGAGTTCATATTCTTACAATAGTAATTGTTGTTATCAGTCATCTAAGCACATAGTAGTTCCTTCTGCCCTCCTACTCTCACTGGATTTAGAAAATTGGCAGGGCAGATAATTAAAAGCAGTATTATGTCTTACCATGCACATGCAAACACATATGTGCATGTAAAGGAGCTCTCTTCATCAAAGTCAAGTAATGCAATCCAGAAAGTGAGTGTTAACTATACCCATTATTGCCAGCTGTGCATTTCAACCCTTCTGGATTGCAGTTAGATAACATTTAGTGCAGAGATTATTGGGGGGGGGTATTCATCTGAAAAATCTTATTTTGAAATTTTTTTATAAAAAAAGACAATGATAAAGAATTCACACATTACAAGAAGATCACTAGAAAAGGCAACCAAAATTATTAAGAAGATGAAACAACTCCCCTATGAGGAAAGGTTGCAACATTTGGGGGTGACATAAAGAAGCGTATGAAATTATACATGGCATGGAGAAAGAAGTTAGAGAAAAAGTTCTCTCTCTCTCTCTCTCTCTCTCTCTCATAACACTAGAACTTGTGGACATCCAATGAAGCTGAAATGCTTCAACAGAAAGAAGAAGGTGCTTCTTCACACTTCACATGGTTAAATTATGGAATTTGCTTCCACAGGAGGCAGTGATGGCCAGCAACTTGGATGGCTTTAAAAAAAAGGATTACACAAATACATGGAGGATAAGGCCAACAATGGCTACTAGCCACAATGGCTATGCTTTGGCCCCATGGTTGGAGGCAGTATGCTTCTGAATACCAGTTGCTGGAAACTGCAGGAGGGGAGAGTGTTCTTTCATAGAACCGTACAGTTGAAAGGCCATCAAGTCCAACCCCCACTCACTCAGACCCTTCTTGTGGCTTCCCACAGCTTGAAGTCCCAAGGCAAAACATGTGCTATCCCCAACCTTCTGAATGGGGTTTCGCTAAATGCACTTAGAAGCTGTCTTCAGATCTTGGTGGTGAAGTCAGGAGCAGAGGGTTGGCAAGAGATGGGCTGCACCTCACGAGGACTGGGAAGAATCTCTTTGGCAGAAGTATGGCAGAAGTATGGCAAAACTCATCAAGAGGGCTTTAAACTAAAGCCTCTGGGGGATGGAGATGATAGCTTAACTACCGATCCAAAGACAGCGGGTTGTAAATGCAATGATTTGAAGGGTACAGCAGACACTGTGAGAGAGAAAGGGATGCACGGCAAAGCTCACGGTATATTAATGGAGGAATCCAATCGGGACAAAAGAGACTTCTGGTGTCTATATACCAACGCGCGGAGCTTGGGAAACAAGCAAGGGGAGCTTGAAGTCTTAGTGCATCAAGGCAAATATGACATCATAGGGATAACAGAAACTTGGTGGGATGACTCCCATGATTGGAATATAGCCATTCAAGGATATAAACTCTACAGAAAGAATAGAAGCAACAGAAAAGGAGGGGGAGTAGTGTTATACGTCAAAGACAAATACACCTCTATGGAAATCCAAGAGAGCGAACAAAGGGGTCTGGTAGAGACCATTTGGGTAAAAATAAATGGAGAAACAAATGAAACCGACATGGTAGTAGGTGTCTACTACAGACCCCCTGGCCAAGAAGAGGTGGTAGACGAGGCCTTTCTCAAACAAATCTCTGAAATCTCAAGGAGGCAAGAAGTAGTAGTGATGGGGGACTTCAACTACCCGGATATCTGCTGGGAGACAAACTCTGTGAAGCACAAAGCCTCCAACAAATTCCTGATGGGCCTTGCTGATAATTTCCTCTTTCAAAAAGTAGAAGAAGGAACAAGGGGATCGGCAATCCTGGACCTTATCTTAACTAACACGGATGAATTGGTCACGGGAATTAAAGCGGTCGGTACCTTGGGGGAAAGTGACCACGTAATGCTGGAATTCGGGATTCTGGGGAAAGCCAAAGAAGAATATAGTCAAACATGGACCTTGGATTTCAGGAAAACCGATTTTAGCAAGCTCAGGGAAATGATGGGTAGGATCCCGTGGCTAGATAGACTAAAGAAAAAAGGAGCCCAAGAAGTGTGGGAGTTCATGAAGAACGTATTACAAAAAGCGCAATCGCAAACAATTCCAAAGAGGAAGAAAAATGGAAGACATCGGAAAAAGCCAATGTGGCTACACGGAAGACTGGTGGAGGAGGTAAAAGTAAAAAAGAGCATGTATAAAGAATGGAAGGAAGGACGCATCACCAAGTACCGACGAGTGGCTCGGGCTTGCAGGAATAGCGTAAGGAAAGCTAAAACCCAGAATGAGCTGAGGCTGGCGAGGGAAGCGAGGAACAACAAAAAGGGTTTTTTCAGATATGATCCAAGCAAGAGAAAGACCAAGGAAACGGTGGGACTGCTGCTCAATGAGGATGGCAAAATGTTAACAGATAACAAGGAAAAAGCAGAACTGCTCAACGCCTATTTTGCCTCCGTTTTCTCCCAAAAAGGGAACAGTGTGCAACCTTGCATCGGTAGCAATCTCAGGAAGGGGTCGGGATTGCAGTTCAAGATTGATAAGGAGATAGTCAGGAAATACCTAGTTAACCTAAATGAGTTCAAATCTCCAGGGCCTGATGAACTGCATCCCAGAGTATTGAAGGAACTTGCAGATGTACTCTCAGAACCTCTTGCCATCATCTTTGAGAAATCATGGAGAACGGGAGAGGTGCCGGAGGATTGGAGACGGGCAAACGTCGTCCCGCTCTTTAAAAAGGGTAAAAAAGAAGATCCGGGGAATTACAGGCCGGTCAGTCTGACTTCAATACCGGGAAAGATATTAGAATGGATAATAAAAGAGTCCATTGGCAACTATCTAGATGACAATGCTGTGATTAGAAGGAGCCAGCATGGGTTTGTCAAGAAAAAATCCTGTCAAACTAATCTCATCTCTTTTTTTGATCGGGTCACTTGCTTAGTAGATGGTGGAAATGCTGTAGATGTCATCTATCTAGATTTCAGCAAGGCGTTTGACAAAGTCCCCCACGACCTTTTGATTAGCAAACTAGTCAAATGCGGACTACATGGAAATACTCTCAGGTGGATTCACAACTGGTTGGAAAACCGTACTTGAAGAATGGTCGTCGGTGGCTCTGCTTTGGACTGGAAGGAGGTCTCAAGTGGAGTGCCACAGGGTTCTGTCCTGGGGCCGATACTCTTCAACATTTTTATCAATGACTTAGATGATGGAGTGGAGGGAAGCCTTATGAAGTTTGCGGATGATACGAAACTGGGAGGGATAGCTAACACAATGGAAGACAGGAATAAAATCCAAAGGGACCTGGATAGACTAGAAAATTGGGCTGAAATTAATAAAATGACATTCAATAAAGACAAATGCAGGATTCTGCATTTAGGCCACAAAAACAAAATGCATGGGTACAGGATGGGAAATACCCGGCTTAGCAGTAGTGCGTGTGAGAAGGACCTTGGAATTGTAGTGGATCGCAAGTTGAACATGACCCAGCAGTGTGATGCTGCGGCAAAAAAGGCAAACGCGGTTTTGGGCTGCATAAACAGAGCTATAGTTTCCAGGTTGAGGGAAGTAATAGTCCCACTATATTCTGCATTAGTCAGGCCTCATTTGGAATACTGCGTTCAGTTCTGGGCGCCTCATCTTAAGAAAGATATAGACAAGTTAGAGTGGGTTCAGAAGAGGGCGACGAGGATGATAGCCGGTATGGAGAACAAGTCTTATGAGGAAAGGTTGAAGGAACTTGGCATGTTCAGTCTGGTGAAGAGAAGGCTGAGGGGTGACATGATTGCACTCTTTAAGTACCTGAAGGGCTGTCACATAGAGGAGGGTACAGATTTGTTCACTGCTGCCCCAAAGGGTAGGACTAGGTCTAATGGTTTTAAGTTGCAGGAGCGTAGATTCAGATTGGACATTAGAAGGAACTTCTTGACAGTAAGGGCAGTTCGGCAATGGAACCGACTGCCTAGGGAGGTGGTGGGATCCCCTTCGCTGGATGTCTTCAAGCAGAGGCTGGACAGCTATCTGCGGGAGATGCTCTAGCTGTGGATTTCCTGCTATGAGCAGGGGGTTGGACTCGATGGCCTACAAGGCCCCTTCCAACTCTATGATTCTATGATTCTATGACCTGCACACATGGGGATATTGAGAATGGGAGTGGGGGCATGCACACACACTCCCAGAGCCATCACAAATAAGGAAGTTAGCCATGGTGGTGTGTGGCTCACACTCAGCACTTCTCTTTATAACAATGTCTGAGGCAGCTACAGCCACAGCAATCACCCTTATTCCCAAAATCCCTGGGCCCTATCCCCAATGCATATATCAGGGTCTAAGCCCAAAGGTACTGAGATTAAGGAAGTCAGTGTTGGCAGCAGTTGTCTCACCCTGAGTTGTAATGGGAAGTGCAGAGCCAACTGGGGGGGCATTTGGCCTGGGTCTCAAGCTCAAAGGGAGCCTCATATTTAGACACTTGTTAATTTGGGGGCATTTGATAAGTTTAGCAACTGGTTTTATGCGCTTCGGGCTAAAATGTGACACATTCCCTCAACTTAGAGCAGCAAATTTACGCAAGTAAGAGATGTGATTTGGTAAAAGACAAAGGGTAGAAAAGCATTTGTTAAACAAAAATATATTTAAATTATGGGTCACTCTGTTTTGGTGCCTCCAGCAAGTGTTGGAGTAAAGCAGCTGCAGCTAACTTCTTTATTCTCAGTGCTACTGGGTCCAATTCCCCCAACTGAGAGGTTAGCAGTGGCACCCTCATCCAGTACTTCTGTTTACAGCAATGAACAATTTGTAAAAATGTAAACTTTTCTTTTCTTTTCGTTAAAGTGGACAGTGTCCCATTATGCCAGGTGCTGGTGCCAGGCCTGATCTATTGTGTACAAGTTAACTAGAAATTATTAGATCACCCATTTGTCAAGTGTCTATTTGCATGGTGATGTAGCATACACCAGAAAAACAGGACTTTGAAAGAGATAGACAAATCAACGTTTATTTTCTTGCAATAAAATCTTACCACTTCAACACGTGCAAGAATGATAGGAAATCCAAAGGCAGAAACGACAATTCCAGTTGTGAAGAAATATGCCAACTCCCTGCAGGCGCTACTTGCAGCATCTGTATCGTCGTTTATTCTTTTTGCAATGAAGTGAGGAATAGGACTTATAAAGTAAAATATCAAGACAAATAATGGCCAATAGACTCTGTAGAATGATAAACACAAAGGAAGAGAGAAGTTAAGGCAGTTTAAAATTAACTTTATGCACAGCCTATTATCTTCCTTTCAAATCATGACAGATAAGCACAGAACCATACACTCAATTATGTACATGGCAGCAATTCACTGAAACGTAAATAAGGTCCTAAACGTTTGTTCTTTGATCCACTTCAAGGTACCCAGTCTTGCATCCCAACTGCATTTTACTCTTCATTCTTTCTCCACTCCTTGCTTTCTGCAGTTTCATCTACTATCCCCATATGGCTTAGATTGTAATCTCTGAATCTTCTGCCAGTCTACTGCCCTGCATCGTCTCCATGTGACAAGGCAATTTCTTTTCCTCAACCCCTACTTGCGTAGCAAGGATTTGCCAAACTACCATAGCTTCATTTTCCTTCTCCACCGTCAGACTGCTCTCCCATACACTAACCCCATTGAAGTCTCTGATGTCGCTCATCCCACTCATCTCTCCCTTAGCCTTCTAATGTAGACTCAATTCAAACTAAAAAAATTAAAGCATGCAAGTTGCATTCCTAAACCGCTTGCTTAGAAATTTCATTCCAAATAAACATGCTTGCAACAAACAAGCGAATGGAATACTGACAAATCTCAAAATTAATACATTCTTACCCGTAACGTTCTAGGGCACACCCCAACATAAGAAACGTCAGGCCAATGACTCCAGTGAATGATAAGCCAACCAGGCCTACAGAAGCAGAAATAAAAAAAATGACATCACTAATCTTTTTAAAATTAATTTGTACAATCACTTTCGAATTACTATCATGTAATAAATTCTGTGTAGTTAAATTCTCAACTCACAATACATAGCCTCCATCTGTACTATACATTTAAAGCAGTGTCATAACACTTTAAACAGTCATGGCTTCCCCCCAAGCATACTGGAAACTGTAGTTTGTTACGGGTGCTGAGAGTTATTAGGAGACCCCTATTTCCCTCACAGAGCGAAGGTTCACACAGTGATTTACAATCAATCCCTCTTCCCAGGGAACTCTGGGAACTGTAACTCTGTGAGGAGAATAGGAGTCTTATAACCACTATTAGTACCCTTAACAAACTACAGTTCTCAGGATTCTTTGGGGGAAGACATGACTGTTTAAAGTGGTATGATACTTCTTTAAATAAATAGTGCAAAAGGGGCTTAAAGTAATCCAATATTGCAGTGAAATGCCTCCTAATGTGGAAGTTGTCCTATCTCAGAGGTGGGCCTAATTCAGGCTTGTTGGATTCACTTTATTTTTCCAAGACCCCCAAGATCTACCAATCAGTGCCAAGTTCAAAAGACATACAGTTGGAATTAAAGAACAAGGAGACCCTGAGCATATTCTAAAACTAGGAATTTGTTTCCAGTACCAGAACTGAATTGAGCTCCCAGTCATTTCAAATAAAAGTCCACTCCTGGCTAGTTTTCCTCATTTCAGCCAACAAATTTTGGTGGAAAAATCATTTTGTTGCTGCCAGGGCCGGTGCCAGAGGGTGGCCAGGTTGGGCCCTGGCCAAGGTCCCCTGTGGACCAAAGGAGCCCCTGAAGGGCCCCTCCTTAGGGTGGTGCTCCCATCTGTGATCTGCAGCAGCATCAGGTCCTGCAAACTGACCCTGCCGCGGATCGCAGAAAAGGAGCTCCCAGGCACCCCGCCAATACAGACAGCGCAGGCCTTTTTTCTTTCTTTTAAAGATGTTTTGCTTTAATATATTTTAAAGTCTGTTTTTATGATGTTTTAAAGTGTTTTAGCGCTTTTGTTTGCCACCCTGGGCTCCTATTGGGAGGAAGGGCAGGATATAAATCAAATAATAAATAAATGAAATAAATAAATAAATAACCCCACCTGCCCCACTACCTCTCCCATCAGTGTGAATGCCATGTGCACATGCCTGTCATCATCCAAGATGGTGGTGGGGGTTTCCCTAAGGGGATAATGCCCCCCACTGCATGCATGTCATTCACACAATACGAGAGGTAGGTGGGGTACATGGGTGGGCTTATTAGCTCCGTGCTGCCTGTATTCAGGAGAGTGTTGGGTAAGGTTGCCATATTCCATTTCCAAAAATCCAGGCAGGCTAATTTGCTAATTATGCAAATTAAGCGTATTAATGGTTGCATTGTCCAGTTGTTTTGGTTTTGGGCCTAGAAATTATCACCAAAAACTGGGAGAGGATGTGAGGAATCTTTTTTTTTTAACTTAAATGTTCAACCTTAAATGCCTACACTCTAGTTTCCAATACTTTAGAATATTTATTATTTATTGGATTTATAACCTGCCCTCAGGGCAGCTTACAAAAACAGTAAAAATACACAATCAGTCAATTAAAAGCAATATTGTGACTGAGAGATTGTCTTAGCAACAATTAAGAAATGTGAAATGAATGCTACAACCTGTAACAGATAGAAATCAAGATTTCAGTATGATCACTTCAGTCAATAATCTTATCTAATTAGTTTCAAAGCAATAATAATAATAATAATAAATTTAATTTCTTCGTCGCCTATCTGGCCAATGGCCACTCTAGGCGACTTACAAAATTGTTAAAATACAATAGAAAAATACAGTAATACAATATAAAACAATATATCTGCAGCAACAATATTAAAACTGGGCAGGAGGCATTACAGTTATAACAATTAACTCTCCCCGGATACCCCGAAGGCCTGCTGAAAGAGCCAGGTCTTTAAGGCTTTCCGAAACACATTTAGGGAAGAGGCGTGCCGGAGATCTTGTGGGAGGGAGTTCCAAAGAGTGGGGGCTTTCCAACACCAGACTATACTCCTGCATAAATTTGAAGTATCTGAAGACACTCAAGCTTATGCTTATGCTGAGCAGTAAATTGAAGATCAGCAAGTAAATAGAAATGATATATTCTATCTTCTATTTAATATACCACTAAAAAGAACAGAACCTTGGTGTGCAGCAAGGTTTGCCTGAACTTCAGACTATTTTGAGCGTACAATGTATATGGAGTCCAGCCAAAAATAGTAGGAGTAAAAATATTTATATACTGCTTTTTAAGAAAAAGTTCCCAAAGTGGTTTACATAGCAAAATATATGATGTTTGAAATTTGGCTGTATGCAAGAAGATAGCTACAAACCAATCTTTTCATTTCGAATTTTAAATAAAGGAAATTATCCCCAGTCCTTGTAAAAACAATAATTGGGCTTTGCATATAAGAAATAGTAATAAAGAAAATGGATCCTGTAAATATGTGCTGAGTGCATACTACAGCACTAAATTCTAAGCTTGCCTCTGTTAATTTGGCATTAGGAATAAGGGATTTTAGCCCTGCCAGGAGGCAGACATGTAGCACCAAAATATACCACATAGTAAGCAAATAACTTTTCCCAAGCTGGTGAGTATGGGGTGGATTGTTCCTTTCCTACTGGTCTTAAGGGGAGGGGGAAGGTTCCATCCCCCATTGCACTCAATATATATAGTGTGTGTGTGTATGTGTATGCGTGTGTGTGTATACATACATACACCCACACACACATCCATCCATCCCTAGGGAGGAAATGAAGTACATGATCTTTGGTGGGGAGATGCCTGCTAGTCATTATGAAGAATATATGTAAAAAATACTATTTAACCTTTTCTGAATTGCTGAACAGAGGCTCTGCCGGGCAACTGGATGAACGAGGCTGCATTCCAATGCAACTTTACTTGGGAGTAAGCACCTGGTGGGGGAAGGGCTGAAAAATTCAAATATGAATACTTCCGCCTTTTCTACAGAGAGGCTTGCTTTTCTATCTTGTATTTGTTCAGGGGAGGAAGCATTTGGATTCAAACCCCTTTATTCCATCCTCCATGATGGCAGGCAGACCCTCCCATTGCATTCACCACTTAAGACATACCCTGAGAGACAGAGACAATTGAGATGAAGGCAGCTTCTCTTTGCGGTGCACTTATTTTCTTGGTGACAAGAAACAGAGGTATAAGTCAAAAAGTTGATAAGAACTACATAATTTTGCTTTTGGTCCAATCAGAACACAGAAGAACAGAAGACGAGCCTGCTGGACCAGGTCAATCTAGCCCAGCATCCTGTTCTCACAGTGGCCAACCAGATGCCTATGGAAAGCCCACAAGCAGGACCTGAGTCTAAGAGCACTCTCTCCTCCTGCGGTTTCCAGGGTCGGCAATCAGGGGCATATCCCAAAGAAAGTCTGGTTTGGGTTGAAGGTGACCAAATACAAAGGAGGCCAGCGCTCCTGACCTTTTAATAGGTTTCAAGGAAAAGGAATATTCAGCAAAATCCGGTTTGCTCGTCTGCATATGACCTGGCAAAAGTTCCTGTTCTATGCAGTTGCTACAGAGAAAGGCGCCCTGCCCTCTTCGGCGCCTGGAAGCCTTGAGCTTCCGCACTTCCCCGGGTACGTCAGAGCAACTCAGAAAAGGCGTAGGGAAAGACACCGATACTAGCAAAGACAGAACGCAAACGTTTGCTTTCCAACAGATTGGCGGAAGGGAGGGACTTCAGATTCGGCTCCCTAGCCATGAAGCCTAAACATTTATAGGGCAACCGGTTGATGGCTAAGATGAGACGCTGGACTTTCGAGGAGAGGGGCGGGAATGCAGTAGCCATAGCGACGGCGGGACAAGGCAGAGAAAGGGCGACGGGAGGAAGAGAAGAGAAAGACCGTCCGTCGGAGGGAGAAAAACGGTCCAATACCTTTAATCCCCGCCATGTCCCCCTTCCTTTGTGGGGTGATTTTCGCTCTCCGGACTACGAAGCAGAGGAGGAGGAGAATGTGCTGCCTTCTTCCGCCTTCTGTTCACGTGGCCTTATCATAACCCTTCCCCTTCCCATAGGAAAAAAAGAAGCTGCCGTACACACTTTTTCAAAAAGACTCTTGTCACGTCAATGAAGCGCGTAGCTGGGCTCCAAAGTATTTGTGGCAGCCCCTCTCCGATGCTTCAGCGACCTGTTGTGATAATTAGGGTCAGTGAGGTGCTTTTTCCTGAGAAATTCCCCTCAAAATGTTGACTGTTCCGTTGCTTCTTTCAGCTGTTCAAACATCTGCTTGTAATTCATCTACCCGAATCACCCGTTCGGGTGGGTGCACAATTCCCAGCTCAGCGCAGGATTGTGAATTGGACAGTCTTGGGCGAATAACAGAGCACTTCTACATGCACCTCAGCGGATATAGCCCACTTTCGCTATCAAGCAAGAATAACTAACAGGTTGGACACACGTTCATTAATATGGCGCAAGCTCCGCGTGTTGCCCGTAAACTATCATGCCAGCGCCAACTAGGATATTACCAGGTAGGCCTGTAAATGGGGGGATGGGGTGCTGCCCCCTCAGGATTTTTTGTGTGTGTGACATTGTCTTTTTCATTTGTGACATGACAATAGCAACCTCCATTTAAAGCAGGATAGCTTGTGTTAAGAACAGGAGCAATGTAAGAATAGGACCCTTTGAAAAATTGAGTGAATAAGGAAGGGCAAGTGCACAACACAACAAAAGGCTTATCTGGAAGAGTCTCCAAAAGTCTGCTCACTCAAGACTTTTCCCTGCGGGAGGGTGGATGTTTCATGATCACAGTTGGCCTACAGTTACTTAAATGATACTGGGGGTGGGGGGAACAGCTTTTTTAGTAATATATGACCCTTAGCAGAGAGTTAAATATTAGACCTTTGTATTAGAGACTAGAGTTAGATTCCACCCCTTGGACTTTGTTTTGCTCTGCTTTTCATTTTCATCACCAAGCCAGCAATAAACATTTTTGTTTGCCTGCAGTAAGAAGTGTTGCTGGCTTGTTTATTCTGTAGTTATTAAAGTGAGTAGAGAGCAGGATTGGGTGCTTACTGCTAAAGGGTGAGATAAAGAGATAACTTAAAGTGATCTGAAAAAAATGGCTACCCTTTATTCTTTTAAAGCACTGACTATACTCACAATCGTAATGGCTATTTTCTTTTTCTTGATGGCAAAGGATGAAAACAGCCCTAGAGCAATAGAAATACTGTTGTGTATACTAGATAGGTAGCTGGCTGGACACCAAAAATGTAACTCAGGCCTAATGTCTGGTTTGTTTGTTTGTTTGTTTATTGCATTTATATACCACCCCATAGCCAAAGCTCTCTGGGTGGTTTACAACAATTAAGAACATTAAAAACAAACAATTTAAACCATTAAAACCCATAAAAACCAATAAGCAAGTTAAAAACGCATGTTATTCAAATGCTGTTAAAATTGCCTGGGAGAAGAGGAAAGTCGACCTGGCACCAAAAAGATAACAGGGTTGGCGCCAGGCGCACCTCGTCAGACAAATCATAATTTGGGGGCCACCACTGAGAAGGCCCTCTCCCTTGTTGCCAGCTTCCCTCCGAGTAGGCACCCGGAGGAGGACCTTTGATGTTGAGGGTAGTGTATGGGTAGGTTCATGTCAGGAGAGATGTTCCATCCAATATTGTGGTCCCAAGCTGTGTAAGGTTATAGGTTACAGGGCTTGAAGGGTGCTGCATTGCTATTGTCTAATTGCGTTATTTTTAACTGAGTTTGAATTATTTTAACTATGAATGGTTTTAATACTGTAAATAGATTAATTCTATTTTAATCTAGACTTTTGTATGTTTTTAATTATATGTGTTCTTTTATCTGGAAGCCGCTGTGAGTTCCAGTTTTGGAAAAAGGGCAGGGTAAAAATAATGATAATAAAAATAAATAATATAATATAGGTTAAAAACCAGCACCTTGAATCGGGCTTGGAAACATACAGGCAGCCAGTGCAAGCGGGCCAGAATCGGTTTTATATATTTTATATGTTCGAACTGTCTGGTCCCTGTTACCAATCTGACTGCTGCATTTTGCACAAGCTGCAGTTTCCGAACCGTCTTCAAAGGCAGCCCGACGTAGAGTGCATTGCAGTAATCTAGCTTGGAGGTTACCAGATCATGGACAACTGAAGCCAGGTTATTCCTGTCCAGATAGGGGCATAGGTGGGCCACCAACCGGAGTTGGTAGAAGGCACTCCATGCCACTGAGGCTACCTGAGCCTCAAGTGACAGAGATGATTCTAGGAGAACCCCCAATTTTCCCAATATGTACAGCGCAGCATGAGGCCTTTTCAGGGTTTCTGGACAGAATAATCAACCCAGCAACCAGTCAAAAAAAATCCAATTGCTTTTTCTTTGGTTTATGACTGTAATACATTTTATCGTATCGTAATCCAATTGCTTTCTACAATTAGTTTGTTTCCAATTGTTTAGTTAGTCCTTTATACAGGAGCCAATTAAAAAGCTTTCCCTTGATTGTCCAACAGAAAGGAAAATCTAAAGGCCAGGAACAAGACTAGAACAAGGGACTGTCAAAGAGGAGTTAACACATCCTATAGTATTTATTTTATCTTTGCCCTTCCCTAAATTTTCCCTTCCCCTGGCGTGGCCCTCACATCCTCTGCATTGGGGGAGGAACTGGCAAGCACTATGCGTCTGTCCCCCCAAATGCCCCACCTAGAAATCTGGCTGCCTCACTTAACAAGGAAGCCTGGTTACGGAGCTGTTACCAGCTTCTCCATCTTAAAAACTTAAAACTTCTATTTAATTTAGGCTGCAATCCTATACACATTACCTAGAGTTAAGTCAAATTGAAGTCAATAGGCCTTCTTTCACAGTAGACATGTATTAGTCTGGCCCTATTAATAAATCATCTTATTACTTTTCTGTTGAGTCCCCATGAACTCGACAAGTGCCAAAATGTTCATATGCACATACTATTACTTTAAGAACAGTGTGTTTGGTGGATATGCTGCTTTTTTGCTTGAGAAAGTCACGCATATATGGATTTGTGTAGATTGAGTTACCAGAAATGGAAATACTTTGTCTTCTTCCCCCACGCTTCTTCCTCCCTTTGATATTTAGAAGTAGTCTTCCACATTTAGAATATAGCTATGTGGCTGTTTTTAATCTCTGATAGTGCAACAGGCAGGGGTTTCCATTACTTAAATGTTAGTGTTAGCCTTGTCTGAATACCACTTCTTAGGGCCCTTCCCACAGAATTCAGTGGACTCACACCCTTGTAAGTAGTGTCTTTTACTTCAAGTCTGCAGCCTCAATATCATCAACATACTCTGTAATGTCATCCTTGAGGACTTCTCTCTCTGTGCAAAGGATAAAATACAACTAAAGTGGACTGAATTCTTTGAGATTTTTAATATATACAAATGTTTTTGACCAGTCAGTTCGTTGAATATACTGTCTATTTACAAAAAAAAAATTACAATAGGGTTTTTAGTCAAAACAGTAAACCTGAACATTGATAAGTTCTGTAATTACCAGGTATAACAAAAAAGAAAAGAAAAAAGTTTTGAGTTCAGTAGTTTTGATATATAGCAGGTCTCACTTTCACGCACCATAAAAACACTGCAGTTAGAGGTGGTTTTTAAGTTGAGTAAGGTTTCTTTTTACTGAACTAGATGAAGTTTAAATGGTATATTTTATTTTGTTAAAATTTGAGTTATCCAGGGCTTTTTAAAAACAATGTTTGATGTACAAAGCTAATGTCATTTTTGTAATTTCAAAAAATGATGCTACATTAATTGAATCCATTCATAAGCATAATTCACACTATATCTACAGAAGTGAATGTGGTATTAAAACAAGTCACAGGAACATGATTCACATTTCAAAATGTTTTTAATAGACAAGCACATACTTGATCAAAACATTTCATAATATGTTAATAAATAACATCCAGTTTGTTATAATTGTTCAAACATCTTAATGTCTTGTACATATAAAAAAGGAGAGCTTGGTGTTTTGTTTCACATTGGCAGTAAAATGGCAATAAATAATGGATGAACACAACAAAAAGATGCCCTTTTAATATAAAAATAAATGTAGGCTGGTTGACATGCTGTATCTGCAGAAAAGGGTTTCCCACTAGAAAGAAAACAAGAACAGAAAAATAGATTGTCTTAAAACACCAATATGACCAAGATTTTCACGTCACCTAGAAATCTTTCCTTGCATGTGGAAAACTTTCTGCCCAGCCTCTGCCAATCTACTAAGCAGATACAGATGACCTTTTTTTTTCTTCAGTGCAGTGACTTTTATAGCTACCTTGCAACATCTCCAGGAAATGGGCTATATAACAGGATCCAATGAGTGATGGACTCAAGTGCCACTATTCATTCAACGAACTGCAGATATTTAGTTTTCAAGAGAGATGTCTCATCAGAATTTATCAACATGATGGACCTGTGTAAACAACCCAGTTTCAAATGGCTGTTGCAAGTTGGCTTAATTATCAACTGTTTGGAGGGGAAGAGATTGCATAATATTCATCTACCCCATGCATGGCAGAGACTGGATTTCACTCAGGAAATGTCAATAAATGAAACTGCCATTACAAGTTTCTCTGCAAAAGGAGAAACTTTTCAAAGTGCTATATAAAATCAGTTTTGTAAGAAGATGGAGAGTACATATTTTTACCATCATAGATACCACCATGTGAATATAACATTATTGCTTACTGGGCCAATATAACTTTTGTAAGCACGTTTCCAATTTTTTTGCTTACCTCAGATCTGATAAAACTACATGAATTTATCAATTACCTACAGAGGTTCAGACGGTGAAGCTACATTGCAGTATCAGCTTGTGTTCATAAATGCTCTGGGAAAACTTTAGATATTTGATTGGGTTTAAATAATACAATTTGAATTGAGAATGTAACTTCACAATGCTGAAGAAGGCAAAGATTCACCTTTGTTTTAGAAGCAGGGTTTTAAGAATTTTCTTCAAATGGGAATTTTTAAAAAGCTTTTTCAAGCTATTAATTCACACCCTTACTTTTATATTAGTGAACCGCAATCAACCTTAGTGCTCTGGTGATTTGGGTGTTATCTTTAACTGGCTTCTGCGTGCATAAAAAATTAATAATAATGTAAAGACACTTCCCAAATTCTATGTTGGTGTAGAATGTCTAGTTATCTGCTTCTCTGAAACATGAAATACAGTACTATTCTTAAGGCAGCAGTAAGTTGCCAAAGACATAATCCAGTTTCCTAGCTGTCAGATTCAGAAAATGTACTACAAGAAATAACTGAAGGGACAAATTATCATAATAGTTCAGTGTATAGCAAATAACCACGTATGAACATTGTTGTTTTGTTTTGACAAAGTTTGTCCTCGATACAATCTTTCAAGACTAAGCCACATCCCTAGTGGCACAGGATCTATTTGGTTAATAGTGAGAGAGACCATTAGTTTCACCTCACTTGTTCCAAGACAAACAATCCCAATTTTCTAGAATGCATCTTCACCTACCCTGTTTATACCTGAAACAACACTATAAGATTACTCTCTAGAACTCCTCTCTTTGTATCTGTAATTCATGGCATACACAAGGAGCAGCCTCCATAAAGGTTTTAGTATTAGGACTAGTCTTATTATTTCCAAATTTCTAGCCAGATACCAATTCAGCTGTGAAAATCTTGTGGCAAGGAACTATATGAGCACTAGCACAGGTCTACAGCAATGTCTGAAGAAGTACACTAATACAAGGGCTTTTGGCCTTGGTTTTCAAATTCTGACCAGGCATCATTGAGCTCCATAAAAATCATCTTTGCATATTGTTCATATGGCTGCCCTGTAGCCTAGAAGAAAAAAAACAAGATACATCACAAACATATGAAAAGCTGCTTAAAGATGATACTGTTCACATAGAAGGTGGCTAAGAGTGTAGGTGTAATGTACACTTCTGACTTCTCGTAGAATAGCATGTGTGTTGGAAGGTTGGCATAATCCTTGAGTAAACCAACAATAGTTACTAGTCCTCAAATCATTGCTAGCCTACATCTCCATATCAACCTATTAGTTATTTGTGGGCTAAAAGAAACAGAGCCAACTTACTACAAAGCTTCTTTACCTAGTTGCTTAGAGACAATTCTTATTTATCCAAAGCAACAAGGCAAATGGCTATAAGCTTGATCTGTGCACACATATGTTTTGCAGTATTTACCCTGGGTAACTGGCTATGTTTTTATCATACAATTAATTGCTTCTAGTACATATTCACATATTTCTAGTAAATTATTTGTACTGTAATCTGCAGATAAGCTTACAACTACTACTAGGTCAACATAGTAGTTACCTATTGATATAGCTCTTAGGAACAATAAAGTAATGTTGCTCATCATGACTTCAAGCTTTATCCACACAATCTAAAACATGTTCACTTGTTAAAAGCTTTTTCTTATTTGACCCATCAGACTTTTATTCTTGGTCTGAGCATATCAATTTTATGAAGCACAGCTTTTATCTTAAAACTGTGTTGTGAAACTCAAATCAGAAACAATTAGCAAACATGCAAGGTCTTATTTTTTCATTCACTTGATTGAACCATATTGGAATTTTCAGACTATTTTTGAAATCCAGCTATGATCAACTTTCTCCCTTGCAAACTGCTATGCCAAAGGGTTCCCATATAATATAGTGACTATTCAGTGCATATCATTTTAAATTAGTAATGGTGAAAGTAATCAGGACTGGATCCAGCAGGAATCCATTAGGTAGGAGATTAATCTACAGTAAGCCATTACTTACTTTATCAGGATGAACAACAAGCACTGCTCTCCGGTAAACTTTCTTTACTTGCTCCGGAGTAACAAGATCTGCCATGCTCACAGGTTTCCATTTTGTTTCTCCTTCCCATAACACCGTGTGCATTGTGGACAACAAGGCTCTTATGTTTCTCTCCTTCCCTTCAATCCATTCAAGGATCTGTGAAAACAGATATAGTACTGAACCAAACTGAAAGATAACCTCTATGCTAGTTTGAATACACAAGTGTTCTTATTTGACTGGAACAGCTTATATGTTGCTTCTCCCTGATTTGCTTCAGATCTCAAAAACTAGAAGAGATATTATCAAATGGAAATGTCAAATGGTTATCTCCAGAAACATATATATAAAATTGCTTCTGGAAGTGGACAGTCAGCTAGTATTGATCTATTGTTCTCCAAATTAGAATCATACAGTTGGAGGGCTGAAATAAAGACTCAGGCAATACAACACACATAATAGAAGAATATTGCTTGGAACCTGGGTGAATCATAGGTCAAAGGGCCTAAAGATGCATATAGAATACACTTAGAAAAATATATATGCAGCTTTCCCCAACATTTGGGTCCCCCAGATGTTGCTAGACTACAACTCCCATCAGCCCCAGCCAGCATAGCCAATGATCAGGAATTTTGGGAACACCTAGGGACCCAAAGGTTGGGAAAGGCTGATATATTGGGTGACTACACACACATACACACACACACAAAATTTCCAAATTAACTTGTATAGTTACTGGGACATACCCTATTTAGTCCTTCATAAAGTTTTTAATGCTGCTAGCTGCTTACAAGAGAATTTATTTAATTCCAGTAGTTATCACAAAAACATATGAATGATTATCTGAGTATGGTGATAGTTGGAACCCATAGGGCACAGGAACAGAGTAGGAACTTCCTTCATTTGCCTTAGTGAGCTCAGCCTCCATCATCCCTAAAACAGCCATTTTGAAGGGAGGAAACTGGGTTTAGAGGCCCCTATTTGATCAAAGCCATTACTGGGAGAAGCAGGGCTAAGTGTTTCAGGTATGGAAAGAGACTGTGAAGGAATCCTGTTTGACTTAAGTTTTAATGGGTATTGTGTAACGTGTTCTGATGTTTGTATTGCAATGTATTTGATGTGGGAAGTTTTCTTAGTTTGTCGCATGGGGCCTTAACTGACAGATGTCAGTTTGAATTCTCCATGTGAAAAAGAAGGATAGAAGGTATGCGTATGTCAGTTGTGGGTGCAGGTTTAGAATTTTCAGTTAGACAGGATGATTCCAGTCCAAATGGAAAGAGATGATAAATGCCAAATTACTAAGGCTAGGGTTCTCCATGCCCATGATTCTTAATCTGGGACATGCAAAAGCCAAAGAGAACATTCTCCAATGGATCCGGGATGTTGATTTTCAAGGCCATCTGATGTTAGTCACCAAATTTAGATACAATGCAAGACCATTCTTACCTGCCCCTTACTTAAACACTCTGACTGTACCTAAATTCCAAAGAGCCTTTACATTGGCCAGGTTTAACACCTTGCCCTCGGCACTTCTGGAGGGCAGATATAAAAAAAACCCTATAATGAGAGACTATGCCCTTGTGGTGGTGGGGTGGTAGAAACGGTGGAACATGTGCTACTACATTGTCTATTCTATCGAGATCTTAGACTCCAGTTAATCATTCCAATCTTACAAAACATCCCCGGCAGTTATAAGGGTGTTGGTGAAGCGAAGGGACTTGGCTCTATAATTATATAGATCTTATATGGCTGGAGCTTATAAGACATGGGGTTCAGTGTCAGAATGGACATGCCTGAGTGGAATAAAAAGTGAGGAACATCTTGTAGTTAGAACATCAGCGGACCTCTAACAGCTCTGAGATTCAAAACAACAAGACAATGGGGGAAGGAAAGCAGTAACAACTGGTTCTGTGGTGAAAACCAGTTGAGACATTCTGGAACTTTTGTAATAAACACACACATCATTAGTGGTCGGGTTTACTGGAAGAAGGGGAGGATTTTTATTAAAATCAAGAGGTTGTACTTCAGGAGGTCTTAAATTGTAGCCAATCCGTTTATAATACCCAGTTTGAAACTTGATGAATATTGATAAATTTGATGGTTATTGAATATTATAAAAGTTCCCCGGAGGAAGTTCAGGGCCACTTATGTCTGTGTCTCCACACTGTTCTGCTGGGTGAACCAGGACTGGCAAACTGCTTCAGGAGTTGCAATTATATTTTTATTCAGCTTTGATGAAAAGAGTGAGTGACTTTTGTATGTGCTATTTGTCTTCAATATTACAATAAAAGCATCCTTGTTGTATGTTATTGTCTGGCTCTTTTCCATAGTTAAGTGTTAAAGGCTGTTAAGGAGGGAGGGAGGAATGAGTGACTCTTGGTGAAGTGGAGGCCAAGGTTGCTGGGGCCTCTGCGTCACCAAGTGGATTAAGGTCTAAAACACCTGTTAATTTGTGTCTGCCAAGTGCTCAAACTGTTCTAGAAAGCGTATCTGCCAACTTCTAACACTTGCATCCAAAACTGGAGGTGCTGGTTATTTGAGGGTCTACTCCTCTCATGTTCCTGAGTGACCAGCACTCTTTAGCACCCTTTCAACTGGCAGTGGCTGTCAAGGATTTCCTGCAGGGTTCTCTCCCAGCCCTACCTGGAGACGCTGGGGTTAAACCTGGGACCTTCCACACAAAACAGATGGTCTACCACTGAGTTATGGTCCTTCCCCATAGAACAAGTAATGCTTTTCTCTTCAGATAAGCTTGTGCGATTAATAATCTTGTAATAAACATAAATACCTTTGTTAAATATAACATCTTTATCTGACTGGCTTTGTACCACATCTGAACTCAGTTACCAGGTTATGAGTAAATTAAGGGTTCAGAGGGGATTAGTGAGACGGAGTGGTGGCAGCAGCATAGGTTTAGGAGAACCATTGGAGTGGGACATGGATTTTATTATAGCGTAAGTAAATACCCCCTTCCCTCCATAGAGGCTAACTGTGAGAATTGATGAGGGGAAGGAATTGGGGTCTAAGAAAGCATGCCTACACTTTTTTCCTAGTCCAGTCCTTGCTCCCCACCTACCCCCCTGCCACGATCAAACAGGCCAAGGGCTAGTGTTTGCATGCTGTCCTCTAGTGCCAGGGATGTATCCTAGGAGGCACAAGGAAAGAATGCATGTCAGCTTTCAACTGCACTGGGCATAGGAGAAGGAAGGCGAGGGAGTTGTTCCAATCCTTCTCTCACACTATTTTTCTGCGACATAAGGGAGTCCCTACCGTCAAAAGAGAATTCTCACCTACACCCCTATCCCCACCTTCTCAGATTTGTACCATCAGTGCCTTTGTGGGGATGCTGAAGTTTTCTAGAAAAAAAATACAGGCATGTAAAACACAAATCCAGACTAGGTCCTATTGGAGATCTTGATATCATGCTTACACCCTAAAACACCTCTGAAGTTTTAGATATTAAACTATTTCCCAAGCCAAAGTCCTCAGCAATTTGATAATTAAATCTGAAGCATGCCACTTACTTTTAACTTTTCAGGGTCCATCTCCTTGGCCATTTCTTCTTTCCTCATTTCTGCTATTGTTCTCGGTCCCTTTTTGTCTTTGTGAGCATTAAAGCCTTGGCCAGATAAGAGGTCCTCAAAATCAGCAGACGCTTTGGGTTTGGTGTCTTAATGACAAAGAAAAAGGGGGAAGAGAAATCCAAAGTGTTACAAGGAAGTGTTCTTATTTTCCAAATATATAAATGTCACACTACCCCAAAAACTTTATCAAAAGGTTATTATTCCATACAGTGCCCAAAACTATGTATTACGGACATGCCTGTATTTTTCCTCTGGCACAAACCACATGGAGAGGAAAGAGATTAACTATTCTCTTTCCCACACCATTGTTGTGAGCAAGATGACAGCCCTCCCCTCCCCCACACACACATTCACACACAGCTGCAGGTCACTCCAAAAACAGGCTCCAGTTGTGGGTTTCCCACATAATGCGCAGTTTGACACTTAACATGTAGCCCTTTCTAAAGCATCCATGGAGAAGCAGGATTCTCCATGTAAATTTCAGACATTTTGCTTGTCCATTTGGAGCTTGAAGGCACCCAGGAATTCAAAGTGAATACAATAGCATGGGAAGTAAGAGCTAGATGCCTTCTAATTATTTGCTCACAACATGTTAAGTTTGACTCCCATTAAGTTGAAGCAGAAAATGCTGCTGCTAAGATGTTCGTTGCAAACATTTTAGGATGAAGCTAAATATTATGACAGATATGGGACCACCACCAAATATGGCAGCCGTAGGTCTATTTCTCCTTCTCTTCCCAACAGCATCTAGTGCTTATGGTAGGATACAGTGTCTTCATGCTGTGGATTTACCCATCCTCATTCCACTCTGGCAGGAAAGATCAGAACATGACATCATATTTGAGAACAGTATTTTGCTGAACCTATTATTTTCAGCAGCAGCTCCATGTCCGCATCCACTCTTTGATTTAGAATGTCTAGATTAATTTCAGCCCACATAGCCTGTATTATAATTGACTGAATATATATTCAGCTTGGAAATACTCCACCTCTAGGCCTTCAAAACTATAGTATAACATCTGTTTTAGAAGATTCAAGAGATCAAAAATTTAATTTACCGGAACTGCCTGATCCTTTTCCACGGTCATTTTGGCCACCAGGCACTGCAGAAAAACTCACATTATAATTAGGCCTGTTCTGTGGAGAGGAATGTGACATGTTTTGTTGGGGTTTGGTCTGCGATTGTGGCCAGGAATACCCAGTGCCCTGTTGCCAGCTGTTGCCTCCCATTGGCTGGGGAGATGGTTTCTGCGGTGATCCCATAGGAGGAAATACTCCACCTATTCCTGTAGGTGTGCTGGGCTTGCTAGCGAAGGAAGGACAACCTGAAACATGAAGCAAAACAATGTTAATACTGCTATCTGTTTAACAGGACATCAGAATGGTAACTGGATGCTGTTCTGACCTCTAACATCATTAAGTGACCTTGCAAAAATTTACCTTTTAATACTGGAAGAATTATTTATGTGGTATTCAACTAAATTCTTGTACTGTTGCAAGGATTAATACTATTTTAATATTGTATTTTAGATTTGTAAGCTGTCTTGGAACCAATTGGTGAAGGGCAACAGCAGCAGCACAATGAGATTCTGCCCCCACACCATTCCCAAATTTGCTTCAGAGAACAGATTTAGAGGACACACATGGGGAGGAGAGGGGAGAACATTCCACTGTGCAAGGAGAAATCCTTTCGCTGATTAAATACTCACCTTAGTGTTATGATGAATACAATTCCATATATGAACTTTCTCTTCATTTCTCATTATATTCTTTATTATTATTAAAATAGCAACTTAAATAAGACTATAAGCTATCTGGTAATTTTCTTAGAATGATTCAAAGGACTGCATATCAACTTTGACCTGAGCATTGAGGCTTCCACCCATCCCTTCTATTCCTGAAGGTTGAAGAAGTGTTGCCAGTGCTTTTCTTTTTTTATTAAAAAAAGTGAAATACCAGGACTTAAGCCTTGATAAAAGTGCTGTGCCAGCAAAAAATGGTTGCCATGGGTAGCCAAAAAAGAGGTGCCAGCACTCCATACCAGTGAGTGCCATAATAAAAAGTACCTTGAGTGTTGAATGCTCCCAAAAAGCTCCCCCAAAACAACAAAAAATCTTGTCAATAATACCTCCAGATAAACTTGATGCACCATAGGTGAGCAGACAGAACTATATACAGTAGGGCCCCACTCATACGGCAGGTTACGTTCCAAACCCCCGCCAAAAAGCGAAACCCGCCTAAAAGCGGAACTCTGTCAACAAAATGGTGCCCAATGCCCAAAAACTGCTGTAAAAGTGGAACAAGCACCGTATGAGTGGGGCCTTACTCTAATTGAAAACCACTGTATTAGTAGAATGCCGAAAAGCGGGACCCTACTGTATGTATTATACAGCCACAAGAGTGGCTGTGTACTATAGCCAGCATGGATTTTTCACATTCTGCAATGTGAAATTGAAAATACCCCCCATGCCATTCTGATGCTTCCCATAACCTCATTTCAAAACAAAACCTTACAAAACGTATAGTCCTGAACTCAGAAACGCTTGCTTAACAACCCTCTCAATTTTCATGGTGATAAACAAAAAAGTTAGAAAGAATTGACAGTTCAAAGTCTAAAAAGAGAGAGAAAAAACCCAGACCCCTTTTGGACTTTTTTGGACAGTTTAAAAGTTTAAAAAATGCCTGGCTGATTTTTAATTAATTTAATACAGTTTGCATTGAACTGAATAATAATGTCAGGCATGCTCAGTAAGAACCAACTGTCAGGGTTCTAAAAGCCAGACACACAGCTGCTTGGCTTGCCTAATCAGGGGGCCACACCCGCACCAGATTTTGATATCATGTGAAACAGTCATGGCTTCCCTCAGAAAATCCTGGGAAATGTAGTTTGTGAAGGGTGCTGAGAGGAGACTGCTGTTCTCCTGACAGACGTCCAGTGGCCAGACTGGTTTAACAGTCAGCTGCTCTGATTGAAGGTCTGTGAGGGGAACAGGGCGTCTCCTAGCAACTCTCAGCACCCTTCACTAACTATACTTCTCAGGATTCTTTGGGAGAAGCTATGACTGTCTAAACTGAAATAAAGGTCTGGTGTGGATGTGGCCAGGGACAGCTTTGGTTTAAATTTGGGTGGGAGGCTACATGTGCCTGCTGTAGAATAAAAAGTTGGGGGAAACCCTGAAAAAATGATACTGTTCACAATGAACTTTGGAAAGGAAAAGGGCTTCCCCTCTGCCCAGTGTCCACCCACCCAATCTCCTCCCCTCCCCCTCCTCCTACCCTCCCTGCCTCTCCCCTAGTTCAGCATTGGACTACGACCTGGTAGACCAGGGTTCAACTCCCCACGCAGCCCTGAAGCTCACTGGGTGACCTTGGGCCAGTTACTGCCTCTCAGCCTCAGAGGAAGGCAATGGTAAAACCAACTCTGAATACCGTTTACCATGAAAACCCTATTCATATAGTTGCCTTAAGTCGGGATCAACTTGAAGGCAGTCCATTTCCACTTTCAAACATGATTGCACAGAAATAAATCCCATTGAACTCAAAAAGTATGCAACTGGTCAAACCCACCCTCCCTTCTCCTCCCTCCTATTCCCTCCCTCTTGCCCCTTCCCTCCCTCCCTCCCTCCCCCCTCCAATCCCCCCCTTTCCCATCCCCCTCCCCTTCCCCATGGTCAGTTTTACCTATCTTAAGCATGATTGCACAGGAGTAAATACCATTGAACTCAATACGCATGCAAATGATCAAACCTGCCCTCCCCTGCCCCTTACTTTGCCCCTCCCCCTCCAATCCCCTCCTTCCCCCTCCCTCGCTTTCTCCTTCCCTCTCCTCTCCCCTCCCCCTGCTCCTCCTCCATGGTCAGTTTTACCTATCCTAACCATGATTACATAGGAGTAAATCCCATTGAAATCAGTAAGCATGCCTGCCCACTCCAGCCATCCCTCCCTCCTCCCCCGTTCAGTTTTACCTATCCTAAGCATGTAAATCCCACTGAACTCAATAAACATGTAAATGATCAAACCTCTCCTTCTACTCCCCTCCCCCTCCCCACCATATATATGCTCAGAGGCACATGCTATCAAATTCTAGACAAATTCTTCCAAGCTACACAGGAAGTGGATTGGACTGTGAAAGACCAACCCAAATTGTGTTTGCATTTTGACAAATTTGTAGGGCGGTACAATATCTCACGAGGTCAGGTCTCCTGCTCCCCTGGTGTATTCACTATAGCTGCCCAATTTCCCTGCTTTTTAAAGTTTGATAGAAATATCTGTGGGCTATAGGTACATTCTTAAACTACAAGGTTTTTTGCCTATTAGTGAATATATTCTATACTGACTGAAGTTTTCTAATAAAATAAAATAAAAATAAAAATATTTAACAATTGTAATAGCATTGAATTTTATTTATATATTCCAATGAAGCAGAGGGGAACTAGAAAGGACACTGCTTATGTTGAAATTGCTGCACAGTAAATATGAAGTTCCTGGATGATTTGCTATGTGCCAGATTAAAGTTCATCTAGAATGTAAATACTGAATATCATTGCAAAATTCAAAACTTCACATTTCTGTATAAGTAAGATGAGACCATTCCCTGCACATCACATAAATACAGTAGAAAATTAGACTATTAAAGATTGCCCTAGTTTTTACTGTTTGTTCTTTTTCACTCAGGTCTTTATATCCTGCATATTCCAATTCTTTTCCTTAAAATTATGCCACCCCTTTGGTATTACATAATTTACAAAAGAAAAAAAATAGCCACAAGTTATTGCGCTGCATCACATCATGCATATTTCTGGTTTGATCCTGCAGAGCAGCAGAAAACCAGCAGAGGGGAGTGGGATACCTAATTTCAGAACCAATGTGACATTTAAGTACATGAAGCAGTAAATGGCAGGGGGGTAAAATTCAAGCTGTTATTGGTATGGTAGGAATTTGGGGCCAAGAAATGAAAAAGGGATGGGAAATCCATTTACAAAAAGGAGGAAGAAGAAGAAGCATTCCTTGAAAAAGGCACAGCAAACAAGGCAACTGGCTACATGTTACTCTCAGTTTTAATACATTTTCATCCTCCTCCCCAGCATTAACTACTTTGTTCCACAACTGTATTAAAATTGATTAACTTTTCACATAGTTGCAATGTTGTCAGTAACGAGAAGGAGGTTTATGGCTTTTAGGGTTCTGTCCTACATTTAGAGAATGTTCTGTGCAAGATCACGCATTGCATTATTCACATGACAGCCTGAATGTGTGAAAACATCTGTCTTGGACCTCGTGATCAAACAACTATAGACTGTTTGAAACTGGTAAAAAAAGGAAAATACTAGATTCCTTGGGAAAGTTCCTGCTGTGATCAATCTTACTAGATATCAGAGCATAAAGCTTGAATACCAAACTTTCACATGCATCGGCAGGCATGTACAAACTGGTGCAATAGCTCTCTTTAGCTTCCTATCCCATATTAAATGAGTCACATGTGCTCAAGTAGCACAAGAGATCTTCAAAACTGCTTTTCATGTTTTCTTTAACAAACTTCCTATTTTACTTACTGTTACTTGAAAATATGTGACTTTCTCCTGACAAACAGTAAGTGGTGAAATAAGAAAAATACAAATCAGTTCTGCACTTTCACTACCTGCCTTTTTAGTAGAAACAGCAAGATTCAGAAGTATCAGAGGGAAAAAAGGCTTACTGTAAAAATGAAAGGACAAGAACTATAGCCTTCAAGGGGTTAGAAGACATTATTTCTCACAGTTATATTGCTATACTGTTAGGGCCTGCTTGCAAGGCTGTATTGTATTCCTGTCTTATACTGGTGAGTATGGATTTTTACTATACTGCAGAGCTCTTCTTCCTATAAATGTTTACAGTCATGAAGAAGGATTATAGCTCAGTGGTAGAGCACTTGCTTTGCATGCAGAAGGACCCTAGTCCCCAGCATGTCCAGACAGGACTGGAAATCAGGTCCGGTGCCAACGGGTGGCCAGGTTGGGCACTGGCTGAGGGGCCCTGGGGCTAGGGCTGGACAGGTGTAGCTCCTGCTCCGCATGGATCACAGAATGGGAGCCACCGTCCCAGGCAATACCCCCACCACCAGCAGCTTCCCACATCACTGCCATGCCACCTTTGAGGGCCTGCCGCAGTCTGGTGCCAGCCTTGCTAGGAATGTTGCCTGCCTGAAACCCTGGAGAATTGCTGCCAGTCAGTGTAGACAATAGTGAGACAGATGGACCAACAATCTGATTTGGATCACATCCACACCATACGTTTAAAACACATGGCTTCCTCCAAAGAATCCTGTGGACTGTAGATCAGAGGTCAGCATTTGAAGGCATAGCTATACATCCTTCATTCCATTCCAAAATACAGTTCTTTCATCTGAACTGTGGTGGGATCAGGTACAGACAGATAGGTCCTTTTTAGACTTCATATTAAATGCAATATTTTTATTTATTTATTTCATTCCATTTCTATACCGCCCTTAGCCTATGGCTCTCTGGGCAGTTCACAGCAAGGAATAAAATACAATACAGTAAAATAAAAATCAGATAAAATCACTAAAAAACATACAGCTTGAGCATTTAACCACTTGGTATAAAATTAACTTAACAATAAACATTAAACATTGAGCATTAAAATGCCTGGGAGAATAAAAAGGTTTTAACCTGGCGCCGAAAAGATAGAAGAGTAGGCGCCAGGCGCACCTCATCAGAGAGACTGTTCCATAATTCGGGGGCCACCACTGAAAAGGCCCTGGATCTAGTAACAGCCCTCCGAGCTACCCTATGGGATGGGACTCGGAGGAGGGCCTTAGATGTTGAACGTAGTGAGCGGGTAGGTTCATAGCGGGAGAGTCGTTCCGCAAGGTATTGTGGTCCCGCACCGTGTAAGGCTTTATAAGTCAAAACTAGCACTTTGAATCTAGCCCGGAAACAAATAGGTAGCCAGTGCAAACGCGCCAGAACAGGTGTTATATGTGCGGACCGTCTGGTCCTCGTCAGCAGTCTGGCTGCTGCGTTTTGCACTAGCTGTAGTTTCCGAATTGTCTTCAAAGGCAGCCCCACGTAGAGTGCATTGCAGTAGTCCAATCTCAAGGTTACCAGAGCATGGACGACTGAGGCGAGGTCATCATTATCCAGATAGGGGCGTAGCTGGGCTACCAACCGAAGATGGTAGAACGCATTCCGTGCCACCGAGGCCACCTGAGCCTCAAGCGACAGGAATGGATCGAAAAGGACCCCCAAGCTACGAACCTGTTCCTTCAGGGGAGTGTAACCCCATCCAGAACAGGTTGAACATCCACCACCTGGGTCGAGAAGGCACCCACCAACAGCGTCTCAGTCTTGTCAGGATTGAGCTTCAGTTTGTTAGCTCTCATCCAGTCCATTATCGTGGCTAGGCAACGGTTCAGCACATTAACAGCCTCACCTGAAGAAGATGAAAAGGAGAAATAGAGTTGCATGTCATCAGCATACTGGTGACAACGCACTCCAAAGCTCCTGATGACCGCTCCCAGCGGCTTCATATAGATGTTAAAGAGCATAGGGGACAGGACCGATCCCTACGGGACTCCACAATGGAGAGTCCAGGGCATCGAGTAATGTTCCCCAAGCCCTACCTTCTGGAGACGATCCACCAAGTAGGAGCGGAGCCACCGCCAAGCGGTACCTCCAACTCCCAATTCCGAGAGTCTCTCCAGAAGGATACCATGGTCAATGGTATCAAAAGCAGCTGAGAGGTCAAGCAGAATCAACAGGGTTACACTCCCCCCGTTCCTCTCCCGACATAGGTCATCATACAGGACGACCAAGGCTGTTTCAGTGCCGAAACTGGGCCTAAAACCGGATTGAAATGGATCAAGATAATCGGTTTCATCCAAGAGTACCTGGAGCTGGTTGGCAACCACACGCTCTAGAACCTTGCCCAAAAATGGGATATTCGCAACCGGTCTGTAGTTGTTCAGATTATCTGGGTCCAAGGAAGGTTTCTTCAGGAGTGGTCTCACCACCGCCTCTTTCAGACAGCAGGGGACCACTCCCTCTCTCAAGGAGGCATTTATCACTTCCCTGGCCCAGCCGGCAGTTCCAACCCTGGCAGCTTTCACTAGCCAAGAGGGGCAAGGATCCAGTACGGAAGTGGTTGCACGCACCAGTCCAAGTACCTTATTGGCAGTCTAATCGACAGATGCTCTTGGAGGTCATTGATTCATAGGGTCGCCATAAATTGTAATGGACTTGAAGGCACATAACAAAAAATCAAACCACCAATCTATATTAATTTACCCACATAGACCTGGCATATCTTACTTTCTGGATCTTGTTGCAAACACATTTTAAAGCCCTTCTCTGCCTAATATACCCATCCTTACAATCTTTTTCAGACTACCTTCCCATTGCCCATAAAAAGATAAAACAAAAGTTGAGTAAAAGTTGAATGCAAGAAGCCAGATTTCAACTGAACATCAGAAAAAACGTCCTAACTGTTAGAGCCATATGACAATGGAACCAATTACCTAGAGAGATAGTGGGCTCTTCAACACTGGAGGTATTCAAGAGGCAGCTGGACAGCCATCTGTCAAGAATGCTTTGATTTGGATTCCTGCATTGAGCAGGGTATTGGACCTGATGGCCTTATAAGCCCCTTCCAACTCTACTATTCTATTATTCTATTTTTAATACAGCAACAACAATACTCTACAGGGCCAGCACATGCAGTTCCAACAGTATTTGCTTGCCTGCCATGCATGGGTTTGCAATGGCTATAGATTCTGTAGAAGCACAAAAGAAGTTAATTGAACCACAGAGCAATTCACTGATCCCCTTTCATTACCCTGTGTAAAATGCACATCTCATTATCCATGTTTTTGGCTACCCATACTAGTCAATTTTCATTTTAATCTAACCTGCTAGATTTGCACCAAGTGCCCCCAAGTCAGCAAAAGGATCCAGTGTTTGTGGCTTGACTTGATGTGTAGGAGTACTATGTAGTGACCCCGTAGGGCTGGTGGCAGCTGATTTGCTCCCCACATGTTGACCACCTAAGAAAAACAGAAAGCTTATAAAATGTCATTTAATAACCTCAGATCTAAAATAAATATAAATCTGCTGTATGTTATTAATTGGTCAGCTCAAAAAAAAAGACATCCCAGTAACATACTTGTAAAGTCTGTTTTTATGATATTTTAAAGTGTTTTTAGTGCCACCCTGGGCTCCTTCAAGGTGGGAGGGTGGGATATAAATCAAATAATAAATAATAAATAAGACAGAAATGATTTTACCATGTATAGGTTGCGCATCAGGACAATCAGATGCTGTAGCATCCCCATTTCTTTTAAAGCATTCCATAGTTTTTCATGATCTACACAATCAAAGACTTTGCTGTGCTCTATAAACACCAGGTGATTTCCTTCTGAAATTCCTTGGTCCATTCCATTATCCAACGTATGTTTGCCATATGATCTCTGGTGCCTCTGCCCTTTCTAAATCCAGCTTGGACCTCTGGCATTTCTCGCTCCACATATGGTAAAAGCCTTTGTTGTAGAATCTTGAGCATTACTTTACTTGCATGGGATATTAAGGCAATAGTTCAATAATTACTGCATTCCCTGGGATCCCCTTTCTGTGGAATTGGGATGTATATTGAACACTTCCAGTCTGTGGGCCATTGTTTAGTTTTCCATATTTGTTGACAATTTTTTGTCAAAATTTGGACAGATTCAGTCTCAATAGCTTGCAGCAACTCTATTGGTATGCCATCTGTTCCTGATGATTTGTTTCTTCCAAGTATTTTAAGAGGAGCTTTCACCTCACATTCTAAAATTTCTAGTTCTTCATCATACGGTTCCTCCATGAATCTGTCATCCTTGCATCTCTTTTATAGAGTTCTTAAGTGTATTGCTTCCATCTTCCTTCTATTTCATCTCGGTCAGTCAGTGTGTCCCCTGTTGATTATTCAACATCCCTACTCACGGTTTAAATTTACCTTTAATTTCTCTAATCTTTTGGAATAGGGCTCTTGTTCTACCCTTTTTGTTGTCCTCTTGTATTTCTATACAATAACTATTGTAATAGTTCTCCTTGTCCCTACATACTGGTCGCTGTATTGTTGCATTTAGAGTTCTAACCGTGTTTCTGTCTCCTTTTGCTTTCCTTCTCTCTTTAACCATTTTAAGAGTTTCTTCAGTCATCCATTGAGGTCTTTCTTTTTAAGGAGAGGTATTGTCTTTTTGCATCCTTCCCTCTGACTTCACTTCATAGTTCCTCTGGTTCTCTGTCAACTATGTTTAAAGCCTCAAATCTGTTCCTTATATTCTTCTGGGATGTTATTTAAATTGTATTTTGGCATTATGAGTGCTTTGTTGTTCTTCTTTAGCTTTACTCTGATTTTCGATATTACCAGTTCATGATCCGTACAGCAGTCTGCTCCTGGTCTTGTTTTTGCAGAAAGTATGGAACTTCTCCATCTTCTGCTTCCAATTATATAATCGATTTGATTCCCATATTGACCATTTGATGATGTCCACATGTACAGTTGTCTTTTCGGTTGCTCAAAGGATGTATTTGAAAGGAACAAATCATTGGCTTCACAGAATTCAATTAGTCTCCTGCTTCATTTCTATCTCCTAAGCCCCATTTCACCACAATTCCTAGTTCTGTGTTCCCTGCTTTTGCATTCCAGTCCCCCATGATTATCAGCACATCTTGTTTTGGTGTGTGATCAATTTCTTCCAGTACTTCTGCATAAAATCTCTCCAATTCCTCTTCTGCGTTTGCCATTGGACCGTAGACTTGGATGATGGTTATGTTAATAGGTTTCTCGTTAAATCTCATTGATATAACTCACTCAGACCTTGCCTTATAGCTCTGATTGCTTTTGCTACATCAGTTCTCACTATTAAAGCAACCCCGTTTCTTCTTAATTTCTCATTTCCTGCATAAAATATTTTGTAGTTGCCTGATTGAAAATGTCCTATTCCCGTCCATTTTAATTCACTCACGCCAAGTATTGTAATGTTGATACATTCCATTTCTTGCTTGACAATTTCTAACTTTCCCTGGTTAATGCTTCTCACATTCCATGTTCCTATTGTGTGCGTCGTACAACTCCGGACTCTCCTTTCGCATCTGTGTGCATCAGCCTCTAGGCTTCCTTTCGGCTTTGACCCAGCTGTGTCATTGGTCACAGTGCTTCTCATGCTTGTCCTTTGTTCTACCCCAGTAGCTCAGTGAGTGCCTTCTGACCTGGGGGGTCTCATCTTCCTACACTATCTTGGATTCTCTGTTCATAGGGTTTTTGTGGTAAGAGGTATTCAGAGGTGGTTTACCATTGCCTTCCTCTGAGTTTAGATGCATCTTAGTCTGGTGTCTCAGCTTTGACCATTCCGCCTTGGGTGCCCCTGCTAGGCACCCTATTTAGGCATGCACTATTTAGGCATGCACAAAGATAGTTGGAAATTTGGAATCTCTGTGTGCAATAATATTACATTTTGTTCAGACTTTTGAAACATCTTTGAGGAATTTTTGCTTAAAGCTTAGGCTTCTTTTTGCCTGCGTGTGAGATTTTGTTTCAGGAGGCCAAGCTAAATGTGGTATTAAACGCATCTTTGCATTGAATGTGCCTATTTTAAATGTAAATAGCAGCTTCTAGGGGAATGTGATGATTATCAGGATCACAATAGGTACAAGAAGGGGGAAGTTTAATCCACAGGGGAATTTCCTCCCAATGCAAACAGCAGCTACAGAGGATAGATGTTCATCAGGACAGCAGTAGGTGAGGAAAAGGTTAAATCACCCATTCCCCCAATGTGATTCCAATAATCATCAGTCACATTGGCTATTTGCATTTCTTAAAATGCATGTTAAATGCACAGACACAGCTAGTTTGGACTGAGTAGAGGTACAGTCTTCTTGGTAACTTTGATTAGCATGTTTTATGTTCAGATAAAAACAAATGAATTCGATCGGTTCATTTTAAATAACCATTAGAGGTATTTATTTGTGCAATTATCATCACACAGTCTACTTTATATTAAAATAAATCTATGTGAATACAGTTCATATAATCTTCAACAAGTTAAAAACTAGTTTCAGACAAACCTGATTTGCTAGGCCATTCCCAATCATCTGAAACATCTGGTTGAATGGAAACAGATGGTGTACTAGAAGAAGCTAAACAAGGAGACAATAGCCTATTAACACACATTGGTTTTCAAAATTAAAGGGAAAATCTTCCAATAATTGTTTTTATCTTCTGTTTTTCTATTTAACATCATCACTTAATGGACAGTGTTTTCGAGAAGATAAGCAAATATATGCACTTTTCACTATATTCATACTTTTGACAGAACACTGTGTACATTGGTTACTCATTTTATTAGAAATTTGTACAAGCAATTTTTTCAAGCCAGTTATCCAGAAATTAAGTATAGATGAAGCTTGAAGCCTGGGGGGAAATTCATATCCACTTATACTTCACTATACAGTTGGGGAAAGTTCTCATGCAGCCCTCAGAGAAACCTGTAGATAACTTCTTCCAGCATATTCCAAGCTTCTTTTGTAAGATAAAACCTACAATTCAAAATAGTATGGTTTTTGATGCCATATAACCTTATTCTATGTAGTTTGTTCAGAAGTAAGCACCACAGAGTTCAGGTGTTTGCTCCTATATACGTGTATATAAGACTGTAGAGTTAATTCTCTTTTTGTGGAGAAGTACACAGTCTGTACAGTCCAAGACATATCTGGATATCAAACAATTTCATATTATGTGAACTATTAGGAGCCTGTGGCTTGTTCCTGTTAACTTCAAAACATGAAAACCACATCTTACTACTCAACATCTGTGGCCTACAAACCATAGAAGAAACTGGAAGAGAAACTATTTTACTTTATTCTGTTTACAAATAATCTGCAAGTCTTGGAAGAGTTGGTTTCCACCATTAAATGTTTGTATTCAAAAACAAAAAGGCAGGCATTTGAAATCTTTCCTACCCATGTTAAAAGGGTCTCCTTGCACTGTAGGTGAAGGACTCCGTGCTCCTTGAAGGAATGGATCAGTGGTGGCACTTGATGAACCAAGAAAAGAGCCTAGAAGATCTGGTGCAGTTGTCTTAGGACTACTCCCAAATGGGTCAAAGGCAGTTGCTGCAAGAACATCATGTTTGTTTTATTAAACATGCATCCCATTTACCCCCAAATTCCACTCTTAGGCTATATTCTTTTTCTCCAGAGCAATCCCATATTGCTCCTAACTTTTCTGTACATAAAAATAGGATATATAGGGAGGAGATTACAGGCATGCTGTCAATTCAATAACTATGGATGACAAAGGCTCATATTGCCACTTCTGCATTTATCTTCCCTCTTTGGGGTGGGGAAGCAGGAAGGGGATGTAAACCGAGTGACAACCTCCTTTCACACATGCTTGAAACTGGGACTTTATAGGAGGATGTTTTAATTGTGACTCACCCACCCAAACAATCAAAACAAGAAACAACTCTTCATAATAACCAGAAGGCTTGCAACATCTAAGCTGGGCATGCCACCAAGATTATGCAACTTTTACAACTTTTACCCTCGCTTTGCATTAGGATCCCACCCCACTTCTGTTTTGCAGCTCTCATTTCTTTTGATTGTTTTATCCAGAATGTACATAAATTTCACTAGCTACACAACTTCTAGGAGTTTGTTCACATTTAGCTCCTTAGCATTTCAGTACTTTCTTCTCCTGTCTGCTTTCTGTGTTCACTTTTAACTAGGCTGTTTTCTAATATCTTCTAACTTTAGTTAAGAGGCTAGAAGATTTAAGGAACAATAATCTTGACAGAGAGAAAAAAAGCCTTTTAAAAGGATGTTGCCGGCTATGCACCTGCAAGGTGTTGTGGTGTCATGTTCGGATGTTCCATCAGCTCAAGGTGAACATGTCAACAATACTGGTACAAAGCAGTTTTTGTAAAGTATGTTAAGAGTCAGATTGAGTGGAAGAAAGCTTCACATAGGACCAAGAAATAGGAGGAGCTTTGCATCACCAGAAAATTAGGGATATGCACAATGGTACTGAACAAGCCCTAAAGGGCAGGGTAGCTGAAGGAAGAGAAACAGCGCAGGGGCAGGATAAGAAATGGGTAAAAATGTGGAAGATAACAGAGGCCTGGGGAAATGGTGGCTGGACACAGCAGAGAGTAAAGAAGAAAGGAAAAATGTCAAAAGGACAGAAGCGAGTCAGGGATGCTGGCCAAGACAATTTGAAAAAAGTCTGGGCAGGGTCTGAATTTCATGCATTGGATTAGGATTATGCAGGCATTATCTTTAATGGCATATCAGTAGCTGTTTAACCAGTTTTGGGGTTTGTTTTGTTTTTAAAGAAAGGACAGAATGATGTGATGAGTTTAATACAAATAATGATTCTTGTTGCAAACTTTTACATGGAAAAAAGAACCACATGACCTCCCCCCCCCCTGCCCAGTTGCCACTTGAGTGAAACAATAACAATCAATGATGCAGGCTGGTGGTGGTGGTGGTGAGGGGGAGTCACATGACTGCTGCCAGCATGTGCTAAACAAGAATAGCCATTTAGCATGCTGTCACAATCAAAGGTAAACTGGCAGTTGTGATTGCACGCTAAAAGCTCAGCATGTTCCAGTAGCAGTCACAACATGCCTTATCTCCTTGGCATACATTATGTGGCTGACACTGAATCAGGTAAACAATAGCAGGGCTGTTTGTCTGGTTAGGGGAATTCCACAGTTTTACACAAACCAAGTGACCAGAATGACTTCAGATAATCAAGGGTTTATAACTGACAGTACAAGGAATTCCTTGTTTCCATAAACAAAGGCTTGAGTTCTAGGCAGAATTATAGAATCATAGAATCATAGAGTTGGAAGGGGCCTTTCAGGCCATTGAGGTACTGCGATTGGAAGGAGGCTTACGGAAGGGAACTGTCTCATCCTCCCATTACCCCTACAGCTGTGTGCACCTACCAAAAAGGTTCTCTGGAGGGTAAGGAGACCTTCCTGAATAGTGTGGGATGGGACATCACCAGGGCTGCAAGGGAAGGGGGAATTGTCCCAAATCTGATAAGGAACGTTTCCTTTCAATCACATTTCTCAGAGCCGAGGCTTTGGTTGTTACACCAACTTAACAGTTATCGTCTCTGAATCTTGATTGCTCAGAAAAGCCCTTAAACAACCACAGAATCCTAATAAAGACAAATGCTCTTTTAGGAAAACTAAACTGTTTATTAGGTTTCTCATTTCTCCAGTCTTAAGTTCAGTTTCCTACTTTTCCACATCAGTTTCCCATTTGAAAAAAAGTCCTCATGAAAACTTGCCAGCATTTCTAACATACACATTTTTGCAAGCAATTCCCCCTGATATAATGTATTGCTGGGGGCTCCTAGTGGGAAAAAGGATGGGATATAAATTTAATTATGAAGAAGAAGAATATGCATTTTATGCACTTTCCTCTAATATACAGATTTTTGTACACATTTTGTCATCAGAACTGTATTGCAAAATTCAATGGAGTGCAAGTTTCAAAGGACATATTCCTTTCTATATTGTTTTCGGAAGTGTAAGTTGTTTACATTAAAATGTGAACTGAACTGTATTTCACACACACCCCATTCCTAGTCCACAGAGAATCCTATTTAGCAGTGACTGCTGAGAAATAAATTGGAAGTAACGAAAAAACCAAGGGCCACAATTAGGAGTTTTTACCTTCTCCAACTCTTGGGGACAAAGATGGTGATGCTGAAGCTGCAGACCGTCGTGGGGTGGATTGTGAAGATCCAGTGGCACTCACATGAAAGACATCCTCAACAGTTGTTTGTCCACCTTGGCTTGGTCCTCCAGAGTTACCAACTCCAAAGAGATCACTCAGCAAGTCTGAATTAGATGGGGGTGCTGCAGATGCTGCTTGGAAGTTCTTGCTCATAGGACTGCCATCCAAGCCTAAAAGGTCGACATCCTCTGGGGGTTGTGGGCCTGGTGGATCTTGATGCTTCTTACTGTGCTTTGGTGCCCCATGGATTTTGTCAGTGCTGGTGTTACTGTGCTGACTGGAGAGGGATAAGAGTTCATCATCTGACTGTTCACTTTCTTCATGTACCAGTGCCGCCCGATCCTCAGAACTGGGATGAGAGCTGCTTCTCTCTAGTTTTTGATCTAAGTGGTCCAAAATAGCTCAAGATTAGCTAGTAGTTCTGTTGATCCCCCAGTACAGGAATTATATACATATTTTTACACAAGCCACATGTGGAACCAAACACTCATCAGCAATTGCAACATTTACACTGAATCCAAGTTCTTTTAGTTAAACATACAGTGAAATATACAAAACTGAAAAAACACTGGTAGCACATTGATTTTCCAACGGACATATTATAGCCAACTGTAACAATGAGAACAAAATGAGCCTGGCATCAGAACTTAGCCACATCCCAAAAGTTCTGTAAAGTGTGATGAGCCCATTGAATACTATGCATGTGCACGCACTAGCCAATCATTCCTGTGAGTCAGGAAAATGCTTATATGCTGCCATGGGACTATGTGAACGCAATGTTCCCAAGCTCCTTGGAATCAGGCAATGAGATAAGGAATGAAAGAAAACTAATATGTGGATTATGAATTCTGAAACATATGTTACCCAAGCAGAAATCTTAATATACCTTGCCAGCTGAGGGATGACAAAAATGCACCTTGTCCAGCATTCTTAAGGTTATCTTGTGATGCATCTACAGAGCCTCTACCTATAACGTACAAAGAGTCAAAACATATGAAAGATGAGTGAAAGTGAAACTGAAACCTTGAAAGTGAAACCTTGGCATTTTCATTAAAGCCAAGACTGCTACACAAAACCTCTTACCTGCCAGGGCAAGGGTGTCCTGGTGTTCCTGATGCGATGAGAAAAGAATGCTTGGGTTGATATCTTTTGTTGTGAAGTTCTCCCATGGAGGAGTCAGGTCAGTCTGTCTGTCAGTAGAATCTATTTCTATCTCCAGTATGACATGAAAGAGCTGAGGATATTTATCTGACGAGTCACAGGCATCCAACTCAGGTCTAAACATTGACAGAAAGTTCTTCAAATTAAAATAAAACAGTCTGAAGATGACCTGTTAAAATCAAATCTTGAGCCTGAATGTGATAAACACAAAGAAGTTACTTGATATAACTGAAATAATAAAACTGACTTTGCATTACATATATAGAGTGTTGTATCCTAGTGGACAGGAACACCAATAAAAACTTCCCTTGGAGAAATTCAGTTAATGTTTTGGCTTCGTACTCAATATCTAAGTATCTGAAATCTCAGAAGAATTTTCTGGTCACAAAAGAGGAGGATGGCTTGGATTTGTAGTACCAGAAAACAGTTCAATTGGGTTCAAGAATTATTTCATAGTGATCCACAGAGAAAGGAGATATAATGTTCCTCTGTGAACATATAAAAGGAGAGTTAATTCACTTTTAACATTCTCCCCGATTAAAAGCTCAAGACATGTTGTGATGCAATAAATAGATTACAGAAAAAGGCTCCTTTCTGCAACTTCAGAAACCTTGAACCTGTCCCAACATGCTTAGAAGCCTTGGGCTAGGTGCAGCAGATGAAGTTCTGGCAATTACCACAGCTATCCCTGTTCTAGCCCATTTAGCAGCCCTGCTGCCATTGCCACCAACACTTACTTACTCATTCACCTGGGCAGTGTCTGCCTTCTTCAGACACAAGGCGAAACAAGAGAGTCATGGCTGAAAGGACTGGAATGGGGTTCTGTGGAAGCTTGACAACGGACAGAGCAGATCTCTGCTATAGCTATCACAAGCTTCTCTACATGCAAGAATTGCTTCACATGTTCCTGTATCAGTATGTAGTCATTAGTCACTGTAGTTTGTGTCTGGCTGGCTTACTTGAATCATCTAACCTACCTTCTTTGCAGGCACCTGGAGTAGTGCACTTTGGCTAGTCTCACTAACCACTTGCTTCTTAAACATTCAAGGTGATATGCATGACTTGTATGGATGATCCTGCCTTAGGACAGAAGTATAACCTTAGAGCTTGAGGGCCTCTTGGGTTACAGTTAAGTCCAGGGGAGAAAAAAATAAGAATTTCCCATAAGTGTTTTATCACAGCCCTAACTTCAAAAGCCCCTCTCTAGGATGCACACCTTAACGTGGTGAGGGGGTTTGAGTGTGTTGAAGAAGCTGAGAGCAAAGCAAAGCAAAGCTAGACTCCTAGCAGGGGCACCCAAGGCAGAATGGTCAAAGCTGAGACACCAGACTAAGATGCATCCAAACTCAGAGGAAGGCAATGGTAAACCACCTCTGAATATCTCTTACCACGAAAACCCTATGAACAGAGTATCCAAAATGCAACACGAGATAGTGCTGGAAAATGAGACCCCCAGGTCAGAAGGCACTCACCGAGCTACTGGGGAAGAACAAAGGACAAGTACGAGTAGCGCTGTGACCAATGACACAGCTGGGTCAAAGCCAAAAGGAAGCCCAGAGGCTGATGCACACAGATGCGAAAGGAGAGTCCGAAGTTGTACAATGCACACAATAGGAACATGGAATGTGAGAGATCATATCGCAAACATACGTTGGATAATGGAACGGACAAAGGAATTTCAGAAGAAAATCATCCTGTGCTTTATAGATTACACCAAAGCCTTTGACTGTGTAGATCATGAAAAACTATGGAATGCTTTAAAAGAAATGGGGGTGCCACAGCATCTGATTGTCCTGATGCGCAACCTATGCTCTGCAGAAGAGGCTACTGTTAGGACAGAATGTGGAGAAACCGATTGGTTCCCCATCGGAAAGGGTGTGAGACAGGGATGTACTTTATCACCCTATTTATTTAATCTGTACGCAGAACATATCATACGGAAAGCAGGATTGTACCAAGATGAAGGAGGTGTGAAAATTGGAGGGAGAAATATCAATAATTTAAGATATGCAGACCATACCATACTACTAGCAGAAACCAGTAATGATTTGAAACGAATGCTGATGAAAGTTAAAGAGGAAAGCACAAAAGCAGGACTACAGCTAAACATCAAAAAGACTAAAGTAATGACAACAGAAGATTTATGCAACTTTACAGTTGACAATGAGGGCACTGAACTTGTCAAGGATTATCAATACCTTGGCACAATCATTAACCAAAATGGAGACAATAATCAAGAAATCAGAAGAAGGCTAGGACTGGGGAGGGCAGCTGTGAGAGAACTAGAAAAGGTTCTCAAATGTAAAGATGTATCACTGAACACTAAAGTCAGGATCATTCAGACCATGGTATTTCCGATCTCTATGTATGGATGTGAAAGTTGGACAGTGAAAAAAGCGGATAAGACAAAAATCAACTCATTTGAAATCTGGTGTTGGAGAAGAGCTTTGCGCATACCATGGACTGCGAAAAAGACAAATAATTGGGTGTTAGAACAAATTAAACCAGAACTATCACTAGAAGCTAAAATGATGAAACTGAGGTTATCATACTTTGGACACATAATGAGAAGACATGATTCACTAGAAAAGACAATAATGCTGGGAAAAACAGAAGGCAGTAGAAAAAGAGGAAGAACAAACAAGAGATGGATTGATTCCATAAAGGAACCCGCAGACCTGAACTTACAAGATCTGAACAGGGTGGTTCATGACAGATGCTCTTGGAGGTCACTGATTCATAGGGTTGCCATAAGTCGTAGTAGACTTGGAGGCACATAACAACAACAACAACAACTTCAAAAGCATCCAATTTACTATTGGGAGAATTGAAGCATTTTCATGTGTGGAACGCATTTTCATGTATGGAACATTCACCAGCAAAAGTACACTATCTAGAAGGCAAGAATTTCCCAATTTATTTTAGAATATTCATTCATTAAGGAACATGATCTTGAGGCATTATAAGGTGGATCTATGACAACCAGGAAAGTATACACACTTCTCTGTGGATTGTGTTTCTGTGCCTTTGCAGGCCTTCAAAAGGAACTCGAATATAGCTGAAGTCATGGGATGAAATGGGAAACTTCTCTGTCTACGGTCCACACCTTTAGTGGAAGGGGTCTTAAAAGCAAGCATTGCTTTTGCACTGAATTGTATTAAGATAAATAGAAAGCTATATGTACTTCATTCAGCCAGACCCCTTAGATGTCTGTTAAAATAGGCATCTCTTCCTTATGTTCTCACAATCCATAAGCAGCTATGTACTTTACTAATCAGCACACAGTATCATCTCTAGTTGTTGCAGGATACTTACTTAGTAAATTTTAACATCGTTGTTCCCAGGGCTATGAATCCAGTGTGAAACTGAATCTGGAATATTTGTGTATTTGTCATCTAAAAGAAAATGTTAAAACCAAAATTTTGATATTAAAGAGCAAACAAACCACAAAACTAATCTTAGATTTATAGGATGCAGGAACTAGCCATTTAGTTCTACTTCACTAATGTTATTGCTATAGACAGTAAAAACAAGCCTTAAATTAGTTCTAATATTTTCTTGGCAGTTCAGAATTCCATACTAGCAAAATTTTCAGTGCAATACAATAAAATGTATTTTCTTTAAATTTGCTGCTAGAAGTGTCATCAGTTCTGAGTGCCGGAGCATCACTAGATGCATGAAATGCACAAAATGCACACCTGACACTATTCCATGTGTGCCTTGATTGTGTCAGGCTAGCAGGCATTGCCAACATGGCACCAGTGTGCCTGTCAGTACCTCTTATGTTTTAGTAAATATCCCCTCAAAAATCCACATTTGACAAGAGACTGTTTGTTCTTCCTGCTCTATTCATGTTTGCACTGGTTCGGTCTCTCCTACACTGAACACATCCCCTTAAATATAGTTACATTTTCTTGGACTCCAGGACTGGACACTCACCCTCCCATCCCTCCTGAACAGAGAAGATGTGCAAAGAGCTTCTCTCTGTGAGCAGCCATAGCTGTGGCTGATGTAGGTGCCTTTTTCACATTGATGGGGTGGACATGCTTGCACCATTTTGTGGTTGTGTCTCTTTTTCTGCTTTTTAAGATGCAACAAACATTTTGTGTTATGCCATGTCTCCATGGCAGACACAGTGTGACTGGCACCCATGGCACACTATCAAAAATCCAAATGTTCCCACCGACCCTAAAATTTGACAGCCCCTGGACTGAAAAACAATCCAACTCCCAATGCATCTCTCTGTATTGAACGGAAATGCTGAAATGGTACCCTTATTTTCTACCAACTTTTTTCCATTCCTCTGGACATGTTTTCAGAAACAGGAAGAACACAAAGTGCTGAATGGAGATATCCATGAATAAAGGATCCACTCACAAAACATGACTTTCCCTCCTCTTTATCACTGCATACCACCCAAAAAAACTGCTGGGAGGATGGGGAAACCCTCGGGAATGACACGGAATGTGATACTGCAGCTAGAGGGAGAAATTTGCAAAACTGGGCATGCCTCTTTGTGTCGGGATGAGTTTCTCTCAGTTTGTGATTTTATTTAAAAAAGCCTGCATGAAAATTCATCAGAATTTTAGTACTAATTTCTCCTAATACACACATGTTAATATGCAATTTCCCCATGTACACATTTTTGCAAAGCAATCTTCCATATAATAATGCATTTTTGTATATTATTTTCACTAATATATATGCACACTATGCCCCATATATGCATACTTGTACATTACTTGGCTGGATAACTGCATTGCAATATTCAGAAAAGTGTAAATTTCAAAGGGTGACTGTGTTTTAGTTCAAGTATTGTTCCCAGAAGTGTGAATTTTGTCTTTAAATACAAATGGAATCTAATTTCTCCCCATTCCTTCTTGTGTGTAGGTGTCTTCTGCTTGCAGAAACTTCCAATTCGACCCATGATCAGCCTATGTAAGCCATATTTTTGCCTCTCTTTTCTTTCAACTAGCTGACTTGCATTTCAAGGACAACAGAGGGTTTTTAAAAATTGCATATAAAAAGATCTACAAAAAAAGTGTCATGAGCATTTTTTTTGTCAGACCAGCACATCTGTTATTATGAGGCTTAAACAGTTATTTTGCCAATTCAGAATGATTCATTATAACAAAGTGTGAAAATGCTGCATTAAGATGAAGACATTCCACTTCAGACCAATGTTAGGAATATACAGTATGTATATATATATATATATATATATATATATATATACACACACGCACACTATGGATGCTAGAATCCTAAGGCTTCAGTGATTCTCACAGTGAAATGTTTTAGGAAGTGGAGGAAAGAAATAGGAACCCAGGAATTCCTCTTGCCCTGTTTGACTTATTGCTTACAGTGGTTACATATAAGGTAACAGCTGTTTTGTACAATAAGATATGTGAATGAGTCATAAAATATTCCCCTCTAATTTGCAGGTTGGCAAGCAGAAACCAGACATGAATGAAAGATATTGTTCATGGGATAGAATTATTTACAATACTGATTTACTATCTCTCCTCTTACAAGCAATGAAATGAATTCTGACTTAGTTCTGCATGATCCTTCCAGCCCTTTTGAAAAGGCATGGATCATACATAGTAATAATTTGTGTGTGAATACAGAAGGAAATAGCTTTGTGAAGATTCCAGTTTGTCCAATGAGAATGTTACAGAAAGGCCAACCCAAATGTCTGAACCACACTGCAGTCTAAAGTAGGATCAATACTCCTTCAGCTCTATTATTAGACAAAAACAAATTACCAAGCAGATTTCAGTAAGCAGCATTATTGCATCTCTTTGATTTCACTTCTATATCTCCTAGATTTTAAAGTTTTGGGGGTAGAACGCTTATTTACTGCAGAGAGGTGTGCTTAGATGAGGTGAAACAGGAGCAGCCCCAAGCAGTTTTTTTCAAGAAAAAATGAGAACTGTTTCCCTTGATAAAAAGACAATAATTTGAAACACATCAGGAACCTATTGTTCAGCTGGCTTTTCTTTTCTTTTCTTTTTTTTGGCTTCAACAGCTGTTTTTGATCCGCTCATAGTGCCTTAAGATTTTTACATCCCATTGTTATCTCGCTACAGTATTAAAGTATTTGGGGTCAGTCAGCTAACCTTCCCACATATTTAGCTTTACATTCAACAGACAGATCAAATCATACTTTAGCCTGAAGCCGTCCCCCAATGGTTGATCGCATATGGTAAACAGAAACCACCACATCACCATGGACAGTGACTCCTAATGGAATTACAACTTTTCCTTCTTGAACGCGGAATTCCCTAAAGAGAAGTAAAATAAAATAACACATGAGAAATCTCAAAGCAAAATTCACATTGAGCAAAACAATGTTGTGGAACCCAAATGTGGAACTCCGTCCAATAGAGTTACGGTTGTCCTACACACTATCTATTTTTAGCAGCCATATTAAAGTCACATTCACACCAGACATTTAATCCACCATTATTCCATTTTAAGCAGTCATGGCTTCCCCCAAAGAATTCTGGGAAGTGTAGTTTGTGAAGGATGCCGAGAGGTGACTCCCATTCTGCTCCCAGAGCTACAATTGCCAGAGTAGTTTAACAGTCAGTCCGTCTTCCCAGAGAACTCTGGAAATTTTAGCTCTGTGAAGGGAACAGGGCTCTCCTAACAACTCTCAGCACACTTCACAAACTACACTTTCCAAGATTCTTTTGGGAAAGCCATGATGCTGTGAAGTGGAATAACAGTAGAATAAATGTATGGTCTGAATGTAGTCTAAGATGCATTTATTTTCCCAGGCTTTTGGTTTTGACTAATGTAAGAGGATGGCTGCTGGATTGTCTCATTTTGGACTTCTTGGTATGTTGATGTTTTGTTCTGATATTTGTCGGCTTTGTAGCTCTTGTACTGATTTGTGAATTTTAATATATTGTTATGTACTGCCCTGGGAACCTTTGGATTTAAGGCTGGAATAAAAAATAAATAAAAAATAAATTTTAATAAACTCAAACGTTTCTCTTTATATTATGGGCCAGAATAAACATTGGAGTTCAGTATACTTTTTGCAATCCAAAAAGTTTTGTGCCAGTATTAGAATACAAATGCCATCCCGTTTAGACTACTGTAACGCGCTCTACATGGGGCTGCCTTTGAAGACTGTTCGGAAACTTAAACTGGTACAAAGAGCTGCAGCCAGAGTGTTAACAGGGGCTGGTTACAGGGACCATATAACTCCCTTGTTACAACAGCTCCACTGGCTGCCAGTTTGTTTCCGGTCACAATTCAAAGCTGGTTTTGACCTTTAAAGCCTTATACGGCCCAGGTCCAGGCTATTTGTCAGACTGTATCTCCCTATACGAGCCTGCCCGGGCCCTGAGATCTTCAGGAGAGGCCCTTCTCTCAGTCCCAACACCCTCGCAAGTGAGACTGGTGGGGACACGAGATAGGGCCTTCTCGGTGGCTGCTCCTAGGTTCTGGAACTCCCTTCCTAGGGAGGCACGAATGGCCCCCTCCTTGCCATCCTTCCATCAGCAAGTAAAGACTTTTTTATTCCGACAGGCTTTTGGGATAGAAGGTGTTTAGGATTGGGCTTTACAAGGCTTGTTTTATTGTTTTATATTATTATTTGTATTATTTTAAATTGTTTTTAGATTTTTAAGTGCCTTTTAAGGTTTTAAGGTTGTGCATAGTTTAATTGTATTTTAATTGTATGTTTTTCTATGTTTTTAACTACATGTAGTTCTATTTGTAAGCCGCCCTGAGTTCCAGTTTGGAAAAAGGGCAGGGTAAAAATAAAGTTTCAATCAATATAAAAAAAAATTCAGTTTTAATATCTATCCTAAATGGCAGAATAACATTCCATCTGAAACAGCAGAGGTTCTAGATGCGTTGGACCAATGTCTGGAGGCTTTGACAGGCTGGATGAGGACCAATAAACTATTGACTGAATCTTAATAAGTTGAAGGTACTGTGGGGAGGCAGTTCTCATGTCCAGAAGTTGGGGGACAACTTGTTCTAGAATGGGGTAGCACTCCCTTTGAAGGGGTAGGTCCTTAGCTTGTGGGTACTCTTTGACCTGCTGTTGTCATTAGAGGCCTAGGTGGACTCAGTAGCTAGGAATGCCTATTTCCAGCTCTGATCAGTTCACCAGTTACAGCCATTCCTGGACCAAGATAGTCTGGTATCAGTAACTCATGCTCTGGTGACTTCTCATTCGGATTAATGCAATGCACAGTATATAGAGCCACCCTTGAAAATTGTACAGAAGCTGCAGTCAGTGAAGAAAGCAGTTATCATGTTATTAACTAGGACAGGAAGATGGGAGAATGTACACAACCCCTTAAAGTAATGCACTGGCTGTCTGCATGTTACCAAACCTGATTCAAGATTTTGGTAATGGTCTATAAAGCCCCAAATGAGTCAGGGCCCGAGTATCTGCAGAAGAGCTTCCAGATGACTTGATCATTAAGATCATTCAGAGGATTCACGGCTATAGTACTCACAAATGGGCATTCAACTTTGGAACAATAACCTCTGAGAGTTATATCTATTCCCTTCCTTTTTGGGATTCAGACATCTGCTACAGCCATTTCTGTACCCAGGCCTTCTCAGTCTGATATGGTAATGGTGGCCCTGGATAGAATGTGTGGGTTTGTGTTTTAATTAATTACTTTATGAATATTTTTGTTCTGTATTTGTTTAATCATTGATGTAAATGAGTTATTTATACTTATTTATTTTTATTAAATTTATATCTTGCCTTTCCTTCCAGAAGGAGCCCAGGGTGGCAAACAAAAACACTTCAAAACATCTTAAAAACAAAAGACTTTAAAATATATTAAAACAAAACATCTTAAAAACATCTTTTAAAAAGCAACTTTAAAAACATCTTAAAAAGCAATTCCAGCACAGATGCAGACTGGGCTAAAGTTTCTACTTAAAAGGCTTGAAAGAGGAAAGTTGTACATCACCTTGAGCTTTGTTGGAGAAAGGGTGGTTCATAAACATAACCACCAACATGCTAAACTCACACAATTATTTTGTTACATTTCACACAGCAAATTCTGTGTAAGCCATATATGCCACTCATGTATTTCAGTCCATCTACATGTATGATGCTACATATAGTTTGAACATTATTCTATACACAGTGTGAAATAACAGGATTTTCAGCCATTTTGCTTTGAGTTTTCGCTGTAAAACATGGGTTGTAAAGTGGCTGCTTTTTGTTGCAAAGCAGGGATGGGGAATATGTGGCCCTCCAGAGGTTGCTGGACTATAATTCCCATTATCCCTCAAATTGTCTAAACTGGCTGGGGCTGATGGGAATTTGAGTCCAACAACACCTAGAAGGCCACAGGTTCTCCATTCCTGTTTTAAAGGGTCTTGGGCATAAGAGGGTGAAATGTTAGGATCTCCACACCTAACAGTGCTCTCAGTTGGGTGCTGCAGGAGGAAGGAGCTGGGAGAAGACCACAAAAGGGACTTAGAAGCTCACTGAAAAATACAAATGGATAAGTACAGGACTGGAGAGGGAAAGTCTAGAATAGGTATAGCTGGATTCATTTATCCCTGCTAATTTTTTATTTACTCTTCTGGGGAACTACTAACACTGTAAAGTTAGCTTTTCCCCTAGGTTTCCTCAAAAACTGTTTAACGTGTTGCCTTACTAAATCATAAAGTAAAAGCATAATTTGTTTTGGAAAATGTCAGTCTGAGGCCTTGTTATTCATCCCATGCATAAGTGCCATTCCACTCTACCCAATATAGGGAGTAGGTTGGGCCAGTTAGCAAGGAGGTGTTGGTTTGGCTGGATTGCTTGTCTTCCTTCCCTCTTGAAAAGTGCAGGCTACAACCCATGCCATCACACACAGATACACTATCTGAAAAAAGGCATCACATTTGAAGCAATCCATTCTCAACATCAAAATGTAAGGGGCAAAACACTATTCCTATTTAGGCATTCTGTCCCTGCAGATATCCAACATATGAAGGAGCTATCGAGAACATGGCCAACATGTATGCTGGCCACACTTACCAGCTGGTGTGTGATGATGATCATCAGTGTGAAGGGAGGGTGGCCCTACACACATACAGTTGTAAACGTGTTGGGCTCCCTTCATGGAGATGGGAATTCTGACTCACATCCAAGTGGTCACAGCTGTGTGGGTAAAGAGCTCCTTTAGACTGATGTTAATCACACATCAGCCAGAACGTGCAACTACCATGTTCACTGGCACTGGGGGCATCATTAACTTGTATGCCCTAGACAACTTATTCATGGGTACTGAAAGCATGACTAGGACTTTTGTTCCTGGAATATTCTTAAGTTAACACAGTGGCACTCACTTCATTCTTTCATATTCCTGGGAGGTTGTGAAGATTCTAGTTTCTCCAATAAGAATGTCACAGAAAGGCCGACAGCCATTTCTCTGCTTGTTGAAACAGGGCACTGGACTGAGGAGGACCGATTTGATAGTTAGCGGTTTGCAGTGAGGTTGAATAGGCTTGTCTGCAATTAAGTCACAAATATATCCTATGTACCTGCAATAAAAAATAATTAAGAAGAATCCATTTTAATTACTGCTTTGCATCCTTTAGCTCTATAAAGACAAACGTTAGGTTCTCAAGTTGCTACAAACTAATTTTTCAATAGCATGAAACAGGAATGCTAGGACTGTAATTTTTAAATGTAATCTTATTAGAGATCTCGAGGGTGGAAATCCTGTGAGGAGAAGGAAAGCATAAACAAAAGCATCTTCACAGACTTGATGCAGTTCCATCTGAAAGCTACAGAAGCATTTGGTTCCTATTCCCTGCCAACAGGACTACTTCCAAATCCAATGTTGTACCAACAGGCTATAAATTAATATAGTCTTAGGGCAGTATTCAACTAACATGTCCTGTTAGCACAAGAGTTTCCACTTGTGCAACTGGACTTCCTTCTGCTTCCCTCCCCTTGCATACACCCCATTCTTTCTCCAAATCTGCTCCAGAGAGTTGGGGAAACCCCAGAATAGATTTAGGGGGCATGTAGGGGGGAGAGGGGGAAGTTCCATTGTGCAAGCAAAAATCCTTGAGCTGATGGACCCTGCCTTAGCACTGTGTGGGATAAAAAAACCCTTAAGAATTTAGACTAGGGATCAAGACCTGTGGTCTTCCAGATGCTGCTGGACTACAACTCCCCATCTCTGGTATATATTCCACTGTTTCAAGATTTTAAACTCTTGTGGTTCTCAAAAATCTGGGCTTGAGATTACTAGAGACTGAACAGAAAACAGTGAGTAAATGTTTTTATTTCTAGTCATTCTGGAACAGTAACTTTCATGGGACCAAAATAACTCAGGAGTACATGGAATAGTTTTGGAATGCAGCCTTTGGAATCAAGGGGCCAAAGGCAATTATTAAAGTGGGATTGTTGAAGCTCTAGTTGAAAGTACTTATGCCAATCTGCCTTGAGCCAGTTATGCATTTTAATTACTTGATAACATGTATTCCCACTGATTTCAATGCATACCTAGCTTTGTGGGGAAGGGTGGAATTTACTAAAATCTGACTCCTGTATAAAGGAAATGGACAGTCACACTGCACACAATGAGACATTTGATCAGTCAGGAAACCAGTGTGCCATACCTTCTGTGGGATGGCCAGAGTACTATCCCAGGTCTCTTTGAATTTAACAACTGAATGGCATGAGCTGGATTAGAGAAGAGATGACAGAAACAGAACATTGCACTGACCAGGACTGCTGACGCTACACGACCATCCTGTCAAATAAAATGCAAGAGCATCTATCAGGAAAATTTTACCCTCTAATTAGACTTTTTCTACCTAATGCATGCAACACCATTTGAGCAAGATTATTTCAAGGTAGAAGCTTCATGGCTAAAAAGGAAGTATCGAGTACATATCGCGTAAATGTGTGCAGGATTAGATTATCAGTAATAAATGTATAGTGATGGTTGAAATATTTTTGAAAAGATGAGGAGTGTCAAAGGAATGTTATTTTTATATGGACTGAGTGTTTTGCAAACTCTCCATTTTTAAAAAAAACACAACCTAAACGTTTAATGCTAAATACAATAGCAATTGAGTGCAAATGCCACTAATGCCCCAAAGCACTATACAGATATAACCTATACTCAATCAATGACATCCATGCCATTTGTATGGCCATTCTTAGGCCTAATGCAGAGGCCATGAAAAACTGTTTCCATTATACCACTACTAAGATTTGCCAGTCTTACTGCATATTCCAGCCTCCATACCAGCACTGCATCTCCCTTGCAACTAGACTCTCCATGCAATTGAGCAGGCAGATGTGGCAAGAAGCTTCTCAACATTACAGATCCTGCATGCAGCAATGCCACAAGGAAATTGTTTTCATCAATCTCCACACAAGCTCTGCAACATTAATTAGCTTCCTGTTCAGTTGAGGTGTACTCAGAAAGATACTTCTATGTCACTGACAGGCTGAATTGGATCTTCCTTTTTCTTGCTCTTAGCTTTGTTGTTGGGGTACACAGAAGCAGAACATCAAGCATATTAATAAGACTGCAACTTTTAATCATTTAGATTTACTATTAAATAACCCCTAATTCATTGGGTCACACACACTTTATTGTACACCACTATGATATTTTGTGAGTGAGTTGGCGGTTTAGAAATACTCTTATAAATAAATATACAGATATATGCACACATGTAGATTGGTGGGTGTCAAGGTAGAAAAAGCATCTCCCCCTTTCTAAAAATAAAGTTTGCTGTTTTCTTCAAATCCATGCTTCAGTCAGTTAAGCACACATTCAGTTAATAAACTATGATTTATTTACGCTGGTGATAGCCCTACTTTTATTAGGGTTAGGTATGGCTGGGATGGAAGAAAGCAGTATGACTGCCCAATCCAGTCACTCCCCGCCCCCCGCACTTTTCATCACCGTCAGCATCTACAGCCAAAAGAACCCACAACAGCATTCAGAGACAAAGCTGAGGCTGTTACCAAGTTAGGTACATGGTGTTCTACAATTCTGCAGTTACAAAGGTTATCATTATACAAATCTGTATAAATACAGATTTAAATCAAACATCTCAATTTTAACTTGAGTTCCTTTTATATGTTGGTTGGTTGACACCTTCTCTCATCAAACAATTTATATCAAGGATGGATTTGTTTTTAAGTGTATTTTTCTCATTTCTCTATTCTAAAAGCAAGCTGTTTTGCGGTAAGACATTTCTGAAGAAGTGGTTACTTACTGCCTGACTTACCATACAGTGGATGACACAAACATTTTTGGGATTCTGCTGCAACCAGTTGTGCATGTTCTTGCATACAGCATAGAGGTTATGGAGACTGGGTGCTTGTCTAACTGGCCAACTACATTCAGATACCTAAAGTAGAGAGAACACAGAGAACACAGAGAACAAAAATTTGAAGTTTCATACTGATGATGATTTTCAATTCATCTTTTGTGGAAGAGAACAACAGTAATTAAACGATGCTATACCATTGCCACACTGGTGGACAAGCTTGCCCTTTAAGCATGTTTCTCAATCATTTAATCAAAGAGCTGCTAGCCAAACAAGTGAAATTCATTGCTTAGAAAGAAAGTCAAGTCAGGCTTGAGAAAACAAGGATTTAGAATTTCAGTTATGTATTTTTTCAACCCCATATGTTCTTTTCTGAACATTGCCTTAATCAATTTCTACAAAGTGTTAGGTGAATTTGACTAATAAAAACTATTTAAAATTCCAGTTTTTTCAGCTTCCTCTATGCAAACTCTTCTTAGGTCCATCATGTTAGAGCATGTTTAAGGCATATAATGTGGTTTTAAGGCTGCAGTATTTTAAACCACTTACAGCTTTAAAAGAAAAAGGGTTGTATCCAAGTCAGGGACATGGAACCTTTTAGTTACTAAGTCATACTCAGAATAGACTTACTTAAATCAATAGACTTGACTAACTTATTTCAAAGGTTTTTTTATACCTCGCCCATCCTCCAGAGCGGAGCACAGTTTGGCTTACAACACAAGATATAACATAAACAGTAAATATAAAATAAAATCATACATCGATTATGAAAACAGCAGCACTAAGCCTCAAGTTTATTTATTTCAATGTGTCTGCTATAACTATGACACCACTGGATACAGCCCTAAAAATATGTTGATTGATAAGTATATCATAAGACTAAAGAACTGAATCAAGCATATACAAGAAAAACAATCCTGATTTCCATTGTAGCTCTACACTGATGGCAATATTATGCACACACACACACCCCTCCATAATATGATGGATAGTAATTCCAAAGAACTATCAGAAACTGACAATTCGCATAAGGGGGATAGCCTCCTTTTCAAAAAGGCAAACCAGGAAAGGAGGAAAAGTTAAGATGGTCTAATCAGCTTCTAGGAGTGTTGGGCTAATTTAAGATGTTAATTTGGGATCAGCCAATGTTAACTTGATTTCCATAATCAGGTGGGCAGTGATAGTACTTTCTTTGAAGTTAAAGTTCACTTAACAAATAAGCAACAGGTACATAGGAAACTCTACTTAAGTTACATATAAGATACAGATGATAATCCTAAATGCACTACAGAGTAAGCTCTCTTTAACACAGCGGAACTCCCCACCCCCCGCCCCAAGTAAACATATACAGAATTACACAGAAGAGAGGCCTCACCAGTATTGTAGGCCAATAAAATAAGAGGAGGGTTAAATGTTTTGGCAACACAAATACAAGTGATAACCAGAGTAAAGTAAAGTATTTGTAATTATTTTAAAACCTTCATTCCTTAGGATTGCCATTGAGCTGGCCCCTGAAACAAGAATCCCTGTATATATGATTTGTCACTTTTTTAATTGGGCCACTGGTTGGATGTACACATTGCACTGGGTGGCATTCAATGCTAGTCCTACACAGAGTAGACTAGGGATGGAATCCTCTCCTTTTTTACATTTTGTTTTTAAGTGTGGCCCCCTAGTGGTTGTTAACAATCCAATTCCTTTTTCCTCCAATATAATTTCATTTTCTTTATCCATCCATCATCCATCCATCCATCCATCCATCTATCCATCTGCACTTTGCAGAGAATTATCGATATTATAATTGCTATTTATTCCCAAGTCTCTACTGGTATTGATCTGTAATAATAATCATCAAATCAAATTTTATTATGCGGTCATAGACCCAATATACAATTGATTTTACAGATAATAAAAACCATAGTTATAAAATATATATATATCAAACAGAGCTCATAGGTGTTAAACAAAAGATTGATTAGCTAAGAGGAGGGGATCTTCATACGAATCAGTTGGGCAGTGGAGATCAACTTGACAACAGATAGAGTTGTTGGTTTATCTAGGCCAGCCAAAAGGTGTTGCAGTAATACGGTTTTGGGCCTGCCGGGAAGGTTTTTAAAATAGGGTTTAAATATCTGAAGCATTCAGCGCAATAATAGGAGCAGACGAAGAAGACATGGGACAAAGATTCGATGTCTGCATTCTTGCAGGAGCATAAATGGAGTTCTAGGGGTGTGCCCTGGTAGCGGCCTACTAAGAGTATTGATCTGTATTCTGAACTCTGTAATTATTTCCTATCTACATTCCTTTTCAAGTGCATTGCAGAGCAAATTGAGCAGATAATCAAGTCAGTGTCTTCCCTCCTGCTGCTTACAATCAACACCCAGAGCTTGGAAAAGTTACTTTTTTGAACTACAACTCCCATCAGCCCAATCCAGTGGCTATGTTGGCTGGGGCTGATGGGAGTTGTAGTTCAAAAAAGTAACTTTTCCAAGCTCTGCCATTCCCCCTTACTGCTTTCTGTATGTCAGTTACAATCAATGTCAGTTGACATCAGTGAAAGGGAATACACATTTGAAGAGCTCACATAGAAAGTAGCTTGATAGAAGTATCACTCACACTATCGATTTCAAAACAATTTTTAAAAAAATGAATAGCGAAAAAAGAATGAATGAATTGGAAACCAGGCATAGAGAGTTACTACTTCAAAATTCTCTCCACAAAGATAGAGAATATCAGAAATAATAATTAATCTGATGGCAAATCCAATTATAGCAGAAATGGCGCCCATCAGACCATGGTATTCTCGATTTCTATGTATGGATGTGAAAGTTGGACAGTAAAAAAAGCGGGTAAGAGAAAAATCAACTCATTTGAAATGTGTTGGAGGAAAGCTTTGCGCATACCATGGACTGCGAAAAAGACAAATAATTGGGTGTTAGAACAAATTAAACCACAACTGTCACTAGAAGCTAAAATGATGAAACTGAGGTTATCATACTTTGGACACATCGTGAGAAGACCTGATTCACTAGAAAAGACAATAATGCTTGGAAAAACAGAAGGGAGTAGAAAAAGAGGAAGGCCAAACAAGAGATGGATTGATTCCATAAAGGAAGCCACAGACCTGAACTTACAAGATCTGAACAGGGTGGTTCATGACAGATGCTCTTGGAGGTTACTGATTCATAGGATCGCCGTAAGTCGTAATCGACTTGAAGGCACATAACAACAACAACAACTTAGGTTCATTAAGGTCTACTTAGCTGAATACAATCCATTGATTAAAAATGGATGAAGAAAGGGTTTTTCCATCACAATGCTATAGGATACAAAAAGCCAGGCCTCAAAGGAAGAGTTACTCTCCGTGCCTTTTCCTTCTACTGTGTTAAAATTAATGAGATTATATATGCTATTCACCTAAATTTTGGCCAGTCCTGCCATCTTAAGCTCTGCAATTACTATCAATGACCAATGAGCTGTAAACTAAATGCTTTACTGTAAGCTACCATCTGGCTATTAAGAAACCACCACATTTGGAAAAAGTTTCTATAGTTATGCACACAGCGACAGGCTTTAGGAGAAAACCATCTGCATCCATTTTTTCTACAGTAATGTAGAAAAAAACATACTGGCTTGGATCCTAAGTTTTGCTCCATTAATAGAAAGAGCTTCCATTCACAAGAGGAAAGTTCAGCTCATGAAGAATCCCTTATGTGAATGGAACTATCTGTATAGAGCAGGCTGTTTTGCTATAGAGCAGAAACTAAGCTGGTAAGCATTTGAGTATCTACAGCCTGTGCTTGCATTGCATTCAACAATTATTTGGAGATATAGTTGATTCAGCAGCCAACCCAGACAACAGGAACATTTTTTTAACAGAACGAAGGAATTAAAACCTATTTTAATCATGTTTTAACAATCCTACCACTTTAAAAAATACAATATATTTAACAAAAGTAAAGAGGTCTGCTAACCAAATAATGATATAATAGCAAAGAAACCTTTGGTGGCTAAGGACAATGGTTGCAATTTTATTTACATCCTACTGAAAGCCACAAGATTGAAGCAGCTTAATCTAATGCATGGGTTTAGATGATCAAGAACTGTCTTCTGTTATTTAGACACCACAGTGCAGGGGCCAACCATTCTGAAGCATTGCAGCAAAAGAACTGCTGTGATAACACTGCAGTAAAGCACATGCATTGAATGGGCACTTATCCAGAAAAAATGTTTTTTTAATAATTATAACACATGCACATACTTAAATTAACTCATTCTGCTGCTGAAATTCACATTACATTTCCTATATGCTTGGCCTTATAAGTATACACAAGTCCATAGCGTTTTGCCCAAAATATGTGACAAAATTTCATTCTGCACATGCTTAATTGCATGGTAGTACATCTCACTGATCTCAATGGAAGTTGTTGCCTTGGGCAACAACCTATTTTTTCCCTATGTTCCTATTTAAGATACCATATACACCAATGGCACTGTATAAAGAAGTTATAACAGCTTGTCTGGCAGACTATGCCGTTCTTTGGTTACAATAGTTCACATGTACTTCAATCTTGAAAGTACTATTACAGAGATTTCCATCTCTATATATTGTGCTTGGGGGTAAAATAGGTACAATTTCATGAGAACTTGGGGCACAGAATAAAAGGGTCTTGTTAATGACAACTACCCCAAAACAATACTGTCACTTTTGGGGGGGGCGAGGAGAAGGCTGATCAGCCCAGACCTGCAGCAGTGGGATTAACAGAGACAGATAAGAAATTAACCAAAAGAGGTAGTCAGGTCAACCTGCAGCAACTAGTTGACTCGGTGTTTTCTCCCCACCTGCCTCGGGAGTAGTTCAACATTCCAACTTCAAATTTTCTGACCATCCTCTGCAGTAGTGTGCACAGCTCCACAGATGGGAAAATATAACTAGCCTCAAGTTTTGCCATGGTCCCTTATATGGAAAGTTGAAAGGCAGGGCATGGAGCAGGAAACAAAGAGAGACAGACAAGAGCAGTCTACCATAGAGAAAGGAACCTTGGGGTACCCTCTTTCTGAACATGTTGCTCAGGCTCTACATACACTCTGAAGAAAGCTCAGTTACCTTGCACTCCATTTTTATGTATTTTCATTTACATACTTATTTCCCACTTTACTATGATAAACAATTTTCAAGGCATCTTACATTATGAGCATATAGAAAACTAAACCAAGCAGACAGCATCATATAAATATCAGCAAATGCAAAACATATCATGACAGACTGCAGCTAAAAAAATACCCGTCAGAATAAAACGGCTTAAAAGCAGACAAAGAAGAGGCTATCTGGGCCTCTTAAGGGGCTATTCCATAATTTAGGCACATTTTTCTTCCTGCCAACGTGGGTGAGCATAGTTCACCAATAGAGTATCTGTTTTGTAGGCAAGTTCAATCCCTGGCATCTACACATAGGGCTGAGAGTGTCCCCTGTCAAACCCTGGACAGCCGCTGCCTACCAGTATAGATAATACTGAACTAGATGGACCAATGGTCTGATTTTGAATAAGGCAGATTCCTATGATTCTATTGTAACAGAAGGGGAAGGCTAAGAGAGCCTGCTTATACCCTTCCTGGCTCCACTGCCTTTCAAGGTAGGCTAAGCATGTCCCAACGCTATCTGGTAACCTGCCACCACACCTCTTTTATGTTTCCTCTAACCTGTGGCAGGAGAGCTTTCTGGGGCTCTAGAGCAAATACTTAAATGGGGACTCTGAGATAGCATCCAGTTTACTTGTCACTCTCCAGTGAAAGAAACTTGCTTTTCTCCACCAAGATCCCACTCAGCTTACAAGGGGTGGAGAGCCAGCACCCAGTTCCCTGTCGCTCCCAGATATCATAGCAACCTGCTTTTCTCTGTCAACCCCAATCCTTTATCTCTATAGCATGAACCAAGTGACTGAGGCTTGGGATGGGGTGTTTAACAGCAGTCTCATGAGTTTGGCAATAATGTACACAAGATCACAACAGCCATAATATATAACATTTATGAATAATAAAGAAGATAAGGGAGGAGACAGAAAGATAAAAGAGAATATTGAAAATAAAGGAACCTGTTGGTTCAAATCTATTCTGATTTTACTACGTACAAAGAGGCATCTGGTCTCCTCATGAGTAATGCAGCATAGATGGTCAGTTGCAGGACTCTGATGGGCAGTGAGGGATAATGACTACATCACAGCAGTCATCTTTTAAAAAATATTTGACCAAGGGGCGTCTTGGCTATAGCCATTCAATCAGGAGTCATGCCACATTCCTCAGGTACAGGTTTGATACCTTTTGGGAGCAGAGAAAGATGGCTGCTCTGGTGTAAATTACTACCAGTTTTCCCTATCTGCTGAACAGTCTAATCAGTAAACTGTGGATTGGGAGACAGTGAAGTGCCTTCCTCCCCCAGAGATCAGGTCCTTTTGTCACACCTATGAGTGGTGTTGGAGAGGGCTACAAGGAGGGTATCAGAAACCAAATGTGTAACTGGATGCAGTCTAGAATGCATACTCTTAAGAGTATTTTAGTGATATGCTGTTAGTGTCTGTGAGGTAAAATTGCTTCAAACGTGCATATGAGGGAAAGCTCTTAGAAGGCAAAGACGACTTATCAAGCGAGTTTGAAAAATACAGCTGGTATCACAATTTCAGCCAATTTTTATCAGTATTATTTACTGACAAATATTGAAATGTTGGAAATAGTACGCTTACTACATTATTGTTTCATGCAGTGATACTAAAGATTCCATGGAATCACTTTAATGGGTCTGAAAGTCACTTTGACTATCAAACAAGTTCACAGTGAATGGATTCGTGGACTTTACTAGCCCTGTGAAAGTTCATTAAAATCTATCTCAGCCAAGTTTGCTTGCTGGCAGTCAGCAGAATGGATCCACTGGATGTTTGCCTCTTCTCTTTGTTTTCAGTTTACAAACCCAGGATAACAACTCGCATATTAGACTGATGTGATCATAACTTTCCTCTTCTGCACACAATAGGCTCATTGGCACTGAAATAGTAATTAAAGCATGTGAGCACATTGACTAACACACCTTAGGCCACAAACACGGACAAGTAATGAAGGAGAGATCATTGTACAGGAATACCCCACATTAACATACGCAATGGGTCCAGAGCGAGTACATAAACTGAAAATGTACTTAAAGTGAAGCACTACCTTTTTTCACTTGTGCCGCCACTGTGCCACCTCTCCTTCACAAGGAGTCTCAAAGCCCTGTGCTAAAGCCTCTGCTGCTGCGCTGCTGTGCCTCTCAACTGATCGCGATCGCGCCTCCCAGCTGATTCGCAGTCGTGAGGTTGCGTCTCTTTCCACCACCCCCCACTGAAAGAACAGGCCACAACCAAAGGTTAAGTGTCTGTTCTTGCGTATGTAAACAGGGGAATGGTGCTACTGTAAGTATGTCCGTACTCGTGAGTGTCCGTAAAGTGAAGGTCCGTATAGTGGGGTATTCCTGTATGTGACAGTCAGCAGCTTTCAGTGAAGAGAAACAGTGGCAGAAGCATCCTAATCCTTTAAAGAGTTTGACATTTGTGGGATCTCATAAGGCCTAAATGAAAATTCTATGCATGGAACTAACAACATAATTATATATTGTCCACAGGCATACACTCCTATCATCTTCAGACACAAAAATGGCTTTTACAAGATCTGATGCTAACTAGCCAAAATGGCAGTTTAGATTTCTCAAGATGGAATTTATATCCATCTCCGTCTTATTAGCTACCAGGCTAAGTTCAAGGATCTGGTTTTGGTGTTCAAAGCCCTATACGGCTTGGGACCAGGATACCTGAAAGATCATCTTACCCCTTATATACCCAATAGATAACTGCACTCTGCAAGTGAGGGCCTCCTGCAGATACCATCTTATCAGGATGTCTATTCCACACAACATAGGAAGCTGACCGTTAGTGTAGTGTAGTGGCACCTACCCTGTGGAATTCCCTCCCCTTAAATATTAGACAAGAGCCATCTCTGTTATCTTTTTGGTGCCTACTGAAGACCTTTCTCTTTCAACAAGCCTTTTAAGTGGAGACCTTATCCCAGTGTGCATCTGAATTGCTTTTCAAGAAGTTTTAAAAGCTTTTTTTTAAAGACTTTTTAAAGATTTTTGTTTTAATATGTTTATAAAGATGTTTTGTTTTAATATATTTTAATGTCTGTTTTATGTTTTATAGTGTTTTTCATGTTTTTGTTTGCTGCCTTGGGCTCCTACTGGAAGGAAGGGCAGGATATCAATTTAATAAATAGTAATAATAAATAATACTGTATGGCCTTCTCCATCCACCAAATGCTAACCTGGGTACCTATTTCACTGAGCTTCCTCTTTCAAAAGGCAACTGGACATGGAACTAGCTAGATCATTCCTTTTTATTCCATCAGTCATAAAAAATGACAGGGCTAGTGTTACAAACAGGACTGAATACCTTGCAATAGTCTAGGACACATCATTACACCAGCAAAAGTCACTTACTCTATTATGAAATCTGGTAGTACGATAAGACTTCGGTGACAAATTGAAAACTGTGTAGCGGTCAGGATGACTTGAATCCAAGAACGTTCGTACATTGTCAATATGATTCCTAAATCCCAGTTCAACTCCTTCACCAGGAAATGACATCACTATCAAGAAATGAAAAAGGTAAGTTTATATTCTAAACCGGAAGAGAGACAAGATAGGCATACTGCATTGCTACATGGAGCACTGTATTATTGTGTGAAGCAACTGACAAACTTACCAATAATTCTTGAGGTAATGTAAGAAATATCTAGTTCTCCCTTGGTGTAGCTATTTCAAGACGACAACAAGAACAGACAAGAAAATAGATGCTGGTTAATATATACATACATATATATATATTACATATACACCCCAAAATCTGAACAATGTTGTTGGGCTCCAGCTCCCATCATCCCCAGTCAGCATGTACAGTGGTCAGAGATTATGGAAGTTGTAGTCCAATAACATCTGGGGGGGGGCGCAGTTTCCCCATTCCTGAACTACACTTCAGGATTCAGTGTCTTTCACTCCCATGACTGTTAGAAATATTTAGAATGTCAAACTAATTCGTAATATCAGAAAGTACATAGTAAAAAAAAAGGCTCCAAATCTCATACTGTGTCCTTCTTTGCAGACAGCTCTCTATATAATGGCTGCTAAATAATTCCACTGTGTCTACTCAGCTAATAGTGAAGAGACTTCAGCTGATAGAAAGACCAGTAAGAGCAAGAAAATGATAGCTGCAGTGGCCACTTTGAACGTCAGGAAAGAAGCCAGCTCCTGAATTCAATATGGTCACCACTAGCTTGTATACTGAAGATATCACCCTTCAGAAAGATCCCATAATTTTCTTTTACACACTTCCAAGTTCTCCTACCCTTTCCAGGAAATGATAACTGTATGCATATACATTTTTCTTCCCTGTCTACAACTCACGGCCATCTAATGGAACTGGCAAACAGAAAGTTCAGGACAAACAAGAGGAAATACATCTTCACCCAGCACATGTATGTGTATGGTATGGAATTCACTTTCAAAAATGTTGCAGCAGCTGCTGTTTTATTTTAAAATGTTTTTAAAGGAGGATTAGACAAATTCATGGAGGATAAGTCTATCAGTGATTAGCCATGATGGCTAAATAGAACTGTTTGAAGTTCAGAAGCAGTGTACCACTGAATATCAGCAGATGGACAACCAAAGGGGAAAGCTATTCCCTTTGTGTCTTGCCTTTTTGGTTCCTGGAGTTTGGAAAACAAAATTGCTGAACTTCACGAGCCTTTGTGATGATCCAGCAGGGCTCTTCATATGTTATTAATTGAGGAAAGTACCTTAAGTCCAGAATAAATATTCATGGTTCCAGAAAACTGCAGGGAGCAGATACACTCTTAGAACTTCATGCTTCTACCAGGGGTGGGGAACATTTTTCAATCCAAGGGCCACATTCCATAGCATGCAACCTCCTGGGAGCTGAATGCCAGTGGTGGGCAGGGCAACAAATGTGACTCTTCCCTTTGTATAGTAGTCTACATTCCAGCCTCAGAAAAGCTAGAGGTTTCTACACACATACACACACACACCTATCTCCCCACTCAGGCAAGAAATAGGCATCAATTCAGTTCAAGAACACATTCAACTTTGGCAAAATCACTCAAGAAGTTTGTGGAGCAGAGCATGGGGAGAGTCCTAAGGGCCAGACAGACAGGGATGGAGGGCCATATTTGCCCTATAAACCAGAAGTTCTTCACCCTTACTGTACTATAATCATAATATTATTCAAACTTCAGGCTTCAATGTTTTGCTTTAGTGAATTTAGTCTAATTCATCTCAACCTTTTCCATTTCACTACTAAGATCTTACCAGGCTGCTAAATAATCCCTTTCTCCAAAGTCTACTAAAACCTGTTTGTTTCCATGTGACAGGGAAATAATTACTAAGATTACTATTTTGCTAGCACAGCTCTCCAGGGCTTTTGGTTCATAGTACCTTGCAACAGATTGCATAACTTTAGTGGAAGTGTCTTTTAGAGTGTCCTTCAAGTTATCCTTTAAGTTGCTGAAGAGTCTCCCTGCTCCTCCTTTCATCATGTCTAACAGGCCGCCCCCATAGTTAGACTCTACGTCAGGAGACGAGGCACCTTGAAAACAGAAAGCCAGACATAAGATCTCTCTCTCTCTCTCTCTCTCTCACACACACACACACACACACACACACACCACACACACACACAGAGAGAGAGAGCTTGGCAAGAAGCTTACCAAACACCAAAAGCACCAGATTTTAGGTCAACAGTAACAATGCAGCTGCTAATCAGAAGTAAACAAGCAAAGGTATAAATACCAACCATTTTGATTCCACTGACATTGTAAAAAACATGTATTCATCAGGAACACCAATCCTGCAACACATATCTATCAGGAAACACTGTATGGTTCTCTGTTCTATTACAGCTAGGCTGAGAACTGATGTAGTGGCTTGACAGGATCAGAGGTGAACATACCCGGAACAGATAGTGACCAGCAACAGGAAACAGGATGTCATAGCAAGGAACAGGTTTTGGAGAGCAACATCTATTACAGTTTGCTGCTCAGCATCAGGTACTGAGTTGAGAGAAAACCCTCATAGGCAGACACTGATGTGACAAAGTCTATCTGAATCATTATATCCCCAATGCATGGCTTGCTATCTACAGGGCTATCTGACTCAAGTGAAATTGCAAGGTATTTAAAGGAGTGGCTCTGTAGATCTGTAGCCATGGTACTTTTGAATGGCTTAGAATCTTAAGCAGATGATTATTATTTTAAATAAATAATCACATGGAAGAATAAAGACATACTATCAATTATGTCCATCTCTGACAAATGCTAACAGATTTTTATGTTTCCGTGTTTATTAGTCCATACTCCCTGGACAGACTAAGCCTGTGGCATCTTATATTTCCAGTATTTGAATATATTACCCATTTAAAGTGTTAGTGATAATGTTTAATGGAATTTCATTTTGAAATTCATACTCCCAGATGTATCCAGACATTGGATTCTTATCCTCTAAAACCCAGGGGTAGGTGAGTTCTGATGGCAAACACTGTGAAATCCAGACACACACATACAAAGAGAAAGCAAAACAATCTGAAGCTTTCTTTTAGCATTCTCACATAAGAATTCCATAGCTCTCTTCCACACTACTATGTCAATCTGCAGTTAGTTCTAGGGGAGCTATATAGTACATATCAAGTGACTGACCCCATCAGTATCCCCATTCATTCCAAGGGAGGAAAGAGATCCATATAAGTGAATGGACATGGATGCCTGGACTGGGGCATACGTGCATGCAGAAGCAGATAAAACTGTCTGTAACAATGCAGCTGCTAATTATGAATTAGCAAATAAGGTGCACATGTATGGAGCCTATTGGCATCAGCAGAGTATTCTCTCCTCTACTGGGCCACCCCTGTGCAGCCAGGTGTGCATGCCATTCATTCCAAGACAGGTTCTTCCACACTTCTTCTACAAGAACCCAAAAGCTAATAGTTGCTGCATTTCTGAACAGTAGCCTCTGCGTCAATGGTATGGGGAGCACAAGCCTATGAATGGTTGCAGGGAAGGTATGGAAATCCTGCCTTGGAATTAACATACTGGCCACAATACTGATCCTGGCAGCACAATGGCAATCTGGTAGGGGAATGAAGAGCTCTACTGACTCTAATAGGTCAAGTCTGCACAACACTGTATGCACTTGGTATTGCAGCTAAAGAAAACAAGAAAATTCCAAAGTGTTTTATGAACTAGTCAAGGGTATACTCGTCTGGGGTCCTGGGGGCGGGGGTTTAGACCCCTTATGTATTTGGGAACCAGGTCCCAGCAGGATCCCTATGTGTCCAGCACGCTATAAGCCAATCATCATGAAAGGGGAGTTAGCCACTGAGAACAGTCCCAAGGACTGTCAATTACAAGCAAGCCTTTATTCATTCCTACTTCAAAAAGCCAAGATAAGTTGTGGAGAGAGAGAATTCTGTAAATGCAGAAGAAGAGACAGCGAATCCTGATGACAGCATCCCATCTATATCATCAAGCAGTTTGGTAGCAGCAAGAGATAAACATAGACACTGAATTCAGTAATTCAAGCAATATCTCTGACAGTGAGAAAGGTCCAGTCAAATGGTGACAGTGACAGAGAGGCAGAAAGCAGTATTCAAGCCTGGCTCAACTATTCTATAGTTTCAGAAGGTTATATAATCTGGGGGGGGGCTGTGACATGAAGGGACCCTGCACTTCTGAATTTGCCCCTAAACTACTGGCTAGCAAAAAATACAAAGAGCCACTTAGGCATGCCTAGTGCAATTTGATCTTCTTTTCTCCCTTTGAACACAGCCCACAAACAATTATGTAGTACATCTATTCCAAACAATCAACTTAACTCTAACTTTTATGGCAAACTACTGCTAGTTTAGTTGTGAAAAAAGACTGGGATGTTTGGTATCAGGAATGCTTTATTAATTCAGTTGTCATCTTTGGAAGGATTTTTTAAAAAATGAAATGCAGCTGATTGTAATAACTGCTCCTGTTAATACCCTTATTGGCAGAATAAGTTATAATCCTACAGGATTTCACCAAATTTTTACCATAAAAATATGAAAGAAATTTTCCCTCTATCTCTTTCCCTTGACATCCTACTCACTGATCATCTACGGTTTCTGTGGACTAAAATATTTTCCTTATTTACATTTTCAAAGCATTATCTCACTAGCAAAAAGGAATGAAATGTATGCTTTAAACTGCCATTTAAACAACCATGATACAAAACAGTCAAAGACAATATAAAAACAGCTGATAATGTTGCAATTACAAAAGATGTGTGAGCGATCTGGTCATGCTTTTCAGTCCTCAGAAACAAAGAGGCTTATGACATGGACCCTTCTGTTTTTAAAAACGGGAGAAAAAGACAGAGCAGACATTGTCCAAGAGTTTGTTTTGTTCTGTTTTCACTAATGCAGAGATATCTCTTGGCTTATTGAATAATATAAAAAGAAAAAAGATTTTAACTTCTAGAAAAGCGAAGTTTTTGAAAAGTTAAACATACTTGAGACTACTTTGCTTACTTCAGCTGATCACTGCTAGCTTTTAAGTTTAGCATAACTAAGACAGAAATCCAGCTCCAAGGGTCTTATCTTCATTGACTTTTCCTGATCTGAAGGTATTTTGGACTAACTGAATAGTCAGTGTTTTATAAATGAATTTAGTGCTTCAGATCAAATAAAGGATGATTGTTCTCATAGTCTATCCTATGAAGGTGCACAAAGCAAACTTAAGTGATATTCTGCATTTCAAGGAGTCCCTCTTGTAAGGCTGGTGCTTAGCATCAGTAAAACAGGCGCAGAACTAACTACAGCCATTTGTTGGGTATGCTTTAAGTTGGAATCCTGCACTGAGAAGGGGGTTGGACTTGATGGCCTTATAAGCCCCTTCCAATTCTATTCTATGATTCTACAAGCTGGATGTCTCAGTTATTCTTCCTGAACTATGATCAAGCCCACAATTTTATGCAACTTTTCTTGAGAGCAAGTCACACTGGAAGGCAATGAAGTGCATGAGTAAACACACATCAGATCAGCCTGTACAGCATTCAATAGGGGTTGTTACATCATTCTAATTTTTTTATTCATCTAACCCAATTGATCAGGACCTCATCTAGTAATTATATTGAAATCATCACTGTCACCACACACAAAAACAAAACACACCATGGCAAAAAAAAAAAATCTGTTTATGATCATTATTGGAATCAATGGAAATGCTCAGTTTTCATATCTATTCAGAATGAGGAAAGTACTGCTGGTAAACACTGTATAATCTTGTACATATTGTCATTTGTCCTGTTATTCTAACTGAATTATTAATTTCTACTGAATTTTTAGTAAGGCCTGTAGAAGGCTTATTGCTAGAAGTAATAAACTAGTGTCTGGAAATATGTGTATATCTTTATCATAAGAAGAAAGATTATTGAATTTATATTAAGTACTAGAACTGGCATGCAATGCCTATAAATTTCACAGAGGAGCCCACAACAGACATTTCCAAAATGAGAATAGCTAAATGAATGAAAATAATGAAAATGTAGATAATCTCACATAATTGTTTAAGCATTAATGTTTGCAAGAACAAAACAAAATGCTTGAATGATGTGACAGTTTACAAGTCCTGCAAATGTTCCTTATTCACTGGCATGTATTAAGTATAAAGGGTCCTGGAGTTCATAATTGTAAAATCTTGATTTGGGAGCAGGAAAAAATTATTATCCCGGAGCAGGTTTTTCGTTTTTCTTATTTGTAGTTACAAGCATTAAGCTTTGTTACTGAGCAAGGACAGATGGAAACTGAACAATATGCACACACACACATACAATACAGAAGTGGTGTACAAGCTATCTCAGAACAAATGCAGCAACTTAAGCAACAACACCACACGGCTTCTATATTCAAGCATACATAGCTATCAGTTTTATGTAATACGCATCTTTTCATTACCCTGGCACACTGAATTTGATTATTTTGAAACATTCTAGCTGTGCAGCATATGTACAATAAATTCAAGGAGGCAAACACAACCATTCTTTGTTGATCCTATTAGATTTTTCAAAAGTCCCTTAATACCCATTGTTCATTAGCTAATGACCAGGCAGCTATAGGATCTGGTAAACGCTCATTGAACTGGTCTCCAGTTATTCTTTCCATTCTGGGCAGAGTTCCCATCTTGCCTTTCTGCTGTTTAACCTATAGCAGGGAGGGTAGATGAAGATACAAGACACCTGAAGGGAACAAACTTCCAGGTACTGGAAGGATCCTGCAGCAGACAAAGTCAGGGATGCTTTCCTCTTAGTAGGATCAAAATAGTTAAGACCATGGAAGCTACACAGGGGGAGTGGATATATGGGAATTTCTAGCCACAGCTGTTCCTCCCCTTTCTGCCTCGTACCTCAGCTGGTTAGTTCTAGGAAGAAATCAGGAAGCACCAAATTACACATAATGCTAGAATACATTTTAAAAATCCAACCCATCTGTGATTGGCTTTAGGTGTCAGTAGACCAGTGATGGGAAGGGGCTAGTTAAAACTCCCCCCATCTGCATTTTCATAAATAAAGCAAATGAGAAAAAGAAAACAGATGTGGGAAACGTTTGGCTCTCTGGATGTTGCTGAGCTAACAACTCCCATAATCCTTGGCCATTGGTCATGCTTGCAGGGGCTGATGAAGCTATAATCCAACATCTGAAGGACCAAAGGTTCCCCACACCTGCTGTGTACTATTAAAAACTATTTTATTTGCTGCTGTATTTTAATATTCTTAATTGTTTTGCCAATTGTTTTACCAACCAATACAGTATGTCAAGGATCAGAGGCAATGTGTCTCTGAATTCCAGTTGCTGGGGAACAACAACAGGAGTAGGTTATTGCCCTCATGTCCTGGTTGTGGGCTTCCTACAGTCGTCTGGTTGTCTACTGTGGGAAACAAGATGCTGGACCAGATAAGTCTTTGGTCTGATCCAGCAGGGCTCTTCTTCTGTTCATTATTAACAGCACTTGAATTTGCCATTTAGGATTTTGTAGTATTCGGGCAAACATATATTGAAAGAGATTTCTGTCATGTTTTCCATCATTACTCAGCCATGTCAAGAATGTGAAATACAGAAAATTTAATTAGCAACCGTGCACAATATTCAATGCCAGTCCTACTCAGAGTAGACTGTGGTTATTACACATGACTAACGTAGGTTCATTAATTGCAATGGGTCTATTCTGAGTAGGACTACAGATATTCTCCGAGGGCTAGTCTGGAATTGCTTTTTCTCAGAGGTCCAACAAAATCTGAACCTGGTCATCTTCTCTACAAAATACTGAAGATTTAAAAATAAAAGGAAACGCCTGTAAGCAGATATCCAGCAATGTAGAATAAATATGGGGTCATTTTAGGAGCATGTACACATTTTCATTTTTAAAGTCTCATTACCTGCCTTGGGTTCACAGGACATGTTAGAAGTCTTTAGACAAATCTATATTCAATTTCTTTTCATTCCCCTCTCCCCATTTATCAAGCTCCAACATCCTTGATTCCTATATTCTTTGCAAGCTTGGAATTTATAAATCTGAAGAATATGATTACACCAAGCCAAGACTGAGACATACATTCAATAATCAAAAACATTCTACCTTACAGACATATGTTTCCATAGATTTTGATACCCATGTGCAAAGCCCAGGAAGATAGTGGGCTGAGGGGAGGTAGTTAGGGTGGAGAAAGACTCTATCTTCCTTAATGCAGGAAACAAACTAATTTGTGGTTTTATACTTTTAGCCTTAGAACCGAAAGCATCAGATTTCAAACCTACAGATTCAGCATTTGAAGACTTTGCCCCTTGTGGGTTCCCTCTTTACCACTTAATTTCAATGGCAAGTGGTCTTGATCAAAATGAAGGCAGCTTGCCCACTTATTTCTGTTAAGTTTGCTAGGAGTCATTCAAGATAGTGCAGTCTCTAGCCAATCATCTTCTGTACAAAATTATTTTGCCATCTCATAAGAAGAGAGAATAAGACATTCAAAACCATGAGCTAGCTTTGTTGCATTTCTAATTATCACCATTAAACTGGAATTACTTGTTCTATATTGCACATTGAATAAAGACTACTGATCTTCCTTTTTATCTTTTTTCAGTGAAAACTTAATATGAACCAAATTTAGCAATGCATATTAATAACAACCATAAATATCAAAATAAACACAGAGTCTGTAACAGTGCTACCCTTTTTGGGTCATAGACTCCTTTGAGAAGCTGATGGAAGCTATGGAACCCATAAATAAATAAAGCTTATTTTTATTGCATTTTATTTTTATTTTTATTTTGCACCTGATTCACAGAGCCTCCTATGGCTGGTCTATAACAAGTCTTCAAACACCTTAAAAGCTGTTACAGAAGAGGACAAAGGCTCGTTCTCTGTTGCCCATGTGGGCAGGGTAAGATCTAATGAAATAAAGTTACAGGAGGGGAGATTTCTGTTGAATATTAGGAGAAATACCTTGGTGGTGAGAGCAGTCGGAGAATGAAATAACCTAGAGGGATTGTGGTCTCTTCTTCACTAGAGGTTTTCAAGCAGAGGCTGGACAATTATCTGCTGGTGATGCTCTAGCTCTGGAAATTGTGCATCAAATAAAGCCTTGGATTAAATGGCCTACAGCCCAGGTGTGGGGAACCTTTGGCCTTCTGGATGTTGCTGAACCACCACTCCCTTCATCCCTGGCCATTGCCAATGCTTGCTGGGGTTGATGGAAGCTGTAGTTCAGCAATATCTGGAGGGCCAAAGGTTCCTCAGCCCTGCTGTAGGCCCATTCCATAGGATTCTATGCATTCAGATTTCATGTGTTACTTTATTAATAGCTATAATCTCAATTGCAAACAGCCATATGCATATCAGTCCTGTTGACCTTTTTAATTTTTGGTGTATAAAATGGGCACACCTAAATATAAAAATGTGGACTTCAAGAGAAATTAAGTATTATTATTATTTCTTCCTTACTGAAGCAGCAGACCAATTCAAGACCTATACCTGGAAAGTTCAGAACAACTTATGACTCTGTATAGCCCTCACTTGTCCTCCCTTCTAATCGAAGGCAGCTAAAAGAGGAAAAAATAGAACCCAAAAGGGAAAGCCAGTGGGACAAACCAAAACACCTTTAAATACTGCTCTGATCAATAAAAGTTAGAAGAAAAGCCCCCTTTCCTCTGCAAGACCAAGTCATAATGTTCTTCGATCAAAGCTATTCAATTGTGGAATGGAATAGCTACAGACATCTGTTTGTAAAAACAAACAAATGCAGGAAAGATGGAATTTAGCCTTCCATGTATTACTCAATATAGATAAAAGATCATGTATGACTACACCAGCCTTCCCCAACCAGGCGTCTTCCAGATGTTTTGGACTACAGCTCGTATCAGCCCAAGCCAGCACAGACCACCATTAATGTCTTCTCAGTTCTTTGTGAAGAAAAAGCTTCTATGTGTTTTTGAAAAACAGCATTATTTCTTCTTCCCCCATTTTGAAATCTATATGGTATTTTATTTTTAAAAATGAAACAACTAAAATAAATTAAATAATTAGTATTGTTTGGACTCCCAAATGCATTTGTTGTTGTTATGTGCCTTCAAGTCGATTATGACTTATTGCAACCCTATGAATCAGTGACCTCCAACAGCATCTGTCATGAACCACCCTGTTCAGATCTTGTAAGGTCAGGTCTGCAGCTTCCTTTATGGAATCAATCCATCTCTTGTTTGGCCTTCCTCTTTTTCTACTCCCTGCTGTTTTTCCAAGCATTATTGTCTTTTCTAGTGAATCAGGTCTTCTCATTATGTGTCCAAAGTATGATAACCTCCGTTTCATCATTTTAGCTTCTAGTGACTTCTGATTTAATTTGTTCTAACACCCAATTATTTGTCTTTTTCGCAGTCCATGGTATGCGCAAAGCTCTTGTCCAGCACCACATTTCAAATGAGTTGATTTTTCTCTTATCTGCCTTTTTCACTGTCCAACTTTCACATCTATACATAGAGACTGCGAATACCATGGTCTGAATGATCCTGACTTTGGTGTACAGTGATACATCATTGCATTTGATGACCTTTTCATACCCTAAGGTTAAGAATGTTGATTATGTCTTATTCTCTTATATCATGTAAAGCATCTGGAATCCTCCTACTCTGAGTAAGCCAACTCTCGTAAGTGATGACCAACTCTCATGCACATAAATTGGGTGTGTGCTTATAGACTATCAGATTGTCAGTCTTACAGCTGTGCTTTGGGATTCAACTTAACTGGATATGAGAGTATTTTTTAAAAAACCGAGTGGTAGTGCATCACTTTGCGGAAACTGCTTATACATTTAAAAAAATGGACTCTCGAGGGAAAAGGAAACCAGCATCAGAACGAAGCAGAGCTATGGATAAAATTATTAGCAAACACTGCTAGTATCAATGACATTGCAAGACAAGTTTTTTTTTTAAAAAAAGAATACTTTATTCACGGTGTAAATAAAGTATTGTATCCTAATTTCTTTTTTTTAATGCCCCATATTAATAGATGTAGAGACAGTAAGTGCATGCTTAGTAGCTTTTACAGATAACAAAAGAACTCTTTTAGCTAAACCAGTCATGATAGTTATTTGTAGAAATAAATGAACAATTGTTTACTGGTCCATTTCCAAGACAACATCACCAATGATTCTATATTTAATTCTCAGATTATTTTGCCTGTTGTACAATAGCCCAGTGCACTTTTTCATTAAGACAATGGGGCCCTTAAGAATGTTCGTAAGCATGTTCACCATAAACTATACTAGCTACAAACCCTATACTTTCTGAAAAATACATTTTATTTTACCAGGGATTTCCCTTAGTCGATGATCATTTCTTTGTGTATCCTAATATGGCACGCCAGCAAAATAAACCTAAACAATCTCCCCCTTCATCTCTCTCCTACCCACTGCACACACCTCCTCAGAACAATACACAGACCTCAGCAGCTCCTCTGCATCTCTCCTCACGCCTTTCCCATCAATTAACCGAAAAGAGTGACAGCTGGGATACAAATGCTCATTAAGCGGCCATAAAAGCTCTTTAAATTTGCAACACAGGGCCCTCTAAGGTTTCCTCCCTTAGAAACTGGAGGATCTCCTGGACCACGTCCAGCCCTGCCTTCCCCACCACAAGAGCCCGCCTGGGCCTCTCGGATCTTGCCGGGAGAAAGGTGGGGCTGTAACAGGATCTCCCATCACCCGCAGCGCCTCCGTTCCCTCCCCGGCAAATCGCCAAAGAAGTTAGAGCCGCTACCTGAGCTGTCCATGGTGCTGCAGTCGAGCGGCTGGTGCTGCTGTCGTACTGGGCTCCTCGCCGCTGCCGCTGCTGCCACCACCGCGGGGATCACCCCTTGTTTGCTGCCGCTGCTGCTGCCGCCGCCGCTGACGGTTCGCTCCCGGCTGCCGCAGAAGTCACCGTTGCTGTCCACGAGCTGCAAAGATTCATAGCCATCATTGTTGGTCTTTTTCCGGTAGCTCCCGAGGAGGCTCATGGGCTAGTCAAACGCGGACTGGCATAAGAAGGAAGGAGGAGGGGAAAGAAAGGGAATCGCAAGTGCATAACCTTCCGCGAGAGGCGGAGACAGCCACACACCCAGAGAGGGGCTGCAGCCCCAGCAGGGCCTTCCTTGCGCGCTGGGTGTGTATGTGGGTGTATGCGCACGCGGCGGCAGCGGCACCACCAGCAGCAGCGGCCTCCCCGCCTCTCTGCCAGAAAGCGATTGGCGCAGCCTTTGCCAGGCACGCCTCGCCGGCTACAGACAAGAGCCGGGGCCTTTCGACGGGGAGCCCGGCGCTTTCTGGAGACGATGCCCGGAAGGAATCGAGGAGGCGCCTTAGCCTTGCCTCCTCCGTTGCCATGCGGCTTCTCCATCCTGTACAGAGCGGAGCGGTGGGACGTCACCCGCCATGGAAGGGGCATTCGAAATGGGGACGCAGGAAGAGGACATCATAGCCAACCCTACTGAACACACTCAGGATTAAAGCTTGAGAGCCTCACTTCCCAGAACGGTGGCGGAGTGAAGAAAGCAACTCCTCTGCTTTCAGTCGGTCGGCAGAAGTCATAGTACCAGCTATGACTGTCGTGGTCCACAAAACTGACGTTTCGCCAACTCTCTCCCACATCCACACACTGTCTCCAGTGGCGGCTGGTGGCTCCGATATCAGTGGGGCAGTGAATCCACTCCAGGTTTTCGTCCGAACTTTCAAGGAGCTGTGCAGGGTGCTGAAAGCACCGTGAAAGTTTGAACTATGACCCAGAATGGATTCACTGCCCCACTGACATCTAAGCTACCAGTCTCCACCGACTGTCTCTCCCAACCCCTCTCCATGCTGCATCCCCAACCCTTGACTCCAGCATTTTCTCAAGTACCAGTTCTCCCAGATTTTTGTTCGCTTCTTTTCACTGTTTTAGGAATGGACCCAAAAAAGAGAGATGAAAGGAAAGGAAGGAAAGAGCATATGCCACCCTTAGCATTTATAAGCAAGATAACTTAAGTTTAAAGCAAGATCAAAGTAGACAGGGACTTATCCAGCAATAGTATGGAGGGAGATGTGGGTGTTAAAACGCTGGAGGTCATGCATGGTTACTTAAAAGTAAGTTCCATTTAGTCCCATTTTTAAAATTATTTTCTGTATTTGGATAACTAGAGTATGTGTAGTTGAAGTCCTTGCTTTGGCCTCTGTTTCCGCTCCCTTCTTCTGTTGACCGCATTTTATTTTATTAGATTGTACACCTTTGGGGGCAGGGACTTGTTTTTGTTGTTTTATTTTATATACAGTGCCATGTGCATCTGATGGTAGTTTACTATTATTGTTGTTGTTATTATTGTTGTTGTTGTTGTTAATAATAATAATAAATTGGGGCTTACTCCCATGGAAGTGGGCATAGATTGCAGTCTAAAATGTGGCAATAAGTGGCCCATCTGCCATAAGAGAAAAGCAACAAAAACTTTGTACTAGTAGGAAGAGGTCCTACTTTGCAAAGAGTGAGAAGTTCTTTTGCATGCAATGATGTCATCTATCAAGAAACCTTTTCTGATAGCTGTAGGTACAGGCTGTCTGCTGACCATGCTACCTATGTCTGGGGCCAGTTTGATTATATCTTCACTACAGTTTTGTCAAACTACAAAGGCTGCAGTCCTAACCATATCTCCCTGAATCAGCATTTCCCAAGATTCAGTGCCAAGATGGTGGCTGATATAATGGAATCACTACAGGAAGAATTGTGTTGGGCATGACAGCTAGGGAGTTTACATGACATGGAGGTGGATAATTATGATCAGCCAGCACAACTGTGGCACATCAAAACATTCAAACAGCAACTGGTCACCAAGTCCACAATCACTAGGTTTATCATAACCTTAATGGTTCACCTGTTACTGCAGCAAATAAGAAGAATCAGCAGAAAAGTAATTATTTGAAGAAAAGCAAGAAGTGTTTGGCTCCACCTTGCCTGGCAGTATGCTCTGTCACTGAGAAGTTTTCTTCCTCTAACCCACAAAAATCCCAGCACCTGAAGCTGATCATGATTATTCAGTGATGTGAAAAAGGAATGGTGATGCTTTTCCGGCCAACGCAGAAACACAGTCATAGCCAGTATATGTAATATGAAGTATAGTTTCATATTTCTTACAGTTTCTCTAACTTGTGTTGTCCTAGTTGCATTATGCCCTCCACACAAATGGAGGGTAATCTTAATCTGTAGAACAAGGGAAGACAGCAGCGAAAACCAGTTATTTCAGTGCAAATTCATTAGAATCCCAATTAATCCTTTCTGGACTGCTGAACAAATCATGTCAGCCAGGGTATAGCACACAAGAAGTGCAATGAATATTATTAGCTGGTTAGAATGGATTAACAGTTACAGATTGATAGTATCATACAAAAAAGTCCTACTCAATTGCTACTCCCCATAGGTTTATTTTCAAAATTCTGTTTCTATACTCCACATAAGTTGCTAGATCAGTAACTGTGGTACTATGTATAATATTCATACATATTGTTATTATAGTCTACAGCAAAGACCCCCCCCCAAAAAAAACTATTGAAATGGACAATATTCTTACCAATATCTATGCAAACATATATAAGTTTAGGAAGTCAGTAAACATGGAAAAAGCATTCTGCCATGTGCCACCTTCAATGAATGCACATTGTTTGGTACAAGATGAGGCTGCACTTTCATCTAAATGCAACATTCTAAGTCTATACAAGAAATACAACTAAGAACTTTTTTCAGATAGTGTGGGTAACTGTAACACTATCTTTTTATGAGTGCAGCTCATTGAAGTACTTCAAGATCTGTATACATTACTAGGGCTTGTGTTCATTCTTAGGGCTTTCAATGAGTGACCTATATTTTACTGATTTATTTTGTTATGCTCTCTCTGCTTGTCTGAGCAGTAACAAGCTCTAGAGGTGCTGCATTCATCCAGGTTTCTTTTTCTTTTTTTGAAAGGAGAGATCACTGGAGACTTATTGGCATTTTGTGATTGAGCACAAGTGGAGGCACATCTTAACTGGCACCCCAAAATACTGTTGCTTACAAAGCTCTGCTCTCTGACTTGCTTAACAACTGCAATTTGTCCTTTGTTCCCTTCCAGATGCTTTCATCAGGGGTAGAGAACTGGACCTCGCCAGTGAGCTAGCTCCTTCCTTCCCCCATAGGCCAACTTTGACAGATGGGTGGCCCCACGCATTATTATGTCAAGTAACCAGTTCCAAGGGCTTGTTCTTTACACCCATCAGCTGACTGGTGCAAAGAGCCATCTCCTCTGAAATCCATTCGGAAGCAGTTTGTACTAAAACTGCTTACAAACAGACTTCAAAAGGAATGGCCCTCCCTGCCAATCAACTAGCCCTTTGAACTCCATTTGCAGGCCATTTATCTATTTATTTATTTACTGTATTTGTATACCGCCCCATAGCTGAAGCTCTCTGGGTGGTTTACAGTAACTAAAAACATTAAAAACAAATATACAAATTGAAAACACATTTTTTAAAAACAATTTAAAACACAATTTAAAAAATTTAAAACAATTTAAAAACACATGCTAAAATGCCTGGGAGAAGAGGAAAGTCTTGACCTGGCGCCAAATTAATAATAATGATGGTGCCAGGCGCACCTCATCAGGAAGATCATTCCATAATTTGGGGGCCACCACTGAGAAGGCCCTCTCCCTTGTTGCCACCCTCCGAGCTTCCCTTGGAGTAGGCACCCGGAGAAGGGCCTTAGATGTTCAGCGTAGTGTATGGGTGGGTTCATATCGGGAGAGGCGTTCCATCAGGTATTGTGGTCCCAAGCCGTGTAAGGCTTTATAGGTTAAAACCAGCACCTTAAATCGAGCTCGGAAACATACAGGCAGTCAATGCAAGCAGGCCAGAATTGGTTTTATATGGTCGGACCGTCTGGTCCCTGTTACCAGTCTTTGTATTTACACCACTTACAAACAACCCCACCCTGATGGAGAAACTCCCTAATGCAACCAATTGCAGTAGGGCTCCCTGTTAATGCTGATCAGCACTTAGAGGGAGCCCCACTTGCCAAAGAACAATCAGGAGTGCACTTTAAGGTCCCAACAATTTATCTGCAGCCACGTCTTTACTGGCCCTGCACCTGATGTCATATACGACATCAGGCATGGGGCAGATTGACATGGTTTGAGGGAAATAGCCTTCTGGCTAAAATTAGGACACCTGCTTGGACCAATGAGGGCCATGGGCTGAAGGTTCCCCACTGCTGATGAATGTATCATCCGCAGCTAGGGTCAGATAAAGGTCTGCTTTCACCCTATTCAGAAGAGTAAAGGAACATCCAGCTATCAAGAGCAATCAGCCAGGAATCTCCCTAGTAAAAGATTACCTGGCAGCTTTACCATCAGCTATTATGGGGGTCTCCAACATAAGGTGGTCAGATGGAAGACAGGAGAGGTTTCCTATACCTTGAACAGCTGCATGACAAGCTACTCCTGCTGAAATTCCTTCTTCCACAGAACTATTAAAGGTGCAGGAGTTCTACTTCTGGCCACCCTATTGCACTAGTCGTTCCGGATGCACAAACTTTTGTCCAGACCTGTCTCAGTCTTACAACAATACTTTCAGTAAAGGAGTTGGTTTTTCTTCTTTGGGGGAAAAAGGGGGATAAAACTATCCAAAGTTGCTTACAATTGTTTTAACATTCCTAAGGTTCTAATGAACTCGCTTAACTGAAGTGTAAATGAAATGCAGCCATATGATGTTCAAACAGGGAGATGCATGAGAACACTGGGCTCCTGCATCACTAACAGTCAGTTGAAAAACAGAATTTCAACAGATGTAGCTTTGTCATGCAAACTGCACTTGCTGAAATTCACTCTTCTATACATCTTCAATGCTTACGTAAAAATAACAATTCAGTTGCAGAGCAATGGCAAAACCAAAAACAGTTTAATCTGAGCCAGGACTCAGGCTAAAATCAAAGCACTTTCCTAGGAGTAACTCCCATTCAGTCCAGTGGGCCATACAGGGTTGTGCTCCACAACTCAAGACTCCATTTTCAGTCTGCACAGCATGTGATATAATAAGGGAGTGCCTTCAAGTGTGTGCATAGTAGCTTTCCTTGGTCACTGAACACCTGCTATCACACTTCCAGAATTAGGGTTTCCAGGCATGGTTCTCATTTAAAAAGAAATGAAACATCTACTCAGAGTTGAGTTTTGGGCTTCTTGTATATTCATTCAGTAATGAATAACAACTTATGACCAGATTACCTGAAAGACCGCCTGCCCCTGTACAAATCTGTACAATCGGATAGATCAACTAGGGAAATTCTACTCATGGCTCCACACCCTACAGACTATCAGAGGCAGAGACCCACAAACAGACATTGTCGTTGTTGTCCCTAAGAACGCTCTTCCCCCTCCCATGCGTGACACAGCAACCATCAGTTGCTTCAGACATCCTCTAAAGACTTACTTTTTTACCCAGGTTTTCACAGACAAATAAGATCTGACCCTAATATATGTACTCAAATCCCCAGAAGTTTTGCTTTATTTGCTTTTATATGCTTTTATGTGTTTTTAGTTCTGTTTTTATTGTTTATACTGTTTTGTATACTGGTTTAGTGATTCCAAAATTGATTGCATTTTTGTTTTTTTATATTGTATATTAAACAGCTTGTACAGGCTTATAAATAAATACAGTTAGATTCTATAAATGAGGCCTCTTCAAAGGATTTTGAATGGTTTAGGCTATGATTCCACACTGGCCTCAGTTTACTTCCATCAAGGATAAGGAATATCCCATTTTATATCAGTGATGTTGCCATGGCTCTGGGTAATCACCAACCATAACCACCCCAGCAAAATAGCCAGTCCAGAATAGTAGCAATCTCATCACTAGGAACAACAGCAGTAAATCCCGATATGAAGGCCTCTTCTTGTAAGACTGTTTAGCAGGTGGGCTCTTTGTCCTTGTAAAAACTTAACCCTTTCTGCCATCTTTTGTATTTAATGTGCAGTCAAAAAACTAGTTAAATGTGAAAAACTACTAGAGTTTTCCCATCATAAGCCATTCAGATACCCTCTAAGTAACACGCCCTCTGAAACGTATTGCTGGTGGAAAGTTCTAGGCCACCTACTCTTGGCATCCAGCAGACTATTATTCAGTCCCTCAAAATGTCAAGGGTTTCTTCACAAACTCTGTTTCTAATATTATCTGCATCCTGTCCAGTTTTGCTTCCCTTGTATTTTTCTTCATTGATTCACTGAATAAAGCAGTCTTTCCCTCTTTATTGATTATTCTCCCAAGCCTTTCATTTCAGCAGTAGCTATCAAGCAAGTCTGCATGCCGCTCTGTTATTCCTCTCCTCATTCAAGAGAATGTATGTGATTTCATAAAGAATGTATGAAGTGGGAGGGCAGGAGGAAAGATGGCAGGAGGAAATCAATGAGTTCTTCAACAATTGTTCAATGGAGCAATTTCTGGTTTACTGCAGAATTGTCAAGGTGTTTGGAAGATTGTACTAGTGTTAGACCTTCCCATAGAAATGAAATAAAAGACATAAACTTCCCAAGAGTTCTTGTCATGTGGAGCTGCTTTATAAAGAGTTTCCAGAGCCAAATTATTTTTACCCAACTTTTAAAGTGATCAGTATGAAACTATTACAATATGTAAAACATCAAAAACTAAGGCAGAGACGCTAAAACTGCATTATTATTTGGCCTTATTAGAATTCCAAGATAAATATGAAGGGGAAAATATGACAAAAACTGAACTGTTTTGTATACCTAAAGAAGAGTGGGGGGAATCATAACTCTTCTCAAGAGCCAGGGTAAATATCCAGGGCCCTCACCCCTATGCACTGTGGGTGTCAATAATAAGAAAAGATATGGTAATACCAATATAGATAGAAAATGCAACATAAAGCTACACATTACCTAAACCATGGTACCTTTACTATTGGCAGTCCATCAGTAGGCAAAACATCCTCTTAAGCACATTTTTGGAACCTGACTGTGAAGAAGAAACTGTTTGCTCATGAGGAGCCTGTGATGTTCCTGTATTAATGTATATATGGTAAGTGCTGTTTGTATAGAAGATACATGGTAAGTGGAATGAAAGAGGAGGGGGAGTAAATGAGCAGTAGAATGCTGGATGATTGGCTGAGTGTTTGGATGGCTGAGAGTATAAATGGAAGGATGACAGTTGAATCTGGGTGGACGTTGGTGGGTTTGAGAGGTGTTTGGTGGACGTTAGTGGGTTGTTTTGGTGGAGTTGGGAGGTGGGTGTGAGTTGGTGTATGTCAGGAGAGTGTGGAGAAAGAGGGAGGTGGAGTTCGGATTAGTAATAAGTCAAATATCACAGTAATAGATGAAACCATAAGCTTGTAGATCATTATCAAAGTTATCTTGTTATTAATGTTATTTAATAAATACTATTTTGGTTTACCGAAGGCCTGATCCTTGGCTGGGGTTTCACAGACCAGAAGGGAGGGTAAGGTAATGACCAAGGCTGAAGGGAAACAGTAACAAATGGTGGCAACGGTGAAGAGGAGAAGATAACATTATAAGTATCCAGAGCAACCCCAAGTTATGAGTTATCTGCATTGATACAAGGGGGTTGGGAACAGCATAGGCACGCAGTCACGAATGTAACCAGATAGAGAGACTCAGGCAAGGTCTCTGGGAACATTGGTTGTAGAACGTGACTGGTGGTGCTGCCTAGCAGGGGGATCTATTGAGATCTGTGCTAGAGCGGAGAGAGAAACCATAAAAAAGGACAGTCCGGACTGGTGGAGTCCCTGGTGGTGCCTAGTGAAAGGCAGTAGCCATGAGCAGGTAGGAACCTGACAGGGAGAGCCAGGGAAGGGCGTCACAGAGCCCAACAAATAATCAGCTGGTATGGCCTGCAGGTGGATAAGGCTGGAACTGATAAGACACCAAGATAGAGAGGCAGAATTCAAGCCTGGCTGGATTATTCTATGGTCTCAGAAGGGGGAATTGCTGTAACTGTTATGAAGGGACCCTGAACTTCTGAATTTGCCACTATACTACTGCTCCAATGTTAGTGGGTTAGTGAATCTATTCCCAGTTTTAGTCTGAAAGCACCTTGGACATATCCTTGAAAGGTCAGACTAAAACCTGGACCCCATTGACTTACATTTATTTATTTATTTGTTTATTTTATTTATATCTCTTCCTTCCAGTTAGGACCTCAGCGAGGCAACTAGAACCAGCAGCCTTCGCTGTTCAGGGTTCTTCCCATGCCACACTCCCTCTGCACAGGCCAAACTCTTCACCAGTCTTGCTTCACACCCTGCATGAGTGTTTTTGCCTTATTTATTTATTTATTTATTATATTTCTATACCGCCCAATAGCCGAAGCTCTCTGGGCGGTTTACAGCATAAAAACATCCAGTATACAATTAAAAACATATATCAAACACATTGAAACAATGTAACAAAATAACTAAACATAGTTAAACACATGGACACGACAGACACAATCCTAAAATGTTAAGTATAAAAATGTATTAAATCAGTTAAAATATGAAGCTGTTTAAGATGTTAATGTTAAAATTACTAAAATTAAGATTGTGAGTGATAGATGTAGGTGTTAAAAGTAGATATTAAAATATTAAAATACCTGGGAGAACAAGAAGGTTTTTACCTGGCGCCAAAAGGATAACAATGTTTGCGCCAGCCGTACCTCATCAGGGAGAGAATTCCATAATTCGGGGGCAACCACAGAGAAAGCCTGTTTCCTTGTTGTCACCTTCCGGGCTTCTCTCTGGGTGGGTCCCCGAAGGAGAGCCTTTGATGTTGAACGTAGTGTACAGGTAGGTTCATATCAGGAGAGGCGCTCCATCAGGTATTGTGGTCCCAAGCCGTGTAAGGCTTTATAAGTCAAAACCAGCACTTTGAATTGAGCCCGGAAGCGTATAGGCAGCCAGTGCAAGCGGGCCGGAATTGGTGTTATATGTTCACATCTCCGAGTTCCTGTTAACAATCTGGCCGCCGCGTTTTGCACGAGCTGCAGCTTCCGAACCGTCTTCAAAGGCAGCCCCACGTAGAGAGCATTGCAGTAGTCCAATTTTGAGGTTACCAGTGCATGGACAACTGAAGCAAGGTTTTTCCTGTCCAGATAGGGGCGTAGTTGGGCCACCAACTGAAGTTGATAGAAAGCACTCCGTGCCACCGAGGCAACCTGTTCCTCCAGTGACAGGGATGGTTCTAAAAGAACTCCCAAACTACGAACCTGCTCCTTCAGGGGGAGTGCAACCCCATCCAGGACAGGTTCTCCCATCTGGTCAGGAGAACCACCCACCAACAGCATCTCAGTCTTATCTGGATTGAGCTGAAATGTGTCCTTGAACTCTGATAATGCCTCTTCCTTCTCTGGATGGAGGATAGAGAGGGGTGTGTGAGTGTATGTAGAAACTAGCCTACGGTAGAAAAGAAAAATTTTGATTCATTGCTCTGTCTGCTTTTGCTTCTGGGCCCATCCTCCACTAGCATGTGGTCTCCAGAAGGTTGCCCATAAAAGTATGTGGCCCATGGCTGAAAAACGTTCCCTACCCCTGGCTTAATTGGCTCCTTTTCTTAACTCTCCCCTCACCTAGGTTTTGCCTTTATCTTCAAGCATTTTTACAACTGGTACAGCAAAGTCCACCAAGGACTCTTGTTCTTACAAAAATGACAAAGAATTATGTGCTATGTCAAAGAGTAACACATTCGTTATGGCATGAGCATACATAAGCTCATTCTTGCCAACTGGTTAGCCTTGGCAGTGTCATAGTTAAGCAACTACCAGCCACATTCTTCAACTGTATTCAGCTTATGTAATTGTTCAGTTACTTCAAGGGAATTGATTCTGGAACAGCTGGTTGTAGCTGAAGCATAGGGCAGCAATAGGTTGGTAAGATGCAAAGAGCAGGTGCTCTTATGCACAGCTGTGCAGCAAAAGATGCTATTGCAGCAGATCTGCTTTGGGCAAATGCATGAATAACAATGTGGGCCACAATTGCTGCTTCTATACTACTATGAAAGTACAGGAGCTCTGGCTTCATTTGCATTGGCCCACCCTAAGAAGGGGGAGCCTGCAAGCTTGTCATCCCCAAACATAAATGCAAGTGGCAGACTTGATAAATTTGGTACCAGACAGATGTACTAAATTTGCTGTCTGGTCTGAACAACATATTAGGTAGAGTTCACTACTGGATGAAAAATCTTACGCCATTAAAACTGTGGTATGCATTTTTTTCCAGAGAAGTGATGCCTCTGAAATTGATAGCAAAAGTGTTCTGGTGTTCTGCCCACAATATAGTCTCTCCATCATTATGGCCACTGTCTGTGATAATAAAAATGAAACACTGAGACAGTTTGAAAGGTAATTTGTACTGTAGTGCTCTATGGTATATCTATGTACTTGAATTTTCTTTTTTCTTAAATTGTTGAGATTGTGTCTGTTGTATACCTATGTATGTGGAATGTATAGGAACTATCCTGTGGTGTTCCACAGGGTTCCATCTTGTCCCCCATGCTATTTACATCTGTATGAAGACACTTGGAGTGGTCATCAGGAGATTAGGAGTGAGGTGACACCAACGTGCAGATGACATCCAGCTCTGCCTCTCTGTTCCATCTGAATCTGGACAGGCAGCTGAGGTGTCAGAGGCAGTTATGGGCTGGATGTGGGCCAATAAATTGAAGCTGAATCCTGAAAAGACAGACGTGTTATGTGTTCAGAGTTCTCATGGCTGGGAGGTGGCGAGTTGGCCTGTTCTAGATGGGGTTGCACTCCCCTGGAAGGAGCAGGTCTGTAGCTTGGAGGTACTTTTCACTGGAGGCTCAGGTGGCCTCAGTGGTTAGAAGTGCCTTTTCCCAGCTCTGGCTGTTTATCAGCTTCGGCCCTATTTGGCCACAGTACTGCATGCTCTGGAAACTTCCAGATTGGATTATTGCAATGCACTGCCCAAGGAGCTGCCCTTGAAGATGACTTGGAAACTTCAACTGTTCTAAAATGCAGGAGTCAGATTACTGGCTGGTGTTCCCTTTAGAATTCATATAACTCCTGTTTTAAAATGTGCATTTAAAATGTACACCTAATAAGCTTTTTAGTTTTCCCTTATTACCTCATTCTACTTTTCAGTGAAAATCTAAAGCTACATGTACAGCCCACAACTCTGGGGCTCTTGTAGTGGCTTTAATGGGACTAATCTACAATAAGCAAGTTATGTGGATTGCAATTAAACCAAAACATACTTGTTGATATATTTGAGAATTAGGGCACAATCCAACTGCTGTTTATGCCAGACTGAGGGGAACTGGATATGGTAGACCCCTGGCTGATCCAGCTGGGTCCTGCCTCAGCCAGGCTATGCTGGCTTAAGTCCCTCATCCCGCCTCAGCTGGAGATCCTCTGGAGAAGCCCAGCGCAGCATAAGGGGAGTGGGCGAAAGGCCTGAAAAAGAGGTGTTCCAGGGTTGTGTTGGGGGAGGGTCTGGGGGAGGGACTTACCCCATATCCAGGTTCCATTTAGTTCCTGGCACACCAGAAGGAAACATGTATTTTGTTTCCTTCCGCTGTGCCCTGCCTGCACAGCCACCATCCTGTGCTGTTCCACACTTGTAGGTTAAAATGTTATATGCATTTGTATTATGTTGTATATGGTGAGTTAGTATATCAGGATGATTAAGGTAAGTGGTGAGTGTAGGGGAATGAGTGAGAAGGAAGGTTGGTGCAAGCTGGTTTGTGATTGGCTGAGTGAATGGGGGTTGAGAGTTTTGTATTTGAGTATGTAGCAGTTGAACAGAAGTTGACTTGGAACGAAGAAGGTGGGAAGAGTGGTTGTAGTGGGTAGTTAGGCAGGACATTATTATTGTTGTTAATAGAGCAATTTAATGAGTGTACTTGTCGTGCCCGGGTTGGGACTCAAGAACAGAATCACTTGATGAAAGCAAATCAGTTTTTATTAGAGTAATTTCCAGACATAGGCTTCTCCGCCTCATGAACTCTTAACATGAACCAAAACCCACGACATGGAAGACAGTTGATAGAACAGAGTATCAAACATTCCCTGTCCCTTATCAAGGGGGTTTTCGGGTCCGGATTCTCTCGCTCCGCCTCAAACTGCCCACATCTATGCCCCTTCCCTCCTCTTTTCTTTGGCGCCTTTTTAATTGTCTTCAGGTGCGGGGTGATGGGGGGGCGACTGCCTCCTCCCCTTCTGATTCGGAAAGGATGGTAGGGAGTGGGGGGGTTGGCCCAACACTTCAGGCGATTTCTCTCTGCCCTTCTCTGCAAACGAAGGGCCTTGATCTCCCTCCTCCTCCCCCTCTGTCTGTAACTGCCTCACATTCCTAGGGGGGGAGTGCGTGGGAAACGAGTCTGTTGCCTGTTCAAGGTTTTCCCCCTCTATCTGGGAAGCCTCCTCCTCCCCTCCAGATGACTCAGCCCAGCTGCCCCCCTCTCCTAGCTCATTCTCAGAAGCATCAGAATCCCAACCATACATCCTGACATCATCCCCTTCTCCATGCCGTGCTCCCTCCCACCCTGTTGGTTTGGGGCGATGAGGGAATTTCTCATGAAAGTCTCTCACTAAAATGGGGGCGTGAACGTCTTCTGCTTTTTCCCAGGATCTGTCGGCTGGCCCATAATTCTTCCAATGAATTAGATATTGCAGCTGATTTCTCCTTCTCCTGGAGTCCAGGATCTGCTCCACTTCAAACTCTGTTTGTTCCCCCACCAATATCGGTGCCCCTGGAGATTCTATCGGCCTCAACTCACTGGGGGGGCGGCCTTCGTTAGCAAGGAACGATGGAATACTGGGTGCATTTTAAAAGTCTCTGGCAACTTTAAATGAAAAGCCACTGGATTTATCTGAGCCTGGATCTCGAAGGGTCCCACTCTCCTATCCTGCAGCTTCCTGCACTTACCCAGCATGTTAAAAAAGCGGGTTGACAGCCATACTTGATCGCCCACCTGGAGGGGGGCCCCCTCACACCGACGTTGATCAGCAACTCTTTTGTAATCCCTTTTGGCTTCGTCTAATTGTTGTTTCAACACTTGCTGTGCTGCCTGTAATTCCTGGAGGAAGTCCTCGGCCGCTGGCACAGGCCCGCCGCCTGAGCGGCTGGGAAAAGCTTTGGGATGAAATCCATAATTAGCAAAGAAGGGTGTTTGCCCAGTGCTGGTGTGCACGGAATTATTGTAGGCGAATTCTGCAACATGTAAATAGGAAATCCAGTCCGTTTGCTGGTAAGAGACGTAACAACGCAGGTACCTCTCTAAAACTGCGTTAAGTTTCTCAGTTTGCCCATCAGTCTGAGGGTGGTGAGAGGAGGAGAGCCTTAGCTCCGTTTTCAACTGCTTCCAAACAGCCTTCCAAAACTTAGCTGTGAACTGGGTGCCTCGATCCGAGACGAGGCTGTCTGGCAACCCATGCAATCTGTAAATCTCTTTGATGAACACCTTTGCCGTTTCTTTTGCGTCCAAGGCACCAGAGCAAGGGAGGAAGTGGGCCATTTTAGTTAATGAATCCACGATAACCAAAATAGCAGTCATTCCTTGTGATCGGTTATAAAATTCATGCAGAGGTCCTGCCACGGCCCCTTTGGAGTGGCTAAAGGTTCCAACAGCCCTGCAGGCCTTCCTGTGCTTGCCTTCGCCCTTAAGCACACGGTGCAGGATTTTACATAGTTCTCAACATGTCTGCGCATTTGAGGCCACCAAAAATCATTAGCTACATTTTGAATGGTTTTAAAAATGCCGAAGTGCCCAGCTGTGACATTGTCATGGCATTGACGCAATACTCTGAGTCTGAAGTCCCCTTTTGGCACATATCTGGCAGTTTTAAACCACAACAACCCATCCCTCCAGTGGAAACTTACTTCTGAGTCTGTGCTCTGCTCCATTTCCTGGATGTAATGTTGTATGTCTGGATCCCCCTGCTGGGCCCTCTTGAGCTCTTCTTCCCAGGACGGCTGACAGGCTCCTAACGTGAGTTTTTCCGGTGGGATGATGTGTTGGAGGGAGGTGTCAGACTTTTCGTCTTTGTATTGGGGTTGTCTGGATAGGGCATCCGCCCTCTGATTTTTGGTATGGGAGTGGTACGTTATTTTGAAGTTAAACCTGGTGAAAAACTGCGACCAGCGTATCCGTCTCTGGTTCAATTTCCGAGCGGTCTGCAGGCTCTCAAGGTTCTTATGATTGGATCGTACTTCTATCTGATGTCGAGCCCCCTCTAAATATTGCCTCCAGTTTTCGAATGCATCTTTAATAGCTAAAAGTTCCTTTTCCCACACAGTATAGTGTTTTTCAGCATCTTTGAGCTTTCGAGAGTAGTATGCACACAGGAGTAGTTCCTTCCCACCCCTGTCAGGCTGCAAGAGAAACCCCCCCCCCGATCGCCCGGTCCGAGGTGTCAGCTTCCACGACGAAAGGCCGGGTCGGGTCAGCAAAGCGTAGGATAGGTTCGGAGGCAAATTTCTCTTTCAGGTCTTCAAACGCTCTTGTTGCCTGGTCTGTCCATTGAAACTTCCTTTTTCCCCTTAAACAGTCTGTGAGGGGGGCGGTTAGTTTGGAGAAGTCCGGGATGAATTTCCTGTAGTAGTTGGCGAAGCCCAAGAAACGTTGCACGTCTTTCTTGGTGGTCGGTTGGCCCCAATCCAACACACAGCTCACCTTTCCGGGGTCCATCTCCACTCCCCCTGTATCCAAGGAAGTCCAGGGAAGACAGGTCAAAGCCACACTTTTCCAGCTTGGCATATAGGTGATTCTCTCTCAGCCTTCTCAGCACAGTTCTCACGTGTTGGTCATGCTCTGACTGGCTCCTTGAAAATATCAGGATGTCATCCAGATAACAAACCACGTACTGGTCCAAAAGGTCCCTAAACACTTCGTTCATGAACTTCTGGAACACTCCTGGGCTACCACTTAATCCAAATGGCATGACCAGGTACTCAAATTGACCATAAGAGGTGTTGAAACTCGTCTTCCATTCATGTCCCTCCTTCATTCGGACCAAATTATATGCCCCCCGCAAATCCAACTTCGTGAAAATCGTGGCCGAACGCAGTCGATCTAATAACTCTGGAATCAGGAGCAGGGGGTAGCTGTTCGGAATGGTAATTTGGTTGAGGGCGCGATAATCATTGCAAGGCCGTAATTCACCCCCCTTCTTTTTCACGAAGAGTAGGGGGGCTCCTGCAGGCGACTGCGAGGGACGAATAAATCCCCGCTTCAAGTTCTTTTCCAAAAATTCTTTTAGAGCTACTCTCTCTTGTTCTGTAAGGGAGTAGATTTTGCCTGCTGGAATGCTCGCTCCTGGCACCAAATCGATAGCGCAGTCATACGGCCGATGGGGGGGTAAAGTCTCAGCTTCAGTTTCACTAAACACATCCTCAAAGTCCAGGTATTTCGAGGGGAGGGTCACCTCCTTGACCTCCTGCACAGCTCCTGCTCGGTCTTTTATTGCTTTCTCTGGCTGACAATTTTCGTGGCAATACTGGGACGTAAACCACACAACTGCTTCTCTCCAGGCTATTTTTGGGTCATGCTTTATCAACCATGGCATTCCCAGAATCACCTCAAAATTAGACAGGTCCGATACACACAAGGAAATGAACTCTTCGTGCCCCGGGATTTCTAGCTTCAAATCCTCAGTGGCTCTAGTGACCCCCCCGGACTTTAGTGGTCTGCCATCTATCGTCTCCACTGATAAGGGGGCTTCTAGTTTCTGATGCGGGATGTGGTGGCGTTTGACTAGGGCGGTATCGATGAAGTTTGTAGAGGCTCCACTGTCGATCAATGCTGTTGAGTTGAACTGCACTCCTGTGGAAGTTGTAATCCTAATGGGTAATACCAGAACCCCTTTTAGGGGGGGATGAGTTAACGGAGGCCCTTTGCACAGCGCTGCCCCCAGTCCTCCGGCCTGCACTAGGACTGGGTGCTTCCGTTTCCCGACGACCCTGTTCTGTCTCATTTCAGTTCACAGTCCCTAGCTAGATGGCCTGGCTTGGAACAAATAAAGCAGAGACGTTCTCTGTGACGTCTGTCTCTTTCCTCCTCCGACAGCTTCGTCCGCGCCCCTCCAGAGCCATCCCCCGCGTTGCCTGACGTCCCGGGGGTCTAAGGGATTTTACTGTGGGATACTGAGGCTGAATATTTTTGCACCTCTTGTTTTCTCTCTAAACGTCTTCCTTCTAGTCAGTGATCAATTTGTAGGCACAGCTGGATTAGTCCAGACAAATCAGTTGGAGGTGCGACCCTGGCCAGCTCATCCAATATCTCAGCATTCAGTCCACTTCGGTACATAAACATCAGTGCTCAGTCATTGTATCCAGTCTCTTGAGATAAGATCTTAAAGGCATTGGTATATTCCAGCACAGCTCCTTTTCCCTGCTTCAGGGCACTCAATTGCCTAGCCACCGTCTCGGCTCTTTGGGGATCCTGAAACATTTTGGTCAGGGCTTGTATAAATCCTCCATACCTGCCCAGGATGGCATCCTTTCTGATTAGATAGGGGGTGACCCACTTGGCAGCTTCCCCTTCCAATAGACTGATCACAAAGGCCACTTTGGCAGCATCATTGGGGAATTCTGCATCCTTAATGTCCAGGTACATCTCACATTGGGCCACGAAAGTGGAGAGCTGGTCGCTCTGTCCCGCATACTTGGGTGGTAGTCCAATTGGGATCTTGGCCACGGCGGCTGCAGGGGCTGCCCGCATTCGATCTATTGTGGATTTCAGGCTCTGATTGTCCAATTTCAAGGTTCTCACCGTTGCTAACAGGCATTGAACGTCCGACTGTAGGTCTGCCACGCTCGACCTCAGCAGCTTCACTTCTTCCGTCTCAGAAGTGGGGTTTATCCCCCCAGCAACTTCCTTTTCTATCTTGTCACGTTCAAGTGGCAGGAGCAAGGAGGGTTGAGTAGTTGGTTCTATCAAACTGTCGTGCCCGGGTTGGGACTCAAGAACAGAATCACTTGATGAAAGCAAATCAGTTTTTATTAGAGTAATTTCCAGACATAGGCTTCTCCGCCTCATGAACTCTTAACATGAACCAAAACCCGCGACATGGAAGACAGTTGATAGAACAGAGTATCAAACATTCCCTGTCCCTTATCAAGGGGGCTTTCGGGCCCAGATTCTCTCGCTCCACCTCAAACTGCCCACATCTATGCCGCTTCCCTCCTCTTTTCTTTGGAGCCTTTTTAACTGTCTTCGGGTGCGGGGCGATGGGGGGGCGGCTACCTCCTCCCCTTCTGATTCGGAAAGGATGGTAGGGAGTGGGGGGGTTGGCCCAACACTTCAGGCGATTTCTCTCTGCCCTTCTCTGCAAACGAAGGGCCTTGGTCTCCCTCCTCCTCCCCCTCTGTCTGTAACTGCCTCACATTCCTAGGGGGGGAGTGTGTGGGAAACGAGTCTGTTGCCTGTTCAAGGTTTCCCCCCTCTATCTGAGAAGCCTCCTCCCCCCCTCCAGACGGCTCAGCCCAGCTGCCCCCCTCTCCTAGCTCATTCTCAGAAGCATCAGAATCCCAACCATACATCCTGACAGTACTTCATCCAGAAGTAAAGAAAGTTTATGTGTAACCACATGCTTAAGAACCTGAACACTAAGTATTTTTATTCATATTTAAATCTGTTATTCAATAAATCACTTTGGTTTAAAACACGTCTGGTTATTTAGCCAGCTGCTATAATAGATACAAGGATTGATATAAATATAAGCAAGGGTTGTGAAACTGTATCAAATGGTAGCAGCGAAATTACCTCAGAATACAGTAGCAGGTTGCAAACCCAGAGCCATGATCTTAAGAAAGGATATAAAGAGGCACAAGAGGTGAGGCTTGCCTGTAAAACCTGGTGGATATAGCAAGGGCTGAGGAAATAAAACAGAATTGCTATATAAAATTATTTTGGGGAGAAATAAATAATGTGCCCTCTCATCTGCTGCTACAGACAGGGAGGAGGTGATGGTGGGTGAACAAAGAGGTGAAGGCATGAGATTTTGCCCGCCAAGATGCCTCTGAGCAGCAGCTGGTTGTGGCACCCCCTTCCACCAGCTTCTCTCCCACTGGCCTCCAGCAAGATGGATTGCTCTGCCTGTTGATTTCAGTTAAATTTCATGGATTTAGTGAGATTTTTATTACACTGCTACAGCCCAATTAAAGTGGTTAGAGTGCTGGACTACGACCTGGGAGACCAGGGTTCAAATCTCCACACACTCATGAAGCTCACTGGGTGACCTTGGGCCAGTCACTGCCTCTCAGCCTCAGAGGAAGGCAGTGGTAAACCCCCTCTGAATACTGCTTACTGAATACTGCTATTCATAGGATTTCCAAGAGTCAGAATTGACTTAAAGGCAGTCCATTTCCATTTTCATACTCAGAATACATTTTTACATTGAATTTACTTAAACTTACACTAAGATAAGAGGCATATGATTAATCCAACTGAACATGATACAGCTTACATCTGAGTAAACATACTTAGGATTATATTGCAAACATATCTTTGTTAAAAGGCTTATTTATTTATGCTTGTAGTATTTTGCATCACATTTCCCTATTTTATTTATAAGGCACATAGTGAACTTAGCAAAAAAAGAAATTTCAGTCCACAACCTTCTAGATAATTTTTAGAGTGAAGCTGTGAGCTAGAACTTGGTTCTGAGAACCAAATGCAATTGTCACTTTAGAACAATAATCATGAGTTTCTATGAATATGAAGTGCTTCCTTGACAGCAAAATATTTGGTGCTCCAACATTAAAAGAATCCCAATGAAAGTTACACTGACAATCCATATGGTAAATTGGCTGAACAGGAGATGATGGCATATATGCAAAATGTTTGTCTTTGTTTCAAAATATATAAGTTAGTTTGTTGTATGTTCTTCATGATTACCCTTTTTACTTTTAATCTTCTCCTTGATGGCTTTGTTTTATAATTTATATATTCATATTCTAAATGTAAGGTATGGTCATGCACAATTCACCAAACTACTCTTGAATATATTTGTAGTGCACATCTTTAACTTCTTCCTTATTATTCCATGTATCCAATGAAAGGGAGAGAAGGGCTGCCAGTACAAGCATTTCATAAAATCAAAACGAATAAAGAATTTTTGAACCCACAAAAAGGCAAAACTCAAACAAGATAAACAATAGAAATGTTTTTACACGTTACAAGTATTAGCCTCAAAGAGGGGGAAAATGGAAGTAAGCATATTTATTATTATTATTATTATTATTAGCAGCAGCAGCAGCAGCAGCAGCATTTATTACCCACACTTCACCTAGAGCGGGTTACAACAATTTTGGACTTCCGGGAAGGGTGACTTTGCTTGTGCCTGCTTTTGAGACGGGCTCCCGCCTCAAAAGAAGCTTATTCAGATATAAATCAGTCAGAACATTTTTTTTTGACTGATGAAATTTCTCCCGGGCAGGGAGAAACGTAGAGATCAACCTCAAAAGCCTGTTTTTGTTGGGAGGACTGGATTTCATTAATTTATGAGAAAAGGTCCAGCCAGCAATGCCGGACGGACTTCCGAACAAGCTCTATCTGATTAATGTGATACGTTTATCTTTTCTTCAAAGAGAAAACAGACTAACAGGCAAGCACCCTTCTTTCTATTATTTTTTTTACTTGGTTTAAATTGTTGCAGCAAAAAGAGATTTGTCAAATGAATCAGCTTTAAAGAACTTCTGGGTGAGCTATAACTCTTCTCTGTTATTCACGAAATTAACAGCTTATCTCTGTTTCTATTGCAAAAAGCTGTCCTGGAAGTGCATTCTAAAGATATAAACAGAAGAGGGATTTCTATTCCGAGGAACATTATATTGTCTGGGACTATTCTCTTTTTGGTCTATTTTATTTTGACGAATCTGCTTCTTCACGACGCCACTAACTGTTTTGATGCTGGGAACTAAATTTGTTTTGTGTTCTTGAACATAGAGAGATAAGGCAGGCTGCTCTGTTTATACTGTGATGTCATCAAGCCTGGAATATTAACCCAATTGTTGCTGAAATAAGAAGTGGTTCTTCTTTATTTTTGTTTTGTTTTGTTTTCGTGGTTTTAAAAATGGCAACCAAGAAAGTGGCTGAGATTCTGGAAGTAATTATGTTTCAGAAAATAATGGATGAGATTGAGATAACGAAACAAACCCTGTGACGGGGCAGTAAGGAGCTGAAAATTGAACTGAGCAAAATGACGCAGGAACTTAAAGAAATAGGGGATCCTGTGAGAGAGGAGAATGAGATCAGAGATGAGAAAAGAAAAAATAAAGGGAAGATACAAGCCCTGGAGATTGGAACAAATGTGGAATTGGAAAAAGATCTGGAGTTTATGGATATTAGAAATAAAATCTACTGTTTGGAATTTAACGTTATCTCTGAAGAAATTAATGAAGATATTAGAGATAAAGTTATCAATGGCTTGGATAATCTTCTGGACTGGAATGACGTGATGGAGCTTGATATAGAGAAAATCTATGGAATTAACTGCAGCCATGTGACAATGGAAAAACTCTCAAGAGATGAGCCAGTGCATTTTGTAAAAAAGAAGAACAGAGATATGACTTTACAACAATATTTCAGCAACTTATTCAGAATGGATGGCAAGAAAATATTTGGGATAGAGGAAATTCCCATCAGACTCTTATTATATGACTATGGCTATGACAGCAAGATTATGATGGAATACTGATAATGGAAGATTGGACACTGAAATTACTGGACTTAACAGGACTATTGAAGATGGAAGATGGAATTAATAGGGATAATGGAATAATGGCTATTGAAATTATTGGACCTAACAGATTTTGATGAGATGGATTAATCGATATGTTTATTTGGACTATGGTTATGACAATAAGATTATTATTATTATTAACGAGATGGATTAATCGACATGTTTATTTGGAGAAAAATTGATAGATATATTTCTTAAAGAATTGAAACCTCTCTTTGACTTTTTGTGGAAAGAATAAAGTAATGTTTATGAGATTTGATGATTAATTAAGATAACTACTGGAGGAAAGTGATTTTATAATATAATTTAAGAGACAGGATTGTTATATATTGTAGACCTACAACTGATTTGATCTGCGACAAATGGGAAGTCAACATTTTATTTTTTTGTTTAATCATTTTTGTTTTGTTTTTTGTCTTTGAATGTTTTATGATTTTGTTTTGTATGTTTTATGAAAATTTGAATAAAAATTATTGTAAAAAAAAAAGAGCGGGTTACAACAATTTTGAAATATAGGTTTAAAAACAAAAACAACCTAACATCACAAAATAGGGTGGGTCCTGAAAGAATACATCTCAGGTATCAAAGGCCAGGGTAGAGAGTGCATCTTTAGGATTCTCCTATGTAAGACGCACCTTGATAGGGAGGGAGTTGCACAACTTAGAAGCTACAACTGAGAATGCCCTCTCCCAGGCCACCGTCCCCCAAGTATCCAAGGATGACAGAACCACCAAAAAGGGGCCCCTCTGGTGATCTCAACACCCGAAAGAGTCTGTAGGAAAGGAAGTGGTTTTTCAGATTTTTGAGACCTAAATACACTGAGATAATCAGCTTATGGAATGAATAAAGTTCATGACTGAAATACACTAATCATGAATTCCATTCAGAAACTAATATCTATGAGAGAATGAGGGGAAATTTGTTCAGTTCATTTTTTAATACAATCCTACCTAATTTGCACTCCCAGAAACAATGCATGAACTGAAAAACAGGTATCTGAAATTTGGATTAGTCCCAATTTTGCAATGTGGTTCACCAAATAAAAATCATATAAAAAGTGTATATTATTGAAAGCTGCAGACAAAAATACATTATATTAGGGGCAATTGCTGGGAGAAATGCATATATTGTGGGAAATTGTGTACAAAAATGTGTACACATTTACATGCAGCTTTTTAAAAAATGTAAACTTGTATGGAAATGTGGAAAACTGAAGATTTGAAACATGAGAAACAGAAACCAAAAGTGACAGATTTGCTCCAAGCTGATGTTAAACTGTTGTGTGGATATGCCCTAAAACAGTAGACACAGGATATACAGTAATTTGTAATGGAGATATATTGATGTATCACTAGCACTCTTGTAAGTGAACTGCTGGTTCTGATCAGGCCTCATTAAGTGAAACATATACTGGTAAATTACTTTGAAGATCAGCCTAATTTGACTTTCATAGAATGAAAAACATCATTAACACTTTTGCAGATATTCCTGCTTATGGCAACATAGAAATTGAAATAAACTGTACTTAACAAATCACTTAAGCTGACTTAGGCTGCAACACACTTACCTGGGATTCCCATTGAACTACTCAAGACTTATTTCTGAATAGAAATGTGTAGGATTGCACATGAGTTGCATATACGGCAATTCTAAACACTTTCTTAAATTAGGTTTCACTTATCAGTGTGGATTATAACACTCACATCATTCTAGTAATAATCCACACTGATAAGTGAAACCTTTACTCAGAAGCAAGTCCCACAGAGTTCAGTGGAATTAAGTCCCAAGTAAATGTGCAGAGAATTACAAGCTTGCTTCCCAAGCCTATGCAGAATTAGGCATGCCTAAACCCAATGATTTGATGCATTTGAGCACCCTTAACTCTGCAAAGGATCAGGTTATTTGGAGGATCAAGGCAATCACTGATTTGTAAAAAGGCTTTGTGGCACAACTGGATTCCTAAGTAAGGAATAATATGTTCCTGAAATACATATTTTAAAAGTGCTCTAAGTGATAGCCTTTGCCAGCAGTATACCAGTGTGACCACCACAGTCCTGAAACTATTCACTCCATGAATGTCAGTTTAACAAATAAGAGTTTTTAAGGACAATAGCCTCTGAACATAAGATAGAGAAAATGAATACTATATAACTAACCATCTACATTCAAATAACTTTGCTCAGTATATGGTATAACTGTGAAAAACTCACTGCATACCTGCAAACATTTCCTCTTCTGCCCAACTATTAAAGGTCAGAACCCCTTTCCAATTGGGCTTCCATTTGAAGAGTCCTAATTGTGCTACCTAAAAAAGCTACCAATGTCCTACATCTTAAATCTGAGTGAGACTGCACTCATGGATGATAACTTTACTATACTAGGCTCATGCATATTAATATTTTTCATATCAACATTACATTTTACTGTCTCCACTCTTGAATTCTTTCTTTCCAATTGCAGGAGATGTGACCGATTGCTTTTTTATCTAGGATGACCAGATGCAAAGGAGAATGCAGAAAAAATAATGGTGTAGAAATAGGAATAGTAACAGATCTAGCAGGATATTACCAGGATTCATCTTCAGCCAGTAGACTGAAGCTAAATCCTGCTAAGACAGAGACACTGTGTGTAAGTGGTTCCCAGGTCCAAAAACTGGGGAGTTTGCCTGTTACAGATGCCTGCTATTTTGAAGGAATAGGTACATGGCTCTTGGAACCATTTTTGCCCATGAAGGCCCAGGTGGCCTCTGTGGCAAAGAGTGCCTATCACCAGCTTTGTCTGGTGCATCAACAATATCATTTCCCGAAAAAGAGCTAATTTGGTCTCTGTGACACATGCACTGGTAACATCACATTTGAACTCTTGTAATGTGCTCTACATGTAGCTTCCCTGCAGCTGGTCTGGAGACTGCAGCTAGTGCAGAATGCCACAGCCTGGGTGATGAGTGGTGCTCCTTATCAGGCATATATTGCCATAGTACTGAAGAATCTGCACTGGCTATGTATTATCCACTAAACCAGTTTTAAGGTCCTGCTACTTACATATAAAGCTCTAAATAATTCTGGACAAGGTTAACTGACAAACCAACTTTCACTTCATTGCCTGGTAAGGGCATTAAGATCAGCAAATGGAACCCAGCTAGTTTTGCCACAGCTTAATGATTATGGGCTTGTGGTAACATCGAGGTGGGCTTTTCAGTGGTGGCACCAGTGTTATGGAATGCTCTCCCTGCTGAAGAGAGGCTCCATCAGCACTGACATTCTGCCAACGCTTGCAGACACATCTGTTTAGGCAAGCACCCTCCTAACTTGAGTTTCCTGTTGTAACTGTTTTGACTGTTACCATTTTTAACTGTACATTTTAATTATAGATGTTTCCAATGATCTGATGGAATTGTTTTATTGTGTATTTTAACCATGCATAGATTTTATAATTGCTTTTACATTTGTGAACCCCTTAGAGGCCATTTTGGTATATTTGTAATGTGCCTTCAAGTTGATTACGACATGGCAATTTATGAATCAGTGACCTCCAAGAGCATCTGTCATGAACCACCCTGTTCAGATCTTGTAAGTTCAGGTCTGTGGCTTCCTTTATGGAATCAATCCCTCTCTTGTTTGGCCTTCCTCTTTTTCTACTCCCCTCTGTAAGCACTATATAAATTAATAAATAATAATCTAGCCCATCACAGATGTAAAAATTAATGAGAGGAGCTGCACCAAACAAAATTCTCCTTTTCTATATAGCTACTAATGGCATTATTCCTTTCAACCTTGTGTGTGTGTTTATTGTACAAACATTGTTGGGAAGTAATCAATATTATTTTCAAATCTTTCTTATTACACTATTTATTTTTTAAAAAACAAGTTTCTAGACCACAATACTAAAACATTTTCACAATAGTGCCTTCCTACTCCTGTGTTGATCAAATCACTACATGCTAATGCATGTACACTTCTCTGAGAGTTATGGAGGAAAACAGATTAAATGAATTAAGAGGATGCTGTGTGCTGGACCTGACTGTAGTTTTCATGTAGTTAATTACTTTGATAGTTTACATCTAAATATACATCTCTAGTAAGAGAGACTAAGGAAGATAATCGTATTTTCAAGCGGGTGCTAGCATAATAATAATTACCAATCTATATTAGTACTATTTAGCTTGAACAAGAAAAGTTTTGGCCAATGGTGTCAAAAATCACTTTCAGATCAACATATCCTGCAAATAATTGCCCTTTCCTAAGACACACATATTTGTAAATTATATGGTTCAGCACAAACTAGTGAAGTTGCTTCCTTTTTTGTGCAGCCTGATTTTATGCATGTTTACAGAAGTACCATTTACTTCAATGACATTAAAGAAGTGTGACTAGGAGGTCAGCCTTATATCACAATCCTATTTAACTCAGAAGTAAACCCTACTGTGTCCATTGGGACTTACTCCCAGATAAATGAATGTCAGATTGCAGCCTTAAAAGTCAGTGAGGCTTATTTCCTTAAACATGCCCTATTTAGCCCTTATTTGAAGCACAGTGTCCAGTTCAGGGCACCACACTTTAACAGGGATATAGCAAATTGAAACAGATTAAGAGGACAACAATAAAGATCATCAGCAACATAGAAAACAAGTCCTATAAAGGAAAGACTGGAGGAATTAGATATATTTAGCCTGGAGAAGAAAAAACTGAATGAGAACATGATAGCAGCACTCCTCCAATACTTGAAGTTCACATAGGAGGGCAAAGAATTGCTCTCTGTTGCCCCAGATCTAAAATTATAGGAGAGTATATTCAGTCAGGAGAAGCTTCTTAAATGGTGAAATCAGTTAATCAACAAAATCAATTATTTAGGTCAGTCCACCCCACCTCAGTGCCAACACATGCTGGCTGGGGCTAATGAGATTTGTAGTCCCATAAGAATTTAGAACATAAGAAAAGCCTGCTGGATCAGGCCAATGGCCCATCTAATCCAGCATCCTGTTCACACAGTGGCCATCCAGTTGCCCATGGGAAACCCTCAAGCAAGACCTGAGTGCAAAGAGCACTGTCCCCTCCTGCAGTTTCCAGCAACTGGTATTTGGAAGCCTATGGAGCAGAGCAGAGCCATCAAGGCTAGTAGCCATTGATAGCCTTTTCCTCCCAAACGTCTGGAGGGCATGAGGTTGGGGCAAGCTGGCATAGGGGGTGGTAGGCTCTCCCTTACTGGAGGTTTTTAGTAGTTGGGGATGCCCTAGGTCTGGATTTCCTGCATCTTAGTAGTGTAGTGGCAAATTCAGAAGTGCAGAGTCCCTTCATGATAGTCAAGCCATGTCCCCTCCCAGTCATGCCCCTGCACAGCCACACCCCCTTCTAAGATTATACAACCATTTGAGCAGAGCTTATGCATTTTAGATGGAAACTAACCTAACCTCTGGTGTTGGCTGCTACACACACCACAGACACTCAGGTATATTCATTTGCATTTCACCTTACCATGCATGACACATACTGTATATACAGAGCCTCATTAAAATTTGAAACACCATCTTTCTCTCTCACACACACAGCCACACAATTTCTCCCCCACCCTTGAATGTGCATTTTCTCTTCCTTTCCTCTTACCCCTAACTACTCCTGGCTTTGGGCTGCAACAAAACCTGGAGGTTGGGCAGCAGAGTGAGAGATTCTTCAGCCCAAATTCTCCCCTCCCATACTTCCTTTTCAACTTTCCCTTGCTTGCTTACTCTCTGTCATCATTTCCACACTCCTCAGTCCTTCCTACAACAGACATTCGTAGGAGCCAATCAGCACGAAAGGGGAGTGTATTAGCTACTGAAAAGAGTCTTCTCAGTGGCTGACTCATCTCCTGTCACTCTTATTAACTCCAGTAAGCAGGAAAGGGTGTTGGAAATATAGGGATCTTGCTGGGACCCTGCTTCCAAAAGGGATCTAAGAAACCCCAGGACCCTGGAGAATTACACCCCTGCTGCATCGAGAAGGGGGTTGGATCAGATGGCCTATAAGGCCTCCTCACCAACTCTACGATTCTAAGCGTGTGCTGTTTGAGTGCTAATTCAGGCTTGCCTGGGATGTGGGAAATATCTTCCCTGCTGTATTTTGATCAGCACTATTCACATCACAAGTGGCCTTCTTATATAGTGTAAGTGTATTAGGTTCACTTATTTGGGGTAATATTATATAAAAACTTTGCAGGAATAAAAAAAATCCCTTCCAGAGACTCACACATCTTTGGAGTCCTTTTAGCAAAAGAAAACTCTATGCAAAAGGAGAAATAACATCTTCTTTATATATATATATATAAAACCATTACTTTCTATATAGCAGCCTGACTGAACTAATTGAGCACTCTGGTACTTCTCTTTAAGTGATTTTTTTTGTTCACATATACCACCCTCCTAAGAAGCAGGCGCATGAACTTTAGGCTGAATGTGATCTACAAATACACATGGGCACATACCCTTCAACATACTTTGCTCCCATCACTTCAATGAAATTTGTATCTCAGTCTTGTCAACACAACCATTTCTTATGTTGCTGCAACACAACCATCTCTTGGAAGTAAAAAATGTGAATGCCCTGTTGTTTTAGGGCAGCTGTTAGTGTGTGTAGGAATTGCATGTCCGGCTCTTTACAGGTGAACAGCGAGAGGAGTAAGAGATCCAAGCACAAACAGATAACTTGAATAAGAGTCCTTTACTATGGACATTAGGGACAGCAAAAACACAGAGCTCACAAGACTTTTCTCTTCAAAGCTACAAAACAGTCGTACAAGAACTTCTCCCCCCACAGAGCCTCTTTCGGTTTCTCTCCAGCCTTTTGTAGATAAGGATGGCCTCGCTGGGCACAGCTGCCTGCCAACGTCCTTGGTGCTCACCCTGGCTGGATTAACCCCATAATTACAGTTTGGCTCATCTACGCATGTGAGGCACACACACACATATCCAACAGCAGCTTCCCACGTTTATGTGTTATATCTGGATACAAACTATGTATGTATTGTATCTGTCAAGAATAGCAAATGTGCATTTGCACTGCCACTTTCCATGTCACAATACAGAGAAGTGTAGAAATACCTGTTGTTTTCCTGGCCACTGCTACCATCCATGTCACTAAATGGCAAATTAAATATATGTGTGCTCTTTTCATCTTGTGCAAGATATGTATATTTTGTACTTTAGTGACCATATTTGAATAAAAATATGGCCACCAAAAGGTCCAAGCTACCTTTCAGTGAATTTCACCACTTCTCATTGGCTTGTGCTGGCTGTGACTACCTATAAATACTTCCGAGTCACCTTCCAGTTCATGCCTGAGCACAGTGTTAAGTAAGAAAGGAGGCAACATGAAGGGACCACAGAGCCCCATCCACAGAGGATACAATGCTGCTGTCCCGCTTGCACAGTAGAGTTCTGCTTGTGTGATGGAACTTCTCTCTCCTCTCCTTTTCCCTGCATTCCCCCCACCTCAAAATCTGCTCCAGAGAGTTGGGGGACCTCTCTGCAGCAGATGTTAGGGGTACATGAGGAAAAGAGAGGAAGCAGAAGTCTCGTTGCATGAGTGGAACGCCACTCCTACAGTGTCAGATACAACCCTTTGAGACATGGAGTTTAGCAGCAACCAATTTATCTTTTAAGATGGAATTGGAATACCAACTTGGCTTCCAGATTTCTAACATGCTGTAGCCAAGTGGCACTCCCCATTCACCCTGCCCCAAATGTTGGAAAGGTGTGTGATTTTCATTGGGACTGGTGGGAGGGAGGAAGTGGTTACTGTTTCTCTCCTCACAACAACTCCCAATCAAGATAACCTTCCCCTGCAATTTAAAAGAATGAAACGAAGAAAAAGCAGATAGAAAGGCAATGCTATTTGGAAAAGGAAGGGTCAAAAAAATAGAGTTGATTTCTAGAGAGGAGATGCAGCCAATGTCCTTATCTACATGTAATTATAACATGAATATTTTAACAACTGCTGATCTTACTAAAATTTTGATACATTTTTAGGTTAACTTGTTTTTAACATTAGATTTTAATGAATACTTTTAATGAACACTTTATATTCAACGTAAACTGCTTAGAGATTATGGATGATTAAGCAGTATATAAAACCTGTTAAACAACAATAAACAAACAACACAAATCATTACAGCAATCTAAGAAATTTCTAGAGCAATCCATACTAGGGAAATTGTGCAGCTATTCCTTTGAGTTTTTTCCATTGTGCCCTTGTGGTTCGGGAGAGGTGGAGACAATTGCCCATGTGTAATTCTATTGTTCTTTTTATCATAATTTTAGAGCTATTGTTATTACTGTGATACTAACAAAAACTCCTGGCAGTTCCGACTTATTTTATCTGGAGTACTTGTTGTCTGACCGGAACCCCTGGGTCACAATGAAAGTGGCCAGCTTCCTTGCAGATTCTATTGAGTGTCGGAGAGTAAGGATTAAATATTTTTGTAATTTTAACCTCTAATATTTTTATGTTTTACAAGGAAATCTTTTATTGTGGTCTGCTTGCTTTTATTATGTAAAAGAGTTATATTGTTTTCCTTTTTTTCAATTTTGCACTTGTAGAATTCTGCATGGACTGGTCTTTCACCGTAATAAAATCAACCAACCAACAGTTCAATCAAGCTATTCCTTTGAGGTTTTTTCCTTTAAGTCATATCTTCTGAGTTCTCAAAAGAAGCAGCAGCTAAACAAGGAAAACATGAGAGGGATATGTGTTTTGTTCATGACATCAAGCAGATATCCTGTAAATGTGAGTAGAAGAACCTCTTCCACCATTTTTCCCCTTTCAGTGCCCCTCACTTCTCACTCCCATGCCATGCCACTGCTGTTGTGAAACCTGCCTTCTCTTTTGCTGCCTACTCCCACCCTGATGGTATGCAAATAAAGGATTGTGATGTGGTACTACAACTCCTCCAATGGGGGCTACATGATGACGCTTCTACATTTTTATTATATGTAGGCCATGACATCAGAAGCTCAGTAATGTAGGAGCCATCTGCCCCTCTGGGGTAGGGGCAGAGTTCTATAGGCAGGGAGCCACCACAGAGAAGTTCACCACATTGCATCACCACATAACTTATATCTCTGAAGGCATAATGTTTTTTATTTATTGAATTTATTTATTGAATTTATATCGCTCCCTTCATCCCAGAAGGAACCAAGAGCGGCAAACAAATGATAAAACACTAAAAACATCCTAAAAACAAAAATCTCTAAAACAGATTTAAAAATATATCTAAAAAAACCTTTACAAACAATTCCAGCACAGATGCAGACTGGGATAAGTTCTCTATTTAAAAGGCTTGTTGAAGGAGGTCTTCAGTAGGCGCCAAAAAGACATCAGAGATGGTGCCTTTAAGGGGAGGGAACAATTGTGTTATAAACAATTTGAGAATTGTGGCTTGCATCAATAGCCTTGTGCAGATGATGATACAGGGAGAATAAATGCACTGGGGATGAGGAAGTTGGGACCACAGGCATAGGCACCCATTCTCATGCCCATGAGCTTCGGCACAGAGCCTATGCAAATATAATTTGTGCACATGTAAGCTCTGTGTGCATGTTTGGATAAATGTGTGGAATTACAGTCCTGTACCCAAGGTGGAACAAATGGATGCACTGCCCCCTAGAGCTGTCCTTTGTTCTCCCTTGCGTTTTTTGGAAAATTATCTTAATTTGTGACATGACAGACAATGACAACCCCCATTTAAAGAATGGCAGCTTGTTTTAAAAACAGTAGTAATTTAAGAATAGGACCGTCTGAAAAATTCAATGAGTATGACGGGGGGGTGCACAACAAAAGCCTCATCTGGAAAAGCTCCCAAAGTCTGCTCACTCAAATCTTTCCCTGGGTGGGTTTTTCATGATCACGATCACATTATAATTACTTATGTGATCCTGAAAAAGCCAGTATAAGTAACATGTCCCATGAAGAATTAAATATTAGAACTTTGTAATATGGGCTGTGAGAGCCAGTGTGGCGTAGTGGTTAGTGTTGGACTAGGACCTGAGAGACCAGGGTTCGAATCCCCACACAGCCATGAAGCTCACTGGGTGACCTTGGGCCAGTCACTGTCTCTCAGCCTCAGAGGAAGGCAATGGTAAACCACCTCTGCATACCGTTTACCATGAAAACCCTATTCATAGGGTCACCATAAGTCGGAATCGACTTGAAGGCAGTACAGCTGTAATATGGGCTAAAGCTAGACTCCACCCTTGGACTTTCATTTGCTCTGCTTTTCCGTTTCAGTTGTGTTCTCTACACAGTTAGCAATAAAGAAGCATGGTTATTTGCCTACAGTAAGAAGTGTTTATTCTGCAGTTATTATTATGAGTAGAGGAGGACTGTGTACTTATTGGTGAAGGGTGAAATAACAAGATAACTTAAAACGATCTGGAAAAAAATATCTACTCTACGTTACTCTTTACTCTTTTAAAGCACTTGCTATATTCACAATCATAGTGGCTATTTTTTCTTCATTTTCTTTGAGAAAACAAGCTCCATACTAGTTTTTAAGTTCTTAGTTATAACAAACTATTTTGTTTGTTTTACACCTTTTGGTAATCCCTTTTTTATGAAACAAAAAATATGCCAGTCATTTAATTCCTTTACATAGCTTTACATAGGAGTGAGGGGAAAGGTTACTGCTTTCCCTTCCCGTGGTCTAGCTCTGCCCTCACATCCTCTCCACCAGTGAGGGGGCGGAGGGAAATTGGCTGGCATTATGTATCTCCCCCACCTTCCCAAATGCCCCACCTAGAAATGTGTCTGTCCCACCCAACAAGGAAGGCTGGCTGCAGGGCTAAGTGGAAGCCATGCATTCATTTCTCTAGATTGTTGCCTGCAGAGGGCTAATATGTATCTAGTCTACTATTGGATTAAGTCTGAAAACATTTTATTCATACAGTTTGGACTCATAGTTTGGACACAAGCCCAAACAAGACATGATGGCAGAAGATCAGTGTGTTTAAACCCAGATCTGCTGCCATCTCATAGAAAGCACAGGTGTGGGGAGGAACTGAATTCTTGTCTTTTACCACCCTACAATTATAACCCATCTCTCCCCAAGTACTGCAAAATCCAAAAGCTGGATTCACTTTTGATATTGGAACCTGGTTGTGGAAAAAAGTGATGTTGGGGGAATGGCTGTGTGCTTGTTTGTTTATTAAAGTATTGTATATACGTTTCATAAGGTACATCAAGGTGGCTTACAACATTCAAAGACATTATAACATTAAAAACAATAATAAAAGTTTAGAAGTAAACCTCAGGTCAACCATGAACAAAATTTGCTTTTAGAACTGGGTGTGCACCCATCTCTATCCACATAATTGTTGTGGCAGATGCAGTTTTGAGCACATGCATTTGCTGCCGTCAGTTTGTCTTTAAGAAGAGTATTTCTGCTGGGAGGAAGGGAGGGGTATAAATCAAATAATAAATAAATCAATTTGATATGATTGTTGATATGTTGATAATTTATTTTTAACATGAATCACCTCACATCACATGTGCTAGGATCCATTCTGAGATTACCTTAAAAGATATGGGATTCACTGCAGAGTGTGTTTCTCCCACATTCCATCAGTACACGAGGGCAACCATCCTTTTGTTCATAAAATGCCCTTTGTTTATACAGTGTATACCCTGTGCCAGCTAATGATTTTAAGCAAGCTGTTATAGCCTTAAGTTAATCAATATATATTCAATATGTATTTGTTAGCAAAGCCTGGAGGCTTGTATTCCCCTTTCAGGCCCCAGCATCTTTGGGTATGTCAGATCACCTCATAGCCACCTGCAGTCTAATCTAGGTGTTTTAATGAGAATATGAAGGCTTGCCCAGTATGATGCTGGGAATGTATCTTGTTAAGTGTAAAGGCATCAAAGGAGCCCAATTAGGCATAGGTTCAAGTATATGTTTATTAGTAGGCAGTTTATAGTTGGCTTGCCTAGTATGGTGTTGGAAAGCACCTTGTTAGATTTCAGAGAGTCCTGATAGGCATAGATTCAATGGATGGGTCGAAGGACGGTCAATGACACGAGTCAAGTAACGGTCAAAGAGAACTTTGCTTGTTAGTAAAGATGAAGATAAAGATGGTAGCCATATAGTTTGCCAAAAGAAGATGTCAAGGTGCTCCAAGAAAGATATTATAGTTTTTAGCAATTAGTCTGCTTTGAAGGTGTTCTGTGAAAAGGTCAGAACTGCCAATTATATGCAACATATGTTACTTCAAAGTGTATAATCTCATTAATCATGTATGTAACTCCATGTGTATGCCAATGATATGTGCCAAGATTTATACTATATAAGCATGATCTGTGCCCAGCATGAGTGTTCAGTCTCTGACGTCCGCTACTGCAGAACGGTGGGACTGATCCACTTTTATTGGGAATACTTGGCTGAATGCTGTAAGTTACTCAATAAATTTTAACTCTTTGTAAGCAAACCTCTTGTCTGCATTTCATCTCTGGTAATCCAAAACAACCCTGAAGGTATACATACAGTTACAGAGGAAATGGCATGCAGTCACTTCCTGCATAATTTTTAAAGTGTTTAAAGTGCATGACAGGCATGCAATGTAATGAAGCTGCTCCAAGTAACTTTACAGTGTTAAAATAAGAAAAAACAAGAAAAAAAGAGGCTACATTACACCAAACATTTAAAGCACATGACTGCCCCCAAAGAATCCTGGGAACTGTAGCTTAAGGGTAGTAGGAATTGCAGCTCCATGAGGGGGAAAATACAATTTCCAGGATTTGGGGGTGGGGGGAGGCATGTGCTTTAAAAGTATGGTATATACACAGCCAGGGTAGGCCCTCAGGTCACCTTGTAAGTACTTCCATGTGTGTGTTGTAAAGGTTAAATTGCACAGATTTTTTAGGATTTCCCCAGAATTTTCCTAAAAAATCCACACAGGAATGGGGTGTGATGTACTTTAAGATATTCACTTGTAAAACCACCAGGACAATACAGACTGGGATAGAGCTGTTTATTCCTAGGCTAAAAAGACTAATGGTCTACCTTGGCATAAGACAGTTCTTATGTTGCTAAGATTACAGCTCACCACTTCCTACAAAAAGTCAGTTTTGCAATGGCACATTGGACTCTGACATGGAGCGCTGAAGACACCAGTCACCATGTAAAAAATAATCACCTTGTAGAAGCTTCACTATGTTGGGCATCACTCCAAAACATATCTTTCTCACAATACATTATTCACTCTGGTAATTAATTTAAAACTGCACAGTGTTTTTTCATCCAAATATATTAAAATATGAAACAATATCTAGTGATGTATTTTAAATATAATGGCATTATTTTATATATTAATTAGATTCATATAACCACTGTACATCACTTTGGTGATCTCAGAAGGGTAACAGCCAACTTAAAACTATAACAAAATTAAAACAATTTACAATGAAACACAATATAAAACAATAGCCAGCAACAATTAGCAAACCTTACCCCAACAAAATACTAAAACATTTTTATAGTCACAGTTTCAACTCCTGGATTTGCTAAAGAGTTACAGAACTATACCCAACTTGAAGAAAAGCTAGGTTCGCACACTGATAGTGGAATCCTGTGCCTGTGTTACACAGAAATAAGTCACACTATGCTGAATGGAACTTACTCCCAAATAATATACTTGGATAGCAGCCTGAATTAGGACCTTCTGCATAGCTAGCCCAATTATTTGTTACCATAGCACATCATAGACATTGCAATGTGTAGCCCAAACAACCTGTAGCAATGAAAAAAAGTCTACCATGCCAGAGGTATCTTTAAAACAAGAAATGAGTTTATGTAATACAGCCAGATGGCTTGAAAATGTGAGTCATAGAATCCAGGGAAAGTGCCCCTTTGACACTATCCAGACAAATGAGTCATATGCAGGCATGGGGAAGAAACTCAATGCAGTTCATATTTAAAGGCAAATCTACAAAATTTGCACTTTCTGAAATAATATGTGAACCAAAACACAAGCATCCTTAAAAGGTTGTACTTCTGAGAATTTTGGAATGCAGTTCTCCAGCTAAGTAACCTGTACAAACAATGCATATATTACTTAAAATAACATTAAAAAGCATTATATTATGGGTAATTGATTTGCAAAAATATGTATATGAGGCAGAATTGCGTATAAAAGTCTATATTCTGAGAAATTCACACTAAAATGCTGATGAAGTTTCATGAGCACTTTAAAAAATCACAAACTGTGGAGAACTGAATTTAAGATTGGAAAAAAGAGAAACCTAGAGAAACCAAAATTGACAGATTTGCCCATCCCCAGCAGGAGAGTAGCTGTACAGGGTCTCGGGTGTGTGTGTGTTAGACCCTTTACTTTTTTGGGAGCAGGGTCCCAGTGTCTCCAGCATCCTGTGAGCCAATCAGCATGAAAGTGGAGTGTCTTAGCCACTGAGAATAATCCTCTAACATGCGTCCTTGACCTTTCCTGCTGATTGGAACCAATCAGAGTGAAAGGAAATGAGCCAGCCACTGAGAAGAGTTTTTCAGTAGTTCACACTCTCCCCTTTCATGCTTACTGGCTCCTGGGAACGTCTATTGTGGGAGAAGGCATTAACAAGGATCTCATTCTCAACCCCTCAGCAAAAAAAGGGGAGGGGTGTGGCTATGACTAACATGAAGGAACCCTGTACTTGAATTTGCCACTATACTACTGATCCCTAGTCACATGCTAGGTAGGGAGGTGAGTGACCCACCCACATGCCAACCAGTTTGGCCTAGAGTCAGAACATTTTCCTTTGTGTCCCCAAATAGAGCATTAAGGCCAGTTTATTCATTCAGTAGAAACAAGTAAGAAAGCTTTCCTGGGCTATACCACCATAGGAAGGAGAGCACATTTAAAAACAAAAACAAAATGTTTTTGCATGTTCAAAAGCTAACATGTAACAGAGAAAGATTCAAAACCTAACATTTTCCCTGATATGCTATTTTTCTGTATGTTCAGGGACGCTTTATTTCTTTGTTGGGGAGCCTTCAAATATGCCACTCCATCAGCGGCAAGAAGTAGTACAGTCCCAGAAAAACTTTACCATTTGATTCAGCTGAATGTACAAACTGTTCCTCATCTGTTCATTGGCCATGTTAATAATGTAATATTATGCAATATGTAATTTTATGGTACAAAGCTGCTGCCTCGAATGCATACGAGTAAACATATGCTGCAGTGTTTATAGAATTCAACTACGGCTGGAATTCAGTATATGTCTACTCAGACGTAAGCTCCATTGGGTTCAATGTGACTTACTCCCAGGTAAGTGTGTATTGGCTTAATACATTTAAATTTATTTATAAAGGTCTGGTTTGCCTTATATTCAAAACCATCTCTATAGTAGTCCTCAATACAATTACCTCTTCTATAATACTTAGTCACGCATTTAAAAATGAACTACGCCTTGGGTCCTAGTCTAAGAATAGATTTTGTCAGGGCCGGTTCTAAAAGGTGGCCAGGTGGGGCACTGGCCCAAGGGCCCTGGAGCTACAGGAGCCCCTGAGGGGCCCTCCACTCCCCTTCCATGATCTGCGGCACCAACCACCTGCCTGCCATTATCTTGCCTCACCTACCTGTCTCCTGTCTTTTACCATTGCCCTTAATTATTTTTTTTATTTTTTTTATTATTTAATTCAGTTTTTATACCGCCCATAGCAAGGCTCTCTGGGCGGTGTACATCAAATAAAAATATATATACATTCAATTTAAAACCACCTAATCACCAAATCAACAATTTAAACATGTAACAAAAGCAAGATTAACATAATAAACCCATATTAAATTCAAATCAAAAGTAATTCAAAGAAAAAGATGGAACATATAACTATCTTTACAACATTAAATTTAGTTGATGGCAGAGATGCGTGCACATAGCACGCACACGTGCCATCAACAAAGATGGAGGCGGAGGCTTCATCCCCTTAGGGAAACCGCAGCCGCCATCTTCATTAAGGGCAATGGTAAAAGACAGGAGACAGGTAGGTGGGGGCGTGGGGGCCCCCACACCTGCACTCGTACGCACACACCAAGGCCCAGGGCAAGCTGATGCCCAAGGGCCCCGGCATGCCTGGAGCCGGCCCTGGATTTTGTGATGGGTTAGAAAATCCATGGTGGTTTTTTTTTTTAATATGCCCAACTCCACTCAGAAAAGGGGGGTTGGTAGAGCTGACAAAATATAGGCTTGAAGCTTAGGCTGTCTCTAAGGATTAATCTGCAGCTGGGTGAAAGCCATATGTAGAACAGTTAGTTCAATCCGCAATTAAATGAGAGTGATTATGCTAGCATTGGCATGCAGTAAATAAAAAAAAAATACAGCCATGTGTTTCAAAGGCAAAACATGGTTCCTCTTTAAAGATTAAATAAATTCATAAATGCTGTGTATATCAGTTTAACATTTCTTGGATCAGAAAATAAACAGACACAGTCACAGCCAGCTAAATATAGCGTATCTTTACATTGAATTCAAGTTGCTATTGGTAGCAATAGCATCTAGACTGCATGAACTGACAGAAAGAGGCTGCATCTCTCAAATGAAGCTGCGACTGAAATACACAGCCCCCTCCCACCCTAAGGAGTATCGGAAGATGGAGGCCTCAACCCAGATTCAGCATTTAAAGCCGAAATGTTCACATCATTTTTGCTAGCTTAAGGAGATTTGTACATAACACTATAAATCAGAAACATTGTAAGAAAGGCCAAATACATCCAAAATTTGGGAATAACCTACCTATAACATCGAATACCAGTGGTAAAGTCATGCCACTGCATCAGCAACGTTTCTTCAAGCACTGGGTTTAACCAATCTCTTCACTCCTTTGAGCAGTCTTAGTTTTAATCATTCAGATATCAAAGCACAAATAATTTAACATAAATTTGAGATGATTTGTTGCTGAGATTTAATTTTTTTTCCCCCAAAGGAGAGAACTGTGTTCATTTTTAGGGTATCACTCTGATACAATTATGAAGGTCAACTTGATGTATATATCCTGAAATACAGGATGCTTTTAATATTTGTCTCCTCTTTTAAAATGAAACAGAGGTCTATTTACATGTTCTTGTTAATGTTTTAATTTGCAGCCATCCTATTATTCTTTACTTATATTAGTATCATCACATAACACTACATTAAATATTAAGGCTGTAATCCCATACACACTTACCTGGGAGTAAGCCCATTGAGTTGAATGGGGCTTGCTTTTGAGTAGACATGATTAAGATTGCACTAAATATAAATATTATATTGGTATTTGAAGAAAGCCTTGATAACAGTCATTGAGACATGCTACATTCACAAGTATGAACTAATGAATTTGGCATCCTAATTTGTGCTTCAATCAGCAAATGTTTTGACATAAGAGGGAGATTTCATGCAAAGTCTATCTCTCAGCATATTATACAACTGCATTCATTTTTAAACAAAGCTTGTTTGTATTCAAGATGCAGGGTGCAATTTTAATATGGTTACTCAGCAGAATAGATATGACTCAAGCATCATCTCTTTGTCATACTGTACATGTTCCTAGTTACAGGTTTTCCTTACCTTTATTTTCAGATTCTTTCATCCTCCCTTTTCTCTCCTTGCTGCAGCTCAGCAGGGAAAAAAATCTCAGCTGATTGCTGAAAGGCTGACTTTTGATTTGTCATTCACAGCCAGTCATAGGTCACTAAGGCTCCATACCTCAGTCCCGGAGACGTGATGTGGTGATTTGTATGAAAACGGTGTATAATGCTGGGCTATAGTTCAGATTATACAAAATCAGATGCAAGAAGACACAAAATATTTTATAAAATCTGGCATGGATCAGGATCTGGAGTCAAAAGCTTTTTTCCTCATTTCATTTGTGAGGCAAAGTTTGTTGTTAATCATCATAATCATCCAGACATATTTTTTTTGAAGAAGAAAACAGGGTGAAAGGAAAACTAAAAGGTGTTCTTTGTAGAACTATTATTTTTAATTCACACATCGTGCTGAGTTCTATCATGAAACCTGAAACCAGTGCAGTTCAGTAATCTGGATACTTTATTTCAATTTTTAGGCATTTCCTCCTGAGAATGTTACTATAACTTCCAGAGCATATTAAAATGCAATTTCTTCCTTGCAATAAATATCCAAACTATAAAAGAATACAAAATACAAAATAAACACAGAATAAAGTATACTGGGAGTAGAATAAATTATACTGATCTGGATTGTGTAAATCTGTAAGTAGTTTTGATGTTTTCTAGTATACAGATTGTTCATTTCTAAAATCCTATTATTCTTACCATAGTTTATTATGCTTTATATTATTTTTATGGAGCAATTTCTCCTGGCCTCCTATTTTAAAATTATGCTTTATATTATTTTTATGGAGTAATTTCTCCTGGCCTCCTATTTTGGTATAAGTTCCAATACAGCATTAGTTGTTTGATTGGTTGTTTTGAGAAAGCCAGTCATCACTTTTCACTCGGTTTTAATTTTATTTATTTATTTAGGTTTTAATATTATTGTTTGAGATATTTAATGCTCTAATGTAATTTGTATGTTTTTATGTTGTTCATCGCCCAGAGTGGCTGGATAACCAGCCAGATGGGCGACTAATAAATTAAACAAATAAATAAATACATAAAAATTTACAAACTTACATACCACTAGACTGTAAAAAAAAAAACCTTCTAAGCAGCTTGGAAAAAAATATCAATAAAAACAGTTTAGAACAATTAACAATTAAATGGTAATTGCAATCAATAGTGAGCTAAAGAGATTAAAACATGTCAGCATCTACATGTCTAGATATGCTTGCCTAAACAAGTGTTTTAAACAAGTGCAGAAAATAGTATAGCGAAAGCACTTGCCTGATGTCAATGGGCAAGGAGTTTGAAAGTGTAGGTGCTAACAGATTGATTTCTTGCAAGTGCAGAATGAATATTATATGACACCTGTAACAGTACCAGCTCTGGAGACTGAAGTGGTCAAGTGGTCATATAGGGTAGAATGATCCTGCAAGTATACTGGTCCCAAGCTGTTAAGGGCTTTATATACCAGTAGTAACACTTTGAACTTGGCCCAGTAACAAATCAGCAACCAGTACAAACCTCTGAGCAGAGGTGTTGTATATGCTGACAGGGTCTCACTCCCATCAGCAGTCTGGCTGCAGCATTCTGCATTAATTGCAGTTTCCAGATCAAGTATGAGGGAAGCCCCACATAGATTGCAACACAGTAATCCAATCTTTAAGTCACCAGTGCCTGAACCACTGTGGTCAACCTCTCCCAAACCAAGAACAGCTATTCTACTAGGTTCAGCTGGCAAAAGGCATTTCTAGACCCTGAGACTACCTGAGCCTTCAGTGACAAAGATGGACCAAGAATGTGTATCTGATCCTTCAGTGCAGATGGGCTCCATAAAATGTGAGTGAAAGAAGCATTTCATCCCACATTAAATGCCTAGTGTGGAAGCATCCATTTTTTATATAAATAGCATCATCTACATACCCAATGCTTTACAGAACTTACAGTCTAAAACACATTACATCTTTGAACACACAGGTCTAGCCTCATTTTACAGTGTATGAATACTTGCACGGATGTCATGTGTTGTTGTTCCAACAAAGTGTTTAAAACAGGAGGATGCACATTATGGTGAGCCCCAGTTTTTATTGATTTGTATCTCACCCACTTCTGTCAAGTAAGTCAGAGAGGCATGTATGTTCCATTGTCTCTTAAGTATGCTAACAACCACTGAAGTTCTGGGCTATGTTTGTGTGCCTGACCGAGATCAATCCATGGCTTGGAGAGGATTTGAACCAAAGTCTTGCTGGTCAGAGTCTGACACAATTGCCTGCAGCACACTATGGTTCTATGATAGACATATTGTGAGTTACTCTGAAGCCAGAGATTTTAGTAAATGGCTCTATGGATTTCATGTCAAAGCCAATGCATATGGGTCAAATCAACTGAACCTTTTGGGGACATAACAGTAGGACAGAGGGGTATAATGGCATAAGGAACAGGGATTCTTGACCCACCAGACAAAATGTACTATGGTGGGGTCTCCTACAGAGAATAAAATCTGGTATTCAGTGTCATATAGTGTTAGACATTTAGAATTAATAATCTAACCAAGATCTGTTTTACATAATAGCTGTGCAGAAATGTCTTTCCTCTAATCTATCACTTAGGACATATATAATCCTCTTCTTAAATGCCAGTTTCCAGCACATTACTTTGATTCCTTTTTTTTTGTATTTGTTGATTTGGATCCATGACTATAATGTATATCTCTTAGAACTAATAATTTGTTTTTCAACTCCCCCCCCCCCAAGTTTCACTCCCAGTGATTTAGGTCATAGGGCACAATCCAACATTGCAACAGGACTTCCTCTTCCTCTTCTCTGCCCATGCCCCCCAAATTTGCTCCAAAGGGTCTCCCCCTCCTGTGCTTAGGTCACAGGATTGGAAGGAGACGCAAGTTCAAGACCCAAAAACAGAATTGGGGGAATCCCTCCATTTGCCTTAGCTCAGTGGTAGTGCATGTAAATCAGTCCTGGCACTTCCAGTTAGAACTGGGGGAAGACTCTCGACTGAAACCCTGAAGAGCTCCTCCCAGTCAACATAGACCAGGGGTGAGCAGACAGCAGATTGGAATCTATTTGTAGATCTTTGCGGTAGATCAGCTAGAGTTCAACTACCAGCTGTTTAACAATAGCAAAAGCAAAAATTATTTATTCTACCTAAATAAAGCTGTTGAAATGAACAAAGCTAACCAAGAATTGTCTTGAGGTGAAAGACTAAGAGCTCAGTGCAGTTCTGGCACTGAATAAACTAATTACTAAGCTCAGAACATGATCAAGGACACCCAGGGTTTTGGGCTGTGGCGTTCTAGTACAAGCCTGAAATTTTCCCACCCTTGGGCAGACCTGTGTACTGCCTGCCCCTCCTTCCCTCTCACCTAGAAATGAATGCAGATTATAATTTTATCTTATATCTGAAATAATTTATGGGTGCTAATACCACGTGGCAAAAGGTCTATATATACCCATAGTTTCTTTTTTTTACATGTGCACATCATATGCACATTGAGTAAATTTCTTATGAAGATGTTAGGATTGCATATATTTCTCATCTTGAATGATATGAGATGTGAAAACACATTTGCCAACAAACCTGGTATTGCACTCTCCCACGTCTCCTCTCTAACAATAGTAATGCGTCAATGAAGGGAAAATATGTTTCACTCCTTGGCTACCTTATGCAAATAGAAATGCAACATCATGCCATATATGTCCATTAGTGCATACTACAGGAAAGAAAAGTATGAACTCAACATAGGACTGTAACCTAATGAAGAGTGGTACAGTCAAAGTTAGACAGATGTCCAGATGGAGAAGTTAACACAACAAGACAGATATAATTCAACAGCAACAAAAAGAGACACTTTTCAGGATATATGGTTTTGCTTCATAGCCTATGTAGCTCAAAAGGAACATGATTCAAGCCCACCAGTGACTCACACTTCCTTGTGGAAAGATGTTTTGAGATTACCTTTGACACCTTTATAGTTTTGCCAACTTATAGGACTATGTTTGTAACTGTGACTCTTATTTTTAAGTGTGAGAAGTAACACTTGAGAATGTAAATGTTTTTATTAACTTATGTGCTCTTTAAAGGAAATACAAGATTTTTAAGTTATAATCACCATCTTCTCTTTCTCTTCCTTTTTTTTACATATATACATAAAATTACAGTATTTTTTTTAAAAACACAGGACAGCTCTGTGTATTTTATTCTGCTTATTTCCTTCCTTATAGCAATGAGAAGTTTACAGTTTCTCTTACATTCTGAGATACCAAAAGTGTAGAAAACTGGACTTGGCTTTCATAATGCAGAGAAAAATGAAAGCCATCTTTACCATTTGCAAAACTGGGGTTCATCAACAAATATGGCTAATGGGATTGTCCACATTTGAGAAGCCACAAAATAAGTTGAAAATAACTTTATTTACAAATATCAAATGATAATACAGCTGTAGATTTGGGGGGGGAGGCTATCCAAAACAAAACAAAAGCCCACTTCCCTCAATTATGTTACATACAAAGACTGTTCCCTAGAACAATTGGCTAAGTGGGGAGACACACCCCACTCCCAACATGCCATCATTACAAAAACAGAACCATAACTTTAGAAAATACATCAGATTCACAGTAAAGTGCCAACATTATGAGGTGAAAATTGTGGTGCATTACAGAAGATGGGGATTCTGAGGAAAAATTAAAACTAAAACAACAGAGAACATAGTATCAGGGTAGCTTTTGAATGGAGTGCTTTTTAAAGTGTACCCAGAGCAGCAAAGAGAATGTATTTTGATCCTGAAATAATTTCTAAAGATGAATTCTAGAAAATTTATCTAGAAATATATAGTGCCTTGCGAAAGTAATTGGACCCCTGATTCTCTCATATTACTGAATTACAAATGGTACATTGTAATTTTGTTCTGTATGATATTTTATTTTAAAACACTGAAACTCAAATAAATTATTGTAAGGCGACATTGGTTTTATGTTGGGAAATGTAAGAAACATAAAAAACTGAAACATGTTGCTTGCATAAGTATCGAAACCCCACACATTATTCTTTGGTAGAGCCACCTTTTGCTGCAATAACAGCTTTAAGTCTTTTGGGGTAGGTATGTACCAGCTTTACACACAGTGTCAGAGGGATTTTGGCCCATTTTTCTTGGCAGATTCGCTCCAGGTCATTCACGTTGGTTGGATGTAGCTTGTGGACCACAATTTTCAAAGAGTGCCACAGGTTCTCAATGGGATTGAGATCAGAACTTTGACTGGGCCACTGTAGGACATTCACCTTTTTCTTGAGCCACTCGTGTTGCTTTGGCCTTGTGCTTGGGATGATTGTCTTGCTGAAAAGTGAATTTCCTCCCAAGCATCAGTTTTTTAGTAGACTGAAGCAAGTTCTCTTGCAGTATTTCCATGTATTCCTCCATCCATTTTTTCTTTAATTTTACCAAGATGTCCAGTCGCTGCTGCTAAGAAGCCTTTCCACAGCATGCTGCTGCCACCACCATACTTCACTGTAGGGATGGTTGTCTTGTTAGGTTTGCACCACACAGTGCTTTTGAGTTTTGCCCAGAAAGCGCTATCTTGGTCTCATCTGACCACAAAACCTTTTCCCACATGGCAGCTGGGCACTCTCATGCTTTCTGACAAACTCCAGACATGCTTCCAGATGGTACTTTTTGAGTAATGGCTTCTTTCTTGCCACCCTCCTACACGGACCAGTGTTACACATAGCTCTTGATATGGTTGCCTGGTGCACCATTACTCCACTCCCATCCACTGACCTTTGTAGCTCCTTTAAAGTGATTGTTGGCCTCTATGTGACTTCTCTCACAAGTCTCCTTCTTGTTTTGAGGGATGGCCTTTTCTTGGCAGTGCCTGGGTGGTGTGATACAGCTTCCACTTCCTGATTATTGATCCAACTGTGCTCACTGGGATATCCAAACACTTGGATATTATTTTGTACCCTTTCTCTAATCTATGCATTTGTATTACATTATCTCTCACTTCTGTAGAATGCTCTTTGGTCTTCATTTTCCTTCAGATCCACAGCCCGACCAATGATCCTTCAACAGTGGGGGTTTTATCCTGACAATATGACAGCAACTTTAATGGCTCACAGATGGGAGGCCAATGGTAAGGTAACTGTGTCCTCAATAGGGCAATTTCTTTCATCTGTGTAAACTGGGAGGTTCCACAGCACAGGGGTTGAATACTTATGCAAGCAACATGTTTCAGTTTTTTATGTTTCTTACAAACATTTCCCAACATAAAACCAATGTCACCTTACAATAATTTATTTTGAGTTTCAGTGTTTTAAAATAAAATATACAGAACGAAATTACAATGTACCATTTGTAATTCAGTAGTATGAGAGAATCAGGGGTCTGATTACTTTTGCAAGGCACTGCATTTTCATAGTTAGACCACTTTTCTTGCTATATGAATTTTGTTTTTAAAGCCCGTTAATTGGTTTTGCAAGTCAAATACTTCAGACGTGTGGGTCAAAAGAGCATTTCTGAGTTCCTCTGTCCACACATTGGGCTTCCCCAGTTTCATTTTCCAGCTGCAGCTCATCGTGCTGCCTTGTGGATGGTCCCCTGGCTTATTTATATAGGACTTTTAAAAATACACCTTACTAAACAAAAAAGGTATAAAAGCACAAACTAGTCCCTGCCCAAAGTGGCTTACAATTTTGTAATAAGCACAGAGAAAAGAAGGGAAAGGGGAGGAAAATCTATAATAGATTTCTACTGACAAATAGACTTTAAAAACAGAAGTGGAAGATCTCTCTACAGTGCTCTCCCATCACTCTAAAGTCATATAGCAAAATTGATTAAATATATAGTTATAAGCCTAAAATGGGAACACAGAAATAGATTAAATTAATAACCTAGACCAGAATTATATGCCTTTCTCTAGAGGTTCAGAAAAAATGGCACTATCTAAACTCAGTTTTCATTCTCTGCTTAGCTTATGGCATAGAAGAGTTCTAGAAACCCAGGTCACTTCCCAAAAACCTGTTTATTAAATATTAATTCCCATTTTGTTTTCAGGGAGGTTACAAGCATGGCAAGCAATTGTTATCACACACTTTCCAGTGCATTCCCCAGTCACTTTCCTTACTGCAAAAAGTCAGTTTTGTGTGTGGAAGAGGGCCAAATCCACTTTAATTAAGCAACCTGAATTTGCCAGTATATGATTAAATCCCACCCACAAAATAGGAACAATCTAGAAGTAGGTCCAGTCTCATGCTTAAGATCTTCTGCTCACATAGGCCAATTGCCATTAACAAGTAGGTGCACAAGCTGATGGCAGAGCAAGTAACCAAGGCTATGCTGCACTAAAATCCAGTGCTGCATGAGGGGAAGACAGCAGAGTGCAAGATTTCTTGGCCAATTTAAGGTGATTCCCCCCCTTCCACTGCAACCCAAAATGACACAATCAACAATGTTTGGTAGACCCTCCCAACTTTTTTTTAGGGGTACATGGGGCTGCAGAGGGAGAAGGGGAAGGTAAGGATCCATTGAACAAGCTTGTCTTCTGCTTGCACAATGCTGGATACTGCCCATGGTGAAGAAAAACATGAGAAAAATATAAGCTAGTCAAGGCATAAAGAAAGCTTTTTCAAAAAGCCCTTTTAAAGAAACAGACTTGCAATATAAATGGGGATGAATGTTCTCCCACCTGCCACAGGCTGAACCAGCAAAGAAGCTTTCCAGGCTCCTATACCCATCTGTCATCCTGTGACTGGGGTGCTTGGGGCTTGGGTGAAGAAAAGTCCACTCCATTGCCTGAGACACCTGCATGAGATGGTTTCCTGAAACAGCTTCTCCTAATCAGAGATCCTGGAAGCTAAGGTAGGAGAGGGCATTTGGCGACTCCTCCCTGTGGTTGCACCAGACTAAAAATGGATCTTCCTTTTATATGAAAAACAAAAATATAGCAGAAGTGCATTCCCATCACTGATGTTAAATTATTTGTTTAAACATACATTCATCACACAATTATGTACATCACATGGAAAACTATTTTTTAAAACCTCAGTGGGTTTTAAATCTTTTAACATTATGATAAAGTGTGACCACCTGAACTTTCCCTATATGGCGGATGGTCTCATCTATATCTGTCCCCCACCCCCGGTAGCTATAGTGAGAGATAATGGGATTTTTGTTAAAAACAAACTGTTTGGCCATACACTACATTAGCTTAAAATATTGCTCATCATAATAGCCAACTACAAGGAGTCTGAAACCCTTCTCAAACTTTTTGGAGGCTACCTGCATTAGATATTATGGAACTGTGGTGTTGGGGCTCCTCAGCACATGTGAAATGAAAGCCACAACACCTTTGGAAGGCCCGCCTTGATTTGCTGCACTTGGGGATGGGGGAGAAATTCAATTCAATTCACATTTAAAGGCAAACTTACCTAATGTGCACTTTCCAAAACAACATGCAAAACAAATCACGGCCATCCTTCAAAATTCACACATCTGAATTTTGCAATGCGGTTAGTTCTCCAGCTAAATAACATGTACAGAAATGCACACACTAAGGTAAGGCATGCATATATTAGTGAAAACATTCAAAAACACATTATTTTACAGAAAACTGCTTTGCAAGAATGTTTATATTAGGAAAACCTACATATAAATATGTTTATTAGGAGAAATTCTCACTAAAATTCTGATGAATTTTCATGAGAATTTTAATTTTAAAAAATTGCCAAATGATGTGCAAATGTGGAGAACCTAACCGAAGGCTGTAAATACAAGAAACTAATATTATTCAATCTCTACTTGCACTAAAATTTAACCTGATAAGTTTTTATGTCTGTAAGCTGTTTTGATGGCTTAGACTGCAATCCAATACACACATACCTGGGTGTAAGTCCCATTGAACCCAATGCAGCTTACTTCTGAGCAGACATGTAATGGATTGCACAATTAGTCTGTAAAGCAGGATAAAAAAATCAATCATACACTAGAGATAGAGTCCCCAATGTGGCATCAGTAAGCATCATAGCACCCTCAAACCATCCCTTGTTGCCTGCCCCTCCCAATATTTCATTTTTTAAAAAGTGAAAACTTTCTTGGTTGAACGTTGCCTCTTTTGTGGTAGGTAGCCTGCTTTTTTAACTGTGTTATACGTAGGTGTTTTGCCTGTTTGGAGAGATGGGTTCTGAATATCGTTAATATATCTTCTGAAAAATGGCTACTCAGTGGTAGCCACAACAGCTTATTCCCAAAAGTGCCCCAGGCCTAGAAAGGTTGGGGACTCCTGCATTAGAGAGTTATATGTATGATTTTATATAGTACAAAGGTCATAATAGTAGAGTAGTATGTCCAACAACCAACATGGTTGCAATATGCCTCCATCATAGTTGTGTGCATTACAGTTCTGGCATCTGCAGGATCAGTGGCTCTGGTGGCACTGAATGAACATACATAGCTCTGTATGAGCAGAGGTTTTCCTGTTCACTTTAACATTTGGGGACATTCCACTCTGATGGAGATATCAATGGACCATAACTCAACTGGTACAAAAGGATGGAAGGGACAACTGTGGCAGTGACTTGCTAGCCTGCCTTTGTATTCCTACCCACACACAAATGATAAGGAGTAGTTCACTAAATGGGGTAAAATGCTCAGACAAAGACAGCAAAATAGTGTCCTATGCATATCTGCTCAGAAGACAGACCCACGAAGTTCCCAGGTATGTATAGGAATGCAACCTAGTTCTCTCTGTAAATGCTGCTCTTGGGGAAAAAAAACAGAAAAAACAAGACTCTTGCTAAAGTGAAAACCAGCCTGCCTCTATGCTTAAGTGTACAGAAGAGAAATGAGAGCAAACAACAATTCCTGATGTTTTTACCGTGGTTAAGACATTGGAAAATATTATGCTTAGGCTGGGGCTTAGTGAGTTCACTTAGACAAACAGTTATTGAATTGCCAGTTTTTTCTGTGTAGCAAAAATTATATATCATACATGCATAAAATGGCATTAAGCTCTAATCTTGCACTGTTAAATTTGTGTTTAGTAGTTAATGCAGTAGCCCATTTTTAAGCACTGCTAAAGTTTTTTGTACAATAAACTAGCAAGTTAGTAAAAAAAGCTTGATCAGCATAATTTTATCATTAAACCAGCATGATTTAATGGGGGGGGATGATTAAGTACAATTCAGAATAATTTCCCCCCTAAATGCATTCCCCTCCTCTTTTATATAAAGTGAGGCAACCTGAGGACACACAGATCAAGTTACAGCTCCTTTCAAATATTACACATCACAATTACAGTTTTACTTCCAGTTTAGGGAAGCCATTGGATAAACTCTGGCTATTGCAAAACAAACAAAAAAAAAGGCTTCTAGACATATACAAAATGGGTTTTGTACTTTTAAGTAGTATGGGCAACTCACAAATATTTTTATTTCATCCATTTAAAAAGAAACTCATTTTTTAATTCAGGGGTAGGGCTGGATGCGACCTGCTACAGGACCTCGTCTAGCCTTCCGGTCTCTTCCAATCTTTGTTTTCCCCATTTTTGTGCTGCGTAGTGTGTAAAAGAAGCCCATTTTCACACCCTAAAGCATAAATGGGCAGCTCCTTGGGTTTCTGTACTGCACGCATTAAGGGGAACCCCTTCTTAACCAACTGTAAGCCTTTGTACTAGAGCAGGAGTAGCAAGCATGGTGCTCTCCAGATGATATTTGAGTACAACTGCATCAGCACCAGTCAGCATGGCTGAAGGCTATTCCTGTACTACAAAATGTGCTAGAGGAAAGGAAACTGAAAATTGGGGGTGGGAATCAGTGGATTGGATTCAGAGCAAGTTAAAGGTAAAGGTGTCCCCGCACTTACAGTGCGAGTCGTTTCCGACTCTTAGGGTGACGTCTTGCGACGTTTACTAGGCAGACCATATATATGGGGTGGGTTTGCCAGTTCCTTCCCCGGCCTTTCTTTACCCCCCAGCATATGCCGGGTACTCATTTTACCGACCACGGATGGATGGAAGGCTGAGTGGACCTCGACCCCTTTTACCGGAAATTCAACTTCCTCCTTCTGTTGGAATTGAGCTCCGGCCGTGAGCAGAGCTTCGGCTGCGTTACCGCTGCTTACCACTCTGCGCCACAGAGGATCAAGGACAGCAAGGAAGATCAAAGAGAGCAAGTTGAACTACACTTAAGTTCTATTGGTTTCAGTGGGGTACAAGTCAGTCATTATTAACTTGTCACACTGATTTCAATGGGACTTAAGTACTACTCAACTTGTTCTGGATCCAACCCAACAAGGAGGAGAATGAGGAAAAAAACCCATGTCTTCTTATAACTGAAGCACATTTGATTTGGATGGTTTGATCTATAACAGTTCTGGGGAACTTTGGGGTTCCTTGCCAGAGGTTCTATGGTGAGATCTATCATGGCAGACAGGCTTGTCTATCACTACTGATCTTCCCATGAAATGCTCTGTCTGAGGGAGGTATAAGGTATATTCTAGGGAGAAACCTCAATTTTGCATGAGACAACACCATGGCTCATGAGTGATGGCTGGCACCTGCATGTACTACAAGTACTGATCTATACCCTGAAAGCTTATAACCTAGACTCTTATGTTACGTCCAGGAAATCCTGCATCAAAGATGCAGGAATTCTTCAGCAGCAAAATCCATGAAGGAACTGGTTCTTTGAGGAAAGAAAAACAATTGCTCTAGAAAATGGAATGTTACTGTTGAGGTTTTGGTCCAAATTATTTGGCAGGAATCTCGTCGATGCTCAAGTCAGTTGCACACTTAGAAGTACATTTCAAGAGCAGTCCAACTGACCAGCCATCAAAGAACAGAGGCACAGTATACAATTTTGCTTCTATTCAGACCAGAGTGTTTGCCTAGCTTCAGTTTCGTAATAAACAGTATGAAGCAATGCACAAGAAAAGAGTACATTAGAACTGCAAGATGACATCTTAATTATTAAAACTGATAACTATGTGGACAAAGACAGACCAGACCTTACAACCTAGACACTGTTCTTCAACATTGTAGTCCAACAGCATCTAGGGACCCAACTCCCATCGTCCTTGGCCTTGGCTAAGATGGCTGGAGTTTATGGGAGTTGTAGTCCGACAACATTTGGGGACCCAAAGTTGAAAAAACAGTAACCTAGAGGAGAGGGGAGAACTGTGCTATAAAATATGCCAAACTCAGAGAGAGAAAGATCCTCAGTTAAAAACATTGAAAGTCAGACAATTAATCCATCTAGCTCAATACTGTCTACACTGACTGGCAGCAACTGTCCACAGTCTAAGACAGAGGTCTTTCCCATCCCTACTTGAGGAGATACCAGGAACTGAACCTGGAAAGTTTTGCACGCAAAGCTGATGCTCTAGCACTGAGGCTTTCCCCAAATATATATCACCCTCTAGAGAGGTGCTTAAAAAAAGATAGACTCACCAGTGAAACTAATAGTGTTTTTGAGTTTTGCACATGTAAACAAATATTTCCAACTAACTGTGCTTACATGAACAAGCCGAATATACAAATCATGGATATATGTCAGCAGCACTTTCTACAAAAGCGTTTTTCCTAACTTCTGTGGTTGTGGTAATTTGATGCTTACTGTGCTGCATACTGTCCTGGTTCATGTCACAATAAACTATAGTCTAAACAATGAAATGATATAGTTTATTTTATGTGAACACACAGGGTGCTAAGTGCATGCTGCTCAAATTCCAGGCATTTGACTCCTCCTTGCCACTGCTGCGAAACAAGCCATGGTCTGCCTTGTCATTATGTCTGAACTTGGGTTTATGGTTTGTTTCTGTGCAAACCAACTTCAAACCGTAACCAAGTTTTTTTCTTGGCTTACCACTTGTGGTCTGAAGGGACAAAAACATAAGCCTGAGTGTGGACAACACAACTAGCAGCAGAAACACCTGCTATTTCAGTGGTGTGCACCAATAAACTGCTCATTCATATTAAGCCATAGTTTGTTTTAACCACAGTTTAATGTGACTTCCAAACTGGGTGACTTTTGAAGCTATCGGTGATCACCTGGACAGGACATTATGTCTGACTGTACAGTCACTTGTCTGGGAGATAACTGGGACAATTATGAATATTAAAAAAGAGAATAGAATCTCACTGGCTTTTAACAGGTTGCAATATTGTATAATATGAAAGCTATAAAACTACTATCCAAGTAGTGCAACTTTTCTTAGATAAAAAATGGACCACCTTCATATCCTAGTCTACAGGATGGCCTAAATCCACATCATGAGTTAAAAACTAGTTCCACAAATATCACAGCAGCATTTTTATAATACATATTCTTAAATGTTGGTTTTCTCTGTGAACCAACATGTTTAAAAACAAACTTAATTTCCATTCTCCATTTATTAATATTCAAACACACATTTCATTATTTGACCTCTAAAAAATACATGTATATTCCACAGTGCTTGTTGCATTGCAGATGCATTTAGAGTAGTGCCTGTTTTTAAAATGTCACGGGGTGTTAGATCAAGGAAAACATTTCCCAACATTCATTAATTGGTACTTTGTATATATAGAAGAACTAGTTGTCACTGGATGGAACAGACAGCAAATTCTATAAACCTGCTAAGGCATATCTGGCTGTGCATAACCAGTTACGATTACTTGGAAGTCCATGCACAAGTACTTAATATGCTGAGAACTAGGATTCCATAGATAGTATTTTTCAAATATGATGATGTTCGTTATAGCTGTATTTCCACAGCTGTTCTCCAGTAAAATCAGGGAGAACAACTGCTTCCTAAAAAAGGCAGAGCACAGATACAGCACAACACACCACAAACTTTAACAAAAACCCAAAATTGACTATATTAACTGTTGTTGCTGTTTTGGAAATGGTTAGTTTGCTTCTTCTGCTTGGAGTGGAGGAATCTTGCAGGACACCAGAGAGTATACATAAGGCCATATTTTGTTCGTCTCTGTCCCAGAGAATGAGTGTAGGATCCCTCTGTTTCTGAAACACAGAGTTAAAAAAATTGTGTTAAGTAAATGAAGACTCTTAAAGAAAACCTGGTATTGCCATTTTAATTACAATGCAATTATCTCATTAAATAGTGTGGATTCATATTACCTTTTTTTAAAAGTCTGCATACTTGTTCACAAGTATTTATACTTGTGACCAAGAAAGGCAATATGTGAAGTATTCCACAAGGCATGGGCACTGATGGAATAAAAGATTAATAGGAGGTTTCTGTACAAGGTCATTTGAAATGGTTTTATTGAGCCAAGATCTTAGAAGTCGATTGTCCAGTGTAAACAAAAGACTTAGCACAAGCATAAGCATAAGCATACCTTACTGTTACATACAACAGTACTGTGGGGACAGACAGCTACTTACACCAATAGGATCTTTTTGAAAGCCATTGTGGCTAAACCATTGTAAAGTTATCACAAAGTCTCTCTCCACCTTACTTCATTTCTGTTCTCATGCTGGATAAGGACTTGGGAAACATTATTTGTATCACATTTCAGCCACAGGTTGAGATGTCTTTTAGACATCACAGCACCATAAGTCGTAGTCGACTTGAAGGCACATAACAACAACAAATAAGGCCATCGAGTCCAACTCCCTGCTCAATGCAGGAATCCAAGTTAAAGCATAACTGACAGGTGGCTGTCCAGCTGCCTTCTGAATTCCTCCAGTGTTGGAGAGCCTACCACTTCCCTAGGTAATTGGTTCCATTGCCATACCGCTCTAACAGTTAGAAAGTTTTTCCTGATGTTCAGCCAAAATCTGATTTCCTGCAGCTTGAGCCTATCATTCCGTGTCCTGCACTCTGGAATGATTGAGAAGAGATCCTGGCCTTCCCCTGTGTGACAACCTTTCAAGTACTTGAAGAGTGCTATCATATCTCCCCTGTCTTCTCTTCTCAAGGTTCCCAGGGACCTTGTCCTCTTCTGACTCCTCTCCCTGAGCTAACTCCTCTTGTGCCTGTGGTGCAACATGTAGTCCCAAGCATCTGGGGCCAAACAGAGTTGGGGAATGCTAGTCTAAGGAGAACCTCAGTGGCAAATCTGGGACAAATATTCTCTGCCTCCATGCTCCATCTGCAACATGTAATGGTTGTGAAGGAAGACAAAAGGAAGACTGCAAAGCACCAGGCATCTTAGAAGTCCCATATAAACACCCCCCATCAATAATATACCAAAAGCCAGTTACAAACAATATTATTTATCCTGCCCTTCCTCTTGAAGGAGCCCACCCCATTAAAATTGTATTTCCCCCTTATGTTTAACTCTATTAGTTTATTATACAGCCATGAGAATGGCTGTTGTATATACTATAGCCAGCATGGATTTTTTGCATTCTGCAAAATAAATTGAAAATATCCCCCATGCCATTCTGTTGCTTCCCATAAGCTCATTTCAAAACAAAATCTTGCAAAACTTATAGCCCTGAACTCAGAAACACTTGCTTAACAACCCTCTAAGTTTTCATGGCGATACACAAAACATTCAGAGAGAATTGAGAATTCTAAGTGTAAAATGAGGAAAAAGTCCAGACCCCTATTGGACTTTTTTCTGTCAGAGTTCTCATAATCTGTTGAAATTAATTAAAAATCAGCCATGTTCACAGAGTACCTGTAATCCTATTACTGAGCTTGCCCCATACTCTGACTTTCATTTTCTGCAGTTTAAAACTTTAAAAAATGCCTAGGTGATTTTTAATTAATTTAAGAAATTTTGGCTGGAACTCAATGATAATGTCGGGCATGCTCAGTAAGAACCAACTGTCAGTGTTCTAAAAGTCAGACTCACAGTTGTTTGGCTTGGTTAATCAGGGGGCCACACCCAGGCCAGACCTTTATTTCACTTTAGACAGTCATGGCTTCCCCCAAAGACTCCTGGGAAGTGTAGTTTGTGAAGGATGCTAAGTGGAGACTCCAGAGGTCAGGGTGGTCGAACACTCAGCCTCTCTTCTGGGGATTGTATCTTTGTACAGGGAATAGGTAAACTATGACTGCCTAAAATGAAATAAAAGTCTGGTGTGGATGTGGCCAAGGAACAGCTTTGGGTGGGAGACTGCATGTGCCTGCTATAGAATAAAAAGGCAGAGGAGACCCTGAAAAACAATGATACTATTCACAACGTTTTCCTTTTGGAAAGGAAAGGTGTTTTCCCTCTGCCCTGTGCCCGCCCACCCAATCTCCTCACCTCCCTCCCTACCCCTACTGTTCCTCCCCTTCTCTCCCCCTTCCCCCTCCTTCCTGCACCTCTCCCAGGTCAGTTTCACCTAACCTAAGCATGATTGTACAGGCGTAAATCCCACTGAACTCAAAAAGCATGCATATGATCAAACCTGCCCTTTCCTCCTCCTGCCTCTTCTTTCCTGCTTCCTTTGCCCCTCCTGCCCCTCCCCCTCCAATCCCCTCCCTCTTCTCCTCCTCCCCCATGGTCAATTTTACCTATTCTAAGCATGATTGCATGGGAGTAAATCCCATTGAACTCAGTAAGCATGCAAATGGTCAGACCTCCCTTTCCCCTCCCCCAGCTTCCTCTCTCCTCTCCTTCCACTCCCCTCCTTCCCCTCTCCTCTCTTCCTCTCTTCCTTCTTCCTCCTCCCCTGCTCACTCCAGCCCTCCCTTTTTCTTCTCATCCTCCCGTGGTCAGTTTCACCTATCCTAGGCATGATTGCACAGGAGTAAATCCCAATGAACTAAATAAGCATGCAAATGATCAAACCTGTTCCCCTCCTCCTCCTCCCCTCCCCCTGCTCCCCTTCCCCCTCCTTCCCTCCCCCTGCACTTCCCCCCCCTCTTCCCCATCCCTCCATGGCGAGTTTCATCTATCATTTGCATCAATGCAGGAGAGTAAATCTCATTGAACTTAGTAAGCATGCAAATGATCAATCCATTCTCAGCAAGCTTGCACAGGATCCCATTTCTTACCTCCCAGATTAAAAAGCAGAGAAAATCACTATTAGGCAAAAAAAAAATCTTGCGGTTTAAGAACGTACCTATAACCAACATTTAATATTTTTATCAAACTTTAAAAAGCATGGAAATTGGGCAGCTATAGTGAATGCACCAGGGGAGCAGGAGACCTGATCTCCTCTCTGAGATATTGTACTGCCCTACAAATTTGTAAAACTACAAACACAATTTGCGTTGGTTTTTCACAGTCCAATCCATTTACTGTGTAGCTTGGAAGAATTTGGTAACATTCCTCTGAGCATATGGTGAGTGGTGGCAACACCTGCAATCAGCCCAAATAATAGAAACAAGACATGTGCTGTGCTGATCATGTTGTAGCAGTGAAGAAGCAACAATATTATTATTATTATTTATTATTATTATTATTATTATTTATTAAATTTATATCTTGCCCTTCCTCCCAGAAGGAGCCCAGGGCGGCAATAAATATTAAAACAGTTGATAGAGTTCAGATAGTCACTTTAAATATGTTTGATTTACTTTGCAATTTTAGTGAAGTTTCCTATAGTAAATCATTTTCTTTTGCTTCTGTTTCTGTGAATATGTGAAGTGCAGCAACACTTTTCAACACTAAAAAAAAGCTCCAAAAACAATTGTGGAATAATGGTACTGACTGTTCTTCAGAATAGTTTCCAATGGACATGAGGAGTGTCTCAGTTTGCACAAGATAAAACAGTGGGAGGTGAAATATATTCTAGCAAAATTCTAGGTGTGCTCTATGTTTTTAATTGACCATGCCCACCTTTCCTTAAATGGAGTAGTTTAAGCATAGCAGGCTGAAAGCATGCATGTTGGGCAGGCCAAGTTTGTTTTTTCCAACAGCTAGAGTCATTGCTTAAGTAGTAACATATTCTAATACCCCACGGTTGCGAATTCTGAGGCGGGAGGTGAGACGGCTAGAGCGCCGGTGGCGGAAGTCTCGCTCTGATGACGATCGAACACATGTTAGAGCTGCGGCGGCAACCTATCATGTGGCAATAAGGGTAGCAAAAAGAGATTTTTATGCTGCCTCTATTGCATCTGCAGAGTGCTGTCCCAGGAGACTGTTCCAAGTGGTCCGGAGCCTGGTCGGTCCAGTTGCTCCGGAACCAATGGAACATGATAAGGTCACCTGTGACGAATTTGCAAAGCACTTCACGGAGAAAATCGATTGTATCAAAAGTGTTATTCCGTACGCTGTGGACACAGTGAGTGAGCCAGAGGTGACCAGTGCTGCTCTGGTGGTGTGGGATAGGTTCCAGCTTCTTCCTTCTGATGAAGTGGACAAGGTGCTTTCAACCTTAAAGCCAACCACCTGCTTACTTGATCCTTGCCCATCATGGCTCATTATGAGCTGTAAAGATAAACTGGGCGAGGGGATCAAGCTGGTGGTAAATGCTTCACTTGAACAGGGAGTAATGCCATCAGTGCTCAAGGAGGCAATAATAAAACCACTCTTAAAGAAGTCCTCCTTGGACCCTCGAGATTTGAATAACTTCCGCCCAGTTTCAAACTTGCCATTCTTAGGCAAGGCAATTGAGCGGGTGGTAGCAAAGCAGTTGCAAGCGCACTTGGAGGAAGCAGATTATCTGGATCCATTTCAATTGGGTTTCAGGCCTGGACATGGGACTGAAACAGCATTGGTCACCTTGGTAAATGATATGAGGAGGGCATGGGATAGGTGCGAAGGCACCTTCCTTGTCCTCCTCGATCTCTCAGCGGCTTTTGATACCGTTGACCACGGTATCCTCTTGGACCGCCTGGAGAGGTTAGGCGTGGGAGGCACTGTATTGCAGTGGTTCCACTCCTTCCTCTCTGGTAGGTACCAAAGAGTAGCATTGGAGGAGGAGGTTTCGGACCCTTGGCCTCTCACTTGTGGGGTGCCACAGGGTTCCATCCTCTCTCCGATGTTGTTTAACATCTATATTAAGCCACTGGGGGCGATCATCAGGAGATTTGGGCTGCAGTGTCATCAGTATGCGGATGACACACAGCTCTATCTCTCATTTAAATCTTCACCGAGGCTGGCTGTAGAAACCCTGTCCAAGTGCCTGGAGTCGGTGAGTGGCTGGATGGGGAGGAATAAGCTGAAACTGAATCCAGACAAAACCGAGGTACTGTTTGTGGGAGACAAGAGAAGGTTAGGGGATATAGACCTGGTGCTTAATGGGGTTTGTTTGCCCCTAAAAGACCAGGTCTGCAGCCTGGGGGTCATCCTTGATTCCCAGCTATCCATGGAGGCTCAGGTTTCGGCTGTGAGCCGGGCGGCGCTGTATCAACTCCATCTGATACGGAAGCTGCGCCCCTACCTTCCCAACCATCTGCTCCCACCAGTAGTACATGCCCTGGTCACCTCTCGCCTAGACTACTGTAATGCGCTCTACATGGGGTTACCCTTGAAAACGGTCCGGAAGTTGCAACTGGTACAGAATGCAGCGGCTCGTATGATCAAAGGCAGCCGCCGGCAGGATCATATCACTCCAGTGTTAAAGGAGTTGCACTGGATACCGGTTGCTTACCGAGCCCAATTGAAGGTGTTGGTTTTAACCTTTAAATCCCTCTACGGTTTTGGACCAGTCTATCTGAAGGAGCGCCTCCAGCATCGGCAGGGATGCCGCTCAACAAGATCAGCCTCAGAAGACCTTCTCTCGATCCCACCGGTTAAAACAGCTAGGCTGGTGAGGACCAGAGGGGGGGCCTTTTCAATAGTGGCCCCCACCCTATGGAATTCTCTCCCAAATGATCTCCGCCATGCCCCTTCTATGATGAGCTTCCGCCGGACTTTGAAGACTCGGCTTTTCCGGCAGGCCTTTGGAATGGGTTAAGTTTTACTGTTGGGTTCTTAAATTTTAATTTTTTAATGTTCAATGTATTTTATCTTGTACGTCGCCCAGAGTGGCTGGTCAACCAGCCAGATGGGCGACTAATAAATATAATATAATAATAATAATAATAAAAGAACAAGCCCAGGTGTTTTTCAGGGAATGTGTGCATGAAAAGGCCATGCCAGCTGTTATTTTCTTGCCTGCATATACAAAGCAACACACACATATATGCAGGTCTATAACATGTAGGTGGCATGTTATATATCCTGCATGGAAGTGCCTTGTATGTTGGGACTTTGTAAAAGGCATAGTGGTGGAAAAGGCTGTTGCTGCCCTTGGCTCCTTCTGGGAGGAAAGGCAGGAAATAAATGTAATAAATAAATAAATAATAATCCTCTACAGTGGCTTTGCAGGTTACAACAGGATTTTTTAAAAAAACTTAGCCATAGTACATATGAAATGTTAAAAGGTGGTGATCATCTTCCTAAACCAAAGGGTTTGGTTTCTTGTTTTGAACTTTCAGTCAGCACATCCAACTATAAACTGCACTGTTCAATTAGCCAAAGTTTAAAAATGTAATGGACTAATTAACACAGTTAATTAGATATTAACAGTTGGACAAATAAATTGCTTCCAAGTTAAATTTGAAAATTCTACTGCCATGCCACATACATTTTTGTACCACTTTAATTTAGTTTTATATAGAGTTTAGACTTTCAACTCACTTGTACAATTCAATTACCGGCTTTGCAGCATCTTTGTATTTTCTAAGCCTGGCAGCAACAGCTTCAGGTTTATCATCTTCCCGTTGAATTAATGGCTCACCAGTAACATCATCAACTCCCTGTTTAACAAGAGTGGGGTTATTTAGCATTACCATGAGGTGTGATTACTCTGCACCAAAGCAATAACTACAACAATGCCAGATGTTTTGCAAGTCTTCACAGCCATGGGTGGGGAAAGGAACTAGGGGCACAATCTAGCCAAACTCAAGCACTTTCAAGTCCAATTAATTTCAAAAGGGTGAATTAAGTACAGGCATAAATCTTCCACTGAAATCAGTAGGACTTCAGTTTGATGAGATCATGCCCTTGCTTCAGGGGAAAAAGTTACAAGCAGAGATTTTCAGAATGCTGTTTGTACCCAACACCACATTCCCAAGCTTGTACAGAAATCAAGCGATTCTAGACTATACACTGGGTAGAGCAGGGGTAGAGAAGCTTTTTGGCTCCACAGGCCAGATCCTTATCAGAATCTGCCTTGTGGGCCAAATGTGGCAGGTGGGAGGGGCTGCTCACCTTTCAATTACATGACATCATTATCATGTTGCATGATTGACTGTCAAAATCCCTTGTGCTTCACTTTCTAGTCTCTGAGATCAGGGACTTAAAAGGAAAGGGGGGAGACTTACAGAACCCTTTTTCATGTCTCCCTATGCTTTCCTTTTAAGTCCCTGAGATCAGCGACTTAAAGGGGGAAGGAGAAAAAACTTGCAAAAGCCACTGCAATGTCAGAGCTGCTGAGCAGGGATAAAATCCTGCTGCCTTGGCTGCATGATGTTGATCCCTGCTGGGAACAGGATTGCACAGCAAATGCAGGATTAAACCCTGTCCCTTCCTGCCCATCAGCTGATGTCATTAGTGTGGTTTGTGGCAAATGGCCTTGGAGGCCAAATGGGAGCCCTTGAAGGGTCATGATTGGCCTAGAGGCCAGAGGTTCCCCAACCCTGGCTAGAGTATATTTAACATACTGAGCCAGCAATGTTACTCTGATTGTCTAGGAAAATCTGAGTATCTGATCAGTTTGTCTGTTTTAAAGAAGCCACCGCCACCTCCTCCTTTGGGAGGAATGGTGGGATATAAATTTTAAAAATAAACAAATATAGTCATATGTTGCCAGATGACAACATTAAAATAAGTAGCCTGCAGCAGTCTTCTAGTTACATCTTTATGCCTTACATATTTATTTTCAGTATATTTATGTAAAATATTGTAATAGATTACATTTTTGGCTTTTGTATCACAACTTTCACCAAAAGATTAATACCAAATTTACCTCATGTTCTTAACCATTCTAAGAATTTCAGACTGCCAAATGTTCTACTGGTGTGCCAGAATATACACAGCCCTCCTTCAAAAAAAGCCACATCCAATGTAAGAAAAAAATGGGAACAAATGCCAAGCCAATGGATGGGTACTCAAAATACTTAATACTATTCAGTAGCTCCCAATATTATAGGCTAGTTGTCAATATGATTGAGTGTTACCACTGGGTTTGGTGTTGTCTTTTGTCAGGGAAGACCTCCCACGCACTGCTTCTCAAATACATAAATTCACATTCTATTTACCATTTGGCAAGCCAAGCTGTAGCTACAGCTTACTTGACACTCCGCTTGCCAAATGATGAATGGAAGGAATCATTTACATGTATGAGAAGCAGTGCACAGAACTATTTAATAATACTAAATAATTTTTGTGTGTGTACCCATTGGCTTGGCCTTTTCTTCCCCATTGGTTCAAAATATGCGACTTTTCTCCAACCATTTTGACAAAGGCTTTAGCCAGAAAACAAAAGCATTACGATAATTCATCATCTTTACTGATGGTGAAATTTTATTCCCCATGCTTTCCCTTGTCAAGTCGCATTGTCCTAGCAGGACTATCTTACATGTACATGAGGAGGGTTGAATTCCATATTATAAACTCTCCCGCTAGCTGGGTGAATCCAACGAGCACTTAGGCGGTCTTTTAGGGTCTCAAAAGGGATGTTCAAGCTTATCACTAAATCCAATTCACATATCATGTCAAGTGCTTCAGCTTGGCCCAATGTCCTCGGAAAACCTGTGAGTGAAAAGAATACAAAAAATAAATAAAGAACTCCATCACAAAAGTTTGCAGTGAGTTTTGAATTTATTATCACCACCGCACACTCATTTATAACTACAGACTTGAAAGAGCATTAGGATCTATTTAGGGAAACAACTACAATAGTCTGTATTCAGAACATCAGCTCTGGATGGACTGATATGACGGCTGCTTCCAATATCATAATATACTAGTATCAGGCTACTTAAACCACCACATGAGCTATTGCTGCTAAGTCAGTATAACACAATACTGAGTTAGATGGACCAGTGGTCCAACTCAGTAGATTAGTCAGAGTCTGACTAATCACCATAATTTTTCCCAGATCGGCCCCTCCCCCCAAGTGGCATTTTACTTTACTTTCCATCATAACGGTCAACTTATGTCAAATGGAAAGCACTGAGGTTGCAACAGAACAAATGGGTTTTTCTCTTTTTATAAATGCATAGTGCTGTCTCCTTCTACCAATAGCCCTGACTAGATCTATACATTTTCTTTTCAACAGTGAGAATCACTGTAAAAGAGAGAGAGATGTGTAAAGCTTTAGTTCATAAAGGAAACAACATGATCTTTCACAGAAGTACTGAAACCCATGTGCATCAGCTCCTGGGATTTTAAGCCCACACTGGTTTCTTTATATAGGAGAACAAGAACACTTCAGAATCTGCAACAACTTATTTCTCTCTCCAACTGCAGTATTTTAGCAAGGATACATTATTCAAGCAAGTAGCTATTTAAGTCTCATGCAAGCCACCTCTTTCCTATTACAGAGATATAGATCTGGAATGTTGTTCAAAAAAAGAAAAGGGAAGCGATACTGAATAAATCATAAGCATATTAAAATGAGAAAAACAGTGTTGGAATAAATTGTGGGTAAATTCCTGCTGAGAGCCTTCTCCGAGTTACAAGCAACTTTCCTGCACTTTAAACCAGATGTCTCGAAGCACCCATCCTGAATCCTGTTAGCCCAGCATTCCCCAACCTTCTGTTCCAAGATTTGTGGCCACACATCCCATCATCCTTTACCAATGGCCACGCTGGCTGGGGAAAATGGGAGCTGGTGTCCAACATCATCTGAAAAACCAAGGTTTAGGGATTACAGTAGCCTCACTTGTACTCAATGGTCTCTGCTGGTGTTCCATTAACCACCAATCAGAGACGTATGAACATCTGGCTTTATTAATAAAGGACCAGTATTCCTACTAATGGAAGGATCATGCTTTTCTAATGTCATAGTGTAAAATAATAGAAAGGGGGTGGGTTGAATGACAAAGATTCAAACTGTTCTATTAATGGCTGTACATCTTTGATATTGAACAAATTACATAACTGGATTCTGTTAAGATTAAAACAACAGGCAAAGATTAAAACAATACAGGTGTTGAAAAGTGTATTAAGTAAACATATGAGGGGGCTGCCAGAAGGGATGGGCAAGAATGTATATTCAGTTTGCATTTCAAAGCTAACTTATCAAATTGGCACTTTCCGACACAATATGAGAACCAAAACACAGCCGGCCTTCAAAATTCACACTTATTCAAATTTTGCGATGCAGTCCACCAACCAATGCTTACAAAAAATATAATGGGATAAAGGTGCATAAAAATGAATATTTGAGTGAAAATAATATGTAAAAATGCATTATGACAAGAAACAACTTGCAAAAATATGTATATGTGAACTGCCTACAAAATATGTCTATTGGAAGAATTCACACTAAAATGCTGGAGAATTTTAACTGTTGTTTTAAAAAATCACAGATTGTTGCAGAAATGTGAAAAACTGAATTTAAGATTGGAAAAAATGAGAAACAGAGAATTGAAACTCATAGATCTTTCCATCCCTAGCGGCAGGCATGAATGCTGTAGTTCCACCCCACCCAACAACTGCCATTCCAGGCATCTTTCAACTTGTCAAAAGGCCTTCTGAAGTGGGGAGCCTTCTGTACTAGTGAAGGTTTAAAAACCATGGGAGAGTTATTAGAGTTGGAATGGTGATGCCACATATACACCCCATCTCATGTTCAGGTAACCCACTCTTGAATGCCTGCATAGTCGTTTTTCTACTGCACCAAAGTGCACAGTAGCTATTTCCAGAATCTCTGATTTCAACCATTCTCCAGGTTAAAGAAATAAAATCTGAAATCTGTTAAACATATAGAACTCATGTTTCTTTTATCAGTTCCTGATGGCTAAAGGGGGGGGGAATGTTATGAACCTAGAGAGAGATTAAAAGTATTAGATTTTATAACCAAACATATTAATCACGTGTATTATATTGATAAGGGCATGTTGTTATTTTTCCATTCTACAAGACATGACCAGGTATTCTGTGCAATTTGGGGTCATGAATACAGAGCAATAGAGCTACGATTTGGAACAGGCCCTGCAGTTCAAAGGCAGGGAAGAGGCCCTTTCCACAATCTTTCCTATAAAGGAGTTTTCTTTTTTCCTACTTCCCCAAATACCTTTTCCTTTTATGTCATGTCTTTTAGATTATAAACCTCAGGGAAGGAACTGTCTTAACATTGACATTTCTAAGCCACTATGGGAGTCTCTCTTGGCTGAAGAGTGGAATAAAATGTTTTAAATAAACACAAGTACCTGAGGTGCCTTATTCCACCTCCAGCTAATGCAGTCTTTGCACTAGCTTTCCCCAACCTGTACCTCCAGATGTTTTAAAAGTAAAACTCCCAACATCCCTGATCATTGGCCATGCTGTTGCGGCTAAAGGAAACATCTGGGGGACATCTGATTGGGGGAAGTTCATTTACCTCAAATAGCAGCTGCCACAATTGCTATTGCTCTGCCTCTGTGGTCGGAAGCAGTATGCTTCTGTACACTAGGTGCTGTAGCCCACAGGAGGGGGGAGTGCTCTTGTGCTCCGGTCCTGTTCGTGGGCTTTCCAGAGGCATCTGGTTGGCTACTGTGAGAACAGGATGCTGGGCTACATGGGCCACTGGCCTGATTAAGCAGGGTCTTTTTATCGTTCCAAGGCAGAAAAGCCTTTCTGACTTTGCTACCCAAGATTCTTTAGTCAATGGCCCCTGGCCAGAAAAAAAGAGGCCCTCTTATCTGATCTGCCTACTTAGTTAGAAATCTCATTCCCCTTCTGTCCAGTTTACCCAGGACCATCATAGGGAACAGAGAATGTTGACTTGGGGCTGGGCTGAATAGAAAAAAGTGCAACATTTAATTTACAGGCCTAGTTGTTAATTTAGAAGGGATGGACAATCAAACTCCAAAGAACAGTTAATTCAGTTTTCATTTCTTGACAGATACACTCAGCAGGGAGGATGAGAAAACATTTCTTCCTGGCTGCCACTAACTACACACACCAGAGTAGGTCCACACCAACCCCATGCCCTACAGCTGTAATTTGTCAGATTGGCTGTATGCAACCAAGTTCTCAAACTCAAGCCTTTCCATGAAATGCCCATCTTAGGTGCTGTTCTCACTGAACAGCTCTTAAATATACATGGCAAAGGAATAGCTGTGTTCTCCTCTTCTCCAAGGAAGAACACTGCAATATGTAAGATTTTCCATGTGATGTCTCATACAGATGAAACCCCAATTCACACAATCAGCCACCCTTTTTTTCCTGGGAGGTGGGGAGGATCAACAGAGCATCTGCTTTGCATGCAGAAGGTCCCAGGCTCAATCTCTGGCATCTCCAAGTGAGGCTGGGAATGACCTCTGCCTGAAACCCTGAATAACTGCTGCCAGTCAGTGAAGACAATACTGATCTAGATGGGTCAGTATAAGGCAGTTTCCTATGCTTAGATAGCATACTTGTCTCATACTTATTACACAATGTGAAGAAGGGGGGCAACCCCCCCATTTTATACACCACAGATACTAGAGAGCTGCACAGGTAAATGTGTGAACTGTACCTCAAGAATTTCTGTTGCCTTCAGTTTGGGATATCTGACCAAGCAGATTTGTGAAATCCCTTAATAACTAGTATTTTGGGCCAAATACTTGCAACACTTGGGTGATTCAGGATGCTCTGAGCTACAGCCTCAAAATACCTAGAACGTGTTTTACTACAGTGCATGGCTATAGCAGAGTTGGAGGGTGGACTGAAGATGTTGGACAGCCTCATGTTAACTGAATGAAGCATGCACAAACATTCCCTACCATTATTTTCATTATTCCAAGGTATTCACCCGATTATTTCAAAAACTGGATGGTATTTGAGGAACAAAACAGCCTAGGACTGTGGCAATGCCCAAGGGAACTGAGCGTTTCCCCTGAACACACATGGAAGAAATCTCTCATGAGCAATGTTATAGTATTTATATTTACAGAAAATTAAATTCAAGCATGTATGGGCAAATGTTGGATCCCCCCCAAAGGATTTCTTATATCTTTAATTTCATTCTTTCTGCTTCAGTAGGAAGGTTGGGTTCAGAAATCAATCTAGTCATTTCACCCCGTCGTAACTTGTCATAGGCTCAAGTTTCATGAACGCACAGAAACTTGCCTTTTTAAAAGAAGGTCATCTTTGGATGAAGTATCTATTTTTAAAAAACAGTCTGCAAATTACCATAAATGAGGCATGGCTAGCAGTTGTTCATAGCACACGGATGAAATTGCTATAAGCAATTTATCTTGGTTCTGCACCATCCCTCCCACATACCAGTTGCTACTTGTCACACATCAGCAACACAGAGAGAGCACACTGTTTCCTATAACAGAAGGCAGACCGAGGACTCTCACAGCTTAGTTATATCCCTAAGCACTGGAGGGAGGCTGAAGGCAAGCAAGACGCCTATGTGCCATTTCTCACTGGGAAGGATGATGAAGCTATAATAATAATAATAAAATAAAATTTTATTTCTGAGTCGCCTATCTGGCCGAACCAACGACCACTCTAGGCGACGTACACCAATACAATAAAATACAATATAAAATAGATAAGACCATCATCATCTAACCCACTCTTCCAGTTAATAACACGTTAACAACTAACCCATCCCAGAAATCCCATAGGCCTGCCTGAATAGCCAGGTCTTCAAGGCTCGGCGGAAACCAATTAAGGAGGGGGCATGACGAAGATCAAACGGGAGGGAATTCCAGAGGGTGGGGGCCACAACTGAAAATGCCCTCTCTCTGGTCCATACCAACCTTGCTGTTTTAGTTGGTGGAACCGAGAGAAGGTCTTGTGTGGCTGATCTTGTCAGGCGGCATAATTGGTGATGCTGGAGGTGCTCCTTCAGATAAACTGGGCCGAAACCATATAGGGCTTTAAAGGTCAAGACCAACACCTTGAATTGGGCCCAGTAAACAATTTTGGGCCGGTAAACAAGCTAAAACTTGTATTTTTCAACCACTGCACAATTTCATGCCAGAAGGTCAAGACCATATTGAAACAACACAGAAAGCGCTACTGCTTTCCAGGCACAACGTGTTGGCACTTGCCTTTAAATTCCTTAATGGCTTGGGGCAGAGTTTCCTGAAAGACCATGTTCTCGAACGTAAGCCTGCCCAAACCTGTGCAGGAGGCTGCAGGGACAAAAGAGAACCCCTGCTACACCCCCTTATGCTAGTGGGCGATCCTACCCATTAAATATTAATAAAATCCCCACCTTATATGTTATAAAATATGTGCCTAGTGCTTTTGCACTCATTGGCCAGAGAACTGGAAGGTGAGAAATAATCTAACACAGGATGCTGACATAGCAGGGGTTGCCAACTTTTTTTGGCTAGTGGGCACATTTGGAATTTTGAGAATGTGCCGCAAGTGCCAGTCACAAAATGGCTCCCATGGGGGTGTGGCATAAGTACAAAATGGCTGCTGCATCTGAAAGAGCAGAAAAACACATCAAGCAATGTCCATTGTAGGAGAGGCTGAGCCAATACAAACAGGAGCAGAGCAGGAAAAGAAAACTGCCTCTCATGCACTGTGGATTTTTAAGGAGATATTTACCAAGATCTTTTGCGGGTACCTACTGGTGGGAGCAATGAGTCCTGTGGGCAACACACTAATATAGGATATCAAGTAGAAGGCATTATGTACCTCCCACAGTATTATCATCATCTTTCTTTTTCTGAAAGACTATTCCAGTCTTCTTGTATTAATATTTTTTGGGGGAAGGGAGAACCAGTTTTCTTTATGGAAAACAATTTGTGCTGACCTTGAACCAATATTAGTCAATTGCAGGATGCACTGCTCTAGGCACAGTCAATAATCTCCCAATTCCTTCACCAAAGGAACAGTTGAAGCAAGTAACTATACTTAGCCAAGCCACGATGGCTTGGACTGTAGTCACCTTTCTTCAGTCTCAATAATAAATGCATCATTGTGAGAGGAACCCATGTATTTTTCACCCTTTCAATTCAGGGTTCCGAATCATAGTTGCCAAAGGTTGAACTATGAATTCTCTGTCCTTAGAAGCTCTCAACATGTTTTCACTTGCCTGCCCATTCCACCACCAGTTGCTAAAAATATTGGAAAGGCTCAGTATAGTCTCTTGACTGTTTACATGTTGCATTACTTTTCCACAAATAGCATGTTATTTAAATCAAATTTAAAAGAGGCCGTAGAAGGAGAAGAGTACAAAATTGTTTCTCCAACTTAAAATAAATAAGTAAAAAGAACTTACCATCAAGTAACCAAGGCTGGGTCTGCATCTTTTCCAGTTCTGTTATCATTACACGTGTGAACACATGATCTGGCACCAAAAGGCCTCTCTCCAGAAACTGCTTTGCCAATATACCGACATCTGTTGGGGGCGGGGGAGGAGAAAGACACAAAAAATCCGTGATCATTCTGCTAGGATAGATATTATTTATTTATTAGATTTATATCCCGCCCTTCCTCCCAGTAGGAGCCCAGGATGGCAAACAAAAGCACTAAAAACACTCTTAAAACGTCATAAAAACAGGATTTAAAATATATCAAAACAAAACATCCTTACAAACATATTAAAACAAAGCATCTTTAAAAACATTTTTAAAAGTTTTAAAAACATATTAAAAAGCAATTCCAACACAGACACAGACTGGGATAAGGTCTCCACTTGAAAGGTTTGTTGAAAGAGGAAGGTCTTCAGTAGGCACAGAAAAGATAACAAAGATGGCGCCTGTCTAATATTTAAGGGAAGGAAATTCCAAAGGGGTGGTACCACAACACTAAAGGTCCTTTTCCTATGTTGTGCAGAACAGACCTTCTGATAAGATAAGGTAGAACCAGGGAAGGACGTCACAGCCCTCGCCTGCAGAGTGCAGTGATCGATTGGGTATATAAGCAATATATAAAGAGAGAGATAATGTTCTGTGTGGATTCTGATGGACTCATTTCCTTCTCCCTGAAGTGCTTCATCAATTCAGAAAAGAGAGGTACAAAACAGAATGCCTAAGGGAAGAGAAGAGAGACAAAGAAATCTATAATGTTTGGAACCCCCATTATCAGCTACCCCAAGCAATAGCCCCCAAACGTCTCTGCCCCTATTAACAACAAGGGAGAAAGCCAAAGGATGACTGACTGGGCACTCAGGTTTCCATGCCTTTTGAAATTGCCAGTCAGATAGCACTACACCTCTCATCTCATTAGCATAATGCCAAATCCCAATACTATCTGCCAAGTTAGAGGAATCATTAAGTTGCTAACGTCAAAATGGCATGGACTTCAGCTTCGCCATCTGACATCTGGCAGGCCAAAGGTCAATTCTGCAGCCTTAAGGGTGCTAACGGAGGTTCCCCATGTCCAATCTATCTTTCATATATATCTGCAGCCGTAAGGGAGGCAATTGCATGGATGCCAGGTTGAGAAGAGTGGCATTACAAGCATCATCAGAATATACCCTGGAATAAGAACCTAATGCTCAGCAAATAAACAGGAAAGGCATAATGCAGAAGTGGCTGTGGAAAGAAGATCCCAGGGAAGTATGGGTCGGGAACTGAAGGTCTAGGATGGGGAGTCCAACCTGTGGCCCTCCAGATGTTGTTGCATTACAAGTCCCATCATCCTTGACCATTGGCCATCCTGACTGAGGCTGATGAAAGCTAGAGTCCAACAACATCTGGAGGGCCACAGGTTGGCCACCCTGGTCTAGGAAGAGGAAGCAGGGGGACATAGAATACGGGCCACTTTCCTTGACAACCTCTTCCAGGATAAGATCTACAACCTCTAACTATACATCATAATTATTTCTTTGTTTATTAACATACCGAGCTATATTTCAAGTACAATCCAAGGCATGTTTAAGTAGAAGTATATCCCACAGCATTGAATGGGAATTACTCCTAGTAAATGCACTCAGAATTACAGCCTTCATTTCTAGGAGATGGGTTGCTATCTTTCCCCACAATTCTGATAAGGAAGATTCCAGTTAGAAGCTTTAGAGTGATGTTAACAAAAATAGAGGGGGGAGGGAGAAAAAAGGAAACAATGAGCAACAGGAAGCTTATCTGGTGGGGCAACTTACAAAACAAAATAAACGAAGCTTTTTTAAAAAAAACCAGGCATTCAGTAGTCTGAGTGTGTAACAACATGTATCTTTCATTTCATTTTTATTTTGAGCAAAAATGTGAACTAAACTTGAAAGAGTTGAGAACACTGATTTTTTCCTTTAAAATAAAAGCAAATTGAACACCAAACACTTTCCCCCTCATTTTGTACAAATGAAACAAACTGCTACTAGTACTCTAAAGAGCTTTTCAGTAAGCTATTCCTATCTGAACATTACTAAAGTAAAATTTGGAAGTTTTCTAGATCCTTGGCAGTACACAGAATGCATTTAAAAAGTTGCATTTTGATAGCTTATGTGGTGGTGACATCACAAGCTTTGCTTTTAATTGAAAAGCAATATTTAAAGCAAGATACAATTATAGTACATCTCTGAGTAGTTTTCCACAAAAGCAAGTATCCTGATTTATCCAAGACCCAAAGCAAGTATGTTATCATCTCAACTGCCTGTCAGAGGAATAGCAGCAGTCGGGCAGCTGGTAAAATGAGATTAGAGTTCAGAGAAGGAAACAAAACCAACAGATGCCCAGCCATCATTCTTGAGGACCTTTATTTTATTTTGCCTCAGTCTTCCATGCCAGGGCTTTTCAATGGAATATCTTTTCCCCATGACACTAAAACCTGTTATGTAACACATTATTAAGTAGGAGGCTACAAGAACCCCCCCCCCCAATCTCAGATCCACTTTTCCTTCCCTACCAGAAACTCTCTACTTATGGTGGGGCCCTTCCTTCTTAGGCAGGCCATTGGTCGCTCTAACTCAACATTATCTACATTAACTGGCAGTGGTTCCCTTGTTCCAGACAGGTGACACTTCCAGCCCTACCCGGAGATACCAGGGATTGAACCTGAGACTTCCGCATGCAAAGCAGAGGCTCTGCCATTGAGCTATGGTCCTGTCATCACATGTATGACAGGCTAAAATTCAACAGATATGTTCCTCCACTACAAGGTCTGTTGTATCTTTGCCTGTCATGCGGCTGTCAGAAAGAGCTGGTAAGTTTCTGTCCTTTCAAGAGCAAAGAATCCTACCTCCTGCTATTCTGGATGCATCTGTTAAGCATCTCCTGCTACATACTGGTCTCCTGAATTCCTATTAACAGTCACATACAATAGCAGTGCCAGTGGCTGACAGTTAAAAGGGGCTAGAGCTCCAAATGGAGAACATTAATAAATAAGGATGATAGGTAGAGTAGCGTGTACCCTAATCTCCTAGTGCTCTCGTTCATCTGACATATAGGTCACTAGAGCAGAAGCTACCTAGTTGCTTGAACCAGAACCAAGAGCAAGAGTGGGGGAGGTCCAGCACTCAAATGGGGCCCTTCATGCCCATCGCTCTGGCTCTTAGCGCACACACACACACATACTTTTGCCTAGCTGTAATGTGTCCTTGAACTCTGATAATGCCTTTTCTTGCCTGGATGGAGATAGAGGGGAGTATGTAAGTGTGCACAGAAACTAGCCTACTGTGCAAGTTTACATTTGTTGCTCTGCCCACTTTTGCCTCTGGCCCCACCCACCACTGGTATGTGGCCCTCAGAAGGTTGCCTGAAAGGGATGTGGCCCTAGGGCTGATAAAGCTTTCCTTTCCCCTGACGTAGAGATTACAAAGGTGGGATATGTTTATTTTATTTATTTATAAGCATATTTGTATATTGTTATTCATTTTAAAAAAAACACCAAAGTGGTTTACAACAAATAAAAACTGTCCAATAAAGACTATTAAAAATACAGTTTTTCAAAAAGGCCAACTATTGCCTCTGTTGCCTCTACTGAGCAACCATCTACCTTTTCCGCTAAGTGACAGCTGGGGAGAAACAGCTATTTTATCAGGCTGCAGAGCAGAGGAAGAGAAACCTTCTGCTAGGAGACCAGCTTCCTTTGGCCCTCCATCAACTATCACCTAGAACACTGTTCTTCAGTCTTGGGTCCTAGATGTTGTTCAACTAGAACTTCCATCATCCTTTGGCCATCGGCGAAGCTAAGGATGATGGGAGAGGTCCTACCAGCAACCATTCCAGGCTACCTGAACTGTTTCCATCCCATCTGGTCGTTATAAGGAAGGTAACTTAAGAACCCGTGTCTGAGCTTGACCTTTTCTTCCTTACTCCCTGCCCCTCTTTCCTTGTGTTACGCCTTGTAGAGTGTAAGCCTGAGAACAGGAACTGTCTCACCACTGATCCTTCTAAGCCATTCTGGAACTTCAATTAAAGAGGAGGTGAAAACGCTTTAAATAAATCATCTTATGTTCTGGAGTCTTCAGGTTTCCTGACTAGTTTCTCTCTTTATGGAAGGCTAACACAGAAACAGGTATAAGTTGACGGAGACTTCAGATAATATAGAAGGCGCTTTGTGAGTTGGGTCATTTTTGCAAGGAAAGCTATTAAATAAATACTAATAATAATAATCTTCATTAGTTTATTCAGAAGATTTCAATTCCAGAGAAATTAGCTATATATTTTTTTACAGTCCAAGCACATTTATCCCATGGTATTAAAATACAACTCAAGTAAGTTTTCAACAAGTTACATTTTAGCCATTCCATATACATTACAAGCCATTCAGTAATGTATACAGCATGTTCCATCTGTATTCAGATGCCTAAAGATGAAGTAACCTTTAAGTCAATTCAAAGTTCCTTTAGCAGACCCTATTTTACAAAGTTCAGGAAACAAATGTCATACCTACTGAGCAACACACCTTGACAACGCTTTTTGCTGTACAGTATCTTTAAATATTAACCCAAGAATGTAGTGGAAAAGTCCTCAGTTCTTTTAGTAGGTGAAAGACTACTTTTAGGGGAACAATTCTACGTTTTTCCTATATATTCTTTTATTAGTATATGACACAAGGAACGCTTTTCGGTTTCTTTACAACAATCGTTTCTACAACAGCAGCTAGAACAAACTCTAGCTAGCATTGCTGTTTGCTAAAGAACATAAGCTTTGATGTCAGAGACAATACATGCTATATGCTAGCCAGAAAAACTGAATTCAGCAGCTGTAAGCAGAGAAAGCTGTCAAGGGAAGTAGTTCAAACTCAAAACAGACAGGGCAGGAGACCGCAGGCTTTTTACTATGAATACATAGCACAAGGATATGAATCCAGCTCTATAGCCCTATATGGTTAATAGGAGAAAATCTCCATCAAGGCAGCTCTGAGGTTTGCTTGCCTGAACCTATAAAGTATTGGACGGTTATCAATTCCAATTACTATTCATCATAGCAACATTCAGAACTATAAAAGGAGAGAATATCATTGCTTAATTCAGCCTTTCCCAACCGGTGTGCCTCCAGATGTTGTTGGACCACAACTCCCATCAGCCTCAGCCATTGGCAATGCTGGCTGAGGCTGATGGGAGTTGTGGTCCAACAACATCTGGAAGCACACTGGTTGAGAAAAGCTGGAGCCTTAATGCATATACATAGAACACATTCACCATCTCCACTGAAAAGCATTGGCTTAGAGGTGGTATGCATGCTATCAGATCTCTAATGTCCGTTTCATACATGCAAACCTTCATTTGACACAGCTGTCAGCAAGTGGTATGCATACATCATGTGGTGATGCGCTAGTGAGACAAACTGGAGAGTCTGCTGGTGTACCATCTACTGTGGTGTTCAGATATCTTCCTCCTTGAGCTGGTAGAGGTGGTTTCTGGATGATGTTGGATAATCCCAGGATGTTAGTTCTAGAAAATTTCATTTTACCAGCCAAATAGCCTTGGCTGGGCTAACTTGGAACTTCATGACTACCACTGATAGCCACTGGGCTGTCTCAACACATCACTGGCCTAGCATATGAGGCAGGTCATACTCTAGATCTGTTTTTTTCCTCCTATCAAGTAGCTGGTTAATGATTCAGAGGAAGGATGATAGCTACCCTGCCTGTTTATTATTATTATTAGTATTAGTAGTAGTAGTAGTAGTATACCGCCCCATAGCTGAAGCTCTCTGGGTGGTTTACAACAATTAAAAACATTAAAAACAAATATACAGATTTAAAAACACTTAAAAAAAACAATTTAAAAACACATGCTAAAATGCCTGGGAGAAGAGGAAAGTCTTGACCTGGCACCAAAAAATAACAGTGTTGGCGCCAGATGCAACTTGTCAAAAAGATCATTCCATAATTTGGGAGCCACCACTGAGAAGGCCCTCTCCCTTGTTGCCACACTCCCAGCTTCCCTCAGAGTAGGCACCTGGAGGAGGACCTTTGATGTTGAGCGTAGTGTACAGGTGGGTTTGTGTCAGGAGAGGCGTTCCATCAGATATTGTGGTCCCAAGCCGCGTAAGGCTTTAGAGGTTAAAACCAGCACTTTGACTCGAGCTCAGAAACATACAGGCAGCCAATGCAAGTGGGCCAGAATCGGTTTTATATGTTTGAACTGTCTGGTCCCTGTTACCAATCTCGCCGCTGCATTTTGCACAAGCTGCAGTTTCCAAACCATCTTCAAAGGCAACCCCAGGACCGGTTCTAAAGGGCAGCCAGGTGGAGCACTGGCCCGAGGGCCCCTGGAGTTACAGGGTAAGAGGGGGCCCCTCAGTGGCCCCTCCGCTCCCCTTCTGCGGTCCATGGCGATCCGCGGCCTCCCCACACCCCCTACTTACCTGTCTCCTGCCTTTTAGTATTGCCCTTAATGAAGATGGCGGCCGCGGTTTTCCTCAGGTACTGAAGCCCCTGCCGCCATCTTAGTTGATGGCAAAGATGTGCATGCATAGCATGCACGCGTGCCATCAACAAAGATGGTGGCGGAGGCTTCATCCCCTTAGGGAAACCGCAGCCACCATCTTGGTTAATGGCAATAGTAAAAGACAGAAAACAGGTAGGTGGGGGTGTGGGAGGCCACGCTAGGAGAACCCCTAAGCTACGAACCTGCTCCTTCAGGGGGAGTGCAACCCCAGCCAGGCCAGGTTGAACATCCACCATCCGGTCAGAAAAACCACCCACTAGCAGCATCTCAGTCTTGTCTGGATTGAGCCTCAGTTTATTAGCCCTCATCCAGTCCATTGTCGCAGCCAGACACCGGTTCAGCACATTGACAGCCTCACCTGAAGAAGATGAAAAGGAGAAATAGAGCTGTGTGTCATCAGCATACTGATGGAAGCGCACTCCAAAGCTCCGGATGACCGCACCCAACGGTTTCATGTAGATGCTGAACAGCATGGGGGACAGAACTGACCCCTGTGGAACCCCATACTGGAGAGTCCAGGGTGCCAAGCAATGCTCCCCAAGCACCACCTTCTGGAGCCGACCCGCCAAGTAGGAGCAGAACCACTGCCATGCGGTACCTCCCACTCCCAACTCAGCCAGTCATCCCAGAAGGATACCACGGTTGATGGCATCGAAAGCCGCTGAGAGATCAAGGAGAATCAACAGAGTCACACTCCCCCTGTCTCTCTCCCAACAGAGGTCATCATACAGGGCAATCAAAGCTGTTTCCGTGCGAAAACCAGGCCTGAAACCCGACTGAAATGGATCAATCAGTCTCATCCAAGAATGTCTGGAGCTGACCTGCCACCACTCATTCAAGGACCTTGCCCAGGAATGGAAGATTTGCTACCAGCCTATAGTTAAGATTTTCTGGGTCCAAGGAGGGTCTCTTTAGGAGTGGTCTCACTACCGCCTCTTTCAGGCAGCCAGAGACCACCCCCTCTTGCAGAGAGGCATTAATCACTTCCCTGGCCCAGCCCGCTGTTCCATCCCTGCTAGCTTTTATTAGCCAAGAAGGGCAAGGATCCAGCACAGAAGTGGTTGCACAAACCTGTCCAAGCACCTTATCAATGTCTTCAAGCTGTACCAACTGAAACTCATCCAAGAAATTGGGACAAGGCTGTGCTCTGGATACCTTGATTGATTCACCTGCTATAACACTGGAGTCTAAGTCCTGGCGGATGCTAAAGATTTTATCCTGGAAGTGCCTAGCAAATTCATGACAGCAGGCCTCAGATGGGTCTACCATGTCCTTGGGGCCAGCATGTAATAGTCCCTGGACAATTCTGAAGAGCTCCACTGGGCGGCAGATTGATAACTTGAAAGTGGCAGCAAATTTTATTTTATTTTTGCTGCCCTCACTGCCCCTAAATACAGCTTACCATAGGCACTTACCAGTGACTAGGACTGGGTAGGGTAGCTGTGAGAGAACTAGAAAAGGTCCTCAAATGCAATGATGTATCACCGAACACTAAGTCAGGATCATTAATAATAATAATAATAATAATAATAAATTTAATTTTTGTGTCGCCTATCTGGCCGAAGCCACTCTAGGCGACGTACATATTAAAATTCAATAAAATACAATATAATTACAGAATAAAATACAATGCAGTCAACACTAATGCAGGCATAAAACTATGTAGGGCAATCAGTAAATAATTTTCACAGAAACAATAAACAATCACAGAAAAATTAGCCCACCCCGGAGATCCCAAAGGCCTGTCCAAAGAGCCAAGTTTTTAAGGCTCGGCGAAATGTATCCGGGGAAGGGGCATGGCGAAGATCAAATGGGAGGGAGTTCCAGAGAGTGGGGGCCGCCACTGAAAATGCCCTCTCTCTAGTCCCCACCAACCTAGCTGTTTTCGTTGGTGGGACGGAGAGAAGGCCCTGTGTGGCTGATCTAGTCGGGCGGCTTAATTGGTGGTACTGGAGGTGCTCCTTCAGGTAAACTGGGCCGAGACCGTATAGGGATTTAAAGGTTAACACCAAAACCTTGAATTGGGCCCGGAAAACAACTGGAAGCCAATGTAGATGAAATAACACTGGTGTGATGTGATCGCGGCGGCGGCTGTTTGTAAGCAACCGAGCCGCCGCATTCTGCACCAATTGTAGTTTCCGGACCGTTTTCAAGGGTAACCCCACGTAGAGCGCATTGCAGTAGTCTAATCGAGAGGTGACCAGGGCATGTACTACCAGTGGGAGCTGATGAATAGGGAGGTAGGGTTGCAGCCTCCGTATGAGGTGTAGTTTATACCAGGCTGCCCGGCTCACTGCCGAAATCTGCGCCTCCATGGACAGCTTGGAATCAAGAACAACCCCAAGGCTGTGGACCTGATCCTTCAGGGGTAAACTCACCCCATTAAGCCTCAGGTCAACAACACCCAACCTTCCCCTGTCACCCACAAGCAGCACCTCGGTCTTATCAGGATTAAGCTTCAGACCATGGTATTCCCAATCTCTATGTATGGATGTGAAAGTTGGACAGTGAAAAAGGCGGATAAGAGAAAAATCAACTCATTTGAAATGTAGTGCTGGAGCAGAGCTTTGCACATACCATGGACTGCGAAAAAGACAAATAATTGGGTGTTAGAACAAATCAAACCAGAACTGTCACTAGAAGCTACAATGATGAAACTGAGGTTATCATACTTTGGACACATAACGAGAAGACAGGATTCACTAGAAAAGCCCATAATGTTGGGGAAAACAGCAGGGAGTAGAAAAAGAGGAAGGCCAAACAAGAGATGGATTGATTCCATAAAGGAAGCCACAGACCTGAACTTACAAGATCTGAACAGGGTGGTTCATGACAGATGCTCTTGGAAGTCGCTGATTCATAGGGTCACCATAAGTCGTAATCGACTTGAAGGCACATAACAACAACAACAACAACAATTGCATCCACCAGGAGTTCGTCTCCATCTGCACTCAAGCCGTCTCCTATGTTGTTTCATCACTCTCAGCTCTGGGGTATACCATGGAGCCGTATGAGTTCTATACAGGAGAGGGTGCTCAGGAGCAATTGTGTCAACCGCCCGGGTCATTTCTGTATTCCACAGTTCAACCAGGGTTTCGACAGGAGTGCCAGCCCTATCAGCCGGAAAACTCCCCAGAGCCCTTTGGAAACCATCCAGATCCATTAGTCTCTGGGGGCGGGCCAACTTAATAGGTCCCCCACCCTTGCAAAAGGGAAAAGCTGCTGTAAGTCTAAACTTCAGTAAGCAATGGTCTGTCCATGACAAAGGGACTGATGTAAGGCCCCCCACATTCAGATCACCAACTCCATGTCCAGTTGCAAAAACCAAGTCTAGAGTATGCCCTGCTACATGTGTTGGGCCAATGGCATATTGGGACAGTCCCATGGCTGTCATGAAGACCATGAAATCCTGAACTGCCTCAGATAAGGTGGCCTCGGCATGGATGTTGATATCCCCCAGAACCAACAGTCTGGGGGATTTCAACAGTACACCCAAGACCACCTCAGTCAGCTCAGCTAGGGCATTTGTTGGGCAGCAGGGTGGGCAGTATACCAACAGAATCCCCAGTCTGTCCCTCTGACCCAACACAAGGTGCAAACACTCCAGACCAGTCGTCACATGGACAGGATGCTTGCAGAGGGAGATCAAGCTCCTATAGACCACAGCAACCTCCCTCCCCGACCCTCAGGTCTACCCGGATGCTGAACCAGGTACCCTGGCGGGCATAGCTGTGAGAGACTAACTCCTCCCTGCTCACCCACCCAGGTCTCCGTTATACATGCCAGATTGGCTGCCTCATCCACAATTAAATTGTGAATGAGGGATACCTTATCTATTGGTAAGGTCTGGACTGACAACAGCTGCATCTCCCTGCAGGAATAGAGGACCAGTTAGGATGCGCTATACACAGAGACTTATGGAATCTAGGGGATTCCTGAATGCTCCTGGGTATGGTGTTCATATTCCAGGTCCCATGGCTGGTGCCCCCATCTTGGAATGGTGCAGTGAAAAAGGCTATTAACACGGCCACTCCAGCACGGTGAACCCTGAATACCTCTATGCTATACCATTGAGCTGCCAGGGACAGATCAGTTTATGGTTAAAGTATATGCAGTGTAAGCCGTATATCAACTCTTCCAAGTGGCCATCATTTTTCATAGACACTGCTTTTTAACCAATACTTGTGCATCTGCAAAATGTAATTCTATGTACTAAACGAATGGAAGTTATTAATGATGTCTTTCTAAAAAAATTCAACCACATTTTTCTGCTGCAGAACAAAGCTGCTGGAAGTTAAACTGGTACCGTTCATTTGGATCACAGCTTGCCAAGTATTAGAAGAACTGCTGCCTGTTCATTTCTAAAACCAAGTTTACTGCTGGTGTTTGCCTTCAAAGCCTTAAATGGCTTGGGAGCCAGGTAACTGAAGGAGCAATGATTTCCACATCAGCCTGTCTGCACTTTAAGATTATCTGCCGATGCCCTTCTCCAAATGCCTTTTCCTTTGGAGATGAGGTGGCTATCAACTAGGGAGGAGGCTTTTTGGATGTGTTGCCCCAGTTTGCCCCCCCAAAGGATGCTCACCTGGCACCTTTTAGGAACCAGGTGGAAACTTTTAAAAATATGACACACCTGTGAGCTTGCATCTGCTGCTCATATCTCTGTTATTATTTTCAATTGCTATATTACTGTGAATCAGAATCAATTTTTTTGTGAAGATCACTCTTATAAGTATAAGCAAAATAAAATTTAGTCCAAGATCTGCCACCAACAAGGGTTGATATTCAGGACAATTTTGCGACATATGAAGCAGTTTCAAAATAGATCTGGGGCAAAAGCAGCTAAAAACCACTATGAACTAGTGATATAGGAAAGTTCCCTTTTTAATATGGAACTTAACACCAAGCCCTTTAGATGGAACAAGTAACTATGCCAAGCAAATGGAGAAAAGAGATCCACAAATCATTAACATTGCTAGTGATGAAAAGTATGCCAAAGTTTAGGAACTGAGAAATCATATCTTCATTGCTAGGACTGCTCTTAAATATACCTAATGGATATTTCTTTTCATGAGGTATCCTGAAAACATTTTTTTTCAAGAGAGCATAAAGTTGGATATAGCACATTCCAGGCCATCAGATTTATGACAAAAATGACACATCACGCTCATTTCACTGAGCTGCAAACGATGACTCACTGGTTAAAATAAATAGGATATTTTACTAAAGTCAGTTTAGATCAGATGAAGTGATTTGTGTGCACACAATTGTCACTGAAGAACAACTGTGATTTTTACTGAAGAGATTACTGCATATATACACATTGACAACCTCCTCACTTTTCATTGACAACCTCCATACGACCTTGATTAAGATTCTTGAATTTAACTAGAAAAACAGGTTATGCAACAAACTGTTGCAGATGACCTGTAATAACACCTTTCCATTTGCTTTTTAAAAAAAAAAAAAAAGCTTAACTAAAAGCTGATGCACTGTTGCTAGGACGAGCCTCTCCCCAATACAGTTGCTAGTGTTAGCTGGTTTGTACAACTCTGCATACACAGACTCAGGATTGGTTTTGAAACGTCAGTGTCTTTATTTGGGGTGGGATCTGTCTGCTTAGTTAAAGCATCCAAATGGTACCTTCATGCATGCGCACACGTACACACACATGAAAAGCCACGCAACAAAAATAAAGGATTCACAAATTATCATGCACCTTTTATTGTCATTAAAAAGGCACCTACTCCTTTTCATCATTGCCTAAAAGTAGCATAAAATGGAAACCATTCAATTCCATGCGAGAGAAGCCAAATGCACATTTTAAGAACTGACTTTGGGATCAAAGCACTCAGGAGCTGCAGGGTGGAGGAAGTGAACTATTCCTTAGCTGCTTTCTGGGCTTGATGGCAACAGACACTGTGCAGAAGCAGAGGACAGGAACAGGCATAAAAAAGCAGTTCTGGTCTCATCCATGGCTTGAATAGTAATTCATTAATAGACAAAAAACCTTGTGGTTTAAGAACATACCTATAGCCAACAGATATTTCTGTCAAACTTTAAAAAGCAGGGAAATTGGGCAGCCATAATCAATGCACCAGGAGAGCAAGAGACCCGACCTCCTCTCTGAGATATTGTACTGCCCTACAAATTTGTAAAAATGCAAACAGTTTGGGTTGGTGTTTCACAGTCCAATCCACTTCCTGTGTAGCTTGGAAGAATTTGGTAACTGAGGGTAACTCTCAGGGTGCTGAGAGTTGCTAGGAGATGCTCTGTTCCCCTCACAGAGCTTCAATCAGAGCAGCTGACTATAAAACCACTCTGGCCACTGGAACTCTGTCAGGGGAAAAGGAGTCTCAGTACCCTTCACAAACTGCACTTCCCAAGATTCTTTGGGGGAAGCCATGACTGTCTAAAGTGAAATAAAAATCTGGCTCCCTGATTGGGTAAGCCCAGCAGCTGCGAGTCTGGCTTTTAGAACACTGACAGATTATTCTTACTGAGCATGTCCGGGCTTATAATTGAGTTCAATGCTAAAATTCTTAAATTAATTAAAAATCAGCCAGGCATTTAAAAAAAACTTTTAATCTGCAGAAGATGAAGGTCAGAGTATGGGTCAAGGTCAGTAAAAGGATTATAGGTACTCTGTGAACATGCCTGATTTTTAATTAATTTCAACAAATTATGAGAACTCCTGACAGAAAAAAGTCCAAAAGGGTCTGGTTTTTCTCTTTTTATACTTTGAACTCTCAATTCTCTCTGACTGTTTTGTGTATCGCCATGAAAATTTAGAGAGTTGTTAAGCAAGTGTTTCTGAGGTCAGGACAATCAGTTTTCTAAGGTTTTGTTCTGAAACGAGTTTATGGGAATCATCAGAATGGCACAGGAGATATTTTTAATTTAACATTGTGGAAAGCGAAAAATCCATGCTGACTATAGTATACAGCCACTCTTGTGGCTGTATAATAGGAAGGTGAAAAATGAACACACTTCCTGCATGATTCAGCCACTTGTGTTGTGTGGCCAGAGTAAGGGTGGCATTAATGTCCACCCCCTGCCATTGGCTCAGCTGAGGGACCTAGCAATACCAACATGGTATTGGGTAAAGAAGGTATAATGATCAGAACTAATTTCACCATCCTAAGATTAAGAGTTACATACTTCAAAAGTTACATTCTATAAAATGGAAAATACAACATATCTGCTCTCCACCCATAAGGCCTTGAATCAAGGCTTCATATTCAAAGAGTATGCCTCTACAATTAACACGATAGCCGTGAATTAAAGCAATTTGTGGATGCACAATTCTTGGCGTTTCCCAGGCATGCTGGCACAGAGCAAGAGAGTCTTTCATCTAATCTAACCCCATACAAGGCCAACCCATGTTTTCTTGACCACTATGCCAAATAAATCTGAAATTCAGATAAGTAACATGAGTTATTTCTGCTGGTTATAAAAAGCAAGAGTTCTCATTTTATCAGCAATATGGGATTTCAAGAAAATTTTCCTATATAAATTAGGGTTATTACCTAATTTATAGCATTTTTTTTTACTTGTTATTTAGGTAACATGTTTATTTTACTTGTATTTAACACTTTTTAAAAAATAGCAATTGGTATTTATTCTTTCTTACTAATGAAGAGCCAGTGTGGTGTAGTGGTTAGAGCAGCCTTTCCCAACCAGTGAGCCTCCAGATGTTGTTGGACCACAACTCCGATCAGCCTCAACCAGCATTGCCAATGGTCAGGAAAGATAGGAGTTGTGGTCCAACAACATCTGGAGGCACACTGGTTGGGAAAGGCTGGGTTAGAGTGTTGGACTATGACCTGGGAGAGCAGGGTTCAAATCCCCACACAGCCATGAAGCTCACTGGGTGACCTTGGGCCAGTCACTGTCTCTCAGCCTCGGAGGAAGGCAATGGTAAACCCCCTCTGAATACCGCTTACCATGAAAACCCTATTCATAGGGTCGCCGTAAGTCGGATTTGAAGGCCGTCCATTTCCATTTTCACTAATGAACTTAGTGTTGTGTTTACACGGTTGAGTAAAGGAATGATCTATATACCTTTATTGTTATGGAATGAAGGATAATCCTTTAGCATAAGCAAATTTCTAGCAATCCTAAATCTCCCCTCAAAAATGTAACAGTTTTCTTCAGTAGGCATTAATAAGATTGTTTTTGTCCTTTTTTGTTTTCACCAACACATCTTACAGCTCAGTTCTATAAATGCCTCTTCAGAAATCCCTACGAGTTCAATGAGACCAACTGTTAGGTATACATAGGATTATAGCCCATGTATGTGTGTGATATGGCCCTTAAAATCACTACTACATGAGTTTAGAGGAACACCTACAAGGTTACCAAGGCTGCAATTTTACTTGTACATCCCATTCAACTTAAAAGTGGTACTTACTTCCAAGTACATGTACATAGGATTTCACCATAAAGCACAATTTAACAAGCCTTCTGCTCAAACAATCTGAGGGATTTTATATTAGAATCAGAATAAAAATACCATTTAATCTTGGACATTCTCAATCATTAATATGGATTAGAATTACCTCCATGGTTTGAATACTCTTTGAAGAATAATAAAGGATTTAGTTGTATCCATTCTTCCGAACGTTCTTAAATGAAATGGTCAGGATGTATTAAAGACTTACTATCTCATATTAAGGAAGTATTCCCATAGCATGAACATCTTTTCTCATCACTGGATTCAAACATGCAAACTGCCTCCATTGCAAATATGTTGCACCCAAGGTTATTAGCAAATTGTCCTCCTGGTTTTACTGCACTGCTCTTATTTTGGCCATTGAACCTAGTTCTAATTCTACAGACGTTTTTGCCTTATCTTTACATTCATGCAACTTTCCCAGATCTCTATTGTCATAGTGCAATACAGACAACCTTGAGCTCTTTTTAGCTGTTTTTATACACATATAATGAATGTTTGTGGGAAGGTCAGAAATGTAAAAAAAAATTGTGGCAGAGTGGAGGAGCTTTATTACATATACTAATGAAGCAGACAATGAAAACAAGGTTCCCAAGGCTTTCCCAAATTTATGGAATTTATAAAAGTGATCAAATAGTAACACCTGATTTATTTGCTTGTATATTAAGTGCAGGAAATTTTATTTTACATATCTGTTGTTTACCCCTTACTCTCAATGGATGTATGATTTATTTTTTCTGAAAATTAATACAATTATTTAAATTATAAATGTTTGTGGGTGGATTGCATTGGGGTGGCAGGATCAGCCACCAATGAATGTGCATTTGTTGTACTGACTAAGAAGCTCTCTCTCACACACACAAACACAAAACTGTACATGCAGAGAACCCTTGGGAAGCATGGAAAAGCTGAGGGTCTGAACACAGTGTTCAGAAGAGCCCACCACACATACAGATGCACGCTCGGGTTTTTACAGTCACTACAATGAATAGTACCCAAGTGTGTGGTTCATTGTACATGCATAAGATACCTGAAAGGGGGCTTTCCATCATATAGCTCTTGTACACTCTGTGGAGGAACAGAGGCAATTCTTCTACCAATAAAAGAAACGTTTTCACTTGCCAACTGCACTCTGCCCATTGTGCTCAAGGCCAAAATCCTCAAGATAAAACCCTCTAGTTTTCCTTGAAGGCGGCAAGAGCAGGCTACTGATTCAGCCATATGCTTCATTAACAAGGAAGCATGCATGTGTGCTGTAGTTAATTCAGCACTAACCACAGTAAATTATGCACCAAGATGGTTAGAGTTCAACTACCAAGACTAGCTTCTTCCAAAGCCCAAAGCTATGACAACAATCCTCTGTGCAATTCTGAAGCCATATGAACTTTAATGAGGCAAGAGCTCATTGCTTTTATCATGGCATTTTACATTTCATTGCCCTGAAGACACTTGCTAATGGTCCAGAACCAGATGGGATGGGGGAGAGGGGTCCCGGGCGTAAAAGACAAAATGTCATAGACGTAGCATACAGTGCTATAATTGTTTTATAAAACCATGTCTATTGTTATAACAGTGATCAGAACATATTTTAGTTTTTAAAATGCAGCTGTTTCTAAACTTGAAATTAAGCATCAACTTCCTAATGTGCCACGGTCTCCAGTAGCGTAGTGGCAAATTCAGAAGTGCAGGGTCCCTTCTAGTCACAGCAACACCACTTCCCACACCACACACACACACACACATTATTTTGCTGCATAGTTGAGAATGAGATCCTTGTAATGCCTTCTTCCGCAACAACAGACATCCTAATGAGCCAATAAGCATATAAGAAGGGAGTGTTAGCTACTGAAAAGAGTCCTCTCAGCAGCTAACTCACCTCTTTTCACTCCAATTGGCTCCAATCTGCAAGAAAAGACAAGGAAACATGTTAGGAGACTCTTATCAGTGGCCATCACAGTCCCCTTCCATGCTGACCGGCTCATAGGATGATGGAAGCTCCCAGAAAGGTAAGGGGTCTAAGACCCCCTGAGACTCTGGATGACTATACCCCTGAAGGTCTCGCAAGTAAAGACATGATGGCAGCCTGCCTAAATTAGTGAAAAGCGTTTAATATACATTTTTCAAAATTTACAGTCCCAAGTTGGAGCATTTAGTTGAAGTAGTGGGACATCTTTCCTACATCACATTTTCCCACAAAATACATAAATTGCTTCCCAAACCCTAAAAACAAGAGCCGGCAAAAGAGCAACATTTACTGAATTTCAGTTTACATTGAACTACAGAAATGCAACCATGTATACCGTATTGACACAGGTGACATTGTGAATGTTTTTAGATTACCCAGTTTACCTGGTCCCTGAAAGAACTCTATAGGGCTATAGCAAAGGAGTGTTGCATTAACCACAGATTTCCAACAGGACACACATACAGAAAAAAAGAAATACCGTACATTGGTTAAACCCTGACATTTTTGTTTGGTGAATCAGTTGCTATTAGCAAGGTGTTATTTTTACTGGATTTTAACTGAAGATAGGTGGCATACTTACAGTTACCATCACCTCTTCCAGTTTAAGAGCCAAAATGAGCATTAAGCAACCAAAGGAAGATATCTCTTTTCTTGAATGACAAAGAGATTATGGATAATCTGTGATAACGAAGGATTTGGGCTAATGAATTCAACATCAGGAGAAAGAAGGGTCTTCAACTTGTTCTCAATGTACAGGGCCGTGAGTGCCCTCATAAAATAAGTAAGAAAAAGAAGAAATGTTTTGAATGTGTAGGCCCAGCTAAAGTGTGAATCCATTTGTTTGACAGGTTTGTTAGGGACAGCACAGGAAAAATATCATTGAAAAAAAGAACCACCTTAACTGGATACATTTTGAAATACTACAACTGTCTGTGTATTAGATCTAGCCCTAGAGGTTTCAATGAAAAGCATGTTGGTGAGTTGTATTCCAGGAAGCCACCTGTGTGCCCCAGGAAGTTCATTTCATACCCATCTTCTCTTCTAAAACTGTACACATCCTAGCTGCCTGACAAATAATGATACTGATGGGATATTTCTATCTTGATATTTTCTCCTTGTAAGGAGTTTTCTTTGTGAATTTGAATACAAACTGACCTGATCCACACCTCCTGGACCAATATACAAGGTCAAAACACAGTTATCCTTGAGATTTCATAGTTCTTTGCAATTTGCAATGCTGAACAAAATACATATTTTAAAGTACGTACCTTCAGAAAAAGAAACTTTAAATGTGTATGTTGTGAGAAAACATATTCAAAAATAAAATTTCAGTGTGTATTTATAAATGAATTGTGCAGATTTTTGTGTGTGTTATATTTTATGGTTTTAATTTTTCTCATAGTTTAATTCTTTATTAATAATATACTCTGTATGTTTTAATGGTGTTGTTTTTAGTTGTAAGCTGCTCTGAGTCCTATTGGAAAAAGGGCGGGGTAGAAATAAAGTTTATTTTTATTTTTATTATTATTATAAATAATTCACAGATTAATGTGGAATAAAATGGATTTATGAATAAATGCATGTGAAAGTGACACAGACTGGAAATAGACTGAGCCATTCCTAACTAAACTTGAGAATATGTCTGGCTATGGAGTCCAGCGCAAAATGTGCCCAAAAGTTTTCGTTAGAAAAAGAGAATGAAACCATTCTCTTACAAAGGCCAGCTCAGCTATAACATTGTATGTTTAGATTCTTGTTTAATGTTACTGATCTGAAGAGGAGGGAATACTTGGGAATTGGAAAGAGTGTTGCACAAAATGGGGTGGGAGATTGATCAAACACTTGCCATTACAAGTATATCTTCCGAAGCCATCTCTTTAGGGTGGCCAGAGGAAACTATACTGGATATGAACTCTGAGATAAGTCCCAGAAATGGAATTTATAAATCAGAAGAACAAAAGAAGATCCTTCATGACCAAGGTGGTCAATCTCATTCAGCTAATCAGTTTATGACAAGACCCTCAGCTATAATGGATGCAATAAAAACATTTCAGGGCTGCTTTAAAAATAGTGATATAACATACATTCTTATATGCCAATATTTTGATTCCACCTTTCAGAGCTCTGTCTAATATAAATCAAGGCTACAGAAACTGTATTTATTTATTTATTTATTGTTTGATTTATATCCCGCCCTTCCTCCCAGCAGGGGCTCAGGGCAGCTCTCGCTCGCTCGCTCTCGCTCGCTCGCTCTCTCAAGTTAGAGCTAACAAAGGTTCATCCAAGTTTAGGGATAAAATTGCAAACAACAAAGCAGATGGAAAGGCAATAAAATACAGTAGGATTGGTTTTATAGAGAATCTCCGTTTGTTACATCAGGTGAATTACTGTTATAAAACCTACAGTTGGCTTAAGTTACAATTGTTTGGGTTTTGAAAGATCTCCATGATTAACAAGGATTTCATGCTTGGATTATGTTTCTTGTTTAATTAACTATTGCTGTTTATAGTGAGAGAGACTTGAAAGCATGGCAGATGATGAAAAATGTATATGGGCTGGAAAGAAATCAAGTGTAAGTTTAGTAGCATTGCAAAAGAGCAAGTAAAAAAGAAGGGAACTCTCTTAGAATATACACATATGCCTAGAAGCCTACACAGCAAGCGTTGTTTGGTCATTTGTTTCATATCTATGTTGTTTCATAAGTATGTTTCATATCTCTATGACATGATGCAGAGCAGCACTATATGCTTACAACCTTGGCTCATTGAAAAGGATTACAGAAAGCTATTAAATACAGTAGTAATCCCTGAAACAAGTTCTGAAGACATAGATACAAGATAAAATTAAGTCCTGATTTATCACCTGTAATTCAAGTGAAACAATTTGATCTTAGTAAGTAATAAGAGGATTTTGACTTATGGAAAATCCATACACAAGTTTATAAACCCATAGATCTGTTCCAGGATAGTAAGAAAAAAAGACTTTGATGAAGTAGTCTCAAGGAGATGAAAACTGTGGCAGCATCAGTCTGGTTTGTGGCCCCTTTCCCACCATGAATTATGGGACAAATTAGGATGTGGGAGAGCCTCAGACAAATCAAGAAGGTGGGAGAAGTGGGCATAGGAGCAGATAACACTATAAATCCAGTCAGTCAGTTTTATTGCCTAGCCATAGGCCATTGCAACATACAGAATCGCTGATCATTATATAAAACTACAGTTAAAACATTCTTTGGTAAATTTCAAGAGGTGTACAGGGCAAAACTTATCCCCTATGAATTACTCGACAATTGAGCCAGCTGTGCTGCACGGATCTTATGTGCAGCACAGGCAAAGAGAGCGACCCTGTGTGTGACCGCAGAATCTTTGTCTGCTAAAAGGAAGATGAAGATATCCTGCACAGACCTCCCCCGTATTAGAAATTCACCCAGAATTTTGGACCTCGGATGTGCATAAAGGGGGCATTCTAATAAGTAATGCGGGAGGTCCTCAACTGCCTTGGTCCCACAAATGCAAAATTGCTGGCTCCATGGGGTCTGGTTATAAGGGCCCTCCAGTACAGCATTCGGCATTGACTGGAACCGGAGTGCCGTGAAAGCTTGTCTAAGCATTGGTGACATGGAATGGGCCAGATAGTTTGCCCTTCGGTGGTCCTTTTTTATAGCCCCAAACCATCTAAAGGGTTTGGAGTTATTGATTGCTAGCCTATCTAACCAGTGACAGTGGGAAAAAATTGCCTCTTTCAGCCTTGTTCTATCATGGATACCAGAGGCCGGAGGTGAAATGTGGTACAAATGGTATATACCAAGGATTTTTCCACCCCAGAATTTGTCTCTGGAGGCCCGCTCGACGCATAATTTCAAAATGAGCTTAGACTGAGAGTTTTGGATTAACTCCCAAAAACTAAGCAATGCGCAATGGATATGAGCACTGACAGGAGAAGTGCCCGTCTCAGCTCGCAACAATGCCGCCGGCATGCCTATGGGCAAACGCAAAAGTTTTTTTAAAAAGCTGTTCTGGACCACCTCAAGACTGCGTAGAAGGGGACCCTCCAGGCCCCAAACCGGGGCGTCGTACAAGATCTGCGGTAAAACTTTGCTGTTATAAATTTTCAGTGCTGGGGGGATGAGATTACCACCTGTGGACCTGTAAAAGCTCAGGATGGCACCGCATGTTCTAAGAGCAGTAACTTTGGTGTGGTCAATATGTTTTTTCCATGCAAGATTATCCTGGAAAATTATGCCTAGGTATTTAAAGGAGCGGCATTGCTCAATTCGTTGGCCATCCATAGACCAAGTAAAATTTCTGTGCCTTTTACCGAAAACCATGACTTTAGTTTTGGCATGGTTTATCTGTAATTTTTCCTTTAAGCAAAAGGCACTGCATTTTGAAAGTAGTCTCTTTAACCCCATGCGTGTAATAGAAAGCAGGATCATGTCATCTGCGTACAGGAGGACCGAAACCTTCCTGTTCCCAACTGCTGGGGGGAGAAATTCTGGCCCCGTCAGCTCAGTGACTATATCATTAAGATAAAAATTAAAAAGTAAAGGGGCTAACAAGCATCCTTGTTTTACTCCCCTATTTGAGGCGATGGGATCTGAAAGCGAACCCGAGTAACCCACCCTCACTCTTGCTTTATTATCTGTGTACAATTCCCTAATAAAGAATAGAAGTCGTTTGTCGATGTTTGTGCTAGCTAACTTAGACCACAGCATTGATCTGTCGATGGAATCAAATGCCGCTGCCAAATCTATAAATGCAGCGTAGAGGTGTTTCGTGGGGCCTAGCACACATTGCCTTGCAATAGTGTAAAGAGTTAGGCAATGGTCAATCGTGCTTTGTCCTTTGCGGAAACCCGCTTGTTCAGGAAAGATGACATTATTGGCTGTCTCCCTCTCTTCCAATTTCACTAGGAGAAATTTAGCATATAGTTTGGCGGTGATGTCAAGGAGAGTGATGGGGGCGGTAGTTATTCAGGTCCTGCCTGTTCCCTTTCTTGTATATAGGGACAACGACACTCTGTTTCCAGCCCTCTGGGAAAATGCCAGTGTTGTTCAATTGTGTGAACAGCCGGGCTAGAATGGGGGCCCACCAAGCAGGAAAGTTTTTAAAAAGTTCGGGAGGCAGCATATCTTCCCCAGGTGCCTTGCTGTCCCGCAGAGTGGATATAAGTATTTTAACCTGCTCTACAGTTACTGGAGGCCAGGCAGGTAAAAAGGGCTCCAAAGAGCAGCAGGGAATTATAGTGGCTTCATTTGGGGGCGCATAAAGTTTGGTAAAATGGGCATGCCAAAGATCAGCCGAGATCAAATTAGGACTGAGGGGTCTTGACGTTCGCATCCCCCTGGCCACTATTTCCCAGAGCAAGCGCTCGTTTTTCCCTATGGCCGCCTGTGCTAGTTGCTGCCATTGAGATACAGCGTACTGTGCTTTTTTCTTTTTTAGCAAAAGCTTATAAGAAGCGTGCAGTGCCACTAGATGAGCTCGCGCAAAGTTATCAGGGTCTCTGATCGCGCGTCGTGCATAATTTGCAAGCTGTTTCCTGAAGCTTTTGCATTCAAGATCAAACCAAGTAGATCTTGAACGCCACAAAGCCACAGCTTGTCTACCCTGGGTCAGCATGGGTCTGAAAAAGGATGCGATAGACTGGTACAGCTCCAGTGCATCTAGTGCTGGGTCTGCCAAAGCACTATTAATGGAGAGAGGAAGATTAGAAGTCAGAAGGCTAGAGATGGAGGACTGCACAGAAGTGGACCAATGGACTCTCCGTTCTGATACTAGCGTTCCCTCTAAATTCGTGTGAACAACAGAGGGAATGGGGTGCTGGAGCTTTAAAAGCATTAAAAGGGGGAAATGATCATTGTAAATCCTACAGCATGGGTTCCCTAACTGTGCTCCATAAGCTTCACTCAGGAGGTCTGCAACATTTGTGGGTAAAGATGGTAGAGAGTATATCCATCACATTCAGTGTTCATATTGATTTATAATTGTATTTTTATTGCTTTGTTATTTTCTATATTATATTTTATTGTATTACCATTTGCGTTCTATGGAATTACAATCGCTACAACAAGCAGAAAAATTATTAAGTGGTCTGCCAAGACACTCGGCAATTGTGGTCCATGGGGGGTAAGTTTGGGAACCATTGCCCTATAGTATATGGACTGTGCCGTTTGGTTGTATAAAATTTCTCTATGTGATTCACTTGATTACCCATGTACTACTTATGTACTAGAATACATAATAGGTTTGGTAAGTAAAGAATGAAATTATTATGTATTCTGTTACATGGGTAGTACATGGTAATTCCTAATTCAGCTAGCTTTTGGTAGGTAGGTTTTACTTAGGTAGGCTTTGCTATCAGCAAGAAACATGGCTTTAGCAAGCCCATCATAGTCTGAAGTCAAGGATGTCTCTCGCCTGTCTGTCTAGTTGGGAATAGGAACATGGATGTTAGTTGAACAAGTTAAGTGCTTAGCCGCTTTACCAAGACTGGAGAGTGGCTACTTTGTTTCACAATACTGCTCTCATCCAATACTGAAAAAGAGATGTAATTATGCAAATCCTAACAGCCAAGTTTTTTAAAATGTTTTTTAAAAAGTTTTCTTTTAATATATTTTAAAGTCTGTTTTTATGATGTTTTAAAGTGTTTTTAGTACTTTTGTTTGCCTGGGCTCCTAGTTGGAGGAAGGGTGGGATATAAATCAAATAATAAATAAAATAAATCAAAATCTGGCCTTGCACAATGTTTTTGCCTGAGAGAGGACCACTCAGAACAAATAAACAAAACACAGTCAGATGCAACTGTATAATCAAGTCTTTTCATTAAGAAGCAAACCAAAATCTTTTTCTAGGTCATTGGCCTTTAGCCAAGGAAGGATTATCCTTGTGGCATAATACTTTGTCCTACAACTTTAAGCATTTTCTTTCCTATCCCAGTTTCAAGGTATTTAGACTAATGTCCTGTAAAAATAGCTGTCACTTTCTACTCCAAAAGAGCATAGAACTGTTAACAACCCAAGTTCTCCTGTTGGACACTGAATCTCTCGCGAATGTGAACAACACTTCTCTTTCAGTTAAAATACTGAATTACAGCGTTTTCCAATGTTTACCCAACTAGCAAAGGAGGACACAGTAATGGAGCAACACTGATACTGTGTCCATGCAAAGAGACAAACGCACATTCAAACTTGGTAAGAAAGTGACCATAAATCTATGACCCCCCCACACCTGTTACACTAGTAGCATTCTATCCCTTAATGTTAAGCAAGGGCGCAAAAGCCAATCTTTCAGCCACAAAAAATTCCATTCAAAACTTCACCAGAAACATTTCAACATTCATTTAAAAAATAAGAAAAACCCTGCAACTCAATATGAACATGCCACAGATACTCTTCAAACAGGATGGTGGATGCCTCAAACTAGGAGGGCTTCAAGCACTTACCAGGAAATTATTTGTGCAGTTTAATTCACTTTAGGTGCTCCATCACCCTAGCGCAGGAGTCGTCAACCTTTTTGGACCAGAGGGCACATTTCAAAATTTGAGAGGGTGCTGGGGGTACCAGTCACAAAATGACTGCCATGGGAGGCATAGCATAACAAAAATTTAGAGAGTAGTCATTGTATTTCCATACTAGAAAAAGCTTGACCTGTTGAATATCTGCCAGCCATGCAGCTGATGAAGGCATAAGAACCCTGTTCCCCCCCATGCCAACCCTACACCAAAGCCTAGGCTGCTCTCCTGTACCCATTTACCTGGATGTAAGGACCATTAAACGCAAATCAACTTACTTCTGAGTAAACATATATACCATTATACTATAAGTTAACTATACAGTGAATTCTTAATTCACTGGACTTTAGTTCCTGCAATGCAGGAGACATGCCTAAGCCTCTTTGCAAAGTTTTCACATTTGCCTTTTGCAGCAGGGGGATTATGTAACTTTCACCCACATACTGTATGGTAGTATTTGGAGAAAATAATTTCTAGGCACTACCTGATCTCAAGTGAACCCAGTATAGGAACATTCTGATTGCAAGGAAAAAAAGGCAAATTATGGAGATTCCAAGGACTAGGGAAAAAGATGGAAACAGGAAAACTATATTAAGAGGGAGGGGAAAACAGTAGCACTTTAGGACCCCAGGGGTTGCTACTGCCTGATGTCCAAACAACTCACTTATCAGTCACAGCACTGACTTCACTCGTTGGCTAACGTTGATGGGCAGGAGCAGCAAGGCTAGCTCATTTCACAGAAATTGCTTACAAGGGTACCTCCATGTTTTGTTCCATAACTTTCTTTCAAGGGTAGCTAGAAGCTTACTTTTTTAAAAAAAAAATTAAAGCTCAGATTCTGGCTACCTGCTGGGGGCACCACTGAAGGGCTTTGCTGGTGCCATGGGTGACAGGTTGGCGATCCCTAACCTTGTGCAACAAATCCACTTCAAGTAAGAAATGGACTTTTTGCAGTTAGGAAAGCGATAGGGAAATGCCTTAAAAATGTGGAATGAATGAATGAATAATAGAAGACATAAGCACCCCACAAGCAAATACAGGATGAATGCTCATTAGCAATATAACCGCCCCACAAACAAATCAGAACGAATGTTCAATAAAGACTAGATAGAATCTAACCTTCGTGTAAGCTTTGTACAAGCAAATCAAGATGAATGCTCAGTAAACAGGACACCTAAAGGATCCCAGTCTATAAATTAAACTATGGTGCCAGTTTATTATCATAACCCATTCTCCTTATGTATCAACTTTAAGCACTGTGTATATGCTCATCAAAGCAATGACAGTAACTAATTTAGGATAATAATAATAAATAAAATTTTATTTGTTAGTCGCCTATCTGTCCGAATTAACAGACACTCTAGGCGACTTACAGCAGGATAATAAAATACAATACACAATACAATAAAATACAATACACAATACAATAAAATACAACCACATTCATCAATTAAAACTAACATCAAAAACATCAGTTAATACATTACAAACTAATCTAGCTCGAAGTTCCTGTAGACCTGGCTATTCCTGTAGACCTGGCTCGGCGAAAACTCATCAGGGAGGAGGCATGTCGAAGATCGTAGGGGAGAGAATTCCAGAGGGTGGGAGCCACTACCGAGAACGCCCTCTCTCTGGTCCTCACCAGCCGAGCTGTTTTGGCCGGTGGGACCGAGAGGAGATCCTGCGTGGCTGATCTTGTGAGGCGGCTTAATTGGTGATACTGGAGGCGGTCCTTTAGATAAACCGGGCCGAAACCGTATAGGGTTTTAAAGGTCAATACCAACACCTTGAATTGGGCCCGGTAAACCACTGGTAGCCAGTGAAGATCTATCAACACCGGGGTGATATGTTCCCGGCGACGGCTATGCGTAATCAAGCGTGCCGCCGCATTCTGTACCAGCTGGAGTTTCCGGACCGTCTTCAAGGGTAACCCCACGTAGAGCGCATTACAATAGTCTAAGCGAGAGGAGACCAGGGCATGTATCACTCGTGGGAGTAGCTGTACAGGAAGGTAGGGTCGCAGCCTCTGTATCAGATGTAGTTGATACCAAGCTGCCCAGCTCACTGCCGAAACTTGAGCCTCCATGGACAGCTGGGAGTCAAGAATGACCCCTAGGCTGCAGACCTGGTCCTTCAGGGGTAATCTCACCCTGTTAAACACCAAGTCGATGTCTCCCAACCTTCTCTTATCACCCACGAGTAACACCTCGGTCTTATCGGGATTTAGCTTCAGCCTGTTCTCGCCCATCCATCCACTAACAGACTCCAGGCACTTGGACATGGTCTCCACACCCAACTCTGGTGAGGACTTAAATGAGAGATAGAGCTGAGTGTCATCCGCATATTGGTGACACTGCAGCCCAAAACTCCTGATGATGGCCCCCAGCGGCTTCACATAGATGTTAAACAGCATGGGGGATAAGATAGAACCCTGTGGCACTCCACAAGTAAGAGGCCAAGGGTCTGAAACCTCATCCCCCAATGCTACCCGTTGGTACCTGCCTGAGAGATAGGAATGGAACCACCGTAAAACAGTGCCCCCCATCCCCAATCCCTGTAGGCGGTTTAACAAGATACCGTGGTCAACGGTATCAAAAGCCGCTGAGAGATCCAGGAGGACGAAGAAGGTATATTCTCCCCTATCCAATGCCCTCCTCATATCATCTACCAGGGCGACCAAGGCTGTTTCAGTTCCATGTCCAGTCCTGAAGCCCGATTGGAATGGATCTAAAAAATCTGCTTCATCCAAATGCGTCTGTAGTTGTTTAGCCACCACTCGCTCTATCACCTTGCCTAAGAATGGTAAATTAGAAACTGGGCGAAAGTTCTTCAACTCTTGGGGATCCAAGGAGGGCTTTTTCAAGATGGGCCTTATCACTGCCTCCTTGAGGGCTGATGGCATTGCACCCTCTTCCAAGGATGCATTTACCACTGCCTTGATCCCTTCGCCCAGTTTCTCCTTGCAGCTCACAATGAGCCACGAGGGGCAAGGATCGAGCAGACAAGCGGTTGGCTTCACAGTAGAGAACACCTTGTCCACTTCCTCAGCGAGAAGAGGCTGAAACCGCTCCCATCGGACCGGAATGCAACTGGCCGATTCTGGCCCACTTCTTGTACCCATGGCGTGCGGAATCGTGCACTTCAGACGCTCGATTTTATCGGCAAAGTGCTTAGCAAATATGTCACAGGAGGCTTTAGAATGTTCCATGGGTTCCTGCGCAACTGGACCGACCAGGCTTCGGACCACTTGGAACAACCTCCTGGGACAACATTCTGCCGACGCAATAGAGACAGCAAAGAAATCCCTCTTTGCTGCCTTTGTTGCCACATGGTAGGCCGCTATTGCTACTCTAACCAGTGTCCGATTGTCTTCAGTGCGAGACTTCCGCCACCGGCGCTCTAGTCGTCTCGCCTCCTGTCTCAGACCTCGCAACCGAGGTGTGTACCAAGGTGCTGTCTGAGTTCTATTCAGGGGGAGAGGACGTTTCAGAGCCACTTGGTCTACCGCCCTGGTAATCTCCCTATTCCAATCCACTACCAGGGTTTCAACCGAGTGACCTTCCGACAGCTCCACATCTCCCAGCGCGTTCAGGAATCCCTTAGATTCCATCAGGCGTCTGGGGCGGACCATCTTAATAGGTCCTCGACCCCTGCGGAGGGTGAGTGGCATTGAGAGGCCTATATTTACCAGATAGTGGTCTGACCATGACACGGGGTTAGAAGAAACAGCCCCCATTTTCAGAGCACTACCCTCCCCTCCCGAGACAAACACAAGGTCAAGAGCATGACCGGCTACATGGGTGGGCCCTATATTACTAAGGTGCAGTTCCCAAGAAGTCATGGTTTCAATGAAATCCCGAGGATGAATTCAGAGGACAAAGCCACATACAATAGCTGCTTAGATGTTTGTAGTGTATCACTTGTAATAGCTATGCAGACGTGGTCACCTGCAGCCTCCAAATCACACAACTAAAACATGGTTCTTAACCTTTCACAGCTAACCAGATGATGAGCGACTACTTCTCCACTTTGTTATCAGTGCCACAGCATGACTCCCTGTCACCTTTATCCAGGCAGCTCCCCCAGAAAACAGGCTGGAAGAGATGGCAAATTACAGTCCTCTACAGGGAGGATTTTCTATGCTGAAATACTCTCAACATTTAAAATACAGTAGGATTATAAATGCACTACATGTATGAAGTTGCAGGCCACACTATTCCTGAGGTAGTTGCAGAAGGATCCAAGGTGTTGTAGTGAAACTCAAAAATATTTTACCCACTCTGTAAGATTCTGTCAGCAAGATGGTGGTCTGGAATCCACTGACATTATCTGCAGTCGATAGCCAATATTCACTAACAAAGTCCTGCAGAGCATGACCTCCTATCTATCATGAATGTACAATGGCCATATTCAGACAATCAAAGTTTGGCTTAATTTTATTTATTTATTTCTGCGATTTATTTATCGCCCATCTGGCTGGAAACCGAGCCACTCTGAGCGATGTACAAAGTCATAATATATAAGTGTCACAACATACCGGGCCCAATTCAAGGTGTTGGTATTGACCTTTAAAACCCTATACGGTTTCGGCCCGGTTTATCTAAAGGACCGCCTCCAGTATCACCAATTAAGCCACCTCACAAGATCAGCCACGCAGGATCTCCACTTGGTCCCACCGGCCAAAACAGCTCGGCAGGTGAGGACCAGAGAGAGGGCGTTCTTGGTAGTGGCTCCCACCCTCTGGAATAATAAGTTACACTTATTAAACCAATTAGTAAGTTAAAATATGAAAAAAGTCTTAGGTCTACACATACAGCCTCTTCATGCAATTGAGCACACAAGTCAGGAAGTTTTCCACAAACTATAGTTTACCATTTAATCTGAACCATGAAACTATGGTTCATGGTTCAGAACAAGTCACACATCATTGTACAAATGAAGCTAAATATGGAGACAAGGGGTAGGCATATATTTCTTATACATTTGATATATTATTTTTTTGACATAAATGTGGCCTTATTTTATATATGCTATGCTTTGTCACATTTATTATTCTGCTATGTTGTGCCCATTGAGTTGTTTATTGTTTGTTGATCGCCTCTTTGGGCTTCCCTCACAAAGGGTCATAATCAGTAAATGAAATCATGTAAGTTCTTCCTTGCTGCTGAATGATAGGGCACATCAGACCTTAAACTATTGCCATTATTGAATGAGGGTGGATCAGACTTCATACTGCAATTAGTGAATGACCAAAGATTCAAAGTTTCAAATGTGCATTTTTTTTCTCTCACAGTGGTGTCATAGCACACTGATCCAGGCCAGCAGTGGGGAACCTGTGGTCCTCCAAGATGTTCCTGAACTCCCATCAGCTCCAGCTTGCATGTCCAATGGGCAAGGATGATGGAAGTTGTAGGTAACAACATCTGGACGGCCACACGCTTCCCATCCCTGAGCTAGACAGTACATCTTTTTTTCCTGCAAACCTTTGTCTTGTTATAATTATAAGGCATGTATATATTGCTTCCTAAAGTAAATAAACAATTCACTTCAATATGAGACACTAGATATATTCCTGTATAAACTGGAAATTGTGGTTGGAATGCAGTGGTACAATTTGATCAGTAGAATAGCTAGTTGCGTCTCTTTTGGTTCATCTGCAATAACAATGTGCGGCAGGGAGGATGCCACTCTTGGTTCACTGTATATCCATAATGCCTCTGTATAAACAGCATGAGCCTTGCCAGTAACATTAATGTAAGAGGAGGGGAGCCAATTTTCTCAAATTTGCCTTTCCCCTCCAGGCTCCCATGTCACCTTGCACATTGTTCTGAACAGTTTCCCAAACCTATGGAACAGAATGCTGGGGATGCAAGATGAATTAGATAAGATCTCCTCCCCACCTCTTAACTGGGGGCATGGGGACAGGGACAAAGGATGTTGTCTTATACTGAGTCAGACCATTGGTCCGCCTAGCTCAGTAGTGCTGATACTAAGTGGTGGCAACTCTCCAGGATTTCAGACAGGGCCTCTCCCAGCTCTACTTGAAGTTGGCAAGGACTGAACCAGGGACCTTCTACATGCAAAGCAGATGCCCTGCTGCTGAGTTACAGCCCTGCCCGCTCTTACATTTGTGCAAGTGTCCACTGGATCAAAAGTCATTTCACAAGGGAAACAGCAGCACTGGATTCTACCCATATATTCATCACTAAAGTAAAACAGTAAAATAAAGTTACACTAAATTTAAGAGAACTATTTCTTCTTAACATAAAAAATAAGAAAAGATATCAGCTTGCTACTGTTTATTTCTTGCAAGAAACAATGAATATAAAGAAAAGCAGCTTCATGATTTTCCCTTTTGCTTTTCAGCCATATAGCAATTTATGTATAAGAGGACAAAATATTTTCAGCATTTAACAAATGTAAGACTACAAGGCTTAAAGAAGCAGCTGAGAGATATGTTGAACTAATTTCTTCAGTCCAATGGGCTTCAAGCCACCTATACCACAAAAACTCTGCTAGCTGAAATGCCCCATACACAGTAAGATATACTAAGTCCCATTGAAATAAATGGGAACTCAGCACATTAAATAGAGCACATACCAGGTGCAACTATGATTAGCAAGCCTGTCAAAATTGCTTATTCAGATCCAATATGAAGGCTATAAGCCTAAGCCCATTTACTCTGATATCAATGCAACTTGTTCCCAAGGATTGTTTTAGCATCAGGTTATATAATGACATACTTCTTTGATACAGCAAGATCTGTGGTATGATCCAGCCAAAGCTAAGCAAGCAGGTGTGCCACTCGTTTTAATGGGCATATTAAATGAGAGAGCTCATTTTTGTCCAACAAAAAAGGGGGAATATGGGGAAACGTTTACCCCAATTGCGAATAATTACTTATTCTTTCTCCAGTTTAAGCAGATGTGCACAGTTAGTGTAGCACAATGTGTGGATTGCATGCATCTGTCCACAATTTTCCAGAAAGTCATGCAATTGCACACCCACAGGACACATGCTTTACCTCCTCTCTTGATCGCCCCAACACATTCTTAGAAAATCCACAGGATTCAACTCCCTACACCGCCCAGATATACAGTATACAGAAGTTGAAATTCCACTGCACATTATATTCTATGAAACATAATGAGAAAGCAATCCAGGGCAAGGATCTTACAGGACAGCAGTAAACTATATTTTCTGTAAGTTCTTTATGCCATCTTCATAATATGCCATACAAATTAACAGCTGGCAGATATTTACATGTTTACTCACACGCCATTCCTCTGCACAATACAGGTAAATAATAAATATAATACATAAGCCCAAACAAAGTTGATAGTTGACATTTGAGCACAATTATTAATTCTGGATTCCACTGAAAAATGACATTTCAGCAGAGTGAAAGAAAAGAGAGAATTTTATAATATATTCCTGCACCAGGTCAGAAGCAGAAATGCAGATGGTTGCCATTGCTTCAGCACAAGGGTGGTGCCAGCATCTGATCTTATACTCTGCCCTGTGTGGCATGCTTTCTAAATCCTACAGTTTAAAGAGAACACTTCACATTTAGAAAGCTGTGCAAAATTATATTTCCACTTATCAGGACATTTGGCAAGATGCATTATTAACAAGGATCATCTGCACTATGTTTTTAAATAATCACTGATCAAATGGCAGCAATGGATAATGAAAAGGATAACTAAGAATTCCTATGACTAGGAAAGCCAAAAGTGTGCAATACTGACTGACACTTATACCACAGGACCAGAAAGACAGCACATGCATTAAGTTACAAACCACTAGGAACCTAAGTGCTTAAGAGTGTAATGCTGTCTAACAAGGCTGATTGCAACATGCACATTTTTGGAAACACATGTCACTATCCCTATTGGGTGCTATTGTGGAAACCTAACATAGCTTTAATTGCACAGCAGTCCCTAAAATAACAGCTCCCCACAAGCTTTGCATTTGGCTTGCCTTATGACTAACATAATAGGACTGATTATCAATTCCAATTATTTTCAGCAGGGGAGGATGAAACAGTGGTGTTGAAAACTTTCAGTCTTAACACTTTATGCATATGTATGAGTGAGTATAGATATAGGATTTAAGGCTTAATTAGATTAAAGGCAGGGCTTCCCCATAAACTCTCACAATACTGGGCAAAAGCTGCTCTCCCACACAACTGATTCTTAACTTTGCCCTGTGTTGCTATTGCAGTTTTTGCAGGACTCCATATGAGTGTGGAAATCAAGCTGCAATGTTCAACCATGGAGTAGTCCTCTCTAACTCAAAGTCAGTACTCCACAGCAAGGTGGTTGAAGAACGCAAGTTCAGATACACACACTCCCACCCCCACCGAAACAACATGCCAATCTGTTCCTTTCCTAGATGAACTGTATATGCAGTCGTTTTGCCCAAAGCTCAAAGAGCTGGAAGATACCTGCTGCAACTGATCTATTCCATTCCAGATGTACGTTTGCATGCAAGGAAACACATACTAGATCTCAAATAGAAGAGGTCTCTTTTGCTCTCTCCCACTTACCATTGTTTGCTCTGATGTTCTCCCTTAAGAACTGCCCACTGGAAAGATGCTGGAGACCAAAGCTCTTAGCAATCCTCTCGCACACTGTTCCTTTGCCAGAGCCTGGGGGGCCCAAGACGACAGCTCGCAGAAACTTGGAAGCCATTGTGTTCTATCTATGGAAAGAAGCATATTGTTAAAACCATTGTGTCCAGTAAAACCTGCAAAGCAAGCAGCCGCCCCCAGTAACACTCCACTTTAACAGAGACGTGCATGCTCTCCCACTTTTCCCGACTGCCCCTTATTTCACGTCGTAGCCCCGTATGGAAAAAAAGGACAGCCCAGATTTCAAATCGTTCCCACAGAAGCCCCGAGGAAGTTCCACAGCAATAATTTCTAATCACGTTGAGCTAGCAAAACTCTATTCCTCCCCACCCATCACTTCTGGAGACGAAGAAGGAATGTTCTCGGCACGACTGGGGCACACAGGGTCGGTGGGTGGGGAGCGAAGAACTGAATGGTGGTTTGCCAATGCCACTTTAGAATTCCTTCCTCGCAAAACGAGTTCAATGCCTCTGCAAAGTACAGGAAGGCATGAAATACTGCAAAAGATTGAAGCAGAGCTATGCTCGTGCACATTTCCTTTCGCACGGGGACAAGTCTCCCCAAATGCCTCTTAGTGCCAGAACTCAGCTCCGATTCCATGGAAATCAGAAACATAACTTCCTTTGGGCGGTTCAGAGTAAGATTTTAGACCTACCGTTCACCAAAGTACCAGGCAACCAGATATCCGCAAACACTAATTAGGCTTACAGAGATCCCTAGAAAAGTCCCAGAAAACTTTTAATGACTGATCAGAGAAGGGGGAGGGTAGAGATGCAACACGGTCCATTCTTCTATCTTAGTAGAAAAAACTGTTCACAAGAGTGACACACGCCCAGACTTAAACGACAACCCCTGCTGGGGAGGGGGTGGAAAGGAAAAATAAGAGAAGTCAACTCACCACTTCTTAGGAGTGTTATAACAGATGGGGCGGGAACACACACAAAAAAAGAAAATAAGCCCGCAAAATGGCGTTTTCAAAATGTTCAACTGATTGTTTCACATCCTATCTATCTATCCTTGCATCCAATGAAAAATAAAATATTACAATAATTCCCGTTTTCTGTCTCACAGCTCCGCCTGCGCCTTTAAGGGAAGAGAGCGAGACTCTTTGCGAATGCAAACTGCTGTTTTCAATTACTCAGCCCGTTCGCGCAAGCAGCAGCAGCAACAGCTACAGCACATCATTAGAGGAAAGAAATACCAGTTGTAGACAACAGTGAAGCAAGCTCTGCCTTCGCAGGAAGTACGGAATGTTGGGATTCGTAGTCCTGAATTGTATTTTGCCGCACTCCTTTTTGTGAATTCTGCATCTCAATTGGACTACGTATCCCGGCAGCCCAATAAAAATAGACTGTGTCCCACCCTCCTCCACCCACCTTACTGCCATAGGACTAGATGAATACGCTGGAATGTAGGTGCAGCTGGGCAATGTGTGATTTTTAAGATGTGGATTTTGATACGTAGGCGCTGTTTCATAATATTGCAAAGTGTTGGGAGGGAACTGTTAGCGTTGGAAATGTTCTTAATCGACAGCGAGTGGTCTACATGTTAATCATTTGGGTTGTAATGGATGTATGAAAACCATAGCAACTTTTCCTTTTTAAAAACTATTTGAAACCTGGAAATGTGTTCTACAGATACCGAGATATTTTTTTCCTTTGCTAATTTTTTTAAGGGTGGAAAACAGCAAACAAAATTGAAGGAAGCGGGTCCCTCTACTGGCGTCTAAATGAGAATGAGTAGGGACGAAAGATTTGCAGCAGGAATCGTGTTTACCCGGAAGTAAGTTCCCTTGATTTCTGATTGAGACTTGCTCCTAACCTATCATCGTGTGGTTTACATGGTATTTTTTTAAAAACAATCTGAGAAACAGACTTCTAACAAGACCGCTAATTCATAGTTTTGTAGCCTTTAAGGAGGAGACCGTACACGTAAAAAACAAGGTGGAGATTTTTAGGAACAGCTATAGTTTAAGAGGCGGACTCAGACATTTCTAGAAGTTCTCCCCCCTTTCCCGAAAATACGATGTCGCCCAGAGATCCTTAAAACAGATTTTTGTTTTACTTCGGTGGATAGAAACGTTACTTTTCTACAGCAACATTTTTTACATAAATGTCACTACTGATTTAACAGATATTATTCAGCGTTCAAAGTTTCTGCTGGAAACCAGAAGACTGTATCCTTCTGAGGGCGAACACCTCTATGATTTCCATTTTCTCTCCACTACCTCAGGGTACAGTCTGATACACACAATATACCAGGGTCCTTTCTTAAAGAAAAGTACAAACCCCAAGCACCGATGCAGCCATAATCTACCAACTTGGAGAAGTTCTGTCGGTCATTTTTACACCTGCTTTACCAGGGCCCTCACCTCCCAAATCAGGAAATACATGCAACCCGCTCCTCCCATGATAGATGCACTGCCCCTAAAATGACATCAAAAGTATGAACACAGCACCCCCTTATGCTAGATATATAAGAGCAGATATAATGTATTGCCTAGATGCATCTTTATACAGTCATTGGAGTACCACAAACTAGAAATCACTAATAATGGGGGAAATGCAAATCAAAAGTTTTAACCCTGGTAATATTTTAGATGCCGCATCAACAAAATTATTAAAGGCCGGAGTAAATAGAAACATTTAAGCAGTTTGCACAAACATCTACAAATTCCATATTAAGTGTCGCTCATAATAATTTACTTATCTTGAAGAAAGAAATTTAAGCTCATTTTATGTGGGAAACGTAACTATGCAGTCTGCAAGGCATTTAATTATATTGTTTCATTTAAAATGTAATTCTGTACCTATCTACTCAGAAGTAAGTCCCACTGAATTCAGAGGTGTTCACCTAGTAACTACACTTACTAGGGAGTAAGCTGCATTAGGTTCAGTGGTACTTGCTTCTCGGTAAACATGTTTAAAATTGCATTGATAGTTGATAATGGAAAAATACCAACAACCTAGCTGTAGTACTACATCTGTATGGGTGTGTGAAAGTTCATTCTACATTCTGTGACTATTACTGAGCATACTCAGTCCTCATTGGGCCGTTTGTCTTGGGGTTTGTTTTGTTGTGTTTTTGTTTTTTTTCCATTAGGTTGGTTCAGAGTGAGCAAGTTTGCTTTTTCAGTGGCCCAATTTTAACACAATCCTGTCAGTACTCACTAGCTGAGTTAACTATTAGAAAGTGTAATAAATTCCTGCATTAGGTGTAAAACTGCTGTTGATATCAAATGCTGAAGGTGTGCAGAGCAATCCTTTGGAGATCAGACGGAGATTCTTTTGCAGAGAAACCACTAATTCCTAAATCCTGTTTAGTTCACAGTGGCTAGCAAAGAAGTGGCGGACAGCATCTTGTTCCCTCTTCTTTTCCTGCTTTGGGGTGTATGTGACCAATCTCTCTTTGACCACAATGTGGCAGGGAAAATTAAGTATGCCAGGTCCAAGATTGGAATAGATTTTTACCAATTTGTGGGCATGTTTTGGAGGAAGGGAGGAAGGAGAGAGCTTTAGATCTAAGGCTCCTTCACTACATCTTAATAACCCTTTTTCTGCATCTGCCGCCATAAAATTGAGGGTGGCAGAGATTTCCACTGCTACAACAAGGAGTCTTCCAACTCTGGACCTCCTTCTCCAACTGTGGGCCTCCAACAATGGATAGGGAATTCAGTGGCATCCTACAGCCCCTCATCCACTCTTCCAGGGAGTATAGGATTAATCCCTAAATGGCACAAGAGTGGAATGAAGAATAATCTATCGTTGTAAATATATATAAATATATATATATCAACCTACCTAGAGAAAAAATGGTACCTAGATAAGTTTACCAGTTGTGACTTTGCTTCATTTTCTTCCTTTTTAAACAATAAATATCATTTTGTATATTAAATTCAAACACAGTACTTCTATTCTTAAATTCAAGCCTTTCTAAATTGATAATTTTAGTTCCAGTATTAGCCTTAATTTTTTTACTATTATTTCATCTTACTGCAAAGCTATTGTGGCTTCCTTTTTACCCCCTTAAATCTAATCACAAAACTATCATATCTCTGTTTGGCCATTGTACCAAAAGATTTTCTATCCATTCTTTCATGGATTAGATGGTATACTAGTCAATCTCCACATTTTTGTGAATGATAATCTGACAGCAGCCAACACATAAAAGACTTTTTCTGTATATTCTGGTTTCACCAATCCTTCATAATTTAGGAGGAAAAACACTAGGTAGAAGGTGATTTCATACCTAAAATGTTTTTTTCAATTTGCCCTTTAATTTTGTCAATACATTTGTTTCCAGCATGTATGAAAGAAATGTGCTCATTGTTTTTGACACTTCCAACATGTAGCTGAACCTTGTCTAAGGTGATATACCACCTATTCATCTTGAAGCAGTTTCCCCTTATGCCTATATTTAAAGAAAATCTTTTTTTTATATAATTTTTATTCAAATTTTTCCAAAAACAAACAAAACAAAGTCAAAAAAACATAACAATACAACAACAAAAAATGAAAATAAAATAGTTGACTTCCGATTTGTCACAGATCAGCTATAAGTATATAATATACATCAAACCTGTCCCTTAATATATACATACAGAATCCCTTTTCTCCATAGGCTGTCTTAATTAATCATCAAATCCCAGTATCATCATTTTATTTTGATCTTTCAACAAAAAGTCCAAGAGAGGCTTCCATTCCTTAAGAAATGTATCCGTCGATTTTTCTCTAAGTAAACATGTCAATTTATCCATTTCTACTAAGTCCATTAATTTCAATAGCCATTCTTCCATTGTTGGTGTTGATTCCATTTTCCACTTTTGTGCATATAATAATCTTGCTGCCGTAATCATATATAATATTATTCTTCCATATTTCTTTTCTATTTGCTTATCCATAAAACCCAATAAAAAAAATTCTGGTTTTGACTGAATATTTATCTTTAGAATTTTTTGCATCTTCCTACCTATCTGTGCCCAAAACAATTTTGCCTTTTTACATAACCACCACATATGATAAAATGATCCTTCTTGTTGTTTACATTTCCAACAAACATTAGAAACATTACTATACATTTTTGACAACTTTTCTGGAGTCATGTACCAACGGTACATCATTTTATAAAAAATTTCTTTAAGATTATAGCATAGTGTAAATTTCAAACCTTTTTTCCACATATTTTCCCATTGATCCATTTGTATATTATAACCAAAATTTTTTGCCCACTTTACCATACACTCTTTTACTTGTTCTTCCTCCATATCCATTTTCAATAAGAGTTTATACATTTTCGCAATTATATTTTCATCATTTGTACACAGTCCTATTTCAAAATCAGATTTACTTATTTCAAACCCATACATTTTCTTGTCCATTTTATATCTTTCTAACAATTGTAAATAGGCAAACCATTGAAAACTATATCCTTCCTTTGTCAGTTGTTCTCTCTCTTTCATTGTATATTCTCCATGTACATTTTCTAATAGTTCTTGATAAGTTAACCATTTCTCTTTTCCAGCCATTTCTCTTCTATAAAACGCTTCTTGACTTGAGACACATAATGGTATTTTCGAAAAAAACCTTGGTTTATATCTATTCCATATTTTCAACAGAGGACGTCTTATAAAATGATTGTTAAAGTCTACATTTACTTTTACTTTGTCATACCATAGATATCCATGCCATCCCCACTTCAAATTATGGCCCTCCAAATCCAATAGTCTTTTATTCCTCAATAAGATCCATTCCTTTATCCAGACTAGACAGCAGGCAGCAAAATAAAGTCTCAGATTTGGTAATCCCAGTCCTCCTCTTTCTTTGGCATCTTGTAGTAATTTAAATTTGACTCTTGGTTTTTTTCCTTGCCATACAAATTTAGAGATATCTTTTTGCCATTGTTTAAAAGGTAAATCAGAGGATATTACAGGTATTGTTTGAAACAAAAACATCATTCTCGGTAATACATTCATTTTTATCACAGATATTCTACCCATTAATGACAGTTGTAGTTTATCCCATTTTAGCAAGTCTTTCTTAATCTCTGTCCATAATTTTTCATAATTATTATGAAACAACTTTGATTTTTTATTTGTCATAATGATACCTAAATATTTCAACTTTTTCTCTATTGTAAAATCTGTCTTGTCCATTAACTCTTTCTGTTCCCTTAAAGTTAAATTTTTCACCAACATCTTTGGTTTTTGATTGTTGATCTTAAATCCTGCTAACGGTCCAAATTCTTTTAATTTGTCCATCAATACATTAATTCCTTCCAAAGGATTTTCTAGTACAATTATCAAATCATCAGCAAATGCTCTCAATTTATATTCTTCTTTTTTTATCTTTAATCCCGAAATTCTTTTATCTTGCCTTATATCTCTAAGCAGCACTTCTAAGACCAGAATAAATAAAAGAGGAGATAAAGGACATCCCTGTCTTGTACCCTTTTGTATTTCACATGAATCCGTTAAATCTCCGTTAACAATTATCTGAGCCTTCTGAGATGTATAAATCGATCTAATCCATTTTATAAAATTGTCTCCAAAATCCATTTGCTCCAAAACCTGAAACATAAATTTCCAATTCAAATTATCAAATGCTTTTTCAGCATCTAAAAAAATCAAAGCTGCTCGTTTATCATTTCGTTGTTCTAAATATTCCAAGACATTCAAGACATTCCTGATGTTGTCACGTAATTGTCTTTTAGGTAAAAACCCTGATTGATCTTCCTGAATAAATTGTTGCAATATTATTTTCAATCTTTCTGCCAAGATCATTGTAAAAATTTTATAGTCATTATTCAATAGAGATATTGGTCGATAATTTTTTGTTTTAGTTAAATCTTGCTCCTCTTTAGGTATTAATGTTATATTAGCATTTTTCCAACTATCCGGTATCTTTCCCTCTTGCAGAATAAGATTCATTGTAGACTGTAAAGGTAGTAAGAGTTCTTCCTCCAAACATTTATAATACATTGCAGATAACCCATCTGGTCCTGGTGCCTTTCCTAATTTAATTTTGTTTATAGCTTCAGATATCTCTCTTAACGTAATAGGGCCATTAATAGCTTGTCTCTGAAAGTCTGTAATTTTAGGCAAATTCTGTTTAGATATATACTCTTCTATTTTTTCAGATGGAATTTCCTGACATTTGTACAATGTTGAATAATATTGATGAAAAATCTTTTTAATTTTTACATTATCTGTCAACGTCTCATCTCCTTCTTGTATCTTTAAAATGATATTTTTTTGACGTTCTTTTCTTAATTTATATGCTAACCATTTCCCAGGTTTATTTGCAAATTCAAAAGTCCTTTGTTTAGCAAAATTTAGTTTTCTTTCAATTTCTCTAACTGTCAGCATTGATACTTGCTTCTGTAACATTTTGATTTGATTTACAATAGAAACTTTAGTTGGATTCTTTTTCAATTCTTCCTCTTTTTGTTTTATTTCTTTATTGCATTTTCTGTTGTTTCTTTTTTTTTAATTCAGAGTTACATTTAATAAGATATCCCCTCATAAATGCCTTACTTGTATCCCAAACGATATTTTCACTTGTTCCTTTATGTAAATTATGTTCAAAAAACTGCCTATATTTAAAGAAAATCTATGAACATTAGTTTTTTTCCCTGAGGTTAACCACAGGAACTGGGGCTGAGAACCTGTTTAGGATTTTCTATAAGATTTTTTTTGAAACTGTTTGGGTTTTACTTTGCATTACTGCTTAGGGAATCAAACTGACCTTGTCATAACTATGTTATTTATGTATGTATTTTTTGAAAGGCATTATGGGAGAACACTAGTGTCACAGGTTAGCAGCCTTTACTAAATCTTATTAGTAGTCATTGTAGTAGCTTGATACCCGAGAGTCCCCAAGCGACTTACACAAACTTTCCTGTGGCTGTGTGGGGGTGGTATTGTTATTGTTTTGTTTATTATGTTTTCTAGTGTGTTATTTCTTTTGTTTTAACATTGTGTAAGTTGCTAAGGGACCTTTGGGTATCAAGCAACATATAAATCTACTAATAGTAATAGATTTGGTGAAGGCTGATAACCCATGACACTACAGTGTTCTCCCATAATGCCTTTCAACAAATACATGCATAAATAACATTATTATTACAAGGACAGTTTGATTCCCAAAAACTGTTTCCCCCCGTTATTTATTTTACGTTCTTTATTTTGTTGATTTATTTATGGAAATACACAAAGCTTAAGGGAGAATATTAAAATGATATTTTATGTGTATATATGTATGTATGTACATGCACAGAGAGAGATTCCAGCACTTTCTCTACAAAAGGATGCCTCATAAAAAGGAAAGTTAATGTGAAGGCTGCTTTGAACATCCTATCACTTGAGCAGTGTATTTCTGCAGCACAACAAACCTGGCAAAAATCATATATGCTGTGAGATACTGAGAGGTCTGAGTGTCCTGTGGGTTATGCTGGTAGAATTTTGTGATTGCATGGAGTTGGGAACAGGTAAGGCAGTCTTTCACTAATGCAGGAATGGGGGGGCTTTTTCCACTTGAGGGCCGGATTTTCTTCTGGACAACCTTCTGGAGGCTGTCCGTGGGGGCATGGGGCCTTGGACAAAAGTGGCAGAGTAACTAATGTGAATTTTAGCTTTGTACTGTAGGCTAGTTTCTCTACACGTTTGCATTCTATGGCCTCCAGGCAAGCAAGAACCTTGAGGGCAGGGTCAATCAGGGGTGTGGCCTGGGAAAAGGAGTGTATGACCTTGCGAGAAGGGTATGCAGCTTGGAGAGAATCCTGAGGGCCGGATAGAAACCTAAAGGGCTTCATTGGGCCATTGGACCAGGGGTTGCTCATCCCTGCTTTAATGGAAAGTTTCCATTTTAAAAGTGCTGTTGACAGACACTGATACTGTATGCTGCCTGAAGTTTTGCCATTTTATTTATCTATGCTGCCTGAAGTTTTGTATTTTGTTTTATATAATATAAACATATTTTATATATTATTGTTCATTATTACTGTTAACAACTGTACCAATATCTAATGGTACCCCTAGATTTCACCTTCCCCTATATTTACCATGTTTTACAGGTAGAACTTAAAGCAATTTCTTACTCTTTTCTTGAAGCACTTTTTTGTTGTCTATTAACTTAACCACAACATTAAAGTAGATTGCTTATTAGGAGATAAGAAACTGATAAATCGGGATGGCCACCCTTTAGTTATTAGGACCCCTTTAGTTCTGCATATGAGGATGTTCGTAAGTGTTCTATTTCTGAAACCCCTGTAGAATTCTGCTATTAGCATCAGCGTATTTTTAAAATTTATAATATTTGTTGATCATCCCTCATATAAAATATCAGGGTAGTGTACAACAAAAGTTAAAGTTCAAAAAGCATAAAATACCATCAAAACAATACAGAATTATCACAAAAATGACTGACTCATTTGTAAAAAGTTTAAACAAGTGAATAGCCTGATTACTTACCTTGTCAGCACACTAGTTGCCTACAACAAAGTGTTTCTATTGGCCACACCTAGAAGGGCAATGGGTTGATCTGCCGATCAGTTGTGAAATCTTTCTGAAGCATTTTTTTAAAAAACACGCTCAAGCTGATCCCACCAGGTTTTACAGTAAAAAGGGGCAGAGTTTGACTAGGGTTGTGGGCACCCATTTTCAGAAAAGAGAGGTGGAGGTGCACTGGAAGCAGCAGAATAGCAAGTGTGTCTCTACCCTTAAAGTCTTCAAGAGATGTCTGAAGGTTGGCAGCAAGGATGCCTGTTGAATCTGTGCTGGAAATTCCATGCTAGTATTCCACAGCATGCACCCAGCAACACTAAGTCCCCGAGTCCTGTTAATCACACAGGATTGCTAAAATTAAGCTAGGTAATGATTTTTATCTGTTAGTTCATCTAGCACCATCAGTGTGCATGGTGCTTTACAGAATATAGGAGGACAGGTCCCTGCTTTAGGGGTTTACAGTAAAATTGTATGAATTGTCAAGGGTCCAAACAAGGTATGCCATTATGTTCTTTGGCATGATTATGGAAGAGATGCCTACCTATAAAAGTTCATGCCAAGTTAGTGCTGGCTTCACACATGCCTGGTTCACTAGTAGATGACTGCAGCATTGGTTGTTGATTTGCATCAAAAATTAAGCAACTACTGAGATAACCTTATCACTGCATCTGAATGCTTTCTCAATGGAGTTAATTCACACATTCAGCTCTGAGCATGAAAGAGTGATAATCAAATGAGAAGGTGCCACCCCCGTGTGTGTATATATGTGTGTGTGAAGTGGCCCTTTATCTCTAAAATGCCACAATAGTCTTGGTATCTTCAAATAAAGAGCATCTGCCAACCAGCGAGTGTTTATTACTGTACTCGAAATAGCAGCCGTTTTCTAAATCAAACAAAACCCAAGGGATGGCATTTAGAATCCTTAATACATTTTGGGGTAAAATTAAATGTCTCAGTGGTTCTTCAAGATGTCAAGTTACAGAAAGCCCTCCAGGGTGCGAACGATCAAGCAAAACCAGTTTTGTTTTGATACCATCTTAACTGTCAGTGACTCTATCATAATAAACGAGGGATGCGTGCCTGTGATGCTGTTATTAGGATACTTTCACCATCAGCTGATAAGTTGTGCAGGACAGCAGTAGTGCGCAACGCGTTTGCTGCCGCTCTGTCACCTGAGACTCTGGCTCGGATAAAAGGATCAAGACACTTTGTGTACACGTTCCTCAGAAGTTGTCTCCCTCCTTTTTGTTTTGCTCTTTTCTGGTCACGAGACCCGGAAGTTTGTATATCGTTCGCTCTCTGTGGTGCTTTTTTTAAAAAAAAATCACATGGCAGCGTGTGAGAGATATAATAAAAACAGAAAAATGGCGACAGTCACGTTGTGCCGAGTCTGCTGCGTCATTAGATAATCATGTAAAGATCGCTAAGAACAAAGAAAAAAAGGGGATAGAAAACGCGGCTGGAAAGGTGGGTGGGCAGAAGGCAGTGGCTTGCAGGAGCGCGGGGGGGGGGAGGCTGGGCTGAACTGAACGTTCACGGGCGGGTGTATGTTTATTCCCAAGCATTGCGACCAGGCATCCCAACTCGCGAGCCGCCCGCTGTCTCCATTCACCTTTAGGCAGTCCTGGCAAGCCCAGCTTGAGGTTGGTTGTTGGTGATTGTATTTTTCCGGGGGCCCGAGATGTTTCTCGAGGGTGGAGGTGGCGAAGGGGAGGAGTGGCGAGTGCGATTTGGGTCCCCTCCTTTCCCCCCTTTTTTTCTTAACATATGCGATCACCCGTAGCGGCACGCCGCTGGAGACGCTGGGTTTTGTTTACAAGCGTTGTGTCCTAACAGCTGGCTGCTGTGCTCTAACCATCGTGCGTTCCGATGGCAGGAGCACTTTCGCGATGGGAGTTAACGTTGTGGGTTTTTTCCCCGTTTTGTTTTTCCGAGGGAAGGGGAGATGAGAACTGGGAAGGGTTGGGTTAACCTGCTCCGTCGCTGCCCGATCCCTTTTACAGACTGGATGTTTATAATGAAGCAGGTTTGATCGGGGAGGGAGATCTCCTGCGTAGTGATTTTGGAGGTGGTGGAGGGGCGGGGGACGCTGAGAATGGGAGGCTTCTGCTCTGGAGGGCGTGTGTGTGCCTGTACGGCTTTTAAAACGTTGCGCACTATTATTTCCCTTCAGAATCCTGGCGCTGCTCCCTTCTAGTCAAGTGATTGTAAATATAGCCTCGATGTTGTTTACATGAAACATCCAGAGGGAGGAGCCTTGGAAGTAGAAGGAAGAGGAAGACGGAGGAGTCTCCAAGGCTGGCTGGGGTGAGTATCCCAAAAGGAGGAGCTATGGCTGGGGCTGTTGGAGGCTGTCAAGCTGCTGGGAAGCTGCTTGGTGGGCGCGCTGGTCAGTTTTGAGGCTCGCTCCTTATATAGTGCCTGACGGCTATCGCCTGGCTCACCGGCGTCCCCGTTGCTGTTAGGATACTCCAAACCTGCCCTGCTGGAGATTCCTGGGAGGCAAGGGCAAGCGAGCAGATTAAAATACCAGGACTCTGGCCTGCTCTATTGCAAACGGAACCTCCCTGCTTTTCATTCAGGGGAAGGGCTGTAGCTCAGCTGTAGGGCCCTTTGCATGGAGGAGGTCCCAGGTTCGAGCCCACAATCTCCCAGTAAGGCTTGGAGAGACCCCTGTCTGAAACCCTGGAGAGCACCTGCCAGTCAGGGGAGACAATACTGAGCTGGATGGACCAATGGCCTGATTTGGTATAAGGCAGCCCAGCACATTGATTGTTAATCTTTGTATTTTCAGCTGGTAAGGTAGGGACGGCCAGGACTGCCCTCCATCACAAGGCAAATCGCACTGGGCTGAAGATGCCCTGAAAGGGCAGCCGATGGTCAGTTACTCAGCGTAGTGTGTTTTGTTCTGTTTGTTTTATTGCAGGGCTTTGATTTTACACCAAAATGTCTAGGAAGGGGGCGGGCTTGGGAAGGTCATCTTTCCAATTATAGGGAGGGTTTCCAGTCCCTTTAAAAGTGAAAGAAGGTGCTGTTCTGCACCACATGCCCTACTCTGCCACTAGCCCCTTTGCACACCTTTCTCATCTGCCTGCTGGAGGGCTAAATGAATTCCTGCTTTTTAAGGCAGCCAGGATAGGAAATGGTGACAGAATGGAAAGGGCAGCATGGTTGTATCCTTGATAGCTTGTTGCTCCAGTTGCTTCAAAGGGCCATGCACAATCTCCTGCTTATCAGCTGACAACCCTAACTTTAGCGATCTTGTATTCTCTGACAAAGGGATTTGGCAAGGTGGAGCTTAACTCCATCAGTACTTTAGGGAGAAGTTGAAAGTTGCATCAGCCAAAATTCCCTCATCTACACAACTAGACCCCTTAATGTTTACCAGGCTGTGCCTAATGTAAGCGACTTATGCATGCATACGATATTTATCGTGATAAACAATAATCTGAGAGGGAGAAAGTGACTTGCCCAAGGCCATCTAGTGTTTTCATGGCTGAGCAGTTATCAAGACTTGTATATCTCCTGCCCCAAACCAGTGATGTATTACTGTGTTACATTGGCCCTGGAAGACTTGCCTTTTTATAAAAACAAAGGTATGCAGACTGATCCTAGTCATGTTTGTTCAGAAATAAATCTAATTGAGTTCATTGGGGCTTACCCCCTATTAAACATACAGGATTGTAACCTTAACCCCCATCTTGTTTTCAGTTCCTAGCAACCCATGTAAGCCCTGATAGCAAGACTAGAGTGCCTCTGAGCGTGAACAGAGTGCCTTTCCATCACCCACTGAGTGGTTACTATCACCAACTCTCACGTGGGAGTTTTTATTTCAAGGCTCAAACCCTCATATCCTTCATCCTAGAAATCTTTAAAATTAATGATACCTACTAGCTTTGGACATAGCCCCTCCCTAGGAAACTATTCTCACAAGAATCCAATGGGCATTTATTATTATTACTCTTTATTTTTCCTTTCTCTTGTTTGTTTGCTTATCTATCTATCTATTGATTGATTTGATGTATTAGTCGCTTGTTACCCGAAGGTCTCCAAGCAACTTACAACACTGTTAAAAACAAAAGTAAATATACCATACCATAAAAACAAAACAATAAAACAACCACCTCCACCTCCATACAGCTACATAAAGCTTTGGCATCACAACATCATCTCAGTCTGTCGTATGCCTGAGGGGCGGGGGAAGAGTCTTGGCAACAAAAATATGTAAAAGTGCCAGGCAGACCTTACTGGAGAGGGCATTTCATAGATGAGGAGCCACCACTGAAAAGGTCCTCTCCCTTGTCACCACCCTTTGAACCTCCCTCAGAGGGGGGAACTGGAGAAAGGCCTCATTTATTTTCTGTGTTGGAGTTTGTTTGGCTGTTCCTGAGCACTCGCATCACATGTCAACTGGCTTCTCGCCAGCCTAGCTTCAAGGTCTTCCTACTCACTCACCTATAATATTTGTTTATTTATTATTCTGTGCTGCTCCAGAGTTCAGGACTAGAACTGCTGGATAGAAATTGCAGGGAAACAGACCTCAGCTAAAGATTGGGAGTGGTAAGAGCTGTTTGGCAGTGGAACAGGCTGCCTCTGGAGGTGGTGGGCTCCCATGTATAAGCAAAGGCTGGGCAGCTATCTTGTGAGGAATGCTATAGTTGGATCTTGCATTGAACAGGGGACTGGACTTGATGATTCCAAAGGTCCCTTGCAATTCTGTGAGTTGAAACATTTTATATTGCCCAACATCTTTTTTATTTCAGAGCACTTTACAATAAATAATCATAAAAAGATGCAATAACAAAACTGAGTAAAAGCCTTGAAAAAAATAACTTCCTGCAGATTAAAATACCAGGATAAACAAAAACGTTTCTGCCTAGCACAAAAATGATTGTAAAGTTGCTGCCAGGCGGACTTCTCTAGGAAGGATGTTCTGTAACTGGGGTGCCACTACTGAAAATGCCCTGTCGCTGGCTGAAACACCTCTGATAAAGGAAGTTCCTGAGTGAGGGCTTCAGTGGAGGTTCTCAATACACCAATTGATAATGGGAAGGAGTGAAGATACTACCATCCCCATCTGTTTTTAAGTCCCACCTGCAGTTGGATCCTAGTTGGATCTTTTCTTTTATCATTTTTTATTATTATTATTATTATTATTATTATTATTATTAGTTTATTTATACCCCGCCTTTCAGCCAAAGGCCCTCAAGGCGGCTTACAAGAAAAATAAACACAGGTATAAAAATACAATAATGTACAATATAAACAATACAATATACAAGAATTAAATTAAACAGAAACAACATTATCATTATCGGCACCGCCAAGAAAGAGGAGGTGGTGTTAGCGGGGGTGGCAGTTCTCAGGAGGCAGAAGGGCAACAGGCATTTATTACAGCGAAGCTGTTTGCTGGTTCATTTATCATTTAAATTTATTAGTAAATGGGGCAGTTGTCTAGGACTAAGTTGATAAGAGCAAACAGAATACCTAGATAAACCATTTCCTTCTTGGTGACTGACTAGGGTTATATTTTAACAAAATATAGGGATGTTTGCTCTCTTTGGCCAATAAGTGACAAAGGTCCAGGTCTGTGACCTTGGTTCCATGATTGCAGCATATCTGAATTTTGATAGAACATAGGAAGCTGCCTTATACCAGGTCAGACAAACGGTCCATCTAGTTCAGTATTGTCTACCCTGACTGGCAGCAGCTCTCCAGGGTTTCAGGCAGGAGTCCTTCCCAGCCTTACGTGGAGAAGCAAAGGGTTGAACCTGCATGTAAAACAGATGTTCTACCGCGGAGCTACAGCACATCTGTATAAAACAGACATGACAGCTACTTTCTATAAATACAGGTAGCACTTCTCCTTCCCTTATTTTTAAGCACTAATAACAGTTTCAAAAGTGAATGTATCTTAAACTTCTCTGTGAACAAAATGTATCTCCCTTTCACTTGATAATGAGAAGAGGTGAGGATACTAACCTCACAATGCTAAGTGGGTCTACTCCATTGTAAGTCCTATTGAATTCAATGGTGCTTACTTCCAGGTAAGTGGGGCTAGGATTGCAACCTTAGTCTATTCCTTATCTCTCTGCCCTGCATAGGAGTTGTAAGATGAATACATCCATGATGTCAAGAAGATCTCTTCCATGGTCCTTATACAAGGGGACTGTTTAGAATGTTGCTGGTCTTACTTTTATTTGGGATTTTGTGTCTGAGGATTTTTGAAAGAAGTTGACTGGGCCATGGGGCTTCTAGGTTAAAAAGAAAAAAAGACAGGATTACATGCCTGTGAATCACGGCTAATGCATAACTAATATGGCATTTTGGGTCTGTGACCGCAGAAGTTTTCATTCAGGGTGAGTGAGGATTCTGCTGTCATATGCAGGGCTCCTGACCAACAGATGTCTAAAGAAAGGGTTGGTAGAAGGGCAAAAGAAGAATGGACTAAAAAAAGGCAGCCACAAACAAACCCTATTGAAAACCTACAAGAAGCCTTTTGCCAATTGATGGCACAGCTGAGATTTTATTTATGTTGTTCGTATGATTTGTGTGGACTGTCAGTGTTCATTTCCTCTCAAGACATAGGCAACAGTCATTTTAAGGCTGCAGTTCTATGAATGCATGGCTTGGACTGGCCTATGCCACATTGGTCTTCATCTGATAGAATGTAAGCCACAGCTGGGGCACAGCCTTACCTACAATGGGTTTCTCCAGTAACCATCCTCTAGGGAGAGAATGGGGGAAAGAAAATGAGAAAAAGGTGGTTCTAAATAAATAGAGCCACATAGACAGATAATAATAAATTAAAAACACTATATAAGTTAAAAATAAATAAAAATGGACCCATTGTTGAAGAGTGGGCCTAAAGATGAGCCCTAAGTCCAAAAGGTTTGGAGGCTGGTGCTTTAAAATATTCAAGTAAAGAAAACTTGGAAAGATAATATAGTGCAGAAGTCTGGCTCATTAAAGTTATTGGGCAATTGATTGGCTTTAATGACACTTAGGTTCTCAGCACTATGGCTTCTCTGTAGATATGCCTGTATTTCCATTCCTTTAGTAATTCATCAATTTCAAATATATAGATTTTCTTCTTTGTAGCACCTACAGCACTTCTGAGTTCTGCTCTTGTTCTGCTCTTGTTGTAATTACATACAGTGTGCACAGTCCCCTGGGAGCTTCTCCTGCTCAGACCTCATTGAAACACTCCACTAATTTCAATAGGCCTTGCACACAAGTTTCAAAGTGGATTGCACTTAACAGTCATGTTGATTAAAAATATTATTGCTAATCATGGTTGTGATGCAGCTCTTTCTAATAAATGTAAAAGGTGGGTAGTGTGAAGGCTGAGCAAACAGAGTGTTATGGGAAAAGGGGGGGAAATTAGCCATAAGCTGAACTTTGATTGTGGTTACAGGTTATACAATGAAAAACCCAGTATCTATCCAAAGCCATAGGTACTATCAATGGTACACTGTATAGTTTAAATCAGCCTCCTAAATAGTACCACAAGAGCTGGTATAGCCCAGTGGGGAGGACAGCCTGGCTGGGAGTCCAGAGTCTGTGAGTTCAAATCCCCGCTCGTGTCTCCTGGGTGTAAAGGGCCAGCTAAAGATCACCCCACAGTGAGTTGGCTCAGGGATTACGTCCCCTGCCACCTGTGCAGCTGTGGGCAAGCTGCATAGTCCCAAAGAGCCCAGTTGCCCCCCAGTTGACAATTGGGGACAAGGAAGGGGCTGGCTTGTGCAGCTGTGGCAAGCTGAGCAGGCCCTAGCCAGCTGGGGAGGACTAACCTCAGAGGGAGGCAATGGTAAACCCCCTCTGAATACCGCTTACCATGAACATCCTATTCATAGGGTAGCCATAAGTCAAGATCGACTTGAAGGCAGTCCATTTCCATTTTCAAATAGAACCACAAAAGTTTATAGTTTGCAAAACCAATTTTCTAGTCTGCTAAGAGGCTGGTAGCATGGAAATGCGGGCTACCAGCTTCTTAGCAGGCTAGTAAAATTGCTTTCTACCAAATGACCAAGAAATGGAATAATCTGTTTCCTCCTCTGCCAGCCTGCAGTTCCTGGTCACTTATTACTACTAAGTGAAAAGATAATATAAGGTTGCTTAAAGTTCAGCCAGAGGTGCATGCCAGTTGCTCAGAATCACAAATGGGGAGAGTGCTGTCGTGCTCAGGTTCTGCCTTTGGGCTTCCCATGGGCATCTGGTTGGTCACTCTTAAGAACAGGTTGTTAGACTTGATGGTTTGATCTGATCTAGCAGGGCTCTTCTTCTGATGTTATTTAAATTTCGTTAGGGAGGGACAAAGAAATTTAGATGAAGGAAGAAGTAAGATTCGCATCAAGATTTAGAAACTGGAAATTCAAATTAAATTGCAAAAAAACCCCAGGTTAAACAATTTGTTGTGGTTTACTTTTTAATACTTCATCAAAACTATAGCAGTGTTATCAACACTAATCAAACACTTGTGTTTAATTGGGAGCAAATGGTTTTGTTTTTGGCATACATGCCTTGTACATTAGCCCTTTTTAATTGTTTATCAAAATATTGTGTGGAACCAGTGATTTGGCTAGAAATGTAGGTGCTCCTGGTGACTTACACATGTGGTCTGCAACCTGAGAGGAAGGGAGGAATGAGCCCATCCCTAAATTAAATGTCTGACACATCTAGTTTAAAGGATCCCAGGAGGTAAGGAGTAGAAACATTTTTGCATGAGATTTAGAGAGCCAAAACTAGTCAGAGTAGGCACCTCTTAAGCTAAATGGATTGGTGATGTGACTAAGCATAAAGACAGCTCCCTATATCTCAATAGCTTTTTTAAAAAGCACCATTAACAATAGAAGTGTTTAAAGCTTACAAGAGAAAGTCAGATGTAAAGCTAAACTGTGGTTTAGCATTACATAAATGAGCCTTGGCCTCATGAGCTTCATTTTGCCCTCTGGTATGGCCAGAAGCCTTTTTTCCCCTTTCCACTTTGCTTAACTAACCACAGTTCAGGATTATTTTGAAATCCAGACAAACTGTAGTTAGCCTTAACACAGGAGTGGGAAACCTTTGCTGGCTGGGGTTGGTGGGAGGTGTGGTTCAGCAACATCTGGAGGGCCAGAGATTCCTGACTCCTGTCTTAAGTCAAATTAAAATAGTGGTTTATGAAGTCAGCTTGTTTCAATAAACTAGGCGTGGGGAGAGACTTCAAGGAAAGCTGGATGGATTTCAGGCCTGGGAGCTAAATGCAGCTTTCCAGGTTTCCCTATGCAGCCTCTCCCTGGCCATATCTCTCACAGACTCTGTTCTGTGCCCTCCTTGAACATGTTTGCATGATTGGAATGTGTTCTTGAACTGTAATAATGCCTCTTGCTTGCCTGGATGTGGGCAGGGGAGAGTGTAGAAACCTTGTATAGCTGGAATGGAGCCTTCTGCATGAAAGTAAGAGTCACATTTGTTGCCCGACCCACTTTTTGACTCCAACCCTGTTCACCACTGGCATGTGGCTCCCAGAAGTTTGCCCAGTAGGGAATGCATCACTTGGGTGGAAAAGGTTCCTCACCCTTGCAAATCACAGTTTAGGGTGTAGAGATAGCACTAATTATTTTATATAATTGTTTAACTATTAGTAGTTAGCTGCCCTGAGCTCCAGATTGGAGGAAGGGTGGGATATACGAATATAAGAATATAAACTGTGGTTAATTGAAAACAAACGTGAAAGTTTCCTTCTCATGGCAATGGCAGAGGAAGGGGGGGCAGTGCGTGGACTTGAGGCTCAGCCCATAATACTAATCCATAGTTTAACTGAATGACTCCATTGAAACTGAAGTACAAATAGCATCTTGGTGTCTGTTTGACTATCACATTTATAAGAACACATGAAGCAGCCTTATACCAAGTCAGGTTCTGAATGCATATCGTGTGCTACCAGTGAGCTGTAGCCCAAAGCTATAGTTCTCCCTCTAAAGAACTTAGGAGCATATATAGAGGTTACATCCCACATTGCTGGCACATTTGTGCTGTGAGGTACATTACCTCACCTCTTTGGCTGAAAATGAGCTTCATGGCTGAATGAAACTTTTATACTGGGCCTCCCATTTCCAATCCTTACTGCCCTATTGGGCATGTGTGGCCCTCCAGATGTTGTTGGACTACAAGTCCAGTCGGCCCTGACCATTGCTCATCCTAACTGAGGCTGATGGGAGTTGGAGTCCAACAACACCTGGAGGGCCACACATACCCGTCTTCTACCCAATTTAAAAGCCAGAGTTCCATTTCTAAGCTATGACTTGATAGCGATAATCTGATATTATGATTTTCAGATATAATTTTCAGTGATAAGTCAGTATCTTTTGAAGGTTCTTACATTCCAAAAGTATATCCTTTTCCAGAGAATCGTTTGCATGAATATGGTCACATTATTTTTTTTAAGAAATTGCACTTCTTTATATAATGCGGGAAGGGGAGAAGGTGACTCTTGCTGATTCTCCATTTCCCTGATGCCCCTTGTGCCTCCCCTCAAAATCGGTTCCCAGAGAGTTGGGGCCCCCTCTAGATCAGCATGAGATGTAGTGCAGAGAGCTGGGGAAGGAGAAAATGGCATAAGTGTACTCTGCCCCCCTTACTCTGGTGGGATTCTCCATTGGATCTTGGTCCCATCCGTGAATGGAAAGATTTCTTCCTTTTGTAGAAGTTTTAGTTTTGAGCCCAGCTATGGCTTCTTACAATTTTTCATCTGTAGCTGTTTTCTCCCGAACTTGTAAACCACCCTGTTCAAATTTTATAACAGATGCTACTGGAGGCCACTGATTAATAGGGTTGCCATAAGTCGTAATCAACTTGAAGGCACATAGCGCGGACATGCACACGAGCTGTTTTCTGGAGAAACTGTGTTGTTTTGGTTTGCCTCTTTACAGTTTCAGATCCTATTGTTTAGTTTGTTCTATAGAGTTAGTTGCACTTTGATTTTCCTTTTGAAAGAACAATGAAATGAACAATAAGGTTTTCCATTCCATTCTAAAAGGCTTTAAATAGCAAGATTCAGGACATTCACTTCTTCCCTTTAGTTGTATTGCTGGAACAAGAATATGATTTATTCACAGCAGTACTTTATATACGACAAGTACATATGCGTACTAGAAAATACGAAGCAGGGAAAGCAAGATGAAATCAATTGCCTAGCTCAGTTCAGTTTCAGAGCCTGTATTTCTTCACTTGAGGAAATTGATTAGCAGAGTACCGTGTTGTGAATTAAACCTTTCTGTGGACTCATTCAGATGTTAGTCTCACTCCCCTACCCTACTCTCAATGGCAATATTTTTTCCCCTATAGGTCTCAAGTAAGAATGCCTCTCTCCATCCTATTACTGAGCTTCTCCACCTTTTGGCAGCATCATATCTGAAAGTAACAGGTTTGTGTTAAGAGATTTGGATAAAATGTTGAGTGCCAATTATATTTACATATATCCTGCTTCAGCAAGGACAATCTGTACTTGGAAATTGCCTTCCTTGTACAACCTGCTCTTCCAGATGCTGGTCAGCAGAAACCCAAGGGTGCTGCACAAGAGGAGAAAACCCATACCCAACACCTGGAAAGTGTGCATTCAGTGCTGACCTTGGGGGGGTGGGGGACTGATTCCAGGCACTGCCTCTTTTCCCCAACAGGTGATCACTGTCTGAACTGAATATATTACCCATCTGTTTCGTGGTGAGGAGTACAGGAAATCCTCATGCCTAACATCTAGCAACTCATGCACAGATGTTAATACACACAAGGTTCTCTGGAAAAGGGCTGTGGTGTGTTACATGTCTGTCTTTTATACTGTCGTGGGGCTGTGTGAGAGGTACTCAGAAAATTTGGGTAACAAATCACTCCAGGTCCCAAATAACCAAGATCAAGTAGTTGGGTAGATGGAGCTTCATATTCCATTGTGTAAATATCTGTCTATTATTATGTAACATTTGTTTGTTATTTATTTTTAAAATGTTAAAAGTATTTTTCCAATAAGTTTTTCTGTCTCTTTATTGCCCTCTTGTGTTTAAAAAAGAAGCAGCAAGGGGTTTTTTTTAGCAATAATTCAGTATAGCAATTTCTCTGTACAATTGGTTGATGATTTGATAACTAGTTAAAACATAACTAGTATTAAAACTCAGGCATACCTGTGTGCAAGTGGTGGAGCAAGCAAGGTGGGGTTCATGTATCTTCTTTCAGGAACCACCCATTCTGGGTTCCAAAATGGTTTTTTAAATTTTATATTGTGTAAATCATGGCTTCATGTGAAAAGCTGCTTGAGAGAAGTGACATAATGAAGCCTAGCATGTGTACTTATCTAAGTGCACATTACTGCATCATGACCAACATTGTAGCTGGTTTCAGCAGAGCTGTGAGAGACAAACCAGGCCATCTTGTCCCTCTGTGTGAATGGCTCTTCAGTCACAGTGATGTTTTGCTTTTGTATCGGTAGGTGCCTTTTGATCGCAGTGAATCTCACCAGAACAACGTGGCTACCATTTTATCAATAAACGCTAAGTAAGCAAGTTGTTGTTTATATAAAAATACATTTAGTCATACAATGAACAATTAACTAGAGTGCCTGCAGCGTGGTGGATGAGTTACCAAATAAGTCAGATTCAGCAGTGACAATCCTGTTATAGCATTCAAGAGCCAAGCGTCAATGTTCACTGTGATCTTCATCTTTTTGAACATGCAGCTGGGGAGATGTGAAGCCTTTGACACTTGGAGTCATCTGCATCCAGTAAATGGAAGTATAGTTATTCCTAAGAATATGGATAGGCAATGACCGACAGGCTGCCCTGGCTCAGTTATCACTGTGCTGATGCTGTCTATACTAAAGGTACAGTACTGTGATAACTGAAGGATGGCAGCCATCTTAGCTTCACAGGAACTCAACAAGCAAAGATCAAAGAAGACTTTATTCTGTCCTGAAAAACTGGCTGCATTGTATTGATGAAAACCAAAGCCAGCATGTACCAAAGCTGGAAAACACATGTTAAAAACTTCTGATGCTTAAAATTTCACTTCAAGAAAAGATACTGCTCATGGATTGAGGGCATAATAAAATTTGAAACGAAAAATACACTTTTCTGTTGTAACTCATTTTTACTGTTTGGTGGTTCTATAAGTTATAGACATTAAAGTAAAAGTTGACAAATGTGTATGAAGATACTTGGCTGGGATGGATCTCTCTGAAATAAGAACATCTAACTTACCTGCACAGTTATCTTTTTTTTTTTCTTTTTTTTCTTTTCAATTAATTTTTATTCTAATTTTCAAAACCAAAATAATACAAAAAGAAAACAACACAAATCAATAACTAATACAATACAAAAAAAAACATATATATAAAAATGTTGACTTCCGATTTGTCATAGTTCAGCTATAAATCTATAATATATAACAAACCTATCTCTTAATAGATTATAAAATCACCTTCCTCCAGCGGTTATCTTAGTTGGTTTCAAATCTCATTAACATCATATCATTTTAATATTCCACAAAAAGTCAAAGAGAAGTTTCCAATCCTTGAGATATATGTCAATCAATTTTTTTTCTAAATAAACATGACAATTAATCCAACTCATCAAATCTACTGAGTCCAGTAGTTTCAAATCGCTCTTCTGTCATTATCCATATTGGGTCCATCTTCCATCTTTACGCACCCAAAATCTTGCTGTCATAGTCATATAATAAAAGTCTGATAGGAATTTCCTCCATCACAGATATTTTCTTACCATCAAATCCAAACGTAACACTGAAGTATTGTTTCAAAGCCGCATCTCTGCTCCTCTTTTCCACATGATACACTAGTACATTTCTTGAAGGTTTTTCCATTGACACAAAACAGGGATTAATTCTATTAACTTTCTCCATTTCAAGTTCCATCAAATCCTTCCAGTCCAGGAATTTTTTTGAACCGATAATATCTTTATCTCCAATCTCTTCAATTCCTTCAGAGACAGCGCTGTATTCCAAACTGTAATATTTTTCTCCAGGATCCGTCACAACCAGGAAATCCAAATCTTTTTTCATGTCCATATTTAAGCCAATCTCCATAGATTGAACCTTGCCTTTAATTTCTCTTTCATCCTTTTTTTGTTTTCCAGATCTATCTTTATTCTCCTTTCTCATAGAATCCTGAGTTTCTTTCAGCTCCTGTCTCATTTCATGAAATTCAGTTCTCCACGCTTGTCTATTATTTCTCAGTTCTTGTTTTATTGAGTTAATCCCATCCATTATTTTCTGAAGCATGTCTAGAAATAAAGTCCCTTCTTGTACATCCATGATCTTCTTAATTGCCATTCTTAAAACCAAAAGAACAAAACTCCTTCAATTTTCAATGTCCCAAGCAAAGAGCAGTTTATTTCTTTACCCAGTTACAAAGGAGTTAATCTTTCCAACCAACTAACGTCACACGCTAGACGGTCCTTATCTCTTAAATGTCCAGAAGTGCAAAAACAGCTTTTAGTTCACAGCGTTCAAATAACTAGTAGCAGAGAGAATGAGCAGATTCGTCAACAACAAAAAAAAAAGTAGATCAGAAAAAATAGTCCCTTATATATATTACACAAAAATCTTGTAAATCAAAAAGATTTCTTATCTCTCCCAATCAGAAAGCTCTCATCCGTTGTAATCTTTAAAACACAATTTTCCATGTCAGCTTTTTGCAATTAAAAAAAAAAAAGATAAGCTATTTATATTTTCTTCCCCCTTAGTTCCGTAAATAAAGAAGGAAAGTCTTAACCTAGATGAGGTATCTTAATTGCTGTTACTTTGACAAATCTCTTTAGCTATATAGATAAGAAAATGATAAATGTAGACTGGAGGTTTGCCTGCTAGTCCGTTAAAAAAAAACGGGTCACTTATCCAGCTGAGCTAGCATAAAATCCTCGCTCTGTCTGAACTGCTGGAAGACAGACAATTCTGACGAATTCCAGGCTCCAACAATCAAAACAAAACTATGTGGCAGATCTCACGCTTCTTCCTTATCCGGAAGAAATCATCCCCAGTCAGAAAAAACCCTTCTGACTGAATTTAAAACTGGATAAGTTTCATCCAAGATGGGAGCCCGTCTCAGAGGCAGCACAGGCGGAGGGATCCTCCTGGAAAGTCCACAGTTACCTTTTTAACAGTAAGGCACTTTTACTTTTAAGATGTTAGTGGTTTAACCACCTGAATCTGCTGAAATCCCCTCATCTATGCACAGGGTTAAGGACCCTAGTAAAATGCAACTGTGTCTTACAGCGTGGTTCTATTACACATTTTAAATTGTCTTTCAAAGATGATGGCTGCTTTTTGAAAGTTGTGACAACAAAGGGCCAGTGTGGTGTAGTGGTTAGAGTGTTGGACTGGGACCTGGGAGATAAGGGTTCAAATCTCCACTTGGCCATGAAACTTACTGGGTGACTTTGAGCCAGTCATTGGCTCCTAGCCTGACCAACCTCACAGGGCTGTTGTAACGATGGGAGGGGGGAGGACCATGTTTGTATCGCACCTTGAGCTGCTTGGGGGAAAGATGGGATACAAATGAAATAAATAAAAATAGCAATATGGTCTCTAGATATTTCATTGGAAAACTCAGACAATGTTACCAGTTGCGCAGTCACTGTTGGATAGTTTGTGGGGAGGGTGCATAAGATAATGTTTCCCAGCAAAATTGTCTAGAGCTATAAATTTCCTCTGACTGACTTAAGCATGGTTAGCTATTAAGTCAGCAGTAACATTAACCATGTGTAGGACTGCCTTAGATTCTACTTAACACAGGATGTGAAACCTTAGTTTAACGCTAGTTTCAGATCCTAAATTAAGCAGGAGACCTTACTTGCTTTTGCCGCCAATTTAATTTGTTAGTCATGGTTAAACCTGGTTGAAGGAATTTGTGCTTCTGAGCAAGGGGAAGGGAAAGTAGGATTACATGACCTGATCCTGACTATTTTAAGCAATTCTACATTCTCCAAGTTCCCAGAGTGGCTTACATTAGGTCAGTAACACAGAAGATTGTTTCTCCCTACAGGCTTATAATTTGAAAGACATGCCATAATAGGAAAAAGGAGTAAGGTATGGGGAGGAAAATGCTGGATTATTTTTTTTAAGCAAGCATGTGGGCACCAGTCCTTGAAATTACAAAATTATTATGATGACCAGATTTAAGGGACACTGTTCAGGGAAGGGAGGAGCCAAATGGAGCTGGCCTCAGCTGAGCCAATGGAATGGGCCCTGCTTCCCCTCCCGTATGCTGGAAGTGAAAACCATGATAAAGCAATTAGCTGTTGATGCCATTATATCCACACCAGCTGTTGGATATGCTGCTGCTGCTGGTGGTGCAATCCTATAAAAGCTTACTTGGAAGTTCCATTTTGTAGGATAAGTGTTTTCAGATGCAGCCTAAGCTTATTTAGTTGAGTAGGTAAATGATTCAGACAACATTGGTTATTATTAACAATCCCATATATTGATCTTTTATATTTCTAATTAAGCATATTGTTCATGGATGTTGAAGGAGGTCTGATTTTAAAGAACCTAGACAATTTTCACTAATGGTGTGGGATGATCAAAAAAACTTGTCACTGATATGCAGCTTAGCTGGCCTCCTTCCAGCAGAGAGGGAGCTAAATAAATAAATAAATCTCTCTTTGATTTAAGCATCACTTGTGAAAAGTTCAGTGCTTAGGGTTGCTGCAGTCTGCCAGAGCTTTACATCTCAAGGTAGGACAAAAGAAGTGGGAATAACTCCCTAAAAGTCATTTCTATCTCTGACATTTTTTATGTGTGTATTGTACCTGGCTTGCAAATACAACAGAAAACCAAAGATCAAGACTGTGGCATTTTGGTCATTAGCCTCACATCTGACTTTTATCAATAATTTTAATCCATATTTTATGTAAACTGCTTAGAGGTTTTTGTGATTAAGTGATATACAAACTCTGTTAACTAAATAAGTAAGCCTCAGATTTGGGAGGTTTCAGAGAGGTTTCCAATTATTACATGGAAGTTTTAAGCTATACAATGAATTACTATGTAAACTCTAGTCCATGTACACATAACCTGTCAAGTACTACCCAGTGCTGAGAAGTCAAGAGTTGCATAGAAGGGACAATGTTATTACAGGTGGGGGTTGCATCACAGAGCAGTAGCATCAGGAAAAAGTTGAATGTTTCGTAAGTGTCTAAGGCTGGAATGGGGAACCTGTGGGCCTCCAGAGGCCCTCCAGAGGTTATTGGACTCCAATTCCCATCAGATCCATCCAAAATGGCAAATAGTCAAGGAGTTGTAGTATGTGGAGAGTACCAGGTTGTGGAAGACTAATCTAACATTGTGTGTTTTATGGCTCGTTTAAGTCTTAAAAACACTCTGCATGGCTTTGGTTTTGGTTCACAATTAAACAGTAAAAAGTCCCTTATTGGTCTCAAGCTATTTGTCACTTACTGTTCACCCTCACCTGATAGACGTAGCATCCATTTTCAGAAAATTGAGTAGCTACTCAATTGATCAAGGAGCAAGTGTGTTCACACAGCAAGACAACCCAAAGCCATTCTATAATAGCAAGCAAGCAACAAGTATATTTGTCTTGTGATGCATGTAGAATGCACATTGTATTAAATTCCCTTACTTGAGTTTTGAAAATAGGTGTATGGAAGAAGTCAGAAGGTGACTTCATAATATTAATAATGGTCAGAAATGTTGACTGTTACAGTATTAAAGGATATGGGCATTGAGAACCAATTTACAGATGTGGGTTCCACTGCCAAATTCTTTGAGCAGTATGAACTTCAAAGAAGGTGTGGGGAGCTTTGCTTGGTAAGCAGTTCCTGATGAATAACTTTGAAAAGTGCCCAATTTGGGCAATAAAGCAGCCACTGAAGCAGGAAGCGTTTAATGCACTGTGCTTCCTGTTGCTGCTTCTCTTTGAAAACAAAACATGCGTATCTTGCCTTTGGGGATAATTATGTTCTGTTGCTGTTGGTTGAGTGAAATATAGTTTGTGCGTCCTACATGTCTAAACTCCCTTTTGAACACTGAAGAATAAGTATGAAAACAGCAAGTACTGCTTGCTCGCATTCCCTTCAGCATTTGTTAGAAGATCTGAAACTGCTCTTAAACTTTCTAAAATTGAAGCAATGTTGGAAGCAGCCCTTTAAAGTGCCTTGTTTGTTTCTGAAGCGACAGTGTTGAAAACTTAACACTAGAGGGTGCCAAAGTGTCTTGATTTTGAGGTTTGGCAAAATTTATAAACCTATGTTTTCTGTACAGGGAGAAATCTCAAGAATGCTTAACTTCAGCTTGGCTCCAGAGCTATACAGCTTCAGAAGGGGGGGGGAACCTGGTAGACTCCAGATGTTGCTGAACTCCCAGCTTCCATGATCCCTGACTGTTAGCTGTGTTGACTGGGGCTGATAGGAATTAGGGTCCCACAATATTTGGAGAGACACAGGTTCCCATCCCCTGGACTACAGTCTTCATTCCATGCACAGCTGAGGATTGAAAACAAATTACAGCATATCAATTTGGTGCACATTTTATAAAGATCACTGAAAAGAAAAAAATTGCTTGGGCAAATCACCCTAAATTTGCCTGAATCAGCCATGAGCACTGCTTCATAGGGGATAAAACCATTTGCAATCTAGTTTTAAAATGCATATTTGAACCTGTAATGAATGGATTTATTTGAAACAATAGCTATTCTGGTTAGTTCTTTGACTAGTGGTGCTGCCAACAAGTGACGCCCATCAGATAGTGGTTTGGTGTAGGGTCTCAGTGGCAGCTCCTTGATTATAAGAACATAAGAGCCATAAGACCCAGTGCCTGCAGGAAGAAGGAGAACATCGCCACCCAGGGAAGGAGAGCCTGCTGTTGCTGCTGCTGTTGGAACACCACCTCCACCACCCTTCCCAGTGGGACTGCTGCCTGGCAGACGTGCCTCCTGCAGGACCAGGTCCCAGGTACCCAGCCAGCTGTGACTAATTTCCATCACCTGTCCCTCTTTGGAGGGATACATAAGCCGGCTGGCTGAGGTGGCCTGGGTTGTTGTCTTTTGTTTTGTTTTTGTTTTGCTGCTTTTTTTTTCTTTTTCTTTTGGGTGCCATTGGTTTTAGCTATGGGTGGGTTCGGTTTAGTTTTATATTGTAGTTCTTGGGTTTTTATGTAGTTTGTATGTTGTATTTTACTTTATCTTGTACGCCGCCTAGAGTGGCCGCTTGTGCGGCCAGATAGGCGGCCTAGAAATAAAATTTATTATTATTATTATTACTGCATCAGGCCTGTCTAGTCCAGCATCCTGTTCTCACAGTGGCCAACCAGATGCCTATGGGAAGCCCACAAGCAGCACCTGAGTGCAATATTTCCGGAACTTCCAACTGATATTCAGTTGTTTCCCACATTGGTGGAGTTTAGACACTGCCTTAAGAGTTGTTATTTCACCAGTTGCTCCTGCTGAGAAAGTATATATATTATTTGCTGCTGCTTTTAAAAGCTGGCATGAATTTGTTGTAATTTTTATTGTTTTCGGTATAATTATATATGGCTTTAAGGAGTGTTGTTAGCTGCCTTAGATGCTGATGAGGAAGAGAGGGAGGACATTAAGAATAAATAGACAGATACTGTAGATAGCATGGGTGGACTTACAAGGACTATACTTCGAGAGAGTACCCGTTCCTTTTGTAGCTATTGTAGGTAAAGAAGAGACAAGAAGGAAGTATGTGGGGTTGAATTAGGCCACATTTTATTCATTACAGATCTGAGCAGAGCGTAGCCAAACATGGGAGCAACCATAACTCAACCTGACTTGGACAAGCCACCCTGCCCAGGGCAAGTGCACGATTTCATCATAATTCCTTACCTGAGCCCTGAGTAAGGAGACTTCCCAACCCCACTCCTAGCCCAGGGCCACACAACTCCTGGTGGGTGGCCCCAAATGTGTTCTGTTTCTTGCCCCTAAGCCTGCACAGCCTAGAGGGGCTGGCCTCTGGATACACCCCTCACCTCCAAAAATATTTAAGGGTGCTCACCTGCTCAGCTTACAACCCTTCCACCTCCCACAGTGTGACCAAATGAACCTTTTTAGCGACACCCACCACCTATGTCCTTACTCCCCCCCCATCATGCAGTACAGAGTAGCGGGGGGGGGGAGGATTGCCTGTAGAAGCCAATTTAAAGGCAAGCCAAAAAGGAAAAAAATCATGCTCAGCCCTTCAGCAACTGGCATCAAGCTAGGATAGCTGGGCAAGTCCCAGAACACAAAATGAGAGATGGGGCAGTGGACACATGCTTAAATAGCCAGCCAAGCCAGAAACACACACACAGGCTAGCAATAGCATGTGAGTAAATGCCACATCTTTCACGAGTGGCTTAGCATTATACAGGAAGAGGATTCTCTTAGGTACACCTTTTCTCACCATATTGCTACAGTCAAAGAAGAACACACACCTGCAGAATATCTGCTAACTATTCTAAAAGGTCTTTTAAGTTTGGTCATTTATATGGAGAGAGGAGGGATAATAAAGTTATGGAAAAAAGAGATGCTAAGTATTAATTAAAATGGGTCAGTGTAACAAGGGAGGGAGCTTTCAAAGTTATATTTTATGACTGGTCCAATGCTGATCTCCACAGCAGAAAAGTTATCTGATGAGATCAATAGGACTCACATGCTTAAAGGTGTACTACCATTCCATTGATTTCAATAGAGCCTTGGGAGCATAAGATACTTAATTATCTTTGCACGGGAAGAAAATAAGATCTAGGCCTACTGAATGGACAGACATAGGCTTCCAGAAAGTTTTCAAGCAGGATCAGAGAATCACAAAGTTGGAGTGGATTTGTAGGCTGTTTAGCCTGACCCTCTGCTCAATGTAGGGAACCCAGAGCTAGATCAGCCCCAATAATTGGCTACCCAGGATCTGTTGGAGAGTCAACTCACTCACCACCATCCCATAGACACCCAATGGTTCCATTTCAAATACCCTTACGTTTCTTCTAATGTTCAACCAAAATCTATTCACCTGTAACAGTCCTGTCCTCCTGGGCAGCAGAGAACAAGTCTTTGCCCTTTTCTCTCTGAGAGCTCTTCAGAGTGCTGTCATGTCCCCCTCCCCTTTAGTCTTCTCTTCCACAGGCTTCTGGTAGGAAGGGCAGGATATACATTTAATAAATACCCATTTCATTCAACCTTTCCTTACAGAACTTATTTCCCGTATTCCCAGCCATCTTTGTTGCCATCTTCTGAACTGTTCCAAATTATCTGTATCCTTTAAGTATGGTGCCCAGAACTGGACACAGTACTCCAGATGAAGTTTTGCTACTGTGGAAGCGGAACTTATTGACATGATTTGGGAATGTTCTATTAATGCAGTCTAAAATTGAATTAGCTTTTCTTTCTTTTTTGCCAGCTTCATCATGTTACTGCTCATTTTCAGCTTGTGATTCACTACACTCTCAAGATCCTTTTCATCTGTATATTTCAGTATCATTTTCCAACCAGCCATTCCACCCAATGGAATCATATAACCTGCATTTCACTAGCTTACTAACCAAAATATCATGGGGATCTTTGTCAAATTACATTCACAGCATTCCCACAGTCCACTTATTTAGTAACCCAATAATATTCTTGACAAATACTGCTTCTACCAATCACTGCTTACAAACTGACTCATAAGAACATATGAAAAGCCTGCTGGATTAGGTCAATGATCCATCTAGTCCAGCATCCTGTTTTCACAGAGGCCAACCTGTTTATGATCCTTTATGATCAGTTATGGTATCATTCTTGGTATCAAAGTCAGACTGACTAGGCTATAGTTTTCTAAATCCTTCTCCCCACCACCACATACACCTTTTGTGTGTGTGTGTGTGTGGAAGATCAGGACTTTTGTCAATTTCTGGTCCTATGGCACCTCACCCATTCTCCAGAATTTCTCAGTGATTATAGACAAAGATACCGAGAGTATACCAGCAACTTCCTTTAGTGCCCTGGGATGCAATTCATCTGGTCCTGACTCATTTAAGATAGGTATTTCCTGATCATATCAATCCTGAGCTGCAATCCTGATTCCTCATCAGTCATGTTACTTTTGCGATGTTGCCCATATTTCCATTTTTGGCAGAAGAAAGGAGCCCAAATAAGAGTTGAACATTTCAGATTTCTCTTTATCACCTCTTAACATTTCACCATCCTTACAATTTTCTTCCGCTTCCTTTAAATATACCTGAAAAGGCCCTTTTTGTTGCCCTTTCTCTCTCTCCCCAGCTGGCTTTGAGCTTTAAATTCCATGACACCGTTACTATATATATATATATATATATATATTAAGGCTACTCATCTGTACTCCTACCATTTCTTATACTTGGCCTTTTCTATTGTAGGCTGCAGCCACATTGGCTTTTTTTTAGCTGTGTCCCATTTTTTTTTTGTCAGAAATGTTTGGGATTGTGCCTTTCGTAACACCTGTTTTAGGAACTCCTGCCCATCTCAGGCTCCTTTCCCTGTTAGTATATCTAGCCATGGAATCTTACTTAGCATTTCTCGGACCTTATTAAAATCAGATCTCCTCATCCTTCCTCCTGCTTCTGCAAGAGGATGTTGTTCTGTAGTGCATATGAGGAATGTGTTGAGAGATTCCATGCTTAGCAGAGTTTGTCTACCAACAAAACATCAGGGCAGTTGAAGCCCCCCGTTACTTCTAACTTGCTTCGCTGAAACATCTGTAATTTGTTTCAGGAAGACTTTATCCACATCCTCTCTTTGGTGTGGCAGTGTGTAGTAGTAGACTCTGACCACAATGTTGTTTTATTTCTTGCTCTATTTATTTTTATCCAGCAACTGTCCACAGGCTACAGCACTCAGTCTCTTGATTTCTGTTCAGGTGTATGCACTTTTGACATAAAATGTTACTCCCCTCTCTTTCTGTTGCATGAAGGCAGTAGCTTCCAGTAACTGAAATTACTGTCTATTTTAGGTGGTTTTATTAAAGCAAAACCAAGATTTAGATCTGGACTTTGATCCATAGTGCAGTTAGTTGCTGCTTTGGGTGGATTTGTCTGTTGATTTCTGTTGTAAAATATACATCACACAAAAGTGACTCAGCCAAGTGTTCTTGGCTGAAGTTGCATGCTTACTTCTGGTTCTTGTCCCATCAAGAGAGACAAAAGGAACTATGAATGTGTGACAAAAATCCCTTTCTGGATTGAAAAGACTCTGAACATCTAATATTACAAACCATCTTCTTCATAGAAGACAGGCCACTTCTGTACAGCACCTTTAAGTATACACAATAAACCAAAAATCAATTTACAATCATTTATGCAGCCATAGAAATACCCTATTGCATGTTTTTTTTCTTTTTCAGCAGCTGAACACTTCCTTCCTGCTTCATATCCTGTGGAGTAAATAACTCAAGACAAGTTAGCTTGTTTCGGTGCTGAATTAAGACTTCTAGCTGCCATAAAAAGAGTTCTTCCTATTTCCCTCACTCCAGTATGACTGGAAAGAGTTTTGCCTTCATTTTGCTAGCAAGGCTCCTGTGCCTTTGACAGCTTCACAATAGGCAGATATGTCTCCTGTGTCTGGTTGCTTTTAAGCACATGGGCTTGTCCACATTTGAGCATTATTTAGCTGTTAACCTACTTTCCCCCCATTTGATCTATACCAGAGTAGTCCAGACCGGCAAATTGGAATTTGTATATGAGGAGCAACTTTGGTCTTTCCTGTTCATACCAGTAGGTGATACCTTTTTTATTTGTTGATTCTGTTATGCCAATTAAGTATCGACGGGGCACTCCTGCAGGTAGCTGGGCACACAATGTTTTTTAAAAAAAATTCCACCCAGGAAGTGCACAAAAGCACACAGTCAGGCAATTGCAATTTTACTTGTGCAGTTTTCTGGTTTTGTGCAAATCTGAGGTATCAGAATAATTTTTATATATACACGACTACACTCCTCTGTTCAGTTAGGAACACCGCTGGAAAACAAATTGAAACAACTAAATTCTCAGGACACACTTTTCAGATTGCTGCACAATATCTGTTTTTTAACATGGTTTAAGGTGGTTTGCTTGTGCAGTTTCCTAGTTTTGTGCAAATGTGTGAGAAAAAATAAGGCTATGCTCCTCCCTTCAGGAGTGCGCTTGAAATAGTTACGAGCACTGCTGGAAAAGAAATGAATGCATGGAGGATGTAGTGGGCATGGAAAGGGGCATAGCAGAAAGTGACAATCCACTCATCCAGAACATTGAAGCAAATCTTTGTGACCCTGACTGAATTTATTTATTTATTTATTTAATATATTTATAACCCACTCTATTTCAGAAGAATTCAGAGCGGCGAACAGAAACTACCGTATATACATACAATTAAAATAACATCATAAAAACATAGTTATATAATTAGTACAACAACAAATTAAAATTTCTAAAACAATCTAAACATTACAATTAAAAGCGTGACAAAATAAAAACATTTTGACCTGGCGGCGAAAAACTGCAAGACAGGAGGAGAAGCGTACCTCCATCGGTAGGGCATTCCAAAGTGTAGGGGCAACCACCGAAAAAGCTTTGTTTCTAGTACCCATCTGATGGATTTGGGAGAATGGAGGGATCATAAGACCAGGGTCCGCAGAGGATCTCAGGAGCCGAGAGGGTTCATAAAAGGAAATACGATTCGACAGATAAAGAGGGCCCAAGCCGTGTAAGGCTTTAAAAGTTAAAACTAGTACCTTGAAGTGAGCCCGGTAGCAGATTGGTAGCCAGTGTAGCTGTTGTAAGAGTGGGGTTGTATGGGCTCGTAGGTCAGCTCCTGTTAGCATTCTGGCAACTGCCCTTTGAACCAATTTAAGCTGACGGGCTGTTCTCAAGGGAAGTCCTGTATAGAGCGCATTGCAATAATCCCACCGGGATGTAACCAAGGCATGCGTTACTTTCGTTAGATCAGAAATCTCCAGAAATGGGCGCAGTTGGCGGACTGAAGCAGTTTGGAGCCTGATTTTCCCCAATTTATCAGATTATCTCATATCAGGTAAAACAGAATTTACACGGGAAACTTGTTGAGGTTGGTGTTGTTTGAGGGTAACATTATGTGGACTCTGCAAATTAAATGGGAATGGAAACAGCTGCAAACACACAGTAAACTCTGGTGTGGGCAAGCTCCATGGTGAAAATGTTTGTTCCAGTTGGCATTTTTAAATTGAGGCTTTCTAAATAATGTTTTTATTGTTACAGAAAACTGTTCTACATCTGTATTTTTGGTTGATTTAGTATTGTATTGTTTTAATCTATATTTTTCCACTGCCTTGAGTGTGCTTATGTGCAGAAAGGCAGGATATACATTTTGAAATAAATGCATTTATCAGGTATAGCTTTTCTCAGCCGTCACAATTTAATTGGGTGAAGCTTTTCCTTTCATGCAGCTCTTGAAAATGGAAATGGACTGCCTTCAAGTCGACCCCAACTTATGGCTACCCTATGAATAGGTATTTCATGGTAAGCGGTATTCAGAGGGGGTTTACCATTGCCTCCCTCTGAGGTTAGACCTCCCCAGCTGGCTAAGGCCTGCTCAGCTTGCCACAGCTGCACAAGCCAGCCCCTTCCTTGTCCGCAACTGCCAGCTGGGGGGCAACTGGACTGCTTGGGACTATGCAGCTTGCCCACAGCTGCACAGGTGGCAGGGGAAGTAACCCCTGAGCCACTCACTGTGGGGGTGATCTTTAGCTGGCCCTTTACACCCAGGAGACATGAGTGGGGATTTGAACTCACAGATTTTGGACTCCCAGCCAGGCTTTCCTCCCCACTGTGCTATACCAGCTGCTCTTAAAGGCACAGAAATTCTGCTGTCAGAAAGGTAATGCTGATTCTATCTGGAGTCAAACTATATTTGGGTCTATTAGTACAGCTTTATTTCTGCTAGAACACATCAGGACCAGCTAGGGTTGCCATTTCAGAAGCATTCCAAACCCTGAGATTTTGGGGGTGGGCCCTAGTGATGTCATAGGGGCAAGCCTGAGTGATGTCATTAAGCATAATATATTAAGAATCAACCACAGTTGCTTGAAGCATACAATTCAAACAAAAACATTTCTCTGATTGTAAATTAAGAAATCCTAGCGATAAAATGGAGGATTTAATCTAGCCTACCTGCTTCTGGCAAGAAGGGTTTAAGTGCCCTCAGGCCAGTCACCAGAAGGCTATTGAAGGAAGAAAGGAGCCTAGTGTTGTGGAGGTGTTAGATGGGAGCACTCAAGAGTAAATATGGATGCCCCGAAGGCTGCAATTCTATACACACTAAGCCCCATAGGATTTACTTCTGAGTAGATATGGTTTGGATTGTGCTGTTGGTAAAGCTTGACTAGGGATCCTCTGCAGATATATCCATATCCAAGCTGGGTTGGCAACCCCCTGCCTAGAACGCCTTGCCCTACCTTGTAACATGGCTGCTCCAAACTTCTTTACAGATTTGACCCTTCAGTTCAGAAAGAAGTCTGAGAAATTAGTAAGATTAAGAAGATTCTCTACCCTTTCTGTCTACCCTGTGGGCTGCTATAAATTCGCTTTGACAGCCAACCCAATTCCAGTGAGTAATAACTAGGGTTGCCAGGTTCAGAGCCTGAGACTGATCCTGTATCTTTAGGTGAAGAGAAAGCCAGCCAAGTGCAGGTGTTCTTGCAACAAGAACACCTGCACTTGGCTGACTTTCTCTTCTCCTAAAGATACAGGATTAGTCTCAGGCCCTGAACCTGGCAACCCTAGTAATAATTGACAGACAGAAAACACACACGGTTTGGTCTACCTTCACATACAGCAGCTTGGGAACAAAAATAATTACACATGAATTGTATGTGAATTCTCTTTTACCACTATTGGGCAAGAAACAAACTGTCATGCAACCAACAAGATACATCATCAGTGGGTTTAAGGGGGCTGAGCTGAGTGCATGGAACCACTGTTGTTACTTCTGTGGATGTAAGGGAGTGAGGTTAAAGGTAAATGAAATGCAAACAAAAAGAAAAAGACAGTGATTTCCTAAATGCAATACCATAACCAACCACAAAAAAATTCTATGAGTAAGGCAGAACACTCAGCATCCCACAACCAGTCAGGATTCCTAACCAAAAACCAAAACTAAAAAAATCCTGGCAGCCAGTCAGCCAAGGTCACAGAAATCCCCATGCAGCACAATCTGACCCAGGGGCTGCAGTTAGAGCAAAATGCTGTGGCACGATTGCTGACATGAGTGAGACCCTATCAGCACATAACTCTGCTCTGAAATCTGCTACCAGGCCAAGTTCAAGGTGTGTTTTCCATGTTACGGGTGCCACATAGTACTTGTTCTGCCCTTGTAAGAAATCAGTCCTTTAGCATGGCAGCAACTATACTTTGGAACGCTGTGCCTATTGACATTAGGCAGATGCCTTCATTGTACTCTTTTCACAGAATCATGTTAAGGGTGGTGGGAACTATAACTGAGAAACTACACTTCCCAGGATTCGTTAGGAGAAGTCATGTGCTTTAAATGAAGAAATATTTATATAAGCATGACTGTCAAATACGTTTATTATTTACACAAACTGTAAAGATATTTGTAGTGCAATCCTATGTTTGTTTACTCAGAAGCAAGTCCCACTGTATTCAATGGGGCTTACTCAAACAGGGAAGCATGCACAGAACTGCAACCTCAAGTAATAAGAAACTTCACTTACCCAACCCAAAATTCAGAATCATGCCACTTTAAGCTGTTTTGCAACTGTTTATACTTGTTTTTAAGGTTACTGGATTTTAAAGGGATTTATTTCTTCTTGTAAGCTCCCTTGGTTTCCAGTCACAAACCCTACCTTACAGAGGTTTTGGGAAAACACCCACCCACCTACACACGAGATGTAAAAATACATACACCCCTACTATAGTTTATTGTCAAAACCAGTTGGTCATTGCAGAACATTTAAAAAATAAAATAAAATCAGTATTTAGTTTCCTACATAGCAAAGCAGTGATACCTATGTAAGCCCTGCCTAATTGCTTTAAAAATAGAATTGGAGGGGAAGAGAGAGAATTACAACACAAAAACAATTATTTGTTATGTTCACTCAAAAGTCCCATTAATTTACAGCACAACCCTAACCATGTCTACACAAAAGTAAGTCCTATTGAATTCAATGGGGTTTGCTCCACTTATGTGGTATTAGCATTGCAGCTTTACTCCCAGAAAAGTGAGAATTGGGTTAAAGCTTCATATTGGGAAGGTTTCCAAAACCCTGCTCTCTTTAACAGCCCAGGAAAATTTAAACTTGTTTGATTCGTGCGCACAAGAGAGAAAAAGACTGAAAGCTATATACTTACTCAATTTATGAAACAACAGTTTTCACATCTTGTAATGTGGTCTTGGTACTGCCTGGAGATCAATACTTAATTGGTTACAAACCTGAAAGTGTGGGGTTAGAGCAGCCAGCTATGAGCTCATTTTACAGAAGTTGCTCGGGGGGCAGCAGCTGGTATATATCTTGAGAACCAGACCACCTAGAAACTTAATTTAAAAAAAATTGAAGCTGAGAGTCTGGCAATTAAGGTGACTTACCCAGTGACCCAGAGAAGACCCCAAAAACCCAGAGTCTCCAGGTAAAAAACTGAGGCCTGTCAACTCTAGGAGATAAAGAGTGGTGAACATCCAATTCGATATGTAGAAAAAGGGGGTCAACGACCAGAATGCTGAAGTACTTTATAGAAAACTGGTTTTATTGCGAGATTTTTTTCAAAAAAGCCCAAACTGGTTTTATTGCAGAATATTTTTCAAAGAAGCCCAACGTGTTTCAGCCTGTAATCACAGGCCTTCATCAGGGGATAATAAACTTTTTCAATGGTTAACCGAACAATTTTGGTCCTGTATTGCACCCTCCTCTATACAGGACCAAAATTGCTCGGTTAACCATTGAAAAAGTTTATTATCCCCTGATGAAGGCCTGTGATTACAGGCTGAAACACGTTGGGCTTCTTTGAAAAATATTCTGCAATAAAACCAGTTTGGGCTTTTTTGAAAAAAAATCTCGCAATAAAACCAGTTTTCTATAAAATACTTCAGCATTCTGGTCGTTGACCCCCTTTTTCTGACAACTCTAGGACCAACCCCTGGGACTTGGTTTGGATGCCAAGACTCAGCCCTGAAATATGCAAACTAAAGAAAGGAGGAGGATTTTTAGCAATAAGGTCCAGCACACCTGGGACTAGACAGTCATTCTGCTTTGTTCAAATTTGATGCAAGCTTGTCTCTTGGAGCAGGTGACAAAAATGTTGTTGGCAGATGAGGAAGAGGAAGAAGGAAGAACCCTGGCGTGAAGGACATCTGGGGGAGCTTTCACTCAAGCTCCTTATTGTATCTCAGAATTAATGCAGATGATCTGTTTTGAGGGTGATAAATTGTAACATCCTGAGCAGCAAGCTCAACACTTCAGGTGTGGACAATTTTTCCATTAGTACCCCTAGACTGTAGTCCTATGTATACTTCCCTAAAATCACCTGACTGACATCTGAGCGCACATGCATTGGATCAAGCTGTAGAATAGAATGGAATAGAATAGGTTTATTACGGTCATGGACCAGCATGAAAGTAAAAAATCACAAATCATCTTAAAAGCATTAATACAGCGTAAACATTTTACATAGTAAAATAAGCTCAGTTAAAAATAAATTCTCAAGTTTGTGTAGGTTGTTGGGTTAACAGTGCTCTTCTACATATAATAGCTGCAGCACAAAAACTCGCAACCTTGGATGAGACTTGGGGGGTTAAGTCAGATAGGAGATAGCTGACATAAAATGAGGCATCCCTGCCAGGGATTTTTTGTAAAATCAGACGAATAAGTGAATAACGAAGGTCGGAATAGAAGACACAATCCAGTAGGACATGGTTCACGGATTCAACTGCACCCGCCTCGCAGGGGCATACACACTCAGCAAATGGGATTTTTTGATATCTGCCGTCTAAGAGTGCAGACGGCAATACATTAAACTTGGCCAGTGTGAATGCTTTTCTAAATCTGGGGGTAGAAAGAGAAGCTAAGTAATGTGCAGGTGTAAAAGCCACTGTGTTGAATCTGAGATTGGGCTTAGCGGCAGCTAGGGCAAGATGGTTCTGGTAATCAATGTCTAAGATTCGTTGACGAATGGTCGTCTGCGCTTTTGAAAAGCCTAGCATAACCATAGCGGAGTAGGAGAATCCCAGACTTGTAAACTTAGTGGATAGGGCTTTCTTCCAACTTGACTGGAAAATGTCTGACAATACGAGTGGGGCCAGACCCACAGGTGAAAATAGTATTTTTAACCAGTATTTAGTCTTGAGGATCCATACACGGGCCTCTATTGAGGGGAGTCCTGCTTCAAGTCGTAAGAGAGTGTTGGGGACACAGGAAGGAGTGCCCAAGATAGACCTTAGGAATTTGGTTTGGATGGTTTCAAACGGTGTATATTTGCCATAGACACTTATCTGAGAGCCATATAGCAGTTGGGAGATAATTTTGGCCTCAAATACCTGTATTGCAGAAGGGACATGTTGGTCTCCTTTGGTGTGAAAAAAGGAAAGGAGAGCCTTTGAGTTCCTTTGCACATTGTCAACAGCAGTTTTTGTTTGAGGATGCCATGAGCCAGAAGAGTGAAAAATTATCCCTAGATACCTGTACGATGTTATTTGTGCTATTGGGAATTCATTTAAGTGCCAACGGTGCTTATTCTTCTTCCTGGAAAACGCTACTACCTTCGATTTATCGTGATTGGTAACTAACAACTCTTTATTGCAATAGTTGGCGAGCGCCCTCAAGAGACGTCGCAGACCAGTGGTTGATAGAGATACAAGTACTGTGTCGTCCGCGTAAAGAAGGATGGGCACGGGCCTGTTTGACAAAGTGGGTTGATGAGAAGGCACCATCACCAAACTATTGACTAGGGAGTTAATATAAAAATTTAACAAGGTGGGAGCTAGAATACATCCCTGTTTGACTCCCCTGAGAGTGGTAATGGGTCTAGACAGATTGCTGACATTGTTGTACCTTATACGTAGTTGGGTGTTATCATATAAACATCATATGAGAGTTAGCAAACGTCTGTCTATGTTGGTAGCCTCACATTTTTCCCAGAGCCTGGCTCTGGGTATGAGGTCGAAAGCTGACTTAAAGTCAATGAAGGTGGTATAAAGCGCCCCCCCAGGTTTAGCTGTATATTTTTTGATTAGATGTTGAAGAACAAGACTGTGGTCTATGGTTGAGCGTTCCGCTCTGAATCCGGCTTGTACCTCCGCCAGGATGTTTTCCTGTTCCAGCCAGTCATGTAGTTTTTCAAGTAGATGGTTATCATAGAGCTTACTAACGATGTTTAATAGGCTGATAAGTCTGTAATTGGCGGGATCTGCTCGGTTGCCTTTTTTGTAGAGTGGGATGATGATGGCTGGGCCCCAGTCCTCTGGGATACAAGCAGTACGATCGATGCTCGTAAATAGAGCTGCCAGAACCAGAGCCCACCACTCTATGTTAGTTTTGAAAGCTTCAGGGGGGATGTTGTCAGGCCCGGGGGCCTTACCTGGTCTCAGTTTTGCAATTAGATTGATAACTTCGCTAGCCAAAACTGGGGTCCAAACAGGGAGATCCTCCATGGCGTTGTCAGCAGGTTGAACTCGATTCTGTCCCTTTGCATAAATGTTATAGAAATGCAACTCCTATGCGTGCACCGGTATATGATAGACCAAGGAGGAAGAGGTTTTAGGCCATCCCCTGGCCACCAACCTCCAAAAGGTGGCTGAGTCTTTCGCCCTTGAGGCTTGAATTAGGGACTGCCAGAGTTGCGTCTGCACTAATCTCCCCCCCCCTTAATTAGTTGTTTGTATCTTTTCTTCAGCTCTAGACATTCAGTGGGTAGTACAGGTAGATTCATGTCTCTGTACGCCCTGTATTTCTGAATTAAGAGTCTTTTCAAGTCAATACATTCCTGGTCGAACCAGGGTTTAGATTTGTAAGGACCAGAATAAGGCCTTATCGAGCGCTTAAAAAACAAGCGCTTTTGTAAATCCTGGATCAGTTCTTGGAAGGCAGTGACCATGGGTTCCCCGGAAGTCGCTGTTATCAGGGTCTCCCGTTGTTGGATACAGCTAGCTAAACAATACGAACTATGGAATGGTCCCCCCGAGGAGGTGCGCCTGGCGCCGACACTATCATCTTTTCGGCGCCAGGTTAAAACCTTTCTCTTCTCTGAGGCATTTTAATTCCTGTTAATTGTAAATTATTATATTTTGATTTTAGACTGTACAGTTTTGTGTACAGTTTTGTGTTATTTTTATTGTATTTTTAATGTTCACCGCCCAGAGAGCTGTTGCTAGTTGGGCGGTATATAAGCTTAAATAAATAAATAAATAAATAAAATAGCTGAGAGTAGTATCCCATTTAGATCCTGCTCTATTTTGGGTGACCATCTGACATGTGTGGCTATGATAAAAGAGCTTTGAAAGGCAAACTTTTATTCCATATTTGCTCCCATCCCCCACCAAACAATTTCAGATTTAATACACCTTTAGGGTCGATTCTTTCGCAAACATAGGTGGGTTTTTCTTCTTTGTATCAACAGTGATCATCTGTGGTTTTTCTGTATATCTTTGGAATTCTGCTTGATCTTAAAATTGCTATATTAAGATGTTGCACTAGGTATGTGTCATGTTGATTAATTTAGGACATTATATTTATTTTATGGGCTTGTGGCTTCTAACGTTCTGATGCCCTTTGTTGATGGCTGCAGTGTTTTAAGAGTGTGGGCACTGAAAGATTTCAACTATATTCCAAGCGTATTTGGAACTCACATTTTTCCTTTTTTTTTATTAAAGATATTTGTATTTTTGAACCAAATGAAACCATAAAAACAAAGAAGGCTAGAAAGGGATGGCCCGTAGCTCAGTGATAAAGCATCGGCTTTGCATGCAAGAGGTCCCAAGTTCAGTCTTCACTATCTTCAGGTTGGGCTAAGACTCCTGCCTAAAATCCTGGAGGGCTGCTGCCAATCAGTGTAGAAAACACTGAGTTAGATGGACCAATTATCTGACTTCGTGTAAGGCAGCTTCCTATATTTCTATAGCACAATACATATCAAAACCAAGGCCGAACATTGTTATCAGATCTGAATGGTATGTGTGTAAGGTCCTTCCAGAAGTCTTTTTTTATTGTGCATTCTTGATTATTTGTGCTCATGATGGTGCTGAGGTCATAATATGTGATCCTGTTTTCAATAGTGTTTGCACCTGCAAAAATGGGGGGGGCAATCATACTGCTTTGTTTCTGCTTATGATGCCCCATAGTTTCCTGTTGAAATCCTACAACTTTTCATACCAAAAATGTTCCAAGGTTTGTTTGTTTTTGTCCTGCTTTTGTTGCACTGTAGTGCAAGAATGCCCTTCCAGACAGCAATAACACCATAACATTGGGTAAGCGTTGCAGAACAACTAATAAAGTAGAATGCTGTGTGTGGATGGTCCAGTATAAATCTACTATAATCATGTCAAGGGCATGTTGCAGAATACACCTGCAAAAAAACCCCACCTATCTGTAGGATAGAAAAATCTTCAGAAATCTTCAAAGGATTACAAGTTGTGAAAGGTATTGAACATGTTCAGCACTGGATTTTTGCTATCCTTTTTGAAATCCAAAGAATTCTATATTCATGTAGCATGTGAGTTACCTTAATCCCTGGCACAAATGCTACTGAACAAGCAATACCTTTGAATGCCAACAAGATTCATATAACCACAACAAGCACCATTCTATATTTAAATTACTTAGTTTCAATTATTGTATTTTAGGATGCTAATCCTTCCAAAGAGGCTTACAAGTAACATCAAAGTTCATTTTAAAAACCCACAATAAACAAAATCAACATATAATAAGCCATCAGGATTCTTCTCATGGAGCAGCTGGTGGTAGGTGGGGGAGGGGGAGAGTCCACCTGGAAGTGGAGTAAGTATCTGAGATCTTTACTTTTTTTGCATGCCTGCCTGCCTCGCTCTCCTGGGATCTTTCTCCGTGGGCAATTGATGGTAGTGGCCCTGTGAGGAGAGAACAAGGGGGACGATGGGTGATCCTGAACAACAGAAGCTCCCTATCAATAGCAAGTGATCCATGTTAAGTCATGGAGATAATGAATTAAATTATTGGTTTGCACAAATAATCTCTTAAGGAAAGAAGGTGTTTACATTTATTTCATATTCAGGTCTTTAGTTTACCATAAGCTGAGCATTCTTCAGAATGTATATTTCGACTGGAATCACATGTATAGATTAGGTCAGGCTTGGGAACTTAATGTTTCATGATGGAAGAAAGGTAGGATAAAAAAAAGCTGTAAATAATACTGTGACTCTCTGAACTGAGGCCATTTAGTGGTTGCTTTTTCAAACACTCTTGCTTCTAGTTTCTTTTTCCATGCACCTAAATAGCAGTTGGCCTTGTAAAATCATGTTGTCTTAAACAAGGCATCTTTTTGCTAGAGATGAAGGCTGCCATTATTATTTTTACCAGCTCCTCTTCTTTGCCTTTTAACTAACTGTAGCTTGATCTTCATACAGAAGCAAGTGATATGGCTTAACCCCCACTGCAAAAATCTTCAACTGATTTCTCTGATGATCACGCTGCTGTTAAAGGCATAGGGGCAGCTCAGGGCTGTTCTCTTCTCTCCCTCCCCCCCTTCCCCATTAGCAACCCTGTAACAGGGCCACTCTGCTGGATTTGTTCAAGCCTTCTCTGCTTTTTTTAGTTACTTAGTAGAGAGACTTCATGTTTCCTGAGAGGACCCTTGTTATATGGCTTGCTGTGTATTACATATGAGCTGCATTGCTGTGCTGCCCGCAGGCCTTTTTGCATTAAGACACACTTGCTGTGACCCCTATGTTTGCTCAGGGCTTGTCAGTACCACTAAGAGTCTGTCCATTACAGTGCATCCCACTTACAGCATTTCTGGAAGGATAAAGGAAGGTCAAGTGGTTTTCAATTGTCTTCTTCCCAGTGACCCTCTTGCTTTGCATGAAAACCCCATATTTCCTGCTTTCTGCCTTGAATGGAAATGGACTGCCTTCAAGTCAATTCCGACTTATGGCGACTCTATGAATAGGGTTTTCATGGTAAGCGGCATTCAGAGGGCGGTTACCATTGCCTTCCTCTGAGGCTGAGAGGCAGTGACTGGCCCAAGATCACCCAGTGAGCTTCATGGCTGTGTGGGGATGTGAACCCTGGTCTCCCAGGTCGTAGTACAACACCTTAACCACTTCACCATACTGGCTCTCCTTTCTGCCTTAATTAACTCTATAAGTAGACAGGAGGTGCTAAATAATTCAAAATGGGCAGAAGGGATGGAGGTGTTTAAACATTACGTTCTTTTAGCTTAAAAAACAAAATACAACAAGTCTATGTCCAGAACAGACTGTCTCACCTATGCCACAGACTTATATTATAACGAAAGTGGAACTCTTTTAATAATTCAGAATAGAGATTTAAATGAGCCACTGACAAGAGGAGATTAGACAGATTTTGTAAGAACTGTGCTAATGTCATTGGCCTGTACCTTACCTCACTTTTACCACAGGACTCTGCCAATTTGCAACTCACGTAATTTGCCTGGGAGGGGCCAGAGTAATCTGAAGTGCAAGCTTCTGGGGAGATGTGTAGGCATGGTATTGACATGTGCTAAAATGTTAACAATGCAGCCACTTTCCTGAGAGAGCTCAGATGAGTTGACTTGGCACTTCAGCACTCATGCAGTTCCCAGAGCTCAGCCTGTAATGATACCCCGGCCATCTCTATGATAGGAGGAGAGTACAGTATAATAGGCTGTTATGCACAACACAAAATAAAATCAGTTTTGTAGACTTTGGTATTCAGAGCAAAAAGAAAAGAAAAATACCGCCCAAGTGGCGGTAACGCAGCCGAAGCTCTGCTCACGGCCGGAGTTCGATTCCAACGGAAGGAGGAAGTCGAATCTCCGGTAAAAGTGGTCAAGGTCCACTCAGCCTTCCATCCATCCGTGGTCGGTAAAATGAGTACCCGGCATATGCTGGGGGGTAAAGAAAGGCTGGGGAAGGAACTGGCAATCCCACCCCATATATACAGTCTGCCTAGTAAACGTCGCAAGACGTCACCCTAAGAGTCGGAAACGACTTGCACTTAGAGTTGCCAGGTTGGAACCATCCAAAAACCTGAGAAAATGGGGGCGGGCCCTAGTGACATCATGGGGCAGGCCCTAGTGACATCATTAAGTGTGATACATTAAGTATCAACCACATTTGCTTGGAGCATACCATTAAAAAAAAATTCTCTGATTGGAGATTAAAATAGAAATCTTACCTAAAATAGGGTGTTCCTAGGTCCATCTGAAGTGACAAGGTCATTCTTTCTCACAAGCTTAGGGTGATGCAAAATGGAAATGGACTGCCTTCAAGTTGATCCCAGATAGGGTCTTCATGGTAAGCAGTATTCAGACAGAGGTGGTTTACTATTGCCTTCCTCTGAGTCTGAGAGGCAGTGACTGGCCCAAGGTCACCCAGGGAGCTTCATGGCTGTGTGAGGATTCATCATCATCATTTATTACTGTCTGGCCATAGGCCTCAAACAGGTCATACACTTAATGAGGTGAATCATTTTAAAATTCCAGTTGGGATCTTAAATATTATTGCTATAAAATAAATGGTACATTTTCTATCAGGTAAACATTTTTAAAATACAATTAAAATCATTGTTATTATGACAATCAGTATAGCAGCATGTATTATCTAGACAGTAAGTCCTAGTTCCTCTATACATTTCTTCCGTAATTTCTGTGCTGCTAGGACAAATAAAGCCACCCTGTATGTAATGCCTGGGTCCCTGTCTGAGAGAAGGAAGGAAATACGCGAGAGTAGGTCTACGGGCGCATGTGTCAGCGCCTCGTCCAGGAATTTTGACCGGGGGTGTTTGTATAGGGAGCATTCTAGCAAGTAGTGTGGAAGATCTTCCACCTCGGGAGCGTCACAGATGCACAGTCTTTGGGCACGGGGGGTCCCGTTATATCTGCCAGTCAAGTATGCCGAAGGCATTGATTGGTATCTCAAAGCTGTGAAGGCGTGACAAAGATTTACTGCTGTAAGAAAATATAAATAGTTCGCTTTGGTTTGATCTGATTTGAAAAGACTATACCATCGTGTGAAATTGGAATTTATTATAGTTAGCCTATCATGCCGGAGAAGAACCTCTGTGAAGCTGGTTTTGTTAGAAGGGTCTTGTAGGGCTTTAGGGTCTATGTGGTAAAGTTGGCAAATTTTTGTTAGTTGGGCAGACCAGAATTTGTCCGACCATACACTTACTGAGCTGATTTTCAAAATTTGCCTTGGGGAAGATTGCTTTATTCCGCTCATTATGTCTGAAAGGTGTTCCCACGCTGATTTCATTCGAGCTATTTTAGGTGGGAAGTAGATGTTTATGCATATAAGTGAACCAAACTTCTCATCAAATAGTCTTACAGGTAAGGCATATTGTGAATCACCGCAAGGTAGTATCTCGGACTCCAGCAGTAAATCCACCGAGATTAATGTAGTAAGGCCCCCGCTTGCTCTCCCTTTGTTTTTGTTTTTTGTTGCCGGTATGTTAAAAACTCGGTAGCCTCGGAGAAATGGTGCATCTTCTGCGGGAAGCCATGTTCCTTGTAAACATATGATCTTAAATTTTTGTAGGTATAATGACCATTCAGCGTCATGGGATTTGTTGTTCCATCCCATGATGTTCCATGAAAGAATCTGAAAGGGTCAATTGCTATTTGTTCCAGAGGTACTATCAAAACTAATATTTGAACCCACTTTCTGTTTCTTGGGCGACTTAAGGGGCGGCAGATTTGTTATCTCTTTATGCACATAGTTGGATGACGGTGGAGATATTCTCTCTGATTGGACTAAGTTCCACTCATTTCCGGCTCCAGTGGTACTGGATAACGGAGAGGGAACATTTGGCATTGGGAGCTGAATATGTGCATTCACCAGGCAAAATTTCATGAGGTCCAGTCTGGCGAGAATTGTAATTCTTTCATTGAACGGAAGTGCAGCAAAAGCTTCCAGGAGTGATATTTCATCCTCATCGAGAGGTTCCTGAGACCAGTATAGAGTTTGGTTCAACTCTTGTGCGGGTGAAGTCCTCGAGGTATCCAAATCTGATGTAATCGTTTTTGGAACCGTGGATTGCTCTGCGTGGTCCAAGAAAGTTGAATTCTCTGGTGTTTTGGATCTCATGTTATATGTCGGTAATGAGTAAATGAGTAAAGAGGACCTTACATCAGTGGTACATGCTCTGGTAACCTCACGTTTGGATTACTGTAATGCGCTTTACGTAGGGCTACCTTTGAAGACAGTTCGGAAGCTACAACTAGTGCAAAATGCGGCGGCCAGATTGCTGACAAGGACCAAGCGGTCCGAGCATATAACACCTGTTCTGGCCAGCTTGCACTGGTTGCCAATATGTTTCCGGGCTAGATTCAAAGTGTTGGTATTAACCTATAAAGCCTTATATGGTGCGGGACCACGATACCTTGCGGAACGCCTCTTCCGATATGAACCGGCCCGTGCACTACGTTCTGCTATGAAGGCCCTCCTCCGGGTTCCAACTCACAGGGAGGCCTGGAGGGTGATGACAAGATCTAGGGCCTTCTCAGTGGTGGCCCCCGAACTATGGAACAGGCTCCCCGAGGAAGTACGCCTGGCGCCGACTCTGCTCTCCTTCCGGCGCCAGGTCAAAACCTTCCTATTCTCTGAAGCATTTTAAGTTACACTGATTTACTTTTAAAAATGTTTATTGTATTGGATTGTTGATTGTATTTTAGTATTATTTTGTTATTCATTGTATTTTTATGCTATTTTATGTTCACCGCCCAGAGAGCTATTGCTAGTCGGGCGGTATATAAATTTAATAAATAAATAAATAAATTCTCTGGTGTTTTGGATCTCATGTTATATGTCGGGGATGGTAGAGAATTGAAAGTCTTTTTAACAAGCAAAGGTTGAGGAGTTGCCTTATTTTCAAAGTAACATTGAGCATAAACCCCCTGTCGAGCAAGTGAGGATCTTTTTTGCCAGAAATTTTTTGCCTTCCACAGTGTAGCAAACGAAATCACTGCCCTGGCATTAATTCCATTGTAATATAGGTATTTGACCCTTTTTATATCTTTCATGTGGAAATCGAATTGGTAACATTGTTGTAAAAACATTAGGAGGTGTTGTTTCCTTGCCGTTTGAAATTGCAAACCAGTTGGTTTAGGATAGTTGACAAGGACTATTTTACGTTGAATCCATCTCAGGTTCCATGTTTCTTGTTGGTATGCATGGTCATCAATTGGATGGTCATTTGAGGACTGCGGGCTTGTTCTTAGATTATTCGTCTCCTGAATGTCCATGTTGCCCTTTGTTAGAGTGGCTTTCTTTCTCTTGCCTGTTTTTCCTTTCGTATGTGATGTATTCTGATCCAGACTCTTGAATAACTTGTGAAAATTTAGTTTGTTCCCTTTCGCTGGCTTTATGTTTTTTATGTTCTTTGTTTTTTTCCTTTTTGGTGGGATTTTTGTTTTCATCCTTTTTCCTTTCAGTTGTTTTTTAGGAGCTAGTACTTTGTCTTCAGGAAGATGAACGTTCTTTGAGCTAATTACTGGTTTTTGCTGATGAGGAGCCAGAAGTTTTAAATGAAATTCCACTAGATCTGTTAATAGGCGATTACACTCAGTAAGGAATACTCTTATCTGTCCTAACTCGACATTTAACTTAGACAGGCTTGAGGGGTGTAAGTACTGTTGATCGTGTCTTTGTGCTGTGTGTTCTATGAAGGTCATGTTGCCATAGTCTTCGACTGAAGGTAATACATTAGCAGTCTTTTCAATGGGAGTGTCCCCCTCGAGGGATTTATTACCTTGAGCAGATAATTTGGCAAACTCCCAATCCTTTTGTTCGGCCATCTCCAGCTGTAACGCCAGGTTAGGAGTTGTTGGAGAGGCATCTTCCCATTCAATTAGATTTTTAGAGTCTATTGACCATTCATTTGGGCATAGGGGGATCCACCTCTTTGAGTGTTCCTTTTGGATGTTTAGAGTTGGCTGGAAGAATTGGGTTATTTTTTGCTGACTCCTTTCCTCTTTATTATCCTTAACTACAAGAGTTATAGTAGAGGGCTGCGGCTGTTCTGTTCCCTGAACATTTTGAGATGTTTGTGCTGCTTTAAATGGTGAGCTTGCTTCAAGCGCTTGTCGTGCCCTCCTTGTCAGTACCATTTGAGGTTTATTAGGTAGGTAAATAAGTAACTCTTCCGGAGTACGAAGTGTTCCCTTTGCTCTGATAAAGGAATTTCCTGGGCTCTGCTTCGTTTGTTTCTACTGTTTTCAACGAAGTATCGGCGACCAGGGGCTTAATCTGTTTTCCTGCTTGCTGTTATCTGCCGTTTAGCTGTTAACCTCCCTTTATTGATAGCATTCCTGCTGTACAGCTAGCTTTGAGGGAGTTTGGTCTTTGAAGTTTATGTTATTATAGCTTAGTTTTGTTAGTTTTGCTGGTAAATGAGGGAACACAGATGAGAAAAGGCAACTCACCCTTCGCCGGAACCGGAACTATCCGTGTGAGGATTCGAACTCTGGTCTGCCAGGTCACAGTTCAATGCCTTTAGGGAACATTTAATCTAGCTTACTTGCTTCTGGCAAGAAGGGTTTACGTGCCCTCAGGCCAGGCCATTATTAGAAGAAAGGAGCTTAGTGTTGCAGAAAAGAAGTGTCTCAGTCTTTCCTGGCCCATGGAGGGTTCTTGCCGTCTTGGGCACCGCAGAGGAAGAGGAAATTTTAAGAGAACGGCGAAAGATGTTATCTGGAAGTAGGGACTGAATCAACCAACCTTGGCTTCCTCTGCGTCATTCAGCTTTCCTCCACTTGCTAAGACTCAGGCCACATTCACACCAGACATTTAATCCACTATTATTCCACTTTAAACAGCCATGGCTTCCCTCAACAAATCCTGGGAAGTGTAGTTTGCAAAGGGTGCTGAAAGCTGTTAGAGGACTCCTGTTGCCCTAACAGAGCTACAATCACAGAAATCTCTGGGAAGAGAGGCTGTCTGTTGAATCACTATGGCAAACTGTAGCTCTGTGAGAACAGGGGTCTCCTACGTTGCTGTAACTTGAGCCCATTATTCCGTGTCCTGCACTCTGGGATAACCGAGAAGAGATCATGTACTGAGAATGCTTCATGGCTATCTTGGCTTGTGCTCCTCTATTGTAATCTGTGATTTTGCTAACAACAACAGCTGCAAAGTGAGTTTTTAATCTACATTTACTTAAGACATATGTTGTTCATTGGGTCAAGGCTGAGTAAACTGCTACATCAGACAATAATTTGCATTAATTAACTTATTTTGTAGAACCCAACCTTTCTTGTAGGCCTGTAGGAGTTTCATAGGCACTAATGCAGGGGCCTAGTGGGTAATCCAGCCCTGCACACAAGTATGCCACAATGCTGCTGGAGGAGCCCTGTTGGATCAGAGTAAAGGCCCTTCATATCAGAAGCTATATGGCTCTGTGTACCATTTGCTGGGAATCACAAGTGGGGACAGCGCTGCTGCACTCGGGTCCTGCTTGTGGGCTTCCCACAGGCATCTAGGTGGTCACTGTGCAAACAAGACACTGGACTAAATGGGCCTTGGCTGATCCAGCAGGGCTGTCCTTATGTTCTTCAAACCCAGCATCCAACCCTGGCCAGTCAAACGCATCCTGTAAGCTCACAACAGCAAGGCGATAGACCAGGGATTTCCAAACTCACCACCACCACTACTTGAACATTACTGTGGGTCTTGGCAGACCACTTAATGACTTTTTTGCCTGCTGAAGCAATTGAATGGTTTTTAATTGCATCAAGATGAAACATCTTATCAAAGATTATACAAAATAATAATAATCTTTTATAAAAGATAATAATGCTCGGGAAAATAGCAGGGAGTAGAAAAAGAGGAAGGCCAAACAAGACATGGATTGATTCCATAAAGGAAGCCATATGATTCCATAAAGGCATGCCTACCAAGTTCCTGCTGTGCGTGCTTCTTGGATGTTCTGGACCTCATCCCGGCTATCTACAGCAAGATAAAGGTGGAGGGACAGGCACATCAGCTCTGAGAATTGTTCAGCCCACAGCCGCCGCCCCTCTCTCTGAGGTTATTCAGCCCATCTCTCTCTCTCTGACTCCCCCTCTCTTTGAGTTTATTCAGCCCATCTCTCTCTCTGCCCCCCCTCTCTCTGAGGTTACTCAGCCCTCTCCCTGAGGTTGTTCAGCCCATATATATATATGGATGGCCTCTCCTATTGTCTTCACACAGAACGCCCAGCTCTACATTTCATTAACAAAAGAGCTGCTGTCTTTCTGGTCTTTCAAAAACAAACAAACATGGACTGGATTCTGAGATGTATGGATCCAGGGAAGATGAAGATGATGAAGATGGAAGTAGGTGTGCCTATCCTGAAGGGGATTAGTCTGCCTGTGAAAGAAGGGGTTGGTGTTAAACTGAGGGGTTGGTGTTAAACTGTCTCCTCCTGCAATCCAGGCATTTCAGAGAAGGAGTCTTTCCCAACCCTATCTGGTTATGCTAAGGATTGAACCTGGGACTGTCTACATGCAAAGTGGGTGCTCCACCAGGGAGCTATAGACCTTTCTGCTCCCTGCTGGGGGCTAGCAAAAGTGAGATGTTATGCCTGTACTCCGTGCTGTGCTGGGTGCAGAGAAAGGAATGGGTATAGTGTTTTGCGCATTGAATTTCATGCACTCCTCTGAGGTACCAGTCTCTCTCTCTTTCTCTCTCTGCGCGACGGCGTCCCACCGGCTCCTCCGTCCGAGAGGCCTCCCAGCCTTCTTACCCTGGGGCCGATTCCCCTCCTCCAGAACGGACGGGGTGCTCTGGTCGCCACTGGCCGGCAGTGACCGCGATGGGGCCCCCCAGGCAGACTGCTCAGCCCCATCGCGCCCGCTCCTGCCCAGCGGCGCCCACAGCATAAGGGGTGAAGCGGACACCCGGCCCACCCAGCGGCACCCACAGCATGAGCGGTGAAGCGGATGCCCGGCCTTTCCGGAGCACAGCATGAGGGGTGAAGCAGACGCCCGGCCTTTCCGGAGCATGGGAACTGGCTCCGGCCTGGGGCTAAGAAGGAGCCCACCCAGCCTCGCCTCCACTGACGCCACCTCTTCATGGCCAGGCGGCTCCACTCCAGCACCCTCACCTGATTCAGGCAGGGGCTGCTGCTCGGGGGGGCTGCAGGGGCGGTGGCTAGACCTTGCTCAACCACAGGAACAACTACGGCGGCGGCTCAAGTCCTCCTCCTGTCTCTCCAGTCCCTGCCTGCCTCACTGACAAAGGGCGAGAAGGCGGCCAGCCACAGCCTTCACGCATGCGTAAGTAAGTAAGTAAAATTTAATTTTTGTGTCGCCTATCTGGCCGAAGCCACTCTAGGCGACGTACACCTTGAAATTCAAAAAAATACAATATAAATACAGAATAAAATACAATGCAGTCAACAATATCCATTCTAAATAGCAGCAGTATAGAACAATGTAGGGCAATCAATAAACAATTTTAAACAATCATAAAAAAATTAGCCCACTCCGGAGATCCCGAAGGCCTGTCCAAAGAGCCAAGTTTTTAAGGCTCGGCGGAATGTATCCAGGGAAGGGGCATGGCGAAGATCAAACGGGAGGGAGTTCCAGAGAGTGGGGGCCGCCACTGAGAATGCCCTCTCTCTAGTCCCCGCCAACCTAGCTGTTTTTGTTGGTGGGACTGAGAGAAGGCCCTGCTTGGCTGATCTAGTCGGGCGGCTTAATTGGTGGTACTGGAGGTGCTCCTTCAGGTAAACTGGGCCGAGACCGTATAGGGATTTAAACGTTAACACCAACACCTTGAATTGGGCCCGGAAAACAACTGGAAGCCAATGTAGGTGAAATAACACTGGCGTGATGTGATCACGGCGGCGGCTGTTTGTAAGCAAACGAGCCGCCGCATTCTGCACCAGTTGTAGTTTCCGGACTGTTTTCAAGGGTAACCCCACGTAGAGCGCATTGCAGTAGTCTAATCGAGATTGGGGCATGTACCACCAGTGGGAGCTGATGAATGGGGAGGTAGGGTTGCAGCCTCCGTATGAGGTGTAGTTGATACCAAGCTGCCCGGCTCACTGCCGAAATCTGAGCCTCCATGGTCAGCTTGGAATCAAGAACAGCCCCGAGGCTGCGGACCTGATCTTTCAGGGGTAATCTCACCCCATTAAGCTTCAGGTCAACAACACCCAACCTTCCCCTGTCACCCACAAGCAGCACCTCGGTCTTATCAGGATTGAGCTTCAGCATGCATGCGTGGCTGAGGGGGACACTCAAAAGCCGGAGATCAACATCTTCAACGAAACTATGGCTGGAGACTGGAGATGGCCCCCTTTTGCCGGAGACTCCGGCAGAAAACTGGAGATGTGGCAACCCTACTCGCACTATAAGTGCGGGGACACCTTTACCTTTACTTTAAAGTTTTGACATAAGGGAAAAATGAATGCACATCAGGTAGAGGGGGTATTATAATTCAGTACAAAAGTGCTGTGGGTGCCAGTCATGAAATGGCTGCCACGTGGATGTGGCATAACACAAAATGTATGCGACATCTAACAGAGCAGAAAAAAAGAGAGGACCACAACATTGCGTAGACATATTCCCTCCCCCCTCAACAGAAAAACAGGCATCATCAGCCACCACCATGCTCTTTCACAAAGATAAACTTTTTGCACCTCTGCTCTGCTCAGAACAGAAGGGAGGGAGGGTGTCCAAAGTCCTAGCATCTAAGGAAATGTGGGCATGTTCAAGGGGAAAAGTTCAATGTAGGAGAGGCTGAGCCAGTACAAAACAGGAAATGAGCAGGAAGAGCAAACAATCTCTTGTGTGTTTCAATTTTTGAGGAGCTATTTACTGAGACCTTTCTTGGGCCCCACAGGAGGTACTGGAGGCACACTGTAATCTGCTCTGAGCGAGTGTGGTGGTGGCTGATGTAGGTGCCTTTTCTCCTCTACTGACGGGGGCCACGAGCTAGAGGGAGCCCCAGCTGACGAAGCGTCAAGGCCCCAGCTGACACAGCGTCAAGGCGAGTTAAGCAGCAGAGCGAGTTCGGCAGCAGGGTGAGGAGGCCAGGGCCCCCCACTCTGCCCGTCTGTTCCCTGACCTCAACTAAACCGCAGTCTCCAACCCATTGACGTAATAAACCTTAAACAAAACTATGCAGGTAAGAAGCCAGCAGGGGTGTGGGGACTTTCCAGTGTTTTGCACCGCCTGCAGCATGTACGACTATCTGCCTGTTGGACAGAAGTCGTGGGTGTGCTCTCGGTGCAATGAGCTCCTGGCTCTCCGGGAACGACTTCATTTCCTTGAGGCCAAGGTGGCGGACCTGGAAAAGCTGAGAGAGGCAGAGAGGTGTGTGGAGGAGGCCTTCAGGGACATTATAGCTGTGACCCACTCCAACGATGATAGCTCTCCTGCTATCATGGAGAACGATGGTCTCGGGGAAGGAGAGCATCCAGCTGAGGAAGAGGGAAACGATCCCTTAGAAGGGACCCATTCCTTGGGGGATGAGCAGCTATCCTCTCGTGCCGAGGATATATCTCCAGGGGGTGGAGGGATCCTTGTAGTGGGTGATTCGATCATTAGGAACATAGACAGTGGGGTGTGTGATGGGCGTGTAGACCGCAAGGTGTTTTGCCTGCCTGGTGCGAAGGTTGCGGATATCGCCCATCGTTTAGATAGTTTGGTAGACAGTGCTGGGAAGGAGTCAGTGGTCGTGGTGCACGTTGGCACCAACGACATGGGGAAATGCAGCCGTGAGGTCCTGGAAGCAAAATTTAGGTTGCTAGGTAGGATGCTGAAAGCCAGGACCTCCAAGGTGGCTTTCTCTGAAATGCTACCAGTTCCACGCGCAGGACCAGCCAGACAGGCCCAGCTTCGCAGTCTCAATGCGTGGATGAGACGATGGTGTCGGGTGGAAGGGTTCGGATTTGTTAGGCACTGGGGAACATTTTGGGACAAGCCGGGCCTGTACAAAAGGGACGGGCTCCACTTGAACCAGAATGGAACCAGACTGCTGGCACTTAAAATTAAAAAGGTAGCAGAGCAGCTTTTAAACTGACTGAGGGGGGAAACCCGACAGCAGCTGAGAAAGGTCCGGTTCGGAATAAACCTCCCCCCTGGGATAAAAACCAAAGAAATGATGAAATTTTAAAAGGGGTAGGCCTAGAAGTAGGCATTGTGAGAGCAGGGGCACAGGATATAAATTCAGAAGAGCAAAATTACCACAGGCCTAACCACAAGTGCCAAAGACACTTGAAGAGAGACACTGCTTACAAGTGCCTGTACGCTAATGCTAGGAGCCTGCGAACCAAGATGGGAGAACTGGAGTGCTTGGTCTTAGAGGAGAGCATAGATATAGTGAGCATAACGGAGACCTGGTGGAATGGAGAAAACCAGTGGGATACGGTTATCCCTGGATATAAACTATATCGGAAGGACAGGGAAGGACGTATTGGTGGCGGAGTCGCTCTATACGTGAAAGAAGGCATTGAATCCAGCAAGCTCGAAACCCCAAAAGAGGCAGACTCCTCCACAGAATCGTTGTGGGTGGTGATACCGTGCCCCAGGAGGGACTTAATACTGGGAACGATCTATCGTCCCCCTGATCAAAATGCTCAGGGAGACCTTGAGATGAGATATGAAATTGAGGAAGCATCCAAACTAGGAAATGTGGTAGTAATGGGTGACTTCAACTACCCGGACATAGACTGGCTGCATATGTGTTCCAGTCATGACAAAGAAGCAAAGTTTCTAGATATTCTAAATGACTATTCCCTAGACCAGTTGGTCATGGAACCCACCAGAGGGACGGCAACCCTGGACTTAATCCTCAGTGGGGACCGGGACCTGGTGCGAGATGTAAGTGTTGTTGAACCGATTGGGAGCAGTGACCACAGTGCTATTAAATTAAACATACATGTAACTGGCCAATTGCCAAGAAAATCCAACACGGTCACATTTGACTTCAAAAGAGGAAACGTCACAAAAATGAGGGGATTGGTAAAAAAGAAAGCTGAAAAACAAAGTCCAGAGGGTCACATCACTCGAAAATGCTTGGAAGTTGTTTAAAAACACTATATTAGAAGCTCAACTGGAGTGCATACTGCAGATCAGAAAAGGTACCACCAGGGCCAAGAAGATGCCAGCATGGTTAACGAGCAAAGTCAAGGAAGCTCTTAGAGGCAAAAAGTCTTCCTTCAGAAAATGGAAGTCTTGTCCGAATGAAGAAAATAAAAAAGAACACAAACTCTGGCAAAAGAAATGCAAGAAGACAATAAGGGATGCTAAAAAAGAATTTGAGGAGCACATTGCTAAGAACATAAAAACCAACAACAAAAAATTCTATAAATACATTCAAAGCAGGAGACCATCTAGGGAGACAATTGGACCCTTGGATGATAAGGGAGTCAAAGGTGTACTAAAGAACGATAAGGAGATTGCAGAGAAGCTAAATGAATTCTTTGCATCTGTCTTCACAGTGGAAGATATAGGGCAGATCCCTGAACCTGAACTAACATTTGCAGGAAGGGATTCTGAGGAACTGAGACAAATAGTGGTAACGAGAGAGGAAGTTCTAAGCTTAATGGACAATATAAAAACTGACAAATCACCGGGCCCGGATGGCATCCACCCGAGAGTTCTCAAAGAACTCAAAGGTGAAATTGCTGATCTGCTAACTAAAATATGTAACTTGTCCCTTGGGTCCTCCTCCATGCCTGAGGACTGGAAAGTGGCAAATGTAACGCCAATCTTCAAAAAGGGATCCAGAGGGGATCCCGGAAATTACAGGCCAGTTAGCTTAACTTCTGTCCCTGGAAAACTGGTAGAAAGTATAATTAAAGCTAGATTAACTAAGCACATAGAAGAACAAGCCTTGCTGAAGCAGAGCCAGCATGGCTTCTGCAAGGGAAAGTCCTGTCTCAGTAACCTATTAGAATTCTTTGAGAGTGTCAACAAGCATATAGATAGAGGTGATCCAGTGGACATAGTGTACTTAGACTTTCAAAAAGCGTTTGACAAGGTACCTCACCAAAGGCTTCTGAGGAAGCTTAGCAGTCATGGAATAAGAGGAGAGGTCCTCTTGTGGATAAGGAATTGGTTAAGAAGCAGAAAGCAGAGAGTAGGAATCAACGGACAGTTCTCCCAATGGAGGGCTGTAGAAAGTGGAGTCCCTCAAGGATCGGTATTGGGACCTGTACTTTTCAACTTGTTCATTAATGACCTAGAATTAGGAGTGAGCAGTGAAGTGGCCAAGTTTGCTGACGACACTAACTTGTTCAGGGTTGTTAAAACAAAAAGGGATTGTGAAGAGCTCCAAAAAGACCTCTCCAAACTGAGTGAATGGGCGGAAAAATGGCAAATGCAATTCAATATAAACAAGTGTAAAATTATGCATATTGGAGCAAAAAATCTTAATTTCACATATACGCTCATGGGGTCTGAACTGGCGGTGACCGACCAGGAGAGAGACCTTGGGGTTGTAGTGGACAGCACGATGAAAATGTCGACCCAGTGTGCGGCAGCTGTGAAAAAGGCAAATTCCATGCTAGCGATAATTAGGAAAGGTATTGAAAATAAAACAGCCGATATCATAATGCCGTTGTATAAATCTATGGTGCGGCCGCATTTGGAATACTGTGTACAGTTCTGGTCGCCTCATCTCAAAAAGGATATTATAGAGTTGGAAAAGGTTCAGAAGAGGGCAACCAGAATGATCAAGGGGATGGAGCGACTCCCTTACGAGGAAAGGTTGCAGCATTTGGGGCTTTTTAGTTTAGAGAAAAGGCGGGTCAGAGGAGACATGATAGAAGTGTATAAAATTATGCATGGCATTGAGAAAGTGGATAGAGAAAAGTTCTTCTCCCTCTCTCATAATACTAGAACTCGTGGACATTCAAAGAAGCTGAATGTTGGAAGATTCAGGACAGACAAAAGGAAGTACTACTTTACTCAGCGCATAGTTAAACTATGGAATTTGCTCCTACAAGATGCAGTAATGGCCACCAGCTTGGATGGCTTTAAAAGAAGATTAGACAAATTCATGGAGGACAGGGCTATCAATGGCTACTAGCCATGATGGCTGTGCTCTGCCACCCTAGTCAGAGGCAGCATGCTTCTGAAAACCAGTTGCTGGAAGCCTCAGGAGGGGAGAGTGTTCTTACACTCGGGTCCTGCTTGTGGGCTTCCCCCAGGCACCTGGTTGGCCACTGTGAGAACAGGATGCTGGACTAGATGGGCCACTGGCCTGATCCAGCAGGCTCTTCTTATGTTCTTATGTTCTTATGCCTCTCCTATTTTGTGGTCTTGTATCTTTTTCTACTCTTTTAGATATGGTAGCCATTTTGTGTTATGTCACACACCCCACTACAGCCATTTTGTGACTTGCATCCATGATACTTTCTCAAAATTTCAAAGGTGGACACTGGCCCCAAAAAGGTTGGGAATCCCAAGTCTACACTTTTCTGAATACTAAGGCAACCTGGCAATTGACAACCCTGTGACCTAGCCTCATTTAGGTCCATAGCTAAGAGTAGGCAGTACTCTTCTGTTTGCTCCAGATTCTCTCCATTAATATTTTCTTTGATAAGTGGAAATGATGGATTATATACAGCTAAGCTACACTCAGAGGAAAACCACAGAAATTAATGGACCCAAGTTAGTCATGTCCATTAATTGAAGTAGATCTCCACTGAATATGACTGTTGGCTACAATCCAGGCCACATTCACACCATCCATTTATTCCACTATTATTCTGGGAAGTGTAGTATGTGAAGGGTGCTGAGAGTTGTTAGGAGACTCCTATTCTCCTTAGAGATCTACAGCTGCCAGATTGGTTTAACGGTCAGTCCCTCTACCCAGAGATCTCTGAGAATTGGAGCTCTGTGAGGGGAATAGGGTCTCCTAACCAGTGGCATACAAAGGGCGAAATGGTGGGAGCGATCTGCCCCGGGTGCAGGCAATAAGGGGGTGGCAGCAAACAACAGAGCGGCTCCCTCCGGGCTCTGGTGGCTCTTTTCAGCAGCAGAGGCAGGAACACCTCTGTGGTGGCCCCATGGCTGGCTGGCTGGCTACAAGGAAGGGGGCCGGCAGCGCAGCTCACATCCCACACCTGTGGGGCTGCGCCAGAGGCTCCTCCATGGCGCCCCTCGCCAAGCGCAGCTCTGCGCTCCCTCCGTCAGCCACCAGCAGTGGCGCTTGCTGTTGCCCTCCGCCGTCTCCTCCTCCTCCCCTTCCCTGCCTGCCCCAAGAGAGGCAGCCCTCGGGCCAGCAGAGCGAGGCAAGCGCCGGGCACTGTGCCAGGGTGGGGAGAGTGGGAATGCACCAGGCCCCTCCCTCCGGCCAGGCAGGTCCTTCTGTGGCCAGACTCATTCACTGCCTGCCCACCTGTCTGCTCAGCAGTGCCCCCAGCTGCCAGATGAGAGGGCCGTTATGCTACTCCCCGGCCCTGCTTGTGAGTGTCCCTGTGGGCATCTGGTTGGCCATAAGACAACAACAGGGCAGGCTAGGTGGTGCCGCTGGCCTGATCCGGCTGCAGGGCTCTTTCATGCTCCCCTCAAGCAAGCAGGGCGACCTCGGCGGCACAGCCACCACTCGCCGCCCTGCCCTTGTCACCGTTTCCCCGGCAAAACCCTAGCCTCACCCGCTCACAGCTGCTCCTCAGAGGGCTCCTCCTGCACCCACTGCAGCCTGCCTGTACCAGCAGATACGGTGAGGGCCTCCCACTCTGCTTCTGTGGAGCCCCAACAGCCAGTGGCTGTCTACTTCTGTGTCACATGTGGCCTGGGGGGAGGAGCTGGGGCAATTATTATTATTCGTTTCATTTCATGATTATTACTGAAAATAATTTTGTCATATAGAGGATTCTGTCATTCCCCATAGACCAAGGGTACCTGACCTTTCTCTTAGAGAATACTACTACTTTAGATTTGGAGTAATTAATTGCAAGGAAGTTTTCTTTACAGTATTCCACAAAGCCACTCAGCAGTCTCTTAAGGCCCAGCCGTATTTGGGAAATTAAAACCGTATCATCTGCATAAAGCAGAATAAATACCTTTATATGCTCAATCTTAGGTGGATGGGATTGTGTTGTCCCCAAAACAGAGGGAAGATCAGCCAAATATAAATTAAATAGGGTAGGGGCAAGGACACTGTGATGCCCCTGTATTTTGATAACTGTAAATATGGTATGTGCAGGTTTATTAAAGTATACATGGTAAGTGGAATGAGTGAGAGGGGGGAGTACATGGGCTAGAATGCTGGAAAATGCTGGATGATGATTGGCTGAGCATTTGAGTGGCTGAAGGTATAAATGAGAGGGTGATGGTTGGTGGTCGGTTGGCTGTTGTGGGTTGGAGTTGGTTGTGGGTTGGATTATATTTGGCTGGTATTGAGGCAGATTATATATGACTAGAAACATAAAGAGGAACACAATATATGAAACCATATGCTTGTTAAATATACTTTAAGTAATCTTGTTATTTCCTAGTGTTTATAAATAAATATTATTCTTGGTTTACCAAAAGCCTGATCCTTGGCTGGGGCTTGCACAGATCAGAAGGGTGGGCAGGGTACAAGCAGGCCCCACTTATACGGCAGGTTCCATTCCAGACTGCCGCCATAAAGTGGAAATCGCCGTAAAGCGGAACCCATTGAGTATAATGGGGCGCGTCACACAAAAATAATGTGCAAAAATGCCGCAAAATGCCGCAAAAGCGCAAAAACGGCTTTAAAATGGGGAATTTCCCCTAATTGAAAGCCACCGCATTAGCGGAACGCCGGAATGCAAAGCGTCAGTAAGCAGGGCCCTACTGTATTTACCAAGGCGGAGAAACAGTATCAAATGGTGGCAGCGGTGAAGAGATAGTGTATCATCAAGTATCCAGGGCAACCCAGGGCTGTATGCTTTATTGGCACAAAGATACAGGGGGGGTGGCCTGCAAGTGCACCCAGACACAAAGTAACAATAAGCCAGAAGGGGACTAAGGCAAAGTCCTAAGGCAATATTGTGAAACAGGGAGTGGCTGGTGGTGCTGCCTAGCAGATGTATCTTGCGAGATCTGTGCTAGAGCCGGTGAGAGAACAAATAAAACCCAGGATCCTGACTGGAGAGACCTGACAGGTGGTGGTCTGAGGTGGGATCCTCACAGACACAACCTTGTCTGACACTACGTGAGGAGGTAATCTCCTTAGAGAAGTGACCTCGATAACTACAAAGTACCTGCACAGATGTCTTTTGGTACAGTAGGTGGATCAGGAACAGTAGCCTTTTCTCAATAGAAAGCTGTTCTAATTTACTCCACAGACGGTCACGAGAGATGGAATCGAAAGCAGATTTTAAGTCTGTGAAAAGTTTACCTCCTCTTGATTTAGAGTGTTTATACGCTAAGTGGGCCAGTACCAAACAATGGTCAAGGGTAGAGCATCCAGGTTTGAATCCTATCTGCTGTTCCTCCAAGATGTTATTATCACTTATCCACATTTTCAGTTTAAGGCCTAAAAAGCTGACGTACACCTTCCCTACTATAGATAGCAAGCTGATAGGTCAATAATTACTCGGATCGTCTTTGGGTCCCTTCTTATAGATAGGAACAATGAAGGCTTTCAGCCAAGCTGTGGGAATTATGCCAGATTTGTTTATTAAAGTAAAAAGGGAGGCCAACAATGGGGCCCACCACCTGATATTACTTTTCAACAGCTCCGAGGGAATGCCATCTGGTCCAGGAGCCTTGCCTGACTTTAGCTGAAGTAATAGTTCCTCAATAGTGTTAATATCGACAGGGGGCCAGTCGGGGATACCAGAGTGCAAATAGGGGGAAAGATTAGAATTAGATATATTAGTTTAGAGAAAAGGCGGGTCAGAGGAGACATGATAGAAGTGTATACAATTATGCACGGCATTGAGAAAGTGGATAGAGAAAAGTTCTTCTCCCTCTCTCATAATACGAGAACTCGTAGACATTCAAAGAAGCTGAATGTTGGAAGATTCAGGACAGACAAAAGGAAGTACTTCTTTACTCAGTGCATAGTTAAACTATGGAATTTGCTCCCACAAGATGCAGTAATGGCCACCAGCTTGGATGGCTTTAAAAGAAGATTAGACAAATTCATGGAGGACAGGGCTATCAATGGCTACTAGCCATGATGGCTGGGCTCTGCCACCCTAGTCAGAGGCAGCATGCTTCTGAAAACCAGTTGCCGGAAGCCTCAGGAGGGGAGAGTGTTCTTGCACTCGGGTCCTGCTTGCGGGCTTCCCTCAGGCACCTGGTTGGCCACTGTGAGAACAGGATGCTGGACTAGAGGGGCCACTGGCCTGATCCAGCAGGCTCTTCTTATGTTCTTATATTTGGATCATGGAAAACTGTACAAAAATAATCTTCCCAGATATTTGCTGGGATATGACAATCTGGACTTCCAATGTTGTCAGTTAAAGCTCTGGAGACAAGCTTCCAGAAAGATTTAGTGCTACGTGTAATAGATATTGCAATCAACATTTGCCATGAGTCTCTAATTGCCTCACTTTTTCCCCGATATAGAAGCTTCTTATATTCTTTCCTTAATGCATAATATGAGTTGGCACTCATTATTTGCTCGGTAACTGTGGTAGGCAGAGTGAATTCTTTTTCTGAGATTAACACATTCTCTGTCAAACCACTTATTTGTTCTGTCTGTAGGATGTTTTGTAGTGCCATCTGAAGTTTGGAGAGTAAGATACATATTCTGCATCACCTCCTCAAAAGCCATTATACCCTTTTTGGCAAACTGTCTGCTGTTATTTGTTCTAAAGCGTTTATTATATGGGGAAGATGAACAAAACTATTAAAGGCCTGTCCTGTTTTATTGGACCATTTGATCTTCTTAGAACTAACCATGGTGGATGGGCTGGAGGGTAAATGATGTGGCATGTTCAGCTCTAGCATACCTAGTATAGCAAGAGAAAGTTCCAGTGGCAGATGGTCGCTGTCAGAGTAATCTGCTACTCTGAAATTATAGCCCAGGGTTTTCAGGGCCTTGTGGATAAGAATATAATCAACCACACTCAAGCCCCTAGAAGAAACATAAGTAAACTCCCCCCAATCATCACCAGCACTGGAGCAATTTAGAATGCACAAGTCAGTATTAGAAACAAACTGGAACAAGCCTACTCCTGCAGGGTTTAAAAAGGTATCTTTTGAGTGGCGTAAATTGCCCTTAAGTTGACCCTTGCCTGCAGAGGGATGGGCACCAGAGGTGGAAACATCCACCAAATAGGTTCCTGTCCTTGCATTAAAATCACGATTATAGGGAGTGCATAAGAAAATTTGGCCATCCAATGTGCATAATGGCATTTGGCTTTTTGGCCAATTTAACATGGCGTTCTCCCTCCGGGCCATTGGGGGAAAATAGACATTGGGTAAGAGCAGGGTCAGCTGAACAGTCCTCATCTCCAAAATCAATGCCAACAAAGTAGAATCACAATTAGGGAGCTCAGTTATCTTGGCATCCAGGGAGGAAGAAACCAAGATACTCAGTCCCTGACTGGCCCTACCCTTGCCCTTATTAGGGAGTGCAGGCATACAGAAGGTCACAAACCCATTAGCGTAAATATGGTTGCAACACCATGTCTCTTGGAGCAGGATTCTGTCAAATTTGTTCAAATAAGCAAGGAAATTTAAATTGCTGCATTTAGATTTCCACCCAGCAATATTCCAAGAAAGAAGTTTTAGAGGAGTGGTGCCTCTCCCCTGTCGTGGTCAGTCTAGCTCTTCAATTATGTCCAGGCTGCCTCCAAAGTTCCCCAAAACACACCAGTTGGAAGATGGTGCACAGGGGATAGATGTTGAAGAGATAGGTCTGTATGTATTATTATTAGCATCTTGTAAGCCACTCTCATGTGGTTCCAAGCAGAGCTTGGAAAAGTTACTTTTTTGAACTACAACTCCCATCAGCCCCAGCCAGCATGGCCACTGGATTGGGCTGATGGGAGTTGTAGTTCAAACAAGTAACTTTTCCAAGCTCTGGTTCCAAGTATTGCAAAGCTATCCAGTCAGAGGTTTTTGCATTTTGATTTTTATAGTCTGCAGAGGCAGATTTTTTTCGTGCACTGTCACATTTGGTAGGTACCGGTGACTTGGGAAAAATCCCCAGATCTCCAGGCTTAAAAGAAATGCTGTTTTGGGACAGTTTAGATGGTTGCAATACCACAATTTCGGGGCTTAAAGCCATCCCTCCCTTTGTATTAAAATGTTGTAACTTGTATGTTGAGGGCATTCCCTGAAGTGTGTTGCAATCTGTTGTCTGGTTGGAGGCCTTTAAGGGGCTCAGAGAGATCTGTACAGATCTTTTCCAAGCTGAAGTGGTTTTTTCTCCATTTTTAGTGTTGGAAACAAGCGGGCAGGTATCATTTAATTTAGACTCAGTGTCCTGGTTGCACATATTTAGGAGTAGTTCTTTTAAGGAAGAGAGTTGCAACAAGATATCCTGCTGTTCCTGCCCTGGGAGGGCACCAAAGCTTCTAATTAACATTAGTTCTTCTAGTGCAAAGTTCCCAGGAGTGATACTATCATTACTCTCTGGGACCTCCCCAGCACTATTTATACCCCTAAAACTTCCTGAACCTGGAATTACTTCACCTGAGCAATGAGTTGGAATGAGAGTAGGGTCATTTAGCTCAATTAGCTTCCCAGTCAGTAGCTCCTTGTGCGTTGAGGTAGAGGTACATCTCTTTTCCTCCCTTAGGGTTCCCAGAGATGTAACGGGGGAATTATCCTTAAAGTGTCTCCTAACATCCATGCCTTTTCTTTTAAACACTTCTTTGGCAGAGTATATTTTAGCAGCTATGTTAGCTGATGCAAAAGTTACCATTGCTCGTGCTGATTTGTAATTATAATAAAGATATTCTATCTTCCGGATAGATTCTAAATCTGGGGAAATTGCAAGTGATGCTGATATAAACTTCACCAGGTGTGCTTTGCAGTAATGTTGTGCCAGCCAACCAATTGGTTTTGGATAGTTAATAAAAACCAAATTCTGTTTCATTAGCTGTAAGTGCCATTTTTTTGTTTATCAGAGTAGGTTTCTGTGAACGCTCTTGCTCCATATATTCCTTGGTAAGAGATGTTATCTTACTTGAAAGTTGGGAGATTGACCAAGGATCTTGTATTTCACCAGGCTCATCTACGATGTCATGTTGAAGGGGATCTTTTGACTGCTGAGTTAGGCATGCCCTTTTGTGTATACCCTTGTTCATTTTATTATCTTGCCTCTCAGGGTCAGGTACTTTCTGTCTCTTATACTCTGCTTCCAATAGCTTAAATTTATTAAAATTCATTTTGGAGCAGTTTTTAGTGCTAGCTATAGTTTTTATATTTTTGGTTTTCTTTTTAGGACTCATAGGGGCCTTAGTGTTTTTGCGCTTGATTTTCTTAGTGGCCATACCTGTGATATTTTTGCCACTCTTCCTACTACTGAGATTTTTTACTATTCTTTCCATGTTGGATTACTTGAGAAGAGGGCTCACTTACAGTTCTAGCACCATGGTCTATCTTGAGCTTTAACATCAAGTCCTTAATTTCTAATGAAGTTAAGGTTGGCTGACCTCCCCCCCTTAATTTATCTAGTATTAGATCTGTTAAGGTGGTCAATAACCCCTTACACTCTGAGAGGAAATTCTTAATCTGAGATATATCTTCTGTCCACCTCAAAGACTCCTAATCAGCTCAAGTTGGTTGTTGAATAAATTTGTTACCGTGTGGGAAACAGTATTCTTATCACCAGAGGGAAGTGGAAGCGTGCTTGGCTGTGAAGAGGGAGGGTCACAATCCTCCCTCATAAAGCCTCCAGAAGAAATTGGCATTTTGGGGCTCTGAAAAGTCACTTATAATGATTCATGTCAGCTATCCTGCTGTCTAAATATTGTGGGAGCATCAGCAGGAGCTAATTCTGCAGCCAAGCTATGCTTGCCTTCCCCCTGGGTTTCCCAATCCATAGTTTTCATTTTACATTGGGGGCCCAGAGACCAATCTAATATCTCTTCATCAGGTATTTCATCAGATGCCCTTGCCTGAGCACTTTCTTCTGAGTTAGAACAGAAAAAAGCTGTGATTTTGAGCTGATCGTGGGCTTTGGGTAACCCTTTCAGAGGGGGTCTGAGCAACCAATAGCTCTGCTGAGCCCTGCCTCGATATTAGTGGGATACAGGGGCAACCATATAGAGCATTAACCTCATAAAAGCCTTGAGCAGCCGTACATTAAAATCATACGTTAAAACCAAATGAACTAAGTGAAGCAGAAGAACAGCAAACAGGTAAATAGAAAACTTCAGGGAACTCAAAGGACTTCAGCAGAAATAAAATAAAAATAAAATAAATAAGATAATAATAATAAAAATAATAATAATAAGCACCCTACATCATTTGTAGGTCGTTACAGCGATAGAAAGCTGAACGACATTTAGTTGTCCTGTTCCCTCTAAGTAGCTCTGTGCTGCTCAATAAGGAATAAAACAGTTAAAGTGGCAGCACTTAGTTTCATATTTAAAATTTTATTTAAAATCTTCACCTGATAGACATTAAACAGAGACTAATTCCAGGCATGTCTTTCACTTGGTACTAGAAGGTTACCAACTAGAAGGTTTTGCACACAAGGCAGACAAGGCAATTCCCTGTTCCATGCACTCAAAACTCAGCATCCTCAGCATGCCTTGTATTATCAGTCTCAGCGTTCCAGCGTTCCAGGAAACTCCCTCCACACTCGGCTCTCTTCTTCTCCTTGTTTATGTTAGTGGCTTTATACTCTTATCAAGTTCTGCAGAGGCTGCTGTTGTTGCAACGATACCAGTATTCCTCCTCTTGTTTCCATTCCCCCAGGGAGGCTATCTGTTTGTGAAATCTCCAATGCCTCGACCTTTGCTGGAGCTCCTCACGTCACAGGGGGCGGTGCCTCATATTAAACCATGTTAAACCATTTCAAAGGCAAGGCAGAAGGTACAACGAGTCCCTTCAGCTTCTAAGCTGCAGATGCAGTAATGGCCACCAGCTTGGATGGCTTTAAAAGAAGATTAGACAAATTCATGGAGGACAGGGCTATCAATGGCTACTAGCCGTGATGGCTGTGCTCTACCACCCTAGTCAGAGGCAGCATGCTTCTGAAAACCAGTTGCCGGAAGCCTCAGGAGGGGAGAGTGTTCTTGCACTCGGGTCCTGCTTGCGGGCTTCCTCCAGGCATCTGGTTGGCCACTGTGAGAACAGGATGCTGGACTAGAAGGGCCACTGGCCTGATCCAGCAGGCTCTTCTTATGTTCTTAAGATTATTTAGAAATGCTGCTTCTCAGCTTCTCGTCCCAGTCTTATTAAGGGATATTTACATGTCCAGAGTCTCAGGCTGGTGGATTTGCTGCCGAGCAGGAAACGCCATCCGTGCTTCCACCCTTCCTAGTCGCAAATACTAATCATTCACCCCCTGCCCCTTAAATAAAAACTATGGTTTTAAAGAAAGTTTCTGGATCACACTTTATTTAATTTTTGCACGTACATATCTTCCCCTCATAACTCCATAACTACATTTTTAGCTGTAGATATGATTTGGTTCAGTGGCGTCACTAGCAGGGTGCGGGGAGTGCGGACCGTACCCGGGTGACACCATGAGGGGGGTGACACCCAGAGCCGCCCTGTCGCGGGGCAGGGCGCCTGCGCCGTTGCCCGGTGAAGGAGCCAAGAAGTGCTCCGGGTTGGCGTCGGAGCAGCCAACTCCTCCTCGGAGGCAGGCGGGCAGGCGGGCGAGACCGGGAGCAGCGTCGGCAGGGCGAGGGAGGCACACCGGCATCCCAGGCCTGCTTCTCCGGCTGGGTGCCCCTCCGGTGCGTGCCCTCCCAGGGGCATGGGTGGCTGGCCTTGTGCGCATGCACACTCAGCAGGACATTTGGGGGCTCGCCAAGGAGTTACCGCACCGGGTGACACCAACCCTAGTGACGTCACTGGTTTGGTTCTTCTACTGCTGAAGCTGTGACACAGGGGGGAAAGGACAGAGCCAAGGGGACCAGATATCCCCTCAAATATTTTTCATTGCCCCATCCTCAACAAGCATAGAAGGCAAATAATAATTGAATTACACTTTTCAATAGAATGGAAATAAAACAATTAAATCTTCACTGCCATTGAATAGGCCTTCAATACTCTTTGGTTTCCTGGAACAAATTATTTCAGCAGTGTCTGCTCCAATGGGGAATATCTTCTCTGGAGGCATAAAAATTGCAAGCAACTGTCATCCCAGCGTATACATCAGAGAGACTCCATTTTGGTCAGTTCTCTCAAAAGCTTCACATTCCTTACGGAATAGAAACTTCTGAGTAGCCATGTATTGCACCTTTAGGAACACTTTTTACCGGAACATTCTCATCTGGTCCTAAATGAACTTTATATATAAAAATTGGCCTGATGCTTCTGGTCTATTTACTAAGCCATTAAAGCAGGTTTTTCTCCTTTTAGGTAAAGCTGATTTACATCCTACTTGACTCGAGATGAATATTATTTCTGTACAGTTCTTCACTTAGCAGAATAAATTTGCACAAGTGAAATTACTAATAGTACTTAACATTTATTGGCAACTAATGGCCAACTAGGGACTGTATGGAACACGAAAACAACATGAAAAGCATAAAAAGCAAAGGTAGCTAAGGGGAGGAAATCCAAAATCCACAACTGAGCAGTATTAGGACCAACAAAGAAGTCACAAAAATTGTGACATGCTCTTGAGTTCTACAGAACTCTTTCTCAGGCAAGATGCTACAGAAAAGTAGGTGAAATGAAAAAACAAAAAAGAACAAAAATAGGCTGGATGTTGTAGCCAAGACGTCAGCTTGTAGATTCAGTTCCAAGATGGAGATTGCTGGCTGAATAAATTCCTCCCATTATGTTTTTTTTTAATTATTGTAGAGAAAAGAAACAGAAAATGTAACCAGAGAATATAGTCTCCCATGCTGTTTTTATGTTCCTAAAGGATCCCAACTACCAGAAAAGTCTGAAAAGCAGACATTTTGACACTAAGTGGTGGGCAGAGCAATCCTGTACTCCCATTATGCACACCAGACAGATGTCATTACGATGCCAGTGGAGCAGCTGCTGCATCCAATGTGTAGTCAGCACAGGTTGAGGAACAAAATGCAAAAATGATATAAAAGACACACACTCCAAGCAAAATTCTATCAAACAGGGATTGTGTCAGCCATAACACCCACATGCTACTCAGACGGAGCCACTGAGTTCACAATTATGGGGACTTGCCCTCAGATTACACTCCTGCCTGCATCATCCCCACAAGCCAGTGCCCCTTCTCCATCAGCCTGTGGCATAGCCTGCTTCAGCCAGTCCTGTCATCCCTACTGGCAGGGGTTCAGATCTCCCTTATGTTCCTCACAAGCACCAGTTTTGAGCAAAGTACACCAAGTAATACCAGAGCTTGGAAAAGTTACTTTTTTAAACTACAACTCCCATCAGCCCCAGCCAGCATGGCTACTGGATTGGGCTGATGGGAGTTGTAGTTCAAAAAAGTAACTTTTCCAAGCTCTGAAATACAAAGAGAGCATACACACAACACAGATAGTATTCACCTAACTCCCTAGGGCGGTACTCCTGTGGACAACCCATACAGCCCTCCTGGGATAAAGTTCAAGATCCTTTGAGATTTACCCAGGTTCAAGACTCTTTTGCCAAGCAGCCAAGAGTCAGGATATGCAAAAAGGGCATCCACAGGTATCCACTGATAGCATCAGCCTCCAATGGCTGGAAGAAGAACATGGCCCCTTCCCAGGGCAAGTAGGCAGCCGGGAGGGGGGGGCAGAGAAAATGGGATTTTTCCTTTCAATACAGTGCTCATAAAAGAAAAAAAAACGTTTTGTCAGTGTTGCCTCATTTTCCTTCCCAAAATGCCCTTGTGTCGGAAGGGCACAATATAAATCAAATAGTAAATAAATAAATAAATAAAATAACACCCACATGCCACTGAGACCTCCTGGCAATCCAGACACAACTTTTTTTGTGAGGGAAGCACCAGGTCAGGCAGTTATAGCAATCCCTCCCTGCCCCTTGTTTCTGCCACTGCTGTCCCCCACCATCTGCTACATTTGCTGAGGATGTGTGTGGCATATAATAGTGGGGAGGGGGAGAAGCTGTCAGGGTGGTGTTTGAGAGTTGGGAGGGCACCATGCTCAGGCTCTCCTCTAACCTGATGCTGGGCCTTTGACCAGCCACTGCAGTTTCCTGTCCACAATGGTACATATAATTGCTCTCATGTCTGAAGTTTACACTGTTATCTACCTGCCTCCAGCTACACTCCAAACTGCAACACTGGTCTTGACCTTTGTTTTCATTTCTAATTATATATAAGGCAGCAGCCATTCCATCAGGCTATAGGAGAGGGAAAGATGGGAATGCAAGTCCTCTCCATTGGCTCTGCTGAATGATCAGCAACTGTTTGGCTCCTCTGCTCCAAATCTTTCCATTCCAGTTGGTAAGTACTAGAACTCTATAACTAAGATCTGGTGCCTGAGCTTGCTTTTTTTCCTGGTCCCCCAGTCCATTTTCCTTCTGAGTTGTGTTTTCTGTTGTCTTAGATTAGGAGCCTGAGGCAGGGACTGTCCCTTTCATTTGATACTTGTAAGCTGCTTTGGGAGCCTTTTTTGGCTGATGACTGGGATAAAATGCCTAATGATGATGATTATGATAGCACAATACAACAGGGTGACTCAGGAAACAATGGCAGCGGCAGCATGCCCATGCGGAGTTGAAAGTCTCCTCTCTCTCTCTCTCTCTGTCTGTCTGTCTGTGTGTGTGTGTGTACACATATTCATATACACACCTACACACACAGATGCATTGCCACCCATCCAAAAGATGAAAAAGCCAATTGTTCATTTATTTCTGGGTAAATAAATACAGGCAAAGCAACTGTATTCCCTGGCCACATACAATGAAACAGAATAAAGAGTGATGGTACAACTAGATGCCGGTGGCTTTTCTTTTTTTAAACCTCTAACATGACTTTTTAAAGGAACAGATATAAAAAGTAAACATGATAACTTGTCTTTCTCTCAGAGAAAAAGCCAGAACATGGAGGGTCTCTCAAAATTAGGAATACAGGAAGCTGCCTCATACTGAGTCAGACCTCTGGTCCATCTAATTCAGTATTGTGTGCACTGACTGGCTCTTCAGGGTTTTAAGCAGGAGTCTTTTCCATTCCCAGCAGGAGATGCTAACAATTGAACTTGGGATATTTTGCATGCAACGTTACAGCATTTCCTCCAAATACAAATAATTTCAACCTCAAAGATACCAAATTATGTTTCTGCGGTACTGTAACCCACTCACTCGTTTAACTTCCTTCTTGCCAAGGACCAGTGTTAAAGTTCAAAGCAAAGACATTGTTTATGTTCAAAAAATCTTCAGGTGTTCTATGGTTCTTTTTGATTGACATAAAAATTATTCAGTTGAAAAGAAAAATCAAAGCAAACTTTACTTTTTGTGTCCCTTCCTCAGTTCACCGATCATCCCACACAGAAGGGCCTAAATCCAGCCCCACTGGTTTGACTTATGCAAGACTTGGAGCTCTGAAGTAATGCAATAATACAGAAGAAAGTAGTGTTAGCTCCAGGTTTCTTTGGGGGAGGGGATGTCTTGAGCCCCTTTCTTCCCACCTGCAATCACCCACTTCTTCTCCCTCTGGGCATAATTCCCATCATTTTCCAGAATGAAAAGGACAGTAAGTGAATAGGAGGCAGCAGACACTGCTCCTTCTGATCACTCCCATTGCTTGATAGCACCCTTACTTTCTCTTTCACCCTTACTCTTGGTCACAAAAGCAGAGCAGGCAGGCAAGTGAAAATGGTAAGAGGAGCAGCAATGGGGTTATTTATTTATTAATTAAATTTATTAGTCGCCCATGTGGCTGGCTGTCCAGCCACTCTGGGCGATGTACAAAATAAAAACATACAAATACATTAAAACATTAAAAATCTCAACAATAATAATAAAACCTAACCCACCCCAAAAGCCTGCCTGAAGAACCAAGTCTTCAAGGTCCGGTGGAAGCTCATCATAGAGGGGGCATGGCGGAGATCATTTGGTTATGGGATTTTGGCAGTCAGTCCCCTACTAAGGTGAGGGCTTTGGCAGATGACTGAGGATGGTTATCCTCAGTTCTGCCTCTACTGTTGGAGGCAGTATGTTCTGGACACCAGTTGCCGGGAATCCAAAGTGGGTAGCATGCTGTTGCATTCAGGATCTGCTTGTGAACTTCCCATGGGCATCTGATGGCCACTGGAAGCTGAACTATATGGGTCTCTGGCCTATCCAGCAAGTCTCTTCCTATGACAGCCAACAGGTAATCTGTCTACTTCTGTTTGGCTGGCACACTACCTACACTGCAATCTCTCTCCTTCTCACACGAGCACACATGTTCATGGATACCTGCCTCTAAGGTGCATTTGTTCCTATCATTTTTTCTTAAAAGAAGTTGCAATATGCAAGATGGGGTGTTGCTCCAGGCTGCAGCAGTGGTGTCACTTGTTAAGACCAAGATGGAGTGTGGTGGGGCAGTGGCAAGGATGGGGGTGTAGTGGATTGGCCATGGTGCTGGGCACAGAGGCACCCACATTTGTGCCTCCTGCCATCACCAACCTGGTGCTTCCTTCACCCTGCCCCGCCCTGCCCCGCCCCATCCTAGTTCCTTTGAGCAGCAACATCACCGCAGCCAGGAGGGCAGAGGAGCTGTGGTGCCCTGCTTCAAGCAACTCATATGCTTAAAAACATTTCCTTTAAGATAAAAGCATATAGATTTTAATATGTTCAACATGTAACTTACTTGATTGCATCAATAAACGTCAGAGTAGGTGAAGTCCGCCTCAAGAGAGAAAAATAATGTTTTTTTAAAAAAAACACATAATTTCCTAGATAGGTTCAAAGCCTGATTCAGTGGAACAGCTAACAGAAGCAACAGACTGGTAAAAGTTTAAAGGTGCTAAAAAGAGTTTGAGAAAGACATTGGGTTGTATTCAACTAAGTCCTACTCAGAGTAGATCAACTGAAATTAGTGAACCAAGTTAATCATGTCCATTAACTTCAATAGGTCTAGCATTGAATACCACCCACAGCTTTCTTTTATATGAAGTATACACCCATTGCCTCCTAGGTTCAAACAGGTTTTTCAACAATACAGAAATGTGCAAGCCTGTTTGTTAGAGGCAAATGTGAGGTACACACACTTCACAAGCAGCATTCTTTTAAAAATTCCCCTCAGCTTTTTGGGGAAAGCCAACAATCATCTGACTAAATCTTGGAATTAAAGACCAAGCATCAACTTACAGCACCTTTCTAGAGACACAACTTCAATGACATAATTTCCTTTGATGTAGACAAGACTGTTGAACGTTAGGTCAGAGAAATCTGTTACAAGTCAGTGACAAATTCTAATTACATTAATATCAAATTAAATCTTTATTATTACAGTCAAAAGACCAGCTACACATAAAATAACAACAACCAAGAAAAATCAAACTACACAGAGTTTGATATACAGAGATTGAATTTTTAAAATGTTTAAAAATATTTCTTTAAAAAGAACACTTAATGGACTATCACGTCACACATAACTTTCTCCAATGAATTGCAGCAGTTGTATATTTGGCAACTGCAAGAGTAACCTTGGGAGAAAAGTCCCCTAGCAAGTAATCTATATAAAATCTTTCTGATCTATCAGGTATTGACTTTAAAATGGGCACAAGTATTTGCTGTCTTAATTCATAATAAAAAGAACAACGAAAAAGGACATGTTCATTGGTCTCAATCTCATCAACTCCGCATGGGCATAGTCTTTCGGAATAAGGTATTTTGTTATATCTACCCATTAACAAAGCAGAGGGAAGTATATTTAACCTAACTAGCGTAAAGGCTCTCCTATATTTGGGTAATTCCAAAGTCGATAAATAAGTCATTAAAGTACAAAACTTAGAATTATGTCTTTGGTTTTTAATTTGCATTAAATGATGTTGAAAATCATTGTCACTAATACACTGTTTAATTGCTGTACTTGCTAAATCTAGGCCCATGTGTAAAATAGTGGAAAGAGAAAATCCTAATTTAGATACTTTATCAAGAACAGATTTAACCCAAAGGGAATGAAAGGAATCTAATAAACCATGCGGGGCCAATCCATTCGGATTGAATAACAATTTCAGCCACAGTAATATTTTCATTTTCCAAGCAAGAGATTCAATAGACTGAAGGCCAACTTCTAACCTCAATATAAAGCTAGGCACACAGGTGGGTACTCCAAGGATAGCTCTAAGAAATGAATTCTGAATGGATTCTAAGCTTGAAATATTCTCGCTTATGAATAGTTGAGCACCATAAAGTAGTTGTGGAATAACTTTTGCTACAAAAACTTTTATAATGGGTGAGACAAGTTGGCCTCCCTTGTTATAAAAAAATGATAGTAAAGCCTTAGTTGTTCGCTTTGCATTTAGCATTGAATATTTAAAGTGCATTTGCTGGGAACCAACTGATTGAAAAACGATTCCTAAGTATCTAAAGGTTTTAACCTGATCTATACAATAATTATTAATTCTCCAAACATGGTGTATTCTTCTCCTTGTAAATACAAGGACCTTTGTTTTCTCATAGTTTATTACAAGTTCTTCCTTCAAACAAAAAGAAGCAAATGCCTTCAGGAGTCTTTTCAATCCAATCGATGTTAGGGATAGGAGAACTATATCATCAGCATAAAGGAGACAGAATCTCGAAGAGCCAGCCAATTTCGGAGGATGAGAGGGAATAGCGGCAAGGCTTTCTACTACTGCATTAATATAAATATTAAACAATAGGGGCGCCAATATACAGCCTTGCTTTAGTCCTTTAAATGTAGGAATTGGATTTGTTAAATGCCCCTTATTATCACAACGAATTTGCAAATATGTGTTATCATAAAGGCCCTGTATGAGTAATAGTTGGCGCCTATCTATATTCAAGTCTGACAATTTCACCCATAATCTTGTTCTTGATATCAAATCGAATGCCGATTTGAGATCGATAAAGGCCGCATACATGACTCCTCTTTTTGCAACTATACTTGGTTACCAAGTGTTGCAAAACAAGGGCATGATCAAGAGTTGAACGTCCTAGACGAAACCCGGCTTGTTCTGGGGCCAAAATTTCATTTTGATTTATCCAATGTAATAATTTTTTATGAAGATAACTTGTATATAGTTTGCTTATTATATTAAGCAAACTTATTGGCCTATAATTAGCTGGGTCTAGAAGAGAGCCTTTCTTATAGAAGGGTACAATAATTGTATTAAAATCACATTTAAGCCAGAGGCCCAATGTGTCCTTATCTGATGACCCCAGTGATTTACAGCTTTTTATGGTAAGAACTACTCATTCTGATTTGAAAAATGATTAAAAAAAAAAGCTTTCCAAACTGCATAACATCATGAGTTTGACACAGTGTGCACCGAAGATGCTATTTGATTTGTGACAGCCTGAATTATGATTTTTTATAAACAGTGTATCTCCTCCACCCCACCCATTCCTGTTTTTTTTAAAAAAAGGAAGGTGGGAAATGAAAGTCTATCCCTTTTTTTCATATTTGAGAAATATGTGGAACATCTACCTTTTTCTTCATATCTCCAAGATCTAAAGCAGCATTGTGGCTAAGAGTATATGTGTTATAACCCATGAAGCCTCTGGCTCAAATTTTATTTCAAATGGAATATACAAATAATCCAAAGCTTCAAACAAAAACTTCCTCTGAACATCAGTGTGCAAGATTATTGCAATGGAATTAAACCTCAGTGACAAACTTCCCTCATTCTTCAAATTGTATTGCAAATGCCACCCCTCAAGACACATCCAATCTGTAATATTACACAAATCTATAGCAGAAAACCAACCATTTATGTAATGTTCTATAATAGTCTCTTCAGTGGTTCTATCAAAGATCAAAAGCAGTTCTGCAACTGCAGACCATACTTGAGGCTAGGCAAGTCTCCCTAAGAGAGCATTTCAAAGCTGGGATGCCAAAACAGGAAAGGCCCTTTGCAGGTGTCAACACTCAATTTACCTCAAATGGTGAAAGACCTCTGAGAAAGATTTTAATAAGTGAGCAGTCTTACTTATGAGAACCAGGAAAGCATTTCCCCTCTAGTAACGGAGTTTGATGGCAAAGGGACATCCTTGTCGCTGGGTAGCAGATTAGCCATGTTAGTCTGTTGCAGTAAAAAGAGTCTCATGGCACCTTAAAGACTAACAAATTTATTCCAGCATAAGCGATCATGGATGACAGTCCACTTCATGGTGTTATCCCGAGCATCTGATGAATGGATGAATTTTAGTCTTTAAGGGAAAGGGCTGTAGCTAAGTGGTAGAACATCTGCTTTGCATGTAGGTCACAGGTTCAATCCCTGGCTTCTGCAGGTCAGGCTGAGACTCCTGCCTGAAACCCTGGAGAGCTTCTATCAATACTGAGCTAGATGGACCAGTGGCCTGACTCAGTATTATGGCAGCTTCCTATGTTCCTAAGGTGCCCAGGACTCTGTCGATTTTTGCCGTTTGTACCGCAGAAGCTAACACTTTGTCTTCAGGACTATGCTACCCATCTCCAGACATTGTTGTAATAGGTATCTCTTGAGCAAGAGCTTACAGAGATTTCATCTCATTGTACCTTAGTATGCAACCTTTCTAGCCCAGATTTTGTCAGAAGTCAATTTTCTGTTTAGCACTTTTTTACATACCTTCAGGGTTCACTGTAGCTAATGCTATTTCCAGCTTTAATTACTGTGTGCTGGAAAACACATATTTGGACCAAACTCAAGAGTGTACTTAGTCAAAGTGCAAATCTTATAGCTGCCTTTCTTATTATGGAGGAAAGTGTGACTGGAAAGGCTTGAATCATGGAAAAACATTCAGTTCCATCAAGACCCCAGAACTGTTAGATTAGAAAGTCTTACACTAATCACAGGTACTTAAACTTCTGCCTTTGGATTCTGCTATGGTTCTCACTGTATTTTGAAGGAGGGAAGGCTGGCTATGGGTGTCAGCTGGAAAGTTATGTGACAGATATTAGGCTTTTGTTGAATTCCTTTACCATAATGTTCTGCCATAATGTACATATTGGGACCGTACTATAGCAATCTTGTGGAGCTGAACGAGTATGGATCTTATCGGTGCCTGAAGAGGAGACTGCCAGATATGTTGCCTTGAATTCCATAGGAAAAAGTGGAATAAAAATGAAGTTCAAGACAAACAATATATAAATGTATGAACCAAAGATTTTTTTTAAAAAAATATGAAGTATAATCCTGTCCATGCTGAGAAGTCTTATTGTATTCAATGGGTTTTATTCCTAGATAAGTACACAGCCTAAATCCACTCATGTCATAAAACTAGAGATTTATGATTCCAAGACAGGTTATAAAGTACAGCGAGTGAGAGAAGTTCACTTTATGTACAATGAAAATCAGCTTTCCCTGGGTTGCAGCAGGGATTGGTGTGCAATCACCCCAAAATTCTTGTATTGTTATATTAAATCCATTCTGTTTTCAGACCTGTTTTTCATTGAAATGTGAGAACATTTTATTATGGTTTTCATTTTGGTTTCTGCTTAAAAGTGATGCATGTTTAGGCAAGATGCTACCAGATGGAGGACTTAAACAGAAAACAGATTGTTCAGATATTATTTTTTGTGTGTGCATGTTTTACATGTTAGTTTTCACATATTCCCATTTTTTCTAATCATGGATAGCCCACCATTTGCTATCCACATCAGTGGAAGCTTGACAGAATGTATCTGGAGTGGGTTTTCCTTCCCGCCCTTCCCTCCCCTGCCTTCCACTGCCTTGTTCTGTTCTAGGCATGTGCACAGATATTTCTGTACCTATGCACAATCACCTTAAAAAAAATCCAGCTTGTATCAGGAAAATCCAGGAAATGTGCACGAGCAAATGTTGCCACCCATAGTTATGTTTCACAATGGGCTAAATGGAGGCTTGCACTTTTTGGGGGGGCAGGAGCAATATCTATTTCAATTTATTTGTGGGGGGTGGTGGAAGAAAATATACTATGGTCTTGTGCAAGAGTGAAAATTAACAATATAAAAGCCTAATGAACATACTGCAATTACAGTCTCTGAGGTAACCTCTTACATGAACTGTGTAAAAATCTTGAGAGAGCAGCTCCTCCTAACCTGGTTGTTGAAAGTGCAGTTTGCCTTTAGGAAGCACAATTGATTAAAAGAGGCGCGCTCATACTGTTTGGGCTGCCAGAACCAAAATGGCTAGTGGTGTGCTATTCAGTGGGTGGCCTCTAAATCACTACACCAAGCAAACCAGTCTCCCCCCCTCAAAAAAATTGTGATAATGAGCTCCCACATCTGCAGTGGCTGCAGATATATAATGGGTTGTTTCTATTTTCCGCAGTAGGAAAAAATCTGGATTCAATGTAAAGAAAAAAGAAAGAAAAAGAAGAATCGACTGGCATTTTGAGGAAGATGTTGTGTGGACACCTGAAAAAACCTTCCGTGCACTAGCAGCACCGATTCCACACTCTTTCTGAAATAATTCTTTTTGAAACTCTTTCTGAAATAATTAAATAAATAAGACTGCAATTCTGGGTCTTATCGTAGAAGTTCTTTCCTGCATAATTATTGCTATAACCTTTTTTTTTCCAGGAAGAGCCATGAGTAATGCTTCCCCTCCCCCGCCGTGGCGAGAATACGGCAGGCTTAGGTCTTCGTGAAAGGTCACCAGTAGCAGTGGATTGATCTTCTATCACGCTGCTGAAAAAGAGCAAAAGACTCAAAAGGAGGAAGAAAGTTAGTAGCACGCATGAAACCTGATCTATTCATCTCAAAACCAAATCGATACTTGATGGGAATTCCAGTATATTATATCCGAACCCAGCCAAGAGGATTCCATTTTCGGTAAAGCGCATTCCTCCCCCAGCCGTTCCCACCCACCTTCCACTTCCCGGCAGTTACGTGTCTCTGTATACGTAGCACTGGGAGCTGTAAAACTCCACCCCCTTCCTCATTGGGTTGCTGTGACTGCTGGGTCCTAGGATGCATCGAGTTTCCTTCCCTTGAGTTTTCATTGCTATCAGGCTTCACTTGTTTGCTGTGTTTAACAGCAAGAGAGAAGCGATCCGGCCGACTTTTCAGTCACACTCCGGCGGAACAAAGAGCTTGTAAGTGATGCACCAGCGCTGGCTAGCTGGTAAAGCCAAAATGCTGAGACAGACAAATACACACATTTCCCCAAATCTGAGGGGTTACTAGCAATAAACACGCATCCTGCATAACTAGCCCTATGAAACTGACTGAACCTTTCTTTTTAGCAAATATTAGACGACTCTTGAGGGCTATGTAACCTAGGTCAAAAAACGAGGAAGGCAAGAGAACAATTTGACAGGTATACAGCAGGTTCACGTTTGCTTTGCTAGGCTGTCCTTCAAGATGCAGACAGTGGATTAGTCAGGTTTAGCATGTCTGTCAATGGATGACTAGGGCAGGGGTTGCCAAACCAAGGCTTTCAGTTGTGCCCCTAGAATCTGAGCTTTCATTTAAAAAAAAAATCTCCAGCCCTTCTGCAAAGAAAGTGATGGAGCAAAACTTGCAGGCACCCTTGTAAGTGATTTCTGTAAAATGCACCTGCCTGGCTGCTCCTGCCCCTCAGTGTTATTAGCCAATGAGTGAAGTCAGAGCTGTGATTGATAAGTGAGTTGTTTGAACATCAGGCAATAGCAACCCCTGGGTCCTAAAGAGCTACTTCTTTCCCCTCACTTTTAGTGCATTTTTCCTGCTTCTGTCTTTTCCACCCTAGTTTGCCAGTCCTTTTCCATAGCAACTAGGATGCATCTTTCCTGTGCTGGGTCCCCATGAGATCAGGTAGTGCCTAGAAGTTATCTTCTGTAAATACGACTATACAATAAGTGTGGGTGAACGTGAAATAATCCTCTTATCTCCAAAAGGCAAATGTTGGCCATGTCTGCAGGATCTAAAGCCAGGAATTCTACTCAGAAGGAAGTCTCCTTGTGTTTAATGGGACTTGGTTCCAGGTAAGTGGGTTCCTGATGACAGTCTAGGCTTTGGTCTAGGGTTGCACTGGGGAAAAACAGGGTTCTTCTGCCTTTGACAGGTGCAGGGTAGCTGGCAGAAATTCAACAGGTCAAGCCTTTTCTTGTATGGAAATACAATTCTAGGAAAAGCTTCACCATGACTACTCACTAATTTTGTGTTATGTCACATCCCCATGACAGCCATTTAGTGACGGTGCCCAGCCCTGTCTTAAAATTTGAAACGTTCCCTCTGGTCCAAACAAGCTGGCAACCCCTGGTATAGAGCAGCCTGCCCCAATTTGGTGCCCTTCAGATATTGTTGGACCGACTCCCCTGAACCCCAGCCAGCATCGTCAATAGTCAGGGACAATGGGATTTGCAGTCCAGCAAACACCTGGAGGGCACCAGGATGGTGGAGGCTGAAATCAGGGAATTACAGGATTCCTAAACCACTCTCAAGGCCTGAACCTAGGCCTGGGCAGGACTAGGTAACATTCCTAATCCTCTCCTGCACATTCACCATAATGGTTGCTGTCTTTGGTTTGTAAAAGGTCTTTTATTCCATTTTGCATCTGTCAAGTTTCTGCCAGTCGTGTGCAGGAAAAGGAGGCCATCCAACACTGCTAAACAATTTCCCTGCTTCTTGTAGCTGGCTGCTGCTCAGTTTTCCCCTTCTTCCATCTCCAGCAAATCTCCCTCTCCCAGATCTCTCTCTCTCTCCCTCCCTCCCTCCCTTTGCTTTCACAGTTAAGATGTTAGACAGTGTAACATCTGAAACAAAAAAAATAACCATTAGCTGCATCTTCTCTGCTGTTTGTTCAATGAGGAGCTTGGAACCAGGAACCAAATTCAGTCTTGTGATTGAAACACAAAATGACCCTTGCTCTGGATCTGTAGACTGGGATTATTGTTGGACAGGGATAGAGATAGGAGGCAGCAAAAGGTTAGCTCTCATCTGTAATTTGGTGACAATGTTTTTGGTGAGATCAGCCCCATCCGTAACTCCCTCAACATCCATTCTTTATTTTACTCTAGCCTCTCAGTTCATTATCCTTTGGGACCCACTGCTAGGTGGAAAAGCAGAACATAAATATTAAAAATATATAAATACATAAAAATATAGACTGGCTTGTGCAATCCATATTACTCCATAATTTAGTTGCACATTTGGCTGCATGTGAGCTGGCTAAATTGGGTTCATTTTAGTGCATCCAGTATGAGATGTATCACTTCTGAAAGCAGTATGGTACTCCATAAATTTCTTACAGTGTGCATCAATGCTTAAATTTTTTACCTGGCAATATTAATCTTCTTTTTGCATTTTGCTTTTGAGTGACTTCTGCATGAAGTGATAGGTAGATGCTGCATCACTTTTTGTGTGTAATATAATCTAATATTATCTCATTATACCTTTATATTGTTCTCTCTCATTTCTTTGGGAACCTTCAGCTAATTAAGTATATAATCCTAATCCCACTTACCTGGGAGTAAACCCCATTAAATTGAGCAGGATTTACTTCTAGACATAAAGAATTTTGATATTTTGCTGCTTGAAATCTCTTCTTAAAAAATGTGCCTCCATATTTGTTGAAGAGTCTACAACTATCTCAGTTGACAGGATGATGAAATTATGAGCAATTCGTTTTTAGTCAGTTAACCTCTAGGGTTGTCTATTCTAGATCTGCTTTCTAGTTTTTTGCCACTCAAATGATGATTGATTTTGGAACAGTTCTATTAACTACACTGGGCCTAGGATTATTAGATAATTTCTCAAGATATGCCACATTGATAAGAATCTTTACAAATCTTTAACTCACCCATATAACAAAGGACCCCTCGCTGGTTCGTCACCTTGTAGTGGTGAGTGGGCTTGCATGTTCCAATGAACCCTGAGAGCGATGCCGCTGGGAGTCATGTACTCCCAGCAGGGTCACCCATGGCGGTAAGGTCAAGGGAGAGAAACCAGACAAAGAACGATCCAAGAAAGTCCTCAACGGCAGAACAGGCAGAGGATAACAATGTGTACATTACAATGGCTGTGAAGATGGATGAAGGATGCAGCAGATAAAAGACTTCCAATTGTCATGGTATCCCACGCCATTGGATCAAAGCCTTTTTCTGTCAAGATTGTGTGTTGATCGTCATGTGCCAATCTCCCCACATAAAACAAATTCATACACAGGCGTCTTCCAAGCAAATCCATCTGGAAACCTATGTCCTCACTGTGGGAGGCTGTGTGGATCCAGAATTGGCCTCCACAGTCACTTACAGACCCACTGTTAAAGACCTGATCTTGGAAGACAATCTTACTCGGCCACGAGTGATTGCCAATGAATGAATATTTATTTATTTATTGTATTTGTATACCGCCCCATAGCCGAAGCTCTCTGGGTGGTTTACAGCAACTAAAAACATCAAAAACAAACATACAAATTTAAAACACATCTTTTAAAAACAATTTAAAACACAATTTAAAAAATTTAAAACAATTAAAAAACACATGCTAAAATGCCTGGGAGAAGAGGAAAGTCTTGACCTGGCGCCAAAAAGATAACAGTGATGGCACCAGGCACACCTCTTCAGAAAGATCATTCCATAATTTGGGGACCACCAATGAGAAGGCCCTCTCCCTTGTTGCCACCCTCCAAGCTTCCCTCTGAGTAGGCACCCGGAGGAGGGCCTTAGATGTTGAGCGTAGTGTATGGGTGGATTCGTATCAGGAGAGGCGTTCCATCAGGTATTGTGGTCCCAAGCCGTGTAAGGCTTTATAGGTTAAAACCAGCACCTTGAATTGAGCTCGGAAACATACAGGCAGCCAACGCAAGCAGGCCAGAATTGGTTTTATATGTTTGAACCGTCTGGTCCCTTGTTACCAATCTGGCTGCTGCATTTTGCACAAGCTGCATTTTCCGAATAACAAAGTGGTGATATGTAACAGTAGGCGAACATGCTAACTATTTAAGATATGTAAGCAGTTAGTAATAAAGCAGAACAATCACTAGTTGCTCACTGTATTCCCAATAAACTGCACACAGTAAGGTTGCTTAACAGTACTATAATGTGTACTCAGAAGTAAATACAACTGACATACTCCCAAGTACATAGGTAATAGGACTGCAGGCTAAATGCCATTGAAATTAAAGGGCTTTAAGCACTCTGTGTGCAGTATTGCAGTTATTATTATTATATAAATTTATATGCCGCTTTTCTATATAAACATGCTCAAGGCAGCTCACAAGAGAACAAAAATGCAAACCACTCCATCAATAACAATCAAATACAAAATCATTTCAAAACATAACAATCCAACAAATAACTAATTTTGATTACATTGAATTTATAACATTTAATGTCAATACCTCATAAGAGCTATCTACAATTTCAGTGCTTGGCTCTTCTCCCCAAATGTTTGGCCCTCTGGGGCATGTGGCACTCAGCAGTCCATCACATGAGGACTGCAGTTGCTGGACAGGGATATGTGGGGCAAGGTGGGCCTTTAAATCTTGTATTTGACTTCTTTTCTATTCTTTGCCTCACCTTTTGCACAGGAGTCAGAGTTTATATATACATGTTCTTACATTCAGGTGTATCATAAGTCAAATATTTGATAGAGACAATCATATCATGGTCAAAGGGAAAGTTATACTTTTCCACAAGTTAAGGAGGATTGGGGATTTAGCAAGAAACAAGGGGAACTTAAATCTCATGATGCATTTTCCTAATATGAAAGAAATAATTAAATGAGTTAGGTTGTTTCCACTTATCTATAATGCCTAAAATGCTGTGTGTGCATGCATGCACATGCACCTGTGTGTCACATGCATGCAAACCATTGCCCTTACCTTTTTTCTTTTAAATATTAAATCCTGTACAGGGTTTTGCAAAAGGAACAGTTTCACAAAAGGAATTTACTCAGCAGAGAAATTATTGAGTTTATATGTCCATAATTATATCTATTCCCACAGAATACAAGGAAACTATGATTCATCAACAAGATTTGTGTTTTCTGCCTTCTTGTGATTTTCACATTCATGCATTTTGTTATACATTCTGTTATCTATGCACTGGCAATTTCCACTTTTTGGTTGAGGCTAAGAGGTTAAACTCATTTTGTGGCAACTAATATTTTTTGCAGCTGAGATGGCTAATGACTGGCCCACTTGAGGCTTTTGGAAGTCCAAAATAACTTGCTATGTGTTACATAGATATTTGTTCTGCAGGGACTTTGTGATCCGGTTAGCTCAGTTACTCTTTGGTGGCTGGGTGGTTCCGCATTTTTAGCAGGGAGTTGTACTACAGCTGGAATCCTATATATACTTGCTATTTTAGCTAATAATCGTCCAATGAATTGGGCTGCACACAACCTTTTGTCTTCAAATTCGTTGTTTCTATAAGGGTCTAGTTTGAGGACGCTTGCTATGTTAGAGCCACCTTGCTCAAATTGTTCAAATCTGGGTGGCAGGTCGCTGTTCGGACGTGCGAGACTCCCGCGAACCTTTATGTATACCACCTTGCATTTGAAGGGTGAATGTAAATAAAACAAATAGTCTCCATCTATACAAAAAGACGCTGTATGACTACAACTTACATAGTGATTGTGTAGCCGAGGACCATAAATATTAAAGATAACATTAAATGGTGATAATAGACATTGCAGTTCCCCACTATCGTAGTAGTCTGCCACCAGAAGATGAAGGGGGAAAAGAAGAACTCTGGTGACAACGCCACGCACATACACCCCTTTTGCGGAACGATACGTCACTTCAAAAACAAGAGCTGGATGTACGAAAGTGTAGCGAAGGCGGAGTAAAGTTTATCGTATTTAGTGCGCATGCGCCAGGTAATCCCCGGCGCATGCGTACTGGCTCAGTAGAACTGGCGTCTTCCTCAGACAGGTTTTGGCAAGAGGAGCGAAGGGGTTCGGGTGGCGCTTTGGTTGGGGGTGAGAGGCCGGCGGGTTCGTCAGCATCCTGCGTGGGTGGAAGCGGATCTGGAGCTGGGTTTACTCCAGTTCTGGGTCAGAGCCAGCGGCTGGAAAGTCCCTGTTCCCCCTTTCTCTCACTCGCCTCAGCCGCGACCCCCCCCCCCACGCTTTGACTGAAGTTGGAGAGGAAAGTATGCGGGACAAGGAGTGAAAGCGGGTTGGACTGAAGCCGTTTCTCCCCGCGAGGCGTCCATGGAGGCGGTGAGTGTGGGGGCGTCGAGGGCGGAGGACAAAAAATGGGCACTCTTCTTCCGTCGGGTGGTTCGCCTTAGACGCTGGGGTTTAATGGCGCTACTGGGGGGTGGAAGCACACTTTCAGATGGTGTCTTGTGTTATGTTCCTTACTTAAAACTGTGGCAGGCCAGCCCTACTGAATTTGGAGGCTCTCCTCTTTCCGCTGAGTGAGCTCCTGGACTTTCTGTCCCAAAGCCCTTCCCTGACAGTGCCTTTTTAAGGGAGGAGGGAGAGTGGCAGAAGGGGGAGGCTAGGTTAGGCTGGATTATTTTGGAAAAGGGAATATTTTAATCTTTCCTTCCTCTGGCAATTTGGGCAATGCCTTTGGTTCTCTCGTAGTGCATCTGCTTTGCATGAAGAAAGTCGCAGGTTCAAACCTTGGCTTCCTCCAGGTAGGATTGGCAAAGGCCCCTGTCTGAAACACTGGAGAGCTGCTGCCAGTCAGTGTAGACATCACTGAGCTAGATGGACCAACGGACTGACTAATTAGAAGACAGCTTCCTATGTTCCTTCAGAAGCCAAGAACGAACGTTGGCTGATCCTCTTCCCCCCCCCCCTGCACCTCAGGATAAGATATGGGGGAAGGAAAGGCCAGGTGTTTGATCAACTTGGTTCTGGGGATGTGTGCTAGATCAGAGTTTAGCAGAAAAAGGGAGGAAATAAAGCCGCTTCCTTCCCTTGTGTGTACCAAGTCAGTTCAAGTGTACAAATTGTCGTTGCACTTAAGTTACAAAAAGCCCGACCAGAAGTGGCTGTGGCTGACATCCTGTTTAAAATCGCACCAGGGGTGGTGTGTGTTCTACACACAGCTTGGTTTTAAAGACTTTTTTTTTAAAGAGTGAGTGTTAAATTCTTGTAGGTATCCAAATTGCATAAATGACCCTGTTGAAAGATGATCATTCCTTTAAAGCCAGAGGAATATAACTTGTAAAGTCATTGCATTTTGTTTGCTGTACAATTCAAAGATAAGGACTAATAATAATCTTGAATCATGGATGAAATGGCTTCTGAAGAAAGCTGTCACATTTAGGAAGTTCCCTGTTTACAGTTATGTGTTTGCTGGGGGGAGCGAGGAGAGAAAGGAAGCTGCCGTTCTAGGACAAATGGGGTGGGGAGGAAAGAGGAACAGATACAGGCACAATTTGTGTAGAAGCTGTTCTCTGCAGTACAGAAAAATCAGCTATGTAATAGTAGGCAAAATTCTAGATTTGGAAAACTTATCTAGGGTGGACTCAATCTGCAGTGTTGTATTTATATATCTTAGTCTTCAGACTGTAAATGGTAATAATATAAGTATAGAACATGGGACATTATTGCATACATGCTAAATTTGTGTAAAACATTGTGCATCAGATGAAATATGTATGGATGTTAATTAATGCTGATATTAGATAAAAATAGAATTGTTTTATGTGACCAAAACAGATTGAAACAAACTGTTAGGGTTTATGGTGGAACTATTCCAGCTCTTTAGGGTGATATAACCAGTTGTTACAATGTTAATGTCTGTAATGTTGACAGTTACATTTTGACAGACCCACATGTGCAGAGATGCCTCTTCTCTGTCAATATGAACAGCAACACCTACAGATGAAGTTATAATCATCTTCATCCTTTATTACCTGCCCTTCACCCAGAGGTCCCAAGGCGTGTTACAACAATTTTAAAATACGACATTAAAACCATTTTAAAACAACCTAAAATCCCAAAATAGCATGGGTCCTAAAAATACATGTCTTGAGTATCAAAGGCCAAGATAAAGAAGTGTGTCTTCAGTATTAGCCTAAAGCTGTACAGTGAAGTTGCCAGGCACACCTCAGTGGGGAGGGAGTTCCACAACTTAGGGGCCACTACAGAGAATTCCCTCTCCCAGGCCACCACTCCTGAACGTCTGAGGGTGGTGGAACTACCAAATGGACCCCCTCTGCAGATCTCAACATCCAAGGGGGTCTGTAGGGAAGGAGGTAGTCTTCCGGGTATTGGGACCTTAGTCATTTAAAGCTTTAAATGCTAGTGTGAGCAACTTGAATTGGGCCTGGAAACAAACTGGCAACCAATGTTTTAAAATGGGTTATATGAGATCTAAGGGGAACCCCAGCCAGTAATCTGCCTGCTGCATTTTGGACCAGTTGAAGTTTGCAAGTCATCTTCAAGGGCAGCCCCACGTAGAGGACATTGCAGTAATCCAGTCTGGAAGTTACCAGAGCATGGAGTACTGTGGCCAATTCATCTCTGTCCGAAAGGGGTTGAAGCTGGTGAACAAGCTGGAGCTGCAAAAAGACATTCCTAGCCACAGAGGCTATCTAAGCCTCCACTGACAATGTTGGATACCAACACTGTATCCCCAAGCTGCAAACCTGCAAAGTTGGGTAGTGCCACTTCATGCTGGATTTAAGTTCATCCATGATTGTTTTTGTGGCTTCACTATTATCATTTTAAAAATACCTGATATTGGCTTTTAATTTCCATGTATTAGGTTGTTTTAAAATTGTTTTAAAGTCATATTTTTAAATTGTTGTAACCTGCCCTGGGATATTTGGGTGAAGGGTGGGTAATAAATAATAACAATATGCATGTAACTTGGCATTTAAGATACTACTGAGTAAACTTTCATAGGATTATGTTTGTAAGTCCCACTGAGCAATAGGACTTCTTCCTGAGTATGTAGTTATGTTTGTGTATATATAGGATTAGGGGCTCCAGTCTAATCAGAATGTTTGGCTTGCCAGGTACAGGGAAGAGGAGTTAAAAAGGAACTATATTATGTTTTGTGTTGGCTATTGTGTATTTAAAATATTCTTATCCATCCCTAAATTTTGGAGGTGAGGTGGATAAAGATTCTAAATCAGTTTACAATAAGATTCATGGGATAAGAAATCAGGCTCTTTCTTTTTAAATTGAATTACTTGACAATTATTAGAGTTGTTAATTACCAAGATCATAGTTCTATACATATCTACCTCTAAGTCCTGTGCATATTTACTTGGAATTTGCTGTAAAAGTACTTTTTGTGTTTAATGTTTTAGATGGTTGTTATAATGTCTTGTGAATTGCCAATTATTAAAGTGTCTGTAATCTTTCACCAGTTGAAAAATGACTGTTAATTTTAATATATGAAATGCAGTGTGGGCATAAGTGAATTCACTTTGCCAGCATATGGAGAAAGGCTATGCATTTCTTTACCTTTAATGGGTACAGGAAATAGCACCTCTCTCGTTGAAGCTGTTGTGGATGTTATAACAATGCAGGAGATTCAGTAGATCTCTGGTATTGTGTGTCTGCTGGACCTTGGTCTACATTATGTGAATTTGTGTGTGAAAGACTGTATATAAAATATTCTGTCTTAAGAGTTTGGGTCATGTTTTAAGAGGAGCACAAGGTAATGAACAATTTTACAGTGGTAGACCAGAATATGGCTACATGTGAAATGTGAAACCCTATATTAGCTTAGCTTCTGTGCATTTTTATAGCAGTTCAGCCTTCTCAGGACTGTGCATGCATTTTTCTTCTATGTAATACACCAGTTGGTATTAACTGGACCTTCTACACTAGAATCTCTATTAGTAATTGGCTATCCATTAACGTGAAGGTATTACCACTCCCACCTCATATCCATATTACTACTTTGTTAGCTAAAAAATAAGCTGCTTCATTGGATACTTGAAATAACATTTGTACTGGTGAGGCAAGCAGAAGAAGATGCACTGAGTACACATGTACCCCAAATGCTTCTGTTCATAGGTCTTTTTCTGAATTGCATCCTATTATATATGTGCTTGTGTGAGGCTATACTTGTACCCAGAATTCCACTAGCTGTTTGGGATTTCTATATTGGTGAGTGTCTGTGGGGAGAAAAATGAACCAAAGCTCACAATTCAAAAGGGAAGTCATAGTATAAAAGAAACTGATGAAAACTAGCAGGATGATGAGAAGCAAAACTTAAACAAAATAAAATGGATCATAGAATACTGGTCTAGAGATGTACCTTAAGTTTAGAAGATATCTGCTGAATTTGAGTGGTTCTGACTCCTGTGTTTCCTGAAGAGAATACCCCATAAGATTGGACCCTATTATTAATATATTGTGTTACTGGTTTTTATGCTGTATCTCTCTTTTTATGATACTAGTTTATTTTTATGTTGTGTTTCTGTATACTGTGTAGAGGCTCTTAAATATTCAGCAGTGTAAAAATGCTTATATACTGTATAAATGCAGTAAACAAACATCAGAGTGAAAAAGACAATGGTCCTGAGAGACCATAGGTTAAAACAAGTAGTTTTTAGACTGGGTGCTGCAGGATTCCATCTTCTCTTCAAATCTAAATCACTTTTCCGCAGTCTGGTGCCTTCCACATGTTTGGACTACAACTCCTATAGCCCCTGACCATTGATTATGCTGGCTAAGGCTGATGGGAGTTGTAATCCATCAACATGTGGTTGGCACCTGGTTGGGGAAGGCTGATCCAGTAAAACTGCTGGGAGAAATCTTCTGAAGTTTAGGGCTGATGTATCACCAGTGTGTGGATGACACTCAGCTCTGCCCCTCACTTTCAGTTTGCATTTCTAGGGAGGCAGCAGCAATTGCAAATCAATGTCTGGCATCAGTTCAGAAGTGAATGAGTGATGAACAGGCTGAAACTTAATCAAGATGAGCCAGAGAAAGGATTGGGTGTGAAATCTGGGGGCATTCTTTGACATATTCTCCTTGGATATTCTGCTGCGAGAACCTCTTGTCAACTTGTTCCAGCTCTTTGAGAAAGGCAAGTTTGGCAGTTATCCCTGCCTATATTTTCAGGCCAGGAAACGACAGTTCTTACTAAATGGGACTTAGGGACAGACTGAGAACTTCACTTGGTTCAGATTGCTTTCTAGGGCTCAAAGATGCAGTCATATTGCTCTAATGTTGGCTCATCTACACTGCCTGACAATTTCTTACATCGATTTAAAGCTCCAAATGACTTGAGAGCAGGTTATCTTGGAGTCATCTGCCCAACAGAAAATCTTGGCATCTACTCTAAAAGCACTTCCAGGTTTTAGGGGCTATTCTCCTTCCCTTGGTGAAATCTTCAGAGAAGGCCAGGGGCTGCCATTTACCTAATAATAATAATAATAATTTAATTTGTGGGTCGCCTATCTGGCCAATGGCCACTCTAGGCGACGTACAATTTAACAACAATACATTACATCATAATAAAATACATCATAAAATACAATATAACAATAAAACAATAAAACAGTTCCAGTACAGAGTAGTAGGCTATTGGTCGTAAAAATTTAACCCTCCCTGTAAGTCCCAAAGGCCTGTCTGAAGAGCCAGGTCTTCAAAGCTTGGTGGAATACATTCAGGGAAGGGGCATGTCGAAGGTCATATGGGAGGGAGTTCCAGAGAGTGGGGGCCGCCACTGAAAATGCCCTCTCTCTTGTCCCCGCCAACCTAGCTGTTTTAGTTGGCGGGATTGAGAGAAGGTCCTGTGTGGCTGATCTTGTTGGGCGGCATGGTTGGTGGCGCTGGAGGCGCTCCATCAGATAAACTGGGCTGAGACCGTATAGGGATTTAAAGGTTAATACCAACACCTTGAATTGGGCCCGGAAAATAACTGGGAGCCAGTGTAGGTTGAACAACACTGGGGTGATGTGTTCCCGGCGGCGACAGTTTGTAAGTAGTCGAGCCGCAGCATTTTGTATAAGTTGTAATTTCCGGACCGTTTTCAAGGGTAACCCCACGTAGAGCGCATTACAGTAATCCAACCGAGAGGTGACCAGGGCATGTACCACCAGTGGGAGCTGATGAGCAGGAAGGTAGGGCTGCAGTCTACGAATGAGGTGTAATTGATACCAAACTGCCTGGCTCACTGCCGAAATCTGAGCCTCCGTGGACAGCTTGGAATCAAGAACAACCCCAAGGCTGCGGACCTGGTCCTTCAGGGGCAATTTCACCCCGTCGAACACCAGGTCAACATCTCCCAGCCTTCCCTTGTCTCCCACGAGTAGCACCTCAGTCTTAAATATAACTCTCAGCTATCTGATAAATTTATTTCTTTTTATCTTTAAAAGAAGGGTCTTGTGCCACTGAGAGTGGTGCAAGCCCCTCTCTGCCTATTCCATGTGCCTACACTTCCTTGAAGAGCTTCAGGACAACTCAACACTGTTGTGTCACTCCAAAAGCATTCCAGGAAGTGTGACTGGAGGTTTGGAAATCTGGGGTTGGGAACCTGTGGATCTCCAGATGTTGCTGGATTGCAACTGCTTCGTGCCTGACTATTGGCCTTGCCTGACTACTGGGGTCAATGTCCAACAACATCCAGAGGGCCTGAGGTTCTCCATTGCTGGTTTAAATTATAGTTATTTTAACAAACCAGGATAAAACCACTGTAATTGTAGTGCTGTATTAAGGCTTATGTTCTATAGTTAAATCGAATATTTTTTACATAAAACTAAAGTTGGTCAAATACATGTCTTAAAACTATATAGAGGTGAGACGACTAGAGCGCCGGTGGCGGAAATCGCGCTCTGAAGACGATCGGACACTGGTTAGAGCAGCAATAGCTGCCTACCAGGTGGTAACAGGGGCAACAAAGAAGGAATTCTTTGCTGCCTCTATTGCGTCTCCAGAGTGTTGTCCCAGGAGGTTGTTCCAAGTGGTCCGAAAGCTGGTCGGTCCAGTTGTTCAGGAACCCATGGAGCATTCTAAAGCCTCCTGTGACATATTTGCTAAACACTTTGCCGATAAAATTGAGCGCCTGAAGAGCATGATTCCGTGCGCCGTGGATACAGGAAGTGAGCCAGAGACGGCCAATTGAATTCCGGTATGCTGGGATCGGTTTCAGCCTGTCCCCTCTGAGGAAGTGGACAAGGTGCTTTCTACTGTGAAGCCAGCCACCTGCTTGTTGGATCCTTGCCCCTCGTGGCTCATTATGAGCTGCAAAGAGAGACTGAGCGGAGGGATCGAGGCAATAGTAAATGCATCCTTGGAAGAGGGTGCAATGCCATTGGCCTTCAAGGAGGCAGTCATAAAGCCCATCTTGAAAAAGCCCTCCTTGGATCCCCAAGAGTTGAATAACTTCCGCCCAGTCTCTAATTTACCATTCCTGGGCAAGGTGATTGAACGAGTGGTGGCCAAACAGTTACAAACACACTTGGATGAAGCAGATTATCTAGATCCATTCCAATCGGGCTTCAGGACTGAATATGGAACTGAAACAGCCTTGGTCGCCCTGGTGGATTATATGAGGAGGGTGCTGGATAGGGGAGAATCCACCTTCCTCGTCCTCCTGGATCTCTCAGCGGCTTTCGATACCGTTGACCACGGTATCCTTTTAGATCGCTTGGAGGGATTAGGAATAGGGGGCACTGTTTTACGGTGGTTCCGTTCCTATCTCCCAGAAAGGCACCAACGGGTGGCTTTAGGGGATGAGGTTTTAGACCCTTGGCCTCTCAATTGTGGAGTGCCACAGGGTTCTATCCTCTCCCCCATGCTATTCAACATCTATGTAAAGCCGCTGGGGGCCATCATCAGGAGATTCGGGCTGCGGTGTCACCAATATGCGGATGACACTCAGCTCTAAGTCCTCACCAGAGTTGGCTGTGGATACCATTTGCAAGTGCCTGGAATCCGTAAGTGGATGGATGGGAAGGAATAGGCTGAAGCTAAATCCCGACAAGACCGAGGTGTTGCTTGTGGGAGACAGGGGCAGGCTGGGGGACATAGACCTGGTGTTCATTGGGGTAAAATTGCCCCTAAAAGACCAGGTCCGCAGCCTCGGGGTCATTCTTGACTCCCAGCTGTCCATGGAGGCTCAGATCTCGGCAGTCAGCTGGGCAGCTTGGTATCAATTACATCTGATAAGGAGACTGCAACCCTACCTTCCTGCCTATCTGCTCCCACGGGTGATACATGCCCTGGTCTCCTCTCGCTTAGAATACTGTAATGCGCTCTACGTGGGGTTACCCTTGAAAACGGTCCGGAAATTATAACTGATACAGAATGTGGCGGCACGCTTAATTAAGAACAGCCGTCGCCGTGATCATATCACTCCGGTGTTAGTAGATCTACACTGGTTACCAGTTGTTTACCGGGCCCAATTCATGGTGTTGGTATTGACCTTCAAAGCCCTATACGGTTTCGGCCCAGTTTATCTGAAGGAGCGCCTCCAGCATCACCAATTATGCCGCCTGACAAGATCAGCCACGCAAGACCTTCTCTCGGTCCCACCAGTTAAGATAGCGAGGCTGGTGCGGACCAGAGAGCGGACATTTTTGATTGTGGCCCCCACCCTCTGGAATTCCCTTCCTTTTGACCTTCGCCATGCCCCTTCCCTGATAGGTTTCCGCCGGGCCTTGAAGACCTGGCTGTTCAGGCAGGCCTATGGGATCTCTGGGATGGGTTGCTTTTAATATTGGTATATTAATTATTGTTGGTGGTTTTCATTGGTTTTTATTGTATTTTATCATGTACATGTACGTCGCCTAGAGTGGCCGTTAATTCGGCCAGATAGGCGACTCACAAATAAAATTTTATTATTTTATTATTATACTTTAATATCTGATCAGTAAAGTGCTCTTTCAAACAAGCACTGAACATATTGGACCCTTTTGTACTATATCTGTGACTGAATAAATTCTGAGAGCAGTCTGGATAAAGCAATGTTTTCTTGATACCTATTGGATGCTCTGGCTGTCTTTTATTATTGGTATATTGTGCTAGGTATCACAACAGATCATAAAATGAGCCCCTGGTTGTGCTGCCAACGATGGAGCTACTTCAGATTTCACTTGTTGCTCACCTGTACTATGCTATGACAAGTGGAAATGAAAATACAAGGTTGCATACCAAATGTCATGTATATGTTAGGATAAATTGTGAAAATTATGTGACATGTGGTAGTTTCTCTACTCAAGGTAATTCTGTTCAGGAATTTTGCTCTCCTGAAACTGAAATGACTTACTCCAATTAGTTGCTGCTGGGGTTTGTTGCACTTCAATAGGATATTAATATGTAAAATATTTTCATTCACTTTTAGGAAAAGGTCAAATTCGTAGGGTACCAGGAGTAAATAAAATGTGCTTGCTGTCTGTCTGTATTTGAAAAGTTCACTCAGACTTGTGTTAACCAGGATGTTGTCCCTCCTAATTTGTCTCTTCCAGCAATTAATTGTACTGTAAGGAAGATAAACCTACAGGGATCCTCAACCTTTTTTGCGACGTGGACATTTTTGCAAATGGAAAACGGTTATGGCTATCACACACACAGCAACCAATTCTATTGGCTACATTAGAATGCATATTTTTATCTTAATTCATTGAGGAAGGGTGTGGGGGTGGCACTCTGTGGATGCATGTGTATCTATGGGCTCCACATGTGCAACCTCTGGTCTACATGTATAATACAGCTGCTATTCTCCTTTTTGCAGGAGGTAGGTTAAATTGAATTGAATCCTGGGGGTTATGAGATCCAGCACTTTGGATGGTTGGTGCACAGAAGTCATTTTTGGAGGTTACTCAGGAAGGATCCAGTGGAGGCCATACCTTGTTGTGCAAAATACATAATTTAGTTTGGTTATATAGCGCTATGCAGTTGCATAATTTCTGACTGGAGATGAACCGCTATGATAAGAAATTTAACTAAACATTAAGTACATACCTTCAGAATGTGTATAAATTATAGATACGTCTTTATTATACATGTATACTAAATTTTCATGGTGATACACAAAAAAGCCAGAGAGAATAGAGAGTTCAAAGTCTGAAAAGAGTGGAAAAAAACCCTGAGCCCTTTTGGACTTTTTTCTGTCAGAGTTCTCATAATCTGTTGAAATTCATTAAAAATCAGCCATATTCACAGAGTACCTGTAATCCTAATACTGACCTTGCCTCATCTTCTGACCTTCATTTTCTGCAGTTTAAAAGTTAAAAAAATGCCTGGCTGGTTTTTAATTTAAGAAAGTTTGGCTGCAACTCAATGATAATGTCGGGCATGCTAACTAAGAACCAACTGTCAGTGTTCTAAAAGCCAGTCTCACAGCTGCTTGGCTTGCCTAATCGGGGCCACACCCACACCAGACTTTGATTTCACTTGAGACAGTCATGGCTTCCCCCAAAGAATCCTGGGAAGTGTAGTTTGTGAAGGGTGCTGAGAGGAGACTCCTATTCTACTGACAGAGCTCCAGTGGCCAGACTAGTTTAACAGTCAGCCACTCTAATTGAAGGTCTGTGAGGGGAACAGGGCGTCTCCTAGCAACTCTCAGCACCCTTCACTAGCTACACATCCCAGGATTCTTTGAGAGAAGCCATGACTTTCTAAAGAGAAATAAAGGCCTGACGTGGATGTGGCCAGGAACAGCTTTGATTTAAATTTTGGGTGAGAGGCTACATGTGCCTGCTGTAGAAAAAAAAGGTGGGGAAAATGCTGAAAAGCAATGATACTGTTCACAATGTTTTCCTTTTAGAAATGAAAGGGGCTTCCCCTCTGCCCGGTGCTCACCCACCCAATCTCCTCCCCTCCTTGCCCCTCCCCCGGGTCAGTGTTGGACTACAACCTGGGAGACCAGGGTTCGAATCCCCACACAGCTATGAAGCTCACTGGGTGACCTTGGGCCAGTCACTGCCTCTCAGCCTCAGAGGAAGGCAATGGTGAACCCACCTCTAAATACTGTTTACCTTTCCTTCTCTACCCTCCTATCCTCTCCCTCTTGTCCCTTCCCTCCCCCTTCCTTTGTCCCTCCCTCCCAATCCCCATCCCCCTCTCCCTCGTCCCCCTCCCTTTCCTCCTCCCCATGGTCAGTTTTACCTATCTTAAGCATGATTGCACGGGAATAAATACCATTGAACTCTATAAGCATGCAAATGATCAAACATACCCTCCCCTCCCCCTTCCTTTGCCCCTCTCCAATCCACTCCTTCCCCTTCCCCCTCCTCCTCCCCCATGGTCAGTTTTACCTATCCTAACCATGATTGCATAGGAGTAAATCCCATTGAATGCAATAAGCATGCAAATTATCAGACCTGCCTTTCCCCTCCTTCCCTTCTCTCTCTTCCTCCTCCTCTCCCCTCTTCCTTCTTCCTCCTCCCCTGCCCACTCTAATCCTACCTCCTTCCCCCCCCAGGTCAGTTTTACCTATCGTAAGCATGATTGCACGGGAGTAAATCCCCCTGAACTCATTAAACATGCATGTTCTTCTCCCCTCCTGCTCCCATCTCCCTTCTCCCCTCTGCCCGTCCTCCCCTCCCTCCTCCTCCTCCTCTACTCCCCATCCCCTGTGGTCAGTTTCACCTATCCTAAGCATGATTGCAGGGGAGTGAACCCCACTGAACTCAATAAGCATGCAAATGATCAAACCATTCTCAGCAAATTTGCACAGGATCCCATTTCTTACCTCCCGGATTGAGTCAGTAGACTGAAGCTGAGTCCTGACAAAACAGAGGCACTATGGGAAGGTGGTTTTCAGGTCTTGGTAACTGGTATTCATTCTGTTCTGGATGAGTTCCACTCCCCCTGAAAGAGCAGGTAACAGTAGCCTAGAGAGTGCCTTTTTCCAGCTTTGGCTGGTTCACCAACTGTGATAATTCCTAGATAGGGATAGCCTAACACAGTGATCTGAGGTCTAGTAATCTTCCAGTTGGAATACTGTAATGTGCTATATGTAGAGCTGTCCTTAAAGAGAACCCAGAAGCTTCAGTCAGTGCAGAAATTGACAGCTAAAATTCTGATGGGTGGAGACATATTAAACTTATTTTGAAATGTCTTTTTTGTCTGCCTGTTTGCTCCGAGCACAATTTAAGGTGCTAATAGGAGAGAGGGCCTTCTCAATAGTGGCCCCCACCCTGTGGAATTCTCTCCCAAATGATCTACGCCATGCCCCGTCTATGATGAGCTTCCGCCGGACCTGGAAGACCTGGCTTTTCAGGCAGGCTTTTGGGGCGGGTTAGGTTCTTACAGTTTTTAAAAAATTTTAACTGTTTTATGTACTGTTTTTACCTTGTACGTCGCCCAGAGTGGCTGGACAACCAGCCAGATGGGCGACTAATAAATTTAAAAATAAATAAATAAATAAATAAATAATACTTACCTTAACGCCTTAAATGGCTTGGGGTGAAAATACCTGAAGCAGTGCCTCTTCTCTTATCAACCTGTCTTAAGATCTTCCACAGAGACCCTGCTCCAGAAACCCTCTTAATAGACATATGTTATGGTTCCTTTTCTGTTATGGTGCTCCAACATTGGAATGCCTTTGCCATGGAAGGACACCTCATGTCAACATTTCAAGCTTTTCAGTACAAGATGAAGATCTTTCTATTTGCCCAGGATGCATTTTAGGCTCTTAAAATTTAGACCTTTCCGTGTCTGTATTGTGAGTTTTATTTGCCACTTTTTTATTTGTTATGTATGTTAGTTTTAAATTGTATTTATATATTGTGTGAATTAGTTTTATTCACACTTTTGTACACTGTCTTGAAATCTTTTGGTGAGTGCCTGTGGAGAAAGATTTTAAATAAGCAGATCTCAGTCACCTTGCCCTTGTAGAAATAGAGCTTTTAGGAGATGTAATATTCTGGAGAGTTAGAGCTTTGGGCTTTCATCACAAAGTGACAGTAAAGTTGTTATTCTCCCTGTCCAAAATGAGTGCTTCAGAAATCATCAATTTCTTGCCCCTATATGACCTGCCTTACAGTTTTTATACCTTGATGTGGTACTTGAACCAAAAAGTTTGCCTACTCCTGCCCTTGCAGAAGGCTGCAGTTACATGATGAAGTGTATGGATAACTGGAATTTGATAGTGGTTTATTCTGAGTTTGAATATCTGGATCTTATCTTCATACCACTTCCCCCATCCCCAATGCTTTATAGGGCCTGCACCACTGTTCCCACTACCCAAGTTTATCCAAGACAGATGTGGTGAGATATCCAACTATTTTTGTTCCAAAATAGACATGTGGGCAGCTTCAATTTTCATAAAAGAAAGTGAGTGTTTAATCTACCTCCCACGCTATTTTTGTGATCCCATCCCATTAGAAAACCTGTAGGTATATTTTTATACCTGTATGATGTCTATATAGTGACACCCCCCCCCGTGCAATTAATACCACTGTGGGCAATGGTGGCTAGAGATTTAGAGCAGGGGGGAAAAACTTCAGGGAAAGGGTTAGACATTATTTTCCTTCACTGCTTTAATCAAAGAGATGTAAAGAGATGCACCATACAACTTCTTTAATATTTTTTTAGAGATGACATTGAAACATGGATTTTCTGTGTCACTTCTGTTTTTAATCGTGTTTCTATGTCCATACCTACCTTTTTTCTGTGATATCCTTGCAAGACATAGCATTGTTCATCCAAATGGCTACTGTGGGATAGCTTATCTCTTTCCAGGGTGCAGGGAGACAAAGGCTAAGATGGACTGAAGTTTGGGTTGTTTTTCTGGCTGTGTTCTCTTCTCTGGATCTTTGCACACTAGTACTTAAATGGGAAAGAATTTTTAAGTTTGTCTCAAAGTGAAATAGGAGACATGGAACTGCTGTGTGGGAGGAGAAGGAGTTCACTAAATTATGGAGAACATACCCTCTGTAATTATACAATGCTAAGAATGGCAGGTATAGGAGCCCCTTTTTCTTATCCTTTTGGCAGGGTTATGAAATGTTGTATAATTCTTTCAGTTGTTCATCTTATTCTTACTCTCCTGGAAGGCAAATTATCTTATTAGTCTTTATCCTCATATTTGTTAGTCCATACCATGTTCATTTTATTAGTTGCATTATTTTACATGGCGTCTCAACACAGCATTATTCTAATGAAATGCCTCCTCGCATTCCATTTTCTCTTCACTTCCTGAGTAAATTGCTATAACTTTCCCAAGCTTTCTTCTAATCTAGAAGAAAAGGAACTTGAGCCAGTATCTCTAGAATGATGCAACTTGTCTTGTGAGTGTAAGCTGTAAATCTTAAGAGAATGTATTAAGAGCTATTTTTCTTGAAAAGAAACCCCTTGCACCTGCCATGCTATGTAAAAATTTTTTGAAAATGAGGGGTGTCTAAAAACAGGTTGTTATGGCATTAATGTCAGCTGTTTCGCGGAGAGAGCCAGCATTTCGCTGAACCAGTTTAACGTCTTGTGAGGGAGCCCAAGTGTCTTTTGGATTCTGGCCATGAGTTGCCAGTTATCCTGGTAAGGAAAGAGAGGGGCTGTCCTGCCCAGAGCCTGAAACCCGAGATGGAGATGAGGCTTGATTTAATTCTCTTTTTATTAGAGTGATGCTTATGTCCAAAGCAGTGCGCTTCATGAACCTGTCTACTCTAGCTCACTACTTTCCCTAACTAAGCTACCTGGATAGTCTGTGCAGAGTGTGGGGAGAGTTGAATCAGCACTGGAGCCTGGGCGGGCACCTGCTTAACTAAGTAAGGTCTTCTCCTGTAACCAATGGCTCCTCCGAAGTTCTACCCTCTCAAAGACCCTTTTCTCACGCCGTCTCGCATGGGGTGAGGGGGGGAGCTTCCGCTGGCCCATTTGACAGCGGGGCTTTGATAGGCGATGGCTCAACCTCAGGAAGTGGGAAGCTGGTTGGCTGGGAAGCATTTGAAGTGCCAGGTGGGGATTCCTGTGGGGGCGTGGTTGGCGTGCGTGAGGGCTTGCTTCCCAATGGCTCAGGCAGGGGTTCACAGGCAGAGCGGGAACTGCCTCAGTGGGGGGCTGGCTGATGGAGTCTGCGGGCTGACTGTGCTCTCCCTTCCTTCAGTGCTCCCAGGGACCTTGTCCTCATCTAACTCCTCTCCCTGAGCTAACTCCTGGAGCGCCTGGGACGCAACAGGGGCTCTCAAAATTTATTCTGACCTGGGGATATTGTTGGGGAACATTGAATTTGAGTATATCCTAGCACACGAATCATGCACTTAAATACTTGAATGGCTATTGATTTAAGCCAGGGATGTGGAACCAGTGACCTGCCAGATGTTGTTGGACTACAGCTCTCATCATGCTTGGACCATTAGCCATTGTGCCTAGAGCTGATGGCAGCTTGTAGTCCAACTTCTGGAGGGTCACAGATTCCTCATCCACCATCTGAGCAAAAGACCCGAGACTGCTCTACACTAAAAAATAATAATATCTAACATAAGAAGTCACTTCCATGCTGGCAATTATTAATATTTTATTTATAGGATTTCATACCCACCCTTTACCATAAGGTCTCACGGTGAGTTACAGCAATACTGTATAATGAATTAACATAAGAACAGACTGTTGGATCAGGCTAGTAGGACCTGAGTATAAGAGTACTGTCCCATCCTGCAGTCTCCAGCAAGCATACTGCCTCTTACTGTGATGGCAGAGCATAGCCATCACGAATGGCTAGTAGCTTTATCCTCTATGAATTTGTATAATCCTCTTCTAAAACCATCCAAGTTGGTGGCCATTACTGCTTCCTGATGGAGCAAATTCTATAACTGTGTGCTGCGTGAAGAAGTACTTTCTTTTGTCTGACCTGAATCTTCCAACATTTAGCTTCATTGGATATCCCAAGTTGAAGTGTTGGGAGACGGAAAAAACAAATTTCTCCGTCATCTTTCTCCATTAAAACAAGCAAATCAAGTAAAACAGTTCCTTCAGTTATAAAAACAAGTAAAGCAATTCGAAATAAAAGCAGCACAGTATGAGTTAAGCAAAACAGAAGAGATGGGTCACACAAGAATACATTAACTGTCAAAGACTGGGTAAAGAGGTGCTGCTTCAGCATACAGCACCTCTGTGGGAAGTTGCACAATTTAGAGCTACCACAGAGATAACCCTTTCCTGGACTGCCATTCCGGGGCACTTCCGAGGGTGGTGGAACTTCCAAGAGAGCACCATTTCTTGGTATAATATTTCATTTTGTTACACATGGCTTCTGCAGTCAAATTTCTTATAACATCCATTTGAAATTGTGGCTTGGTTGTTTTAACTAGGATATATTAAGAGTCACTGGTGAATATATTTCACCTGGAAACCAACGTTACTGAAGATCAGAAAAATACTTCCAAATTTTCATTAGTTGTGTTCCTTTGGGCTGAAGATTAAAAATAAATTCCAATAGATTGGACCCGTATGGATCAGGACTTATTTTTCTCCCTCAGGCTGTAGTAGCAAATGATTTGCCTTCATGGACCTTGATAACCCCCTAAACATCTTCAGTCAGGCTGTTGCACAAAGAAAACCAATACTTAGAGAGATCTCACCCACTTGCGGGTGTTGAATTTATTCTTCCAGTGCTAGCATTAGACATTTTGCTCTGCACATCCTTTAAGTAGCTATTCATGAAAAGGCCAACAAGCACGAGAACCCAGCAAGTTCTGAGGGGTGAAAACGTGCCCATTCTCTGAAAAACTGATTCTTGCAGCGAGCCAGTGAGAGAGGGTAGATGAAGTGGAAGGCAATGAGCAGCAGCTTTGATGCTCAGCTATTCAGAATCTTGTTGGGTGTTGTGGAATCTGTTGCCTCCCAATCTGCTTGCTGCTCATGATTAATCTCTGTGTATACTTACATAGAGGGAGACTGGGCAGAGCAGTAACAGGAAATTGCTTAATACCCCATCCTTTCCTAGAATTGCTATTTGTGGCACATTAGAAACCCAGGTGCCACTGGTGTCAAGGAGTGCCTGTTTCAAGCTATGGCCATTCCTGGACCATGATAGCTTAGCCAATAGTTAACCATGCTCTAGTAACCTCACATTTAATTTATTATAATGCACACTACATGAGTCTACCTGTGACAGTCCAGAAGTTACAACTAGTGTTGAACACAGCTGCCACAGCTGCAATCAGTGATTCTGTTCAGATTTATATATAACACTGGTCTTGCACGAACTGCAGTGGCTGTCAGTATGCTAGCAGGCCCAGTTCAGCGTTTTGTTTCTAATTATAAAGCCCTGAGCAACTTAGGTCTCTAATACTTGAAGGAGTCCCTCTACCACAGCCTTTCCCAACCAGTGTGCCTCCAGATGTTGTTGGACCACAATTCCCATCAGCCTCAGCCAGCATTGCCAATGTCAAGTTAAGAACATAAGAATTCTGCTGGATCGAGCCAAAGGCCCATCTAGTCCAGCACTCTGTTCTCACAGTGGCCATCCAGATGCCCATTGGAAGCCTGCAAGCAGAACCTGAGTGTAGCAGTACTCACCAACTTGTGATTCCTAGCAACTAGTATTCAGAGGCCTAGTGCCTCCAACAGTGGAGATCTGCTGGAGAGGCCTTCCTTGCAGTCCTGATTTTTGGAGTATGAGTCAGTGGTATAGAGAAGGGCCTTCTTATTTGTGGTGTCCTGCCTGTGGAATTTCCTCTTCCTGGAGCAGCCTTTCCCAACTAGTGGGCCACCAGATGTTGGACCATAGTTCCCATCTTTCCTGACCATTGGCAATGCTGGCTGAGGCTGATGGGAGTTGTAGTTCAACAACATCCAGTGGCCCACCCGTTGGGAAAGGCTGCCCTAGAGGTATGGTTGTCTCCCTCCTTACTGAATTTTAGATGGGATGTGTAAAACACCTTTTCAATGAGGCATATAAGGCAGAACAATGCTGTCTGGCTTTTGATGATTTCTGTCTTTATCATTTTTTTAGCTTTTTAAAAATGTGGTTTTAAGGTGTGTATTGATAAAGTGGTGTTGGCTTTTATTATCTTGATTGTGATTGTGAGCTGCTCAGTCCTGAAAAGTGGGATAAACATGTTTTAAAATAAGCACTTTGGTTAGAGCAGGGTAGACATGATAAATTGGTTGATAACGCTTGCTCCCCATCCACAAATCTGGACACTGGGAAGTCAGGTTGTTACTATTCTGATTTACTAAGAAATATTTAGGTAACAGGATTCTCAGAGTTGTAAAGGAACTTGTTCCTCTTCTTGTCCATAGAAGTTAACAAAGGAATCCATTAATGTTTTCCTTCCCAATACATAAATAACCATAAAAGAATTTGTGATTTTAGTGGCTATCCTTGCAGACTTCTTCCAATAGCGAAATAGCTCCATTTGCCTTATATAGATATTATAAGGCTGTAAATTTTTCATGTTGGCCATAGATTTCTGTAAACCCTATCTAGTGCCCTAAAGCTGCCTTCCCACATTAATATTTTAAGATTAATATTAAATTCTGGATTACATATCATATTCTTTTCAGTAGCTAAATTAAGCTACCGCTTACTGGGAAACAATTACCATTAGAATATAAAGTTCTTGGATGTTTCTAACACACCTACTGCTTCAAGTAGAGGAAGATTTATTCTGTGGTGAAATGGAAATGGACTGCCTTCAAGTTGATCCCGACTCATGGCAACCCTATGAATAGGGTTTTCATGGTAAGCGGTACACAGAGGTGGTTTACCATTGCCTTCCTCTGTATTCTGTGGTATATCAAGTATATTCTGGGCTATTGTCACATCTTCCAAGGTGGTTGGACTTGTTTGAGGAAATGTGCCATTTACATTACGTGGAACCAACCCTAATATTTTAGAGCTGTGTTTTGATGTCAAGAAATCTTAGTCAATGGATTAAGCTTGTATATTTGTAAACCAATAACATTATAAATATTATAATCAGTGAACACAGGTGGTAAAATAGCTCTCTCCATGTTATGAGAGCCCTTAGCCTTGGGCCATCTGAGAGGAAGCTGCTTTTATTGCTGTGCCCTGGATGTATCAGAAAGGAACAGTGGCCTTGAAGAAAGATAACATAAAATTGTTCTCCCCAGACCACTCATGTAAAGGGTTGTAACTTGTTAACACATAGTACAAGATTTTGGACAAAGAACAGCAATGAGAACAAACAATGACAGACCAAGGGATACAGTAAGGTTTACACATATCCTAGCAGCAGATAGTAGAAAGAGCTGCTGTCTGCACTCCAATATTGGCAAAATGCCCCAGAGCAGTAGGGATGCTTAACTGCATATAAGCTCTTTTTTGTGGATCTTAAGGGTAAGTTTCAATTCCTTTCCTCTTCCATGATAAAGCAATATTTAGAAAAATTGTGGCCTTTATTTCATATGGAATAGCCAGGAACTTTAATTATTCAACACAGTTAACATGATGAAGACCTATTTTGGAAGATTTTGTCCCACTGACTAGATTCTGAAAGGCTGCTTTAAACAAACAAACAAAAATTCATCTACTGAATGCAAGTATACCAGGGCAGCTCTACAATAAGTACTTATCGACTGAACATTGATCTGTTTTGGCCCCCAGAAGATTATTGTAAAAGAATTGCATTCACTACTTTCTGTATTCCTGGAATAGTTACTATAATTGGAAACTAGAGTTAAGGGTTAAGTGTTGCATGAAAGCAGTTCTCAAAAGCAATAGTTTTGACTTAGGTTGAGGTTTTCGGGAAAGCTGTTACGTTTTACTTTTCCAATTTAAATTGGCGTTCCTTTTTGATAGTGTACTCAAATGTGTGTTTGTGGCATAATCAATTTTCAATTGTGTTGTTTCTTCATTAAATTCTTATTAAAGAGAAGTCTTCCTGTACTCTTCAGGAAAAATTCTTTTTGCCACGACACTACAGAATAATATAGTAATCTGCTAGTGTTATGTTTGAATGGTAATTGTGTAATAAAAGGAAAGATCCTGTAGCATGTTCTCAGTTTTATACTGTACAATTTATGGGTAGCTGGCAGGAGGAGTCACCATGTTATGTGTTTGTAAAGCAGGGGTAGATCGGATTGCAGCCCTCCAGGTCTCTATATCTGTCTCATGGGACTGTCCTTAAGCTACACTCCCTTTCCCAGGCCACACCCCTCATGATGTGGCTCCCACCCTCAAGTGCTTTTGCCTATGGCTGAAATGTAGCCTACAAAGATAAGACCATTACTCCACACACTCTTTCCTTTGACTCCACCAACTATTTGACGGCATTTGTTCATGAGCGAATGTGGCCCTTTGGCTGAAAAAGGTTCTTCATCCTTGTTGTAAAATGATAATATGACAGCTTTGGAACATCAGTAGACTTAGAGTTTTTGTAAAGCTGCTTTCAGCTCTGCATTTTAGCCATATTATACAGTAAGGCACTGCTTTTCGGCGGCCTGCTTTTCGGTGTTCCGCTAATACGGCGGTTTTCAATTAGAGTAAAGCCCCACTCATACTGCGCTTGTTCCGCCTTTACGGCATTTTTCAGGCATTGGGCACCATTTTATTAACAGAGTTCTGCTTTTTGGCGCGTTTCACTTTTAGGTGGGGGTCTGGAACGTAACCTGCCATATGAGTGGGGCCCTACTGTAGACAGAACAGAGATCTCCCCCCAAAATATAGCCATTCTAGTTTAGAACATTTACATATTTACAACATTTAGTTTTAGAACACTTATAAAACCCTGGTCTGGTAAACAGAAAAGTATCTTTGCCATTGTTTTTCGGTAGCAAATAATTTAGTGGATTGATACTATTTTTTTTCTTTGCTTTCATTCAGGGTTGAATAAATTCTGAATTGTTTTGAAGACACATCTTGGTATACATCCATATAAATTTTTGTCCATGTGTTAGTTTTAATGTAATTACAGCGTAGCAAATTAAAACTAAATCACACACGAGAAAAAATAATTTACGAGTCTAGTTTACTCCTTGCTTCCTTTTGGTCAACAGCATGTAGCATTGTGGTGTCTTAAAGACACAATGTGTTATAGCATAAGAATTTGTGAGCCAGAACTCACTTTGTCAGCTGCGTGAAATGGCACTTAGGTGTCCACTTATGTGCCACTTCATACAACCAACAAAGTGGACTCTGGCCAAGAGAAATATACTATGAGTACAGAGAGGGTTTTTTATTTTTTATAAAGTGAGATCACAAGGTCAAGCAAGAGAGAACAGTATGTATCACAGTACTATGCAGACTACAAATGAATACAGAATCTGGTCAAATGAATGCAAGAACTAATCTGCGTGGGTGACCCCCTCTAAACTAGAGATCACTGGTAATAAATAGGTGGAGCATTATAAGTTAATTTCTGTAGCGAGTTAGACAGTTCCAGTACTTGTTGAGTCCAAATTCAACAGTGTCAGGTTTGTGGTGCAGTATTCCCATTACTACTGGATTACTAGTTTGGTATTTATATCGACATGGCAGTGTCTTATTAATACCAGCTTGCACCATATTGTAGAACATCTAGGTGGATGGTTCAACAAACATAGACAAGAATCAGAGCATGAAGGGATAGACCAGGGGATACCATTTGACTGCTCACTAGCAACATGCTGAAATTGGTTGCTGCCCCTTCAGCAAGATCCTTGCATGGGTGTTGGGTCAAACAATAGCTAGAGGCACCTGTTCAGCTTTCAGCCCAATCATACATCCCCGTATTGCCTATAAAAGATTGGTGCAATGAGATGTCAGATATGTGACACCCACCTTTGGAGGACAGCACTATTTAATTTATTAAAATACTTTATAAAGAGCCATGTAGTGTCCCAGGCTATGGTCTGAAGGCACATGAGGCCAGCACCCTGCTGAAGCTAAGCGGGGTCAGGTCTGGTCAGTGCCTGGATGGGAGACCTCCTGGGAACCATATGTAAGCCGCCTTAGGTTTCTATCATGAAAAGAAAGGTGGGGTATAAATGTAATTAATAATAATGATGATGATGGTGGTGATGTCGTCTACTCATAGGAGACTGCATTAAACCATGCACTTGATTAAGCAAGTGTAGAGAGAGCAAGTGCTGAAGCTGTTTCAGATGATTATCTATGAAGTACACTAAAACCTTTTATCCCAGCTCCAAAATGGAATAGCTGATATTCATTACTATTAAAATCAAGGACGTAACTATGCACGTCAGCCCCAGGCAAAAATTTTCAAGTCTCCAAGTTGGACTGGATTCTTTGACAGTGTCTGCTTGGATACAAGATTTTCTTGCAACAAAGTTGACCTTTGTTTTGTTATCAGCGTCTTCACTTTTAGTGGTATTTTCTATGTTCCATTTTTCTCTCTGGAAATATTACACACCCCTGCACTTCAGCTGTAATATGAGAACAAAGCCAAAATGTAACTGTTTTGTGTGATGTTTTCTAATTGTCCCCTTCCATGTATGCAGTATATCAGTGTAAAAGAGGACTGTAAAGCTATGGCTTTCTGTGCAAAAATGAGAAGCTCCAAGAAAAATGAAGTGAATGCAGAAGCTCAAGAACAAGGACTGGAAATAGCATTCTATTTACAAGAGAAGCCTTCTCTTAGGTATACATGTGGCAAGTATACAGCAGAAGACATTTGCATTGAAGCTGCCCAGAAGTGCTGTGAGTTTTAGTAGTCTTCTGTATTTCTGTTTAACCTGAATGTCATTGCAAACAGTTTAGTGTGCTACAGGCTAGTCTCTGCAGAGGTATATGAGGCATAGACAGGAGAAAACCCTCAAATGAGTGTGTATTTCTCTTAAATCATAAGTTTTGGCTGTCAGAACACTGTATCTGTATAGGTGATTCTTTTGTGATAGCTTGGGTTGGTCTTCCCATATCTTGAGTTGGTCAGGAATTAATGATTTCACTATGTTATCCAGCTCTACAGGTGTAGGACAAGGCCCTTTTAGGATACTGCCATTATCATTAATAACTATGAATTGTGTCCAAAGTAGTACTTAGTCAGGGTCCTGCCTGCACAAGGATTTCTCCTTGTGGAATGGGATGTCTCCCTTGCGTCCCACTGCATCCCCTTAAATTTGTTGTAGGGGTTCTTCTAACCGTCCAGAGCAGATTTGGGGAGGGTGCAGGATGTGCACAGAGGGAGAAGAGTGGAGAAAGTCCCATTGCAGAAGCAGAAATTCTTGTACTGACAGGACGTTTCAGTTGGATACCTTTCAATATTTTAGCTTGGTCACTTTACACAAGCATCTCAAAGGGACTTATAGATATATGCAATACAACATATACAAAAACAAAACTATTAAAAGCAAAGCACAATATTAGGCAATCAAACCACAAAAGCAATATGTCCATCCTCTAACTTAGATCAAACCACTGTAGATAGCCCCCAGAGGGGGAAAAGAAAATACCACCAATTGCTGCAAATAAAACACTCAAATGCCTGCCATTCCATTCTCCTGGTTAAATAGAATAATAATTTTCTGAGGATTTTTTATATATGCTTCCTGACCTTAGACATCATTTTAGTTCTTTCCCTTTTCTGTTATAACTATTTATTTAATTTAATAGATATAATTCTCAGTTTTGTCTGAGCTTGTGTGGGTTCCATGTATAAATGTGATCCATTTCCCTGCATCCTTCCAAGAAGTTTTATTTAATATGTCCTGTTCCGTTTTACTAGGGGTTTGCACTGGCCATAAGATTTGGTTTGGACCATGCTTTAGAAAAGAAAAACATTTGATCTGAAGTTATTTCAAGGCTGTCCAATTTGGTTCAGGTTTGAAACCTGAATCCTGAAGCAGAAAAACAAAGCATCTTGAGTCCCCTGTTAACTATTGTGGAGAAATAAAAAAGACTTTTTTCCTTTTGACAGAAGTGTATGAAATTTGCAGACATATTAGTCTTTCCTAAGTGGAAAAAAGCCTTTCAAAATATAGACAAACACTAGGTTTTCTTGTGCTGGACATATTAACCCCCCTTCCAAAGAAACAGTTTATAACTTTGCTACTTATTTTTGCTGAAATGAGTGGAATTTATAGGCATGGCAGTTAATTTTGAGGGGATGAATCTTGCCAAATTTCAGAAGAATAGCTGCAGTGGTTTTTCTGCAAGGGCAATATTTACAATTTGAAATGATTAAAAGATTCATATCCCTTTTTTCTGTGGACAATTTATATGAAAACAGTTTCCACCTCTTTCTTATATGCTGACATGCAAACAGGGTTGAAGCATTTGATCTTTTCCAAACCTGTCCTTGCATGTCTCTAGTGCTGTGTATTTTTTTATATCAGACTGGCACACAATACTGGCTACTATTTGCATGCAAAGTATGATTAGTCCCATTTAGATCTAGGTGTCTTGTGCCCTGCTCAGTCCCCTATCACCTCCTACAGCCAAAACTGGACTTAACATTTTATTTAACAAATGTAAACAATAAACATTTCTTGTACACATTTACTGTTAAATAGAGCCACTTTTTAATGTTAAATAATTTGTTTAATGTTTTTAGACTTGTGCAAATATTTTGTATGCTTTTCCCCAAGATCTCTACTGAGTTGATCATCATTTTCTTTTAACAGCTATATCTCCATTGTGCCACAATCTGTTTGCACTCTTTGATGAAAACACAAAGCTGTGGTATGCACCAAATCATGTCTTCCAAATAGATGACAAAACTGTACTCCGAGTTCATTATCGCATGAGGTACATGGAATGTTATTTAGTAAGATTTTTATTGCAGTTTAAGTAATATCAAATAATTGTGTCTTTCTGTAGAATGTGATTTTTAATTTAGTTTACTTTAAAATGTAACCAGTCCTCATACTGTAGGCTTGGATATAGCTCTTTTCAAGAATCTGTCTGGAAGGCTTGAAAAAGGTTTCAGTTTTTACTGCTTATGATGCAAATGTGTATAATTTGCTGCTGTTTTCTGCTTTGAGTTTCCAGTGGCAGGGTTGAGAAAGAAGGTTGGCTATAAACTGAATGACTAAATAATGCATGTATATAAAGTCATAATTAAACATTTCATTGTAGTGTTACTAAAGAAGGGCCTGATTGGTTAAATTCCTATACACATACAGACTATAAGAAGTTAAATCTATATGACTAGTGGGTTTCTTAAAATGTGGTCTTCAGTGTAAAGTTAATTTTGGGTTTGCTTAACATATTTTTGAGCACTAAAACAATTATTCAATTTTACAGCATTTTTATAGCATGCAACATTATATTCTTTGAGCCTTGGTAGGGTGTTCCATTTAGCACAAAGAGACGTTAGCTACAGTCGAACAACAATAAAGTAAAAACAGATGTGAAAAAGAGGCCATTAATTTGGGTGCATGTTATTTCAGGGTTTTTTAAATGTCATTTAGAAAGGGTCTTATTTTCTGGCGATATTGAGAAGATAAATGGATAAGAAAGTAGTGGGTATATATCTGGTGACCTGAAGGAGATGTGGCCAGTCTTATCATTCCAAGACTCATGTGACATATTTTACCATAATCCTAAAATGCTGAGATTTTCCTGTTTTCTTTTGCAAATATAATGTTTCAGGGGTTTTCAGATACACAAATAGTTGTTAGTAAACTTTAGAGAGAGTACATGTGTGGGTTTTTTAAAAAAAGCAAGGAGTGGGAGGGTCTTATTTTATATTTTTAATTACTAAGCATATGTATTATACAGCCCATTCTAATTCAGTTAATCTATCATCAGAATCCTAGTTTATTTCATGTCATATTTCACAAAGCTTATGGCCGCCTAGTAAGTTCATGGTGCAGAGGTGAGGATTTGAACCATGAATTCCTGGTACACAATCCAATCTTATCTGTCATGCTCCAGTATATCTCCTTAGTTCTGCCAGAGGTTCATCTGAACGGGATGACACCACTTCTTTATCAGGGTGCTATTTTAAACTTATGTTACTTTCAGCATATTAGTGATGGTATTGTTACAGGAAAAGCTAAGAGAAGACTTCCTGTATGTTCTGTACGTAATATTTTTATAGTGTGTAGAATTTGACTCGCTATATTAAAATGTGAGTGAGTATATTTAATGACTATGTAAAAAGGGAAAGTGGCACAAGAATGATTGAGCTAAGCTAAATAGTATTATGCCAGGTATTAATTATCGTAAACTGGATTTTTTCAAGGTCAAAGATATGTCACTTAGGGTGCAATCTAACTTGATTTTCACTGGGCCGGGAGGAGTTGCATGAGGCAGATCCCCAGCTGAGTCGGCAGGGTCCTGTCGTCATAGGGCTCTGCCACCAGAAGCTCCCCATCCTGGCTGAGCCGTGGTGGGACCAGGATCCTGCCAGCACCGCTGAGGGTCTGCTAGGGACATGAGCCCGGTGGACAGAGAGCCAGTCAAAGCTGCTGGTAACCCCAAAAATGGGGCATTCTGGGGGGGCTGACATGAGATGCTAGTCCCCCTCAGAGAGCCCCCTGCATCCTGCTCCACACAAGAATTCTGGTGGCAGAAAGACCAGCGGAGAAAAATAATTACAATGATGGTCTATGGGGAGTGCTTACTCCCCAGTAGGCCTATTTGTGGGAGCCAGCTCTTCCCATCCAGCTCCCGCACACAACTACTGACAGAGCTTGTGTTCAGCTGCACCGGCAGTTCCCAAATGGCAAGTGGATGCCATGGAGCTGTCTGCCAGCTCTTCCTCCTCTGCTCCTCCTCCTGCCAGCTACCCATAAATTGGATTGCGCTGTTAGTTAAATGACTGGATGTCTATAGCAAGTGAAATACCTCCCTCTTTATTGGAAAAATTATCAATTTCAACTATCAAAAGTGTCAATCATACTTTTTAGAGCAGCAAAAATAAAATACTTATGTATCAGACTGATTGAACCCTACAATGAAATATGAGTTTAGAGCAAATTATGGTAGGTTCTTAAGTAGGCTGCTCAGAGGGAGCACAATGCCATATTCAAAAAAATTTAATAATTTAATTGGAATTGACAGTTTGGAAATTAAGCAGAAACTTTTACAATAAAACTACAAAGGTTCTCTATCAGATTACATAGGGATATGGTAAAATCTAAGTTTCTGAAGGCCTTTAAGAACAAATTACACAAGCATTTGGTCAACTGAATTTAAATGGATTCAATACCTGAGAAAGGGAAGACTGGCTGGAGGATCACTTAATGTCACTGTTTCTGACTTTGTTAAGCATGCCCATGGGTGGCTTAGTGTGCCTAGTCCTTTGAAATAATACAGTAGGGCCGCGCTTACCGGCGCTTCGCATTCCGGCGTTCTGCTATTGCGGCGGCGGGAAATTCCCAATTTTAAAGCCGTTTTTGCGATTTTGCGTCATTTTCACATCATTTTCGTGCGATGCGCCCCATTATAATCAATAGGGTTCTGCTTTACGGTGATTTCCGCTATACGGCGGGGGCCTGGTCCCTAACCCGCTGTGTAAGCAGGGCCCTACTGTAGCTTTGGGTAGGATTTCTTCTATCTGTTCTGTGGTCATATTGATTTTTTTTTTTTACAATAATTTTTATTCAGATTTTCATAAAACATACATAACAAAACCATAAAACATTCAAAGACAAAAAACAAAATCAAAAATAGTTAGACAAAAAAAAATAAAAAGTAAAATATTGACTTCCCATTTGTCACAGATCAAATCAGTTATAGGTCTACAATGTATAACAATCCTGTCTCTTAAATCATATTATAAAATCACTTTCCTCCAGTAGTTATCTTACTTAATCATCAAATCTCATAAACATTACTTTATTCTTTCCACAAAAAGTCAAAGAGAGGTTTCAATTCTTTAAGAAATATATCTATCAATTTTTCTCCAGAAAAGCATGTCGATTAATCCATCTCATTAATAATTATAATAATCTTATTGTCATAACCATAGTCAAAATAAACATTTCGATTAATCCATCTCATCAGAATCTGTTAGGTTCAATAATTTCAATAGCCATTATTCTATTATCCCTATTAGTTCCATCTTCCATCTTCCATCTTCAATAGTCTTGTTAAGTCCAGTAATTTCAGTGTCCAATCTTCCATTATCAGTATTCCGTAATAATCTTGCTGTCATAACCATAGAAATATTAACTTCCCATTTGTCACAGATCAAATCAGTTATAGGTCTACAATGTATAACAATCCTGTCTCTTAAATCATATTATAAAATCACTTTCCTCCAGTAGTTATCTTACTTAATCATCAAATCTCATAAACATTACTTTATTCTTTCCACAAAAAGTCAAAGAGAGGTTTCAATTCTTTAAGAAATATATCTATCAATTTTTCTCCAGATAAGCATGTCGATTAATCCATCTCATTAATAATTATAATAATCTTATTGTCATAACCATAGTCAAAATAAACATTTCGATTAATCCATCTCATCAGAATCTGTTAGGTTCAATAATTTCAATAGCCATTATTCTATTATCCCTATTAGTTCCATCTTCCATCTTCCATCTTCAATAGTCTTGTTAACTCCAGTAATTTCAGTGTCCAATCTTCCATTATCAGTATTCCGTAATAATCTTGCTGTCATAACCATAGTCATATAGTAAGAGTCTAATGGGAATTTCCTCTATCCCAAATATTTTCTTGCCATCCATTCTGAATAGGTTGCTGGAATACTGCAGTAAAATCATATCTCTGTTCTTTTTTACAAAATGTACTGGCTCATCTCTTGAAAGTTTTTCCCTTGTCACATGGCTGCAGTTAATTCCATAGGTTTTCTCTATATTAGGCTCCATCACATCATTCCAGTCCAGAAGATTGTCCATGCCATTGATAACTTTATCTCTAATATCTTCATTAATTTCTTCAGAGATAACATTGAATTCCAAACAGTAGATTTTATTTCTAAAATCCATAAATTCCAAATCTTTTTCCTGTTCCACGTTTGTTCCAGGCTCCAGGGTCTCCTCTCTCACAGGGACCCCTATTTCTTTAAACTCCTGGATCATTTTGCACAATTCAATTTTCAGCTCCTTACAACCCTGTCGCAGGGTTCGTTTCGTTATCTCAATCTCATCCATTATTTTCTGAAACCTAGTTACTTCCAGATTCTCAGCCACTTTCTTGATTGCCATTTTAAAAGAAAAATATAAGAGAACCACTTCTTATTTCAGCAACAATTGGGTTAATACTCCAAACTTGATGACATCACAGTATAAACAGAGCAGCCAGCCTTATCTCACTATGCTTAGGAAAACAAAATGTAGTTCCCAGGATCGAAACAATTAATGGCGTCGTCAGGAAACAGATTCGTCAAAATAAAATAAACCAAAAAGAGAGTAGTCTCAGACAATATAATATTCTTCAGAATAGAAATCAGGAATAGAAATCTCTCTTCTGTGTATATCTTTAGAATGCAAATCCAGGACAGCTTTTTGCAACAAAAACAGAGATAAGCTGTTAATTAGTGCATAGCAGAGAAGAGTTATAGCTCACCGGAAAGATGTCCAAAGCCGATCAATCTGGCAAATCTCCTTTTACTGCAACAGTTTAAGTCAAGTAAAAAAATATAGAAAGAAGGGTGCTTGCCTGTTAGTCCGTTCTCTCTCTAAAGAAAAGATGAACGTGTCGCTTTATCAGATAGAGCTTGTTGAAAATCCGTCCTCCTTTGTCGGCTGGACCACGTCTCATAAATCAATGAAATCTAGTCCTCCCAACAAAAATAGGCTTTGAGGTTAATCTCTTCGTTTCTCCCTGCCCGGGAGAAGTTTCATCAGTCAAAAAAAAAAGTTTTGACTGATTTATATCTGAATAAGCTTCTTTTGCGGCGGGAGCCCGTCCCAAAAGCAGGCACAGGCTAAGTCACCCTTCCCGGAAGTCCTGTTCTGTGGTCATATTGAGATGATCATATTTTAGCGTAATAATTAAGATATGAGTGAGTGTTGTGTCCCTGTATGTAGCTGCTTTACTCCTTTCACACAAATGAAGAGACTGGGAAGCTTTTTGTTAGTCGTAACTTATTGTTTTGGCTGACTGGAAAACTATGGTTAATAGCTTTGGAACAAACCAGGGTTTCAAGCCAACTTCAGACCGTGGCTTCATACTCTGGTTTGTTCCAAAGCTGTTAACCATAGCTTCCTGGTTCAGGCAAAATTATAAGTTATAGTAAATTAACCGAAGACTTCTCAATTTGTTCATTCTTGTACTGCACATGGGGGTAAAAGGCTCTTTCATATCTTGGATTACTAAACTGATTTATGATCAGCCAAATGCACTCTATCTCCATCTGCTATGCTTTGCAAGATTGGCAGTTTCCTGGAAATCTAATGTGAGACACGGAAATGCTTTGCAACAATTCAGCCCAATGTTGGACCTTTCAAATACTTTCGACATTTGAATGGTAACAAGTTAAAATAATAATAATAATAATAATAATAATTTAATTTGTGGGTCGCCTATCTGGCCAATGACCACTCTAGGCGACGTACAATTTAACAACAATACATTACATCATAATAAAATACATCATAAAATACAATATAACAATAAAACAATAAAACAGTTCCAGTACAGAGTAGTAGGCTATTGGTCGTAAAAATTTAACCCTCCCCGTAAGTCCCAAAGGCCTGTCTGAAGAGCCAGGTCTTCAAAGCTTGGCGGAATACATTCAGGGAAGGGGCATGTCGAAGGTCATACGGGAGGGAGTTCCAGAGAGTGGGGGCCGCCACTGAAAATGCCCTCTCTCTTGTCCCCACCAACCTAGCTGTTTTAGTTGGTGGGATTGAGAGAAGGTCCTGTGTGGCTGATCTTGTTGGGCGGCATGGTTGGTGGCGCTGGAGGCGCTCCATCAGATAAACTGGGCTGAGACCGTATAGGGATTTAAATGTTAATACCAACACCTTGAATTGGGCCCGGAAAATAACTGGGAGCCAGTGTAGGTCGAACAACACTGGGGTGATGTGTTCCCGGCGGCGACAGTTTGTAAGCAGTCGAGCCGCAGCATTCTGTATAAGTTGTAATTTCCGGACCGTTTTCAAGGGTAACCCCACGTAGAGCGCATTACAGTAATCCAACCGAGAGGTGACCAGGGCATGTACCACCAGTGGGAGCTGATGAGCAGGAAGGTAGGGCTGCAGTCTACGAATGAGGTGCAATTGATACCAAGCTGCCCAGCTCACTGCCGAAATCTGAGCCTCCATGGACAGCTTGGAATCAAGAACAACCCCAAGGCTGCGGACCTGGTCCTTCAGGGGCAGTTTCACCCCGTCGAACACCAGGTCAACATCTCCCAGCCTTCCCTTGTCTCCCACGAGTAGCACCTCAGTCTTATCAGGATTCAACTTCAGCCTGTTCCTTCCCATCCATCCACTCACGGATTCCAGGCACTTGGACATGGTCTCCACAGCAGACTCTGGTGAAGATTTAAATGAGAGATAGAGCTGAGTGTCATCCGCATATTGGTGACACTGCAGCCCAAATCTCCTGATGATTGTCCCCAGCGGCTTCATATAGATATTAAATAGCATGGGAGAGAGGATAGAGCCCTGTGGCACACCACAATTGAGAGGCCAAGGGTCTGAAACCTCCTCCCCCAATGCTACGTGTTGATGCCTGTCGGGAAGAAAGGAATGGAACCACCGTAGTACAGTGCCTCCTATTCCCGATTCCTCCAGGCGATGTAAAAGGATACTGTGGTCGACAGTATCAAAAGCCGCTGAGAGATTGAGGAGGACAAGAAAGGTGAATTCTCCCCTATCTAATACCCTCCTCATATCATCAACCAGAGCGACCAATGCTGTTTCAGTTCCATGTCCAGTCCTGAAACCCGATTGGTATGGATCCAAATAATCTGTTTCATCCAAGTGTGTCAACAACTGATTAGCCACCACTCGCTCAGTGATCTTGCCCAGGAATGGTAGATTCGAAATTGGGCGAAAGTTATTCAAAACTTGGGGATCCAAGGAGGACTTCTTTAAGATGGGCTTTACAATTGCCTCCTTGAGTGCTAATGGCATTACACCCTCCTCCAAGGATGCATTGACCACCGCCTTAATCCCCTCGCCCAATTTCTCTTTGCAGCTCACAAGGAGCCACGATGGGCAAGGATCAGTTAGACAGGTGGTAGGCTTCACAGTTGAGAGCACCTTGTCCACATCCTCAGAAGGAAGAGGTCGAAACCGATCCCATTTGACCGGATTGCAACTGGCCAACTCTGTTTCATTTACTGTGTCCACGGCGTACGGAATTGAGCTCCGTAAATGTTCGATTTTGTCGGCAAAGTGCTTTGCTAATTTGTCACAGGAGGCCTTAGACTGTTCCAAGGGTTCCTGAGCAACTGGACCGACCAGGCTTCGGACCACTTGGAACAACCTCCTGGGACAGCACTCTGCGGACGCAATAGAGGCAGCAAAGAACCTCTTCTTTTCTGCCTTTATTGCCACTTGGTAGGCAGTTACTGCTGCTCTAACCTGTGTCCGGGCATCTTCGGAACGGGATTTCCGCCACCGGCGTTCTAGTCGTCTCACCTCCTGTCTCAGATTTCGCAACCGTGGATGCTAACTGAGTTCTGTTCAGGGGGAGAGGACGTTTCGGCGCCATGCGGTCCAGAGCCCTGGTGATCCCCTCATTCCACTCCATCACCAGGGTATCGACCGTGCGGCCTTCAGCAGGTTCCAATTCCCCAAGTGCAGTCAGGAATCCTTCTGGATCCATTAGGCGTCTGGGGCGGACCATTCTAATAAGTCCTTTTCCCCTACGGAGGGTGTGTGGTATCGAGAAGTCTATATTTACCAGATAGTGGTCTGACCATGACACAGGGGTGGAAGAAGCCACCCCCAACTTCAGAACACTTCCCTCCCCTCCCAGGACAAATATAAGGTCGAGAGCATGACCGGCTACATGGGTGGGCCCAATATTACTAAGGTGCAGTTCCCAGGAAGCCATGGTTTCCAGGAAATCTCGAGGGGCTCCTACGAGAGTGGCCTCAGCATGTACATTGAAGTCCCCGAGAATTAACAGCTCTGGGGACAACGCACGTACAGCCGAGACCATCTCTAGCACCTCGGCCAGGGAGTCTGCTGTGCAGCGGGGTGGGCGGTACACAAGCAGGATCCCCAAACTGCCCTTCGGGCCCAATCTCCAGTACATGCAGTCAACAAACTTAGTCCTATGAAGAGGAGGTCTGGTAAAAACTAGAGACTCCCGATAGATGACTGCCACACCCCCTCCCCGCCTTCCCACCCTCGGTTGTTGTGCATAACGGAAACCCGGCGGACACATGGCCTCAAGAATGGGAGCTGAGGCCTCATCCAGCCAGGTCTCCGTAATACATGCCAGGTGTGCTTGCCCATCCAAGATTATATCATGGATATGCGATGTTTTTTGTACTACAGACCTGGCATTACACAACACCAATTGAAGGTCAGTAGGAATCCTGCATCCCCCAGTTGTCGTCTGGTTCTGAACAGACCCGGAACATGGGATGGGTATTACACATCTATCCCGTGTTCCCCTCATCTGGCATGGTCTGCCAACAGTACCATTCCAGCGTCTGCTGCCCACTCTTTCTATAGTTTGGCCCCTCACCCTCCCTGTCACATCCCCCCCTGACTTGCACATGCCTCTGTCCCTGTTCGCCAATCAGACAGGCCACCCACCCTAAAACAATAATGAGCCGGAGACCCGCCTCTAACACTCTGATACTGCTAAATTAAATTTAAATTAAAATTAAAAATCATTACAATTCCCCCACAACCACACATCCACACACCCATACATCCCCACAGTCAAAATCAGCCCAAAATCAACACAAGACATGCTTAGCTCTACTACTGAAATCAGTGGAACATTAGGTCTTAGCTTTGGCTGGATATTGCTTATTGTCTCTTAAGCATGAAGCAGTCTGCATCTCTTAGTAATTAATGCTTCAAGACTTAGTGTTATGGAATATTGTTTGTTCCTATAATGTAGTAAGATGGATTGATTCCATAAAGGAAGCCACAGACCTGAACTTACAAGATCTGAACAGGGTGATTCATGACAGATGCTCTTGGAGGTCACTGATTCATAGGGTCACCATAAGTCGTGGTCGACTTGGAGGCACTTAACAACAACAACAAATAATGTAGTAATGGACTTGAGATTTTGTAAAAACTGGAATGTCATGTGTAACTCATTGGGAAATAAAGTACATGAAACCAATAATGTGTGGGCATTCTAAAGTTGACATATTAGTATCACCAACAGAATTTTTCCTTTTCACTTATGTTTGAATATGTGAGCAGTCAAGCCCTTGACACCAGTGAAAGGAGGGCAATTTGTCAAAGCCTCCATGGGCAAAATAAATTTATCTCATGCCATAAAACGCTCATGTCCAGCTCCTAGAGGGCTGTGCATTTTTGAGGCGGCTCTACAATAGCAGAGCCAGATATATACCTTTACATTGAGCTATGGTGCATTAGTGGCAACATTAATGGCCTCCCAAGAGTAAATGGAGCTACCCAACCTAGTCCTTGTGTGGCCACTACAATGAATTGTGCAGGTGTCTTGAGGAAAGAGTTGCTAGGAGGAAATCATACCAAGAGAAAAAAAAACATGTTAAGTTTGTAAGGCCATCAGTGCTGGCTGTATAAATCTTAAGTTAGCAACCTTAATTGAATGGTCTTCAGCTAATTTTCATTTCTATAGTTGGAAGTTACATTTTTGAGCAAATTCTATTTTAGTTGGGTGGTTCCTTATTTTCCAGTTTTGCATTAAAAAGGTTAAAGTTTGCATATCAGATCCTTAAGTCCTTATCATTATTTTCTCAAGATTTTACTTTACTAACTGGCATGGGACAAATGAAAATGAGCCATCTGTCTGGAGACATTCTCCAAAGAAATCAAAGAGTGCTTACAAAAAGAAACAAATTCAAGAAGGAACACCTCTTCTTGATGCAAATTCACTAGAATATATATTTGCACAGGTAAGTGATCTCTAAGAGTAATTTTGTGTTTGGTATTATAGCCACATCTGCTTGCCTTATCTTTACTTCTTACTGTCATGATCATATTGATCTGATCACTTAACTGTTTTTCAAAAGATCCATATAAACTCCAAAGTACATAAAGTACATTTTTACACTGACTAAATGCTGAACAATGTTCTGTTTTTAATTTACTTGTTTTGATTATACATAGCTTTTCTGGACTCCTGCCTGGAGGAAGGGTGGGATATTAATTAATTAATTAATATTCAAAGCAATCTATGAATAGTACAAAATAAATAACAAATGTTAGGTTTACAAACTTTTTTGCATAATACATCCAGACCTGTTGAACTTCTCTTGATCTGTGGTGCATATGTAGCCTCATTCTCTTTTCTTATGTTCTGTGTTTTTTGTCAGGAAGAAGTGATGTTGTTTTTGCTGCTAAGTTATGTTATGAGGTTTTCACATGGAAAGCTCTGTTTCTTCATGGGTGTTTGATTGTTCAAATGATATAACTGTACCTGTAGCTAAAAACAGGTTTCTTCTACTTCTTAATTAGGGACAGAATGATTTGGTAAGATGCTTTGCACCTGTTCGGGATCCTAAAAATGATCAGGAAATTCATGAAATTGAAAACGAATGTCTGGGCATGGCTGTACTTGCAATCTCCCACTATGCAATAAAAAAAACTCTGAAGTTGCCAGATATTTCCAGAGACATCAGGTGAGTCAGGATATTTGTTTTTAAAAACCTTTATTTTTAAAATTTTATGAAGTTGAAGGCTTCATAGAACAAGTATGCCAAACCAGTTCCTGAACTTTTATTGATATGAATCATAATTACTTAAGTTGTTGCTGAACCAAAACATTTCAGTGATTAATTGCTGTAAACTGCCCAGAGAGCTTTAGCTATGGGGCGGTATATAAATGTAATAAATAAATAAATAATATGCTCTGGTATTTGTTGCCTTCTTCCCCAAGAATCCCTAGAAGCTTTCCTATGCAACTCTGCTCTGTTTTACTGTTTGCAAAGCAACATTGTATGTATTGCCTTGTCGTTATTGAACGACTATTCAAAGATAATAGCCTACTTAGAATTTGCTGATTTGGAAATATTCTGCCTGCTCTCAGCTGTACCAATCAGGTAGCACACTTCTGTATTTATTAGTGCTCTGCTCAGAAGCATTATGTTCCTTCTTTAGCTCCATTTATTTCACTCCCCCTTATAACTGTTGTCCAGAATACTATTTTCATTAACCTAGTCATAACAAATATGGTAGCAGTTGGCAAAGGTAAAATTGCTGACTTGAGATCTCCTTCATATCCTTGGTAGAGGAAAGATTTTCAGTGGTTGTTCCATCTGGGCCTTGAGCCGGCTGTGTGGAGGGGATGCTGCTTCCGGAGGCCTAGGTTTGCTGTGGCTTTGCTCCTGAGCACAGGAAATAAGCGTGTCAGCCAGATAAGCACATTACATGTAAAGGGTGGGGCGGGGTAGGGTAAGGGTCCCCATCTAGAGCAGAGGATACAGCCAGAGCTGAGGGCTGCCTTGCCATCTGAACGTATCACCTGTGGAAATGCTGCCCTAGTGCAGAAAGGGATCTGTCTTCAAGGTCACTCTGCAAATCAGAGGCCAAAGGTTGAGGAGAGGAGAGGAACTGGGCAGAATTTGGTTTTCTGTAATGAGGTGGCTCTTGGGGCCCTGAGTGGAGCTCCCCACTGCCTGCACCCTCCACCCCTCTGGCCCAGACACACACATACACACACGCGCGCGCACACACACACACACACACACACACACACACACACACACACACAGAGGTGCCCTCTGTTGGAGGCAGTGCTCTGGGTCTAGGCTGCCTTGCTGGGCTTTGTATGGTAAACATGTATAGAGCTGTACTGCCTCCAGAAGTGACAAAGGCCAAAGAGATGGATTGTACTTAGGTATTTAAGTTTAGATTATTTCTTTTGTGATATTGAATTTATTTTATGTTTGCTAAATTGTTTACTTTTGTCTTATTTGAATGTATTGCTATGTTTTGTAAACTGAATTCTCTCCCCTACCCCAGTGCTTTTATTTTGAGCATTTGTTGTAAGCCACTTTGGGCACAGGTCACTGTGGAAAGGTGGCATATAAATAAACCCAGTCAATAAATCAATCTGGGCTTGTGGTCCAGAAAGGCCATCAGTCTTTTGCTTGCATATATTGTGTAGAATGCAGCGGGTGACCGTGTTCCCTTCAGATCATGGAGAGTACACAAAGACCATCCACATGGCCTTACGTTACCCAGTTGATTGATGAACAGGCATTGTGGAACATCTGATGAGTAGTTGGAACTTCTTTTTCTGTGGAGATGTGAGGAATGCTGTGAGTGCACACAAACTATGGCTGAAGGGCACATGTCTGATTGGCGGTGTATGCCATGCACCAGTTCCACTTGCCAAAAATTGCCTCCTTCCCTGTTCTATAGATGGATGCCTTCTGTCAGTGGAGAGAACATCATTGGATATTACTGTTACATTTCAAGGATAGGTTTCTGAACAGGAAATATAATAAAATTGACCATATATTGTGTACTCATAAGCTTTCAAGCATGCTTTTTTGTTTATTTTTATCTGAAGATCTGTTTTTTGAAACTTTTTAAATTTTATATGTCTTAAATGAAATATCTCCTCTAGCAGCTTTAGGAAAAAATTAGGATATTGACAGGAACAAAGAAATTAATCTCTCTTCTCTTCCCAATCCCTTCCCAGCTATAAACGGTATATTCCTGAAACCTTGAGCAAGAACATTAGACAGAGGAACTTCTTAACCAGACTACGGATAAACAATGTTTTCAAGGATTTCCTTAAGGAATTTAACAAGAAGACCATTTGTGACAGCAGTGTTTCTCCACATGATCTGAAAGTGAAATACATGTCAACAATGGAAACATTAACAAAGCATTTTGGAGCAGAGATACTTGAGACTTCCTCATTGCTGATTTCATCAGAGAATGAGAAGAATTTGGATGACTCTGAGATCATCCCACATTATGAAGTGATGGTTACAGGCAATAATGGAATACAGTGGCGGCTGAAACCATATGTAGGTATCATGATGGACGTGAGTACTAGGAAGGTTAGCTCAAGTGTAACATTTTATTGGTTTTTAATATGTTTTATAAGATGGTGGTGTTTTAGAAGTTTCATTTAATATGGCTGTTTCTAGTGGTTGAAAGCATTTAATAAACTTAGAATGGGATGGGGAGGAGGGCAGGCTGTGCAGGAGAGCTTCCTGCTGAAAAATGTAAATTCTCTAAAGCAAGTGAGTGCAATTAGAGTTCACTATAGTGTCCTATTTTATCAGCAGCTGTTTACCTTGATACATTGGCCAGAAAATTGAGCTGAAAGTTGCCTATTAATGACAATGTAGTGACATATTAGCACATGTGGCTCTGTGTGGTAGTGCTTACATTTCAAGCATGTCTTCCATAGCACAGTATATGTCTATATATTACTCTATAGAGCTGATCCAGAAATCTTATGGCTCAAAAGGTTTATTTTGTTATGTGTGGAACAAACTCCTGCAGTGTATATTTAACTTTTCAACTTCTAAATTTTGTAAGTTGCTTGGAGACTTTTTATGTGTCAAGTGACTAAATTGAATTTATTATTATTGTCGGTCAGAATCGAACAAAGCAATTCAACTTGCACAAGGACTTCTAGCTGTGCAGTGGAACTTACCTGCCCCCTCCTCTCACAACCCCTACATCTTTCTGGGGTTTACCTCAACCCTCTGGAACAGATTTAGGGGTTGGGCAGGAAGAGGAGAGGGCAGGGAAGTTTCACGTGGCAGCTAAAAGTCCTTGAGCTAGTGGGACTGTTTGTTCAATTCTGCTCACTTTATGAATAATATCTATTTATTTAAAATATTTCTATCCCGCCCCTCTACCCTACAATAGGGCACTCAGGGCGGCTAAAATAAAATTGCACACATATATAATAAAATATACAATAAAAACACAAAACATTACAGTAAATTAAAATGCATAAAATGCTATTAAAATACATAAAATGCAATATGCATACACATACCAACATGCATACATGTTTATATGTGCATACACATATAAGAAAGTGAGAATAAAAGAACTTAAAAGATAAAAATAAAAGATAAAAAACTTAAAACAGTGTCAGGCTGACCTGTCAGTTCCAACCAAAGGCTCTCCGAAACAAAATAGTTTTTACAAATTTCCAGAAAACCATCAGGGAGGGAACAAAACGGGCTTCTTGTGGCAGGGAATTCCAAAGTCTGGGAGCCACAATTGAAAAGGCTCTCTCCCGCGTGCCTGTCAATCTAACTTCTTTCATTCCAGGCACGCAGAGGACACCAGAGGTAGATGATCTTAAATCCAGGCTAGGAACATACGGACATAAGCGGTCCCTTAAGTACACTGGTCCAAGGCCATTTAGGGCTTTAAAGGTCAAAACCATCACTTTGAATTGGACTCAGAAACAAATTGGGAGCCAGTGGAGTTGATAAAGCACAGGGAAGATATTTTCCCTGCGCTGTGCTCCAGTTAACATTCTGGCTGCTGCATTTTGGACCAACTGTAGTTTCCGAATCGTTTTCAAAGGCAGCCCCACGTAGAGTGCTTTACAGTAATCAAGCCTCGATGTCACCAATACATGTGTCACTGTGGCCAAGTCAGCTGCTTCCAGGAACGGACGCAACTGGTAGACTATTTTGAGATGGCCAAAAGCACCCCTGGCTATCGCAGCCACCTGATATTCCAGCAGCAGGGCAGGATCCCTATTATATAATATTTATACAGCACTGTTAATTTTGGAAACAGCAAAAATCTGGAATCTTATAGGTAAACCATCCAGGCTTTAAGATAATGAAAGTTGCTGCCAGTGAGTAGCTATGACTTTTTAAAAACTTATTTATAAACACTTTGCCCTGTTATGAGTGTTTTCCTAAGTAAGGTTTCACTAGAACAAGACCTTACAATATAAGGGTGTTCAAACAATGCACAGATCTTTTCAAGGACAGTACTTTTAAACTCTTTCTTTCTGTGGACTTGAAGAAAAGATCTTGGGCATGAGATGAACAAGAACTAATGAGTGTGCAGGTATGATGGTTTAAATTACAAACTGGCTCTTATCATGGTCCGGCACTAATTGGAAGTCTTATATTTCTAAAGCCTCATTTACTCTTACAAAATGATTGTAAACGCCCTTGTCTAGACCAAGATTATTGCCATGACTGATTTTGCTTTTATTACTCACTGTTCATGAAGAGTTCTGTGCAAACACACTGTACAAACACAGTTCCAGAACTGCAGGCTCAGGGTTCTGTCTCCCTGCTGCTAATCTACATGTATTTATGTCTCACAGGTTATCCAGAATGAGAAGGAAAAACATAAAACAAAGAGAAAAAGATCAGATGGCAAAGTCAAGAAAAATGAAGAAAAAAGTAAGAGAGAAGAATGGAATAGTTTTTGTTACTTTCCTGAAATAACTCACCTTGTGATCAAGGAGTCCACAGTCTGCATTTATAAGCAAGATAACAAAAGGATGGTAAGAGTTGTAGATCCCATTAAACATGTTCATATACTTTTTTGCACTCTGTGTTAATGATTCAAAAATTAGCACTTCTTGATTCTATACCCATAGTCACTTAACATGGAGTCCTAACTTCACACTGACTATGCACTGAAAGAATGGGGCAAGTCTACTCTTTGTATACCTGCAGTGTCAATCTGTATGTATATGTTAGACTTAACTGGTTTGGTCTATGAAGAGATGAGCTCTTTCCATTCATGGAATGTGGTGGTTCCCACTGGTGGAAGAGAGAGGAACGTCATTTTTGCCAAATTTGCTTTTCTTCCTCCTCCTCTCTGCCACCTCCTATGCTGTCCTGGAGGGTCCCACAACCCTCTGGAGCAGATTGGTGTCATTCATAGAGGGCTACAGCAGCATAAACTGCCTCCCCGCCCCCGGCAGAAGTGTTCAGTTAGTGGAGTTCAACTCAAGGCCACTCTGAATCCAACCCATAGTGTCTGTTTCCACACTGTCGTATGTGAGATGATTGCACACCTCTCTTCACTGTATGCACACAGTGGAAGCTGTCTTGAAGCTATAATCTGCCCTGCTTCCATGCACATATATTCATGGGGTTCATATTGTAAAAATTGTGCACTGCCTCTCATGTTAAATTATTGAGACAATTTTAACATGTCACAAGGCCCTTGCTCATCTCGCCGTTTTTGCTGCAGCCTTCTGAGCATTACTTCAGATTGGAATTATGTCCAGTTTTAACTGCCATCAAAGCATTACTGGAAAGTAAATGAGACTGGTATAGCTCACACATATCTGTATATTGTAATCCATACTATTGGTGTGAGGTGTTGCAAACGTACTGACAGCACTCCAACTGTATCTTATTAATCAAGGCACCAATCCTCTGCTGCAGATTGTATGAAGTCTATGCAATTGCTTCTGTGTAAACGTGGATAGGATCCAGCCTGTGTGCATCCAAGATCTGCTGTTTTTTCTACAGAACTAATGTTGGGAAGCTGTAACTGAGGTTCAGTAGATCTGAATCCAGAGAAGGCTGAAATAGGAAACTATCAAGCTCTAGAGACCGAGTTTGCTTTTTACTGGATGTTTAAATATCCTCCTTGGAGAGGGTCCTATGGACTTAAAGATGAGATCTTGGACATGGGATGTGCCTTCCAGATACCATTTCTCATATATATATACATTTATATATATATATACATATACATATATGTGTGTGTGTGTGTTTTTCTCAAACACTAGGCAAAATGCAAATAAAAATGGATTCTTAAATGCTGATTACTGTTGTCTCTTAATTGAAGTGGAATCATTCTTCATGAAATTACTTTTCTACTCTAGGAATTCAAGCTGTCTTCACAGGAGGAAGCTTTGTCATTTGCTGCTTTGGTAGATGGATACTTCAGGCTTACTGCAGATGCCCACCATTATCTGTGCACAGATGTCGCACCACCTTTAATAAAACACAACATTAAAAATGGCTGCCATGGCCCAATTTGGTTAGTTGATTTCCTTCAAACAATATGCTTTTTATAGTTTTCCTTATGTAAACAGCTTGATTTTTTTTCATAAATTTTACTTTGGTTTTAACTATTCTGCAGAGTCCAAAGTGAACTGTTGTTTTTTTAAAAAATAAGAAATATGAAGGAGGTGGTGATGTGGATATAATTTAAACAAACTGAAAACAGCTTCAGATTTTTTTCCCTTAAACTATTCTATGTCCATATTCAGTTTTACTGGTTAACCTAACAATATCATGAAAGCTCTAGAGAAGATATTTCTATGTGCATATGGGGCTTGTGCAGGGCCGGCTCCAGGTATGCGGGGGCCCTTGGGCATTAGCCTGCCCCGGGCCCCTCTGCTTCCCTTCCGCGATCCTGTGGATTGCAAGATGAGCTTCCGAACCGCCCGCCATCCCCAGCGCTTCACCTACCTTTCTCTGCTGTTCGCGCAGGGTTGCCATCAATAAAGATGGTGGCCGAGGTTTCCGTAAGGGACTGAAGCCTTTGTCGCCATCTTGGTTGAGAAAGGTAGGTGAAGTGCGGGGGATGGCGGGTGGCTCGGAAGCTCATCTTGCGATCCACAGGATCGTGGAAGGGGAGCGGAGGGCCCCTCGGGCCCCCCAGGGGCTCCCAGATCTGCGGGGCCCTTGGGCCAGTGCCCAACGTGGCCGCCCTTTGGAACCGGCCCTGGGCTTGTGAATAAGCATGGTGTTCTTGGTCATGGAAAGCTTCCCATCTGTGTAATAAAGATTTGTTCTCAGAATGATTCCTGTTACTTATTGGATAAAGTTGTGTTCTGGTGGGAACTATGTATGTATATCTAAATAAAAAAATGCCAGTGTCCCATTGTCTCTTCCTCCCCTTGAAACAGCTCGTCTCCTGGATAACTTCTTCAGTCTTAACGCTTTTTTAAAAAGTCACTGGCCAAAACTTGCATCTGTCCTCAAACTGCAATTTTTGAGAGCTCCAAAACTTTAAGGGTCATGAAAACTTCATATTTGGATTTCTCAGTCAAACTCACATTGAATTCATGATGGCCCCTGCTTGAAATGCATATAATGGGCATTTCTCATATTCTTAACATTTGGCTTAGTTTTGTTAAAAGACAGACTTACTTTCATGAGTCTGTTGAGTATAACTGTTAATTTCTGAACACTTTACAGCACAGATTATGCTATCAACAAGCTGAAGCAGGAAGGCAACGAGGAGGGGATGTATGTGCTGAGGTGGAGCTGTACAGACTTCAATAACATCCTTTTGACTGTTATATGTAATGAATACTCACAGGTATGGTAGAGTTGTCAGTTGTATGTCCAATACCTTTATCTCTAAAGATTGGGTGTTCATCTGTAGAAAATGGTTTTCAGGATTTAGGTTGATAAAGATCTTGCCTTTTGGTTTCAAAGTTCATACTTGTGAGAATCCAGCTTGACTCTTCCTTACTACTTAATTGTGAAATCCTGCAAAGTAGTAGTAGTTGAATCTGCTATAGCTTCCTGTGTCTGTAAATGGCAACTTTAAACAGAGTGTGGAGTATACTTATCTCAGCTATCTGGAAGGTATATTAATAGGGACAAGGAGTGGTTGATAAAATCATAATCCACATGTGGTTGGTTGTTATCTAGCCAGTTTGACTGAGACTTATATATAGTTTAAGTATTAGTCTGCAAATTTGGTGCCAAGCAGATCTGAAATCCTCATAGTACCTCTGCGATTGGCATGGCATTTTTACTGATCAACTTATGTTGGATGGCAAAGCTGTTGATGGCATTGTCTTCTGACTGAGAAAATACATGTGTTTTTTCTTTTCAATTTGTGAGGAATCATTCAGGGCTCCTTTACTGTGCCACAAGACAGGATTAAAATGCTTCAGTGAATGCTTTATAAACAAACCTGTAGTATGATTTCATTTCATTCGCTGGAATCTCCTCAGGAATACTTTTTTCCTCTACCTCCCTTTGTTCCCTGCAGCACATGCTAAACCCTATCAAACAGTACAAGAACTTCCAGATTGAAATGAAGAAAGATGGATGTCTCTTACATGGATCTGATAAGTTATTTCCATCTCTGAAGGAGTTGATGGACCATTTAAAAGGGCAGATGCTTAGGACAGACAATATAGTCTTCACACTCAAGAAATGCTGTCAACCAAAGCCAAGAGGTAGGGTCTTTAAGTTAGTATTCTGTAAAGACCTTAAAGATTCTGTGTGGAAAGGATGTTAACTTGTGTTTCTCATAGCCAAGTCCATATTTCAGTTTAGTTTCTGTGCTACCTGTGGTTTGAGCAGAGCAATGCTGAATATTATACTCTGCATATCTTTACTTACTGTAACATTATCCCAATGCCAACTAATGATTGCTGTTCTGAAAATCTCATACAAAGCTGGGCTGCAAATCTATATTAGAGAAAAAAAATTCTTTCTTTCCAGAAATCTCCAATTTGCTAGTGGCTACAAAGAAATCCCAAGAATGGCAGCCAGTCTGTCCTTTAGGTCAACTGAGCTTCCATCGAATCCTTAAAGAAGAGATAATACAAGTAAGTGGTTATGAAATATAAAACATTTCTTGCTTTCCTTATTATTCTTTGAGAAATATCGATAAGTATATCTAAGAAAATACAGCAAAACTCTGATCACCCTGCCCCCACAATCTGTTTAAGTAACTAACATTCAAATCTGTTTTTATTTATTTATTTATTATTTCATTTATATCCCGCCCTTCCTTCCAGCAGGAGCCCAGGGCGGCAAACAAAAGCACTAAAAACACTTTCAACATCATAAAAACAGACTTTAAAATACATTAAAACAAAACATCTTTAAAAACATTTTTTTAAAAAGCTTTCAAGACTTTTTTTAAAGGTTAAAAACATTGGTTTTTAAAAAAAGTTTTAAAAACATATTAAAAAGCAATTCCAACACAGGCACAGTCTGGGATAAGGTCTCAACTTAAAAGGCTTGTTGAAAGAGGAAGGTCTTCAATAGGCACTGAAAAGATAACAGAGATGGTGCATGTCTAATATTTAAGGGGAGGGAATTCCACAGGGTAGGTGCCGCCACACTAAAGGTCCATTTCCTATGTTGTGCAGAACAGACCTCCTGATAAGATGGTATCTGCAGGAGGTCCTCACCTGCAGAGTGCAGTGATCGACTGGGTATATAAGGGATATGACGGTCTTTCAGGTATCCTGGTCCCAAGCTGTATAGGGCTTTGTACACCAAAACTAGAACCTTGAACTATTTTGAATGTTCAAGTTATTATGCACCTCCAGTTTCTTCAGTAATAGGTTCATATCTGCCTTTTAAAAATCTTGCAAGTTACTATATGCACTGCTGTTAATTAGTCAAAGTATATTCTAATTTATTTTTGGAGTGGAAGTTATGAGCCAAGTTGTTTTTATGTGAGAGGTTACACAAATTGACTTGGTTTTTTAAGAATAAAGACTTTTAATATAGAAATCCATGTAACACAAAATTTTGTCAAGCATAGTATATAGAGTGACTTCACTGAAATTTCCCAACCGTTCTTGTGAATATACTTGGGTTTGAATGGCTAGTATGAAGGCTGTCCCATCAAATTGACTTGCAGTCTAAAAGAAGACAGCAACCTAACTGACGTTACTCTTTAGGATTTTGAAATAATTACATTGATATTGTGTTACTGTGAATAAGAAGCCAGTTATGGATTCATTAGGTGGAATTTCTAACTGCATCTCATTACATTGGACTTATTTGGTGTTAATGCAGAGGTCTGATCTCTTGCCTCTTAACTATCAAATGAACATGTTACAATTAATACCTCTTAATAATGAAAACCCAACATGGAAAGTAATACAGTGACTAATAGTGGTGCTTATGAGATGCTAAAACTAATGAGTAGGTTTGACACAATTTCTAACTACTGGATTTAATCTATAGGGTGAACACCTTGGGAGAGGAACAAGAACACAGATTTACTCTGGGATTCTTAGCTATAAGGATGATGAAAGTTATCAGGCTGAAAAAGAGATGAAAGTTCTCCTTAAAGTCCTGGACCCCAGCTACAGACACTTTTCTCTGGTTGGTTCCTCTTTGTTTCTCCTTATAAAATGACTGATGACATTGCTTCTGTGTTTTTTATATGCAGTCTTCTGTGTTGACATCTGGAATGCAGGACAACAAATATAAAGTATTCTCAATTTCCTTTGAAATTAGGGGAAATCACTTGGATAAAGTTTATCCAAATGTTCCTGAAGCTACATCTATACATAATCCCACTCCAAGACAAAATGTCCATTTTGGTGAGATGGAACTTTAAGGGACTATCTCTTGTTGCCACTTAGGAATGGAGCTTCCCAATTCTCTTTCAGTAACTTACGTACTTCCAGGTCGATGGGAAATCTATCTTTTTTGTCTAGAGAGGAGGTTGTATGTAAGATATGGGGTTTCTCATTTCCTATTTGTCATTGCTAGGTAGAAACAGATACTCCATTTTAATAGTACTCCTTTAATGCTACAGGCTCGCTGGGCTTCTTGAAGGTCACATCACCAGAGCACGTTGTTTAAGAAATATAGCAGGATGCTATCCTTTATAAGTCATCAAAACCTGGCAATTCTATGTTTCTTTCATCATTCTGGAAACGTTAAAAATGTTAATGGCTGCAGTACTGAAACAAATTTCATTATAGGCAGAATGAAAGGGGCCTTTTATTTTTGCTGTTGCCTCTTTTCATCTTCAAATTGACACCTGACTTGTGAAGTGACGGGAAAAATCTGCATCCCTCTTTGAGACAAGTAGAAGCTTCTCTTCTTGGATTAGATATGCACTTAAGACTATTCCTGTGCTCAACCAAAACTCTTACTATTCCTTTATGCCATCCCGCTTAGTTATTTCAAAGTTGGTTTCAAAATGTTTTGCAGAACTGCATGTCTAAGGCAGAATGTCCCATACATTTTGTTTTTATTCACATAAACGTTGTTTGAAATTGGGCTTTAAATTCAACTGGACTGCTTTATAACAATGAAAGTTTCTGCATTTTAGAACCAGCTCTATCCATTGGAGATAGACCCTGAACTTTATGTAGGTGTATTGCCCTTTCTGAGACTCTGCAGTATAGATGTCAGCACTTATTTCTCACATGTCATAAAACCTTGTGACAGTAGCCCAGAATTTTAGATTTCAAGTGGAAGTAAAACCTTCCATAGTTAGGCACCGGCAGTTCTAGTACGTACACAGTATGAGTCTGAAACATGAGTGGTATATAAATAAATAACAAATAATAAATAATATAATGTGTAAAGTTATCTTTTCTGTGTAGCTGTGAATGGACAAACATGTACTAAATGGCAATTGGATTATGCACACAACTTGGCTGTAGACAGTCCTATGAGGTTATTTGTGATTACCTAGACTACAGCCATATAAATTACTCCAAGGATCTTTCTGTAGTTGCAAGACCTTATACAAGAACTGTTATTAATCTGGGCTACTCTGTGAGGTGAATTTTGCGCATAGAATGCAGTAGTGTTAACATAAGCATACTGCTGAAATTATAGTTACTGCCTGGACTTTGGCTAACCATAGACTTTGACTGTTGCTTTGTCATTTCATAATATTGTTAATCTAAACGCTTTTCATTGTTACCCTGAAATGTGTGTATTTTTAATAGGCATTTTTTGAGACTGCAAGTATGATGCGGCAAATTTCCCACAAACACATTGTCCTCCTTCATGGAATTTGTGTCCGTGATGTAGAAAGTAAGTAAACTCTTTTGAGTATGGCTTTTAAAAAGAAGCAATAATTCAGATACTAGTCTTCAAATTTCCCTTCGCTTGTAACATTAACATAAAGAAATCATCTGGTGTATATGTTTCAAAATGAAACCTTCTGGAAAGATCGCTTTTTTGCAATTCCCTTCCCAGTAATAGCACATTGAAGAGTTAAGTACCTGTGCTCTTCCTACAGCGCTAATTTATTTTTCTGTTGTTGTTGCAGACATTATGGTGGAAGAGTTTGTTGAATTTGGACCTCTGGATCTCTTTATGCATCGCAAAAGCGATATGCTTACTACTCCTTGGAAATTCAAAGTAGCAAAACAACTAGCAAGTGCATTAAGCTATCTGGTAAGTTGTAAATGTTACCTACCAATTGCAATTCCTCCTCTAAGTATTCTATGTAACAAAAAGCAACTTGCATTGGCTATCCATTCTGAAAAGCCACTTGTATACACAGTGATACCCAGCTAAGCCAATCTCAGAGGAGGGGGAGGAAAGTTTTTGGTTTGTGAATTTCTATAGTATGTCATGAACTGTTTTAAGTATCCTTTCAGATTATTCAAAATGTTTTCAGTACATCTGGATGCTATTGTCAAAACTCACTTGATTTTATTACATTCTCTTACAAATGCAGGAGGACAAAGATTTAGTTCATGGAAATGTGTGCACAAAAAATATACTGTTGGCAAGGGAAGGAATTGACAATGAATATGGACCTTTCATAAAACTGAGTGACCCAGGGATTCCAATAACAGTGCTGTCCAGAGAAGGTATACTTTTAGAAAGTGTTTTTATCAGAATTGTAATGAAAAGATACTGGTAGAAAGTATTATTAAAGCTAGATTAACTAAGCACATAGAAGAACAAGCCTTGCTGAAGCAGAGCCAGCATGGCTTCTGCAAGGGAAAGTCCTGTCTCAGTAACCTATTAGAATTCTTTGAGAGTGTCAACAAGCATATAGATAGAGGTGATCCAGTGGACATAGTGTACTTAGACTTTCAAAAAGCGTTTGACAAGGTACCTCACCAAAGGCTTCTGAGGAAGCTTAGCAGTCATGGAATAAGAGGAGAGGTCCTCTTGTGGATAAGAAATTGGTTAAGAAGCAGAAAGCAGAGAGTAGGAATCAACGGACAGTTCTCCCAATGGAGGGCTGTAGAAAGTGGAGTCCCTCAAGGATCGGTATTGGGACCTGTACTTTTCAACTTGTTCATTAATGACCTAGAATTAGGAGTGAGCAGTGAAGTGGCCAAGTTTGCTGACGACACTAAATTGTTCAGGGTTGTTAAAACAAAAAGGGATTGCGAAGAGCTCCAAAAAGACCTCTCCAAACTGAGTGAATGGGCAGAAAAATGGCAAATGCAATTCAATATAAACAAGTGTAAAATTATGCATATTGGAGCAAAAAATCTTAATTTCACATATACGCTCATGGGGTCTGAACTGGCGGTGACCGACCAGGAGAGAGACCTTGGGGTTGTAGTGGACAGCACGATGAAAATGTCGACCCAGTGTGCGGCAGCTGTGAAAAAGGCAAATTCCATGCTAGCGATAATTAGGAAAGGTATTGAAAATAAAACAGCTGATATCATAATGCCGTTGTATAAATCTATGGTGCGGCCACATTTGGAATACTGTGTACAGTTCTGGTCGCCTCATCTCAAAAAGGATATTATAGAGTTGGAAAAGGTTCAGAAGAGGGCAACCAGAATGATCAAGGGGATGGAGCGACTCCCTTACGAGGAAAGGTTGCAGCATTTGGGGCTTTTTAGTTTAGAGAAAAGGCGGGTCAGAGGAGACATGATAGAAGTGTATAAAATTATGCATGGCATTGAGAAAGTGGATAGAGAAAAGTTCTTCTCCCTCTCTCATAATACTAGAACTCGTGGACATTCAAAGAAGCTGAATGTTGGAAGATTCAGGACAGACAAAAGGAAGTACTTCTTTACTCAGCGCATAGTTAAACTATGGAATTTGCTCCCACAAGATGCAGTAATGGCCACCAGCTTGGACGGCTTTAAAAGAAGATTAGACAAATTCATGGAGGACAGGGCTATCAATGGCTACTAGCCATGATGGCTGTGCTGTGCCACCCTAGTCAGAGGCAGCATGCTTCTGAAAACCAGTTGCCGGAAGCCTCAGGAGGGGAGAGTGTTCTTGCACTCGGGTCCTGCTTGCGGGCTTCCCCCAGGCACCTGGTTGGCCACTGTGAGAACAGGATGCTGGACTAGATGGGCCACTGGCCTGATCCAGCAGGCTCTTCTTATGTTCTTATGTTCTTATGTAGAATCTTACTTTTTATTACCTTGCTCCTGATTTTATGCATGTCTCTGTATTACCAGTGTGTTAACAGTGTGTACGTTGGCACCGGTTTTCTAAAGAGATGCATTAGGAATAGTTGGTATAGTCCATAGTTCACCCTGATTTGTGCCATTTTTAATAGTTGTAATTGAAAAATTAATATTAAAAGTACTAACTTGCCCACAACATGGTGATGTCCCTGCTTGTAGCACTTTGTTCTTCCCTTTTTGTGAATAAGAGAACAAGCAGACAAGCCAGGAAGTTTTGAATTAACAATAGTTTCTCATTTTGTCTGAAGCTATTTAACAATAGAAACTGTGGTTCTGAAACAATTAACCAGCCAGGATATGAAGCCAACTTCGGACTTCATATCCTGACTTGTTCCAAAGCAGTTAACCATAGCTTTCTGATTAAGTGAAATGAACTTCATTGGATGATGCCAACCTTTACAGTTATTTGAGGGGGGAAATGTCCTCTGTTGATCCATTTTATGAAATACAAGATGCTTAGACTTCACTCACAAAATTGGGGTAACTCTTGATGAGCTGCAGCCCTGAAATTTGGTATACATGTGTCCAAGGGACCAAAATTAGTAGGAAAAAAATGAAAAAGCAATACTTACACACCCATCGCTCAAAATGGGGGACCTAAAGGACACTTCAAAATGGGTAAGCCATTCATACATTAGCTAAAAAGCAGAAATTTGGTGTGTGTGTGTTATAGGTCAAAATACCTTGAATACTAGAAAAGTATGAAACAACAGAAAGTTTATTCCTAGAACCAAGGGGCAAGAAATGAATCTTCAAATGGATAAGGAACTTCAGGGCTGCCCAGAGATCTGAAATACAACACATACATAATCCATCATAATCAGATGCAAAAATGTTTCATTTCAAACTTTTAAAATCAAAGAGTCAAAATATGGGATATGAAGTTTACCTCCTAATAGGGCATCATTCCAGTATAGAGCATGCCAAGCTGCCATTGGATGAAATGTTGGGGTGTCTCTTCAGGCTTTGATGTGGGAGTGGGAGGCATTTCTAGCAGCATCCAGAAACATGGAGGAGGAGGAATTTTATAAACCTCCTTTTATGTCCCTGCTAATCATTCCTCATAAAAAGATGTTTCATCCCCAAATCTTACATTTATTTTTTTTCCAGAGCTGTGACAATCCTTTTTAAAATTGGGACAACTGGAACTGCACAATAAATTCTAAAATGTAGTTGAATCATGGGTTTATATAGTGCCACTTTATTTTTCAATCCCTTTCTAGTGGTTTCCAACACCCAAGTTTCCCTTTTTGGCTTCCTCAGGTGAGGGAGTTGACAATTTCAACGTACCTTTTTACCACAACCAAGATCTCTCTCATGGGTGGTCACAGAAAGTTCAATTTAATTAGCATATAGGTGAAGCAAAGAGATATTTTAATCCCACTGTGATAGCTTTGTGCTTTTTCAAATCTTGAAATTTTGTTGACCATTCACCTAGTTTGGAGAGGCTCTTTCATGAGCTTGTCACAATTTTATTGGGATTTCACCATGCTGAATAACTGACTGTCATCCATAGACTTGCCTGCATCACTGTCCACCCCCATCTCCAGAAAATATAGTTCCTGCTTCCACAAAAGACATTTTGAAGGGATGTCAGGATAATAACTATTTCTGAAGTCACACACATTCCATAACTGCTTCCAGAATATTACCTTCCATATATCTCCTCTCTTTAAATGGATACTTCTCTTATAGTTCTGTGCTTACATGTTTATAGTTCTTTAGTTAAGAGTGAGTCTCTTCAAAGTACACTTTTTCAAAATAAACTTTGAGAAGTAATATGTATTTAGGTACTTGATAGCACAACTCACTTCAAAATCCTTCCCACCTTTTTGCTTCATCTAAGAATGCGTCGAGCGTATCCCTTGGCTTGCACCAGAATGTGTAGAAGACTCAAAAAAATTAAGTGTGGCTGCAGATAAGTGGAGTTTTGGTACAACACTGTGGGAAATTTGCTACAATGGACAAGTACCACTTAAAGACAAGACATTAGCAGAGGTAAGGTTTGGGGAGTGGCTTCATGAAGATGCTCCTTTCTTTCCTATACTTTCCTTTTTGTATAAATGCATTTTTAGCATGCTCATAGAAATTTTGTAGGCGAGATGAAAGGGTCAGTTGAATGACATTTTTGTAGAGTGCAGTATAGTTTTAAGAACACAAGCCATGTTCTAAGTAAGCTAATCAAACCACAGTCAGGTTCTGATATTGCAAAAACCTCAGTTCACTGATAAAAGATCGCCTACAGAGGGTCTTTCCTGATGGAAGGAAGTCTCTGCTGAAATTTGAAATAAAAGGAAGCGGTTTCCTAGCTCTATGAATCTCACAGTTGTTCCCATCCCATTTTGCAGAAGGAGAGGTTTTATGAAGGCCATTTCACACTTCCAGTTCCATCCTGCAAGGAGCTAGCTGACCTGATGAAGCAGTGCATGCACTATGACCCTAGTCAGAGACCATTCTTTAGAGCGATTATGCGAGATATCAACAAGCTAGAAGAGCAAAGTAAGTAAAGTTTTTGCTTATTTCATAGTCCTCTGGAGGCAGGGAAGGGGGTTGCTGTTGAGAAAGTAAGTGGCTCTGTGATGGCTCTGTTCATTAAATTCTCTAGCTAGATACTGTTCTGAATTGCAGTTGTCATGGGTTATGTTAAAGCCGTTAAAGAAGCATCCTGTGTGAAGTAAGAGAAGACCAATCGAGCTCTGCCTCACCTGAATCCTAGTACTCCATTGGTTCCCCTCTGTATTTTCTTATGTTAGTGTTACAACCACAAAACTACTAGTCCTCCTATAGTGCTTGAGAGTCAGTGAGAGTCAGTGTGCGGTCTTGCCCACTCCTTGTGCAAGAATTCAAGGTTTATTTATTTATTTGTATACTGCTGTTTCATTAAATGCATCAAAGCCGTTTACAACAAGTTAAAAACAAAACAAACAACCATACAATAAAAACAAAGGTCAATTATTGCTAAATGGCATCTTCTTAATTACCTGCATAAGCCTGGTGGAACAGAAAGGTTTTGAGCAGGTATTTAAAATTAAAACTCTAAAAGGTCAGACCAGATGGCTGCTAACCTGTGTCCTCTGACATGTCCTCAGTTTCTGTTTGCCGGTTTTAACTCTCTCCATTCTTAAAGCAATTGTCCAACTTCTGGGAAGCTTTTCATTATTGGTATTGGGGCTAATAACGGGGAAATGAACACAAATGTTAATCTGTACATGAAACAGCACTTGCAGCAAGGTGGTGGTTCTGTCCAAATGCAAAGTAAATCCCATATTTTATTTATTATTTGATTTATATCCCGCCCTTACTCCCAGCAGGAGCTGAGGGCGGCAAACAAAAGCACTAAAAGCACTTTAAAACATGATAAAAACAGACTTTAAAATACATTAAAACAAAACAACTTTGAAAACATTTTTTAAAAAGCTTTGAAGACATCTTTAAAAAAAAAGGTTAAAAAAACATACTGTTAAAAAAAAAGGTTTAAAAACATTAAAAAGCAGTTCCAACACAGAAGCAGACTGGGATAGGTCTTAACTTTAAAGGCTTGTTGAAAGAGGAAGGTCTTCAATAGGCACCGAAAAGATAACAGAGATGGTGCCTGTCTAATATTTAAGGGGAGAGAATTCCACAGGGTAGGTGCCATTTCCTATGTTGTGTGAAATGGACCGCTGATAATATGGTATCTGCAGGAGCCCCTCACCTGCAGAGTGCAGTGATTTACTCGGTATATAAGGGATAAGGCGGTCTTTCAGGCATCCTGGTCCCAAGCTATATAGGACTTTGAACACCAAAGCTAGAACCTTCAACTTGGCCCGGTAGCAGATGGGCAGCCAGTGCAATTCTTTCAGCAGCGGGGTGACATGTTGGCGATACCCTGCCCCAGTGAGCAGTCTCGCCACTGCATTTTGCACCAGCTGCAGCTTCCGGACCAACCTCAAGGGCAGCCCCACATAGAGCTCATTACAGTAATCCAGCCTAGAGGTTACCAGTGCATGGACAACAGTGGTCAGGCTATCCTGGTTCAGAAATGGCCACAGCTTTCTTACCAGCCAAAGCTGGTAAAAGGTACTCCTAGCCACTGAGGTCACCTGGGCCTCTAGCGACAAAGATGAATCTAGGAGCAACCCCATACTACAAACATGCTCTTTCAGAAGGAGTACGACCTCATCCAAAGCAGGCAACTGACCAATTATCTTAACTTGGGAACCACGAACCCACAGCGCCTCTGTCTTGCTAGGATTCAGACTCAGTTTATTGGCCCTCATCCAGCCCACCACTGAGTCCAGGCAGCAGTCCAGGGCTTGCACGGCCTCTCCCAAATCAGATGTTACAGAGAAATAGAGCTGGGTATCATCAATGTACTGCTGACACCTTGCCCCAAATCTTCTGATGACCACTCCCAAGGGCTTCATATAGATGTTAAACAGCATGGGGGACAAGATGGTACCCTGTGGCATCCCAGAGCACAACTGCCAGGGGGCCAAAAGACAATCACCCAATGCTATTCTCTGAAAATGACCCTGGAGATAGGATTGGAACCACTGTAAAACAGTGCCTCTGATACCCATGTCACCAAGTCAGCCCAGAAGAATACCATGGTCAATGGTATCAAAAGCCATTGAGATATCAGGTAAGAGTAACAGGGTCACACTCCCCCTGTCCTTCTCCCAATAAAGGTCATCCATCAGGGTGACTAAGGCCAATTCAGTCCCATAACCAGGCCTGAACCCAGACTGGGATGGGTCAAGATAATCTATTTCATCCAAGAGTATTTGCAATTGCTGCGCCACAACCCTCTCAATCACCTTTCCTAAATCACCAGTCAGTAATTGTTGCAGACCAATGGGTCCAGGGTGGGCTTTTTCAGGAGCAGTTGGATCTCCGCCTCTTTCAGGATGGCTGGAACCACTCACGTCCCACAGTCATGCATTGACCACACCCTGGATCCGCTCTGTCAAGCTTTAATAAGCCAAGAAGGGCAAGTGTCGAGATGACATGTTGCTGACCACATCATCTCAAGCAGCTTGTCTACGTCATCAGGCTGCATCAACTGAAACCGTTCCCAAGAAGTTGCAGCAGACGTTGCACTGGGCACCTCATTGGGGACTACAGTAGATATGGATGGGGCATAAAAACTGCTACAGAGGCAAGCAACTTTACCCTCAAAGTGCCTTGCAAACAATTCACAGTGGGCCTCTGAAGCGTCTCAAATGTGTAAAAATAGTTTTGAAAATTCAATGTTAAAGTACTATTTGTGCTATACTAATATTCTTGCTTGTGTCAGATCCTGATATTGTCTCAGAGAAGAAGCCTAATGCAGAGATTGATCCTACCATTTTTGAAAAACGCTTCTTGAAGCGGATTCGTGACTTAGGCGAGGTACGTTTACTACTACTTTTGCTACTCAGATATATTGAAAAATTAGCACTAATAGGTGTAGTGGTTAAGGTGTTGGACTATGCAGGGTTCGAATCCCCCCATAGCCATGAAGCTCACTGGGTGACCTGGGGCCAGTCACTGCCTCTCAGCCTCATGAAAACCCTATTCATAGGGTCGCCATAAGTTGGAATCAACTTGAAGGTAGTATATTTATATTTAGCGAGCAAGGTGCTGTATGGAGCATAGAAAGACTGCTCTTCCTCCCCTTTTGTGCTTGTAGTAATAGTGTGCTGAAATACAGCGGCGAAGTTTATTTTTTTCCTTTTTCAACTTTGTGTTCCTTCTAGTTTTTGAAAGTATTTTCAGAGATGGAAATAGTATGCTGGAACCAGCCCTGTCTGCTTGTTTCTCTCTGCAATGTGATGGATTTGCCATATATTTTGTAGAGCAAGCTAAGCGTGGGGTATTCCCTTCTGTCAGAAAAGAAAAGCAGGTTTGTGGTAGCTGATCATAGTATGAATTGGCTGCTTTTTATTTTCACTTTGAAATTAGGGCCATTTTGGAAAAGTTGAGCTCTGCAGGTACGATCCTGAAGGTGATAATACAGGAGAACAAGTGGCAGTAAAGTCACTAAAACCTGATTGTGATGGGGACCATATTGCTGACCTAAAGAAAGAAATTGAAATTCTGAGGAAGCTTTATCATGAAAACATTGTAAAATACAAAGGAATCTGCACAGAAGATGGTAAGTCTTGACGTTCTGAATATGTTTTCAATTCTCCTTTTTGCTTTTAAATTGTTCCTTTATCACATTAAAGAAGAGCCCAGCTGCTCCTGTTAGCAGTATGATATGCCTCTGTCTTAATTCCATTCAAAACATGCTGATGTAACTATTTATTTATTTTTTATTTATTTAATTTAATTTATATACTGCCCTAAGCCCGAAGGCTCTCTGGGCGGTGTACATAAAAGGTAAAAGCAAGCACAATATATAAATACAATAAATACAATAACTCAAGAAACAAAAACACACAAACAATACGAAAACCAAACAACATCCAGAACAACATCCAGAATACAACATAGTAATAAAATACTGTAAAAATACACTTTAAAATGCCTGGGAGTATAAAAAGGTTTTCACCTGGTGCCGAAAAGATAGCAGCGTCGGCGCCAGGCGCACCTCATCGGAGACACCATTCCACAGTTCGGGAGCCACAACCGAAAAGGCCCTATTTCTAGTCACCATCCTCCGAGCTTCTTGATGGGATGGTACTCGGAGGAGGGCCTTAGATGTTGAGCGCAGTGTACGGGTAGTTTCATATTGGGAGAGGCGCTCCACCAGGTATTGCGGTCCCATGCCGTGTAAGGCTTTATAGGTCAAAACCAGCACTTTGAATCTAGCCCGGAAACAAATAGGAAGCCAGTGCAGACGGGCCAGAACAGGTGTTATATGAGTGGACCTTCTGGTCCGCGTCAACAATCTGGCCGCTGCATTCTGGACTAACTGTAGTTTCCGAACTATCTTCAAGGGCAGCCCAACGTAGAGCGCATTGCAGTAGTCCAATCTAGAAGTTACCAGAGCATGAACGACTGAGGCGAGGTCATCACTGTCCAGATAGGGACGTAGCTGGGCTACCAATTGGAGATGGTAGAAAGCATTCTGTGCCACTGAGGCTACCTGAGCCTCAAGAGACAGGGAAGGGTCGAAAAGAACTCCCAAGCTACGAACCTGTTCTTTCAAGGGGAGTGTAACCCCATCCAGAACAGGGTGAACATCCACCATCTGGGCAGAGAAGGCACTCACTAACAGCGTCTCGGTCTTGTCTGGATTAAGCTTCAGTCTGTTAGCTCCCATCCAATCCATTATCGCGGCCAGGCAACTAGTGATGAGTGAGCCTATTTTTCCATTGCTATTCATTTTTAAAAAGGAAAACAATATAAATTGTTTTGTATCCTGTCACAATGATAATTCTCCCTGTTGTCCCTTTCATAGTTTTCTTAAGTTGCAGCAATGGTAATGAGGGCTGGCACCAAGGTGTCTGTCAGGGCTGTGCACCAGATTCAGCCAAATCAGACCTATTCAATTTTGGGACTGTGACGGAGTCCGGCTCAGACAGTGATGGATTGTTGAGTTGGTTTGGATGACCCAGATCAAACGGGGGCTGTCAAGCTGGGGTGTCAGGCAGGAAGAAGAGGCAGCCGTCAGACAGAAAACCCATGAAAAGGCAAAGACTTAGTCCTGCGGCTCTCCTTCTTACCTGAGTGGGGCCCCACAAGATCAATGCCTTCACTCATCAGGTGTTGAGCTGAGGGAGTGATCCTGAGGGACATGGGTGCTGCTTTGCAGGTGGCTTTCCTGTAGGAAAGACGCTTGCAAACCAGCACCACACAGAATTGACCCCGTTCTTGGTCAGGAGCTGCGAAAGGAGATGTAATGTTTTTTTTCTCACCTCTTCCTGCCCTCCCCACTTATTTGGGAGTGGCTCCAAGGTGGGATGGGTGGTTCCTGGGTGGGCCTGATCCTCCCCCCGCCCTCTTGGAGCCACAGGGCAGATCGGGGGTCTGTGCACAGCCCTAGTTTGCATTGTTTTCAGAATTCTGCCACAACAGTGCCTGAATCTTCGCTTTCCCAGGCTCTTGGCATGGGCTGTTGTTGTGGCAGCATTTGGGGGAATTAATGGAAGACCTGGAGCAAGTTTTCCCCAATGCCTTTGCTATTGTGTACATTTTGAGAAAAGGGCATGGTGCAAGGGTTGCCACTAATCCCACAAGAAGACAAGTCTGAATTTAAGAGGCTTTCAGAGATGGGGAGGAAGCCAATTTGGTTGCTTATCTTGTGGCTCCTTTGATAGCTTTCAGTGGAAGCCTTGACAGGAGCAACCATAGCAATTGCCTAAGAGAGAATGTTAGAATGTGGGAGGTGAGAGAAGGAAGAACCTGGAGACTGATACCTTTCAGAGTGCTAGTTTGAAATTCAATGAAAATTTAGTTTTTATCGGACAAAATGCCATTTCTTTTTTAAACTTTACTTATTGTGTTTTGATGTGCTTTAGAACTCATCCTAAAGCTGCATACCTAGGCATCCCAATCCTATGTGCATAGGGTTGTAGTTCTATGAACCTAAAAATTATACAGCCACGAGAGATAGCCAGCATGGATTTTTCACATACCGCAATGTTAAATTGAAAATACCCCCATGCCATTCTGATGCTTCCCATAAGCTCATTTCAAAACAAGACCTTACAAAACCTGTAGTCCTGAACTCAGAAACGCTTAACAACCCTCTAAATTTTCAGCAATACACAAAACAGAGAGAATCGAGAGTTCAAAGTGTAAAAAGAGAGAGAGAAAAATCTGACCTCTTTTGGATTTTTTGTCAGAGTTCTCATAATCTGTTGAAATTCATTAAAAATCAGCCATGTTCACAGAGTACCTGTAATAGTATTACTGACCTTGTCCCATACTCGAAGGTCTTCTGCAGTTTAAAAGCTTAAAAAATGCCTAGCTGATTTTTAATTTAAGGAATTTAGCATTGAAGTCAATGATAAGCCCAGGCATGCTCAGTAACAACCGTCAGTGTTCTAAAAGCCAGACTCACAGCTGCTTGGCTTGGCTAATCAGGGGCCCACACCAGACCTTGATTTCACTTTAGACACTCATGGCTTCCCTCAAAGAATCCTGGGGTTGTAGTTTGTGAAGGGTGCTGAGAGTTGTTAGGAGACTGCTATTCCCCTGATGGAGCTCCAGCAGACAGAGTGGTTAAACAGTTAGCTGCTCTGATTGAAGCTCTGTGAGGGGAACAGGGCGTCTCCTAGCAACTCTCAGCATCCTTCACTAACTGCACTTCCTAGGATTCTTTGGGGGAAGCCATGACTGTCTAAAATGGAATAAAGGCCTAGTGTGAATGTGGACAGGGACAGCTTTGGTTTAAATTTGGGTGGGAGCCTCCACGTGCCTGCTGTAGAATAAAAAGTTGGGGGAAACCCTGAAAAACAATGATACTGTTCACTATGTTTTCCTTTTGGAAAGGAAAGGGGCTTTCCCTATGCCCACCCAGTCTCTTCCCACCCCCCTCCCTTCCCTTCCTCCCCTCTCTACCTCTTCCCCCTTCCTGCTCCTCTCCCAGGTCAGTTTCACCTATCCTAAGCATGATTGCACAGGAGTAAATCCCATTGAACTCAAAAAGCTTGCAAATGATCAAATCTGCCCTCTCCTCCTCCTCCATCCTATCCCTTCCCTGTCCCCCTCCCATTTCAATCCCCTCCTTCCCCCCTCCTCCTTCCCCCCTCCCCCCCTCCATGGTCAGTTTTACCTATCTTAAGCATAATTATTGCACGGGAATAAATCCCCTTGAACTCAATAAGCATGCAAATGATCAGACCTGCCCTCCTTTTTGCCCCTTCCCCTTCTAATATCATCCTTCCCCCCCCTTACCTTCCACTCTCCCCTTCCCCTCCTCCTCCCCCATGGTCAGTTTTAACTATTCTAACCATAATTTCACATGAGTAAATCCCATTGAACTCAATAAGCATGCAAATGATCTATCCATTCTCAGCAAACTTGCATGAGATCCCATTTCTTACCTCCCAGATTAAAAAACATAGATATTCACTCATAGTAAAAAAACAAAACCCATTGCTATTTAGGAATGTACCTATAGCCAACAGATACTTCTATCAAACTTTAAAAAGCACAGAAATTGGGCAGCTATAGTGAATGCACCAGGGGAGCAGGAGACCTGACCTCTCTGAGATGTTGTACTGCCCTACAAAGTTGTCAAAATGCAAACACAATTTGGGTTGGTCTTTCACAGTCCAATCCACTTCCTGTGTAGTTTGGAAAAATTTGGTAACATGGTTCTGAGCATATGGTGAGTGGTGGCAACACCTGCAATCAGCCCAAATAACAGCATGTGCTGAACTTGTTTTAGCAGGGAAGAAGCAACAATACTAAGACAGTTGATAGAATTCAGATCGTCACTTTAAATATGTTTGATTTACTTTGCCATTTTAATGAACTTTCCTATAGTAATTTTCTTTTGCTTCTGTTTCTGTGAATATGTGAAGAACAGCAACACTAAAAAAACCTCCAAAAATAATTGTGGAATAATGGCATTGACTATTCTGCAGAATAGTTTCCAGTGGTCATGAGGCATGTCTCAGTTTGCACAAGATAAAACAGTGGGAGGTGAAATATATTCTAGCAAAATTCTAGGTGTGCTCTATGTTTTTAATTAATCATGCCAATCTTTCCTTAAGTGGAGTGGTTTAATCATAGCAGGCAGAAAACATGCATGTTGGGCAGGCCAAGTTAGTTGTTTCCAGCAGCTAGATTCATTGCTTAAGTAGCAACATATTGTAATCAGTCTAATTTTACATCAAAGTGCAGTTTCAGATTCAACTGTTAATGCACCTGAAATGGAACATAACCTCCCGTTTGAAACACAGAAGGCTGTCTTTCCCATCATATGACATTGACCCAATAAAAAGGCTTTGAAATAAATAAAAATAATTTTAACACAGATTTCTAGGATGAGTAATTAGAGAAATATAATTTTCTAGGTTAGATTCTCTGTAGAAACAGTGGTAACACAGGAAAGAAGCAAAATAAGAACAACATACAAAAATGTAATTCTCCATCTTTGGAGATGGCAGGTGTTGCCACTGCTCACCATATGCTCAGAGGCACATGTTACCAAATTCTTCCAAACTACAGAGGAAGTGGATTGGACTGTGAAAGACCAACCCAAATCGTGTTTTCATTTTTACAAATTTGTAGGGCAGTCCAATATCTCAGGGAGGAGGTCAGGTCTCCTGCTCCCCTGGTGCATTCACTATAGCTGCCCAATTTCCCTGTTTTTTAAAGTTTAATAGAAATATCTGTTGGCTATAGGTATGTTATTAAACAGCAAGGATTTTTTGCCAATTAGTGAATAATTACATTAGGGTAGTAGCCAACAAAGTGGTTCCATTAGCTTACACAATGGAATTTCTCCTCCCTCTCCCTGTGTGCCTCTTGCACCCTTCACAAATCTGCTCTGGAGGATTGGAGGAACCCCCAGAACATATTTAGGGGGTTTGTGTGAGGAGAGGGAGAAGTTCCGTTGTGAAGTCCTTGCACTAGCAGTAGCCCTATGTTGGATGCCACCCATTGTTTTTTCTGGCAGCAATTAGTTGTGACAGTTGTTCACATAGTACGTGCACAAAGGCAGTAACCATGCTCTAGGTATCCATCCTCTGAATTATCCAGGATAATTATCAACAAAATATTACAACTAAAATTGTGAGACCACTTTATAAATTGCAGTGGAACTCCATTTTCCCTCCATAGTATGGTATCCACTACAGAAATATGTGCATAGCAGTTTCATGTCTGGTAACACACATGAAATGTCCACCTAGCAGCAGTAGTGTAGTGACAAATTCAGAAGTGCAGGATCCCTTCATGATAGTCATGCCACATTCCCTCACAGCCAAGCCCCCTCGCTCACTTGCTTCCTCTCCGTTGTCATCAGCACACTCCTCAGTTTTTCCCATGTGCATCTTCTCCCACAACAGCTTCCCTCGGAGCCAATCAGCATGATAGGGGAGTGTGTTAGCTATTGAATTCTCAGTGGCTGACTCACCTCCTTTCACTCTGATTGGCACCTATCAGCAGGAATGGACAAGGAAGCATGCTAGATGACTCTTCTCAGTGGCCAAAACACTCCCCTTTCATGCTGATTGGCTCATAGGATGCTGGAGACATTGGGACCCTGGTCTCAAAAAAGTAAAGGGTCTAAGACCTCCTGAGACCCTGGACCACTACACCTCTGCCTAGCAGCCGCAATTTGCTCTGGGTACATTTACTACGCATCACTTGAAAAAATGTGTATTGAACAAATAGGCACTGTCTTGTTTTTAGTCAGTGTGTGAATCATTCTGTAATGCCAAGGCAGCATAAAAATACTGGATGAAATGGTGCCAAGGAATATATTTAAAGCAACCAAAGGCATTGACTCTCAAAGTTGCTTGAGATAACTTTGGCTTTCTTGATCAAAGGTGGAAATGGAATTAAACTCATCATGGAGTTTCTTCCTTCTGGAAGCCTAAAGGAATATCTTCCCCGAAACAAGAATAAAATCAGTCTGAAACAACAATTGAAATATGCTGTACAAATCTGCAAGGTAAACTCTGGTCATATTTTAATATGTAGTTTAACAGTGTATGTCTTGATGTTTACTTATCATAATGTGATAAGCATTGAAATAGCTTTTTCAAATCATACCGCAGAAATGTGGAAAAAAGTTATCTTTTTGAAAAATATTTTATTTAAAATTTCTATCCCTGTTTAGGGCAAGCCCGTACACAAGGCCACTTAACAATAAAAATTTAAAAACAAACCATCTGAACAAACATAATAAATACATCAGATTAAAAACATAGAAGACAGCAATAATAAAATACTTGGGGGAATAAAGGCGAGTTTTCAGGGAGGAATGAATTCTATGCATCCTACTGTGTTTTTATGAGTGTATGAACTTGCTTTCTTATGAAAATAGACAATGTTGGCCTGCTCCTGTATTAAAATTAGCTTTGTTGCAAATTTCTCCTCTCTCTAAACTATTTGTTGCAAGGAGCCACAGATAAAGACAAGACTTTTCAGAAAGCATTTAAACAAAAATGAGCCTAAGCACTAGGGATTCTCCACACCTTCATGTGTTTTCATTCCAAAACTGAAACGTTGGTTTTCTAGAGCACTAATGCCAAAGAGCTAACTAGGGGTATAATTTCAGAGAAAATCCATAGAGGTTGTTGTGGTAGACAGCAAAATCATTAATGGTAAGAGAATGAAACAGACTTGAAACTTCTTTGTGTATATGTGTCTTCAACCATCAGGGAATGGACTATTTGGGGTCTCAACAGTATGTTCATCGAGACTTAGCAGCGAGGAATGTTCTAGTCGAAAATGAACAGAGAGTAAAGATTGGGGATTTCGGGCTAACAAAAGCAATTGAGACTGATAAGGAATACTACAAAGTCAACGATGAGCAAGACAGTCCTGTATTCTGGTAAGAGCTATAGTGACAATCTCATAAGTTTCTGCTGCAAGAGATACGATGATGTGTTAGCTGAAACTGAACCACATTTTATACTTCTCTGGATTCTTCTCATGCATAGAATAAGGTATCCTGGTCTAGTTCATATAAACTAGGTATCCTGTTATCAAACAGTAATAGGAAATATAACGATAGTAATCACTTGATCATGCAAGTTGGTCATAAGAAATGGTTCTTGTATTGCCTTTTTAGGATCATGATGTAAAGTGAGTTGTGAATTTTGTTCAGCAGTTCTACCAAAAATAAATGAAACCTTTTATATGTTTACAGGTATGCTCCTGAATGCTTACTACAGAGCAAATTCTACATTGCTTCAGATGTTTGGTCTTTTGGAGTGACCCTCTATGAACTACTGACCTATTGTGATTCTGAGTGCAGTCCAATGGCAGTAAGTAGCTGAGAAAGGAGATGTTACTTCCAGAGACAATTTAGTCTTTCCTCCCAAATAAGAATAGTAAAAGTGTCTATAAGTGGTTTTAAGCTCTCCCCCCCCGCAATCTTAAAAACTCCCAATTACATTGCACATACATGGATAACACTTCATTTAGGGGAATGTGAAAATAATTTTTTTAAAGAATCACTCATATTTAGGCTGGGATAAAATGAAAGGAGGAAAATTTTGAACCTTTTATCTGATGAAAATATTTCTTTATATAGCCAGCCTCATAATTCCTGTTTGAAACCGGTTCTTTAAGTTCTTAGGAGAAACCATTGCTTCTACTAGCTTGTTTAGGCACCTTAAATTTCAAATTGCAATATTAGTTGTCAAATAGTTCTTATAAAATTATGTCTGTAAATGAAAATATTAGTCAAGGGTTCATACGTTTGCAAATTAGTGCATTTCTTGGTTCTGAGCATGGAATTATGAAATTAAGGCTCCCCATTTGTAATGCACTACTACTTCCATCTATTTGAGATTTAAGTATAATCCATGAAAAAATCAGAGTTATAGGAAATAGCACGGTTGCATTTTTAATCTGAAGGCTACTGTAGTCTCTGCCTAACTTGCATGAGCCAGTGTGTTGGAATACTAGTGACCAGTTTCTTAGACATCTCCTCTTTGGGTTCCTTTGAAATTCTCCAAAGGGACAGGATAGGCTTCTGGTACTTTAAAGTAGTGCTTAGCTTGAACTAGAAGAGTGCATATTTGTTTTTATTTTTGTCTTAGGAGACAAAGAGATGCAACCCTCCCTGTGTTCTTCACTTTCGAGGATTGTACTTTTGAGGGGGGGGGGAGATATTACTCTTGTAATGATGTGAAACTCATAGAGTGGGTATTGTAGAGAAGGAGATGCATCCTCACTGCAATAGAAACTGGGCTGAACCTCCTAAGTCCCAGTTGCGCTTAAGTAGCTGAGGATAATCGAATGCTTCTTCACATTGTCCATTCATACTGCATTACTTTGAATAGGATGTGCGTTAGGATTGGCACCTGTCCCATGGGATGTGGTGCTGATAGTTTGTAAACATTCTGTTATTGCAGCAGGTCAACAAATAGCAGGTGAGGAAGCCTGAGCTCTTCCAGAATTGAAGCCTGAGCTCTGCCAATTTTCGCTTGCTCAGGTTGTAGCACTACTTTGGCATACTCGGTCTCTACATCAAAGTTAAGCTGCTTGCTTTTGTTTGCATTCTATTTATTGTAACCCTCTTCCCTGATACCCACATTCTTTCTCTCTCCTTTGGCCTATGTTCACCCCAACTCTTTTCCACATTGTTAGCTGATTTCCTACACCCCAATAATCCATGATTCTGCTACATACCTTGAGGCCCCTGCCATTAAGCAGGTATTGCTCCTCCTGTCTCGCTTGACCCATTTGAGTGCCTAGCCCATCTGTACAGGAACAACCACTCTTACTAATGGGGAAATTCTATTAAACATGTGTGTTCATAACTTACAGGAATTCTTGAAGATGATTGGCCCAACTCATGGCCAGATGACAGTCGCACGGCTTGTGCGCGTATTAGCAGATGGCAAACGTTTGCCACGCCCTGAAAATTGCCCAGAAGAGGTAAGACATTGTGAATTGGTCCAGTCATGTGTTGTCCTGTGTTGGGAAAATTCCCATAAGCTTGATATTTATGAGCTTTCACAGGAAAAAGCTCCTTTCTTCAGAATTGCCAATTTTGAAATGTTGATAATATCTTTTCAATTTACTTTCAACTGCTCCTCAGATCTCATCCATTTTTTCATTCATGTCTTCTATGCTAGTTGTATATAGGTCAACTAGGGCTATGCAGAAGTTCCCAAAGGCTGTTTTTATAGGCTCTCTTTCATTGATCTGCTGACCTATTATATATTTTTGTTAGCTGCATTGAGTTTTCTGTAACGAAAGAAAGAATATAAATATAAATGTTGTAAACTTATCAGCCACTGTAAACCTTGTTTTCATTTTGTAGAATTGTGTTGTACAGCTTATAATAAAAGCAACAAGTCTAGGGGCACAATTCGTAGGTCCCTGGAAGGGTATCCCAAGAGCCATGGGATACTCTGAACCTTCCTCTCTGTGGGCAGAGGGAAGTGCATGGGTGAAGAAAGCACTCCCCTAAAGGCTTCCTCCTTGTGGTTGCAGATACCTTCATAGCTTGCTCACCTCAGCTGTCAGTGATGCAGTGGTAGGTAGAGAAAGGGCTGTGTCAGGGGTGAAGCGAGGGAAGCTTTGGGACAACAGGATCCAGAGCCCTCTCATTCTGATTTAGGCCCCCAGTAAGGGAGAAAAAATATGGAACCCTGAGGCTCACATACATATTTTCCCTACCATACCCCCACCTTCTGTCCTACCTAACTCAAGCTAAGCAGCGCTTTGGATTTGGAGATTCTTCTGCTAGAGATTCCTTCTGCCCCACAGGATTGCTTGGTTAAATGCATTGAACTGAATACTTGGCAGAACAAGGAGTATTAAAATTGTAAGAGTCCAGTCTCCTTTATAGTTATGGAACTATATTTTGTTTACATGTTTGATTTTATTTTTGTAAGCCGCCCTGAGTGCCCTATTATAGGGTAGAAGGGCGGGATAGAAATGTTTTAAATAAATAAACTAAAACAGTAAAAATCAAAGTATGTGAGCCTACTTAAACATAGATAAAAGCTTTATTGTATGAAATGCTTGCCTCTGATTCATTTACCAAAACTAATTGGTCAAAAAGCAAAAATTTAAAGGATCTGTTTAACAAACTTTTTTTGGTTACATATTCAGATACTTCAGCAGCTTTGCACTTACTAACCCAGTTGTCTGATGCATGTTAATACGTCTAGCTCCAGTGAATATACTCCATTCCACACTGATTTAAAGGTCTGGATCTTATTTCTTTAATAACAAAAAGGTTAATATATTCTATGTCTAACCCACATCTACTTTTTTTGTTTACTAGGTTGACCAACTGATGAGGAAGTGTTGGGTACAAGACCCAGGTGAGCGGACAACCTTTCACAATCTGATTCAAGGATTTGAAGCACTTATCAAAAAAATGTAATCAAAGATATTTTATACTTGTCACTGAATGTTTGAAAATTATGTAAAGGCCTTTTATTATTAGTTGTTGTAACTTGGTAAAGTTATGTCTGAAATGGTTTCTTTTGTCCAAGAGTTTCCCTCTTTCAGTAGTAAACACATAATGAGAAGACATGATTCACTATAAAAGACAATAATGCTGGGGAAAACAGAAGGGAGTAGAAAAAGAGGAAGACCAAACAAAAGATGGATTGACTCCATAAAGGAAGCCACAGACCTGAATTTACAAGATCCGAACAGGGTGGTTCATGACACATGGTATTGGAGGTCACTGATTCATAGGGTCGCCATAAGTCATAATCAACCTGAAGGCACGTAACAACAAACTCAGACCAAGCAACAGTTTGGTTGGCCAAGCGCTTTTCCAGTCTGTATTTGTGTATTTCTTACAACACGTTCTACCAGTTAGGACCTGACTGGGGTCCCAGAAGAAACTTGTAGTTTGATATTGATGCTGGCCTAAATGCTTTGGAGAACAATAACCTTAAAAGAAGTTTTTAGAAATTTATTTGCCTGAATTGTGTTGGATTAAAAAGCAGATGATTGCAAAACAGTATCATGACGCAGTAATTAAGGTATAAAAATCTGATATTATGATTGCCTTTAAAAATGAAGTGTTAGATGAATTTGGCTGGAATCCAAAGAACTACACAATTATTTTCACAAACCCAAGGGGACTTTGGATCTGCATTCCTCAACTGTCAGCCCTCTTATGCCACATTACCAAGCTAATTTTGAACTGGCATTAACTGACAAAAGCAGTTTGTGTTACACTGTGGATTGCCCTTGCAAAAACCCAAAGTAACTCTTGGGATCCCAGCACTTTTTTCTCTTGATATATTTGTTACATTTGTTTTTAGCATTTTGTTAAAATCCAGACACCATTGGCATTTTGTACTGGAGCCTTCTAATCCATGGTCCAAAATTTCTAATACATTATAGAAGTCAAGACATCCTGATGTTCTCATATATTCTCTTTAGAAAGTTTTCCTTTTAAATTTGAGAACTTGCTATATAAGCCTGTTGTGTGGCATGCAATCCAAGATGTCTGAATTTGAAAGTTTCAGAATAGGGATACTACACAATGGCCAAGAGCCAGTGATTCTTCCCATTACATGTTTTTGACCTTACTCTTAAAATGCAGGATTTAATACTACTTGCCTGTATGCACTAAAAGGTTTGTCACCATGGTAGGATGCGGGTGGAACAGGAATAATCATTCAGGTAACAGATTGCCAAACTATAAATAACCAGAATAGTGGGTTTTTAGTAAGGCTGAGCTGCCCTCTAAAGCCATAAATGGTCTCCAGTAAGGTCAAATAGTACATGAATTTCAAGACACACTGTGTGAATGTGGATATTGCAAGAAACACAATATGCCATAAGCTTGGGGGGGGGTGTACATTACTTTGATCACTTACTTCCTTTATAGAAGGTGAATAAACAGCACCAGGGGAGGTGGAGAAACATACTGAATCCTCTCAACCGTGGTCTTTGAGTAGAAGGGAGAGTTCCATATACACGTCTCTGGGGCCACAATGCATGCATTACTATGTGTTCTTTTCCCTTACGCTGTGAATTTGCTAGTCTTTTACAGGTGAAAGAATAAGATGGGCATTGTTTGTAATAAAAGCTTTTTAGAAAAGAGTAGCCTTTAATTAAAGTCAAATACTGCTTTTGAGGAATTATTCAGAGTTTGCAATAATACAAAAATGTAACCCTGTATCAAAGTAGAAATACTATTCCTCAGAATTCAGTGCAGTTTAGAACCATCTTTCAATATTGCCTGTTTTTCCCTGTACTCTGTATGCACTTTGTTATTCTTTATAAAAAAAATAAAAATTTTATCTATGAATATTTGTTTTAAAAAGCATTACCTTCATATCTGAGATAACATTTGCTCATGGTGCAATGATGTAATTCCCCGCTCCAATGCTGCTGGCATTGTTATTTCTCTGTCGTACATTCACTGCCCTTTTTCTTCACAGCAGGTCCATTATCTCACAACTGCTTTACACAACAACTTCATATATGTGTTGGTTTTCAGATATGTAATACATGGCAACCTTTCACATGGGAGAATAAGAGCAAGTCTTGGTTTTCTATGTACCCAACTCCTTCCTCCCATTTAGTGTATGAGCAGCTCCACAAGTGTTCATTGTACATATGAATCTAACACAGATACAGGTGGAGCTGATCATTGCTCTGTAATTACTTGGTTTTTCCACACTATTACAAAAAAAAAGGACAGTTCTCACCTGAAAAGTGTAGTGTTGAACATATGGCACGGTTGGTTATGCTGCCCTCTTGTACCTGAAGACAGTAAACAGGTCTTTGTCCATTACACATCCTTCCATCTCCACTCCCATTTCATGACATGCTATGGGGTAGACAGATAACAAAACAAGAATAGCACAGGAAAAAAATACCAACCAAAACCTGCTATGGTACTCAACCAACATATGGACAACCTTGCAGCTGTGTCCCAGAGGGGTGAGGTCACGCCATATGTTCAACACCACTGAGAAACACCTTTCAGATGAGATCAATGGTTCCTTGTGCAGCAGGGTTGAACATATGGCATGGTGAGATTTACTAATGCTGAACCCTTACCGGCTGGGAATTACAACAGCTGCCACTAAATCTGTTGGAGGACTATCCTCTCAAAAGCTGCCTCTGCAGAAATATATTTGTCACTTTATAGTGTCTAACTACATATACATACCTAACAAAAGAGATGGATTTGCTGAAAAAAGCAGAAGTTGCTGCCCTGATGGAATGCGCAGAAATATGCATTGGAACAGATATTTTTAAGAACTCATAAGCTAGAGAAACATAGGCCTTTATCCATCTAGCTAATGCTTGAACTTGTTATTTTTCCTAAGGGTAAAACAAAACAGACTGCTTGCCCCAGTGGTTTGTTCTATTGATGTACACTTGAAGAGCTCTCATACCTAGCGAGTGTCGGGCTTTCTTTTACAGATGAGAGGGACAAAATGTGGACAGTATCGACTCTGGTTGACTGTGATAAAGTGTACTTTAAGCAAAAAGGATGATTTTCCAAAGGCTGAGTAGATGATGAAGCCAAAACCAAGGAAATTGCAGATGCTTGCCTTTTTAGCATAGCAGATCTGAAACCCATAACCAAACTCTGCTACAGAAACTCTTAACAGAATCTAAACTGTGGTTGCATATGGCTTCTCTATGTGGCTTGGTATATCTTGATAACTGAGGGTCTAACAAAAAGCCAAAAGAGTTCTTGTCACAGCCTCAGATGATCCAGAACATTTCAGGTTCCTCTGTTCAACCTCAAGCAGTGAGATGGAATCACTCTGGGTCCAGGAGGATTATGGGACCCTATGTCAGTAGATTTGGTTGTGTGAGGATGTGCCATGGCAGACTCAAAGGCAGCTGAAAAATCTCTGATAACCAAGGCCAGAATAGTGCCACCAGAATTTCCTGAACCTTTTCCATCTGAATTTGTTAAACTCTTGGCAGTAGATGTATTGGTAGAAAAGCATAAAGCAGTTCTTTTGGCCACAGGACTGACAACGCAGCTACCTTCTCTACCTCTGTGCATTGGTACTGTGAACAGAAGTGAATCTGTGACGGTTCAGTGGTGAAATCTGCTATCTGTTCCAGTATTGCCTGCACCTGAAGGAACACATTCATCCTTTGCTAGGTTGATCTTGCTGACAAGTCAGCCATTTGGCCTGCATGTTTGGGCTCTCCCTTCATATTAACTGTTAACTAGGGAACTCTGGTAAGACTCTCTCCAGTACATGAGAAGAGCTGTCTCACACTGCAGACTTCTGAATCTTTTCCCTTGTTTGTTGATATGCACTTTGACTGTTGTATTGTCTGTGCACTGAAATACATGATGTAGCTAGAATTGGTGGGCAAAGTGGTGCAGTGCAACTCTTGCCACTCTCAACTCTGACCAGTTCATACTGTGCCATGACTTGCTTCACGTCTAGCATCCTTGGATGCAACTGGCATCTGTTGTCCCAAGAGACCTCTCTAGATCTTTCAGTGTGTTGCCTTTGTGAGATTAGGTTCCCGGCACTGTCATCACAGAGAGATGAAGCCCTGGTGAAAATGGAATGTGTAGATAATGTTGGCAATGGCTGAAATGGCACAAGGGTCTGGTGCACTGTCTTGCCCATGGAATCAAGTGGATTGTTGACACTAGGAGCCCCACGATCTGTGTGAGCTGCATCAAGTCCACTGACTTCCTCTGTAAGACTTCCACTGTAGCTGCCTTTATCTTTTATATCCAGTCTGGAAAAAACAACATATTTTTCATATTTAGCAACCAACACAAACATTTGTGGTGGTTGCAGGTGGCTCTTGAAGTTCACTATGAAGCTACAGAACACTGGACATCTTTGGATGACCTCTGTTCTGTTGGGAATAGAAGGAGATTGTCCAGCTGTGGGTAAACATGGATACCCTCTCTCTGTGGGCAAAGCAGAAGAATCTGGGGATGGATAGGCATATGCAGATATGCCTCCTTTAGATGTAACACGGCAAGATGATCTGAAAACTGTAGAGCTTCCCTGATTGAAGACAGCATCTCCAGCCTGAAGTTTTGATAAAGGAGTTGTTTCAAACACGTGAGGTACAAAGCAGCTGTCCAGGAGCCATCCTTTGGTACCATGAAGAATATCGAACTGATACCAAAGAAGGGATCCCCTGATGGGACCTGTTCTATTACTGCTATGTGCAGAAGATACTGGATGGTTTCCAGAACAATGGACCTTTTCTCTAGTGAGCTTGAAGCTGATTCAGAGGTGTTGATTTCAGTTCTATCATCAATCCATGGTGAACTGAATTTGACCCAAATGTCTCCATAGATAGTCATCCAAGCTTGGTAGAATTGTTGCAGCCACCCCTCCCCCCAACAGGTGACTGGAGTCAGAACTGGGAAGAGCTGGTACCCTTTTACTTTGAGCATTGTTGGATCTGATCATCTGCCTGAAATCATGACCTGTACCAAGAGCTGGGCCTGGAGCCTCTTCCTTTTCCTTTAAAACAGAAGGGACAAAAGGACTGTTGGTGTTGAGTGAAGCATCTGAAAAACTGGTGATCAGCCCTCCTGGACAATCAGGTTTTACACTTCTCTAAGTGCATCCACTGTTCCTGGAGCACTGCTGCACCTTTAGATGTGGAAGGTGCAGGCTCAGGAGATCTATCATTGAGGTCCAGTGCAGCAAGATCTTGCAAAGGAACATAGTGTGCATCTTGAAAACACCTCTGAAATACCAGTTCTTCCATTTCTGTCCCATCACTCTATTCTCCCTCAAATTTTGGAACTAGAAAGAACAAGAGGCTCTAAAAATCACATTATTATCAAAGTGTTGTGCAGGATCTAGCAGCCTTGGGGGACCTGATCTCTAGGCACAGCATAAGGGTCAAGCAAGTCTCCCTCATCTGAATAGGAATAATAACTTAGATATGGTCTTGATTTGGAGTGGGCATACTTCCCCTTCTGCTTAGATTTTAGGCGAATGGTAGGCTGGGCAATAGTGACTGACCTGGACACAGTAGGCTGAATTACTGTTCCTGGCACAATAGAACCAAGCTAAGAGACAGTGACTGCAGTCATTATAGGGGCAACAGAAAAAACTTCTCAGTTGTCTGGATGTATTGCCCATTAAAGCCTGAATTATTTGCTGTAACATTGCCTCATTGAGTCTCTGACTGTAATGGATCAGATTGCTAAGACCAAGATATAGTAGACACATTAGTCACACTACGATTGAGTGGAGACTGTACTCTGTAAAAGAGGAACTGCACCTGAACATGAGATAGTTGAACCCTAGTAAATTCACTACTTGAGGAAAAAGTATACACATTAGTCCCCTGTACCTGCATTTCAGATGAACCTTCATCCTCAGAAAGCAACTCCAATACATGCCTGTTAGTGATTTTACGCGAGAAGGAGATTATCTGTCCTTACTGCTCAGCGCACTCTCCTGGGCATTCACCCATATACTGCACCTTCTTACTTTCTCTCAATACTGTTGGGAGTTATCATAAGATCTTCCTTCATCGATGTAGACAGAGAAGCAGCCATTATTGTGAAGAAAAAAAGACCGATTCTGTTGGATGAGGAACACCACAAACATTGCTGACAGTTCCTGCCAAAACTGCTGAGTTCATTGCACCTGCCATCTTGCTAAGTGCTCCAGTGCCTGCAGTAGTGAACAAAGTATGAGTGTAGCACTGAGACACCAACAACACCTGGTTTTGCAGCATGGTGGTTTTTTAAATTGTCTTCGCCACACAAGGGATCATGTGATCTTGTTCAGAAGAGCTGTTGAGTAAGCAAGTAAACTATCCACTTCTGCATCTGGACCATGGACACATGGGGGAAGGCAGACAGATGTAACAAAGTAATTTTTTTCTGTTTTAAAAAATCCTCAAACAGAGTAAACAAGGAATGAATAAAAACACACACAAGCAGAGGGAAACTAGAAGGAGAGGGAGAGCTATGATAAACACTACTGAGGTCTTCTTCTTGGTGATCACTTCTGACTAAGATTGTCTTCCAAAATAAAGTCTTTAACAAAGGATCTGTCTGAATCTGTATCCACCGCCAATGTACCAATCCATGACTAGAGGCTTCTGGATTTCAGTCCTGCCCCCGTTGCCATTTCCCGATCGCCATGGAACTTTTGTTATGGAAGACACCTGTGCATGAATTTGTTTCATGTGGGGAGATCGGCGCACCACAATCACACAATCTTGACAGAAAAAGGCTTTGATCCAATGGCATGGGTACCACGACAACTGGAAGTCCTTTATCTGCTGCAGCCTTCATCCGCCTTCACAGCCGTTGTAACATACACATTGTTATCCTCCGCCTGTTCTGCCGTTGAGGACATTCTTGGATCGTTCTTTGTCTGGTTCCTCTCCCTTGACCTTACTGCCATGGGTGACCCTGCTGGGAGTACAAGACTCCCAACGGCATCGCTCACACAGTTCATTGGAATGCTCAAGCCCACTCACCACTACAGCGAGGTATAGCCACACTAAAAACAAGTTGAACAAAGACCAAACACACTAACATACAGAAGCATTCTCTGTTACCTTTTAGGTGCCTACTGAAGACCTTCCTCTTTCAACAAGCCTTTTAAGTTGAGACCTTATCCCAGTCTGCATCTGTATTGGAATTGCTTTTTAATATGTTTTTAAACCTTTTTTTAAAAATAGATGTTTTTAAATCTTTTTAAAAAAATGTTTTTAAAGATGTTTTGTTTTAATATATTTTAAAGTCTGTTTTTATGATGTTTTAAAGTGTTCTTAGTGCTTTTGTTTGCTGGGCTGGGCTCCTACTGGGAGGAAGGGTAGGATATATATATTTATATATATATAAAATAAGAATTCTAAATGTACAAATGACAAGTGTTAAGAGAAGATAGTTGGGGAGTTGACCTACAGGATCTACTGCAGGCCAAGACAGGAAATGGACTAGAGATGGAGGGTTGTATAACAGACAGAGACCTGGGTTTTCAGGCACAAAAGGGCAGTATAACGCAACGTGCCATATGTTCACCACCCCTGGAGAAGTAGCAATTGCTTCTATACAGATCTGTTTCATGGTCATATGGATTGTAGATCACACTAAAGAAACTACACCTTTTATGGGGCCCAAGTACAGCCAGAAAAAGAAGAGTCATGGAAGACAGCTTCATGACAATGAGTGAGCACCAAGAGATGAAGGCACAAAAAGCCTGACTTAGCGTTATCTTGGCTTTCCTCCTTTTTCTCATTCAGCAGTAGCATAAAAATTCAGCTACAACTGCAAGCAGTGCTGGTAGCCACATTGCCACTGGAAATCTGGATGCTCATTGTAGAAATAGTAGCTGCATAGTACAGATTGATTTAGACCAACTGGTGGGTCTGTCTAGATCAAGGGTGGGGAACCTATAGTAGTTAGACTTTGACTCCAATTATCTCTGATTATTAGCTATGCTGGCTGGGGCTGATGGGAGTTGGGCGTCCACCATTAGCTGAAGGGCCACAGATTGTCCAGCCCTGATCCTAGAGCTTGATGGATTTTAGCAATATGCCCCTTTGATACTGCCATATATGCTTAAGAGAGCCAATGACTTGCTAAACAAAGAGTTAGTTCATGTTCTGGGGGTATAACTATGCAACTAGAACAATAAAAAAAGTGTCCAAGGGGTAGGCCTGTTAGCATAGTGCAACAAATATGAATCTTGTGTCATAATAAATGTTAGTCTTTAAAAGATGCCACAACATAATTTTTGATGGTAAAGGTGCTCAAGCTGGCACAAGTAATCCTGATACATTTATAGGAGACTGCCACAAAGATTCAACTCCCACCCTTTCCCAACTCCATAACTGGCCTTTGGCAAAGCAGCTTCATGAGCACAAGAGAAGTCATACCAGCTTTATTCTTCAGTATAGCTTGCCAGTTTATTTACTGAGAAATGGTTCAAAAATATACATTCAATGTGAATAATACTAAACACAGTTAAGAGAAGAAAAATCTTGTTATGTTACTTCTTAATAATGTAGATTAATTCTACAGAGCAGCCTCCTAATCCAGACGCTTATCAAAAGTCTCACTGAAATCAGTGAGACAGGTAAGTTGCAGCTAACTTCAAATTCCACTGGATTTCAATTGGGCTTAACTGGATCTCTCTTCATTGGGAGCAGAAGCTATGCTACCCTCATCCACCATACATGTGCATTTCTCTATAATCCTCAAGCAGGCCCTCTTATTGTAGATTTTATCATCACCATCAACTATGTTGGGCCTCGTCCATTTTAATTTGACTTAAGGAACAAGCTGCAAATGGGACTACTTTGGGGAAAGCTATGGAAAACAACTGTATTGGTAATTTCCAACACACTTTGATTCTAGACAACAGAAAAGTAGCCTTCTGCAAATAACCAATTTGAGTAAGAAATAAATTAAGAGTCAGCATGTAGCTAAAGTATTGCATGAGTACAGACATTCCATGCAGTTCCAGTGAACACAAATAACTGCCATGGCTACAAAGTGCAATAGAAGATACCAAAGAGTTTCCAAGGTGGCAGTGATTAATCAAGAGCAGTGTATAGAAATGGGGTGTGGGGCAAATATAATACAAAATCCAAGTCAGTAAGATATCAGTGCCTTTAGACAAGTTGGATACTAAATAGAAATTCACATTCATTTTTAAAATAACTGAGTAAATATTGCCCCTAAATTAATGGGAAAGGGACTTAACACTAAAAATACAAAGCTAATACTACTCTTTCTTTTTCATGGAAAATTTGTCATGCACATTTGTACTACCAGCATTACACTTCAACAATCATTTATTTCAATGAAGTATGTTGATATTTTCATACCATATTTCCACTTTAAAAGCTACAACTACATAAATAGCATGACTGCTACTGTTTTTAATCCAAAAAATATTTGGCTGTTTTAACTAGACTGGATTATACTCAACCTAACAGTTGTCTGGCTGTAATCCAATATGCAAGCCCCATTAAAATCAATAATAGGATATTGCTGTTGTCAAATATCATGAATACTTTGCAGCCAAGAATCTAAATCATCAAAGAAAAAAACACCAGCACAATTTTTTTCTTAAGACTACCTTTGCAAAATTTCCAGCAAGAAATTTACCTCTGCATTATTTTATTGCTTTGAGAGACATTCTCAACCTGAAAAGCTGCCGTTTCTTTAAGCTTAAAACAGACCTTAATTGTCATCCGTTGCATAGAAACTATTCAGGAGGATAACAGCCATTATATTAGTAGCTCCCCATACACAAATTTACTCATAGAAACTAATTTTTTATATAGTCTGGTTTTTTAATATCTACAAGACATAATAAACGTGAAATAAAAAGATGATATGAATAGCACAAAGATCAAGATATCAATAAACACGCTTTCGTTTAAGATACAATTCTGCACAATGTACTCCTGAGCCCTGAGTGTGTTGACCAACATATTCCACTGGGCCATCTTCTTGAGTGGTGGTGAGGTATGAAGAGCCCCGCTTCTCATTTCTTATTGGTGCCATCTAAGGATTATAAAAGTCCATTATTACAGCAATGAGCAGGCAGTTCTTGGAGAATGCTGAATTTTGCTTACTGTAAAAAACACTACACTGCTCTCCAAGTACAACTTACACTAGGGTCTAGTGATGTTAAAAAAAATAAGTGGACTAGGACCAGCTATAAGGCTGCTTGAAATATTTTCCAATAGCAGCAAAAAAAACACAAAGAGTGTGCCTTGACAAATTCTTAAGCAGCATTATATATTTTCTCAACACTTGGTGGCAGCACAAGACATCAACCTAGCAGCAGGTAGATGTCAGCTAGGGAAGTAGTATACAATAATACCTCAGTTAAAAAAGTAGATGTGTTCTTGGACGTTACTTCTTTAACAGAAATTTTGGTACTAGAGGTAGGAATAATATGGAAAGAATACGGATAGGTTCCTATGCCCGTTCATAGATGGTGGGGGCAGCTTCAAACAGGGACATTAACAGGTGCCTACCTGGCACCAACCCACTCTCCCTTCTTCCCCTCCCCTCCTCCTCTGAATTGTACTGGATCCCTCCCCACCCTGGGAGAAAGCAAGAGATCTCTTTAATGTAAAGCAAACACACAAGGTTGTCAGTTTCACCCTAGCAAAGCAAAGGCACAGGCTTATCAGTATTGACAACAAAGCAAAGACGCAGGCTGGCCAGTTTCACCTTAAAGCAAAGGTACAGGCTTGAAAGTTTATCCAGGGCAAATCAAATCTGGTCAGTTTCGCCTTTTAAAAAGCCTTCCTTAAAAGGAGATTTGTTCCTGGAGGATTCATTAACTGAGGTATTACTGTAGTGAACTTTTCAAAACCGGGCTCCTTGTGTTTCACAATATGCAGATAAATGAATATCAGCTATTTATTACACTTTTATCCTACTCCTCCATTGCATCTTACCAAGATTTGAAAAGCTATGTTTAAAAATGAGTGAGCCTTGATGTTAAAAGGCTACCCATCACTGATGTGTACTGTAGTTTGTACACTATTTCAGAACTAAGTGTGCTTACTCTTGTCTCTTACCTTTAGTGGGTTTTGAGGCACAAGAGGCAAAATGCCTGGATGGAAGGATCCTTGGGTAGCAGCATAATATGAAGGCATGACCTGTACATAGCTACTGTAGTCACCATAAACTCCACTATCAGATTCCTACATGAAGAAAACACAGAAAGGGGAACATGAGACTTTTACCTATTTATTTTCATATAAATATTTGTATACCATAATTTCATTTAAAAAATCACAGCAGTTTACTAAAATAGTACAATAAAAGTCACACAAAAATTAAAACAAACACCAGCTGACTGTTAACATATTTTTTTTTATCTTAATTGTGTGCATAAGCCTGGGAGGAAAGAAAAGTTTTCAGCAAACATTTGAAAGTTAATACAGAAGGCACCTGCTGAAATTCTGTTGGAAGAGCATTCCACAGGAGTGGGCCAATAACACTGAAGGCTCCATTTTGTGTTGATGTCAAATGAGTCTCACCAACTTGAGAGACAACCTCTGATGCTCCTACAGATGATCTCAGTGATCAGGCTGGTATTAACAGGTTCAGGCAGTCCTTAAGGTACTCTGGACCTAAGTTGTTCAAGAATTTGTAAATTAAAACCTTAAACCTGGCTTGGTAGTAGATGGGCAGCCAGTGCAGGTATTTTAAGAATGGTGTCACATGTTGGCGGTTATATGCCCACATCAGCAGTCCAGCCACCGTATTCTGCACCAGCTAGAATTTCCACACCAGGTCCAAGGGCAGCCCCACAGACAGCCCCAAATAAAGCACACTGCAGTAATCCAACCTCAAGGTTACCAAGTACATGGACTACAGTGGTCAGTGGCAGGGGGCTGAGGAGCACTCACACAGTGCTACTCTCTGAACACAACCCTGACGGTAAGAATGGGACCATCATAATGCAATGCCTCCAATACCCATCCCTTTGAGTCTCGGGCCTCAATAGATTCACTTGCTCTATCCACTGGAAAAAGATTGCCGAGCAGTCAGGAATCGTATCAGATTCCATCAGTCTTTGTAGGTGGATTATCCAAACTGGTCCCCCATCCCTGCAGGGGATAATTGACATGGCAAGTCCAAATCTCAGGAGGAATTCATCTGACCATGTTAATGTGGCGACATCCACCCAACCTATTTCCAGACCACCCCACTGCCTACATGGAGCAAAGAATAAATAGACAGTGTGTCCTGCTCTGTACATTAGACTGATGACCATTTGAGACAGGCCCATAGTTGCCATGCAAACTCTGAACTCCTGAGTTGTCCTCATTGTGAATGGTGAAGTAGCCCAAAACTACTGTTCTGGTTTCCTCCAACACCACACCCAACACAATCTCAGTCAGGAAGGCTGCTGAACAGCAGGGTGGACAGTACACCAACAGTATCCCTAACCTGTCTCTTTGGCCCACCACCAGATGCAGGCCCTCAAGTCTAGCTCCAAGAGATAGGAGATTCCCAGGGATAGGGAGAACACTCCTCCCAACCCCATTCCTTCAGTCACCTGATGTTGAGCCTAGTACCTGGATGGACAAAACTAAGTCACACTTGGTCCGCACAGCTCCTCCCCCCCCAAAGTCTTGGTGATACACACCACGATGGCCTGTTTGTTAATAAGTTATCACTGGCCAATGAGCCAAAACACTGAGACAGATTTCTGGGGAAAATGAATTGACAGAAAAAGAAGAGTATCAAAGTACTAAAAAGTAGTGTGGATTCCTAAAAGCGCAGCATCTCTAGAGATCTCCCTTTAGTGTTTTGTGTATTGCTGGGGGAGGGGGGAGGACACGGAGAAGCAGTTGAATATTGTTTTGCTTACACATCTGACTCAGAAATGTGGTCTGTACCAAACTGGAGATTTTTCACCTAAACACCAATTAAGTCAGCTAAAATTCATTCATTCTGTTTTTCAGATGCTGTAACCTTTGATACATGATGTTGAAATGCTTTTCTAAATTATAGGCATTTTGAGGTTGGTATTAAGATTGAGCCAGAGCACAATGAATGATTTCCTAGCTTTCCCAGTGCCCAGATCAACCAAGGAGAAGTCCGACTGATAAATCAGAGGTGTCTCAGGCAGCAAGGATTATGGCTCATAATCTTTTCAGGCTTTCCAGATAAGGTCAGTCTGGAATATATTTATTTATTTTCTACATTTATATCCTGCTCTTCCTCTGAGGAACTCAGGCATATATAATTTTTCTCCCTCACTCCACTTTAATGATCACAGTCAATCCTGTGAGATACATTAGGCTGTGCCCCAGTTCACACATAAAGCTAAGTCAAACCATGTTTTAGTGTGAAAGAACCATTGGTTCCCTACCTGAAGGATAGTTCTGTGTTGCTGGTCAGAAACTCATCAGCTTGTGTTATAGCTCCACCTTGTGGTCGCAGACAGGAAAGACAAGTTGAGGGAAGTAGGTCGCTCCCAGCATTCCTCAGTTCATGTCCTCACCAGTTGGAATAGGTCAAAGGAATAAACCACCATGAAATAGTGGAGGATGAAAACCTACTTTCCATAACTGAGGATTTCATGAGAACCTCAGGTAAACAGGCAAAACAGGCAAAGGACAGCCACAAGCGTGGGGCTGATGAGTTTCTGACCAGCAACACAGAACTACCCTTCAGGTAGGGAACCAATGGTTCTTTCTTGTGTTGCTGGTGAAACTCATCAGCTTGGGATGTTCTAAAGCTTCCCATGTAGGGAGAGTCATATGTAAAAATCTGTCCATCAAGCAGACAGAACCTGCTGTTGAACCCTTCAACCAAAGGCTGCCTCTGCCAAAGCATACCTATCAATTTTATAGTGTTTGGTGAATGAACTGGGCGATGCCTAAGTGGCCACTCTACAGATCTCCTCCAAAGGAGCATTGGCTGACAGCGTTGCAGAGGTGGCAGCAGCCCTTGTAGAATGGGCGGTAATTCTAGTTGGGATTGGCAATTTCTGTGACTCACAGTAAGTGCTATACATGCCCTAATCCACTTTGAGAGAGTAGGGGAGGTGACCCTCTTCTCCCAGGAAGCCAAGTGGAAGGAGATAAAAACAGAGTCCATTTGTCTGAGGGCTTTTGTTCTATTAATGTACACTTCTTTAATGGGACTCCTAATGTCAAGTGAATGCCATCCTCTTTCGAGGGGATGGGATAGATTTGGGCAAAAGATAGGAAGGATTAATTCTTGCTGTCTATGGAATCTAGAAAGTACTTTAGGGAGGAAAGAGGGGTCTGTGCGGAGGATCACTCTGTCTGAATGAAATGTACAGAGTTGCTTAGCTACTGTTGAAAAATGAAAACGAAATGGACTACCTTCAAGTTGATTCCGACTTATGGAGACCTTATGAAAAGGGTTTTCATGGTAAGCGATATTCAGAGAGGGCTTACCATTGCCTTCCTCTGAGGCTGAGAGGCAGTGACTGGCCCAAGGTCATCCAGTGAGCTTCATGGCTGTGTGGGGATTCGAAACTTGGTCTCCCAGGTTATAGTCCAACACCTTAACCACTACACCACACTGGCTTTAATTCTGAAATCCTACAGGTGGATATTAGTACCATGAGGAAAAGGACTTTCAGTGATAGAAGTCTAAGGGACACCCTACTGAGGGGCTCAAAGGGAGGTTTCTGTAATGCCCTGAGCACCTTATGAGGATCCCAAGATGGATATCAATGCACTGTAGGAGGACACTTAAGGGTCGCCCTTCTAAGGAATCTCTTCAATAGGGGGTGATGGGATATAGGAGATACTGAGGATAGGGAAGCTAGAGAGGATATAGCTTCAGCCTGCCTCTTCAGGGTGTTGGGCCAGAGGCCCTTTGCAAGACCAGCTTGGAGAAAGGCTAGAACGGTGGAAATCTTGGGGTTGTGTGCAGAAAAATCATTGGAAGAGCACCAGAATGTGAAGGTCTTCCATGTAGAAAAGTAAATGCAGATTGTAGAGAGATGCCTGGATGCTAAGATGGTGTCGATCAGGTCTGAATTGAGGCCAAGTGTTGTTAGACATCTCCGTTCAAGAGCCAGGCTATCAGCAGGAGCCAACTGGCATCCAGTTGATGTAGAGGGCCTTGTGACATCAGGACCAGACGTTGTGGCACCCTCCACTGAGGGGACACCGCCATGTCCAGAATATCTGAAATCCAAGGGCAGCGAGGCCAAAATGGTGCTGCAAGAATCACTGTGGCCTTTCCCTCCTTGATCTTGTGAAGAATTCAAGGCAGAATTAGGATTGGAGGGAAGGCGTATAGCAGTCCTGGAGGCCAAGGAGTCGATAGGGCATCCATTGCTTCCACTTTGGAACAGTGGAACCTGGAGAAGAACCTTTTGAGTTGATTATTCTCCTGGGAGGCAAAGAGGTCCATTAGCAGTTGCCTAGGCAAGATCTGATTTGACGAAATACTGTTCAGTTCTGCATCCATTATCCTGGATCTATCGTTTTGTGACTCAACCAGCTGGCTTAGATGTTTGAGGAGCCACTGATGTATTTGGCAGCTAGGGAAGGTAGATGGTGTTCTGCCCAGTTCAGGAGGAGGCAAGTCTCCGCCTGCAGCTCCATTGACCTCGTCCTCCCTTCCTTGCTGATGTGTGCTTTTACAGTATTATTCTCGGTTCTGATAAGAACATGGGAGACGTGGAGGCGAGGTATGAAGAACTGCAGGGCCGGACGTACTGCCCTGAGCTCGAGAAAGTTGATACTCTTCCTTGTTTCGGCTGGAGACCAGTGACCTTGGACGAAGTGGTCTTGGCTTCTGTGGTGATGGAAACCTGTGTCGGATCTCTGAAAGGACAGCCTTTCTGTAAATGTTGAAGGCTGGTCCACTAGGTCATTGCTTTCTGGAGGTATTGGGAAATACAAATCTGGATATGTTGTTTGGCAGCAATGGCATCCTGAAAGGGTAGGAGAGCCCATAGTAACTTGCGAGAATGGTGCTTGGCCCATGGTGCCACTTGTGAGGCTGACACCAGGAGGCCCAACACTCTTGCCCAAAACATAAGATTTGCATGTTTGGAGCATGATAGGAGTTGGGCCACTGCTCTGATGCTTTGAATTCTGTCGTAGGACACTGAAATTGTGCCCTCGGTGGTGTCCAGATAGGCCCCCAGATGAGTCAGAGTTTGAGTAGGATGTGACTTTTTTGAAAATTCAAAAGAAAGACATGGTCTTTGCAATCCAGTGTAATTTGTAGATATCGAAGGGCTCTCTGTCTGGATGGAGAGCGAATTAGTAAATTGTCCAGGTAAGGGTAAATATGGATGCCCTGGAGGTGGAGATGTGCCACCAGGGCAACCATGATCTTTGTAAATACCCTCGGGGCTGATGCCAACCCGAAAGGGAGGGCCTGAAACTGAAAGTGTTGGCCATTGTAGAAAAAACAGAAACTTCCGATGCTCTGGATAAATGGGTACATGAAGATAAGCCTCCCTCAGGTCTATTGATGTGAGGAAGTCTTGAGGATGTAGTGCCTCTCTGATGGAGACCAACGTTTCCATCCTGAACCTTCTGTATAGAACCCATTAGTTCAGGAATTTGAGGTCGAGGACAGCCCTCCAGGCATTTCGATCCTTCTTCGGGACCATGAAGAATATCAAGTAGACACCAAAGAAGGATTCGTCTGGAGGCACCCGCTCAATGGCCGCCATGGATAGCAAATAAAGGATAGCCTTCTGAACGATGTCCCTCTTCTCCTGAGAATTGGAAACTGTAGAAGGAAGAAATCAGGAGAGCGGTCAGGCACAGAGATTCAGTTTGTAGCCCTGAAGGATGGTGTTTAGAACCCATTTGTCAGTGGTTGAAGACTCCCAAGCTGGGGAAGAATGCTGTAGTCTGTCCCCAACTTCTGGAACTGTGGCATCATTGCGATTGCTGATTCCGTCCATCCTTACTGGAGGTGGAAGGCTTAGAATTTTGCTGGAAAAGTGGAGAGAAGCGGGGCCTGTTCCAGATTACCTCTGCTTGGTCTGGTGTTCTTATATCTTGATGGTGGACAGGAGCCACAAAAGGAATTACTCGACTGGTATGAAGAGTACTTGCGAGGAAAACGCCTATCATCTCTGTGTGAGGAAACCAAAACCTTCCTCTTATCCCGTGATTCTACCAGAATGTCTTTCAGTGCCTCTTCACCAAAGAGGTTTCCTCCTGTATAAGGAGCTGTGGAAAGATTGACTCTTGAGGTGCTGCCTGTGTCCCAATGCTTCAGCCATAAGGTCCTCCTGGTCACCACATCTGCTACAAGGGACTGAGCTGCAATTTGGGTGGTGGCATCTAGAGTGGCATCTGCTACATATGCCGCCGTTCTATAAATGTTCACCAGCATTTTGTGTAAGTAATCCAGGTCCTGCTTGGGATTTTCAGTTAAATCATCATGCCAAACTAAGGTTGCACGAGTGAAAACAGAAGCAGCACAAGATGCACGCATGGTCAAAGCTGCGGCTTCATGTGCTCTACGTATGGGATAATCTAAGAGCGTCTCATTAGGATCTTTGAGCTGTGCATCCCAATCTTTCGGCAATACATTTTTGGCCACAAGAGCTGAAATAAGGTGGTCAATGACTGGAGTTTTAAGCAAGTCAGTAAACTCAGCTTCCAAATTATAAAGCTTATTAGCTAAAGCAACAGCTTTTTTATACTGACGGGGAGTATTCCATTCAGCTTTAGTAATAGCCTTAAAGGAGTTTGGTACTGGAATACATTTGCCCGAGGCTTTTGGTTCAGGTAGCACCATCTTGCCTTTAGATTGGACTGGAGGTGGGACAGTAGGAGGAGAATTAAGTTCCAGAGTGGTCAGTACTCTGTGCAGCAGTGGAGCAAAGTACAAATCATGGAACAGGCAATGTGGGGTGTTCTTCCCCCATGGAGCCCTCACTCCATTCCCACCTCTGACCTGGAATCTATAAAAGGGTCAAGAGGATCTGCATTCATAGAAAGGGTGGCCTGGTCATCCCTGAGGGAGGTGACCCTGGGTGTACCCCTATTTAAAATAAAGGGGTTGGGAGAATTGGAGGTAGAGGCATGTTCTGTGAAGTATGGGCTTGCTTATAGTTAGAAAAATTAGCATGCGCCAGCAACTGTATAGGAGGCTTGAAGGTGTGTCAGGGTCTGCAGAATCAGGGTCTGATGCACACTGTGCTATGGTTCACAACAGCAGGAGTGGGAGGGCCAGCCCTTAACTCTGCTGATAATTCTCCCATTAAGGCTTCTTTAATTTGCCTCAGTATGTTGGCACTAAGTAGGAATTCTTGGCCAGCGGCATCAGAGCCCTGAGTATAGCATGGAGGCTGACTGACTTGGGATAAGGCGGGGGGGGGGGGTTGAGCTAGTGGGAGAAACTCTGGAAACCCCAGAAACCCTTCCTCTCCCAAGGTATGAGGAGATGGAGCCCACTGCTGATAAAGCTGATCCCCTTTATCGCCATGGCAGTGGGAAAGGCACCCTTCCCTTTTGTTGCTTCGTGGCCACAAGGTGCAGGAAAATACTTGCTGTTCACAGCGAGAGGCTGACTGCTCCTTGGTGCACTGCTTTTTGGCCCCCAGAGCTTCGTTTTGGCCATGGAGGGGCTACAGATGTCTGCACTTCTGCTTGGCCTTGCAGGCTGCAGGGAGCGTGAGAGCTCTAGATGCTTCTGGTAAAAGACACCATTTCACCGGTCCCACTGAGGTAAAGGAGGCAAGCGGAGTGCAACACACACACGCGACATGAAGGCACGATGGACTCAGGCCAAAAGAACTGGACTCAGGCTGAATTAATTTGTTGTTAACGAAGGGGAGATATGATGGCTTCATTCTCCCCTCCCCTCGCTGAAACAGTCTGAGATAGGATTAGAAAGCAGAGAAAGGAAAAAGGGGCGGGGAAAACAGAGAACTTTTTTTAAGGATGAAACAGTCACCAGAGCAGTATAGCAGGGAAGAGAGGGCTTTAAAGGCACAATAATAGATAATAATAAGAAAACCTGAAGTAAAAAGGGGAGCAAAGACAAAATGCGACCAGTTCAATGGAGGCAGGAAAGCGAACTGAAGAATGCTGGGAGGGTCCTACTTCCCTCAACGTGTCTTTCCTGCCTGTGACCACAAGGTGGAGCTATAATCCAAGCTGATGAGTTTCACCAACAACACAAGAATGAGTTTTCTGGAACTCCAGACAAACACAAGCCACAACCAATCCTGTTATGTGCTTTACTGCTCATTGTTTGTCTGGGGTGGGGGGAACAAACCATGAGCCCAGGTTGAACAAAATGCTAAGCTAAACCATGGCTTAGTCTTAGGTAGCACAACAACAGCAGGACTTGGAAAGGAGTACAGTGGCTGCAGTCTTTGCTCTGGGAACTGCATTAAGACATGATTTGGCTTAGCATTGTGTGTGAATTAGGCCAGTGACTGGCCCAAGGTTACCCAATGAGTTTAATGGATGATCTTCCTAGTCCTAGTCCTACTTTCTAACTATTACACTAGCAACTGGTGGTGGCTGTTAATAAATTCTTCTAGCTAACATTAAGACTGAAGAGGCTCAGAACAGTTTCTCTTTTTAGAACACAGATGGGAAACGTGGCCCATATTTGACTCAAAAGCCATCAACCCCAGCTAGTCCAACAACACTGGAGGGCCACAGGCTCCCTAATCCTGTTTTAGGGTGTTAGAAAGGCAGTGGAACTCCTTCTGCCCCACAAATATTTACTTGTGAACTTTTCTTACAACTGCTATAAACACAGAAGATGATCATAGTACAACTGACAAAGGCTACCCTAAGAATACTTAGATAATTTTCCTGCTAAAAGGAAAATTCAGGGTCCTACAGTTCACATTGTCTAGCCTATCATTTTTTCCCTTTAAGGAGGATAAACTCAAGTTTGCAAAAAGTTTTTGTAATTATTCAGTTAGTGCTTTAGTATTTCATGCATATGGATGTCCTTAAGATTCTGAAAGATGTTTATTGAAAGACCTTCAGGAAGATGATAATAAAAAGTGCTATGTAATGTGTTATTTGGTGGAATTGCAAAATCCACTCTTATTTATTGATACCATTGATATAGGCTGTTGGTTAAGCATACTGAATCATCTTACCTCTGAGCCATCATGCTCTACTTCTCCTACTCTAGCTTGTATGGTATGGTATGCCTGAGCATACTGTTGATACCATTGCTGGACTGAATCCTGCAAAAAGGAAGGCAATTTTTAATCTACCATCTTCTGTGATTTTACAGTATGATCAATAAGTTTATAACAAGGAACTAAAAGAGCATAAGCTTTGCAAAACAAATACATGTGTATGTTTTTGTGCTAATTTGAGCCAACCTGGCTCAGTCTAAACACAAGAGGCAGTAAGGTGGTGCTGTCTCTGCCAGATGTTTTAACACTGCCAGATTATTTTTATGATTAGGAGTATGTCTGTCGTATTTTGACAAGCATCCTCCTCCTCTAAATCTGGTTTGGTAGAACAAACTGCAACTTACACAGCTACAGGAGAAGTGGAACTCCATACTTAACTGGACTGGGCTCCTCCTAGTTTCTATAACTTTATATAATACTGTGCCAAGGATTTGTGGGAGACAGTTCAGAACTTAACATAAGAAAAGCCCTGGTGGATCAGGCCAAGGCCCATCTAGTCTTAGCATCTTGTTCTAACAGTGGCTAATGAGATGCCTATGGGAAGCATGCAAGCAAGACCTGAGTTCAACTATAGTTGCAATCACCTAAATTTCTCATGCTTTCTAAACTTCTCAAATGTGAAATTCTCTCTCTTGGCTGAATCTTGCAATCTGCTGTAATCCTCACAGTCTGCTAACAGACTGTGCCTTGTACAAACGTGATTCCAATTATCCCTCCCCAAATATAATGCACTGATTGTTTTCCTTTGATTGGGCATCTTTTTCAGTCATCAGATAGATAATTCTTGGGGACCAGGCCTGTGGTGCCAAATGGATGCAAGCCCAGGAGATTTCCTTTCCTGATGATTTACAGGTTTGGTTACATGTATGATAAGGTGAGGAAACATTTGTAGCCAACATTAAAGCAGGTTTTGAAAATGTCATCCAGATTTTTAAAAAGTCACACCTGTGGTAAGTGAGAATCGCCCCTTGGCTAACAGGCTATAAAGCCTTTATACATTCGGTGAGAATCTGGCCCCCATGCTTAATAACAAACTCTGAGCCAAATAAAACACATAGTCACCAGCTGCAATGAAACCACATGTAAGTCACATACCTGTGTGTAATCTTCATACTGTGGTGAATAGTTAAAATAGTTTTCTACTGCTTGTGGTGGTGTGGTTCCCTGAGCAGCTGCAGTGTCAACTGAGTGATTTGAAAGTCCAGCCTGCTGCTTAGTATTACTGGCCTTACTGGCAATTGCTGCTCAAAGTAAAAAAAATAAATATATTCTTACAGCATTTCATATAAGACAGAAAACGAGATTTGATCTGAAACACAGTGTGTACCATCATTCCACAGGACTCATAGCTTAAAAGGATAAAGCTTAAAATGAAAGAGGAAGGAGCGGTGTAAACAACATTATCGTCACCCTGATTGAAGCAGAATGCCAGTCAAATTTAAGTTCTCAGGAAATGGTGGTAGTACTACAGAATGGGGAAATTTACCCAACAATTGGCCTGTCCCATAGTTGATATAAGATCCTAGGCCTAGACTGGAGGAACAAAAATGGCTTCTAACATTAGTTCAACTTGGAACAGACATTTAAGTTTGTATAATCCCTCTCTATCTTCTCTGTCCTTTCACCGGTATTGTGCCTTCTGTACATTCATCTGTATCATCATGGAGCAACTACTCCAAGAATATGTCTAAGGAATGGGCTCCAGTCATTTTTTAAAAAAGATACCACTGGGGCTCATAGTTCTGCTACCATCTAATATCTGGTGAACTGATGGTACAGCACCAGGCCAGGCCAGCAGTCGAGGGGTGGTGGTAATGTTCACAGAAGTACCACCTCCTTTTCTGTAAACTTCTTAAAAGGAACGTTTTGGAGATATTTATTTTTAAATAATTTGAATCAAATACTATGGTTGCTAGTATTATTTGCAGCTATGGTAACAACACTCCCTTCTAGTGAAAAGCCATAGACAGTCCAATGGGCATCAGTTAGCTGCTTACCTGAAAGACACATAGAAGGCAACACACTTGCCAAGTTCAAGTAGGGATTGGTGCTAAGATGGATTTCTTTGGGGGGCTCTCCCAGCAGAGAGGTCTGATTTTTTGAAGAACTCTGAAAAACAAAGTAAAAAAGATGTTGACACCCCTAATCCAGGTCAAACATCAGAAACATTTCAAATATTGAAATTTATTTATTTATTTATTATTTGATTTATATCCCACCCTTCCTCCCAGCAGGAGGATCCCATTAGGGATTTTACTTCTGAAAAAGCATATGGGATTGCACTGTAAGTCCTATAGGTAGGAAACAGTGCAGCACCGTTGCAATGACAATCAACTGTTGGAGGCAGAGGGATGTGCTCATGTGCAAATGGAAGAGAGAAAATGGGCATGGGGAAGCTATTAGAAACAAACAAAAAAGTCCAAGGGTGATATCCAGTAGTGGAATCCTGATTGTGCAACTGACTTCCACATCCATAAATGGAACTTGCTCTTCCTTTCCTCCCACCTGCAGCACCCCATGTATCTACAAAATCTTCTCCTGTGGTTTGGGGGACACCAACAGAACAAATGGGGCAGTACAGGGGAAGAGAGCAAGAGGAAGTTCTGTCTCATTCCCTGGCACGCTGGATCTTGCCCCAACTCTGAATTTTTACGTTTCCACTTGTGTATGCATAAAGCATAAATTAATAAGCATTCATCACATTCCAGTAATTCTTTCTTGAAAATATAGACAACAGCAGAATCCAAGGTTCATGGGTCAGGATTGTAAAACATCTATTTATCCATGTATTTATTTCTAATCCAGGAATAAACTCTCTTCCCTCTTCATGCCACTGCAATAGGGGTAATCTCAAACACTCTTGCATGACTAAAACTCATTTAGATTAAAATTCTTGGTTAAGAAAGAAGTCTGTTACAAATTAACTGCAGTTAAGAGCAGCAATGTACTGTAATGCTCCACTATGGTTAATATAGGCAGGGGAATTCACCGCAATTAAGGGAAAGTGTGGATGGTCTCATGGCCAAACTATTCTTAATTGCAGTGTAGAAAGCCCCCGTAATTACATCTTCAATGGTCTCAATATGCTATTTTTAAATTTTGACAAAATATAATACATGTTTATATCATATAAGAAACACTGCTTATCTATACATCAGATTTTGCAACATAATAAAACCCTGCATAGAATAATTATAAATATAAAATATTCAGCTGGTGCATTTTGTTAAAGGGCACTATTGCTTCTTTCCTGTAGTTCAGAATAATAGGAACAGTTTTAAACTCCCTTCTGTAATTAAGAATGAGCAGCAATTAAAATATTACACCAAGTTATTATTTCCCATTGACTTTAACAAAAAAAACCCCTGAATGGAATTGCAATACTGAAACAGAATAGTCTTCTTACCCCCAAGCTTGCGTCAGTGCTCTTTGACTGGCCTTGTTGCTTGAGATGTCCTGCCCGTGGGTCTCCAGCAGTGACATTTGTTAAGCTCTGCAGATAACCCTGGGACCCTGAACCAGTGCCTTCTGTCAGTCCCACTGCAGTTGACAGCTTGTCCCGTGTGTTATTTTGTCTTGGCATTGCTTGCCCAGATACATGCTGATTTGGAAAGAATGGCAGCATGCCGATCCCTGTTGCAATTGGCGTTTGAGCTGCAGTCCGATTAGATACTGCACAGTCAACCATAAATGGAAAAAAGTAAGTTATATTTAGGAAAGAATTACAAGAACATTCTGCTCCTGCTGTTTATTATGTGAAAAGCACTGAGGAATCTATTTAATAATTGCAACAGAACAGACAATTTTGGTGGCGAGCAAGGAAATACAGAAACAAGTCTACCTAGCAGCTATCTTTAAATGAGGCAATTAAAGTTTTACTTGTATATCATACTCTTCCCATTTTATACACAAACCACACAATTAACTACAAAAAGATGCTGTTTCACTGCTGATAGCTGAGGTCTGAATGTTAGCAACAAACTGTTCTTTCAATGCCCATACCACAACAGCCACACTCTTTGGATACACAGCCATTTAATGTTGCCCAGTTATTAATTCATTAAATCTATACATTGCCTTCCTCCTCAAACAGGTAGATTACAGTTACAATTATCCATTTATATGTTCTAGGTTTTAACTCACCCTGCCCGAGGTGAGAGCATTGTTAAAATATGTGCATTTATTTTAAGCCTTTCATTCTGAATTGTCCAATGCTACAATCCTAAGAATTATCCAAGGATGCAATCCTAAACACATTTACCTAGGAGAAAATGTAGAATATAGTGGGACTTCTGAATAAAAAATGCACTGGATTGCACTGCATGTTATTTAAAAGTTAAAGTTATTGTTTGTGCTGTTACAGCTCAATAAAATAATCATACTAGTTAATATGGCCCAGCACTTCAAATAATCTTGCATGGCATGGCTTTACTTTGCCAGATTTATCTCAAAGCAGGGTATTGTGAGTAAGGGCTAGGGTGGCACAGAGCAAACATGGAAGGATGGCAATAGATCAACACAGATAGTCAGAAGGAACAGATGGCAAGCTGGACATAAGCTCTGAAGTCCTTACTGAAGGAAGCCTCACATATTTGGTTTGAGTCTTCAATAGGCATTACTAACACTGTTTTCAGAGTAACTATGATGGGCAATTTCCTTTCAGTTTAATTCTTATATTTGCACCAGATACCAGCCTTGAATTGAAATGGGGAGTGGTGGCCCCCCATTTATGAAATGCTATCCCAGAGGCTCATCTGGTACAAACAGCAACATATTTTTGGTGCCAGGCCAAGACTTATCTCTTCTCTCAGGCATTTCATTCTTAATACCCTTGCTGCTGCTGGATTTAAGTCTTAACTTTTTAATGGTGATTATGTTCACCCTACTAAGGGGATGGGGTTGGAATGGTTGTAGTAAGAATTTATTGCTTGATTATTTGTAGAGTTGCATTGTTAATTGTTTGCTGATTATCATGTTTCTAATTTTTATATATAATACTCTGTGTTTTAAATTTCTATTGTTTTTAGTGTAAGTTGCCTTGAGTGCCCTTGAATAAGGCAACCAGTAAGTGCAATTAATAAATTAAATAATACAGTCGGGAGGGCAACTGAATTTCAAAAGGAATGAAAGGTTTCAGGATTCAACATTCATCTGGTTGTTGAATTTTGCTTAAAAGAGTCAGTGTTCACTGGACATACCAGAAGACATTGTTCAAAGAAACAGATTGAAGATAGACTACCTCAGCCTTTCCCAGCCAGTGTGCCTCCAGATGTTGTTGGACCACAACTCCCATCAGCCTCAGCCAGCATTGCCAATGGTCAGGAAATATGGGAGTTGTGGTCCAACAACATCTGGAGGCACACTGGTTGGGAAAGGCTGGGCTACCTTATAAAACTGACCTCCCCTGTATTGGTACTTGCTAGCAATTAAGATGCTATTATTTGTGCAAAGAAAATTGCACAAGAAAAAGTAATTGGTTGTTCAGCATATTTTTTTTACCAAGTGTATGCAATCAAGCACCACTCTCAGTGTAGCACCCAAAGAGGCATTAATCAATATTAAATCATATGTTATTTCACGGGGAATAAGACCCGCAGATTAAAGAACCAGGAGGCCCCTTCATTTTGAACAGGAAATTAATTTCCAAGAAATTATGGCTGTTCAGGTCAGCTACGTTTCTGGACAGGAGATTCTTCCATTTGACTTTCATATACATGCAGGGCCACTGCCCAAACTCAGTAGCTGGCAATCTTCATCAGGGTGAAAGAGAGGATGGGACACAAATTTAATCAATCAGTTAATAACTTCATAAGCAAATTTCAGTCAATTAGCTAGATCAGAAGCAGCTAACATGAGGCTCTCCGGTTTTTGTTCAGCTTCAGCTTCCATCAATCACAGCCAGGAATTAGTCTGGGATTATAGGAGATGGAGTCCAGCAACATCTAGAGCAGTGGTTCTTAACCTTTTCCACTGCTAGCACCCCTTGGATTTCCAAAATATGCTGTCACACCCCCTGAAAAAATACAGTTCATTTTTCATTTTATTTTAATTTAATTTAAATGTGTGTTTTAGCCAAACTTAGCTAAGATAAATGAGTTTTCCAAAATCTTTGGTTGGGATTTGCACCCCTAGAAAAAGTGTCTTGCACCCCTGGAGGTGCGTGCACCCCAGGTTAAGAACCACTGATCTAGAGGGTCATATGTTAGCTCCTGCTGAGCTAGAGGGCTTCCCAAAAGAACTAGAGCACACAGTACAAAGGTCTGCCAGTTGCTACTCTGCACAATTGATGTGGTGTTGGTCATACTATGAAACTCTGTCCCTAGTGTCATTTCACCATAGCATTCATCCCTATTTCCAGTCATAACTGTTGTGCAGGTTTATTTAAAACCTACTAGGTGATACCTTGGGATGAGTACATTTCAGGGTGGATTCTAAGTATAGCTGATAATAGCCACACATTTAAAAAGGAAAGTAATATTTAAAAAGCCACTTCTATGCCAACATTTTACTATCATCATATCACAGTATGGAAGATTCAAATATTTTAAATTGTATATCTGTACATTTGAAAATAGTCTGCATAAGAAACAGCCATCTTTTTCATGGTGGCCGAAACCTAGATTCTACTTACGCCCAGCATAGCAATCATAATTTGAAAAAGCAGCTAAAACAAATGAATAGAACCAGACTACCGTAGGGCCCCGCTTATATGGCGGGTTAGGGACCAGGCCACCGCCATAAAGCGGAAATCGCCATAAAGCGGAACCCATTGACTATAATGGGTTGCGTCGCACGAAAATGCCGCAAAATGCCAAAAAACCGCAAAATCGGCTTTAAAACGGGGAATTTCCCCTAATTGAAAGCCACCGCATCAGCGGAACGCCATAAAGCGGAACGCCGTAAAGCGGGGCTCTACTGTACTACAAATCCCTCACAAGAATCAATGTTTTCTATCTTGATACAATGGAGACTCAGTATGGACAAAGATCATTAAGAGGCTTGTTATTCTGGACATGTTTGTTGTACAATATTCCCAAAACAGGATTTTGCTTTCAGATCTTAAGGCATATTAAAATGCAAAATCTTTCAAATTAATTTATACATATTTTACACTTTTATTGTTTTTATGGACTGAAAATGGAGTCTTGTACTTTAAAATGTCACAGTGAAAAATAAAAGAGGCTACCTTGGGCAAGAAAGCATTAGGAAGAGTCTTCAATAGTCAAGAAGGAGCATACAAAGCAAACTACTGTTCTTTATACGTATTTCAGGACAAAAAGTCTGAATTGTCAAAAGTATGGGTGCCCTATCCGCTAACAAGAGAAACATGGACTCCTTCAAGAACTACCCTCCTACACTGGCCATTCCAGCTCAGCATTATGTCGGCCCACCTCCTCTTTATTACAGAGGAAACAAATAGGACCTTCAATAAAATGTTGCAGAGTTCCTGCCAGCCATGCCTTCTTTCATGATATTATTTTCCATTCCAAGGCCCCAGTTCCTTGTCAGTCCGTTCCCCTCTTCCCAAAGCCCAAAGACACTCAGCATTCTGTTGCAACTGAATAGGCTCAGTTCTTATTCGACTGTTTTGCCCTCAGGTTTTTTCCCATTGTAAAGATATTTATTCTGCAAACAGGGGGATTTCCCTGAGCATGCTCCCTCTTGGTTTCTAAGAAGCCCTCTTTTGGCTACATAGTTATTGTAACTCCTCAGTTACAGCATCTGGGCTATAGTGTTCTATAAGCGTATAGGGCTTAAGTAAACTGTTCTAAAAAGTACACAGACTATATTTCTCAGGGGCCTTGCTGTCCTACTGCTGTCTAAGGTGTGAGGTTTGCATTTTGCTTCCTGTGTATTCCTAGCTCCTTTACTGCTTAATTTTCATCTGAATTAGCAATGAAATATAGGCACGTTCTCCATGATATGAAACCATTCTGTATAAGCTTGCATCTTGATGGGGGAATCTGCAAAATCACTAAGCAGACCACAATATACAGATTCAGAAAATGCATGGATATATGCCCATTGTTTCTGCTTACTTCATATGTTATTTAACTTTATCAAACAATAGAATTGCTGCCTCTGTATCAGTTATTTAAAAACAGCCATAGCAAACAGCCATAGCAGCAGTCATCAAAAAACTATCACACTCTTTTTCTAACACAGTTGCCAGAACAAGGTAAGATTATGCTATCTAAAAGGTATACCGCTCTTAATTATACATATATCATACAGTGCAGAAGTGAAAAACCTTTTTCAGTTTGAAAGTTACATTTCCTCATGGACATCTTTCCAGGTGCCAAATGCAGAAGTATGATGCTTACCTATGCACAATAGGCTACATTCCACAATAGGCTACATTCCAACTACACAAAGTCAGAAGTTTCTACATACACCCATAACTCACACAAGTTTCTCCATTCAGGCAAGCAAGAGCCATTTATACAGCTCAAGGATGCATTCCAGCCAGACAAAAGCACTTGTGGAAGGTGCGTAGCAGGGTCATTGAGGGGCATAGCCAGGAAACAGGGGGCATGGCCTGGAAAGCGTCCCGAGGGCCAGATAGTGATGCCTGGAGGGCCACATTCAGCCCCTGGCCTGAGGTTCCCCAAGTTAGAAGCACATTTTCAAAGTGGGTGTTTGTTGCTGTAACAGGAATCAAAACGCTACTTGCAATTGCGTGCTTCTCCATGGCTGGCTGTGTCTGTAGCCACTGGTGGTACAGTACCCATTCCTAACATTGTCTGTAGCAGCACTGCTGGAGGTTCTCCAAGTAAACCTGGTTTCTGCAAAGTACAGAAGTATTGTATATATTTTAAAAATGCCTTATTAAACTGTTCCACAGCTTTTCAAATGCAGATAATTTCTTTGACCATACTATTTGATAACAGAAGACCAAGAAAACAAGGAAATATTTACTATTATTATTTAAATTAAATGTATATCCCACCCTTCCTCCCAGAAGGAGCCCAAAGTGGCAAACAAACAATAAAACACTATAAAACATCAAAAACAAAACATCTTTAAAAACATCGTAAAAACAAAATATCTTTTTTAAAAATCTTAAAAACAAAACATCTTTTAAAGAAACCATTTAAAAATCTTTTAAAACTTCTTAAAATCAATTCCAGCATAGATGCACACTGAGATAAGACCTCTGCTTAAAAGGCTACTTGAAAGAGGAAAGTCTTCAGCAGGCACTGAAAAGACAACAGAGATGGTATCTGTTTAATATTTAAGGGGAGAGAATTCCAAAGGGTAAGTGCCACAACACTAAATGTCTGATTCCTATGTTGTGCAGAACGGACCTCTTGATGAAATGGTATCTGCATGAGGCCCTCATCTGCAGAGCACAGTGATTGACTGGGTATATAAGGGGTAAGACAATCTTTCAGGTATCCTGGGCTGGTCCCAAGCTGTAGGGGGCTTTATACACCAAAACCATGTATATATGTATAACAAGAAAACATGGTTTAGGAGGAAGACTTTTCCACTTTTTATTTAATACAGAATTATTGACTAAAAGGGAATTACTGCAGACTATCGTTCAACTCACACTATTTGTCTGAATACTCTCAATCTTCGCTAGCTGTGCCATCTGTAGATGGGAAAGGTTCTGTAGCAGCAAACTAGATGAATTTCCAAGAACTTGTCCCTGTCATTTGGGGGGGGGAAAGAAATTAGATATATATGAAACTGGCATTATTCAGCTATCTTAAAAATAAATACAGCAGGGGCCTGCTTTTCGGCAGCCTGCTTTTCGGCGTTCTGCTAATACGGCGGCTTTCAATTAGAGTAAGGCCCCACTCATACGGCGCTTGTACCGCTTTTACAGCATTTTTCAGGAGTTTTATTGATGGAATTCTGCTTTGCGGTGGGTTTCGCTTTTAGGTGGGGGCCTTCCCTTTTCACTGTGATCTGAAAAATGGCATTTCTGTTCCACTGCAAAGTATGAGTGGGGCCCTACTGTACAACGAAGAATTCATTTCTTATGTCTGTCGGCAATGAGGGGCATATTTTGATTCCCAAAGTTTCTTCCTTCATGAAGGTATTTGTAATTCTACAAATATCTGTCAATTTCTGGCACAAGTCACTACACATTGTTTAATTACAAATGGCCCTTTTATGTAGTGATCCTCTAGCCTTGTCCAAACAGCTACATAAGAAACAGGAATATATACCAGAGGCAGTTTGTTGATGACAGGCACATTTTGGACATCCTTTCACTGGAATGTTTGAATTCTACAAAGTACCCTTCCTTTAAAAATCCTCTGCATATTACATTACCAGAAAATGACACATAGTGTATTCCCATATGATCAGAAACCAAAAAGGGAAATACATTTCTGATTAGGAAAATAAAGTTGCATATCACCACCACCTATACACACATCCTAGTTTCAGTTTTCCATTGTTTATTTATGCAGGTTAAGAAGCATAAAAGCCTATGTTCTTAGGAAGATGGAAGTTGTTTAAAGATCACAAAACTAGCTACACCATATATTCAAAATCATATGCAACATAGCAGGAAAAAGAGCACTAAAATCAATATCTAAAATCCCAGTTTAAGGAAAGACACATTCAAAACATTATTAAACAAGCACATTAACTGCTTGTATCAATCCATAATCTTGTAAGAGTTTTTAAGTTACTTTATCATTCAGGATTCTCTCCATTATAAATGGAAGAACTATTCCAATATCTATTAACTTTTCTTATACATATTACCTAGAAAGCCCTTTAGCCATCGCTTTGCACCTCGAAGTATTTAATTTGCTGTTTTCCCTCAATGCTTGTTTAAAAAGATGATAGTGGACTTCCAAATCCTTCAAACAGAACTTTGTTGGAAAAAATTTGGAAGTAAATTTTTATTTAAGAAGCACAGATAAACCAAACTCCAACTGCTTCAGCCAATTACAGAAAAACACTGCACTCCAAAAAAGCTCCAGCAACCATATTAATCAGCAGTTAAGTATAAAAATAAATCTTTCAACAATGGTGTCACAAGTACAGTGCTAAAAATATAGATGATTGTATGACAATTAAATTCAGTTTTCTGGGTCAAGTTTAATGACTAATTAAAGCCAGAAGTCTTCCATTAAGCATAATCAGGGCATGACTTTGTTGCAAAGTAAAAGCACTACCTTGTTTGGTTGTGGTATACCTAATCCAAGGCAGCACTCAACCTTCATCAGTCAGACTTTGGCTACAGTCAACATGCCTTCCCTTTTCACTGTGATCTGAAAAATGGCATTTCTGTTCCACTGCAAAGTAGTTACATAACCAGAGAGAGAACACTAACAACATATATTGGGAGAAGAGTTACTTTTTAAAGATCCAAGTAGGCAACACGTTTCCAGTGATCTCTTCCAAGAGAAAAAAGCAGTTCCTTTGGGTATAAACCAGTGTCCTACATAATAAAGTTAAACGTTTGAAGAGCTAACACTTAAAACTTTAGCAGTTATACTTCCAAATGCAGAAGTGTGACTGGCCATCTGATCTGTCAAGTGTGATTCAAGATATTCCTGAATATCACTTTTACACCTATTTTCTCTCTGGTTTGGAATCACAGCACAGTGCAGAAAAGTGCAGCAAGGCTTATAACCTTTTGATTCATGTTGCCTTATACAAGATCTGTTATGAGAATAACGTTTAACATGTGCTTTGTTTTACCTGTTCAATGGGGAGATGCTGTATCTGCTTCCTAGTTTTCTCTTTACCCCCCTGAGATTTTAGAATAGCACATGCTATTAACATAGGTCAAATAATAAATCCCAAGATTTCATTCCAGATCAGACAGTCCAAAATGAGATCATGCACTGAATATTTACCTAACTATAAGATGCTTTATTTTAATAAGCCTTCTTTCCTTATGAATGCTGCCTAATGAAGATGCCAATATTATTTGGCTTTCTCTCTCTTTTTTCAAAAGTGCATTTTGGAAATAAGCAGTATCTTCTTGCATCATAAGATGATTTATCTTTCAGTGAAGAACTCCAGAAAATTCAAATGACAGGTCAACACTCCTCTATGGAAGTATGGATCCTACAATATCTTATTATTTTAGAAGTCAATTAAACCACTTTATATAGTATTGAAATTTTGCTTTAGTTGCAAGTGAACTCTCACTAAGCATGTTAACTTAAATTACTTCACCAATATATTTTGTATTAACTTATAAACATACCTGATGAACACTATTCAAATGCAAAAAGGCTGGGTTGATTGACGGGCTTACAAGGTGGGACATGTTCATGGGAGCTCCAAGAACTGCTTTGGAAAACACAAATAGATTGCTGTATACATTTTAAATCTACAGCATTTAATACCTATATATTAAAAGTATAAATAAATGCTATAACCGTAACAGTTTCCTTACAATTTTTATTTTCCAATAATTCTGCTAGATGTGTAAATAACTAGTCATCATTCACTCATAACTCTAAACCATGTTTTTGCTAGAATGAGCCCAAACAAAGCCTCCGGTTCCTTCCCTCCCTCCTGCAGTGTGCCTGGCAGAAGTTCTTTGCCAGTGTTCAGCTTAGAATCTTGGCTTGTATCTCTGATTTGTATCCATCACAAACTTTGGTTAACAAGCCAGTTTCATAACAGGTTTGAAGTTGGCTTATTTTTAAACTCACCAGTTTGCTTTAAACCAGATATCTGGTTCATATGACACAAGCTAGAATCAGTGAAAAGTGAAACTAAACATTTGTGTAGTCCTTCTCACAGAGAAGGAAGACAAGACAGAAGCACACAGGCTCAAGGCTCTGCCCAGGCTTGTCCCAGCTAACGCACAAAGCAGTAAACCATGGTTTAGCATGACATGCAAACTGGGCAAGTGAAATTTCTTCATATGCCTAACAGTTGCTTGTAATTCACATAGGATTTGTTTTTGTATTTGATAGCCTATAGGCAAAAATTACATATCCTCTTTGGTGCAAATTTTCTGACCCCCACTCAAACTGTTTTAACGGCAATACAAAGCCCTCCAACACAGACAACAATGATCTTTTCCTGACAGTTTTTGCCAGTTGGCTACAAAGAATAAAATACACACATTACAGAATGATAGAGAATTAGAGTTAACTTCTGCTGATGAAAGAATATGCAAGTTATCTACTCAGATATCACAGAATCTTCAAGGAATAGAACAAAATTTTCTTTTGGTTCTTAAGAATTGTATTTGGATGTAGTTGGATTTAAATATGTACCAACCATATCCGATATAAAGGAATGCACAGAGAAACTTTCTGAAGCAGAACAAGCGAACTCTGTATACTTTACCTGGATACAAATGAATTTTCACTTCAGCAGCAGCAGCACACATCACACCTTGTGGTTCTACACCAAAAGTTAATATACCAGTTATGGCTGCCAGTCTCATTCTTAATATTTAAATTTTATAAAACTGGTTTTGATATTTTTAAGATATTTTTAATTTGTTATCCCAATTAGAAATAATTATCTTGAAAGAGAGACACACACATTGCTTTTAAAGTTATGCTTGTACCTAAAAACACATTAAAACTGGAATTATTAACATAGAAATACAAGCCCTGCTGAAGAAGGAATCAGCTAACCTTTGTAGTTATTTAAGAGAGTCTAGAAGCATGTAGCCAGGGTGATATGGAAAACATTTGACTTCCAAAACATATTTTACATATTCCCTCACTTTGGCAATCACAGAGTAAGAGGAGGGTGGGTTCCGTTATAGATCACCAACTGGTTCAAGAACAGGAATCAGAGCACAGGAATAAACCAATAGTTCCATAAAGGAGTGAAGCAAGTGGTGGGGTCTTCCGAGGATATGTACTAGGACCAATGCAGGGATCACCAGTAATTATGTTAGACATCTACGTAAACTCGTTTCTCATTTCGCAGAACTGAATTCTAAGGGCCAATTAGAAATGACAGCTGCACATTCATACATTTAAAATGGATTTGCCATAATAATGTAAAAAATAAGAGAACTGATTTAAGGAGCAAAAGGGGTACAAATTATCAACACAGGGAAATCTGAAGATAAATTTAGTTAATATTATACTGTATTATTAGTTAAATTAATACATTTTTGTGACTTCAAACAAAGATGATTTGGGGTTGATAATACAAATATTAATGGACTGAAATGGATACATGTGTATACTTGCTCTGATTCTCTCCCCTCCCCAAAACTGAAGCCATGATGGAGACTCCTTCTCACTCCACAGTATATATATTAAAAGCTTACCAAGATTATTAGAACATCCATGTAACTGGGGTTGCAACAACATTTGTAACATTGCTGGGGTATTTAAGCTTTTCATAACCTGTACTGCATTTGGCTCTGGAAGCAAACCTTTTCTGTTGTTCCTCATCTTGAATTAAGGAGAAATAGGGGGAAAACATTAGATCACCACCAAGAAAGAAGAAAGTTCATTCAATAAAGCAGAGTTGCTTGCCTGCCACTGTTGAACTTAAAGTAGCTTCTCAGGCACACATGGGACTGAGCACATTGAGGCCACATTTTGGAACCTTTTGTAGCTCTGATAGAGAGCAGAAGTGCTCTCACTCTTCCTTTCAACCATGGAGACTGCAGTTACTGCACATGTAATTACCTTATTAAGGGTAGGGATCTGTGACTGCAAAGAGGATCACTTCATACACATTTACAAGAAACAATCTTATTTTTTACTTTGTGGCTTCCGTGCAGTCTCAAGAAACAGTAAGATCAGAAAGCAGTCATAGTTATATGCACTGTTAAAGTTGATAAAATTGTAAACTCAGGTAGTCTTTTACAATTTGGGCCTCAAGTAGAGATGTAAAATTTCTGGAAATTTTGAAGCCATGGGAAAAAAACTGTTTCCCCCCGTTTTTTCCCCCCAGAAAAAAATGGAAATTTTCAGAGAAATTTAAAAAATGCATTACTAGCACTTTTTAGAGATTGAAAGTCACTTTGTTACTTCAGGAACATCAAATGTAATTATGTACAAGTTGGTTTGGCATAAAATTATCACATTTGGTATATTAAAAGTACATTTTATTCAAACAATTATTACAAATTGAATTTACTTTTTAAATTTTTTACTTTTTTTGGTAACAAATGGATCTACAAGATCCTGAACATAAGGAATCTCTTTTGTTTTGCCCGTTTATGAGGAGCAGGCAAAAAACAATTTTAAAAAACAGAAGAAACCATCAACATTAATAACAAAGAAAATTATTTATGTCTCCACTAGTCCTCCATGGTGACAAGCAGACATAAAGCATCCGTTCCCATAAAAAGAACTGAGAAAAAGGGAGGGACCAAGATTCAATGAAACATTTTATTCATCATCCTAAAAGAAAACATTTCATAATCCATTTTTTCATTTTTTCCCCATTTTTCCAATTTTTCAGAAGCAAAAAAGGCTTCAGAAGAGAACGGGGGGGGCACCTTTTCCCCCCTGAATTTTTCTTGTTTTTCCCCAGGCCTTCACATCTCTAGCCTCAAGTATGCTAGTCACTCAAAACTGGTCTAAGAAAATATTGAACCAAAAGCAAACCTACCTACAAAACATCACAATGAAAATATTCTTAAATATTTCACTAGTAGTACTCTGTTTTATTTTTATTTACAATATTGTTTATGGAAAAAAACTATGTATTTCAAATCACTCAGTCAGTCATAACTTTCCATATCTGCCAGCCCCACTGATACAGGCACTTTTTAATGTTTCCTTCCATATCACTGTATTGTACTGTGCTTTTCTGACTTAATTCAGCACTTTTCAACAGGACCCATTTTACATTTATTCCTTAACATAGGGCGTAGCCTTACATCAAGGCAAACCATCTAGCTCAGTATTATCTACTTTGACTGACAGTGATTCTCCACGGTTTTAGGCAGCCCTATCTGAAGTTGCTGGGGATTAACCCTTGGGACCATTTGATATTCAGTCATCTGAACCTAAACATTCAATTCCAAAACAATGAGGAACAGTATATGTGTATTAGGCACAGTTTCATTAGCACCAATTCACATACACTTTCTTGACCCTTCCTCCACCCAAACTGTGTATATTTGATGTCAAAAGGAATCTAATCTGGTTGACAGTTCAAGCAAACAAGTGGCAAACATCTGTCCAATACCTCCCCTTTTCTGGAATGAAGACTAAAGCTGGATTTTACTGGGAGATTTAACTATAGAATATCCTTTACCAGACGTGACCATTGGCATGGACTTGAATTGCAGTCTAACACACTTGTTCTCTGCAACGGGCTGTCATCCCTGACAGTCAGAAGAGGTGCCAGGTTCAGATCAAGGTCTTGAACCTGACTGCCAGTATGAAAAGGTTCCAGTCTGAGAACAGGAGCTGGTAAAGCCATAGTTCCTTTTTCTTTGGTGCATATTTTCCTGTTCTATTAACATTGCATTTTATGTTGAAGGTGCCAAGGTTTGTATGTGTATAACTTGCTAATGAGTTCTTAACTGTTATATTGATTTCTGGTTCTTTCTAATACTAACTGTTCCAGCAAAATATAGCTGTCATGAAAGGCTTGATCTCTCCTTGTGAGTAAACTGTGAAGTCATTTATGCCTGTTTCCAGTGGGTCACAGTAACAGAGATCCAACAACACAGAAAGTAAAATCTCAGTGACATGTTTCTCAGCATGTCACTATCATCTTCCAATCAAAAATAAAATATTATTTTTCTCATTTTGATGTATTCTTGGGCTTACCTTCAGTGGGTTTATATACAACCTAGAATGGACTTCTGCTGTTGTTTGTTTTCATCGTGCTGTCATCTGGGACGTTGACAATATGCAAGGTTTTTGCACAAAGTTCCAGTATTTGGATGCCAATGTTTCTTACCCTATATGGCATCTTGCTCCTCTTATTTATAAAACCGTGTTCAACTCAACTCCCACTACCTATTGCTTACATGGAACTTTTCATTCTTCCATTTGATTGCCATGCCATACTGGCTACTGCCAGGAAGTTCAAAACTGGGTGAAAGAGGAATGCACATGTGTCCTAAAGCACTTTAGAAACCGCTGCTATAGATGCAGTTGAATTCACTCATTCATGTTACAGGAAGCCAGGTTTCAACTGAACATCAGGAAAAACTTCTTAACTGTTAGAGCAATATGACAATGGAACCAATTACCTAGGGAGGTGGTGGGCTCTCCAACACTGGAGATCTTCAAAAGGCAGCTGGACAGCCATCTTTCGAGTATGTTTTAATTTGGATTCCTGCATTGAGCAGGGTGTTGGACTTGGGCTTATAGGTCCCTTCCAACTCTACGATTCTATGAGATCTAAATTTGCACACAGAATTGACAACTTCCAGTAACACCTTCACATCCAACTTTCTGAGAAATAATGTCATATAACACACAAAGCATGAAAGCTTAACTCCTCACCAAGAATAAAATTAAGCCAACTTCATTATCTTGAAATTGCTGAATGACATTTACTTCTATTCTTTTAATCAGTAATATGCCTACTAACATTGCCTCCTTTTAAAATGGCATAGCTCACTTTTATCGAAACAAACCTTCCCAAAATTGCTTAACCAAAGTACTCCAAAGCTTCAGACAAAAGCTTAATTACCATTCCTATGGTCTGTGTGTTCTTAAATAGTGAAATAATTCTTAAATAGAGGTAAACTAGGTAGCCAGTCTAATCCAGCAAGGAGATTGTTCTCAGGATACATTCAGGTGCTTTTGGCTCACATTTCAGGAGTGATTTTATTGGCTTGTAGTTCAAGAAAATTTGGCAAGAACTACCATTTTGTGTGTGAATAAAACAAACCTGATACACAAACAAGACAAGAAATAAAGCTTGGGAAAGCCACAGTGCTGTTTAGAAAATCAATATCCATGACAGAACAGTTATCTCAGAGGCCCAGTTCACACGTAACACTAAGCCAAACAATGACTTAGTAAGAATGACCAAGTACGTGAGTACCCAAGAAGAAAATCATGGTCACTTTGCTCCTACCCCAATTGCTGCTGTGCTACGAGTAATGTAACAGCAAATTCAGAAGTGCAGGGTCCCTTTATATTAGTCAGAGCCAGGCCACCTACGCCCTTTTTTGGTGCTGAGTTGAGAATGAGATCCTTGTTAATGTCTTCTCCCACAACAACAGACATCCCTAGGAGCGAATCAGCATGAAGGAGAGAGTTAGCTACCGTGAAGAGTCTTCTCAGTGGTTGACTCACCTCCTTTCACTCTGATAGGTTTCAATCTGCAGGAAAGCACGTTAGAAGACTCTTCTCAGTGGCTAACACAGTCCCCTCTCACGCTGATTGGCTTGTAGGATCCTGGAATCATAGGGACCCTGCTGAGACCCAGCTCCCAAAAAGAGTAAGGGATCTAAGATGGCCTGAGACAGCACACGACTACACCCCTGCATGTTACTCGGAACCAAGTCACGGTTTGGCTTAGGATTACATACAAACCCTGGCTCATTCTCAACAAAATATGAGCTGTAACCAAGGTATGTTCTTGGTTTCTGGCTCATGGTTTGTTTCAGGGAGATAAACCATGAGGCTGGGTTCAAACATAACACAAAGCCAAACCATGGCTTAGCTTTGGGTAACGTGGCAGCAGCAAAACCAAGGAAGGAACAAAGCAGCTGTGATTTTTTTCCCTGGGTACCCACACACTTGTTCATTCTCGCTAACCCATAGCTTCACTTAGCATTATGTACAAATGTGGCCACTCTTCGCCTATCATACCCAAAGATATAATAATCTTATTAATATATCATTCAGTTTTGTATGTATATTATCTAAATGCATTTTTCACATCTTTTTCTTTTGGTGGTGGAAGGTGTCTTACCATGCGTTGTGCTGCTATTAATGTAGCAAGAGTTCCACGCCCTGGAGCTCCAGGAGCACAGTAAGATACATGCACTTTCTTCTCTTTGATAGCCAAGCCATCTGTGGCTTGCTGTACTTCCTCTGCCTGCTCTGCTGTTTCATACTCAATAACTGCAAAGCCACCAACTGAGCTATCTTCATCCTGAGCAAGCTGAAAGGACAGTTCACAACACAATGAAAAAAGTGCATGCTTTCTCTAACTGTTTTCAAACATCATTATATTCTACCTCAAATATAAACTGCCTGCGAAAAATATTAAGCATTTTCAAGACCAAATTAACATTACAGATCACTCCTCCTTCAAGCTAAATTTAATACACAAATATTTTACAGATGACAGTCATGCACCACTGGACTTGAATTACTACTGCCCTGCCACCTAATCTTATGAAGAACATGAGCTATGAAATAAATTTGACAGTTTATTTTATGGAGCATTAAGGGTCAGAATTAAACTGGGAAATAGTATGAAATCATGGTCACATTTTTCCTTACATTTCTTTCCTGTGATAAGGAATACTAACTATTTTCATATACAGTTTTATTGATCAAGTTTTGTCTTTTAAGAACAATTGCAATTGTGACATCTATGAAATTCAGTGAAATCCTAGTTGATGAGTATATATTTCGTTTTACCTCAGTTATTGGCTGAGACACAGAAAACCATTTGCTTTGCACATGTGCAAGGGTTAGCTTTTAGCTTCTTTAGAGGATTGCAGCAGTCTCCCCAACACACACCAGCAGCTGCTTTTTAAACATCCAGGTTACAAAAGTGGTTTGCATTTTCACTGAGGCGAGAGTTTTGCTGCACTAAAGAAGGACACAAGGATTTGGCCAGAAGGGAGAATTTGGCATGTGTACCCTTCTGGAACATCACCAATAACTTAAGGCTTATCTCTGTAGCCTTTACTACACATACGTATTCCCTAGGACAGCCTTTCTCAACTAGTGGGCCACCAGATGTTGCTGGACTACAACTCCCATCAGCCCCAGCATTCCTGACCATTGGCCATACTTGCTGGGGCTGATGGGAGTTGTAGTCCAGCAACATCTGATGGCCCACTAGTCAGGAAAGGCTGCCCTAGGAAGACGTGGATGGCGTTGGTTTGATGTAATTATCTCATCAACTAGTGAAAAGAAGGGATTGCTTGTTGGATACCATGCTCCAACAAGTGTCACAGAACTTAGTAACAGAATCAACATATTTTACAATAGAGTGTGAAATAAAATGAAACTGGCTATTTTTATATCGATGTTGAAAGTCCTCAGTTGACCACATCTTACTAATTTACTTGTAGCCCATTTTCAGAAGGTCTAAAATGATTTTGTATCTACTCAGGTAACCCTCACAGGAAACACAGAGCTCATCAGGACTTATTTCATGCCAACTGAAAGCTTTTGCCCTTTGATGCAGCAGCTGCTCATTCTGTTTTATGGAATCACTCTGGAACAATATAAAAATATACTAGGTATAATCCACCTGTGCAAATCCTATCAAAATTCATTGAAGATTCCCAGAAAACAATGCCAACCACAGTATCTTAAAATATATCCATAAGCCACACACTGATGGAAAGGATCCAATAAAAAATAACATCTCCATATCTCTTTAGACAATAATATTGTGACAGGCCAAATGGATAGGAAGGAGTGTAGATTTTTTCAAAATTACATATAAACAAAATTGGAGTAAGGTTTAGAGAAAAAGTAACATCTATGACTAAACAGTCTACAGCGGAAGCAGTCTAAAACAAATATATTTCCAGTATATTTGAAGAGAAGGTAAGATAATTAGTTTAAAGAAAGGGATGAGGAAGGAAGGAAAACCTTAAATATCTCTCTCAGCACACTGGGAAGAAGTATGAACATATGCAACAGTTGTGTAATGGAGGCTGGTCTGCTAGGGCTCCTGGGCCACAGCCCTCCCAATGAGAATGTCAAGCATTTTTTAATAAAATTGCCCCCCAAATTGCAAAGTTACACACTCTTTTATGTCCCACGCACATTTTATATTTTCTTTTAATTTACAGAGGTTTATGAAGGCATTTATGTCAATCTCCTCTTCTGTGGTCAATCACCTCTCTGCACCACTCAGCCAATCCTAATCCAAAAGTGTAGCTATGGCAAAGAGGTCCCACCATGGAGTGCCTGCTCATCAGCCTTACCAGGAATGCTTGTACTCCATCTGCTGTTACGAGGCTTATCCAGCACAGCCAGTATAGCAGATCACAGAGGAGACAGGCCTAAATCAGGCCTGCTTCCAGAACAACACTATGTGGTAGCTTTAGCTTGGTTTTGAGCATGCTCAGATCTGTTTCCCTGAAGACCAGATCTCTTCATAGGTAGCTGGAGAAGAAACAGTATTTCCTACTTTGAGGAGCTTTTTTTGTTTAGTTTGGTATTTTTTGTGATCTTGCTAGCAAGCAAGCATGCAAGCAACAGTGAATCTTTTTCTAAAATAAATATTTTTTTACTTAATTATTTTGCATTTATTTTTGTGAACTGGGAGGAAAAATTGAGGATGGCTAGTTTGCTTTTTGATGAGTTTTGTCAGTAATTTCCAAAATGAAACATTTGGGCTTTGTGCCTGTATGGATATGATCCTTCCCCAAACCTGGAAGATCTAATCTCAGACGTAACAGAGGCTGATTATGATAAGTCTGATTAGCATGGTGTTTTCTGCACACTAGCAGAGATTATTACTTCACGTTTTCAGGACTAAGCCATGAATTGCAATATGTTCTGCTGTGCTCTGATGTGCCCTGGCTCAAGTGAAAGATTTTATCATCTGTTGGTTGGAATACCTTTATCTCTAAATTAAAAGTTTAAATTAAATATTTTGGATAATGAAAAGTTAAATTGATTTTTTGAAGGAGGAAAAATGCATGCAACTGGAAGCAAGTTTGAAAGTTTGTGTGTGAGTGTGTGGTTTTGGCAATGGATGTGTAGGTGCAATCAATATGTAACCCATGCAGTGTTAAAAAAGAATGATAAATACAGCATGCCTGTGTTTGCTGGCATTGGGTGTGGCTATTACCCTCCCCCTCTGTTTCTAGAACCAGCTATTGGAGCATGCTCAGTAAGTAACCTTCAGGGCGGGTTGGCTTCTCTGAGAAGATTCCAGCAGACCAGCTCAACTCAAAAAGAGGATGGGAAGGCCAGCAAACTCTGTGTTATTCACAGGCCTGCTTTAATTGTTTTTAGGTATGTGTTGGGACCAAAATATTACTTAAGGGTAAAAATATGATTTGTGGGAATGGTTAGATATTGTTTTAGTGGGATTAATGCAGATTTTACTATCATAATTTTGATAGTCATAATTTTATGATACTGTAAAATATGTATCTCCCTAAATTTAAAGGTGTAGTTAAGCATTGTTAAGTATATACTTGAATAATGTATGGAAAGAGAAGATTCCAGCAGACCAGCCCAACTCAAGAAGAGGAAGCTGCTCCAGAGGGGATGGGAAGGCCAGCAAACTCTGTGTTATTCACAGGCCTGCTTTAATTGATTTTAGGAGCCGAGCAGCAACAAAAGATTTTGCCACCTGCACAAGAAAATAACAGCAAATCTAAAGGACCGTGAACTCATTGTTTGTTTTGGGATTTTCTTCTTGTTCTTCTTTGCATCTTATTAGTTGTTAAAAAAAAAAGAATTGTAATTTCTTTACTGCTATGAAGGAATAGCAGCCAGATTGTTAATAGTACTAAGAGTATTATTATCTGTTCTGATAATATATGAGAACCATTTTTCTTTAATATATATATTTAATTTTGATCCTTGTTTTTTTACTGCAACTATGGATGGGAATGGACCATTGGTCTCACCTGAAGGGTGATTTTCCTATGAGTACGGACATCACAGCGGGTATTAGCTCCACCTATCGTGCGAAGGCAAGAATGTCTTTGAAGTCAAGACTAGGGGCGTCAGGCCCCTCCCACTCTCCAGTTCATTCGCAGCAAGTCTAAGGAGAAATATCTAAAAATACAAGAACAAGGCCAACAGACCTGGCAGCAGGAAAATAACACAATAGTACCATGCATAGTAACATGACTCCAACATAGCGGTATAACAGAACTAGAAGTCTTGACTTCACTCTTAAATTTAAATATAATAGCGTAACAGTAATATATAACACATTAGAAAATATATAGTCATCCTCCAACTGGGAGGGCCGTGATGTCCGTACTCATAGGAAAATCACCCTTCAGGTGAGACCAATGGTCCATTTTCCCTATGAGTCCGGCCATCACAGCGGGATGTACCAGAGCAGCCCATACAGGGTGGGACCACATGCTAGTCCTGATTAAGAACCTGTTGCAACACTCATCTGCCAAAAGAAGCGTCAGCAGAGGCATAGCGATCAATTTTATAATGCCTTATAAACGAGTGTGGGGTAGACCAGACTGCAGCCCTACAAATATCGGCAACAGGAGCATTAGTGGCAAAAGCAGCCGAAGTGGCAGCTGACCTGGTAGAATAAGCCGTTATACTAGCTGGAACTGACAGCTTCAGAGACTCATAAGCTAAAGTGATACATGCCCTTAACCAACGGGATAAGGTAGAATTGGATACTTTATGTCCCATAGACCTTGGATGAAAGGATACAGAGACTCCGTTCGTCGAATCTCTTGGGTCCTAGACAGGTAGGTCTTGAGAGCCCTCCGGACATCTAACGAATGCCAAGCCTTCTCGAGAGGATGGGTAGGATTCGGACAAAAGGAAGGCAAAACAATGTCCTGGTTGCAATGAAAAACCGAATCAACCTTGGGACGGAAGGAAGGATCAGTCTTCAGCACAACCGAGTCCTTATGGAAGACGTAGAGGTGTCGAGCAGAAGACAATGCGCCCAACTCCGAAACACGTCTGGCAGATGTGATTGCGATCAGGAACAAGACCATGAAGGACAGCATACGGAGGGGCACAGTCCTGATGGGTTCAAACGGAGGGCGTTGCAAGGCCTGCAGAACTTTCGGCAAACTCCATGAGGGAAACCGATGGACAACAGCCGGAGAGCGTAGGGCGACTCCCCTCAAAAAACGTTTGATGAATGGATGTGAGGAAATAGGAGCTCCAGTAGAGGACACTGAGAGAATGGACGACAGAGTAGATGCATGTCGGCGTAGAGTGTTGGGTCTAAGTCCCATCATGAAGCCGCTATGGAGATATTGCAGCACCTGTTGCATGGTGGCCTGGGAGGGATCGTGGTGGTGGAACTGGCACCACTTGGAGAAAGCCACCCAAGTATGTTGATAAATACGAGTGGTAGATGGTCTTCTCGAGGCCAAAATAATATCAATCACAGCGTCAGACAGGCCAGCTAACCTCAAGTGTCCCCGTTCAAATGCCACGCTGTTAGATTGAGCCAAGTAGGGTCCTGGTGCCATACTGGACCCTGGGATAGGAGGTCTGGCCTGACTGGAAGTGTCCAAGGCTCCATCATTGGTATTGCCAGAAGATCTGAGAACCACGGTCGGCGTGGCCAAAATGGTGCTATCAGAACCAGCTGTGCCCTCTCGGTTCGCGCCTTCCTCAAGGTTTTGGTTAACAATGGTATTGGAGGAAAGACGTACAAGAGACCGTCTGGCCACGGTATTGTCAGAGCATCTATTGCTTCCGCTGTTGAATCCAGGTATCGGGCAAAGTACCTGGGAAGTTGGCAATTGCGACTGGAGGCAAACAGGTCGATTGAGCATTCGCCGAACCGACTCTGAAGACGATGGAAAATGGCTGGGTGAAGTTTCCATTCCCCCAGAAAAACCTGTTGTCTGATGAGCCAGTCTGCTGTCACATTCCAAATCCCTCTGAGATGTTCTCCTTTCAGGGATTGTAGATGATGATCTGCCCAGACAAAGATGAGGGAGGCTAGGTCCTGCAGAGGACGAGACCTGGTGCCCCCGTCTGTTCAAATGTGATTTTACACACGTGTTGTCCACATGGTCCAAAGGTAACAGAGACTGAAAATGAAGTAGAGCTAAATGTACAGCCTTTAGCTCCAGCCAGTTGATGCTTTGAGTCTGCTCTGTGGTGGACCAAACCCCCTGAACGTACTGGGAGTTGCAGTGGGCTCCCCAGCCGATGAGACTGGCATCTGTGGTTACAACAGTTCTGTGTGGTTCTCTGAACGGCATGCCCTTGGAGAGGTGTTGGGACCTCGTCCACCAGCGGAATGATAGGCGCAGCGCGGGGATCAAGTGAACTTTGCGATGGTTGGAGCTGGCAATGTCCTGTTGAAAGGGCAATAGAATCCATTGAAGATGCCGAGTGTGGGCTCGAGCCCATGGCACAATATGGATTGTAGAAATGAACATTCCGAGCGCCCTGGCTAGAAGCATGACATCTGCTGATGTTTGTTGCATCAGGGACCTTGCGATGCTTGTGATGGCAGTGATGCAATCTGGAACCAGGAATACCATTGCCTGCAGGGTGTCCAACATTGCCCCTAGATGTAGTAGGCGTTGAGTTGGTTGGAGATGGCTTTTGTCGAAGTTGACAAGCCAGCCGTAGGTCTCTGCCCTGGAAGTGTCAGTTCCAGGAGCCCCTGAATGAATTGGGGTCATAGGATCTGAAGTTGCGGCCTCGTCCTGGCCGCGTTCCTCGAAAGGGCTGGTTAGTACGGAAGGAAGGAGATCGCCTGAAAGGCCTGTGGTCGATGTTCTGGACAGTGGCCAGAACCGGTTTGTGGGCGTCTTTGGGATCAACCAGCACTGCCTTTAGAGCTTCCTCGCCGAAGAGTAACGATCCGGAGTAAGGAGCCCTGGACAGATTCATTCTGGCCGCCCTGGACAGATTCATTCTGGCCGCCCTGGACAGATTCATTCTGGCCGCTGAATCAGCTTGCCAGTGGCGAAGCCAGAGGGTCCGTCGAGCGACTATCTGAGCCGTCATGGCTCGTGCCCCCAATTGAGTGGTATCCAAGGTGGCATTGGCCACAAAAGCTGCTGTCTTACGCAACTTTACCAGTGACTGTCTGAGGGCAACAGGATCGGGGCTAGTGTCCTCTAGAAGATCATCTAGCCACATCATAGCTGCTCTGGAGAAAATGGAGGCTGAAGCGGAGGCACGCATGGAGAGGGCAGTGGCCTCATGATTTTTGCGGAGGGCGAAGTCTATTCGTCGCTCAGTAGTGTCCTTTAGTTGGGATTCCCCTTCCCTGGGCAAGAGAGAAGGTGAAACGAGGCGAGCGATTGGTTCATCTATGCCAGGGACGTCTAACTTGGTGGCAAAGTCCGGAGCTAGGGCGTAAAACCTGTCAGCCAGGTTCTTGAAGCGGCGAGAATGGAATGGGTGAGCCCATTCTTCAGAGGCCAATTTGGCAATCGGGTCCGGCACCGGAAGGTAATGTTCAGTAGGTGCAGGGGATTTGAGAACCTTGGCCCCTTTGATGGCTGGGGTGGAGGAAGTTGAAGGCGCAGTCTGGAGACCAAGGGTATTAACTACCCTGCGTGCCAGGGGCTGATAGTCTGAGGCATTAAACAAGCGATACGATGTATCCTCCTCATGATCTGAATATTCGCTCCAATCATCACCTTCAACGTGGTCAGTGAAGGATGATTCCTCCGCATACGAGGCTTCGTCAAAAACTCTGCCTCTGGCTACATCAAAGGGGTTAGGTGAACAGGAAGGATGAGTTTCATGACACGCACGTTGGTCCATGTTGAGTTGGGGTATGGCAGGAACTTGTGGTGGTGACTGCATTTGGGTGAAAAATGCCAGCATGGCTTGAAGTTGGAAGAGGAAATCAGGGGATGGCAGCAGCCCAGTTGTGGTAGATGTTTGTGCCTGAGTGGCTATTGGAGCAGATGTTTGGGACGGTAAAACGGAGGGAGGCTGGTTGGGCGAAGGCTGAGTGTGGAAGCCAGCAAAATCTTCCTCGTCAGAGGAAGCAGCAGGGGAATGAAGTATGTCGCTTATGTGTGCCTGAGTTGCTGTGGTAGTGGTGGGGGTTGGCACAGAGGCATAGCGTGGCCGCTTTGGTTTGCTATGGCTTGAAAGATGTTTTGTCTTAGCCATTGCTTTAACATGCTTAGGCTTAGTCGCCTTAGAGTGTTGCGGCTGGGCTGTTTGTGACATGCCTGGCTGATCTGGCATCATATTGGCTGCTTGCGACATGCCTGGCTGTTCTGCCATCTTATATTAACTTGGGTGCAGTACACGGCCACAGAGGGGGCAGGATGTAAAGACCCGAACTGGCACAGTGTACGACCACAGAGGGGGTAGAATACACTGGCAGATGGCTAAGTGCACGGCCACAGAGGGGGCAGGATGCACTGTGGTATCAGCGTTAAAATAATATAGGCTGTGTAATATAGGCTGTATATTAGGCTTGGTACACGGCCACAGAGGGGGCAGGATGTACAAAATATAGTTCAGATTAGTGCTGTAGGCTGGATTTCAGGCGTGGTACATGGCCACAGAGGGGGCAGGATGTACTGAATATAATTCAGATTTATTAGAAGTCAGGCACTGATATTAAAGCTCCAGCCTTGATGATACTGAATATAATTCAAATTTAGTACAAGTCAGCCACTGATATAAAGCTCCAGCCTTGATAATACTGAATATAATTCAGATTTAGTACAAGTCAGCCACTGATATTAAAGTTCCAGCCTTGATAATACTGAATATAATTCAGATTTAGTACAACTCAGGCACAGATATTAAAGCTCCAGCCTTGATAATACTGAATATAATACAGATTTAGTACAAGTTAGCCATTGATATTAAAGCTCCAGCCTTGATGAAACTGAATATACTTCAAATTTAGTACAAGTCAGCCACTGATATTAAAGCTCCAGCCTTGATAATACTGAATATAATTCAGATTAAGTACAAGTCAGCTCCAGCCTTGATAATACTGAATATAGTTCAGATTTAGTACAAGTCAGCCACTGATATTAAAGCTCCAGCCTTGATAATACTGAATATAATTCAGATTTAGTACAAGTCAGCCACTGATATTAAAGCTCCAGCCTTGATAATACTGAATATAATTCAGATTTAGTACAAGTCAGCCACTGATATTAAAGCTCCAGCCTTGATAATACTGAATATAATTCAGAATTAGTACAAGTCAGCCACTGATATTAAAGCTCCAGCCTTGATAATACTGAATATAATTCAGATTTAGTACAAGTCAGCCACTGATATTAAAGCTCCAGCCTTGATAATACTGAATATAATTCAGATTTAGTACAAGGCAGCCACTGATATTAAAGCTCCAGCCTTGATAATACTGAATATAATTCAGATTTAGTACAAGGCAGCCACTGATATTAAAGCTCCAACCTTGATGGTACTGAATATAATTCAAATTTAGTACAAGTCAGCCACTGTAAATTTGTGTGTAAGGAAGCCCTGTAAGTCTGTCTACAACACACATACAACACACATACAGATAACTTGCAGGGAAGGTATCCGTTGGTTAATAAAGGGGTAACAAAAAAGGCGGGAAATTTGAATTCAACAAAAATGGCGCCCGGAAAAAAGAGCGGGAAAAAATGATCCGAAAATGGCGGAGGGGGAAGAAGCAATGGCGGCCGACTGGTAACGAACTGGGGGAAGGGCTGCCCAGCACAGTCTCACAGGGGGAGGCGCGGGGTCGATAGTCGCACTTGCGGCTCTAAAAAACCCCAAAAGGAGACTGCCAAGAGACGCCTGTGTCGGGAAAGGCAGCAGGAGGGAAGCCGCTGTCGCCGCCGAGTAAAGGGCTCTCCGCGGCGAAATTAAAGTCACGGAGAGAGAGGGAGAAAGAGAGGGCAGGAAGCCGCAGCCGCAAGCTCCCACCTGGGAGAGAACCGCAGCCGCGGTCTCTCCAAGAGCTCCTAAGAGCGCTGCTTGAGACAGCCCAGCAGAGGGAAAAAATAGAGCCGCGAGCTCCCGATGGATGCAACAGAGCCAGGGGGAAGCTCAAAAGCGGACAAAAACGAAGAGAACCGCAGCCGCGGTCTCTGAGGGAACCCTCAAACAAGCCTCAAACAAGTAAGGGAAATAAGCTTAAATAAAAAGCGGACAGAAACGAAGAGAACCGCAGCCGCGGTCTCTGAGGGGACCCTCAAACAAGTAAGAAAGATAAGGTGAAATAAAGGCTCAAAAAATAAAAGGCTTAAAATTGGCCAAGAAACGTAGAGAATTGCAGCCGCAGTCTCTGAGGGAACCCTCAAACTTAAATGGAAAGTTAAACACAAACAGGGAAAGGAAGGACTTCAAACAAATACGCGAAACTTAGCTAAAAGCTACTTGCTACGCTTAAGATCCAATCTTGTTCGTACGAAGGCAAGAATGAACTGGAGAGTGGGAGGGGCCTGACGCCCCTAGTCTTGACTTCAAAGACATTCTTGCCTTCGCACGATAGGTGGAGCTAATACCCGCTGTGATGGCCGGACTCATAGGGAAAATCACACTGTCAGAAAAGACGGATCCCGCCCACTTCTACTTAATGTAGTGATATTTGTGGGTTACAAATACATGAATTCAAAAAATTATGTCATGTGGTATGGCTTAATTTTTAATAAGAAGAGTGGAGCTAATCTTGTCTGAAAATCATACTTGGCCTCTTATATGGAAGTGCTTCCATTGTCCATAGATGTGCAGAGAATTATATATATATATTTGAGGAGAATGTCGTTCTCTGCACATGTGTAATGGCACACTTTCCTAAATAAGTACCGCAGAAGTCATATTGTGATGATAACAACAAATTTTTAAATTGCAGCCCTACCAAGTCAAAAGATTACCAGCCACCATTGCAGTCTTGTACAGAGTTGGACGATTGTTCTATCTAGCTCAGTACGTTGACAATGAATCTGGTACCTTCTCCATGCAAACATATACTCTACAACTGAGCTGTCATTCCTCTCCAATTCTATAAATAGGCAGTATGAAATTGTCTATTATTATTTGCCTTCTTCAAAAAAGATATTATTTTCTTCCCTATCTTTTCCAACATCTGAAGAGATAGGCATATTAGTCTATTGAAACAAAAACTACACAGTCTTCTAGTGTCTTAAAGGCTACCAGACTTCATATGGCAGAAGCTTTCATTAATTACGAGTCCACTTCATCAGACACATCAAGTGCTATCCTCAATTGGTAGGTGGTCATTACTGGTGTACAGTAATAACTTCTAATTTCAGATTTTGTTCTAAACTATCAGAAATCTTTATTATATCTTCTCCAGATTCCTGCATTGAGCAGGGGGTTGGACTCAATGGCCTTATAGGCCCCTTCCAACTCTGCTACTCTATTTCTTGCCCCTCAAAAAACACAATAGACCCTAGATTTATAAGTGAAGTTTTAATTTTTTCCCTAAAGCTGGTTCCTTGAACACCAGTTCTGTTAGTATTGAAGATAACTAAACTATTCAGGACAGTGGCCCAGATGGCCTTTACATAATTTCCAGACAACTAATGCAGGCCAACTATAGATAAATCTAATAAAACCTTTATACTACTCCTGGACCTGTCACAAATCTACTATAATCGTTCACTAGCCTGAATATATTAAGTTGCAAATCAAACAAAGGAAAATCCATGCAGATAGTGTGTTCAAGGCACACAGTCTAAAGAAACAGAACTTTGGCTTTCAAAGACATGCATTTCTACATACCTGGTAAAACACAGGTTTATATTTAGATGAAAAATTATGCATCAGATTCTCTGCATCAGTGTAGTCTATAGGGAGGTTTTCCAAACAAAGGCACTTTGAATGTATGAGTTCTGGAGTTAACTGATTAACATCCATCCACTGGGCGAAAAGGACATTTCCACCTAGCCGTTTCCCTAAAAGGTCCAACCTAGCTTTAGCTGCAGAATCCTTTTTCATGTATTCCACAAAACCATAGCCCTTTGAATATCCAGTGACTTCACTATAAATCAAGAAGTGTCTTTCAACATTGCCATAAGGCCGCACCAACTCTTCAAACTCTTGTAATGTATAGGAGGTAGGCAAGTTGGTAATGCAGAGTAGGGCATCAGTTGGCTGAAGATGTACTGATATTTCTTTTCCTCGAAGGGAGTACTGGTGAAATAATTGTATTGCATTCTGAGCTTGCTCTCCATTCAATAAAGTAACAAAAGCTGAAAGATAGCAAAACCAGTAACATATTTACATACTTTACCACAATTCATCTTCAGCTACAATGTTAGTTTGATGGATGAGTCTTGGAGAAAGAAAAGCACAAGAATTTATTACAAAATGGGCGGCTGACTTTTGTGATGCCCCAAGACAAAAAATCAGATGCTATTGCTTATATTTTTCTGAATTCTGGATCAAAGTAAGGATTTAGAATTCATGATTATAATTCTCTTAATTCATCAAAATGTGGATGTTCTATTTGCAAACAGTCACATCCACACCATACATTTAAAGCACATGACTTCCCCTGAAGAATCATGAGAACTGTACTTTGTTAAAGGTGCTAGGTAACTGAAGTTCCCAGGTTTCTTTGGGGGAAGAATGTGTGCTTTAAAAGTATGGTGACCTATGTTGCTGGATTTTCCTATAACTCCCATTTTAAAATCCCAGGCCTTTTGTAAGAGTTCCTGGAAGATGTTTTACAGGAGATGGCTGGGGCAGGGAGCCTCTTGAATGAATGCCATATTGTTTATAATTCATTGTGCCACCATCCTAAACCAATCACATAAATAGTTCTTAGTTTTATAATACGCTGATTCTATATTGTACAATCACAGTACAAGCCATGCTTACTTAAAAAGAGAACATTATTTAATATGTGTGGGCACACTTTAAAGATTAGTAGTAGTGTAGCTAATAGCTCAAGCCTAACACAACTGTGAAATTTTAAATAAAAACTAAGTAACATGGAATTCACCTATTAATTTCTATACCTATTGTTTTCACCCATGTTTTTTGTCAAAAATTGTCATGATGTGGCTCTGGGGTGACTGTGCTGCCTCATACACTGTAACCTTTTAAAGTTATTGTGGACATATATTTCAATAGAGCCTTTTCCTGAAATTCAATTCCAGGAAGCTCCGGTTGCAAGATTATGGTTTAAAACAGAAAACATCTTTTATTCTAGATTGCCTATTAATCATCTGCTTCTACTGAACACCAAAGCTCAAGCAGAAATGAAACTGGGTGGTAAGATGATACCACTGTGAATCAGGAATGCTAACATTTTCTTTCAAGCCTGAACAATCAGAGGTTACTCTATCATTAAGTATAAGAGGTTTGCTAAATAAATTATAAACATAGTCACACTTTTAAAAAAAGCAGGTTTAACTTATTTATTACATTTATACCCTGACCTTTTTTTCATCCTAGAAACCCAAGGCAGTTTACATATGGGTTCCCACGCAATCTCCCATCCAGGCACTGACCAGACCTGACCCTGCTTAGCTTCAGTAGGGTGCTGGTCTTGTGTGCCTTTAGACCATAGCCTGGGACCAGGAATTATAAGCTGAGTACGTTGTATACAAATTAAACACATACACAGACAAGAGCATGGTTTTGTCTAAATGTCACTGTATCATTAAGACTTTGGTCTAGATCAGAGGTTCCCAAACTGTAGTCTGTTCTGTGCTGGTGGTCCACGGCATGTCTGAAGAATGGTGGGAGCAGCAGCTGCTCCATCATTCTAAGGCTTTGCGAGGTGGAACTCGTTTGCTAGCCTCGGGGGAGGAAGGCTGCAGAACAATCCACATTCCCCTCTCTTCTAAATCTATTTCATTTTGGAGGTGCAGATAACTAGATGTGAAAAGTCCCCTGTAATCGTGGAATGGTAGCAACGGCTGCCCAACCCTCCAGCCCTATCTGCAGTAAGTGCAGAAGACCAGGTAGTCTGTCTCTCCAAGGCTGAGGTTCATTCTGGTAGCCCTTCCTGCTCTTTCTTCTAGTGTTTGTCCTTGTGCACCAAAGGTCTGGTAGTCACCAAGTCAGTTAAACAAGCAAGGGCCTGACAAACAGCACTCTTCCTGTCCTAACACAAGATTCCCCTCTTAAGCTCTCCACACTTACTTTTCCTTTCTCCCTGTTTACGGCAAAAAGGGTGTAAGTCAAACTCTGTTTTAAGAGCTTGTTTTCCCTCTGCCAGGCTCAGGCTGCCTAAGCCAGCAGTAGCCCCGCTTCTGAACTGAGTTTGGAACAGGGGTAACCGACACCAGTTTAACTTAAGCTGGTATACGTTTTGCTGATTTCCTGTACTTAGTATTGCTCTGTTACGAACATTTAAAATAGAGGTTGACTCACACCACCCTTTTTGCCTGGGTAAGTTCTGTGGGGTTGGTAGGTCGCATGAGTAAGCCAAAAGAGGTTTGGGATAGATGTGAATCTCTCCTTGTCCCATCATGCCTTTTTGGGGGGATGTACACTGGCAAAGGTTCTGTTGGCTGAACCCCAGAGGGACTTACACCAGCATATCCCCTAGGACAGCCTTTCCCATCCTTTGGGCTCCCAAACGTTGCTGGACTACAGTTCCCATAATTCCTGACCATTGGTTAGGAAGGCTGGGGCTGATGGGAGCTGTAGTCCTGCAACATCTGGGGACCCAAAGGTTGGGTAAGTCTGCCCTAGAATGAAGGAATTATGCCAGCTAAGCTCAGCTGTCCCAGGACAGTCCAAGATCCACCTATTCCAACACACTCGCCTTGGGTTTGGGTTATGCTGTTAACTAGTTATTCATCTATTAACAATATATACAGATTATATACATTTATATCAAATCATGTATCCTTTGTTCCTGGTTCTTACCTGTTCTTTTATTTTTGTCCACATAACAATATTTCAATTCAAAGTCTTTTAATAAATCATGGATTTCCTGGAGGGCAAAAACAAAACAAAACAGGCAATGTATCAGATAGCAACTCAGTACACTGAACATTTTCATGTTGATGTTAAGGCATGAAAAGAGTTCCAAATAAAGAAGTACTCCACAGACGAGCTGGTGAACAAACATTAATTAGGAAGGAATATGACTGAGCAGCGAACTCTGCCCTTTGAAAAGCAGAGTTCTTAAAATAGTTACTTTTTGCATTATGACAAAAGCTGCCAGAGTGGCACACTGAGCTGCCAGATAAAGATTATACTGCTAATAATGCAATTCAAAGGCATTTTTTCTGTATAACAAAACTCATTCTTGCAATAATATCTCTTACTGAGATAGCTTTGTTCTTTATAGAAATGCAACATCACAAATAGTATCTTAGATCCAAACTTCAACAGACACATTTTCATGAAAGATGTGGCATTAAACACTGTGCCAATTAGTGTTAGCAACGTATATGCTACCAGTATTTTATTATGTGTTTCTACAACACATCAAGCCTGAAACTATGCATTTCACCATTACAAACAAGGCCACAGAGAAGTATAATTTGAGAACAGAATTATTTTTAGCATCTCAGTGAACTTATACTTTTCATATAATGCATGCTCCCTCCTCTATAATTAGGCAATTCTTAGCAAACCCCCATGGAATGCAGTAACTAACACCTGTTTCACAGGTGCTAAATGCTTCTCTTTTTTCCAAGGGATTTTGCATCCTCTTCCTCTTGTGTATTGAAAAGAAAGGAAGGAACTGCCCATTAATTTATCAGAAAAGTAAAACATTCGAGTGGTATAGGGCTGGACTCCTCTCTAAATACCAGTTTTATATTTCTCATGTACTTACTGACCCAAAGTTTCAACAATTCTACTACATATTTATATAATGAGGCATTGCAGCAATTTGATGTCAATGCCTGCCCATATATTTTATATTCAGTCTGTGATTTATTATCTTGCACTTGGTACTGGGTTTAGACATAAAACAACTAGGGAGAGGATACAATGAATATAGCTACCATAATCAGACTGGTAAAATCAAGGAAGTTCCAAAAGGGATTGTTCCATAAATTTTCCTCAGTAGACAAGAATAGGCTTGTTCCATAGTTAATGGTTGACTGTAAATGTACCAATCTGGGCTGTTTTGCTCCTCCCTGCAATTCCACAGGGGAAACAAAACCACAGTTCCTGACTTAATATTATATCTGAACCAGGGATTGTGGTTTGTTTCGCTCCCAACAAACCATAATCTGTAGTCAAGGTTTGTTTCACTGTGATGTATGAATTAGCTCAATATGTAGATAGATTTTTTTCCCGGTAATAAAGGGAACAGAGTTCACAGAAACTTTTACTTCAGGAAGAGATCTTTATAGCTGCAAGGAACAGGGGCTGCACACCTTGTCCATAAGGATATTCTAGAAGAGCAAGAAAAGATGAGAAAGGGTAGTGACTGAACAGCAATAGCGAAAGCCCACAAAACAGGATGAGATGCAAATATCTTATTATAAAAAGAACTATGTCTACTTCAGTGATATAAAAAGCATTACCACTACCACCACCACTACCAACACCCTCTTCCCCTGCCCCAAATTTGACTGATCTGGCACCAGAGCCTGAATGTGCAAATGATGCTTGTTACTTATCGTGGAATGGACAAGAGAATTCTTTCCTTGTAAGCTGTCCTCTGGGCCTTACTCTCCTCACATTTTGCTTGGTTTGTAGCAAGAGACAGAGCGTTGCCTGCAAGGACTTACTCCCTGAGCTAGCTTCGCTCCTTAAGATACAGCCAGCCCCAGAATACAACAGTAACTGCACAAAGTTTCTATGAAGAGATTACATTTTAAGGTACAAATAAAAGTGTTATTTCCCTGTTTGCTGGTCACATTCAAATATGTTGGACTACGACCTGGGAGACCAGTGTTTGAATCCCGACACAGCCATGAAGCTGACTGGGCGACCTTGGCCCAGTCACTGCCTCTCAGCCTCAGAGGAAGGCAATGGTAAAACCCTCTCAGAATACCGCTTACCATGAAAACCCTATTCATAGGGTCACCATAAGTCAGAATTGGCTTGAAGGCAGTCCATTTCCATTTCTAAGAGCCAAACTGCACATTACATTAAAATGTTTTCAACTAATGTGCAACTGGCTATGCCTCTTTCTTTATAAAGGCCATGTAGCATGGCCTCTCAATCTAGGTAAAGACTGTTGTGCAAGAGGAGGGTCTAATCCTATTCTGCTGGGTCATTTCCTGCTAAAAATCACCTCTGAAACTGCTACTTGTCTTGCAAATAGCACCTTTGGAACAAAAAGCAGTTTTGTATGGTGACTTTCAGTATGACTGCGCAGGGGGTGGTTGCCCCTCTCCCTTGTGTCACAATCAAAATCCGGATCTGCCCTAGTAGCTTTAGCTGGATCAGCTCCTAGTAGCTTTAGCTTACCTGTGATCCTCCAGATGTTATTGGACTTCAGCTTCCATCAGCCCCAGACAATGCATGTATGGGCAATGGGAGTTGGAGTTTGACAACATCTGCAAGCCCACAGGTTAGCCACCCCATTCTAAAGAAAGAGACTGGCCAGTTTTATTTATTTGATTTTTTGCCCACACTGCCTCTGAAAGGGCAAACAATGAAATGGTAAAAAAAATTCAAAACTATCAAATAGCTTCACAGCTAAAGAATTTTAAGGTTGCCAGGAACAATATTTTTCAACCATCAAATGCCTGGGTGGTTTTAAAATTCCAACTAAACGTTTATAATTGGGGGTAACAGATGCACCCACTTGGGAGGGTTTTCCATAAGCAGGGGGCCACTACCAAGAAGGCCCTGTCATGGGTCAGTGCCAGCACATTACTTAAAAACATTTTTAATGCAATGTGTAGTTTCACCCTAAGCAAGACTGAATCGGCCTTGGTCATCCTGATGGATGACCTTTATCGGGAAGACAGGGGGCGTGAGACCCTGTTATTCTTACTTGATCTCTCAGAGGCTTTTGATACCACTGACCATGGTATCCTTCTGGGCTGACTTGTTGAGATGGGTATTGGAGGCACTGTTTTTACAGTGGTTTCAATCCTATCTCCAAGGTCGTTTTCAGAGAATAGCATTGGGTGACTGTTTTTTGGCCCCCTGGAGGTGGTGCTGTGGGGTGCCGCAGGGTACCATCTTGTCCCCCATGCTGTTTAACATCTTTATGAAGCCCTTGGGAGTGGTTATCAGGAGATTTGGGGCAAGGTGTCAACAGTATGCTGACGATACCCAGCTCTATTTCTCCGTAACATCTGAATCAGGAGAGGCCGTGCAAGCCCTTGACTGCTGCCTGGACTCGGTGGTGGGCTAGATGAGGGCCAATAAACTGAGTTTGAATCCTAGCAAGAGGGAGGCACTGTGGGTTGGTGGTTCCCAAGTTCAGATAATTGGTCAGTTGCCTGCTTTAGATGAGGTCATACTCCCTCTGAAAGAGCATGTCCGTAGTCTGGGGGTGCTCCTGGATCCATCTTTGTCACTAGAAGCCCAGGTGACCTCCATGGCCAGGAGTGCCTTTTACCAGCTTCGGCTGATAAGACAGCTGTGGCCGTTTCTGGACCAGGATAGCCTGACCACTGTTGTCCAAGCACTGGTGACCTCCAGGTTGGATTACTATAATGCTCTCTATCTGGGGCTGCCCTTGAGGTTGGTCCATAATTTATTTATTTTATTTATTTTATCCAGCTTATATCCCGCCCGACTAGCAAACAGCTCTCTGGGCGGCAAACATAGAAACATATACAATAATAAAATTACAAGATCAATATAACAAATATAAAAGTACATCATCTAAAATACCAATTACAACATTTACATAAATAACTTAGATTAAAATGCCTCAGAGAAGAGAAAGGTTTTAACCTGGCGCTGAAAAGATAATAGTGTCGGCACCAGGCGTACCTCCTTGGGGAGACTATTCCACAATTCGGGGGCCACCACTGAGAAGGCCCTAGATCTTGTTACTACCCTCCGGGCCTCCCTATGGGTCGGGACCTGGAGGAGGGCCTTCGTAGTAGACCGTAGTGTACGAGCTGGTTCATAACGGGAGAGGCATTCCTGCAGGTATCATGGTCCCGCGCCGTATAAGGCTTTATAGGTTAATACCAACACTTTGAATCTGTCCTGGTAGCATATTGGAAGCCAGTGCAGGCGAGCCAGAACAGGTGTTATATGCTCAGACCGCTTAGTTCTTGTTAGCAGTCTGGCTGCACTAGCTGTAGCTTCCGAACTGTCTTCAGAGGTAGCCCTACGTAGAGCGTGTTGCAGTAGTCCAAACATGAGGTTACCAGAGCATGAACCACTGATGTAAGGTCCTCCTTACTCAGATAGGGACGTAGCTGGGCTACCAACCGAAGTTGGTAGAACACATTCCGTGCCACCGAGGCTACATGGGCCTCGAGTGATAGGGAAGAGTCTAAAACGACTCCCAAACTACGAACCTGATCCTTTAGGGGGAGTGTAACCCCGTCCAGGACAGGGTATGTATCCACCATCTGACCAGAGAAACCATCCACCAGCAGCATCTCAGTCTTATCAGGATTGAGTCTCAGTTTGTTAGTTCTCATCCAGTCCATTGTCGCATCCAGACAACGGTTCAGCACATTGACCGCCTCACCTGAAGAAGATGAAAAGGAGAAGTAGAGCTGCGTGTCATCAGCGTACTGATGACAACGCACTCCAAAACTCCGGATGACCGCACCCAACGGCTTCATATAGATATTAAAAAGCATGGGAGACAAGACCGAACCCTGCTGGACCCCATATTGGAGAACCCATGGGGTCGAGCAATGTTCCCCAAGTATTATCTTCTGGAGACGGCCCACCACGTAGGAGCGGAACCACTGCCAAGCAGTGCCTCCAACACCCAACTCCGCAAGTCTCTCCAGAAGGATACCATGGTCGATGGTATCAAAAGCCGCTGAGAGATGAAGGAGAATCAACAGAGTTACACTCCCTCTGTCTCTCTCCCGATATAGGTCATCACACAGGGCGACCAAGGCCGTCTCAGTGCCAAAACCAGGTCTGAAACCCAACTGAAGTGGATCTAGATAATCGGTTTCATCCAATAGCGCCTGGAGCTGGTCAGCAACCACTCGTTCCAAGACCTTACCCAAGAATGGAACATTTGCCACTGGTCTATAGTTGTTAAAGTCCTCTGGGTCCAAGGAAGGTTTTTTCAGGAGTGGTCTCACCGCCGCTTCTTTCAGACAGCCAGGGACCACTCCCTCTCGTAAAGAGGCATTTATCACTTCCTTGGCCCAGCCAGCTGTTCCATCCTTGCTAGTTTTTATAAGCCAAGAGGGGCAAGGATCAAGTACCGAAGTGGTTGCACGTACCTGTCCAAGCACCTTGTCCACGTCCTCGAACTGAACCGACTGAAACTCATCCAACAAAACATGACTAGACTGTGCTCCAGACACCTCATTAGGACTAACTGTCATAAAATGGGAATCTAGGTCCCGACGAATGCGTAAGATCTTATGCTGGAAGTGCTTAGCAAACTCATTACAGCGGGCTACCGATGTATCTACCATGTCCTGTGGGCCAGGGTGGAGTAGCCCTCGGACAACTCTAAAAAGCTCCGCTGGGCGGGAGAGAGATGACTTAATAGTGGCTGCGAAATGTTGTTTCTTCGCCACCCTCACCGCACCTACATACCGCTTGGTAGAAGCACAAACCAGCGCATAATTGCATTCGTCGGGAGTTCGTCTCCAACTCCGCTCAAGCCGTCTCCTATCTTGCTTCATCGCTCTTAGCTCCGGAGTATACCAAGGAGCTGTATGAGCTCTACAAAGGAGAGGGCGCGCAGGAGCGATCGTGTCCACTGCCCGGGTCATCTCTGCATTCCACAGATTAGCCAGGGCTTCGACAGGAGCGCCAGTCCTATCAGCCGGAAAATCCCCCAGAGCCCTTTGAAAACCATCAGGATTCATTAGTCTCCGGGGGCGGACCATTTTAATAGGTCCCCCACCCTTGCAGAGGGAAAAGGCCACTGAAAGTCTAAACTTCAGCAAGCAGTGATCTGACCATGACAAAGGGAGAGATGTAAGACTCCCCACATCCAGATTACTATCCCCATGTCCAGTAGTAAAAACAAGGTCGAGAGTATGCCCCGATGTATGTGTTGGGCCACTAACATGTTGAGACAGCCCCATGGTTGTCATGGCGTCCATGAAGTCCTGAGCCGCCCCAGACAAAGAAGCCTCGGCATGGATGTTGACATCCCCCAGTACTAATAGTCTGGGGGATCTCAACAATACCTCCGAGACCACTTCCGTCAGCTCAGTTAGGGAGGCCATTGGGCAGCAAGGTGGACGGTACACCAAAAGGATTCCCAGTCTGTCCCTCTGGCCCAACACAAGGTGCAAACACTCCAGACCCGTAAGTTAAGCTGGTGCAAAATGCGGCGGCAAGACTGCTCACTGGGGCAGGGTATCACCAACATGTCACCCCACTGCTGAAAGAATTGCACTGGCTGCCCATTTAATACCAGGCCAAGTTCAAGGTTCTAGTTTTGGTGTACAAAGCCCTATACAGCTTGGGACCAGGATACCTGGAAGACCGTCTTATCCCTTATATGCCCAGTCAATCACTGCGCTCTGCAGGTGAGGTCCTCCTGCAGATACCATCTTATCAGGAGGTCCGTTCCGCACAACATAGGAAACGGACCTTTAGTGTGGCGACACCTACCCTGTGGAATTCCCTCCCCTTAAATATTAGGCAGGCACCATCTCTGTTATCTTTTCAGCACCTACTGAAGACTTTCCTTTTTCAACAAGCCTTTTAAGTTGAGACCTATCCCAGTCTGCGTCTGGGTTGGAATTGCTTTTTAATATGTTCTTCTTTTAAAAATGTTTTTAATTTTAGATGTTTTGAAAGCTTTTTTTAAGTAACATTTTTGAAGATGTTTTGTTTTAATGTGTTTTACAGTTTGTTTTTATGATGTTTTAATGTTTTTGATGCTTTTGTTTGCCGCCCTGGGCTCCTGCTGGGAGGAAGGGCGGGATATAAATTTAATAATAATATTAAGCACTTCAGACACTAACTCACACATACACTCTACCTTGTAGGGATCTAAAGAAACTCAGTTTGTTATAAAAACATCTTTCCACTCTAAAAGAGCACAGTCCCACCTTGCCAACCTGCTAATTCAATATACATAGTTTAGTGGGTAATGGGATTGGATCTCAGTAGCATCAAGTGTATACTTTTTAGTCAAATTGAATACTAGTCTCTTATTTCACCGGTTAACAGCTGTCAAATGCCGCATTAATAAAACATGATGATGCTCCTCAGACTATCTACACACACTGATAGTATGTTATTACTGCTACTCAGCAATCTGATACACCTGCCTTATGGTGGGTTTATGCACGAAAACAAAATGGTGACCAGAACAGAGATTCTAACTGCTTTCTATGAGTGGAAAGTACACTTGTTTGAGGTCTTATATAATCCTTATCACTAAATAACCTGCATCAAAAGGGGAGAAATCGCAAGTACAGAACCACCTTTTTTCTGCAAAGTATATCTAATGATTAACAGAAGGTATGGAAGCAAGCGTGCCCAAAATTCACACAAGTACCTTCAACATTTGTCAGCACACATCATTCTCCTAGGAATAGTCCATCAAATAAAAACTCACATCTATATATAAAAAAGTTTTTAAAATGTTTCACAGACTAAACTGACCTGCTAAACCTATCTTTATTTTTCATTTTTTATTTTTATGCTGCCTTTCTACATCACTGCACTCAAGGCAGTTTACAACCATAGAAATGACAAAAATATACAAAGGTAATCATACGATCATCCTATAATGCTACAAAATATAAAGTAATACAAAATAAGCTTAAACAACAAATGTTACAAAAATACACAATAATACATATACAACTGTAGCACCAATACAGATTACTATTAAATAAACCCCATCTCAATGAATTTATATTCATTAATAGGCACAAAACCCTTGCAGTTTATGAACGTATTTATAGCCAACACATATTTCTATCAAACTTTAAAAAGTAGGGAAATAGGGCACCTATAGTGAATGCACCAGGGGAACAGGGGACCTGACCTCCTCACTCAGATATTATACTGCCCTACAAATTTGTAAAAATGCAAACACAATTTGGGTTGGTCTCTCACAGTCCAATCCACTTCCAGTGCAGCTTGGAAGAATTTGGTAACATGTGCCTCTGAGCATATGGTGAGTGGTGGCAGCACCTGCTATCTCCAAAGATGTAGAATTACATTTTTGTATTTTTGTTGGTGTTCCTTTTACGTTGCTTCTTTCCTCTTACTACTGTTTCTACAGAGAATCTAACCCAGAAAATTATATTTCTTTCATTTTTCATCCTAGAAATCTGCAAAGCTTTTTTATTGGTCAATGTCATATGATGGTGAAGACAGCCTTTTGTGTTTCAAATTGGAAGTTATGTTCTATTTCTATTTTGGGAGCATTAACAATTGAATCTGAAACTGCAGTCTGACGTAAAATTAGACTGATAACCATATGTTGCTACTTAAGCAGTGAAAAACAAACTTGGCCTGCCCAAGATACATGTTTTCAGTCTGCTATGCTTAAACCACTTAAGGAAAGGTGGGCATAGTCAATTAAAAACATAAAGCGCACCTAGAAATTTGCTAGAATATATTTTACCTCCCACTGTTTTATCTTGTGCAAACTGAGACACTCCTCATGTCCACTGGAGACTATTCTGCAGAATAGTCAGTGCCATTATTCCACAATTGTTTTTGGAGTTTTTTTAGTGTAAATTTTGCAAAGTATGTACTTCACATATTCACAGAAACAGAAGCAAAAGAAAATGATATACTATAGGAAACATCACTAAAATTGAAAAGTAGATCAAACATATTTAAAGTGACTATCTGAACTATATCAACAGTCTTACTAATGTTGCTTCCTCCCTGATAAAACAAGATCAGCACAGCACATGCCTTGTTTGTTATTTGGGCTGATTGCACCATGTGCTCAAAGGCACGTTACCAAATTTTTCCAAGCTACACAGGAAGTGGACTGGACTGTGAAAGACCAACCCAAATTCTGTTTGCATTTTTCATGTTTCTGATTATATTCACAATTGGAAACCATCTTTTTTTTTATATACAAGAGATATATAAAGCAGGAATTAAAGGACGTCTTCTTCCTCAATTATATTTTGGTACACAATACATCTCCTCTGGTACATCTCACTCAAGAGGGGTCGGAATAGTGTTAGCAAACCATATAGATTTTAAATTACATAAAGTTCTAAAAGATAAAGATGGCAGATTTATTTTTATTTCTGGTCACTTAGATAATCGTCAAGTGACCTTAGCTTCAATATACTCGCCAAATTTCTGGCCAAAGGAGTTTTATAATTAGAACAATGAAAAGACTTATTAAGTTTGCAACTGGGGATATTATTGTGGGGGAAGATTTAAATGCAGTTTGTAATGTAGATCTGGACAACAGTACGGTTAAATCTTTGGGTTCATTTCAAGGGAAAAGTGGAATAGTGGATATTTTATCCCGGTTTAATTTGATAGATGCTTGGCGTAAAGTGAATATAGGGATTAAAGATTTTACATATTTCTCTCCCCATTTTTACTCCTTTTCCACTTACCTTAACATTATCAGTTACTCAAGCTAATATTCTTCCCAGGATTGTGTCAGATCATGCTGCGGTTGAGGTTCTTATTAAGATGTCCACAGATAACTCTTTTAGTACCTCTTGGAGACTTGATCCTTTTTTATTGAAGGATCGATTGGCATCCCAAGCTTTGGCTGGAGCCCTCAAGGACTACTTTTCTTTTAATATTACTCCAGAGGTACACTTTAATACAATATGGGATGCAATGAAACCAACTGTTAGGGGGCATTGTATCGCAGACGGGGTAAAACGTAAAAAAAGAGTGGATCCGATTAAACTACAATTATTGGAAGAGATCAAATCCCTGCAACATCATCACAAAAGCACGAATTCCAAACAAGTTTATACCAAATTATGTAGAAAACATAAAGAATTAGAAGCATTGAACTCTACCAAAATAGCCAAATCATTATGGTTTATAAAGCAAAAATATTATGAATCTAGCAATAAAAGTTCCAAGTTACTTGCAGGTGCATTATGTTATCAACATCAAATCTCACAAATTCCAGTAATTTATATGGAAGAAGAGAAGCATACTTATGACCCCAAAGTCATTAATATTACATTTGCTAAATATAATAAGGAATTATATAAATCTACGCCTAAGAAAGAAAATTCTGTTACAGATTACCTTCAAAGTTTCCAACCTCAATACTTAACAGAAGACCAAATAGTAAGTCTCAACTCACCTATAACAACGGAAGAAGTGGCTATAGCTATTACAAAATTAAAACAAAATAAAGCCCAGACGGGTTTGGTAGTTCTTTTTATAGTAAAACCAAATAAGGACAGGAGAAAACTGGAATCATATCGGCCTATAAATTTACTAAACCAAGATCAAAAATTATTTACTTCCATAGTAGTGTCGGAAGGCAGAGCTGGGGTCCCAATCCCGGGGAGCTGGATCCCGGAGAGTTGGGAGAAGAGTATTCGGATGGATGGCAGAGGGAAGGGGGAGGAACTTCCCCCCTTTGGAGTGAAGACGAAACAGAGGAACTGCCAGTGATAAGGTCATTTAGCAACGGGGAGCCTGAGCCCTCCCTGGACATTCTCACGCCTCCCCCTCTTTCAGGCTCAGAGCAAGAGGGGGAAGAGGGAGGGCTGCTCACAGCCGAAAAGCGGGGAGGCAGTTTACCATCAGCCCCTCCCCTATCCCCCATCCTGGAATCGGAAACTTCAGAAGAGGAGGGGGTGATGCTTCCCCCCTCACCGCGCACACGCAGACAGCTGAAAAGACAGGAGAGAAGGGGGGAAGGCGGGCAGTACCTGAGGGGCAGTTAAGGAGGAGCGAAAGATTGCACGCCCGTTTGGACCTTTCTTAAAGAACAGGCAGGAAGAAGTCCCTTGCTCTGTCAACTTTCTCCCAATGCCGCAGGACCTGTATCCCTGTATTGATTCATGAGAAAACGCAGTCTTTGTTTGGACATTACCCTAATAAAACACGAATTAACTACAATTGTTGGTCTGGTTCCTGAGTCACATCCTGGGCCTGACAGCTTGACAGAGCCACCTAAATCACCCTCAACGCTCTCTTCACTTGACTGGGACAAGATGTCAAAGGGAGCAGCGGGGGGGACGAACCCCACTTCTGAGACGGAAGAAGTGGAACTCCTGAGGACTAAGGTAGCTGATTTGCAGATGGATGTTCAAGCCCTGCTAGCAGCAGTCAAGGCGCTGAAGACGGATAATCAAACCTTGAAGGCCACGATAGACCAGATGCGAACAGCCCCTCCAGCTGCCGTAGTAAAGGTTCCCATTGGATTGCCCCCAAAATATGCGGGACAAAGTGATCAGTTGGCAACCTTTGTGGCTCAATGTGAGTTATATCTGGATGTCAGGCACACGGAATTTCCAGACGATGGGGCTAAAGTAGCTTTCGTGATTAGCCTCCTGGAGGGAGAAGCTGCAAAATGGGTGACTCCGAATCTCGTGAGAAAGGATACTGTCTTAGGAAGGTACAGAGGATTTATACAGGAGATGACCGAGATGTTTCAAGACCCGCAAAGGGCTGAAACAGTAGCGCGGCAACTAGGCGCTCTGAAGCAAGCTAAAGGGACTGTTTCCGAGTACACTAACGCTTTTAAAATTCTGTCCCAGGAAACTGGTTACAATGACGCCGCCCTGATGTTTATGTACCGGAGTGGATTAAATGCTGAAATCCTGGATGAGTTGGCCAGGACCTCCCCCCCCCCGCTGACCTACCAGGGCTCATCCGGCTATGCCTACAGATAGATCACCGGATGGAAGGAAGGCGCCTGGAAAGGAAGCAGGAGGTCCCGAGATACTCAGCCTCGGCATCCCGCAACAAGACCCTTCCCACTACAGGGATGGCAGGTAATGCAACTGAGGGACAGGGAGGGGCTAGGCCAAGACTGTCAGAAGAAGAAAAGGAAAGACGACGCCAGGAACATTTATGCTTTTATTGTTCAAAGCCGGGCCATGTGGCCAGAGACTGTGGACTGAAAGGGGGGAAAGCCGAGCCGTCGGGAAACTAGAACACCCAGTCCACGTGCAGGCCGGTGGACTGGGGGCAGCGTTGTATAAAGGCCCCCCAACGATCCAACCTCCCTCAAAGGGGGTGTTGGTCTTGCCTATTTGGATTACAACTTCCAGAGGAGTGGTGTTTAATTCCACTGCCTTAATTGACAGTGGAGCCTCCACAAATTTTATTGATGCAAAGTTAGTCAAGCGTCATGGAATTTCCCGGTGGGAACTGGACGCTCCCCTAGCTGTGGAGACTATCGATGGGAGACCCCTGAAGTCAGGAGGGGTGACACAAGCCACGGAGGAAGTGAAACTTCAAATCCCTGGGCACGAAGAGTTCATTTCGCTATACGTGTCAGATCTCTCGAACTTTGAGGTGATTCTGGGAATGCCCTGGCTAGCAAAGCGTGAACCCAAAATAAGTTGGAAGGAGGCGGTGGTGTGGTTCACCTCACAGTATTGCCAGGAGAACTGTCAACCTGAAGGAATCAAGAACACCTTAGCGGGGGCAGTGCAAGAGATCGAGCAAGTGACCCTGCCGCCAAAGTATGAAGAATTCAAAGATGTGTTTGATGAAAAAGAGGCAGAGACTTTACCCCCCCACCGCCCTTACGACTGTGCGATTGATCTAGTGCCAGGAGCCAGCATCCCATCAGGGAGAATCTACTCTCTCACAGAGAATGAGAGGGAGGCCCTGAAGGAATTCCTGGATAAAAACCTGAGGCGAGGATTCATACGCCCCTCACAATCCCCTGCTGGAGCACCACTATTGTTTGTGAAAAAGAAGGGGGGGAACTCAGACCCTGTAATGACTATCGCGCATTGAACCAGATCACCATCCCCAACAGCTACCCGCTGCCCCTGATCTCAGAGTTGCTGGACCGACTGCGCTCTGCAAAAATCTTCACGAAGTTGGATTTGAGAGGAGCGTACAATCTGATCAGAATGAAGGAGGGAGATGAATGGAAAACAGGATTCTTGACCGCTTACGGACAGTATGAATACCTGGTCATGCCGTTTGGGCTTTGTGGAAGTCCAGGAATTTTTCAAAAATTCATGAACGACGTGTTTAGAGACTTGTTGGACACGTATGTAATCTGTTACTTAGATGATATCCTGGTGTTCTCAAAGAACCAGGAAGACCACGACCAGCATGTGAAGACGGTGTTGAAGAGACTGAGAAAAAATCACCTGTATGCTAAATTAGAGAAATGTGGATTTGACCTCAAGTCTCTAGACTTCCTTGGATATCGAATCTCAGCGGAAGGCGTGGAGATGGACCCAGGGAAAGTAAGCTGCATATTGGACTGGGGCCAACCTGTCACCAAAAAGGATGTACAATGGTTTTTGGGGTTTGCCAATTATTACAGAAAGTTCATTCCAGGGTTTTCCAAATTAACAGCTCCTCTGACTGACTGTTTAAGGGGGAAGAAGAAGTTTCAATGGACAGAGAACGCCACCGAGGCCTTTGAGGAGCTGAAGAGAAGGTTTGCTACTGAGCCCATTCTGCGCTTTGCTGATCCGAACCGCCCTTTCGTAGTGGAAGCAGATGCTTCAGATTTTGCCATCGGGGGGGTCCTGCTACAATTAGACCAAGAAGGGAAGGAGCTGCACCCCTGTGCGTACTTCTCTCGGAAGTTAAAGCCTGCAGAGAAGAACTACACAGTTTGGGAGAAGGAGCTGCTGGCCATCAAGGACTCTTTTGAAAACTGGAGACAATACCTAGAGGGGACCTCTCATCGAATTGAAGTGCACTCCGACCACAAGAATCTTGAAAGCCTCCAAACAGCCAGAAAGCTGAACCAGAGACAGATAAGATGGTCCCAGTTCTTCACTAGGTTTAACTTCCAGATTACTTACCATGCCCAAGCCAAAAACCAGAGAGCGGATGCCTTATCCAGACAGCCACAATACAAAGAAAGTGAATCCGAGGACCAGCCTCAGTACGTAATCCCGCCAGAGAAATTAACGTTGGGAGTATGCCAGCCTTCATGGGAAGAGGAACTCAAAAAGGCACAACAAGAAGATGCAGACATGCTAAAATATCAGCAGGAGACGGGACAAGGTCAAGACTCAGAAGTAACCTTTCACTGGAGAAATGGACTGTTATGGTTCAAAACCGCCAGATATGTGCCAGAAGGGGAATTAAGGCTCAGAATCCTATGCCAGTGTCATGATTCCATCACAGCGGGACACTTTGGGATTTACAAGACCATTCAGAACGTGGCCAAGGACTTCTGGTGGCCTAAAATGCGTCGGGATATTGAGAGTTATGTAAAGTCCTGCTCTGTCTGTCTGCGGACAAAAACACAAACAGGGACACCAGCAGGACTGTTACAACCGTTGCCTGTCCCACACGAACCCTGGAAGGACCTATCCATGGATTTTATAACTGATCTACCCAAGTCCCAAGGAATGACAGCCATCTTAGTAGTGGTGGAACTACTTACCAAAATGGCACACTTTCTTCCTTGTGCAGGGGCCTTAGAGGCTAAAGAAACAGCCAAGTTATTCATAAAAGAAGTCTACCGGCTGCATGGATTGCCAAACAGCGTAGTCTCAGACCGAGGAACTCAGTTCACAGCCAAATTTTGGAGAGCAATGTGGAAACAGTTGCAGACGGAATTAAAACTCTCCTCCGCCCATCACCCCCAGACAGATGGGCAGACGGAACGCTTGAACGCCATTTTGGAAAGATATTTACGAAGTTATGTGTCCTATCAACAGACTGACTGGGTATCATATTTGCATTTTGCAGAGTTCACCTACAACAATTCTCTGCGCTCCAGCACTCAACAAACCCCGTTCTTCGCTAATTATGGATTCCATCCTAAAGTCTTTCCAAGCAGCTCAGAAGGAATGCTGGTACCGGCAGCTGAGAACTTCCTTAAGGAATTGCAAGCGGCGCAACAGACACTGAAACAGCAGTTAAACGAAGCCAAAACGGAGTACAAGCGAGTTGCTGACCTGCACAGGAAGGAGGGCCCGCCCCCTTCAACCGGGAGACCAGGTATGGCTGTCCACCCACTTCCTCCAGATGCCGGGCAAATGTAGAAAATTACAAGACAAGAGGGTGGGTCCTTTCGAAATAGAAACTCAAATCAATCCCGTGGCGTACCGACTGAAGCTGCCTGACACGTTTAAAATACATCCTGTGTTCCATCGATCCCTCTTAACGAAAGCCGCCCCTCCCAGTGAGTTACGGCCGGAGGAACCTCCCGGAGCTCCACTCCTGGTAAATGAGCAGCTTGAATTTGAAGTTGAGGAGATCTTAGATTCCAGGATCAGATGCCACAAGCTGCAGTACTTGATTCACTGGAAAGGCTATGGGGTGGCTGACAGATCGTGGGAAGATGCAGCTGATGTGCATGCTCCAGAATTGGAAAAACTTTTCCATCAACGTTTTCCCCACCGTCCTAAGCCAGACAAGGGGAGGGGGGCACAGCCTGGGAGGGGGGATGGTGTCGGAAGGCAGAGCTGGGGTCCCAATCCCGGGGAGCTGGATCCCGGAGAGTTGGGAGAAGAGTATTCGGATGGATGGCAGAGGGAAGGGGGAGGAACTTCCCCCCTTTGGAGCGAAGACGAAACAGAGGAACTGCCAGTGATAAGGTCGCTTAGCAACGGGGAGCCTGAGCCCTCCCTGGACATTCTCACGCCTCCCCCTCTTTCAGGCTCAGAGCAAGAGGGGGAAGAGGGAGGGCTGCTCACAGCCGAAAAGCGGGGAGGCAGTTTACCATCAGCCCCTCCCCTATCCCCCATCCTGGAATCGGAAACTTCAGAAGAGGAGGGGGTGATGCTTCCCCCCTCACCGCGCACATGCAGACAGCTGAAAAGACAGGAGAGAAGGGGGGGAAGGCGGGCAGTACCTGAGGGGCAGTTAAGGAGGAGCGAAAGATTGCGCGCCCGTTTGGCCCCTTCTTAAAGAACAGGCGGGAAGAAGTCCCTTGCTCTGTCAACTTTCTCCCAATGCCGCAGGACCTGTATCCCTGTATTGATTCATGAAAAAACGCAGTCTTTGTTTGGACATTACCCTAATAAAACACGAATTAACTACAATTGTTGGTCTGGTTCCTGAGTCACATCCTGGGCCTGACAAGTAGTGACCCGTCTTGCTACTATGATTTCAAACATAATCCAGACAGGCTTTATTACATATCCGATCCTATCAGATGGCTTTTGAATGTAATTCACCATGCAATAATAAATAAAAATGACCTGGGAGTTCTTTTGTTAGACATTTTCAAGGCATTTGATTGCTTGAGGTGGGACTATTTAATTAAAGTTTTAAAAAGATTTAAACTGGGTGAGACCTTTATATCAATAATATCATGTTTATACGCCCCCACTAAGGCCATGATTAGGACTGGTAAATTGGACTCAACCCCAATTACTATAGAAAGAGGAACTAAACAAGGGTGTCCCCTCTCTCCTTTATTGTTTGCCCTATCCCTGGAACCATTAGCTGTGCGTTTATGCAGTAACAATGATGTAATTGGGTACCAGGGAGTGGGAAATGAACATTTAATTAATATGTACACTGATGACGTGTTTCTAATGTTGGGGGATCCAAAATCAGCCGCACAACCTCTTAAAGAAGTGTTAGAGGTTGCAGAGCTCCAAATCAATTATAATAAATCATCAGGTATGTTTTTTCATACGCTACCTGATCATCAACTAGGAACTTGTAAAATTTTGGAAATACCAATCTGTAATACTTCATTTCATTATTTGGGAGTGCAAATACCTAAAAAATTTTTTGATTATTTCGACTTAATTATCTCCCATTGATAAGTAAACTTAAAAGATATATAAAACGATGGTCCAGACTTAATCTCTCCATATTAGGAAGAATAGCCTCTATACGTATGAACATAATCCCGAGATTTCTGTATCTCTTTCAAGTTCTTCCCATTTTCCTTCAGCCAAAACAGATTAATAAGTGGCAAGATATACTAAACAGATTTGTGTTTTGAAAGAAAAAACCTCGGTTAGCTAAAAAATTATATTACACGCACACAGATGAAGGGGGATGGGACGTCCTAATCTTCAGATTTATTATTCAGCTTTTCAACTTTGTCAACTAAGTTTTATAATTATGAGAGCTAATAAAACCTGAATTCAATTAGAGGATTATATGTTACATTCCAGACCATTGTGGTCATTACCATTTACAAATTTACAACATTCCTTTTTACGCTATATATGCAATCCGTTTACAAAAGCTACATTGTTAATTTGAAAAAAAATGGCAATCAAAAATTTCATCAATATATTCTGCATTAATTCCATTACAGTCTCATCCTAGTATTAAAGATGAGGCACTTAAGAAATGTATTGCAAAATGGGAACAGTTTGGATACTTTAGGCTTAAAGATTTTTTTTATACAGGATTGCCCAATTACATTGGACCAGCTCAGAGCAAACATACCGAACTTAAATGTGGGATGGCTTCATATACTTCAATTGACTTATATTCTTAAAGATCCTGATACTAGAAAATATGCTACTCATCCACTTACTGGATTCGAACATACTATGTTATCATTGGGATTGGGAGGTAAAGGCATTGTGTCTGCGTTCTATAAAATATTATTAGAATCACAAATGGGCTTAAATTTCAGTGGACACAAGATTTAGGTTTTGATTTAAATAATATGGAATGGAAAAATACTTGTTCGTCCAAATATAATAAATCCATATCAGCTACCCACAAAGAAATTAATCTTAAAGTAATACATAGATGGTATTTAACTCCAACTCATTTGTCTTATATATTATCTAATAGGAACCCACTTTGTTGGCGTGGAAGTTCTAATAAAGGCACATACTTTCACTCCTGGTGGACATGCCCTAAAATTGTCCCATTTTGGAATTTAGTGCATAAGGAACTTAGAAATATTATAAAAGAAAACATTATTATTCCAGAATTATTTCTTTTATTATTGTTTAAAGATGAAAATGCTAAATTGAAATCTAAACGTTTTATCTCTAAATTATTAATGGCAGGTCGTCAAACGGTGGCACAAAATTGGAAATTATTAGAAAACTTGGATAAAATGACATGGTATAGAAATATATGGAATTTGGCTTTATTAGATAAAATTACTTATAATCTTCATTTTTTACAAGATAAGACTAAATCTGATGTATACATTGTTACATGGTGGCCATTTATTGAATATACAAATAAGTATGGATTACATTATCATCTTTCATCCACAGCCAGATCCATTTGGTTCTCTTAACCTATGATAAATCTTTCATTGCTAACCAATCTGCAAATATTGAACTGTGTATTAAATGGTGTATCCATAAATCTACTATATCTTTCTTCCAACGTATTGAGAAAATGTTGTATATTCTTTATTTGTATATATATTCATCCTCAGTGACCCGAGGTTAGGACTGTTGTTTTTGTTTTGAATGTTGTTGTTGTTCTTTTTATTTTGTTAGTATATTTTCCATTTTCAATATACATATATACATACATATACACATACATATACACATACATATACACATATACACATATACATATACACATATATACATATACATATATATACACATATACATATACATATATATATATATATATACATATACATATATATATATACATATACATATATATATATATACATATACATATATACATATATATATATACACATATATATATATACACATATACATATATATATATATATATATATATATACATATATATATATATATATATATACACATATATATATATATATACACACACACACACACACACATATATATATATATATATATATATATATATATATATATAAAATGTAAGGCAGTACAATATCTCAGAGTGGAGGTCAGGTCTCCTGCTCCCCTGGTACATTCACTATAGCTACACAGTTTCCCTGCTTCTTAAAGTTTGATAGAAATATCTGTTGGCTATTGGTACATTCTTAAACTGCAAGGTTTTTCCCCCCCTATTAGTGACTCTATCTGTTTTTTAATCCGGGAAATAAGAAATGGGATCCTGTGCAAGTTTGCTGAGAATGGATTGATCATTTGCATGCTTAGATTTACTCCCCTGCAATCATGCTTGAAATGGAAATGGACTGCCTTCAAGTCGATCCTGACTTATGGTAACCCTATAAATAGGGTTTTCATGGTACGCGGTATTTAGGATAGGTAAAACTGACCAGGGGGGAGGAGGAGGGGGAGAAGGCAGCTCAGGGGGAGAGGAGGAGGAAGGGCAGAGAGGGATGGGAGGAGAAGGGGAGGTTTGATAATTTGTATGCTTATTGAGTTAAGTGGAATTTACTCCCATGCAATCATGCTTAGGATAGGTGAAATTGACCATGGGGGGAGGAGGAGGAAGAAGAGGGAGGGCTGAGGTAGGCAGGGAAGGAGGAAGAAGGGAGGGAAGGAAGAAGGGAGAGGATGGGAAGGAGGAAAAAGGCTGGTCTGATCATTTGCATGCTTATTGAGTTCAATGGGATTTACTCCTATACACATGCTTAGAATAGGTAAAACTGAATGAGGGGGAGGGGCAGGGGATAGGAGAGGAAAGGAGAAAGGGAGGGGGAAACTGGAAAGGGAGGGGGAGAAGAGGGTGAAGGAAGGGAGAGGGAAGGGGCAAAAGTGAGGGAGGAGGAGGGGGGAGGAGGAGGGAAGGGCAGGTTTGATCATTTGCATGCTTTTTGGGTTCATTGGGATTTACTCCTGTATAAACATGCTCAAGATCCTACAAAAAGGCTCTTACCATATATGGAGCGAGAAGTGCCAGATGTCCAAGCTGGATTTAGAAAGGGAAGAGGTACCAGAGATCATATCACAAACATTCATTGGATAATGGAACAGACCAAGGAATTTCAGAAGGATATCACCTTATGCTTTATGGATTACAGCAAAGCCTTTGACTGTGTAGATCATGAAAAACTATGGAATGCTTTAAAAGAAATGGGCATACCACAGCTTCCGATTGTCATGATGCACAACCTATACTCTGGACAAGAGGCTACTGTAAGGACAGAATATGGAGAAACAATTGGTTCCCAATTGAAAAAGGTGTGAGACAGGGGTGTATTTTATCACCCTATTTGTTTAATCTATACGCAGAACATATCATACGGAAACCGGGATTGGACCAAGATGAAGGAGGTGTGAAAATTGGAGGGAGAAATATCAATAATTTAAGATATGCAGACGATACCATACTCTAGCAGAAACCAGTAATGATTTGAAACAAATGCTATTGAAAGTTAAAGAGGAAAGAACAAAAGCAGGACTACAGCTGAACATCAAAAAGACTAAAGTAATGACCAGAAGATTTATGTAACTTTAAAGTTGACAATGAGGACACTGAACTTGTCAAGCATTATCAATACCTTGGCACAGTCATTAACAAAAATGGAGACAATAGTCAAGAAATTAGAAGAAGGCTAGAACTGGGGACAGCAGCTATGAGAGAACTAGAAAAGGTCCTCGAATGCAAAGATGTATCACTGAACACTAAAGTCAGGATCATTCAAACCATGGTATTCCCAATCTCTATGTATGGATGTGTAAGTTGGACAATGAAAAACATGGATAAGAGAAAAATCAACTCATTTGAAATGTGGCGTTGGAGGAGAGTTTTGCGCATACCATGGACTGTGAAAAAGACAAATTGGGTGTTAGAACAAATTAAACCACAACTATCGCTAGAAGCTAAAATGATAAAACTGAGGTTATCATACTTTGGACTCATCACGAGAAGACCTGATTCACTACAAAAGATAATAATGCTGGGAAAAACAGCAGGGAGTAGAAAAAGAGGAAGGCCAAACAAGAGATGGATTGATTCCATAAAGCAGCCTTTCCCAACCAGTGTGCCTCCAGATGTTGGACCACAACTCCCATCTTCCTGACCATTGGCAATGCTGGCTGAGGCTGATGGGAGTTGTGGTCCAACAATATCTGGAGGCACACTGGTTGGGAAAGGCTGCCATAAAGGAAGCCACAGACCTGAACTTACAAGATCTGAACAGGGTGGTTCATGACAGATGCTATTGGAGGTCGCTGATTGATAGGGTTACCATAAGTCGAAATCGACTTGAAGGCACATAACAAAACATGCTTAGGATAGGTGAAACTGACTTGGGGGAGGGGCAGGAAGGGGGAGGAGGAGGAAGGGGAGTAAGGAGAAGGGGAGAGGAGGTTGGGTAGGTGGGCACTGGGAAGAAGGAAAGCACCTTTCCTTTCCAAAAGGAAAACATTGTGAACAGTATCGTTGTTTTCAGGGTTTTCCCCACTCTTTTATTCTATAGTAGGCACATGTAAGCCAAATTTAAAGGTCCATGTGATGCGTCCTTCCCTGGCTCTCCCTGTCAGGTTCCTACCTGCTCGTGGTTACTGCCTGTCTCTAGGCACCACCAGGGACTCCACCAGTCCGGACCGCACTCTCTTATGGTTTACCTATCCGCTCTAGCACAGATCTCAACAGATCCCCCTGCTAGGCAACCACCAGTAACGTCCCAATACTAGTATTCCCAGAGACTCTGAATACTGGTATTGTTATTCTCTTCACCGCTGCCACCATTTGTTACAGTTCCCCTTCAGCCTTGGTCATTACCTTACCCTCCCTTCTGGTCTGTGAAACTCCAGCCAAGGATCAGGCCTTTGGTAAACCAAATTAAGTATTTATTACAGATAACAAAGCTAACAAGATTAACAAGATTTCTTCTTAAGGCACATAAGCATATGGTTTTACTCAATACTAATCCGAACTCCACCCCCCTCCTTCTTCACTCTCTCCTGGCAAACAACTCTCTCAAACCCCACCAAGCAATCCACTCTTTCTCTTCTCCCCCCTATTCCACAATTTACCACCTCACATTCACCCAGATTTACCTGTCATCCTTTCATTTATACTGTCAGCCATTTTAAACATTCAGCCAATCATCAAGCATTCTATTGCCCATTCACTCCCCCTCCTCTTTCACTACTTACCATGTATACTCTAAACAACCAGCACTTACCATATATACACTAATATATGTTGGTCAGTGAAGCATGCTGTGAGACTCACAGACAGGGTTTTTAGCAGAGAGAGTGAAACCTGAAGCAGAAGGGTTAAGCTGTGAGAACAGAGCGCCAGTTTGCCAAGGTCAGCAGCTGGCTGGGAAGCCTGATAAGGTGGGATGCTTGGAAAAACTCAGTGTGGGGGAAAAGTTGTCTGTGAAGAGAACTGTGTCTAATGTCTTTGCCTAGTAAAGACTCTTACAAGAAACTTGCCTGGCCTGTCTTATTTACTGTTCTATGCGACTCTTGGATTCTTCCTTGTATGATCTATACACGCACACTCGCCAACAATATATAGGAGCATCACAGTCCACACCAGACCATTATTTCCCTTTAGACAGTCATAGGTTCTCCCAAAGAATCCTGGAAAATGCAGTTTGTGAAGGGTGCTGAGTTGCTAGGAGAGGCCCTATTCCCCTCATAGAGCTACAATCCCCAGAATAGAGGTTGACTGTTAAACCACTCTGGCCACTGGAGTTCTGCCAGGGGAATAGGAGTCTCCTAACAACTCTCAACATCTTTCACAAACTACACTTCCCAGGATTCTTTGGGGGAAGCCATGACTGTCTAAAGGGAAATAAAGGTCAGGCCTGGGTGTGGCCCCTGATTAGCCAAGCCAAGTAGCTGTAAGTCTGGCTTTTAGAACACTGACAATCAGTTCTTACTGAGCATGCCAGACATAATAGACTTCAATGCTAAATTTCTTAAATTAATTAAAAGTCAGCCATGCATTTTTTAACTTTTAAACTGCAGAAGATGAAGGTCAGAGTATGCAGCATGGTCAATAATAGGATTACAGGTTCTCTGTGAACATGGCTGATTTTTAATTAATTCCAGCAAATTACAAGACCACTGACAAAAAAGTCCAACAGGGGTCTGGATTTTTTTTTCTCGTGTTACACTTTGAACTCTCGATTCTCTCTGAGTGTTTTGTGTATCACAATGAAAACTTAGAGGGTTGTTAAGCAAGTCTTTCTGAGTTTAGGACTATAGGTTTTGTAAGGTTTTGTTTTGAAATGTGCTTATGGGAAGCAACAGAATGGCATGGGGGATATTTTCAATTTAAGATTGCAGAATGAGAAAAATCCATGCTGGCTATAGTATACAGCCAATAATGTAACTTATTGTGCTTTCTGTCATTTAAACAATGGTCTTGTTTGCAGGACACAGTAAATCAAACTTGTAGCTGCTTTGCTCCTCCCCAGTCCTTTTTACTACCATACCACACTGAGATAAGCCAGCATGTTGTCTGAACCCGGGCTTGCGGTTAAGTTATCTCCTCACTAACCATGAGCTGTAGCCAAAAACAAACCTTGGGTTCAGCTGTTAGTTAGTGAGGGGAAAGTTCAACCACGAGCTGAGGTTTGAATGACATGCTAAGCCAAATCTTGGCTCAGCTCAGTGTGGTATGGAGCAAAAACGGCCTGAGGAAGAAAAAAGTGGCTGCAAGCTTCTCTCTGGGAGCCTGTGCAGGAGCCATACTTACTGTGTTATGCAAACCAGGTCAGTGTTGTCCAGTGGGGGTGGGGAACCTGTGACTCATTGGCCTAATTCGGCCAGGCAGAGGTTCCAGCTTGGCCCATGAGGCCCCTTTTCCTCAAATCCCACCTACCTGTGGGGCAGAAAGAAATGTGGCTGCCAATGTACAATTGGGAGCCTTAAAGTGTGTTTCCAATTGTGGCTGGCAAGGGAGGCTGATTGGCACAGACAGCAAGCCTGCTGGGATTGGCTGCGCTACTGAGTTCTCCATGGGGAATTTGGTGGCGCAGCTGAGCCCTGCCCAAAGCAAGGTATGGGGAATCCAGTGGGCTTGAAGTCACTGCCTGCCAGCTGATCAGCAGTGATTCCAAGCCAGGTGGATTGGCTGTGCAATTTGAGTTCCCCACTAGAAACTCGGGTGTGCAACCAATCCCTACAGAAAGCAAGCTTGGAGTCACCACCTAACAGCTGATAGGTGGTAATTTCAAGCCTCACTTAGCTTTGATTTTCTTTTGTAACATGGTTTGCCAGGAAAAATTGGTCACCCGATATCATAGTGACATCAGGTGACTGACACTGCCTGTGTCAATCTGATATCACTATGATATCATTATTATGGACGACGCAAAGTGACCCACCATGGTTGTGGGAACACCAGATCTGATCCGCTGGCCGGATGCAGTTCTCCACCCTTGTTGTGCAACCTGGCATTGTTAGCACGCTTATAAATAGGGCTGCCAGAGTCTCCTGATCTGTAAATTGCAAGTGTTGTCTCAACAGCTCCAAATCAGAGAGAGAGAGAACATTCAGGAATGCTATCTTCCAAAAGTATTACATATGGTCTATGGGCAACCAAATTATTTATTATTGTTGTATATGTATACAACTATTCTTCCAAGGAGTTCAGGCACAGTATTATTTATTTATTCATTTATTACATTTATATACCGCTTATATTTAAATATAATTCTAAGCAGTGTACAACACAAGTCAAACATCTTAAAACAGCAGGTACAAAAACACTACAACTGATAAAATACAATTAACTGAACAAAACACTATTTGAACAAAGTAGGTTGATGGGATTACTATTCCTATCATCCCTGACAATTGGTCATGGGTCTGATGGGAGATGAAGTCCAACAACATCTGGATAGTCACAGGCTAGTCACCCATGCTATAGATGGAACATCCAGATTCACTCTGAACACCATAGCCAGGGACTGTTGTCTAATATGACCTTTTTGGGGAGATGAGGAACAGACTGCTACCCACTCACAGCTACTCTAACATCCTAGATTTCTTCATTGTTTTTATGGATAGTCTCACTTCTGCCCCAGGAGGAAGTGTGGGGGGAAAGGGTCTAAATGAACCAGAAGCTGGGTAGACTATACATGTTTATCAGTAAATAATTTTATTCAAAGGAGTTACAACACAGAATGTTAGATTATTTCAAGAATGGGCAAGAGGAACATGGAGAGATGTTAGACTCAAGCATCTTATCATAAGTATTATGAAGAAGAGTGTTAATCTAAGCTTTGAGGTTAAAAACAAACAGCACTTTCAAGTGGGGTTCAACCAGTGCACTTTCTCTAAAGGATCTGATTCAGAGCTTGGGAGTACTCCTAGATCTATCACTGTCACTGAAGGCATAGGTGGCCTGCATGGCGCAGAGTACATTTCACCAGTTTAGGCTGCAGCCCTGTCTGGATGAAGATAACAATCTTGCTGATGAATTCTACACTAGCAGACAGGAGGTTAACTGAGACCAGGCCTTTTGAACATATTATGCTAGTAGTCACTCACTTGAACTGGCTGCCAATGCATTTCTGACCCAATTCAAGGTGCTGGTTTTAATCTATAAAGCCTTACATGGCTTGGGACTCCAATACCAACATCTCTTCCCGTATGAGTCTACTTACGCCTTAAATTATTCCACAGAGGGTTTCCCCAGATTGCCCTCTGCATCAGAAATTCAGATGGTAGTGAAGGGGGGGGCTTTCAGCACTGGCCTTAGAATTAGAGAATTCTCTTCCCAGGGAAGCTCACCTTGTGTCAACTATACAATCTTTTTGGCATTGATGTGAAGACCAAGATTTTTCAGTCATTTAAATTTTTTTACTAATCTCCACAGAGTTTTTTAAAACAGTTTTTAGGGTTCTAGAGTTTATTTATTTATTTATTTATTGCACTTGTATACCGCTCCATAGCAGAAGCTCTCTGGGCAGTTTACAGCAATCAAAAACATTAAAACAAATATACAATTTAAAACACATATTTTAAAAACAATTTAAAACACAATTTAAAAATTTAAAACAATATAAAAACAATTTAAAACGCATGCTAAAATGCCTGGGAGAAGAGGAAAGTCTTGACCTGGCACTGAAAAGATAACAGTGTTGGCGCCAGGTGCACCTCGTCACAAAAATCATTCTATAATTTGGGGGCCACCATTGAGAAGGCCTCTCCCTTGTTGCCACCCTCCGAGCTTCACTTGGAGTAGGCACCCGGAGCAGGGCCTTTGATCTTGAACGTAGTGTACAGGTGGGTTCGTATCGGGAGAGGCGTTCCATCAGGTATTCTGGTCCCAAGCCGTGTAAGGTTTTATAGGTCAAAACCAGCACCTTGAATTGAGCTCGGAAACATACAGGCAGCCAATGCAAGCGGGCCAGAATTGGCTTTATATGTTCAGACCGTCTGGTCCCTGTTACCAATCTGGCTGCTGCATTTTGCATAAGCTGCAGTTTCCGAACCGTCTTCAAAGGCAGCCCCACATAGAGTGCATTGCAATAATCTAATTTGGAGGTTACCAGAGCATGGACAACTGAAGCCAGGTTATCCCTGTCCAGATAGGGATGTAATTGGGCCACCAACCGAAGTTGGTAGAAGGCACTCCGTGCCACCGAGGCTACCTGAGCCTCAAGTGACAGAGATGGTTCTAGGAGAACCCCCAAGCTACGAACCTGCTCCTTCAGGGGGAGTGCAACTCCATCCAGAACAGGTTGGACATCCACCATCTGGTCAGAAGAACCACCCACTAGCAGCATCTCAGTCTTGTCTGGATTGAGCCTCAGTTTATTAGCCCTCATCCAGTCTATTGTTGCAGCCAGGCACCGGTTCAGCACATTGACAGCCTCACCTGAAGCAAATGAAAAGGAGAAATAGAGCTGCGTGTCATCAGCATACTGATGGCAATGCACTTCAAAGCTCTGGATGACCGCACCCAATGGTTTCATGTAGATGTTGAACAGCATGGGGGACAGAACTGACCCCTGCGGAACCCCATACTGGAGAGTCCAGGGTGCCGAGCAATGTTCCCCAAGCACCACCTTCTGGAGGCGACCTGCCAAGTAGGAGCGGAACCACCGCAATGCAGTACCTCCCACTCCCAACTCATCTAGTCTCCCCAGAAGGATACCATGGTCGATGTTATCTTCTTCTCAGATTATTTTTGTTGTTTATTGGGGTTGCTTTTTATTGTGTATAAAAGAGGGGTTTGGCTGTTTAATGTTTTTGAGATGTAACTAAGTATTCTATATTTTGTATTTTATAATTGTGTTTTTGTAAGGCACCTAGGAATTCTAGCACAGGTGACACACAAATCCAGTGACAACTGAAAAAGGCTGGCTAATGGGCCAATTAAACAAAAACACGTCAGGAAAAGTAGGAACAAATGTTATTAGCTTATAAAGAATGAACCCCAAAACATCAGAAACTGAACCTATAGTTCCCTAAAGCAAAATTGCATCAAAGTACAGTTGAATCCTATATATTTATCTGAAGCCTCACTGATCCCGATGGAACTTATGTGTCTAAGGCTACAAGCCATGTACAGACACCCCACCTACTATGAGAAGTTTGCATGTGAATTTCCTTACTGGATCAGGAACTATGCATGTAGATTAGATGCACTGATGCACATCCAGAGACAAATCATCTCATGCAAACTTTGTTCTGTCTTGAAATGTGGATTTCCGCATGCATATAGCTATCAACTGTCTGAAGCCAGCACCTTCTCATAATATCTTGTTGTGCTTGACTATCTCAGGATTCAAGCAGTGGCTTATAATTCCATGCATAATCCAATGCACATATCAAGTTAAAAATATAGTAAAAAGCACCAAAACAGCACCCTTCAAAACAACAGATGAAATGGAACAGTCTATTTCTTTCAAATCATCATCTAAATTATTATTGTTTTGATGGTGCAATATTTCCAAAAACACCATGTATTTACTCATATCCATGTGTAATCCAATATTCTTATGGATATCCAAAGGAAAGCAACTTTGATAAAGAATGACCTCAGAGCATACTCAGATAGTTTGGTGAACAAAAATAACATCTTGGCAATGAAATCCTGTTTTGGTCCTACTGCTATTTTCTTTTACAATGATATTTGGATTAGAATATACATGTCCTAAAATTTCTTTTCAGCACAGCAACTTGACTCCCGTTACTCCCGTGCTACAGAAACCTACAAAACCTGTAGGATGTAGTGGAAGAAGTATGGGGACTATAGCCAGCAACTCTGTGATCTTAAAATCTGAATTGTATACTGATGTTCACATTGAGTTGAGTTGTTCTATTTTTAATGCCTCCCCATCCATGCAAAGGAGAAAATAGGAACACAATAGGTTTTAAGTATCTCTCTCTTCATAAATATTTCACAACAAATTAGAGCAGTGGTTCCCAACCTGCGGGTCATGATCCCTGGGGCCCTCAAAGTAATCTGGGGGGGGGGCGCAAACAGTAAAGAAATGATTTTTTTTTTAAAGTCTTCACTCCCTGGATGCTGTCTGCTCCCCACTGCCGCTGCAGATGACACCTCCCCCTTGCTCCAAAGAAGAGGGGAGGACTTTTGCTGAAGCAGCAGAGTCTTTCAGGCACACCCGAGGGCATGCGTCTGCCTATAAAACATGTGACAGATGCTGAAGGAAGCTGACGGCGGAGCTACCAGGAAGAAGACAGTTTTACTATTGCAGACTCCTGTCTCCTCGCACTGCCACTGCCGCTGCTGCCCCTGCTCAAAATGAGAGGAGAGGGATTTTTGTGAAGCAAAAAGGAGCAAGCCTGCAAGGAAAGACTGCTTTCCCCCTTCCTTCCTGGCAGCCAGGCTGCCTGCCTTTCTTGGCTCCTGCTTCCCTGCCACTTCCTTTTAAAAATTATTCTTATTTGTGAGGCCACCCACAACTTGCATTTGGCTCAGATGGACCTAAGGAGCAGTGAGGAAGCTCAGGACTTGCTCACCCCCCATTTCTGAGACTGTGTGTGCCAGCATCCCCCCTTTCTTCCACCTACACTCCGCCCCCCATCTCTCTCTCCAAGACGCTGCGGCAGTTGAGAGCTTCCCCCCTCCCATGTGCCCAAATGCATGCATGCCTGCAGTTGCTTGCAGGAGGGGCAAGTGTGTTTGTGTGTGTGCATGCACTGATCTGTCTTCTGCTCCATTCCCATTCCCCAAGTGCACGCTAACCAAGTCATCAGTTCTGATTATCATCCCAAGGCCTAAAAGCACTAACCCTCCTTCCTTAATCTATCCACCCTGTTGTCTGCAGTGCACAATCTAGCATCCCCATCACCACCACATTGCTGCTTCTTGGTTATTATTATTATTATTATTTTGAAAACTCAGCAGGTTGGCTGAGGCTAGGATCCTGGTACTGCAGCAGAAATGTATTTATTTAATTATAATTGCATTTATATCCAACCTTTCCTCCAAGGAACTCAAGGTGGTACACATGGCGCATTTCCATTTCCATTTTATCCTTATACCAATCCTGTGAGGCAGATCAGGCTGAGAGACTGTGACAGGTCCAAGGTAACCCAGTAGGCTTCATGGCTGAGTGGGGATTTGAACCTGGGTCTTAGTCCAACACTGGCATTGAGAAACAGTACATCTTCAGACTATATGTGTGGGTGGGGAGGGGGATACTAATTTGATTGGACCCTTGCATTAAAAAAAGGTAACACCTTCCTGCAAATAAAAGATCAGCACATCAGGGAATTTCTAATAAGTTCATGATTCTGGGTTTCTGTCTGCAGGGAGTTTTTAACGGAAAGAGACCTATACAAGACCTATACTCTTCTTTACCTTTGTCCTGGAGATCTTGCTTAATTTTTAAACTTTTAAGGAAAGGATTGTGTTAGTTCTGTTCAAGACAATGGCTTAGATCCAAAGATTTGCTCAACTAGTTCTGTACTCCTAAAAGGGCTTTGGGCTTATGTTTCTCAGCACCACTCCTCCCATAATCACCTCTGAAACTGGAGAGGCTTTCAAAAGTCATTTCTGATGTAGCACAAGAATTTGCAAGTGATTATGTGAATCCTGTAAAATGCCTACAAGTGATTATTGGATAAGCATGTCCAGTGTAACCCCCATACACCATTTCTAAAGTTACAGATAAAACAAGGCTTGTTAACAGTCAGCCACCTGGTCGCCTGTGGAGACTAATAACATGTTCCAGGTGACCAGCCAGACAACTAAGTTTAGGTAAATTTGAGGAGATTGAACCAGGAGTGACCATTATAGGTATAAGCAGCCAGGGTAATAGAAACGTTTGTGGGTTAGCAATTTGTGGACATTTGCAGGGCTAGACAAAACATTATTCCCAGACTTATTTCCGACAACTTTAACATTTGCTTAGAATACCCTAGATGAGTGAATCTGAAAAAACTTGAGATGGTGTCAGTGACAGTAAAAGACATACAAAGCAATAAATTAATTGGGGAGGATGAGAACATGCAAGATGCATTTCCAAGGGCAAAATGAGATACAGGCACCAGGGGTGTAGTTGTCCAGGGTCTCAGGAGGTCTTAGACCCTTTACTTTTTTTGGAAGCAGTGTCCCAGCAGGGTTCCTAGATCTCCAGCATCTTATGAGCAAATCGGCATGAAAGGGGAATGTGTTAGCCACTGAGCAGAGTCTTCTAACATGCTTCCTTGTCCTTTCCTGTTGATTGGAATCAATCAGAGTGAAAGGAGGCAAGTCGGTCACTAAGAAGACTCTTCTCAGTAGCTAACAACACTCACCGTCCACACTTATTGGTTCATAGTGGCTTCTGTTGTTGTGGGAGATGGCATTAACAAAGATCTCATTCTCAACCCAGCAGTAAAAAAAAAAAAGGATGGGAGGCGGCGTGGCTGTGACTATCATGAAGGGACCCTGCACTTCTGAATTTGCTACTACACTACTGACAGGCAGGATGTTGAACAAAAATTGCAACTGCTTTCCAAACAGAAGCAACATCCATTTTCCTTTGCTTCTTTGCTATTATTCTGCCTTCCTTTTACCTTCTTTTACCCAAGGATGCTGACTGCTGGTTTCATGCCACAAAGTAGAGGGTATAATCCCAACAAGACAGAGCAACACGAAAAATTAATAATAAAAGAGGTTTTTATTATTTTCCTCAATAAACCTCATTTACAGAAAAGGGAAAGACAACTCTACATGTTTCAAAAAATAGTAAGAGTTGGAAGGAGCCTATAAGACCATCAGGTCCAACCCCCTACTCAGGGCAGGAATCCAAGTTAAGCATTCCCAATAGGTGGCCATCCAGCTGCCTCTTGAATACCTCCAGTGTTGGAGAACCCACCAACTCTAATAGCTGTAAATCGCCCAGAGAGCTTCGGCTATGGGGCGGTATATAAATGTAATTAATAAATAAACTCCCCAGGTACATTGTAATTGGTTCCATGGCTGTACAGCTCTAACAGCTTGGAAGTGTTTCCTGATGTTCAGCTGAAATCTAGTTTCATTGCTGTTAAAACTAGAAATGAGTGCTTATTTGTCATGCCCCAGTCCCTTATCTCCAGTAATACCACCAGCCACCTTCTCCTAAAACTTTCTGCCCTGTGCTCCTTCTGAGAGTCAATCAATCAGTCAATCAATCAATCTTTCAAGGCTAAGGTTTCTGCATTTGTTCCTCTTAATCCCATTATGAAGATATTCCCACCTATCTCAGGTCTACTGAATACTAATGCTAGTGACTCCAGTAAGCAAGTATCACCCCCAAAGTTTGGAGTCTTATTCTTCCTTCAACAGTTTTTTTTTTAATCCCTACCACCCTTCTTCCAGGACGGACGGACGGACGGACGGTCGGTGGGTGGGTGGGGTGTGCCCATATATGTCTCCCTCCCAGCTCACCTGCCTACATTATTCCTGATAGATATCAATCATCCCTTCTCCACCTAGCCTCTGGACCCCGGGCCAACCTCTCTCCCCATACGGGCAGGGCTCCCTTCTCTCCTACAGTAGGGCTGCTTGCGTGACCAACTCTTCTCAACCCTTCAGGTCTTTCCCTTCGCTCTTCCCACAACTGCAGGCAGTTAAGTTTATGCTGGCTACCACCTTCTCTCCTGGACTTCAGCCCTGGGGAGGAGGCCGGGGTCGTTGCTCGTCCTCATCCTCAACCCTCCCTTGAACTGCACCTCCCCTGCTGCCCCAGGCGGGGAGGAAAGCGTTTTTACCCACCTGGCTGCTGCTCTCGGCGGGCAGGTTCCTCAGCAAGATCTTGCGCCTATTGCTCAGTTCCCGTCTTGTGCTGTGGAGCCTGCTGGCGATCTCTTCAGGAGAGAGAGGGCGAGGAGTCACTCCCGCCCCCGCGACGGACTCCCCCAGAGTCGAGGGCAGCTCTGTGCTGGACCTCGACGTTGCCGCCATCTTGCCGGCCCAGACGCGAACGCAACTCTCACACCGCCCGGGGGTGGGTGGAGAGAGCGAGAGGGGAAAGAGAGTCAGTTGGGGCGGGCTGGGGCTGGGGCGGGGGGAAGCCTGCAGAGAACAGAGCGCAGCACCACCGCGAGCGCAAGAACAAGACACCGTGAATACGAAGAGAGAAAAGGAAGGTCTCGCCCGCCCCCTTTCTCCTCACACACCACCCCATATGCCCCCTCGCCAATAAAGTGCATCATTGCACTTCTGACCCCTCTCCTTCACGTCAGAATCTGAAGGAACAGACAGAGGGTTTTTAAAAAGAAAAGAAAAACCACAATACCCTTTCTTGCTACGTTGCCTCGAAAGGGGGATAAGGAGTAAAGGGGCGCCTGCCTTTTTTTTGGAACGTCTGCCTTTTTTGGAACTTCTCTTTTTGAAGCTGAGCTTGTAACCCCAACTATCAGGGCTAGTAGTCTTTTCCTTTTAGTAATACTAATAAAATAAATAAATAATAGCCGGTTTCTGCCTTCGACAGCTGCGTGTGAGACAGAGAAAAGAGACCGCGGGAGAGCAATTGAAAGCCAGTGGCAAATCACCAGCAATCGAGATGCCGCGGTAGAGAAAGCTTTGCCCGTTGTGTCGCGCGCAGCTCGCAAAAGTAGGAAAGGAGAGAGCTGGCAACCTTAAATGAGTTAGACTGAAGTCATATACACATATTTATCTGGAAATAAGTCTCATTGAACTCAAAAAGACTTCCTTCGCAGAAGGCAGGCACAAGACGTTCATGCTTGACCAGAACAGTAGTGTTACACTGGCACTTTAAAAGTCGTTTCTCCTGTGAGAAACCAGAGAGCTTCTGGAATTCATCACAGGAAGGGCGGAGGATTAAAGCAACAAAACTTTACTTGCCGTTAGGGATTTATTTATTTATTACTTTTTTTTTTTGCTTTGTGCCTGTTTTACAATGGAAGGAGTTGCATGAGGTCTAAAGAGGTTTCTGGACACACTAATTTAACCACGTTTAGGAGCCTCTAGGGGTAAAATGTAAAATACATATTGCATTTTGTAAACCTAGAGCCTTTGTTATTGTTTAATAAGTGTTTTTAGATATTGTTAACGTTTTCGTTTGTTTTTTTTAAATGGCATTGTTTTGCTATTTTGTTTGCTGCCCTGGGCACTTTTGGGAGGAAGGACAAGGATATAACTTTAATAAAATAAATAAATATTGTTGGTTTTTTAATGGCTATGTTAGTTAACCAAAAAATTATCTAAAATATCTGTTAATTAGTATAGGTAATATCAGGCAAGCAAGAAGAAAACAAACTGACCCAGAATATAAGCACACAGAGAGTATAATAGCTAGTGAAGTCCTGCTCAATTTCAACAGCCAGTCTGACAATAGGATGAAAATAAAAGCAACAGATGCAGTCAGAAAGAATTCCTTTGGGCAGAGCAATGCCCAGCTCTCCCACCTAAGCTGGCCTTCCGCCATCCAGCACTGGCCATCTAGTGCCAGGATGCCTGCAGAACGTAAGCAGTAAAAGGTCCCAAAAGGCTGCATCCTGGGGGCAGGGCTCAGCCGGTCCAGGGTCTCATTCCTGTCACACAACAGCACTGGACACCTCCAAGCTGGCACAGTGGTCTTACTGCCCCATCTTCTGTCCCAGCTGCTCCACAAGGCAGGGCTATGGATGTGGTGATGGGTCTACTACTCTGTAAAGCCTGGTGGGGTGTGCCCTAATTTCTTCTGTTTTATGGCCTAAAATTCAAACGAAGCGGTTTTGGAGTAAAACCAACACAAGGTTAAGATCTATTCACTGTACAAATCAAGATTTTTCCCACCCTTCTGTGAAGTTTTTCATGGAAGGTAATAGCTAAAATTAATGTTTATACCTTGAGTAAAGGATTTCCTTATAGCATAGGCCCTATATGAAATGCAGTTGTTAGGAGTATTTCCTGGAAAATCATTACATCTGACTCCTTCAGTTAAAGGTTGCTGAATCTGTCATACTGGAATTGCTATAAATAAACCTGATTGTATTGCCCAGGCCTGGCATCAAGTACAGTGAAATCTATAACATCCCATCATAGACTGGCTCCACACTTAATTATCCTTCACTTTCTACAGTTACAAATTGTATTTGGGCTGTATTTTTATATTTCTAATTTCAACTCATTTAACTTCACTAAACATTACTACACATCAGTTAAGACTGATACAAATTCACAGGCTTTTGTTGGACAAACTGGATCAATTAATGGTCTGGTCCTATGATTGACTATATGAGCAAATAACTATTTAGAATCAGCAAAATTACTGTAATAAGGAACAAAGGGAGTTCCCATATGTTGAGTCAGTCCAATTGTCTATCTAGCTCAGTATCGTCTATACTGACTGGCAGCAGCTCTCAAGGATTTCTGACGGGTCTCTCTCAGCCCTATCTGGAGATTTCAGAGATTGAACCATGGACGTTCTGCATGCAAAGCAGATGCTCTAACAGTGAGCTACAGTGTTGCACTGAAATGACTGGCTAATTCAGGATACGAATACACTGTAGTTTAGTTGGTGGTGATGCTGCGGCAGCAAGTGTGTCAAATATGGTGTAACTATCTCATGCAAAGTTGTATAAAACAGATTAAGACAGAGAGAGAACAGAACTGGTCTCCATTTTGCTATGTGAAGACCTAACGTAATTTTGCCAATGTCAGCACATCTCATGCCCCAAATATTTGTTAGTTATCTTTTGTAATGAGGCTGCAGGTGACAATCAGCATAGCAGAAAAAACTCTCAAGGGCAGTACACCCATTGGTAACTCAGCAATGTTTAGGGCTGAAGTATCATACATTTCTGTTTATGCTACCTTTCTCTCTTTTACTATATTTGTGGAAAAGTCAAAAGGGTTTGAAATATTACCTCCTCAATTCCTCCATTTATTTATTTATTGGATTTATATTCCACCCTTCCTCCCAGTAGGAGCCCGGGGCGGCAAATAAAAGCACTAAAAACACTTTAAAACATCATAAAAACAGACTTTAAAATATATTAAAAACAAAACATCCTTAAAAACATATTAAAACAAAACATCTTTAAAAACATTTTTTTTAAAAAGCCTTTTTTAAAAAAGCTTCAAAAACATATATCTAATACCCTGGAAGGCAGAAACAAAATTCAAAGAGATCTTGATAGGCTGGAGCATTGGGCGGAAAACACCAGAATGAAATTTAATAGGGATAAGTGCAAACTTCTACACCTAGGAAAAAGAAACCAAATGCACAGTTATAAGATGGGGGATACATGGCTCAGCAATACTACCTGCGAGAAGGATCTTGGAATTGTTGTTGATCACAGACTTAATATGAGCCAACAGAGTGATATGGCTGCAAAAAAGGCACACACTATTTTAGGCTGCGTTAAGAGAAACATATAGTATCCAAATTGCGTGAAGTATTAGTTTCCCTGTATTCCCACTAGTTCGGCCTCATCTTGAGTACCATGTCCAATTCTGGACACCGCACTTTAAGAAGGATGCAAACAAACTGGAACAGGTTCAGAGGAGGGCAACAAGGATGATCATAGGATTGGAAGCAAAGTCCTATGAAGAGAAACTGAAAGAACTGGGCACGTTTAGCCTTGAGAAGAGAAGACTGAGGGGAGATATAGTAACACTCTTCAAGTACTTCAAAGGTTGCCAGATAGAAGAGGGCCAGGATCTCTTCTCAATACCCCCCGAGTGCATGACACGGAATAATGCTGGGAGGGCAGGATATAAATCAAATAATAAATAAAATAATGGGCTCAAGTTGCAGGAAGCCAGATTTTGACTGAACATCAGGAAAAACCCTGTTAGAGCAGTACAACAATGGAACCAAATACCTACAGTGGTGGTGGGCTTTCCAACAGTGGAGGCATTCAAGAGGCAGTTGGACAGTCACCTGCTGGGTATGCTTTAAGCTGGATTCCTGCACTGGACAGCTGGTTGGACTTGATGGCCTTATAGGTCCCTTCCAATTCTACTGTTCTAAGATTATATGAATTGGCAGATGTGCGTGAACAAATAGCAAATATAAGCAACCTTTTTTTAGATATGGGGGAGATGCTTCATACTCTTAATTTTTTTTTCAAATTTTCTAAGTGATATCAAAAGCCACCTGCATCAGTTTTCCAATCTCTCTTCCACGAAGACCACATCCTGTGCACACAGAGGTTCCTGCTATGTACAGAGATTATGCCCCTACTGATATTAGAAAATAGTGGCTCTCCATATGCACTCCTCAATGGTGTTTCACAAAGTGTCTTTGAGTTTGAACAATGAGATGTAAAAGTGACACCTGGGGAAAAACAACCTAACTGAAGAATTTGCAGTCTACTTTTGGATTGAAACGAGAATTTGTTGAAACAAAGTTATGTTCAGTTCTGTCAAAAGTAACTCATAGATCCATACTTTATATAGTTTATTCCACTAGAGGTTGTAATTTTATACATAGTATAAAGGGGATCCTGATAGCACACGCATACTTACTTTACCATACTGTTTAAGAACCATTTTTACATAAGTATTAAGCACCCTATCATTAAAACAATATCAAGATCTTTTTAAAAAAACTACATATAAATGGATGTTTATCATATGCACAGTGCAAGAATGTTTTCATATTTGAATCACAATAAAAAACACTGCAATTTAAAACTAATTGAAAATTATGATGCCCCTTGTGTTACCAGTCAGATGACATCAATCCTTGTGAGAATGACTAAAGTGGTATTAAATTTCAGATAAAGATGAACAGAGGGCAAAATAAACCTTTCAGAATAGCCAAAACTTTACAAAGCATTCCCTTTACCTCCTAATAGGCTCTTATTTATTGTTGTGAAAAGGGGACAGAACAAAAGATTATTGGGTGGAATCCAACTGCCCCTGTACTCAGAGAAGGGCTTCTGAGCCAGCACGCACCTGTCCTAACAGAAGAGAAGAGCAATGCCCCCCAATCTCCCCTTCTGCCACCTTCCACCCTGTTCTAGAGGGTTTCTCAACTCTGAGCCAATTTTCAGGGAACACTAGGGCGGGGGGGGAGGAAGAGATTAGCAAAAATAGTATCCTTTGTTTTTCTCCAAGTGGAGGCATCCAATTGGAACGTCAGCTCTGCCATGAACACAAGGTCATCAACTGAATCCCACCCAATATTATTCTGTTTAGTTCACCAGTCATGAATAGTGTTTAAACACTGCATTACAACATTGAAGGTAATCTTGCTCAGGTCTGGGATTGAACAGGATGGAGTGTGGGGAGAGGGGCAGGATTCCTCAGTGCTTTAGCCAGGAGGCTTAGTATCCTCCTCCCCACATTAAAATATATATTTATATATAAAAATACTGTATTATAAACCATCTTCAAAGTGTACAAAATGACCATGGAAACCAAACCTCAATCATGTAAACAAATCAGCACACAATTTCTTCATATTCCCTTTATAGCATGGTGGAGGAGGGAGTGAATATCCCATTCACAGGAGATGACAAGTCTTCTTGAAAAGAACCACAATTTCACCAACACAAATAAAACATAGGTTGCATTCAGGGAGTGTGTCTAATGCTTTTTATCTCCCTCTCTTTCCTCTCCCTCAGAGTTCATGAATGTTTTGAGTTCAATAAATAGTACAAAAATAATCCTTTATTTAAAAATCTTGAGACACACTGTCCCAGGTCCCATACAGCAATTTGTAAGTGAAATGAATTTTTTTTAAAAAGGCTCAACAAATGGAAACCTCGTGGCAATGTCTATTTCTGGATCTGGCACTTTCTTCGTTTCTGGCTGCAAAGATTTCTGTTCTTCCAGTTAAGGAAATAAATCCTCTCCTTTGTCTGAGCACACTCTTTCCTTGGCTCAGATTAACAGGGTTCAAAAGGCTCAGTTTACTGTGTAAACCTTTCTTCCTGTGTTTGGAGGCTGAACATGCCTACGATTCCATTTTATTGAATGTTATGGCAGGTTCATTCATCATGCTAATTTCTCTTCCAGTTCAGAGTCAACCTTACATTTTAGAAATGAAAAGTTTTCATGTGAAATGAGTCCCATGAAGTTAGTCAAAACCATGCCTCATAATGGCACAGACATAAGTCTGCTCTTAGCTGCATTTCCCCCAAAGTCAGAGGTCGTTAGCATTCCGCATCTACAGTATGAACTGTGACAGCAGCCTGTAAGTGGTGACTGTGATGAAGTGCTGGATGATGCAACCTGTAGTGGTGGAACTTGTGACTCAAGAGTGCAGCAGTCTGAGGAGGGGTATCCAGATCTAAATCTTCATCATGATTGCCCACATCTACGCCAGCTGATAATGGGTCATTATTGCAGGGAGGGTTTTCACTGTCTTCCTGAGGACTCATAGTACTGTAGCCTGGAAAATAAAGCCACATTGGCAAAAAGTGATGACTGTGAAGGAAAAAGCTCAGAAATACAAGAAAAAAGAAATATCACATAGCAATGCTAAATGTCATGTAGGTGTTAGAATATTCTGGTTTTAAAATGGCTCCCTTTCCTTCAGATTTTATCTTCGACTGATTTTTACCTCCTTAAAGGTTTGCACTGAAGCTTCTGTTTTCCCACAGAATGTTTTCATACATGATTTGAATTATGATTCAAAAGGGCAACTTTGAAGTTATACTGCTGTAACTCCTTTGTCTGAGGTGGTCAACAGATGACACTAATTTAAGTTGCTCAGGGAAGTATCTCATACAAATCAAATCAATTGATAGCTAGTTCTTAATTGAATATAAATTTACACATGCACAAATGATGCTGAATGCAAACAGCATAAAAACAAATAAAAATCTACACAATATTTGGTGTTCTTATTTCCAGAACCATAGCACAATCAACTTCAGCAAAAAACATTACTTAAATGTATATTGGTTCAAGCTATGTTACCTTTAATCTTTTCAAGTAGTTAAAACAAAATTATATACGTAACGTTTATCATAAAAAGAGTGTTATAGTAAGCTCCTGTTTCAACGTCTGTCATGTTAAATATTTTAAGTGTATCAGCAGTGCATTAATTTCCTGCACTGACATGGATTTCCAATGTCTCTGCTCAGATTTTTTCTACTTTCAGATTTGTCAGCTTGCAAATAGGTTAATCCATATTTCCTAGAATGTTTCATATGACAATTAGATTAATTGCATCTATAATAGAACACCTGAGACATCAAGCTGTATTTACACCTGTATTTAATTAATTAAATTATTTATATATATCCCGCCCTTTTCCCCAGTAGGAGCCCAGGACAGTATTCCTTGGCAGAGGTGTCATCTGCTGTCACCCTGAGTAGAACCTGTCAGTTTTGTATGTCAGAGTGGCCTGAACAGTGTTGGATAGAACTGGTGACTTAAACTTGTCACCAGCACCATTAAAACCAACAGTTTGAGGGTATATTCCAGCCAATTTGTCTGGCTGCACTTTAGGGAGCTTTTGAAGTCCAGCTACAAAGAGAAAATACCATAAAGATGATAAAATAAAATAAAAAGTGAGCATCATCCAATAATATTGCCACCATAATATGTATGGAAAATATGTATGCTCTATACATATACAAAACCACAACAAATAGTTTTTCAATAAAAATATACGTTAAAAAGTCTTACTACAAAAAGGGATGCAATGTATGCCAACTTGTTAGAAGTCTGCAGATACTGCATTGCAAAATTTCACTGAAGTGTACAATACATTACAAATAAACCTTAACTGAATTACATTTTATATAAATCTGCAAAACAGCAAAAAAAATTTAGGTAGCATACAGCATTTCCCTATCAACGTTTTGCAATTACCTAGATCTATGAGAAACAGAATAATATGCTCAACATGTTAGAGTTCAGTAGCATCATGGTCTACCCTGTTGCTAATCAGCTCTTTTTTAAAAAAGAGCCATTTCTAGCTAAGCCAATCAGGAACTATCAACTTGTGACAGTCCTGAGGGCCACAGAGAGGGCCCTGGAGGTCTGGTTTTCCATCCGTTTTATGGTGTCAAAACTGTAGGTGACAACCCTCACCTTTCTGACATTTATTTGAAACATTAGGTGGATGTGTCTTCCTGCTCTTGGCTGTGCTTATTGTTGTGCAACATATCAATTCCTCAAGTTGTTCTAGACCTCCTTAATGCTGCCTCGGTCCTCTTCAAATGTAATATATTCTCAGAATTTTTAGATATTTTTGTTATAAGAAAATAGGCCCCTCCATTATATATAAAATTCAGCATACTTCTTTGGAACCATTTTACACATACTGGGCTATGAAATGCATGTTTTAGTGGGGTTATCTTTAGAAAAGCTAGTAAACACTATATACTGCCTGGAGTAACGATTTACAGAAATCAGTTTTGAAGGTGGACACTCTCTAATCTTGTGCCAGACTCTCTAATTTAAAGGAAACAGGAGAAAGGGGAGCATTTGCCATGGAGATGTCCCAGGATCTATTTCAGAGTAGCAAATAGGATGAGAAACAGAGATGAAATGTTTACAATCATAAAACAAGGCATCCCAGTTGGACGCACCCAAAGTCAGTAACTACAGTTCAAAGTCCTTGACTACTTTATGTTGCTTCTGGAAACAGACTTTCTGCGTTTCCTTTCCTTCTAATCTCACTATTTACTCCCCACCCCAAAATCTGTGTATATACAATGCCTTGCAAAAGTAATCAGACCCCTGAATTATATTACTGAATTACAAATGGTACATTGTAATTTCATTATTTTGTTCAGTATGATATTTTATTTTAAAACACTGGTGCCAACACTTTTATCTTTTCAGCGCAAGGTCAAGACTTCCTCTTCTCCCAGGCATTTTAGCATGTATTTTAAATCGTTTTTTTTAATTGTGTTTTAAATTGTTTTTAAAAGATGCGTATTTAAATTTGTTTTTAATGTTTTTAGTTATTGTAAACTGCCAAGAGAGCTTTGGCTATGGGGTGGTATATAAATATAATAAATAAATAAATAAACTCAAAATCAATTATTGTAAGGTGACATTGGTTTTAAGGTGGGAAATGTTTGTAAGAAACATAAAAAAACTGAAATATGTTGCTTGCATAAATATTCAACCCCTGTGTTGTGGAAGTTCCCAGTTTACACAGACGAAAGAAATTGCCCTATTGAGGACACAATTACTTTACCATTGGCCTCCACCTGTGAACCATTAAAGTTGCTGTCATTTTGTCAGGATAAAAACCCCACTGTTGAAGGATCATTGGTCGGGCTGTGGATCTGAAGGAAAATGAAGACCAAAGAGCATTCTACAGAAGTGATAATGTAATGCAAATGCATAGATTAGGAAAAGGGTACAAAATAATATCCAAGTGTTTGGATATCCCACTGACCACTGTTGGATCAATAATCAGGAAGCAGAAGCTGCATCACACCACCCAGGCACTGCCAAGAAAAGTCTGTCCCTCAAAACTCTGCTCGAACAAGAAGGAAACTTGTGAGAGAAGTCACAGAAAGGCCAATAATCACTTTGAAGGAGCTACAGAGTTCAGTGGCTGGGAGCGGAGTAATGGTGCACCAGTGAACCATATCAACAGTTCTGCATAACACTGGCCTATATGGGAGGGTGGCAAGAAAGAAGCCATTACTCCAAAAGTACTATCTGAAAGCACATCTGGAGTTTGCTAGAAAGCATGAGAGTGCCCCAGCTGCCATGTGGGAAAAGGTTTTGTGGTCAGATGAGACCAAGATAGAGCTTTTTGGCCAAAAATCAAAGCATTATGTGTGGCGCAAACCTAACACTGCCCATGCCTCAAGACACACCATCCCTACAGTGAAGTATGGTGGTGGCAGAATCATGCTGTGGGGATGCTTCTCATCAGCAGGGATCAAAGAAATAATGGATGGAGCAAAATACAGGGAAATACTGCAAGAGAACCTGCTTCAGTCCACTGAAAAACTGAAGCTTGGGAGGAAATTCACTTTTCAGCAGGACAATGATCCCAAGCACAAGGCCAAAGCAACACTGGAGTGGCTCAAGAACAAAAAGGTGAATGTTCTACAGTGGCCCAGTCAAAGTCCTGATCTCAGTCCCACTGAGAATCTGTGGCGCTCTTTGAAAATTGCAGTCCACAAGCTATATCCAACCAACCTGAACGACCTGGAGTGAATCTTTCAAGAAGAATGGGCCAAAATCCCTTTGACACTGTATGCAAAGCTGGTACATACCTACCCCAAAAGACTTAAAACTATTATTGCAGCAAAAGGTGGCTCTACCAAATATTAATGTGTGGGGGTTGAATACTTATGCAAGCAACATGTTTCAGTTTTTATGTTTCTTACAAACATTTCCCAACACAAAACTAACATCACCTTACAATAATTGATTTTGAGTTTCAGTGTTTCAAAATAAAATATCACACAGAACGCAATTACAATGTACCATTTGTAATTCAGTAATATGAAAGCATTGGTCAGGGGTTTGATTACTTTTGTAAGGCACTGTATAAACCTGTAACTCAGGATAACACTTTATGCATCTGAAGTTGATTGTAGTCCACAAACATTTATGTCAAAATAAGTTTGTTAGTCTTTAAGATGCCTCTAACACTGTTACCCCTCTAGAAAGTGTTACCTAAAAACTGTGAATATAATAAAGATGTTTGCAGATACACTTCTAAGGAAGCCAGAATCATCTGCAGTTCTCTGATGAATGTATACTTGTAAGCACCCTGGAAAGCTCTCAGTATGTGGCACTGGGAACCAAGTGAAATACAGAAGCACTTTTGTAGTACAGTCCTCTAATATGCTGGTATTGCCACAGAATACACATTGGGATTAGCATTATACTAGCTACAGATGGCCACCTTAAAGATGTCAAATGTACCACACAGGCTTACATTTTTTTGCTTTTTATTTTTAATTGTTCCAATGAACAAAACAGAACAACACATTCTATATTTGAAGAATGCATTAAAATATGTATGCCTAACTAGTGTGGTACTGCCATATTTCCTCTTTCACATTCTGTTAAAATGTACCGCATTCTTTTGGCAACTTCTCCATTGCCATCTTTGCCGCTTTTTGTCTCTCTGACCCACAAATATCTAGCAACAGCCTATTGTTGCAAGCAAAGAATTACGATATAGAAACATAGGAAGCTGCCTCATACTGAGTCAGACCATTCTAACTCAGTACTTGGCCACAATGACTGGCAGTGACTCTCCAGGATTTCAGACAGGGCGTTTCTCCCAGCCCTACCTGGAGATCCTTGGGATTGAACCTGGGACCTTCTGCATACAAGGCAGATACTCTGTCACAGAGCTATGGCCCTTCTTTGAGACAGATATCTTTACTTTTGCTTGATGGTGGGTACCTTAGAGATAATTTAAAAGTGGAAGCACTTTTCTTCTCCCATGACTGCACTACCTTGACATTTGAATGAGGGAATTACTGACTTCGCTTCCTAGGTTAGATTTCTTCCTGAAACACCTACTTTCTGGGTAGATACAAGCAAATGTCCCCCAGGTGTATTCTGAGACAGTACAGACATATGAGAGGGCTGGACTACATGACTGCCTTATGTTTTAATCAGCTCTCAGTTTCACGTACGGTGGGTGGAGATGTTGTCATCTAGAAACATACAAGGACGCCAAGAAATCAAATACAAACAGTCCTCTCCCTGTCCCCACATTTAGCAACATAATATATCTGTATTTATAGTAAAAGTGACATGAAGATACAGCTGACAATCCTGGCAGAAACACTCACTAAACTTACATTAATCCTCTTAATGGGCTCATCAACTTGATATAGGTTTGAAGACTTAGAAGCAGCTGCTCACTCTTACTAGCTATTTGTCATAGGTCAATTATGTGGCAAAAATCATTGCCCAGTGAAAATGGAAATGTCAGAAAATCCCAAATGCTATTAAAACAAACATCTTTCCCATCAGTACCGTATATGGTTATATAGAATCATATTTTCTTGTGTGTCACATACCCTCTGCTCAATTATAATGCACAACAGTAAGCGACCACAGTATTCAATGTTTTAAAAAATTCTAACCCAGGTTAAATTTAACCCAGCAACCAGAAGGAGGCCCTTGTTACACACTGCTAGAAATTAAAAGCTGTTCATGTCATTAATTTCAAATGACACAAAATAAGCAATACAAACTCTAGCGTTTCTTCTGTTTTCTGAAGAATTTGAAAGACATCTGGATTGGCTATAGTGGAAAATGGGGAATGTGAAATTAGTCATGTTCTGCCTCTTGGAATGTTGAGAAATTATGTAACAATTTCTCAACACTGGTATTATCCATGATTAAAATACTGAGTACACAAACGTAAACTAAAGGATTCATGTCGGAACATCACTCTGACAAAAATAGATTCAACGCTGGATAAAGTCTTGTCCTGGAATGGAAAATGTCAAAATTGTTTTTAAGCATGAAGAAATAAGCAGCAGCATTGGGAACACTCTCTTTGATAATGCTTCCAAGTGGCAGAAGTAAGAAGAGTGTGCAATGTAAATGTCAGCAACTTCCAAGATCTTACCATGATCACTTTCTGTTCCTGACCGTCCCCAATAACGGCGTCTACGTTCAGGGCTGTGTGCATGGCGCTCAATAACTGCTGCTATAAACCGAGTGTTACTGACTAGGTGTGAACAGAAATAAGGGAGAAAAGGGCAAGGTTAACACTGAGCCTAAACTACAGCAGATATTTCAATCCCTTGAAAGTTAACTAGTCATTTAGATTTTGGGAGCTGACTTAGTATATGACAACATACCTATTGTCAGCGTGGGCATAGAGATCAGCAAGTCAAAATCAACTGCAGTTAATGAATTATTTGAAATAGGGCTACAATTGTATTTGCCAGTTTGTATGAGGTTTTCAGAAGAAGGGAGGAAGGCAGGAGGTGATATGATACAATGGACAGAATGTTGGCCTGGCCTCAAATCACTGTTCAGTCACTAACTCAGTGGTTGGCTTTTGGGCAAGTTAATAATTTTCTATTGTTGTTTCCAATCTGTAAACAGGCAAATATTGCAGTCTCACTCACAGGGTTGATGTCAGGATGAATGGGAACCAGAAACTGTAGTGCACTTTGCCCTCTTGAAATGGTTACAGAGGTGATAAACGCTATATTGGCAGTACAAAGGTGGCAGCGGGTGCGGGGGGGGGAAGGGAAGAGTACTGAACCTCTCCCTATGCCCTTCTCCACCTGTAACTACAGTGTAACTGCTTAATACTTACTGATTCCTCTGTCTTCATGACTGTCATCATCCCTCTCATCCCTATCATTCTCGAGGTTGGACATGCGGACTGACATTTCTACACACCATTACAAACAGAAAAATGCAACTGTTAAAGGGGAAAATGTTGCATTAGTCTGTAAAAGCACAAAGCTTTGGAAAAAGCGTGATGCCTCTCTTTTGGGGACCAGATATCTGAGGCCCAGAAATCGTATAGCAAACCATTTTATTATTTTTGTTGAAACTATCAACAGCAAGTACCAAAAGAGTAGGTATCAATATTGAAAACAAGGGTGCAAACTTTCTACCTCTTGTCTTCCTTTCTTGAGCCATTCCAACAACAGTTAGTCACAAAATATGGGTGACTTATTTTGTCTTAATACCACGCAATTCCTTCTAACTTGCATGTTGCAGCAGTTTTTTAAAATTTCTATTGAGCTAGAACTCATGAAACTCCAATTTTTCAACAAGTGTGCCCTTTAAGAATATTTGTATTACTGTGCTCACAGGGTCAATTGGGAGTGTGCTAACAACCATCTATATTTGTTAGATAATGAGCTTCCTATTTTCAGCAAGCTCTGACTATGCCTTGAAGTTTTTCTTGGCAACTCTTTAAGTCCTATATGCGCTTGCCCAGTGTTAGCAGAATGGCACTCAACGCCCAGAGTACACAGTCTAGATCAGTTTTAGAAAATGATATAATAAAATAAGCACTGTTGGTCATACTACAAAGAAAATAGAACTGCCATAACAATGAACACTATTTTTTGTTTCTGGAATAGAAGAATAGTACAGAAGGGCCCCACTCATACAGCTGGTTATGTTTGAGACCCCCAACTACAAGCGAAACCTGCCAAAAAGCGGAACTCCGTCAATAAATGGCGCCCAAAAAATGCAGTACAAGCAGAACAAGCACCGTATGAGTGGGGCCTTACTCTATTTTTAGCTGCCATATTAGCGGAACACCAAAAAGCAGGCTGCTGAAAAGCTGGGCTCTACTGTACCTAGAAAATATATTTTATCTTCTGTCAACTGGAACAGAAGAAAATGTGTCCAAAAAAAAAAACAACTTTGGAAGAAAGAGGCACTGAAAATATTATAACATAATGCATGCACATTTATGCTGAAATAAATCACATACAGAATGGCCACAATTCGAGATAAGAATCTAGAATCATAGACTCTAAGAGGAGAAATCGTATTTGCATTGCAAGATCCTAGAAGGACGTGCTTTATGATGTTTTAAAGTAAGAACAGTGAGGCTTTAAAGTCTGTATCCAGCAGAGGGCAGTGGTGCCTATTTTATATTAAAACACATAAGTGAAGTGAACATTCTAAGATATATGATTACAAATAAACCTTATCAGAAACAGGTTGAGAGAACCCTCAAGGTAAGTTATTTCAGCTGCTGCAGCCAGAAGCTGTTTGAACAATTTGCATATTCAGGAACTCCCCACACCCCCATCCTTCACAAAATAGTGAGGGTTTGGGGGAGATTCTTTAGTACTTGCCTTGTGCTGCAAGTGGGGACATGTGCTGGTGGCTTCTGCGGTGGATCTGGTGACGATAGGCATAGACTGCCAGAACTAGCACCATTATACATCCCATAATACCTCCTGCTACAGGACCAACTGGAGCACTTTTTATCATATTTAGAGCTATCACCTCATCTCCTAAATTTCAGAGGGGGAAGAAAATAAAAGCTTATGTAAGTGCTTTGCAAGACGTTCAAATCACCTAAAACATAAATTAGAGGCATGAAACAAAGCTACAACAATTATAATCCTGATCACACAGAAATACTCCTAAAAGCAAAATCAAAACATAACAGTTTTTAAAGGGGCACATTGTAAGAATACAAATCAGTTCAACATTCCATGTAACACACAAACAATATACTGGGAGACTGGTATAAATGGACACAAAAAACCTGTTTTAAGCTGGCATACCAACAAGAGCATTTCATCTAGCAATGTACAATGGCTGGAAATGCTGTTTTTGGTTACATGCTGCTGCGTTGGCATCTATAAAAACACTGCCACCCAAGAATGCAGTCTGACTTTAGGCCAGATTTGAATGCATTAAATACATTAAAGTATCCACAATAGTAACCACCCTTACCAATGGTTCCCATGTCATCCACATAAGGGCTTTTGGCACCCACAATACCACCAAAGCATTCTTTCTGAGGAGCGCAGTAGGATCTATCTAGATGGGTCTTCCCATCACTGTCCACCATGCACCACTCACAATCTAAAACACCAAAACAATCCCTGGAAGACAAAGACATTGCAATTATAATTATTAGAACTCTGCCTCAAATCTTGTAAAACACACTACTAAAACCAATCTGAAATTTTCCCATGTTAAGGGCTTCTTTTCCTTACAAGTGATACAAGATCATTTTGTTCTTGTTGCATCTTAGATGATGTTTGTACAACACCACCTTCCATTATTTCCCAATCTCATTGTTTTTAAGTCTAGTACAGTTTTCAGTAATCATTTGCCGTTACAATACTAGGGGTGTTTTATTCTAGGTTCACTTCATCACTACACAATAAAGACAAATCATGCTTGCTTGTTGATTTAAAAAAAATAAAAAGGGAAAAGCCCATATAATCTACCTGCTCTCCATCCTTTGATTACACCGTGTATTAATACATTGAGGAAGAGCATCTTGTAGACTGGGATCAACTGCAGTAAATGTCATGGGCTCCTGATGGACTTCACAACTAGGATTCCTGTGTTTTGGAAGAGCAAAGGGAAAATTAAGTCACTAAGAGTTTCAAAAAGTGCTATGTTAAATAAAGGTGAGAAAATGATTTCTTTAAAACATATTATATGCTGTGCAACTGTTATAATAATAAAAATAATAAAATTTTATTTGTTAGTCGCCTATCTGTCCAAACTAACAGACACTCTAGGCGACGTACAATAGTATAAAATACAATATACAAATCAAAAACCACAATCATCAATTAATCTAAAACCATCCTTCAATTAATACAACATAAAAACTAATCCACCCCAGAAATCCTATAGGCCCGCCTGAATAGCCAGGTCTTTAAGGCTCGGCGAAAACCTATCAGGGAGGAGGCATGTCGGAGGTCAAAAGGAAGTGAATTCCAGAGGGTGGGGGCCACAATTGAAAATGCCCTCTCTCTGGTCCGCACCAGCCTAGCTGTTTTGACTGGTGGGACCGAGAGAAGATCTTTTGAGGCTGATCTTGTCTGGCAGCATAATTGGTGATACTGGAGGCGTTCCTTCAGATAAACTGGGCCGAAACCGTGTAGGGTTTTAAAGGTCAACACCAACACCTTGAATTGGGCCCGGTAAACAACTGGTAACCAGTGTAGGTCTACCAACACTGGAGTGATATGATCCCGGCAATGACTATGCTTTATCAAGCGTGCCGCTGCATTCTGTACCAGCTGCAATTTCCGGACCGTTTTCAAGGGTAACCCCACGTAGAGCGCATTACAGTAGTCTAAGCGAGAGGAGACCAGGGCATGTATCACTCGTGGGAGCAGATGCACAGGAAGGTAGGGTCGCAGCCTCTGTATCAGATGTAATTGATACCAAGCTGCCCGGCTCACTGCCAAGACCTGAGCCTCCATGGACAGCTGGGAGTCAAGAATGACCCCTAGGCTGCGGACCTGGTCCTTTAGGGGTAATCTTACCCCATTAAGCATCAAGTCTAAATCTCCCAACCTTCCCTTGTCACCCACAAGCAACACCTCGGTCTTGTCGGGGTTCAGCTTCAGCCTGTTCTCTCCCATCCATCCACTTACGGACTCCAGGCACTTGGACAAGGTATTCACAGCCAACTCTGGTGAGGACTTAAATGAGAGACAGAGCTGAGTGTCATCCGCATATTGGTGACACTGCAGCCCAAAACTCCTGATGATAGCTTCCAGCGGTTTCACATAGATGTTGAATAGCACAATTGAGAGGCCAAGGGTCTGAAACCTCATCCCCCAATGCCACCCGTTGATGCCTGTCTGAGAGATAGGAACGGAACCACCATAAAACAGTGCCCCCTATTCCCAGTCCCTCTAGGCGGTTTAAAAGGATACCGTGGTTAACGGTATCGAAAGCCGCTGAGAGATCCAGGAGGACGAGGAATGTGTATTCTCCCCTATCCAACGCCCTCCTCATATCATCCACCAGAGCGACCAAGGCTGTTTCAGTTCCATGTCCAGTCCTGAAGCCTGATTGGAAAGGATCTAAGTAATCCGTTTCATCCAAGTGTGTCTGTAACTGTTTGGCCACCTGTTAGCAGGGGAAATACTATCCGTGCACATGTGTTATGAACTTCAATGAAAAATTATTATTATGCAAGTTCTACTCACCTGCTTTCTGCATTGGTAAGATTGCCGGTACATTCATTGACCTCTAGAGGGCACTCACAAGGACATTCACATTCATTCTGTTCCATTCTTTAGGAAGAAAAGAAAGAACAAATGATACTCCTTATTAGGACCACAACATTTATTTCTAATTGTCCTTTCTCTTATGCTGGGCCGTGATACAATTTTGGGCCTAGGCAAGATCTCTCTCACACACACTTTAACTCCTAAAGTTCACTTGGACAAAGATGCCATACAGTATATCTCATTCTTTCAGTGCAGCTATGTAGTGCTGAGTGTATTGCCAATGCAACTGCTGTAAGAAGAGCCCTGCTGGCCCAGATCAAAAGCCTATCTAGTCCAGCATCCGGTTTCCCACAGTGGCCAACCAGATGCCCACAAGCAGGACATGACAGCAACAGACCTCTCCTGCTGTTGTTTCCATGGACTGGTATTCAGAGTCTGCCTCTGATTCTAGAGGAAGCATGGAGCCATCTTGACTATTAACCATATCCTCCATGAATTTGCCAAATTTCTTTTTAAAGCCATCCAAGCGGGCGGCCATCAGTACATCTGGTGGTAGCAAATTCCATACTTTTATTGCGTGTAATATGAAGAAGTATTTCCTTTTATCTGTCCTGAATCTCCCGCCAACCAGCTTCATTAGATGACACCGGGTTCTAGTATGAGAGATAAAACTTTAGAAAGCTTCTTTACTGAAAAAAAAGGGGGAGGGATATTATTGAAGCTTCCACAACATGCATAGTTTTTTAAAACTTCAATATCCCCTCTTATTTGCCTCTTTTCCAAATGAGCTTAAAATATTTTAGCCTTTCCTTGGAGTTAATAACCTGTGGTCCATGGATGAGCTTCTGGGGGTCCATGAACCAGGTACAAAAAAGAATCCACTTCCAATGCAATAAATCAAATTGCATGAAAAACTTTGAGTGTGCTAGGGGAGCTGTTTTAGCCCTTTGATTATTTTGGTTGCCTTTTCTGCAGGTTTCCAGTTCTCCAGTATAATTTTTGAGTTGTGGCAATCAGAACTGTACACAGTATTCCAAGTGTAGTTTCACCATAGATTATAGATAGGCTACAAGTATGTATGAGATAAATGATCAATTGTCTGCTTTGGATGGGGTTGTGCTCCCTCTGAAAGAGCAGCTTCATAGTCTGGGGGTGCTCCTGGATCCATCTTTGTTGCTAGAGGCCCAGATGACTTCAGTGTCTAGGAATGCCTTTTATCAGCTTCAGCTGGTCAGTTATAGCTGTTTCTGGACTGGGATAGCCTGACCTTGTTGCCAATGCACTGGTAACCTTCAGGCTTAATTACTGCAATGCATTCTAAGTGGGGCTGCCCTTGAGGTTGGTTCAGAAGCTGCACCAAGTACAAACTGCAGCCATTCAACTGCTCACTGCAGCAGGAGATCCCAACATATCCCATTGCTGAAAGAAATACACTGGCTGTCAATTACCAGGCTAAGTTAAAGGTCCTGATTTTGCTGTATAAAGCCCTATACAGCTTGGGACCAGGATACCTAAAAGATCATCTAACCCCTTATAATCCAGTTGATCACTGCTCCCTGCAGGTGAGGGCCTCCTGCAGGTACCATCTCATCAGGAGGTCCATTCTGCACAACATAGGAATTGGGCCCTTAATGTTGTGGCACTTACCCTGTGGAATTCCCTGCCCTTAAATTTTAGATAGGCACCATCTCTGCTGTCTTTCTGGCATCAACTGAAGACCTTCCTCTTTCAACAAGCCTTTTAAGTAGATATCTTTATCCCAGGCCATATTAGAATTGTTTTAAAGATGTTTTGTTTTTAAGATGTCTTAATTGTTCTATCACTTGCTTGCTGCCCTGGGCTCCTTTTGGGAGGAAGGGCGGTATATATATATATAAATAAATAGCCAGCCAGCCAGCCTGAAGAATACTACTGAAAGAACCTGAATACTGAGATGGTTTCAGGGAGAGACAAGAACCCCTAGCAACTAAGGAAGCTACACTGATGCAAGGACCAAACTCTGCTTCGTACAAAAGGCAAATCCTTTTGTTCTGTATTGCTAAAAGACCTCTGATGTGATGGGCCAGTGGCTATCTGACCAGCAGGCTTGCCTCCTCCTTTCTAGCCACCTCCTTTCATTCTGCAGCTGGGAATACAGCTTCACAGTGAGCAAGACCAGGTGTAGCTTTCTGTGGTCAAGCAGGTGCAGCAGTACAGATGCCATCACTTCTTATAGACACTGTTTGAGGGAATAGCAGCAATAGCTGCTGCTGTGGAGGAAAGAGGGAGACTCTACTATGCACCAGTGACCAGGTAACTATGGATGTTTTCACCAGTGTTTCAACAGATTCCCCCAAACATGGGGCACTTAGATATAAGGTACATGGCAAATGACAAGCATACAAAGGTTTTACATAAACAACATTTAATATATGCCTATGCATTTAATACTTTGTTCCTTCAGTGACTGTAAAAAGAATGCACATTATCTGAAGCTGTGAAATGTCTCCATTTTAAATAAGTACAATGCGATCATCGTACTTCGCTTCAAAATTTCTCTTACCTGTGACAGTTCAGACATAGCCTATCTACCATACTGCATGCACAGAAGGCAAGCGAGTCACATGTTTCATTTACTATTCCAACAAAGGCATTGGTTCCTGGTATTCTTGTCAGCCTGTATTTAGAACAGTGGCTGCCATGCACAAGATTTGTCAGATCACCCTGGGGGAGAAAAAATACACATCAGACGTATGGCAGGGAACATGTTTCCAGGTGAAGCAAAGTGTTCCTTGTACCACAAATGTTTTTGAAACAAACACCAAAAAACCCTCACACTGCAATTAAACTTACAATGTCCCTCTATTTAAGCTTTGTAGTTCTCATTACCAGCAAAGAAAAAAATCCACCAATTTACATGTCACAAAGGACTAGAGGGGAATGTTAAGGGATGCACTTCCCCTAGATTTCCTTACTCACCAATATTGTACCAGTTAGTAAAGCATCTCTACCCTGAATGCTGGGGGTGACATCCTTGACCTCTTACAGAAAGGTTAAACAGGAAATGGAAACAGAACCCACATTATCCAAATATTTTTCTGGATATTGTATTGTTAAGTGTTTTTTTAAAACCTTAAGTTGATTTTTTTTTTAGTGAACTAAGTTTATATATCAACCTTTTCCCAGATATTATAAATGGCTTAAATAAAAAAAAAATCTCTGTTCAGCACCAAATGTGTCATCAGAATCCACCAAGCATCTCCCAATTAGTTCATATTCATTTTAATCATTTTTAAAAGGGTTATTATAAGCAAAACCAAATAATGCAGGGAGGCTAGTTACTACTGGACCTGGTGAGGCAATCAAAGGGGACCACCAGAGGCAGGACCAATTTGTTCTGGTTTTCTCCCTATCCTCCTCCCTTGCAAAGATACTGTGGGCACTCGAACAATGCAGTAAGCACAATTACTTTGTATCTCACTCTTCCTTGAGTTTCAACTCCGCCCCCACCCTCTGGAGAAAAGGGTGAAAAGTGGGACCTGCTTGCCATAGTGATGTTTGTGATTGACTGTGCTGTCCATAGCTCTCACTGGCCAGCAAAGAGTATGGACAAAAAAGACTCTGAATTATAGGAAAATTATTAATATAACTGGTTGTGGGAGGGGGACACACCTTCTGGGCTACAACTTTGGATTTGGGGATACAGAAAAAGTACTAGTAGGGTTCTGCTCCATCTTTCCCTGATGACTATCTTCCTTTGGTTTTTGTTGTTGTTGTTGTTTTGTTTGCATTTTAAGTTTATTTGAAATGTTGATGTGAAGCTATTGGAACATTTAAATCAAATTCTGAAATAATCCCTTTGATTTTCCAATTAACATTTTATAGATGTTTCTTAATGTCTGCCTCTGTGTTCTCTCTCCCCCCATTTTCAGATTTCCTTTCCCTACTGTTATCATACAGATTTTAACATGCAAAATGTTTGAGCTTTTTTATCCCCCATCCCAAAAACTATGTGAGACAAATTATTACACTTCCCATTTTGTAGATAGTGAGCTGTGGCTGAGATACAATGGCCTGCCTAAGTTCCTCCTTAACAGTCCATGGCAGTCAAGATATTTGAATGTGTCTCCTCAACCTATATCCTCAGAATGGATTGGTCTGTATTACATATAATATTTCAAACAGTCTATCTATGGTATTTTACTATATTAATGTGTCCAGCTGTAAGAAAAAGAACAGCCAAACAAAAACAAACACCCCCTCCCCCACATACCGTTAGGCTGGTATTAAATTTATAAAACCTCTGGACTGTTCTGTCACTGAAACTGTTACAAAGGTTTTTCTTCACAAAGTTTGGATGGTTGAGAATGTCATTTGCCACCAGAGGTTCCTACAAACAAAAGGTGACAATTTTGACATTTATTTTATTTCACAAAATATCAGCAGCACATTTATGCTGTTAGCACTTACATCTATAAATAAAAGTACAATTACTTAGCCAAACCTTGTGTGTAATGTGTTGTTGTTCTACTGGAGCATGGCCTTTGGGATCAATAAGAGTAGGGTGGGCCACAAGATATCCTCTGTCCTCCATAACAAAGCACCTGCTCAACAGGGTAAAATAAAATGAAACCTAGGTCAGAACACCTGTACAAGTACACTGGGTAGGCTGTGTGTTGTGTTCAATTCTGCACAAACAGCTGTGGAGAAAAATATAAATCACAAAATTTAGTGCTAGATGCATCCTGTACAGCTCCATTTCTTTACTGAAGCAGAGTTTGTGGCTGAAAAGCTTAAAAATATGCAGTGCAATGTATGTGGCAGAAGAGTTAGGAAAATCTCTGAAGCCATTGGCAGTTCAGCTGGTTTTCAAATGTGGATTGAGGGCCCACATAGCTAACTAGCACAAGCAAAATAAACACAAATGAGCTTAATATGCGTAATATGTACAGGTCACAGAATTCTACTTTGTAGTGGAATTTGGATTGTTATGGTACAGAGTTTTAACTTTTCAAGACCAAAATGCACACAGCTCTACTTGCTGAAAATTTTAGGGACTAATTTGCATTTTTGGGGCTGCTTATTTATTCATTTGCCATACCTACAACTTCAACATCTCACAACTTTGGGGTGCAAGATCTGCATGTCAGACTCACACCTAACCTTTTAGGTCAGAGGTGGGGAACCTCTGGCCCATGGGCCAAACATGGCCCACTTGGGGTTCAAATTTGACTCATGAAGCTGTTTTCCCAAAACCACACTCACCTGCCCTGCACCTGATATTGTATGTGACATCACCTACCCCTGCACAATTGGAAGTCTTAAAGTGCACTCCCAACTGGCCAGGGAAAGCAGGCGTCAGTTCTACCATCCAACACCTAATGGATGATATAGCTGAAGCATACTGCACAGGGAACTCACTTGCTCAGCCAATGTCTGCAGAAAGCAGGTAAAGCTGAAGCCTCAAGAGCTCTTTGCAAGCTTTGTAGTCCCAACTTCAGGACTTAAAGCACCTAACATTATTGGCCCACAAGGCTAGATCTGATAAGGATCTGGCCCATGGAGCCAAAAAGGTTCCCCAACCCATTTTAGATATTATATATAAACACTGAGATTGGGTGTACACATGATATGCACCCAATTATACACTTAACACATGGAGGAAAAGTAATATTTAAAGGAGTTCTCTTCAGTTTCCATGACTGCAGCTCTTTGGCTGATTTATTCATGTAAGCTGCCCAAAAGCTTTTTGAATCCTGTCCTTTCAATTACAGAAATACAGCCAAGGAACTTTAGGGTGAAAGCCCACCAGTAGATTTGGGGGGAAAGTCCAGTGGGTACAATCCTCCAAGCAATTATCAGGAGTGGGCCAGAGGCAGCAGGTCTGGAGAGAGTCAGGAGTCAGGAACTGGGAGTCATGACCTGAGGACAATCAGGATTCAAAGGCAACCAGGGAGCAGAGTTGCAGAACAACTCAGGAGTCAAAACCAAAAAGTAATTAGGATTGGAGGGCAAACCTGAAGGCAGGGCTGGAGAACAAGCCAAGATATGAATGAGCTTTCTATGTGCGCATACAGACCCTTTGTGCATGGGACCCAGGAAATCTTCCATTAACAATAATTTCCTGTTTCATCCAAAACAACAAACTATGGTTAAAAGCTTCAGAACAAGACAGGATATTAAGCTATGGTTTGGATTAATATTTTTGCTTGATATGAAGCAATTAACAAATAGTTCCCCGGAATGGATGAAGCAGGAAACGACAACTGACTGAAGTCTTCCTGGCTGGCTTGCTGGCTCACATGAAGAGGGCAACAAAGGACATATGCATGTGCCCAAATGGCTCGTTTCTATCTCAGGTAATTAAGCAGATACAATAGTCTAAAAGCAGCCTGTATCTGTCTCTTGTTGGAAAGCTGCTGTGTGTAAAGGGTTATTTTAATCTAAATCTAAAACATCTTAATCTAAAATAACCTGCCAAAAATCAAATAGTGGGAGAGTTACATCTTGACATAAGAAGCTGCCAAACCCCAAAAAATCTTCAGTTAAATAGTTTCCTGTTTTTTCAGAACTTGGAGACTATGGTCAACAAACCAACAATATTAAACCACAATCTGAAGATGGTTTAAAATCATATATTAGATAACATTGTTAGTGATTTATAAAAGTGTTTGCCACTGCAAACCTGTTAATCTCTATCCTGCTTCTACAGATTATAAATGTTACTTTTTGGCAATTCAACAGTTACAATCTTCATAAATTCAATATAGTTTTGCTTCTAGGTTCTAAAGTTCTGCACAGATTTGACAATGGTAATGAATTTAGATTACAATGCGTTTTTTTTTTTTTTTAAATCTATGGAACAGAATTTTAAAAGATGCAACTAACACAGGTTTACCTTATTTTATCGCCCCCATCTTGGTTACAAACTGGTAGCAGATCCATTAGAACCTTGTAGAAATACCTCAGAGTAAAATCGATGCCCATCACAGCAACAGAATGGCCTGAAGACATTTGTGAACTACAATGATAAAGAAGTGTGGCCAGGTCTTGAGAGACATGTTATCAAGAAAATATCCAAAACATTTTATATTTTATAGTGATCAAAAGAAGTGTCAAGTGAAATACAAACTATATATTTTGATCAGTGAGGTTATCAGCCTGCTCTGTGACCTCATAAATTACAAACTATGAACCTTGGCCTCTCACCAGATCATAGAAGCAAGTGTTTGTATCTGTAATAATCTCAAATTATTCCCCCTCAGAGTCTTAGACGAATTCCAATTGGCTAGGTGAAAGACTTAACAGAAAAAGCAACTAATGTACTATCTTAGCTTAACACACATGTGCTGGTAAACTTTTTTATTCTATGCAGTATTATAAGATTCAATAATAACTTACATATCAGGGTGGGGAAGGAATACATTTATGACCGATGTGACTAAAGTTTCTTTGTTTTTGCCCCTTTCCTTCCAATTATGTAAGAAAGCATTACCATATATGAGAAAGCCATGAGGAACTTGAAAATTTTCTTGAAAATTGTGGATTAGAATCTCTTTGGTTCATATCTGATCAAAGCTCTTTTTATGACCTAGGCAAATTAAAATTTTGCACCTCCCATCTCTTCTACCTTAGCATGTGCTAAACAGCATAACAGCAACATACATGACCAGAAGTTAAGCATGGTACTATTTTTATTGTGAATTTCAGGATCTTAACAAACATAATGTTGTGTTCCATATACACTAATCCAGACTAAAATTCCTGGGCACCATCACTAACATAAATCAGGTCCCCCCCATCACCTATAAATATATATTTAAAAAGTGGATAAAATGCAAGTAAAGTATAAAAGTTAGTTGAGATGTATTTTAATGGGACTTTCCAGAAGATTCTGATTGCAAAATCATATTAATTTATATGTTCACAAAAACTTGTGCTCTTGCTGGACAGACAGTTAGGAAATACAGCCAGGTGCAATTAACTTAAATGAAATTTTCTAGCAAGAGGGGGCCATACCTAAAAGTTAAAGAGGAACCATAATTTCGATTCCTTATGGCAACTAAGTGCAGAGGGGAAGGCAGTAACACTTAAATTTCACTGTAATTTGACCTGTATTTTTTGGCAGTATACTAGGAACTGGAGTATTCTGCTTTTCAGCATTTTTTGTATCTCTTTGTATTTTCTCCTAATGAAAATACAGCAAACCCATTGTGTTAAAGTAGCAAGGACACATAACAACCAGTCATTTTTTAATATTATTGCTGGTTTTCATTAAAATAAAGCAGTGCTAGATCAATTTTTTAAAATCCTGAACTGTAAACAAACAAAAAATAAAACAAATCCCTTGGCTTATCAGAGCCTGCAGGTCCCCTGAAGCATTACAGCAGTTGCAGAAATACTTCTGCCTTCAGTGGGTAGAAGCTGTTTAAAGGATCAGATTCCTTTCAGCTTCTGGGGAACTCCATGGCCTTCAGACCTTCTGCTGATTAAAATTCTTCACAGCTTTTCACTTATTCTTCCATCATGAGAAAGGGAATATGAATTCCCTGTAAAGATGCTAAAATTCCAAGAAGCTGAAAGGTCATTTTTTTCTATTGGAGTTTTCTTCTAATTCCCATTTGAAAGCCTATAAAAGGTATAAAATGAATATGGACACAGCACGCACTCACCCCAATCTAGGTCAGTAAACTTGGATTTAAGCCTAAAATCAGTTTACACTAAAGTGTTCTAACTTAACTAGTTTATGGATAAATTGTATCTTCTGAAAAGATTGTCTTGTGAAACCTGTATTATTATTCTTTCTTGTAGGAAAACTGTAGAAAGAGTAAGTGCTGGATACAATAGTTACTTCACATGTTTTTATTGTTAAAAATCTTTGAAATCAGTCTCTTTAGAGCAAAACAACCATTTCAGAAAGTATCATTTTTCCACAAACCAGTTTTGCTGGAACATTTGCATTTAAGCAGATTTCATGTTACAGTGTAAACTTGGTGAAATACCATGCCCCAAATGATCTGGCCCTAACCTACCTGAATGAAACCAAGTGGTCTTTGTAATTGAGAATAAAGCCACATATAAAAATTAATATGGAGAGAAGCAGCCTGTCAACAAACACCTGTCCCAAAGGGACCACTCCATCTATGACCTCTTGATCTTTGTGTTAAGCAGAAACCTGTATGAAGCACGCTGAGAATATGAAATTTATATCCACAGGGATTTATTACTGAACAGATTGCATATACATTTTCGTTTCTTCGTCCTCTATGGTGACACAGATTTCTGCCTGTTAAGGCACAGTCAGCATCTTTTTCGACCAGGCAGGCATGTCATGCCATGCTAACTGTGTTGCTATTCATTCCTGCCCCCTTTTAAAAACAGGCTACAGGCACACTTCAGCACGGGTGCAGGATGGAACAAGTTTCACCTAACTTCAGCTATACCCACTGTCCATGTGACAAGTCTGTAATATTATTATTACATTTCTAACCCACCTTTTCTCCAAAAACTTAGGGTGGTGTACATGGTTTCTCATTCCCATTTTATCTTCGTAACAACTCTGTGAGCTTAAAACTTTTAATGTTTGTTGCAGTCTGCACTTTTTGTGAGATATTTACTTCTCTTCTGACCTCACTATTTACAACCTTGTCCAAAAACCTATGTGCATATATACCTGGTAACTGAGGATAATAACTCAAGCATCTGATGAAGTGGTCTCTAAGCCACAAAGGTTTATGCAATAATAAATGAGTTATTTCTTAAGGTGCTGTAAGACTCTTCGTTTTTTATCCCATGATGTAGGATGAGAGGCGGTGAATGGTCCAAGGTGACCCAGGCAGTTAAGCCAGGATCATCCTCGTTTGAGACTCTAGAGCAGCCTTTCCCAACCAGTGAGCCTCCAGATGTTGTTGGACCACAACTCCCATCAGCCTCAGCCAGCATTGCCAATGGTCAGGAAAGATGGGAATTGTGGTCCAACAACATCTGGAGGCACACTGGTTGGGAAAGGCTGCTCTAGAGAGTCAGTGTGGCATTGTGGTTAGATATCCACTTCTATGTGATAACACTGGGGGGAAATAGGACTCCAATTCTAGCCCAGGATCAAGTTGTCCTCTTAGTGGTCTGAGAAGGAAAGTACCAACTGGGCCACCAACCAGCAACATGTTGCACAAATCCTCTACCTCCACAGCAGAAATGCATACATAATCACATTAGTGTTTAAAGCCCTAAACCACTTAGGTCCCAAATATGTGAAAGACCGCCTCTGTCCCTACAGACTTGAGATCAGCAGAGAGGGCCCTTTTGGTAGTTTTGCCACCTCAGCAGTTCAAGTGGTGGTGGTCCATGAGAGGGCATTCTCTGTGGTAGCCCCTAAGTTGTGGAACTGTCTCCCCACAGAGGTGTGTCTGACAACTTCTCTGTACATTTTTGGCAAATGCTGAAGATGCACCTCTTTACCCCGGCCTCTGACGTATATTCCTTAGATGTATATTCTTAGGACCCACCCTATTTTTTGTGATGTTGTGATTCTAGGTTGTTTTAAAACTGTTTTTTAAATTATGAATTTTAATTCTGTTGTAACCCACCCTGGGACATTTCGGTGAAGGGCAGGTAATACATTGTAACAATAACAATAATGACCATAAACTACAAGTGAGAAACACTGTGCAAAAAATTAAAAAATAAATAAAAATTCAGTAAAATAAATCCCTGCTTGTGTGGACATACCCTAGGTTAATTCAGTGTATCTTTTAGCATTCCACTTCTTATATTACCTGCTGTCAATCTGACTATAAGCCCTCTCATTCTCCTCATCCAATGTGCCAATTATTCTCTTTTCCGATGTTAACCCCCTCCTCCAACTATGAGGAGGTTTTTCTTTTTAATGGAATCTGGAAATTCTTACATTACCAGAAAAAAATCTCTAAGCCAAGTAAAATAAAATACTCGAGGACAGTATGTGTTAGCTGGGCACAGTCATGATAATTTAAACTGGAGAGAGAGCGCATGGATGCTTGGTATGTGTTGTGTGTATGTGTTAAAGCTTAAAAGATGCAGAAGGAGCAAGAGCTGCTGTGAATAAATGATAATATCTTACCCATACAAGGAGGTCTGCTGATACCCCTATTTTACTCTACAGCTCAAGACTACGTATTGTTGCCTTAGCAACTGACACATCAAAGGGCCATAAAACACAGCCTTTGAGAACCTATACTGGCATATTCTCACAACAATATTTAGAAGGGGAAAACATCTTTCTCCCTTTCCTCTGATATCAGGTAACATTTTTCCACCTGTACTATTCTGCTGCAAGTGTGTGTGTGTGTTTGTGTATACATAGGAATTAAATATAGAGAGGCATTAATGACATTCTTAACAACACGCTTGTAGCTAGGTCAGATGTTCACAACAAGCCTTAAACAGGCAAAATTAAATGCTCTCTTTGAAGGTTCTGGTTCAAGCTTCTAGTTGGTATTACCACCACATTAGAGGCCACATGAGTGGTGTGGAAAGTTCCCACACAAGCTCTCACCTTTCATGGGGGCTATTTGTGCTAGTATAGGAAGTGATGATAATTATAACAATTCTATTTATATCCTACCCAGCGAGATCAGGGAGGCATACATGGACCTCACAGTAACACTATGAGGTAGGTTAGGCAGGGAGAAAGAGAGACCCAAGATTGCCCAGTGAACGTAACATAAGAACATAAGAAGAGTCCTGATGGATCAGACTTTGACAGCTTTATCCTACATAAGTTTGTCTAATCTCCTTTTAAAGCCATCCAAGTTCATGGCCATCACTACATCTTGTGGAAGCAATTTCCACAGTTAAACTATGCACTGTGTGAAGAAATATTATCTTTTGTCTGTCCTGAATCTTGCAACATTCTTCATTGGATGTCCCTGGGTTCTAAAATTAATTTTATATGAGACAGGAGGGGAAACGTCTCCCTATTCACTTTTTCCAAACCATTCACAGCCTTATATATCTCCATCATGTCCATCCTTACTCTCCCTTTTTCTAAACTAAAAAGGCCCAAATGTTACAGCCTTTTCCCATAGCCCCATGATAATTTTCATTGCCCTTATCTAAACCTTTTCCATCTCTTCTTGTTGTTATGTGCCTCCAAGTCGATTACAACTTATGGCGACCCTATGAATCAGCAACCTCCAAGAGCAGCTGTCATGAGCCACCCTGTTCAGATCTTGTAAGGTCAGCTCTGTGGCTTCCTTTATAGAATCAATCCATCTCTTGTTTGGCCTTCCTCTTTTTCTACTCCCTGCTGTGCTTCCCAGCATTATTGGCTTTTCTAGTGAATCATGTCTTCTCATTATGCGTCCAAAGCATGATAACCTCCGTTTCATCATCTTAGCTTCTAGTTGACAGTTCTGGTTTAATTTGTTCTAACACCCAATTATTGGACTTTTTCGCAGTCCATGGTATGCGCAAACTCTCCTCCAACACCACATATCAAATGAGTTGATTTTTCTCTTATCCACTTTTTTCACTGTCCAACTTTCACATCCATACATAGAGATCGGAAATACCATGGTCTGAATGATCCTGACTTTAGTGTTCAGTGATACATCTTTGCATATGAGGACCTTTTCTAGTTCTCTCATAGCTGCCCTCCCCAGTCCTAGCCTTCTTCTGATTTCTTGACTATTGTCTCCATTTTGGTTAATGATTGTGCCAAGGTATTGATAATCCTTGACAAGTTCAATGTCCTCACTGTCAACTGTAAAGTTACATAAATCTTCTGTTGTCATTACTTTAGTCTTTTGGGCGTTCAGCTGTAGTCCTGCTTTTGTGCTTTCCTCTTTAACTTTTATCAGCATTCGTTTCAAATCATTACTGGTTTCTGCTAGTAGTATGGTATCGTCTACATATCTTAAATTACTGATATTTCTCCCTCCAATTTCCACAACTCTTTCATCTTGGTCCAATCCCGCTTTCCGTGTGATATGTTCTGCATATAAATTAAACATCCATCTCTACAGAACTCTTTCTTTGAGGTAAGGTGACCAGAACTGTGCACATTATTTCAAGTGTGGTTGCACCATAGATTTGTATAATGGCATTATATTTGCAGTTTTATTTTTAACCCCTTTCCTAATAATCCCAAACATGGAATTTGCTATTTTCTCAGCTGCTGCATACTGAGTCAGAATCTTCATAAAGCTATTCAATACTACCCAAAGGTCTTGTTCATGGTCAATCATCACCAGTTCAGACCTATTAGCATACTAGGGGGGGCTCTGCCTTCCGGCTCACCCCGCTCGCCAACCCCACCCCAACTTCCCCTGCCAATCCCAATCCCCTTGCCAACCATCTTGCCCTGCCTGTTCCTCCACTGCCACCCCAGATGAACAGCACCCCAGATGAACAGCACCCCAGATGAACAGTGCCCAGCGCACTGGCTAGGTCACAGCATGGCTAGGTCGCAGCCTGGCTTCCCACCCCCTGCCCAGGCTGCCACTGCCCCCCACCACTGCCTCCCCTGGGAAGGAAAGGGTTACTCCTTTCCTTTTTCCATCATCTGCTGGGTTGGATAGCAGGCTTCCCACCCCCCACCCCCAGGAAATCTTCCTAAAGAATACAGCTGAGGAGAGAGACTGCTGCATGTGTGTGTGTCTACGGGTTGTATTCAATGCTAGTCCTATTCAGAAGAGATCCAGTGGAGTTAATAGACAAGACAAACTTAAGTTCATTAATTTCAGTAGGTCTACTGAGAGTAAGACTTAAGTGAATAACTTATATGGATGGGTGCCTACCTGTGTCTTGGCCACGCCCACAACTGACATGCAACCCCTGAAGGGATGGTCAAGGGGAAATATGGTCCTCAGGCCAAAAAAGGTTCCCTAACTTTGCTCTGTCCCATTATTTTAGGATGACATTTGTTGTGCCCCTCAATCTCTGCATTTGAGAAACAACAATCCAGCTTTCTCAGAAGAGGTCAGAGTCTGTTCATACTTTTCTGAGTGAAGCTGAACATTAACTCAGCATTCAAAAGTCAGTCACCTGCAGGTGTATGTAGTAGAATATGAACACAAAAAATAAAATAGCTCAATAAAAGTAAAATTAGAAGAACATACCACATTGACATCTAGCTTCCACTATCTCTTCAATTAACAGCTAGCTTCACTTTCTCTTACACTATATAAACTTGGCTAAACAAAACTCTTAACAGCCTATGGTTTTAGATGCCATCAAAATACCCCTCTGTATTGTTTAGTTCACTGGAACTAAAACTTGTATATTTAGCTTCTCCTTCCAGAATTAGAATCTGAGGTTTTTATATAAAATATTGGCCAATTTCAGTTGTAGATCAAGACAGTTAGTCACAACCAAAAACAAATTTACCTTGAAGAATGAACTGTATGACTGATGGTAACCACATATCCAGCTCCTCCAACATCTAAGTAGGGCCCAGTGAAAGTAATTAATCCCGGATTTGCCACAGCATGGAGGTACCTAACAGAAGGAAAAAGAAGCAATTTGAATGTAATGACATAGTTTTATATGGCAAAAATGAATGGGCTGTATCCAACACTGCAGCCCTGCTGGCACAATGGACATCTGCATGCGCAATTGAACTTTCTTTTCCGACTCCTCCGGCCCCGTGTGCCCTCAAAATCAGCTCCAGAGGGTTGGGGGATCCTCCACAGCAGATTTTTAATGGCATGCTGGGGAGGGTGGAGGAGAGGAAACGGAAGTCCTGTTGCAGAATTGGATACAACCCAGCATTGCAAAATATTTGCAAAACCTTAGGAACACTATTTACCTGCACAAGCAAACCATGTGCAAAGTGAATTTAGCTCGTGTATTAAGAATGTTGATTATATTTTATAACTATAGGATAAACATCCCAGAAATAAAGTAAATGTATGTTTTCATTTCAGAGATTTGCACCTAAATCAACTGCTGCACTCAAAAGATACAAGTTATTTACTGTTTAAATAAACCTTTCTGTGATATATCTTGCTGCAGGGAAAGCTCTTTAGGCCCTGCTCCTCAGTTTTGAAATATACTGTAGGACTATTTAATTTAATTAAAACAGGGTTACTAGAGCAAGCTTAAGACAGATGATTGTTGGTGATGGGGGAGAGTGCAAATATTTGAGTTATGGAAGAGAAGGATAGCTGAGAAATGGTTATCTTAATTCTCCTGTACTTTGGTCACTCAGCAGATTAAAAAAAGAGGAAGATGTCTGCCAACAGACTTGACAGAAGTGACTGACAGTGTGAGTAGCTTCAGGGGGAAACCCTGAATTCGGTATATAAAGTAGTTTCTGGCTTGATTTGCAACCCCCACCTGGCTGGTTTATTTCAACAGAGTATATGGAATGCAACACGTTTAGGAGTTTCCTTATGTTTATCTCATTTACTGTATACAAAACATTTTCTTAAATCATGTTTGTTCATAATTAATAGACTACTGTTAAACTAGCATAATCTTATGTGATATTACAGCATAGGAAATCTTCAGAACCAGGAAAACTGCTGCATGCAACAGTGTGTCAAGATTGCCACAAGAATCTAAAACTCATAATGAGAACCACATGAGGTAAGTTCTGAAAGGATTTTACAAGGAACGTGGATTTTAGTAACCATATGTAGATGTTTTTGTTATTCATTGCTGTACAGAAGGGTAAGAACCAGAAGCTATCTTTGAAAAAGCAAGCATCCAATACAATTTCCATCACCAATTTAAAATATTAAATACATCAATGCATACTATTTCACTAGGAAATATCTGCCTGTTTAGTCAGTGAAGGCTTTCTATAAATCCTACACAAAATATTCTCTCTCATGCAAAATTATCAACCTAGAAGGTTTTCTTAAACCTTTCATAATGAGTATAATGGGATCCTAAAACTCACCATTGTCTCCTAGTGGGATCAAATGCTTTGTCCATGAGGGAACCAGGATAAATTCTGAGCACCCCATTGGGCGTTGCTATGTAACGGCGGACAATGTAACTGTTCAAGCTACTCATTTCCATTTGTGTCATCCATTCATCTGTGACGTGACTGGTAGCCATTACTTCATTTCTGACAGAGAACTGCAAAACAAAGACAGACCTAGCAGGGTTCCTTTAAGACTTGTCTGAAAAGATAATAAGCTGCTTGCAGGGTTTCCTAAAGACTCATCAGAGATAATCTAAACCCAATTACTTGTTTAAAATCTTCTCACACCAGATGGACCCAGCAAATTTCAAGAAATAAAAAACAAACAAAATAGAAACCTTTATACTAATGAAATGCTGTTGCTATTTTTGTACTTTATGTTTTACTTTCGGTAGATCTAAATATTGTCCTCACTTTTGTATATGCTATTGTTCACACTCGTGATCTGATAAACTTTTCTATTGTTTATTTTACTTGGAGACTCTTAAACTGTTACACAGCATAATCTTAATCACTATTTTTGGAAATCTAATTCATAATCCAACTAGCTGAGAATTTTTGTTTTTGTTTTTTTGATGAGTTAACATTGTTCTTTCTAGCCTTGCCAAGAAACAGTCTTACTCCACATGTGCAAAGTTAATTCATTCCTTGTGCTGCTAAGTATGAAGTACCCCTGGCACTGAGAAAAGTGCAAAAACTGTAACCAAACCAGCTATTTCACCTAGCAAAAAACCAAGGGACACAGCCAAAGACTCATCAGAGATAATCTAAATTGCTTCTTGAAAATCTGAAGCCAGAACATTTCAAGGAATGTCTCAGCAAGACTATCATGATAACAAGGAAGATAAAGGGACAAAATTAAGAACATTTAAAATGACATACTTTCAGGCCAGGGTTGGCAATGAGGCGTGTATTGTCACTAAGATATGCCGTGTAATGCTCCACCATCCTCTTAGTCTCAGGCTGGCTCAGATGCTCGTAAGGAGAAGAGAAACTACCAGCAGACAGCATTACTGTAGGGCTTTCTGGAAAGACAACATATGTATAAATATCAGAAAATATTACCTGAACCCAGCCATATGAAAACTCAGTGGTCTTGTTGCTACAAGAAGCATAATGAAGCAACCCGACAATGAAAATATGAGAACAATGTATGCCCTGGCCTAAAACAAGTTTCTCAAACATCAGTGTTGATGTGTATGTGGCCACCAGGGGGTACTGTTGCAACAACAGTATATCACTGAACCATTGTTTTCTTCCCCTTCCTCATTTGTAAGGAAAGAGGAGCCTGGAACGTAGGATAGAAACACCTGTTATGCTGAAGGATGCCACTTCAGAATGGAAATTTTAGTACCTAGGAGAGAGACAGAGGGGTCTTAGTGTCCTGCGGCCTTGTTGGCATTAAGGGGTGCACGAAAAGGTGAGACGGACTTTAGCTAATGTTTCAGGGTACCCAGTAGACAACCTGTTTCAACTTGCGGCATGGTCAGCCCACACACACTTCCTGAAGTATCCACTCATGGCAAGCTGGTGTATCTAAAGGGCAGGCAGGTTTCTCAGACTACCTGCCAAGTCGGCATAGGCCACATTAAAACTGTAATGGGCATAGGCTGGAAAGAGTTGCAGAAAGAGGTCCTCAGGCGCTTGACAATGTTATTTTTCAGTGTATACTTTGGAGTTAATATGATAGAAAATAAAAGCAAAACTGTTGAGAACATTTCTTCTACATCCATTAAAGCATTTTGTAGACCTTCCCAAATAAACAACAATAATCATGAAGAAAAAACTATCTTCACTAATTGTTTTTAAACAATCATTTTAAATATGCAATTTATTTATTTATTATTAATTACACTTTGATACCGCCCCATAGCCGAAGCTCTCTGGGCGGTTTACAACATAAAAGCAATATACCATCACAATTAGTACAATTGATAGTAAAAGAAAACGAATATGTCACATTTTAAATAAACATAACTGAACAATAAATTGCAGCAATATGCATATCTTCAAAAACAAAATATAACAATTATAAAAATATCTAGACAAAAATAAAAGAAAACCATACATCACATAAAACATAAACCAAACAATAAATCTCAAACAATATACATTTCATCAAAAAAAGAACAAAAAAGAATAAAGAGTAACAATTGTAAAATATGTCTAATAACAGTTATAAAATATGTCTCAAACAAAGTTCTCTGCTGTCCTGTTGTAGTCAGTGGTATGTAGTAGTATGTAGTAAGTAGCTGACTAGACTGCCTACTTTAACTTGTAAAGGTCTAGTCTGCAAGAAAGAAGCCATTTTTCAGAGAGAACTGCATGGTAGAAGCTTTATGAGTCTTTAAAGGGAGCATATTCATTTTTGTAGGGGGCAACATGTAATAAAGCGAAAAGCTGTTTGCACAAGGAATTGAATCTGAATAGAAATGTCAAAATACATTGTGAAAAATATTTTGTATAAAAATAATTGTTTATTCTTTCTGTAAGTTCATTTTTCTACAGCAGAGAAAATTTGTACAATGAATGTGACCGATTTTAACACGCAAAAATGTTCAGGTTTTAAAAGTAAGTAAGAAAAGGATGTTCAACTGAATTCAGAAGTTTTCTATGTTTTTTATAGTGTCTAAACTCACCAATTAAAACTATTTCAAAGTATATTCTCTCCAGAGTTCTAACTTCTGGCTTCTTTCAGAGGGATTGATGGTATTAAATATTTATAGCTGGGAATAAAATCTGCATAATTCCAAAGTCAACAGGATACAGCATGACTGGCAAGAACTTCAATGTTTTCATGTTATTGCTAATGATTTATTTGACAGTCAGGAGAATCAAGCTCAGCTTTGAAAAGTATAACAACTACTCATACCCAACCTTTCTGATGAAATGTAAATTATGCAGCTACCTGATTTTGGTATACTTATTTCACAAGGTGGGCTTTTTTTTTTTAATGAAGCTGACAATCTCAAGACACGTCACTCAGTAGCATCCAACTATGGTGCTGTCTGGCTCATTACATAGGAGAATATGGAGAACAGCTGAAAGAAAACAGTACACTGCAGTAGCAGAAAGGGCAGACAGGCAGACATTTGCTCTATCATTATGCATTAAGAGTACCAAAGACTATGATGGACTGAGACAGGCAACTCGACTGAAAACAGAGGCTATCAGGGACTTGCCAAATAGTGGAACTGGAAAGGTGAAACAGTTAGGAACATAGGAAGCTGTCTTATACCAAATCAGACTACTGAGTTACACTGACTGGCAGCAACTATGCAAGGTTGCAGGCAGGGTAGATGCTAGAGAATGAATCTGAGCCCTTTGACATATGCTCTACCACTGGGGCTACACTTGCTCTGCACTAGAGTCTTTTTTGTTTGGCATCACTTTTGATACTATGAAAAAGAACCTTTTTTGTGTCCTTCCAAACTGCCACCCTGAATATTTGGTTTATTTTTCATCCAGTCACTGGACATTGAGCAGGAAGTGAAAAGGTCCCCAAAGGCTGCCTTTCAGGATCCATGACTGCAGCATCTCAGCTAATCCACAGGGTACTTGCAGGGAAGCTCATGATATTTGGGAACTGTGCAATCTCAGTTTGTCTGGCCAAGCTTAAGGAAGCTTTATTAGCCAGACTGAGCATGGAAAAGCTCCTTTTAAATACTATCTATATGCTTCTCCCAGCCCATGTGACTGGTTAACAGTCCTGTACAAAGTGACATGGGTTAGTTGAGGTCTCAGACTATGTAAGAGGAAGTCAGCCTAAGATTTAGGTTAGATGGGTAGGGGAACAGCCCAAAGCTTGATCAAAGGAGGTCAGCGATTGAGACCTTTGTCCTCAAGGCCCTGGAGTTTCCCTGAGCTGTGCCCTGTGGGTGTGCTAAGGAACTGCAAAATTCCTTGGAGTTTTAATAATCATCCTTTGGTGGCTTTTGCTGGGATTGGTGTCCAGGACTTGAACAAACAGCAAAGAACCACTGTCTTTTCTTTCATTGAACATACAATCTCCAAAGCAAAAATAGTTACACAAAAAAATCAGCTTAACTCTATCTAATGATTGGGTAAATGTCAAAAAGAGTTATCCTGACTAATTGGGATTCGCATAACTTAGCATAACTATTTCAGCTAACAGCGATGGATTGGTGAATGGATGGATTTCAGAAAAAAAGCTTTACCTAAGGTTGCCAGTTGTTTGAAATGCAGACAAGCATTAGGCTGACCCAAGAGATCTAGTCGATGATAAAGTAGCTTGCTACTGGGTACTGTGTTGAGATTTTTAAGTTGTCTAACAGGTATTTCTGGCTGTATCACAACAATACACAAAATGAAGGACGTATCTTGAACCTATACAAAGAACAATCACAAGTTAATAAGGAAAGCATTCCTGTTAAAATGAAAAGGCAGATTTGACTGTTTGGGGTTGTTTTCTTTAATTCTCTATAATTAAAAAAAACTGAAAAGATACATCATTAGAATACACATAGAAATCTTAATATCTGGTACATCTTGGGACATGTGTGGATGGTGATTAATAAATAAGACCACCACCACCACCAATAATATTTTGGATCAGGTCTCCTAAATATGTAACTATTGGGCTATGCAAAATAAATTATTTAAGTAAGTTGCTCAACTTGTAAAAGTTTTCATGTTTTTTTAAAAAACAGAATGGCTGTGAGAACAACTATTGAACAGTTCAACAGTTTAGTGACGTGAACTACTGTGGGAAAACTACACAGGAGCCCTGTGTTCACAAAGATAGTCCCAAGAATTCACTCAGCTGCAACAGTTCAGTAATAGGTCAGAATATCTGCTCCAAAAGATAGTTCTGTACACTCTATATGAGAGTATAATCCATCTTTTCTCTGCTCCTCATAGTGAAGGCTGACAAGTTGTCAGAACAGCTCTGTGCTGCAATATGGAGAAAGTACAAGATATAAAAACATGAAATAAATATTACTCCTATTGTCTTAACTATTTAGTATCTTGTTGTTTGATTCAGTGCAAAATGTTTTCAGGGTTGCAGCTGCTTCACATCATATTTGTAAGATCATATCTGGATAGATTATTTTGCTGATTTTGCACATTTTCTAAAGATTACCATGCCAATAAATCCTAGGAAAAGTAGCAACTAAGCTGCAAGATAGTCCAAGTAACATAATGACTTCTTAATATAAAGTGTGGGGAACCTTTGGCCCTCCAGATGTTGCAGAACAACAACCTCAACAGCCCTAGCAAGCACGGCCAACGGCCAGGGATGATGGGAGTTGTGGTTCTGCAACATCTGGAGGGCAAAAGGTTCCCCACACCTGCAATACAGCAAAAGAATATCCAGGAGCACTCATATACTCATCTGCTAGATCAGTGTTCTTGAATCTTGTGTCCCCAAATGTTGGATTACAACTCCCATCATTCCCAGCCATCTTAGCCAATGGTCAGGGATGGTGGGAATTGTAGTCTAACAACATCTGGGGGCCCAAGGTTGAAGAACACATGTAGACAATGATACACATAACTTTTTACATTTGTCAGAGCAAAATTTCCAGACTGTAAGCTTAAACATGCTTACTAGGAAGTAACCCCAGTGAACACAGTAACAGTAAATCATGGTTTGTCTAGCTTAACTGTTGTTTGATGCAGAGGCACCTATATGCATTGCTGGACACTGAAGAAAACCTGGTTGCCAATGTGATTGTGTTGCATGACATCTGCAAGGTGAGGGGCAACTTTCTCCTGGAGAAATACCCCAGCCTCCTTCACATGCTGAGTGACAAGAAGGATGTGTTGCCTGCACCAGATGTTGTCTCACCTGGTGAACCCTTTAGTTTGAAGCAGACAACCTTCCAACAGACACAGACCATCATAAGCATTATATTGTAGCACTATAGGCCAATTCATTTGGGACTATTACCTCCACACACCCATGACCTAGAGATAGTTCCTGTACACACATGCTAAAAAGCCACTCTAATTATCCATTTCATGCACAACTGTTTTTGACACAACTTTTCATGACCCTGCTAGAATGTGACCAACTATGTTTTGATGTGATAGAGATGCGGTTGTCTGAGGATACAAACAGGTCCATGGAAAAAGTTCATTTTACAGAGTTTACAGCTGTGGAATTGTGTGCTAATTTGCAGGCTAGAGGTTCTTTCTGGAGGCAGAATTGGGATAAGAGGTATCTGGCCTTACTGGGCGATCAGTAAAGTTGGGGGAGGGAGAATTTTCCTTGGAGTTGGTGCTGGACAGTGGTCCAGTGGAGATGTTTCACATATCTCATCACCTCTGACCAGCTATAACCTTTCTATGCTACTAGCTATGGATCTGCTAGCAAATTTCATAAAAGGCCATGGGACTGCAGGCAGTAGAGGGTTCTTCAAGAGGGTGAGGAGGAATGGATTAAGAAAGAATGGCCAGAAAGGCATATGGGAAAGTAGGTTAGTTTCACTTTCCCAAAATCCTGGCTTGTTGTTAGGTATAAACCAGAGGTCATGTTTCAAAACATAACCTATGGTTTAAAGTTGGCTTGCTTTGAAACTGACAAGTGTTTATTTTAAACCACAATGTGGGAAAGTGAAACCAACAAAGTCTTTCTACTGCTCTGATAGTGCCAGCCCTATCATTAGGCAGACCCTTGCCCTTCTTGGCTTATTAAAGCTTGCCGAAGGGGTTTGACTGAGTGGACCCAAGGTGGGGTCACTATGGGAGGGAGTGGTTCCAGCTGCCCTGAAAGAGGTTGTGATCCGACCGCTCCTGAAAAAGCCCACCCTGGACCCATTGGTTTGTGACAACTACTGCTCCTTCACAAATACCCCCTTTTTAGGGAAGGTGATCGAGAGGGTTGTGGCGCAGCAATTGCAAGTACTTTTGAATGAAACAGATTATCCTGACCCATCCCAGTCTGGGTTCAGGCCTGGTTATGGGACTTAATCGGCTTTCGTCACCCTGATGGATGACCTCTACCAGCAGAAGAACAGGGGGCGTGAGACCCTGTTATTGTTACATGATCTCTTGGCGGTTTTTGATACCATTGTCCATGGTATCCTTCTGGGCCGACTTGCTGAGATGGGTATTGGAGGCACTGTTTCACAGTGGTTCCGATCCTATCTCCAGGGTCGTTTTCAGAGAATAGCACTGGGTGATTGTCTTTCGGCCCCCTGGCAGTTGTGCTGTGAGGTGCCGCAGGGTACCATCTTGTCCCCAATGCTGTTTCACATCTATATGAAGCCCTTGGGAGCAGTCATCAGGAGATTTGGGGCAACATGTCAGCAGTACACTGACAATACCCAGCTCTATTTCTCTGTAACATCTGAATCGGGAGAGGCTGTGCAAGCCCTGGACTGCTGCCTGGACTCAGTGGTGGGCTGGATGAGGGTCAATAAACTGACTCTGAATTCTAGCAAGATGGAGGCACTGTGGGTTGGTGGTTCCCGAGTTCAGACAATTGGTCAGTTGCCTGCTTTGGATGGGATTTTACTCCCTCTGGAAGAGCAGGTCCGTAGTCTGGGTGCGCTCCTGGATCCATCTTTGTTGCTAGAGACCCAGGTGACCTCAATGGCTAGGAGTGCCTTTTACCAGCTTCAGCTAGTAAGACAGCTGTGGCCATTTCTGGACTAGGATAGCCTGACCACTGTTGTCCATGCACTGCTAACCTCCAGGCTGGATTACTGTAATGTGCTCTTTGTGTGGTTGCCCTTGAGGTTGGTTTGGAAGCTGCAGCTGGTGCAAAATGAGGCGGTAAGACTGCTCACTGGGGCACATGTCACTCCGTTGCTGAATGAATTGCACTGGCTACCTATTAGCTACCAGTCTAAGTTCAAGGTGTTGGTTTTGGTATACAAAGCCCTATACAGCTTGAGATCAGGATACCCAAAAGACCATCTTACCCCTTATATACCTAGTGAGGGCCCCCTGTAGATACCATCTTATCAGGAGGTCCGTATCGCACAACATAGGAAGTGAACCTTTAGTGTAGTAGCACCTACCCTTTGGAATTCCCTCCCCTTAAATATTAGACAGGTGCCATTTCTGTTATCTTTTTGGTGCTTACTGAAGACCCTCCTCTTTCAAAAAGGCTTTTAAGTAGAGAACTTATCCCAGTCTGTGTTGGAATTACTTTTTAATGCATTTTTAAAGCTTTTTTAAAAAAGACATTTTTAAAGCTTTTTTTAAAAAGATGTTTTGTTTTAATATATTTTAAAGTTGTTTTTATGATGTTTTAGATTGTTTTTAGTGCTTTTATTTGCCGCCTTGGGCTCCTACTGGGAGGAAGGGTGGAATATCAAATAAATAAATAAATAAATAATAGAGTAAAGTGGCTGCCACAGGCAGCTGATTTTGGGATTCATGAAAGAGCAGCAAATTGTTAGTTATTCAATTTATTTTTATTTTAGTTTTGCTTCCAGAGAGAGGCACTTGAAGTATGTTCTGTTTCAGGTGCCAAAATATTGATAGCCTTTGATACTACAGATCTTGATTTGGAAGACAGGCACCATTTGCTACTCAACCTCAGGCAGCAAAATGTCTTGGGTCAGTCCTGAGGGGGAAGTATGTGAGCCTGAGGCTTTGCTCAGGCTTGTTCCAGCTCTTGCACATAATACTAAACAAAGGTTTAGTGTTATGTGTAAATGCAGACATAGGTTACAATCCAGTAGACTAGTATAATAACAATTCTTTGGTCTTATTTGTATACTGTTATTTCATTAAAAAAACACCCATCAAAGCAGGTTTACAACCAAAACAAACCCCCAAACAGTAAAAACCATAATAATACAGTAAAAACAAAGGTCAACTATTGTAAAAAGACAACTTAATTGCCTGCATATGCCTGGCAGAACAGAAAGGTTTTCAGCAGACGTTTAAAGGTTAACATAGAAGGTGTTTGCTGAAATAAATAAATAAATGGTAACATGTCCATTGGAATCCAAACCACACCTGCAAATGGACAACTTCAAAAATGCTCACTCTCAGCAAGCTGAGCTTATGAAGAAACAATAGACTACACTTTAACCTTTGTTCATCTGTAGGCGTGACTTTACCTGTTCCACACCAGATGTCACATATGACATCAGATGTGGAACAAGTTGGTGTGGTTTAGGAAAAACATCCTCGTGAGTCAAATTAAGACCCCTGCCAGGCCTAATTAAACATGCCATCACTGTTCTATATAATCCAGTATTCTAAAAAGTCTTTTATATATGAAGAATTTTTTTTCTTCATAGTTGGAAGGAATTAGGAACACTGGGTTCCATAATACTGTTTTGCCGCAGCACTAACGCCCATGCCCACAAGTTAGAAAATGAGAAGTATTTACATATATGTCTTCTCTCAAATCATAACAGATCTGGGCTTGGCATTTTCATATCTAAGGGTCAACTGAAATATTCAAAACTGTGTGCGGTACAATCTTATAATGTAACTATGCCACCTATCATAAGACATTTCATCACAGCAGTGTACTGTGCCAATTTCAGAAAGTTGGAAGGAAACTTCACTCTTAAACAGGCACATACATAAATCCTTTCAGTGTTATTATTTACATAGTGCTTACCAATTTACCAGGGATAGAACCTTCAACCTTGAGAACCTCTAAACTTATACGCTGATACTCTATGGCCCAGAGGCCAGACTCCAAATTCTTGGAATTATTAAGAAAAGAGTACCTGTTCTTTTGTAATTAAAATTCTCCTTCAGCTGCACTACATTAGCATACCTTAAAGCAAGCTCTGTCACTTACCATTTTCCAGGCATAACTCACATTGTAGGCATCTTTCCCAATTTCACGCAGTTTGTTTACATGCCAAGACAGTGAGGAGTTCACCGGGACCGTAATAAGCTGACTGCCTAGAGGGAGGCTGAGTTGGCAACAAACAATATCCATCACTTATTAAGCAGGGGAAAAACCTTCAGTGTTTCTGTTTACTTTAAAATGAGATTGCTTAAGAAAGGGCTGTATGGAATTTGTTCTTAATTAAAGTGAAAGTGGAGGGCTTTGCTACATCGTATTTACCAGTTTGTAGTCAAACCCATCCAATGTTGCTGGTTGTGGTCTTACAACTCTGATCAGACAGACTGGTTACAGATAAGAGATTTCAGTCATAGTATCAGCAGCAGCATGAGATCACCAAAGGCACTGGTTGTGTATAGCAGCAGAGGTACAATTAGCTACTTGTCTGCTCAGCAGGGAAAATAACAATACTTCCTGTCAACTGGAGAATGAATATTTGCTACGACCAGAAACAGCACCATGCAACACCTCCCAGTCCAAATTAAGACCAAAGCATCCCTCTCTGTGCATCAACGCACATGGCTAATGTCATGAACCCTGAAGGATGGGAGTTTTCCTTCACCCCAGCCACTCTCAATATCTAGAAAGGCTGTGGTGATAGCATTGCATTAATTTCCCTAGCTATAAAGAATGTTGGGATCGTATTTTGCTGCATCTCCCAGGCTTAAAGTTCCAGGGGAGACATTTGTAGCAGCAGTCTACAAGGGCCCAGAAAGGATGGTGCACTGGTACTGACAGAAAGGCAGAAAGAATGGTATCCTGGTACTTGGAAAAAGTCATTAAGAAGAAGCAAGAGAAAACCAAACATTGGGTAGCTAATGTATAAACCCTATTTGCAAAATATTTTAACCCTATTTGCAAGGGTGCATAAATTGCCCAGCCCTCTACAGTCGATGTGTTTTGATATCCTAGCATTTTTTTTTCAAAGTAATTGATCGTCTCTATCTCTGTTGTAAATCATGTGGTTCCTTTATCAGTCTATGTGGCAGAACACAGAACCAAAGGTGCAGGATGACATACAGCAATAAAAAATAGTTGATTTCTTTGTTTATGTGTTTGCAGCCTCAAGTCTATGTTATTTTATAAGTAAACAAACAAACAAAAATTAAGAAGGATAACATTTATGCATGTATTTTAGAGTCAAAGCTTCATCAGGACAAGCTTCTAACATCTTCAGAACTGTTTCAAGATACCCAAAACTTAGTGCCTAAAGATCAGGGATCTAATACATCTCCTGCAGGAGGGGCTGTTCCATGCAACCATGGTAAGGAATTACAAGGATCTAAGAGGAAGAGCCTTTAAAGACAACCTTAAGAGGCATACGGCCTCATTTTGTAATACGTTTCTGAGGTAAATAGGTTTCCAGGCCATGAATTGCTTTAAAGGCCAAACAAGCAGCTTTCTGGCCCCCCAAATTATCAGCTGCCAGTGCAATTGGTGCAGGACTGGTGATACCTTTTCTTGCCTACATACACCAAAGTAGGCTGTGGCATGCAGCACTATCTGTGAATTCTAGTTCATCTTCCAAGAGCAGCATTACAAGACTCAATTGCCAAGGTTATGAAAGCATGCCTAGCTGCTGTGTGATCCTGGAACTGTTCACAGGGTAGGGTGCAGTTTAGTGGTAGAGCATCTGCTTTGCATGCAGAAGGTTCCAGGTTCAATCCCTGGGATCTGCAGGTAACATCTCCCTTATGAAACCTTGGAGAGTTGTTGTCAGTCAGAGTAGACAATGCTCAGCTAGATGGAACTATGGTCTGCCTCAGTTAAAGGTAGTTTCCTATATTCCTGACAATTATTATCCGAACACCGTATTTATCAATCATTTGTATTATTTTTTCTAAAACAATTTAAAAATCTCCTAGAGCACTTTTTTAAAACCTGTGTAAATATATATTTGCTCTGTTTTTTTTTTTTATAAAAGCAAAAGGAAAAAAAAAGATCCCAGGCCACTGAACACTACTCTTATTCTCTAAACTATAAATGCACGGTAAGGAAGCCTACCTTAACCTTACAGGGGTGGTGTGGAGATCATAGTTTACTAGACCACTTCGAAGATGAACAATCAATATGGAGGCCAATCATTTAACACAGAGATTGGAATTGTGACAATTTGACCATTGTCAAATATGAGTGGTATATCAAAGAAAATACACTAAAGATAATGTAAACGAAGATAACTTGGTAGTCCAGGTTTAAAGGTTAATTGCTAGCGCCAGACTTGAAAATATATGAGCAGCAATAATCTGGAGAAGCTAAAGAAGCCTGAAAATCTGACATAATTAGTATTGTGAGACATCAGTAGCAGAGCCTAATGCTCACAAGTGTCTCTTTCTGCATCATATCTTGTCCCACGGAACAGATTTTAAGCTATTTTTTCCAGCGTCTCTTTCTGTTTTTTTTTGTATATCCACAAGTAAAGCCAAGGAACTGTGAAGAAAGATGACAGATAGTAGCTCCTTCTATATGGTCCTGATGTCACTAGTGATGTTTCCTCACTAAATTCAATAGTCTTATATCATGCCTTTTATGGCTATGGTGAAATCAGTGTTTTGACTCTTGGCATCTCAGCACTAAAGACAGTTTAAACTGGGCCAAGTTCAGAGGGAAAAGTCTGTAAAAATATTAATGACAGAATGGGGTTAGGATTGATGGCCACATTGATTTAAGAGTCAAGATTTCATGATTAGGTATTCAACTCTGCGAGACATGTTCCTAGGCAAAATGGAAGAAAGTAATATTATGTTCTGGGCAATCCAACGTTCTCCTGAGTAAGCCTTCCTGAAATGTAGGGAAACTACTCATGTGCTGTTCCCATTAATTTCAATGGCACTTTTGCAGTAAGAGAATGGATTGTATCCCTAATCTAAACTATGTTAACTGAAATTATTGGCATGATTCAAAAGCATGAGAATTTCCTATTGGATGTATGGAGAATTTGCTCATTAAAAAAACAGTAAGACTAACACATGAATCGTAACTGCTAAATAGTATCCATTAAATACAATGACACTTCCTGTGAATATTAAGCATGCATACAGCAAGTTTGTATGAAGCATTAACTCAAAGTCTTACCTAAGGATGTTCTGTCGAACTAGTTCAAATTTTGGAATATTCTCATAATGTATTATATCTGTGTGAAGCGGTGGTTCAGAAAGCAAGTAGGGTCTGGTAAGGGAAGGGTGCATAAGGGTATAACCTAAAAATGAAAAAGGGTGTTGGCATATACGTTGTTTATCATCTACAGCACACATCATATATTTGAAGGATATAATAATTTCCATGTTAAGGTTAATATGTACCACTATGCAATTATAAAATCTTCACATAATATTAAATAAATTTTAAAAAAGCAACCCAAAATTTTGAAGTGCCAATAGGTAATTTATGGGCATACAAAAACTAAATTAAGATTATATGATTCAGAATAACACAGATCTGATTATTGGCACAGCAATCCTAATTACAGGATTAGAATCAGGATCCTGTTAAATATTATTAAATTTTGTGCCTACTGAAGACCTTCCTGTTTCAACAAGCCTTTTAAATAAAAACCTTTATCCCAGTCTGCATCTGTTTTGGAACTGTTTTGAAGATGTTTTTGTTGTTTTATTGCTTGTTTGCCACTTGAGCTCCTTTGGGAGGAAGGACAGAATATAAATTTAATAAATAATATAGAAAGCCAGTGTAAGTTACTCCATTCCAAACTCTGTTCAGGAGGTATATGGAGGAATTTTAATTACATTGCGCTTTTTGCCTGGCTTAAGTTCCACTGGGTTGCTAGGTCATGTGACCAAGCTGACAAGGGTTTGGAATAGGTGTACGTCTCTCTTTGCCTCTCCCACCCCTTTATTGATTGATTGATTGATTGTTTGTTTGTTTGATTGATTGATTGGATTTATTAGTCGCCCATCTGGGAGGATGTCCAACCACTCTGGGCGACGTACAATCAGAAGTATAAAATTACAATGAACAATAGACATAAAGACATTAATACATTAAAATCACCACCAATAACTGCAGAGCCCACAGAACCTAATTTTAAGTTGTTCTGAGTTTATGGCTAACTTTAACTTATTTAAACTGTATACCTGTTGTACCTTGCTTGGAAAAGGCAGGATATATTTAAATACATAGAAGTATTGAGAAAATCCATTTGAAATCCACTTTACCCATCCCATCTTGAGCGGCTCAGAGACAAAGATTTGATGAACTTCTTCTGGTTCTTACCCTGGTAGACACTGTTCGGGTTGCTGACAGTGGGGATGCTTTTGGGCTCTCCAGCAGAGCTCTCCTCATCAGAGAAGGTGCTGGAGGGGCAATCCAGCGTCTCTGCCTTGTCCACAGCCTGCCTGATGCGCTGAGGGATGTCATGGTGCTCTGTGCTGCCTTCAAAGTGAGCCACTGTGAAAGGGGGGTTGTTCTCACCATATCTGCAGCTTACTTCAAATGGATCGACCCAAATGGTAATTTGGGAATTTATGCTGTCGTAAATTACGCTGATTCATTTTTGGCTCAGCCAGGGTAAATGAGGGTAAATGACTGAGTCCCAGCTCAGCTGGGAAAGCCCAAGATCCACCAAATCTAAACTTTCTCATTACAGTAAATCTTGAGTTTGGATTGGGTTGTAAAACAGGAAGTATTTTGAGTGCCTTGAAATTACCTTTATTATCTGTTAGAAATGTGTAGGAAGCCAAAGAATCTTGGTAATAAGTAACATCTTCCAAAATGTAGGCCAGGTTAACATCTACTCCAACAATTCCTAGTAGCAAGTTTCCAAAATAACAAGGTTTGCTTACAGTCATTATCAGACCTGTTAACAATGAGAAAAAGCATACATATAGTTAGCAATAGGGAACATTCTAGCACCCATGCATGGGGACAGAAAAGCAATTTGAGGCCTACCCCACTTTATGCAGTGGAACTTACTTTCAAAAAGTCATCCATAGGATTGCAGTCTTAATTACTTGGGCGGGAGGAGGCACTTTTAGAGGAAGGTGTGGGATCCAAATAATAACAACCACCACCATAACAACAAAAATTTAAATGGCCACTTCCATTAGCCATTGCATCAAACACTCCAGATTAGTTTCCAAATCACTACAGTAGGGCTCCGCTTCCTGGCACCCTGCTTTTCGGCGTTCCGTTAATATGGCGCCAGCGGGGCAATCAGCTGGAAGGGGGGCTGGAGCTCCCTGCACTCCAGATGATCACGCTGGAGGAGGGGAAGATCAGCTGTAGCGTGCTCCAGCTGATCTTCTCCTCTTCTGGCACAATCAGACTGCCCCGCTTGAGCTGATAGCACCGGAGGAGGGGAAGATCATCTGTAGCGTGCTACAACTGATCTTATCCTCCTCAGCGGTGGCCAGACTCCCTCACTCCAGCTGATCGCGCTGGAGGAGGGAAAGATCAGCTGTAGCATGCTACAGTTGATCTTCTCCTCTTCTGGCACAATCAGACTCCCGTTGGAGCTGATCGTGCCCAAGGAGGGGAAGATCTGATCTTCTCCTCCTCTGCTCCGATCAGCGGGTTAGGTTCCAGACCCCTGCGCTATAGCTGATCTGCTTTTCGGTGGTTTTCACTTTCCGGCAGGGGTCTGGAACCTAACCTGCCATATGAGTGGAGCCCTACTGTACATTAATAATACTGTGAAGATAGCATAGTGGTACCATGAGAACCTATGCTGTTAACATAAACAGGCAGTTGTATCGGGCTTGGTGGAATGAGGGACACCGAGAAGACATTCTAAAGTAATACATATTTATATATGACCATCTCTATGGGTGGTATTCATTGTTAGTCCTACTCAGAGTAGACCCACTGAAGTTAATAGAAGTGACTAACTTAGATTCATTAATTTCAGTAGGTTTACTCTGAGTAGGACTTAGATGAATACAACCTTGTGAGTGGCGCTCTTCAACATATGGGAGGGCAGGTGCCAGATGAGGACCTTGCAACCTACGATTTGGTACAGGGAAAACAAGAGAGAAACAGGTAAGCCCCAAACATATATGCAGTTGTTTGTTTCACATGCTGAGCTTAGTTACAGGGTGAGTTACAGCAGGGCATGAGCACCAGGGCAAGATTGTGGCAAGGTTTCATAAAAAAAGGTGGGCTTTGAGGGGGGATTTGGAGGAATTAAGAGAGGTGGCCTTGCACAGGTGGTCTGGGAGGCAAGTCCAAGCATGGAGGGCAGCAAGGGAGAAAGGACATAGTCTTTTGGATGGGGAAGGGAAATCTCAATTAATAATATGATTTCAGTCAGTCAGTTACAATAGCATATAACTGTATATGAATAACTAATTGTTCTGAAGCAGGGAAAACGTTTTTTCTCATGTTTAGATGCTGCCTGCAGATCCTATCTTAGGGGAGGCATTTGTTCATGTGTGGGACAGAAGGGAACAGCTCCTTATATTAAAAATAATTAAACTATTTAATTAAACAATCTGGCTCCTGATTAATTAAGGTACCTTTTTAATTGATTAAAATCAATTCATCTAACTAACTAACACACTAAATGCTATAGCTTTTTTCAAAAGGAATTTTAGCATATTATCAGCAATATTAGTGTAACCTATGTGCCCAATATTAGGGGAAAGGAGGGGGAGGGAATAAAAAATGGAAATTACAACTGTGAAGCAGCATAAAGAGGACAGACTAGCCCCATAGACTAAGCTATGCTGATAATTATGCATAACAATAGGGTAAAAGAAAGCTTTACATTTCTAAAGAGGAGGGAGGCAATTTTTCTGCCCAGTATAACTGGATCAAAGAGAAATGCATGAATGTTTTCAAACACTGAAAGATGGACATGATTAGTTTTTATGGTAATTTGAGGAATTGTGTCCAGTAAATCCAAATCAAAGTTGGATACTGCAAAGGAGCAGCATCCTAAAAAAAGAAAAGAAAAAAGGATTTGCAGTGTAAATGCATATTTAGTTCCTTTGAATAGTCTCATAACATTATGCAAGTTTAGTGCACTATTCCTTCCTTTGCTATCTAGGGTAGCATGAAGACTTGATGATACACTTCCCAAAATGATGCTAGCACAAACTCCAAATAATAAATAGCACTATGCATATGTGGGATTAGAAGAGTTTAGGAAGAGATTAGAAATAGTAATGCACAATTATATTTATGTATTTATTTATATCCCACTTTTCCCCCACACATATCAAGGCAGTGTACATAGGATTCCCAGAGTGTCTCTTATTCAGGCACAGAACACACTCAGATCTGCCTAATTTCACGAAGATCACTACTGCACATCTCTATGCCTTAGAAAATTAGTGGGTTTTTTAACATTACTTTTAACCATTTAAGAAAGATTTCCCATAATATGACACTTCCATGTAATTTAAACACAAATTATGTACTGTATAGCATTGTGCACGTCTAGAGCCAGCACCCAGCATGCTTGGGCAAATGCCAGGTGCCCAATAGGGCCCACCAGTTTTGCTGCAGCTGCCACAGTAGTGATTGTGCTTCAACGAGGTGGTGGCAGTAACTGGAGTATACTGGGGGGAGTGAGCATCATTCAGATGATAGTTGCAGCAAGTAGGGTACACAGACCAGAACTCCACTCAGCACTACCTCCACACAGCTGCCCCCAGTACTGACTGGTCACAGTACTGACTAGGAGGCACAGGGGTGCCAACTGCATTTTCTGGCCCCACCCCAGCATGAGCTAGTTCACACACAACACTAAGCCAAACCATGGCTTAGTGTGGATGTGTGAGCTCCCAGAGAGGGGACTGCGATTGCTTGGCTCCGACTCCGGTAGTACTCCTCCTGCACTATGAGGCGCTAACATCTCCACAGATCGAGCTCTACATTCCACATTTACGCTGATTCAGTTCTCATCATGTGGTTATGTATGACTTAATAGCAGAATAAGGATGAAGAAGATGTGCATAAATACATATGTGGATGTGCATCCCATTGAGAAACAGTACAATTTGGATGGATGAATGACATCCACATTAAGATATGCATCCAAATACAGGTGTTACTCATCTATATTGCTTTACTTTCAGTGGGATACACATTCAGATGTGCTTGCCATACACATTATACTGCAACCAATCAGCCATTCAGGACTTTGTGAGAAATGGGGATACAATTCTTGTCATTGGTAATTGTCAAGATCTGATTCAACAAATGGCATATAATTTTGAAAGCTTGAGAGCCTTTGCTAGTGATGAGATGTCTGAAAAATGGATTATTTAATTCACCTTTCTCACAAAAAGCCATACTCAGTTGATTGGTAGTTGCACAGCATTTCCAAATGATTGAGATTAAGTTCTTTCGCTCAGGAGTGACTCCAGACATCATGATTACTCTCTCAAAGTATATTAAACAATGAACCTTACAGAAGAGATCTCTCACAACAGGATACAACCCTTGCAAGTTGGGCCTAATTGTTTATAATGTTTATATCCTGCATTTCCAAGGCCTGAGGAGGCTTCAATCAATCAATCAATCAGCAGCAACCCAGGATCATAGGGCAGCCACAGACCTTTGAGAAGAAATACATTTTATATGTTCTCTGAAAAGATGTAAGACAAGAGCAGTTCCAAAAATCTCATCAGAGAGGCAGCCTTAAAAACAATTATGATAAAAACCTTGATATTCACCAAAGATATCCTCACCTTCTGGGATGTTAGCACATGAAGCAGGGACTGCACTGCAGGAAAAAAAGGCAGTGATAGGGCCTGTATGTGTGGGAAATGTGCTCTTAGGTATGTGAGGTCCAAACCACGAGGAACAACCAGTGCAATTTCTGCAGAATAGGTGGTACACGTTCCTGTCCTCCAAACTCTGCCAGAAGGAAAGCAGCAGAATCCTGCTCTACTTAAAGCTTCTGAGATCTTAGACAAGATCTCCCTTCCAGCCTCTCAAGGATATATTTTACAGCCAGCTTAAGCCTCAAATTAGCATCTATTCTGTTTCATACACATGAAAAATATTAACTTCATCATGGGTGGGGAGAGTTCCCATTATATCACAATTGCATACTGAGATTCAATGTCATTTTACACTCTAATATACCATTTCTGCTGTTTATGAAAACCAAAACATCTGGTGAGCTACGTGGCAGAGTTAGGGCAGGGACGAATGGTACACCCAACAGCTGAGGTGGGGAAGCTTGCTTTGCGGGGGTCTGGGGCAAATTGCCCCAGTCCCCACCCCCCAGGCAGCCCAACAGCTTTGCAGTGTCATCGAGTTGTATGGCTTATGCAGGATTGCAAAAAAAAAAAAGCAGTGTAACAGACACCTCAACTCCCAGGGTTTTCCCCAGCTATGCCTATGCAAAGGGCCCAGAGCAAGCCACCTTTTATTTGCTGCTCTGCTTTCAGTGCACTCCTGCTCCAGTTCTAGGATCCCAATGAAGTCTTTGTCATGTGGTGTGGGTGGCTTTCAAAGGATGACCTCATGGAAATGTAGGCTACATGGAGTTGTAGGCCTATATTCTTTACTCTGTTGAGCACACACACAAAATGGCTCTTGCTACAAGCTCCCTCAGCTATCACGGGTTTTGCTTTTAATATTTTTGTTGTGTAGCAGTTCCTATCTCTTGGCAAGCTTTTCAAATTTTAGAATATATATTACTTTTATTTTTAAAAATAACAAGGAAAAGGTATATATAAAAAAGGTTTCCATCTGACCTCTTACAGCTTATGGCTTAATTTTTTTATTATTTATATAGTGCTTATACTGTTTATAGTATTTGAAGTACTAAGTGCTCGTTAATGTTGTCTTATAGTAAAGCTGTGTTCCACTTTTTTTTTTACCTAATGCAAGTGACACGAAAGTGGAAACAGAAGGCTAATTGAAGGAAGATCATTTTTGTAGTTAGTACCCAAACAACCTGTAGTACCTTGAGAAGAAAAAGGTTAGACACTTGCTTTTTGCCACCTTAGCTCACTGCAGATAGCATAGTCAAAACACACAGCCACTGAGCTCAGTTTGGCTCCCCCTCCTCAGCTAAACTTGACGCCCCCCTCAGCTCAGCACCCTGGGCCACCACCCAGCTCACCCATTCCTAAGGCCAGCCCCAGCTGATACTATCCAGAAGCTCTAGGCTTTCAATCTGATCAGAAGGAAAAACTATCCCCAACTATCACAGGAATGCCCTCTTCCTACAATTCCTGCATGGGTTACTTCCATGTTTTCTGGACTGAATTTTAGCCTGTCCACTTGATCACAGCCTCCAAACACTGGTCTAGAACTAAGACAGCTGTTTCTGGTTGCTCAGATAAACAGAAGATAGAGCTTAGTATCATCAGCATATTGACGACAACCAACACCAAAGCTCCAGATGATCTTTCCCAACAACTTCATATTAAACAGCAGCAATCATGAATCTGAACCCCATGGAACTCCACATGTAAAGCTCCAGTGGGCATGAGCTAGCATCACCAATGATGGTCTAAAAAGTACATTCTGAGAGAAAAGAATGGAACCACTCAAATCCAGTTCTACTACTAGCTATTAATGCAGAATTATGTGGTCTAAAAAACTCTATTTCAAACGTCACTGAGAGGTCCAAAAGTATCTGTCAACATCCAAACTGCAGTTAGGAAGGCATGGATGGCAACCACTGAAGCTGTCTCATTTCCATAACCAGACTAAAGTCTAACAGAACTCTAATGACTACTTTTGTTACAGAATTGCCACTCGGCATTATGTTTGTGAAGAAGCAAGCAAAATGGCTGCTTAAACTCCTTTCCTGCTCATCATTTTTCTGCTGCAGATCATCTCCACGCCACAAGCCAATATTGTTCCCCATAGATTTCAAGACATGTGTTTACACTTAAAAACATGTGTCTGGAATTCCGGGAGGGGGGGGAATGCTGCTGGTGGTGGTAGAGACAGAGAGCTGCAATTCAAGAGTGGCAGCCACTTCTCCAATGAAAATGGCCTCCTCATGATATAACTTTTCTACAACAAAAGAACAGCCAGAATTCTATTAGACCTTTGGAAATGTGCTGCGACTCGAACAAGAGAAACAATTTTTGATATTGGCCCAGTTCACATCTCATTGTAAACAATAGTGAATGGCTTACCATTGCTGCAGATATTGCATCTGCTTCAGTTCTCCCCTAGTGCAAGAGGGAGCAACAAACCATAATCCAGTTGGTGGATTGTTCCACTCAAGCAAATGATTGGTAAGCCAAGAACCAAACTTGGCTTCACGTTGTGGTTTGTCTGGAACGAAACAAACCACAGTCCCCAGACTGAACATAAGGCTAAGCCAGGCATTGTGGTTTGTTGCTCCTATTTACACTGGGAAGGAGTGAAAAAGGAGCCACAGTAATCCATTAACTATCGCTATGGTGTACTGGGACATGAGAATGCAGTCACTGTTAACCTAAGTACATCACCATATTTGCATATCATGTCATATTGCCCCAATTTTCCACATAAATCTCCTGCACTGTAGACCAACAATTTTTGGTGGAGAACTTCCGTGAATGTGCCTCCTAATTTCATACTTTCCTAAGGGACAAACATGCAAAAATGCCACCTATTAAGCTTGTTGCAAACTTAATTATACACAGTAACATAGTAAATATAGTAATTATAAACCTTGCCATTTTTAAAAAAAGCATCTTCACTTTCAGGTATCTAAAGCACTTACCATCTCCCATTTCATCCGAAAAAGGCAAACTGAACACTGCTTCATCTATCATGTGGTTTGGGAGATTTGTGTAAAACCGACCAACTGTTGTTTCCAAATTGCTCAGCTGGTTCAGGACCATCATGCTCCCTTTTATCACAGGTAAGACAGCTCGGTCAGGCACTCCATACTTTGCTGAGTTTTGCTCTGCCAGATCTCGGAGAAATGCTAATTCTTTTAAACCTGTCACTCCCTCTGCAAAATAAATTATACCGCAGAATGAGACTTAAGTCCACAGTTTACGAAGTGATTTTGAAACTTCATGAATGCCCAAATGTAGAAATCTTTATAAACAGTAATAAGTCTAGTGACCTTCACCATGTGTGGGGAACCTGTGGCCCTCCAGATGTTGCTAGACTCCAGTTTTCACCCTCCCTGATCACTGACCATGCTGGCTGAGGCTGATAGCAGTTGAAGCCCAACAACCTGGAGGACCACAAGTTCCTCATCTATGTTTTAGAATAGGGGTAACTGTGTATTTGGACATGCATAGCAAACACTGGCATGCTCACATGCCATGTCAGAGAGAATCTGTGCTTCTACAGACCAGGGGTAGGGAACCTGTGGCTAGACAACAAGTCCCATCATCCCTGACCATTAGCCATGTTGGAGTTGGAGTCCAACAGCATCTAGAGGGCCACAGGTTCCCACCTCCAACCTACATGAAATATAATTTACTAATATAGGCATCTAAGATATCAGATCTAGCATTTCCTTTTTAATAGTGAAAAAAATCACATCCCAAAGACAGATTAATTTTTTGTTAAGGTAACTACTCCTTACCATTCATAAGAGCATACGTAAGGATCATTACGGAGTTGTTAAGAAAACTATTTTCTTCATTGATGACACGGAGTGTGGTCTTTTTACCATCTTCTGATGAATCCCTTGTTGTTACTCCAGCTGACAAGTAAATTATGACCACATCTGTATCTAAGAGGAAATATATGATGAAAGCTGTTAGATTAGAACATGTGTTACAATATGCTACATATCTGCAACATTGGATTCCAAGCATTAATTCTCTTTGCAGCAAATGAAAATAAAAAAATCATCACTGCAATTATGGGTAGACTGAGAATATAAAGAGCTCCTTCTCATACTATAGATCCTTCAAGGCTCCATCCTAGTCAGGATCTAACATTTGCCTCACCTCCAAATAAAACAAACTTCTTAACCAAACAAAGTTACGTTTACCTGAACAGGATGTGTATATGCTGGCCAGGAGACTATAATCTCTGATCCCTAAATCTGCAACAATATATAGAGTTCTGTCCAACTAACTTCCTCTCACTGAAATTAATGGACCTAAGCTAGTAACACTGGATACAACCCATAGGAACTCATTCACCCTTTTCTATATTGGGACTGGACCAGGTTAAAAAAAGGCTTAAAGCATCTGAGCATGGCCAGGTAAGCTAGGGAAGGAGGTAGGTTCACTCTCCTTCACACACTAATTTTGAGATAAAAAGTAGATTCCCATCCATACTTTATAGGTGAATGGGCATAATAAACACACAGACATATCTAATCTGGCACTTCAGATGAAGGCAGCAGAAAATATTTTTAAAAGCAGAAGTAAAAACTGAATTTTGGTAATAATCCCTTTCAACCCAGCACTTTCAACACAACCTCATCCCCAAAAATTTTAAGCTACAGGAAGAATGACATCTAAAGCAGAGAATTTTCTATCCAACAGCAACAGATATCACTGCAATTTCCTTCCAAACCAACAGGCAGACAGTAAATTACAGAAGTGAATTATTCAATGGATCAATGCCTGAAAACAGTGACTTAGGGGAACATTATTGATATCGGTCACTTTGTTCACAATGGGTTGCTCAAACATCACTCTTCTACTGTTAAAGAGTGCAGAGCTATAGTCTAATATTTATTTACAACTCTATAGCCCAAGCTACAAACTGTTCTTCCTTTCAATTTTAGAATATTTTCCTATTACACTCTTAACAGACTGTAGTACAAGTTACTCAAGTGTTTTTAATCCTTTGGCCATAAATTTTCTGTAGTCAACAGACAGTTATTTCACCTGACTATTGCCACTTATTTCATTTTTTATCCTAGGTTACTGAATTGCAGTAACAGCTGTATAAGGATTTATCATTTATGAAAGCATTGTGAAATCCCTAGAAATGAAAGTTGCTGTAGGAACTTAAATTAGAGGTGGCCGCTGTTTTAGAGACTGGCATTTAGAGACAAACATCCATATTTTCAGTATCACTCTTATCTCTCAAACCGAATATGCCTCAATAATGTTTTGCATGACAAATCTTCAAAAAAATATTGTGTGGCTCCTGTGACATGCATGCAGAACCTGCTGGAAGAGCAGGATGTTAAAAAACCTCACAACATACCAGAATAATAATGTTTCTGCTAGAAATGAAAACAGGCAAGAAGATTGTTTACAAGGAAATGGAAGTACTTCGCATGTCCCTCTTTGTGCTGTTGTTTGTGCACAATATACAATACCTCTGCTTTGAAGGATAGCATGTGCTCCCAGTGCCCATTTTAGAAAGAAACAAAAACAATACATGAAGCCATAGTTGAAAAGGGGTTTCCAACAAGAATAGAAAACATGCCTGTGATCTTGACTCAACAAGGAAAAATGCTAAAGTCATGATGGATGATTTAATTAGTGTTGAAACACTAAACACAGAAAAAGACCCAAATAAATGTTTGTTAATGGGTGTGAGGCCCAATACTTCATCCAACTGCATTGTACATAGTTTTATACAGACCTATGCATTGTGCTCATATTTATTGTCCCACCAGTAGATGAGACTGATGCTTCAGCAACCATTTAGGTTATGTACTGTATACTTGTTTAGCGCTTTTAACTATAAGGATAGGGTTTTCATATTCCTTCTATCTTACCTTCTCTTCTTATTAAACTAGATTGCCTACCTATTTATATGAACTATTGTGTACATGCAGGATTGTGTATACAGCAAATCTAAGAGGGTGTGTGTGACAGCCGTTACCATCAATATACATAATGAGTTTTGGGCTTCAAGCATGCCACAACAACTGCCTGATTTATATCAGACTGTGATGGCATGCTGAAAGCCAATCCATGCAGAGCTCAAATTGGTAGATGAATGACCTACCTCAGCATGCACTGCTAGGGCTGGAACTCAGTGCAGGGTGAGTGCTTTTTAGCAGCAGCTGCACACAAATGGTGCTTAATTTCTTCATTAAGCTATGTCAGGGGCCGAGGCTGTCTGGAAACGGGGTTGAGGCTGTCTGGAAACAACACCTTCCAATATGAAAGCCCTTCCTACTAATTTCTATTGCATAGTTGCTCAATGGTAAGGGAAATGCACCCTGCACCTGCTCAGGAACATTTTCATGAATTCTTACTTCACTCATTTCAGGACTGAGCACTGATTCTGTACACAGACACCAGGACTGAGTCCAGGTATACTCTGGCACAGATCAAACTCTCTAGTGTTGTACAATGTAGCCATCATTTTTACTAGATTAAAATTCATCCTAGGAAATACATTTGATTTTACTTTGAACATAGTATTTTGTCTGAGGTGATAGTTGTTGTTTGGTTTGTGGCAGGCAGTGTGCTATCTTGATTTAACCTGCAACACAAATGCCCTATGCCTTAGGCAGTGACCCACACTATGTTGTTGTCCTTGTATTACTACTGGCAGTCTTCCATCCAGATACTCATGAGGCACAGATTAGCCTCAAAATGGAACTACATCCAATTCATTCTCTGGGTCCTTCTATGACTATGGTTGAAAACTCACTTCTAGTAATTTGGACATTAGTTAAACCAACAAAGGTACCATCTTATTTGCTCTATGAACTTCTTCTGTGGGAACTATATAGCTAACATGACCTTGCAATTACTAAGAGATGCGAAGGGGAAGAATAAAGACAGTGAAAATCTACTTTGCCTACTGTCATTTCAGGTAATAATCTGAGTACTTCAGAATGTTACAACCTCCTAGCTCCTGCTAAAAGGATATATTTAAATAAAAAAAGGGAAAATGCAAGAAAGAAAGATGTAAGGGTAAGAAAAGAAAAGCCATTAATATTGCATAACAGACTTACTTGCTTGGAGTTTTGTGCTATTGTTTGTATTTCGTAACAGTTGAAATGCTTTTTGAAATCCTGCTGCATGCTGGGTAGGGCTGTCAGATGACTTTATATTGCTAACAAAGGTGGACATTTTCCTTTTTGTCTCACTGGTGGCAGGAGACAGAAATGTTTTATAGCACTGATCCAAGGAACAGGTTCTTACTGTGTCTGCCACAGTTAACACGGAAATCTTAAAAGAGAAATAATATATATTATTCCCAGGCTATGGTCTGAAGGCACATAAACCCAGCTCCCTGCTGAAGCTAAGCAGGATCAGGTCTGGTCACTGCCTGGATGGGAGCCACCTTGGAACCATATGTAAGCCGCCTTGGGTTTCAACCATAAAAAGAAAGGCGGGGAATAAATAAATAATAATAAATAAATATATTGGATTACTCTACCATTAGCTTTCTTTCTTTCTTATTTATTAGATTTATATCCCACCCTTTCTCCCAGTAGAAGCCCAGGGCAGCATTATAGCACACACTATGAGAAACCAACAAAAAAGTCTAGGTGGATTTAAAATTCAATTGTTTAAGAAAAGATCACATGAGATATAAATCTGTCATATTTGAAAACAGCTAGAATTATGAAATTTTGGGCTTTGTTTTGCCAAGGAAGTATAACAGTTCCTGCTCCTACGTAAACATTTACAATAATATTCCAAAATGTTGAATCTGGAATCATCACTCAGTTTCTAGACTATTGGCAATGGGTATTAGGACAATAGCAGTATATGTTTTTAGGAGAAAGGGATGTCCATACTTGGAAATATGAGACAACAGGAAGGGATAGGATCCTAACAAAATTGCACTTAGAGTCTCCTGAAAAAACCATTTGGGAACCACCTCTCTTGCAGTAGTCACAGAAGTAAGTTTTACAGAGGACAGATCTCCCACCCACCAACAATATATGCCAGCATGGGTCCACGTATATGAAAGCTGTAGTACACAACCCCTCCCCCTCAGATAGTCACCTGAGAAGCTCAGTGTAACATGTACAATAATTGTTTCATCCTCTTCTTCCTTTGTAAAAAATGATGGGCCTCAGAAGAGGTCAGAGAACGGTTTGAAGCTCAGCATAACAGGGAGAACAATCTTCCCAAACTTCTTCCTCCCAAGCGTGTGGCTCAAGGCAATGCACCAGCACCAGGCTTCAGAGGCATTCTAAGCACCTCTGAAGTCAGCATGACAGGAAGAACAGTTGCCCTCTATCCTTCTCCTGAAAGGAATGTAGGGCAGACATACTGGGCCTCCAAAGCAAAAATGAATAATTAAAACTGTAATGATTTACTTATCTGACAGCATTAACTCACTTTATCATGTTCATCTATTGAGTTCAGGATAACCTGGGCTGCATCCTTAGCAATTTGGAGTTGTGTCTCTGTCACTGAAGCCCCATGGTCCACAATCACAACTATGTGCTTAGACTGAGGTCTAACTGTAGAGACGTAGACCGGCCTGAAATTGAGGAAGCAGTTAGGAAGTTGCACTGCAATTTCTAAAGATCATTTATGGTTCTGAAAGAAAATGGCACGAAACTAGGAGAGAATATTGTTTTGGTATTGTAAATACTGTGCAAAGAAGTCCAGAAGGCACAATACAAGAGAGTTGATAAACATTGATAGGAAAAGGTTTTGAGAGCTCATAGGGATGCTGTGTTTATTTCTTTTATGTACTCATTTTTGGCTTAGAAAATCCCAGATTGGTCGCTGACTTGTTTGGTAGCCTTGGGCAAAATGCTGTCTCTCTCTGCCCCATTTCCCCATTTATAAGCACTGGAATAATAGTGATCTACCTGATGGGATTTTTGAGAGGTCAAACCAAGATAAATTGCAAGCATTAAAAGTATGGTAGCTTCCCCAGAGAGTATGCTGTGCAACAGGGTGATTGGTACACTAACAGTGTCCAGAGTCTAATTCTTGAATACATGACAAACTATTGGATTTATTATACCGGGTTATCTGAGTAAGCCTTAGGTATCCAATTTTAAATTCATCATTTAGTAATAGTACTAATTACAGTGCTTATATCATGCACAACCTGTTGCAACAAAGAAACTCTCTTTTGCAGTGAAAGCATAAGGTTTGACCTGGTGTACATCTATATTAGCTGATGCAGTGATAGCTAAGGAGGTGGAGAAATTAGTATAGTACAGCATAACTGCTAGTTACCTAGCATGTAAAAAAAATCTGCAACCCATGTAAAATTGCATTAATGCATTAGGCTTGGGTTTATCATCACCAAAGGCCCTTGCCATAATAGTCTTTCCTATTAATGTGCTGGAATGTAATTAATATAGGTCAATGTTCTGCAAGGCTTTCTTACCTGTGTATGCTATAAAAATAAAGCTTTGTCAGGTCTATTAAGAGCACAGAGGATTTGCATATTGAGAAGGGCTTAACTAAATGGTGGTGGTTGTTTTTCCCCAAGTTTGGAAATCTTGAGTAATGTTGACTAAGGAAATTAAAAAAGACAAAACAGGAACATACACACCCTGCTCTACTTCTCTGTTTGTCTAGACCAAAGACTCTCTGGCATAAACAAAAGATCTTTGGATCTAAATATTACTATGTCAAAACCTCCCACAGAATTCTTATCACAGGAAAAAGGAATGCAGGAGAATATTCTATAGGCACTGAATTAAAAAATTTGACATAATCAGCTCTTAATATTAAAAACAATCCATAGCTATACACTGACACAGCATTAATATGTAGGACTTTGCATCTTACACACATATTTTGGACATCAACTAACATGCAAAGTAAATACTGACAAACATCACCACTGCTCTCAAATGACAGCAATAAATATGCCACAATCTTATATGTAGTTTAGTCAGTGATACTACTGAAGGAACTCTGAAAATTATAGTTCTATGAGTGGGCCAAATTATCTAACAGAGGATTTTTATTGCATGCATAGAACTACAATTCCCAGAGTTTCTGGGAGAAAGCCATAAAAAGAGAGACCAATTTGAATGAAATTTGTAACCATGGCAAAAATACAATGCCAAAGGGAAAGAAAAACAGGGAGAGCCTTTATGCACATAACCAAATAACATGTATATGGTTGAATGCCAACATTTTCATCTGATAAGTTAAGCACTCTGCCCCTCATCCAGATAATGCTAGTGTCCAGAGCACACACTTGGGGCATGTGGAAACCCTTATAGTGCTATGCATATGCTTATGTATTTGTTACTGTTCTGCCCAGTGTTATCTGTTATACCCCTGTACCTTGAACAGAAAGGAACCTGATACCACATGCAGATATTTTTTGCTAGATCAGGGCATTTGACTGTTGATATTGCTGCTGATATACAGTTCTTATTCTCCAAATTGTCTTCAAACCCTTGCAGCATCTGCAATTGAATACTTCATTCATTCATCTTAATTGAACAATGGAATCCCACTTGCCACACCTTTCTGGTTTGACAGCAGCCCATTAAACTTCAGCTATATACCAATTCCATAGTGTGAGAGTGTTATATGTAGCAAGGAGAACAGCATCTTCTCTGGAAAGCTTTTTCAGTCCTCTTTATTTTAGTGCTTCTTGGCAAAACCTCTATTAATATTTTAGGGTGTGTTTTTCCCCCCAAGGTGAAATTTCAATGAACAACTTTTAGGAATGATTCAAAAGACCAAACTATTATGTCAGCACCAGATTAAATATACCAATGCATAGCTCAGCGCACTGTGAAGTAGTCATATAATAGCTTCACCATGCACCCACTGTGCCACTTAATTCCAGATTTTCAGTTCGACTGCAGAGCAGCAGTGGGCTGAACAGTGGCACACTGAATGTCGGGACCTGGGCCACTGAGGGAACAGCCACTTAGATCCAGTTAATCCTTATTTCCATCATTCCTATTTGGCTGTATGAAATGAACACAGGATAACATTGCACTGAAATGAAAATGGTTACAATATTATATTCCTACGTAAACTATTCGTATTTGTAAAATATTTATATTGAAGGACAATATTACACATTAATTAAATAAAATTATCCTTGATACTTTTTCTATCCAGACTTTTACAAGAATTCAGTAAAACTGTACCTGCTGCGGTGTTCATAACTGCCCTTACATCGAAATTTGTGAGCTGGAAACACAGTAAAAATGCCTTCTTCTGAACTAAAGTACTGCCATTTAATTCCTGGGTTGGACTTCAGATTATCAGCAAGAACTATTAAAAAGGGGGAGGGAAATGAATGAATGTTATAATAAGCAGAAGACAACTTTAAAATAATAGTTTAAAAATAGTTTATTTAAACTAACAATATGACTGAAACAAAAACATCTAACAGATTATTTATTTTACAAATATATACTTATATGAATGTCCACTATCAACACCATACTGTATTTTCTCCTTCTTCAGGAAGATGTTTTAGCACCCCTCCTAAAAACAAGACATGTTTGACATCTAACTCTTCAGGCAAATTTAGGCAAAGCTACCTAGCTCCCACTAACACCTCTAGTCACATGCCACCGACAACTCTGCCATTCATCCCCTAACAGGGACGAATTGGTCACGGGAATTAAAGCGGTCAGTACCTTGGGGGAAAGTGACCACGTAATGCTGGAATTCGTGATTCTGGGGAAAGCCAAAGAAGAATATAGTCAAACATGGACCTTGGATTTCAGGAAAGCCGATTTTAGCAAGCTCAGGGAAATGATGGGTAGGATCCTGTGGCTAGATAGACTAAAGAAAAAAGGAGCCCAAGAAGCGTGGGAGTTCATGAAGAACGTATTACAAAAAGCGCAATCGCAAACAATTCCAAAGAGGAAGAAAAACGGAAGACATCGGAAAAAGCCAATGTGGCTACACTGAAGACTGGTGCAGGAGGTAAAAGTAAAAAAGAGCATGTATAAAGAATGGAAGGAAGGACGCATCACCAAGGAAGAGTACCGATGAGCGGCTCCGGCTTGCAGGAATAGCGTAAGGAAAGCTAAAACCCAGAATGAGCTGAGGCTGGCGAGGGAAGCGAGGAACAACAAAAAGGGTTTTTTCAGATATGATCGAAGCAAGAGAAAGACCAAGGAAACGGTGGGACTGCTGCTCGATGAGGATGGCAAAATGTTGACAGATAACGAGGAAAACGCAGAACTGCTCAACACCTATTTTGCCTCCGTTTTCTCCCAAAAAGGGAACAGTGTGCAACCTTGCATCGGTAGCAATCTCAGGAAGGGGTCGGGATTGCAGTTCGAGATTGATAAGGAGATAGTCAGGAAATACCTAGTTAACCTAAATGAGTTCAAATCTCCAGAGCCTGATGAACTGCATCCCAGAGTATTGAAGGAACTTGCGGATGTACTCTCGGAACCTCTTGCCATCATCTTTGAGAAATCCTGGAGAACGGGAGAGGTGCCGGAGGATTGGAGATGGGCAAACGTCGTCCCGCTCTTTAAAAAGGGTAAAAAAGAAGATCGGGGAATTACAGGCCGGTCAGTCTGACTTCAATACCGGGAAAGATATTAGAACAGATAATAAAAGAGTCCATTGGCAACTATCTAGATGACAATGCTGTGATTAGTAGGAGACAGCATGGGTTTGTCAAGAAAAAATCCTGTCAAACTAATCTCATCTCTTTTTTTGATCGGGTCACTAGCTTAGTAGATGGTGGAAATGCTGTAGATGTCATCTATCTAGATTTCAGCAAAGCGTTTGACAAAGTCCCCCATGACCTTTTGATTAGCAAACTGGTCAAATGCAAACTACATGGAAATACTGTCAGGTGGATTCACAACTGGTTGGAAAACCGTACTCAAAGAGTGGTCTTCGGTGGCTCTGCTTCGGACTGGAAGGAGGTTTCGAGTGGAGTGCCACAGGGTTCTGTCCTGGGGCCAATACTCTTCAACATTTTTATCACATTTACACAATGGAAGACAGGAATAAAATCCAAAGGGACCTGGATAGACTAGAAAATTGGGCTGAAATTAATAAAATGAAATTCAATAAAGACAAATGCAGGATTCTGCATTTAGGCCACAAAAACAAAATGCACGGGTACAGGATGGGAAATACCCGGCTTAGCAGTAGTGCGTGTGAGAAGGACCTTGGAATTGTAGTGGATCGCAAGTTGAACATTACCCAGCAGTGTGATGCTGTGGCAAAAAAGGCAAACGCGGTTTTGGGCTACATAAACAGAGCTATAGTTTCCAGGTCGAGGGAAGTAATAGTCCCACTATATTCTGCATTAGTCAGGCCTCATCTGGAATACTGCGTTCAGTTCTGGGCGCCTCATTTTAAGAAAGATATAGACAAGTTAGAGCGGGTTCAGAAGAGGGCAACGAGGATGATAGCCGGTATGGAGAACAAGTCTTATGAGGAAAGGTTGAAGAAACTTGGCATGTTCAGTCTGGTGAAGAGAAGGCTGAGGGGTGACATGATTACACTCTTTAAGTACCTGAAGGGCTGTCACATAGAGGAGGGTGCAGATTTGTTCTCTGCTGCCCCAGAGGGTAGGACTAGGTCTAATGGTTTTAAGTTGCAGGAGCATAGATTCAGATTAGACATTAGAAGGAACTTCTTGACAATAAGGGCAGTTCGGCAATGGAACCGACTGCCTAGGGAGGTGGTGGGATCCCCTTCGCTGGATGTCTTCAAGCAGAGGCTGGACAGCTATCTGCGGGAGATGCTCTAGCTGTGGATTTCCTGCTGTGAGCAGGGGGTTGGACTCGATGGCCTACAAGGCCCCTTCCAACTCTATGATTCTATGATTCTATGTGTAGACAGACCAACAGGATGACCATCCCAGGAATTTTCTCAGATCTATGGTACTGGTTGAGAGGTAGTAGCTGCAGAACCGTTTGCCATTTCTGATTTTTGTTATTTTAATATTGCTTTTTAAAATATTTGGTTTATATTGTTATTCTATATATTTTATTTATTTATTTGTTTGTTTATTTATTTATTATTCAATTTATATCCCGCCCTTCCTTCCAGCAGGAGCCAAGGGAAGCAAACAGAAACGCTAAAAACACTCTAAAACATCATAAAAAGACCTTAAAATACATTAAAACAAAACAATGTTAAAAACATTTTTTAAAAAGCTTTAGAAACATCTTTTTAAAAAAGGGTTAAAAAACATATCATTAAAGAAAATATTAAAAGCAAATTCTAACACAGACGCAGACTGGGATAGGTCTCAACTTAAAAGGCTTGTTGAAAGAGGAAAGTCTTCAAAAGGCGCCGAAAAGATAGCAGAGATGGCGCCTGCCTAATATTCAAGGGGAGGGAATTCCACTGGGTAGGTGCCGCCACACTAAAGGTCCATTTCCTATATTGTGCAGAACGAACCTCTTGATAAGATGGTCTCTGCAGGAGGCCCTCAACTGCAGAGCGCAGTGATCGACTGGGTATATAAGGGGTAAGATGGTCTTTCAGGTATCCTGGCCCCAAGCTGTATAGGGCTTTGTACACCAAAACTATAACCTTGAACTTGGCCCGGTGAGTGGACAACAGTGGTCAGGCTATATATTTAGTATACATTTTGTCATGTACTGGCCAGGGAATGTTTGGACTGAGGGGTGTAATATAATATAATATAAAACTTTTCTGAAATAAAAAGCCTAGATGGGCTGTATACAGTCGTATACATCACAGGATGTATATAACCATGAAGCTGTGCTACACTAATATGTGAAACATTAGAACTTTACAAACATTTCAAGTCAAATAACTGAAAACAAATGCGTAAGTCAGTGGGAATCATATCTAAGGAAGTATTCTTTGGTCAGTTCCCCAAATGCTTTTCAGAATGCCACCCACCATTATACATTACTTAAAATGTAATGCCTGAGCCACATATACCTATGAAATGTACAGGTTTAATAGAACTTTAGTCCAGGTAGGACCATAGACCTTTGTGCTTTCAATAAATTACATACATATACAGGCTGTGACACTGCATTCTGAATAATTCAAGATGATGAACCACCACCTATCTATCCCTGAAGATGTTTGGGTGCCCAGTAGAGGCTGGTGAATGGTGCCACAGCCATGCTTTGGGGTGTGTGGGGGGGGGCAAAGGTGCTGCATAACTGAAAAGGGAAAAAAGAAGGAAACTTTTTGCTCCTGTCTTTAGAGTAAGGAAGCAAGCCCTGCTTTCAGCTAAGAAACAGAACCAAAACTGGGAAGTGGAACAAAAGGTGTGAGCTTTGTTTTGGCCTTGCCTTGCTGCTAGAAGAGAAGCTGGCCCATTCCAACCTACTGAGCAGAAGCAAATGGTGACTCTAAACTTAACATACCTTTTTCATTAACAGTTCTAAACTATTGATACTATAAATAACTCTGAGAATAACCTGCCTGCTCCCGTCTCCCGGACAAGAACAAATGTGTTCATTTGAACAGAGAGTATCTGATTCCTTGTGTCTCAGTGCTGCTGCTGCTGCTGCTGCCCCCCCCAAGTAACAACTCCAGGAAATAGTCAGCTATGTGGGGCAGCTTAGAAGTAGGGAGTTGATTGTACATGAAGGGGATCATAAGATTATGCCATCAGGAATCATTTAAATAAATTCTGGGAAACAATGAGATTTTAAGGTCCTGGGTACTCCCACAGCATGAGAACTGTCACTGCTGACTGTTATTGAATTTCTCTTGCTGAAAATTAGGTAGATTCTGGCACTTTTGAATACAATCATATTCTCTAATATGAAAATTAAATGCCCCCGTGTTGACAGAAATGTGGCCATGTATAAGTAAGTGGGAGGTGTCAGCACGCTTAGCAAAGCCCCGAGGTTTACAAAAATGGGGGGGGAATCCTTTTTAAAAAATGTATCATATGCTGAAAGCATGAATCACCCCCACCCCCATAGCCCAATGAGCATGTTCAGGAATCACAGAAAGTTTCATGTTAGTTAGGAAGAGGAAAAAATGGAAAACCATGGGAGGGGAGTGAGGAAATGAATGGGATTTCCTGAGTCCCTAATAACTTGTAGTATGGGGCAGGAGTGGGAAACCTGAAGCTCTTCAGATGTTGTAGGACTGGAATTCCTTTGATCCCTGACCATGCTGGCTAGAAGTGATGGGAGTTGGAGTCCAACAATATCTGGAGGGACACAAGTTCCCCATCCTGGTACAGAGAAAAGCATGGCTGGCTGACACATTGAACAGGAGCACTCTCCTGATGTGTGTGGGGGTGTGTGGGTGTTGGGGGAGAGGTTCTGAGGATATTCTCGACATTTTGTTGCTGATCCCATTTGTTCTAACTATTCCCGTCCCTCCCAGTTCATGAAAGACTCACTTTAACTACCCCATGATAAAGTGGGACTCCACCATAAACTCTACTTGTTTTACACCCCAGAGTTCGTAATGGGGGTTGGACTCGGTGGCCTTATAGGCCCTTTCCAACTCTACTATTCTATGAATATCATTTGAAGGCTATGTTCACAACAATATTTATTTTCATTGTATGATGTCTGCCCTTCTTTTCCTTCCTCTACCACATTTTAATAGTGATCATGCTTGTTCATTCCTTGAAGACAAATCTTTCTCCAAAATTCCTTGAACAGGGCTTACATTCCTCTTCTTTAAACAGCACTCAGGAGTGCTGTTCCTACTTCACCAACTTCGAGAAACTGAGCAACTCATGATTGTGTGCTTCAGCTTCAAATGATCTGCAGATATTAAATGTTCTTTCTTATACAGAAGAAAAAGTCTTAATAGTAGATAAAAATGTATTGTATGAAGAAAATAGCACTAATACTATATAGAGTGATGCCAGGACTCCCCACCAGCACCTCACTCAAAGCACCTTCACAAATACACTCTGCACAGATGGGGCAGGATTGTTCTCATCTTACAAATATGGAGCTAAATGTAGTAACTTATCCAAAAGCTCTAAGTGAGGGAAGCAGCCAAGCAAGTAATATAAGCCTTGGGGAATTCGCTCCTAGCTCCAAGTTCAAGTTACCGGACTATACTCACTCACACTCCTAGACTCTGCTTTCTTAATTATTCAAATAGACAGCTTTTCAAGAGCAGCTTTTGAATTTATGGAGTGAGACTTGAAATTTTAAGGTAATATTTAAGCTTGGAAAAGAAACACCTGTTAGATACATTTTACCAAATAAGTCAGAACACCAGCTCTATGTCAGTTTCTTTTGTTAAATTAAATTTAAAACAAAAACAAGACTAGGAGTGAAACAGAAAAATTGCAATATACCCCTGATAAGGCTGTTCCCAGCTAAACAAACAATAGTTTCCAACACAAAATTTATATTACTGAATAGATATAAGAAATGTGTGCCTCTAACACAAATATCTCAAAAGAATCTTTGGAATTCCAGGTACCAGTTTTCAAAATGCAAATATTAAAATAGAAAACCATAAATACCATGATCTAGAGATAAACACATGAACATGCTCACAGTTGCCATTGTCAGCTCTGAAAGCAGTGATTATCTGTTGAGTAGTGGGTGGGCACTGCATTCTGTTAAAGCCAGTACAGGCATACCCTGCTTAACGTCACTTCACTTAACGTCGCCTCGCTATAACGTACATGCTCCATACGCCACCATACCCTGTTTAACGTACGCATGCGTCGCAATTACAGACACTTAATGGCATGACGCCGCTGCCATCTAGTGGCGATTGCAGTGCAGTACATGCATAGATAATGGCTTCACTTTAAGTACATTTTCACTTTACATACACACTCCGGTCCCATTGCGTATGTTAAAGTGGGATATGCCTGTACTTACCACTATCTGACCAGACTGGCAGTCTGATACCAGTCCAATAATGGGCAACCACACATGTAATCCTGACTGCTATATGAGAACAACAGGTGCCCCACATACAGAAGCATATCTCAATCATACAATTCCAGGGTAGAAAGAAATCTTGCTTTGTGATGGCATCATGTAACTAAATCTGCATAACTACATGACATCATCATCATCATTATATTTATTACTCACTTCACCAGAAGTTTACAGCTGTCTAAAATTCAGTATTAAAAGCAATTAAAACAAATTACATTAACAAGAATAGGGCGGATCTTGAAAAAAAAATACATGTCAAATGCCAAGGTAAATAGGTACATCTTTAGCATTTGCCAAAAACTGTACAGTGAAGGTGCCAGGCACACCTCTGTGAGAGGAAATTCCACATCTTAGGGGCTTCCACTGAGAATGCCTTCTCCTGCCCTCTCCAGAACTTCAGAGGGTGGTGGAACTACCAAAAGGGCCCCCTCTGCTGATATTAACACCTGACAGGGTCTGTAGAGAAGGAGGCGGTCTCTCAGATACTTGGGGCCTTAGTTGTTTAGAGCTTTAAACACTAGCGTGAGCACCTTAAGAAATGCCCAGAAATGAACTGGCAACCAATGCAGTTGTTTTAGAACAGAGGTTATATGAGCTCTAAAAGCAACCCCAGCCAGTAATCTGGCCACGGCATTTTGGGACACTTGAAGTTTCCAAGTCGCTGCACGGTGTTGCAATAATCCAATCTGGAAGTTACTGGAGCATGGAGTACTGTGGCCATGTTATCTCTGTCCAAAAGGGGCTGGAGCTGGCGAACCATCTGGAGCTGGAAATAGGCATTCCTAGCCACTGATGCCACCTGGGCCCCAAGTGACAATGTTGGATCCAGGAGCACCCCTAAGCTACAAATCTGCTCCTTCCAGGGGAGTGCAACCCCATCCAGAACAGGTTATCTTCCCATCTCCTGGACATGAGAACCTGAAACACATCATGAAGCTTTCAAGCTGATTATGTACAAGCCTGCTTGTGTGCTCATGCATGTTACCTATGCTGAATTATGTCTTATAGGCATATTAATATAGGATATAATTATTTTCTGCTTTTGCAACTACTATTAACTACTAAGAAACATAAAATATCAAGTCTTATTTTTGTAAGTAGCTGCCATCTCAGATCAAAGCAGCTGGCAGCAGTGCCCAGGCACCTTACTCTCTGGACCATTACAGAGAGAACTGCTGGCCTGATCCTTATTGCTTTGCAGCACAACTCTTGATAGCAACTGGAAAGTATACTACAGCTTGACAGCCCAGCTGGATCAGGTGATCTGGGGGATCAAAAGGAGCTCTGCTGGCCTTACATAACTGCTCGCACAGGGTTAGCTCCCAACTCTAATAAACTCGTCTACCAGAATAATTGCTCTGCTGAGCCCTAAAAGGTAAAGGTGTCCCCGCACTTATAGTGCGAGTCGTTTCCGACTCTTAGAGTGACGTCTTGCGACATTTACAAGGCAGACCGTATATATGGGGTGGGATTGCCAGTTCCTTCCCCGGGCTTTCTTTACCCCCCAGCATATGCCGGGTAGTCATTTTACCGACCACGGATGGATGGAAGGCTGAGTGGACCTCGACCCCTTTTACTGGAGATTCGACTTCCTCCTTCAGTTGGAATCGAACTCTGGCCGTGAGCAGAGCTTTATCTTGCAGCCTTGCCTAAAAGCTATTGCACCAGCTTCCTAGATGCCAGGCCAGGCCAGGCCAGCCAGCTAGCCAGGCACCAGCCCTGACCATTAAATGCATAAACACAATTTTTGCTCTGGACATTCTCCCAACACACTACAATTATTATTAAGAATGAGTCAATGAAAATTAGGGAAGAACCTAATCCAATATCACTGCTATTCCACTTCAGCAACGGAGGTGGGCAGAGAACCAGTGCAGTCAGGTGTAACATAGACTGCAGGCATTAGATTATTAAGAGATTAAATTGGAACCCTCTCCCCCCCCCAATGGACCAGTTTTGCTGGATTTACATGCAGCTCTTCTACTGCATTGCAATCAAAAACTTGAAATTCACAAGACAACTGTTTTCTCTTAAAACTACTTATTCGGTACAAGTCAACAACAAAGTTTCATTTTAAATTAAGTTTGAACATTTATTTATTGTTTTTACCAAGTCAGCAAAACTGATTGAGCCTTGTGCTATAATGGACAACAATGCAACTGAACTGTAAATATATTGTGCTTGCAGACCGTTAGCCTTCAAGCTGTGATGTAGGTATAAAAAAACCCAATATCCACAGCACAAAACCCACATAATCACCATTTGATTTACAAAAGAAGGTAAGTGTAGTCAAAGCAGCAGCAAGAAAAAATATTTCAATCTTGTGAAATGATCACATGCAATTATATGGGAATTTTACAAAGTGAAATTGTTGTTACCACTACTAGTACAGGGGTCAATTTTTTTATTCACATTTTTTATTACCTGAGATTTAACAGTACAATAAAACAATTTGCATTACAAAACATTTGGTTCAGATTAAAGATTTAACTCATACCTTCCTCCAACCCTTGCTCAGAGAGAATTTTAGATACCCTTTAAGTGAGCTTCTTGCCTTCCTAAGCCCATTCCCCAGGAAAGGGCATAACGCACAGTTGACTAAACTGACAAAAATAGGAACAGAGAGGTAACAGAGAATTATCTATTTTTTAGTTTCCAGCAGAGCATTGCCATATTATATGGAATGTGAAAAGGGTGCTTGATCTCCTTGCTTTCCTTAAGGCACTCAACTTTGGTTCTCATGATATGACATTTAAAGTAACTGTTATATAATGACATGTTTGAAGATTAATTAGTTAATGATTCCAATATGCTTTATATTTTGCAAGTATTATTCATAAGTGCTAAATGTTATCATTTTCACATTCCCTTTGATGTTTTACAAGACTCCCTACACAATGGGCTTGCCTTCTGTTATGTCCTTCATACCTTTAAGGTAATTTGTAATCAGCAAGAACTAGTAGCACTTTCGTATAGGATTTTGCAACCTTGAATCTTTCTTCCATGAATCTACAGCACTGCACCAAAGCCATGCATTGTCAGCATTCATCTCTGAAATATTCACAAAAATTCTTCTACCTAAAGTCTGTTAGACATCCTGCATTTAAACGGGTGACCTCAGCCTTTTTCGTAATGCAAGATTCAACCCTGAATGAAGAGAGCGCTACTGAGTATGAGCAAAAAAAATTCCCCCACAAGTGGGAAAAAAAGAACTTTTAAGGTGCCACACAACTCTTAGCAGTTTTAATTCTACATAAGCTTTTGTGTATAAGCTTAACTTTATCAGATGCATGAATGATCCTCACTTGGCAGCTATAAAAATACATACAGGTAAATATGTGGAAATATGAACAGACGAGACAAAAAGTCATGAAAACCAGGATTGCAAATTCTAGGTGCTCCCAAGTTCAGAAGTGAGAGCACTTCTAAGTTCTCCACATCAAGTTTTTCAGTACGCGTTTTTTAATATTTCACTGCAGCTCTGTAGAACTGGCACCACAGCTTCCGTGTGGCATGTTAATTTTGTCTGGCAAAGTTAATTGGTCATTTTTCTAGGATATTAGTACATTCTTCCATCTCTTTCATTCTTCCATCTCTCTCTCTCTTTTATGTAATTAAAAATACAGTAAAATTATATTTTGCATATGTACTCTTTATTATATACTATACATTATACATTTATACATGCATATTACAGTATAGGGTTGTATACACAAAACCATGTATACTGTACTTTATTGGCGATTTAAGGAATTTTCAAAGGTCATTTTGATTATACACGATTTTCATCTTACATACTGACTTTAGAACTGAGCCCCTGCATAGGGTTGTCAGGTCAGAAGCAACCCAAATCCTGAGATTTCAGGGGCGGGCCCTAGTGATGTCACGGGGCAGGCTGCAGCGATGTCACAGGGTGGGCCCTAGTGATGTCATAGGGGCAGGCCCAACTGATATCAGGGGGGAAAGTCCTAGTGATGTCACAGGGGCGGGCCCTAGTGATGTAATTAAGCACAATACATTAAGCATTAACCACAGTTGCTTGGAGCATACAATTCAGACAAAACACTCCTCTGATTGAAAATTAAGATAGAAATCTTAGCTGAAAGATGGAGCCTAAAAGATGGTAGGGAACATTTAATCTAGCCTACTTGCTTTTGGCAAGAAGGGTTTAAGGGCCCTCAGAAGGCCACTGTAGGAAGAAAGGACCCTAGTGTTGTGGAGATGTTAGATGGGAGCACTCGGGAGTAAAGAATTGCCCCTGAAGGCTGCAATTCTACACCCCATAGAACTCAACAGGACTTACTTCTGAGTAGATATGGTTTGGTTTGTGCTATTGGTAAAGTTTGACTAGGGAACCTCTGCAAAAATATCCATATCCAAACAGGGTTGGCAACCCCCTGCCTGCAACGCCCTGCCCCTACCTTTTAATGCGGCTGCTCCAAACTTCTTTACAGATTTGACCCTTCACTTCAGAACGAGGTCTGCGAAATGAGTAAGAATAAGAAGATTCTCTACCCTTTTCTCTCAGTCCTGTGGGCTGCTATAAACTCACTTTGACAGCCAACCAAATTCCAGTGAGTAATAACTGACAGAGAGAAAAAACACATGGTTTGGTCTACCTTCGCAGACAGCAGCTTGGGAACAACAGCGATTGCAGCCACAACTCCCAGTATGTGAATTCTCTTTTACCACTATTGTGCAAGAAACAAACCGTCATGCAAACAACAAGGTGCATCCTCAGTGGGTTTAAGGGGGTTGAGCTGAGCGCATGAAACCACTGTTCTTGCTTCTATGGATGTAAGTGAGTGAGGTTAAATGTAAATGAAATGCAAATAGAAAAAGAAAAAGACAGTAATGATTTCCTAAATGTAATACCATACCAACCACAACGAAATTCCTATGACTAAGGCAGAAAACTCAGCATCCCATAACCATTCAGGATTCCTAACCAAAAACCAAAACTAAAAAAATCCTGGCAGCCAGTCAGCCAAGGTCACAGAAATCCCCATGCAGCACAACCTGACTCAGGGGCTGCATTTAGTGCAGATTGTTGTGGAACAATTGCTGACATGAGTGAGACCCTATCAGCACATAATACCTCTGCTCTGAAATCTGCACTGGTTGCCAATTTGCTACAAGGCCAAGTTCAAGGTGTGCTTTCCATGTTACGGGTTCCACATAGTACCTGTTCTGCTCTTGTAAGAAATCAGTCCTTTAGTGTGGCAGCACCTATACTTTGGAACTCCCTGCCTATTGACATTAGGCAGACACCTTCATTGTACTCTTTTCAGCACCTACTACTGAAAAGTCTACCCAGGCAGGTAGAAGCTGCTTTGTTTTTGATCTGTTTTTAACTCATTGTTGGTTTTACTATTTTGTTGGTTTTACTATTTTGAATACCTGTCTTTAACTGTTTTTGCCAATAATTTTATCATTTTAATTCCTTCTGTAAACTGCTTTGAGATTTTTTACAATAAAGCGGTATATAAATATTGTAAATAAAATAAATAAATTTTGGAGTCACTGTGGCCCTTGAGTCTCTTTCCACTTTTAGGAACAAAGGAATCTACCTTATACCGACTCAGGACATTTGGTAGCATCTAGCTCAATACTGATCACATGGACTAGCATTGGCTCTCTTTCCTGGAAATTTCCTGGAAATTGAATTTTGGACCTTTGCATGGAAAGCATATGCCCTGCCACTGAGCTACAGCCTTTCCCCTGTTTAAAAAGGTATATTTTAAAATTGTTCTTCTCAATTCATGAATGAATGCACATCACACCTAGGGCAGATCTATACTATTCATTTAACATTAAACACACATTTGAATACATGAATCCCACCACAGAATCATGGGAATTGTAGTTTGTTAAGGGTGGTGGGAACAACAACTGTGAGGGGAAAATGACATTTCCCAGGATTCTTAAGTCATGTGCTTTAAATGCGAGGAGGATGTGCTTTAATGTATTGTGTGGATCTACTTAATGAACTTTGCCTGCATGTAAATCATTTTAATTAATTTTTTTAAATGAAAATGAGCTTACTCAAGTTTACTGGGTGACCACGGGCTACTCACCATCTCTCAGCTTAATCTACCCCTCAGGATGAAAACAACAGAGGGGAACCATGACCACCCCAAGGAAGAAGGCACACTTAAAATGTATGAAGAAATATTTATATAAGCATGACTGTCAAACATATTTATTATTTACACAACCTATAAAGATATTTTTAGTGCAATCCTATGATTGTTCACTCAGAAGCAAGTCCCAATGTATTTAATGGGGCTTACTCAAACAGGGAAGCGCACATAGAACTGCAGCCACAAGTGATAAGGAACTTCACTCACCCAACCCAAAATTCAGAATCATGCCACTTTAAGCTGTTTTGCAACTGTTTATACTTGTTTTTATGGTTATTAGATTTTAAAAGGATTTATTTCTTGTTGTGAGCTGCCTCAGTTTCCAATCACCACCCCTACCTCACAGGGTTGTTGGGAAGACTCCATATACACACACACACACTGGAGACGTAAAAATACATAGACTCCATATAATAGATTATTGTCAAAACCAGTTGGTTACTGCAGAACATTTAAAAAAAAACAGTATTAGTTTCCTACATAATAAAAGCAGTGATATCTTAAGCCCTGCCTAATTGCTTTTAAAAATAGGATTTTTTGCTATGCTTTAAAAATAGGATTCTTTGCTATGTTCACTCAAAAGTCCCATTAATTTACAACACAATCCTAATCATGTCTACTCAATAGTAAGTCCTATTGAATGCAATGGGGTTTACTCTGGGTATGTGGGATTAGCATTGAAGCTTTACTCCCAGAAAAGCAAGTATTGGAGTAAAGCTTCATATTGGGAAGGTTTTCAAAACACTGCCATCTTCAACAGCCCAGAAAAATTTAAACTTGTTTGACTCCTGCACAAAAGAGAAAAAATGACTTTTAGTACTACTGAAAGCTATATACTTACTCAATTTATGAGATTTTCAGATAAACAGGAAAAAACAACAGTTTCTACCTTTGCAATGGGGTCTGGTACTGCCTGGAGGCCAAGAAATCCCTTGTCAATCACAACCCTGACTTCACTTATTGGCTACAAACCTGAAAGGGCGGGGTGAGAGCAGCCAGCTAAGAGATCATTTCACAGAAGTTGTGGGGGGAGGGGGGTTGATGTTTTGGTATATATCCCGTGAACCAGACCACCTAGAAACTTATTTTTTTTAAATGAAAGCTGAGACTGGAGATTAAGGTGACTCACCTGGAGACCCAGAGAGGACCCCAAAATCCGAAGTCTCTGAGTGAAAACCAAACATCTGGCAACCCTACCCCTGCATAAGATGTGACTCCACTGTACTGAGCATGTGTTGCTAATAATATGTTTGTTGTTGCTGAACCAATACCCTGAGGAGATACTTGTTATGTATTACTGAAAAGATTTACATGAAGGGACAGTATTGCTGTGCTCTGAAAATCTATTGGGCACCAGAAACAGGAGAACTATCTGCTTGTTTAACCTTAAAGCTACGATATCTTCAATGGCTGCCATCATAGCAACCCTCATATAGGAACGTAGCATAAAATTACAACTAAAAAGCTCAGCAGAATTTTATACTGACACCAGTTAGCTTGTGATTCTTGAACTAAAAAGCTTGACAAATGTGGCTTTAAGCTGAAAGGCAGTTACCTTCCAACACCTTTTGTCAGTCTCTTGTGAGCATGGAACTTGTTCCCAAACTGGTTTTGCTATAGACATGAGAGGGTATTAAAGTACAAGGAAGCATTTTAGAGATTAAAAGGCTTGGAATGAGGAAAAACAGAGCCCCAAAAGTACATCTCTTAGGGATTGTAGCAAGGAAGAAAGTAAGACATCTCAGTGGGGAATTATTGCAGCTTTAGTGGATGGAAAATAAAAGCACACCTGAAGGGAGAAAAAGCTTATTTTTTCAGCTGTAGTAGTCTGTGCTTATCTCACAGAAGATTGTATGCTGTGGTCATAAAAATACGCACAGAGTTATGGCAAAATTGGCAGCTCTCCCTAGGGGAAGCAGAATGAACTAACAAGCTGAAGAAAAAGAACTTTCTGAAGATGAAGATAAGGAAGAAAGGATATTGGGGCTGCAATCAACTATGCAAACCTGTTTAAATTTCAGGAACAATCTGTCTATTTGGATAGAAACCACATTATTCAAGATTTTCTACAGACTAATCCCTTAAAAAAACAGATCATTAATGATGAGTAGTTTTATCATGTTTTACCTTAATTTCCTGAAGATTTTACTGTGTTTTTTTCAGGAAGTGTAAAGGAACATATGGCAAATATCAATACACATAAACATTAAGTTCCTGTGAGATACTCCCTCCCCATATATAGAAAAATCAACATCATCATGTTTTATAATTCAGATATGTTATGCTGCAATTCTCTAAAGAAAATTTAGGGCCTAAATTATAAAAAAAAACCTGGCCAGATGTTTTTTTAAAGCAGTATATTCACCTATAACATTTCTGATTAAAGCTTTAACATTCTTAAAATAATAACTAATTCATTGTAAATAGAAACCCACATTGCCCACAGGGATAAATCAGACAGCCAGAAAAAGAAAACCCACATTTGCCTTTTATGTTCATTAACATCCAAACAACTTCTCAACTCAAAGCTGCAGTGTAGCATGGATTTTGTGGGACAACTGAAAAGCACTTCAAAATGTGTATGAGCTATCCTAGGATTCCTCTTCCCACTTTCTACCATATTAGATCAACAACAGGAGAACCAGATACATCTAATATGGCATCAATAGCAGAGTCAGCTCTGGATTGAGAACACATATTCAGCAACAGTTAAACCACTGATATCACACTCTCTCACACACACACACACATTGTTACTTTGTACTCTGCATCTGAGTGCACATTTCCCATAAACTTGCTTATACACCGTAGTCTTTGACCTCTATACCCCTCAATCTGTCCCCTGATTAATCTTTCATTTCAGGGGAACGGGGTAGGTAAAGTCAAACCAGAATCACTGCAGGCTCTTAAAAAGATCATTGTATATATTTGTTAGTTGACAAAAAAAAGTGCTTTCCCGACTTTTTTAAACATCAAAGAAGCATTAACTGAAGGTTGAATCTCTAGTGAAAAGTCTTACAGCCTTAGATAGTAACCACATCTTCAGCTTTAAAATGTGCCAAGCAAATGGGTCAGTTCTCAAGACAAAAACTTCATGGCCCATAAAAAAAATGAAATATTTCAGGGCACCTCCTTACAAACATGCTTATTGCAAAAGAACCTGAACATTAGGTGAATTCAAAGATCAAAGAGGCACTTTGTAATGTCCCTACTGAGAACTGACATTACTGATGTCAGGGCAGGTGGCTATACAGAAAACAAATGGAATTTGCTGTAAACCACAATTAATTTTAAATGGAATAAATAAGTAGGAAATAATCTTTGTTGTTCAGTTCTGCAATTTAAAAATACTGCAAACAGTTTCAAATAAAACTTGGTTGCTATGGCATTTGATGCTAATTCTTTGTAGCAAGATGCAGGAACTTACACACCAAAAAATGCATTACTTACCAGAGTTTAAATCACGGCCAGGATTGAACGCTCTGCTATTCACAGTGGTAGACAGTCTATCACAGCTAATGGTCCTAGACACATTAGTGTTAAAATTTCCATCAAACCTAAAATGAATACAATAACAAAGTCAATGTCACATGTGTTATTTCTGTTTTAAGGGCTCTTTTTTGAACGAGTATTAAGGGAAGACCATTTTACCTTTGTCATTGCCACTACCTATGAGTAGAGGGAAAGCCAGTCATTTTCACATTCAAATGGTAAGACAGTTCAAACAGTAAAGAAAACAAACAAATGGAAAATTCAACCAAATCTTAAATGTGATTCCTGCATTTCCTTGGGGAGGAGGCGAGAGAGTTATGTACATAGCAACCCAAAGAGAAACATAAAAGGGCCCCATTAGAGGGCACCCGGTTGATTTCCCGGGAAGGCTTTAAAGATACAGAAGGTTCCCGGTTCAATCCCTGGCATCTGCAAGGGCAGAGCTGTAAACCAGGAAGAAAGAAGAGTCAGCCAGATGTTTTTTCCTAGGATTGCTAAATTGTGAACTAAGTGCTTGATGTTCACAATCATCCACTCCGACAGGCTTGGAGAGACCCCGTGTGGAGTCACAACAAACATGTGCACCTGGGAGAGGCTGAGGTTGGACTTCTCCCGCCACCACCACCACTCCTCCTCCTCTTACTGCTGCTGCTGGCCGCCCAACTAGCCGGTGCAGATGGGGACACCAGCGAATAAGATTTGGAGGGGGCCCCTCGGAGGCAGGTCCTCCTGGCCACAGGACCAGTCACTGGAACTATGCAGACAAGGCAGACTGGGCCTCTGATTTTCCCTATTGTGGGGGTCACATGCAGTCCCCCATCAACATCAATACGACAGCCACCCTCTTTAGCCCCCAGCTAAAGCCTGTCCTGCTCTCTGATCACAACCTGCCTCCTGGAGAGATGCTCCGTCTTCAGAAGAATGGACGCACAGGCCCACTGAGGCTTGCGTCCTGGAGCCTCACAGCCGTCAGGCGCTCCCACTGCCCCCCGGGGAGGAAGGAGAGGCAAGAGAAATGGTGGCAAGTCACACCAGGGGAGCGATAACCTTTTACCTGCTTGTCGCCCTCCTCCATGGTCAACATAATTTCAGTTTTATGACACTTTCATAGAGCTGGGAGGAAGGCTTAAGGGCTTGCCTTGGTGAATTCTGACTTTTATACTGTGTTTATGTATATGTTTATGTATATGGATACTGTTTATGTATTTTGCTTTGTAAATTAATTTGATATTTTTTAATTGTTGTAAACCGCCCAGAGAGCTTCGGCTATGGGGCGGTATACAAATCCAATAAATAAATAAATATTCTATTGTAAACTGCTGAAATCTTTTAAATAAGCAGTCTATAAATGGAAATAATAATAATAATAACTATTTGAGAGTTCTGTCACTACCCACTAAAATGTATGAATCAACATTTTAAGAAACTGATGAACTGTAATAAGCAAATTCTATGATATATCCTTGTTTTAAGTGAACAAGGTATAAACATTCCAAAGCATAGCATTTAGCAAATAAAGGTCTCTACTCCATAATGCTTGATTAAAAAGTATGAGGAAAAAACTCATTGGAGAGAAGGGGCCAAAAGGAGAGGACTCCATATTGCCTTTCTAATGCATGGAAGATTGGATTATGTGGGTTAATCCCCCCCCAAAATTTTATTGTTACTTCCCAAGCTATTATCAGTTGCAGGCCTAGGGAGGGGGGCATGGCAGTGGAGTAGGAAGTACAGGGGTAATTATGAAGACTACATATAATCCAACTTTATATAAATTGCCAGTTCAGTAAACTGGCAAGGAAATCTAGTTCTGAGCCATAGTTAGGGGGTTAGTTTTTCATAGGGTTATCATGCCATTACAGTAACTTATGAACTGGGTCAGAAATAGATGCAGTCATACTGTTAGGTATTTTATATTCTGCACATGTTACATGGTACCTAAGTTAACAGGAACATCCAAACGAATCAATTTCTGTTCAAGTCTAAATTATAAACATATAAACAGGTCTGTTTATATCTTACATTCCTTGTTTCAAATAAAATTACAAGGATGAAGAACGAAATCTATTGTATTGTACAGTATTCCATAAGAAAGGAAATTTAAGAAAATCAGTCTCATTTCATGCTAGTCATGTTTACTCAGAAGTAAGTCCCACTGAGTTCATGTCTTACCTATGTAGACGTTCCCTATTATTTAAAAAGGAAAAGGCACATACGGAGTTCTTATTGTACATGCCAAAAGTGACCTTGTAAAGGAAAATAGAGGATGTGCTTATTGGAGTTGCTGCATCCAACACCTCCATTAATATTTGAACCAGCTAATATTAATGCTTCCAACAACTATTCCAAGCAATTACCAATGTTATAATTTTATTTTTAATCCTTAAAATGTACACAATAGTAGCACTCAAAATAACACCTGACTTTTTCTTAATGATTAAGGTATATGTTGCAAAAAATGTAAAATGAACTCTTGATCTCCTTGTGTTGTTTAAGTAGCGCCACCATCTTTTCCAAACAAAAGAAAGTAGATTAATCGTACAATTTTCAAAACATGGCCTTTGATAACAATTCTAAAACATATTTGTAACAAATCCCCAAACAGCCCTGGAAAAATGTTTTTGGTGGTAAATAGTTTCTGCAAATGATCAAATTGTGATCTTAACTTTAGCTTCAAGACAAAGTGTAACATCCATTCTCACCACCCACCCCTCTTCTTTTCCCCTTACTTTTTCTGTATTATATGAAAACCCTTCCTTCTGGATTCACTTTAATGAACAACTGATCGAAACTGCATCCCGAGGGAGAAAACAGAACTGTGACTCCCACTTTGATCTCTTCCCCATGGAGAAATTCACTCCCTGCCTAGCTTGCAAGATGTTCATTTGATTGACGTTTGCTCTGATGTACAAACTGCTTTGAACTTCAGACATTTAATTCCCATCAGGCAGCAGTCTTTTTTATTCTCCTTCAACAGGATTTACAAGCAGAAGATCAGCAAATGTAGAAGATAAAATAAATTTGCAGAAGCTTTGAATCTTACTTCAAAACAAGTTTTCAAGTAAGCTCCAATTGGATTCCATTCAGCCTCTATGCACAAAGTAAATCAACTTCTATGTAGTTTCAGTTTTGGAAAATGAAAAAGAGAGAGAGAATGTGTATATAAAAATGACACTCATAAGCTTGTGTCTAGTTACTGTATTCAAGACCTACCCTTCTTTTTCTCTTCTTTGTTTAAATTCCAATAAAGGTGTTTTTCCCCTCTTTGGTAAAATAACAAATTAATTCAAAATCAAATGTTTTCTTTAAAATGCTAGAATTGTTTTTAATAACAAGTCATGTAAGTAATATTTTACTTGCACACTGCATGACTTAAATTAATATTAAAGTAAACAGGGTTTTTTAAAAAAAGATACAGGGATAAATAATGGATGTCTAATTCAGAAAACACTTAAGCACATACCTGTTTTGAAGGCATTCAGGCACAGTAAACCATTATTCATTTGACTAACCTGGAGACTATACAACATGTTTGGATGAAACACATTCTGTTTATATGGTGTTACATTGACGTGAGAGGAACTAAGTAAGGCTGCTTAAATATGTATTTATTTTTAATAGTAAGAATAACTAGAAGACTCAGACAGAGGTTCTGATATTAAGGGGTTCTGTTTTATTGTCAGAGCACCTAAGTATACCATGAACCAATTAATCTAATTCACCATAGCAACTTGGGTTGGAAATAATAATTCTGTAATGCATGCCCTGATAGATTCTTTCCAGCCTGTCCCATATTCACATTCACCAAACAAATTAAATGCTAATTTCTAATAAGTAGGAATCACAAAAAAGAAAGCATCCTAAAGTGCAGAACAAGAAGGAGAAATGTGTCTCAAAGATGCCAAAACGAGGAAATGTTTTATTATGCCTAATGTGTTTCAGCATGACTATCTTTAACAAGGGCTTATTCTCTTACTTCTTTGCAAACTTGTTCAAGAAACCTCTGTTACAAAAGAACTGGAGGAATCTCTGCCATACAAGTTCTTCTGTAACAGGTTTTTTCTTGATCAAATTTGCAAAGAAGTAAAAGACCTTGATAAAGGCATTGGGCATACAATAAAACATTTCCTCATTCTGGCATCTTTGAGACACTTTTCTCTATAATTTCTAATTAGTGCCTAATAAAATGTTTGTATAATATACATACTCCAAGACTTACAAGACTCAGTCCTTCTAAATCTCTACAGCCATCTTTGCATACTGCTGAAATTCCATTAGGCTGAGTCGAATCCAGTTTAGTACTCTTGAAAATGCAACTCCACCAGCAATGTGGAAAAAACAGAATGGGAATCCCCCTTATCTCAAAACTTAACAGCCCTTGAGAAGGCATGTAAATAGGCTGTGATAAAGCTGAACTGCAATAGCAAATATTTAAGCAGCTATTTTAAAAAGGCAAGCCAGACCACTTCTGAAGCAATGATCGCATTCATGAAGTAAATGATCTTCAAAAATAGCTCTGTAGGTTTACCCATGTAAATATTACACTAATGAATCTAAGGGAGACTTGTCAAGTAATATGTTGCAGTGATAAGAATTTCTCCAATGTACTTTTTCACAAACTGAAAAAGAAAAGAATTCCTTCCTTAACACTTTTAAAATATTGTAATAAAGATAATGATAATGATAATAAATGTTATTAAAATGGCACAGAAAACAAATCCATGTAATGCTGAGTTCAGTCAACATGATTAACCATGGTTTACCATGATAGGGAAAAGTCTGTGAAAATCTGGGGCTTGTGTGCTTCCCCCTCCCTCCAGTGAAGCAGGCCCATCAGAAGTGTTTGCTTCCAGTTTTGATTAACTGCAGTTTAGCCTTCTGTCTGAACTCTAAATGGTGGGTAATCTTAAATATGGTTTACTGAAACAAGCCAGCTTCATGTCCCATGGTTCGAAGGTGGCTTGTTTCAAACAAACCAGTTAAGATCAGTGGAGTTTAGTCCACTGGGGCTACTAAGGCACAGTTCTCTCAATAAGAATGTCAAGCAATTTAAACAAAAAACAAAAAACATGTCATGCACCAGTGCCACCAACCTGGCACTCTGTGCAGTCCCAGGACTCAACGTCGCACCCAGGGCAATTGATCCTGGCAAAATATCTCCCCTGGTCAGGGTTAAGTAATCCAACAACAACCCTGCAAGGTAGGTAGACTGCCACCACCCCTTAAACTGGTTAACCACTTTGAGTCGAGGGGAAACCCAGAGCCCAGAAATAAACCTGCCAGGGATTCCAAAGGACAAGAGCCAGAAGGGCACTCCTTGTCCTGAAGCCTCAGGCAAACCAAATACACGGTAGTCTGTGGTCAGTGGCCAAGGTACAAGATTCAGAGCCAAATTCCCCCTGCAGTGAACACACACTGGTAAATAAGAAATAGCTTTACTGAATAAAATGTAAGTGCACAATTATTAGCAGCAAAATGGTTCAGTCACAAAAACAAAACAAGAAAACTAACTAACCCTATTCTCTACTTACAGAAGAGGTAGTTGTTGTAAAGTCCCACGTCTCCTCAGAGATGCACAGCTTGGGTAGTAGATGCCAGTGGAACCCACACAAGTACCCACCTATAGGCAAGATGGAACCCAGGGTAACAAAAGGCTAAAGATTTCCCTCCTACACTTATGGAAAAGACCCTAGTAACAGTCCAGAACTAATTAGCCAATCAGGAGGCTTTCTCATGATGTAATACTTCTTCTAGTCTTTGCGCCTAACTGGCACGTACGCCCACCATTCCCAGGCCCGGCCTGTTTTAAGTGTAGTGGTTAGAGTATTGGACTAAGACCTGGAAGACCAGAGTTCAAATCCCTACTCAGCCATGAAGTTAACTGGGTGATCTTGGACCACTCAGTCTTTCAGCCTAAGCTACCTCACAGGGTTGTTGTGAGAACAAAATAGAGAAGGAGGATAACCACATATACCACCTTGAACTCCTTGGAGTAAAGGTAGGATATAAATGTAGTTGATTTATTTTTATTTTACTACTACTACTACTACTACTACTACTATTAAGGTGACAGGGACCACACCTGAGTAAAAAAATTGCAGTTACCACATCCTAGGGCCACCTGGTTAACTCTCCTCTCTGTTAATTGTTATCTGCCATGAGGCGAACGAGTCCCAAGAGCACATGGTTGGCTGCATATTTGCAAGCATCCTGTCCAGGCCATTGGGACGCATCAACTAAAACTGAAAAGAGTCAGACGGGATCGAAGACACCATAACAACAGCATCAAAATCAGTGTGGAGGACAGCCTCACAAAAGTCAGAGTGGATCCCCTGACAGTTCAAGTACCAAAGTTGGTGTCAGCAGGCTATGGACCACTAATGAGTTCTGCCAAATGGCTGCTTAAGGACACTGTGATGTTTCAGTTTTCGTGGTTTGTTAAAATCAGTTAAATGGGTAAAGTTTGAAAAGGGTCTATATTAGAGTATAGAGAATATAGAGTAAATGTGGTATGGAGAGAGCAGGAGGGGAAATGAGTGGGTTAGAATGTTGAAGAATGCTCAACATTGGCATGGTCAATAGTCAAGGATGATGACAGCTGGAGGGCACCATGTTGGCTACCCCTGCTCATATTGCGGAGCGTAACATTGACAAAAGTCCCCAAGGCTCAGCCATGCTGGACCCTGGCTATATTCAGCTTAAGGCTAGCATAAAAAGACACCACAATGACTAAAGCAGCCCTCTAAATCCTTACAAATCCACCCATCTGCCTATGCTGGCACCACCCATGCCTATGTCACATGCTCTCTTTAACACAGCTCTCTTTCCAGCTGGTAATGCAGCTGAGTGCAGTACTGCTTTTCCCTGCCTGGAAAGTATACCACAGTATTTTCTGCCTTCCTTATGTAGCCCTATAAAACTCTTTCTAGCTTGGACAAAAAGCTGGGCTTTTATTCTCTAGAGTGGAAAGTGCAGCATATAGTTATCCCATTTGACCGCTTCAGCTTTAAGGAGCTGGAAGAGGGAGCTGGACAACTGGAAAGACAATGGAACCTTAACTGTACTAAGTCTTTTTGCTCTTTTTGACTCTGTGAAAAAGTGCTGGAGTTGCTTGCCCAATGCTATGTGAAACAAAGGAATGTAGTGTGGTAAAGACTAGCTTTAAAAGCTTCATCTTCACACATTTATTGATTTGGAACTCATGGCTTATTCCCGCACAGTGTTGTGAGTTGCCCACTCACAACCTGAACATATTCAGTGATCAATGCACAGCCATTGCCGCCCGGGGCTCCTACTGGGAGGAAGGGCGGGATATAAGGTAAAGGTGTCCCCGCACTTGTAGTGCGAGTCGTTTCCGATTCTTAGGGTGACGTCTCAAATAATTAATAAACAAACAAACAAACAAACAAATGCTTCCAGTATACATGCTTAAATAGTAGCTCCTATAAAGAACATACCCCTACTATTTCTAGCTTGGCTCAAAATAGGCTGGGCAAAGTGAGGTTGGTAAGGGCAGGGAATGATCTCAGAATTACTTTTATAGTGCAGTTCTATTAAAAATTAAAAGCTAGACAAATAATGGATTTATCACTAATCTATAACAGTATTCCAACAAATGCTATATCAATGTAATTCATGAAGTCTTAAGCTACTAAACAGAAGTCTCGTTTTCATATGACCATACAAAAGCCATCTGTTTTTAGCAAACTTGCTTGCAAACACAGACAGATATTCACTGAGGCTCTTGATAATTATTTGCAAGATACAATTGCAATGAGGGTTGCATTCTCATCTCTCTTAGTAAAGGAAGTAAACAAATATAAAGATTGTTTTCTGTAAGTTCTGTAACTCTAGATATCCTATTTCATATAATGCGTTTTCATTATCTGTTTACATAAATGTATGTGGGTTAATTAATCTTGATCAGCCAACCAAAGAACTTTACATAGAACGCTAAAATGCACAGTCTTTTCAACTTTAGGCTGGTAATATTGTTTTAAAGCAGCATTAATTATGTTTGTCAAACTGCTCTCTATGACACCTTAGTTCATTTTCCTTCTGTAATAATCTACTATCAATAAGCTTTTTGAAATTTTTACAGCATACTAGCAAAATTCCATGGCACTGAGTTCCAAAATAAAATCGAAGAACCATGCTGGAAATAGGTACACTTTCAGGTATTTGCTGAAATCTGACCTGATAATGTCTTTATATTACTATCCATACCAAAGATGGTGTTTAGCCCATACTATTTATCAGAGCTTGGAAGATTACTATTAAAAAGGAATAAATTAAAGTTACTGTTACATGGCCCCAAAAAGGAACAAGTTACTATTACAATTACAATTGTTCTGCAAGGAATTGATTACTTTACTGTTACTCAAAAGTAATCAGTACAATTACACTTAAGTTACTTAAAAAAACTAGAGTTCCTACAAGGTGCTGGCCTTGGCTGCTGTATACCTAACTAGCCTAAAACAACATTAAAAATAAACACACACACACACACAGGGTAGTAGATTTTTTTAATCCATAAAATCAACAGAATGGAATAACAGAATCTTACATCCACCTCCCAACTTCAACTGCGATGCCATGTGAAGTGCCCCCCATCACTTCCCTATCCTGCAAGAACCCCCCAGTCAGAATGCAAGGAAGCAGGCCGATAGCACAATTAAAAGAGATCCTCTTTCCATAATTTTTGCTCACTGCATAACCCTGCCTGGGCCAATCATTCAGCCTCCTCCACAGTCACTTACAGACCCACTGTTAAAGACTTTGTCTTGGAAGACAATCTTACTCGGCCACGAGTGATCGCCAATGATGATGAATGATGAATGAATGATGGATGGGAAGGAATAAGCTGAGGCTGAACCCTGACAAAACTGAGGTACTGTTCGTGGGAGACAAGGGAGGGTTGGGGGATGTTGACCTGGTCCTCAATGGGGTACAATTGCCCCTGAAAGACCAGGACTGCAGCCTGGGGGTCATTCTTGACTCCCAGCTGTCCATGGAGGCTCAGGTCTCGGCTGTGAGCCAGGCGGCACTGTATCAACTCCATCTGATACGAAGACTGCGCCCCTACCTTCCCAACCATCTGCTCCCATCAGTGGTACATGCCCTCGTCTCCTCTTGCCTAGACTACTGTAATGTGCTCTATGTGGGGTTACCCTTGAAAATGGTACAGAAGCTGCAACTGGTACAGAATACGGCGGCTCTCCTGATTAAAGGCAGCCGCCAGCGAGATCACATCACTCCAGTGCTGAAGGAGTTGCACTGGTTGCCAGTTATTTTCCGGGCCCAATTCAATGTGTTGGTTTTGACCTTTAAAACCCTATACGGTCTCGGCCCAGTTTATCTGAAAGAGCGCCTCCAGCCTCATCAAGGATGCTGCGAAACAAGATCAGCCTCAAAAGGCCTCCTCTCTATCCCACCAGTTAAAACAGCTAGACTGGTGAGAACTAGGGAGAAGGCTTTTTCTATTGTGGCTCCCACTCTGTGGAATTCCCTCCCAAATGATCTCCATGCCCCTGCTATGATGAGCTTCCGCCGGGCCTTGAAGACCTGGCTCTTCAGACAGGCTTTTGGGGTGGGTTAGGTTTTTTATATTGTTGAGATTTTAATGTTTTAATGTATTTGCATGTTTTTATTCTGTACGTCGCCCAGAGTGGCTGGACAACCAGCCAGATGGGCGACTAATAAATAAATAAATGTGAGAATAAAATTGGGGGGGGGGAGCCACGTACAATGAACTGAGGTAAGATTTGAAGATGATGATTATGATAATAAATATGCAGCATTTCAACTTAATTCTGTATGAGAAGCATTCCATGCCAAACTTGGAAGACTAAGGAGGAGGTATAAAATGTAACAAAAATATTAATAATAATGGTAATTAATTAATTCTTCACAAGTCTCTATGCCCTATTACAATATTGCCTATAGTGGGGGGAGCATGGATGGGTTGAAATGGGTTTGCATTGGAACTTGGGAAGGAACGATATGGAATAAACCAGGGTCAGCTCCAGGTTTCTGGCACACAGGCTATCGGCGGGGCCCTTGGCCTTGCCCTTTCCTCCTCAAACTATACTCCTCCCTCTTGGCTCCACCTTTTTCAACTAAAACACATTTTGATCAATATGGCAACCCCCTACTCTCTCTCAACCAGTACAAACATAGTATTCACTCACTCACTCACACACACACACTCAAAACCGTCATTGTCGTCTCTCATCTCCACAGTTCTTCTTTCTTTCTGCTGCTGCCTCCATCTCCTCATTCATTCATGCCCTTTCTCCCTCCACTCCAGGTCCTTTCTCCCTCCACTCAATTCTTCTCCACCAATGTCCATTTTTTAAACATTTTTTTCCTCTCCAATCCACCCCCCCACCTCTTCCCTTGTCACTTCCTAAACACCCACAGAGCACAAGGGAAGAGCAATGCTCGCAGAAGCCAAGTTTGAGGCAAATGATTTTCACCCACAAATCAGAGGAGCAGCAGACTTCCCTTGCCCCCCCCGTAATGCCCATGAGTAACAATGGAAACATTACAATTACAGCTCAAAAATAATAAAATGACTCCTTGTTTTCTTACAATCAAAATGTAAAGAAATTGCCCACTCATTCCTCAAAAAAGTAATAAATTACAAGTAATTCGTTTTTCCTAATGAATTACTTCCAAGCTCTGCTATTTATACTATGTCAGAAGCAGAAAACAGCTTGGATCCGGGCAAATCCATGCCAAAGAGACTTGGAGGATAAGCTTATAGCAGGAATGGGGAACCTCAGGCCTGGTGAACATTTGCAGACTTTGAGGCTTCTCTATCTGGCCCTTGGGACTCTCTCCGGGCCCCAACCCTCCCCACCCACACTCCTTCTCTCCAGACCCTGCTTTGTACCCTCACCACCCTTGCTCTACAGCCCCCCTTGAGTGTTTCTGCTTGGCTAGAATGTATCCTTGAACTCCGATAATGCTTTTTGCTTGCCTGGATGGAGGGCAAAGAGGGATTGAGAGCGTGTACAAGCCTACTGAATATATGTGAAATTAGCATTCCACCCACTTTTGTTTCTGTCTCCATCCACCACTGGCATGAGGCCCCCAGACAGTTGCCTAGAAGGGAATGCAGCCCTTGGGATAAAGAAGGTTCTCCACCTCTGGCTTGTAGGATTGCCCACAATTCCTATGGGATGAGCATTCAACTTGGGACCATTTCAAATGGCCTGTTCCTCCAAGCCCTTACTCCATGCCCCAAGACCAGATCAAGATGTCTCCAGAGAAATGGGCCATTACTAAGGCAACTCTCCTTTGGGATCCTTTTGAATACTTACTCCATCATAGATGGTGGAATGGTGCAGCAGTCTTGAATTGCAGTCAGAGGTGATGTCAAATGAGCAGTGTATGAAGCTTCCACTACATGCTTGTTTCGATTTACCACATCCAAGTAACGGTTAAATTTTTCCCGAATTTTTTTTGCTAGCTAGAAAATTTAAAGAAAAAAAATCAAAGTTGTTTTTCAGTATGCATATGTTATATACTTGTTATGATAGCCATAATTATATACTTTATTATATAATAATAAAGAAACCCTCAAAGAAAGCATCCAAGTTTCCAAAGTATGTTGACAACAAATGCTTCTTTATTTTCATTTAATGCACAGAATACAAACAGTTTAAAGACAAATGGTCACATTTATGAAAAAGTTGAAATAAAATTATTAAACTATAAAATGCAAGAAATCTATATCAAATGCTGTATGTATTGACTCAAATAGCATTTGATATACATTTATTGCATTTCCTAGACTTTTCATTTTTAAGGAGGGAAAACCACTTGCATATTTTATCATTCAGCATAATTCAGCCAGATCCCCCACTATAACCAGATCAAACCTAATACTAATCACATATCATGGTAATAGATTCTACTGATACTAATGGAACTAAACTTCCGATTAATACATCTACAACTGGATAATTGATTCTGATCAATGTAGTATGTGAGGATGGTGCAGCTCTCACTTACCTCTAACACCACATATGTCCCACAGCAAAACAGTGGTTAGTTACCCTGTAATATTCCAGTACCATCATTAAATTTGACAGAGATACGGTTACATCAATGTAGTTTGTGTTTCCCAAGTTGTGATCCATGGACCACCAGTGGTCCGCAAGCTTCATTCAGATGATCCGCAGCATATCTGTATTAAATATTCATATTGATTTTTAATTGTCTTTTTACTGCTTCTTTTATTTCTTATATTGTATTTTAATTGTATTACCATTTGAATTCTAATGGAATGCAAATTATAATACAATAAAATGCAGTATAAGAAATAAAAGAAGCAATAAAAAGCCAATTAAAAATCACACAGCATCTAGCACAGTGCATTACACAATTGTTAAAACAGTGAAAACTCATTAAGAGGTCCACTATGACTATTAGCAATTTTCAAATAGTGGGGAGGGGGAATGTGGAAACCAGTGGTCTAGAACATAATTCTAGTATCATATTAACTGTTATGAAACAATTTAGAAATATAACAGAGTTATATTCTAGGGGACCACAAACCAGATGTAAAGGTTTTCAGTATTTCTTTACCATACATATTGAAAACCTACATATAATGTAGTTTTGCAGTGCTCAGAATGCAGTACTATCATCTTGCTTCTAAAACTGTTTTAACCAAAAGCCATACGGCTATAGCAAGATGAAGTTACTGATCTATAACACATTATAACACTAAGTGTATTTTCCAGGTTTTACTGGTGATCAGTGATTTGAACTGGAGCACCACTAACCTATGCTAAGCTCATACATAACATCCATTACTGTTAGTTCACACAGAGTAGCATGATCATCATAGGTGGCATAGCTACTCTTGTGTCAAAATGGAAACAGTAGCTCTTTACCCCTACAACAGCATGTGCCTCATCTTTAAGCAGCTTCCTTTTACACATCCTTTTTTATACGGAGCTACATTTGTGAGTAACCTGTTAAAGACAAAAACTAGTCTTCAAAAATGTAACAAGAGATGTATGTTTATGCGCACGCACACACACACACACACATATATATGAGGTTTCTTCAAAATTCTTAAAAAGCTCCCTATAGCTTGCAGCCTAAATGAAGAGAATAATACTTTAACAATTCACAGCAAAATGTTTAATAACACATTTTAATGCATTCTGCCTTCAGAGCAGGGCTGTGGAGTCGGAAGCAATTTTGTGTGGAGTCGGAATCGGTAGAAATGTACCGACTCCGACTCCTTCATAAATGGCAAATGTATATTAACTAGTAATAACAAATTTACTGTAGTAAAATGGTAGCACAAGGCATTTCATCACCACCACGTGAATCCAGAGCTTGGAAAAGTTACTTTTTTGAACTACAACTCCCACGAGCCCAATCCCTGGGGCGATGGGAGTTGTAGTTTTAAAAAGTAACTTTTCCAAGCTCTGGATTCACGTGGTGGTGATGAAATGCCTTGTGCTACCATTTTACTACAGTAAATATGTTATTACTAGTTAATATACATTTGCCATTTATGAAGGAGTCGGACAGTAGAAAAATAGAGGAGTCGGAGTCGAAGGTCTGGCGTACCAACTCCACAGCCCTGCTTCAGAGGCAGATAAAGTTCTTTAATTAGTAATGTCTAACTGATTGCCTTTCAACACCTTCCAGGCACCTCTTTTACGCGCGCGCACACACACACACACACACACACAAAAGGAACAACCTGAAAACAACTCAATTTGTGTACAATATGTAAATGGTCTGTTCGTTAGTCTCTGATACTGACAAATGTCCTTCCTAATGATTAACAGCAGATCATTTCATCATGATTTACTTCCTTATGTGAATAATGAAGCCTATGCTGATAAGAGCAGTGACTTTGCCTCAATTGTTCCCATCAAATACTACAGCTCAATTACAGGTCTCCAGGGAACATCATTTTTAACAGAATGTTGTTCAAATGAAATGGCTTGTAGAGTTATACCTAATTTGTATTGTAGGATGATTTATTACTAACACACCAGAGGACTGCTAATCATCCCAACTAAGCTATGAATCTAACAACGTTAAATTGGTCTCAATTGACACATAATATATAGCTGATGCTGAGTAGGATCTCTGTTTTTCCCCACACAAACCAATCTTTTTGCTGACTTTTTTTCTTTATTTTATGAAATATAAAGCGAAAATATTCCATTCTCTTATTTTTATTGGAAAATACCAGTATACAAATCAAACTTCTAAAATTCAAGTGTCACAAAAGCTACTGAATCAATATTTTTCTCAGTGTGGAAAAACATTGCATATATATATTAGATCTGGTTGATAACATTAAATTGGCTTCCGTATCACAGAAATTGGTTAACCCTTCTGAGAATACAAATCATGTGACCTTTACTAGAACAAGCCAAGCAAAATAATATTACTCAAACAGATGGAACAGCATATGACTGGTGCAACACTTCATCCAAAGCTCTGAACTACTCAGGCAACCTTTGAAATAGCAGAGGGGTGGCCACCTTTGGCTCTTGCCCACCAAACAAAAGTGGTTCCCATCCTATTCTATTCTCCTCTCTTCCCCCCAAAATTATAATTTATGACAGAGTCCTGCCAAGATGGCTGCTACCCCTTGCACCTGTTTGCTTATTATTTATACCAATGTGTAAAAAAGCACTTCAGATGCTGCTAGTTCTATTAACAATGTTTCATCATAACATCAGTGAATCTGTTTCTGCAGAAACAGCTTATTCATTTGCATATTCCCCATGAGCTTTAAAAGCTCCTTTTAATGCTAAACTCTCTCTGATGTTTTATCCTCCTCCCCCCCCGCTCCTTGCCTCCTCACTGGTCGAGAATGAAAAAATGCTTTAGAATATGCTTTCTTAATGCCAGCTGTGAATTTTTAATGTTATAGAACTGTATTCAGAATATGCATAAATTAAGCCAACACTTACATAATGATACCTGATATAGTAAGAGTTAGAACTGCATGATTCCAAAAAGAAAATTTCACTATTTGTTAATTCAAAAGAGCAGACCTTTGACAGTTGCAAAGAATTTATCACAATAGTTAAACATACTCTTTCACATTCTTGTATCACACACTACACGAGTCTATTGAACTGGTTTGTCATTCTGAAAGCCAAAATGACTATATCCTCTATCGTCATTCATAGCTTCCTAAATGGTTTGATATTGCTAGCAATTGTCCTATATCATTTAAACTAGAGAGTTTGTTACAATCACAGCAATTCTATTATATCCTCTCAAGAAACTATTTTGTATGTTCCATTGCCAAGCTGTATCTGATATCATCTCTTAACTCATAGTTGGATTTAGGAAGTGGCCTCATCCCCTATCTGATGACAGGTTGAATTACAAACAGCAGATCTATGGGAATGCCTGCTATCTATCAGCTGTTTCTTTCCATATGATACAATGCTAACACCTTCCTTAGAGCTATAGTTAAGCCTACGATGGTGGCTTGTTTATACAACAGTGACACTTCCTGACCCTTCTCACAAGCAGACTTAAACAAGTTGCTGCATGTAAAATGGCTAAGAACTACTTCTGAAATATCTATCGAAGAGGTTGCCCCTCTCAGTTATCTCTCCTAACATATCCTAGCAAATCTTCAACAAACAGATGAACTTGTGCATTTTTTTTTAATGGGACTGCATAATTAACAATGTCCTACAGAATAACTTTGTACCAAGGAGATATAATTCTCTGCAGCTTACATCAACTGAAGGCCATCTGAAACTATGAGAATGTATCAAGCTGCAATGCAGCAAGAACAAGTCCACTTGCTCCTAAGTATTAACTACTGGTCCTTAACACAAGCAAAAAAAAATATGTTTCTTTATCACTGAAGGAGAAAAATGTCACAAAATGAACTCAATGAGTTAACAGTCTGTCTAGGCAAGAAGAATGCCCAAACCTACTTTGTATATACTTCTGATGTTTGTCTGGTATTATGAAAACATTCAAAACATTTTTCTTCAGTATGTATTTTCTGACAAAGATCATGGAGGGGTGTCGTTATTAAGACACGATCGTTTCTCAAAACATGTTCTACAAAATTGATTTGCCATCTTCAATTTGCTGTCAATTTTTTTAATTTTTTTCTGAGCATTTCCCTAAAATACACTTGTTACATCTCAAGGATCATGCCTGGTATTTTTAACATTTTCTATATCCATCTTCACTATAAAATTTGCAAAGAGTCAATGGCATTCAGTCATGTCCTTTGTTCCTGATATACACTGAAAATATTTGTAACTATTTTCTGCCTTTCTGTCAAACTCATTTCAAACTTTCCTGCCAGAAATGTCTGGATCTGCAATCATGGCAACACTTTCAAACAAGTTGTTTAAAAGGTACCATTGATACTCACTTGAAGGGTGTTTGTGAGGGGGCACTAGGACACCGCCAAGTGGGTTGTTATCCACCAATAGCCTGAAGACAGGAAAAATGTCATTGCTCCAAATTGCTTCTGCGTAGCCCCTCCCTTGTAGCTTCAGTTCGCCTTACATAGAAGAGATCAGCCAGCCAAGGGTGGGCCTTGGTATTGTCCTAGGGTATCCTGAGAAACACCTTTCAGGTGAGTACCAACAGTACCTTCTTGAGTGGGTACTAGGATACCACCAAGTGGGATGTTCTGAAGTCGACACTTCTTATTCCGAGTAGGACTGGCTGACTAGGAATAACCTCTTGGAGTACACACCTACCAGAGGCGGCCTCCATGGGGGCATATATGTCCATCTTATAATGCATCATGAAGGAACAAGGATGGGGTCATGTTGCTACCTGGCAGACCTCTTGTAGTGGGGCATTTGTAGCACATACTGCTACTGATCTAGTCAACTGAGCCAATATACCTGCTGCAGGTGTTTTGGGGAGGGGGGGTTGACATGTACATCAGGAAGGCCAGAGTGGCTGACTGAAGTTCTGACCCATAGAGAATGGGTGAAAAGAAACGAACAAGGACTTGGCAAATTGATCCAGTTCTTGCCACGTACACCTTTAGTGCCCTACAAACGTTTAGAGAGTGGCATGGATCAACGTTAGGAGTACTAATTCTTATTGTCTGTGAAAAACTGAGTTAACTTGGGTACAAAGGTTGGGCCTGTCCATAATATCACTCAATCCATATGCACAAGTTCTTCAAAATGGGAGGATCTCTGAAATTGTCAATGTGACTCCATAAGAAAGGCTTAGAGGCAATATCAAGGCTCTATTTAAATAATAATGATGATCATAATAATGGCAATAATAATAATGCCTCCTTTGTTTATACTGCAGACATGAAACTTCTGATTACGAGTCTCATGATCCTAGAGATGTAGCAATACGGCTTAAGTGTGATTCTGTTTCCTGGGCACCAGCAAGGGAAATGCCCTCAGAATATGCCCCCTTCATTTAGGGCCTGTCCCTCAGGACCCAAGAACTGATTCTAAAATCAGACCTAGATGATGGGCTTTGTATTTTCCTATCGAAGTCTGAGAATCAGACTAATTCCCTAATGGCTATATTTATGTCAGCTGTGAGAATCAAGAACCCTGTACCCAAACCAACAGGATAGGCATTTTTATTACCACAAATATTCACAGTTTAGCTTCTAGCCCAATTATGATTTCTGACTGCAGCTTAGCTGCTCTGAAGAAAACAGAAGCTGCACAGGATACCGCTACTGGTGAAGAAAGAGAGTAGCTCCTCTAAGAAGCATTTGACAGTAGGAGCTTCAGGGAGAGCTGAAAACGTTTGGTTCCTGTGTGTGTCCATACCGAGGCTAGGCCTAACTCCTGAAGTTAAGTTTGGTCCCTTATTTAGCCCTGAATGAAGTTATAAAGGGAGTTCCCATCTTTCTGTCTAATGTCTGTCTAGCCCAGCCTTTCCCAACCAGTGTGCCTCCAGATGTTGTTGGACCACAACTCCCATCAGCCTCAGCCAGCATTGCCAATGGTCAGGAAAGATGGGAATTGTGGTCCAACAACATCTGGAGGCACACTGGTTGGGAAAGGCTGGTCTAGCCTGTCTATGGCACCAACTGGAGCTAGTCCCCTAGGTAGCCTCAGACCTCCTGTTTGCATACACCTATGCGAAGTCAAGATGGAGTCTACGACTGCTGACAGGTATCCCTGTCCTCAACACCTAACCACAGCCAAGCTGGATGTGGCATGTATGGTGACAATGGCAGCCTTAGGGAGGGTACACAGAGTCAATCCCTCCTGGGCCAATTAAGGTGCCATGAGGGCAAATGGTACTATCTTAGAGGTCTTTGTGAATCTCCTTCATGGTAAGGGAAGAAGGAGGGAGTGCAAGAGTAGACCTATGGATAAGTCACATTGAGATAAGCCATTTCCTCCCTCCTAGGCACCTGGACCGGGAATAACAGCTTAATCTTTATTTTATTTATTTATTTATTTATTTTATTATGAGATTTGTTAGTTGCCCATCTGGCTGGTTGGCCAGCCACTCTGGGCGACGTACAAGATAAAACAGTACATAAAACAATTAAAAATTTAAAAAACACAGTAAAAACTAACCCTTCCCAAAAGCCTGTCTAAAAAGCCAGGTCTTCAGGGTCCAGCGGAGGCTCATTATAGATGGGGCATGGCGTAGATCATTTGGGAGAAGATTCCATAGGGTGGGGGCCACTATTGAGAAGGCCCTCTCTCGAGTCCTCACCAGTCTAGCTGTTTTGACTGGTGGGATCCAGAGAAGGTCCTCTGAGGCTGATCTTGTTGAGCGGCATCCCTGTCGATGCTGGAGGCGCTCCTTCAGATAAGTTGGGCCACAACCATATAGGGTTTTAAAGGTTAAGACCAACACCTTGAATTGGGCTCGGTACACAACTGGTAACCAATGCAACTCCTTCAACGCAGGAGTGATGTGATCTCTACGGCGGCTGCCTGCAATCAGACGTGCCGCTGCATTCTGCACCAGCTGTAACTTCCGAACCGTTTTCAAGGGTAACCCCACGTAGAGCACATTACAATAGTCTAGGCGAGTGGTGATCAGGGCATGTACCACCGGTGGGAGCAGATGATTGGGAAGGTAGGGGCATAGCCTCCATATTAGATGGAGTTGATACAGAGCTGCCCGGCTCACAGCCGAAACTTGAGCCTCCATGGACAGCTGGGAGTCAAGAATGACCCCCAGGCTACGGACCTGGTCTTTCAGGGGCAATCGTACCCCGTTAATCTTGGTTGTACGGCATACAGATCTACTGATGGGATATCTGGATATGTGTAAGAGACTGAAGACTTGCTTGTTGAGAGTTCTCCCCCTTGATCATATCTGAAGATTTTTCAGATAAATCTAGCAGCAGACTGATTCTTCTTTATGTGTTGTGAGGACCAACAAGAGGGAGCAGCGTCTGAGGGAGAATCAGGTCATTCTGTTGTCTAGCTCATTGAAGATAAGCAGTGCTTTATGCAATTCCACCTGCCCTGTATCGTGAGCTTCTGCTAGTGAGTTTCCCAGTCCTGTAGGTTGGCAGACATCATTACTGTTGTACAGATACAATCTTTCAATGGGAGGCCCTTTGTCAGGTGGTTCCAACGCAACCACCATGAGGGGGAATGGCGAAACTGATGTGAGGTGGAACTGAGTTTGTAAGTGCTGTGGGGAATATATGTTCTTGCAAGGGAAACAGGACACTGAAGAATTCTGGAACATAACCCAGCCTTGGTCCTAGATCTATGCCCTACTTGATCATGTCCAGCAGTTGAATGGAAGGTGTCAGAAGCTCCTGTGGGGGTGTGCATGATGTCCTCTAAATGTACCAGGTTGTTAGTGGGCCAAAGTGGTTTTTTAGTACATTATTAGTAATTTGTGGCCCACCAGATGCTGCAAGTTTGATTGCTGGCTCTTCTGTGCTTCATAAGAGCAGTGGAGAACCTATCAGGATATCATCCAGGTGGGAATAGAGTTTCATGCCCTGGAAATGCAGATGCACCACTAGGGCTTCCATGATTCTGAATGGCTTGTCCACAAATAGGTAACATGTGCTGTTCAAAGTTGTAATGAGATAAATTTAATATGCTTTGGGAACTGGCTCATGGCAGTATAAACCTTAAAGTCTATGGATATCAAGAATTCCCCTAACATACATCCTGAATGTTTCTCAGAGCTTCCATATGGCGCTTCCTGTATCTTGGAAATTTGATGAGGAAGAAAGATTAAGATTGCCCTCGAATCTCTGCCCCTTGAGTGCAGCCAATAAATTATAGATTTGGATGAGTTAAAAACTGTCATACGGGATGTGTGTGCATTGTAATCTAAGCCTTTTTATTAAGGAGTCTGTAACCTGTATGTATTGTTGTCAGTTTGTCTTTAAGGACCAATTGCTGTGGCTGACCTTTGTCTTATAACTGATTGGCATGAGAAACAATGTTTAGACTGCATGGGCTGAGCTGATGCATCTTGCTGGATTTTAATGGTTGCTGGTCACATGGATCTTATTCTATTTCAGACAGATCTGAAAGATCTGAAGTCCCTGAGCCTAAAGGATGAACCTCTGGTAAAGTGAACAACCTTAGGCTTTGGTTTAGGTTCCTCAAATAGCCCAAAGATGGCATTGTGTTCTACACCAATTCTCAAAAAGGCAGTGCCATCTATCCAGAGCTTCGCTGCCCTGAAGAATGGAAGCTCTACAGGATGCTCAGAGTGCCAGTGCCAGTGCCAATGCTTCACACAGACACTTGACTGTGAAGCCCAACTTGTGCTCCATAACATCCCAGAGCTGACTTTCTCTGTCTTTGGACAGGAAACGTTTTGACACCAAAGCCAAAACAGATGAGTCAACTGCTGGTGCCCTCAGCTCTTCCATCATCATCATCATCATCATCATCATCATCATCATCATCCCAGTCGGTAATATTTGATGGCATACGACAAAGATTGTAAGGAGCCTGCCATTCAGATTTGGACAATTTCTTTAACAGGTTTAGCACCCTCACTACTTTCTCTGTTGGCTTGGGATTCATCAAGACTGTTGTCACCCCTGATGAGGTGAAAGGTGTAGGTTCAGGAGCAGTTTTCCTTCAATTCTAGGACTATCATAGCCTTAGTCAGGAATAGCATAAAACGGATAACCTGGAACTGGGATAGTTGGGCTCTACCTGGCTCCTTAGAACATTATGTTTGTCCAGAGACACTGCGGTTAAAAAAGTACATGGGAAGGCACTGGTAGAGACTGGACATTATTTGTTGTCATTTGAGGCTCAACAGATATACTAGAAATTGCCCTATTATTTTTTATCCAATCTGTTGAATCTCAGACAAAAAGGCCTTTCAGTTGTCTAATAATAATCAACATAGGAGTGTGGGTTTTTTTATATACCATGCTACCACCAGAGGTGGCAACAGAGGGAATGGCAGAGCATGAGGAAGTGTGGAGAGCAGGACCTTCTCATGGGGAGACATTACTCAGATTGAAAAGCTGGCCCCAGGATGAGGCTTTAAAGGACAAGGTGGAGATGCAGTGTCTCCCTGAGTCACCCAACCATGTGACTGTAATGCTGTGTAGGTGCTACACCCGGTAGTATAATTCAGACTGCTTCTCCTTCAGCAGACATGCTGCCTTGGTGGTGCAGAAGGTAAAAGCCTAGCCATCATGAGTTTCATTTTCAAGACCCTTTACATGGATTCAGAGAGTTTATCAACATGAACATTGAAATCACTGAGAAAGAACATGAGAATGTTATCAGAGAAGAAAGCAACTCCTGCATATCAAGATCTGATATGAAAGCTAAGAGGAACTAGGGAGTGTCATACACATTATATCAGCAATCCTTACAAACCAGTCTGTAGGACAGGGCAGCATTATTGTCCCCATATTTAAAAAGGAAGGGTCTGAGGCCAGTCTGTGAGTTCAAAACTGAGATAAAATCTTAATTTGGCCAACCAGGTCTTACCACTGCATGCCCACAGTTCTACAAAATAGTGTTAGCTATATGGGAGAAATGGAAGTCAGTATGAAAAGCATCTTAGCTGGAGTCTAAGTTAAAATGATTTTCATGAAGGATGTTGAAGATGGATATTAATTACATAGTTCTGCTGCTGTTATTTATTTTGAAAAGTAGGATTAACTTTCCTGACCCCAAGTCCTTCTCACCTCATCTCAGTCTGCGTCTGTGTTAGAATTGCTTTTTAATATGTTTTTTAAAAAACCTTTTTTTAAACATGTTTTAACCCCTTTTTTTAAGATGTCTTTAAAGCTTTTTAAAAAATGTTTTTAAAGTTGTTTTGTTTTAATGTTTTTAGTGCTTTTGTTTGCCGCCCTGAGCTTCTGATGGGGGGAAGGGTGGGATATAAATTAAATAATAAATAAATAAATAATAAAATAAATCATATCATAGTCCACCCAAAACAAAATGTATCACATTCACTTCAGGAACTGAAAATGGCGGAGGTGCAACAGCTACGGACGAGGAAGCTCCACCACTGACGGCTTTTATGGGGTAATTTTCTATATAAATTCCCCTTGCCGGAGGCTACAACATACTGGAAATACGGGGCAGCCTCCCCCCTCTTTATGCCGTCTCCCTCGTACCTTACTAGGATGCAGCTTGGTGCTTTCGTCTGCGCCGGGCTACTGCCGCCGCTGCAGTCACGCCGAGCCGGGCTGGAGCTGGAGCTGGGCTGGGGCTGTGGCCTTTCGGCAGGTCTGATGCCGCGGCCTGTCCCTGGGAGCACCATGCTGTTGCGATGATCTTTCGGTGAATGCTGAGGGCGGGGGAGCGCCCCTGCAGCCGCCACTATCTTACCATCTGACCTCTGTCTGCTTGCCCTTAATATCGACAGCGTTTACATCTTAATGCCTTTGTTTTTGGCTTCTGAAGAGAACTTCCCTGTTAGTCGCGACTTTAAGGGGTTTGTTTGCTGCGCCCCACCCCCCGCTGAATGTACTGGATGTTGGATGCTGAGATCAAGAGGGGGTGTTGTTTTTCGGTCTTGCATATGGACTATCACCCACACCAGTCTTTGTGCAAGGGTGGGAAGACTCACATCACGAGTTTCCATCTGAAGGCGCACATTTTGGACTATACAGATGAGAAGCCTTATTGTAACTGAATTAGTTTTTATGTTATTGTTTAGCTTTCTTGCTTAGTGTTTGGTGTTTTTGATGTTTTATATGTTTTTTGCTTTGTACGTCGCTCAGAGTGGCTGGGTAGCCAGCCAGATGAGCGACTAAGAAATCGAATAAATAAATAAATTTTATAAAATGTTGCCAATAAAATTTTCCTTCCATCTCTCAAGCTTTGTTTTGTATTCTCTATGCAGCAGAAACATGATGTCTCAGATAATTTTTCTATTACTCGGTAAGCCCTCCCAGTTATTCCTTACATTTCTCTCACAATTTTCATATAAGGACTGGATTTTTCTCTCTACTATTTAGAGGGGAGAACTTCTATAGAAATACTCTTCCAAATCAGACAACTCTAAATTTTGGAGAATACATTTTCAGGTTTTACATTTAGAACACTCTTTATTAAAATTTTAAATAATCATTTTCACTTAAAACCAACAGCTGTATTTTTTCACTTGCTTGGTTTGTAGAAAATCAGTACATTTTCTACATTATAAAAGCATTATAATGAACCAGTAACCTTCCAGAAACACTCTCAGCTGATAAATTGGCAACAAATGCTTTTAGAATGTCAGTTAAGAAGTTAATGAACAACAACAAGAGGAATGGCTGATGGAGGATTAGGTTTGCTTATAATTTGTCTGAATTTGTTTTAATATGATCCATTTGTATATATTACCCTTACTCATATATCTCTAGTATTCGCAACATTAGCGCTAAAGAACTTAGTTATTATTAAAACAGAAGTGCTCACTTACTCTTTTGCTCTTTTCAATCCTGAGCTTTTATCCATAGTAGTTATATTCTATGGGGGCCTCATCTATCTTCTCTGACAGCTAAGTATTCATCACAATACTTAAAATGTTTAGACATTTATTTATATCTTGTTAAGAGTTAATGTATGCATCTACAGCTGTGGTGTAAGCAATACCTATTGGAGGCTTTACCAGAACCCCCACCACCACTCCCTTCTTCTAAAATCCATTGTGTAATTTAACCCATATGATTTTAAGTGGTGTTCAGACCACCCAGAAAATGGTAGTGAAAGGCTTTATCCTTCAAATAAAGCCATCAAGACTGTCTTTGAAAGAATCAATATGGTTCCAGAAGGCCTAGATTTTACAGTTACTTGGACAATAAATCCTTTTAGCACTCAAATTCACACAAAGTTTTTAACATAAAGGTTGTCTTGACTACAATGTGCAGTCTGGATTGCAGATCGATAAAAGTATATCAAGACATTTAGTAATATTCATGCTCACAGCAGACTCTGTTTATTTATTTATTTATTTATCTTATGTATTTTTATAATGCCCTTCAATCAAATATCAGATACCTAGGCTGTATATTATGTGACACTGTGTCACTATACAAAAGTTGACAACAATCCTGGGGTTATTCTTTATAGCAGCTGGACTCTGTCTCCATATAACTCATAAGATTTTAAGTGGTGTTTCATGTCCCCTGAATTTCCACTATTTACAACTACTAGTAATAACCTTGTCTTCCCCAGAACTAGTGTCAGAAATTAGACATGAAGGAACAGATTAATAGTCTGGTGGAGCTCCTGGAACCAGGTTTGTTACTGGAGGCCCAGGTGGCCTCAGCGGATAGGAAAGCCTATTACCAACTTAGGCTAGAATGTCAGCTGTGACTGTTACTGGACTGGGATAGCTTGACCACAGTAGCCCAATAATCTTGGCACTGGTTAAATTCAAAATTAGATTATGACAATGCACTATGTGAAGCTTCCCCTGCAACTGGTCTAGAAACTGCAGTTAGCAATTAATACTGCAGCATTCTGCACTGAGAGAGCGATATCCTATCAGCATATTATAGCTCTGCTCAAAGTTCTGCATTGGCTGCCGATTTGCTACTGGGCCAAGTTCAAAGTTTTACTATTAGTATATTAAGTTTACCTGAAGGATCACCTTGCCCATACGTGCCTACTCAACCACTTTGATCTGCCGAACTTGTACTTTTACAAGTGCCATAGAACTTTCATTCATATCTGTGAGGAGTCAGTCCTTCAGTGTGGCAGTACGTATGCTTTAGAACTCTCCGCCTATTAACTTTAGGCAAGCACCATTGCCATACTGACTCCTTTCTCTTATGCCTGCTCATTCTAGATTCACATGAGAGGAGTTGTGTTTGCAATGGAATTAAACAATCCTTAAACTTACTTTTAAAAAGAAATAACTTTCTTGTACCCCACACCAATTGCTACCAACCGAATTTATGTATAGTTAACTTTAATGACTATTCATACTATCATGCAGATAAATTCTTATAAAACATTCTGAATACGTTCTATTGCCATTTTTAATCTTGACTGTAAACTCTTAAGGAACAAAAAAGGTAGAAAGACAAACTAAATTAGCTGTACTTAATTCTCACTGAAATCAATTGGACTTAAGTCATGTCTAACTTTTCCGTTCATTTCAATGGGACACAAGTTCAACTAACTTAGAGGGCAACCCTATACACTTGAGATACCCTAACTGAAGCCCTATTAAGATATGGTGGAAAACACATTATGCCAGTAGAACCAAGTTGCACTGGCAGAAATTAAGTTGCACCAGTGCAACTGAAACAATACACTGACCCATCAGTATGCCAGCATATACGCCAGTGCCATTCTGCTGATACAACATCAAAATCAGGTTGGAGAGGTGGATGGGACATGAACAGGATGGAGGAGTGAATCCTACACTGCTTCAAGATGTGTTTTTGGTATATTTTTAAATCTGATTTTCCAGATGAACCTATTAATCTCCTCTTTTCACACTTCAACTACTGTTTTCTTCATAACATTAGGATGGCTAAAGAACAGTAAAGGGGATGATTTATTTCCAGTCTAATTCATGCTTCTAGTTATAAGAACATTAAAATTTAATCTGGAATAACACACACACAGATTACCTTTTAAAAGCAAGAAAATACACCTACCATCTATTATCTTTGTACAATTGACTGACTGATAAATAAACTGGATTAACAGAAAACCTACTCAAAAGGGCGAAACCAAACATAATTGCTTGCAATTAGGGAATTCTTCTGCTTCCCAGCAACCTAGTTTGTAAATATCTCACCTAAAAGTATCCTTTAATGAGCTTTGTACATCATCCTTTGAAGTTTATAGCATTAGTCACTTTTTAACGACAGTGTTCTTGAATGGAATGACAACTGCTCTCATGATAATTTAAGTCAGCCTTCCCAAACTCAGAGGTCTCCAGATGTTTTGGACTATACCTCCAATCAGCTCCAGTCAGCACAGGCTGATTTAAGAACGTACCACAGCCAAGCCAGCTCAATTTCTCCAAGATAAGTGAATCACAGAAGGCAATCAACACTGACAGTTGTTTTCCATTAGCTTTTTCATATGAACATCTGTGATTTGCCAAGTAGGCCTCAAAACATTTCTCCTACCATCATCTATGGGTTCTCTGTTCAGAATCTCCCAGCTACTGGGCTATGCAAGTGGCTGATTATTAAGACTGGAATGGCAGTCTTTCCTTTTCTGTGTGACTCTGGTATTTTCCTTTGCAAAAGAGTGGTTGTTTGCTGGCTGCAGCTGTTTAGGCTGCCAGGGGATTTGGTCTCCTATTTTAGAGAGCCCCCGTAGCCTCACAGCATGGCTACAGGAGTATATTGCTATACCCATAGCATTACCTGTTCCAGAAGAGGCAATGTGGGCTCCTCCTGATTCTGTGCTTGTGGCTTGTGTGCAGGAGAAGTGTTTGTGCCGTCACCACATGTTGATTGGTGCCTTCAACACATGGGAAACAAGCAGGTGTTACTGGGAGTGATGCTGTATTTGATAGGTGGTGACAGAATTGCTAGGGACCTTTTAGAATGGTCTTCACAGTTGCTACATTGCATCTCTCCCCACCCACCCCCGCAGCTATTGTGTTTTTAGGCTGCTGCACAAAGACACAGGATCCCAACTAATTACATCGTTATAAGCTCCAGACAGTGGCTGCCATCTTAGCTAGACCACAGGACTGCCTTGCACATGTAACAAAAAATAAAGCCCTATCCTATTACAAAAATGGGGTATACACAGAACCTTTATGTTTGCCAAAGGCCCATTAAGAAGTGTAAAAATCAATTGTGCAGAAAGCAGAAAATCACTGATAGGTTCTCTGACTCTTTCACAAAGGAAATTCAACACAGTGCAGTTTTGGGTCTGGGACAACAAAAGGAGCAAGCTGGTAGCCAGTAAAAAGATGTTACCCATAGCCAAGCAGTCCTTCAAGAATATACTAATTATCTTGATACTCTTTCTGACATGATTATCAGTTAACATGTTATCAGTTATCATAGCTCAGTTGATAAACCTGTTGATTAAGATAAGTCGTGAACATTCATGTGACATGGTATTATCCACTGCCCCTCTTGAGAGAAAGTATGAGATGGGTTCAAATCACAAGAAAAAAGATTTAGACTAAATAACAGGAAGAACATCCAGATGGCATGAGCTATACAACAATAACAGACTGCCTTGAGAAATGATGGACTCTACTTCACAAGAGGTTTCAGCTGAGACTGGAAAGCCACTTATTCATAATGGTGTGGTAGTGGATTTGAGCAGGATTTGACCAGGAGCAGAGGATTGAACTAGATGATCTTTGTGGTACCTTCCAATTCTATGAGGACAAGCTCATTGATAGTAGCAAATTGGTGATACAGTACTTGCAATTACTGTGCAATAATCATAATAATGTCAACTGTCCCTGGTAGTTTCTTATTTCAAGTTCTAAAATTTGGTCAGCCAACTGCCACACATAGCAGGAAGCACTGTTCAACAAGACTCCAGCAATGGCACAGAAAGCACTCCCACTTACACTGCCTGTCAGCCTATTTAGAAATCACCCATTTGTGATTTAAAAGATAGTCTCCCTTCAAAGAGGTTGTGGCAGATTAATCCCATTTATAGTACAATTCTACGTTCTATAAATTTTACAGTACAATTTATAGTATGCGGAAGTAAGTCTCAGAAAATTCGGTCATCTCAGGTAAGTGGGCATACAAATATAACACCTCAAAACCCCTGTGAAGTTGGTTCGGTCAAGTTAGTCCACCCAGTAAATACTCGATTTGAACCCTAATCTCCCCAAGTTAGCACGGTACTACTAGACCTTATTGGCTATCACTAAATTTAATTCTGTACTGAAGTCTGCATAGAACAACAGAGTTTTTTGGTGCTACAAAGACTAAGACATTTTTGCACCATGAGCTTGTGTGGATCAAAACTCACTTCTCTAGATACATGGTACTATCCTCAGTTGATGTCCATGTGCATATGCATACACACAAAAGAGGGTAGAGGGGGATATTATTTCAAAGTGAGACCAGAATGCAAGCAATGCACAGAATAGTTGCATCCTATTACTATGCAGAGCACAAATGCGAATGCAATCCAGTCAAGACAGTAAAAGATACTGAGTGGGTGTGACTCATTCTCAACTGGTAATGATTGACAAAACAAGATGAACAGTGTACACAAACACCTAACTAGGGAGAATTGCTTTCTGGAGAAACGTAGCCACTCCCAGTCTCTATTCAGCTCAAGTCTGATAGCATCAAATCTTCAAATGAATTCCAACACAGCTGCTTCATACCAGTCTCCCTTTTGAAGGAGTATGACAGCTTTCCTGTCTGTTATTGAATGACCATGGAGATGTGTATGTTCCCCCACTGATTTCCATTTTTTAAGTTGTATTTGTTTATTATATTTTGAGGAGAGTCTGGTTTGCCTAAAAATGACTTGGCCACAGTACTCCATGTCCTGGTAACTTCCATATTGGATTATTGCAATGTGCTTTACGTGTAGCTGCTCTTGAAGACAACTTGGAAACTTCAACTGTTCCAAATGCAGCAGCCAGATTACTGGCTGGGGTTCTCTTTAGATCTCATATAATCCCTTCAGATCTCATATAATTAGAACAGCTGCATTGATTGCCAGTTTGTTTCTGGGCTCAATTCAAGATGCTCACACTAGGCAGCCTTGTCCAACCTTTGGGCCACAGATGTTGCCGGACTGCAACTCCCATCAGCCCCAGCCAGCATGGCCAATGGTCAGGAATTATGGGAACTGTAGTCCAGCAACATCTGTGGCCCAAAGGTTGGACAAGGCTGGTTTAAAGCCATAAATGACTTAGGTTCCAAATATCTGAAAGGCCACCTCCTTCCCTACAGACCCTCTTGGGTGTTGAGATCAGCAGGGTGGGCCCTTTCGGTAATTCCACAATCCTCAGAATTTTGGAAGGGGGCAGGAGAGTGTATTCTCTTGTGATGGAACTCTCTCCCCACTGAGGTGCGTCTGGCAACTTCATTGTACAGTTTCAGGAGAATGCTGAAGATACACCTCTTTAGCCTGGCCTTTGACACTTGGGACATATTTTTTCAGGACCCACCCTATTTGGGGTTTTTAAGTGGTTTTATTTGTTTTTAATGCTGCATTTCAAAATTGTTGTAACCCATCCTAGGTCCTTTGGGTGAAGGGCAGATAATAAATGTTGATGATGATGATGGAAATGGCAAAAGAGCACTACTGACACATGACGGCTTCTCAGTAAACCCAAATCTCTACTCAGGCATGAAGTCATTGGGCCAGGCACTCTATCTCAGCCTAACCTACTTCACAGGGTTGTGGTGACGAGGATAAAATGGGGACAGGAAGAACCACATTCACAGTCCTGAGCTCCTTAGAGAAACGGAAGGGTTGGATAAAACATACTAAATAAATATTCCATTTACATTTCCAGTAAAATATGAGGTGAGATAATGATTCATTTGTGTTAGTTTGAAAATAAAAACCTAATATGGAAAGAAGGGTGCTTGCTTTAGAATAAGACTCTAGTCTATTTCAGACCCAAATGAGAATACAGTAACTGATAGCATCTTGTTGCTAGTGTATTTCCCATGCTTGCCCCACAACATCATGGAAAGATAGATCAACTCTATATTCCCTTTTAAGAACACTTCACTTCTCTTCAGATTAATGTACAAGAGAGATTTCTTATGGGGAAAGGAGGGAATGGGTAGTTGCCAGGAGATGCATTGGGTTTTCCTTCTCCATTCTTTCCCCCATAGCCATATACACATAACATAAGCCAGTGGCTTTCTCTCTGTGTTCTGAGGAACTCTGGGGTAACAGAGAAGCTGGGCAGAGTTCATCAATGAGAAGATCAATCTTGGAAGACAACCCTCCTTCAACATTAGGTTTTCTAGGGAAACTCAGTTCACATAGATTGATGCGCAAGTCCAAGAGGCCTAGCCAGTGTGCCATATAAAATGACTGTGTGCCCTAGAATAAACCCTAGTATACTTTGGAACATACAGGGGGAAAGTTTAAATCCTTTCTATCAGCATTTCAGAAAGTAGAGTGCCAAACAACCTCCTTGCCAGTTCGAATCAGTGCAGTATAGAAGGCCATGTAACCCGCCCCTTGTGTTTATCATCAGCACTGGGGATAATTGGTGCAGTTGCTGCTTCTTTTTGTTTCTTCTGCAGGCTTTTTGCTTCCAAATGGTCCTTCTCTGTGGGCCCACATGGCCCTGCTCATTCCATCATCCTTTGATCTACTTTCCCCCCAAGCAGAGGACAAGCCAAGTGCTTCCAGATGAACTGCCTTTGTTTTGTTTTGTCTTATTTACACTTCAGGAGGTTTGAATGCTGTTTTCTTGACTCAGAGAAACTTTACCACAGAATCCTAGCATTCATAAGCAGCCATCCACAGGTATCAAAGGGAAGAGAAATGTAGAATGACAGAGTCAACTCCAATTATCTTTGTAAAAAATCATGCAACTCATCAAATAGTAAGCAGTGTTGAAATCTGCCTATGCCAAAATATATTAAACTTCAACTCTTACTACATACAAGCATTTGAAACAAGAACCCGAACATGGACAAGTGAAGAAAGCAAATTCACACATAATAGAAACCAGCTATTTCACATTTAGAATTTTAGGGTGAAATTTGTAAAAATGTTAGATTGCTACTATAGTGTTGCTACCATAACATTAATCAGGAAAATAATTCTTACCTGCTGAACTTCACTTTCTCCATTTGAGATTTTTTCTGTGTACACAAAGGAATTGAATATCCGCTGTAATGAAGTTAAGAAAGACTGCTTAGACACATTGGCACAATAGTAATGATTAAGCACATTCAGGCAAAAAAGCTATCTACAGAACTGGCAATATAAAATACAAGACTGAAAATTAAAAGAATTATGATAATAGAGACTGAAAAACAACACCGGGTTTCATTATGAACACATATGCTTCCATAATTAAATTAAACAGATGTTTGTGTGTTGTGGGAAAATATAGGATATTGCAACCAGAGTGCCTGCCATTGAATCCACGTGGTATGAATTTAAAATGCTATGCTTCACATTTGAAACCTGGTTTCCCCCCATATATAGTAATTGTTTACATATACCATGCAGTAAATCCAATGCAGCTCTTTCAAAAAAAAAAATTCAAGTTCTTTTTTTCATATTCTAAATTTCATGAGGAGTCTATCTAGATTTCACTTACACTCAACTGGTTTTGTTTTGGGGCTCTGTGGGAAAGGGAGTAGCTCCCTTTTCCCACTGTGAACATACACACTGATGAAGGCAAATGCACAGAAAAAGTGAAATCTCCATACACCCATACACAAAGCTAACTTACACTACTCACACACACACAAGCACACAAACAAGCTCTGCCTGCTCCTTCCCTACTGCTCTCTGCTTTCTCATTCTCCACTCAAGTCCTGCTGCTCTTCTCCCTTTCACACATGTGGGTCACCAGTAGCGAGGAAGCCAAGAGGTATGGTGGAGAATCCTTACCTATAAAGCAATCAGCCTGCCTTGCACTGGGTTGGTGAGAGGAAGCCTATCCATCCCTTCAGACAAACTGAGAGAGCCCCCTGAGAGGCCAAAATCTGCTCAATCTATCCCAGCCCCGAAAACTCTTAAAGTGTTTGGCTTGGGTGGAAAGGAGACAGTGCATTGCTTCCATTCAGTCAATGCCATCAAGAGCCTTCAATAACCTTCTCACAGGTTGTGATAGGCTTTTTCCCAAAGTAATGGGAAGGGAATCTTGAACGCAGTGGATGTACAGTATGTGACAAACCATAATTCTGCTGAGGCCAATCCGTCCTTCCTCCCCATATGATGGGGAGGGAAACTGGATCTGGCCAGTGGGACAGATCTCTAATTCTCTACCCCCTACAGGTGGGTGGGAATGTCCACCTGTCAATCACCTGACATCAAGTGATTGATGCCTGTCAATATTTAAAGGAGGCTGCTGTGACCACCGATCAGCTGATTGATGGCTACAGCAACTTCCTCTGAAGAAGTATTTTGAGCACCAATAGGCAGACTGGTGCTGGGAGCACACCTTCAAAGGAGGTTGCTGTAACAAGTGATCAGCTATTTAGTAGTTACAGGGAGCCCCTTGGAAGTCCATTTGGAGAATGCAGTTTAGAGTCCAAAGGAAGTATTTTTCCCTCTGCAGATGTCTGTCCACATAGATTGATCAAAATAGCAAAGACATATGTTGAAAGCGAAAGTCGACAAATCACATAAACCAGAATTTTAATATTCATATAAGTAATGAAGCATAGGCAAAGAACTGTATTTGTATCACTGCTTTACATAATACATATGAATATGTATGTGTGAATTTTAGAAGAAAAAACAGATTACCTCCACTGGAAAAAAAATTATTATTTATTTATTATTTAATTTATTTTATATTCCGCCCTTCCTCCCAGCAGGAGCCCAGGGCGGCTTTTTCCAGCTCACTTTCTACACTCAAGCTGATAGTGTTGCTGGGATGTCTGAATTTAATTTCTTTTCATTTTCTAAGCCCATATTTCTATTGCTAACATACCAATATCATGTAACTAAATACCCCTACAATTCCTATCCAAAAGGCTACAAATCAATAGTCAGGTGGAGGGTGTTATTTATATATCCTAATTTTTCCAAGTTTTAGATATACTGTGAACCTGGTTTAAAATGAAATCGAGGCCCAGTTCATACATAACACTAACTAAGCCAAACCATAGCTTAGCATGAACAAGCAAATATGCAAGTTCCTGAAGTGAAGACCATGGCCACTGCACTCTCCTCTAGTTCTGCCACACCACCTGAAGCAAAGGCATGGTTTGGCTTAGCTTTGCATATACAGTGCCTTGCAAAAGTACTCTGACCCCTAACCAATGCTCTCATTTTACTGAATTATAAATGGTACATTGTAATTTCATTCTGTATGGTATTTTATTTTGAAACACTAAAACTCAAAATCAATTATTGCAAGGTGACATTGGTTTTATGTTGGGAAATGTTTGTAAGAAATATAAAAAACTGAAACATCTTGCTTGCATAAGTATTCAACCCCCACACATTAATATTTGGTAGTGCTTTGAGTTTTGGCCAAAAAGCTCTTTCTTGGTCTCATCTGACCACACAACCTTTTCCCATGTGGCAGCTGGGGCACTCTCATGCTTTCTGGCAAACTCCAGACGTGCTTTCAGATGGTACTTTTAGAGTAACGGCTTCTTTCTTGCCACCCTCCCATACAGGCCAGTGTTATCCAGAGCTCTTGATATGGTTGACTGGTGCACCATTACTCCACTCCCAGCTACTGAATTCTGTAGCTCCTTCAAAAGTATTGTTGGCCTCTTTGTGGCTTCTCTCACAAGTCTTGTTTGAGTACTGAGTTTTTTTTTTTTTTTATTATTATTATTATTATTATTATTATTATTATTATTATTATTATTATTATTATTTATTCCATTTGTATCCCGCCCTTCCTCCCAGCAGGAGCCCAGGGTGGCAAACAAAGCACTAAAACACTTTAAAACATCATAAAAACAGATCTTAAAATACATTAAAACAAAACAGCATTAAAAACATTTTAAAAAAAACCTTTAAAAGGGTTAAAAACATTATTAAAAAACATATTAAACAATTCTGACACAGATGCAGACTGGGATAGGTCTCAACTTAAAAGGCTTGTTGAAAGAGGAAAGTCTTCAAAAGGTGTCGAAAAGATAGCAGAGATGGCGCCTGCCTAATATTCAAAGGGAGGGAATTCCACAGGATAGGTGCCGCCACACTAAAGATCTGTTTCCTATATTGTGAAGAACGAACCTCCTGATAAGATGGTATCTGCAGGAGGCCCTCACCAACAGAGCGCAGTGATCGACTGGGCATATAAGGGGTAAGACGGTCCTTCAGGTATCCTGGTCCTGAGCTGTATAGGTCTTTGTACGCCAAAACTAGAACCTTGAACTTGGCCCGGTAGCAAATGGGCAGCCAGTGCAATTCTTTCAGCAGCGAGGTGACATGTTGGCAATACCCTGCTCCAGTGAGCAGTCTCGCCACCGCATTTTGCACCAGCTGCAGCTCCCGGACCAACCTCAAGGGCAGCCCCATATAGAGAACATTACAGTAATCCAGCCAGTATTGATGGACGGCCTTTTCTTGACAGTGCCTGGGTGGTGTGATGCAGCTGCCACTTCATGATTATTGATCCAACTGTACTCACTGGGATATCCAAACACTTGGATATTATTTTGTACCCTTTTCCTAATCTATGCATTTGTATTACATTATCTCTCACTTCTGTAGAATGCTCTTTGGTCTTCATTTTCCTTCAGATCCACAGCCCGACCAATGATCCTTCAACAGTGGGGGTTTTATCCTGACAATATGACAGCAAATTTAATGGCTCACAGATGGAGGCCAATGGTAAGGTAACTGTCCTCAATAGGGCAATTTCTTTTAATTGTGTAAACTGGGAGCTTCCACAGCGCAGGGGTTGAATACTTATGCCAGCAACATGTTTCACTTTTTATGTTTCTTACAAACATTTCCCAACATAAAACCAATGTCACCTTACAATAACAGATTCTGAGTTTCAGTGTTTTAAAATAAGATATCATACAGAACGAAATTACAATGTACCATTTGTAATACAGTAAATTAGAGCATTGGTCAGGGGTCTGAGTACTTTTGCAAGACACTGTAAATCCAAGCTCATGGTGTCTCTTACTGCATGTTTGTTCCTTTGTGCTAATCTATGGTTTGGCTTAGCCTTGCTTGTGAATCAGGTTTGAATGGGAAAAAAGCATATTAAAGTTTACACGCATCTTTTAAACCTACTGCCCTCTATTACACATACTGAATTAAACCCTGCTTTCCTACTCACAAAAAAGGTCTTGAGTGAAAATATTTGACTTCTGATGCCAAGCAAGATACAATACCTCATGTATTATATAACATTCATTATTGTGCCGAATTACAAATATTCAGAACTATCAATTCAATAAAGCAGCATAAATATTTATTTTCTGTGTCATGGAGAACTAGTTATTCAAAGAGCAAGTGGAAAGCATGCTTAACCAAGACTGTGGCCCTGTCTTAAAAAAAAAAAAAAGTGAGACGGCACGTGTACAGAGAAAGCCAAACCTGAACTACTTTAATTTTACAATACCCCTACCTCCTACCCCAGCCTGTAAGCTAGGTATGGGGAACCTGTGGCCCTCCAGATGTTGTTGGACTCCAACTTCCATCAGTCCCAGACAGCATGTCTAATTTTCAAGAACTGTGGAAGCTAGAGTCCAGCAACATATGAACGGCTAAAGGCTCCTCATCTCTGCTTTAGGCAGCTATAATTATGTGGCATAAAAGGTATCTATGCCACATGGTCAGAGGTTTTAGATTATGATTTTGATGTCATAAAAACTTCATTTACTTGCAAACTAATATGTTTTAACTGTTATAGCAACCATATAATATGCACTCTTGCTCAGGTAATAAATGAATTACAAAAAGGGAAACTCAAATCAACAGTTTAAATTATGATTAAACTCTTTACTTAAAAAAAAACTTAAATCACAGGCATGTTGCTTACCTTTCCAAACATCTTTTCAAAGAATGACTTTATTGTAAAAGATAAAAATATATGGCTGACTATATTGTGACAACAGATTGCACATTGCATTATATTGATTTAGCTGTCCAGTTTAGTTCTCTGACCTCTACTTTGTATGTAGTGCTTTACTGTTGAGCCAAGGATGCAACCAGCTTATCTCAACTACATTTAGCATCCAATCAAATAAAGATATAAACAGCAGATTGGCAGGTCAAATTCTTTCCTCAGCAGTTCTATTGCCATTATTTAGAGAAGATATAATATAACCATAATCATACAAAATACTGTGAAATAATCTTAGGTTTTGTTCCACTGAGCTTATGACTGTCACTTTCCCTTATTCCTTTCCCTCTTGGGGACTTCAGGAATTTAAGAAATTTGACCTCTTAATTCTAAGGCCACCCCTGGAGAGGGCAGCAGTAAATCTTCTGAGTTACAAGTCCCAGTGAGCCTACAAGGATTAAAAAGGCAAAATACAACTATTATGAAAAGGCCCAACACTGAAACTTCCTCTCATTCTACACTTTTATTAAAAGCTCTGATCCGTTTCTAAGCCTACAAACATCTCTCCTATTCCACCCAATTCAGAGGAGAAGCTAATTTAACATCAGAAGAAAATACATTAAAGGTGTCGTTTTGATGCAAAATGAACTGCATTTTCTTTTCCACTCAGAAATCGCTGAATATCTGGATATCAAAGGAAACAAGGAAATGTTAGCTATCACTGTCACTGAGGTTTCTAACTATAATATGAAGCTGGCCTAACATGAGCGTCTACAGATCTATGAGCAGCATTAAAAATAATAAGTACAGTTATGGGCAAAAGATAATAATTTCCCATTTGGTTACTTAGTTTTATGTTTTTAAGTAAGAGTTCTTATTTGTTTTAATGGAAAAATTTACTATAAAATACTCCTCTACTTTTTGCTTAGTATCTTAAATTTTGCTGCATAACTGTAGCATCTTGGTACTGTGAACATGGAAAAGTTCTGTCTCCTCTCCCCATGATACCTGTAATTAAATGAAGAAAAAATTATGTGATTGCAAGCAAAGCAATTAAGAGTTATATGGATAACGGACTGCAATCCTGCATGTGTTTGCAATACTTTTATTATTTATGATTTATTTATTTATTCTATTATATATAAATATAGATTGATTAAATTTATATGGCTTATGTGTATTTATCTATACATGACATACGCCACAAATTGCCATCATCATTCCATTTTAATAAATGAATGGCATATACAAGTTCATGTATACACCTGGTTCATATGTTGTTTTCTTCATGTGTTAGAATCCAACAGTTAAAAACTGCCAGATTTATTTATGTATTTATCTGAAGTATTTATAACCTACTCTTTATTGAGTATTTTCAATCCCGGTGTGGAGAACAATGAAATTAAGTAATAATATATGGGGAAAAGGGAAAAAACAATATACAAAACTTACAAAATCCATAAAAGCAGGTCCAATAAATTATGAACAAATTAACAGCTCCACCACAAAGCTAAACTACAATTAGAATTTCCAGTTTAATCAAATACCTAGATACAGAGAACACTTACTTGACCAAGCAACCAAATGGTCTTAGGAACAGTTCCCACCCACCTCTCCACTCCCAATCCACTTCCCCTCCATCTCTCACACAAAGAGGGCCCAATTCTGTGTCAACAGACTCTCGCTTTGTGGCTTTGGAGCAACTTAACACCTTTTACTCCCACTCTCCAACCCATACAGGTTCTCACCTTGAGAGTTTGAGTGGCACACTGTGAAACAGCCTAGCAATATGGTAACCAATTGTACCATAATATGTTTTATCAACCTGTGAACCAGGCTAGCACCATTGCAACTAATTGTTAACATAGTATGCTGTCTACATGAACTGATCTATGTTCCAAGGTTTTTTTGTTGACATTTAAAGCCCTAAACACCTTTGGACCAGGATATCTAGCAGACTGCCTTCCCCAATACAGACCAAGATGATCTTTAAAATATTCTGGGTAATTCTTGGGTAATTAATGAGGTGAAGTCAGTAGTGTTCTTTAAACTCCACTTAAAAACTTGTATGTTTATGCAAGTTTGCCCAGACTCTGATTTTTCATGTTTAATTATCTGTTCTAAACTGGACTGTAGCAGCAATGATAAGGGGGTGGGGTCAGCCCTTCTATTGTCCAAAACTAAATATACTACACACACAGAGCCCTGCAGCAGAAACAATAAAACACTTTTTTCCACTATAGGGCAAAACACTTGCCCTCCCAACTACAGTTGAAATGAGCAACCTTTTACCACCCGGTTTGGTCCTTCCATAAGCAAATCAAGTCAAGATAGGACCTGTCTCTGTGCTAGCACTGCACCTTGGAACATGCTCTCCAAAGAGGTCTTTCTATCATTTTGGCACTAAGGACTGTCCTATTCTTTTTGGCTGTGCACTAATTAGTTTTGATGCTTGTTATGACTGCTTTAATTACATTTAATTGAACTGTTATTTTATTTTATTGACTGGTTTAAATTTTGTTTCATTGTTTGGGGGAAAAAGGATAAAAACATTGAAGAGCAATTAAAGGTACTACTTAGAGCCCTTATTCTCACATACACTTGCATGACCGTTTTGATGGAAGAAAAAAGCTTGCCAAGGAATCTAGAAGAGGGGATGAAAGGCAGTATCTTAATAGGACCCCAGCTAGAATTAGGAAGAGATTTTCTCAATGATTTATGTCAATCAAATCCATGTCAAAATATTCTAAAAGGGGGAAGATCAAATTCTTATTGTCAGAACAGATTATGCAAATATTAAAGGCTGTTCTAATAGGCTCTTTTTTAAAGAACTGGAGCTGGCAGAGCCTCTATGTAGTCAAATGTGCTTTACTTTTTAATTTTTAATTTATAGAAGTCAATGAGTGAGATTGCTCAAAGCTATGCTCACATTGAAAGCTCTAAACCAAGACCATAAAAAAGGAGTGAAGCCCCAAGAGGGACACTATATTTCTAGACATAACCTCTTAGAAACCTCTATTTATCCTGAGTAAAGAAGAGCTGGAAAATTACCAAAAATGTCATCAAGGTACTTTTTTAAAGCCAAAGAAGGGAGGGGGAAAGCAAGAAAATTAGTTCCACATGTTAAAACGGTTCAGCATTTAGTCTATGTAATTTGACTAATGTTATACCCATGACAATGTGCATGGCAATCTTAGAGAAAACTAAAATTGATGTTATGCAACCTCAAAATATAAAGCAGATGGTGGAAAGAAATCTCCATACATACACTATTATTTTTCTTCATCTTAAGTCTGGGAGCACGGGACAAGGGCAATTTATTATGAGCTATAATAAAATAGTAATAATTCTCCAGTAGATTCTTGTATTCTCAGCAGAGGTCAAGAGCAGAATGACTTAAGAAACAAATGGATCCAAATATGCAATATGAAATGGTGCAGAGTCCAAATGCTTTAATTGTAAAAGACAGAAGTGTATATGTTTCTGGTAGAAAAGTAGTTTTAAAATATTTGCTTGAATAAAACAAATTGGCATAAATTAGAAAATAGCAAATGCATCTTAATATTCTGAGTAGAGCCTAGGAGAAAAATGGACAATGGCTGCATTCTCACATAATGTAAAGCCAAACTATGGCTTAGCATGAAAATGCTGGGTTCTAGGGAGGAGACTGCAGCCCCTTTGCTTCTCCCTGTTCCTTTTAGCTCAGCACAGCGTGGCAGCTTAGCCAAGCTTTGGCTTAGTTCAGGTGTGGGGAACCAAACGTGCCTTCCAAATGTTGCTGAACTACAACTTCCGTCATTCCCTGCCACTGGCCATGCTTGCTGGGGCTGATGTGAGTTGTAGTTTAGCAACAACTGATGAGCCAAAGGTTCCCCACACCTGACACAGCATGTCATCCAAACCTAAGCTTCCTCCTTTGAAGCCACGACCTGTAGCCAAGGTTTGTTCCTTTCTCCCTTCTTAGTTCTTCCCAGGGGAACTAGCTGAAGGCTCCAGGGCTCAGAAGGACCCCTCACTGGCCTCATCTGGCTGCAGTGTCACTCACTGCCCTCCTCAGTATGCCCCTGGATGACCATTTTATTAGTGGCCATTCACCATCTTTTTTACCCAAAATACAATGACCCAGCACCTAGATCTATAAAATCCAACTTTCAGATCTAAGTTATTCTAGATCTATACAATCTATAGATTTCATAGATCTATAGGATGGGGCATCGTATTTTGGGTAAATTAAGATTGCAGGTGGCCACTATAAATGGAAACCAAGCTTCACTCCCATTCAAAAACAGCATCACCTCCTCCCACTGCTAAAATGTCATCCAGGGGGATTACAGAGAGGATGGTAAGTGACATTGCAAGCAGAAGAAATAATGTTGTGTGGTCATGGCTCCTTTGTCCTTACATAATGTGTTTGCTTATTGATGGTGAGCACAAAGGGAGGCTAGCCAAGCTGCTCAGCCACCTCAGTGGCCACCACCAGTGAGGCAAACTGAGGAAGAAAAAAGCTCAGTTACATGCTAGGTAGGGAAGCACGTCATCTCCACCACAATGAAATGAAGCCCCACTTACCTGCACAGCATGGATAAGCGGGGCATAGTTGCGAGGAGAGAGCAATGCTGCCGCGGCCATCTTCATTAAGGGCAACGTCGTGTGTCGCAGCGTTATGTGTGCATGACGTGCGGCAGGGAGGGGAGGGGCCATGGGCCTATTTAAGGCCAGGCCACCCCTCCTACCTCCTCTTTCAACGAGCGATGAGAGGACGATGAGGGACATAGCAGAGAAAGCTGCAGGACAGTCAGCGTTGGTTGGGCCTATTAGGCCTAATTGGTTACCCCCAGAGGTGGTTTTGGGAGCCCCAACAGCTGTGGGTGGTAGCGTTGCGGTGTGGCTGCGACTGGGGCAGGCCTCGTAAAGGGGCCTGACCAGTGGGCCTCGTAGTGGGGCCTAGCAGCGGCACGTCCGATACCCCCCCCCACCTAGCAGTTGTGGAGGGGTTGATTGAGGCTTTTTATTGAGCAGTGCGACGTTAGCGCTGCTGCTGGTTAAAAGAAAGACACAGGAAGTTTAAAAATAAATGAGACTATACTGGGTATACAAGAAATTGTGTCTAATCCTTCTAGTTTAAGTTCCCTCTGAGCACTCTCCCCCCAACAGGTTCAGCTTAGCCCCCCCTGATGATATACACAGGTTGGTTCTTTATTATATTATTACAGGGTGGATGCATGATGTGATGGCAGAGCCCTTTCATGAGGCTTATGACTTCTTGCTAGGCCCAGGCATAGGTACAACTTCTTCCTAGGCCCGGGCATGTATGAGGTTTGAAGTACTTAATTATATGATTATTATACTACATACTAGTATATTGGTGGGGCCTAGTGAGCCTTTTTAGCCTTTGGGCCTTTCATAGTTATATGATAATAAGGGCGGAGATAACAGTTTGCTAGAAAATGTCTAAATCGCTGTATCTTAAGTGAGCGATCCTTTTGCATTCCAAGTGTTAATTTCAGGCTGTTTGTTTACTCTGAGACAGAAGAGGCATTTACCTGAATTTAGTTAGGAATGGAAAGTTTAGCAGATGGTAATCATATTGATTGGGGAATAGGAATAAAGAGGAAAGCCCAATTTGCCTAATAGAGATCCCTCATATTACAGGATCTTAGACTCTTATTGACATAGGGCTGCCTTTTAAGGTCCAGGCAGACTCTTCCCCCCTTTACTGAGGATTGTGGCACCAACAACAAAACATCATTACCTGAAATTACATTTTAGTTAGGACTTCTGATATCATTACCTGGAATTACATATAGCGTGCAACTGTTGCATTGGCTCATCTATTTAGATATGTGTTGGAAAACCTGCTATAGTGCAGCCACATATTGGTGACAGCAACACATCCTCAGCATCTGCTGCTCTTGGATTTATGATATCATTTACTAGAAAGGGATATAGGATGTTAATTTTGCATTTTGGACATCTATTATGATAGGTGTTTGGAGGCCTACAAGGGGGAGGCCGCTGCAGTCAGCCAAATATGGGTGGCAGCGCCTTATCTCCAGTATCTGTGCTTTGGGGAACTGGGTTAGCTGCACTAAAATGGTGGCTGGGAAAGTGTGCTTACTCATAAATTATTTCCTTTCTTTATGTGAAACAGGGAAATATGAGGCCAGTGGCCCTCACAGCAGTGAGGAGAAGCACCCAGCAGTAGCTGCTCAAGGAAAGCGTTCCTCCCCTGTTAAGCTCGAGGTACTGGGACCTCGCTTGCAGACTGCCCAGTTCCTGGGGAGGTTTGTTTTGTTATGGGGTTTTCTTTCAGTTTCTGGATCCCATATTGTAGTCTCAGGGCTTGCCTTAAGGGACTGCACTCTTAAATTTGACTTGGGCATAGACGCAATGGCAATCAGTAATGGCTTCCTACCAGTTAGTTAATGCACTGCCTATGGGAAAGTATGACATCTAATCTGTTTTTTCATCTACTGTGGGGATACAAGGGGATTTATAGCTGCTGGGTTTTTGCCTTTTCAGTCAATTCTATGAGGTAGAGCATTACATATAGGCTGCTCTATTCTCGCATGGAGCGCTTCAGCTCCTTCCTTGAAGGGGCTGTTGGGATGAGAGGGTAATAAAAAAAAAATTTGGATGCATGTTAACACCTGATGTCACAGATTATGGAATGGCTATGTAACTGGTTCATCTTAATGGCTGTGTCAATGGACCATCCTGCCCGGTGTTAACCTTCCTGGGCATACCACCTAATTCACCACCAATCATACTCATGTGGTCAGTCAGTAAGGGTTTCATGACAGTTAGGCCAAGAAAGTGTTTCTTGTCTGCCCTCCAGGTATTAGAGGTCTTTTCCGGTGGTTTATGAGGTCGTAGCAGGGCTTCCACAGCCTTACTACAGGTTCAGGTTTGTGGCTGTATAATAATTTAATGCTTGTTGTGATCAAATATTGATCAAGAAATTAGAGCCAAACTGCAGGTTACATTTTATATTCTGGCCCAAATCATTTGGTCTAGTTTTCCCACACTCCTGGGGAAGAACTAACTAACTTGCTGTAGAATTACGTGACATAGCTCAGGGCTAGAGGCTCTGAACTGCAGGCTGAAGGTCCATAGCATCTCTAGGTAGGGCTGGGAGGTAGAACTGGAAGTCCGTGGATGCATCGGGGTTTTGTGCTGGCTGCAGGCTTGGACTTATAGGCAGTGAGGCTTGGGAACTCTCCCGTCCATTTTAGGTAGGGTTATGGCCCTTGTCTGTCCCTTTGTTCTCTAGTGCCCAGATTTTAATGTTTTCTTTGGGGGCATGGTAAGATAAACTCAGGTGGAGCGGTTCAGCTGTGCTGTGCAACTGCACATTGGGAGATTGGGGAGCAGAGTCAAAGATGGCCATAAGCCGGTCTGTCGCCCCAGCATGCTCAACAGCTATCAGAATGCAGGAGGGGTTTTTCCCAGGACTTCTGGGCCAGCAAGGGCTATGCACCAGAGTGGCCTATTCAGTGAGTCACCTGCTGGGATTGCCTAGTGAATGGCTGGAGACTGGGCCTCTCAGTCCAAGCACTTCGAGGTAAAGGCTGATGATTTTCCCACTTATTCCAGGGACTTCAGAGTCCGCCGTATGTTAGCTGGGTGGGCTAGAGAACACCCTGCCACCCTCGATCCCCGTTGCCCTTTCTTACGGGACATTTTATTGAGTATGGTGGGCCAGTGAAAAACAGTATGCTCCTCAAGCTATGAAGCCAGACTATTCCAGGCGGCAGCCCTTATACTAGTTTTTGGAGCTTTTAGGATAGGTGAGGTGGTGGCCGGATCCAAGGGAGATTTGTCTCGACGGGCCCTCCAGCAATCAGATGTCTCCATGTAAGGGAGTTGTACCTGTATAACATTGATGGACCGGCAATGTTGCTGGACAGTGATAGAGCAGCTGCGCACCCTATCCTGGGCTTACAGTTAGGCCTCAGTCAATGGGCTGAAGTGTGGCGGCTTGGCTGGCGAGGAATATTTTGGGACGGGCTCCTACCCACTTTGTCCCAGCTTGGTTCAGTGCAGACATCTCTGCATGTGGTGGTCATTCCCAACTCAGTATTTGAGGCAAGGCCCTCAGGTGGCAGGCATGTGCAGACATGCAGTTCGGGACGCAACAATGGCCTCGGTTACCTAAGGGCATGGTCCTCAGTTTGGCAGGCATGTGCGGACATGCAGTTCAGGAGGCAACGGAAGGGCATGGCCCTCAGTTTGGCAGGCATGTGCGGACATGCAGTTCAGGAGGCAACGGAAGGGCATGGCCCTCAGTTTGGCAGGCATGTGCGGACATGCAGTTCAGGAGGCAACGATGGCCTCCGTTACTTAAGGGCATGGTCCTCAGTTTGGCAGGCATGTGCGGACATGCAGTTGGTGAGGCAACGGAAGGGCATGGCCCTCAGTTTGGCAGGCATGTGCAGACATGCAGTTCAGGAGGCAACGGAAGGGCATGGCCCTCAGTTTGGCAGGCATGTGTGGACATGCAGTTCAGGAGGCAACGATGGCCTCAGTTACTTAAGGTCATGGCCCTCAGTTTGGCAGGCATGTGCGGACATGCAGTTGGTGAGGCAACGGAAGGGCATGGCCCTCAGTTTGGCAGGCATGTGCAGACATGCAGTTCAGGAGGCAACGGAAGGGCATGGCCCTCAGTTTGGCAGGCATGTGTGGACATGCAGTTCAGGAGGCAACGATGGCCTCAGTTACTTAAGGTCATGGCCCTCAGTTGCAACGAAAGGGCATGGCCCTCAGTTTGGCAGGCATGCATGGCATGCAGTTAATAAGGCAATGTCGGCCTTGGGTACGTCTGCTTTGGTCAGACATACTCTCGTGAAGGGTTTGGCGTGGTGTCTGGAGCCCGATAGGGATGGACCAAGCGCAAAAGAAGGTCAACCGGCAAATTCGGTTGGCTATTCTGGGGCGGGGGTGGTGGTTATTTCACACCCTGCATTCAGCATTGGATGGGTGAACTGTACAGGGCCGATGGCGTTCACGTGTCTGATGCAGGTAACGTCTTTTTGGCAGACCTGCAGAGGTGTCTGCGAGAGGAGCTTCTCGGCAGTGGGTAAAAGGGGACTAAATAGAGATTTGTCCCCTTTTTGTGGCGGGAAGGTGCGGACAGGGAAATAGGTAAGGACAGCTCGGTGGCCCCCTTAGGCACCTTTGGAGGTGATTGACGGTTCCAGAGGCCTGTCTGTCAGAGCTTTGCGGCTTGAGGGCAGGATATGGGCTGCTTTTGGGGCCAACAACTCATCCACCCGAGGGTTGTGTGGCCCCAGGGGGTGGTGACCTGAGAAGGCCCCCCTACTCACCTACTGGGTGTGGCTGGTGGAAGGGGTAAGCAGATGGGGCTTGCCCTTGTCCCAAGCGGGGGCTGGTCGCCTGTGAGCTGTATGGCAAGATGCTTGCTTATAGATAGTTCCGCACCTAGGTTTCCCTCTGCAGGTCACTTTAAAAGGTGTTTTTGTATAGTTTAATAAAGTGGCCCTTGTTCAACCCAAGCTGATGTGTCCTTGTCTTATTTCGCCCCTTCACTCGCAAACAGAAACTCCTGGGTGCTAGTGTCTTCTCTGCATGTTACAGCACTAGCCAAGAAAGATGAGTTGTAGGTTAACTCAGTTTGTTTCTGTTCCTATACATAAGTCAGTCCTTACATTTCATCATATGAGAAGCCATTCTACTACAATTGGGGGCTTCTGTTTTGCCCTTCATGAGTTTTTATTAAAAGGCAAAAAACAGGAAAACACTACCAGAATCAAACAGGAATGTTAGTCTCAGAAGGATTATGTCCATGCCAAGAGTTTCATTTCATTCTTGGTGCTGTGCTTCTCTGCTTTACAGATCTATCAATCACATGACAGCCCTAATGGCATGGACTATTCCAGCTAAGCCTGTGTAACTTCATACTGCAGCCAAAAAAAAAAAGCATCTAATGCATGTGATGTTGTGAGCACCATAAATCTGATCAGCAGAGGCAAGACTAGAATGATATAGTTTTTACAACCTGGTAGTGCGAGAGTATATTGTTTTTATTTTTTATGTAAATAAAATGGGAATTACCCTGGAAATACGTAATGAAGGGAGATAAATAAAGTCATTCCACCATTAAGTCAATATTGCTAAAAGTGGCATACTAAACAAATAAAATATAAATAAAGCCTCACTGAAAATAAAAACTCAGAAGGAATCCACAAACAGAGCAATGCTAACATTGGATTCAATCCAGCAAAGTTTTACAGTTCTAAGCTTCAGCACTATATATGTATTGGAATAAAGCAAAACAATAATGAATACCTAGTAGGCTGCTTATGCAGATGTATACGGCCTGAGACGTAGGGTAGGCACAAAATACTGGTCTCTGCACTTAAAGGTCACTGCAGCACACGAAAAATGACACCGCAGATTTACAAAATTGGCAATTGCTATGTAGACATCTCAGAGTCAACCCAGAATGGTTGTGCTATTGCACACCTTTGGAATACACGCATCTCATTCTTCCCACTTTTTTCTTGAAAAAACAAAACAAATAACAAAATAACAAATTCATGGTTGCACACCCTGAACGCTTAACAGTAAAACCTGACATTTTTGTAATTTAGCTTTAAAAAGAAGAACTCTTATTTCCACCATTTTTAGAGGGGAAGTAGTGTCAGTCTGCTGCAAAAAGAACAATGAAGAGCCTTGTGGCACCTTTAAGACTATCAAATTTATTATGGCATAAGCTTCATGGACTACAGATGCATGGGATGTTACCTAAGGTAAAGAATCAACCAAAATAAAATTGTTACTTTTCACACAAGTAATATCCTCATGAAGCTATGGGGAGAGTTTGTCTCCATTCATGTTTTCAAAAATACACTAATCTTTAACATGTGGTCAAAATTCCTGTGGTTTAGTACTGAAAGTGAAATATCACGTTTTATTTCAAAAACAGTATATTTAATTGCTCATCCTAATTCTTCCATTGCTCATAGAATAATTGAATATATCTCACAAAATAACCGGAAAGCAGAAATCCAGTCTATTTTACAGCAGTAGTTCCCCCCTCCCCAACAACAAATATTACTGTTAGTTCTGGAGATTTTAACAGCTAATACACCCAAGGCCACAAATTGAAGAAATGCAAAACTGCGTCCCAATCCAAGAAAATGTGTCCTGTTTCCTCACCTGCCCCACTAACACTGCAATCCTATATATGTCTACTCAGAACTAAGTGCTAGGACTTAGTTCCCCCAGGTAAGCGTATGTGGGATTATAGCCTAAGGAGCATAAACTACCCACTTGCAAGAAAAGTGGTACTGTTTACAAAGGTATTTCATCTAAGGTTTGTTTTTTTTTTAAAAAGAATTTCTGACCCAGACTGCAGATTGTATGAAACCTAGAACCTTGATGGGAAGACATATTTTAAAACTTATAAATTAAGAAGTGAAAGCCTAGGTCTATTTCCAGTAATTATCAATTATATCCAACGGCTTTCTCTCTGTCAGCTACCTTAAATTACATGAGAACTGCTGCTTTGGACAAATCAGCACAATTAAACAATTTCTATCAGGGATTGCAAAAATGTGTATATCCCTTGTCACTTTGCCTGTCTGATGAACTGAAATAACAAAAAATATAAAGTTTAAAAGTCCATAGTGAAAGCACACTAATTTCCTCAAACATAATGAAATTTACTTCCAAATACTACACTTCTATATTAATTTTATTATTTAAGATATGCCTATGCCAATTATGGGTGCAATGCCTTCTTAAGAAAAAAAAATTGAATTCCCAGCATACAGTGACACCAACACTCAGTGCACTCAGTGCACTAGAGAAGAGCATGATTTCCTTATACTCATTCATATTTAATTTTTGAGGATGGTTCACTGCACATTAAATATTTATCAGTCAGAAGGTTTTTGCAATTGCAATGCTAAAATGTCACCCTTCCTCTCAAAATAGTTTCCACAAGATTATCTTTAAGTCTCTTATTTTTGCCATCACTCAATATAAGTTATCCCTCTTAACTCCAAAGTTAATTGCATGGAAATGTAGTAAGAATAAACATTTCTTAGAGGAAAGCCAATTTTACAAGTAACAGTAATCTGATATGTGTATACTCAGAAGTAAGCCCCAATGAACTCAATGGGATTTGCTTCCAGGTAAATGTGTATAGGACTGGAGCCTTATCCTTGTCCTTATTCCACCAGTCTTTTTATCACTTAATTGCCTCATTCATCTCCTCCTAAGGAAAAAAATCATTTTAATTAATAAATTATACAAACATTTAGTAGCAATAATTCTGTTAAAACACTATTAATATAAAACATTCATCAATTTTTCTCCTCCACATTGACCTGACATAAGAACAATGAAAAGTATACCTGTGACTGATGTGCTTCACATGCCAGCTTGTGACAAAGTCGTCTAAATCTAACTGAAACAGGTATGACAGTGGCCAAAGGTAAATTTTCCACACAGTGTTTGAGTTGGCTCATTCATGAGTTAGTACAGCAGCAGTGCACGCAATGAGGCCATCAATCACTGGCACATAAATATGCAAATGGACAAATCATGTGGTAACTGCATTTACACATGACAGGGAATTCATGGAACACTTGCACAAGCAAGCATTTTTCCCATGGTCCCCCATGTCCGTATTCAGTCTTAAAATGGCAATATGGGCCTCCCCCACACTCAGGCTGTAATGAAACATAAAATTAAATGAATAGTTAATGACTGTAGCATCCTAAGCTGTTCTTGGCAAACTGAAGAAAAACAGTTAAGTAAAATTAAACTAAAACCAGAATTTTATCCTCTATTGCATATCTCCATTGCTTTTTATGTTGGTACTAGAATTCTCTGACATCCGGGTAGCTCCCTCTGTTCTGCATTTAAAGGCTCCTTAACTCACCTATTTGCTGTGGCTTTTCTGGATTGATGCATCTTTGTTCCCACCAACTCACTTTCCACGTCTCAGTTAAATTGCAAGCAACAGGGCCTGCCTTGTTGTTTTAGAAGCGGGGGGGGGGGGCACTGGAATTTGAGAACTGAGTTTTTCAAAAGCAGGCTGAAGGCTATGTTCCTCATCATTGCTTGGTGTGGTTTCACTAATGGATTCCTTATCTATGGAAAGTCAGCAGCTGGAATGTTTTATGATCTTTTTTAATTGAGTTCCAATTGTGCCTGTGGTGCTCTTCTTTGGTAAAGCTGTGACCTCTTGTGTTTTAAAATAACAATGGACAATGTGCTAGACTTAACAAGAACCTCCAAACCAGAATCGGGGGTAGTGGCAGTTCTATATTATTGTTGTTGTTCTAACACAGAGAAAAAGGATCTGAATATGATTCAGAGCAGAATACTAATATTTTAATATAGGAATCCAAGACATGCAAGGAAAAGTATTCAAGGTATAAAGTATTCAAGCTTCCAAAAGTGAGAGATGTGTTAAATACATGCCTGAAAGATTCAGAAGAGACTCTTGCCACCATTGCTTAATGAGAAGAAGGAAAGAACTGCTTTGCTTGCTATGATCCAGGAACCCACAGCAATAACCATACCCCTTCCACAGCAGTTACAAATCTCAAGATCTAATTGGGTTGGAAACATGACCACAAACATGCCCTTATTAGTGACAGACAGCAAATTGATCCCCAAAGACGCAGAAGCATAAAAAAGATTCAATAACACCACCTCTACACTAATGGAGAGAGGCAGAGAGTTTGTTGCCTGTCATGGCAGAAGCTGAACCAGATGCAGTACACCTCACGAAACATGTGCAAATGGAGAAAGTGGTGCTATAGCCCTCCAAAGAGAGAACAGGATCAATGTGGAATATGAGGAACTCTGAGGGACAACCTGCTAAGATTCTTGTTCGAGTATAGGGCCAGAGCCAGGCATGACTGGACCCTTGGGCACCAGCCTGCCCTGGGCCCTCAGTGACATAGTCCAACACACACACACATACAGACAGTGCAAGGCTAATAAGCCCACATGCATGCCTCACCTACCTCTTGTGTCATGTGAATGACGTGCGCGTACCGCGCATGCCTGCCGTCAACCAAGATGTTGCTGGGGCATCAGCCCTTTAAGGAAGCCCCTGCCACCATCTTGGGTGATGGCAGGCAGGCATGCATTTACACAGATGGGAGATGACGGGGCATATCTGTAACGGGGGGTGCTTGAGAGCTTCCTCTCTGCGATCCATGGCAGGGTTGGGTTGCAGGACCTGACACTACAGCAGATCACAAAATGGGAATGTCACCTTCCCATTCTAAGGTGGGGCCCTTCAGGGGGCCCTCTGGGCCAGAGAGGCCCTTGGCTAGGACCCAACCTGGCCACTTTCTAGCGCCAGCCTTGTTCGAGTGGTCCCCAATTCAGGCACATGGGCTCTTGCAACATAGTGCCTAGTTTACTAGGGCTTACTTTATTTCAGTGCTCACTCAAACTAATCTCCAGCAGGTTTTCAAAGCCAAAACGTGTGAAAAGGGTACATTAAGCATAAATGAAAACACACTTAGACAGATACGTGTGTGTTTATTTTATCACTTGAATATCTACGGAATCACCTCGTATGCTGTCAAACTGGAAACCATTCAAAATTTGTCTGAGGTCATTCTTGAACCTCCCACGTGGCACTCCCACTGTCATATTGAGATTTTGAGGTTGGGTGCCCCCCCCATACTGTCCAGTTCATACTGCCTTGCTTCTGTAATGGTTCAAACTACAGCATATGCCAGACAGAAGGTTGCCCAAAAAATGTTATTTGGAGAAAGTTTCTAATAAATCTGTACAATGCTGGGCCAACAAATGCAAAACCCTTATAATCAAATATGGACTGATTGTTGATATCCTCAAGGTTGCTATCCTTATAGCTGCAAAGCAGCGCATTAAAAATAAAAATATACAAAGTTACAGAGTGGAACCTTCTGTTAGCTAGATGTCACCTCAAAACTACGACATTCTTATCATTTCATTATACTGTGAAATATGATTACGGTTCTTCCACATTTTTTTAATCAGTTGATGTATTGAGGAATGCATTTATAGTTTTGCGATTTCAAATTATGCCCACAGCATATTTGGATGGGAGATATGTCAGAACACCTGTAAATCACTGTGCAACTGCAGCCAGGGACAGGTGGAAAATATTGTTCATTATATTCTGTATTTCCCCCCTGTATAATTTTCCTGGGGTCAGATTTCTCAAAAGAATTCTCTAGAGAGTTACCTTTTTGAATAATAGGAAGTAAATCTGTTATTTGTTGATGAATAGGGATAAATACACTACATATAAGATTTCTATGTTCACCTTAGCAGCTGAACAGATCAGACAGAATTTCACTGTACAACATGGGGTTCCATGTGCTGGGAACCATGTGTGCTAAAATGTACTTCTATGCCATTTCTAGTTTTGTGATGACCAATGGTTTCTAACAAATACATTTGACTGACTGGGTGGTATTCAACTAAGTCATGTCCATTGACTTCACTGGGTCTACTCCGAGTATTGAATTGAATACCACTCACTGAATTTTACTGACACCACACATCAAGAATTATAGGGATGGCCTTCAAGATCAGTGATTGCTATTTCAGACAGATGCTTAAGCTCAAGTCTTTTTTTTTTTAATGATTTTATCCAATTGGTGCCTTTGCACAAGTGCAAGGTCTATTGAATCCAATGACTAATGGAAAAGGAGTCTTTTTTAATTAATACTCCTTCCACTATAACTTCCAACACACCCTGAAAATCTGTTTTGAAGGACTGGGGAACCCTCCTGAACAGGGTGAAAAGTGGCAAAAATTCTGTGTCGTCCCTTGTTAGTGGACGCTTCCGCTGGGGCAAAAGCATAAGGAACACCAATTGGATTCTACTCATAGAAATGAAACACTTGTAATTATCTATTTACTTGAGTAGACTCATAGGAAGCATCCTGAAGTCAGCGATGCCAACTGGCATTCACTTTGTGCCAGATGCAAATTTGTATCATCTTTTGCATGTGGGATAGAGGGCTCAAAATAAATGATGGGCCATACAAGTAATAAGATGCCAGCAGGGGACACTTCTGGACTAGAAAAAGCTTAACCTGTTTCTCTCCAACACATAACTGTTGAATACACAACAGACTTGTTCTCCCCCAATGGCAACCCTAAACCTCATGCAAAAAAACTCAAGTTTCATGATCTGTAAACCAGTTATGTTATTACAGTTCTTTCCGATCTAAGGTGGGCAATGCTACATTCAGTGCAAGACCAGATCTGGTAAGGAATCTTGCCCCCACATCTGCCTCATCATGTCAAAGCAAAAAGCCTCCAGGTCAATGCTGATTGGAATTTGGTACCAGGTACCTTCGTACATTTAGAGATTAGCATTTTCCCCTGCCTTGCCAGTCTGATAAGAAGCAATTGCTTTAGCTGCTGTGCTGTAGATTGAAGAAAAAATCTAAAAACATCTTTAAAAACTGCAATATTTTTTAGTTTTCTTGGCACACAATTTTTTGTTTAATTAAGAAAAAATAGAAACTCTATCTATGCCATGATTAGTCTTATAAAACTTATTGTGTATTTCACCTCATCACTTTTTGAGAGTGATGTCTGACAGATTATTAATCAAATCTCTTACCATCCACAATAACAGAAAACATTAAACAACATTTTAAATGGCACAATTAATTTATTCTTCATTTATTTACATGAGAGCTTTGTTTCTTGGCCCACATTTCTCAGCACTGGATATCCCTAGCCCTAGCAAAAATTGCAGCTGAAATTATTTTGGCTATGGAATCCTAGCCATGAAATCCACAGGGAATATCATTATTGCACCGACTTCTGCTTACATAACAGGACTTGCTTTCCTCTCTCCCCTCCCCACAGCCCCCATGCTCCCCAATCTGCTCCAGAAGGTCTCCCAATCATCCACAGCATATTGAGGGGTGCGAGATGGAAGGAGGAATGAAGGCGAGGATATTAAGTTCCATTGTGTGAGCAGAGGTCTGTTTTGCTCATGAGTGAACAACACTCGATGTCATCCAATACTAGTGGCACTAGACATAGCACTGCACTATCATGATTTATTTATATACCACTTTTCTGCCAAGGCACCAAAAGTGGCTTGCTTATTTATTTATTTATTTATTTATATCCCGCCCTTCCTCCCAACAGGAGCCGGCCGGGTGGCAAACAAAAGCACTAAAAACACTTTAAAACATCATAAAAACAAACAAAATACATTAAAACAAAACAACTTTAAAAATATTTTTAAAAGCTTTAAAGACATCTTTTTAAAAGGGTTAAAACATTGTTTTTTTAAAAAGTTTAAAAAAACATTAATTTTATACAATTTACAATTTTAAAATACTAAAACAAACAATATGAAATGTAGAGTCCTCACAGGCTGACTGAGGGCTGATGGCACAAGCTCCATGGCCTGGACATCTCAGCTTCTGTCTTTCCTTAGGATACATAGGTCTTAAGTAGCCTCAAGGAAGGTAGAGGAGGGGCTGCCCCAGCAGTTCTTTCAGACTATTAATGGTTCCTTTCCTATCAGGAGCCAATGGTATGTGTATGCATGTAAGGGTATCCTTTACAGACGTAAGGTGAGCAAGAAAATAATGTATTGCCTGGATGTAAGTTGCACCAGCATGCATGTTGCAACGTGGTTTAGTTGTCACTGTATATGTGTATCTGGATAGTGTTGGGTTGGTGTAAATATAATCTGTATGTTTCCATTTTTTTAAAAAGTCTGTACAGTGATATTATTTGCCGCGGACAAGTTTAGCAGTCATTTTGTGATTGTGTGCTGTCTTTTAACCATTTTCTTTGTTTCATTGCTGTTGCAGGGACTGATGAAGTTTTTCAGATATGGTGCTGTTCATATGGTGGAGTCCACTAAGACTGGTACAAGCTACCAGAACACTTCCGGGCTAGGAAAGGGGACTTAACACCATTAGTACTTCCCAGAATTTCCTCTTTTATGAAGCCAGGACCTGCTTGGAGGAGCGATGAGGGAGCTTGCTGTTAACCATCTATCCTGGTGAGAAGACCCTGTCCCCAAGATCACACACCATAATTAATACAAGGCTGCAATGGGCCCTTGGAGGACAGCAAGAATATCACTAGTCACAAAGGTTAGGCTGAAATTAATACTTAAGTGTGAATTGGCTAGTGAATTATATTGTTTCATTATGCTATGATATAGTTTCACTTAGCATGTCATCCGAAACAAGACTCATGGCTAAATTCTCTCCTTGCTAACCACAAGCTGTAGCCAAGTTTGTTCTTAACCACGAGACCAGTTTGGACAACACAGTAAGCCAAAGGTTGCCTTAGCTTTACCCAGGTAATCCACACAAAAGTTTTACAAAGCCATAGTTTTGTGAGAAGCAGGTCAATGTCTCTAATTCCAAAGCGCAAGCATTAAATGGCCAGTATCTTTCCATTTTTCAATTCACTGTTTCAAAAACTCTTGACAGGGAGAATTAAATTGCTGCCCACAAATTTACATTGGAGAATAATTACAAATGAAAGAGCTCAAGTGATAAATTGCTGTGAAGGCAATTCACGGGCAGCCACCATCTCTCTATGATTCTTTATTCTTTTATGTTCTTTAACTGATCTGACAAGGCAGAGGGCTTAATTTTATCATGGCTGTAGTACACAGAATGTTCATATTAAGGGATCTTTTCCCAACTATCAGAGAGCAGACAGGAAATGCCTTGGGGTAAGTAGGGCAGTCATAGGGAACAGAGTCCTCTCTCTCTCTCTCTCTCTCTCTCTCTCTCTCTCTCACTCACTCACACACACACACACACACACCCCTCTCTCGCTCTTCAGATCATTCTCTTTTTTTATTCTGTCACATTTCCCTTTTTCTGAGCATTCTGGTCAGAATCCCCAATTAAAAAAGAGGAGTTTCAATAAAATATATTACTAACATAATAAAGAGTTTCTAGCTGCTGGAGTGTAAAAATAAAAATTGAAAAATATCCTCACAGTTCTCCCTTTGTTCATTTTTTTAAAAATCTCATACAGGTCATTCATGCTTAAAGTATGAATGTGTGAAACACAGAACTATATTAACACCGTTTCTGCAAACCTAATAGATATAGCTCCCACTGTTTCACCAATGAGACAATTATTCTAAAAGAATTAAAAACAACAACATTTTACCAAAGTTTCAAGACTGGCCTCAAAACTGGACTTTGTATAAACTGTGCCATAGTCATTTTTTTATACCCTGTTTACTGTTGAAGAAATATAACAGAACAAGTACTGGTGGCAGTTTTCATTATAGCTGTATACTGATACACTTGAGGTGTTTTCAACAGGGGAAATCATAAGTACATCTCCTTCGAAGTTAGGTTCAGTGCACTTACTTACGTAAACGTGTTCCAGTTTAGAAAGTCTATTTGAAATGTGTAAACTTTGTGTGCTAAATTTATGCTAAATCATAGCTGTAAGGCAGTGTTTTCTACTGACAGTGTTAAAATGTCCAAAGCCTGGAATCTCTTGGCATTAATTGGAATTTGCAATAATAGCATTAGCTAACAAAATCAAAATATCCAGAGAAAATAACACCAAGGAGTTAGGAAAATTCTACATATGTTATGAATCATGAGGTGGTGACCCTCACAGTAAACTATATATATATAAAAAGAAGGGAATGCTAGCCAAATTCCTCACAGTTATTCTACAGATGTCCATTACAGTATCCAATCATAATTCTAAAGGTGTTAGTAATTGCAGAGCTACTGTATTTGATCACTGCAGTGGTCACCAGTTGCATATGTTTAGTGATAACTAAACATCTTCAGGAGTGTTTGTGTCTAATTTCTGTCTATTTGCAGCCCAAAAGCCATGATTCATACTGTAGAAGTGGTTGATCTTGTACAGTATACAAGTTGGTTTACATCTCATACAGCAAGCTGTCCTTTCATGTAGACAAAGAATAAAGAGCACTATATCTTATCTTTAAAGTATGAAAAATCAGAGCAAAACCTTTAGAATCTTTTTCAAAGCCCAGGCTGAATTTGCATGACAGTTTAGGAATTATGAGGACTTGGAATGAGGTATAGAATAATTTCCAGATGGTGTCCTATTTTGCATTTATTTTTCAGCTTGCCATTGTCCTGGAAGCTTTGATTTGATCCAAAAGTTTCAGTAATTCAATCACTTGCCAACCCCACTTCAAAATAAGAGCTGTTTCTTTTTCTTCCTCTGTTTGTCCTTCTCTTAACACACAACAACAACAAAAGAAAAAGAAAAGTCACAACCCATACTCTATACATATTTTCAGAGAAGGGATCAGTGACAAAGGCTCTCCCCTCCCCAAATTATATCATATTTACTTTGAGTTTGTTCTTGAAGAACAAACCAACATGAAATTCAGTCAGAAAGACTGGCCTTTAATATTCCACTATGGAAGGAAGGAAGCCACATACATTGATTATATGTTTCATATCCCAAATTTTTCTTCAAGTCACCAAGGCACACAAGTGCCAAATCCATAATTTGTATTTAAACAAAAATATAACACATTCATTAACTGTTAAATAAACAGTGCTAATTGCAAAGTAGTGCTGGGCTTTGCCAGTCACCATACTGGGGCTGAGTAGAAATTTTTTGGTGGGATTCTGATTTCAGCTCCGTCGCGTTTTGCCTACTTCATGCTGCGGGGATTTGATTCATTTGGCTTTCGGAGTGGTGAGGTCAGCTCGCCTTACTGGCATGGAGTTTGGGCAGGTGACGAAGACGGAGAGGTAAACAACAGGTATACTGAGGCATTATTGGATGAAGGGCACCTTTTAGGGAACCACCACTGCTTGCTGCATGGGGGGGAACCTGAGGGGTGCCCTCATGACCTGACTTGCGTATTGGGACACGATGTGGAGGTGGAGTGCACACCCAAGGCTCATCCAGCAATCAGGGACAGAATTGCATCCCCATCCTTGCCTGAGGAGCCACAGACAATGGCATGCCCAGGGGATTGGAGTGATTCTGCCCTACCAGATAAGAGGTTAGTCCTCACCTGTCCGAGCAGTTTGAATTTGGTTTGAATTTGTTTGATCTGGCTTAATTTGCTCATTTCGGTCAATTTGGCTGTAGTTCCTCCAAAGGAGGTTTGTTACATTTGAATAAATATAATATTACACCAATATTATGTCTCTGAGTCTTCTTGCGGGTGTGGTGGCAAAGGATAACACATTCATTAACTGTTAAATAAACAGTGCTAATTGCAAAGTAGTGCTAATAAAAAAGTCCAGGAAATTGAATACATATATTAAAATTAATGAAGGTGGTTAGATATAATAATGTCAAAGAGAAGAAAGGGGGGACTTTAAAGGTAATAGGGGGGAAATAGCACAATGGTAGTGAAACTGAATAAGCAATGATGAAACACAGTTGCCTACTGCAGTTCCATACAGAGAATTGAAAACTGTTTCTTGGCTTTAAATTAATGTTTTTGTATTCCAATTAAATGCAGATAAAAAGTTAGTTATCCAAATATTTTAACTCAATCTACATTTCTACTTGATTTCTGATATTTTGGTAGTAGATATTATTACCCATCAGCCCTAAAAGTCAAACCTCATGCAGGTGTAAATCTTATAAAAATTTGGTTGTTCTTAAATCTATGAAATCCTTAGCAATAGGGTCAAGCTGATAAAACAGATGACAACTATGTATGTGAGAGCAGAATATGTATCAATAATGCTAAAGAACAGATGATATTCAGTTGTCTCTTAATCCTGGAAGAAATGCATGATGGAAACCTTTGTAACCCAGGGCCATAAATCTTAAAACACATTAATTCAAAAAGATGCTCATAGAGAGATGCAAAACATTGTGTACTAAGGTGAAAGTTTTTCTCTGGGGAAAAAAGATCTACATACTGAAGCAAACTGAAGTATTAATCTGAATCTATATCCAAGTTCTCCTTTAGGTTTTCTACAGCTGTGATCCCCAGCACAATTATGTATAAATAAGTACCCCACTGAAATAATTTTGAAATGCTTCCAAGTTATTCAAGATACTGGCATCATTATCCTTCTTTAAATAATAGAGTTCCCCTAAATAGTATAAAGCTACTTTGTGGTTTTAAAGAAAAGTTTACATAAATGTCTTGAATAAATAATACAGGATCCTACTTTTTATTTTTAGGAACAGTGAGCATGTTGACACCACCCAGGGTTGAGGGAAGATAGCGTAAATACATTCACTACTGGAAGAGATCAGACATGCCTACCACTTAATATAAAGAAGTTCCAGAAAGTGTGATATCAATGATCCTGACACAGGAAAGCTTTATAGTCCATCTCTGAGAACTACTGGAGCACTTACTTGTAAAGAGACCATGTTATTTGTGGGAAGTAGCCACTGATATCCAGACCTGAATATGGTTCAAGGAGAGAGCTGCCTTGGATGGAGGCATATAGTTAATACCTCTATAATTAGAGGAACCAGCTGTGAAATCTCTTTCAATACAACAGGATGCTGATTTCTCTCTTTTATGAGCTCCTTTGATGAACCTCTCCAAAAGTGAAGGAAACCAACTCCTAAAAGCCCTGAGAGGTATTCATTGTTGGTTCTACTCAGAGTAGACCCCATGAAGTTAATAGACATGACTAAATGAAGTTCATCAGTTTCAATGTGTCTACTCTGAGTAGACTTAGCGGAATACAACCCCATGTCTACATCTAGACTGAGCGGAGAGGTCTTTGGACCAGTATGAGTTAAGTTCTCCTAGTTCTGTACTATGAATCTGTGAGAACAGGTTCTACAGAACTCTTCTACAACTCTCAGGTCTTGCTGTAGACCTGGAGCAAGAGTTGCACGAGTGAGATCTGCATCAGTAAGATCTTAACAGTTGCTCTCTGAGTGAGATGGAACACAGGGAGACAAAGATGGAGAATTTGAAACTTTGACTAAGGAACCTGCATTCAGCTGCACTGACCTAATCTGGACAACTTGGACATCAATTATGTAATCCCACTCTGAGCAGGGGTGGGCGTGATCACGGACTGAGAATCTTGAAACTTGCTCTAACAGGATAGGCTTGAGTACCAGGGGTCCTAGAGACGAAAAACAGGAGTCCTGAAGGGCAAAACTAGGAAAGCTATTCCTGTGACGGTGCATTCATTTTGTGTGTCTTTCTGATGTTCTGTCTCCTGCCAAGTCCCTTGTGAACTGAGAGAAGAATGCCTTCATCATCTCACTGCTGCTTGTTTGTTGTACCACTGCAAGCCATCACTGGAACTCTGCCTAGCAATGAAGGGCAGGGGAAGGAGTCCTGTTTGGGTCACTTCAATCTCGTATGTACAAGGATCACATGATGGGTGAGGACATTTGCTGTGTCTCCCAATTTAAACTGTAGAACCTCCTTTAACAGGTTAATATTAAACACTATTTTGTACTGTATCATTTGACATCTCTTGGCTTTTCCCCTTCTGAATGCTGCATTTGATCACTTCCTTAACAAAATATAAACATTTTTATTATAAAAAGAAAAATGCAAAAGATTTACTTAAATAAGGTACAACAAACAAAAACCCAGAATCCAACGTTTATACATGCTCACTTTTTCTGCCTTATAATGAATAAAATAATTCACACTGATTAATCTATATATAATCTATTAATATATAATAGATGGTATTATCCTTCAATACATTGAAAGACCAAATTTTGATTCAGGAAGCAACTAATACTTTCTAGAGATTCAATAAATGGATTCCAATTTATAAAATCATCTTGTTCTTTGTGTCCTTTGTTCTTTAAAAAAAGTATAATTGTTGCCACAAATACAAATTCCCAGACTTTTTCTAGCCACTCATCTGTCATCAGTGTTGTGATTTTTTAAAAAAAGAATAATATTCTTGACACTACTACCATATAAAATGTTAGATACTTATGTCCCTGTTCTACTGAACCATGCATACGATATTATTGTTTTGGTCATATTTTTAAAAAACGATGTGCTCTTTTTCAGATATTTTCCATTTCCATTGGGTTATTCTTCTCTATATATTATGCCCACATAATAATAAATTCTTTTAATTGTGCAGAATATATGTAACAAATTTTAAAAACAAATTATAAATTCTTGATAAAGATTGTCCTTATTTTCTTATAATTAAATTCTCAAAATCTATTATTTCTATTATCTTCTCATTAACTAAGATACTAATTTATTAAAGATTTTGTTTGGAAATTTGGGATTTTCTTGGTTCAGACCATTCTTGACATTTGAATATTCAGCCATCGTATCCTGGTGTTATTAACAGATTTATCCACCCAACCCATTACATTTGAGCATAAAAAGAATTTTAGTAGCAAAATCCTATGCCTGTTTACTCATAAGTAAGTCCCACTGTGTTCGATGACGACCCTTCTCTCTAGTAAGTGTGTTTAGGATTGCAGACTATATCTACTTTAAGAGGAGTGTGATCTAATCTACTCAAATTAGAAGGTTACCACTGCTTATAAGGGATTCCAATCACACTCCATCACTGACCATGCACATACAGATTTCTTCAATGTACAATCTGTCCCATTTATTTCAAAGGAGGAAGCAGATTCACATCTGAGCATCCCATATGACAAGGACAGTGTACATACAATACTCTATATTGCAACATTCATCTGCTTTGGAGTTATGCTGCAGAAATCTATAAATGTCCAGTATTTTAGAAAAATGCTGAAAACATGAGACTATTTCAATACAAAAATCCATTCTGTCCTCAGCAATAGGTATGATTCATATGCACAACTAAAGACAGTGTTGATTGACAGACAGACTTTGTGCTCTTATGAGTAATGCCACAATCTAAAAATGTATAAAATGCTCTCTTTGAAAACCCTGGGGAAACACTGTCCTTCGCAACTGATGGCATGACATTCTTTCCTCTTGCTGTGCAAGGCTTGTTTGGCTTTTATGCAGTTTCACTCCAAAGTACGTCAGTCAGCATATTAACAGCCTCTTTGCTGTACCTTAGCTTTCGTTACAAATAAATAAAAATAGTGAAATTGTAGAACACACATGCTTAATACATTCTACATTTTGAGAATCTGGAGTGTCAACTAGCGCTATTCTTGATAGAACAATAGACAGAAGTCAGGGGTTGGAACTTCTTACTCAATTATATATGAAAATGTCAAAAAGGTTGCAATGGAAAACTAATACTCTATTTTTTTCTTAAGCAAAATTTAAAAAAGGGAAAGATGGCGACATGGCAAATAGTCCATGAGACCCAGATTTCTCGAAAGGCTGATGACGTGCTGCTGCATTTGATGTTCAGAGGTATACAAAGTCCCACCATACCACAGTTTAGCTCTGCCTTGAATTGATAGTAAATAATGTGTATTTTTTTCCAAAATGGCAATGTTCCAGGTATCCTTATAGAAAAAGTTTCCCATGTTTGAGTAATTGAAAGATGAGCAGCAAATAAAAGACACATTATAAGATCTTTAAATAAAATATCAAAATCAAAATCATCAAAAATCAAAAGGAGGGCCAACTGGGTTAACATTTGAATGGGAGCATTAATAATTTTAGATATTTCTTCAAAAACATCAGTTCAGAAAGGTTTTATATGGGAACATTCCCATCACAGATGAAAATAAATACCATGGGCCCCACATCCTCTCCAGCGTTATCGAGAAAGACCATAAGTAATGCATGAAAGCTGGACCAAGGTCCTCTTCCATTGATGAGAGAGTTTTTGTGTGGCAAATACGGATTTATATGATTTTTTAAACCATAAATTTGACCACTGACTGTCTTCAAATTGAACCCCGAAGTCCTCTTCCCACAATGTTTTCAACCCTGATAAAAGTCCTGTAGTATCAGCTCCCAGTAGAGGTCTGCAACCAAACCCTTACCAAATTCTGAATTAAAAAATATATTCTAATCTTGTAAGGGATTTAGTGGCCTGTACATGAATACTGGAATTCAACAGCAAATGTGTAATTTGATGCATGTAACCAATTAATGCCCAGGCCCTCCAGATCCACCTGCTATAGCTCACATGAAACCAGTCTACCATTGGTATAAAAAGCATGCAAACAAGAATAACCTTTGACTTCACATTGTGCTAATATCTGCTGAAACGAGGAATCACTGACTACCGGGTGAAACTGAAGGGACACAAAGGGGATTTTGGTCCTTACAGGTTCTAAGCATAATACTCCCTTTTTTTCTACTTGAATTCACCACTGGGCAGCGTTTCCCTATCATCTCTTCTGCCATTCTTTCCATGTGCTTTAAAAATAATACTCGTAAGCCAGCAATATTTGCAATTAAAACATCTGTTAACTACTTTGACTGGCCCCAAAGCACTAAGTGCCTCAGAAACCCCTGAACTGTTAGAAGACTTAAAGGCTTCTGAACAACACATTAAGCCAGTGATATGTCTTTTTAGAACCTAAGGGACAAGTCTCAACCAGATATGGAAGGACTCGGAGCAGAGCAGAATGGTGAACTCGAGCATCCATGATTTATTGTGTATTGTTTGACTGTATTGGGAGGAGTGTTTCTTTTTTGAAAATTCAATAATACACTATTAATTTAAAAATCCTCATGAAATATACAATTATATTTAATACAATTAAAATTATAGAGAAGCTATAATGCAGAAAAGATTTAAAAAATTCCCCACAGTTGGAAGGACTTCGCTAGAATAAATTTTATTTTCAAAGAATTACGTATGAACCAGAGATCCTGTCTTGTCATTACATACAAACCAGACATTGTGGTTTAAACCAAACTCTGGCTGATCCAAAACAAGCCAACTTCAAACTGTGGGTTATGAAGCTGGCTTGTTTAACTAACCAGAGTTTTAAATCACTATCTCCTGGTTCATACATAAGAACAATCAAGGATTCTTTGAAAGTTAAAACTAAATTCTGGCACAGTCCTCCTCCCAGCCTCCCAGGAGGAGGAGAGGGGAGGGAGAGTGGAAGAGCCTGAGGCTTCGCTCAGGCTTCTTTCAGCTTCTGCACCCAATGCCAAATCCTGATTTAGTGTTACGAGTTAACACAGACAGTGTTGAATCCTGACAATGTCCATGTTTAAGGGTGGGTATGGGAGGTCTGAGTAAAACTATCCAGGTTCTGGAAATTGGAAAAGAATACTGAAATATTAGGAAACTTATATCTCGCCCTTCCTCCAAAAAGGAACCACAAATCTGAACCAAAATCTTCTAACTTCTCTACCACACAGATACTCTGTAAAAACTATGGAAAGATTTTGCTAGTGCAATTCTGGTACATCACTTCAGATGGCCTATATTCCCATACTGAGAAGACTGCAAGCCTCTGTTCATACGTTAATTCTGTGATAAGATTAAATGGGTCCAAAACTCTCTTGTTGAATGGAACCTAGATGAAAAGGAGAAAAACATTTGGCTTTTGGCATTTGACATGTCAGTATCTATGCTATATAAGGAGAACACAATCAAAAGAGATGGGGAAATGTCATTATATAATGGACTGTATTTACCCTGTTAGAAGGATATTGTACAGTGAATCATGTTCTCATACTGAAAGTGTTTCCCGAGTGCTGCTCACCACTGAACTTATCGAGCATAGCACAGTTTTCTGTGCCGTGCAGAGGATCAATGCAAGACACAACATACATAAACCTCCTTTGAATTCTGCAAACCAATGAAGTTCTCATATACAGAAGCACAGACTAGAGTTAGCCATGGAAGCATAACCAATTGAAATGCAGCGCCCCAACCATTTGGTTACTCTTTGTTCACAGAAATTATACAAGTAATTACGAAAAAATTCAATGGCTGCTACATCCTATCAGTATAGGGTATCAAGCCCGTTGGAATAAACAGAATTTTACGCTCTTTTGTGTTAAACATTAAAGAAAATGTTGCTCGGTTGCAGAGCTCCTTTTGCCAGATGTCAAGCATTGAGGCTTGTGCCATTTTTACCGTGAAAATATAAAACTACCGACAAGGTTTGGGTATAGTGACATCTGGCAACTTTAGAGCCAAGTGTAAGTCTGGCTTATTGCTCAATACTATAAGCTGTTGTGCTCTAGTTTTGAAATTGCTATCAAAATGTGATGGCAGGGGAACTGAAAATTCTGGTATTTGATAAATAATTCCACTTAGAAAGGGTATAAATTACCTTGCAGAAAAAGGTAAAAGAGGGGATTTTCCATAGGAAGTGGGCCATCACTGTGGGAAATAGTTCCACCTATCGTGCGAAGGCAAGAATGTTTTTGAAGTCAAGACTAGGGACGTCATGCCCCTCCCACTCTCCAGTTCATTCTTGCCTTCGTACGAACAAGATTGGAATTTTCATAGCATTTAACTAAGTCTCGTATTTGTCTTTAAATCCTTTCTCTTTTTCTGTTTGTGTTTAGCCTCTGAGGGTTCCCTCAGGGACCGTGGCTGCGGCTTCCTCACCCTTCCCTCAGAGCTATTCAATCTATTTTTATTTACTTGACTGGGGGCTCCCTCTGAGACCGCGGCTGCGGCTCTCTTCGTTTTGGCAGTTTCTAGCCCCCCCCGCTCAGTTGTCTCTTTAGCCAGGGGGCTCCCTCAAGGACCGCGGCTGCGGTTCTCCCCTTTTGATCGCTTCTGATCCTGATCGCTGTTAACCTCTCCCCCCCCGATCGGTTGCCGCGGCTGCGGCTTATCCGATCTCAGCGGGAGCTTGCAGCTGCGGCTCCCGCCGTTAACCCTCTGCCTCAGATCGCCCTCGCAACGTGGCTTAAATCCCACTGAGGGCTTTACAGACCGCGACGGCGGCTCTCTCTGCGGTGGCTGCCGTTTTTCCCCTACTTGTTTTCTCCGGGGATTTTTTGGAGCCGCTACTGCGGTTTTTGGCGAGATCGGCTGGGCAGCCCTTCCTCCAGTTCGCCTCCGACGGCCGCCATTGCTTCTTCCCTCTCTGCCATTTTTTCCCGCTCCTTTTTTCCGGGCGCCATTTTTTTCTTCTTTCAGAATTTGAATTTCCCGCCCTTTTTGTTCCCCTTATTATCGGATACCTCCCCTACAGACTATCTATCCGTACGTTTGTGTATATGTGCTGCTGACTTATTTACACACAACTGATTTACACACTTTACTGTGGCTGTAATCATAGTGGCTGAATTATATTATCAAGGCTGGAGCTCCAATCCTAGTGGGCTGGATTGTATTATCAAGGCTGGAGCTTTAATCCTAGTGGCTGGATTACATTATCAAGGCTGGAGTTTTAATCCTAGTGGCTGGATTACATTATCAAGGCTGGAGCTTTAATCCTAGTGGCTGGATTACATTATCAAGGCTGGAGCTTTAATCCTAGTGGCTGGATTACATTATCAAGGCTGGAGCTTTAATATCAGTGGCTGAATTGTATTAAATCTGATTTACATTACATATCCTGCCCCCTATGGGGCCATGAACAAGCCAAAAACCCAGCCTACAGCACTAATCTGAGTGTGCCTACTCTAAACAGCCTATATTATATTAACGCTGATACTTCTGTGCATTCTGCCCCCTCTGTGGCAGTGCATTCGCCATCTGCCAGTGTATCCTACCCCCTCCGTGGTAGTACGCTGTGCCAGTTCGGGTCTTTACATCCTGCCCCCTCCGTGGCAGTGTACTGCACCCAGGTTCATATAAGATGGCAGAACAGCCAGGCATGTCACCATCAACACACATGGTGCCAGATCAGCCAGACATGCCACAATCAGCCAAGCCACAACATACTAACACGTCTAAGACCAGACATGCCAAAGCACTGGCTAAGACAAAACATCTTTCCAGCCATAGTAAACCAAAGCGCCCTCGTTATGTCTCTGTGCCAACAACTACCACAGCACAGACACACATAAGTGATATTTTCCATTCTTCTGCTACGGCCTCTGACGAGGAAGAGTTTGTTGGCTTTCCCCCTCACGGTTCGCCTAACGAACCTACCTCTGGCTTACCGCCTCAGACATCTGTTCCAATAGCCCACCAGGCACATACATCTCACACATCTGGTCTGCAGCTGTCTCCTGATTTCCTCTCCCAACTCCAAGCCATGCTGGCTTATTTCACACGAATGCAGTCACTACCACAGGTTCCTGCCATACCCCCAACTCAACATGGACCAACGTGCGTTCCATGCTGCTCATCCTTCCTGTTCACCAGATCCCTTTGATGTAGCCAGAGGCAGATGTACGGACGAAGCCTCGTATGCGGAGGAGTTAACTTTCACTGACCATGTTGAAGGAGACGACTGGAGCGACTATTCAGATCATGAGGAGGATACATCGTATCGCTTGTTCAATACCTCAGATTACCAACCGCTCGCACGTAGGGTACTTCACACCCTTGGTCTCCAGACTGCGCCTTCAACTTCGTCCGCTCCAGCTCTCAAAGGGACCAAGGTCCTCAAATCCCCTGCACCTACTGAACACTACATCCCGGTGCCGGACCCAATTGCCAAATTAACTTCCGAAGAATGGGCCCACCCACTCAAAGCTCGACGCTTCAAGAACATGGCTGACAGACTTTACGCCCTAGCCCCAGACTTCGCCACCAAGTTAGAGGTCCCTGGCATAGATGAACCGATCGCTCGCCTCGTTTCACGATCTATCTTGCCCAGGGAAGGGGAATCCCACCTAAAAGATACTACTGAGCGTCGAATAGACTTCGCCCTCCGCAAGAACCACGAGGCCACTGCCCTAGCCATGCGTGCCTCCGCCTCAGCCTCCATCTTCTCCAGAGCATCTATGATGTGGCTGGATGACCTTCTAGAGGATGATAACCCTGATCCTGTCGCCTTCAAAAGAGCACTATTGAAATTACGTAAGACAGCAGCCTTTGTGGCCGATGCCACTTTGGATGCCACCCAATTAGGGGCACGAGCCATGACGACTCAAATAGTCGCTCGTCGTACCCTCTGGCTTCGCCACTGGCAAGCTGATTCAGCGGCCAGATTGAACCTATCCAAGGCTCCTTACTCCGGATCTCTACTCTTCAGCGAGGAAGCTCTAAAGGCAGTTCTGGTTGATCCAAAAGATGCCCATAAACCGGTTCTAGCCACAGCAAAGAACATCGACCACAGGCCCTTCAGGCGATTTCCCTCCTTTCGTTCTAACCAGCTTTTTCGAGGAACGCGGCCAGGAGGACGAGGCCGCGATTTCAGACCCTATGATTCCAACGCATTCAGGGGTTCCTGGAACCGACGCTTCCAGGGCAGAGGTCAGTACCAAGGGCGCAGGGGCAACTCATCGTCCTCATATAGGGGAGGTCCTCGCCTACACAAGTAGTATTAACGCCATCCCCATAGGTGGCAGATTACTTAATTTTGGAGATCGATGGCTGCGCCTTACTACGGTCTCCTGGATCAGGGACCTCTTCACTTATGGCTATACCATAGAGTTCTGGGCAACCCCATCAGACAGATTCCACCCGTCTCCTTGCCCAAGGGCACCAGCCAGGCACAACATCATGCAGACAGCTATACATCACCTCTTGCACATAGCGGCAATAGAGCCAGTTCCCACAACTGAGAGATCGGAAGGGGTGTACTCCCTCCTATTTGCTGTGCCAAAACGAGATTTATCTTGGAGGGCGGTATTGGATCTCAAGTTTGTCAACCGTTTTCTAACATACCGCAAGTTCAAAATGGAATCTCTCCATTCCATTACCGAGAGTCTGCATGAAGGAGACTTCCTGGCTTCTATCGACCTTAAGGAAGCGTATCTCCATGTACCCATTTGCATAGCCCACAGAAAGTTTCTTCGGTTTGCTTTTGGCCACCAACATTTTCAATATAGAGCGATGCCTTTTGGCCTCTCCTCTGCTCCAAGAGTATTTTCCAAGGTGCTACTCATCCTAGTGGCTTACCTTCGGACCCAAGGGGTTCATATCTACCCATATTTGGATGATCTGCTCATACGGGCCAAGTCTGAAGAGCTGGCTCATCATCATTTAATGATCACCCTCAATGTTTTGCAGACCTACGGCTGGCTTGTCAACTTTGACAAAAGCCATCTCCAACCAACCCAACGCCTACTACATCTTGGGGCAATGTTGGACACCCTGCAGGCAATGGTCTTCTTGGCTCCAGATCGCATCACTGCCATCACAAGCATCGCAAGGTCCCTGATGCAACAAACATCCGCAGACGTCATGCTTCTCGCCAGAGCGCTCGGGATGTTTATCTCCACAATCCACATTGTGCCCTGGGCTCGAGCTCACACTCGGCCCCTTCAGTGGACTCTGTTGCCTTTTCAAAAAGACATTGCCAGCTCCAACCATCGCAAAGTTCGTTTGAGCCCCGCTCTGCGCCTCTCCTTCCGCTGGTGGACCAAGGTTCAACACCTCTCCAAGGGCACGTCGTTCAGAGAACCCCGCAGAACCGTCGTGACCACAGACGCCAGCCTCATAGGTTGGGGAGCCCACTGCAACTCCCAGTACGTTCAGGGGGTTTGGCCCAACGCAGAGCAATCTCGAAGCATCAACTGGCTGGAACTAAAGGCTGTCCACTTGGCTCTATGTCATTTTCAGTCTCTGTTCCCTTTGCATCATGTGCTCATTCGAACAGACAACACGTGTGTAAAATCACATTTGAACAGACAGGGGGGCACCAGGTCTCGTCCTCTGCAGGACTTAGCCTCCCTCATCTTTGTCTGGGCAGAACAACATCTACAATCCCTGAAAGCAGAGCACCTCAGAGGGATTTGGAATGTGACAGCAGACTGGCTCAGCAGACAACAGGTCTTCCCGGGAGAATGGAAACTTCATCCAGCCATTTTCCATCGTCTCCAGTGTCGGTTCGGCGCCCTCTCAGTCGACCTGTTTGCTTCCAGTCACAATTGCCAGCTTCCAAGGTACTTTGCTCGATACCTGGACTCAACAGCAGAAGCAGTGGATGCTCTGACAACACCGTGGCCAGACGGTCTATTGTACGCCTTTCCTCCCATACCATTGTTAGCCAAAACCTTGAGGAAGGTGCGAACCGAAAGGGCACAGCTGGTTCTGATAGCACCATTTTGGCCACGCCAACCGTGGTTCTCAGATCTTCTGGCAATGTCAATGATGGATCCTTGGACACTTCCAGTAATGCCAGACCTCCTATCCCAGGGCCCAGTACTGCACCAGGACCCTACTTGGCTCAATCTAACAGCGTGGCGTTTGAACGGAGACACTTGAGGTCAGCTGGACTGTCTGACGCTGTGATTGATATTATTTTGGCCTCGAGAAGACCATCTACCACTCGCATTTATCAACATACCTGGGTGGCTTTCTCCAAGTGGTGTCAGTCCCACCACCACGATCCATCCCAGGCCAATGTGCACCAGGTGCTCCAATTTCTCCATAGTGGCTTTATGATGGGACTTCGACCCAACACTCTACGTCGACATGCGTCTACTCTGTCATCCATTCTCTCAGTGTCCTCTCCTGGAGATCATATTTCCTCACATCCGTTCATCAAACGTTTTTTGAGGGGAGTCGCCCTACGTTCTCCGGCTGTTGTCCATCGGTTCCCCTCATGGAGTTTGCCGAAAGTCCTGCAGGCTTTGCAATGCCCTCCATTTGAACCCATCAGGACTGTGCCCCTACGCATACTGTCCTTCAAGGTCCTGTTTCTGATTGCAATCACATCTGCCAGACGCGTTTCGGAGTTGGGCGCATTGTCTTCTGCTAGACACCTCTGCGTCTTCCATAAGGACTCTGTTGTGCTGAAGACTGACCCTTCCTTTCGTCCCAAGGTCGATTCAGTTTTTCATTGCAACCAGGACATTTTGTTGCCTTCCTTTTGCCCGGATCCTACCCATCCTCTTGAAAAGGCTTGGCATTCGTTAGATGTCCGGAGGGCTCTCAAGACCTACCTGTCTAGGACCCAAGAGATTCGACGAACGGAGTCTCTGTTTGTATCCTTTCATCCAAGGTCTATGGGGCATAAAGTATCCAATCCTACCTTATCCCGTTGGTTAAGGGCATGCATTACCTTAGCATATGAGTCCCTGAAGCTGCCAGTTCCTGCTAGTATAACAGCTCATTCTACTAGGTCAGCTGCCACTTCGGCTGCTTTTGCTACTAATGCTCCTGTTGCCGATATTTGTAGGGCCGCAGTCTGGTCTTCCCCACACTCGTTTATAAGACATTATAAAATTGATCGTTATGCCTCTGCTGATGTTTCTTTTGGCAGACGAGTGTTGCAACAGGTTCTTAATGAGGATTAACATGTGGGTGGTCCCTCCCTATATGGGTTGCTTTGGTACATCCCACAGTGATGGCCCACTTCCTATGGAAAATGTACCATTGGTCTCACCTGAAAGGTGATTTTCATAGGAAGGGGCCATCACGACCCTCCCAGTTGGAGGATGACTAGCGATTTTATCAATGGGTTACATGTTATTGTTTCCATATTATATTTAAATGTAAGAGTGAAGTCAAGACTTTTAGTTCTGTTATGTTATGAAGTTATGTTAGAGTCATGTTGTTATGCATGTGACTATTATGTTATTTTCCTGGCGGGCCTGTTGGCCTTGTTCTTGTATTTTTAGATATCTCTTTTAGACTCGCTACGAATGAACTGGAGAGTGGGAGGGGCATGACGTCCCTAGTCTTGACTTCAAAAACATTCTTGCCTTCGCACGATAGGTGGAACTATTTCCCACAGTGATGGCCCCTTCCTATGAAAATCACCTTTCAGGTGAGACCAATGGTACATTTTTAAACTTTAAAAATTAAGAATCTTTCATCTCTTCACATTGTTCAGTTATGTTTCATAACTGGTGCCTTCCAAAAGGTGTATATGGTTAACTGGTAGATTGCCACTGGAGACTTCACCGAACTCTTCCCAGGTAACTGCAAGTGTTAACTGAAGCACAGCATACCATTGCTAAGCCTTATTTTATTTACTCATTTATTAAATTTATATCCCGCCCTTCCTCCTTGAAGACAACAGAGCTGAACTAAACACCAATGCCTTCTGTTCTACAGATGGGCAACACAAACAGTCCAGTTGCTATCCAACGGATGTACCAACTCAAGCTCATAACATTTGTTAGAACTTGTTTGACTATCAGGTACCACATAACAGACATGCAAACAAGAGTGTAGTGGCAAATTCTTCATGTTAGTCACAACCATCCCCCCCCTTCTTTTTGCTGCTGGGTTGAGAATGAGATCCTTGCTATGGCTTTCTCCCACAGCAACATATATTCCTAGAAGCCAATATGCATGAAATGGGAGGGTATTAGCTGCTAAGAAGAGTCTTCTCAGTGGCTGACTCATCTGCTTTCACTCTCATTGGCTCCAGTCAGCAGGAAAGGGCAAGGAAGCATGTTAGATGACTCTTCTCAGTGGCTAACAAACTTCCCTTTCACGCTGATTGTCTCACAGGATGATGGAGACATAGGGATCCTGCTGGAACCCTGCTCCCCAAAAAGGAAGGGGTCTAAGATCACCCAAGACCCTCTGCATGTAAAGCAAACGTCACAGAAATGCAGTTTTTGAAGATCTTTAATTTGAAGATCATTGCATGCTAGTGATTACTGTATTATGCCATTGCCAATACACTCTTGCTTACCTGAGGAAGTCAGCAAAATTTGGATAAAATTATACTGCCAAAATGATGCTAAAATGGTTTCATGGCTTGAAGTGCCACATGAAGTGTTACAAGGTTTTCCAACATATGACGTTAGATGTGTGGCACCTGGGTGTTCTTCCAAAATAACACCCAGTAGCCTCACATCCAACATCACATATGACATCAGGTGTTAGGTAGCTAAACGTGGCTGAAAAGAAACAATCAGGAGCCTTAAAATATGTTCCCCAGCTGTTCCTTGGTTAGCGATGCTTGCTGTTAGTTCCAGTCAGCTGATTAGCTCTGATCAGGAACTCCATAGTGCAGTCGATCTCTGCCCAAAGTGGGACTTCTTGTTAATACTTATCAAAGCTGGAGCAAACCCAGCTGGAATCAATTACATTTTAGTAGTAGTAGTAGCAACCACATGGATAAAGAAAAACACTTCACGTGATGTCATTATTTCAGGCGATTGACAAGTGGGCAATTCTGACTACCTGTCCAAAGAGCCCATTGGATTGGGAAAGGTCTGAATCCAGCCCACCAGCCAGATCAGTTCCCCAACCCTAGAACTTTGTCTCTTTTCACCACCATTTGCCTCAGTTAGTTCAGGTACAAGGATCCCCTCCCCCATCTTCTGCAGTGAAGAGATGTACGAATAATTCATTCAATACATCAGAAGCAGGACTGCAAAGGTTCAGCTGCTTCCCCAGCTGGAATCCTGCTTCTAATATATTTAAAAGAATTTGTTGTTGATCTTTATATTTTTAGCAACATGCTCCTCAGTTTTGTTTTTCATCCCTTATGTCTGCTTGCACTTCTTTTGCCAAAGTTTCAAGGTTTGTTTCTTTTTGTTCTCCTCATTTGGGACAAGACTTCCACTTTCTGAAGGAAGCCTTTTTGCCCCTAAGAGCTTCCTTGACTCTGCTTATTAACAATGGTGTTATCCTCTTGGCCTTAGTGGTACTTTTCCCAATCTGCTGCATACATTCCAGCTGAACTTCTATTATTTTGGTTTTTAATAACCTGCAAGGATTCTGAAGAGATTTGCCTCACTTGACTTTACCTTTCATCTTCCTTTTTACCAATTCTCTCATTATGGAGAAAAGTTTCCCTTTTTGAAGTAAAATGTGACTGTGTTGGAGTTTCTTGGCAATTGTCCACTTACATATACGATGGATTTTTAAAATAGTTATTTGTGCATTTTCAATAGTAAATACAAATTGTCGTACTCAAAAGAACCCATTACTCCCCTCCCCCTCTCCTGATAGATTCCATGTGGATATACCATTCACAAAGAGAGACGTTTTTGATGTACAGAGCAATACAACCTCCAGTACACCCTTTCCTGTCCTACCTATAGTTATCTCTAGATTTTAAAAGTGAGTTTAAAATAATACCTATACACAGTCTCAGAGCATTTTGGGGTTTTTTAAATCAGGTTTGGTAAACCCTGAGTTTGACTCTTGCTCTACCATATCAGGAGCATAGAAGAAGTTGTAAAGCATGGAATGGCAGTGTAAGGAAAAGAGAAATTGTGCTTAATCGTGTCTGAAATCATACACATGGCTCTCTAAAGGGGGCAGGACAAAGAGCATGAAGCCCAGGGTCTGCCCCTCCTTATCCTGGTAAGCTATAGGATAGGGCATTTTCTGAAGTGTTACCTTACCTACTTTACTATCTGCTCCTGAAGATTTAGGTGATAAATGGATGGGGGATGGACCATAATATAAACTCTGAAGCTACTTCTCTGCTTTCTTTAAAAAGGCACAAAGACTTTTTTTTGCAAAATATCCTAGCCATTGAACATGTAGCGTTTTTGCACTAATTTTGAGTATCATTAAACCATAACAGCTATTATGCTGTCAGTATTGATGAAGCATGTGTTTCTAGAGTATATAGGTTTAACCCCTCTCGCTGGATCAAATTTTAAGGTTGTTTCTTTGGGATTTTTTTATATCATGAGTTGTTTTGCATTTTTTAAATAGATAAATGAATACAAAAACAAAATTTAATGAAACGTGGACCTGAAAGCAACAAGACATTGTTTCACTGCCCAGATGGAACAGGCACCCACAGAGATGAAGGCATTTCTTCCCAATTGCAGTAATATGGGAGAGATTTCTATTCTTCTTGCAAGCTCTGCACATGTACAGTTCAATGTGCGAGGATTCAACCATCCTAAACAATAGCTACTTAACACTGTTTCTCCTTGGTAGCTGCATTAGGCTGAACTTAAGAGAAGGTTGGCTAACATTTTGGCCTAGAGGCCACACTGACGGGCAGCCATGCCGCTGATGACCACATAGCAGGTACCACATGGCAGGCTAAGTGCACACACAGATTTATCCACAGTGCCAAGACAGCCTTTCAGAGAGTAACAGATAATAATAATAATAATAATAATAATAATAATAATAATAATAATAATAATAATTTTAATTTATAAGTCGCCTATCTGGCCAATGGCCACTCTAGGCAACGTACAACTCAGTTAAAAATACATCATAATAAATACAGTACAACAATAAAACAGTAAAACAGTGACAGTTCAGAGTAGCAGGCAATTAGTCAAAAAGATTAACCCTCCCCAGAAGTCCCGAAGGCCTGTCTGAAAAGCCAGGTCTTCCAAGGCCTGGCGGAATACATTCAGGGAAGGGGCATGCCGAAGATCATATGGGAGGGAGTTCCAGAGAGTGGGGGCCGCCACTGAGATTGTGTCCTCCCTACTTTATTACAATTGAAAGGAGTATCTCCTGTCAAGAGGCAGCAGTAGCCACACCCCACTGCAGCTCTGCTATGTGGGCAGGGGAGAGAAAGAAGAGATGCAGTTTCTTGTTCTTGGGAGATTGTTTCCTGAAGAGGAGGAAACACAGTCTCTTGATCTTCAGAGAACAATGGAGCTCAACATTGCCCCATCTCCCTGTTCATCAGATTGGGAAAGATCTACATCCTCATCACTATGCTGATCCAGGTCCAGGGTTGGAACATCTCTGTTCATGTCAGCACAAGGAAGCTCATCAGTGCCACCTCCTCTTTGGTTAAATTAATAAAAAAATACACACCAACACAGCAGCCAAGTTGTTGGAGGGGAGGGAACCAAAAATTGCTTGCGGGGGGGGGGGCAGATACAAGCTGCAGACCACAAGTCAGCCACCTCTGCTCTATATACCAAAGTACTATCCCAGCGAGAAGCCACAAAAGTTGGAACTGGGAATCTCCAGAACTTTTTTGGCTGTTCCTTGTTGTGAATTACTGTAGATCCTGTTACCTGATGAGAATAAGGCTGTGAGCACACTAGTCGCCTACAGCAAAGCATTTCTATTGGACACATCTGGACGGGAAAGGGGCTGATCTGCTAATCAGTTGTGAAATCTCTTTGAAGCTGATTTTTTTTTTAAAAAAAATGCACTCAAGCTGATCCCTCCAGATTTTACAGTAAAAAAGGGCAGGGTTTCACTAGTGTCATGTGCCCCCTTTTTAAAAAAAGAAAGGTGGAGATGCACTGGAACCAGCAGAACAATAAGTATGTCTCTACCCTTAGATTTATTAGAAGACACAATGCTTAGTCCCTCAAGGAAATATTTATCAACAGCACTGAAAAGCCAATACTCCCAAGGCTCATGTGTTCAATGCCTGAACCCTACATTTCTACCGACTCCAACTCCACCCAAAATTGCTCCCGACTCCGAATCCACAGCCCTGGTAATGCCGGTGCCACAACACTAAAGGTCTGCTTCCTATGTTGTGAAGAGCAGACCTCCTGATAAGATGGTATCTGCAGGAGGCCCTCACTTGCAGAGCGCAGTGATCGACTGGGTATATAAGGGGTAAGACAATCTTATCCTGGTCCTAAACTGCGTAGGGCTTTGTACACCAAAACTAGAACCTTGAACTTGGCCCAGTAGCTAATGGGCAGCCAGCGCAATTCTTTCAGCAACAGAGTAACATGTTGGCAATACCCTGCCTCATTGAGCAGTTGCGCCACTGCATTTTGCACCAGCTGCAGCTTCCAGAACAACCTCAGGGGCACCCACATGAAGCACATTACAGTAATCCAGCCTGGAGGTTACCAGTGCATGGACAACAGTGGTCAGGCTATCCCAGTCCAGAAAAGGCCAAAGCTGGTAAAAGGCACTCCTAGTCACTGAGGTCATCTGGGCTTCTAGCAACAAAGATGGATCCAGGAGCACCTCCAGGCTAGGAACCTGTTCTTTCAGAGGAAGTATGACCCCATGCAAAGCAGGCAATTGACCAATTATCCAAATTCAGGAACCACCAAACCACAGCACCTCCAGCTTGCTAGTATTCAGACTCAATTTATTGACCCTCATCCAACCTATCACCAAGTCCAGGCACCACTCCAGGGCTTGCACAGCCTCTCCCAATTCAGATATTACAGAGAAATAGAGCTGGGTATCATCAGCACACTGCTGACACCTTGCCCCAAATATCTTGATGACCACTCCCAAGGGCTTCATACAGATGTTAAACAGCATTGGGACAAGATTATACCCTGCAGCACTTACAGCACAACTGGCAGGGGGCCAAAAGACAATCACTCAATGTTATTCTTTGAAAATGACCCTGGAGATAGGATCAAAACCACTTAAAACATTGCCAATATCCATCTCACCAAGTCAGCTCAGAAGGATACTATGCCCAATGGTATCAAAAGCCACTGAGAGAGCAACTAAGAATAACAGGGTCGTACTCCCCCTGTCCTTCTCCCGAGAATGGTCATCCATCAGGATGACCAAGGCCAATTCAGTCCCATAACCAGGCCTGAACCCAGATTGGAATGGATCAAGATACACTCTTTGTAGACCATGTCAACTGAATAATTCAAGCACTTGGTAAAACAATACAGGCAGGCCCCGCTTATACAGCAGGTTCTGTTCCGGACCCCCGCCGTAAAGCGGAAATCACCGTAAAGTGGAACCCCACTGAGTATAATGGGGCGCGTCGCATGAAAATGACACGAAAATGCCGCAAAAGCAGCAAAATCGGCTTTAAAACAGGGAATGAAAGCCGCCGCATTAGCGGAACGCCAGGAAGCAAAGCTCCAGTAAGTGGGGCCCTACTGTATGTGTTTTACTTGGAAAAACAGTTTGTATCATCTTTACACTTGACAGAACACATGTGTTTATTCCTCTTCCCCCATATCCATTAAAGAAAAGATGTTTGAAGTAGACCTAAGGAATTTTTATATCTCTTATGTTTGGATCCTTGCTTTCCAAATATTATTTCACATTAGTATTACTAATGGTTTCAGAATTAACAGTTTTTCACAAATAGCATGAACTTTGGTATTTCACCTAGGTTGCAGAGAATATAAACGATATTCATTTCTTGAAGCAAATAATCACATATTTGCAATTGTAGATGTGTCCCCCTTAAAGCAACAGGGTTCTGAATAGTTTTCACAAATTTAAGTGAAAACATGTGCAGCATGTTGTAGAATTAAGCCTACTGGACAGATGGAGCATCGGTTAAACCAGATGGATGAACAATAGCTAGCTTGTTTTGCTTGGAATGAGGAACATGATGGGTACTGGTTAGACCTGATGGATCCACAACAGCAAGTCAGTCTATGATTTCAATGGGAAACTGTACTGAGCACTAGTTAGACTAGATGGATTAAAAAAAAAACAAAGACAAGACAACTTTATGGCAAGTTAGATTAACTGTATTGAATACAGTAAAATATGTGGTTTACTGCCAACTGTAAATTATAGGTTTACAACTAATTTACAAGAATAAGAAATTCATATTTTTCTGTTTGCCAGACTTCTGTTAAATTAGATATAAATTACTGTATATTATGTGTGGTAATGTGATGTTTATACACTGTAATTTAGGATAAAAAAATTAAAAGAAAACACTTAAAATGAACAATAGCTAAGTGGCCTCTATTTCAGTAGAAAACATGATGAATACTAGTTAGATCAAATCCATGCACAATTGTTGGCTTTTGACATTAGGATCCAAATAAACATTCAAAATAATTATTTAGAGAACTTGAACTTTATGAAAATTGCATATGATCTTATACGTGTCATGAACATGCAACATCACCTTTCCATGCGAAATAAAGAGAAAGGCCTCACACATCCCTACAAATAAGACAGAAGTTCAGGTTCAGAAGTTCCATAAATATGACTAAATAACATGGTGAACACCATAGCCTTCATTTGGTCAAGTATATATACTCTTGTTATTGACATATTATAAATACAGTGAACTTGCTTTTGGGCATGAACAGGCATCTGTGTTTTACTCAAAATCAAAATTCATAAAAAGTTGGAAATTGGTTAAGAAGACTTAAAATACATACAGTACAGTAGAGCATTTGGATAGGAAAATCCTATTAAAGTGCTTTATGATGAGAGATTTAGGATGCAATCCAAAACCCAATCTGCTGCTAGGGGTGACACTCTGGGGGTGGGAAGGGACTGAGCCAGCCCCAAACCAGCTGGACTCCTCTCACTTGATATCACCAGGCTCAATTGCTATGCCAACTCCAGATTCATGTAGTCCAGAGAAGGCTTTTTCCTGCCACCACCTTCCACCATAGCCAGCACAAGTGACACAGCTACAGATACAGCAACGGCTATACTTCTCTGACGCACCTCACCATTGCCTGGCTTGGGTTTGGATTGCTCTGTCAGTTATCACTGAAAATAGGAATATACTTTTTTTTAAAAAGTAGCCTTGTGCATTCAGAGGTGACAGGTTTTTTGTTTGTTTTTTTGCATGCTCTAGGCTCTGTTAGGTCACTTTGTCTTTGGGATGTTGTAACTGAGGATTATAAATATCTATAAAAACATGGCTGTTCCACTTTTGCTCTATCTTATTTTTTACATTAAATATCTCCCACTTTCAGCTATCCAATTAGTTTCTCACTATCAAAAGACAGCTTTAGCCTTTCATCTTCTTGAAAACTGGATACGACTGAAGGGTGTCATGGAAACTGTATTGCAGGTCATTTCCTGTTTCAATTGTTTTGCAACACAGTAAATAAATAAAATACACTGATTGTATGACATGGAAACAAATGGATAATTGTTATTCCATCCTACAGTGTGAACAAAAAACAAAACAGAAATAATTTGCCTTTTTTCCAGGATAACACATTGTGATATGTAGATAAAATATTACGTAAGAGGATTTTAAATATATAAACTCTTATTATAAACCTTATGGGTTAATACTGTGACTGTAAAATCAGCTTAGCATAGAGTGGTATATTATAACATTATTATTAAATGGAATCATGTTTCATTTATGAATCACTTCCCATAAAACATCCTAATGCAATTTAATAATAAAAGCAACAATAAAAACATATACAAATACAATTTAAATCCAATGCAGACAAAAAGTGGAATAAAAATCTCCACTAAAAAAGGTTGCTGGAATAAGAGGGCACCAAAGACAGTAAAGACAGCGCGTGTCTGACATGGAACTAGAGGAAATTCCAAAGAGTAGGTGCCACCACACTAAACCTCCAATTCCTACATTGTAGAGAATGAACTTCCTGATGAGATGGTATCTGCAGGAAGCCCTCTTCTGGAAGCCCACTTCCTGCAGACTGCGATGATTTATCTGGTATACAAGAAGTGAAACTTATATTTTAGGTACCCTGATTCCTTTAGGTACCCCTGGTTTCTTGTATATAAGAACCAGCATCTTGATCTTAGTTCAATAGCTAACTGGCAGCAAGTGCAAGTCTTTCAGCAGCAGTATAGCATGATGGTGATTTTCTGCCCCAATGAGCATTTTGCACCAGCTTCAGCTTCTGGGCCAACTGCAGAGGGAGCTCCACATAGAATGTATTGCTGTAGTCCAATGTGGAGGTTACCAGCACATGAACAACAATGGCTAGGTTGTCTTGGTCAGAAATTGCTGTAGTCATATTACTGGCTGAAGCTGGTAAAAAAAAAACACCTAGCCATGTCCAATATGTTCAATATATGCTTCAAGCTAGCAGCATACTCAGAAGGTTTGCCTATGATAAATCTTGCTCTAACAAGTAGATTATCTAGACTGAATCATCATAACCAGGGCTGGCACCAGGCATTACTGGGCCCTTGGGCACCAGCCTGCCCAGGCACACGGCTCCTGCCTGTTCCACCTACCTCTCTCCTGTCTTCTACTGCTGTGTGCACTGCACACACAGGGCTACCATCAACCCAGATGGTGGTAGGGGCATTAGCCCCTTAAAGAAGCCTCTGCCGCCATCTTGGCTGATGGCAGCCCTGCGCACGCAGCACACGCAGCAGCAGAAGACAGGAGAATGAAGTAGGTGGAGTGAGCGAATGGGCAGATGGCCTGGAAGCTCCCTCCCTGTGATCTGCAGCAGAGACTCTGCCACGCATTGCGGCAGGGAAGCACTACTCCCCCACCTGTACGAGGGGCCCTTCAGGGGCCCTCGACCAGGGCCTGACCTGGCCGCCCTTTGGCACCAGTCCTGATCATAACCACAGCAAATCATAAATTAACAGCATCTGTTTAAATGAGAAAGACAAAAAAAAATCATGAGTAAGCAGCAAGACTTTGGTGCCTCATACTGGAATGCTAAGCACTAGCAATGGGTAATTCTCAGCCTCCCAAAAAGCAAATTTATCTGGCCCCAAAAAGCCCAACCAATTTTTGTGGTGGCAGCAAATAAACACAGCACCGGAGTGAGCAGAGAAGTTTAATCCCAACAAGGACCCGGGTAGGGATACAACTTTACTTCTCCCATCACCAGATCAATCATTTGATGAAGAGTCTGGAGGTGATAACCCTCCCTCCTCTGCTGAATTACACAGAATAGCAAGGGGGGAAGAGCTGTGTACCCTGTGTGTGCTTGAATGAATGAATGAATCTTTATTTTTACCCCGCCCTTTTTCCAAAACTGGAACTCAGGGCGGCTTACAAATAAAAACTACACATAGGTAAAAAAACATACAAAAATATACAATTAAAATAGAATTAAACTATTCATGAGATTAAAACCATGAAACATACACTTAAGATACTAAGACAAATTAAAACATTAAGAATAGGACCATAGAACAATACAACAGACCTTATGAGGCCCTATCTTAAACATCTTCTAGTCCAAAAGCCTGTCGGAATAAAAAAGTCTTTGCCTGCCGACGGAAGGATAGCAAGGAAGGGGCCATTCGTGCTTCCCTAGGAAGAGAGTTCCAGAACCTAGGGGCAGCCACCGAGAAGGCCCTATCTCGCGTCCCCACAAATCGCGCTTGCGAAGGTTGTCTGTGTGTACACATATGATATGTTCAATATGTCTGACGTGTGTATGAGCAACAGTGTAGGATGGCCTCACCCACTGTTGGCCATATCCACTGATGGCCCTCAGAGGACTGGCCAACGATGAATGTGCCCTCAGGCTAAGAAAAGTTAGCCACCCCTGCTATACGCACTTACCTGGGGTTAGTTCACTGACAGAAACCAACACATTCCTCAGCTAATTCAACTAAACAAAGGGTTAAAAGGCAAACGCATTGTAGAGATCTCTTATAACGGGTGGGAACCTTTTCTGGCCAAAGGGCCAGATCCATCTCCCTCAAGCTGCAGCAAGCCAAAGGTGACTGGTGGGTGCAGCTGCCCACTGTCAATCACCTGACATCATAGTGCCATCAAGTGATGCACCCCTTTGAAGCCCGATTTTCAGGACTTCAAAGTGAACTTGAAAGTGTGCTCCTATCTGCCCAGGATGGGAGCGCACCTTCAAACACTCCCCCTCCACACTATTATAGGGAAAGGGATAATGTTTGAAACAATCTAAAAATGCTGACCTGGGCTCCTTCTGGGAGAAAGGGCAGGACAGAAGTTTAATAAATAATAAATAAAATCATAATCATAATAACAGATAAGTACCAACTTACAGCATGCTATCACTTAAGAAGATGCAAAAATATATCAGGACTTGAGAGTAAAACATGTACTTATTTGCCTAAGAAGAAAAGTTATTCTGCATTTTTTTAATAAAACCAAACTACTTTGTCTCTTTATTATCCTTTAGATAACATCATTTATTACAAATCTTGTAGAACTAACACATCTTGTGAAACCAACAAACAGCTCTGCCATTGCTTAATGGAGCAAGGAATATTTATAACCATATTATCGTTACTATTTTGGACCAAAATATATATTTCCCAGACAAAAGCTATAAACTGTAAATTGTTCTTTTAAGCAATATATTGTTAGAGTATCAGGCAACAGGCAAAAAAGGCACCTGTCACTAGCAGGATCTGAAGCAATGCATAGTCTGGATCTTATATCTATGGCAAGATATCAAAATCTGAATGGAATAAGAAAAGCTCACTTTCACTTCACAGTCAGTATGCAAATGCAAAAGCTCCATTTTGCAAGATGAATGAAGAGTATTAAATGCTCACATCACAAATGCCAATACTAATTCTCTACCAATTCCCTTCCCCCATCCTCATCTCTCTCCCCCCCCTCCAATTATTCTCCATTCAAGCTTAAAATTAGAAGGGTTTTTTTCCCCTTTGTTCTGTTTTTGATCAGAGTCAGAGGGACTTGGGGAGCTCCACAGGAACTGCAGGGAGATCCAGTAACGGACAATAGCTTCCATCCATAAAGCATTCTTTCATCCGGGCAGTACATCTATTAAAAGCATCTCTTTTATATGAGCACATTTTATGGAGAGATTATGAAGCATAAACTCACACACTAATTCATCCACATGGTCAAGATTTTAATTTTTACACAAAGGGTGGGGAATGCAAGGCTTTATGATGAGTATACAGAAATGGAGCTGTTTACTTTTTACAGCATTTCGTTGGTCCCAAATGTATTTATTTATTTATTAGAGTTATATCCCACCCTTCCTCTCAGTAGGAGCCCAAGGCGGCAATGTATTACAGACACATTCAAAATCCCAGTTGCCCAATGCCCTCAAGTGACTATGCTCTACTAGCATGATCAAACATTTATTAGAACTTCACCTTTGGTGTGAGGTTTTTTTTTTTAAGTAATTCCTCACTTAGGCTGCAATCCCCCACACAGCGACCTCAGAGTGAGTCCCAGTGAACTAACAGGTACATCATTGGATGCACGTTTGTGAATTTAACACATTTGTGCAAAACATTGGGGGGGGAAAGAATAGAATTTATTCCAAATGCCAAATCTTGATGAAGAAATAAATGAATAAAAGTATGGATAAGTAACATATAATAACATAAACGTGTGTTGTATGATGTGTTCTCTTGTAAAACACGGATCACAGGGTCCGTTGTACTCACACCCCTAACACCCCTCCAATAATCCTTTTTATTGTGCATTCATGATGATTTGTGCTCCTGGAGTTACGCGCATCCCACTTTCAATACTGTTTGCACATGCAAAAATGTTTTGGGGCAAACATACTGTTTCATTTCCAGGTGGTGCATGCCTCGTAGCTTTCTACTGAAGTCCTGTAACGTTTCATATCACAAATGTTCTGGTGAGTGTTTTTTTGCCCCACTTTTGAGGCACAATAGCACAGGAGTGTATCTCCAGATGGCCATAATGTAGGAATATTGAGGAAACATCGCAGAACAACTAATAAAGAGGAATGACTATAGACAATCCAGTATAAATCCACCACTAGCACACTATTATTGCATCAATGACACATTGCAGAATACACTAAAAAAACCAAAAACACAAAGCTGGAGGGGGCCCTTGAGTACTTCAGTATGCTCCCCAGCTCATTTTAAGATGCTGCTTATAACCTTTTAAAGCTCTAAGTCAAGAGTGGGGAACCAATGGCTGCCCAAAGGCAGTTTGACTCCATCCCTGAGCATTAGCCACGATGGATGGGGACAATGGGAGTTGAAGTTGAAAACATCTGGAGGGCCACAGGTTCCCCACCCTGCTCTTCTTTATGTTTTGCATCATCAACAATAATATGCAAGTCATGTATTTTCTTAACTTTGATTGTAAAGATGCAGAAAAGTACTTATGGGTTGGTGTCAATAAATCAATAACCACCATAAGAAGCCTTAAGAGCCTGCTGGATCAGGCCAACAGCCCATCTAGTTCAGCACCCTGTTCTCACAGTGGCCAACCAGGTGCCTGTGGGAAACCCACAAGGACCTGAGCACAAGAGCTCTCTCCCCTCCTGCAGTTTTCAGCAACTGGTATTCGGAAGCATGCTGCCTCCGAATGTGGGGTCAGAGCATAGCCATCAGGGCTATTACCCACTGATATCCTTTTCTTCCATGAATTTGTATAATCCTCTTTTAATCCATCCAAGTTGGTGGCCATCACTGCCTCTTGTGGGAGCGAATTGCCAAGTTTTACTATGCACTGTGCAAAGAAGTACTTTCTTTTGTCCATCCTGAATCTTCCAACATTCCGCTTCATTGGATATCCACAAGTTTTAGTGTTATCACAGAGGGAGAAAAGCTTTTTTCTCTCCACTTTCTTCATGCCAAGTATAATTTTATTCTCTTCTGTCAGGTCACCTCTGACTTATCTTTCCTCGAAACTAAAAAGCCCCAAATGCTGCAACCTTTCCTCATTGGAGAGTCACTCCAACCCCTTGATAATTTTGGTTCCTTTTCTGAATCGTTTCCAGCTCTACAACATCTATTTTGAAGTGAGATGACCAGAACTGAACACAGAATTCCAAATATGGCCACACCATAGATTTCTATAACGGCATTACAATATCGGCAGCTTTATTTTCAGTACAGTGCCTTGAAAAAGTAATCAGACCCCTGACCAATGCTCTCATATTATTACTGAATTACAAATGGTATGCTGTAATTTCGTTCTCTATATTTTATTTTGAAACACTGAAACTCAAAATCAATGATTGTAAGGCGACATTGGTTTTATGTTGGGAAATGTTTGTAAGAAATATAAAAAACTGAAACATGTTGCTTGCATAAGTATTCAATCCCTGTGCTGTGGAAGCTCCCAGGTTTACACAGATGAAGGAAATTTCCCTATCAAAGACAGCCTCCATCTGTGAACCATTAAAGTTGCTGTCACATTGTCAGGATAAAAACCCCACTGTTGAAGGATCATTGGTCAGGCTGTGGATCAGAAGGAAAATGAAGACCAAAGAGCATTCTACAGAAGTGATAATGTAATACAAATGCATAGATTAGGAAAAGGGTACAAAATAATATCCTATGTTTGGATATCCCAGTGAGCACAGACAGATCAACAATCAGGAAGTAGAAGCTGCATCACACCACCCAGGCACTGCCAAGAAAGGGCGTCCCTCAAAACTGGCTGGATTAAACAAGAAGAAGACTTGTGAGAGAAGTCACAGAGAGGCCAACAATCACTTTGAAGGAGATAGAGTTCAGTGGCTGGGACTGCAGTAATGGTTCACTAGTCAACCATATCAAGAGCTCTGCATAACAGTGGCCTGTATGGGAGGGTGGCAAGAAAGAAGCCGTTACTCAAAAAGTACCATCTGAAAATATGTCTGGAGTTTGCCAGAAAGCATGAGAGTGCCCCAGCTGCCATGTGGGAAAAGGTTTTGTGGTCAGATGAGACCAAGATAGAGCTTTTTGGCCAAAAATCAAAGCATTATGTGTGGTGCAAACCTAACACTGTCCATGCCTCAAGACGCACCATCCCTACAGTGAAGTATGGTGGTGGCAGCATCATGCTATGGGGATGCTTCTCATCAGCAGGGATCAAAGGAAGAATGGATGGAGCAAAATACAGGGAAATACTGCAAGAGAACCTGCTTCAGTCCACTAAAAAACTGAAGCTTGGGAGGAAATTCCTTTTTCAGCAGGACAATGATCCCAAGCACAAGGTCAAAGCAACACCGGTTTAGCTCAAGAACAAAAAGGTGAATGTCCTACAGTGGCCCAGTCAAAGTCCTGATCTCAGTCCCACTGAGAATCTGTGGCGCTCTTTGAAAATTGCAGTCCACAAGCTATATCCAACCAACCTGAACGACCTGGAGTGAATCTTTCAAGAAGAATGGGCCAAAATCCCTTTGACACTGTATGCAAAGCTAGTACATACCTACCCCAAAAGACTTAAAGCTGTTATTGCAGCAAAAGGTGGCTCTACCAAATATTAATGTGTGGGGGTTGAATACTTACCCAAGCAACATGTTTCCATTTTTTATGTTTCTTACAAACATAAAAACCAATGTCATCTAACAATAATTGATTTGAGTTTCAGTGTTTCATAGAATCATAGAATAGTAGAGTTGGAAGCGGCCTATAAGGCCATCAAGTCCAACCCCCTGCTCAATTTATTTCAAAATAAAATATAATGCAGAACAAAATTACAAAGTACCACCTGTAATTCAGTAATATGAGAGCATTGGTCAGGGGTTTGATTACTTTTGCAAGGCACTGTATCTTTTCTAATGATCCCTATCATGGAATTCGCCTTGCTGCACATAGGGTTAACATCTTCAAGCTATCCACCACAACCCTAAGGTCTCATTCCAGGCCAGTCTCTGACAGTTCAGATCCCATGAGCATATATGTGAAATTATGCTTTTTTGCTCCAATATACATAACTTTACCCTTGTTTGCACTGAATTGCATTTGCCATTTTACCGCCCACTCACTAAGTGTGGAGAGGTCCTTTTGGAGCTCTTTGCAATCCCTTTATGTTTTAACAACCCTGAACGATTTAGTATCATCAGCAAAATTGGCCATCTCCTGCTCACATCTAACTCTAGATCATTTATGACCAAGTTAAAAAGCACAGGTCCCAATACCGTTCCTTGGGACTTGGGAGAATAGTTTATTCCTACTCTCAGCTTCCTGCTGCTTAACCAATTCTTGATCTGCAAGAGGACCTCTCCTCATTCCATGACTGCTAAGCTTTCTCAGGAGTCTTTGGTGAGATACCTCATCAAAAGCTTTTTGGAAGTCCAAGTGCACTGTGTCAACCAGATCACCTCTATCTATCTGATTGTTGACACTCTCAAAGAACTCTAATAGGTATGTGAAACAGGACTTACCCTTGCAGACGCTATGCTAGTCCTGCTTCAGAAAGGCTCACTCTTCTATATGTTTGGTTATTTTATCTTTAACACTACTTTTTACCAGTTTCATTAAGCTAACTGTTCTGTGATTTCCAGGATCTTCCCTGGATCCCTTTTTAAAGATTGGTGTTACATTGGCCATTTTCCAGGTATGGAGGCAGATCTGAGGGACAAGTTACATATCTTTGTTAGAAGATCAGCAATCTCATATTTGAGTTCTTTGATAACTCTTTGATAGATGCCATCCAACTCTGGTGATTTGTCAATTTTTATTTTGTTTATTAAGCATAGAACATCATCTCTTGTCAACAAGTTATTTTTCATCTCGTATTTGAATGACTGAAACTCCAAACAACATGGTTGATGGTCATAAGTTGAACACACACAAGAAGAAACTATACAAAGAGAGCAATAAGGGAAACAAAAAATTAAATTATTTTTGCCTGGTAGCTATTAAACAAGGGGAAACCATTAGTATTAATTTTTGACAAATCTTTTCCTTGACTACTGTTTGCCTTTGTTTGACTTTATATGTTGTCATCTTACTTCTAATTGAGAAGAGCTCACTTCAAAATCATTTTTCCCTGAAACTTCAATGCAACCTCTTTTTTTCTTGGTGTCTGCTATTTAAAAGCATGGCACTATTTAAGGTGAAACCCTCTACATATACATTATGAATTATTCATACACTCATTCATTCATTCATACATACACACACACTTCATTGTCTGGGTTCCAAAACCCATTAACTGTTGTATGCATGTATGTATGTATGTGTGTATGTATTATTTATATCCTGCCCTTCCTCCCAGCAGGAGCCCAGGGTGACAAACAAAAGGACTGAAAACACTTTAAAACATCATAAAAATAGACTTTAAAATACATTAAAACAAAACATCTTAAAAATAGCTTTAAAACATCTTTGTATCACAATAAATAAATAATTGTATTACAATAAAAACAGTCAACAATCAATACCAAGTTGCAAACAAAGCATTCACTCAAAATGTGATTAAGATTTTCCTCTTTATGATTTTGTATGTTGATCCAAACATAAAATGGTGTTTTTAAAAAATTAAAATGTAAAAAGTAAATATAGATATTGGTAGTCACTTCCTTACTATACTTCTTAAGCATTTTTTCCAATATACCAATACAAGCCTCGGTTATACTTCAAAACTTGATTAAACAAACTAGAAAGGGTTATATAAATAGACAGTTTTGCAAAACAAAGGGAAAGTAAAGTATCATTCAAGCACTTCACTGTATGGCTGTGCAAACACTATTTATAAATAAACATAACTGTATCATCAGTTATAAAAACCAATTTACTTCTTTGCTATGGACGCTACTTGGCAAACAATAAAATAGTTCAGAAAATTACATTTATTCTGACAAAACAGAATCACGTTTCAGTTACCAGCCTATTCAACTGGGTTGGGGAAAGGGGCCAGTTCATCAGTTAATGCCCCTTCTCTCTGGAAGACAGAGATTAGCGGTCTAAAGAAGTGATGACCATTAAAAATAGAGACGAGTGAACAAGAGGTAAAGCATTTCCTCCGGCTTTGTTTTAGTTAAGATTATGGTTACATTTTGCAATTTTATTATTGTTTTTATACATTTCACAGTTTATGATACTTGGTCAGTGCTCAACAGAATTATTCAACCTTTTCTGATCTGGAACCCACCACTAATCCCTACCTGCAGCCTTACCACCTTTCTCCTCCTCCTCCTCCATCTTTCTCCTTCTCTTAAATATGCACACGCAAGGCAAAGTGGCAGTAGCACCATGTGTGTGAACTTCAGTGTTGTGGCAAGGTCACACAACTGAAGACCAATGCCCTAGAGAATAGGCTACAGCTAAGACTATTTTCTTCCTCTAATGTTTCTTAAGCAAGAAGAGGAGAAATTTTGGAAGGGGGGTGGTATAGAAATTTTATCTGACTATCAAGTATGATAAGAAGCTGAGGGAAGGAAAGCATGCATTACTAGAAATGTATGAGAAATTGCCGCTAACTAAGAGATCAAGGGATTTTTACCCCCACCTTCTTTTACAATGCTTCAATAGTAAGCAGTGATAGTCTGTGAGATTCACTGCCACAAGATGTGGCGTGGTACTGGCCACTAGAGGGTTAGACTGACAAATTCATGGAGAACAGGTCTAGCAATGGCTGTTAATCTTGAGAACTCTATAAAACCTCCATGTTCAGAGACAGCCTACCACTGAATGCCAGCTGCAACAGGAGAGCAACAGGGGAAGAGTGCTGTTACCTTCATGCCCCAGTTTTAGACTTCCCAGAAGCATCTGGTGTACCACATTGGAAAACAAGATGCTGGACTAGATGGAGCTCTGGCCTGATCCAACATGGCTGGATTACTTTGGGGGCCTGGTATCTGATCCAGCAGGGTTCTTATAGTTTTAGATGACCAGAGGAGGCATCTAAGCTGTTCAAGCAATACCCTTCACTCAGAACTTTGTCACTGCATGTTATATTATTTGCTACTAAGGCTCACTGAGACTGATAGGGCCACAACAATAATTTTGCTGCATCAGATGTGGGGAACCGCCGGCCATTCAGATATTACTGAACTACAACTTTCATCGGCCCTTGCAAACATGGCAATGGCCAGGGCTGATGGGAATTGCAGTTCAGCAATATCTTGCAGGCCAAATGTCCCCAACTTATGCTGTAAGTAGCGCATGCTATTTCCAGTTGACTAAATTAAAGTTTTATTTTTTTTAAAAAGTGGCAGAAGCTAGCTAGCTAACATATACTGTACTTAATTTTGTGTGCTTCCTTAACATACATCTTATCAGTCCTGCCACAGCTGAAGTGATTCTAAAAGTGCTTTATGGCATATTTGGATTTTCTTCCAGTTAATAATTCCCACTTTCTCTTTTCCCCGACATGACTGGCAAGGTTCTTCAGCACAGCAGTAAAATGGGACAGCTAATTATCTACAAATCCACCTTGCTGCACCACATTTGGCAACTTCTATCTGCACAGGACAGCTGCATTCTCTGTGTTTGAAGTGAAATGTCAGTCTCTGCTAATGCAACAAGACTTACATCACTAATGATGCCTTGACGCTTTGAAGAAACAACTAAAGCCTAATTAAAAATTCAGATTTGTTCTCCTAAGCATGGCAATATTAACTGCTGTTCCACTAGGGCCTTGTTATATCTTTCCAAAATGTTTCGATAAAAAAAAAGGAGCAGAAAAGAAATATGGTGAAAAAACGCTGTAGTCCTGAGCATTCATAGAGCCTCTTAAGACTGTTATGATTGGAACCATACCAACACAAAATCATGTAAAACAGATGAGATTTTACTTCGCTGCCTTCCACTCCAATTACAATAGCGTACACCATTTTTGAAGGGGAAATGGCCCCATACAGCATTTATCCGCTTCAACATTTAAAAAAAAAATTGTTTCAGGTTCTGACAGATATTTAAATAATCTACCTTAACCAGAAGCTTAAGAATAAGAAAAAACATATGAGCTGTTAATCTGGTCCACTTTAGTTCAAGCTAGATGCTTATAATTAATGTAATCTAAGTAAACATTACATTGTTATAATGTAAAGCCTTAATTTTAAAGGTTTAGGTTTAAGATTTTTTATTGTCATCATTTGTTGTTTGCTGCCCTGGGCTTCGTTTGCAAGAAAGGACAGGATATAAATTTAATAAATAAATAAATTTAGGTGATAAATATTAATTTGATCAATTGTTGAAATAAAGGTTTTACAATTTAATCCTCTGTGTTTCTATTCAAATGCAAGTCCCATTGAGTTCAATGAGATTTACTTCCAGGTGGGACTGCCTTCAAATCTATCCCCACTTATGGCTACCTTATGAATAAAGTTTTCATGGTAAGTGATATTCAGAGGCGATTTACCATTGCCTCCCTCTGAGCCTGATCCTCCCCAGCTGGCTAGGGCCTGCTCAGATTGCCACAGCTGCACAAGCCAGCCCCTTCCTTGTCCGCAACTGCCAGCTGGGGGGCAACTGGACTCCTTGGGATTATGCAGCTTGCCCATGGCTGCACAGGTGGCAGGGCATGTAACCCCTGAGCCACTCACTGTGGGGGTGATCTTCAGCTGGCCCTTTACATCCAGGAGACACAAGCGGGGATTTGAACTCACAGACTCTGGACTCCCAGCCAGGTAAGTGGGCATAAAACTGTAGCCTTGGATTGTAGCCTTAATTAGATAGATGCATTTCTTGTTGGCAGTCATTGTTAACATTCAGAATTGTATATATTCAATTTAATTTATTGTGCGGTCACAGACCCAATAAGACAAATCATCAGATAAAAAAGAACCGTCTATAAAACATTTAAAATATACAGTAAAATATAAATATGACTTTAAAATGGAACATTACAGTTTAAAAAAGAGGACCATCTTACGTATTCTTTGAACTGAAAAAAGGAACTTAGCTACTAGCTCTGTGGTCACCTTGCTGGTATCAGCCAAAAGATGTTTCAAATATTGTGTGTATATATATATATATATATATATATATATATATATATATATATATATTTAACAGGGTAAAACTGTGGATGTAAGGGCATGATCTAGCCCATAGTAGTTACTACCTATAATAAACTACAGTGGTCCTGATCAGCTGAAATATCTGTTCACATACATATTCTGCCAGTTCTTTATATTAAAACAGTCTGGGAATATTTGCTTCCTGGTTCCTGTACTTCTTTGCTCCCCTAAATATACTTAATACTTGGGAGGTTACATCTATCCCAGACCAAGTTATTTTCTCAATTTCTTTGCAGTTAAAAAACTGAAAATATCAAAAAATAGTCCTTGCATGTCTTCAGTGCACATGGCATATCAAAATATCAGTAAGGGCTCCATCACATATTATGCTACCTGATAGTTATGCAAATTCCAATCATGTCTCTCCTCTAAAAGTGTACCAGTTCTTACTCGTTGGCCACACTGTAGGACACTATAGGAAGAAAAGGCAGGGTCTCATGTTCGAAGAACTGTTTGATATCAAGATTTAAAACCACCATGCGTCAGTAACATCTGTCTTCAGATACTTCAGAGTAGTGTTTTTATTGATATTCTTCTTGGCAGACATACTAAACAGATGCAATTTTTTTTCCATGTGGTGTAAATAAGGTACCACTTTTGTTAACTAGTTGTTCCTCAAAAGGAATTACAAACATTCTACCCATTCTCTCCATATAAACAAGATCTTGAGCAGTTTCCATGAATGGATTGCCAAACTCCCTGAAGCTATCCTTCCATGCACATTGAATATAAACTTAACTCTAATTATATAAAGTATCAGTATTAAAGGCACCTCTACCAGGCCGCTAGTCCACTATCACCTTTGATAATGTCATGATTTCATTCATGTACTTGGCAGTTACTGAGAAGAGGCAATTTGTTGAGTGCACTATGGATATCTAGTAATATCATATCCATTTCCTCCAGTTCCTTTAGATGGACCAATCTGAGTAGCAATAATTGTCTGGAAAAAATGGAAATGGACTGCCTTCAAGTCAATTCCGATTTATAGCGACCCTATGAATAGGGTTTTCATGGTAAGTGGTAGAAGGAGGGGAGAAGGACAGGTTTGACCATTTGCATACTTATTGAATTCAGTGGAATTTACTCCCATGTAAACATGCTTAGGATAGGCAAAACTGACTAGGGGGAGGGACGGCTGGAGTGGGCAGGGAAGGGAGAAGAAGGAAGAGGGGAGAGGAGGGAAAGGAAGGAGGAAGGGAGAGGAGACGGGAAGGAGGGGAAAGCCAGGCCTAATCATTTGCATGCTTATTGAGTCCAATGGGATTTACTCCTATGTAATCATGGTTAAGATAGGTAAAACTGACCATGGGGAAGGAGCAGGTAGAGGAGGAGAGGGGAGGAGAAAGGGAGGGGAGAGGGGAGCAGAAGGACAGGGAGGGGGAAGTAGGGGATTGGAGGGGAGGGGCAAAGGAATGGGCAGGGGAGGGCAGGTTTGATCATTTGCAAGCTTATTGACTTCAGTGGTATTTACTCCTGTGCAATCATGCTTAAGACAGGTAAAACTGCCCATGGGGAGGAGGAGGGGGAGGGGATATGAAGGAGGAGAAGGGAGGGTGGATTTGATCAGTTGCATACATTTTGAGTTCAATTTATTTCTGTGCAGTCATGTTTGAAAATGGAAATGTACTGCCTTCATGTCGATCCCGACTTATGGCCACTCTATGAATAGGGTTTTCATGGTAAACTGTATTCAGAGGTGGTTTTACCATTGTCTTCCTCTGAGGCTGAGAGGCAGTGACTGGCCCAAGGTCACCCAGTGAGCTTCGTGGCTATGTGGGGATCTGAAACCTGGTCTCCCAGGTCATAGTCCAGCACCTTAACTACTACACCACACTGGCTCTCTAGGAGACAAAAAAATAGGGTCATTTCTTTGATTGTCACAATACAGAAACTAATAGCCTTATTTAAAGAAACAGACAAAAAGCTTCAGGCATCTCATCCAGTGCATGAACATAGGACACCCTTGGGTCATGTGGAATGTCACAACTGTAACTCCATTCTCACACTGTCTCCTTTATATGCTTCATTCAAAAAGTTGGCAATGTATCACAGCAGCTAGCTAGTGACTTCCTTTGGTGGCATGCATTACATTTAAATGACATTTGGAACTACCAAATTTCAGCACTCAAAATGACACCTTCAAAACCACTTCCTTTCATCCACTGACCAACAACTTGAAGAACATTCTGCTTCACATGAAAAGCACCACACTAAGAAATTTACTTTCCCTATACAAGTCAGATCAATTCGGTTTTATTTGCCTGGATATACAGTGGACGATCCACTGCCATGACTAAAACTCGAGTTCTATTTAAAACAGATCTTAACTCAAGATACGTAAAGATCGGTCTACAGGTGTAGGTTGTTCCTGAATGTCATCTCTCAGAGCAGATTCTCTGACCATCTTAAAACAGTTGGATGTTTTTATTGTTTTCTTCCATTTCAGAAAGTATGACATCAACTAACACATGTGAAAAAGACACTAAACAATAACATATTCACTTTAACTATATGTTTACATTCAAGAATAGATTGATTAAAGAGGAAGAAACATGTTTATATTAATGTATAAATAGGATATGGAAAGGTTTAAATTCAGTTCAAACCAACTACAACCGATATGTACAATCTTGCAAAATTGGACGTTTTTATAACAGCCTATGGCCCCTAACTTTGAGAGCTTGTTTATTACATGAAATGTGGTGTGCATTTTTTGGATTCTAACTAGTGGCCACAGTTTGCACAAAAGCAGTTGGAGGACTCTATCAAAAGAATAGGTTTTCATTACTGAATTCCTACATTGTTCAAAAGTCAAAAAATACTCCTAAAAATTTATTGAGCTTCTCTTTTTATCTTTTACCTTCCTCACCATAGGAACAAAATTAGATTATTAAGACATAATATCATACATGAAGAAAATCATTAAATGCTTTAAAAATATAATTCACTTGCATTGCTTCCTAAAATTCATCACAAATGGCTTCAAGGTTCTGTACTGTTTGAGAACAAAATACCATCCTTATAAATAAATCCACAAAACTTACTATTGTGCAAAAAAAAAAAATACTAGCCTGCTAGCAAGGAGGAGGGGTGGAGAATAATGTTCCTCCTGCAGCTGCCTGACACATATCTATGCTGGACACAGAGGAGGGAGTTTTCATTCTCTAGCAGATTGCCTGTTGGATGCAGAGGAAGGAAAGAGCACTCCATTTCTCCTCTGCCAGCCAACTCGCTCACCTGCATGGAATTCCTTGTCATCTATGGCATAAACACAAGTACACAACACTGTGACCACAATGAAAAGGTCCTGTTCCACCCCTTTCTCAGTGATCTGTGGAGGCTAAATGGAATCTCTCTTACTATTCTTAAAAGGATAGGCTGGCACATAGGAAAATAGATGTTTCAGCCAAAACGAGTCACTTACTCAAGAAAACATCTGATGACATAATTCCCATCAGCTGACTTGCAGATCCATGCTTATCACTTGAGTTCCCTATATGAGCTCTTTGATACTAAAATTGTCTCGTGTAAGATTTGCAATTGCTTGTGAACAGACCTCTACCTAATGCTCAGTCAATGTGCATATGCAACTCATATAAATAAATAAACAGTTCTCCCCACCTTTTTATATTGCAAATATTTATCTTGATATATCCAAGGGTATATATATCCATCTTTACTTTTTGATTATATTGCTAATAGTTTTGTCTATTACAGTGGATAGCCACCCACACATCAATGGCAATCAGAATCCTCTAGTTGGCTGAGTTGCTGGAGGCATAAGTCTTGTATATGCTGTAAAGCAGGCCATTGTAATATGGGCCCCAGTGACACCAGCTTAAACATTTATATACAGCCAAAACAATTACAGTGTTTCCGTCAAACTTAGGGCTAATTAATATTTTAAAATTTGTTACACATAATTTGAGCTGGGATCCTTTGTCAGTTGTTCTAACAGTCACATTTATTTGATCACTTTCCACCATCGTGTCATAAGCCACAGACAAAGCCTGGCTGTCTGGTAAAACTAGAATAATTTGACTTTTATACAAATGGTTTAATTCTCTGTAGGAAAAGTTATGCCAATAGATAATTTAGCCCAAAGCACTGCCAAAGACACAAAGAAAAGCAGCAGGAAGGGGGATTTTTCTCCCTCTCATATTTCCTTTAGCTTCAACAATCTTCCAAGTGTGTATATAATACAACAAATAGCAAGCCAGAAGCCTTTAGACCAGCGTGGCCAGAGAATGCCTATGCACCTTTAGTAGCAGTACTGAAGAGGAAACATCTGCAGGCCTTGCTTGCAGGTTCAGCTATACCTGTTAAAGTTCCCTCTACTGCACAACTATAAAAAAGTCTTTTTTCCATCTACCCACCCTACTTTAGACCAGAGGTAGGTGCTGTTCAACTCCAACTCTTTTCAATTCCAGCCAGCATGAGCAATGGTCAGGTATGATAGAAGTTAGCTCAGCAACTTCTGGAGGATATCACATTGGCCACCCCTGCTTTAGCCGGAAGTATAATTAATTTATGTGATCCTTGAAATCAGGCTCATTCACTATTATACAAGCACTTCTGTGTTAAAATGTCTTGGGAATTTTTCTACTTGACAACAGAGCTCTTCATATGCTAAACCTTCAGCCAGCACAATGCCTCGTCCAATTACTAGGTACTCCCAAAGTGATCCACTGACCCTTGCATATTTTAAGCCTGTTGTTGCTTTATTAAATACAAAACATGAGGAGGTATAGTGCTACACAGATCCAAGAAACCACTTTGATCTTTCCCTCTCAGATCTGGGCTATGCCACACCAGAAACTCATCAAGAGCTGGAATGATGCACTGACGTCCTATTGTAGTTTATGGTATTTGGTGACAAGAGTACAATGAAGCTGTGGGTTGGATCCAGAATTGCCTCTCCATTAATGGAAGGTATTAGGTTCCACAAGAGGCTCCAACTTTAGGAAAGTGGCATGACAGTGATTTCTGCAAAGTCCTCCTTCCCCATGCAGCCCCCAGCACTCTCTCACACACAGTTGCGGATGGTGCCCCAACCTCCTAGAGCAGATTTTCAGGAGTGCAGGGGGCTGCAGGAGGAGAAACTGATGAAAATAACTCTCCCCTCCCCCCTCATCCACTCACAGAATTATTGTCCAATTTGGGGGTTCTGTTCTGCGCCAATTCTGGATCCAGCTCAGTATTTGTGGATACAATGGAGCAACTGTGATATTTATATACTGAAGGCTTTAAAATGCCATCAAATAAGCGCCCAATACAATCCACAGAACTGAACACCACTATGTGTTGCATTGCATACACACCAGCTATCACTGTCAGTATTACTTTCTGCTATTTCTTCAGATGACTCCCAAAACAGGAGACATCTGAAGAGTCTTTAGAAGAAGTGGATCTTTGCTGTCAGAATAGACTTCACTCCATTTCCTCTAATGTCCTTCTCAGTACAGAGACTTGCTTACACTGAAAAAAGTGCATAGTACCAGAACAGCAGCACAAACTTGGTAATGGACATTGTTTCAATTTGAACAATTAGCATTGTGCCAAAAGTGTCTCCCACATTGTTTTCTACCATTATTTATCAATTAGAGAGGAAAAAAATTGCATTCGTAAATTTATCACGAGAGAACATTTCAGTACAATTCTCATGGGTTGTGGGGATGTGCAGGGTTTTTTCATATTTACTTTACTTTTGAAGTGACTGAGAAGTGTTTGTAGTATCTTTTCTTTCATTCTACTCATTTCACTAGTGGCCTGCACTCTGCAACCTTCCTGGGTGCCCATACTTCAATTAGTGCCAAGAGAAAAACATCATGTGATAACTCCTCCCATGGGCTTTTTTGGATCAGGAAGTACAGGCAGCCAAAAAGCCTGCAAAGTGCTAGAAAAATATTTACTGGAAAGCACTCACATACTGTTGGAAGTGGACCAGCAGGAACCATTCAATTTGTCTTAAGGGTTAATTCTGTTCTCAGTGTTAGCCAACTATCCAAGGGGGAGAGTGCTGCATAGCAATTTTGCCAGGGTGCATGATCCCCCATGAGATAGCACATGTTCCAATTGGCTGTGTAGTTCTGAGGAAGATTACCTCTGCTTGTTTGGTTGTGTCTTCCTGCTACGTACAAGGCCTGAACTGAAAGACAAAATCTCTCTGTTCATTTCTCATCACATTATACACTGGCTTTTGTTCAGTTTTGTCCATAAAGTGTTAGCAGGACTTTTCTCTCTGGACTTCCGTTTGTGTAATTTAAGTTATTTGCTAACACATACTACCCTCGTCCACAATAAAGCAAGCTCAAAACCCTGTACCTAACTGAAATTTTAAAGAAACTCTAAAGTGCCCTGAGAATGAGGCAAAAGGACTGAAGCCTCTTTTGTAGAAAGCTTTTGAGAAATTGAAGGGCTGATTTCAGCATGGCACTAGTTATAATACAGCAACATGCCATCTATCCTTTCACATTTTGTCATTTACACTTGTTAGGCATGAGGAAAAAAGTCACATCTCCAAATACTAGAAAATGTACAGTGGATACATGATGAGGGATGTACTGAATGATCTTTGGAACAATCCAGTTATTGCATAGGAAATGCAGATAACAGTCTCCCAAGTTTTTTTATTTTCAGGAGATGGCCAGTTTTGATTGGAGGAATGGGAGGGAGGGGCTCCTTTGGTTCCTTTCCAAGCAGAAATGGAGGGGGGGCTCCTCTGGTTATTTTCCACTCAAAAATGAAGTGGGTGACAATTACCTTTCTATCCAATGACGGTGTGGGAGAGCAGCTGTTAAGCAAACAATAACCACAATGTAAATGGAAGCCCAATCCTACCATTCTTTCTATCAAGATGGAAACTTCTCACAGCCGATTTTCATAAAAACCGAAACACTGAGAGACATATTATACATATCTCCCATGTAGCATCTAGTTTGTTCCTTACCACAGGACCATATAGAGATTAATCACCAATGATAGTAATTTCATATCCTCTGATACCAATTGAAACACAACATTTTTCAGAGGAGACCATTCACAATTATAACTGTTAGTCGCAAGTGTAAAATAAGTACGTATTTGGTGATCAAGTGATGCACATGCATGAATCAGCCCATTCTTCTTCAAAGAGTTCACAAATAGCAAAGCCTAACAACCTGATCCTATACGTATTTACTCAGAAACCAGTCTCACTGGGTTCAATGAGTCTTACTTCCAGCTAAGTGTACACAAGGTTACATTCTAACTCTAGTAAGATTATTTCATTGGTCCATCAAGAAACAAATCCCCCAATACCAATATCACTTCAATTAAAGTAGGATGTTATAATCGGAACTTCACAGTTATTCCAATTTGTTAGACACAAGCAAACAGTTCAGAACCAGCCTAGTACAGCCTGACAGAGGAATAGCAAAATATCTTCGAACCAGCAGTGCAATTGTATTACAGGGCAAATATCCACATACCAGATATAACACTGAAACTTAGAATATTACTTTGTACCTAATTTTTATTCAGAGTAGGTCCATTGAAATTAATAGACAAAATCATATCTATTAATTTCAATAGGTCTGCTCTCAGTATGGCTAACTTTGGATGCAATCCTAGGTATATTATATAACATTTATCATTCATAAACCACCGTGCACAACTTTTAGAAACCAAGTTAAAAAAAGCATCAACTGTTTTCATTTAAATACGTGTGAAAATGCTACTGATTTAAACTGAACTTAATCTCCCAATTACTAATGAGATGAGTATCAAAATGAAGAATCCTTCAGACATTTTGTGTAACGTTCACACCATGCAAATGTAATATTCATACCACAAATTTGCTGATTTTTTAACTTACTTTTATCAAATATATAACACAAGTTACCTAAAAGTAGCAATACAACCCTATTATCAGTGCACTAAGTGCAGATCAATACATCTCTCTGTATTAAAAAACAACAACCACATTTCAGTTAAAAATTAATACTTCTGTGTGCCATAATAAATTTAAAAAGCACTTGTATTCGCATCTTGCTGTTTAGGGCAATGTATTCCTGCTACTGCCCTCACTCTCTGTGCAACAGATGTGTATTTTTTTCACCACTATACACAGCTGCACATCTCCCTCTATTTTCACCTCTACACACAGAAGCATGCCTCTATATCAGACACATTTTGGAAAGAATTTGTTGCATTTATATAAGACCTTCAAATCAAACATTTCATATTATTAGATATTAGAACTGTACAAATTAATTAAACACAAAAGAGAGAATCATTATCAGCAGCCTGCTATAATCGAGGAACAGCAGAAAAATAATGCTGTAGGGGATTCAGAGGCTCCTAACAAAAGTTATGTATCTTATAATATCTTATTTATTATTTATTTATTATTATTATTATTTATTAAATTTATATCCCGCCCTGCTCTCTATTATACACATACCACCCATTACAGGATCTTCTGCGGGTGACTGTTCCTTTGATTCTTCTTCTCACCTTTCCAGCTGCTCCTTCAATGCCAGATTTAGAGGTGTTGCTTCATCCATTCTCCTTTTGTGGAGGATTTTTTGGACCACTGGGGGGGGGGGCTGCTCCCTCATACACTCTTTGTGGACAATCTTAATTAATTCCCGTAGATTCAAATGTACCCAAGGCAATATCTCAATGCCCTTTCACAAACCGTTCCAATACTTCATCTAACTACCAATAAAAACTTTCACAACATAGCCAAACTAAAATGGGGAATAAAAAATATGTTATGTCTTTTAAATCAACTGCGGTGCAGATAGCCACTTCCATTCTCTCATCATTGGTTTCAGAAACTTGGGAGTGGCTACACACTTTCCTATTTTCACCCTATTCTGGTTGCGCCACCTCCTTCCACTTCTTTAAGTTATACAGTGATGATATTCCAAACGCCATGATGTGAACTGTTTCAAGTCTAGAATAATCTGTCTTGATTCTTCCAACCTCTTCTCTCCCTTACTGAATGGTCCAGGAGAACATTTCATTCTTCTTCATCTCACTGGACTGTTTTTCCCCCACATCTGAAATGTCTACATCAGTTTTTACTATTGCAACTTGAAATCTGGTCCTAATTTATTTCTACTTTCCCTATAGCACTATTCTATCTTCTCTAGGCTTTGTTCTTGTCATTCCCTTTATCTCTTTTAGCTGGGCTGTGATTTTAGGCTTTTTTCCCTGCTGTCTCCACTGCTAGTAACAGATTCACAATTAGGATACATAAAGGTCCTTCACTGTTCTCCCAAATCTTCTATTTTCTTTTTGATACATTCCTAATTACAGTGAACTTCTGATGATGCTAACAGGACGGCAGCGTGATCCTATCAACTTTATGGCTACAGATATTCAAGGTAACAAACATGTTTGACTACCTATGGTTAAATTAAACACAAAAGTCAACAAATTATTTTTTTACTCTACTAACTTCACAAATCACTGCAAAACAAGTAACTTTTTTCACCATGACATATTAAAATCTCTATCTCTATTGTATCAATAGCAGCTTGCTTCACACTTTCCAATTAACAATAACATGCTATATTTAGCATTGGCATCAGACATTTTTCTTGAATCCATCAAACCTTTAAAAGCTACAATTCCTAATGACAGATACTTAATCATCCAATATGCTAAAGAATTAACATGAAAAATAATGTGTACACATTTTATGTGCCCTGATAAAAAACACTTCACACTGATGTACAATTATACATGTGCCATTAAGGGAAAAGTTCATAAAATGAAGGAATCCATTTTAACTATATACAGTAGAACAGTAACATTTTCCTTTAACGTAAACACAGAGGTCTCTTAGGGAGGGAAATGTGCCATCAGCTCTTGTGGGAGAAGGCAAGTGACTTCTGAATTCTCCATAGTTCAGTATATCAATAATTTACTACTCTCTACCTTGTTAAGTGTAGTCATTTTAATGCATGGCTTCTTACAATAAAGTAGGGGAAGAGAAACAATGACAAAGCCCAAGCCCTAGAAGGGAGCTGAAATAATAATATTTCAAAATATAGTAGAAAGGAGCCAGTTTGAAGAAGATAAAGGGCCATTTGGGCACAGACCCCTGCTGCTTTCATGGAAGGTCTCCTTTTCAATCTGGGAGGCTTTAAAAACTGCCTTTGCCACTGACCATACCTCGCTTTTGCTGTGTGTTTGGGGATCCAATTTCACCTTTTGTCAAGGGAGGCTGCCGTTGGTTGCTGGAACACAGCTACTAGCCTCCTTTACAGAAAGCACAATAGTCAAACTGTCATTAATATGCAACCACAAAGGCAGAGACAGACTATAATTACTAATCATCTCGCTCTTTCTGAACAGAGCAAATTATTCTCAGCCAGGAAATGAGTTTTGGGAATTAAATAATAAACTTTTTAAGCTGATTTTTTTTAATTTCAAAAAATAAATTACTCCTGTCCTCTGTGCATTTCCATTTATTTATCTGATATATTTCTCTCTCTCCCCCCATTGTTGTTGGATTAAAAACTGTGGGTGGGATGAGGAGGTTTTTAAATGTCAGATAGATATTCAAAGATCTGAACCAAGATGCTCTCCACCCACCCACCCCCCTTGTCCCCAGCAAAATTGTTAAGCAATTTGGCAACTTGAAGAGAAAATGTTAATAACAATTTTAGGATACTTGGGAGTAAGATCCACTGAACTCAACGTGACTTATTTCTAAGCAAACATGTATAGGATCTTACTGTTAATGCCTTCTCTTTTTAAACAAAACTTTGTCACTAAAATAAGTACCAAGAGAAAGCAGTTCTCATCAAAATCAAATCTTATCCTACTTGTTTCCAACCTTTAGCTACTAATAACTACCCTAGAGTGAAGAGGCTGCAAACATTCTAACTGCTCAAATCTGGCAAGATTATATTTGTCAGAGAGAATGATTTCCATAACTACCTCAAAAATCAAGCAGGTCTTGGGAAGGGGAGGGGAGGGGAAAGATAAAAAGTATGTAGAATACCCAGTTCCAAGCCTCCTCCTCCAGTATCTCTGCCCAGGGGGCAACAGCCTGAAACGAGGAGATCATGTTTCAACATTCATCGATGCTCTTCTACCCAAGGATTCAGGAGCTTGCTCTGATCAAAAGTCAGCAAATGGTGAGAAAGCACAGGCTCTTTCTTCCTAGAAACACCCCCCTGCCCACATAACAGTGGTGAGGGCCAGCGTGGTGCCCCATGTCGTAGATCTGGTGGAGGACCCCACTAAGAGGGTTAAACTTTGGCTCCCTGCAACTTGAGGGCAGGGATGCAACTTTCAATCAAAATGTTAAGTAACAAAAAGGCCGAGGATCTAAACAAGCAGCAGCGCACTGGTGTAGAAAGGCAAGGGAAGAAAAGGTAGAATTTGAAAGTAGAGAGGAGAGAGGAGTAAGCGGCAGAAAACCAGGAAGAAAAGGATGAAGGGAAATGAAAGAAAACCAGGAAGAAGGAAAATAAACTGAGAGAAGGGGGAAGGAAGAGAACTTAGGAGACTGAAGGAAAAAGAGAGCGGAAGAGAGGAGCAGCTTACCTGCATGGTGACAACCCCTAGCTCCTCAGTGGCCAATTTCCTCATCTGTGTGGCTAAAACTTGCGCTTCATCCAAAATGGAAAACTCCGAGTCGGAGGCGCCAAGTCTCCAGAAAAGCGCCATGTAGACAACCCACAGGGACCGCCGGCCAGCGCTGCCCCTTCTCCAGGAGGGAGTCGAGCCGCCGGAGGAGCAGCGAGGTGGTCTGGCGGCCTCCTCAAGTTCTACCGGCCTGCTCGCCATGATGCTGAGGGCGACTTTTGCAGCGCCCTGGCGGGGACGGTGGCTACCACCGTGCGTAGAGCGCGGCGCTCAAACTTTCCCGAGCGCCTCCCAAACTTCGGTGTGGGATTGCAGGAGGGGAAGGAGGAGGAGGAGATGGACGCTACGCCCCAGGGCTGTGGAGAGAAGCAGCCAACGCCTCCATGCAGGGGCCGCCGAGCGTACGGACCTTTCCTTTAGCGGACCTTCTGCCGCCTGAGTGGGTCAGCCGAGCGGCCGATTCCTCCCCAACCCAGCCGCTTAGCTCGTCTGCGCTCCAGCTCCGGGGACACTGGGAGCCCTGCCTCGACTGCCGACTGAAAACAGCGGTGGCTGAGTGAGAGGCAAACTACGGAACAGAAAAAGGAGCCAGGAGAGGCAGGGCCAGGATTGGAGTCACAGAGGGAGAAAGGGAGGTGTCTGGTGCCACCAAGCTGCGTGTAGGCTCTTGTGCACAACAATGAGTCGATTCGAATGCAGAGTCCGGGAGAGCCTCACGCGCTCCCCTCCCAAGACATTCAGTAACTTCCCAGCAAATCTATCCAACCCATCTCATCACCAGGGCGGCTTGTGGCAGAGCTTCTCCACAAGCGCAGAGCTCACCTGCTGGACTGCGAGAATCAGCTGCCTTTCACATCTTCTACCCACTGTTAAGAAACTTTAAAAATAAATTAATCCCCCATTCTTTGTTCGTGTGTGTTTACCTGCAAACGTAAGAGATTACTTCATGCATCTTTGGATTCCGCATCTTCCTAACACTAGGAAGGACTCTAAAAATATTGTGTTGCTATCTACTTCGCAACTGCATACATGCCATCTGTGCCTATTCAGTAAGTCTTGCGCCTGGTTGCTGTGTTAAATTAACATAACATTCCAAAAGAGAAAAGAACAAAGGGCTACCCATACACACACAGAGACACAGCAGTAGCTGCAACAGTTAGCCGTTTTATTCATTCTGCCCTAGGTTGAGGTAGTCTGACCAGCACACACATAACTTGGTAGATATCAGGCACAGATTGAGGCAGCTATCTCAGGAGCTGATTCTGGGTGCCATACAAGCACAGGAAATTGTCGGTTACTTAATTCATTTTTGTTGATTTTTTACTGCCGGAGAGGGAAGAGACACTTGTGGGATTTTTTTGCTTCTGTCCTGCCTTGGGCATTATGCACTGTTTGTGGGTTGCTGGGGAGGGGGTGGAATTTGCTGCTCTGCCTCAGGTGGCAAAATGTCTTAGCAAGTCATCACAACTGCAAAAAAAGCAGTTGATGTGCCATGAGAGGGGTACAGAAAAGGCCTCAACTCCCTATGCTAGAGTTATGCTGAAGGATAGACTGGGGGTTCCCAGACGGTAGTCTATAAACTTCATTCAGGTGGTCCACAGCATGTCTGCACTTGTGGTTGAAGACGGGACACATCCATCACATGAAATATTCATATTGTTCTTAATTGTGTTTCTCTTGCTGTTTTTATTTCTTATACTGCATTTCATTGTTTTACAATTTGAATTCTATGGAATTCAAATTGTACTACAATCAAGGACAATGTATAAGAGATGAAAGAAGCAAGAAAAATATTTTAGAAAATTGTACAGCAGCACCTAGCACCACTACAACAGGCAGAAAAATCATGATGCAGTCTGCCAAGACACTCAGTAATTTTTAAGTGGTCTACAGGGGGGAAAGTTTGCGAACCACTGGGATAGACTTAAAATTCTGGGTATCCAGCCTGGAGATGGAAAATGAGGCTCCCCATGGTAACATTAAAAAGATCACTGAAGTATATATGATGGTTATTTTGATAGACAGCTGTTGCTTGAATAACCACTGAAGGTTATATGATACTTATTTTGATGGAAAGATGTTGTTTGTGTGTAAGGATGATAATTCCAACCAAAACTGGGAGAGGAAGTTACCAGTCTTCACTTATTCATCTCATGTTCAGAATGGAAATCAATGCAGCAAATTTTATCAGTATTTGCTGTTATTGCTGCTTGCAGTCTGCAAACCATATGTAATTATGTTTCTCCCCCTCCATTTGCATTGCACTTCCTTTCCACGTAAATGAATGGGGTGGAATAAGAAAATGACAGTGTAATTTATGTAATTATACAGCCACAAGAGTGGCTGTATACTACAGCCAGCATGGATTTTTTGCATTCCGCCATGTTAAATTGAAAATACCCCCATGCCATTCTGATGCTTCCCATAAGCTCATTTCAAAACAAAATCTTACAAAACTTATAGTCCTGAACTCAGAAACACTTGCTTCACAACCCTCTAAATTTCCACGGTCAGAGAGAATCGAGAGTTCAAAGTGTAAAAAGAGAGAGAAAAACCCCAGACCCCTTTTGGACTTTTTTCTGTCACAGTTCTCATAATTTGTTGGAATTAATTAAAAATCAGCCATGTTCACAGAATACCTGTAATCCTTTTACTGACCTTGCCCCACACTCCATCTTCTGCAGTTTAAAAGTTAAAAAAATGCCTGGCTGAATTTTAATTAATTTAAGAAATTTTACATGGAACTCAATGATAACTTCGGGCATGCTCAGTAAGTGTTCTAAAAACCAGACTCACAGCTGCTGGACTTGCCTAATCGGGGGCTCACCCACACCAGATCTCACGTTAGACAGTCATGGCTTCCTCCAAAGAATCCTAGGAAGTGTAGTTCGTGAAGGGAGCTGAGATGAGTCTCTTATTCCCCTGACAGAGCTCCAGTGGCCAGAGTGGTTTAACAGTCAGCTGGTCTGACTGAAGTTCTGTGAGAGGAACAGGGCATCTCCTAGCACCTCTCAGCACCCTTCACTAACTACACTTCCCAGGATTCGTTGACAGAAGCCATGTCTGTCTAAAGTGAAATAAAGGCCTGGTGTGGATGTGACCAGGGACAGCTTAGGTTTAAATTTGGGTGTGAGGCTACATGTGCCTGCTGTAGAATAAAAAGATGGGGGAAATGCTGAAAAGCAATTATACTGTTCACAATGTTTTCTTTTTGGAAAGGAAAGAGGCTTCCCCTCTGCCCAGTGCCCACCCACCCGATCTCCTCCCTTTCCCCTTCCCTCCTTGTCCCTCCCCTAAGTAAGTTTCACCTATCCTAAACAGGATTGCACTGAAATAAATCCCATTAAACTTAAAAAGTATGCAAATAATGCAACCCATCCTCCCTCTTCCTCCCTCTTGCCCCTTCCCTCCCCCTTCCTTTGCACCCTCACTATCCCCCACCCCCTCCAATCTCCTCCTCACCCCTCCTCCCCTTCTCCCCCTCCTCCCCCCATCGTCAGTTTTACCTATCTTAAGCATGAATGCACGGGAGTAAATCACATTGTACTCAATAAGCATGCAAATTATCAAACCAGCCCTCCCCCTTCCTTTGCCCCTCCCCTTCCAATCCCCTCCTTACTCCTTCCACTCCTTCTGCTCCCCTCCCCTCTCCCTTTCTCCTTCCCTCTCCTCTCCCCTCCCTCTTCTTCTCCCCCATGATCAGTTTTATCTATCCTGGCCATGATTGCATGGGAGTAAATCCCATTGCACTCAATAAGCACGCAAATGATCAGACCTGCCTTTCCCCTCCTTCCCCTCTCCTCTCCCTTTCTCCTCTCCTCCCCTGCCCACTCCTGTCCTCCCTCCCTCCCTCATGGCCAGTGTTACCTAAGCATGATTGCAGGGGAGTAAATCCCACTGAACTCAATAAGCATGCAAATGATCCATTCTCAGCAAACTTGCACAGGATCCCATTTCTTACCTCCCAGATTTAAAAGCAGGGAAATTCACTAATAGGCAAAAAACCTTGCGGTATAAGAACATACCTATAGCCAACAGATATTTCTATCAACCGTTTAAAAGAAGGGAAATTGGGCAGCTATAGTGAATGCACCAGGGGAGCAGGAAACCTGACCTCCTCTTTGAGATATTGTATTGCCCTACACATTTGTAAAAATGCAAACACAATCTGAGTTGGTCTTTCACTTCCTGTGTAGCTTGGAAGAATTTGGTAACATGCTTGTGAACATATGGCGAGCAACACCTGCAGTCAGTCCAAATAATAGAAACTAAACATGTACTGTGCTGATCTTGTTTTAGGGAGGAAGCAACAATATGAAGATACAGTTGATATAGTTCAGATTGTCACTTTAAATATGTTTGATTTACTATGCAATTTTAGTTAAGTTTCCTATAGTAAATCATTTTCTTTTGCTTCTGTTTCTGTGAATATGTGAAGCACAGCAACACTTTGCAAAATATACACTAAACAAAAACAATTGTGGAATAGCACTGACTATTCTGCAGAGTAGTCTCCAGTGGACATTAGGAGTGTCTCAGTTTGCACAAGATAAAACAGTGGGAGCTGAAATATATTCTAGCAAATTTCTAGGTGTGCTCTATATTTTTAATTGACCATGTCCACCTTTCCTTAAATTAAGTGGTTTAAACATAGCAGGCTGAAAACATGCATGTTGGGCAGGCCAGGTTTGTTTTTTCCAACAGCTAGGGCCATTGCTTAAGTAGCAACATATTGTAATCAGTCTGATTTTACATCATACTGCAGTTTCAGATTCGACTGTTAATGCACGCAAAATAGAAATAGAACATTACCTCCAATTTGAAACACAAAAGGCTGTCTTCGCCATCATATGAAAATTCCTATTAAAAGGCTTTGAAATTAATAAAAATAAATTTGACACCAAATTCTAGGATGAATAATGAGGGAAATAAAATTGTCTATATTAGATTCTCTGTAGAAACAATAGTAACACAGGAAAGAAGCAAAGTAAGAAGAACACCAACAAACATACAAAAATGTAATTCTCCATCTTTGGAGATGGCAGGTGTTGCCACCACTCACCATATGCTCAGAGGCACATGTTACCAAATTCTTCCAAGCTACACAGCAAGTGGATTGGACTGTGAAAGACCAGCCCAAATTGTGTTTGCATTTTGACAAATTTGTAGGGCAGTACAATATCTCAGAGAGGAGGTCAGGTCTCCTGCTGCCCTGGTGCCTTCACTAGAGCTGCCCAATTCCCCTGCTTTTTAAAGTTTGATAGAAATATCTGTTGGCTGTAGGTACATTCTTAAATCGCAAGGTTTTTTGCCTATTAGTGAATTAACTATGTAATTTATATATCACCACAGTGGACAGCCAGATTAATAATGTAGTTTTGGGCAGAATATTAACTGCAGTGGAATGGAAACAGTGCTTCATGCAATGAATACAGAGCAGAATGGAAAACTGCCTTCTTACATCCCTTCTTGTGCGCTGGTGGTTAAGGGCTGATCCTGGGAACCAAGCCCCTTTTCTTTCATACTGGGTCTAGATCTCCTCTACTTTCCCCCCTTTTAAACAATGTTTTTTAAAACTTTGCTTTTTTTAAAAGTGTGACTAGGTACACTACAAAATTCAGTGTGATGGTGAGACCCTACCCATCTGGCATATTAATTTGCCCAGAGGCACTTGTTATAGTTTTAATATGTATTTAAGCAGCAAATTGGTGGTGGGGTGGAGGAAGGCCCAGTCTACATAGTGTATCAGTTCCAGAAAATCCTGTTAGCATCCCATATCCCTGTCAGACAGGGTGTTGTTTTTTTCACTCTGAAAGTCAGCTCATACATATTAATATGCAAATTCTGTGCATGTTTGTGCACCCTGAGCAACATCTCTGTTACACAGAAGTGGTGAGCCCCAATGTGGTGCAGTATATAGACTTGAAAAATTGGGTGTGAAAAACACAGCTCCAAGGAAACTGGATGTCCTTAGGTAGTTCAGTACAGGTGTGCTCATGGATAATGAATATGTGGAGATTGAGGGTTGTATTAAATGTAGCGCTAAGGCAAACATTCTGTTAGTGCAAGAATTTCTCCTTGTGCAACAGAACTTTCCTCCCTCCATGCTCCCTTTAAATCTGTTCTGGGAGTTCTCCTAACTCCCCAGAGCAGATTTGGAGACAGTGCGGGCTGCACATGGGGAAAGGAGAGAGGGGAAGTCCCATTGCACTAGTAGTAATTCTTGCTCTAGCGCTATTATTGACTTGAATACCACTCAGATGTAGGATCTTATTCATAGGCCTAATCCCACATGCTAGTGATGTATTAACACCTTAAGGTCCACTACCTGGAAATAAACTGTACTGAACTCAGTGGAAGTTAAGTTATAAGTAGATAGGATTACTACGTAAATCAGAACTGGGACACCTGTGGAACTCCAGATGTTGCTGGACTACAATTCCCATCGTCACTAACTGCTGGCCTTGCAAGAGTTGCCAGGTCTCCTGTTTTCACTGGAAATTCCAGTTGCATGGGATCCTCTCCGAATATCTGGGTGAATCACCCCCGTCTCTAGACTCTTAGCTTTTTTTAAAAAAAAATTAAGTTCCTAGTTAGTCTAGTTGAAGAGATGTACAGCAAATGCCAGCTCCTACCCCGCAACCTCTGTTAAATGAGCTAGTGGTTATAGTTCCCACCACCCTTAACAAACTACAGATCCCATGATTCCGTGGTGGGATTCATGTGCTTCAAATTTATGTTGAATGTGCTTTAAATGCATGGTGTGGATCTGCCCTAGGTATGCTGTGCATTCATTAGTGAATTAAAAAGATAATTTTTAAAAGATAATTTTTAAACAGGGGAATGGCTGTAGCTTAGTGGCAGGGCATTTGCTTTGCATGCAAAGGTCCAAAATTCAATATCTGGAAAAGACTATTGCCTGGGATCCTGGAGATCCAATCCTAGTCCATCAGTCATCAATACTTAGCTAGATGATACTAAATGTCATGAGTCGGCATAAGGCAGATTCCTTTTTTCCTCAAAGAGGAAAGAAACCCAAGGGCCACAGCAATTCAAAATTTATTTATGTATTTAATTTACAACATTTATATACCGCTTAATTGTAAAAAAAACAAACCTAAAGCAGTTTACAGAAAAAATTAAAACAATAAAATTATTGGCAAAAACAGTTAGGCAGGTGTTTAAAAACATTAAAAATAGTAAAACCAACAATCATTTAAAAACAGAGAAAAACTTAATAGCTTCCACATGCTTGTGTAAGCTTGCCTAATCAAAAATGCTTTTAGCAGGTGCCAAAAAGAGTACAAGGAAAGGGCCTGGCTAATGTCAATAGGCAGGAGTTACAAGCATAGGTGCTGCCACACTAAAGAATCAATTTCTTACAAGAGCAGAACAACTACTAAGTGGCACCCATAACATGGAAAGCACACCTTGAACCTGGCCTGGTAGCAAATCAGCAACCAGTGCAGATTTCAGAGCAGAGGTATTATGTGCTGACAGGGTCTCATTCATGTCAGCAACTATGCTGCAGTATTCTGCATTAACTGCAGCCCCCAGGTCTGGTTGTGATGCATGGGGATTTCTGTGACCTTGGCTGACTGGCTGCGAGTTTTGGTTTTTGGTTAGGAACCCTGACTGGTTGTGAGATGCTGTGTTTTCTGCCTTACTCATAGGAATCTTATGGTTGGTATGGTATTGCATTTAGGAAATCATCACTGCCTTTTGTTTTTGTTTTTCTATTTGCATTTCATTTACCTCTGACCTTACTCCCTTATATCCATAGAAGCAGAGCTTGGAAAAGTTACTTTTTTAAAACTACAACTCCCATCAGCCCCAGCCAGCATGGCCACTGGATTGGGCTGATGGGAGTTGTAGTTCAAAAAAGTAACGTTTTCCAAGCTCTGCATAGAAGCAACAATAGTGGTTCCATGTGCTCATCTCAACCTCCTTAAACCCACTGAAGATGCACCTTGTTGGTTGCATGATAGTTTTTTTTTTGCCCAATAGTAGTAAAAGAGAAATCATATACTGGGAAGTGTGGCTTTAATTGCTGTTGTTCCCAAGCTACTGCCTGTGAAGGCAGGTAGACCAAACCAAAATTTTCTTTGTCAATTATTACTCTTTGGAATTGGGTTGGCTGTCTAAGTGAGTTTATAGCAGCCCACAGGGGAGACAGGATAGGGTAAAGAGTCTTCTTACTCTTACTCGTTTCTCCAACCTCTCTCTGCAATGAAGGGTCAAGTCTGTAAAGACGTTTGGGCAGCCATGTTAAAAGGCAGAGGCAGGGCATTTCAGGCAGGGGGTTGCCAACCCTGTTATGATATGGATATCTTTGCAGAGGATCACTAATCAAGCCTTACCAACAGCACAGTCCTAACTATATCTACTCAGAAGTATGTCCTGTGGAGTTCTATGGGGCTTAGTCCCTTAGTTAGTGCGTTTAGAATTGCAGCCTTCAGGGGCAACCATCTTTACTCCTGAGTGCTCCCATCTCATAACACTAGGCTCCCTTCTTCCTACAATGGCCTCCTGGTGACTGGCCGGGCTTGAGGGCACTTAAACCCTTCTTGCCAGAAGCAAGTAGGCTAGATTAAATGTTCCCTATCCAGGTTCCCTAAGCAGGTAAGAAGGAATGATCCCATCACTTCAACTGGACCTGGGAACACCCTCTTTTAGCTAAGGTTTCAGATAAATGTTTTTGTTTGAATAGTATGCTCCAAGCAACTGTGGTTGAGTCTTAATGTATCATGCTTAATTACAACACTAGGGCTCATCCCCATGACATCAGGGTTTGGGATGCCTCTGACTTGACACTAGGCCATGCTGACTGGGTCTGATGTGGGTTGAAGCCCAGCAACATGTAAAGAGCCTCAGTGGTCTTCAATATACATAGCCTGAAGCTATAAGAATGACAAACACACCTTTATCTTTTTAAAACTACCTCTGCTCTATGTTCATAAAGAATACCCTATATATTCATACTGGAAACTGCACTGGGATGTTTAATATTCTGAAAGCATATTTTATTTTTGTTCCACATATTTTCAGAAGAGACAGCCTACTCTTGAGAAAAAATTTCAAAGCACCAGAAAAAAAATACAAGAGTATGTGTAAAAGTCTAACTGATTTAGCAACAAATAGTGACAGCTTCTATCCTGGGATATGCAACTTAAAAGAGAGAGAATATGAGAGGTCAAAAATTCTAGGGGGGGGGGGAAATGTCTTTGACATCCAAATGGTAAGCACTCTCCCGGGAAGTCAGAAAATAATTTGCAGTAATGGAAAGTAATCCCTTTAACCCTTTAGTGAGTATCTACACAGTGCAATTATAAATATTGGAAGTCATAAATAACCCCGACAAAGGTAGTGTTTATATAAAACAAGTTTGGCAGCAATTACACAGCAAGAATAAGAATAGAGGTCCCCAGTAGCTCTTCTGAATGTAAGAAGTTTAGTAAATATTATGTACTAATCATAATTATTAATACTTTATTGTGTCTTCTGGTCTTCAGAAACCCTGTGTGGTTTTGTGTTTTGGGGCAACCCTCTTGAAGTTGGCTTAGGGTCACCTTATTTAAACATGTTTCACACTTTATATAACATTCTGGTTAAAATCAATTCCTCACTTACCAAGTTTTAGTTTATATTTGGGCTTCCATCCAGTTAAAGTTAGTTATGACTACATCTCATTGAAAGCCATCTTTATTTTTCCCCCCCACTGGTTTCGATGAGAATATAATCACAACTAATTTAGCTGGATTGGGGCCGGTGTCTGTAACATAGGAAAGGACAGGGAAATGAGAAGAAACCTGTCTGTAGCTGTGTATTTGAGAACATTCTTTCCATGAAACAACATATATTTATTTCTAATGCAAACCACAGTGTTATGTAATTTCTAAGTATGTGGGATTTTGGCATATCTGTGGTAACCTTTAGTACAATTATGGGCTGAAAGACTGGTCAGGTTAGAAGCATCTCTACAGAACCCCTGACATTATTTCCTCTAAAACAACTTGGTGGGTTTTTTTTAATAATCTTTATTAAAGAAAGGAAAAATGACAGGAAAAAAAGCAGAGAGGAGAGGGTTTTTTTACAGATACAGCTAGTTCATCTTGTGCATATATAATAAATAATAAATAATAGTAATGATATAAGAAAAAAAGCATATTGCCAAAAGCATATAGTTACTTATATTAAGTCAAAGCAGAGAAAATAATGTGTATGGATACTTATTCTTCTGATACATTTGGTTCCAAACAATAATAAAAATTGCCCAGTTTTCCATATACTTATTTATTTGTAATTTTTTCTCTTGAATAATATGTTACTTTTATCAAATTGATGATGTCCCAGATTCTTTTAAACCAGTCAAGAATTGATGGTGCTCTAGATTGCTTCCAAAATTTTGCAGTTTCAGTTTTTGCTAATGTTAATAGAGTTGCTATAACTTCCAAGTCTGTATCAATAACGTCTTTCACATAATTTAGTAAAATAATATGTGGTACATGAGGAAATATATATCCAGTTATTTAATGTATGTGTTTTAGTATATTGTCCAAATATTTTTGTATTTTTGAACATTGCCAACAATATGTAGACAGTCAGCCTTGTTATGGTTGCATCTCCAGCATTTGTCAGTGTTTTTTTTATGTGGTGTGAGATAGCACTGATATTGAACTGATTTTCTTTTCAATCTGTAGATGTAGCCTTTGAGGGATTTTTGTCCATATCCATGTCCATTTATGCACTTCAATCTCTTGCTGTCAATCTTTGTTAAAAAATTTAATAAAAGTTTTCTTAAATTTTTTTGCTTATATGATTACTTTACAGATATTTCCTATCAGATTTTTATTTGTGCCAATGGATATCAGATATTCAAATTTACTTTTTTCCTTTAATGAGCCATATTTTCTCAAGACTAAAAAAAGCTTCACAATATTGGAATAGTTGTAGTTGATAATTCAGCCTATTTGCAATTTCATTATAAGTCTTAACACCTGTTTCTGATAGTAACTCTTGTATTCTGTCCATATTTGAAGATTGCCATTGGGTTAAATCACCAAGCATACCTTGCTTATGGGATATAAACTCATTATAAAAAGGTGATGTGAATGGTGACAACCCAGGCGAAAGTTTTATTTTTGTTTTTATTTATACCAAATAGATAATGTTGTATGACCTGACGGGATTTTCTCTATTTTTTCAACCCATTGTTATTCTTGATACCATAAAATTTCTTTTACATGTCATAGTTGTATCAAACCTTCAAATTTTGTTTTAGAATCATAACTTATCCATTATTTCATCATGCCAGTTTGGCTGCATAATAGTAATCTGTTATATTAGGTAACCCCATCCCTCCTTGTTCAGTTGGTTTATACAGAACATCAGCTGCTATTCGTGGAGGCTTTTTGTGCCGCACAAAATCCTGTATTATCTTGCTCCATGATTTTAAGGTATTTATTGAGACTTATAATGGTATACCTGTACTGATAAATAAAAAAGCAGTTTAGGCAATATGTTCATCTTTGCAACTGCTGTTTGTCCCTTCCAAGAGATTAGTATTAGTAATTTAGACCAGGTTCTTATTTTAATCTCAACTTCTCAAAGGCGATTGTCAAAAATGATTTTAACTAAACATGATAAACCCGAGTAATCTTGATTCCTAAATATTTAATTGGTTTGACTAGCCATGGTACGTTCATCTGTAAAGCTGCTTCTCTTTTCTCTTGTTCCTCTAAACCAATGCCTATGATTACTTTATAGATTTTTCCTATCAGATTTTTATTTGTGCCAATGGATATCAGATATTCAAATTTACTTTTTTCCCTTAAAAATTACTTCTTTCCCTTAATGAGCCATATTTTCTCAAATTATTTTATCAAATAAATCAGAATTATTTGTGTTGACTTTATAACCTGATATTTGTCCATATTATCTTAATATTGTTCTTAGATTTTTTCAGGATATTGAAAGATTTGCTAGTGTTAAGGCTATGTCATCTGCGTATAACAAGATTTTTACTTGATGTAATCAGTGTATGATCCCCCAAATTCCTGGATTTTCTCTAACTGAGATGACTAACAGTTCTATAGCAAGAGTAAACAATAGTGGGAACAATAGACATCCTTGCCTCGTTCCCCGCTATAATTTAAATTGATTTGATAATGCACCATTGGTTGACATTTGTTCTATGAGTTGATCATATATCAATTTAATCCAATTCCTGAAATTAGGTCCTATATTAAACGTATACATGACTTCAAATAAATAGGGCCATTCAATCCCATCAAAGGCTTTCTCAGTGTCTAAAAATAAAAATGCAGCCTTTATGTTTTCGTCTTGTGTTTTCTTAATTAAATGTATTAATCTTTTGATATTTGTAATCTGTTTTTAATCAAGCTAGTTTAATCTATATGAATATAATTTATCAATATTTTGTTTAGTCTCTCTGCTATGGCCACTGTCCAAATTTTTGAATCTTGATTTAATCGAGATATTGGTCTATATGACTCTGGAATTGTTGGATCCTTATTTGGTTTAGGGATTACTACAATTTTTGCCATATTCCAAGAATTTGGGAGATAACCCAATCTTATAGATTCATGAATTGTCTGTAATAGTGGGGCTGTCAATTCTTCCAGAAAGATCTTATAGTATTCAGCTGAAAGTCTATCTGGCCCAGTTGCTTTACCATTTTAAAGTTTTTAAATTATAATTCCTATCTCAGATATTGTAAAGGGTGCATCTAATTTTTCAAAATCACTTCTAATGCGTTTTGGTATTTTCAAACTCCTTTAAAAAATCATTGGTTTTATCTTGTTCTGGTTTATCTGTTGTGTATAATGAATGAATGAATAAGTTTATTTCGGTCAAAGACCAGCAAGTACAAAATAATTAGGTCATAGTCATAAAATGCATGTTTACAAAAAAACAACTTCTAGTTTTTCATAATATTTTTACAATTGGTTTGCTATCGTTTCTGCACTGGTTGCTTCTAAATTATAATGTCTTGTTTTTTATGTGACATTTTCTTTCTGTTATTTTGCTATAATTCTAGCTAGTAAATTTGATGATTTGTTACCAAATTCATTTTTCTCTCTCAGATTAGAGATTCTTGAAGTTGTTTGTTTATAGTTTCCAAGTGATTTTTCATGCTTGTTAGTAATTAATGAATTTGTGGCATGGGATTTGCTTTATGCTGTTGTTCTATCATTTCCAGTTCTTTTAAAAAATATTATTGTGCAAACATTTTCCTTTTATGTTTTATAAATTATTTAATAAGTATACCTCTAGTATAGGCCTTACTAGTATCCTAAATAGTAGGCCAGTCTACATCTGGGGTAGTATTAAAACGAGAATGCTTCCCTAAATTCTCACTTATTACCTGAAGTATTCCCTGATTTTTTAAGAAGTGTTTAACCTCCATTGTTTATGTCTATATCTTTTCATGCAAACACTATTGGTGAGTGATCTGCAAAGGCCATGGGTCTAATTTGTATTGGTTGTCTTCTTTTAAAGAAATAAATTTGGAAGAATATTTTAGCTCTGATAGAAGCAATTCAGTTCCGTCATGCAGCCTCTCTAGGAACACTGGATTATTTTCACTAGGAATAGAGAACCTATAACCCACCAGACATTGTTAAACACTAACTCCCATCATCCCTGACCATTGACCATGCTGCCTGAGACTGATGGGAGGGCCACAGGAATGTCACAGGTTCCCCATCTCTCACTTACACTTCTTATTCTTGTCTGTGGATTGTTTAGGATCATGATGTTGCTCCTTGTTTATTGGAGGTCTCTAGAGCACCATCAAATTATAGCTTGGGGGGATCAGTTTCAGTTGCTGCACCCCAAGGATGTGGACAGGACACTTGTGGCAGTGAGGCCAGCTATGTGCCCTCTTGATCCCTGACTGTCATGGTTGGTAAAATCTAGTAGAAAGGGACTGATTGGACAGGTTCAAGGAGTAGTCAATGCCTCACTTCAGGAGAGAGTTATGCCCACTGCCTTGAGATAAGTGGTGATGCAACCACTCTTGAAGAGGTCTTCCCTGGATCCAGAGGTTTTAGAAAACTACAATCATGTCTCTAATATTCCCTTCATGGGCAAGGTGATTGAGAGGATGGTGGCTGGACAGCTGCAGGCATGTCTAGAGGAAGCAGATTATCTAGATCCATTCTAGTCTGGCTTCTGGACTTGGTGGCCCTGGCTGATTACCTTTATCAGGAGAGAGAGACGGGGTAATGTGACCCTGTTGGTTTTCCTTGATCTCTCATCAGCTTTTGACTCCATTAACCATGGTGTTCTCCTGAACTGATTGAAGGAAATGGGACTTGGAGATGGTATATTGCAATGGTTCTGCTTCTGCCTGCAAGGCTGCTACCAGAAAGAAGTACCAGGAGACTGTTGCTTAGCTTTGGGACTATGGGGTCCCACAAGGGTCCATTCTGTCTCCTATTTTTTAACATCTACATGAAGCCATTGGGAACTGTTATGTGGGGATTTGGAGCACAGCGTCTTCTCCATTCCTTCTGAATCAGTAGACTGTGAAGGTGTTAGACAGGTATCTGGAGGCAGCATTGGGCTGGATGGGGCCAAGAAACTGAGGCTGAATCCTGATAAGACCAAAGTACTGTGGGTGGGTGGTTCCCGTCTGGAAATTAGTTGTTTTCCTTTTACTTGTTAAATGGTGTCATTTATGTTTGCCGCCCTGGACTCCTTCAGAAGGAAGGGTGGGATATAAATTCAATAAGCAATAACTTGGGCCAGAGAGCAAATCGAACTGAATGGTTTTTCCACTTACTCGCTCGAGGCGACGCCAAGCGACAAAGGGGGCTGGCCTAAAGGTGGCCTCATTGTACTGGTTGCCACAAACTTATGCGTCACCTTTAACAGACTAATCCCTCTTCCTGGGCTAGCTATGTTGCTACTTCTTGGATCCAGTCGGGCTAGACTTGTACTTATAAATGTCTACCTGCCTCCATGTCGTCAAGAAAACATGGTAAAAGCCATCAGCCAGAAGCTAGAGCGCTATATCACCAATTTGACCTCGCTATTTCCTGAAGCAGTGGTGCTGATTGCTGGCGATTTCAGTGCCAGAATAGGCTTGAACGATAGGGCTTTATATGCCTATTTTCATGAAATTCCCCCACTTGCAGACGAAGCGCTCAATCTACCAGTTAGACAATCCAAAGATTCAGGATGCAACTATGCCGGTTACTGTCTGCTCCAAATGCTACACAGTTTGAATCTGGCTATGGTGGATGGCGATTGAAGCGGTGAGTTCACCTACCTCTCTGGATCGGGAGCATCTGTCATAGATTTTCTCATTATATCTTCTGATCTTCTGAGTGGATTATATAGTTGTACTGTTGGCAATCGCACGGAGAGTGACCACCTCCCACTGATCTTATCCCTCTGCTGTGACAATGTGTTCCCTCGTGCTGACTGGCTCCCAGCTGTGGAACCAGATTATCCGATAAGAACTGCTCGTGTCAAATGGTCAACTAAAATAGAGAAGAACATAAAAGGAACACTAAACTCAGCTAGATGTCTTCGCCAGCGTGAGACTATCCTGACTGCTACCTTTGGGGAAACTCTACTCGCGACGTACCAAGATCTGATCGCGGATCTCCAAAAATGTTTAATTCCCAAGCTTGTGACAAGGCCACGTACCCTATTATACAACTCCAAACCCTGGTACGATCGAGAATGCCTCAACCTCAATTTCCTAATCGTGAAATACAGAGCTTATAGAGACAAAGACCTCTCCATACTGCCTACCGAATGCCTAGCATTGAAGAAGAGTTACAAACTACTGATCAAGGCAAAAAAAAGATTGGCTCAGACTCAGCACTGGCAATCTCTAATCCAGGCCTCAAGGGCCAAAGATGTGGCCTCCTTCTGGCGGATTGTGGCCAGGGGCTGGCCCAAATAGCCCTCCAGCCTGGACTACTATATCTCTGTGCAATCCTGGGAAATGTACTTTTATAATACTTACTCAAGGGGTCAGAACCGAACCCAATATGTAGCGAATTCACTAAATGACTTCCCCGACTGGCCTCCAGTTTCTGTAAAGGAAGTCTCTTCACTAATCACAAAGCTGAAACCGGGCAAGTCACCAGGGCCCGATAACATCCCCCCTGAAATATTCAAATCTAACATTGAGTGGTGGGCTCCAGTTCTGGCAGCCCTTTTCATGAGTATCAACTGCACTGCCTGCTTCCCCGAAGACTGGGGTTTAGCTACTATTATCCCAATCCACAAAAAAGGCACCCAATCCGATCCAGCTGACTACAGAACAATCAGCTTACTAAACATCGTCAGTAAATTATATGCCACTCACTTACTGGAAAAATTACAAAGCTGGCTGGATCAGGAAAACATCTTGGTGGAGGAACAGGCCTGATTCAGAGTGGAGCACTCCACCATGGATCATGTATTGGTTCTCCAACACCTGGTGGAAAAATACTCATCTAAAAAGGGGGGGGTCCCTTTACACGGCCTTTATAGACTTCAAGACTGCCTTTGATCTCATCCCCAGGGACAAGCTCTGGGAAAAATTTGAGACCAAAACATTGACAGATGTCTTTTAGCCCTCATACGATGCCTCTATGTAAACACCAAATTACGCATTAGATGCAACAACGCTGGTCACCTGACCAAGCCAATTCCCATCTATAAGGGCATTAAGCAGGGCTGCATCCTAGCCCCTACCCTATTCAACTTTTACATAAATTCCCTGGTCGGATCCCTGGCGCAGGTCTCATCCCATCCCCCCACTCTCGCGAACAAACCCCTGTTTATACTACTCTACGCGGACGACGCAGTGCTTATCTCATTATCAAGCCCTGGCCTGCGATGACTGCTGCAGGCACTTGCAGACCACTGCTCCAAGGAACTACTAGTTATCAACCAGGTCAAGACGAAGGTACTAGTGTTCACCAGGAAAAAGGTGAAACACAGTTGGTACCTCAATGGACTTCCAATTGAACAGATTTCCTCATATCGGTAACTGAGAGTGACCTTCCACTCTTCTGGAGCATGGCACCTTCATGCCAAGAATGCCATCATCAACGTGCAGAGGAACTCGAAGGCGCTCCTTTCATTTTTCTATACCAAGGGAGGGCAACGCGTTCCTTCTGCTATACAAGTCTTTGTGGTGAAAGTCATTCCCCAAATGTTATATGGCTCCCAGGCAATGGTCTACTCCAAATCCTCTTCCTTCGAACCTGTTCAAACTAAATTTTTGAGATCCATATTGGGTATTCCATCATGTGTGTCCAACAACATCTTGCGTCTCGAAGCTGGACTACCTACAATAGAGGCTCGTATATGGATGCTTAAGGCTAGGTTTTGGCTAAAACTGTGGTTTTCCCCTGTGGGACTGGCCCCCCTTTTGCTCTCAGATCTATATCAATCTAACACTAATTAGGAAAACACTAATTAGGAAATTCTCAAGTCTAGGTTTCTCCCTCCCTGCCATCTGCCTGTTAGGCCTCTCCAAAGTGAGGCAGGTTATCCACCAACATATCCTAGACGTAGAACTCCAGAATCACCGCTCCCTGGTAGTGACCGACCTTGGCTCTTTTCTTATCACTGGGGCTTTTGCTCCTGCGCATTATCTAAGCTCTCTTTCCACGGCTCAGAAAGGCATTTACGCTGGCGAAGTTTAATGTACTTCCGTCAGCACTTCTAGATGGCAGATACCATAAGATTCCTTTAGCTGAGCGCCTATGCCCTTGTGGTGCGGGCGTAGTAGAAACCGCAGGCCATGTACTTTTAGCTTGTCCTTTTTATCATGATATTCGTCTTTTAACCATAACTCCGATTATTCAAACAATTCCGGGCAGGAACCCCGCATTTTATGCCAGCTATCTTTTATCGGACCAAAACCCCCAAATTACAAACAGGGTCGCGAGTTTCTGTGCCGCAGCAATTTTCCATCATAGAGCATTGCTAGCCCAACTGTCTGCATAGACTTGACCATTGATCTTTTAGCTACTCTTAGTCCTTGTACACTAAATGCTTGTTGTTTTAATCTGTCTTGTATCAACTTTGTATTTTGATGCTTTGTACTGGTCTCTGACCGTAAGAATAAATTCTATTCTATTCTAATAAGCAGTAACAGGAGGAGGAGGAGGAGAAACAGAAACAACTTGTTGGAGACTGTTCAAATAGCTTTTTACTTTTCACAGACATTAGCTGGAGAGGCAGCAACTGTTCCTCATATTCACTATCTTGTTATGCTTCCACAGTCAGTTTCTTTATACCCTATTGTGAAGAGTGTATCTTTCCTGTACCTTGCACTGAAGACCTTTAAAATTCTGCTGCATTGTAGATTGGTAGAGTGGGATCTTCTTGTAGATCTCTAGGTGATTTGAAGTAGACCAATGAGGAATTCTGACTTCAAGCTGTTTAGCCATAACAATAACAAAGTGAACAGATACACCCCTAATCAGCAATAGGGTGTTATGAGGAGTGAATTTTTGTGTAGAAGGACTGTGAGCACAGTTTAGTTCTGGTTCTCAAAACGATACCTGGACTAATAATTTTCTGATTCTGAGTGTATGTCTTTTGCACCTGGTTCTGGCTGGTGGATCTCGGGCATCTAATAAAACAAACCCAAAAAAGATCCCACAAGCTCACCCCTGCAGTACAGTTTAAGACATGGTCCCTGTTTTCTTATAGCACCCCAGGTGTGTAGTGTATGCTTCCAGCTGTGAGAACATTTAAAATGCCAGGAGGAGCTACTACATTTTTAAACTATTACTCATGTAATTAATTAAATATATAGCTATGAAACACAAACTTCAATAGCAGAACAAAATAGTTTATTTCCTTAGGATTAATTCTGTCACTGAAATTCCAGAACCTATTAAAAGAAATCCATGTCTCATGGAAAGTTGTGTATTGCCTCCTGTTTTTATGTACACTGTTTTTCATCTAACTCTCTTTTTATCTTTTAATTATACTGACCTATCTAATAGGAATTGTAGTGAGTTGTAATTTGAACAGAAACCATCAACATGAAGTTCTGTAAACATACTACAGCTGCAGTCCTCTGCATTGTAACCTGGGAGTAAGCCCCACTAAACACAGTGGGGCTTACATCTGAGAAATCGTACATAAGATTGAACTGTAAAGTGCCAGATAAATGCAGTGTAGTGGTAGTGTTATTAATGCCTACATTTATACTACACAGGGTCCCTGGGACAAAAGTTTGGTCCTGAGTGTAGAATTCCACACAATGTTCAGGAAGAAGTATCAAAGAAGACAACAAGCTCTTAGAAGGTAGCACTGCCTGGCAGCTCAACTGGAAAGAATAAGACAGTGAGAAATAAAAACATGAGACAAGCCCTGACGGATCAGACCAAAGGTCCATCTAGTCCAGCATCCTGTTCTCAGGATGAAAAAAAGGTTGATGCTAGCAGGAGTGAGGCACACTATCTGGATTCTGCTTCAAGCAGCGAAATATCTTGGGATGACCCTGTATGTAGGGGTGAAGGGGAGATCTTCAAATATTGTCTAATGTTTTTCATTCCCATTTATTTTAATTGGGTCTTTTTGGGGAAAAGAATGGAAGATGTGTGGGAGCCCTGCCTTGCGATGCTTTCCTTGTAGATTATGTGCATAGGAGGACTTCTCCTTGCAGCCCTATTTGCTGGTGTGGCATTGAAATCTACAATGGGTGTCTGTGTTGGAGTCCTATGGCAAAGTACTTGTAAGCATTTTGAGAAAACAAATGTTATTCATCTACTGGTTATTTATTTTTGTTCTCATTAACTGTTTGGTGTCTGTTGTATTTGTTTAACACACTCTTGCTTTGCTAAGCCTTCACCAAAACCCCCAGGTGTGTATCCCTAGTTCTTGTAGGCATGGGCATACAGTGATGTAGCCACATGCCATGGATATTGATCTATAAGATCTGTGTTCTAGTGGGCCCTGGTTGTGTTCTGTGATGGGTTAAGAGTTTGCTGGAATCCTATCCTCTATTAGGGCAGCAGGCAGGGATACAGCTGAGACATAAGAATCATTTTAGGGTTCTTTATTAATTTAGTAACACTTACACCACCTTTCTTTGGCATAATGTTGTGTAACATATCACTACAGCAGAACAGGTTCACTATGCCAGCATAGTGCATAGTGGGATTTAGGAGTGATCCTATCCTCAGCCAGCAGATGTAACTCAGGATTGCGCTGTAAGCAGCTTTGTGCCAGGAAAAATTGAAACATTATTCCTTCTCTTCAAGATAGAATTGCCATTCCATGAGATCCAGACTATTCCCTGCATGGAACATACTACTTCTAAAAATAGGGGAGATCTTATATCTGTATGTACAGCGATATTCCATTAACAATGAATGCAAGTGTATATGGCACCCCCTTGACTCTCTTTGGTTAATTCTTTCTATTAACAATTCAATTTATTATTGCCACAATATTAAAAACGCAATATGTATTTCAACAGATTTCTGAACTGCATAATACTGAGTCTTTTAGTCTTAATTAAAATAACGAAGAGTTGCAAAGGTGGATAGATAAATTCCCAGCTGGTTTTCTTTTCCTTTTCCCACAAATAGAATAATCAGTCCTGCTCTACAGTTCAGATTCTTACCACAGATTTTTAGTTTCACTAGCTAATGAGAACATGAACTGATTATTTCTCATTTAAACATATCCATCCTTATTAAAGGGGAATGGAAATGCAGCTTTCAGATGCTATATATAGAAGCATCTATATATTTAGATAGTAACAGAGGCACAGTTCAAGGATGAATTTGAATTGGTAAGGGCCATAGGCCAGTAGTTATAGCATCTGCTTCACATGCAGAAGGTCCCAGGCATCTCCAGGCAGGTCTGGGAATGTCCCCTGCCTAAAACCCTGGCAAATGCCAGTCAGCGTAGACAGTATTGAACTAGATGGACCAATGATCTGACTCAGTATAAGACAGCTTCATATTAAATTAAATTAAACATACATTAAATACTATTACATTAAACATACATGTAAAAACATACATGTAAATGGCCAATTGCCAAGAAAATCCAACACGGTCACATTTGACTTCAAAAGAGGAAACTTCACAAAAATGAGGGGACTGGTAAAAAGAAAACTGAAAAACAAAGTCCAGAGGGTCACATCACTCGAAAATGCTTGGAAGTTGTTTAAAAACACTATATTAGAAGCGCAACTGGAGTGCATACCACAGATCAGAAAAGGTACCGCCAGGGCCAAGAAGATGCCAGCATGGTTAACGAGCAAAGTCAAGGAAGCTGTTAGAGGCAAAAAGTCTTCCTTCAGAAAATGGAAGTCTTGTCTGAATGAAGAAAATAAAAAGGAACACAAACTCTGGCAAAAGAAATGCAAGAAGACAATAAGGGATGCTAAAAAAGAATTTGAGCAGCACATTGCTAAGAACATAAAAACCAACAACAAAAAATTCTATAAATACATTCAAAGCAGGAGACCATCTAGGGAGGCGATTGAACCCTTAGATGATAAGGGAGTCAAAGGTGTACTAAAGAACGATAAGGAGATTGCAGAGAAGCTAAATGAATTTTTTGCATCTGTCGTCACAGTGGAAGATATAGGGCACATCCCTGAACCTGAACTAACATTTGCAGGAAGGGATTGTGAGGAACTGAGACAAATAGTGGTAACAAGAGAGGAAGTTCTAGGCTTAATGGACAATATCAAAACTGACAAATCACCGGGCCCGGATGGCATCCACCCGGGAGTTCTCAAAGAACTCAAATGTGAAATTGCTGATCTGCTAACTAAAATATGTAACTTGTCCCTCGGGTCCTCCTCCGTGACGGAGGACTGGAAAGTGGCAAATGTAACGCCAGTCTTCAAAAAGGGATCCAGGGGGGATCCCGGAAATTACAGGCCAGTTAGCTTAACTTCTGTCCCTGGAAAACTGGTAGAAAGTATTATTAAAGCTAGATTAACTAAGCACATAGAAGAACAAGCCTTGCTGAAGCAGAGCCAGCATGGCTTCTGCAAGGGAAAGTCCTGTCTCAGTAACCTATTAGAATTCTTTGAGAGTGTCAACAAGCATATAGATAGAGGTGATCCAGTGGACATAGTGTACTTAGACTTTCAAAAAGCTTTTGACAAGGTACCTCACTAAAGACTTCTGAGGAAGCTTAGCAGTCATGGAATAAGAGGAGAGGTCCTCTTGTGGATAAGTGATTGGTTAAGAAGCAGAAAGCAAAGAGGAGGAATAAATGGACAGTTCTCCCAATGGAGGGCTGTAGAAAGTGGAGTCCCTCAAGGATCGGTATTGGGACCTGTACTTTTCAACTTGTTCATTAATGACCTAGAGTTAGGAGTGAGCAGTGAAGTGGCCAAATTTGCTGATGATACTAAATTGTTCAGGGTTGTTAAAACAAAAAGGGATTGTGAAGAGCTCCAAAAAGACCTCTCCAAACTGAGTGAATGGGCAGAAAAATGGCAAATGCAATTCAATATAAATAAGTGTAAAATTATGCATATTGGAGCAAAAAAAATCTAAATTTCACATATACGCTCATGGGGTCTGAACTGGTGGTGACCAACCAGGAGAAAGACCTCGGGGTTGTAGTGGACAGCACGATGAAAATGTCGACCCAGTGTGTGGCAGCTGTGAAAAAGGCAAATTCCATGCTAGCGATAATTAGGAAAGGAATTGAAAATAAAACAGCCAATATCATAATGCCGTTGTATAAACCTCTGGTGCGGCCGCATTTGGAATACTGTGTACAGTTCTGGTCGCCTCATCTCAAAAGGATATTATAGAGCTGGAAAAGGTTCAGAAGAGGGTGACCAGAATGATCAAGGGGATGGAGCGACTCCCTTACGAGGAAAGGTTGCAGCATTTGGGGCTTTTTAGTTTAGAGAAAAGGCGGGTCAGAGAAGACATGATAGAAGCGTATAAAATTATGCATGGCATTGAGAAAGTGGATAGAGAAAAGTTTTTCTCCCTCTCTCATAATACTAGAACCCGTGGACATTCAAAGAAGCTGAATGTTGGAAGATTCGGGACAGACAAAAGGAAGTACTTCTTTACTCAGCGCATAGTTAAACTATGGAATTTGCTCCCACAAGCCGCAGTAATGGCCACCAGCTTGGATGGCTTTAAAAGAAGATTAGACAAATTCATGGATGACAGGGCTATCAAAGGCTACTAGCCATGATGGCTGTGCTGTGCCACCCTAGTCAGAGGCAGCATGCTTCTGAAAACCAGTTGCCGGAAGCCTCAGGAGGGGAGAGTGTTCTTGCACTCGGGTCCTGCTTGCGGGCTTCCCCCAGGCATCTGGTTGGCCACTGTGAGAACAGGATGCTGGACTAGATGGGCCACTGGCCTGATCCAGCAAGCTCTTCTTATGTTCTTATATGTTCCTGTGATGTCACCTAATTCATAGCTACAATGAAGGGTAAGGAAAGGGACATGTAAGCTGTAAAATAGGAGGTGTTTATGGCTGCAGTCCTGTACCCATTTACCTGGAAGTAAGAACCATTGTGCTCAGTGGGACTTACTTCTGAGTAGACATGTATAGGATTGCACTGTAAATCTATAACTATAGATTGGAATTCAAATGCAAAGATGTATCACTGAACACTAAAGTCAGGATCATTCTGACCATGGTATTCCCAATGTCTATGTATGGATGTGAAAGTTGGACAGTGAAAAAAGCAGGTAAGAGAAAAATCAACTCATTTGATATGTGGTGTTGGAGGAGAGCTTTGCGCATACTATGGACTGAGAAAAAGACAAATAATTGGGTGTTAGAACAAATTTAAAAAGCTAAAATGATGACACTGAGGTTATCATACTTTGGACACATCATGAGAAGACCTGATTCACTAGGAAAGACAATAATGCTGGGAAAAACAGAAGGGAGTAGAAAAAGAGGAAGGCCAAACAAGAGATGGATTGATTCCATAAAGGAAGCCACAGACCTGAACTTACAAGATCTGAACAGGGCGGTTCATGACATATGCTTTTGGAGGTCACTGATTCATAGGGTCGCCATAAGTCATAATTGACTTGAAGGCACACAACCACCACCACAAATAGATTGGAAAGCATCAGGAACCACAAGACTGAAGACAGATATAACATAGAACGGTGGGGTTAGATTTAATATTTTCCAGTGATACATAAATATCCTTTTTTTAAAAAAAAGTGCGGAACTGCTCTGGGGATTAGGAAAGGGTGTTCTTGGCAATATCACAGGGAGCTGGCCATTTAACATCAGGCACAGCTAGCTTCCACTTCTAACTTGCAAAACCAATATCCCCTCTCCCTGGAGTTCAACTGTGGGAAGCAATAGAGCAGTTGAGTTCTAGAGGGATGAAAAAAAGTTTTGAAAGTTAGAAGCAGAGCTTGGTTGCGCCTGATGCTAATTTTTTGGTTCCCTGAATCCCCAGAGCAGTTTTGCACTTTAAAAAGATTTAATGTTTTACATTAGGTTTATGATGTGCCCGTAGTACCTCTGGATTTACAGGGCAAGGCCTGAAGGCACGTGAGCCCACTAGCTAGCTGAACTAATCAGGTCTGGGTCTAGGTCATGGTCTAGGCTTGGATGAGTGACCTCGGGGAAGCAGATCTATGCAAATTTGAGTTGCATGATGGAATAAAGATGGGACATAAGCATAAGAAAGGAAATAAATGTGTGTGGTTTTTGAGTACCAGGATCTCCATATCCCCTACCCTGGCTTCATGGCTGCTGGCATTAACACATCAAGTGCAGCCTGGGAGAAGACTTTCTTTGTGAACTCCCTCCCCCAAAAGGTACATTTAGCATCCTCATTGTACTGCTTTCACCTATGCTAAAGATGCACCTCTTTACTTTGGCCTATGACAATCAAGGTTTTTTGTTTTGTGGGACTTACTGTTGAATTTGTACTGTCCCATTTTGAATGGCTCTATGTGTTTTATAATTGCAATGGGATTTTTATATATATATATAATTGTACGTTCTATTGTTGTAACCCACCCTAGGAACTCATGGTGAATGGCAGGCAAGAAAACTTATAAACACCTATACATTGTGTCCCCTTCTAAATGTCCTTATAATGTCCTTTTTGCTGGCAGTTCTTTTAGATTTCATAGATTTATTTGCCAGTAAAGTCTACTATAAATATAATTTTTTTCTTTTTACTATGCAACCAGAAAAGATCAATGGGCTATTTGCCCTGATGACTATGTTGTACCTCCAGTGTCAGAGGTAGCATGCCTCTGAATATCTGTTGCTGGGAACTGCAGGTGGGGAGAGCGTTGTTAAACCCAGCTCTTGCTTTTGGGCTTTCCATAGGCATCTGGTTGGCCATTGTAAGAACAGGAAGCTGGACTAGAGGGGTCACTGGCCTGATCCAGCAGGGCTCATCTTAAAGACTCCAACTAGTCCAATAATCAAAAGCTACATTTAGAATTGCTAGACTTTAGCCATTTCAAGAAATCAGGCTCTTCTTTTATGGTATAGCTATAAAAGCGCCTTTTAAATTTGATTGAGATGTGCAGCTTAAGGTTGTCAGATCTCCAGTTTTTGCCTGGAGACACTGGGTTTTTGGGGTCCTCTCCCGGTCTCCAGGTGAGTCACCTTAGTCTCCAGACTCTCAGCTTTCTTTTAAGAAAAATTAAATTTCTAGGTGGTCTGGTTCATAAGATATACACCAAAAGTCAGCTGCCCCTCCCACAACTTCTGTTAAATGAGCTCATAGCATGCAAAGGTCCAAAATTCAATCTCTGCAAAAGACTATTGCTTGGAATCCTGGAGAGCCAATGCTCATCTATGTCATCAGTACTGAGCTAGATGGTACCAAATGGCCTGCCTGAGTTGTTATAAGGCAGATTCCTTTGTTCCTAAAAGTGGAAAGAGACCCAAGGGCCACAGTGACTCCGAAATTTATTCATGTATTTTATTTACAACATTTATATACTGCTTATTGAAAAAAAAATCTTAAAGCAGTTTACAGAAGAAATTAAAATAATGTCCTTCTGGTGATTGGCCTGGCCTGAGGGCACTTAAATCCTTCTTGCCAGAAGCAAGTAGCCTAGATTAAATGTTCCCTACCCAGGCTCCATCTTTTAGCTAAGATTTCTATCTTAATTTCCAACCAGAGAAATGCTTTTGTTTGAATTGTATGCTCCAAGCAACTGTGGTTGATGCTTAATGTATCATGCTTCATGACATCACTCAGACCCACCTCTGTGACATCACTTGGGCATGCCCGCATTTCATCATTAGGGTCTGCCCCGGAATCTCAGGGTTTGGGTGCTTCTGACCTGGCAACCCTAGTGTAGCTATATATCTCTTCCTGCTGCAAATAAGGGAAAGAGAATGATGGTGGAACAAAACCTTGAAAGAAAATATATCAGCATATCCTTTAGCTTAGTACTGAGTACAGTAGGGCCCCGTTTACCGGCGCTTTGCTTCCTGGCATTCCGCTAATGCGGCGGCTTTAATTCCCCTTTTTAAAGCCGATTTTTGCTATTTTGCGTCATTTTTGCGTTATTTTTGCGCAACGAGCCCCATTATAATCAATAGGGTTCCGCTTTACGGCGATTTCCGCTTTACAGAAGGGGTCTGGAATGGAACCTGCCATATAAGCGGGGCCCGCCTGTATGAATTACAATTGGGTTAAAGATTCTGGACGAAATACAACAAAATGGAGGAAGCCATCAATTCTTTATGTATTATCTGTACAATATTTTTGGCTGATGTATTAAGTGGCAACAACATAGTATGTGTTACCTTAAAATGTGTTGAACATTATGAATCAAAGGGTTAAACAAACTTAAGTGGTACTGATTTAAACCTGTTTAACTCTTCTAAAGTTGATGGGACTTAAAATTGTTTATTTTTGAAGGTTCCACATCATTTAAAAGATGCTCCGCATCTTTGAAAACATTTCATATTTATCCCAATTCCAACTTAAATGCTACCAAAAAAACAACAGCACTGTAGGACTTAGGTTGAATGACAAGCAAAACAAAACTGATATTAGAAGTGTATTAGTACCTTCCTTCTCTCTCTAAATCACCACATTGTCTCAACTATTGGTTCCATAAACATAAGCAGGAGCAAGCCCTAGCACCCTGCACAGATCAGGTGTACAGAATAACGTTATCAGGTTAAAAAATAGTCACTGCAGATTTGTGTTAACAACACCAGTGAGGGGCACACTTTCCCACATCTTTCTCTAGCTACAAATTTAATCTTGGTGCTGCACCAGACTAGCACAGAGTTCAGAAAAACATGAGCAACAATAACAATGACCTACCTGACAACATTCTCCAATAGAAGTTTAGAGTGGGTTGGCTGATGAAAGAATGTCACCATCATACCATTCTACCCACTCTAAAAAGATGTATTGGATTCCACTAGACATGATGACCACAGTTCAGTTCACCAGTAATAATTCACACAAAAGTTATATTTTCTGAGTCAGTAAGACTAAAAGAAAATAAACTATTTGTTTCTAAGTAACTGAAAGTTGGACCACATTGGTCCAGGTTTTAGATCAATTTCTTCCTTGTGCACACAAAGTACAAAACTGTAACATAATACATATATATAAAATTGAGTGGTTGCAAAGAACCATTTATATGGGTCTAAGACTCCTGGAGGCAAGATGGGATGTAAATAAGAAGCAAAGACCTTGGCACCTAATTAACTCGAATAGAGTTATCTTTAGAATTTGATGAAGAAAAGTACAGAAAATATGGTCCAGATCATCTCATATTCCTTTCTAGTGGAATCCATGGAATTCTTTGCCATTTTATGACTAATCAATATATTGTGTAATAGCATTAACAGAGAACAGAATCAAAGTAAAAACAGATGGGATAACAGAATTCTTAAAGAGAAAGTTTATAGAAGGAATAGAGACAACAGGGCAGGTGGAAGCATGCCAAGTTTAAGACACTGTGGGTCTGAAGTTTGAAAGAATGTCATACAATATAAAGTTTGGCAAGCAGGGAAGAAATTGTTTGGATTAAAATAAAGAGCAAAGGAATGATGATAGGAAACTATTACGAGACCATCTAGCTCAGATAAAAAGACATCCAAAGTATTTATAAAGATAAGGGGAACTACTAAGAGTTCAAGATAAGCAACAGGCAACTTCTACATTTGGGCCGGGGTTGCAATAAGCTACGATGTTTTCTTTCATTTCTCTGGTTTCCTATGTAATATTTTCCAGCCTTTCTACAATGCCAGTTACGCAAGCTTGGCAGTATTTTAAGGTTATAAAGATAGCCTGGCCCATCAAAAATAAAATGTTCCATTTTCCATGTTTTAGAAAGAAATATAAGAAAGTACACCAATGATCTGGTCTTGCTCGGTTTGCCTGCTTCAGACAGATGTATATAGACACCTGACAATTCCAAACCGCCGCCCCGCCAATTATGGAGTTACTTCATCACGATACAGCCTTAAGGCTCTCCTGCACAACTCTGGCCTAATACCAAGATTAATGACAGACCTTAAAAGAAAATGCCCGGTGTGTTAGAGAAGACGCCCTGGATCAGTTATGAAGACACCAGCTTTTCTCCACTTTTGGTCCTGTTTAAGTTATTGTTCATATGATGGATCTTAGCTCAGTTGTAGAGCACCTGCTTTGCATGCAGGTCTCAACTGGTGCCACTTGGTATACTGTAAAAAATTGTATTATATCATGTTGCAGAACAATCTGAGGCAGAGCACATCCCTTGTGGTGCTTGGATGTTAACTTCCTATGGGCAGCTGGTTGGCCACTGTGAGAACAGGATGCTGGATTAGATCCAGCAGGTTATTCTGTGCACCCAGGGTTTCTGGTTTTGTTGTGTCCTCTATAGGTCTTCTGTGATGAGATCTTCTGGATAGAAAAGAAGAAAAGTGATACTTCAAGGAAGGGAAACTATTGCAGGCATTACATTACCCTGCAACCAAGCACAAACTGCACCCTATCCTGTTGGCTACTATAGAATGCTTGTTTCAATCCTAATTTCAGTGGTGCAAGGGAGGGGGAAGGAGACCATGTGGACACCAGAGGATGCCACTGTGGGCACATGTGTGCCTATGGGTGGCACACTGGCATTTCCTAATCTAAGTACTGCATCACACTGATGCTCAGAGCTAGGCTTTCACTTTCAAAGCACTGAGAGAAATTGTGGTGGTACCTTCTCTGCAGTCTTCCATACGGTGGAAGACTGGTGATGTTGCCTTTATAAGCTTTTCTTTGTTGCCCACATCCATTGATGATAAATCTATGGGAAAGGTCAGAAGGAAATAAAAATGAGTACCACCCCTTCTTCAAACAAGATACTTCCCAAACAAGTCTCCTGAAATCAGAGACCTCCTCCTCCTTACCCAGTTCTCACTGGCCTCCCAATGATTCCCCTTTGCACAATACATGTTTCCTCTCCTGAACTACTAGAGCCACTCATTTCCATCTCCTGGTCCTCGGCCCTCTCAAAGATGATGTTTATTTTGTTCTCCTTTTTGGAGGCCAAGGGATGGATTCTACAGTGCCTGAAGCATTTTTGTAACATATTTAATATCCTTTTCAACCTAGGACAGAATTGGAAGGAAGTGAGAAACTGGGGTTGTTATCATGTCTTCATGCACTGAATCGTAGGCACCTGAAGCATCCAGTCTTGACATTAATTTCCCATCATGAGCCTCTTGTGGAGAGTGCAGCAAGGAGTTAGGCCCTCTGAGGTCATCTTGTTGAAAGACCAAAACCAAAGGAGGTGGCCTTCTTGTAATCAAGCCATTTCACTTGAAGCATTTAAACTGGCTCTGAGCATCATCCTTTGAGAATATTGCAGCCATGAGTGGGGAGTAGGGTTGCCAGGTCGGAACCATCCAAAAACCTGAGAAAATGGGGGCAGGCCCTAGTGACGTCATGGGGCGGGCCCTAGTGATGTCATGGGGCGGGTCCTAGTGACGTCATTAAATATGATACATTGTATCAACCACAGTTGCTTGGAGCATACCATGCAAAAAAAAATTCTCTGATTGGAGATTAAAATAGAAATCTTACCTAAAACAGGGTGTTCCTAGGTTCATCTGAAGTGACAAGGTCATTCTTTCTTACAAGCTTAGGGTGATGCAAAATGGAAATGGACTGCCTTCAAGTTGATCCCAGATAGGGTCTTCATGGTAAGCAGTATTCAGACAGAGGTGGTTTACTATTGCCTTCCTCTGAGTCTGAGAGGCAGTGACTGGCCCAAGGTCACCCAGTGAGCTTCATGGCTGTGTGGAGATTCAAACCCTGGTCTGCCAGGTCACAGTTCAACACCTTTAGGGAACATTTAATCTAGCTTACTTGCTTCTGGCAAGAAGGGTTTACGTGCCCTCAGGCCAGGCCATTATTGGAAGAAAGGAGCTTAGTGTTGCAGAGATGTTAGATGGGAGCACAGATGGATGCCCCTGAAGGCAGCAACTGTAAACATGCTCATTAAGGAACTAAGCCCCATAGAACTCAATAGGACTTACTTCTGAGTAGATATGGTTGCAGCCATGTTAAACAAATTAAACCAGAACTATCACTAGAAGCTAAAATGATGAAACTGAGGTTATCATACTTTGGACACATCATGAGAAGACATGATTCACTAGAAAAGACAGTAATGCTGGGAAAAACAGAAGAGAGTAGAAAAAGAGAAAGACCAAATAAGAGATGGATTGATTCCATAAAGGAAGCCACAGACCTGAACTTACGAGATCTGAACAGGGTGGTTCATGACATATGCTCTTGGAGGTCGCTGATTCATAGGGTCACCATAAGTCATGATAGACTTGAAGGCACATAACAACCACAGCCTTATCCTCAGTGAATTTGCCTAATCCTCTCTGAAAGCCATCCAAGTTGGTGGCCATCATTGCCTCTTGTGGGAGTGAATTCCATTGTTGAATGATGTGCTGTCAGGAGTGGGCAGAAGGTAGATCTGATTCTACCAGTAGCTGTCCAGAGGATGGGCAGAGTAGATCATCAAGGACTCTCAACTGTTTAACATTAGCAACAATGTCAACAACAACAAAAATTCCCCACAAAATGAATTTGCTGAAATTAAGGTAGCTAAACTAGGTGTAGATTTTTGTGCAAAAGGACTGTGGGCTGAGTTCAGTTCAGTTCTGGTATAAAAACCAATTCCTAGTCTCCGTATATGCTCAGAGGCAACCTGTTCTTTAATTCTAACTGTATGCTATTTTGCACCAGGCTCTGGTTGGCAGATCTTGGGGTTCTAGTCAAAAACACAAAGTAGATCTGACAAGACTGAGGTCCCTCCAGGTATTTGAAAAGAGCCATTGTGTCCCCCTCCTCTAGTAAAACATACTCCATTCCTTCAATGTTTAAAGGACTGGCTATCCATTTTCATTGCCTTCCTCTGAACCCGTTTCAATTTACCTATTTCCTTCTTAAAGCACACTGCCCAGAACTGGCCACAGATCTGCAGAGGAGGTCTCCGATTACTGTGGAACAAAGTGGCACAATGACTTCCCATGGCTTGGAAACTTATAGTCCTGCATCATAACACAACTGCAGAATAATTGCATTTGCCTTCTTTGCGGCAGCATCACACTGCTGAGCTGACTCAAGCTCAGCTTGTGGTGGAAATAAAACAATCACCCTGCTGGGTCAGACTGAGAGCCCACCCAGTCCAGCATCAGAATCAAAGAATTTTAGGGAGGGGGGAGTAGAGAACCATCCTGCATCCCACAGGAACCAGCCAGCTGGCTCCTGCAAAAACCACACGCCAAGCAAACAGCCTCGCCCTGTGGCTTGTACCCAAAGCTTGGCCACACAGTGAGTAGACTGCCCTTGCGTGTGGAGGCTTCCCTTCCAGCCAGCCATTTCACCCAGAGGTAGCCTTTAGCCCCACCCACGGCCAGGTTCTCTTTCCCTCTCCTTCGCTTGTCAGATGAGAAAGAGAAAAGAGAATAAAAATAAGGACGAGGAGAGGAGGGGGGAACCGAGTCCCCCGCCTGCGCCTGGACTAGATCCAGAGCCAGCTTGGAAGGAAAACTGCAGCGTGGTGAAAGGGTAAAAAGAGCCGCCTCCTTCCGCGCAGTGCCGGGATTTTGGGCCCGGCCTCAGCCCGCCCGCCGGCCCCTCACTCACCACTCTGCTCCCCGAGGAAGACCAGCTTGAATTTCTGCAGTGGGTTGCCAAAGTCGCCACCCGCCAACATGATCAGGAGTCAGGACGACGAGGACGGGAAAGCCGGAGGAGGAGAAGGAAGGAGCCGCCCGGCTGCCTCTCTCTGCTCTGGGGAGAGAGAGAAGGAATGAGGGGTGGAAGGAGGGGGGAAGGTGGAGAGGTCACAGCCGGGGGGGTTCGACCCCCTCTTTCGCTTTCCCCCCCTCACGGAGCGAGTGGGGGGTGGGGAGGGAGCAGAGCACACCCCCAAAAAAGGGAGCGGCAGAAGAGAGCGCCGGCGGAGACTGAGGGGGAGACTGCTGAGCTCCATCACGGCCACTCCCGCCCAGCGGCGCCCACAGCATGAGGATTGAAGCGGGCATCCTTTCCGGAGGAGGGGAACCAGCTCCGGGGCTAAGAAGGAGCCGGCCCAGCCTGGCCTCCACTGCCACCGCCTCTTCATGGCTGCTGCTGAGGTTGCCAGGCTGCTCGGACGCTGTCTCGGGAGCGGTTGCAAGGAGATGGCGTCTGAGCGGCCTGGCAGCCTCAGCAGGAGCCGTGAAGACGCGGTGGCAGTGGAGGCCAGGCCAGGCCGGGCCGGCTCCTTCTTGGCCCCGGAGCCGGTTCCCCTCCTCCGGAAAGGACGCCTGCTTCACTCCTCATGCTGTGGGCACCGCTGGGCAAGAGTGGCCGCGATGGAGCTCAGCAGTGGCGGCGGCGGCTGTCTGTTGCTCTGTCTGCTCACTGGGAAAAGGCGGGCGGGCGGGAAGACACTGCTTCCTCCTCCTGCACCTGCGCCTGCCTGGGAAAAGGCGGGTGGGTGGGAAGAGCCTTCAGCAGCATATGCATGCATGAATCATGCATGCGTGGCTGGGGGAGGCACTTCAAAACCGGAGATCTACCTATTTAGTGTAAATATGGCCGGAGGCCAGAGACGGCCCCCTTTTGCCGGAGACTCCGGCAGAAAACCAGAGATCTGGCAACCCTAGTGGGGAGGGATAGTCTCAAGTCCCAAGTCTTCACAGATGGGGAGAGAAACAGAATAAAGAAACTACCAAGAAATCCTGCTTACATTGTCAAAGATCCTCTTTGTCCTCTCTCCCCCTCCCTCCCTATCGCCTTACTCCCCGCAAGGAATTGAACTTGCCAAAGTTCCCAGGAAAGTCATCCAGCTGGGAGATGTGTGACAATGGAGGATATGTCAACCTTTACCAACCGTGCTCAACATTGTTCCTCTTTATATTAGTTTTTATAGCTTTCAATGTAGTCAGCCATTTTAATTTTTTTTAAAAAAAATTCTATACCACCCTCCATTCAGTGGATTGCATTGCAGTGTCTAGTCATAAGAATATAATATAAATCCTCTCCCCCTCCAATCATTCACTACAGATGTTACAAAAATCTTCCACTGATGGATTGCATACTAGTATTTATTTATTCATTTATTACAATTCTGTCCCACCTTTCCTCCCAAAAGGAGCCCAGGGTGGCAAACAACAAATGATAAAACACTTTTGAAACATCTGCAAATAGTAGGGCTGTGCACCGGATTTGGCCAGGGCCCAAGCCAAATTGGACCTATCTGGAGGGTTTGAGGCCTTGGCCGATTCAGATAGCCATGGATAGCTACAGGTTGGATTGGGAGACCCAGAGTGACAAGGCTGTCAGGGGGTGGGGTATGAGGCAGATAGAAGCAGCAGTAATCAGAGGAACAATCAGTGAAAAGGCCAAGACCAAGAAGGTAGGCCTCCATCCTGCGGCTCTTCTTCCTGAGTGTTGCCCCAGAAAGGAGGGCTAGAGTTGGCAGGAGAGGAGAAAGATGGAAGAGAGGAAGGGAGGAAGGAGGAGCAGGGAACAGGAGAGGGGAAAAGGGGAGGGGAAGGAGATAGGGGAAGGAGAGGAGGGAGAGGGGGAAGGGAAAGGCAGATCTGATCATTTGCATGCTTATTGAGTTTAATTGTGTTTACTCCTGCGCAATCATGCTTAGGATAGGTAAAACTGACCATGGGGGAGGAGGAGGAAGAGGGGGAGGGAATTGGGAGGGGAGGGAGGAGTGAAGTAAGGGTGAGGGGATACGAGGGAGGAGGAGGGGGGGAGAGCAGGTTTGATCATTTGCATGCTTTTTGAGTTCAGTGGGATTTACTCCCGTGTAATCATGCTTAGGATAGGTAAAACTGACCTGGGGGAAGGGCAGGGAGGGAGAGGAGAGGGAAGAGGGAAAGAAGGGGAGGAAGGATAGGGGTAGGAAGAAGGAGGGGAGAGGGAGAGGGAGGGGAGGCAATTGGGTGTTGGGTGCTGGGCAGAGGGGAAGTCCCTTTCCTTTCCACAAGGAAAACATTGTGATCAGTATAATTTTTTTCAGGGTTTCCCCACCTTTTTATTCTATAGCAGGCATATGTAGTCTCCCACCCAAATTTAAACCAAAGCTGTCACTGGCCACATCCACACCAAACCTTTATGTCACTTTAGACAGTCATGGCTTCCCCCAAAGAATCCTGGGAAGTGTAGTTTGTGAAGGGTGCTGAGAGTTGCTAGGAGTTGCCCTATTCCCTTCACAGAACTACAATTGCCAGAAGAGGGGTTGACAAACCACTCTGGCCAGTGGAGCTCTGTCAAGGGAACAGGAGTCTCCTAGCAACTCTCAGCACCCTTCACAAACTACACTTCTCAGGATTGTTTGGGGGAAGATGACTGTCTAAAGTGAAATAAAGGTCTGGTGTGGGTATGGGTGTGGCCCCCTGATTAGCCAAGCCAAACAGTGGTGAGTCTGGCTGTTAGAACACTGCCAGTTGGTTCTTACTGAGCATGCCCATGTTTGTCATTGACTTCAATGTTAAATTTCTTAATTGAAAATCAGCCAGGCATTTTTAAACTTTTAAACTGCAGAAGATGAAGGTCAGAGTATGGGGCAAGGTCAGTAATAGGATTACAGGTTGTCTGCGAACATGGCTGATTGTTTATTAATTTCAACAAATTATGAGACCACTGACAGAAAAAAGTTCAACACGGGTCTGGATTTCCCCCCTCTTGTTTTACACTTCGAGCTCATGTTTTTCTCTTGAGTGTTTTGTGTATCGCTATGAAAACTTAGGGGGTTGTTAAGCAAGCGTTTCTGAGTTTAGGACTGTAAGTTTTGAAATGAGCTTATGGGAAGCAACAGAATGGCATGGGGGGCATTTTCAATTTAACATTGCGGAATGTGCAAAATCCATGCTGGCTATAGTATACAGCCACTCTCATAGCTGTATAATTATAAAATATGACTAATAACTTTTCAAAGCGAAAACCCCACAGTTGACTCTATTGATAGTAAATTGTACTAGACTGCAAATTCAAAGTAACATAACTGTACATTATGCAGCCACAAGAGTGGCTGTATACTATAGCCAGCGTGGATTTTTCATATTCCGCAATGTTAAATTGAAAATATCCCCCATGCCATTCTGATACTTCCCATAAGCTCATTTCAAAACAAAACCTTACAAAACCTATAGTCCTGAACTCAGAAACGCTTGCTTAACAACCCTCTAAATTTTCATGGCGATACAGAAAACAGTCAGAAAGAATAGAGAATTCACAGTCTAAAAAGAGAGAAAAAAACCACTGAGCCCTTTTGGATTTTTTTTCTGTCAGAGTTCTCATAATCTATTGAAATTCATTAAAAATCAGCCATGTTCACAGAGTACCTGGAATCCTATTACTCACCTTGTCCCATATTCCAACTTTCATCTTCTGCAGTTTAAAAAATGCTTGGCTGATTTTTAATTAATTTAAGAAATTTTGGCTGGAACTCAATGATAATGTCAGGCATGCTGAGTAAGAACCAACTGTCAGTGTTCTAAAAGCCAGACTCACAGCTGCTTGGCCTGCCTAATCAGGGGGCCACATCCACACCAGACTGATTTTATTTGAGACAGTCATGGCTTCCCCCAAAGGATCCTGGGAAGTGTAGTTTCTAAAGGGCGCTGAGAGGAGACTCCTATTCCCCTGACAGAGCTCCAGTGGCCAGACTGGTTTAACAGTCAGCCACTCTAATTGAAGGTCTGTGAGGGAACAGAGTGTCTCCTAGCAACTCTCAGCACCCTTCACTAACTACACTTCCCAGGATTCTTTGAAAGAAACCATGACTGTCCAAAGGGAAATAAAGGCCTGGTGTGGATGTGGCCAGGGACAGGTTTGATTTAAATTTGGGTGGGAGGCTATATGTGCCTGCTGTAGAATAAAAAGGTGAGGGAAACACTGAAAAGCAATTATACTGTTCACAATGTTTTCCTTTTGGAAAGGAAAGGGACTTCCCCTCTGTCCAGTACCCACCCACCCAATCTCCTCCCCTCCCTGCTCCTCTCCCTGTTACTGTTGGACTATGACCTGGGAGACCAGGGTTCGAATCCCCACACAGCCATGAAGCTCACTGGGTGACCTTGGGCCAGTCATTGCCTCTCAGCCTCAGAGGAAGGCAATGGTAGAACCACCTCTGAATACTGTTTACCATGAAAACCCTATTCATAGGATCACCATAAGTCGGGATCGACTTGAAGGCAGTCCATTTCCAAACATGACTGCACAGAAATAAATCCCATTGAACTCAAAAAGTATGCAAATGATCAAACCCACCCTCCCTTCTCCTCCCTCCTATCCCCTCATTCTTTCCCCTTTCCTCCCCCTTCCTTTGCCCCTCCCTCCCCATCCCCATCCCCTTCCAATCCCCTCCTCCCCCTTCCCCCTTCTTCCGCTCCCCTTCCTCCTCCCCATGGTCAGTTTTACCTATCTTACGCATGATTGCACAGGAGTAAATACCATTGAACTATATAAGCGTGCAAATGATTGTTCTCAAACTGCAATGTTTTTTGCCTATTAGTGAATTCAGATTAGTAGAGAATGGAAAGCTCTGCTCTGGGTTCCAACAATTAGACAAGATGTATGAGCACCTAAGGCAAAGTTTCCTAGATCTGTCACTGAAACAATGGATTTCAGTGACTTCTCTAGAGATGCTCACCAAGCAATGTCACTGCTTAGCTTTTAATACCAAGTTAAGATATATATGTTCTCCACTACTTTTTGAAATGCCGCTCCCTTGGATATTTCTTTTTGCTTAAGTGCTTTTCATAATTTATGCTTTTAGATTGTTTTAGTTTGTTGTATTTTTGCACAATGCCTTGGGCATTTTAATGGAAAGGTACCACTATAGGCTCATCACTAGGATAGCAGCATGCAAGGGGTAGATATGTATGGGCTATGTGATGGAAAATATAGGGTTGTATACTCATATCTAAGTTCATTTATTTCAAGGGGGTCTCTTCTTAGTATGACTTAGGAATGGGTTATATCTGTCATAATTTCTGCATTTCATAGCAAGATCATTAATTTTGAATGCACAACTTGGAATTTAATGTGTTACTATACTCAACGTGGACTGGAAAATTGAAATTTGAATCAGGCCAGCTAATCATAGTTGACTAGCACTGAAACAGGTTTACCTTTGGAGAAAAAAACCCTAGCATTTCAAACTGAATTTTACTTTAGAAGCTAACGGAGAGAGGCTGAAACCTACTGTCTTGCTACATGGGAGTGGGGAAATTTCAGCGGGGCAGTATTCCCATTCTTTGAATACATGTCCTAATTTTCAGGAACATCCCTAATCCGAATCTGCATTGTGTCCCTAATTGTTCCTGCAATCTATTGGACTTTCTTCCGAGTTGATGGACATAATAATTTACACATGGTCTAACAGGATTCTGAGCAGGATAGCATTGCATATATTAGTTCATGTGACATTTCTGTGGATGCTTTGAACTGAAAATGAGTTGGAAAGGATAGCTATGATTTCTTACCTTATCTAAGAGTTAGAGCCATATATTCTTGATTTTTTTCCTTGGGGTTTTTCAACTATAAACCCCTTTAGCACTAATCCTCCACAATCAACTGGAAGCAGATTTATTTCATGCATTTCTACAATGCTTTTAGGGTACATTGCTCTTGTAAGGCAGCTTACAATATATATATATGTATATATATATATTCAAAATACAACTTGTCTATAAAAATATAACTTCAAAGTTTAAAATGATCAGTAGTTCTCAACACAATACATTACCTATAGTCCAGAATAAAAATAGAAAATAACAGTTGTAAGTTAAAAGCCTGTAGCAGTTATTTCATTAGTTAAATGTTGACCATCATTAAAAAATATTTTCAGAGCTCTTTTAAAAACCAGCAATGAATTATGTGGCCATGTGTAACTATCCAGGGAAGAAACCTGTTGACTTTCAGATAATGTTGGACTCCATCCAGGATGTCCAATGGCCATGGACGATGGCAGTTGTAGTCTAGCAGCATCATTAAGGCCTTTGGACTCGTCAACATAATAACTCTAACAGGCAGATTCAAAAGCAGTGCTTCATTTAAAACGATAATACCACACGGCCCTTAACAGAATGTTATATTTCCTGTAACAATCCCCACAATGCCCATCTTCTTGGGCAAAACATCAGTACATTTACTTAGAATTAAGCCCCATTTAGTTCTAAATTACCAAAGGTATCCCTGCTGGGTGTTTTTGAAAGTAGCTTCTGCTTCTTCCAGCCACCAACAATATTGGAATCAACCATTTTATTCATTGTTTCCTGAACTGCTACCCTCCTGACCACTGGCATTATTTAAATTGGTCTTTCAATTAGTCCGTTCCTTTTTGCAACCAAAGTAATAGCATTTGCTCACTCATTTAAAAAAATATCTTCAGAACCTGCCCAAGGCATTTTGCTGCCTGAGGTAGAGAAGCAAATGGTGTTCCTCTCCTTCAAGTCATGGCACACAGGAGTCAATGTTATTCAAGTTATTTCAGCACCTTTAGGAGAAAGCAGTTCTCTCCTTCTATGGAAATAAAAAAATCAATCAATGAATAGCAATTTGCTGCCCTTCCATCACAACCAAAATCAGCTGCCTGAAGCAGCCACCTCAGTCTGTCTAACAGTAGGGCCAGCCCTACATAAGAACATAAGAAGAGTCCTGCTGGATCAGGCCAAAAACCCATCTAGTCCAGCATCTTTCTTACAGTGACCAACCAGATGTTGCAAGCGGAAGCCTGTGAGAAGGACCTAAGTGCAACTGGTATTAAGAGGTGACAGTGGGGATAGAACATAGCCATTGTAACTAGTTACCAGTGATAGCTCTGAATATCTTAGTGCACTTATGCTACAGTAGAAAAAATGAAATGGGATTAAGGTAAAACTCTACCTATGGGGAGTCGCAGCAGGACATGGTAATGGCAGTGTGACCAAGAAATCCGGACCAAACAATGCAGACAGCAAGGCATTAACAGCGGCATGATTAACTGCATCATGTTACTCATCATATCAAGTGCATCAATAGAGTTTTGCCTGTCCACAAGCTAGTTGTATTATAAGAAAAATTAGCACAGGATTTAAAGGATAACAGAAAACCCTAAAATGTAACAGTTTGGCAGCCACAGTGCCTGGATTCTTTGTAATACTTGACAGAATAAATTATGGCCAATCTAGAGAAAACATTTAGTGTGGAAGCAGCCTTAGTTCCACAAAAGCCAGCTGTTTATCATTTGATCACATCTTGTGATATCATTAAAAAGTCCTTTATGTTGTCTTTGAGAAAATCTGAAGAATGTGTTGAATTATTCTTTTTAAAACCAAGCTAGATAATGTGGGAGTGGAGGAATGACCCACATGTATTACAAGAACCGTTATCTTTCAAGACAAAGGATACTATTTGCAGGAAGACTGTGAATGCAACTAAACAGAATTAGCAGGCTGTCAAAATCTTCAAGCATGGGAATTGTCATGACAAGACAAGTCGTTTACTGATAAGAAAACTTATCCACTTCAGAAGTTGCATCATGTTGGTAACCATGTAGAAGTTGGTAACCACGGAGGCTTATAAAGTACGGTCTTGTTACATAATCTTGCCATTCTTTCTCCATTTCACACAAAGCAGAATGAAACAAATTGAAAGATGCACTGTGAAGGTGTTAAGGCAATAATAAAGTTTTTAAAAAATAATATATGCATGCATTTGCAACAGAAAAGAAAGTTAAATTTTTAAGTTCTGGATTCATTGCAATACTTTCCCCAACACTATAAAATAAATGTGGTAGTGGAATAAATATTATATTGCTAACGTTTATGCTCTCATTCTTTACATATATCCTCTACCACTGGTCACCTGCACACAATACTGTATTAAGTAATTTGTTGAAGTCAATTTGTATAGTAGCTGTTGCTATTTTATGCTATCTTCTGTTCTTTTAGCTTACATTGAGTTCATTCTGTACTGATGTTTTAATTGGTTTTAGAAATGTGTACTGATGTGTTTTATATGTTGTATACCGACCGCCCTGTGACTGCATGATGAATAGTAGTATAGAAATATCTAAATAAATAAAATATATATGTGAGTTATCAACACAGGTAAAACCTGGTTGTACCTATGAATTTATCTATCCACTGTACTCCACATTTCAAGTGGAAATATGTTTTCCTCTTTTCTGTAAAATGTAAAGAGAGAAAAACTATGGGCTGTATCCAACACTGCAGCTCTACACCCTCAAAATCTGTTCTGGAAGATTTGGGAACCCTCCAGAGCAGATGTGGGGGACATGCAGCAGGAGGAGATGAAACAGAAGTCCCGTTATGACAGTGGTCCTATGTGCACGGGACATTGAATACAACCCTATGGCTTTGATTTTGGTGGATCACATCCTTGTCTTCCTGACTTCAGCAATTTACAGAGCAATCCAAACTAAAGAAAGCCAGCATAATTTATGCCAGGGTAAATTATGCCAGTGTAATTTACCCCTATTCCAAACTCCGTTCAGGAGCAGGGCTATTGTTGGTTGAGCTTGTCCAAGCCTGGCAGATGGAAACCAATTCTTTAAAATAGAGTTTGACTGACACTAGCCTTTTTGCCACCTTTCCTGTTGGGTCACTAGGTCACATGACTGAGCTGAATTTGGAACTGAGGGTAAATCTCAGTCTGCCCCGCACCACCCCTGCCGCTCCCTTGGAACACCCCTTTCTGGGACTTACTGGCTGAGCTGGGATGAGGGACTTAAGCCAGTGTAGCCCTGGCTGAGCTTAGGCTCAGCCGTAGATCCACCTTTTCCAAATTTTGCTCATCCTGATGTATCTTGGGTCTGGATTGCTCCCTAAATGTAAAACTGCTTAACATTAGTTAGATCAGATCCAAATACCTTTTCAATATTACTTTACTTGGCAGTTGACAGAAGAACAGAAAATTAGGAGAACAAGTAGCAACATCTTATAGATGGCTGAAAATCATTCAGCACACATTTCTCCAATTTTTTCTTGGACAGCTGCCACTTTCAGATTTTAGACATTTCACAATAGGCTGTTCTTTCCTTTCCCCCTCTTCCTGTTTCAGCAGAAACAGACCTCCACCAGTCTTGTCAGACAGAACATGTGCTTAACTGATTTCACATAATTAAATTTAAGTGTAAAAAAGTCAGTGTCATAATATCCCGCCGACAGACCAGATTCAGAATTCTTGGGACTTAGAGGTACAGTTGGTTCAATCACATTTCCGATATTTGGGGGTAAATACCTCTAAAAATCCTAAAAGAAATCATTCCAAGTTAATTACACTCCCCCCATGGAAACAATCAAGACAAAATTTAGTAAATGGTCAAATATGAATATGTCACTATCTAGTAGAATAGTGGTGATTAAAATGATGGTGATCCCAAAATTTATGTACCTATTTTATGTCCTCCTGACGCAGATTAAAAAAAAAAGAGTATATTATTTTGGCAGTTGAAATTAAAGTCATAAAGACCAAGGATGGCAATAGATATAGGGGTACTAAAGATGGAGGCTAGAGGGTCCCAACTTGTTTTTGTACTACAAAGCTTTTCAGATACGCCACCTGATTTCCTTTATGGACCTTCAAACTGATAATCATTGGGTTCATATAGAACAATATTTGTTGAAACAACATAACCCAAAGAGCCTAAGCTATATTAAACAGGAAGTAAGAAAAGGGGCCAAAAATATAGAAACAAATATGACTCTGATATTCATGGTTTGGCAATATAGAAAAGAATTCTTTTTGCCAGATTTTTTTCCACTAATTCCAATTTGCAATCACGTGGAATGTTACAGAGCAGACAGGGAGTTAGATGATAAAATCCTTATTGATAATAATATATTTAAGTTATTATTAGATTATTACATTAATGTTCAGCTACTGGCTGCTGTGACAATAGATAGGGCCTTCTCAGTGGTTGTACCGCTATGGTCCTATGAATCACAGATGACCCCCTGTTTGGTTATCTTTCACTGGCTGGTAAAGACATTTTGATTTTGGTCTGCTAGTATCTGCTGCAAAAGTAAAGCTTTATCTGTGGTCTCTGTCTTTGTTGCACTGCTATTGTGTGTTACACTCAAAGCTAGCGTGTAAGTTCCAAGTTAAAACTACAGGGTAACTTGCACTTTAAAAAGCTTCTGTTTCATTTCCCACTTCCTTTATTTCCAAAAAGGTTGTGGGGTGGTTAGGTGAAAAAAGGACTCAGCTAAAAGTTTCAACTTTCAACAGTATAAAACCAGGTAAAAGCTAGCTTCAATTTTAAATTTTTTAAAAAGGAATCTTCCACAGAGTTAACTCATGACACTTATCAGCTTATCTGCGAGGGATGTGCAGAGTGCAGTTCACTCACTCCATTGTCTGCTTACTACTTAATCACTCCTCATTCCCAGGGTCTAAACTGACCTAAATCCTTCCTAAGAGTTCTTAAAGAACTTAAAAGTGAAATTGCTGATCTTCTAACAAAAATTGTAACTTGTCCCTAATATCAGCCTCCATACTCGGGACTGTAGAGTGGCCAATGTAGCACCAATTTTTATAAAGGGTTCCAGGGGAGATCCTGGAAACTGTAGGCTGTTTAGCTTAATGCCTGATCTTGGAAAACTGGTAGAAAGCATTTTTAAAGATAGAATTATCAAGCTTGGGAACTCCATACAAGGGACAGGTGGGTGGGACAGCCCACTGGTCAATCATGTAATGTGATTGACAAGTTGGCTGCCCTGCCCACTGGTCAAAGTTGATCCACAAAGTGGACCTATACAGGAGCCCCACAGCTAAACAGGTTCCTTCTGCAAGGGTAGTCCTGTCTCACTAACCTATTAGAGTTCTTTGAGATTGCCAACAAGCACAAGAAGTAGTCAACACTGTGTACTTAGACTTCCAAAAAGCTTCTGGCAAAGTACCTTACCAATGACTCCTGAATAAGTGTAGCAAATATGGAATAAAAAGAGAGATCCTCCTACAGGTCAGAAACTGGTTAAGAAACTGATGAAGAAACAAAAAGGAGAGAGTATGAATGAACAGACAGTTCTCCCAATAGAGGGATGTAAAAAGCAGAGTAACCCAAGATTTGGGACCTGTACTATTTAACTTGTTGATAAATGAGGTAGAGTTAAGGGTGAGCAATGAGGTAGCCAAGTTTGCTGATGACACCCAAGTGCTCGGGGTAGTTAAAACATAAATGGATTGCAAGGAGCTGTAAAAGGATACCTCCAGATTGGGTGAATGGGCAGCAAAATGGCAAATGCAATTCAATATAAGCAAGTGTAAAGTGCTGCACACTAGAACAAAAAAACCCTAATTTTGCACATATGCTTATGGGGGCTGGTGGTGACTGCAGGAATGAGACATTGGGGTCATGGTGGATAGGCTGATGAAGTTGTCAACCCAGTGTGCAGCAGCTGTTTAAAAAGGCCAATCCCATACTGGGAATCATTAGGAAAAGGACTGAAAAATAAAACTGCCAATATTATAATGCAATTATACAAATATATATTGTAACCGCACTTGGAAAACTGTGTACATTTCTGATCACTTCCCCCCCCCCCATAATGCTGGGACTTGGGGTCATCCAATGAAGCTGAATGTTGGAAAATGCTTCACACAGCACATTTTTAAACTATGGGATTTGCTCCCACACAAGAGGTAGTGGTGGCTATGAACTTGGATGGCTTTAAAAGAGGATTTGGCAAATTATACCAGCTTCTTGGAACTGCAAGTGGGGAGAGCACAGTTGCACTCAGTTCCTGTCTGTGGGTTCCCCATGGGAATCTGGCTGGCTACTATGAGAATAGAGTAGGGGACTAGATGGGCTCTTGATTTGATCCAGAACAGAGTGTGGAACTAGATAGCCCCTTGCTCTGATCCAGCAGGGCTCTTATTATGTTCTTATTGTATTTTAATGTATATTTTATTGAATTTCACAACATTGTGGTTTTAAATTGTTGCAGGCTGCTCTGAGTAGTGCATTGGCACTAGAAAAGTGGGATAGAAATCTCTAAATAAAAATTAAAAAAATATTGTGCAGTTTGATATCCCCCTCCATTTTTTCCAGTCCCAGCAAAAACTGCATCCTATTGAGCCACTACATATAGCTGATGAATTGTGTTTGTCTTGGTGGGACTGAGGTTTATACAAGAAAGATGTAAAATATCTGTTCATTTTTCTATGAGAAGAACACTTAGACAAGATAAGACAGATTGTTAAAGGTGGCAGGATGGATTCTTCCTGCTGTGATTACCCAAGCAAATTTTACCACTACAACTTCCCTTGCTTAATGCTTATTCAAATGCCTGCTGAAAGATCCGTTCTGCATATAAATTCTTCCTTAACCTGGTGACATTAACTGCTGTTGACTGATATGGGAGTGTCAAACAGCAGCTGTGCCCCACCCTAAATTAGGTGATATGTGACAGTACTGGTAGACATTTTATAACACTCCTTTATCTGTCCAATCTCACAGGTGGGGTATATTATATGCTTCAATTAGCTGGCATTCATAAAATATTGCTTTCCAATGAAAGATGCTATAGAAATGCAAATCTTACTCATTGTAAAAATACTTGCTGATCTCATGGCAGATTCAACAACTAGAAATAATGTAAAAATAAATAAATAAATAAATAAAACGACAGGCTTTTATTTAAAGACGTTATAAATGCTAAGAAAGATAAAAAGAGGCAGTGTCATTTGTCTTTACAATTTCTGTCCTTTATTACTGGCTCATACTCTTAGACCACAGCCTTCCCTGACCCACATGCAGCTTCCAGGGATACTGAGCATAGGAGCACAGGAGAATTTCATTTTTCTAGATGCTAGATCTATATATGATCAAGAACTATATTTCCTATATTTTAATTTATCTAGACTTGGGGTGCTTTGGTCACTAATGATAAATTAAGCTGCTCTAAGAACGTGGAGTCACACCCACCTACCATGGCGTAGGGCTCAAACCAGTTTTGGTCTAAAGCTCCAATGGGGAGCCTGTGTCCCTCCAGATGTTGCTGTCCCCACCATACCGGACCATGCTGTTTGGGGCTGAAGAGAGTTGGAGTCCAAATACATCTGGAAGGTCACAGGTTCTCCATCCCTGATCTAGACAGAAACAATTGAGCAGCCATTGTTTAGAGTGACTAGGGTGAGAGAACTAATTTTAGGGAATGAGGTTGCTGTTGCTAAGATCCTAACTCTGTCTGCCTATGTGTGTTTGCTTCTGTGCCCTTGTAATATCTGTATATTTGTAAATTAGATTATAACAAACATGTAAGTCTCCAGATTTCTCTGCTCCAAGGGTTACTCTGAATCCCCCAGAACTCAGCAAGTGGGATTAATAGAACAGTATCTCTCATGCTGCTGCTTAAATACCATCAGAAGCGGTGACTGATTCTACATGAAAGTAATAAGGACACATTCTACGTGAGTTTTTTTTAGAAATCTTGCAGAAAGATGGTGAAGATGACTGCAGGGTGGTTGTTTTTCCTGATTTTACCAGGTATCTACTTTCATTTCTTGTTTGTGCCCACTACTTCCTCATCTTGTAGTTATATCTTCAATCTTTGCGAGAGGGTCTGAGAATATTAAAGCAATATTATATACTAGAACAAGTGTTCCATAGATATAGAATACGTGTAGAATTCATATAGAGAACTAATGCAGATTTCATATGACTCTTCTCCATGGTTTTCAATCTTGGGTCCCCTGATGTTCTTGGACTACAACTTGGTCAAGGGATCATGGGAGTTGCAGTCCTCCAATGTCTAGAGATCTACAGTTGAAGAACACTATTATACACAATGGCATGTAGTATTAAGATGAATAAGATTTGTTGCACTGGCAAATAAACATGGGGCGGTCACCCCTGAATTGGATACTCATTCCTGTCAAATTGGCTATCCATGCCTTGTTAGCACTGGCTCCTAGGACTGTAGAATCCGAACATCAGTATCAGGACCTTGCTTTCTTTAACAACAAAAAGTACTATAAAGATAAATTATACCTGATAAAAATTGTAATGGTTTTATTATCTTACAAACTTCCTTCTTAGGAAATGCAAATAAACTAATTTATAGAAATGGAAAACCTTACAGCCATTGCCATGTTGGTCCCATCAAACAAGAAATTAAAAATAGGCACTACTGTATGAAAATTGGGACAGATTTAAAGGCATAGAGCTAGCATGAGAGTTCAAATGGCAGTTGTCCCTGTGTGAGAGAGAGTTAGGGTGGTCACGTGACTTATTTTACAGAAGACATTATATGAAGGACTTTCAATTCATGTCCAGTTTAAAGATGAAGAAGCATAAGAAAGGAGTACAGTAGCCTTGAAGATGCCTACCAGCACTTAGCTCCTGGATAGCAGACTCAGCAGGCACAGAAGTCATTTGGTCATATTTAATTATAGTACTTATTTCTACATTTGTATCTATACATATAAATTGGCATATGCAAATCTTATGCATCCTATTTTCAGGTGCTGTGATTTCTCTTTTTGGGGAGAATGTGTAGTCATCCTAGTCTGACTTGCCTCAGGCAAATGAGAGAATGTACAAGATGACATGGGTGACAACAGTGTTGGCCTCCAGAATGTGGTTTGGCATGTGCTTTAACCTGGCACTGATCTTACCTAGCTTTATGAATAGCAACCTAATTCTTTTGAAAAGAAGGAAGAGCTATAAAGGTGGTTAAGAAAAAAAAATTAGAGACAGTTGGTCTTACTAAACCAGTTGAAACACGAATGCAGAAGACTAAATGCAGATGTGCACCCCCTCTGCTGGCCTCCTCTTGATACGCACGTTTGTTGTTATTATGTGCCTTCAAGTTGATTACAACCTTATGAATCAGCGGCCTCCAATAGCATCCGTTATAAACCACCCTGTTCAGATCTTGTAAGTTCAGGTCTATGGCTTCCTGATATGCACATTAGCAACTTTAAAAAAAAAAAAGATGCAAAGAAGAACAAAGGCTCTTTTTCCAAGTGCATGATGAGCAACGAATGAGGATGTGGTAATGAGACATCCTATTAAACTCAGATGGAGCTTCATCTATTTTTTCTTTTAAAAAGTACAATACTGGCATCATCAGCGTGGGTTTTTTTAAAAGACAAAAAGTGGATGGTGTAAGTATGAGTAGTTCAGCTGTAATCCCAACAGTCTACCTATGATCAAGTAACTAAGCCTCTCCACTCCATTTATGTTTTAATAGGGAAAAGAGGCAAAGCCATAACAATCATTTTAGGGGCATTGTGAGAAGGTGCATTACAGGACAAGGCTGCACAAAACAATAGTTTCCTGTCAAACTATATGGGTTTATCTGAGAATATGTCAATGTACAAACGTTAAAAAGGATCCTCTCCAAAAACCAGCCTGAGATCAATGTCACAATAGGATTTAAGAGCTCAGCAGACGGGAGGAGCGGATATGTCTCAAACGATTAAACATCCGCCCCCTCAGCATGTGGAACTCTCAATACCTTCCTAAGTGAATGTGATTTCTCCTAGCAGTCTTCTTTGCACAGGGAAATTAATGTTAAAAGTAAACTTACTGGGTTGTATCCAACTATGTCATCCTCAGTGTGGATCCAGTAGAAATCAATTGACTTAAGTGAGTCAAGTCCATTGATTTCAGTGGGTGTATTTTGAGTATTTTAGTTGAATACAACCCACCATATCCCCCTGTCAGGCTCCCACCCGTGGCTACCACCAGGGAGAAACATAGTTTTTATTTTTCTTTAGCTCACCCTAGCACAGATCTCACAAGATCCCACTGCTAGGCAGCACCACCAGCCATTCCCTGTAAACAATACTGCTAGAGACTTTGCCTTAGTCCCCTTCTGGCTTTTTGTTACTTTGTGTCCAGGTGCACTTGCAGGCCACAACCCCCCTGTATCTTTGTGCCAATAAAGCATACAGCCCTGGGTTGCCCTGGATACTTGATGATACACTGTATCTTCACCACTGCCACCATTTGATACTGTTTCTCCGCCTTGGTAAATACCCTGCCCACCCTTCTGGTCTGAAAGCCCCAGCCAAGGATCAGGCTTTTGGTAAACCAATAGAATATTTATTTATAAACACCAGGAAATAACAAGATTATGTAAGGTATGTTTAACAAGTGTGTGGTTTCATATAGTGTCACTCTTTATGTTTCTGGTCATATATATATTGCCTAAATATCAGCCAAATATAACCCAACCCACAACCAACTCCAATCCACACTCCACAACCAACCAACCTCCTCAACAACTCTTCCCAGACTCAACTGTCATCCTCTCATTTATACCTTCAGCCATTCAAACACTCAGCCAATCATCATACAGCATTCTCCAGCATTCTAGCCCATGTACTCCCTCCTCTCACTCAGTCACTTACCATATATCGCTTAATAAACCCGCACTTACCATATTTACAGATATTAAAATACACGGACATCACAAGGGCCTCAGATGAAGATTTTATCAGGCAGGCAGGCTCATACAGGAGTAGACAGATCTTCAAATGTGCTCATCATAAACAATAAATAGTTTTAAAGGCCATCACGAGCGCTTTGAATTGGGCCCAGGAACAGATTGGAAGTCAGTGCCATTGTTTCCGTATGAGAGTCACATGTTCCCCATATGCAGCTCCAGTTCGCAATCTGGCCACCACACTCTTGAACAATTGTAATCTTGGGGCACTCTTCATAGGCAGCCCTACACAGAGTAGTCCAGACATGATGAAACTCAGAATGCCTTCATCTTGGAGCCAGGTTTCTTTTGGGTCTTGATATTGCCCCAGATATAAGGTAAGTCTTAAAGCAAATAGAAGCAATTTGGAGGGTATTCCACTTGGCTGAAAAGTTCAGTCACCCAGTGTATATAAATTCTAAGGCAGTTGGAACATTTGGGGTGTGGCAGGAGACTGATGGATAGGAGGAAGCACGTGACCAAATGAAGTGAGGGTGGGGGGGAGAAATGAAGTGAGGGTGCAGCGGTGAAAAGGCAGGTAGACACCTAACCTGGGCACATATCATGGGTGGATCTCAATAGACAGCCTGAGTAAACAAAGCAGTGCCGAGCTGGAGAACAACCAGGCACATAGCCACAGATAATCATATCTATATGACCAGTGGGGTGGGCAGGCAGGGGGAGAGAGAGGGAAATGAGTGCAAATCATGGCCTTCTCTGAAACCGTCCAAAACAATAGCTGAGTGTCACCATAAAAGCTATGGGGGCAGCCCTCCCTTTCCTCTAATAGGAGCACTCCACTTATTGACTAGTTGGGAAAAGAGTGCCTTTGAGCCTATGCAAAGTGTTGTTTCACCAAAAGGTTGCCACAGGTATCCCTGTTAATCTTTGGTCAGGAAACAGGCCTTTTTCTTGGGGCTTCCAGGCAGTTTTGAGCCCTGTCTGTTTATATTTATTACAATATATTTGTATCTCACTCTTCTATATATGATCTCAAAGGTTGCTAAAAGTTCATAAAGCCACTATAACATATAGGCATCAGCATTATAAAAACAAGAAGAATTAAATATACATAAAAATAAACTCATAAATGAATCAGTGAAAATTAAAACACAAGAACCTGCTGAAACATTGTGCGTCTCAATTGCCCATCTAAATGCATGAAGCAAAGAAGCCAAGGGGATCTCATTAGAGAGGGCAGGACACAGTTTATGTGCTCCCACAGAAAAACCCGTCTCTCATGTTCACTCACCATACCTCATGGTAATAGGACATATACAGGGCCTTTGAAGCCAATTTTGAAGGATGAGCATGTTCATAAGGAAGACGTCAGTTCACAAAGTATATTAATCCATTAAGGCAGGGATGTAGAAACCTTTTCAGACTAAGGACTACATTTCTTCATGGACAACCTTCTGAGGGCCACGTGCCAGTGGTGGGCAAGGCCACAGGCAAACACTGAGTGGGGCTAGAGGTACAAGTGGGCAGAGCATGAGATGCAATTCCTCCCTTTGTGCAGTAGGCTTCAGTTCAGGCACACGAAAGCCAGTCAGCTCTCTTCATCTTCCATCCAGGCAAGCAAGAGGCATTATCGCAATTCAAGGACACATTGCAGTCAAACAAAAACTCTTGAGGACGGCATGGATGAGGGCCAGGGCAGGACATCACCTGGGTAGTTAGTGTGGCCTGGTGAGAGACCCGAGGGCCACAAACAGAGGCCTGGAAGGTTGCATTTGGCCTCAGGACTCGAGGGTCACCACCCCTGCTTTAAGGTCTTTAAAGGTTAAACTTGGGCTGGTGTCAGCACTAGGTAATTTTGGGCAGCTGACAGAGCCACACAGTCCTGGAACTAGGGGAAGGTCCATATCTCAGGAGCGGAGCATCTGACGGTCCCAGGTTCAATCTCTGGCATCTCCAGGTAGGGCTGGGAATGTCTGAAATCCCGGAGAACTGCTGCCAGTCAGTGTAGACAATACTGAGTTAGATGGAGCAAATGGTGTGACTCTTTAGAAGGCAGCTTCTTATATTCCTATGTCCTATCAGGCTGATACCAGCCTTGAGCCCCACTTACTTTTTGAGCCACCATCTAGCCACCACTTTCATTTATCCACAATGCTCCCAACCTAGCTTCACTTTGGGCATTATGGGAAATTGTAAGGATGACTCGATCAACACTGCTTGGAGTGCTGCCACCCCATGGCCATGTAAGCCCAGCAGGGATGACTCGCAGAGTAGGGGGCCCACCAGATGATGCTTTGCCCAGGCCCCTATTAAACCTGAAGTCACCCCTGAGGTTAAATGTCAGCATTTTGAATTGAGCTGAGAAATCAACAGGGATTATGTAAAATAGGTTATATATGATCAGATCTGTCCAAGCTCCAGTTAAAACCCTGGCAGCTGTATTTTTGAACCCAGTGAAGTTTCTGGACAGTCTTCAAAGGCAGCCTCACATGGCAGCCTGGCCTAGATGTATTATTCCCCTCTTCTGTATTACAGTAATTGCTGAGTCTGAGTAACAGTTTCACTGGGGCTGCTTTCACACTGCACTTTATTCCGTTATTCTGATGATTTCTTACTTGGTAATTTGCGCCTTATATTTGATCTGACACACAAGCTAGCTCCAGAATTCTAGTGGAATGTAGTGGAAGTTTAGCACTAATTTCCATGATAAATGATACCAGAAATAATCCATTAGTGAGGCTGGGAACCTGGAAGATTGCAGGAGTTTTTCGCTAGCTGCAGTCGCTCATGTGATAGGCCTCCCAGCTTCTACATGCCAGGATAGGCTTGCCTAAACAAGAATGTTTTTAGCAGGTGCTGAAAAGAATACAATGAAAGTGTCTGCCTAATGTCAATAGGCAGGGAGTTCCAAAGTGTAGGTGCTGCCACACTAAAGGACTGATTTCTTACAACAGCAGAACAAGTACTATGTGGCACCCGTAGCATGGAAAGCACATCTTGAACTTGACCTGGTAGCAAATTGGCAACCAGTGCAGATTTTGGAGCAGAGGTATTATGGGCTGATAGCATCTCACTCTTGTCAGCAATCGTACCACACCATTCTGCACTAACTTCAGCCCCTGGGTCAGGTTGTGCTGCATGGGATTTCTGTGACCTTGGAAGACTAGCTGCCAGGAGTTTTTTAGTTTTGGTTTTTGGTTAGGAATCCTGACTGGTTGTGGGATGCTGTTTTCTGCCTTACTCATAGGAATTTTGTTGTTGTCTTTTATTTTTATTTTTCTGTTTGCATTTAATTTCCCTTTAACCATACTCCCTTACATCTATAGAAGCAACAACAGTGGTTCCATGCTCTCAGCTCAACCCCCTTAAACCCACGGATGATGCACCTTGTTGTTTGCATGACAGTTTGTTTCTTGCCCAATAGTGTTAAAAGAGAATTCACATATTTGGAAGTGTGGCTGCAATTGTTGTTCCCAAGCTGCTGTCTGTGAAGGTACATCAAAGCACATGTTTTCTCTCTGTCAGTTATTACTCACTGGAATTGGGTTGGCTGTCAAAGTGAGTTTATAGCAGCCCACAAGGTAGACAGAAAAGGGCAGAGAATCTTTTACTCTTATTCATTTCTCAGACCTCTTTCAGAAGTGAAGGGTCAAATCTGTGAAGATGTTTTGAGCAGCCATGTTGAAAGGTACAGGCAGGACATTGCAGGCAGGGGGTTGCCAACCCTGCTTGGATATGGATATCTTTGCAGAGGATCCCTAGTCAAGCTTTACCAACAGCACAATTCAAACCATATCTACTCAGAAGTATGTCCTGTTGAGTTCTATGGGGCCTAGTAAGTGTATTTAGAATTGCAGCCTTCAGGGGCATGCATCTTTACTCCTCAGTACTCCCATCTAACATTTCCACAACACTAGGCTCCTTTCTTCCTACAATGGCCTTCTGGTGACTGGCTTGTCTTGGGGGCACTTAAACCCTTCTTGCCAGAATCAAGTAGGCTAGATTCAATGTTCCTTACCCAGGCTCTCTCTTTCAGCTAAGATTTCTATTTTAATTTCCAATCGGAGAAATGTTTTTGTTTGAATTGCTTGCTCCAAGCAACTGTGGTTGATGCTTAAGGTATCATGCTTAATCACATCACTTGGGTCCGCCCCTGTGACATCACTTGGGCCTGGCCCATGACATCACTAGGGCCCACGCTTGAAATCTCAGGCTTTGGGATGCTCCTGACCTGGCAACCCTAAATCAAGGTGGTTGTGTGAGGAGCCAAAGAAAATCATATTTGGGCGTGGGTGGGCTCTATGTATTTATACCAGTGACCTTTTACTGTGTTGGAGCAAGTGTGGAGGGCCAATCATATCTGCAGCATGAAATGAAGCAGTGATTGATAGGTGATATAGTTTAGTGATAGGTAGAGCACACACTTTGCATGTAAAACGTCCTTACTTCAATCCCTGGCATCTCCATGTAGGTCTAGGAGAGACTCCTAATTAAAAAACAACACCTGGATATCCGCTGCCTGTCAGTGTAGAAAACACTTAGCTAAATGGACTAATGAGGCCGATTCTTATCTTCAAATATGTTCTGGTAGGCGGTAGCTGAGTTATTACATTCATGCTGGATTTATCTGCATTGAGATTAGCCACATGTCCCATCTCCTGGTTGCCAGGTTTCCCTGTATTTTTAAATTTACACTTCACAGAATTGGCCCCATAAGATCATCTGTTGGGGCTGCTCCATTGGCTTCAGAGGCTCAGCCGGCCACCCAGGACTCCAGAAGGAGGGAGGAGCGCCCACAAACACAAAGAGAAATCCTGCTTTAATTAGAGCAGGCTGGGCTGTTGCTTCTGGCATGTCTTGCCAATAGGGCTGCCGACCAACCAGACAAAAAACAATTGGCCAGGCTGGATTCTTTTGCTTTCGGTCAGTTGGCAGACAAGCAATGGACAGCTGCCTCCCCTCATACACACACTTTTGCCCCTCTCTCCCCATCTTTTCATCCATTTTTGAAAGTTCCAGATTTAGATAAATAAGACTGCAATGTACACACTTACCTGGGTGAGTAAGGGATATTCAACCCCACGGAACATACTTCAGAGTAGACAGGCACAGGATTGCATTGTAAATTTTTGTGCTGGGCCCTGCCCCTAAATCCACTAGAAGTCACTTTTTATATTATTGTAAAACAGCAGTGGGGAATCTGTGGCCCTCCAGATGTTGCTGACTCCAACTCCCATCAGTCACAGTCACTGTGGCCAATTGTCAGGAATGTGTCTGGAAACAAGGTGGTAAAAATATTGCTTTAAATTAACTTCTTGGGTGCAACTTGGGTCTACCATAACCTGCTCAGGTTCCATCCCTGGATCCAACCTACTGGATATTTTCCAGGATTCGCCCAACTACCAGATTTTTTTTTTAATGCAAGCATTAGTATTTACTATGTAGGGAGGGAAATTAAGACAAGACCATGCTGGGAACTCTAGTGCAAGGTGCTCTCTCTTCTCCCTCCAAGAAATAATGGCTTTGAGGCTGCAGATGTGGCAAGAAGGATGCCCTGGCCTCTGATCTTGAACAAAAGACTAAGGGCCACAGTGGTGGCTGTACCAGTCTTATCTGTAATACTATCCAAGCAAGACCACCAGTAATGGAAAATCAGCTTGGAAATAAATGCTTGTTTACAGCTCACCATGTTGCTCCATCACTGTCAAGCTCTCTGTTCATTATCTTTTCCTCCATACACCTTTCCATGGGTGTCTTGTTTTTTTAGTTTAGCCTGCAGGTCAGGTTTGTATCTATTTTTTTTAAATTTATGTGAGAAATTTTGAGACATAATATCCTGAAGAGACCCTCCCTGGACCCAGAAAATCTTAATAATTATAGGCCGGTAGCAAATGTTCCATTCCTGGGAAAGGTCCTTGAGTGAGGGTGGCAGGCCAGCTCCAGACACTCTTGGATGAGACCAATTATCTGGATCCATTTCAGTCGGGTTTCAGGCCTGATTTTGGCACAGAAACAGCCTTGGTCACCCTGTTTGATGACCTCTGTCAGGAGAGAGACAGGGGGAGTGTGACTCTGTTGATTCTCCTTGATCTCTCAGCGGCTTTCAATACCATCGACCATGGTATCCTTCTGGGACGACTGGCTGAGTTGGGAGTGGGAGGGATTGCATGGCAGTGGTTCCGCTCCTACTTGGCAGGTCGGCTCCAGAAGGTGGTGCTTGGGCAACATTGCTCGGCACCCTGGACTCTCCAGTATGGGGTTCTGCAGGGGTCAGTTTTGTCCCCCATGCTGTTCAACATCTACATGAAACCGTTGGGTGTGGTCATTCAGAGCTTTGACTGATGATGACATGCAGCTCTATTTCTCCTTTTCATCTTCTTCAGGTGAGGCTGTCAATGTGTTGAACCGGTGCCTGACTGCGACAGTGAACTGGATGAGGGCTAATAAACTGAGGCTCAATCCAGAAAAGACTGAGATGCTGCTAGTGGGTGGTTCTTCTGACCGGATGGTGGATGTCCAACCTGTCCTGGATGGGGTTGCACTCCCCCTCAAGGAGCAGGTTCGTAGCTTGGGGGTTCTCCTAGAACCATCTCTGTCACTTGAGGCTCAGGTAGCCTCGGTGGCACGGAGTGCCTTCTACCAACTTCGGTTGGTGGCCCAACTACGTCTCTATCTGGACAGGGATAACCTGGCTTCAGTTGTCCATGCTCTGGTAACCTCCAAGTTAGATTACTGCAATGCACTCTACGTGGGGCTGCCTTTGAAGACGGTTCGGAAACTGCAGCTTGTGCAAAATGCAGTGGCCAGATTGGTAACAGGGACCAGACAGTTCAAACATATAAAACCGATTCTGGCTCGCTTGCATTGGCTGCCTGTATGTTTCCAAGCTCGATTCAAGGTGCTGGTTTTAACCTCTAAAGCCTTACATGGCTTAGGACCACAATACCTGATGGAATGCCTCTCCTGACATGAACCCACCTGTACACTACGCTCAACATACAAGGCCCTCCTCCGGGTGCCAACTCGAAGGGAAGCTGGGAGTCTGGCAACAAGGGAGAGGGCCTTCTCAGTGGTGCCCCCCAAATTATGGAATGATGATTCTGACGAAGTGCGCCTGGTGCCAACACTGTTATCCTTTTGGCTCCAGGTCAAAACTTTCCTCTTCTCCCAGGCATTTTAGCATGTGTTTTTAAATTGTTTTTAAAAAATTTTAAATTGTGTTTTTAAATGGTTTTTTGTGTTTTAAAAATTTGTATATTTGTTTTTATTGTTTTTAATTGCTGTAAACTGCCCAGAGAGCTTCGGCTGTGGGGGGGTATATAAATGTAATGAATAAATAAATAAATGAATAAATAATATATCTGAAAAGCAGAATAAAATAGTCAAACAAGCAAAACAAATAGCAGGACTTGCCAGTGAGCCATATCGGGTATGGGACTTCTTCCTTATCCTCTTAAGAACTATTAAAAGTTCTCCAGTTTTCTAGTTGCTGACTGGGGCCTAATCTGTCAGTGCAAGTCTGCATCGTCTGATCTGGAAATCCCCTTTCCCAGTGTGTCAGATGTGGTGTGGGAAATGTACTTTGCTCCTGCTCAGAGGCACTCTTTTTTAGTGGGACAAAAAAGGGGCAAGGGTATAGCTAGTGGGAAACCACTGACAAGTTTGTGCCATTGATATTTACAATATCTGAAGCTTTTAAAAAAAATGTCGAAGTAATCTCAGAAAAGAGGCAAGTTTGTTGTACGTTGAAAAGAAATAGCCCTTTGGTGTATCCATTGGTCCTTCAACAACATTGCTAATTGGATGAAATATATTGTGGCACAGTGGTTAGAGAGTCAGTGTGTAGTGGTTAGAGTGCTGGACTACGATTTGGGAGACCCAGGTTCAAATCCCCACTCAGCCATGAAGTTTACTAGGTGACCTTGGGCCAGTCATAGTCTCTCAGTCTAACCTTCCTCACAGGGTTGTTGTGGGGATTAAACTATGGAGGGAGGAGAACCATGTATGCCCTCTTGGAGGAAAGGTGGAATATAAACATAATAATAAATAATTTTTAAAAACATGGCAAAAGATGAAATATCTTTCTTCAGTATTGTAGAAGACATGGTCTTTCACCTAATAATTGTTATGGGTTGTTATTGTCATCTTGTTGAATAATGAAGCAATTAACTAATATATATGTAAATACAGTTTTGACTTGAGGAAGATAATTGAATATATTTGCGTATGAATTTGCCTATGGATTTTGATGGAAGGGTCTCTGTTTCCTTGGTTGAAGTTTGTTTCTTTGTTTGGCTTTCTGCTTTTGAAGCGTGTATTTTGCTGTATATTAATAAATAAAAATATGGCAAATCCTTTTTCTAAATATCTTCTAATTAGATAGTATAGAATGTCTACTGCTCTCCTTAGAGAGAGTGGTATCTGATGTTACTACATGAATCCTGAAGCCCTCAGCAGAGTCTCCATAGTACACTTACACAAATAAGATATGTCTTATAATACAATGTTCCATGATTATGATATTATTGAGGCCATGTTAGGCTTCATTGGACCCATCTGTTATGAACCAATGGACAATATTCCCTTCCACATACTGTTCTCTGACCAAGGAATTGCACACTTCCCACCAGGCAGAATATAACACAGAGAGAGAGGAAGAGAGAGAGAAAGATTCATCACAGCTATAATGCATTAAGATGGAATTAATTAGCTCTCCTTCTTCAAAGTATAACAGTATCAGTGCCACACATGTCAACCATGATTATATCTGTGGGATGCAATTATGGATGCTGAAATTTATAGTTGACATGAAATCAGATGGCAGCTCTCAATGTGGCCTTGCCTAATTCTCAGACCTGATACAGCCTCCTTTCTAGCGTACCTCAGGACTTGATCTGTGCTCATTTTATACATATATTATACAAAATCATCAGCAGTGGTACAGGTAACTTTAGACTTAATGGTCTGGGGGGGGCGGAGAAAGAAGGGTCCTTTTTGGATAATACAGTGCTTCACTTTAAGATGTGGTATGCTAGCCCCTGCTGCATTTGGGGACCCTTCTGCTGATTCTGCTGAATGGGGCCCTGTATATCTGCCCTAAAGTCCTGCCCTGACAGCTCCATGGAACTCAATGCTACTGGCTATTTCTAGCCTCTGAGTGGCCTTCATGAACTTTCTTCCAACTGTGGGAAAGGAGAAAGGGACCTCCCTGACCTGCATGTAAACTGGGGTCATGGTCTCCTGTGGTATATTTCCTCCATCCTATAATCCTGCCTCCACACATATGCCTCTTCTGTTAACCTGCCCTCTTGGTGAGAGACTAATAGTAGCAAGATTTTAGCCAGCTACTTTTTTATTTTTAGCATTTCAGACAGCTCTTACAGCTATAAATATACATAGAAGCGATACAAGAACCAGTATACTGCTTAAAGATACAATACAATCCCATGATGCAACAGCAACTTTGACTGCTATTTTGTTGAGGACGTGCAAGTAAGAGGTTTGGTAAAACTGCATAATTATCCTTCAAGCTGTGGAAGGATGGATGGGATTTTACTTTGTGCACAGCCTTTAATAATTATCCAACATTAAATCTTATTTGAGTCAATTTCCAGCACTGCAAGGGACTTTAGGCATTTTGTGCTGTAAGGAGGAATTGTTTCAATTTGGCATCAATCATTTGTTGGCCTCCATAATTTTATGTCTTTACAAAGGCAGAAATGAGTTCCACACAAAGGTTTATTATGGAATCAGTGTTGCTCATACACTGAAGTTTTTCACACTGTTCATCATCATCATCATCATCAAATTTTTAAAAAAGGTTTTTAATGTTTTGTTTTAAGGTATTTGAAGGTCTGTTTTTATGATGTTTTAAAGTGTTTCTAGCATTTTTGTTTGCCACCCTGGGCTCCTGCTGGGAGGAAGGGCAGGATATAAATCAAATAATAAATAAATAAAATACCAGCCCATAGTTTTTCCAAAACATTTAATCCAATTTCCCCTGTATAATCCATAGTCACTGCTGTTGTGGAAGCTTGCTAGCACTTTCTGGACCACTGGACATGGTACTGAAACAGCCTTGGTCGCTCTGGTAGATGATATGAGGAGGGCATTAGACAGGGGAGAATTCACCTTTCTTGTCCTCCTGGATCTCTCAGCGGCTTCTGATACCGTCGACCACGGTATCCTGTTAGATCACCTGGGGGGATTAGGAATAGGAGGCACTGTTTTACAGTGGTTCCGTTCCTTTCTCTCTGACAGGCATCAACAGGTAGCATTGGGAGATGAGGTTTCAGACCCTTGGCCCCTCACTTGTGGAGTACCACAGAGTTCTATCCTCTCTCCCATGCTATTTAACATCTATGTAAAACCGCTGGGAGCTATCATCAGGGGTTTTGGGCTGCGGTGTCACCAATATGCTGATGACACGCAGCTCTATCTCTCCTTTAAATCTTCACCGGAGTTGGCTGTAGAGACCTTGTCCAAGTGCCTGGAATCCGTGAGTGGGTGGATGGGAAGAAACAGGCTGAAGCTCAATCCTGATAAGACCGAGGTGCTACTTGTGGGTGACAGGGGAAGGTTGGGTGTTGCTGACCTGAATCTTAATGGGGTAAAATTGCCCCTGAAGGATCAGGTCCGCAGCCTCGGGGTTGTTCTTGATTCCAAGCTGTCCATGGAGGCTCAGATTTCGGCAGTGAGCCGGGCAGCTTGGTATCAACTGCACCTCATACGGAGGTTGCAACCCTACCTTCCTATTCATCAGCTCCCACTGGTGGTACATGCCCTGGTCACCTCTCGATTAGACTACTGCAATGCGCTCTATGTGGGGTTACCCTTGGAAACGGTCCGGAAACTACAACTGGTGCAGAATGCGGCGGCATGCCTGCTTACAAACAGCCGCCGCCGTGATCACATCACGCCGGTGTTATTTCATCTACATTGGCTTCCAGTTGTTTTCCGGGCCCAATTCAAGGTGTTGGTCTTAACCTTTAAATCCCTATACGGTCTCGGCCCAGTTTACCTGAAGGAGCACCTCCAGTACCACCAACTAAGCCGCCCAACCAGATCAGCCACACAGGGCCTTCTCTCCGTCCCACCAACGAAAACAGCTAGGTTGGTGGGGACTAGAGAGAGGGCATTCTCAGTGGCGGCCCCCACTCTCTGGAACTCCCTCCCGTTCGATCTTCGCCATGCCCCTTCCCTAGATACATTTCGCCGAGCCTTAAAAACATGGCTCTTTGGACAGACCTTTGGGGTCCCCGGGGTGGGCTAATTTCTTTATATTGTTTTAAAATTGTCTATTGATGGCCCTGTACTGCCGCTGTTCAAAATGGTTATTGTTGACTGCGCTGTATTTTATTATGTATTGTATTATTATGTATTGTTGAATTTAATGTTGTACGTCGCCTAGAGTGGTTTCGGCCAGATAGGCGACTCAAAAATTAAATTTATTATTATTATTATTATTTCTTTTTTGGTAGATGGTCTGTCACCTGTATGGTGATATTTCAGTAGGTGGTTCCTATTGCCACACCCCTCCTTCTGTTTGCTCTTCACCTGAGCAGAACCTAGCCATTTTGTTTCTGGCAGCCCAAACAATATGAGTTCTATTTCCACTAATTGCCACATGCCGTAGCAGTGGAGGCTGGCCCATTATGGCAAAAGGGGCAGTGCCCCACCATTCTCAGTCTGCCCTTACCCAGTCCCCAACTGCCTGCCTTCTTACTTATATCCTGTCTAGGGGACGTCTCTGGCTATCAGATTCCTTCTTCTTAGTCTCAATGTTGCCCCTTTTGGAACTCAGGAAGGAGGAGGATAGGGACAAAACAAGAATTAGTTGTCTCTTCCTGTCATTGGCTCTGGCTCCAATTGGCCTCCCTGGCTTTTGCCCCACGATTTCTAATTGTCACCAGCTACCACTGTTTCTTTAGCCACATCCCAGTTTGAATAATCCCATTTGGAGAAGCTGCTCTCTCACGATCTCAAGATGTGTGGAGGAATAACTTGGAAAGTATAATCATAGTCAAGAAGAATTTAACCCTCATGCAGAAATGTGGGGCATTTTTTGGCCCCAGGTGCACTTTTCATTGTGCAGCTTACACATAAGTAGACCTACAGGGATGTCCTCCTAGGACATTGTCACAAATCTTAATCTGTACAATGTCTGTAAATTTCAGCCAGTTACCACTTACTGTTATGCTCAGAATAGGTAAAGTGACCTGAGGGCCCGTAGGGGAGGGGGAAGGAGGAGGGAAGGGAGGGAAGGGGAGGAATAGGGAGAAGGGGAGGAAGGATAGGGGTAGGGAGGAAGTGGACGGGAGAGAGGAGAGGGGGTAGGGGGAGAGGGGAGGAGATTGGGTGGGTGGGCACTGGGCAGAGGGAAAGGCCCTTTCCTTTCCAAAAGGAAAACGTTAACAGTATCATTATTTTTCAGGGTTATCTCACTTTTTTATTCTACAGCAGACGCATGTAGTCTCCCACTCAAATTTAAACCAAACCTGTCCCTGGCCACATCCATACCAGACATTTATTTCACTTCAAACTATCATGGCTTTCCCCAAAGAAGCATGAAAAGTGTAGTTTGTGAAGGGTGCTGAGAGTTGTTAGGAGACCTCACAGAGCTATAATCACCAGAAGAGGGGTTGACTGTTAAAACACTGTGGCCCATGGGGCTCTGTCATGGGAATAGGAGTCTCCTAACAACTCTCAGTACCCTTTACAAACTACACTTCCCAGGATTCTTTGGGGGAAGCCATGACTGTTTAAAGTGGAATAAATGTCTGGCATGGGTGTGGACCCCAATTAGCCAAGCCAAACCATGGTTAGCCTGGCTTTTAGAACACTGACAGTTGGTTCTTTCTCAGCATACCTGTGCTATCATAAACTATCATAAATGTAAAATTTCTTAAATTAATTAAAAATCAGCATGCATTTTTTTTTTACTTTTAAACTGCAAAAGATGAAGGTCAGGTTATGGGGCAAGTTCAGTAATAGGATTATAGGTTCTTTGTGAGCATGGCTGATTTTTATTTAATTTCAACAAATTACGAGAGCACTGACAGAAAAACATCCAACAGGGGTCTGGATTACTCTTGTTTTAGACTTTGAACTCTGAATTATCTCTGAGTGTTTTGTGTATCACCATGAAAATTTAGACGGTTGTTAAGCAAGTGTTTCTGAGTTCAGGACTGTAAGTTTTGTAAGGCTTTGTTCTGAAATGAGCTTATAGGAAGCATCAGAATAACATGGGGAGTATTTTCAATTTAACATGGCGGAATGTGAAAAATCCATGCTGGCTATAGAATACAGTCACTCTTGTGTCTGTATAATGCTGTGATCCTATACAGTATTTTAATACCAAATTATATATTCAAACTGAAATGACAGAGGAATGAAGTTGTGTCATTGAATTGCATTATAATGCCTCATGATCATTCAGAACTAATGAAGCCTCCAGGAGTCCTATATGATAAATTTAAGTTTTTAGTTGAGGTCCCAAATAATTTAGTTAGGTAGTTCATTACATTTCTTAGACTCCTATTTCTAAAAAAAGATTCAAGGCATTTTACAAGAGATTAAAACATACAGAAATTAAGAACAAGGCAATGACCTTAAAATCATTCTGACCTTTTTCAGCAGCAATCGACCAACAATTCTTACTTCATGAATGTTGGGTGGCACCTAAGATATCCATTCGCCAAGCACATCCATGAGAGCTTGTGTGCCAGAGTGGTAGATCTGCCAATGACATATATCAACCAAAGTCACTTTTTAGCCACAGTTCTCCTTGACTGATCTTTGACAAGTGAAGACTGCTGCCTATGGCCACAGGAGGCCCAAGACATTTTGTTGTCTGAGACGTTTTGCTGCTAACTCTGATCCTCCTTGCCCCCTCAGATCAATAAGGAGAACAAACAATCCAGACCACTATGCTATCTGTCTTCTCTTTCCATGGAGGCAGGACGAAGGAGGACCAGCCAGTCAGGACTGCCACGTCCCTCCTTTCATTTGCCACCTGAGGTGGATATCTCACTTTGCCTTATGCAGGGCTGTAGGGGGTACACATATAGTGGGCCCTAAGCCCAAGATGGAGGCATAGACTCTTAGTTTTCTCTCTTTTTTTACTTTTTAAACTTTTAAAACTTTTTTTAAAAAGTAAGTCAATGGGACATCCATTAAAAAAGCTCGAAACCAAAATGTGGAGACTGTATTCTAAGGCAGATACAGAGAAGTTGTTGCTAAAGATGCTTAATCACTGTTTCTTAGCAATCAGAGGAAGAAATTCTGACTACTCCCTAGAGATATGAAGGACCAGAGAAAAGTGGGAAAATTCAGGAAAATAACTCCCCCCCAGGTTGTTCTGGTTTCTCCCCCCAATTTTTTCAGAAAAAAACCCAGAAAGCTTTAGGGAAAAATGAAACAACAGCATTTGTTCTGGTTCCATGTCCTGCAAAACAAAACATCATCAGCTTTTAAGAACATTGTGATCTGTTCCATGGAACCAGATATAATCTGGAATGCAAAATGTCTGTTGTGCTTTGTGGAGCTACTTTGTCTTGGAATATGGAAACATTATCCAGAATAAGAGATTTCTGGCAATCTTATTCAGCACTATTTAGGATTACTTCTTGAGCCTAGCTTCACTTCCCCAATTTATAATATTAATTTAAAATGTGATGCAAGTTTTCTTGGAAAACTAAAAGAAGCAATAAATGATGTACTCATAGAATTTATGCAGACAAATCAAGCAATGTGTACCACAGTTGGATTATCCCCTTATCACAATACTGATACAAGCTGTTAATACTGTTAGAACTATAGCTTGTGGGAAGCCACAGGATGGTAGATGGGGAAGAGGAATGCAGCTCATGCAGCTCCAGGACTTTTTCAGAGCAGAAGTTATGACATCATCTGCCAGAGGTCAGAGTGGTATGCATGGGTATGGGGCACCCCATTTTCTCCTGACCCCCAATGTGGTGTCTTTCAGATATTTTGGACTGCAAGTTCCATCAGCTCCAACAGTATGGCCCGTGGTCAAGGATGATGGAACTGTAGCCTGAAACATCCGGGGGGCACCAGGTTGAGGAAGGATGTGCATCTACTGCTGCTCTTTGGGTGGGTGTGCGTGTACAATATATACTACATATATTGCATGTGCGCAAACACACACACAAACACACACGCCCCTAGCTGCCTGCATTTTTTTTAATTTTCCCTGAGGGCATGTCTATGGACTCTCCCTGGAGGTGTGGCCATGGGGCCTGTCATGAAAACCTCCTGGCACTTCAACATTTACTGTACACCTCTGGCGAAGCAGGTTTGCATGCTCTACTACAGCAATGTGGGAAAGGGAGGGGTACATCTGCAAATACTTGGACCCACCTCATGACACATGTCCCAGTGCTACAATTAAAGGATGCACGGCACATGTGGAGGTGCCTGTCTCCCTTACACAGAGTGACACTGGTAGAACCCCAAATACCATGTATTGTAAAGTGACTCTGAGCGGAGAGATGAGCTCAGATAAGCTTTCCTCAAAAGTCTAATTTAACCTCACCTCTGTAGGATGAGTGGTGGTGCCCCCTCTCCATTTTCTGCTGCTGCTTGCTGAAGGCTTGAGCTGTTTATCCTGCAGCCATTGGGACTGCTGCAGACAGCCTTTCTTCCTCTTGTGAAAAGTTAATCATTTAATAATAACCCTGGCAGAGTTCGGCAGAGCTCTTCGTTTGCCAGCAGCTCTCTTCTCTTCCACACTCCTTCCCACCCTGCTGTGACACTTCAGACAAAGCAGCTGGCCTTTATTACTCGTTGAATCAAATGTTTGTGAGAAGTGGCACAGAAACGTCTCATTTGCTTGCTTCTCTCTCTCCTTTTCGCCCCATTTTCCTTTAAGAGTAGTTCTTATATAAAAGTAGCTTTAGATCACTGTGATGAAAGGTGCTATTAAGTGAAAATTAATCTGAATGGAACGTATAATGAATGCAAACCTTACACTGCCCTCCTGTCCTGCCCCACAAAAAAGCTGGCCCTTTTACATAGGAGCACATCAACAACAGAAGGAAGATCACTTCCAAGCCACGCTCAAATCAGAAGCCCGGAGACACATAGTTCCTAGAGGAAGATATGTGCTTGTTGCAATAGAGACAGATACTAAGACGCTAGCTGTGGAATTTAGCTGAAGCTTTCACCAGAACGTCAATAGGATGCTAATTAGAAGTTAGTTCTTGATTTAAGACATGTACACTGGCTGATGTTTGCTCCTTTCATCATACCTACAGTGCTCTTAGCGTGGGCATTTATATATTTCTGTGCATCATGGGGGAGGAAGGTAAAAGAGGAAATAGATTTGCATCACATTATAATGTATATGTATTTAGAAATCATTACTATAAGCTGAAAAACACAAGTCACCATAACAGGAAAGACTATGACTTGGAGACCTGTGCGCCTGCTCAGTCTGCTGTCCAAGTGATAACTGTTGATGGGCAACTTCAAGGTCCCTGCTCTTCTGTCTTATTGCTCTGCATATTTGGACTAGACAGCCCTCTGGATAGAGGATTCCTTCAAATACAGGACCATCCTCGGATAGCCCTTCAGATTAGCGCACTATCATCTGAACAGTAAGATTTGGCCATCCCAAATGTCATGTCTAGCTTTGTTCACATAACTGGGGATAGGCATTCTATAATACATAGATCTAACATAGGTGAAGGCACAGCTTAAACAATAGACAAAGCCCATGGCTGGTTCACCAGAACGTCAGGTTAGACAGCCAGCCCCTCTGATTACAGACCAAAGTACTCCTCTCTCTTTCTTAGTCTCTCTTCTCACAGAGACCCATAGATTACATCAGCTGTGAGGAGGGAAGGTGTGCCCCCTTTCTCTGAGCCTGGTGGTTTTTTATTTGACTATTCAGAACATTCTAAAATGATTCTGTATCGAAAAAACAACTGTCTAACATTTAGCTCCTATGGAAACATAACATGGGGTCTCCTTAAGAAAAGGATTTGTCTGGCAGCTTTGTCACCCAGGCTGTCAAAGAACATTTGCAGGCATTCTGTTCCCATTAACCTTTTTCTGTCACAGCCCCCAAACTAATTGCCACTCCATATACATGGGTGCAGGAGGGAGAAGAGGTGTTGTAAGCAGCAGGGGTCAAATGGCATTGGAATGCAAGTAGTACACTCTGAGACCGTTCAAGTTAATTCAGGTCAATTCAAAATAAACACAGTAGCAATTCACAAGCTGGGAGGTTTTCACTTGAGCTGCATACATATTTCCAGTGGAGATCCCACTGCCTCCCCCCTCCCCCCCCACATCATCTTCAAGATCAGGAGAAACAGTATACACTGGCAACATTGACTGGTAGTGACATCTCCCCGTCTCCTCCCCAAGTGCTCTTAGTTGATTCTGTTTTTGAAAGGGGAGGGAGTGGGGACAGAGGTACATTTAATTGAAAACGGCATGTTAAAATGTGGGCTGACCCCTGGACCACAAGGAAGGAAGAAGCCTGAGGACCACATCAACTCTTGAAATAGTGACATGTCAGTCAATCCACTTCATGGTGAATCAAGCTAGATGTTGGACTTACCTCTGGAAAACCTGCTATAGAAGTCCATGTGTATGTCACTTTAAAAAATGAGTACATTTTTTATTTATTTACGATGTATCTCATAGAAAGATTTAAGTGTATATTATGAACACTGCTAATTGCCTCTCTTATAACTGATAATAGTGTGGCAGGCATTTTGTATGCTATAAGTATAAGCATTAGGCGGCATTCCATTAAATTCTTTGTAATCTTATTCACTGAACTCAGAATCCATTGATCGATCCTTGTTCTCAGATTACCATTTGGATGGAACAGCCAGTTAGATCTCTTTTTATCAGCGTTTCTTCACAGGTTTGGTGTTTTGCTTATATTTAGGGGAAAATGAACATTTATATCCAGCTGTACTTTGGCTGTGCCTTTCATACCGTATCTTCCAAATGTTTCTGTTTAATAGGAATTTTAGAGTTTATTAGCTAGGTACTATTAATTTCCTAGCTATAGGTCATGGGTTTTGTATTTTGCATTATCTCCTTATGTGTATGGAGTAACTACTATGTACCGTATGCATACAGAATGTGACACTGGAGTTTAATTGCCAACTGTATCAGTTCTTGCTGGCTTCACACTCTGAGTGACTTGAGAAGAGGATCTCATTTATTTTACTAGTGTGTACTGGGGGCATATTTGAATTTAAATATGTTAAGCATTGGGATAGTGATATGTTGTATGATAGTAAAATATTTTATTACTTCTAAAGAAGAATGTGTGCATGCTGACATGGAAAACTAAGGTTGCTATGTCTCCAGTTTTTGCCCAGAGACTCCAGTTTGGGGGGGTCCTCTCCAGGTCTCCTGGCGAGTCATCTTAATCTCAGGACTCTTGGCTTTCATTTTTTTACAAAAATTTAAGTTTCTAAGTGGTCTGGTTCAAAAGATATAAACCAAAATGTCACCCCCCCAAACTTCTGTTAGTACCAGCTGCTCTAATTCCCACCCTTTCAGGCTTTTAGCCAATAAGTGAAGTCAGGGTTGTGATTGACAAGATTTGTTGCCCCCCCCCCCGGCAAGAGCTAAACCCCATTTCAAGTTCTGAGAACCATTTCCTTTTCCTGCTTGTATCACATCAGGAATTCAGTAAATATATAGTTTTCAGCAGCATAAAGAGTACTTTCTCTGTACAAGATTGGGACTTGCTTCTGAGTAAACATCCATAGGATTGCATTACAACAGAAGATCACAGCAGGATCTTTGTAGGCATACACAACAAACAATTTTTAGTAATGATAATAAAAGTACACATGCAAGTTTTTTAATTGCAAAAATTGCATATTATATATTTTATTTTTCAAATAATTTTTGAACAGATTTTTTTTATGTGTACATGCTGCAGTGTTATACTTTTCTAATTACGAAGTCAAACAAGTTTAAATTTTACTGGACTGTTGAAAAGGGCAGTTTATTTGCCTTATTCATAACCTATTTTGAAAATCTTCCCAATATGAAGCTTTTCTGAAAGTAAAGTTGCAATACTAATTCCACATACCTAGGATTTAACCCTATTGAATTCAGTAGGACGTAATTTTGAGTAGACATGGTTAGGATTGTGCTGAAAACCAATGGGACTTCTCAGTGAACATAAAAAAGAATTGTTGTAAATCTTTCCCCCTCCAGTCCTTGTTTTTTTAAGCAGTTAGGTAGGCCTTACGAGGTGCCACTGCTTTTATTTGGCAGGAACTAATACTTAAAAAAAAAATGTTCTGCAGTGGCCAACTGATTTTGACAATAAACTATTATATGGGGTGTATGTATTTTTACATCTCCAGTGTGTGTGTATATGAAATATTTCCAACAACCCTATGAAGTAGGGTTGGAAACCAAGGCAGCTCACAACAAGAAATAAAGATATTTAACAACTTAAAGTGGCATAATTCTGAATTTTGGATTGGCTGAGTGAAGTTTCTTATCACTGAATTGCAGCCCTGTGCATGCTTCCCTGTCTGCATAAGCTCCATTGAATACATTGGGATTTGCTTCTGAGTAATGCATAGGATTGCACATATTTACAGGTTGTGTAAATAATAAACATATTTCACATTCAGGTACCATCTTGTCCCCCATGCTGTTTAACATCTATATGAAACCCTTGGGAGCAGTCATCAGGAGCTTTGGGGCGAGGTGTCAGCAGTATGCTGATGATACCCAGCTCTATTTTTCCGTAACATCTGAATCGGGAGAGGCCATGCAAGCCCTCAACTGCTGCCTGGACTCGGTGGTGGGCTGGATGAGGGCCAATAAACTGAGTCTGAATCCTAGCAAGACGAAGATGTTGTGGGTTGGTAGTTCCCAAGTTCGGATAATTGGTCAGTTGCCTGCTCTGGATGGGGTCGTACTCCCTCTGAAAGAGCAGGTCCATAGCCTGGGGGTGCTCCTGGATACATCTTTGTCGCTAGAGGCCCAGGTGACCCCAGTGGCTAGGAGTGCTTCTTACCAGATTCGGCTGGTGAGACAGCTGCGGCGGTTTCTGGGCTGGGATAGCCTGACCACTGTTGTCCACGCACTGGTAACCTCTAGGCTGGATTACTGTAATGCGCTCTATGTGGGGCTGCCCTTGAGGTTGGTCCGGAAGCTGCAGCTGGTGCAAAATGTGGCAGCGAAACTGCTCACTGGAGCAGGGTATAACCAACATGTCACTCCGCTGGTGAAAGAATTCCACTGGCTGCCCATTTGCTACCGGGCCAAGTTCAAGGTTCTAGTTTTGGCATACAAAGCCTTATACAGCTCAGAACCAGGATACCTGAAAGACCATCTTACCCCTTATATCCCCAGTCGATCACTGCACTCTGCAGGTGAGGGCCTCCTGCAGATACCATCTTATCAGGAGGTTCGTTCTGCACAATATAGGAAATGGACCTTTAGTGTGGCGGCACCTACCCAGTGGAATTCCCTCCCATTGAATATTAGGCAGGCACCATCTCTGCTATCTTTTTGGCTCCTTTTGAAGACTTTCCTCTTTCAACAAGCCTTTTAAGTTGAGACCTATCCCTGTCTGCATCTGTGTCAGAATTCTTTAATATGTTTTTTTAATAATGTTTTTAACCCCTTTTTAAGGTTGCTTTTAAAAAATGTTTTTAATGCTGTTTTGTTTTAATGTATTTTAAGATCTATTTTTATGAAGTTCTAAAGTGTTTTAGTGCTTTGTTTGCTGTCCTGGGCTCCTGCTGGGAGGAAGGGCAGGATACAAATTGAATTAAAAAAAAAGAAATATTTCTTCATACTGTGTCTTGATATGCATCTGATTTCACATTATGGTTGTAAATTATTATTTCCTCTACATTTTAAGTGTACCTTTCTTCCTTGGAGTGCTCATGGTCCCCCTTGTTATTTTCACTCTGAGGGGCAGATTAGGCTGAGAGATGGTGCGTAGCCCATTGTCACCCAGTAAACTTTGTAGCTTATTTCCATTTTAAAATGTAATTAAAATTATTTCTATGCAGGCAGTTTATGAAGTAAGGCAGATCCACACAATACATTTAAAGCACATCCAACTTGCAATTAAAGTGCATGACTTCTCCCAAAGAATCCTGGGAAGTGTAGTTTCCCCCTCACAGTTAGAGTTCCTACAACCATAACAAACTAGAGTTCCCATGATTCTGTGGTGGGATTTATGTACTTCAAATGTATGTTGAATGTGCTTTAAACGCATGGTGTGGATCTGCCCCAGTATGCTGTGCATTCATTAGTGAATTGAAAATAATGTTAAAATATACTTTTTTAAACAGGGGAAGGGCTGTAGCTCAGTTGCAGGGCATATGCTTCGCATGCAAAGGTCCAAAATTCAATCTCTGGAAGAGACTATTGCCTGGAATCCTGGACAGCCAGTGCTAGTCCATGTCATCAGTACTGAGCTAGATGGTACCAAATGGCCAGAGTTGGTATAAGGCAGAGTCCTTTGTGCCTAAAAGAGGAAAGAGTCCCAAGGGCCACAGTGACTCCAAAATTTATTTATGTATTTTATTTACAACATTTATGTACCGCTTTATTGTAAAAAAAATCCCTCAAAGCAGTTCATAGAAGGAATCAAAACAATAAAATTATTGGCAAAACCAGTTAAAGACAGGTATTTAAAAACATTCAAAATAATAAAACCAACAATGAGTTAAAATGGATGTAAAACAATAGTTTCTACATGCCTGGGTAGGCTTGCCTTTTAAAGGTGCTTTTAAGGCTTTAAAAACTTTTTAAAGGTGCCAAAATGAGTACAATGAAGGCACCTGCCTAATATCAATAGGAAGGGAGTTCCAAAGCATAGATGCTACCACACTAAAGGATCAATTTCTTATAAGAACAGAGCAAGTACTATGTGGCACCCGTAGCATGGAAAACACACCTTGAACTTGGCCTGGTAGCAAATCGGCAACCAGTGCAGTTTTCAGAGCAGAGGTATTATGGGCTGATAGAATCTCACTCATGTCAGCAATCATACCACAGCATTCTGCACTAACTGCAGCCCCTGGGACAGGTTGTGCTGCAAGGGGATTTCTGTGCCTTTGGCTGACTGGCTGCCAGGATCTTTTTTGTTTGGGTTAGTAACCCTGACTGGTTGTGAGATGCTGAGTTTTCTGTCTTACTCATAGGAATCTTGTTGTGGTTGGTGTGGTATTGCAATTAGGAAATCATCACTGTCTATTTCTTTTTCTATTTGCATTTCATTTACCTCTGACCTTACTCCCTTACATCCATAGAAGCAACAATAGTGGTTCCATGTAATCAGCTCAACCCCCTTCAAGCCACTGATGATGCACCTTGTTATTTGCGTGATGGTTTGTTTCTTGTCCAATAGTGGCAAAAGAGAATCCACATACTGGGAAGTGTGGCTTCAATTGCTGTTGTTCCCAATCTACTGCCTGTGAAGGTAGACCAAACCAGGTGAGTTTTGTCGCTGTCAATTATTACTCACTGGAATTTGTTTGGCTGTCCAAGAGAGTTTATAGCAGCCGACAGAGTAGGCAGGAAAGGGTAGAGAATCTTCTTCTTACTGATTTCTCAAACCTCTCTCTGCAGTGAAGGGTCAGGACTATAATAAGTTTGGAGCAGCCAAGGCAGGCAGGCATTTCAATCAAGGGGCTGCCAACCCTGCTTTCATATGGATATCGTTGCAGAGGATCCCTAGTCAAGCCTTACCAACAGCACAATCCTAACAATATTTACTCAGAAGTAAGTCCTATTGAGTTCTATGGGGTTTAGTCCCTTAGTAAGTGTGTTTAGAATTGCAGCCTTCAGGGGCATCCATCTTTACTCCTTAGTGCTCCCATCTGTCATCTCCACAACACTAGGCTTTTTTCCTACAGTGGCCTTCTGGTGACTGGCCTTGCCTGAGGACACTTAAACCCTTCTTACCAGAAGCAGGTAGGCTAGATTAAATAGTCCTTACCCAGGCTCTCTAAGCAGGTGAGAAGAAATGATCCTGCGACTTCAGCTGGACCTGGAAACACCCTCATTTAGACTTCTATCTTAATTTCCAGTCAGATTTTTTTTGTTTGAGTGGTATGCTCCAAGTAACTGTGGTTGATGCTTAATGTATCATGCTTAATGATATCACTAGGGCCTGCCCCATGATATCACTAGGGCCCACTCCTATGATATCACTAGGGCACACCCCCATGGCATCACTAGGGCCCGCCCTGAAATCTCGGGGTTTGGGATGCTTCTGACCTGGCAACCCTAGACACACACATGTTATAATGAACTAGGGATTCCCCTACAAATCTAATGAGGAGCAATATCTGTTGCAATTAATGCTGTGAGTTCCCATCTTTGTTTCCAGTGCCTTCAGTCAAAGGAAACCAACACAGGGCACACACACCATCAAAGAAGCCCTAAATTTTAGGCCCTAAACTATGAGTGTACCAAATTTCATGGAAATTGCTTACATTTTTGGCTTGCTCAGTATCACACCATGAACCTATGTTTACTTAACTTAAAATATGTGTACTTCATACACAACACATCCCAAACAGCCAATTTGCTTCCCACGTTTTTGTAAGGGTGCTTTTATACTAATGAAACTTGATTCCATAACTTCAGTGTCAGATGCCTATAACTGTCGACACTGTCCTTGACAGACACCTGGTCTGTTCATTACAATGTTGCAATGTCGTTGTCATGAAAGAATCAGAGGCATGCAAGAGATCCACTGTTCACATATATCATATACTGTAACAAATATAACACAGAGGATGTAACTTAACACCTATTCATTTATCAGTGTTGCCCTACAACAGGGGTAGCGATAGTAGCGCCCTCCAGATTTGCTATCATTTCTGACCATTGGCCATGGTGGGTGGAGCTCTTGGGAATTGGAGTGAAGGATCTGGAGGGCTACCCCTGCCCAAAGTGTTTAATCCCAATAACTGATTAGAGGAGCATTTCCTTGTTTCTCTTAGGTAATACTTCACTATCAGATAACTATCCAAGCCACACTTTATCTTAGGAATGTGAGGGCAACAAGTGCCCAACTTCCATAGGTGTATTAGTAGAATCATGTGTGCATATACAATGAGTCATATATGTGCTGAGCTTGGGTTTGATTATGAGTAGTTTTAAAGTAGTTAAAATTAAGTTATATTTACAGAACAATTCCAACCATATTTACATAGAAGTCCCAGTGAGTTAATGGAGACTTACTTCCTACACAGAATTATCATGTGTAGCTCCTTTTTTTTTTTAGGAAAAAAACTTTCCAAATCAACTGTTAAAACACAGACCAGTTCATACCAAAAACACATGGAAATTTGTGCAGGTTAGGTGCATTAGAATAGTAGAAATTATTATCCCATCTTCATTCAGGTGAATCGCAGGTTTTATAGTTTTTGCTAACTGGCAGGAAAACAATTGTCAGCATCTCTTCAGCCATATGGGAAATGGACTCAAAAATACTATTTGTTATTTTCAACATCTACACATAGCAAAACAGATTTCCAATCTACCCTTGTTTAACTTTTAACATGCACTTGCACTTCTCTTCAGTTTAATGTCAACAGTCTACTCTTAGAAATTTTAAGCAGTGTGTCAACCCAAACCAGTAGGGGATACTATATGAGCAAGAATGACTACAATGACACTTGGGCAAGATCTGCCACACATTACTCTTGTGTAGGTATAGCATAAATTACCTAGCAAGAAGAGAACAATTGCAGCAGTACCATTAGGAATTCTAGTTCAGTTATTTCAAACTGACATTGCAGATTAATAAATGTAGTTCAGCCTGTCTTCAGGCAACGTGGGGAAACCTGTACCATGGAAATGGGCCTTTGCCATTATAAAGATAGATGGAAACTATTATGTAGGTTAAACATTTACTGAACAACATTTGCTGTGAAGATGCTCAACTTTTTTACTTTTTATGAGCTTTTTACAAATGACAATGGAAATGGACTGCCTTCAGGTCAATCCCATTGAGTTCAATGAGATTTACTTTCAGGTGGGACTGCCTTCAAGTTGATCCCAACTTTTGGCTACCCTATGAATAGGGTTTTCATGGTAAGCATTATTCGGAGGAGATTTACCATTGCCTCCCTCTGAGGCTGGTCCTCCCCAGCTGGCTAGGGCCTGCTCAGCTTGCCACAGTTGCCCAAGCCAGCCCCTTTCTTGTCCGCAACTGCCAGCTGGGGGGCAACTGGGCTCATTGGGACTATGCAGCTTGCCCACGACTGCACAGGTGGCAGGGCACATAACCCCTGAGCCACTCACTGTGGGGGTGACCTTTGACACCCTGGACACACAAGCAGGGATTCGAACTCGCACGCTCTGGACTCCCAGCCAGGCTCTCCTCCCCACTGTGCTATATCAGCACTGTGATGAATTTCACAAATTCATCACAGAGGAAGAGTTGTATCACAGTAGTTAATTCTTATATGTATATTGCTATATACTATTTCTTTGTAAAAAAAAAAAATAGGGTCAAAATACTCCTCATAAACCTCCAAGGGTTCCCTTTTTTTCCTTAACACCTTCATATTCTGCCTTTGACATGGACATGGACTGCCTTCAAGTCGATCCCAACTTATGGCGACCCTATGAATAGGGTTTTCATGGTAAGCAGTATTCAGAGGTGGTTTACCATTGCCTTCCTCTGAGGCTGAGAGGCAGTGACTGGCCCAAGGTCACCCAGTGAGCTTCATGGCTGTGTGGGGATTCAAACCCTGGTCTCCCAGGTCGTAGTCCAATACCTTAACCACTACACCACACTGGCTCTCTTTTAGCTCTCTTTATCTTGTACTGGATCTAGTTTTGATGACCAATGAGCCAGTGACAGGTCAGAGCCCAATTACTACCTGCCACATTGCCCTGCATGTGTGCACTTCCAAACACCCTCTGCATTCCACGACACTATCTGACCAAGGTACTTGGGTTTTCTTAAACAAACCTACCAGTATTCCCCTTCCATCTTCATTAGTCACATCTTGTCACGTTGTTATAATCCTCACAGTATGCCTTTTCTCATCAGGTCATGATTATCATGTCAAAACAGAAACACTCTCATAAATATAGAGTTGGGGAGGGAAGATCAAAGTAAGAGGCTCTGTGCCTGTTAGATCTCATATGGAGTCTGCAGTAATCTTGGAACACAACTACTGACACTTTTTTCAAATGGTGCTGTGCTGAACTGTATTCTCTAGTTTTTGAAAGTTTTCTTCCCCTGTAAAGGAAGGTTCCATTTTTCTGCCTCATTCTCAAGGCACTTGAGAATTTATTTCGAATTTGTTGGTGTGTAGATTTCAGATTTTAACTTACCTCATTGTTTTAAGCTGTTTTGTTGGGCTGTTTTGATGGCTTTTTATTGTACATGTTAATTATGGATGTTTAATGTTTTGATGAAATTGTTTTATTGTTTTGAGGATTTTTTTATTGTTTATTGTAATTATGTGTGGCCATATTTTATATCTGGTTTATACTTGTAAACCACTTAGAATCTGTTTTGGCAAGTAAGTTGTATATAAATAAATCATCATCATTCCCACTGCAAAGTGGCCAAGGGTATATGTATTTTCTTTTCCAGTAAACATTTCTCCAGGAGTCTGCAGCCTCTCTGGCTGCCCAGGCTTCCTGAACTAAGTCCCATGGGCAGTAGTGCAGTGGCAAATTCAGAAGTGCAGGATGCCTTCATAATAGCCACAGCCATGCCCCTCCCCCCTTTTGCTGCTGCGTTGAGAATGAAACCCTTAATGCCTTTTCCCACAACAACAGAAGTCCCTAGGAGCCAATAAACATGAAAGGGGAGAGTGTAAGCTACTGAAAAGAGTCTTCTCAGTGGCTAACTCACCTCCTTTCACTCTGATTGGCTCCAATCAGCAGGAAAGGACAAGGAGGCATGTTAGAATACTCTAGCTAACACACTCCCCTTTCATACTGATTGGCCCATAGGATGCTGGAGATATAGGGCCCTGCTGGGACCCTGCTCCCCAAAATGTAATTGGTCTAAGACCCCCCAAGATCCTGGACGACTACACCACTGCCTATGGGAGGAGTTACCTCATGTCTTCCCTGAGCTTTAACTGACATGTGGGCAACTGGGAAGGCTACAGGATGCAGATGATTTGGAGGATAAAAGAAAGGGCACTCACAAACATCCTTTGGCCACCTAAAAAATAAGATAAGCACAACAAAAACCCTGCACCCCAACAATGGGAATTTCACCAACGTTTTCTCTCTGATAATTTTGAAATGCAGTGCATTTTCTCACTAATTGATGGACCAAAAGATGCAGGAAATTTTTTCAACACAGCACTAGTTTCAACCTCCACATATTTAGCTGGGGACCTGAGGCTACAGTCTAACACAGCTGGATGTTAAGCCCATTGACTGCAATAGGTTCAAATATGCCTCTTTACTATGTTAATGTAGTGGGACCTATTTTTCTCCTTATGGCATCTGCGGTTTACACAAAGGTAAATTGTCATGTTGAGTAATCCCTAATGTATGAGGGCGCAATCCAACTTGCATTTATGCTGGGCTGAGGGGACTTGGATCTGGCGGATCTCAAGCTGAGCCCTTGCTTAGCTGGGCTCTGCTGGTGTAAGTCCCTCAGCCTGGCTCAGCCGAGGCCCAGCCAGCTCAACTGAGACTGGCACAAGTGGAGCCATAATCCAGTGTAAGGCCTGGAAAAGGGGTGTGTTGAGGGAGGGGCCAAGGTGAGGGACTTAGGCCACATCCAGCTTGTTTGCAGTGCTTCTGCAGATCCTAATCCAGGCAAAGAAAAAGTCAGTCTAAGAAAATAATTGCAATAGAAGGTAATGGAGAGGGGTTACGTCCCGGTAGGGTTATTTGGGAGAGCAGGCCTTTTCTTTCTGGGCTTGCACGCAGCTCCTGGCTGAACCAGCATTTAGCCAACTCAGAGGCTCCTGAACAGCAACTGGATGCGATGGAACTTTACGCCAGCTTCCCCTGAGTTGGATTGCTCTGCCTGTCTGTTTTCCCCATATACTTCCTGAGATGCTGAAATTAAGGGAAGTTTTATCACTGACTTCAGTGGTGTCAGAATTGCATTTAGAGGGGGAAAAGGAACCACTAAGATTTAACACTATATGCCCTTTTCTATGAATAATATTCACAGAATATTCTTCAAACATTTTTACAAAAAAAATGTTCTGAGGTCTTTCCTTTGCAAATTTCACCCTATTGAACAAAACATCCTCTTCCATGAAAAGATGCACTATATTGTGTTCAAAAAGATTAAAAAAAAAACCTTCTAAAAGGCAGGAAAACGCTCCTGATAACTTGCTTCAAATCAAGCAGCTACAAAGTAATGGCACAGCAAGGGTTTATTTCACAAGAGGACTCAAAAAGCTGTGAATGTGGCAGTGATACAGTGCCTTCTAGAGGACATTCAGCTCAAGAACACTATACTGCAACCCAATTATCATTCCAATGAAGATATAAGCTCAGAAAAGTGATATTAATAGTCTTGCACTGGTTTCCTCCATGAAGGGAAATTTGGATTTCTTAGTATTATTTATCCATAAGTAATCTCGCATCCAGCTGCATACCAATTTGTTTTGTTACATGATTAAGGCATAGGGCCTTGTAAGGGTCATAACACAGTGAACGCCCATTTTCTAAGTAATGGTGAAACTTATAATGACCATTTCTTTTAAAGCATGAAAAGCCAGGGCCTGCTTGAGAGGGACTCCACATCACTGATTCCCACGCTTCCTGCAGAAGCGCCTGAACTCTGAGGTGCTGCGGATGCCAGCTCCCTGCTGATTATGAGGGGGAAGAGAACCAGCTGCTGACTCAGCATAATCGGCAGACCCAAACACGGGGAGCCTGAGAGACCCTGAGGCAGATAAAGACAGCGCCAGATGCCAAGGAAGCTGGAGCCAGGGCCTGTGAGGAGGGTGAGAGGGACTCCCCATCACTGACTCCCTCCTCCCTGTAGAAGCGCCGGGACTCTGAGCCCATCATAGGGACCCCACCACCTTCCTGCTCATTAAGAGGGGGAAGAGAACCACCTGTGATTTGCTGCTGACTCAGCGCAACCGGCAGTTGCCTTGCCTCCATGAGGTCTTCTGTATCTTAAAAAGTTGTGCAGGGGGAAAGGAGAATTCCACCTTGTGGTTTTTCCCATTACAGTGTTGCAAGAACACCTGCACTTGGCTGACTGTCTCCTAAAGATACAGGATCAGTCTCAGGCCCTGAGCCTGGCAACCCTAGAGAAACGTGGGACTACAGAATATGGGTTCAGTCCATGGTATCCATGCACTTTAATATAGCACTGTCAGTGCTGGCTGCAGCATAGCAGCAGTCATGAATTAGGATTTCCCCAATCAAATATAACTTATTTATTTATTTATTTATTATTTGATTTATATCCCACCTTTCCTCGCAGCAGGAGCTCAGGGTGGCAACATACCATCTCCCTTCACATAGAAAACATGTAATTAAAAAAACAATAGCACATCAGTTATAGAATCATAGAAGAGTTGGAAGGGGCCTATAAGGCTATCAAGTCCAACTCCCTACTCAATGCAGGAATTTAATTAAAGATATACCCGACAGGTGGCTGTCCAGCTCCCTTTTGAATGCCTCCAGTGTTGGAGAGCCCACCACCTCCCTAGGTAATTGGTTCCATTGTTGTACCTCTCTAACAGTTAGGAAGTTTTTCCTGATGTTCAGCTGAAATCTGGCTTCCTGTAACTTGAGCCCATTATTCTGTGTCCTGAACTCTGTGATGATCGAAAAGAGATCCTAGCCCTCCTCTGTGACAACCTTTCATGTACTTGAAGAGTGCTATCATATCTTCCCTCAGTCTTCTCTTCTCAAGGTTAAACATGCACAGTTCTTTCATTCTTTCCTCATGTAACTTTGTTTCCAGTCCCTTGATCATCATTGTTGCCTGCCTCTGAACCTGTTCCAGTTTTTCTGCATCCTTCTTAAAGTGTGGTCTAACTGCAACTGCCAATGTCAACTGATACAGTGTGAATCACTTATGGACTGATTCTGTGTAGAGCTATGGATGCCCAACTCTTTCTAGGAACAGGCATGAAACTTCATCAACTGGAGGGGATATGAGAATGATGAAATTAGCAAAATATCAGCATCCACCATAGCATTTGCTAATCCTCTTTCCCGTACTAAGGCCAAGTAAGCTGCAATTAACTTACTCTTCTCACATGCATATTGCTGGGTTTCATTTGGCAGAGCTGCTACTTGCCTGTAATTGGTTGAAGAACTTTTAAAAACAAAGAATATATTCTAAATGGTCTCAGATGTGCATGTGGAGCCCTGCTCAGCTTGACACTTTGTTCTTCCCACGTCCATATCCTGCCTGTGTCCCGTCTTTAAGCCTCATGATCCCAGAACTCGTTAAAAAAAAAGGCCTGCAGTAAATCTATGCCTATAAAAATGCACAGAACGGAAAAGCCTGGTTCTGCTCATCGACTTAATGATCATTAGTTGAAAGCCAACTTATGATTAAGAACTCCTGATATCTCTGCTACTTTGAATTGAGAAAACGGTGACAATACTACCTTTAAAACTTGTAACTAACAGCCTGCTCTTCAGGGTAATTATTCCAGCAGAAGCTGCACTCAGGTAAACAGTTCCTGCATTGGACAAAGCAGTAGGATGATCAGAAGCCCTAGCAAGCTGTCATTTTGAAAATATAATGTATTTATAGTGCAGTAGTTTCTAGTAATCCTGGCTGAGATCACAGCCCACCCATACAAGCACAAGCACATGGTGAGAGAGAGACTGTCCTGCCAAAGGATAGCTGCCCATAGGAAGGGGAACAGAACTCAAAAGCTTTCTACCACCCTAGTAGTTGGGAGGGAATGGGATGACCATGTACATCCAGTCATCGTCACCCCTGCTCTGTATAGGAAACACAAGGGTGGCAGAAGTGCCTGTGAACAACCTGACTCAGAGTACACTGTTCTCTCCCATTAGAAAGCAGGGGGTGAGGAAGAAGTGGCATATGCATATCCCTACGAATCAAAGGTGACACATTCTGCTGTGACATTTTGTTTCTATATGGACATTCTGTTTCTATATGGTCCCTTCTGTACCACTCCCTATATATGCATATGTGTGTAAGTGTATGTATATGTATATATATTATGTATTTTAATTGCATTTTATGTATTTCAATTTATTTTAATGTTTTTGTGATTTTTATTGTGTACAATTTTATTATGTACGTGCTTGATTTTATTGTAAGCTGCCCTGAGTGCCCTATTATAGGGTAGAAGGGTGGGATAGAAATATTTAAAATAAATAAATAAATAAATAAATTTCAGGGGACTTCTTGCCCACTAGTAGTCAACAATGTATTCCTGTCATTCCCAAAGACATGTATACTGTGATGCCTGTCACCATCCCACTCTTCTGTCTCCTTTCCTATGTTTATCAAGTTACCCAGTGATCTCATACACTAACAGATCTGGGCATCAGATCTGGAGGTGAAAGTAGGAAAAGGGCTGTGCCTCAGAATAAATAAGTTATAGGAGGGCAGGAAACAGACATGATAAGAGCTATGACCTTCCTAACCAACAGTAGAGTCAGGAATAGCTAGAAAGTCACTAGTATATAAGAAAACATGTAGACAAAAGTACAATGGAGGACGCGTGGATATCCTTGGTCATATTCTCAACCTACTGAGGAAAAACAGTAGCAAAGATGAAATTGTTTGTCTTACATATTAAAATAACATTCCTTCTTCATTTGTGATCATTATTATATATGTAGGTTTTTATATGGATGATACTACAAAAATAATCAATAAGACTTAACCCATGGCTGACATGGCTGGAAGGTATTATTGCTACACACTTTATTATTTATGCATCAAAAGATTATTGTACCTGAAAAGTGACTCGTATACTCCAAGCTGGGGTCTCCAGCTTGCTCAACAACTCTGCCATTTCTGCCTCTTGTTCTTGGCATTCCCACAACATCTGTATGATGCTCTCTCTCTTATTTCCTTCACATATCTCTGCTTCCATTTGTTTCCCCTTTTCTGTTGTTTCTCTTGTGTTGATTTAAATATTGTAAGCCCTCCAGAGCAAGGGCGTGATGTTTTATACTTTGTAAAGCACCCTGTACATATATAGTGCTTATATATATAATACATAACAACAATACACTGGTGTTGAAATGTATACACTTCATTTGTGTTCGTTATTTATAATGAGTGACTTTGAATAAAGCCAATCAAGTTTTATCTGAACCACCAAGAAACTCCATCTATCAGTGTGCCTGCAGGCACTCTTTCATAAGGAGAGAACCCTGGGGGCTATGATTCAAGCAGTCTGTGGATGTTAGACAATGAAAACACACCACCTTTCTAATAATCACCTTCTTATTGAACTGTATAAGGGCAAGGGGTTCTCCTGGCTAATCCCTGAACATTTGATCCTACTGCAAACAAGAATTACTTTGCTTAAGCTTGATTACATTAGTGACCATAGCTCAGACCCATTTTATTTGATCAGATCAAGACTTGTAGACCACATTACTAGATCTTCCACTTCCTTCTCCCATTGCTCCTCATCTTGGCTTCTATCTTGCTTCTTAGAGTCCACAGCAGAAGTCCTCTGGGATCCAGATGCTTCCATAGTGGGAATTATGCAAAAGGAAACAAGAACAGATGAACCAAAAATTATTTTGTAAAACTTGTAAGTAAATAGGAGCATGGAACATTCATTTTTGAGGCATTTTTGAAACCAAGTGGTATGTTAACACATGCACTATTTAATTTTTCTTACATATATTTTTATATTTTTAAGAACTCAGACTTTTTTTAATACATTAAGAATTCTGTAGTTAAGTGACCTTTTATGATGGATGTTACATGGACAATTTGAGAAGTAGTATGTATTGTGTGCCACCCCAATCTCCAAGCCATGAGAGATCGCCAAGGGTCCCTGAGCTTGCTCTGGGTTTGGTTTCTTTGGAAAGAAGGTCAGTGAAGACTGTGGTGTCTTTATAAAATATGGTTTATTTATTTACAGACATTCCAATCTGAGCTTAAGAGGGAAGGGTTTGAAGCATCAGAAGTCCAATACATCTTTCTTTTCCATCAGGCTTACAGGAGGCATCCTAAAGCCATGATGCAGGGAACCAGCCTCTCTGCCTGTCTCCAGTTCCCAACCTTTCCTCCCACTCAACTAAAAACACAAACCTCTCTTTTGGCCTGGGGGGGGGCTCTCCTTAAGAGTTTCAATAACAACAAGATCTCCTTGGCCCATAAGCCAGTTAATGGGCACTTAGCATACCCATTAGCCCACCTGCCCACTCTATTAGATTAACAAAAGAGATGCATCTGACCAGCGGAGCAGGTCTCTCACCTCTAGGTGCAGGGTTCCAAATCAGAGGCTAGAAGGGGCACATAGAAATAATCTATCTCAACCCCCAAACCCATAACAGTATATAACTATTTGTGTATGGGAATATAACTTAAGATGGTAGAACATTATATTTTGGTTAATATTTATTGTATTTGTTTTGTTTATGCAAAGGTCCCTCAGGAACAGCGTATGCTCAAACTGTTTACATGTTGCAGTTTAAAGAAAAAATTTAAGGCATTTTTTTAAAAATCTGTCTACCGTGTAGATATTACAGAAAGGAAACTGAAAATCTTTATGCTACAGTAGATATGATTAAAAGGGAAGTTCAATAACATCTCCCATATATCGAAAATGCACTCACAGGGAAGATTGAGGTTCACCTTTGCCACTCACGCAAGGACAAGAGGCAGTGCAGAAGCAATGATTTAAGCTGAGTATTAGTTTTGCATTTCTGGGCAATAGACCCAATTGCCTAGAGAGAATTTGCAATCATCCTCTGGAGGTGTTAAGGGGAAGAATGCTAAGCATTCGTCAAAGATGGATCATTAAGTTTGGGGAACTCTCCTCAGTCAGACAGATCAATCTTCTCGCTAATTGCATACTGTTCCAACCAGGCTGTGAGCTTTCCAAGCATTAAGCCACACCTGGAAAGCCTCCATTCCAAGCCCTTGGTGCACTCCAGAGAGCAATAGGAATGGCACTATCTATGGCTGTGCAGGGACAGTTTGGTGCAAAATAGAAGGGTTTTGCTCCAACTCCCATACGGCACACTTTTACATGAAGACACGAAGACAGAAGACCGTTAACACCTATATCATTTTTCATTCATCTAAACTGGATTATGTGATTTTCAACAGTGAAAAGATATAGCTATATATTTTATATAGTATGTTATATTCTCAGTATAGCTTTAAATACATCAGCAAGAGTCCCAACTATTTCAGGAAAAGTTCGTTATTTCTGTTGCCTAAATAAGTCGCTTCAGAGAAAGCCAAACACAAAAGAGAAACAGCAATTAACTGAAGCATACTGGCATTCAACAGCAGACTTGCCCAGTAACACCATGTCTGGATTACTGCAATAAGTTCCCCATAGGGCTGTTTATAAAGCATACTCAGAAACTAGTCTACACTTAGTTTAGAATGCTGCTGTCAGGCTGTTAACAGGGGTAGCATACAGAAAATATGAGACTCCCTTTTGAAATGGCAACATTGGTTTCCAATTTCCAGGCCCAATTCAAAATAGAGATGGAAAATTTCGGTACTCTCTGTTTCTCATTTTCCAGTCTCAAATTCAGTTCACATTTCTGCAGCAATTCGTGATGGTGACATGAAAATTCTCCAGCATTTTAGTACAAATTTCTCCTAATGAACATATTTTTGTAGACAATTTTGACTAATATACACATTTCTGCAAGCAATTTCTCATCATATAATGAATTTTGTATGTTATTTTCAGTTGTATTATACAGCCACAAGAGTGGCTATATACTATAGCCAGCGTGGATTTTTCACATTCCGCAATGTTAAATTGAAAATACCCCCATGCCATTCTGATGCTCCTATAAGCTCATTTCAAAACAAAACCTTACAAAACTTATAGTCCTGAACTCAGAAACGCTTGCTTAACAACCCTCTCAAATTTCATGGCAATACACAAAACAGAGAGAATGGAGAGTTCAAAGTCTAAAAAGAGAGAAAAACCCCCCAGAGCCCTTTTGGACTTTTCCCCCTGAGAGTTCTCATAATCTGTTGAAATTCATTAAAAATCAGCCATGTTCACAGAGTACCTGGAATCCGAATACTGACCTTGCCCCATACTCTGACCTTCATCTTCTGCAGTTTAAAGGTTAAAAAAATACCTGGCTGATTTTTAATTAATTTAAGAAATTTTGGCTGGAAGCCAATGATAAGGGCGGGTATGCTCAGTAAGAACCAACTGTCAGCGTTCTAAATTCACACTTATTCAAATTTTGCAATGCAGTTCACCAACCAAACAATGTTGACTAAAAATACACATATTAGGATTAAGTGTCCATAACAATGAATATTCCTAATAGGCAAAAAACATTGCAATTTAAGAATGTACCTACAGCCCACAGATATTTCTATCAAACCTTAAAAAACAGGGAAATTGGGCAGCTATAGTGAATGCACCAGGGGAGCAGGAGACCTGACCTCCTGTCTGAGATATTGGACTGCCCTACAAATTGGTCAAAATGCAAACACCATTTGGGTTGGTCTTTCACAGTCCAATCCGCTTCCTGTGTAGCTTGGAAGAATTTGGTAACATGTGCCTCTGAGCATATGGTGAGTTGACCGAACTTATGGCGACCCTTTGAATAGGGTTTTCATGGTAAATGGTATGCAGAGGTGGTTTTACCATTGCCTTCCTCTGAGGCTGAGAGGCAGTGACTGACCCAAGGTCACCCAGTCAGCTTCATGGCTGTGTGGGGATTCGAACCCTGGTCTCCCAGGTCATAGTCCAACACTGACCCGGGGGAGGAGGAGGGGAGAAATTGGGTGGGTGGGCACTGGACAGAGGGGAAGCCCCTTTCTTTTCCAAAAGGAAAACATTGTGAACAGTATCATTGCTTTTCAGCGTTTCCCTCACCTTTTTATTCTACAGCAGGCACATATAGCCTCCCACCCAAATTTAAACCAAAGCTGTCCCTGGCCACATCCACACCAGGCCTTTATTTCCCTTTGAGCAGTCATGACTTCTCTCAAAGAATCGTGGGAAGTGTAGTTAGTGAAGGGTGCTGAGAGTTGCTAGGAGATGCCCTGTTCCCCTCACAGACCTTCAATCAGAGTGGCTGACTGTTAAACCACTCTGGCCACTGGAGCTCTGTCAGTGCAATAGGAGTCTCCTCTCAGCACCCTTCACAAACTATACTTCCCAGGATTCTCTGAGGGAAGCCATGACTGTCTCACATGAAATCAAAGTCTGGTGTGGGTGTGGCCCCCTGATTAGCCAAGCCCAGCAGCTGTGAGTCTGGCTTTTAGAACACTGACAGTTGGTTCTTACTGAGCATGCCCGACACTATCATTCAGTTCAATGCAAAATTTCTTAAATTAATTAAAAATCAGCCAGGCATTTTTTAAACTTTTAAACTGCAGAAGATGGTCAGAGTATGGGGTAAGGTCAGTATTAGGATTCCAGGTACTCTGTGAACATGGCTGATTTTTAATGAATTTCAACAGATTATGAGAACTCTGATAGGAAAAAGTCCAAAAGGGCTCTGGGGTTTTTTCCTCTCTTTTTAGACTTTGAACTCTCTATTTTCTCTCACTGTTTTGTGTATCGCTATTAAAATTTAGAGGGTTGTTAAGCAAGCGTTTCTGAGTTCAAGACTGTACATTTTGTAAGATTTTGTTTTGAAATGAGCTTATGGGAAGCATCAGAATGGCATGGGGGGTATTTTCAATTTAACATTGCGGAATGTGAAAAATCCACGCTGGCTATAGTATACAGCCACTTTTGTGGCTGTATAATTAACATTCCTAGGACTTCTCCAAGAAGATAGGCATAGTGTAGGGTTACATTTCCCCATATACAAAATGTTGCAATTGGAGGGCTGGGAAAATGCAATCTTCCAACAAAAGAAGCACAGTCTTCAAGGAATATGTGAAGACACATTTATTATTTAAAAAACAACAGATCTGAAAATACATAAGTACCTGGAGTTGGGCTTGGGATATGATGAGTAGTTATGTGGCTTTCTAACAATCTTTCTTTCTTTTGGGTTTTGATAAATTCAGAGATTAAATGTCGATGTCTGAAATGAAAAACAGCCCCAAGAAAATAAACACTATAGAACATAACTTGGGAAATGCCCAGAAACATGATTTACTATAATATCAGAATTAAAGCCTTAGATGGCTGATGGGTTTTCAGTTAAGTCTTATCTACAGCGAATGACTTTAAGGTTAGGGCTCCAGAATATTTCAAAATTAATTCTTATCTGAAGAAAGTAGTTTAGCAGAAAACAACTGGGGAGAGATTGCACTACTTAAGGCACGTGGCAGCAGCCTTCTCCTCTTCCCCCACTACTGTCACCCCTGCCCCCAGTCCTCCTCTTCCCCCCACCTCGCTATGGTCATCTGCTCCACTTCTCTTGTCTTACTTTGTTTGTTTTGCCACCATGTTAGCGGCAGAACCACGTGCAGTCTCTCCCCTCCTCCCTGCCTCACTCTGAGGAAGGGCCAAGGGGTCCTTTCTAAAAGCAAGGCCCTTCCACCACCATGACTTTGCTGCTGAGATTCTACTTAGACTCACAAGGCAAACAAGCCAAGGACCTGGAGGAGGCACCCATTAGCCATTGCTTGAGACAAGTGTGGGCTTTTCTCCCCCTTGGGGGGGATTTGCTCTGCAAGAAACTTAACATTTTACCCAACATTCAGCAAGATAGCAAAGCAAGTTATTATCTGTTAAACACAAAAGAGACCCTTTGAGTAGGGTTGGCAGGATGACCTACATTCCCAAGCATGCCCTTATGGACTCTTGTGGCTCATAGTAAGTGTGCCTCAGCATATTGCATGTTCTCACCCAAAACAACAAACACAGATCTGATTTTTATTGTTCTGAAAAAATGATGCAAAATTCAAAAAAGTTATATAAGCAGTGTCAATTTGGAACCATTTAAAAAGTAATGAAAGGTTTTCTGTTATACCGACTGTAGTCGTTCACATCAGAATCCATCAATAGAGCATTATTATTATTGTTCATATTTGTCAGTCACTTTATACAAAACAAAATGTGTTGAAGCAACTTAACATGACAAAATACAATTAAAAGCAATTTAAAACCAGAAAAAAATGAAAATACATAAGATGCTTATCCAATAATCTTACTATATAATATCTTTCTAAGTATCACGCTACCCATGAACAGTTCTGCACAGGCACGCCTGTGCACAAGGGTTCACAAGTAGTGTGATGCTGCGAGGCAGGGCGGCAGCAGTAGCAGTGACAAACAGGGCTATGGAGTCGGAGTCGTGGAGTCGGAAGCAATTTTGGGTGGAGTCGGAGTCGGTAGAAATGTACTGACTCTGACTTCAAAATAAAATTAATTTAAATGCAGAAATGTGGTACATTATATAAATAGTACTATTTTGGACAAGCCTTATTGACTGCTGCAGTAGTATAATGTCACGGACCAGAAAATGTTGGCAAAGCAGGCAGATACAGTGGAACAAGTGTTTAGGGCCCGTCTAGCTGAGAGATGCCGGAGATCCATGATCAAATCTCCTAAGGTCTTTTTCAAAACTTAAAAGTAGACTGGTGGTGGAGACGGCATGAATTGGATTTGGACTTTAGTACTGGAGGAGGAAGTGTTAACTCCTTTCCCCTTCCCTTTTTCTCAAAGAAAATTGTCCCCTCCAAACACTGCTATTAATACTTGGGGGTGGGGACTACATAAGGGGGAAAGGGTTGCACCTCCTCTTTCTCTATTCTATGGCTTTGATCCAATTCAGGTCCTTCTCCTTCCTGTGGCTGCCTTTATTTTATGAAAACTACATTAGAAAATCCAATCACAGATCTCCCGGGTCATGTGCAGTTTGATTCTAAGAAGCAAATAAGATTAATTGTCCAAGCTCACATGAATTTTTGCCTACCAATGCAATACTGCCACAATGAAAGGAAATTTAAATAGATAATAGATGCTTAGCCCCACTCCATCCTGGAAACTTGTTCACCCTTTTTTATATTAGAAAACATGACTAGGTACTCTCCAGTGCTGGAGAGAGAGAACGGCACACATCTTTCCAAGGAAACACATTAAAAAAAGCAAGCAAGAAGCTAAATATTTGCATGGCTGCCAAAGGGATTGGTTAACCTTGAATTTTCTTTTCTTTTAAATGGACCACATAAACACTATAGTGCAAATCTTTACAGATTCCCCCCCTCCAGTTTTTTAAACATTAAATAGTATTGTTCAGGCATAACAAAGGGACTGAGCCTTGTGACACTGCAAAACAGATGTATATGACAATTGCAAATGTTTACACACGCTAAGTTTACATAATTTGGCTTGAATGGATGCTAGTGAGAGAAAATTTGGTTTGTCCAGGATGATTTGTGGTTTCCTTGCTGTCATAACTTAAATTCTACTTCCTGACAAAGCATAACGTGGAAGGAAATCAACCCAAAGGTCCTTTGATCTCCCAAAAGATGAACAGTCTGTATAAGCCCTTGATTGGTCCCCTCCCATACGCTGCCCAGAAAGGACAAAAAAACTCTTTCAATTAAATGTAAATTTAATTTGGTTAAATGTATTCTTCTTTCAGCCACATGGGGGCATAAATGGTTTAGATTTCTAAAAAAAAATTGCAGGGGGAGATGCTTAAGATATACTTAAATGTCTTCACTGATCATCAAATCCCTTTGCCCTCTCTCATGTTGTTTATTGAATCAGAAGCTTACTTTCCAATGCACACTTCCAATAATTTGTCTTCACATGCAACTTTCTCATTGTTATTTGCCACGGCTGTATTGTACAGACAGTTTCAAACTACAGTGCCTGGGGCACATGGATAAATCAAAAGTAACTCCACAAAATTTAAGAGTTACTTCTGTGCAACAAGAAAGAATTTAGTTTAACTTTCTAATCACTAGGAAGATGGGAGAGGGAAAAAGATTTAAAGTCAGGGTCGTAGTTTCTGTTAACATTCCAATATATATGTTCATTGTCGCTATTCAAGTTTGGAGTTTTCATGTCTACGCTAGGAGTTTAAAATGGAAAATGTCATGCAATTTTATAAAACTGCTAACAAAATTACCATCAACATGAAGAGAAGCAGGAGAGTCTGTATACTGCAGGGTGTTTATTTTTCCATTGTTTCTGTAATCTATGTGGAGAAACAAATACCCCCCCCCCCACATACCATGTGAAGGTAGAACCATCCAGAGTCAGGAGGCACAGCTGGAAGTGGCCAAAAACTGCCCTTTGCCCCAAACACTGGTGATTGCAATGTCCAGACAGCTTTGAATTTTGCCTTGTCCCTTCCTCACAGTGTCCCCAGTTGGAGCTAGCTTACTTTGTCTCATAGCATTCTAGTGGCAGTCAATAAATATGACCCCACACCTCTCTATATACTGCTTGTTCATGCTATGACAATGGAGGGTGGGAACTGGCTTTTATATACATGATGCCTCCTTATGGAAAATCCAGTTGTCTATCATAGGAGTGTCTAAATCTGCCAAAGCTGCTCATGATGGGGAACATCAATTGGTGCACCTGCAGAACACCAAAACGCATGACAACATACTGTGTTCCAGTGACATTACCCAGACATCGCAGGAGATGTGCCAGAAAGAACAAGTGTTTAGGTTCAGTCAGTGACTGACTGCACGTAAATGGAATGGGTATGTAGCATTTTGCTGCATACTGTTGCTTACTGGGTCAACTGGGTCTTACTGGGTTGCTTACTGGGTTATGAGAGACCTGATGCCAAAAAGAGCTTTTATAAGTGATGGCTGAGTATTTCTTTAAAGCTTTTTATCTTCAAACAACTTTTCAGGCAGAATTCATAAGAGCTCTGTAAATATCAGAAGCTTACAGACATTCATCAACAGAGAGCAGTTCAGTAATAAGCATTGCCCTAAGTACTTTATGAAGCATCGGAGTGTGAAATCGGATAGCCACTTAACATGTGTTTATCAGCTTAAAACATCCCCCACGGCAACTGTAATTGCACTTAGAGATAGTCATCTATAGGCTCTAGCTATTTGATGCGCTGAATGGTATTCTCATCCACCCCCACCCCCAACAGCTATGGAAAATCCATCGAGGTAACACCCAGCTCACAGTGCCTCCAGAAGTTACAGCCGGCAGACGATTGGCTATTCACATGTTACAAGCTGCTACAGGCAAAGTTTGTAGTGGCCCTCACAAAATAAGTGGTTACCATTCTCACCACGGTTTGTAGGAACAAATACTACATAAAAGGAAATAGCCTCATAATCAATCTTAAAATGTTTTATAAATTCAGCTTTAATCATTGTGATTAAATTATATCTAGTATGTAGCTCAGTGGTTCCCAGACGTTTTTTCTGCACAGACCACTTGAAAATGGCTGAGAGCCTGGGTGGATTGCTTAATTATTTTTCTGCCTGTTGTAGCAATTGTAATGTATGCTGCTGGATATTTTAAATTGTATTTGTATTGCTTCTTTCATTTCTTATATTGTATTTTATTGCATTACAATCTGAATACCTTGGGATTCAAATTGTAAGTGTTCTTCACAGATACACCGCAGAGCACCTGAATGAAGCCCATGGGCCACAGCTTGTAGCTGAAATTATTACCATCACTCTTGCTCTTATCCTATGTTAAAAATGAAAGTGGAACTGTTAAAACATGTATTGTTTCCCACAGAGGAAATACTACAAGACAGATCACTTTAAATTCAAATCCAGTACCACATACATGAATATATTTTTGGGCAAATACACATTCACATTTCTGCATGTTAAGCTGTGATCTTAATTGTCAGTGGAGTGGCTTCATATTTAAAAAAAAACACATTTCTAACATATTATATACAGAAAATATTATATAAAATCAATATATTAACATTAGAAATGTGTTTGAGTGCTTTATCCTGAGCAGAGCTTGGTTACAAGCCTGTACTGAATTATGACTTTTAAGCACCTAACTCAAGATACCTGTGATAAATCTATGCTCGTGGTGAAGTGATCAGACATCCAGTGCCAGCTCGACATTTTCCTGGCTGAAGTGGAGCCCAAATGTCACCTCCCTGCAAAAGCCAACATTCTAAAAAATCTTGCTGCACCCTGCAGACACCAGTCTCTGCCTACTGCTATGCACTGCTGCATGACAGAGCCAGCCCTGGAGACATTTCAGTACAAGCAAAACTGTTTTGCTGCAGTCCTTATCTTCACACAATAGTTGGGCAAATCGGTCCTTTGCCAACCAAACAAAGCACTGGATAAAAAGAAGTGATTTAAAAGTCTCTGTCTCCTACCACCAGGAGGCAGTGAGAGGTGGCCATTTCACTCAGATGAATTCAAAGGGGGGGGATCATAGCAAGTTTCTTTCATGTTCTTTATGAAGTTAACATGAGAAATCTTCTCTGATTCACAGCAAAAGCTGCTGTCTCAAACAGCTCCAGCTTGTTCATGCTACATTGGACAGATGGGTCAAAAAGGACTTTGCCAATTTTTTGGAATGTTTTCTTGGGTCACGTACGATGCAGTGGCGCTACATAATGAAGCAATTATCAACTGCATAACACACAAAGAACGTCTGTTAAGGGAAATAAAACAAGGAAGTTGTGTCAAAGAAAAATTAACCCTATATTCTATGAGTTTATTCAGAAAGAAAAATAAACTCATTTAGTTGGCTTTCATTCAATATGAACCTCAAATTAAATATTCATAGGTTTTCTATGAGCTTGTGGGCAAAACTATCTGGTGAAATGCCTTTCCCTGCCACATATATAAACATATGTATGAAATAATTAGTTGCAGTCTTCTTTAGTATGTTTCAAAAGCAAATGAAATATATAGTGAGAGTCAGGTAAAATAGATTATTCCATATGGCTATAATCGCATAACCGTTAGGCGTTATAATCAAACTGACTGGTTATTTGCTCTGGGGTCAGAGGGACAGGGTTGTGCAGGCACACACACACTCCTCTGTTCCCAAAATGGGATGGAATTATTGGTTATGGTAAAGATGAGGAAAGCACTCCCCATGCAGCATCAGGACCAGCCCCTTTCTACATATTCTGCCATGTGTGTACCGAAAAAGACAGCAAAAAAGAAGTAGCAGCTAAAAGTGGGCTGGTTAAAATGCTGGAGAAGTCACAGGCAGCCAACTCTCTTGACCAGCACTTATGTCACCAATGAGACCAATTGTGAAATCTTTTGCATTTCATCAATCTGATCCTGTGTCAAACTATTATGTTCCTTGTGGGTAGCAAAAGGCTAGAAATCTTGCCCTTCTTCACTATGGGGTGGAGACAAAGAAGCATGAGGAATAGTGGTTAGAGACAGAAAAGAAGAAGGAATTATTATATGTAAGAAAGGAGGGCCAGGGTGGATGAGAGGTAGAACAGCTGACAACTTATTTCTCACGTACTTGGCTTTTTGAAGGCAACAAAACAGTACTATCCATTTAGCCCTCCAGTTCATGACAAGTCCTTTTCTATAGATGCAGTGAGCTAAAGGAATGCTGAATTGAGCTACAGCAATACATAAAAGCATGCTCATTTGGAGAGCTGGAGGGACAGGTGTGGGCCTCCTACAACCTGATAGTCCTCCTGCTGGATCATACAAAAGGCCTATCTAGACCAGCATTCTCTTCTCTCAGTGTCCAACTAGATGCCTACTGGAAACGCACAGCCAGTACATGAACACAATAGTTCTCTTTCATTCATGATCTCCAGGAACTGGTATTCATACTGCCTCTGATACTGGAGGAAATATATAGCGACCATGATTAGCAGCTGTTAATAGCTGTATCCTCCATGAATTTGTCTAATCTCCTTTTAAAGCTCATAACTGTCAAGTGCTAGAATGAAGCCTCTATTCTTCCTCACTGAATATTTTGGTGAAACACCCGGGGCTGATAAAGAGAGGTGTGTGCCCAGAATAGAACCTGGGATTATTAATCCTTCATCCCTGACAACAGATATTGCTGAGGGTGATGGGAGTTGTACTCCAATAACACCTGGAGGACACTACATTGGCTACCTTTCATCAAGAAGTTCTCCAAAGAATTAAGGTTCAGAATCAGTTCAGTAGCTTGAACTTTCTTGGAGAATTTTCAGGAAAAGCTGGTTTGTTTTCAGTAAACTCTCTCCTTGCTCATAATGTCAGTGATTGTGCACTGATGAGCCTTATCATATGCCATATGCCCCTTGGTAATTGTACTCCCCAGAACCAGCATGCAACCTGGAAATTCAAACCTCCTCTCCCAACCCCAAACATACCCAGGAAGAAGAAAACGTTCTATATCTGCTTGGGAGAGAGTAACCACACATCTGTATAAAAGGTGAAGAGAACTGTCCCCAAACTGAGTTGAAACTGTAGTTTTAGGGGTTTTTTCCCATTTTTTATTATTGTTAAAAAGTACTTCAATTTTCAGTTAGTTTTCACCTGCCCTTCGACATTAAGAGCCCTACCCTTGTCCCATCTACAGACTAACTATGGTGACCTGGACTAGTGAAAGAGTTTACAGAGAGTAGTTATAAGGAGACCCAGCCAAAACTTTGCTCATTTGTGTTGAGGAGCTTCCTCAAGCTCAGCCAGGCAAGCTCAAGGACTGCCGACGTCCCTTGCTTCCAAGGCTCTGGAGCTGCCTTGAGCAGCTAAGGGAATGCACAGTTCACTGCGGCCTTACAAATCAGCCTTTGGCAGTTTTTGCACAACGGTTTTTGAACTCCAATTAGCACCTAGGACTGGGATAAAACTATAGATGAAATTTTGAACAGCAGTTACAAATGTACTGCTTGTGCATATGCATACTCTCCTTTTATATTTCAACTCAGAGAAGACATCTCAGGGAAATAATGCTCATTCATAATACATCTGAGCATTATAATCTAGACAAAGGTATTCTGAACCTTGTATTCTGAACAAGGTCCATATGAACTTTTGGGAGCCCCTGCCTCAAACACCTTAAAAATGCCTTTTAAAAAACAACAACATAAGGTGTTAAATCATAATTGTCACAAAAGAGACAGAGCCTGTGAAAGAAAATGTTTGGAACCTGAACAAGTACAACAACTGGGCTTGTTGCAGATGGAGACCTTCTATTATTATTGTTGTTGTTGCTATAGGATTCTGTGTGATTTGACAGTGGCTTTATGATGAAAGGCATACATTTTGATCTATTATTGAGTTTCAAGCTGACATTTTGCACATATATCACCAAAACACCAAGAGCTTAAATTTGCCATCATACTTTACTGCTTCTAGGTGTGTATGTTTTGAATTTTTAGAAAATACGTACATATTTTCATCCCATTCTCCTTTGTCCACATTTCCTGCCATCCATTCATAGCGGTTTCCTATGAAGTCTGGGTCTTCAAACACTAGAAAGATAATTGCAAATAGTTTTAGTAGAAGAATGATTGTGTTTACTGAAAACATTAAGTATGAAAGCAACACATCTGTGAACTGTTTGTACCTTTCAGCACTGTATGAAAGTTGATGGAAAGCTTTTAAAAAACTTCAGTGAGCAATATGTATCCTATATAGAACCCTATATACAAAGGCAAATTTAAGATTTACTTCATGGGCTCTTCTCTGGGTGCTTCTGCCAGGTAGGTAGGTAGCAACCAGGGAAAGAGGACCTTCTCAGAGGTTTTGTCCCACTTATAGAATGTCCTTCCTTGGCAAGTAATAGAGCAACCAATCCTTTATTATTCAGGAGACACATTATAACTTTTTCATTCACAGAGACTTTTCAGTGACTTTTATGCCTCATTATTATACTGCTGCTATTTTAAATTCTAACTTAGTGTTAGAATTATTCTTTGTCTCTGTTTTTAGTTTCAAAGATCTAATTTTTTATCCCCCCACCCATACCAGCAGGAGTGGGGGACTGGCAAACTGATGTAGCCTGGGCCCCCTCCTGCTTGTCTCACTGCCCACCCACAAGAGTGATGGAAGCTGTGATCCCAGAGTAATGGAAGTTCCTGTGCAGCTCTTCCTCTCTACCCTGCTTCACCCTAAAGAAGGGCAAAGGGAGCCTGGGAGAGTGTCTGCTTAAACTTAGCATAACGTAAATAACTTAGGCACAATCCAACTCATATTTCCGCTGGGGCTGAGGGAGTTGGATGCAGTGGACTCCTGGCTGAGCTGGCAGGTTCCCAGCGCCACCAGCAGAAGCCCCTGGGTCTGCCCAGCCTGGTGGACGGAGAGCGTGTGGAAGCCTGCAGTAGCCCCCAAAATGGGGTGTTTACATGAGATCCTCCTCACATTTGGAGCCCTCTCCTGGATCCCAATCTGTCTGAAATGTCTGCTGGGCAAAAGACCGATGCAGTAAAAACATTTCCATGCTGGCCTACGGGGAGCACTTACTCTCCGGAAGGCCTGTTTATGGGAGCCGGCTTCTTCCTTAACGCTCATGCATACAGCTCCTAATGGAGCTGGCGCTCAGTCATGCTGGTGGCTCCTCCTCCGCCAGTTCCCCTCCACTGCCCCCCCCACCATTTGGATTGCTCTGTCAGGCAGGCAAGGGGTGACAGTGACAGCAGTGAGAGGGAGAGAAGGAGGGGGGCAGCAGTAGAGGCGGAAGAGAGGGGGCAGGGTGACAGCCGCTGTTTGCCTCAGGTGGCACAATCTCTTCTAGCACTCTTGCTGCTAGCCATCATGTCAGCATTTCAAGAGCTCTTGTCAGGTAAAAAAACATTAATCTTTGATAAATTGTTCAAGTGTTACTGGCATACACACAACCTTAAAAAGAAAAGGAGGTAACTTTATTAATCCGCAACAAAAAAAACCCCAAACAAATCCATAAGTTACCATATTGTAATACCTATATTAGGCCTAACCAAAACCTCACAAAGTCACGAGCCAGCTTTCATCCAATAATCTCCTCAGCGCACAACATTAACTCTGGAAGTGTATTTTGCTTGATTTGAAACTGCAGCTGCCATACTGTGAGGTGATGAAAATGAGCCCTTACACTTATTCAAAATCTAGCACAAGATCAGAATCAGGCATGCTATCTTTAATTGTTGCTAAACCAAAAGCATCAGCTTACCTGTGGTTTTAAAATCTTCAGCTGTTTTTGATGTAGCAATTTTAAACCATGTACAAAAATAATTTTCATAAGATATGGCTGTAATTTTTCTGAAAAAAAAATACATTTGGAACAAAGGATGAGTTTTCAGGGGAGATTATGCAAGTTTTCTGGCAGAATGTTCTACAAAGCAGCAAAATCAGCATGAAAAAGAAAGAAATCTAAGGGCCACATTACTTGCTTTCCACACAAAGGCAAAGAGTATGGTTTTAAGGCAATACAGTAAGAGCTTACACATTTGCCCTTTGAGAGAGCAGATTGGTTCTTTCCCAAATCCTTTTCCATGAATCTCTTAGTTATAAACAAAGGTGCTTCCCCCTTTATAAAACAAGCACACTAAATTTAAAGAATCTCCTCATAAAGAGCTGATGTGACTTTCTTATGGCAGCAGCAGCAACAACAAAAGAATCAAGTATTTAAAAATCCGTATTATAGATGTGTCTGTCAGAGTAAGTTCACCTCAGAACCCAACACTTTTTTCTCTTTGACTTCTCCTCTGTATGAGACTCACAAACCTCAGAATGCGTCAGGCTGATGGCAATGTAGACTTGTGGTGGCATTATTTATATATTTATTTGCAAGATAGTAACATCTGTGGACAATTTGATTCATACTACTGTTTCTCAATATGATCCTGTCCACAGAATGGATCACGTAAAGAAAGTAAAACAACTTATTTACATCTGTGATCTGATGGTTTCTAAGATCTAACACAATAAATGCTGCATTCTTCTTATATCAGAAACAATGGTAAGGACATATTTTGAACCACAGAATCAGAGTTGGAAGGGATCTTGGAGGTCATCTACTCCAGCCACCTGATAAATGCAGTTTCTGCAATGCAGGATGCAATTAAACCTTCCCTGATAGATGGCTGTCTAACTTCTGTCCAGAAAAGGAGCCCACGTGAAGTGGATATTGTCATGAGATCAGGGCCAGCCCTATCATTAGGCAAACTGAGGCAATTAACTCTCAAAGAGCGGGCACAGGAGGGGAAAGTTAGCACCCTTGGGCCTACCACTTGTCTCTGCTGGCCTAACTGCCCTGACATAATACACAGAAAAAGTCACTACCCAAATCTGCAAAAAAAATATATGAAAAGTACGGTGGCATGCAGCTGAAATGAAAACTAGCAAAAGTATAAAAACAAGCATAATCACAGATAAATATAGTGGGAGGCCCAAAACATGGGACCTGAAACAATATGTAATGATGTGTGACGGTGCAAAATACTGCCAGTGACTATAGTAACATGAAAAAATATACAATGATACAATGGTGCTTAACACACACACCCCCGCGTACTGGGTTAAAAGTAAACAACCGGAGTGGTGCTGGAAGTGGAGTGACCAGGACTCCTGGGTTCTGGGAAAGGGAGCCGCAGGAGTTGATGAGCTACAGTAGGGATGGGGGAAGCACCAATGATCCGAACCCACATCTTGGAGGGAAAGGCTTTTGTGTGGAATTATGCTGATGTGCGGAAGATGCAAGAGGAGTATCGTATTGTCGGCAAGCTGGTTGGAGCTTTGGCTCGGAAGCAGCAACATAATATCTTTGTATTATTGTGTCATTTTCCATTGCCTGTCATCATGGTATATTTTGCTAGTTTTCATTTCAGCTGCATGCCACAGTGCTTTTCATTTTTCTTTCCAAATTTGGGTAGTGACTTTTTCTGTGTATTTTGTGGTGGCACTAGGAACCCCCTCCTTTTGGTTGGCAGCGGCCTAACTGCCCCAGCCATTCCTTGGCCAATTGGTGAGGCTCTCCACCTCTCCCTTCCTGCGAAAGGCCAAGGGGATCCTTCTACAGAGTGAAGAATTCTGGGTAGAGTGGCGGTGAGACTGTCTGTGCTACCACTGTGGGCTGCTACAGTGGCAAAAATGGTGGCTAAAATTAGGGGGCAAAGTTTAAAGTGACTGGAACTGTATGTTTCCCTTTCTAACTGTAGGCATAATTTTTAGCCCCAGAAAAGCATGGTGGTGCACAGGGAGTCTCATGGCCACTCTGGCCAGAATCCCTTGTTGTGAGGAGACATTCGCTTGGTCCTTCCTAGAATGAGGCAGGAGGTTGAGGCGGTTGGCCTTGTTGTTGTTGGTGGTGCTGCTTCTAATGGAACTGCAAGATGGAGGAGGAGGAGCTGGAGCCATAAGGGAAAGAAAGAAGAAGTTAGTTAAGGGGGAGAGAGAGGAAGGGCCACAGCCCTGGAGAGGAGGGTGGTGGTGGTGGTGTCAGTGACGCAGGTGATGCAACCTCTCCTGTTGGCACTGGATGGGATACCTTCTTACAAGAACAAAATTTTAACTGTAACCTGCCTTGAGATCTTTGGATGTTGGACATGGTAATAAAATTGTGAAACCAACTGCACAGAGGTGTTATTGCAGGGGTTGCCAATCCATCGCCTATGGGTGCCATGGTACCCATAAAGGCCTTTAATGGCACCCCAACACATAGCCCAGAATCTGAGGTTTCATTTAAAACAAAAAGTAAGTCTGTAGCCCTCCTAGAAAGCTTTGGAGCAAAATGTGCAGGTACCTTTCTAAGTGATTTCCATGAAATGAGCCAGCCTGACGTCTCCTGCCTGTCAGTGTTAGCAAATGAGTGAAGTCAGAGCTGTGACTGATTGGACACCAGGCAACAGGAATCCTTGGGGCCTAAAGAGCTGCTGTTTCCCCCTCCCTTTAGTGCACTTTTCCTACATCTTTTTTTCCCTAGTCCTTGGAATCTCCATAGTTTGCCCTTCTTTTTCCCCTAGCAACCATGATACATCTTGCCTGTGCTGAGTTCACCTGGAATTCTTTTCTGCAAATACTACTACACAATAAGTGTGGGTGAAGGTTAAATAATCCCCCTTCCCCAAAAGGTAAATGTGAAAACTTTGCAAAGAAGCAAATCAATGTTCAATCAATCAATGTTAGCAGCAGCTGATTGTGTGGGTCTTTCATATACTCCACCTCCCAGTAAGTTTCTGATTCCATTGCTGGGACCTGCACAATGGACCTTCATCCATGCGGATGAGTAATTTAAATACTATCCCTGCTATGCAGGAGCCACTCACAGAAAAGTGGCTCTTATATGGCTAGAGTTACATTTAAAGATCCCCACAATTTTACTGAGACTCACATTGAAAGCTTTCCCCCTCTCCCTCTGATAAAGAAACTCCTTTGGGAGGAAGAGCAGGATATAAATTTAATAATAAATAAATAAAATAAAAATAAAATCACAAACATACACACAAATAGGACTGGTGATGCCTTCTCATAGAAATTCAAAAGCAAGGTACACTCGCCACTGTACAGAAGAAAAAAGTATAGTTGTGTCCTTTAATCAAACAGGTAAGAGCTGGGGGGTGGACACTTTCCTTCCTTTCTGTGCAAGTGAAGAAAAAAGAATGGGCTTTCTCCCCTTGGAAAACTAATCTGGAGCCTCCTTTGTCTAGGAGAGGGGAAAACTATGAGAAAGCAGGCGACATAGTATGCAGCCTTTGTGCAGCTAGCCCTCAGGGCTCTCAGCCTTATGCATTGTTTTGTTCATGTTGGACATGCTTCAGTAAAATAGGCCTATCAATGAATCACCATAATTGAGTAATTAAAAATAAAAGCACCAACATAATTTTATAAATAAGCCAAAGACAGAAAGAGAGACACACATATGAGCTCCAAAAAGCCCTCTGGCCTTACTGCTATCACAAATATTTCAGCAGGCATCAACAAACTCAGGAGGAAGGAAACTAGCAACGTACTATCTTATAAAATGACAAGGATCTTGAGCACAATGGCCATCATTATTCTTGGTTTATTTGATGTTCTTGCCCTGCTCTTTCCTTCTCTTTTGCTTCTGCTGTCCTGTAAGATGTTAGCAGCTGCTCTTCAAAGACTTTATACTTTTCCCTTTATTTAAAGCTGTGAGAAATAGTTCAACTCTGAACCCTTCTTTTGCTATTAACAGCAACGATACCACCTCTTTACTTTCCTAGTATCTTCAACTCTACAGCTTTTCACCCTTCCAGTCACCCTAATGCTTTCCTACCATAACCAAGTGCTGTAGGTCAAATCTTTCAAATTCTGAAATACAGGAAAGCTGTGCCAGGGGCTCTGCAGATCTGTGTGGATTCTAAGGCAAACCTTACCTAAAAGAGCTGCACTTGTGCTGTATTCCTACAAGTATATTAGGTTCTGTTATGTGGGGAAAGGACTATAGGAATGATAATGTTGTTGAATGGTTAAGGACAATGACAGTGCCAAGATTTGGCATACCACACAATTCAAGCTTTTGAACAGGGGCAAGCTTCCTTATAGTTATGTGGGTATGTGCATAGATAGGGATGTATGATTATTCAACTTATTCCATTATTTACTCCTGAAGGCTTTCTGGAAACTTGAATTACTGCACAATGCAGCTGCTAGGTTACTAACTTGTACCGGCTGTATGATCATATCTTGCCAGTTCTCAAACAGTGAAAATGGCTGGTCTAAGCGCAATTGAAAGTGCTGGTGACTACCTATAAAGCCCTAAATAGCTTGGGGCCTAGGTACCTGAAAGATCATTTTTAATGACATGAGCCTGTCCAAAGTGTGCAGGTGTCCTTGGAATCTTTTTTCCATGTTCCAACATCTGATGTTAGGCAGGTGGTGACCAGAGATAGACAACCTTTTTGGTCACAGTACCTCATCTATAGAATGTCTGGGCACTGCAACATATAGGACCTGTTTGCATGAAATACTGAACCATGGTTTAGCACTACATGCACAAGCCTCAGACTCAAGTACTCCCCCCATTCCAGGTGGCCAGGAGAGGATTAAACTAGAACTTATGTACAAACCAGGAATTTTGGTTTAAAACAAACGCTAGTTTGTTACACAAGCTAGTTTTATAAGCCATTATTTGAAGCTGCCTTGTTTTGCAAGTGACAAGAGTTTATTTTAAACCACAATTTCTGGTTCGTATGTAGTGATAAGCCATGAATTATGGAATGGAATACTGAAACCTGTTTTCCCCCCCTCCTCCAAGCCACACTGTAGGAGGAGAGAGGGAGAGCGCCTGAGGATGAGCTTACATAGGCTCATGCATGTAACACCAAATCATGGTTTAGCCACTATGCCCAAACCCATCCATAGCGAACACTGTTTTTAATTATGGTTTTGTCCATTTTGCTAAATATCTATGGTTTATTTAATGCTTCTTCTGCTATTTCATCTTTTAGTGGTTTTCTATCTTTATTATTTCTATCATTTTACTTTTTCCACCAAGATTTTTTTCTGAAGGGTAGCTTAATATTTTTGCTACTACTACTACAACGATGATGACGACGACTACTACTACTACTACTACTAATTTATATCCCACCCTTCCTCCCAGTAGGAGTCCATGGCGGCAAAGAAAAACACTAAAACATCACAAAAACAGACATTAAAATATATTAAAACAAAACATCTTTAAAAACATATTAAAACAAAACTTATTTAAAAACATCTTTTTTAGAAAAAGCTTTAAAAACATCTTAAAAGCAATTCCAACACTGATGCAGACTGAGATAAGGTCTCTACTTAAAAGGCTTGTTGAAAGAGGAAGGTCTTAGGCGCCAAAAAGATAACAGAGATGGCGCCTGTCTAATATTGAAGGGGATATTTAATCAACTAGCCAGGTATATACTAAATGAGTTAATTTATATAGTTACCATAATTTGAATGGTTATAAAACTTGAGGTTCTTTGTGGCCTATTTACAGCACAGTAATAATAATTTATTACCTTGTTTGGACAGGAATGCATGTTTCGGATTTATGGAAAAACTTGAGTGACAAGGCAGATCTTCCCAAACTGCTCGGAATAGCTACAAAAAGAGCAACTTTTTAAAATATGTGCCTTGCTTATCGTTAATGGTCTGCTGCACATTTACAATCATATCATGCCACCTGAATGGCACACTAATAACCAGTTCAGATGCTGGTTGAGCCCCATGCATAGGGGTGGCAGTGGCCTCAGAACCTGGCCAAGACTGCATGGATGTAATGGTTCTGGGAGGTGGACATGCACCTTCCATGTTTTCCATGTTTGCACCATCACAGCAGCTTGAAGAAAGTACTGCAATGATCATTCAAACTGCAGTGGCCAACTATCTGCCCATTATGTACACACACTAGTACATGCAACTAGTGCCTGTTTTGATCCCGTCTGGCTTTTGAGACTGCCCCACATTTAGTGCCATCTCACAGGCAATTGCATCGGGTCAGTGAGGATCTGAACTGGTTCTAAGCAGTCTGAACAATCCAATTCACATCACATGTACAGAAATAAAACAATTACCTGACCCAGGAAGCACAGTGTACACTGGTAATGATACAGCTACCCCATGTCATCCCCACCCCTCCAGTCATAAACACTTTAACCTGAAAAAGTCAGCCCCATCAACTTCATTTGGATTTATTTATTTTCACACCTTCATGGGAAGGCTTGCCTCTTCCTTTGAGAAAGCACATTCAGAGGAAATGTTGCTGTAACAAATCTATAAGCCTTTGCCTTCACCATGTGGGTTGAGGGTCAGAGTGTAGTAATGAGGTACTCCAAAGAGGACATAATTTCCCAGGAAACTCTGCTTGCAACAGAAGCAGGTATTCCGAAAAGAGTAGTAATAGGAGCCTATAAGCTAGGTAGGAAGACAATATCCAGAGCCTGACTATTCACAGAAGGCAACACCAACACAACAGACAAATGCTTCCCTAAGGACTGAAAAATTCTACGAGTCAAACACGACCTCAAAGAACGAATGCGCACATAAGGTCTTGCCATATAAAGACCAGAGCACCCTGGTGGTGGCAGGGCTGTGGAGTCAGAGTTGGAGTCGTGGAGTCGGAGTCAGAAGCAATTTTGGGTGGAGTCGGAGTCGGAAGCAATTTTGGGTGGAGTCGGAGTCGGTAGAAATGTACTGACTCCGACTTCAAAATAAAATTAATATTTTAATATTAATATTAATTTATTAATATCAATACATTAATATACATTTGCCATTTATGAAGGAGTCAGAGTCGGAGTCAGACAGTAGAAAAATTAATATACATTTGCCATTTATGAAGGAGTCGGACAGTAGAAAAATAGAGGAGTTGGAGTCGAAGGTTTGACATACCGACTCCACAGCCCTGGTTGGTGGTCCAATTTATGGGTGTGGTCCAGAACTATGCATATTCCAATGTAATATAATTCAGGCATGTCTCTGATCTGTTCAGATGAGATCAGAAAACATGGAAGGTTCAGAGAACATCCCAGTTCCAATCTCAATATTTACTTGGGCTCAAACCACAATATAAAATAGTAGCAAAACGGCAGTACTGCTGTGTGCTTACTTCTCACTGTGGGTGATGCCATTGGGTAAATATGGCATCTGAAGAAATCACTGGTGTAACCACCCTAACTTGCTTTAATATCAGTGTTACTCTTGCCTCATTTTCTAGCTCATGACCTCGGCATCACCTTTGAACACCGCCTGGCAAATATGCTTTGTGAGATCACAGACCTGCTTAGAGAGCCCATACTCAAGTTACATTGCCAATCACACTAATTAAAATTTACTGCTGTGTGTAAAATAGTGGTTTTTCTAAGAAAGCCATTTAAAGGGTTTCTTCTAAAACTCCTCATGGTGCTCAAAGAATATATTTATGACTAAAAGCATAAAGCATGGAGGTTTATTACCTTCTAGGTGCTGGCTAGTTTTGACACACTCTATAACTCTTTCTCTATACAGTGGATAATTGTTCAACAGCATTTTAGCTGCCTCTGGGTTCACTGCGTCTTTCAAAACTGGATTAGACAGCAAAACCTGTGAGAAGATACATGTGCGTACCAGTTTGTAGAGCTTTATCAATCACCAGAACCTACAGAAAGTAAAACTGTTTTCATGCATGTAAAGTAAGTTACAAACACAATCCAAATGGCTTCTTTGGAAGACATGGGGGACACATCCTGCTCTATGTGTGTACGCAGAAATAAAGGGATGTGGTCGGTTTACATCTCCCTCCTTTCTCCTCTGTTCTCCTTAACTGCCACCGGATTGCCAGGGCTGAGTGGCAGACAAGGAGAATGCGTGGAGGAGGGAGAAGTGAATCAGATTAATGCATTACTTCTTTGCTCTTGAACCAGTTCACAGGAAGCCAATTACCCAGCCTCCACTCCCTTACTGCAGTGAGTGGTGCAGGCCCCACCATGCACAATGCTTCCTTTTACTCCTAGTTCAAGTGCATATGTGTGTGGGGCCTTGGATGCTGCATACCCCAGTGGCCCTTAGGTTGCCATGCAAAAGCCTCAAGCCTTGCTTGTGGCATGGCAGGAGCCTCTGCACTTAAACGGGCTGCACAGAGACTTGGCATTTCTTTCCCCACAGCTTTTTCTCAAGGTTCACCCAACAGTGCTCAGCTTGGTGTCCTTGAACAGTACCAAAGAAATGCAGGCACATTTTGTCACAGGGCACTCAAAAATGTATGATGATAAAAAGTTAGTCATGTGGATTATACTGCCAACACTGGTTCCCTCTAAACATACTGGTCTTCTGAACCAGAGTGACTGAAACAGTCTAAACATCTGAAAGAGAGAGCTGGGAAAAACTGAAATTGGACTATCCATCTTCTTCAGTGAAGCACTGTCAGGAACAAGTTCATCATTCATATCCAAATAAAATTCATATCAAAATTAAGAACTGTCGCTACTACTACAGCTTTCACAGATGGTTTATTTCTGTTTTTATTTTACTGCTTTTAACAACAGTTTTGTCAAAACTGTATCAAACCAGACTAATAAAGAGTAAGGGAGCATATGAACAAAATGAGGTGAAAATATGAACACAATGAAAATGTGAACTTAGTTTCACATTTCATACCTTAGTTGAAAAATGGAGTCAAAGAAACAAGTCTGTAGCAAACTGTTGTTCATATTACATCCAAAGCAACAACAACTTCTTTCCCATCAATTGAAACAGATTTCCTTTCATTCTGAGTTCCATGTTCTGACTATGAAAATTGATGGCAAATTCCTATGGGGCTAAGTGAAGCAGATATATGAATAACTGTTGTTGCTTCACACAAATACAATTTAGGTTTGAAGCCAAAGGACTGAGAAAATAATTATGTGAAACGGGGGGGGGTATACTTTCCCCCCTTTCGCTCCCCTCCCCTACTATATGGCAATCTGATTTTGAATATTTTGAAATTGAGGCAAGCTTCCAAAACAGTTTGCAACATATGGAGGGGGGGGAACAGCTATTTAAGGAAAGAAAGAAAAAGTAACAACTTCACTGGACTCATGTAAGCCTCTTGCATGAACCCAAGTAGCTGTTTGGAACCTGGCAATGCATATATAAACCTAATCCTAATTCTTTCATTAACAAATGAAAAGTAAGATAAATAATTGCACAGCTCATTCTTTACCTGGATACTAAGTAGGATACTAGTCATCGTAAAGTTGGTGTTCCACATGGTAGGATCATCTAGAAAATCCACACAAGGTTTCCCAGACTGTGGGTCCACTTGGATGGGGGACAAAATAGTTAATGTTCAAAATGGAGATTCATATCACTTGTATGCCAATTAGACAGTTGAACTGCTCCTACCTACAAACTTTAGCTGGTGGAGGTGGTGGGGGAATGGAGCAGAACCTCTGATACTGAAAGACATGCATAAAAATCCATATGGGAAGAAGGCCATTCTTAAGCTATCAATGTCCCAAGCCATTAAGTGCTTTAAAAATAAGACCCATTACCTAATATTGAGCCTGTAAACATAGAAGACCTTGCAGTGCTTTTTTTGCACCAACTGAAGTTTCTCGATGCTTTTCAAGGGCAGCACCATGTAGAGTGCTTTACAGTAGACAAGTCTAGAGGTTATTAGATCATGAACTGTAGTGGCCAGGTCTGACCTGGAGGAAAAGACACAGCTGGAGTACCGAAGCTGATAAAGGACACAGCTAGTCATTGCTGCCAGTTGAGGCCCTAAGAACTGGGGCAGGATCAATGAAGACCCCAAAGCTGTGAAACTGAGTCTTCAGCAGTACTGTAGCTGTGTGCAAAACAATCTGTACGCCTATTTCTGGATCAGGCAGACTACCAACCAACAATACTTCTGTCTCATTTGGATGGTGTACATGTTCACAAGAGTTTTCTACACTGGACATTCAGCTATCAAGTAGAAAGTTATTAGAAAGCTACAACTGGTGTAATGACTACAGCTGGCTTTGTCTTCATCTGTGAAGTTTGCCCTCAGCCTAGCCCACCTCACAGGGTTGTTGTGAGGCTAAAAATGCAGCTCTACGCTCCTTAGAAAAAATTAACAAGTAAATAGATTCCTACCCTTGTTAGTGTTAGTTAGCTGCTCAAACATGCTCTGAAGTGCAACCACTCTCTGAAATATAGGAGCAAAACTGGGTTGAGGTCACCCAGCCTGTGCTACAAAGCAATCCCCATAGGAGGGACACCACCTTAAATGCCATCCTTACCATTGGGATGGAAAGGAATAGTGTTGAAAGTGACACTTGGAGGGACTCTGTTGTAGTCTTCAGTGTACCTCAATGACAGTTGGAGTTCAGCTCCTAATACAGAAAAACAAGGATTTTCATGACAGATAAGCACATAGGTAGCCTAAAAAGATATGCGTTTACTGGGAAATAAGTCCTGCTGAATTTAATAGGGCTTACTTCCAAGTAAGTGTGCATTAACATCCCTTCAGATATTTATAGCTAGGGTTGCTACTTTGCAGTGCCAGATACCGGATGCATACCTTTCATTCCCCTGGCGCAGTGGGAGACAAGGCAGCCGCAGCTCCTCCCACCCATTCTCTTCATGGTCTTGTTGCCCACTCCTTCACTCAGTTGCTGTGGTGAACAGGACTTCAAATGTGCCACACAACAAGTATGGGAGGAAAGCAAATTGACAGGACCAGGAAGGAAATGGGCAGAAGGAGCCTAAGGTCCATCAGGGGATTTAAAGGGGTGTATACAGTGCCTGGGTTGCAATGTAACAATGACCCTACATATACCTCTATGACAGCCCCCTCCAATCTGGTGTCCATCAGACGTTTTGGACTACAACTCCCATCAGTCCCAGCCACCATGGGCAATGGTGCAAAGTGATGGGAATTGTAGCCCAAAATATCTAGAGTGGATCAGGTTGGGGATGGCTGGTCTACGGTTTTGATGGGTACCTCTGAATTAGCAAATAGAGATGCAGGCCAGAACTGATTATGTTAAAAGTTCATATACTATTTTACATAGAGGTAAAAATGTATTAAAATCTATGCTTTGATATTTCATAATTGTAAATAGCTACTTTTGAACATTTGCAAAACCGTCAATACAAGTGCAGTCATTTCAAAAGGTTACTGAAATTTTCCCCCCTTCTAGTGATTCAGTTTATCACATGAAACATTTCGGCATGGTGACATCTCATTTCAAAGTTTTAGCAAAATTAAGATTGAACTTGCAATGTAATATATGAAAGCACAGGAGGAGCTATATCCACATACCTGCATTGAATTGTGGGCCTCATTCAGTATAGTGGGAATTGCTATATAGTACAGATCTCAGTTGGAAGAGGAATACAGAAATGATAAAGATCCTGCATAGATAGAATACTCCTGCCACTTCAGCAGCTACCTCAAAATACTGACAGCATCAATAGAATAGGAACTGTTGGAGTAACTTGCTTCAGGATTCACTCCCAACTTACTTTACACTGTGGTGGGAAATTTTCAGAACCGCCACACCCTGTCTGGCTTGATCTGAGCCTCTCAGCAACCCTACATAAAGAAGCAGGAAGAGGTGGACAGCAGGCTGGTCAGACACTGTCTGGGCTGTGTTCCTTCTCTTGTTTTCTACTGTGGTCTTGGATTATTTCTTGGGATCCTGACTTGCCTCAGTTCTGTTTGTTTTTATTCGTTTTTCCTTATTCTGAGTTGCACTCATGTCTTTGATGACTCTCCCTCAGCCTACACAGATTTTGTTGCTTTGAGGGGGGCAACTGTGCCAAAGAAACATTTGGTATGACATCTGAAAGTCAATTTGCTCTGTGTATGCTGTAGGATTTATGTCTGAGCCACCCTGACTGCAGTCTGCTAGCTTACAGCCTATGTTACTCAAAAATATATCTGGTCTTATGCCAATTATTATTCATCCTGTTGGAGCATTGTATCTAAACCATGTTGAGAGGCTGCATAAGCACAAGGTACCGGAGTGTGAGACAAATCATCAGAACACAGAGATGTAATATTTCTTCCTGCCTCTTCAGACACTGCCTCTGGGAGGTTTAAGAAACATTACATTTCTTCTAACACAACTACTTCCCACAACTATTAGGGAAGGGCCATAGCTTGGAGGTGGAGCATTTGCTTTGCATGCAGAAGGTCCCATGTTTAGTCCTTGGCATCTCCAGGTAGGGCTGGGAATGTCTCTTCCCTGAAACCTTGGAGAACTGTGTCAGTGCAGACAATACTGAGCTAGATGGGACCACTGGTCTGACTCAGTTGAAGGCAGCTCCTTATGTTCCTTACTTGTGGTGAATTCACTGGCACTACTCACATGGTTAAGAACTGCTACCTTAGGAATTTTTATGTCCAATGATACACATATATGCTTCATTTCTCTATTGAAATGTACTATATGACATAATAAAGTTGTGTGCACTAAATATTATCGTGCGATTTGTTCACTGGGGTTATAGGTCAGTCAGATGTCTTAAACAAAAATAGATAATACTTTACTCCTAAATTGACTTCAATGGGCCGCGTCGTGCAAAAATGACGCAAAAACGGTGAAAAACGGCGCAAAAGGGGAAAAAAACCCTTTAAAATTGAAAATGAAAAGCGCTGCATCAGAGAAACACCTTAAAGCGGAACGTCGTAATGCGGGGCCCTACTGTATATGTAAAGGATTATATATTTGGCAAGCAATAATAATGGTAGATTAAAAATACCACATTCACACTGTACCACAAAATGTCGAGGAAACTGGATGGCTACCTTCCCATAGAGAATCCTTCAGTCCTTCAATTTCAGCTACCCATTCCATCAAGCTGTCTGCCACAGGAGCAATAGAAATGCCCTAAGAAAAGAAAAACAGCCTCATTCAGACTTAATGAGAACTCCTCTTTTCTTCTTTGTTATGCACTAGAGGAAAACATAAGCTTTTGCTTTTAAACTAACCACAGCTCCCTGTGATTTTTGAGCTGCGGTTTGATTAGATCATGGCTAGTGAGAACAAGCCAGGCCCTGAAACCAAAGTCTGATCCTGGCTTATTCTCACTAACCATAGTTTAAACAAACCACAGTTCCTGGGGCTCAAACATCATCAAGAACTTTAGTCAGTCCAAAATTAAACCAAAAGCTTTCATTCACCTTTCCTGGTACACGAAAGAGGACGGGACGAGGTGGAGAGAGTGTGTAACCGCAACATTTGGGCAAGCTTCATTCATTTAGAGGGAATACCAAAAGGCCCATGCAGTAGTTAAAAATTGACATGCAAGTCTTTGGCTTTCATGTGGCTGAAATGTAGCCTACAATACAAAGGTAAAAGTCACATCCATATAGGCCACTTTTGCATCTGTTCCCACCCACCACTGCCATGGACCCATTGGAAAGTTGCCTACAAGGAAATGCAGCCCTCAGCTGAAAAAGGTTCCCCTCCTCTGTACTGGAAGTTGGCCCCCATCATGGTAGTGTTTTGCTGCAAAAGCCTGCACCAGTAAGACTTCATGTCTGCCTGACATGAAGTTTTGAAACATGGCAACCTTACCGTTAGGAGATGGAGAGAAGGATGGGCTGATGGTCTCTTATATACCATACTAAGCACTATAGCAGAACAACTTTTGAGGCTGTAGTAAACTAGCTCCTGGTACTTCAAAACACATGAGAAAGAAAACTGGGTCTTTTTCGGAAAAAGGGAGGGGGGAGATAGAGGCTTAGGGCAGAGACACACTTGTGGTTGTGCTGGCTTCAGTGTGTCTCCAGCTCTGTTTTCTGAAATCGGAGACACATGACACTAGTCAAACTGTGCCCCCTTTTACTCCAAAACCTGGGGAAATGCAGCTCCAGTGTATTTCTCAGTGAAATCAGCTTGAAGCTGAAATCAAAACTGTTCAGTAGATCAACTCACCGCTACTCCATGGTTTTTCCAATGAAAAAGTTTTGCTGTAGGTTGGAGAGAGATAGTGATTGGCCCAATGCTTTGCCATGGGCGGTCCTAAAAGGTCTGAGATCAGCAGCAGGGAAAGGAGATGTGTCCAGCCATGGGCAAAAACATTTTAAACATGTTTTAAACCAAAGGTAGAGAACATGGTCTGGCTGCTTTTGAAGTAGCTAGAGTGTCTGCAGCCTTAGATCCTAACTTAACTTCTGGAGGCAGGAGCACCTCATGTATAGAGTTCTGCTCATGGGATGCTCCTGCATGCAGAAGGGGGGAGATGACTTTCACTATCTCCCCTTTCTCCTAGAGCCCTGTTGCCCCTTAAAAATCTGTTCTAGAGACGGCTGTATAGTATACTTATTTGTACTATGAAAAATAGGAATAAAATTATTAAAAAAGAAAAAATGTGATCTGGAGGGTTGGGGGCTCTTTGGAGGAGCGTGTGAGGCAGTACAGGGGGGAGGTGAGATCAGCAAAAAATGCCACTTTACTTGATACTCCAGCGGGAGCCTATGCTGGATCCCTCTCCCTTCCACACATGGAAGGATCCTTTCCATTCACAGAGGATTAGTTAAGATCCATGTAACATACAGTTTTAATCATCTGGTTTCAAAATTAATGCATAATTCATATATTGCCTCCCATCTTTTTTCTTAAAAAAATTAAGGTAATAATCCTCTCTGCCTCATCATTGTTATTTAAAATATTTCTAGTGCACTTCTTCATCCAGTTAGAGGCTGTACATGGTACCATGTGAAATATATATATAAATTCTCTCTATATATGGTACAGTAGAGAAGAGACATTCCAGCTCTGTAATGTTCCTAAGTCATAATGACAGGGAGGGTTATAATGACAACGAATACAATGTTAGCAATTTTGACCCCTGAAAACAAATGGGGGGGGTCTGATTGTACTCACGAAGATCCTGGCTTTTTCATATTCCACAAACTCTCTTTCCAGCAACAAGTAAGCTCTTGAGTGCATCACACTGGCACGTATGTGTTCTCGTAGTTTCAAGGGAAATGAAGTGGGTTTCAAACAGAATAAGAATTTGTCCTGAAGACCACAGAAATAAAGAGTTAGAACGTTACGGCCTTTCAAACTGAATTGACTTGGGATTTGCAAATAATGGTAAATAGAAAATTACCCCGGCAGGGCAATCCTGAAGCAGAGAATCTGAAACACAGCAAAGGAAACTCTCCAGGCTTTTATGTAGTCACAATTGAGGGACGGACAGCACAACGAAAAGGACAACCATGACCCATTGCTTATTTTTAGATAGCAGGGAAGCGACAGGCACGGAAAGCATCCATAGTAAGGAGAACGTACAACAGCAGAACAAGAACTAGGCCACACTTTTTGTACGCAATGTAACCTAGCAACAGCAGCTTGTCTTTCGTCTGAGATGCTGCTTGGTTCATTAGTGCTTCCCCAACCAATCCGTACAGGTCTGTTTGCTTTTTTTCCCTTCCTCCAATCAGAGGCAGCCTTTTATCCAGATCTTGTAACGGCAGTTCTTACCTTCTGTCGGAATCAGATTACAGAAGAGCTCACAGGAAGCGCTTAGAAACGGTGTCTATAAATGCAATGGAGCACAGAGCTAAAATGGAGCTTTTAAGCACCCCATCCCATTCTTTTACCAATCCCCTCACCCATCTTCCCCTGTAGCCTGCTGTAGGAAACAACTATAGCACAACTTCCAGCAGCAGCAGCAGCAAGAGGGGCCAAGGTAGTCGACTGGTTAAGGGTCAGAGCATCAAGACCAGACTTGAAGTGCATATTAGCAGAGCACCCTGATGGAAAAGTTCCACATGATGTCAAAATGTGAATGGGTCAAAGGGGAACTTGCCCATTATGGCTTTTCCACACATCGATGATCTGAGGAACACATGGTCAAGTTGCTCCATGCTTTATATATTTTTGCACATCTATAAAAGAGAAATAGAAACAACATTCCTCTCCATTCTGTTGTGGCTTATTGAACATGGAGGGTGGTGTGTGCAAGAAAATGTGAATGTGGGTTATGTGCATGAGAGTGTTTTAAGTGTGTTGCATATTTTTGCCTTGATCTGTTTAGAGATGCATGTGAGAACGTAGATATGTTTATTCCTGTGTTGTGGCAGAGGGCCACTGCATGCACAAATATGTTTTTGGCATGGTTCACTGGCCAATTTAAAGTTTGTGAATTGTAGTCTTTCCCCAATTTGCAGATGCTCCCACATTTCATCCTTGCTATGCTTTTTTTCTTAGTAGTTTATTTATTGTAGTTTCTGTTGTAGTCTAATGTTGAATGAAGTGTTTGGATTCAAGTGTGTCATCTTTACCCTAAAGGGGATGTAGTATTAGTCATAAAACAAGATAAAACTATTCCTGTAAGACTTGCTTCTTTAGATCATTCTGTTGGCCATTAATTAAAGTAATTAAAGTCAGTCTTTGCCAGTAATATTGCAAAAATATGTTCTCAACATCACAGCCTTTCTGCTTTAAAAGCATTTTTGCAAAAGCAACACCAAGATGTAGCTTTGATGCTTCACTTCCATGGGGCTGTGATCAAATATATTTACAATTTTCAGATAAGGAAAAAGGATCCAAATTCTGAACCTAAATTGTATAACAGCTAGATTCTGGCTATGAAATACTTTGGGGAGAGGTATGTACAGATTGCAGCTATGCACATGGGGGAGTGGGAGGAGAAGAAGGCCAGCAATTCTACAAGCTGGTGGTATTATTGCGAAGTCCAAAAATGTGATGTTGTCACAAGGTCTAGGCAAATATAGTGCTCCTGAGACTACCCCTGCAACAAATCTTTTGCTGATATCCCCACCTGTATTGCCCAGGTCTAGTCTTTATTTCTATATCTTATGGCAATTAAATTCCCAGATCTTTCCACATCAGGAACAAGATCTTGCAGGCTGTTCTGTGGTAGAGAAGCTCTTTAGAAAGCAAGAAAGAGAGGAGAAATGAAAATGAATTAAAAACATTTATGGACACCTAATATTTCAAACATTCCACAGTTGCTGTTCAGTGGAGTCTCTTAGGTTTCAAACAGGAGTGTAAGTTGGTTTGTTGGATTCCTCTGACTTAGAGGCCCCTTGTTAATTCATACTCAGGCACACAGTTATCTCACATATATATGGATTGTAGTTGGACTTACTAATCCTTAGTAGGGGAGTGTGTGGAGGAGGTTTTTGTTTCAGAGATTGCATTTGTTTTCTTTGTCTTCAACGCGTTTCCTTTGTTGAAATTGCATTCATTCTGAGTTTCCTTCATGGGCTCATTTTGTTTTCCAGTATGCCTTTGGGATTTTCGCCTTTCACCCTTTAAATGTTTTTCAACCTTCTGCTACAGAACTGGAGCAGACATGGGTCACCACCATCTCCCCCGGCCCCAGAATGTTTTGATGCAACATCATTCCATGGCATTTTCAGTAAAAAATAAATAAAATGGTGGCCACCTGTGGGGAATGCAATATTTTTTGCAGCAACCACCATTCCATTTCACCTAATAACCGGCAGAGATGTGTAAGTCCCTAGCCCAAGAAGTGCTGAATGAGGCTTCCATTCTTTCATGTTTGTTTCTCTGAGCATTGGGATGAATGTGAATTGGACCAACTGGGACCCAAGTTGTTTAGTTTTCCATTAATCTCAAAACAAATGCAATCCCATAGTCCTTAGGGATACCCTTCAACTGTAGTCTGTCAGAACTGAAATACTGCTTCTCAGGCTACTACCAAAAATAATTAGCACTATTGGGATGGGCAGTTTCACTCAGAAAAATAATCAGTATGAAATCAGTTGTCTCACTGTGGATACAAAGATTCTTTTAATAATTCAAGGTTGTTCTTTTCAGAGACCATTTGTTTTTAGTATTTTCGACTACCTTGGCAATGTAAATGTTTTTACTCTTTCAAAATCAAACAAGAAAAAATATGATTAGATATATCGGCTGTATCATCTCTCATTAAAAAAATACAAAGTTATAAAAATTATTGCAGAAAATTGCAGCTGCCCTATTACGGAATCAAGAGGTTTGTAGGTCCACAGAGGGACTGGGATTGTGATGATCCTTGGTGACTGGAGATCCAGCCAGAAGGCAGACCTCTTCTGAGAACCAATGGATATGGTTTGTATGAATAAGAGCTGTATGACTGGTCTCCAAAATTATTACATGTTCTTGATATAGCAGTGTTTTGCATTTGCAGTGTAACATAATTTGTCTGCTTTATATCCTGTTGATGGAAGAAAATAGTCAGAAAGGAGGGATGAATGTGTACACAGGATTTTTTCTCTTGTTCTGGGCATTACACATATATTCTAAATATACTCCCAAAATACTGAATTTGTTCGTTGGTTGTGGCACCTCCTTGAAGAGGCTCATTAACCAGCCTGCAGAGTTGAAATGATTGATAAAACTAGAATCCCACTGAGCTAAGCAATTAAAAATTAGCATTTATATGACCCTTTAGAGCAGGGTAGTGTTACGAGGCAGGGCCATGGAGCCTGCTAAACTACAATTCCCACCCCACACCCACACCTAATGGTATGGCTGGTTATGCTTTCCCACGAGGTTTTGTGCGAAGAGTAACAAGGGCAGAATTTAAGATACAAAACTAAAGCTACAGCATAAATGTTCTGCATAATTGTTATCTTGTCCTTTGGCAAATTTCCCTCACCCACAGTGAATCCCATTGTTTGTTAGGAGCCTTAGTTTTCAGGGTCAGTTAGAGATACACACACACATACACAACATCACCAGACTTTCATACCCTCCTTGGCAGGAGGGGGAGAGAGGAAAAAGTATTTTAAAACCGAGGCTTGAAGATAGAAAGGGAGGAGAGGAAGAAAGAGGAAGGGGGGCTGAGGAACATCAGAGCTCCAACACACGTGTACTACGCTCTCAAGGAACGCATCAAGGACTGCAGGGACAGAACCGGGGAGACTGGGTCTCGGTGCAAAACCTTGAGACCAAGAGATTCCTTCCTGGTTTTGGATCAGAGCTCTTCCACATAGCTTCAGCTGTATTCAACCGCCCATTCCGGGCATAGGATAGGTAATCTCTCCTACCTTTCACCTCTTATAGTAATAGGGTCCTTTGATTTCTTTAGTTTAAAGTTATGAATGGGTTAGGATATTAATGATTAATGCTGCCATGCACCCAAGTAATTCTGTAATGCTTTCCTACTCTTTCTCTCAATAAAATCAAGCTTTGCTTTATTTTGGTTTGGACCTGCATTTCTTGGGTTAAATATATACACCATTTAAGCACATTTCAGGGCAAAGCGCTTGTTTTATCCCTAGCAAAAGATCCCCTCCTCTCAAGGAGGTGTGTTTCATGGGACATGAGGGTGGCAAATGCACACACTCAGGTTCCCAAGAGCACGTGTCGTAACAGTAGTCAGTGATACCCTTCAGAAATGATTGAACTCCAGCTCTTATTTTTCTCACTCAGCACAGTCAAAGATTAGGGATAGTGGGAGTTATAGTCCAACAACATCTGGAGTGCACCTCAGCTATCCCTGCTTTAGGCTACAGTCCAAATCTCCAATCTGTCATGTTGGGAGTAGTGGTGGATGGCATGGAAGTTTCTGTCCACCTGGCCCTAAACACAGCTGTACTGGCCTCCAACACAGAGGTTCCTGGTCTAGCTGCCAAAATGTTGTCAGAAGAACCACTGGTAAGATTCCCATTGGCAGTAGCCTGCAGAAAGCCTCAAAGAAAGGGGAATGGCTGGATCAGCCCAGGATTCACTGGATCTTAAGCCGGCCCCACTGATGAGATTTTAACCAGGGATTTTCCAGTTCATAGTTCAGTTGATTAGTCAGCACACTGACCAGTTAAGAGATATATTTCCTAGATTTTTCACTGGCAGGAGCTGAGCTATTCAAAGGAATGAAGAATGGACTGCCTTCAAGTCAATTCCAATTTATGAGGACCCTATGAATAGGGTTTTCATGGTAAGGGGTATTCAGAGGGGGTTTACCATTGCCTTCCTCTGAGGCTGAGAGGCAGTGACTGGCCCAAGGTCACCCAGTGAGTTTTCATTTTGTTACTGAAGTTGCTGCTAGTGAGCATGCTGTTCATTAGTTCTCATGACTTTTGGAATAGACTGTTCAATATAGGTCATGTTTGGATGCAGTACTAAGCCATAAGTCATGGTTAGGGAAAGCAATCTGTGCATGAGCTGCATGCAGCTTGAGCGCTCCTATTTTTTCTTCCCCCTGGTGAGCAAACAAACCATGTAAGTGGCTGGTTTAGGATTATATCTGACCCAGTGCTAATGGATTTGTTTCTCCCAAACAAGCCACAACTGGGAAGCCAAGAATAAACCTTGGCTTCAGATTGTGGTTTGTTTGGAGTGAAACAAACCACAAGCGCTGGGCCAGATGTAATGTTAAGCCAGCCACTCTGTGGTTTGTTTGCACTCTGGAAAAAAGGGGAAAGCAAAGTAGGAGAGTTCAGGCTGAAAGCACCAGCACAAAGTTTGTGCAGAGAATAATTTGTTTCACGGTGGCTTAGTGTTGCATCTGAATGTGGCCATAGTGCATGGCTGGAACTGTGTAGGCCGGCAAAACTGGGTATGTGCGTCACAGCTCCTGGGTCGGCAAGAGATTTGGTCAATGAATGTGCAAGTCTTAACTGGGTCCATGCATGCAATGATAAAACCATATTTTGTTTGTTTATCAGGGCTGATACTCCTGCACTATTCACAGACCTCTCTTGTTTTTGTCAAATATTTATTTTCAAACCTGAACAGTGATTCTCAGTTTCAACCATGAAGCTCAATTTCCAAAAAGTGTTCCTCCTTAGTATCTTTGTGAAAGATAAGGAATCTATTAAACTGTTTGAGGCAATGGTTAAATTACCTGCTTTTTTCCTGTTCATAAACATTATTAGACAGGATTTTGTCAATGAACTCATTTTTCTGAGAGTTATGTTATCTGTCAAGCTTCATAAGGTATAATAGTTTTAAATACGATAGTCTCTTTGAAGAAAGCTAAAATGATTATTTTAAAATGTGAATGTTTGTGACATTCTTCTTCCAGATGTCCATGATGCAGAAACCTTATTTGCATCTCAGTTTGCAAAATGCTGATTCTTTGGCAAAGGTTATTTTTTCCACATTATCCAATAGATAATGTTCAACAGTTTTCCTTTTTATATTATCTCCCCCATGAATTTCCATTGCTGTTTTAAAGTTTATTTAAAAAAACCCTGTACCTTGTGTGTGAAGCCAAAGATTTGATACTTGGCACTAACAAAGTTTTCATTCATGGAGGACAACTGGCTTTCCTATATTTTACATCTTATAGAAAAGTACAATTTTCTTAACATTCTTCACAAAAATTATGATAATGTAAACATCCAAAAACATTGGAAGTGCATGCATTCATCTGATTTTTAAATTCTGACAAATTTTCTTATTATTTTTGAGTTAATTACCAGACCATGGTTTTCACAACCAATCTCCTAAAACTATAATTAAACATGCAAATAATTTGTGTAAGATGCTTAAACCATCAGCAAATTAAAATCTAAGTAATTTGGCTTGTCATTCAGAATACATATCATGACAGCTTTTGATATATTTAGCAATAGTGACTACAATTATATTTTTTAAATGAGTTCAAGGGTGATTTTGACTTGTTTTCCCTCAAACAAGGAGTGTCTTCACCTCATTGCATGGCAAATAATTTTGAGAAGAATTTCAAAGTAGTTGGTAGTGTCATGATGGTCAACAGTACACAGAAAAACATCAAATAGCTCGCTTGGTGAGCCAAAGTATCTCTTTAGATCTGGGGGCTGTTTTGGGATAGATGAGGGCAAACAAGCTTAAACTTAATTCTGCTAAAGGGGAGATGCTGTGGATTGAGAACCAGGCCAGTCTGGGTGAAGATGTATTTCTGGTCCACAGTGTAGTTGTGCTCCTCCTAAAGGAACAAGTTTGCAGCTTGGAAGTGCTCGTGGATTAGACACTAATGCATTAGGAAGAACGCTAACTTTGCAATGGTGCCCAGAAGCACTATCTTAAACTGGAATGCCAATCAATCAATAAAATAAATAAATAATAAGCTCTATCCACATGTCAGGCCTGGCTACAGTTTTGTCCAAACATGATTACTGTAATGTAATGTGTTCTATGTGTGACAGTTCCAAACAAGTGACACAGAATACAGCTGTGCAAATGCTAGTGGGGGCCAGGAGGACTGAACGTGGTATACCAGTCTTACACAAACACAACTGGTTACCAGTGCATTTATGAGCTCAATTCAAGCCTACACTTTTTGGGCCAGCTTATATAAAGGACAACTGTCACTTGTATGATCCTGCTCATTTATTAAAATCAGCTATAGGAGCCCTTCTTGACTGCTCACAGGCATGTTCAATTAGGTAGGTGAGCACACAAGGGGTAGGGTTTTTCTCAGTAATAGCCGTGCAGTTGTGGATCTGCTTCCTACAGAAGACCCCTTCAGTACAGGCCTTCAAACATGCCTTGAAGGCTCATCGTTCCAGTGTGCCTTTCTGTAGTTAATAATGCTTTTATGCTGTTAAGATGTGGAGCTGCTTTATGATTGTTGATTTCCCCCCCTTTTATCATTCAAATGGATCTCAAATGGATAATCTTTGATGACTATGTTGTAATAGATGAAATATAAATATTTTAAATAAATAAAAATAGATTCTGGCCTGTGTTAACAAAATTACAGTGGGCAAAAGTCTAAGAAATCCAATTGCAGATAGTTTTTGCATTCCAGTTATATGTCAAACAAGACAGGTTCTTGTTTGTATTTATGAATATTAAATTTCCCCAATTCCTACAATATTTGTCTAAAAGTGTAATTTGAAATGTGACATCAAAGAAAAATCAACGCAGTAAAATGAGTGTTCATGTGTGTGTATGTGCATTGAATAAAGTATCTATACTGATTTTTGAAGAATGCAAGCCTGTGTCAGTTTATATATTTATGTGTGCCCCCATAACCCTTTCTACTATCATTATGCAGTTTAATAGAATTTATTGGAGCAGATCTAGTTTTAACAAATCACAGAGAGACATTGAAACCTGCTAAATGGAAACAATTGTCTTAATAAGCTTTAAGTATCCTCCCCAGAGAAGCACTTTTGAATCAATCACGTCATACATTTTCTGCGCTTGTTAAAACTTGGCTTTTCTGGCTCTCTTCTGCTATTGTTTATCTTGGTGGTTTTGCTCCTGCTGCTTCCTTTGTTTCATTTTATTTATTTATTTATTAGATTTATATCCCACCCTTCCTCCCAGTAGGAGCCCAGGGAGGCAAACAGAAGTACTGAAAGCACTCTAAAAGATCATAAAAACAAATTTTAAAATATATTACAGCAAAATGTCCTTAAAAACATATTAAAACAAAACATCTTTAAAAACATATTTTTCAAAAAGCTTTAAAATATATTAAAAAGCAGTTCCAACAGATGCAGACTGGGATAAGGTCTCTTCTTAAAATGCTTGTTGAAAGAGGAAGGTCTTCAGTAGGCACTGAAAAGATAACAGAGATAGCAGTTGTCTAATATTTAAGGGGAGAGAATTCCAAACAGTAGGTGCCGCCACACTAAAGGTCCGTTTTCTATGTTGTGCAGAACGGACTTTGTGATAAGATGGTATCTGCAGGAGGCCCTCACTGCAGAGCGCAGTGATCAACTGGGTATATAAGGGGTAAGATGGTCTTTCAGGTATCCTGGTTCCAAGCTGTATAGGGCTTTGTATACCAAAACCAGAACCTTGAACTTAGCCCTGTAGCTAATAGGTAGCCAGTGCAATTCATTCTGCAGCGGGGTGACATGTTGGCAATACCTTGCACCAGTGAGCAGTCTTGCCACCACATTTTATACCAGCTGCAGCTTCCAGACCAACCTCAGGGGCAGCTCCACATAGAGCGCAATACAGTAATCCAGCCTGGAGGTTACCAGTGCATGGACAACAGTGGTCAGACTATCCCAGTCCTGTTTTGTTGTTTTGAATCTTCACTATTAGCTGCTTCTAGCTCTGTTGTTGAGGGAAAGTGGGTTATACATTTTTAATACAAACAGAAACAAATAATTTATCTGTAGATGGTGAGTGCATTAAATTTTGATGAAAGATAAAAATGGTGCTATTTGACTATTGTGGACCAATCCTATGAAGCAGGAAAGCTTCTAAATAGTGTAATTATGAGGAACCTGTGGCTCTCCAAATGCTGTAGACTACTGTACAACTCCCATAATCTCTAACCACTACACATGATGACTACGGCCAGCAGAAATTGAAGTCCAACAGCATCTGGAGGGCCACAGATTCCCCATCTCTGAAGTAGGGGCTGTGATGTTCCTATATATTAGTGTATATATGGTAAGTGCTGGTTGTTTAGCGTATACATGGTGGAGTGAAAGAGGGGGAGTGAATGGGCAGTAGAATGCGAGATGATTGGCTGAGTGTTTAAAATGGCTGAATGTATAAAAGGAAGAGTGAGAGTGGAATAGGGGGGGAGAAGAGAAAGAGTGGATTGCTTGGTGGGGTTTGAGAGAGTTGTTTGCCAGGAGAGAGTGAAGAAGGAGGGGGGTGGAGTTCAGATTAGTATTGAGTAAAACCATATGCTTATGTGCCTTAAGAAGAAATCTTGTTAATCTTGTTAGCTGTGTTATCTGTAATAAATACTTAATTTGGTTTACCAAAGGCCTGATCCTTGGCTGGGGTTTCACAGACCAGAAGGGAGGGTAAGGTAATGACCAAGGCTGAAGGGGAACTGTAACAAATGGTGGCAGCGGTGAAGAGAATAACAATACCAGTATTCAGAGTCTCTGGGAATACTAGTATTGGGACGTTACTGGTGGTTGCCTAGCAGGGGGATCTGTTGAGATCTGTGCTAGAGCGGGGAGAGAAACCATAAGAGAGTGCGGTCCGGACTGGTGGAGTCCCTGGTGGTGCCTAGAGACAGGCAGTAACCACGAGCAGGTAGGAACCTGACAGGGAGAGCCAGGGAAGGACGCATCACATGTGGTGGCAGTAGCGGTGGGATACGAACAACAGAGAATCCAGATACGAATACTAGAGAATCCAGAACAGTGGTGTGGCAAACAGAAATAACAAAACAAGATTTCTTGTGAGAGTGACTGGCAAAGAGTGTGTGGCAAAGAGTGAGTGAACTCAAACACCATGGCTGAATACATAAAAATGAAAAGAGAGGAGCTGGTGGAGAAGTGCATAACATTCAATTTACCTCACAAGGGTAAAGGGGTAGATGAATTGAGGGTAGCACTTATAGGATTTGCTACTGCCCAGCAAAAACAACCTGTCAGGGAAGAGACCCCAGAAGGATATTTAAGCAATCCCGCTTATATAGAGTACTTGAGAGAGAAGTTAAGATTGGAGGCTGAGGAAAAAGACAAGCAGAGGGAGTTGGAAGCTGAGAGATTGAAGATGGAAGCTGAGAGATTGAGGATGGAAGGTGCAGAGAAGGAAACACAGAGGGAGTTGGAAATTGAGAGAATGAGATTGGGGTTTGAGGAGAGGGAGAAGCAACGAGCATTGGATGCTGAATTACAAGTAGAAAAGTTAAAATTTGATAGAGAGAAATTTCACTCTGAGGAGACAAGGAAAGACAGAGATGGAGCAAAAATAAAAATTACTCCAAAGGACTTTGCTGTCTATGAGCCTGGTCAAGATCCTCAAATTTACCTCAGCACCTTTGAAAAAGCAGCTCAGTTGTGGGGGCTACCTGAAGATAAATACATGCAGTATTTATCAAACCTGATTAACGGGGAATTGGCTGAGGTATACCAATATTTCCCCTCAGACAGGCCCGTCACCTATGCTGAATTCAAAGAAGCAGTGTTTAAAAGATTCAGACTGGGGCCGGATTATTTTAGAAAGCTTTTCAGAAACTGCCAGATACAGACAGGGAGGTCTTTTGTGGAACTGGGAGCAAAGTTGATGGATATATTTGGAAAGTGGATGAGTAGTGCCAAAGCTCAGTCAGTGGAAGAGGTGAAAAGCCTCATGATACTGGATCAATTATACCATCAGTTACCACCAGAAATAAGGCTCCTGGTCAAAGACCGTTCCCCTACATCTGTGCAGGAGGCCGCAGAGATGGCGGATCACTTCGCCTCCAATAGAACTGGCTGGGTGGGGAAAACATCAAGAGAGTTTAAACCCAGACCATATAGTGCTGGCAGAAGGGATGTGGTACCACAGCGAGTGAGTCCTCCATTAAAATCTGAAGGGCACAGGACACCCCAGAGTGGACCTGTGTACCCTAAAAGTGAGGAGAAATTATGCTACAAATGTGGTAGACCGGGGCACCTACGTTTTCAATGTGAGGTTGCCAACCCCATTAGTAATCCTTCTCAGACAAGGGCAGTGAAAACAGAGCCCAAGGCTTTAGAAACAGCGAAAAAGGTTCAGTTTTGCCAGATAAACTGGACAGAAGTAACAGACCTGGATTCAAGTCTGAGAGAGGAAGTGAGTGTACAAGGGGCAACTTATTGGGCATTGCTTGACACTGGTGCCGCTCAGACGTTACTGAGGCCAGATTTAATAAAATCTGAAGAAATATTACCTCAGGAAACAGTGACTATCCAAGGAGTGAGGGGTCAACCAGAGAGTTTGCCTGTGGCCCTAGTGAAAATGGAATGGAGAGGCCGAAAGGGCCAATATAAAGTTGGTATTAATGCCCAGCAACAAGAACCAGTAATACTGGGAAGAGATGTTATGGGGGCACAGGGGAAAATATATGTAGTGACCAGACAGCAAATTGGCAGAGAAAAAGAAGCCATATTAAGGGGGGCTGAAACAAACAGGGTGGAATCTGTTAACCAGCCTCAGGTCACCATAGCAACCACTAGCAGGCCTGCTGAAGAAGACAAACTGTATCAAGTGGTCTCTGGGGAAGAAGCAGATCAATTCAGGGAAGAGCTGCATAAAGATATAAGTCTGAAGCAGATAAAGGAACAAGCGCTGACCCAACAGATTCCTTTCACTGACAAACTGAGGAATCAAGTTGTGTGTGAGAATGGGATTTTATATAGACTGTGGATGCCCGCTGAAAGGATGAATGTGAACCAGTGAAACAAATGATGGAAGTGGTGAAAGAGAATCTCAGTCAAGCTCAGCAGAAGCAAAGTTACTGGTATGACAGAACAGCCAGGGAACGTGTGTATGATGTGGGAGATATGGTTATGGCGTTCATACCCAGGAAACATGACAAATTACAGGCTAACTGGGAAGGGCCATATACCATCAGAGAAAGGCTTGACACAGTGACGTATGTAATCACCACAGATCAATTAAACAAAAGCAAAGTGGTTCATGTAAATATGTTGAAGCCTTACCATACCAGGGATGCACAGGTGTTGCAAGTTACCTTATTCCCTGAGGGAAGTGGGCCTGAACTTCCAGATTTGGTACAGGAAAGCAAAGACAAAGGAGGGGTAGATCAAGTGGAATGGTCAGAGGAGGTGAAGGAGGAAGTAAAAGAGGAGATTCTGAGAGTTTTGAAAACCTATAGGAATCTCTTTAGCAACAAACCTGGCCGAACCAGTATAGTTATACATTCCATTGATACTGGAGATCATGCCCCAATCAGATCTGTTCCGTACCATGTGAATGGGAAAGTTTTGAATGAGATCAAAAAGGAGGTGGAAGAGATGCTGGAATTAGGAGTGATCAGGGAATCCATCAGTCCCTGGGGCTCAAGTATTGTCCTGGTTCCGAAAAAAGATGGAACGACAAGGTTTTGCATTGATTATCGGCTAATCAATAAAATTACTGTCCCAGATGCGTATCCTATGCCTAGGGTAGACGCTATGTTAGAGTTATTGGGGGCAGCAACCATTATCTCTACACTAGACCTCTGTAAAGGATTTTGGCAAATGGAACTAGACGAGCAATCCAGAGCCAAAACTGCCTTCAGTACACCAGATGGGTTATATGAGTTTGTGACCTTACCCATGGGACTAAGGAACTCACCAAGTTCATTTCAGAGGCTAATCAATACTGTGTTGCGAGGCATGTCAGATTTTGCAGTGGCCTATATCGATGACGTGGCCATTTTTAGCAAGTCGGTGCCTGAGCATGTCCAACACCTGACAACAGTATTGGAGGCCTTAAGAAAAGCAGGCCTCACAATAAAAGCTAAGAAATGCCAGTTTGGACTAAAGGAAGTAATCTATTTAGGACATAAGGTGGGGAGTGGGAAAATCACTCCCTTATGGAGCAAGGTGGAGGCAATACAAGCGTGGCCGATCCCCTTAACCAAAAAACAAGTAAGGGCATTTCTGGGTGTGGCTGGATTTTATAGGAAGTTTGTGAGAAATTTTGGGGAAATAGCAACCCCCTTGCATGAATTAACAAAGAAGAAGTGTTCTGAGCGTGTGGTATGGACGGATGAATGTCAGAAGGCTTTTGATCTACTGAAGCAAGCCTTGTGCCAAGGACCCATATTAATAGCACCAGACTATGAGAAACCATTCATCGAGGCTACAGATGCGTCGGACCTCGCGCTGGGAGTTGTCTTGCTACAGGAGAGAGAAGGCACCAGACATCCAGTGGCGTACCTGAGTTGCAAGCTGACGCCGAGGGAGAAAAACTATTCGTCGGTCCAGAAGGAGTGCCTAGTGGTCGTGTGGGGACTGAACAAGTTGCGCCCATACGTGTGGGGACGAAGATTCACAGTGACTACGGATCATCGGGCCTTGTTATGGTTGCAGACTATGAAAAACCATAACACTATGCTGCAGAGGTGGTCCTGGGCCCTACAGGACTATCAAGTGGACTTCCAGTTCATAAAAGGCAAGGACAATGTACTGGCCGATGGACTTTCCAGGCAAGTGGCTGGGACTGCAGTGACGTGACCAGACAGAGGAACAAAGAAAGACATTTTCCCCATAGAGACTTTTATTTGTTAACGCGACGTATAAATCCTGGAACAGGAATAATACTCTGCCGTTGTTTAAGGGGGGGGAAATGTGATGTTCCTATATATTAGTGTATATATGGTAAGTGCTGGTTGTTTAGAGTATACATGGTGGAGTGAAAGAGGGGGAGTGAATGGGCAGTAGAATGCGAGATGATTGGCTGAGTGTTTAAAATGGCTGAATGTATAAAAGGAAGAGTGAGAGTGGAATAGGGGGGAGAAGAGAAAGAGTGGATTGCTTGGTGGGGTTTGAGAGAGTTGTTTGCCAGGAGAGAGTGAAGAAGGAGGGGGGTGGAGTTCAGATTGGTGGAGTCCCTGGTGGTGCCTAGAGACAGGCAGTAACCACGAGCAGGTAGGAACCTGACAGGGAGAGCCAGGGAAGGACGCATCACAGGGGCCCCCTCACAAAATATGATCTTGCATATCCATCCTAGAAAACCACCAGCCAGCCATTGACACCACTGCAAGATTCTGCCCCTGCTGTTGTGCTATGAAAGGACACATGCCTGGTACTAGTGAGAGTAGAGACAGGTTCTCATCCGACCTAGTGACTACCCATTTTGGGCCAATCACTACTCTGGAAATTAGATTGGCAAGAGGATTAGAAAGGTAAAGCCATTTATCAGTTACAGAATGTCACAGGACCTCTAGTGGTCTAAGCTACCCCTTGCAATTCCAAGAAATGCAAAATAATCATGATGTGTATGCAAATACTTAAGCCCCTACCATAAAAACATTTTATACATTCAGTTGCACATATTTGTAGTGCTACAACATGTGCAACACTGAGATCTACACTTCAACAAGAAAATAAGTGAAACACTGGATCAGGCCTGGTATCAGCATCCCACATCTTTGGGCAGCTGCCCACTAGTTCCAGGCTTTATCATGGAAGGGGTGGGTAAGTGGGTGGCAGGCAAGCTCCCTTTTAAAACTGTCCACTGTGCCCCAGAGTGATAGTATTTCAGGGGATTGTAGGTAATGACAGTGGTCATAATGGCTCTGCTGCTGCCTGCCACTACCACCAGTAAGCCCATCAGGGAAGCCTGCTGATGTTGGAGGGCACCCATCAGAGTTCACTTTGTTGTGGGACCCCTTATATCTGGAGCTAGCCCCGATTAACATCATCCACAAAGACTAATATTAACAGTAAAATGTTTCATTCAGTTATCATTAAACATTCTTGGGCAAACATCTGGATTGACAGGTGCAAAAAAGTTTTGCGAACAAATCTGTTTTGCTAATAACAATAGTCTGTGTAAGGAAGGCTAGCAAGATATGGTTTTTAATCCATCTGAAATGTTCATACTATTTATTATAATTCAGAAAATATGTACGCTCTCCTTAAAACCATGTAAAACCAGCATCATATAATAATCAGTGTTTAATATCATTCTGGTGTCTCAAATACAAAAATGCACTTAGCTTCTGTATAAAATAGCCTGTGTTACTACATTTACATGCTTACCTTCATGCAAGATCCTCAATGAGTAGATTACTAAAGCAATATAGTAAACAAATGCATGCAATGAAAACACAATAGGTATTAAAACAATGACTAAATATCACCATATGTTTTCAACACATTTTCATCTAGTTAAAAAAGGAGAAAGACGAAAAATAAAAAGCAGGATGTATTTTCAGTTCTGCTATACAAAAACAACATTTTTGTGCAAAGGATTGTTTAAAAAATTACTGAAAAAAGTTTCTGAAAGATTTGTGTGTATAATCCATACAAAAATTATTTTAATAAAGCTTGTAATTTACACAGTATTTTTTCAAACATTACAGTGGTTTCAAAATAAATCTAGACTGATTACACCTGAATAAATTTCAGTAATAAAAATGCCATTTTACAGTAGAAAGTTAATTCTAATTCACATTATTTGAATTGATATACAAAAGGTATCATAGACAATTTCTAGAAAATGGTTGTGTACATCTGATGGAATGTAGGCTTCCCATTTCAGGGTTATCACTACAAAAGCTATTTATTTTACCTGAAATAATAAATATTCTTGGGAAAACTGATTGTCTGTTATAAAATAAGTATTTAGAGCTTTCTTTAATTAAAGGGTTGCATAGCAACAAAGGGATACAAAAATTCTATTGCAGCTATAGATATAAAGTCAAATATAATTTTTCACTCGTGTATCGTATGCAATTCCATGAGGGTTCTTTTATTCTAAGAGTCTATTGCCCGTACAACCTCATCTGCCCATGAGCACATTTTATGATTTTTGCTTATGCATGAATTTAGGTGCATCACTAGATAGGAACTATTTACATACTCAAAACTGAGTATGTCTGAACAAATATTCTTGTCTAAAAAAGGAAACAATTACCTGTCATTCTGATTTGATATTGCACAGCCATTAAATTTCTGATTTGTGGTGGTGTTTAAAGGGGAAAAAACAGTCAAGTCAATGCCCAATGTGTGCCATCAGAATAAGATAAAAGCAAATTTGTCACTGTGTTTACCTTCACCCTAGTTCTGGATCAGGTACTTGCGGTGCCCCCAAACCACATAAGACCAAACAAGAATAAAACTTCTATTCTACATGAGTGTAATGAATTGTCATCAACATTAGTCTTCATTCATTCATGAAACTGACAAATATTAAAATGGTTTCAGACTAATAAGGTTGCTGAGACAGAAATTACTTGGTTTAAAGAACTGTGATTAAATAAAATGTGTTACAGTTAAGTTTTTAAAAAAAATAAAATAAACACCACTCATCAAACAAAGATTTCTTTCTCCTTGGTATATGTAAAATAAATGTACACTCAAAATGTTGAGTGTTAAGTCCATTTTTAAAAATCTGGTTCACACCTCTATCCTGTTAAGCACAAATAAACTTCACAGAAGATACTTACTGCAAATATCTCCTTATACAGCCAGAAAAATCTCCAATAAAATATTTGAATATAAATCTCCTCTAAAGCATTCTATTCCATATTGTAAATAGTTTTATTTACAAAATTCTTGTTTATTTACATCTCAGCTGAAATCACAGTTTCATTATGTCCATGAATATTGGAATCTCCTAATAGAGATGCCTGTTTGGAGTCAATTTTGTAGGGTTTTTGAGTTTTGTTTCCAAAAACGGTTATACTAATCCCACTTGGATGATTTTGCATTGACATATGAGATAGTAAAGGAATATTTGCATCCTGATTGGATCCTGAAGAGGGCAAGCTAGTCACATGCCCGGTGCTAGTTGATCCACTTGCACTACTTGGTGAACGACTCTTTGGCGGAGGACAGTGCTGAATCACCCTGGGTGGTCCTGTAGGCTGGTAGTGAGCAGCTGGAAAAGCAGCATATCCAGGAGGAATTGGATAACCATTGATAGGAATAAATCGCTGGTTCTGAGGTATTGGGGGGGCAATAAATCCAGCAATTTGGCCTTGCGGTATACCTTGTGCTGGGAACATGTAGTTAGGGTACCTCGTGTTACTCAGGTTGCTAACTGGACTCGCACTGAGAGAAGTTGTCTGAGTGGTAGCATTTCCACCAGAAGGAGTAGTAGAACTAGTGTGACTTGACAGCCCCTCCCAAGACCGCAGCCTAGCATGGATATCTTTAAATCTTGGTCTCCGAGATGGCAGCTCATGCCAGCATTCTGTCATTAAGCTGTACATTCTGGGAGGGCAGTCTTCAGAGCATGGCAAAAGTTGTCGTTTCCTAACCATTTCTATGACTTCTTGATTACTAAATCCGTAATAGGGCTGAAGACCAAAGCTGAAAATCTCCCACAGGACAACACCAAAGGACCAGATATCGGAATCAGAAGAGAATTTGCCATACAGAATTGCCTCAGGGGGCATCCAACGAATAGGCAAGAGGGACTTATTCTGAACTCTATAATAATCCGCTGAGTATATTTCTCTTGACAACCCCAAATCAGAAATCTTTACATGGAGCTGTTCTCCAATTAAAATATTTCGAGCAGCCAAATCCTTATGGACAAAAAAATGGCTTGACAAGTATTCCATCCCTGCTGCAATCTGGACTGCTATGTGCAGAAAATCTCCATGATCTAAACTAGATTTTACAGTACCATCCTCATCACTGCTGCACCCAACATCTGAATGTGGTGACCGCATAATAAGAAATTCATGGAGATCCCCTTGGTTCATGTACTCAAAGAGCATGCAGATTGGTTGCTCTTGAGTCACAACCCCAAGAAGGCAAACAATGTTAGGATGATGCAACTCTGCCATCAGAGAGGCTTCCTGCTGGAACTCTGCCCACTGCTGCGGGTTGTTGCAGTCCTTTAGGGTCTTGATTGCAACCAGCTGAGCATGATCCATGCCTGGGAGATAAAGATGTCCCTTGTAGATTTTGCCAAAGGCACATTCACCCAACTCTTCCATAAAACGGACAGCAGATAGAGGCAACTCTTTAGCTTTGCTCTGTTAGAAAGAAGAAAACATGACAAAGGTGATTTGGATCGTTACTACAATCTCACAGTGCCATAGGTCTGCTACTATAGGAGGATACTGGAAGAGTGGAGCTATAGTGGTTTTCACCCCCTCCCCGCATTTATATGTTGTTTACTTATGGGATTTAAAAGAACATAATCATAACTCTTGTGAACTTCAATGTTTCCATTCAAGAAAGAGGTGACAGTAACTGAGTGGGGAGCTCAGTGTTCCAGACCCTTAGGTAATTAAGTTTTCCTTTACTTGAGGTTCTTGTTACTCCAAAGCAACATGGCAAACAAACAAAAAGGAGGGGGAGCCTCAATGCATTTTATTATCATCTGAAAATGACACTCGGGACTGAATTCTAATTTTCCTGACCATTTACAAATTTTAGATAAATACTGTGTGAATTAATATATAGCAGATACATTTAAACAAGCAGCCAGTTCACTGTGCAGTGATGGCAGGAAATTAGCTGTATTGTTGAAAAACAGATGGTTTATATTATACAAATCCTTTAGGCTAAAACTTGTTTAGGTCTGGCATATTGTAAATTATATTTTAGTAAAGTGAAATGACCTCTGCCTGACCTCATACAGGGTTGTCTGTTTTAACCAACCTAGTGGAAAACTATGAAAGAAAATGAAGTCATAAAGTTTTGGCAGGAAAGGGGTTCATTTAAAGTTAAGCAGTTATAAATCTGCTTAGGTTTTGTTTGACAGGTATTTGTCATTTGGTGGTGTACAAAATGCAAAGAAGTGTAAAATACATATGAAGAATCATGTTAAAGTAAACCAAGTGCAAAGGAAATCTGTCAGGGACACTTATCAGTTGCTTCTATTAAATGAATGACAAGAGTGGACTGAATTTATGATATTCTGCAAGGTAATTAGCAGTACAATCCTAAGCATATAGTTTGTTGTTGTTGTTGTTATGTGCCTTCAAGTCAATTACGACTTATGGCGACCTTATAAATCAGTGGATGTCTTGAATTAGAGATTACTCTGTAGTAAATGTATTTAGGATGGCAGCCTAACAGTGCAATCCTATAAATATCCATTCAGAAGGAAATCCCACTGAGTCCTATACAACTGAGTTCCAGGTAAACAAGAATAGGATGTATAAAGTCTCATATATAAAACCAATGATTTGGTTTATTTATTTTTTTCATTGAATCAGTCACCATGTGTTTGAAACTCAGTATGATTCTATATTCAAAGAAAAAAATCTTATTTTATGGAATGGAAATAATTCTAATATTGTCTACTGTTATTTGTGATATGCAGCCAGCTGGGAGTAACACATTGTTAGGAAAACAATAGTACCAAAAAGAGCTGGAAGAGACTTAAATATCAAAGGTTTTTTGAGTTAGAATACTAAGTAGAACTCTTTCTCTTTTATGACATTGGCATATAAAGTAGATTTCATCAACAGTACCTTTGGTTTGTATGCATTTAGCATCGACATCTCTACATTCTGTCCTCTCACGTGCTTAGGCTGTCTTTGTACTGGAGGGGAGGAAGACTTTTGGTTGTTGCGGCAAATACAGATGAAGAAAAATAGCAAGGCAATAGCCAAGGGAATGGTAACACTTGGCACCAATATATAGAGGATTTCCATTTTATTTTTTTCCTTGGAGTCCTTTGTGTCTATTTCAGAAAAAAAGAAGTGGGTGGGAAACAATGGGGGGGGGAAGTGTAAAATCACAGTGCAGTGTTGTACACATAATAAAGACATAATATTCCCAATCAGGTTTGTGTGTCACATTAACTGTTCCTGCTCACTGTTGTATTTCTTAGCTGAACAGCAAATAGTCCTGGATGAGGAGGTGCAGGGAATGCTTATCAAATTTACAGATGATACAAAGTTGCGAGGGATAGCTAATACCTTGGAAGACAGAAACAAAATTCAAAGGGATCTTGATAGGCTGGAACATTGGGCGGAAAACACCAGAATGAAATTTAAAAGGGATAAGTGCAAAGTTCTATACCTAGGAAAAAGAAACCAAATGCACAGTTATAAGATGGGGGATACTTAGCTAAGCAATACTACATGCGAGAAGGATCTTGAGATTGTTGTTGATCACAAGCTGAATGTGAGCCAAAAGTGTGATGTGGCTGCAAAAAAGTGAATGCTATTTTAGGTTGCATTAACAGATGTATAGTTTCCTAATCGCTTTAAGTATTGGTTCCCCTCTATTCGGCACTGGTTAGGCTTCATCTTGAGTACTGCATCCAGTTCTGGACACCACACTTTACGAAGGATGCAGACAAACTGGAACAGGTTCAGAGGAGGGCAACAAGGATGATCAGGGGACTGGAAACAAAGCCCTATGAAGAGAAACTGAAAGGACTGTGCATGTTTAGCCTTGAGATGAGAAGACTGAGGGGAGCTATGATAGCACTCTTCTGAGTACTTGAAAGGTTGCCACAAAGAGAAGGGCCAGGATCTCTTCTTGATCATCTTAGGATCATTCTCGATCATCAGGACACGGAATAATGGGTTCAAATTACAGGAAGCCAGATTTCACCTGAACATCAGGCAAAACTTCCTAACTATTAGAGCAGTACGACAGTGGAACCAATTACCTAAGGAGGTGGTGGGCTCTCCAACACTCAAGCATTCAAGATTATTATTATTATTATGTAATAATATGTATTATGTGGAGCTGTTGCAGCAGGGGAGTTGTATGGTCCCTGTAACCAGCCCCAGTTAACATTCTGGCTGCAGCTCGTTGCACCAGCTGAAGTTTCCGAACAGTCTTCAAAGGCAGCCCCACGTAGAGTGCGTTACAGTAGTCTCAAGAGGTTCTCAAGAGGCAGCTGGACAGCCACCTGTCAGGTATGCTTTAATCTGGATTCCTGCATTGAGCAGGGTTGGACTCGATGGCCTTACAGGCCCCTTCCAACTCTACGATTCTATGATTCTAGTACAAGGGCTACTTATCAGCTAGATAGCTGTGTGTTAATAGGTCTGAGATCAGTTCATGTGGAGGCACTTTTGGCTCCGGGTGGATAGTCACAGATCTTATTTGGAAAAAGCTAGCCAAATCCCATCCCCCAAACTATTATTATATGAATTTACTCAATAGCCACAGGGTATGAAGTGAACATTGAGAAGCACTTTTAAATCTCCAACAAATTATCTTCTCTTAGTTCATGCATGCCAAAGGTATTCTTTAGTGAAGACTTGATAGTGGTTGACTAAGAATTAAGATAACCTAGACAAAAAAAAAAGATATATATCCATGCAAATTGGATGTGGTTGCCCTGTAATAGGATAGAATAGATATTAAGAGATACAAGGGCCATTGAATGCTTAGTATAGAATTAACTGTTTTTGCAATACTGCCTTTTGGCACAGCAGTAGTTTTGAAGCTCAAAATTGCCTTACTAGGAAAAAAAGCAAAACCAATTGTTTTCTTTGCAGAGAGTGGGTTTATGTATCATTACAATAATGTCCATCTGTAGTGCCTGTGGTGTAACTCATAAATGGCTAGGTGCGTCTCAATAATTTCCACACCAGAAAAATTTGGCTGAGTCTTTTTGATTATATTGAAAAGTTGCCAACAGATTTGGAAAGCCAGGCAATTATACAATGCCTTGGCCAAACCAAATTGGATGGAATGTTTTCCATATCTTTTAGGAAAAAGCTACATGCATAATGTATAATATTCTAGAGAGCCAAAAGATACTATTGTTTAAAACCCTGAAGGTATGAGACTGTATTATCTTACTGTGACATGAACCCCTTCATTTCTAAAATTCAAGTGCAGGCTAGTTCTCAAATTTCTTTTAAGTATTCCTAATTGTGCTCTGTGATGTCCCTGTATATATAATACTGTAAATACTGCTAGGAGGAAGGGCGGGATACAAATTAAATAAATAAATAAATATGGTAAGTTCAGGGTTATTAGAGTATATGTGGTAAGTGGACTGGTGAGAGGGGGGAGTACATGGGTTGGAATGCTGATGAGTGTAGTATGATAATTGGCTGAGTGTTTGAGTGCCTGAAGGTATAAATGAGAGGATGACAGTTGAGAGGGGGGTCGGTTGGTTCGGTGGGTTGGTTTTGGATAGGGTGGCTTGGATTAGGCGGGTAGTGAGGCAGGATATTGACGACTAGAAACATAAAGAGTAATGCAACTTATGAAACCACACGCTTGTTGACTAAACCTTTAAGTAATCTTGTTATTCCCTGTGTATATAAATAAATATTTCTTGGTTTACCAAAACGGCTGATCCTTGGCTGGGTTTACACAGACCAGAAGGGTGGGCAGGGCATATACCAAGGTTGGGAAACAGTATCAATGGTGGCAGCGGTGAAGAGATAGTGTAAACATCATCAGGTATCCAGAGCAACCCAGGGCTGTAATCTTTATAGGCACAAAGATACAGGGGGGTTGAGGCCTGTAAGTGCACCCAGACACAACGTAGCAATAAGCCAGGCACAGTCTCAAGGCAATATTGTTTACAGGGAGTGTCTGGTGGTGCTGCCTAGCAGGGGGATCTTGAGAGATCTTTGCTACAGCCGGTGAGAGAACCATTTTGAGAGCAGGACCCTGAGGTAGGACCATGACAAGGTGGTGACCACAGGAAGGGGCCTGACATGCTCCTCCAGGTATGGGCAAAAGTACAACTCTTAATTTCTGGTTCTCTAATTTATCTAGACTTTCTTATGCCATCCACTGCGTAGTCACTGGCATTGTTCAAATGTAATGTTAAACCATGATCTGTTACAAGTTCCTAGGGGAAAAAATAGTATATAGGCTTCTATTATATACCTGGCTGGATTTATTTCTCCCACTCTTTCTAAACTATCTGAAAAATGCCAAAGGTACTAAGTCAGATCCTGAATACATTTCAGAAGACCCTAATGCTTCAGGGTGAGAAAGCGGCGCTGCTTTTACAAAAAACAAAAAAATGAGACAAAGTGAAGAAAATGAGACAAGTGAAAACGGAATGAGACTGGAGAGAGGCTGCTGCTGTAGCTGGTGTTCTGCGCTGTTTCCAGCTGTGCCCCAAAGCCCATTTTTAGTAGTCTGGTCTGCCCCTCTTCTGCCTTTCCTACTTGAATAAGGCCACTTTGCAATACGGACAGCCTGTCACTTCTGTTGCAGATCATGTATGTACACCCAAGTCTTGCATACCAGGTTTGAGCCCCAGAGGACCCTCTGTGGAAGATGGTGAGGAAAGTGAAGCAGAAGTGCCTCATTTGTAGCTAATTCTGGCTAAGGATCCCTGACTGAAGGAGGGTTGTCAACTCTATTGAGTTCTATGAAGCTCTTAAGAACCTTGCATTAAAAAACTCTGTTCAGTAGCATAATTTACACATCAAAATTCTCTCAACTGTTAGCAAACCTCTCTGGCTGTTTTAACTACCACAAGTCACCCTGGGCTCCTACTGGGAGAAAGGGTGGGGTATATATCTAATAAATAAATAAGTCCATCCATGATAAACTAGGGAGGTTTAATCAGGGCTGTGGAGTCGGAGTCGTGGAGTCAGAGTCGGAGTCAGGAGCAATTTTGGGTGGAGTCGGAGTCGGTAGAAATGTACCGACTCTCTTCCAAATAAATTTTAATTGACAAGAAGCAATTTTGGGTGGAGTCGGAGTCGGACAGTAGAAAAATAGAGGAGTCGGAGTCGAAGGTTTGGCATACCGACTCCACAGCCCTGGGTATAATTAGTACATTTTATTTATTATCTCTTAATTAATAATCTTGTATTGTTATGCATCATGTTTCCTTTTTGTTGCTGGTATTCTCAAATCCTCCTAAAAAAATGAAGTGAAAAAATGGAGGGGCATGTGGATATCATATTGTAATAGGAAGGAAATTGCCCTTCCCATTGTTTGCTCTTGAGCATGCACATTTTGGAAAAAAAAGTTTGGAAGTTTATAAAGTCCTCCCTGCCTCTGGGAAGATGCTTGTTTGCTCAACACAAGTATATCTGTTTCTTTTTTTAAATTCTGAAGGCTGGGAGTTAATCTGAAGGCTGGGCTCCTACTGGGAGGAATGGCGGGATAAAAATCTAATAAATAAATAAATAAATAAATCTTTCCAATTCCTCCAGTGCTAGAGAACCAGATAATGGTCTTCCTCATTCTTGCACTCTATTCTTGCAAGAATGTAACCTCCTGGGGACTCCACATCACTCCTGGATTGCTAACAGCTGATGTCTGCTGACACCCACCACCCATTCCTGAAACAGCCATAACAAATGCTGGCCAGTAAGGTATGCTGCCAAAAGAGTTGGTGATTCCATCCAAAAAACTGAGTACTGGTCCAGTTCAAGCCCTGCCAAGAGGTGAGTAGCAGCTTGAACATTAGGCTGACATATCTTGAATGCTGGAAGAGGAGATGTGAACTACTAAGTCAAAGAAACCATATGTAGCAAAGTGATGAAAGAAATGAGAGAGACCAGAAGCATCACAACCACTTGATGAGTCTTTTAAGAATAAGAGAAGAGAAGAGACTTTTTGGATTTCTGGCAGCAAAACTTGTTTCACCTCTAGCCCCCTCTATTTAAATAACCAAGAAGTACATGAGCATATGTCAAAACTCAAGGAAGCATGTCTTTTGAAAATGTTTTGAGTCCAGCTCATTCCCTTTTTTTCTGCTGTTTTTGAGACTATCATCATCCTCAAAGGCTTTTAGAGTGGGCTAAGAACTTTTAAAATATTTTCAGGGTAGTTTTAAGGGCTATGCAATTATGGTGATCCCCCCCCCCCGCCCATGGATAAATTCTATACTGTAGGATGGAAGTTTGTTAAAAAATGTAAAAAACTTTTTTCAAACCTATTGTCGCAGTTAAGATGTAATGTTTTCACTCCAACAAACTATGTTTTGCTGGAGGAGAACTGAGCTTGGGCATTCCCACCTTCTCATCTCATGCACCTGGACTGAAAGGAGAATTCAGGGAAGGTTATCAATGGGTACTAGTCAAAATGGCTGTGTACTGTCTCCAAGTATCAGAGGTGGTATGTCTCTGAATACCCGTTGCTGGGGCACACAAGTGGGGAGAGTTGCTGTTGTGCATATGTCCTGCTTGTGGGCTTCCCATAGCCATCTGGTTGGCCACCCTGAGAAAAGGGCTAGTTGAGCTTTTGATCCAGCTTGGCTTCCTGGTTTGTTAAAACTACAGCTTGTGTGGTTTTACATATGAACCAAGAAACTTTGATTTAAGTGCTCCCTACAAATCAGGATTGCAAACCACAGTTTGATCCTGATGTCTAGAGTTCACTTAAACTAGTTTCCCAGTTCAGATGGCATGGTAAATTGAATAAACCAGAAAGTTTTCTTTGAAGTCAGGTGTGTAAAAAGAGGAAGGAAGAGGAAGAACACTATTTAAGCTCATTGCTTATTCCTGCTCTAATAAACTTTTTTTTGGGGAGGGGGTTTCTGGGAACTTTACATATGAGCCAGGCTACTGTCTTATCAGTCTTTAAAAGATATATATAGATTTGTTTATTTAGACATAGCATGTAAATCCCCTGATCACAATAAATCAGGCAAAGGTATATTTGCCTACTAAGATTAACTAATGTATGTTTTTTTTACTTTAAAATATTATATTTTTCTAAGCGTTCACAAGTAGCACGGCGCTGCAAGACTAGGCAGGTGATGCTGAGCAGCGGTGGCAATGGTACACGAAGTGCCCGGTGGCAGTGACATGTGAGGCAGCAGCAGCAGCAAAAGTGGCACATGAAGCACCTGGCAGTGGTGGCACACGAGGCACCCACTCGCAGTGGTGCACAAGGCACCAGTGGAGGCAGTGCACGGGTGAGCGAGTAAAGGGGTGCAGGAAGCTGTGCTTACTGGGCCTGACTCTGTGGGTGGGGGGAGGGAGGGGGAGGAAGACCCATGGGGGGAGAGAGAGCTGGTCACCCATGGAGAGGGAGGTGGGAGGGAGGAGAAAATTCGTGTCCTGTGGGGGGAGGGAGGGGAGTGCTGGTGACCCATGGGGGGAGGGAGAGAAGTGCTGGTGTCCTGTGGGGGGAGTGGGAGCACTGGTGACCTGGGGAGGGAGCACTGGCAACATTAAGGGGGGTTGACGAGCAAAGCGAGGAGGGATGGAGCCCCTAGTATCTTGATATATATTAATTAGACAAAAATCACTCCTTATATTTGCTGTTTTTCCTGTTCATCACCCTTTCCTTTTATATACCTTCACATCAGAAGGTGTCAGGCAGGAGCTGCTCATGGTTAGGAACGGCAAATACTGGTAGCTACAATGGTTACTTCAGCTGGCAGCTTCACATTCAGATCTTCTTGGACTTACTGAGGAGAGCAGAACTCTCATATCACTAAAATACTGTGTATGCCCTCCCCCACCTGCTCTTTATGGCTGCCCAGCCTTAAGGAGGAAACAGAAGGATTGGGAATTCTACTTCATTACCATAATATCATCATCATCATCATTAAACTTACAAGAACTGGACCATTCATTACAATCTAAAATACCTTGTTCTTTCTGTTGTGCCTCAGAAGTCTCCAATCAAGCTCAAATATATTACCATCCTTTAAACTCGGAATTCTTCCCCACTGTATTCTTACAAAGACTTTTTGTTGTTACCTCTACACAAACTTGAAATTTAATTACTGTTACATCTGCTAGAACTAAAAAAGGCACCCAGTGATACTACTAGAATAGCTTCTAATCCTAGACTAAAGTATATATGGAGGCCTCAGGGATAATTCCATATGTACAACAGTTCACCAATTATGTGGAATTATAATTTCTCTTAAACTGCAGATAACACCACAAAGCTTTGTTAAATGGATCTCAATTAAGCAAGTTTCACAATTCAAACTGTCATCAATTCTGAGTATTGTATAGTACCAAAAACTATGAACATTACAGTCCTAAGATAATTCACACTTCAGCAACATTGTACACAGTTCAAAATGCCAATTAATGTGACCGTTTGACCATTAATGTAGTAACATTACATTACTTTTTAATGTTTTTAATTGTTGTAAACCGCCCAGAGAGCTTCCGCTATGGGGCGGTATACAAATGCAAGCAATAAATAAACATACTTTTCTGAAATAGAGAAGTTGCTTTGCATCTTATTTTTGCTATTTTTATTTTTAGTAACACCAAAGCTAATAAAAATAATACAAAGTCAGACACATGCACTATAGAACTGATGGGAAATTTGCATTAAGTTGCAGAAGTGACTACAGCGGGGTGACCAAACACTAGCTTATGAGCCATAAGAGGCAATATTAATGCAGCTCCTGCAACTACAGAAAGTGAATATAATTTAAACTGCTGTAAATTACCCACCAAATACTTAAAACTACAGTTGTGGCCAAAGTCCACATCTAATAACATTTGATATAATGTATTAGTCTTACTTTTATATTAGTTTTACCATACTGAAGCATTCTGTAGTTGGTTTAGAACTTTGTATGCTATGATTTTCTGAACTGTACATTGTTCCGTGCATTCCCCTGTAATTCGACTGGAGTCTGCTTGGTTTATCTGTTTTGAAAATAAATCCACACCATCTAAGTAATAATAAAAAATATGTTTCTTTGTATGTATATGGGGCTCTGCTAATTAGTAGGCTGGTGGTCTCTCATAGCTCCTGGAACCCACCAGACCCTTCCAATAGCCATTGAGATCCAATATGTTCCCATCAAACATAGGAACTGTGAATGCTGCTTGGTACTGAGAAAGCTTCCCTGTCTAAAACTCTTTGATAGACAGACTCATCAGACTCTTGTAAAGATACTGAAGCCTGGATTGCCCCTTCTTTTAAGGACTTCATGTTTCTCATCCATAACTAGGCCTGCACTGGCCACACTGCTCCTGACTATTGTTCACCGGCAGGATCTGAGTCCTGCTTATTTCTCGGCACCAATTCATCTCTGTTGTGCGGCTGAACACTTCGCATGGCTCAGTCATCCTGACTGGCTTTTGAGAATTCCTTTTGCCACACCCAGACTTTTATTTGGCTTCTCCTCTTGCCACTCCAAGCTAGCTTCCAGCACCCCTCTCTTCACCATCCTCTCATTTTCAAAGAAGGGTAATTCTACCTCACTTGCTCTCTCCTTACCTTAGAACGTTCCAGTTTCATTTCAATGAGCATGTTTAGAACTTGCTCATGCAAATCATTCATTGATTTCATTCCATGAAATCTAGTGTACTCCTGTTGAACTCACTAAACAATATTAGTAGGCTGATTTCTTGTAATCATTTATACTGCACCTTACAGTTATCTACCAAAAGGTACAAGATGTACAAATGGCAAATGCTAGGAGAGATTTGCTATTTTTTTAAAAAAACACACACACAACTGCTCTAAACACCAAATGAGAGTGTGACTTCTTAACTGTGACTTTCTCAGGCTGGTTATTCAGGGTCAACCTACACATGGAATAAGTAGTGTTTAAACAAGGGTGGTCATTCAGGCTGCTTTTATTTTGGAGAAAATGCAACTGTGGGCCCCCATTCTAGAATATGTTCCTGATCCAGATTGGGGGTCCACACTGGTTTCTCTGAAAGCTGCCATCTACCTAGCTGCTATTTGCTTCAAATGGCACTTCTGGGAGCAATAAACAGCAAGAAGGGAGCAATGTTTAGCAAAAAAAATAAATAAAATAAAAACCTGGCACAGGCCCCCAATATGGATCAGAACCACCTTCTCCCAAGAAAAAGTCAAACCCAGTTGTTTAAACATGTCACTAATGTCACGTGTATGTTAGCCCACAGTCTAAAGCAATGCAAACTGTCAAGCAAACACAATAAAGCAATTTGCCTATTTCCCTTTCAAAATAGGAAAGCTGCATTTACCACAAGCAGGGATGTCACACAGCTCCGATTTAAAATGTTCATCTAAGGTGAAGCACCATGGAGCCTCCTTCTGATTCCCTGGATTACGGCAGTAGGAATGGCCCCCATTTAGCTCTGGATAGCGCACAGCAGTGAATGTGTGTGTGTGGGGATACTGAGAATTCCACGGCTGGCACTGTCGCCCAGATTTTGTGATGCTCATCGTCCCTCGATAGTCTGCTCCTGTGCTGTTATAACATTTGTGATCTGTAAAAGAAGACAGCAGTTCACTATAGTGAATCAGGAGGGTATTCTGCACATACTGATTGGTATAAGAACATGAAAGCTATCTCCAACAATGAGATAGGGTGTGCTTCTGCTGACTTATCTTCTGAAATTCAGTTCAGGTTCCCAATTTGCAGAGGCCAAAATGCTAGGCTTGCTACTCATTCATATTTTTGAGAACATTTAAAAGTTAGGTTTCAGTAATAAAAAACTGATTCCAAAAGGTTTTAGAATAAAATATAAGAAATAAAAACTTGCCTGGAAACCTGAAATTAATCACCTATTTTGGCATGAAAGTAAAGAGAAATGAGACCCAAATGTTACCAAGCTATCTTTAAATTTGATATTATGTTAATTCTAATCAGTCTGTAATCTAACATGAACTCTACTCAGTGTCTGGAGTTAGGCCTACTAATGTAGCCTACAAGCACTGCATAGCAACCTTTGGCCTTATAAGAAGTCTTTCGTTACCATTAGTAGTGCCGTTTACTTTAATGGAATGTCTAATGGGGACTTTAATGAGCAAGGCTTGGGATACCAGACATTAACTGGTATAAGAATACTAAGAACAGTTCAAATAATATTTTTTAAATTCTGAATTTAAATTTTAAAAGGCATTCTAAATAAACTGCTGGCAAACTAAATCCAGACAAAATGGGCGGGCGTATTAGAAGATGGATTCTGGAATAATGAGCTGGGCTTCCTACCATGCTAGTACAGGAATTCCCCGCATTAATGTATGCAATGGGTCCAGAGCAAGTACGTTAACCAAAAATGTACTTAAAGTGAAGCACTACCTTTTTTCACTTGCGCCGCCACTGTGCTACATCTCCTTCATGCGGAGCCTCAAAGCCCCGCGCTAAAGCCTCTGCTGCTGCGCTGCGGCACCTCTACTGCTGCGCCGCCACGCCTCGCAGCTGATCGCGATCGCGCCTCCCAGCTGATTCGCGGTCGCACGATCGTGTCTCTTTCCACCCCCCACGCACCGAAAGAACAGGCCACAACCAAAGGTTAAGTGTCTGTTCTTGCGTATGTAAACAGGGGAATGGTGCTACTGTAAGTATGTCCGTACTCACGAGTGTCCTTAAAGTGAAGGTCCGTATAGCGGGGTATTCCTGTAATCTGCAAATATGAACTTCTCTGTTTACAAACCATATTACTAATTCTTCTTGACATTTAGTGAAAGTACCAAAGACAGATAAGATATTTCATTTGCAAGACATCAAGTTCACAACTATCACTCACTCTTATTGATTGGATCTGCCATAGGGATGCCAATACGGATACAATTTACAGCCTCTGGGCTATCAGGCTGTGGAAGATCTTCACAATTAGGCAGCTTTAAGCGCATCAGAATCATGGGGTTGGATCTTGCAAAGATATACTCAGTTTGACAAAGGACATTTTCCAGAATTTCACACTCATCACGGCATAGATCCCGTGGCTTTGCAACTGAAGAAGTCTCATCACAGTATGGAAAAGCATAATGGCACAGTGAAGGAATCGCAAACTGGGAACATTTATCAGATAAATGACTGGAGGTTCCAATCATAGTGAAGGCAGCTGTAATACACACATACCAAAGAAGTTGAGACATGATGTGAAGTGACATATTCAATGCAATAATACTTGCACACAGTTTACTACTTCCAAATAATATACACAATAGGACATCTATTTCTTGGAGACTTTTAGTTTGAAATTTTCAGAAATCATTTCACGTCAAATGTTGACAACTCTGCACAACTTGTGGCCTGGCACACTGAAGGGAGCCTGCTATGGACTCATTTCTGTTTTTTTCCTGTCTGCATGGAGAAACAACAGGATAGTTGCTAAGCACCTAGCAGGTCACAATACATGGTTTATAGACCACAGATCAAGGCCCAAGTTTCACATGGTGAGTCTCAAAATATGCAGCCCTGCTTTTAGGGAACACTGGCCTATAAAAGTAAGGCAGAACGGAATCCCAGTTGGTGCCCTTGCGCTCATGGAAGGGCTTTTGATCCAGTGGTTGCCTCCACTAATGAAAGAGCACTACAGCCTCTGCACCACCTTCCATGCTGTTCTGAAGATTTTCCCCAACTCCCTAGAACTGTTTTTAGGCTTCAGGGAGCAGGGGAATCAGCAGTAATGATCTCAGTACCTTTTCCATTAATAGAGGTATTCATTGGAGCAAAAGCCTTTCTGCAAATGCAAGGGCATCAACTGGACTACAGCCATAGTGGCACTGAAAACCCCATTGATGAGGCTGGAGTTAAGTGATAATAAATCTACCATTCTTTTTCGATGGAACTTAAGTACCACTAACTTTGTCTGGGCTGTGGCCTATTTATTTTTTATAAAGTTGAAAAGCTATAAATAATATACACATCATGGAAAATATCAGTAAAGTTCAAATAATATACAAAGATATTTTTGTATTACATCTTTTTAAGTACCAATTTTATTTTCATGATAGTGTTTTCAAAATTTGTAAAGGGAACTGCATGTCTTATTTCTTCTGAATATATTTACCATAGTGCTAATCAAATATTCTACTGAACATGTAAGAGCAAAATTAGTATATTAAATATACTAAATCCAAAGCAAGCTTGCTATAACGTAGATTATGGCATGGTCAAGGATGAAGGCAATCTAGCTGAAAATAGAAGAAAGGGAATTCTTAACCTACCAGTAATCTGATTTTCTATTTCGCCTTGCATATGGAGAGACTCCATATAAATGGTTCGGTTTCCAATAAATCTCGCACATGCTATTCCTCTGTATGGCTGACAAAATCCATCCTCTTCATATTCATCACTAAAATCAAATATGCATAACATAATTACACTGTGATGAGCATTGTGGATTACTCAGAAATATTTTACATAAACACCTTGAATACAATTGCCTTGGGCAGACACAATTTTGAATTCATTCAAGGTAGTCAGATCTTTCCTGTACTCATATTTCAATGGTGACTCCATAAAAATTCCTCTTCTCCCACTTTATCTTTTTCAGACATTAGATCAAATTAAACAATTCATCTTTGTTCTAACTACCGTTCCCCACCTAGAAAGTCCAAAGCTTCCCAGAATGTCTAGGTAGAGAAGGGTTGTAGTGGAAAATGATTTCATGCACCTTTTCATACTGCTGCACATCTCTGAATTCTCCCCCTCCTAATGCTGCTTTTTAGTGAAGAAGTGAGCTGTAATGGTATCTTAAGGGCTGGAAGAAACAAGAAGCATGCAGAAATATGTAAATAAACAATAATATTCAAAGCTGGAAATACCCAAGTTGCCTCATGCTACAGATGCCAAGAAAAGTCTTGGAACAAGCAATTCACAGTAAGATTTATTTCAGCTGTAGGAAACATCCAGCCTGTGGGCCTAATTAGGCCCTCCAGATTGACCCATTTGGCCTACAAGCTATTTTGGCCAAGTCACACCTACCTGCCCTATACCTGATGTCGGATCTGGAGCAGGTAAATATGTGGCTGTTCCAAAAAGGGGGTTGCATAGCACCTTGCATGGCTCTTTGTAAGACCCAACAATCAGCTGATAGTGTTTGCAGAGAGCTCTGAGCAGTGCTTTGAAGCACCAAAGAACTGTCGATCATCGGGTCTTTGAAGCACCACACAGGGCTCTACACAAGCCCTAACCAACTGCTGATGTGGGGGGCTTGCAGAAAGCCATGCATGGTGCCTTGAAGCTCCATTGATCAGTTGACTGTTAGAGCTTCAAAGCACTGCACAACATATGGGATGAAAACAGGTTACCTGATGTCATTGTGATGTCAGGTGATTGCCAGGTGGGTGGCTGCGCCATCCTGTTAACGTTGGCCCACGGGTGCAGGTAATAATCTGCCAACTGGTCAGATCCAGTTCCCCACTGCTGGTTTATTTTGAAAATGAAGCCTTTCTGTGTGGATCTAGAATTTGTGAAGGAACTTTTTTTTGCTACACTAGTTGTGATATTTACAACAAGTCATTTTGCTTTCTGAATGCTTATATAATACTAGATTTTCCATTATAAGAACTGCCCAAATTTGGGTTCAAAACTCAAAGTCCATCTATTTATGGTTAAATACTGAACAATGAAAGGAATAAATCCTTTTCCTGGTAAGTGGGAGAACAGTCCCCCAGCATAGAGAAAGTTAGTTAAGCCTCATTTACTTCAATGGTTTGTTGTTGTTATGTGCCTTCAAGTTGACTACGACTTATGGCAACCCTATGAATCAGCGACCTCCAAGAGCATCTGTCCTAAACCACCCTGTTCAGATCTTGTAAGTTCAGGTCTGTGGCTTCCTTTATGGAATCAATCCATCACTTGTTTGGCCTTCCTCTTTTTGTACTCCCTTCTATTTTAAGATTTGTAGTAAGCTTCACATAAATGATCTTCCTTCCTAACTGAATTATCACTATCTTTTTCAAGCTAACTTGGGAGGTCTTTGCCCTGAAAAGTAGCATATACATATATTTTAAATAAATAAACAGAAGGAGCTTTGCCTATGAGAAGAAATATGTTTCTTTGATTTAACATGTGGAGATGGAATATATGGAAAAGAGTCTGTTCAATTGGGTAACTTATTTTATGCGCCTTCAGATAGGTAATTTTACTATTATATATAGCAGAACATACTAACACATATATTCAAACCTGTGATTTATTTTCGTTCTCTTAACAAACTCCCTGCCATATTCTGTAATGTTGTTCCAACTCTATGTGGAGTAAAATGTAAAAGCTTTTGCTTGGCAAGAAGACTTTAATGCAAATGGATAAATAATATTCTGTCATACTTTCCAAAGGAGTACAAAATAGTTGTGTCCCACTTAAAAATGAATGCATGCTCACTCTGTTTCATGACAAAAATTTGGAAATTCAGAGCCTATATTTCACTTTGGGAAGGGGAAAGAAAATTATCTCAGATACTATTTTTGTATCATTTGAGGCTTGCTAATGTATTTTCTGGGCTCCTTTGGGAGGAAGGGCGGGATATAAATTTAATAAATGAATACATAAATAATTGAAGGTGGACTTCTGATAACTTAATTCCTCCCTCTGTTCATCATACCCTGCATGGAACTATGTTGTCTGAATAGACAGAATTAAGGGTGAATTAACACATTCTTTTCCACAGATGTATCTTTCTGTATGTGTCGTTACTACCAAATCTTTTAGGTGATGCGATTCTATGACAATTCAATTAATGATTGAAGAACTTCCTGTGTATTCTGTAACAAGTTATGCTGTAGGAAGTTTCACATGAGTGATATGAAGCAAAAATTAAAAGTAATAAAAGAGCTATAATAATATTATGTTGACATAATTTAATTGCTCATGTGATATCTTAGAACAGCTAATGAAAATTCCCATTTCTTTCATGAATTTCACTCCTAACTTATGCAAGTAATTTTTCTGCAAAAAATATTTAGATGACAGAATCACTTACAAGAAACTGTTTTGAGGACTGGGTCCTGAATTCACAAGTACAGATGCATCTTTAGAATTGACTAGACCCATATAAGTGTTTTGGGCCAGCTCTCCGCCACACAGAAAAAGCAGTGGTCCAGATTTTTGTAAATACCAACAGCCACCCACCGCTCAGCTGCCATGCTGCCAAAAATTCTAGACAAGGAACCCAATGCTGGTGGTGAGTATGGACCAAATCTAGTCCTCTGAAAATAACCTCCTTATTTGCAGATTAAATGACTGGCAATAATTTATTTCTAGAAAGCCAGCTCTGCACAGAGAAGAGGCACAAAACTATGGTAGCTGCTGTCAGATCAACAGCAGCTGTTACTAGTTATGAAACAGCACTGGTAATACTGCTTGGATCTTTCCTAGTGGCTTTCTTACATCGTTTTTCAACATGAACTACAGCTCATATGCTCACAGTTATGAAAATGGCAGGAAACGCCTAGAACTCACTTTTTGTTTGACAGAGCTATTTTGGGTTTGTCTTGGAGGGTGTCTAACCTTACAAACTTTGGATAAAGAAATCTATACAACATAAGGATCTGACAAATAGGATATGACTATAAATGCTAAGCACTGCATATTGTACTGTACTTTTGTACAAAAGTCTCCGTATTTCATGCACTTGCATCATCATCATCACCACCATCATATAAACATGTAATTTGGCATCTGGTGCAGAAACTGAAATTCTGAGAATCTTAGTTAAGATTTAAAAACAAAACAAAAGCAAGAAGCCAAAACTATTATAAAAGTTAGAAACAAAGAGGATACCCTGGTATGACCATTTTCTAACTTGCCCTTTGGATACAGTAGCATCTTATTTACAGGATCTAACATACCCAAAATATAGAAGAGCCTTCTCCAGGGCACAGTTGAATGTGCTTCCTTCAACAGTACTTGAGGGTCATTATAAGAGAATACCATTACAAAATCGAATATGTCCATGTGGAGATGGCAGTGTCAAAACTGTGGTTCATGTACTGCTGTTTTGCTCTTTGTACAGAGATTCGTGTAAAGAATTGCTGCCCCAGCCAGGGCTTCCAGTGAATTATTATGTGACTTTTCTCCTTGCGGATCAATATTAGCAAACTGAGCAAAAACTGCAACATTTTTATCAACCACTATTAAAATTAGGGCCAAAACAGTGCCCTGAGTCTTAAACTGTATAATTTTTAAATTATAGTTGAGTTTGGTAATTTTGTCTGCTTAGTAATGTTCTTATGTTTATATTTGTGTACCAATTGCAATTGCTGGTGCTTTAATTTGGTTTGGTAAATTTACTAGCTTAGCTGTTTATGTACTTTTGTATTTTATACTCAAATTGCAAAGGCCAGTGGCTAATGAAAATAAATATCTGATCTAGAAACAAAATATTAAAGTTTCTAGTTCTTATGGTGGCCCAGATCCTTGAAAACATGTTGGGCAATCTATCAGGCAAAATCTCAGAAACCCAAAACAGACTGAACCAGACTACTGGTGAGAAAGAACCAGAATTATGCAAACATAATCAGATATATACAAATTTGATTTTTTCCATAATCTAGTCAAAGTGCAGAACTTAGGTTCCCTTGCGACAGTATTTGTACCAAGGAAAACTCTGCTTTTCTTCAACAAAGAAATATTTTACTACTCTCTCAGTATCATCACCTAAGGTATAGGAGGGCCCCGCTTATACGTCAGGTTCCGTTCCAGACTGCCGCCATAAAGCGGAAATCGCCATAAAGCGAAACCCATTGAAAATAATGGGGCGCGTCACGCAAAAATGTCACAAAAACGGCCTTAAAATGGGGAATTGCCCTCACTGAAAGCTGCTGCATCAGCGGAACGCCGGAAAACGGAATGCCAGTAAGCGGGGCCCTACTGTATATGGAACTCTCATCAATGCTCTGTGGGTAGCAATAAGAGCCAGTCTTATACTCAGTAATAATTTATTTTATAGCTATAGATACTTAAAATGCAGCTGGACTTGTTACTTATCACCGGATAATCACATTCAGTTGTTAGCCTAGGAAGTTAAAGTCAAATCCCAATTAAATTGAAACATGAGAGGAAAGAACTTCTCTTGTGGAACCAGCACAGTTTTAACCCTTAGGTTACTTTTAATACTTTTGTTCTTCAAAATTCCTTTTTAGCTGACACTTGATACTTTTTTAACATGAGCTTTATTAACAGTGATGAAGTACAACAACTTCACAGTCAAGCAGTTCTGTCTTTGTTGGCCACCCAGATGGCCAACCTTTCATGGCTTTGTTGTAGCTTTCTAGTATAAATAATATAGGTCTAACGTATCTGAAGTTGTCTTTAGTAAAACATTCCACTGTTTTTGCACATACAAAATCTATTTACCTGACATATTGGACCAGGAAGCTGAGATTCTCTAGAGGAATGCCACATATATATTCTTTGCCATAAGTAGGAATTATTATATACACACTTTAACACAGTGTGAGCCTTTAACTTTTTTCTTTCTTTTTTTGCTTATGAGGTAGAGAACAGGATACTTTTTACATCTTGGAATGACTATAAGCATTGTGCCAAATCCCAAAGTACCTGCTTAGATTCTATACAATCCTTAGTCAGACAGAAGTCCTTTATACAAAAGATTTGGTCTACTATTCATTTCACTGAGTTTCATTTGTGTAATGGACTAGTTATAACTTTAAGTACTGCAGGTGATGATGGTGTTAATAAGGCAAACTTGGCATATATGAACAGCCTTTCTGTTTATAGGCAAACAAAGTAATCAGCAACTGACACAGCAACAAATTCATCTTTGATTTATGAGGCAGGTGCGTGATGCATCCCCCCCCTTCACAGCAGGAATAAAAGCCAACAGTTGGTTTATGGGTAAAAACAGGCTACAATTTTATTGATTAGAGCAAGTAAGCAGTGTTGGCATGGCAGTAGGGCAAGAATCTGCTTTGACTCAGTTAGCCTGTGCTGAGGGAATGCTGGGTCAGTGCAGCAAGCAGTTGGTGCCCCAGATGGCAGCTGGCCAGTGCAGTCTACAAAGGGAGAAGAGGAGCAGCATCAGCCTGGCTGTGGCTCCAAAACAGAGGTGAGAGCTGGGGAAATGACAGCCACCCAACACGTGGGTAAAGGGGGGGAAGAGCTGGCCTACCCATATCTCTAAGAGGGCATACAAAAGCTGAGGCCCAAACCTACAATTAACTTGATGCTTTGATCTCACATGGATGCTTCACTCTCCAATCAAAACCTTCAAGCACTGATTGTCCCAGGAGGTGCGGCACCGGTGGCCGCATCACCCATCCGAGTCAAGGCGCCAGTGGAACTACCTCCTCGCTATGGTGGCCAGAGGGACCAGTTCACCACGTTCCTTGCCCAGTGTGAACTATACATACGTGTATGTCAAGCAGAGTTTCCAAATGGTGATGTGAAGGTGGTGTTTTATCAGCCTCTTGGAAGGAGAAGCAGCCAAGTGGGCTACCCGTATGTTGTAAGAAACAACCCTATCCTGGGACAATATACCGCCTGCATCACAGCCATGACCGAGATTTATTTATTTATTTATTGCATTTGTATACCGGCCCATAGCCGAAGCTCTCTGGGCGGTTTACAACAATTAAAAACATTAAAAACAAATATACAAATTTAAAAACACATATTTAAAAAGCAATTTAAAAACACATGCTAAAATGCCTGGGAGAAGAGGAATGTCTTGACCTGGCACCAAAAAGATAACAGTGTTAGCGCCAGGTGCACCTCGTCAGGGAGATCATGCCATAATTTGGGGGCCACCACTGAGAAGGCCCTCTCCCTTTTTGCCATCCTCCAAGCTTCCCTCGGAGTAGGCACCCGGAGGAGGGCCTTTGATGTTGAGCATAGTATATGGGTGGGTTGCTACGAGATGTTTCATGACCCTCAGCATAAGCAGACGGTCACCCACCAGCTGGGAACTTTGAAGCAGGGGAGGGGATCCATGGCGACCTATACTAACACATTTTGCATCTTAGCCCAGGAGGTGGAATACAATGACCTGGCTTTGATGTACTTCTACCGGAATGGGCCTAGCCCGGAGGTGCTGGATGAATTGGTACGCACCTCTCCACCCGGCAGCCTGGCGGAGCTGATCCAGTTATGTTTGCAGATAAGCAGTCAGATTGAAGGTCGCTGTTTGGAGCGCAGGGTAGAATTTCTGCGTTCTCAGGCTCCCACACCTCTCCCCCGCGTCTGTTTCCTGCCTAGCATGGGAACCTCGACTTTGTTGGGGGTGGAGCCCATGCAAATTGGAGGGGCTAGACCATGTCTGTTGGAGGAGCAGAAGGAGAAGCGCAGGAGGGAGGGGTTATGTCTGTACTGCAGGAAAGGGGGGCGCCTGGCCCAAGGATGCCCCTCCAAAGGAGAAAGAGCTCCGGTGCAGAAAAACTTCAAATCCCAGCTCTTGTAGAGGCCAAAGAGTTGGGGGCGAAGCAGGCACCGCGGCCTTGCCAGCAACTCCTCCTGTCGCAGCCTGCCCTTTATCTGTCGGTTCAACTGACGCTTCCTTTGGAGTGAAGTCTCCAGGTTAATGCCATGATCAACAGTGGGGCTTCGTCAAGTTTTATGGACTGGAATTTCACTCAGGAGCATGGTGTGCCCACCCAAATGCTTGAGCAGCCCTTGTCTGCCGAGACCATTGATGGGAGGCCCTTAAAGTCAGGAACTGTTACCAGGGCAACAGAGATGCTAGAAATGGAAATCCCGGGACACGTGGAGATACTGTCATTCTACGCAGCTTCCCTGCCTCGCTTCCCAGTGGTGCTGGAAATGCCCTGGTTGGTTCAGCACAACCCCACCATATTCTGGGATGAAGCAGTGGTGGTGTTTACCTCGGGATATTGCCATCTGCACTGCCAACCGCAGGAGAATCCCCCCCGATGTTGTGGCTGGAGTTGTATTGCAGGAGAGAGTAGTCCTGCCGGACAAGTATGAGAAGTACCAGGATGTGTTTGACAAAAAAGAAGCCAATCAGTTGCCCCCCATTGACCATACTACTGCACCATAAACCTGATACCAGGGGCGCGCATCCCTGCAGGGTGGATTTACTCTTTGCCAGAACCAGAGCTGGCGGCGCTAAGGGAATTCCTGGAAAATAACCTAAAGAGAGGCTTCATTCGACCCTCCCAGTCTCTGGCCGTGGCCCCTTTGCTGTTTGTTAAGAAGAATGGAGAGCTACGCCCTTGTAACGATTACTGAGAGTTGAATAAGATCACCATTCCCAACAGCTACCCCCTGATGCTCATCACAGAGATGCTGGAGCAACGTCGGCCAAAATTTATACCAAGCTGGATTTGAGGGTAGCTTACAATCTGGTACGAATCAAGGAGGGAGATGAGTGGAAGACAGCGTTTAAGGCACCTTATGGACAGTTTGAGTACTTGGTCATGGCTTTCGGACTATCCCAGTCACCAGGAGTCTTCCAGAGCTTCGTGAATGACATATTTAGGGACTATTTGGACTGGTTCATGATTGTGTATCTGGATGATATCCTCATATATTCGGACTCCCCAGCGGAACATGAGAAACATGTGTGGGCAGTGATACAACGTCTCAGGGAACATCATCTTTATGCCAAGCTGGAGAAGTGCAGCTCTGACCTGACCACACTGAACTTTTTGGGGTATCACATTTCCCCCACCAGGGTGGAGATGGACCCACGCAAGGCTCACTGTGTCTTCATGTGGCAGCCGCTCAAAACAAAGAAAGACCTTCAGTGATTCCTGGGGTTTGGCAACTACTACCATTGGTTCATTGCTAATTACTCTGACAAGACTGTGCCGCTCACAGACTGCCTGAAAGGGCCGGGTCCCTTTCGCTGGACTGATGCCGTGCAAGGAGCTGAAGGTGCAGTTCGCCTCGGAACCCGTGCTGCAACACGCAAACCCAGCATGCCCCTTTGTGGTGGAGACAGATGCATCCGACGAGGCCATTGGCACTGTGCTTTTACAACCAGCACGGGGGCGGGGGGTCTGAGACCATGTGCTTACTTTTCGCAGAAGTTGACAAGTTCAAAGCAAAATTACACTGTGTGGGAAAAAGAGTTGTTGGCCATGCGTTTGAAGCTTGGCGACACCTTTTGGAAGGAGCACAGCACGAGATTGAGGTGCACACCAACCATTGGAACCTGGAGAGCGTCCACACTGCCCATAAGTTGAAAGAGAGACAGGTGTGCTGGGTGCAGTTCTTCGCTCGCTTCCACTTCAAGATCCATTACATTCCTGAGGCGCAGAATAAGCGGGCAGATGCCCTATCCCGCAAACCGGAACACCTGGAGAATCCAACTTCGAGACCGCCTCAACTGATCATACCCCTTGAAAAGATGGTGGCAGGGGTGTGCCAGGACTCCTGGGTGGAGGATCTGCAGATGGCGCAAGAACAAGATCTGTCTGTCCAGGAAGCACTCAGAGTTAGAGGAGCAGCCTACTGGGAGTGCAAAGGGCTACACACTGAAGGGGGGATGCTGTATCATCACAACGCCATGTACATGTTCCCCGGGAGACATGAGAGCCAAGGTCCTGTGTCAGTGTCATGACTCCACCACAGTTGGGCACTTTGGAGTCTTCAAAACCTTGCAATTAGTCGCCAGGGTGTTTTGGTGGCCCCGGATCCCTGGCAGATGGTAACCATGGACTTCATCACTGACCTTTCCTCCTCACAGGGGACAACAACAGTGTTGGTGTTGGTGGATGCTTTTACTAAAATGGCGCATTTCATTCCGTGCACAAGACATGGCTCAACTGTATGTGTAGCACGTGTACAGATTGCATGGCCTCCCAGATAGTTTAGTTTCGGACCGAGGGACACAGTTTATGGCTTGGTTTTGGCGTGCCTTGTGGCAGCTGCTCCAGAGTGAACTAAGACTATCGTCATCTCATCACCCGCAGACGGACGTTCAGACTGAGAGAGTGAACGCCACATTAGAGCAATATCTCTGCTGTTATGTCAACTACCAGCAGGACAACTGGGTGTCCTTTTTGCCTCTAGCGGAGTTTGCTTACAACAATGTTTTTAATGCTTTTAATGTTTTTAATGGTTGCACACCGCGCAGAGAGCTTCGGCTATGGGGCGGTATACAAATGCAACAAACAAACAACGCAGTGCATGCTACCACGCAACAGACTCCATTCTTTGCCAACCTGGGATATCACCCCACACGGTAGTCCCTCCTTGCCACCAGCCGAAGACTTTGTGTAAGAGCTCCAGGCAAGAGCTATTAAGGGAACAACTAGAGAGGGAAAATGCGGACTATAAGAGAGCTACAGACCAACATCAACAGGAGGGGCCCGTAATCCATGTGGGAGACAGGGTGTGGCTGTCCACGCATTACCTGCCTACACGGGGGTGCTGCCATAAGTTAGAAGACTGAAAGATGGGGCCCTTTGAGGTGGAGGCTCAGATCAATCCAGTGGCTATTCGTCAGAGGCTGCCTCCTTCCTTCAAGATACACCCAGTGTTTCATCGCTCCCTGCTTACTCTGGAACACCCCCCCCCAGATCCCCACCGAACGCCAGAGTTGCCTCCGCCCCCCCGTCGTGGTGAATGGACAAGAGGAATATGAAGTGGAGCAGATTTTGGACTTGCGGAAGTGCCGAGGGCGGCTTCAATATTTGATTCACTGGAAGGGACACAACCAGATGGAGCGTTCATGGGAATCAGCTGACAACGTTCATGTGCCAGACTTGGTGAGGGAGTTCCAAGATGCTTACCCGGACAAGCCCAAGCACAGGGGGGTGGGGGGAGATGGTGCATGGAGGGGAGGATGATGTTGCACCCCAGGCACCCCAGGAGTTAGCTCAGGGAGAGGAGTCAGATGAGGATGAGGTCCCTGGGAGACTCCCTCGGCCAGCCCCCCCATCAAAGCAGTTCCCACTCTGCCTGCGAGCCCCCGCCTGAGCTGTTGGGAAGCAACCTCTTGCATGCACCAACCACGCCCCCATAGGAATCCCTGCCTGGCACTTCAAACACTTCCCAACCAACCAGCTTCCCGCTCCCTGAAGCTGAGCCATCGCCTATTGAAGCCCTGCTGTCAGATGGACTATTGGAGGCTCGCCCCCCCCCACCCCGCACAAGACGGCATGAGAAAAAGGTCCTTGAGAGGAGCCTTCAGATGAGCTGTCGTTTACGGGCATAGACCTTCCCTACTTAAGCAGGTGCCCACTCAGGCTCCAGTGCTGATTCAACTCTCCTCACATGCTGCAGAGACTATTTAGGTAGCTTAGCTAGGGAAAGTAGTGAGCTAGAGTAGACAGGTTTATGAAGCGCACTGCTTTGGACGTAGCCATCACTCTAATAAAATGAGAATTAAACCAAGCCTCGTCTCCGTCTTATGTCTCGGGCTCTGGGCAGGACACTCTGCCATTTTGGGTGAACCACAGCCACTTTTCCTGCACCTGACATCATATGATGTCAGACACAGAAAACCTCAAGGTGAAAGCTGCGAAGTAAGAAGCTGTATGGCAGGGATGGGTGACCTGTTGCCCTCCAGATATTGTAGATTTCATCTGTCATCATCCCCAGCAAGAATGGCCAAAGGTCAGTAATGATGGGAGTTGTAATCCAGCACATCTGGATGGCCCTAGGTTCCACATTCCTGCTGGTCAGTCTACAGTTCAAATGAGGGGAACCTTTGGCCCTCTGGATGTTGCTGAACTACAACTCCCATCAGTCTCAGCAAGCATGGCCAATGGAGGGATGATGGGAGTTGTAGTCCAGCAACATCCAGAGGGCCAAAGGTTAATTATGTAAAAGATAAGGCCTCCTATTATATAATTCTTTACATTACAGATGCTCATATCAAATCTTTTATACATTCTTGTTTAATTATTCATGCTTTCAGAAGTTATTTAGAAAATAAATAAAAAATAGGTAAGTTAAAATGTACATGTAATGTTCTGATAAACTAATTAGCAAAAGGAATCAAATTGCTGGGATGGTGGTCATAACACACATATGAATGCAAAATAAAATCTAAAAATCACAAATATGCCATTGGCAAGAATATTATCTTTCTAAAGATGTAATTGGTTAAAGCTCTTATGTAACTGGGAAAGGGAGAACATTAGCGGTTATCTCCCCTTGTTTACTGTTCCAATATTTTTCAAAACCATTAAATATTTCTCCCCTTGTTTTACCCATTAAATCCAAGCAATCTTACTTAAAGCTGCAAAGTCCTATAATTTAATATACCATTCTTGTAGTCAAGGGCATTATTTATTTTTCCAATACTTAGCATAAAGTATCATTCCTGCTGTGACCATATAAAATGACAGCATATTTCAAGTATGTTTATGGAAATATTTTAGATTCAGGACATTATTTATACATTCTACAGAGGCTTCCTAAGGTGAATGGCTCTATAATTATCACATGGTATCACAGGGAAATTGGTGCTGCAGGTTTGCCATGACAAGGAAGGAAGAAAGGAGTCTTTAATAAAGGACTTCATAGGCCTTCCCTTTGAAATGTAGGGCAGTAATATGATGGCTTCTATTCTATTTCATATCAGAGGCTGCTTCCAAGACAAATGATCTGAAAAACCAGTGCAAACTATTGGGCTGGTTTTAAGTTTTTATAGTCCCTGGGAAGGAGTTTCCCTTTCCATCAACAGAGAAGAGGACACCAGGGAATGCCAGGGATGGACCTGCACATACACAAAACCTTTAAAGCCAAAAGAAAGGTCATGTTCAGCAGGATAGGAGTGATGTAGTGGGGGAAACAATAAAAGGGGGGGGAGGAAGACTCACTGTTTGTTCTAGACAGGTCATCTGTATATTTTTTAATGTTTTCTGTAAATCACCCAAAATGCTTAAGTTTTATGGGTGGTATTGAATAAATGAATAAAATCAAGGATGGAGGAAGTGAAGATTATCAGGATAGCAATTAACCCTCTCCTGGTATGTCTGCACATGAATCCTCCCTGTCCCACACTTCTTCCACTGTCACTAGCAGTGAGGAAGAGGAACAACAGCTGCTGCCCTCACTGTGGCAGTCCTCTCCCTGTGGACAGTTGTAACTCCTGCTGCTTTTCCACCTTTTCCTCATTGCCACTGCTCAGTAGGACCCCTGGAAGACGCTCCCACAGTTCCTGCCATTCCTCTTTGGAGTTGTTCCTTTTGCTAAAGCCCAGAAAGAGAGCTGAACCAGCTGTTCATCCTCCTCCAGTACTGAAGGAACACAATGTATAGCCTTGTGTGCATGTTTAAAAATCACAGAAATGGGCATTCAGGCACAATTTTGGAGCTTTGATTCCACCTCTTCAAATGAGAGATTAGGGTGCAGTCCTAACCCGATTACCTGTGAGTAATCCCTACTGAACTCTAAGTAGTCATGGTTAGGATTGCACGATTATGTTCTCACCAGCATCACTTAGTGTCAAGCTTTAAAAACATAGTATATTAATATATGGTTATGGTATATGTTTTAATAAATATTACTCGGTGAACCAATGCTATGAATTTAAGTAAAAAACAGGCTGACCAGATCTAACAATTTCATGAATAGTGAAATACACTAATTGACAAAACTTAAGATATATATGCTGGCTAGTTTTTAACTGAGCACATATTACTACTTGCAAAAAAAAAAAAATTAAAAATACACTGCCAGAGGGTACTTAGAATAAGAGTTATTCCAAAGTGTGTACACAGTGCCCAGAGTATCTTTTTATACATATATGTGGCTGTAGTATGCCAGCAAATCTCATACTGATATTTGGTGTTGCCTAGTGACTGGCCAGCCAGATTCCTGCCACTTCCCTCTTCTCCTCCCCTATTGTTGTTGACAAAGTGCCCAGAAGCAAATGACTTGAGGTGGAATGTGATTGAGCTTCTTCCATCTCTGTTGCTCTGTTGCAGAGATCTTTCTTTCTGTGCTTGCTTACTTGCAACTTCAAAGCCTTTTCGCTCAATTCCCTCTGGTTGGTGAAGAGTCTAGGTACAGATTAGAGAGACCATCTGGTCTTTAGTGCAGGTAGTTGTATGTGCAATTCAAATAATTGTTATCTCTAAGCATCTCCCCTCATGTCTTTGTGCAGTCCCATATTAGAGACTGGCTAGCTGTCTTCCCTACAAGGATAATACAGAGGGCTCTTGTTACTGCCATAGGCTTTGCAGAACTTTTCATCTCACTGAGCCATCTAACCTCATATCAGGCACACAGCAGCCCTATTCAGGTGTTCTCCCTCCCCACACTTCCCAATGTGAATATTATCATGTGGTGGGGAGAGCAGAAATGAGCCCACTGGTCCTACCCCATCACTGGTCCTCCACATGTTGGGGGCTGCACATCTGCAATAGGCTGTCTGCTCTACTCAGGTAGGCTCCAGTGTTCTAAATTGCTCAAGCAGAGTAGGCTCCCCACTGCAGAAGTTCAACCGCCAACATGTGGGGGATTGTGGGAAGAAGCAGGTCCAACAAACTCATAATTTTATTGGGGGTCAAGAGAACTGAATAGGACTACTCTTTCATGAAGGGTTCAGACAAGGTAGACCAAGAGAACTTTAGTTCAAATAATATACCTTGGCTGAAGCATCACCTTTTTCCTTTGTGTATGTTGACATACTGGGGAGCTAAAATTTCACCAGCTCTTCAAAATGAAGTAACTGTTACCAGGAACACCATCTTGAGGTAAAGACTACAGGTTGCAATCAGTTCAAACAGCTTCTCAATTAGATAGGGGGGTGTGTGTTAAAAACCTTCCCCTTGCATTCAAGGAACATGTGAGGAGTTGCTTCAACTGCGTGGCTGGTGGCCAAGCTTTCCACGGTCCATGGATTCAGCAAGTTTGAGAAGGGACTCTACTGACTGGACCAGCATTGAGGGTCAATACATAAACAGCCCTTTCTCACGTTCACTGAACACCCAGATGGCTGCTGGGCATGGCGGGGGATGAGGTTAGCCCACATGACCCTGCGAACCCATTCACATGTTCCTTGAATGTGTGTGGGAGCCCTCAGTGGTGGGTGGAGATATGTTCACAAGTTCCTTAAGGAACCTGCTAAAAGCAAAGGAACCTCAGGTTTATCCGATATGCAGTTTCAGGAAAACATAATTAAGGAAGAGAAGCATACACCCTTGTCCTTGAGGTGAGTAGAAAGTCAAAGACAAGTCCTGTGGTGGAAATGACCTAAATAGGACAGGTTTTTAAAGTTTGAACCAAACCAGACCCCTATTTCTAAGGTCCTAAACATTTATTGTAAATAACCTCTCTGATTATTTGAGTGTGTTTGATGTCTTTTATGTATCAGAGTTTGCCACCCAACACAGAAGCACCAAATCTCAACCTCCTTTCATCCTGTTGGATAAGTGATGCTAATTCAGTTTTGAATGCCCTGTAAATGCTTAAGAGCAGAGGTGGAGAACGTGTGGCCCTCCAGATGTCGGTAGACTACAACTCTCATCATCCCTGACTATTCTGATGGATATTGCAAGTCCAAGAACAATCGTGCTGTTGCACTCACGTCCTTCTCGTGTGGTTCCCATAGGCATTTGGTTGGCACCATGAGTACAGAATGATGGATTAGATGAGCCTTTGGTCCGATCCTGCAAGCTTTCTCTTCCACATATTACCCACCCTTGCTGTAGAGGAACTTCTTTCTTCCTGTCAAGACAACTCTGCTGTATGTGAAGTGTTCTTATATTTATTTTTCCTTGGTAAAATTAATGGATCAGTATTTGAATGCTCAGTTTAATGTCTCCTCTTTAAAACTGAATATGAGAACTAGCATTGTGCCTCTTGTGTGATGAAGGGGAGAGTGGGGGCAAGTTCTACTTGCCCACCACACCACCACTCCTGCCTCTGCAAATGTCTACAGAGGGAAGTCTGATGTACTTGTGACATGACAGGGAAACGACGATAGCATGCTCCTTCCCATTCTCCTTCATATGATGATCACATGAGGAGAGCTAACATACAAACAGATCTTATCAGCTTCTCTGACTGATGAAAGCCTGGCCTTGCATAGCTGTGGTCAACAAGGATCACCCTATGCCCAAAATTCAGTTTGGCTTTCTCTTCTGTATATCAAAAGACAAATCAGAGAAATTTGAGAATGTTTTTCTCTTTGTATGGAATGATATCTGAGATGTTGTCTATAACTTGGTAACTATAGGATGAACTTCCTCCTTCTTCCAAAGAGTCTTTATTCTGAAGAAATATCTGAGTGACCCCATGTTGAAATGCCAAATGATTTATATAACTAACAGGGTGCTGACTAGGTTTTAACACACTGCATAATTTAATAATATAAACTGTTATAACATGATTGCATCATCACAAAAATATAGATCTAAATTTTCAGAGGAGTGGCTGTGTTCGTCTCCCATAGCAAAAACAAAAAAGATTGTCAGATACAGATAGGGATGGAAAGATCTGTCTGTTTTGGTTCTCTCAGTTTGTCATTTTTCCAATGTTAAATTCAGTTCTCTACATTTCTACAGCGATCTGCAGATTTTTTTTTTAAATCCTCATGAAAATTCTCCGCCATTTTAGTGCAAATTTCTCCAAATAAGCACATTTTTGTAGGTAATTTTGACAAAAGTACACATTTTTGCAAGCCATTTCTCATCATTTCATGCCTTTTTGCATGTTATTGTCACTCATATATTCATTTTTATGCACACTTTCCCCTAATATATGCATTTTTATAAATATTATTTAGTTGGCGAACTGCATTCCAAAATTCTAATAAATGCGAATTTCAAAGAATGGCTGTGTTTCAGTTCTCATATTGTTTTGGAAATTGTGAATTTGATAAATTCTGCTTGAAATGTGAACTGAATTGAAATTCTCACCCATTCCTATGAGACTCTGTCTTGCAATAACACCCTAGCCAGACAGTAGAATAAAATGCCTAAAAATTTTGTGTGTGTGTGTGTGTATGTTCTAAATTATGCTTTCACCATTTTGAAGGTGTTTTTTGCTTCTTAATTTAAAATGTCACGTAACCTATGATCTCTAAATATCCTGTAGACATTAATTTTTCACAAACATTCTGTTACTCTTAATTACAAATTCATCTGGCTCTTGTTAATTGATTTTGATTCCCAGATAATATTGGGGTTCTTTTTTGTTCTTTTCATAAGAGGACGTCAAAGCATTCTTCTTATCTCTTAATAAGCTAGATGGTGGTAGCGGTGTGTCAAGGTTTTTTTATACGTTTTGGGATCTGTAAATGGGCTGGAGACAGGACATGTGGCTAAAGAAAAACTCTGAGTAAAACAATCACTTTTTATCCTTTGGTATCATTCATACAATACATGAATATCAGTTTAAAATTACAGTATTGCAGGATCATAATATGAAAAGCAGAACAGTAAAAAAAATCAAAACAAGTCCAATTTCAGTGACAAAAACTACAATATTGCAGGATTACAATACAAGAAAATCAGAACCCCATTTCTTACAACTCCTTGCTTCATAGGAGATGATCCTACACATAGGGTTGTATCCAACATAGTGCTTAAGTTAGGATCCCATCAGCACAAGGATTACTTCCAGCACAATGGGACTATCTCCCCTATTACCCCATGCACCCCCTACATGTGTTCCAGGAGTTCCCCCAATCCTCTGGAGCACATTTGGGGAGGGTGTGGGGCACATGGAGGAGGAGAAGGGGAAGTTGCTAGTGGTAATCCTTGTGCTGACAAACGAGTTAGTTGAACACTGCCCATAGTGACTTTCCTGCATAATGACAAGTTTCCTCCTACAGAGCAGGAAGAAGTTTTGAGAAAAGAGGGCATTTTAGCTAGATTGGCTAGAGACTGTTGGAGAATGGCTATAACTCAGTGGCACAGCAACTGTTTTGCATGCAGAAGGTTCAGTCTCTGGCATCTCCAGTTAGGTCTGGGAAATACTCCCTGTCTGAAACCCTGGACAGCTCCTGCCAGTTAATGTAGACAATACTGAACCAGCTGGACTGCTGCTCTGCCTTTGGATAAGACCACTTCCTATGTGTGGGCTTCACTGAGGAGACAAGTAGGTTACAGAAAGGTACTTCCAGTGATGTTTGAGAAAATACATTTTGAAATTGGCTAGTTGGCTAGCTTGTCAGTGGAGTTTTGACAAAAAACCTTTGAGTTATTTTCAGACAATAATGTAAAATATTCATTTATTTTAATGGATATCTTAAGATAAGTCATGTTTTAGAATGGACTATTGTACTATTCTTGTAACATAATCCTGGAATTTTGTAAATTTTGGTACTAAAATTTAATATATCATGTTAAAAATAAAACACCCAATTGTGTGATATATTTTACAATGAGATTTTTTTTCATTACCATAGTTGTGAATGTATTTTTGCTTACTAGTATTTTTCAGGTCAGTCACCCCACCGCTACCTTTTAACTGAATCAGTTAATTCACAGAAGTGAGGATTAAGTCCCTTCTGTCTATTGGCAGAAACTTACTGTAGGTATAGAACCTCTTACTGAATTTTATTTTATTTGTTTCTAAAAAAACCCAAAACTTTTTGTGAGAGACCAGTAACATCACAGTAGTGGGAACTTCCCTTTCTGCTCGTATATATAATTCCCAGGACTGATATGGACAGAATAGGGCAAATGTTAAAATATCTAAATATGAACTAAAAATCTATACCGAAAGATACAAGTTATTTTTGGGGGCATGGGGGATATATAGCTCAGTGACAGAGCACATGTATCATTGGAGTTACCACATTTAATCTTTGGCATCTCCAAGTAAGGCATATTAAGTAATCAGGCTAGAAAAGACTTCTTCTTGAATCCCTGAAGTGACACTGCATGTGAGGGTATCCAGTACTGAGTAAGAACAACCCTTGGTCTGACTAGGGAGCAGATGGCTGCTTGAATCAATATCTTATATCTATAGTTGTGAATTAGTGTCATGCAACATTGTGCCACCTGAGCTCCTACTGGAAGGAAGTGCAGGATATAAAAATCAATCAATCAATCAATAATAAACATTATTGATAGAAAGGCACTCCAAGATAAGTTAAAGATACCTGAGAATGTAGATAATCCATTTGCTTAACATTATTTGTTACTGAAGGCAGAAGGGCTAAAATTGCTGAGACATAATTTCAGAGTATGCACAGTCTATTTAAAATTTATTAAAGGCAGTTCATTAAACATTACAAGAAATTGTTCCCTTCAGTTTGAATATATGTGAAGGAGAAAAAGTCAACTTTTTGCTGCTGATAAATTATCTGGGGCTTGTTTGGTTCAGAGCCTTGGTTTTCTAATGCCACTTGGGACAGCTGTTTTGTCCTTATTTCTTATATGCGGTTCCTCTTAGATAAAATAGATGAAGTGGTTAAACAACTGTGAAAACATTAGAAGTTCACATAACTTGTGTGTCTTTCATAAATTCCACTCCTGATAGACACGTATAAATAGAAGCTATTCATTGGGGAATAATTGGCCAGCTTTAAGAATCTCGGGAGCTAGATTAAACTGGAGCCTGAAAGAGTCAGGAAAGAGATTGCTCTTGAGATAAGAAACTGATTCCTACAGCAACAGACAGCTATGGGCATGTGCTTCAGTGAAAATTAAGAGTTGTCTCTGTATTTACAAATGGAACTGACTCATGCCAAAGAGTCAGTGCTTTCTTCAAAATTACCAAATTATACTTCTTCTACTTCTAGTGGGTCTAAGAAGATATGAGAGTATGAGGAGAATAGAATGTATCTCATGATTCCTGGGGACAGGAAAGACCACCACCATCATAGGCAGCCACGATAATCCTCAAGTTAAAAGGTCTTTTTCATTCTGGGTCTCTACTAGAGGTTTTCTTGCAAATGATCCTGGCCCTGGCCTTAGATTTTGGAGTCTTGCTGCTTCCTAAGCTGGGAAAAGTGAGTCTTTGGGAATCCTAAGGGAAGACTTTGGAGCAAGGCTCAAGTAAGCACATACTAGGGTTGCCAGGTCGGAGCCATCCAAAAACCTGAGAAAATGGGGGCGGGCCCTAGTGATGTCACGGGGCGGGCCCTAGTGACATCATTAAGCATGATACATTGTATCAACCGCAGTTGCTTGGAGCATGCCATTCAAAACAAATTCTCTGGAGATTAAAATAGAAATCTTACCTAAAATAGGGTGTTCCTAGGTCCATCTGAAGTGACAAGGTCATTCTTTCTCACAAGCTTAGGGTGATGCAAAATGGAAATGGACTGCCTTCAAGTTGGTCCCAGATAGGGTCTTCATGGTAAGCAGTATTCAGACAGAGGTGGTTTACTATTGCCTTCCTCTGAGTCTGAGAGGCAGTGACTGGCCCAAGGTCACCCAGTGAGCTTCATGGCTGTGTGGGGATTCGAACCCTGGTCTCCCAGGTCACAGTTCAACACCTTTAGGGAACATTTAATCTAGCTTCCTTGCTTCTGGCAAGAAGGGTTTACGTGCCCTCAGGCCAGGCCATTATAGAAAGAAAGGAGCTTAGTGTTGCAGAGATGTTAGATTGGAGCACAGATGGATGCTCCTGAAGGCAGCAATTATAAACATGCTTATTAAGGAACTAAGCCCCATAGAACTCAACAGGACTTACTTCTGAGTAGATATAGTTTGGATTGTGCTGTTAGTAATGCTTGACTAGGGATCCTCTGCAAAGACATCCATATCCAAGCAGGGTTGACAACCCCCTGCATGGAATGCCCTGGCCTTATCTTTTAATGTGGCTGCTCCAAACTTCTTTACAGATTTGACCCTTCACTTCAGAAAGAGGTCTGAGAAATGTGTAAGAGAAAGAAGATTGTCTACCCTTTCTGTCTACTCTGTGGGGTGCTATAAACTCACTTGGACAGCCAATCCAATTCCAGTGAGTAATAATTGACAGAGAGAAAACACCCATGGTTTGGTCTACCTTCACAGGCAGCAGCTTGGGAACAACAACTGCAGCCACACTTTCAAATATGTGAATTCTCTTTTACCATTAGTGGGCAAAAAACAAACCATCATGCAACCAACAAGGCACATCATCAATGGGTTTTAGGGGTTTAGTTGACCACATGGAACCACTGTTGTTGCTTCTATGGATGTAAGGGAGGAGGGTCAAAGGTACATGAAATGCAAACAGAAAATGAAAAAAGGCAGTGATGCTTCCCTAAATGCAATACCATACCAACCACAGCAACACATACCAAAGGGTCAGCATAACCCTTCAACTTCTGGGTAGAACTCTTACTAGGACATTAGGGACATTTCTTGGGAGGTGCAGTTCTGATGCCTTCTAGTTTACTTGCTTCTGGCAAGAAGGGTTTACGTGCCCTCAGACTTGGCCATTATTGGAAGAAAGGAGTTTAGTGTTGCAGAGATGTTAGATGGGAGCACAGATAGATGCCCCTGAAGGCAGCAACTGTAAACATGCTTATTAAGGAACTAAGCCCCATAGAACTCAATAGGACTTACTTCTGAGTAGATACGGTTAAGGACAAGGGAGGACATTCTAGGCAAAACAGACAAATAATTGGGTGTCCGAACAAATTAAACCAGAACTATCACTAGAAGCTAAAATGATGAAACTGAGGTTATCATACTTTGGACACATCATGAGAAGACATGATTCACTAGAAAAGACAATAATGCTGGGAAAAACAGAAGGGAGTACAAAAAGAGGAAGGCCAAACAAGAGATGGATTGACTCCATAAAGGAAGCCACAGACCTGAACTTACAAGATCTGAACTAAATAGGACTTACTTCTGAGTAGATACAGTTGCAGCCATGTTAAGGACAAGGGAGGGCATTCTAGGCAAGCAGTTGGCAATCACAATTATACAATTATACAATTACCTCTAGTATTAAGGTAAAGGTAAAAATGTGACAGAAATAAAACCAATAGCACCAGGTTACAAACAATTTTTTTATTAACAAACACTATCTTTAAGAGAACAAAGGCAGGTTACATCACCAATCAATCTGCTAATCATAATCCAATTGCTAGCCCCAACTAGAATAGAGACCCACTGAAGCAATGAAATTGCAGCTGGTTTTAGACATTTATCTCTCTTACAAAAGAGAAGTGGATGACATCCAAGGGATGTTTTCAACCATTATAAACATTATAAACAGTATTACTCTTTATAAAAGAAAAACAGAAAGAATGAACAAAGTGCTTTCACTGTAGGAACTGGTGGATGCGTCGGCCCCGTCTCGGCAGCGGCTGCTAGGAGACGGGTCCGATGCGGCTTGTCAGCCTCAGCAGGAGCCGTGGAGGGCAGGCTCCATTGTGTGTGTGCATGATGTTTTATTTATATGTACAGTCAGAGAATGAATTTGCTATTAGTATATAGGATTTTGAACAAGGGTCTGGAGCCAGGTTTTTAAGGACACAATCCTGTTCTCGGTATCCTCCAACTGTGCAGCTTTAGGAAGTAGTAGAAGCCTTACTATGCAGGCAGATCTTGAGATATGCTGCCAGAATAGCGCATACCAGCAGAATTCCCCTGATATACTTGTGGAAAACACTGCTGACAGAGCTATTCAACTGGTGAAGATATGCTCACAGAGCTGCTGACAAAGGGGGAAGATATGGGCAGCACAGAAAAGCAGCCCACTTAAACCAGATCCTATACCAGTGAATCTTCATCCATGTCAACAGCAGAACTTTTCCCCATAAGGAACTTCCCTTTCATTGATTTCAGCAGGAGGAGGAAAATTAAATATAACTGCCCCCATTATCTGCCATCCTGCATATGTTGCCAAGACTGAGGAGAAGGCATGGTGTAACTGGGAATCTTAGAGAAATTTGCATTTGTGCATTAATTTGGGATGTTCATTTTAGTTTGATTTATTTTATTTAAAAGTGTTGCTAAACTGCTTAATATTTAAAACTCTAGAGTATACAAAAATACAACATAAAAACAATAAAACTCTATTATAAAAAAGCTTTTAAACACACACACACACACACGAGAGTCGATTCTAAAATAAACTTTCCCCTCCCCTTGGAGCAAAATTTCTTCTGAGGAGATTAGGTAAATCCATACATCATTTTTTTTGTACAAAAAAAGAGCATTTGGGGGGAAAGAGCTCACTGGCAATTGTACAAGTCCCAGTTGCAAAATAGTTTTGTACTAAAAAAATTAAAACATGAGGTTTGCGAGGAATTGATCTGAACTTTCGAATTGATCTGAACTTTGGAACTGATGTAAAAAAAACTAAAAAAAGAATTTCTTGACAGCAGGCTGCGTGGGCCCCATCTCGGCAGCGGTTGCTAGGAGACGGGGCCTACGCAGCCTATCAGCCTCAGCAGGAGCCGTGGAGGGCAGGCCGGGCCGGCTCCTTAGCCCCGGAGCCGGTTCCCTTGCTCCGAAAAGGACGGCCGCCGGCTTCACCCCTCCTGCTGTGGGCGCTGCTGGGGGGCAGCGGCCGCGATGGGCCCCCCCAGCGGCACCCACAGCAGGAGGGGTGAAGCCGGCGGTCGTCCTTTTCAGAGCAGGGGAACCGGCTCCGGGGCTAAGGAGCCGGCCCGGCCTGCCCTCCACGGCTCCTGCTGAGGCTGACAGCAGGCCGCGTGGGCCCCGTCTCGAGATGCTGGGCGCAGTAGTGGCCATGATGCCCCCCCAACCAGAGACTGCAGCAGCCTGAGCCCCAGGGGAACTGGCTCCGGACCGGGCCAGGGCTAAGAGGGACTGAGGAAGCCAGGCTGGCCCAGCCTAGCCTCCGCTGCCACCGCTCGCCTCCACCCACCCATGGGCCATCAGATCACCCTCACACGCCTCACCTCAGCCTGTATGTTCTGTGGGTGGTGGCGGGAGCGGGCAGGGGCTGCTGCTGGAGAGGTCCCTCACTGTGGCGGCTGCTCAAGTCCTGCCTGCCTGAATGATAAAGAGCGGAAGTCGGCCAGCCACAGCCCAACGTATGAGTGGTCAATCACGCATGCGTGGGTGAGGGGGCCAATAAAAAGCCGGAGATCCACCTTTTTAAATGAAGTACAGCCGGAGGCCGGAGACGGACCTCTTTTCCCTGAGTCTCCGGCAGAATGCCAGAGACCTGGCATCCCTAGACATACACATAATCTTCAAAACAACACAACATACCTCCCCCTGCTCCAAATGGTATTAGTGCACCCAAGCTTGAATACTGACATTTAAACATTCATCCTGAACAGTCCCTATGTATGTCAGCCCTTATTTTATTTTAAAACTTTGGAATATATAAATGTATATATTTTGAGACCATATTTCCTTAAAGACTATGAACAGAAGTCATGTTATTTCTAGGCATGCAGCCATACACAGATTTCTTCTTGGTGCTTACATCTTCTGATTGCACAATTCCTGCTGTAAAGTTGGTGCTAGCCTGAATGGCTTCATAGATGATGGGTTTCTCACATAAAATTATATTGTTGATCATTTGGAATATTTAATATTTTATAGAAAATCCTTTTCTCTTGGAACAAGTTTGCTTGTTTCTAGAATTTTGCCTAATTTCTTCTCAAGTTTCCCAAGATACAACATTGCTATGGCTGTTAGACATTCAGTCATTTGATTGGCCTAAGTAAACCTGCTGAGACTTGGGCACTTTATGGCTACATAGGGTTAAATATACAAAGACTGTGAAAATAACTCCAAAAATTATCCAGCATGTCGGCTCAAAGGCAGCCAGATTTTTTAGTCTTAATTAATCTATTCCGTTATCAGACACCAGAATAGACATAGCAACATGTGGATACAGCAGAGAAATAGCACCTAGGACCAGGTGGCTTGCATAGCTTTATGGAGCCCTAAGCAGTTATCACTGTTATAGGGTAGAGACACACTCATTGTTCTGCCAGTTCCAGTGCGTCTCCATCTCTCTTTTCTGAAAAAGGGGGCACACAACGCTAGTCAAATAATCCTTTTACTGTAAAATCTGGAGGGATCAGTGCATTTTTAAAAATTGGCTTCAAAGAGATTTTGCAGCTGATCAGCAGATCAACCTGTTCCCCCTCCAAGTGTGGCCAATGGAAATGCTTTGCTGTATGTGACTAGCATGCTCACAGCCACAGATAGCATAGACAGCAGTTCATGTTCAGTCAGCTGTCCATTACAAGGGAAAGAAAGCTGTGGCAGGGATTAGAGCAGGGGTAGGGAATATTTTTTTCTGCTGAGGGTTTCATTCCCTTGGGGTCAATGTCAGGAGTCACATGCTAGTGGTGGCTGGGGTAGAAGGTAGCTGTTGGTAGTAGCGGAGTCAAAAGTATGTACCACCACCTTTTCTCTCCCTTTCTTTCCTGCCACCCCTTTTCTCTATTCCTCCCCATTTCTTCTCTACCCAGAAGGCTGCCATGGAACAGCAACAGTACCTTACCAAAGGTTTGAACTGATCATATGCAGAGGACTTTTGAACTTAAAAGGCTACATAAAATTAGGCCTAGGGACACAGGTTGCCCACCCCTGGATTAAAGAACCCTATGTTTCCTGCCTTGTCTTTGGTTATGCAAAAGTGGTACGGAGCATCATGTCCCACCACACACATCTTCTTCTAGCTTCCTTCACCCTCAGAAGATACCCCAAAGCTCATCAGCTACAAATGGGTTTCAGTGATCTTAGTTGAAACCTTATTTAGAAGCAACAGAAAAAAAAACAATATATTGTGGATGCTTTGGATGGGGTACAAGATAATACATAATGAAGATGGGTTCATTAAAATTCTAGTAATGGCCTTGGTAAACAACTGCAAAACCTTATCCTCAATATAATGCATGCAAATAATTTACAGATAACACAATATTTTGCTTTTTATGTCATTCTATTATTTAATATTTTTTAAAAAAATAATGACACCATGTATGAATTGTGTATAGTATAGTAAATATGGCTAAAGCTCTTCTGGAAAAAATTGCATGACAAGGTCAATTGTTATGATATTCTATGTAATGTTAATTACTATAGATAACCCTGTGTGCATTAATCATTTCATTTATCTGGCTTATCAGTGGAAAAATGATTACCTGGGGTAACAAAGATATTTCAAAGAAGCCGTCTAAGAGAACCTTGTATTAATAAACGTTGATATGGCATGTTTGTGTTGTTTCACTTTATCAAGTCAAAAAGCTGGAGTCTTAGGCTGGCTAGAAAGCTGGTTTATATCAAGTGAAACTCTTATCATGGTCTGGTAATAGAAAACATGCATTTTACAAGTACATTAAAAAAATCAGCTGTGGCTTCGGCCAAGTATTATTTTTAAAAATATGCCTATATGCTACCAAAACAATTAAGCAATGTTAAATTTATGAGCAATATGCTTTAGATGTGAATCAAAACATACAATTCTGTTTCTATTTCATTGGTGCTGTTAATTGACAGTTATACTTCATTTTGGCATGGGTAGTCTGCTCTCACAAAAGAGGAACTATATCTTAACATATATCTAAATTAATACAAATGTGGAACAATTCCCAATGATGCAGCTGCCCTGCCTTAACATTAGTAATTTAAGTTCAAATCCAAGCTAGGCAAGACCATCAGCCTATAATGTACAGAGTGGAGCTTCAGAGTATTTCTCAAACAAAGGCCCACAGGTCTCTTGATGACACTCTTTTGAAACTTGGGGGGGGGGAGTTTCAAAAGTAGATTCTGATGCAGTGCAAGGACCTGCAGTTGGAAATGAAGAACTCTCACCACTCTGCAATCTCACTAAAATCTCTTAAAGCAGGACATAAACCTTAATAGTGAATGTAAAAATAACTTGCCAATACAAGGACGTGGGATAAAAATGAAAACTGGTGGCATGAGTCTTAGTTGACTCAGAAATAAAAAACATCTAACAAGGGGTGGATAAATGTTTTGCTTTCTCACAGAAATAACTGTACATTTTTTGCTGTTAACAAGATCAATAAACTTGCCACATTGTGAAGTTAATGTTTAACCCTGTTTACAGCAATTGACTTCTGAACAGGAACTTCTACCATTACATTTCTTTCACTTTACTTACTTAAATATAGCCAACACTGTAGCACTGTATATGGTTTTAATTATCAGACTAAATGATGTAACACATTATAATCTGTCTTCTACACCCTTAATGATTTTGTGATGAAGTAATATAACTTGCAACTGACCTCTGTAACTACCACTCAAGACAATAATATACACACACTGCCTATGCAAACTATATTATCTTTACCTCTAAAAGTCCTTTCTATGTGTTCTATGGTTTATAAGCAGCAGTGAAAAGCAGTTCAGGTCACCAGAGATTTATTCCCTTTTTAATGTTTTTACTAGACTGAATAAACACATTCCCAAAGATTGAGACCACTGGCTACTCTAAAGATTGGTGAAGCACTGGGTAAACTTGTTTAAGTTGAAATCTGCAAGACTGACACTTCTTTACAACAATGGGCAGCTTTGTTAGCTTTAAATGGAACTGGTATGGGTCACATAGCTTACAATCTGCCCTGTTCCACTGAAAGCGATAAATGAATCTGGTCTTAGTAGCTTCATATTGGGTTTCAATGTCATCTTCACAAGTCTGTCTGTTATAAAACATTCTCATTAAACTATATATCACCCTGCCCTGATTCTTGTATAATGATTGTTTTCAGTTTCTGGTAGGCACCACAGAAAATATACACTTCAGCAATGAAGCCAAACTGAGAAGGACAAGTTAAACTTTTCTCCCCTGGAAATAAATCTGAAATTCTTGTGATGTTGTATGTGAAGAGTGTGGCTTCACCAGATCAGCCCTCTGGATTCCTGATATTCAATCACAGATAAAACGAGCAAGCCTCAAACTTTGCCTGAACTGGGATGAATATGTACTCTTTTTGAAGATTCAAGTCTCCCAACTCTTTCAAGTCTATGGCATGTGCATGAAGAATAGGATTGACACATGACTTCTAGCACAGAAAACATTTCACTTGTAGTTTTTCCTGTTCTTCCCAAAACAACCTTTTGGATTAAGATACCCACAATGAACTGAGTGTGTGGTTTTTTTTGTTGCTGTTGTTGCTGTTAGACAACCCCCCCCCTTCCCATGACTAGCTTGCTTTGTTGGTTTGTGTATAGCCCATCTCATCCTGAAAGTTCTGGTTAGGTAACAAGATATGAACATCCTATTTTTATCTATCAATTATAGGTTATGAACATTCCACAGCCTACAAAGGCCTGGAGCAGTCAACATGATGAGGACTTCAAAAGTCTGTCTCCCCACTGTTGGCAGTATTACTAGCTGAATTTTGCTGTAATGGAAAAACAGATGGAATTATGCATTCGCAGATTCTGCTGCCCAGCCTTCTAGCTTCCTTAGCTACCCTCTGAGTTCTAAAACTATGAATCATTATATGAACAGATCAACCTTCCAGCAGAGAAAACCCCAAATTGCTCAGTTTATTACTTCCTCCCACTCCCCCATATTATTAATGGCATTCACCCTGCATTCTATGGTGTTAACGCCTGCATCAGTTCTGCCAAACTGCAGAGTCAATAATTGTATTGTGGTTCCAGATTTAAGTGTTTTTGGCCAGTTATCAGTAAGTAATTTTTGCAACAATTCAACAACACAGAAATATATGGGATTAAGAAAATGAAAATGTAAGTACTGTTTAGCTTTGGGATCATGAGGAATTTTCACTGTTTCATTCTAAAACAGGGAGCATATAAATAAATAACTTTTACATTGGTTGCCAGTTCTTTTCCGGGCCCAACTTAAGGTGCTCACATTAGTGTATAAATCCCTAAATGACTTAGAAACCAAATATTTTAAAGACCGCCTCCTTCCCTACAGTCTCTCTTGGGTGTTAAGACCACTGGAGGGGCCCTCTTCGTAGTTCTGCTGTCCTCAGAAGTTTGGGGAGGGGCAGGGGAGGGCATTCTCTGTGGCAGCTGCCAGGATGTGAAATTTCCTCCCCACATAGGTGTGTCTGGCACCTTCATTAGCTAATTTCCATTGTATGCTGAAGATGCACCTCCTTCCTGTGGCCTTTGACACCTGAGGTATTCATTTTCAAGGCCCATCCTATTTCTGGGACCTTATGGTGAAGGGCAGGTAAGATATCAAATAAATAAATAAATAAAGCTTCTTTTACATGGGAGTCAAATGTACAGTTTTAGGATTTCCTCATGCAGTTCTATGATAATAAAGGTGTTAGCTGCAATTGCTTAAAAGAAATGAAAAACCAGCCTTTCACCTTCACTTCATGTATCAGTGTGTCAAGGGCCATGATGCCCTTGTGCTTAGCAAACAAGACTAAGCAACAGTCAATGTATAAAAGCATCATTAAATTAAATTTTCCCTTTTATGAGCCATAAATCTAGTTTTAAAACATATAATTTAACATCAATGTCTCATGTAACTTCCAGTAGAGAAAACCAAAGGTAAATTGCCCCACACATCATTGTATTATGTACTAGATGTCTACACAATGCCAAATGGTGTGTGCGTGTATGTATATATATATGTATATATATATATATATGTATATATATATATATATGTATATATATATGTATGTATGTATATATATGTATGTATGTATATATATATATATGTGTGTATATATATGTATATATGTATATATATATATGTATATATATATATATATATATATATATATATATATATATATATATATATGTATGTATATATATACACACATGTATGTATGTATATATATACACACACACACACACATATATATATATATATATATATATATATATATAGACACACACACACACACACACCCTTCATGCTTCTGGCTAGTTAAAACACAGCTCTCTCCTAAAATTAAAATATTAATTTCCTAAGAGAAGTCTACTATGGTGAACAGGATAATTACAGAACAATATTCAAAATAGACATTATCAAAATAAGATTCTAAAAGTTATGCAAATTAATAATATACAAATTAGCATACCTCATTTATGTCAGATTCAATAGATCTTTTAAGTGTGTAGTGTGGAAGATGTACTCTCACAGAAAATTAACATTTTTAACATGGCGCAAGAGACTATTAGGAAAAGTGGAAGGTGGGATACAATTGGAAAGAAAGGTGAGGAAGCTAGGGTGGCTCAACATTTGAGGGGGCCCTCTGCAAAGTGGTCTTAGATTTACAGGCATTGCATGTCCATAAAACTGGGAGGGACACAAAGGCTCTGAATGCCAGGATACTGCCACTTCTCTTCCTCTTATTCTGCATCAGTGGTGGCTTGCAACCACTGGACCTGGTGGGACAGCCAGACATGTAAGCGGTGGTGGGGCTAGTGCAGAATCAAGACGGAAATGAAGGTAGGGAAGAAAGATGGAGGAGCAAAGGAGTCCAGCACCCAGCCCAAGGCACTCCTAAGCCTGTTTTCAATTTGTTTCATTTTTTTAATCCCTAAAGACAAGGCTGGGTACATAGTGACTGTGATTGGCTGTGCTGTCCAGAGATAATTGGCTAGCACTGGAGATGGATAGAAACAAGTCCAGGGTGTCTTGAAAGGAGAAGAAATATATTGAATATCAATGTGGGGAACAGAGAAGATATGGGGTTATAGGTTCCAGGGGGGAGGTTCAAAAAGACTTCTGGGTATGCTGTGCCCACCTGCCCTATATGAAGAGTCCTCCATGCTCTGCATGACCCTCCAAACACCCATTGCCTTATCATACCCTCTAAAATCCAAATTATTCTTCTCCACATCTCCCTATCAAATATATCCCTACCATTCCTCCTTGTCCCTAACCTACTCTCAGATTTTCTAATTTAAGTCTGCCTTGGCTATGTCCATCGTAGAATCTGACAGCATACTCAGTGATAAACCTGAATATTTACCACTGTATTCTAATGCAGTAAGTTGACATGAGTACATGATGCATAGTGAGTATCTCGATGGGTTCTTCAATTCAACTTTAAAAGTCGGAAATAGCCATAATGGAAAGTCTTCCATCAGCACCCAAACTCTGATTCCTCATGCCAAGAGGCTGCAATTAATAAACCTAAAGTTACTTTTCTGTTGTTGTTTTAAAGAATTCCACAGGCTGCTGCCAGCTTCTAGAGCTTAGGTTGGCAACACCCAGGCCATCACCTGGGAATGTTTAATTTATGTGACTGGTATGTGTGCAAGCCAATAGATAACCCTGCATGCTGGAGGGATTTAAAAAAATACCCAGTTATGATGTAATCTTGGTAGACTGTAACATGGTTTCTGTCAGTGACAGGCATAACATGGCTTTCACAATGCTTCATTTCCCCAGTTTATTTATATATATTGGTCTCTGCTAATTTGTGATCCAGTATAATTTACATAATCAACCATATATAAGACTACTGTAACTTAGTAGGAAAGTATGTGAGCTTTTCATTCTATCTGACGGTTAAGACACCTGCATAGAGATTTTTAAATATTAAGTGGTTTATAAATGCTTTTTAAATAAAATTAAAACATGCTTTCATTCAACAGAAGTTGGTCCACCTATTTGGTATATCTAAATTAGTTCACATAGAGAACTGTTAAAACTATAACAACCAGAACTATCAGCCTTCAGACTGAAGAAAACATGCAAGAACCTATGTTCTATTCCTCCCCATAGCAAATGAACAAACAACCACACTAAACCCCTTTAAAATTCATCAATAGAAACAGATTCTCTCTACTTTGTGGATGTTTCTAAAGTCCACTAGATCTAGGATGCATGATCTGTTCTAACTTCCATTTGCAATGTGACACCAATGATACTTTATCATAACCAATTTGTATGTCAAATAGTGGCAACAGGAACAATCCAAATCCCCATGAATGCAGCGATTTCCTGTTTTCTTTGATGAAGTGAGACATTATGTGTTTGCACTGGCATTTTCCATAGCAGTCAAACAAGGATTCACACCTGGGTTCTGTTCAAGATGCTCTGTGCATATGTTGAAACTGACAGCTTTGATCGTATCCTCCTGATCCAGAACAGTTCAGACTGTATAGACACAGCCCTTTTAAAAAATGCTAAAAGCAATTATTTATTTATTGCATTTATATCCCACCTTTCTTTCATAATAGAACTGAAGGCGGCATACAAATGGTTCCCAAGAGGTCTCCCACCCAGGCACTGACTAGACCCAGCTTCAGCAAGGTGGTAGCCTCGTGTGCCTTCAGACCATAGCCTGGGACATTGATCAGGAATTCTATGAGGAAGGAGAATGCATTCGGATAGGTAGGTATAATGGAGTTTATGATATAGCAGCAGCTGGGCCACACTGAGTCTCAGTCCTAGCTGCATGCATGACACCTAATTGTGGCAGTGGTTCCCTATCAAATTAAAGATACTACACACTTATGGGTGCGTTTAAAGATTTATTTATTTATTGGGATTTCTAAATCATCTTTTCATCTAAAGACAATCACAAAATATAAGCATCATGATATAATTAAGGCTAGACTTTCAGAATGCTAGCAAAATCTATGTGTGAAAAATCAATATGTGTAGTCAGGGAAGAATAACAGCAGCTGGGCCACACTGAGTCTCAGTCCTAGCTGCATGCATGACACCTAATTGTGGCAGTGGTTCCCTATCAAATTAAAGATACTACACACTTATGGGTGCGTTTAAAGATTTATTTATTTATTGGGATTTCTAAATCATCTTTTCATCTAAAGACAATCACAAAATATAAGCATCATGATATAATTAAGGCTAGACTTTCAGAATGCTAGCAAAATCTATGTGTGAAAAATCAATATGTGTAGTCAGGGAAGAATAACAAATTGTTTTTTTTGCGTGGTCCCATTCAAGAAAGTTTGTAAAATAAAGGCAGATTTTGACAAAGTGCATATATTTTGTGGAAAGGTTCTACAGATGACCCAGGATGGCATCAACTGGAGTGATACAGGTGTCCAATTCATATGGGCAAATCCTGGATCAATATGTTTGGGCTAAGCGTGCTAAGAACCAGGACAATACACTGGTGCTGTAGGACAACATCTTAACTGGGGTTCCATTATTTTTAAAGGATGTATTTCAAAAGAGAAAGAGAAAACATAAGAGGGAGTGATCTTTTCCTTTACTGAATTTATTTCTTAAAAATAGTTTGTGTGATTGGAATCTAACTAAAATAGATTGCATTAATATATTGCAATATAAAAGTGATAGTATATTACACATACTATTGCAGATTTATATAGCACAGGCCTGCACATCTTATAACCCATCAACTCAAAAGCAGCCTATCAGCCATACATATCAACCTAGTAAGAGCTTAATTAATAAATCTTCCATTTTTTGTTGCCTACCCATGCCTGGAAAAACATGGGGGCTGTCAAGCACCTGGCTGGCTACTACACCAGAGAGCTGGTGTGGTGTAGTGGACTGGGAAGACACAGGTTCGAATCTCCACACAGCCATTATGCTCATTGGGTGACCTCGGGCCAGTTGCATCTCTCAGTATAACACATCTCAAAGGGGTGTTCTGGGGATAAACAGAGGAGAGAACCCTGTAGGCCACCCTCAGTTTGTTGCTGGAAGGGCTGAATATAAATATAAAAAAGAAACATATGTAATTTATGGCCTAATCTAGTGCACTTTAAGGATTCAAAACACGTCAAATACACCAACCTTCTTTATGCATTAATCACATGGAGTCAAGGCTCCATGTGAGGAAAGGGAAGCAAGGCTACACTGCTGGCCCTCCACTGGGCATCATATCTGTCCTCCTGACTCCATTCCTGACCGCCATACAGTGAGTGAAGGTCTGAAGGAGAAGCCAGCTATACTCATGGAGGCTGGTCCATGCAGTCAGTTAGGAAGCAATTGAGCCTCTCTGGGTGACTCTCCCTTCAGACTGTCACTTAACAGGCAGAGGTCAAGGAATGGGAGGATAGAAGTGAAACTGAGGGCAGGATTAGCAATGGAGCCCCATTTCTCTTTAGTCATGTGAAGGGACCACCCTATCTCAGTATTCTTTACAACAACCCCTGTAAGATAGGTCAACACTATCATCTTCCTAATGATAGGAAACCAAAATGAATGCACAGTGGTTTCCCTTAGATCACGTAGTGAGATTTCAGCTGGTGACACCCTAGCCCACAGTTTATTATGCTACACCAGTGGTTCTCACACTTCTTTCCACATAGACCACCTGAAAATTATTGAGGGTCTTGGTGGATCACTTACTGATGTTTCTGCCTGTTGTAATGCACTGTGCTAGATGCTGTATGATTTTAAATTACATTTTTATTGATTTTTCTAGACCTTACATGCCTGGCTGTGACAATGGACTGGATGAGGGCTAATAAACTGAGGCTCAATCCAGACAAGACTGAGATGCTGCTAGTGGGTGGTTCTTCTGACTGGATGGTGGATATCCAACCTGTCCTGGATGGGATTGCACTCCCCCTCAAGGAGCAGGTTCGTAGCTTGGGGGTTCTCCTAGAACCATCTCTGTCACTTGTGGCTCAGGTAGCCTCAGTGGCACGGAGTGCTTTCTACTGACTTCGGATGGTGGCCCAGCTACGCCCCTATCAGGACAGGGATAACCTGGCTTCAGTTGTCCATGCTCTGGTAACCTTCAAGCTAGATTACTGCAATGCGCTCTATATGGGGCTGCCTTTGAAGACGGTTCGGAAACTGCAGCTTGTGCAAAATGCAGTGGCCAGATTGGTAACAGGGACCAGACAGTCTGAACATATAAAACCGATTCTGGCCCACTTGCATTGGCTGCCTGTATGTTTCCGAGCTCGATTCAAGGTGCTAATTTTAACCTCTAAAGCCTTACATGGCTTGGGACCACAATACCTGATGGAACGCCTCTCCTGATACAAACTCACCCGTATACTATGTTCAAGGTCAAAGGCCTACTCCTCTGAGTGCCTACTCGGAGGGCAGATGGGAGTGTGGCAACAAAGGAGAGGGCCTTCTCAGTGGTGGCCCCCAAATTATGGAATATTTTTACTGACGAGGTGTGCCTGGTACCCACACTGTTATCTTTTCAGTGCCAGGTCAAGCCTTTCCTCTTCTTCCAGGCATTTTAGCATGTGTTTTAAATTGTTTTTAAAAGCTGTGTTTTTAAATTTGTATATTTGTTTTTAGTTATTGTAAACCGCCCAGAGAGCTTCGGCTATGGGGTGGTATATAAATACAATAAAAAAATTAAAAAAATTACATGTTGTATTTTATTGTACTACAATTTGAATTCCATAGAACCCTTTCCAAATGTCTCTCCTCCCCCTGCAATCATTTGCAGTCCGTTCTGCTCACCTTGCACACAGACTGGAACACTGAGAATGACGGAGCAGTCATGTGCCTGCTGTTTATAGCCTCTGCTCCCGCTATTCTTCACACATATGCTGTTAATAAAGCTCACAGTTTTGGAAACCCTGTGCTACACCACTGCCCTGGAGTAGGTTTTCTAATGCATATAACATCTTAGAAATGCCTTTGAATTTGAGTATGCACAAGGCATACTAGATCGGTGTCTTTTAATGGAACCTGACATACAAAATTTGTATTAAAGAGCCACTCTTAGTTTAATTTAGTTTAACTCTTAGTTTAATTTTATATCCAGATGACTTTGTGTGTTGCTCTTAGCTATGTCAATATAAATTCCTTCAAAGCCTTCAGACAACTTACAGTATGTCTGATTTATACTGGTGCAAATGCACCATCAAGTCTAGGATAATGATATAAGAAGTGGAAAAGGAGGGGAAATGACATGAAGATGGAAAAGGCTAGTGTTTCAACCCATTTTCCCAGGCTAAAAGTATTTTCTCCCCTTTTAAGAAATCCTCTTATCTCTGGGAATCTGCTATGCCATGTCTGCAGCGGCTGCTGCTCTTGCAGCACCAGACTGTTCTATCTCTCCTTTGATTGCAGATCCATCATGGTAGCAGCCAAACAGCTCAAAGATTAAGGAAATAATACAGTTCTAAGCCCATTAAAAGAGTAGGCTGCTCTATGGGTCATGGAAATTATCTCAGATTTCAGTGTGTGGCAAATAATGGATTACTACTTGGAAAACGTTTTAACACTTTTGGGATCAAAAAAGTGGCTCCATCACTTTCTTGCTAGTTTTCTTTTTTTATTATTATTATTAATTTTTATTCAAATTTTCAAAGACAAAAACAAAACAAAACAAAAATAATTAAACAATAAAATAAAATGTTGACTTCCGATTTGTCGCAGATCAGTTATAAGTCTACAATATATAACAATCCTGTCTCCTAAATTATATTATAAAATCACTTTCCTCCAGTAGTTATCTTAATTAATCATCAAATCTCATAAACATTACTTTATTCTTCCCACAAAAAGTCAAAGAGAGGTTTCAGTTCCTTGAGAGATATATCTTTCATTTTTTCTCCAAATAAACATGTCGATTAATCCATCTCATTCAAATCTGTTAGGTCCAATAATTTCAATAGCCATTCTCATTATCAATGTTAATTCCATCTTCTATCTTCAATAATCCTATTAAGTCCAATAATTTCAGTAACCATTCTTCCATTATCAATAATCCTATTGAATCCAATAATTTCAGTAGCCATTCTTCCATTATCAGTATCCCATAATAATCTTGTTGTCATAGTCATAATCCAAATAAATATATAGATTAATCCGTCTCGCCAAACCTGTTTGAGCCAATAATTTCAATAGCCATTCTTCCATTGTCAATATTAATTCCATCTTCCGTCTTCAATAGTCCTGTTCAGTCCAGTAATTTCAGTAACCATTCTTCCATTATCAATAATCCTATTGAATCCAATAATTTCAGTAGCCATTCTTCCATTATCAGTATCCCATATTAATCTTGCTGTCATAGCCATAGTCATATAGTAAGAGTCTGATGGGAATTTCCTTTATCACAAATATTTTCTTGCCATCAATTCTGAATATGTTGCTAAAATATTGTTGTAAAGTCATATCTCTGTTCTTTTTTACAAAATGCACAGGCTCATCTCTTAAGAATTTTTCCATTGTCACATATCTGTAGTCCATTCCATAGATTTTTTCTATGTCAAGCTCCATCACATCATTCCAGTCCAAAAAATTATCCAAGACATTAATAACTTTATCTCTATTATCTTCATTAATTTCTACAGAGACAATGTTGATTTCCAAACAGTAAACTTTATTTCTAGTATCCATAAACTCCAGATCTTTTTCCAATTTCACATTTGTTCCAATCTCCAAAGCTTGCATCTTCCCTTTAGTTTTTCTTTTTTCATCTCTAATCTCATCAACTATTTCTTTAAAATCCTGCGTCATTTTACTAAATTCATTTTTCATCTCCTGTCTACCCTGTCTCAGGGTTTGTTTCGTTATCTCAATCTCATCCATTATTTTCTGAAACATAATTTCTTCCATAGTCTCAGCCACTTTCCTGATTGCCATTCTTAAAACCACAAAAACAAAAATTATTTCAGTCACAATTGGGTTAATATTCCAGGCTTGATGAAGTCACAGTGTAGACAGTACAGCCTGCCTTATCTCTTGTATTCAGGAATACAAAACAAATTTAGTTCCCAGCTTCAAAAGAGTTAGTAGCGTCGTGAACAAGCAGATTCGTCAAAATGAAATAGACCAAAAAAAAAATAGTCCCAGACGTATAATGCTCCAAAGTTCATAAATCAAATTTATTTATTTCTTTTCCCTCCTTGAAATAGAAATCCCTCTTCCGTTTATATCTTTAGAATGCACTTCCCGGCCAGCTTTTTGCAATAAAAACTAAGATAGGCTTTTTCAGTTTCTTTCCTCCTTAGTTTCGTGAATAACAGAGAAAATTTTTAACTCACCCAGCAGTTCTTATATAGCCGATTCATTGACAAATCTCTTTTTTGCTGCAACGATTTAAACCAAATGAAAAAAAAAATATAGAAAGAAGGATGCTTGTTTGTTTAAGTTCGTTTTCTTTGAAGAAAAGATAAACGTGTCACTTAGTCAGTTAGAGCTTGATGGACGTCCTCCGGCATTGCTGGCTGAACCTTCTCTCATAAATTAATGAGATCCAGTCCTCCCAGACAAAAACAGGCTTTAATGGTTAATCTCTACGTTTTTCCCTGCCCGGGAAAAAATCATCACCAGTCAAAAAAGAACGTTCTGACTGATTTATACTGAAAAAGTTTCTTCTGAGACGAGAGCTCGTCTCAAAAAGCAGGCACAAGCGAAGTCATCCTTCCCGGAAGTCCGCTAGTTTTCTTTTTTTTAAAAAAAAAGGTGGGCTACCTCTTAATGAAGTAATAGACCAATGGCTAATTTACAGCACAATCCTATGCATGCCAACTAAAAAGTCTCACTAAATTCAGTGATACAACTGGACTGCAGCATTAACCTAATAATGCCAATTTTGGTAGTATTCAACATATCACAATGTATTATAAATGTTTCATTCAGATATTAGAACATCACATAAAGAAGCAGGATCAAGTAAGGTGCACTATAGCAGAGTTGCCAGTAGCAGAACAGGAACAGTAAAACGCTCTGATTCATTTCTTCCCAGATTCACTTCAATAACTACACCAATCTCGATAGCAGCATTGGATTACCCAACTGACAAGCACAACATAGGGTGGCCCCAGAACATAAGCAATGCTAGTCCCAATCATGTTTTCTGTGAAGCTACTAATTACTTTTCCACGCAAGCATCCTAGAATTAAATCCCTTTTATGAATAATGCTAGTGCTGCTCTCATGTCATGCCAGATCAGTACACAATAAGACCACTCTCCTCCATGATTTGATTGTGGATGAAGGTGCTGATTTGGTGTGCATTACCGAGACCTGGGTGGGTGAGCTTGGAGGAGTTGATCTGACCCAACTTTGCCCATCTGGATACTCAGTGCAACACCAGCACAGGCTGCAGGAATGGGGGGGGAGTTGCTGTGGTCTACAGAACTTCCATCTCTGTCACCAGGAAACCACTCTGTCTTGGAGCTGGCTGTAAGAGCCTGCACCTGGTATCGGGCCAAGGAGACAGTACACTAGGATTGCTGCTGGTGTACTGTGCACCCTGCTGCCCAGCAGCTTCTCTGACAGAGGCCGTCTCGGCTGTGGTGTTGGAGGAGCCCAGAACGGTAGTGCTGGCTGATTTCAATGTCCATGCTGAGGCTGCCTCTAGTGTTCCGGCCCGGGACTTCATGGCCTCCATGATGACCATCGGTCTGTCTCAAGTTGTTACTGGCCCAACACATAGGGCAGGGCACACCCTCAACTTGGTTTTTGCTCCAGATGGAGGAAGGGGTGGTATGGAAATGGGGTGGTGGTGGATGTCACCCCATTATCATGGTCAGATCACTTCCTGGTGCACTTTAGACTTATGGCTCTGATCCTTCCCTGCAGGGGCAGTGAACAGATTGAGATGGTCCGCTCCCAGAGCCTAATGGAATCCACAGGATTCCTGAATGCCCTGGGGGAGTTCCCAATAGATAGAGCAGATGACCCTGTTGAAGCCCTTGTCAAGCTGTGGAACAGCAAGGCGCATCGGGCTCTTGACACGGTTGCCCCCGAGCACCCTCTCTGGCATTGTGAAGCCCGGCTTGCACCTTGGTACACAAGTGAGCTAAGGGCAATGAAACAGGCTGGATGACTGCTAGAGTGCAAGTGGCGAAAGACATGCTGTCAGGCTGATCGGGCACAAGTAAAAAATCATAACTGTGCCTACTGTGTGGCGGTGAGGGTTGCGAAGAAGGCCCACTTCTCTGCCTCCATCGCCTCCTCAAGTAGCTGTCTGGTGGAGCCTTATTGTCAGGGGTCTGTTGACATCAGCACCAGGAAATGGAATTTTAGACCCTTTGGAGGCCCACTGTGAATTGTTTGCAAGGCACTTTCAGGGTAAAGTTGCTCACCTCCATAGCAGACTTGATGCCCCATCCACATCTACTGTAGTCCCCAATGAGGTGTCCAGTGCAACGTCTGCTGCAACTTCTTGGGAACGGTTTCAGTTGATGTGGCCTGATGTCATAAACAAGGTGCTTGTGATGATGCGGCCAGCAATGTGTCCTCTCGACCCTTGCTCTTCTTGGCTTATTAAAGCTTGCAGAGGGGGTCTGACCGAGTGGATCCAGGGTGTGGTCAACGCATCATTGCAGGAGGGAGTGGTTCCAGCTGCCTTGAAAGAGACAGTGATCCGACCACTCCTGAAAAAGCCCACCCTAGACTCACTGGTTTCTGACAACTACCAACTGATTGCAAATATTCCTTTTTTAGGGAAGGTGATTGAGAGGGTTGTGGTGCAGCAATTGCAAGTACTCTTGGATGAAACAGATTATCTTGACCCATCCCAGTCTGGGTTCAGGCCTGGTTATGGGACTAAATTGGCTTTGGTCGCCCTGATGGATGATCTTTATCGGGAGGCAGGGAGAGTGCGACCCTGTTATTCTTATTTGATCTGTCAGCGGCTTTTGATACCATTGACCATGGTATCCTTCTGGGCCGACTTGGTGAGATGGGTATTGGAGGCACTGTTTTACAGTGGTTCCTATCCTATCTCCAGGGTCGCTCTCAAGAGAATAGCATTGAGTGACTGGCAGCTGTGCTGTGGAGTGCCGTAGGGTACCATCTTGTCCCCCATGCTATTTAACATCTATGTGAAGCCCTTGGGAGCAGTCATCAGGAGCTTTGGGGCAAGGTGTCAGCAGTATGCTGATGATACCCAGCTCTATTTCTCCATAACATCTAAATACCATTACCGGTATGCGTTTTCACAATTTTTCCACTCAGCCAAAGGGAAACCACAAAACTCTGCGTTAATACATTTGTGCAAGCACTCTTCCAAACATTAACACCGTGATATAGATATAGTAGTCAACGCACTTGTTACTTGATGGATCAGAACCTACCAGCATAAACCAGATATACATCAAAACATGGGTGCCATCTAGCTCCACGGCATTACTTTCACCTGGATGTGAATTTTATCAGGGATATTGCCTATGTATGCTAGATTCTAAGTATGTAGACCTACCCCATTCATATGTTATATGTGCATGAACAGCTGTTAGTGAGAGAGGCAGGGCAGACATCTGGGAGAAGGATGGCAGTATTAAGATTCTATCTAGGTCCTACTCTTCAGCACACACATGAGAATGATCAGAAATAGTATTGACTGATCTCGGGCACTTGAAAATCCATAACTGCTGCACTTTGGCCTTCTTTAGCTCAGTGGCAGAGCATCTGCTTTGCATGCAGAAGGTCCCAGTTTCCATCTCCAGCATCTCCAGGGAGGGCTGGGAGAGATTCCCTGCCTTAAGTGCTGGAGAGCCTCTGCCAGTCAGCTGTCTACAATACTGAGCTGTAGACAATACTGAGGGAGATGGACCACCTATCTGACTCAGTATAAGGCAGCTTCCTATGGCCCTAAAGCAGTTTACATGACTACTTATGGAAAGTAATATGCTACGTGCATTGCTACTGAAATCCATGATTTATTATGGCCTAATACAATGAACCTTTCTCTTTCTAGCTTGAGACCTTGAGAATTCAATGTCTTTGCATGAGGGCATTACTATTTCTTACTTTTTTCCCCAGTCAGAATACTAAACTCCATATTTAGTACCATTTCGTCCACATGAAAGATCAAATTACCCATCAGCTCCATGCCTGAACTCTCAACATTTTAAAAAAACTAAACTCATTTCCATTATTGTGGGCTGTGGAGTGAGATGAGGCTGTTAATACGACTGGGGAAGTAGCACGGGGGTCATTCAACTATTTCATCCTTCAGCATTCCCTCAAATGCTACTATTTGCAACGTTGGGGGGAAATATAGTCATGAATTATACAGGTGCTTGTATCGTGAATGCCCCTCTGCAGAGCAAACAGTAGCATGAGACTGGTGATGGCGGGGTGGGGGGTAGGGGAGGTGCAGGTTAGAAAAGGGTTAAATGTTATTGGCAGTCACACTGTTCCCAGTGACAAATCTCCTTGTGTTGTGTGCACCTTGGCCCATAGTTACAGAAAGAGAAAGTGAGAAACCAACAACATTCATCAACTCTGTTGTGCTGCAGATTCCAGAAGAAAAGTGACTCGAGCAAAGGAAAGGAAAAAAATCCCAGCCTTTAGTTTATCTCATTTTTCATGTTCCTTCCCACCATCAATCTACTACACCTTGATTAAGAATAAAACTGAAGTAGACAAAGGCACTACAGATAATGGCAAAAGTTGTGCCTTACAAGTTTCTTCTGGATAACCAACAAATCCAAGTATACCCCACCCATGGGATTTAATACACATTTTGTTCAAGGCTATAAAGCTGCAGGTGGCAGGCTAAGTGGAAAGAAAATGCTCATGTTTTCCTGAGTAAACTGAATACCTTTATTTCAGTTATTTTCCTACCTAACACTAAGAAGCATTTTTGTGACTTTTTTCCATTAGAAATGACAGCAACATGTCAGTTTCTTATTACAGTCTTCACTAGATTGACAAATCATATTGCAGTACATCCAAAGTTGTAACTTTTCAGTACCTTCAAAGATGTACCACATCCAATGTGTAAATTATCCAATTCACACAACACCACCGCAATCCTTTGCACTTTTACTTACAATCAAGTCTCTTTGAACGCAAAGAGGCCTACTTCCTAACAAGAGTGTTTTGGAGTCGAAACATTAATTAGCCTCCATAATATATACACCTACGTGTATTAAGTAGGGCCGACAGCATGAATCGCTTAATCATAGATTAAAAATGGGAATATTTAAAATCAAAGCTGTCCCACATGAAAGACTGTTTTGCCTGGAGTACTTCTAGTACTTTGATTTTCCTGTTGTTAAATGATTTGACAGTGTTATGTAATTAAGTGAATCTCTTATTTTTGTTAACCCTCTCGCAGACAGGGCAAAAAAACCCCCACACTGGCCATTTCTGGAGTATACCTTTACTCCAGTGAGATTTCCAATGGAAGGATAGGGTAACTTTGTCCCTCAGAGACCATTTGTTTTGTGTTGTCAGCACAAGCATGGTTGACAATACCAAAGCACCTTGAGCAAAAAAAAAAACTTATTCAGAAGAGGTACAGTTTTTCTGAGCAGTACACATTGGCCCCTTCCCCGTGGATATTGAGTACAACACTATTTCTGAAGTATACTGTATTTGGATCCCAGTGTTTTTTTGTTTCCAGAAGGAAAATGGTAAGTGGTAACTGACTAAAATTTGGGGACGTTGTGTGGGTGACAGTTTCTGACAATGTCCTAGAAGGACAACTCTGTAGGTCTACTCGTGAGTAAATTAAACAATAAAAGTGTGCCTGAGGCAGAATGCTGTGGTATATTTAGATCACATGTGTTTGTTTCCAAAAGGAAAACAATAACTGGCTGAAATTTGTGGACGTTGTACAGGTTAAAAGTTGTGACAATGTCCAAGGTCTATTTTTGTGTAAATTATGCAATGAAAAATGCACCTCAGGTCCAAATGTACCCCAAACGTCAGCATGAAAGGGTTATCTGCATTGCAATACTATGATATTATTATTAGTATTACACAGTAAATTAAGAGAAAGAATTATTATAAGCAAAACAATTGAGCAATTAAGGTTGCAATCCTATCCATACTTATTTTGGAGTAAATCCTATTCAACTAAATAGAACTTACTTTTGAGTAAACATGTTTGGATTGAGCTGAAAGCTGAAGTGCAAATACATGAAACTATGCTTTGTTAAAAATCCATGGAAGTTCTTAAAAAGTGGATGTGAATCCAATGGTAAAATCATGGTACCAAAAACTTTCAATAATTTACAATCCCTTTGTTCTGCAATTCCCTTTAGATTTTTTACTCAGTTTCCTTAGTAGCAGAAGGAGCTTAATCTTACTGGTCAATAGTAGCTGTGGTGGCATAAGCAGTAGCTTGTTTGGAGCGATTCCTCAAGTTACAGGAATCCAGATTTCGACTGAACATCAGGAAAAACATCCTTAACTGTTAGTGCGGTACGACAATGGAACCAATTACCTAGGGAGGTGATAGGCTCTCCAACACTGGAGGCATTCAAGAGGCAGCTGGACAGCCACCTGTTGGGTATGCTTTAAGTTGGATTCTTACATTGAGCAGCGGGTTGCACTCAGTGGCCTTACAGGCCCCTTCCACCTCTACTATTCTGTGGTTCTATGATTAAGTCATAATATACTTAACAAGGGAGGCAGGGCTATCTGGTTCTGTCTCCTCCAACACAAAGCCTTCCTCTGCTCTCACTTCTTACTGAGGCCAGTGTTATAGTCAGAGCTTGGAAAAGTTACTTTTTTTGAACTACAACTCCCATCAGCCCAATCCAGTGGCCATGCTAGTTGGGGCTGATGGGAGTTGTAGTTTAAAAAAGTAACTTTTCCAAGCTCTGGTTATAGTAAACACTACTCTCACATGATTGGATTCTAAAATGCATTGGTTTTTAGTCTATAGTTTTACTCTGCCCTATTGCAAAGTAAAAGTCAGGAAAAAATATTGCAAAGCAAAAGCAAAGGCCAAGACTGGATAGAATTGAAAGCATAGTCTCTAAAAGTGTCTGTCAGAGGTGGGGAGTTGTTCACGCCCCATATATGAAGTGCTAACTGAGCTGAGCCTCAGACCTGACACAATCTGTCATCTACACTCTCTGCTGCTTTCCCAACACTCAGGAGAGTTAGGGTGGATTAAGGACCATGGAAGCAAGCAAACTATTTGGTCTTAGTGAAGGAAGAAATGGCCTCTTGCTCAGGCAGGACTCAATACAGAACTCCTAGTGTGTATGTATTTGGGGTTTTTGTTGTATGTGTGTAAAATGAACTCAAAGTGATACTACATATCCATTCAGTAATGATAATGGATCTTGAATTTAGAGCAGAATACACAACGTCTATAAAATCACTTTTTAAAAAAATATTGAAACACATGATAATTAACATAATAAGTGTCAAACAACTCACGATGTTCCTGGGCTTGCTGTCGGAGGTGGACCTAGAGAAATGAGATTATTTTTAAAAAGAGTGAGTTTTTACTAAGGTTTTAAGGGGGGAAATCTAGAATTCAATTTTAGATTTTGAATTGAATTGTTGAATTCAATTTTACTTTATTATATTGTTCTTGATTTCTAATATAAGATTCAAAGCTATTGTTATAAAGCAGTAGCTCTCTTCTATCAACAGATATAAATTTTGCTCTTTTTCACTTAAGATTACATATGAATATCTGTAGTTTAGTACATTTTGGCTTGGGACCCAGCCCATTCAAAACAATAAAGAAACCTCAATGTTACTACAATGCATTTTTTGACCACAAGTGTTCATTATTATGACTTCTGAGTACTTGCTTTCAGAAAATATAAGCGGAAATGGCAAAAATATTAACTGAAACACTGTATCCATTTTAAACACTCTAAACCTGCAAAAATTGTACTATCCATCCAAGGACCATAATGAACAGAAGTACAAATTACGGGTTTCCCTCCTTCCTTATCACAATACTTTATGTACACTACAAATCTATAGGTGGTATTGGGTGAAACTGCTTTGTATGGTTTGTAGAAAGGGGCTGGCCACTTAAGATCCTGAGGTTTGGGACCTGCTCACACAACCATATATACTCAGTAAAGTCATAACAATTTTGAGTTCTTTAGTGGATCTTGGCTTATTGAATTTAAATGCAAATGTTTCAACTCATCTCCAGATTTAGAATGAAGACCAACCAGATCCTGGCTCAACTCACTTTTTCAAGATTATCCAGGATATGGTGAGTTGCCTCAAAGACATGCTGAAATATTTGTAAGACTATCCAAAATTATTCAACAAGCTCTCTGGTTCATTTAACAAGGAAAAATAGCTCTGTCAACTGGCCCTTTATGTGTGCATGCAATTGCGCAGATTTCATTGACATAAGTAGGGTCCCCAGCAGATGAGTTAATCTGTGTACCAAAGACTCCTTCCTCTTTAGTCTATATCTATATGAGTCCTCCTACACCAGACTTGTGTTCTCAGCTAAGGCAGTTGCACTTAAGATACTTTGCCAGTTTGTTTACTCAGAAGCTTCCACCCTGCTTAATATCGTATGAAGGCATATGAGGCCATTACCTTGCTGAAGCTCAGCAGGTCTGGGTCTGGTCAGTGCCTAAATGGGCAACTGCCTGGGAACCATATGCACACACCTTGGGTTCCATAGATGAAGAAAGGCAAAATAAAAATAATAAATAGTGTTACATGTGCCAAAGGGCAGCACTAGCCCATTGGCCAGCTGTGTTAAGGGCAAAACTACTTGTGATGTAAAATGCATACAAGCATTTAACATGAACATTTTAAATTATTGTTTTTCAGTTGCAGGGGCTGGGGGACCAAGCAAGATCAGGATGGACCTATGCTGGAACTTAGTTATTTCCCTGCATTTTGCAGTTCAAAAGCAAATATTATCCATAAGAGAAAAGCTTCCCTTGGCACCAATAGCATCACCTTTGGAAAGTGGCTTTTTATTCCCCAGGGGCAACACACAGAGAAAGCATTGAATCCCTGCACATTGATGGCCCCCAGCCTCTGTGGCTGATTAAGTTTTTAAAAATGTAAATGTACTGCCTTCAAGTCATTCCGACCTATGGCGACCCTATGAATAGGGTTTTCATGAGGCTGAGAGGCAGTGACTGACCCAAGGTCACCCAGTGTGCTTCATGGCTATGTGGGGATTTGAACCCTGGTCTCCTAGGTCGTAGTCCAACACCTTAACCACTACACCACACTGGCTCTCCCAAGATTTTAAAAAGTGACCACTAAATGCTTTAATTCATTTAAAATAAATGTGTAGTTTGGCCTTTAATGGTAAAACTGTCCCTGCCTCCAACACTAAGCATTTAACAAGGTATTTCTAATTTAATACTATCACAAGATTCTGTATTGCAATAGATTGTCCATTAGATGTTATCTGAAAAGTAAATAATTGAATAAATTGAGAAATGTAACTGCTTTGTTGTTCTAAAGATGCATGTCTATGAGCTGGGTTAACTTGGTTGGGCACAATGAGAAAACTTCTATATTTAACAATTAAGAGAAGACATCTGCCTTTCACCTTTTATCAGAAAGAGGAAATTTTTCAGCATGAGGAACTTCTTACCGAATTTCACAAACAGTACCCCAGTGGTAGAAACAGTTTTCCTGCCATTTGTCGCCACACATTGAAAGTAGCCGGTGTCTGTGGTATCAAGGTTTCTTATCCGTAATCGAGATCCATAGCTTGTTGCACGGAAAGATAACCTTCGGGGTTCTTGTACAACAGGAGCATCATTTTTCAACCAACGCACAGTTGGAGGAGGATTACCAGAAACCTTACAGTGCAGTTCTGCTGTTTGGCCTAGAGTAGTGGTGATATTGTTCATGGGCTCATCAAGTGTCAAGAAATAATCTGTCAAATACACAAGGAAGAGAGATTAGATAAGGCAACTGAATATTAGTGCACTGTTTTAAAAGAATCAACTTCTTGCAGATGAGAAAAATCCTATTCAAACATTTCTAGTATATATACTATGAATAAGTCCCTTTTTCATTATCAAGAAAGCCTGATAAAATGCAGTTAGGCTGGCCCCAATTTAAAAACTTCAGTGCACACAAAAAGGCCCCTGTACTTCAGTTTCCTGCTTCCTCTTTCCTTGTGGTGGAACAGCACACATCCCTTTGCGCATGCGGAGCTGATGCTTCTGTCAGCATTAATGGAGATGGGTACATGTACTGCAAAGTATATATAGGTTTGGATAAAGGTAATTAACTATACAGATTTGTTGATGTATATCTATTACTACATACAACACATACAAATGTGTAAAGCAGTATAAGAGAAACTATAATGAATCTACTGAAGATGCTGTATTACATTCAGATGTATACTCATAAAACTGGCTGTGGGGAGAGTCGTTCTGTCTCTTTCACATTCCAAATGTGCTCATGGTTATGTTATGTAGACAGTATAGATAACTGCTCTGCATTGCCTTATAGACTATTTAGCTACTTCTGTCATTGTTCACCCACAGCACTTATTTCATTTTATTGCTATATAATTATGATCAGATTTTCAAAAGAATTTTAGGACCAATTTTAAAGCATTTAAAACCGATATTTGGCACCACTGCTAAGATTTTCTTCAACAAGTTTAACACCAACACATTGGTATGTATGTGTATCTATTTGTATTTGTAAAAGAGGGGCATTGATTTTGCTGTCTAAGTGATAGTTGATCCCTTTTCAGAAATCGGACTCTTGGTGCTTTAGAAACACTTTTAAAAACACAAAGAGTGGCACCCTTCTACACCTCTCAATAAGCTTGGTGGATATTTCACACTGTAGAGGTTGGCTGTAGAAACCCTGTCCAAGTGCCTGGAGTCGGTGAGTGGCTGGATGGGAAGGAATAAGCTGAGGCTGAACCCTGACAAAACTGAGGTACTGTTCGTGGGAGACAAGGGAGGGTTGGGGGATGTTGACCTGGTCCTCAATGGGGTACAATTGCCCCTGAAAGACCAGGTCCGCAGCCTGGGGTTCCTTCTCGACTCCCAGCTGTCCATGGAGGCTCAGGTTTTGGCTGTGAGCCGGGCAGCGCTGTATCAACTCCATCTGATACAGAGGCTGCGCCCCTACCTTCCCAACTACCTGCTCCCATCGGTGGTACATGCCCTCGTCTCCCCTCACCTAGCTAGACTACTGTAATGTGCTCTACATGGGGTTACCCTTGAAAACGGTCCGGAAGCTGCAACTGGTGCAGAATACGGCGACTCGCCTGATCAAAGGCAGCCGCCGGTGAGATCACATCACTCCAGTGCTGAAGGAGTTGCACTGGTTGCCGGTTATTTTCTGGGCCCAATTCAAGGTGTTGGTTTTGACCTTTTAAAACCCTATACGGTCTCGGCCCAGATCTGAAAGATCGCTTCCAGCTTCATCAAGGATGCCACGCAACAAGATCAGCCTCAAAAGGCCTCCTCTCTATCCCACCAGTTAAAACAGCTAGACTGGTGAGGACTAGGGAGAGGGCTTTTTCTATTGTGGCTCCCACTCTGTGGAATTCCCTCCCAAACAATCTCCGTCATGCCAGGGCCGGATTAAGCTGGGGAGGGCCCCTAGGCTGATTGGTGTTTGGGGCCCTCTTCTTCCTACCTTTCCACTTTTTTTCGCGCAGGTTTGCCATCAATCAAGATAGCAGCCAAGGTTTCCCTAAAGGACTGAAGCCTCTGCCGCCATCTTGGTTGATGGCAGCAATGCGCGCATGTAGCACGCATGCGTGCCATCAACCAAGATGGCGGCAGAGGCTTCAGCCCCTTAGGGAAACCTTGGCCGCCATCTTGATTGATGGCAAACCGCAAAAAAAGCAGAGAAAAAGGTAAGTGAAGGAGGGGGATGGCGGGCAGTTCGGAAGCTCTTGTCCCACGATAATTTTTTTTAGCTTATGCACGGGCCCCCAAGAGCTCCGGGCTCCTAGGCTTCATCCTAGTAAGCCTAATGGATAATCCGGCCCTGTGTCATGCCCCCGCTATGATGAGCTTCCGCCTTGCCTTGAAGACCTGGCTCTTCAGACAGGCTTTTGGGGTGGGTTAGGTTTATTACTACTGTTGAGATTTTAATGTTTTAATGTATTTGTATGTTTTTATTCTGTACGTCGCCCAGAGTGGCTGGACAACCAGCCAGATGGGCAACTAATAAATCTAATAAATAAATAAATAGAGTGATTACTGAAAGTTGCTGGAAAATGCAAGCATTTTGGATAAAATTACTTGTCACCCATTTTACCTCCTCACTGCCACACACACTTTGCTGCCTGTCATCACCAGGAATATTTGTGTGAAGGGTGAATCTGGCTGCAGGAGTAGAACTACACAGCAGGCTGGTACACCCTGCCGAGGCAATTTTAAGTGGCCATTTTAGGTAAACACATAATATGGCAACATGCTTCTCAATACCAATTGCGGGAACCTGCGAGAGGGGTGAGTGCTGTTGCACTGAGGGCTTCCCATAGGCACTGTGAGAATAGGTGTGAAAACAAGATGATGGACTAGATGGGCTACTGGCTTGATCCAACAGCCTCTTATGTTTGCATGTTCCTAACACGTACGTTCTACTAAACTGTGAATAAACTCCCAAATTATATTAAGAACTATTTGCTACCTAGACAGGAATAAGCCTAAGCCATTAAAAAAGAGATATAGAGTCTTTAGACAAGGTATTATTTCGTTAAGAATATTCATGCTCAGTTTTGTTGTTTGCTAAACATATGACTGACACATAAGATAAAGATTTATTTAATTTTGTGGAGAAGTGGAATTTTAAACCAGAATTTAATGACATGTTAAGTGCTTTTAATCCATTTTAGCATCTTCTTTAAAGGGTACATTAAATTTTTTTTAGTAGTAATACATTAGAACATTGCAAGATTTAAAATGCATTGTTAACATTCAACACTGTCATAGATGGGCTTGTGGTGTTCATAGTCAGATCATAGACTCAAAGCTATCTAAGTCTAGTTGTTAGCTATGGATGAAATCTCTATATAGAGCCACTCAGATATACATAAAATATAATGTCCTGAGCGTGAATTGCCTTCTTAGCCCAGCAGATGAGTTTCAGGTGAAGATGACAACCTAATTTGTGTCAGCACTATGCTGATGATAACCCAGCTCTATTTCTTTGTAACATCTGTGGATAGGTGGTTCCCGAGTTGGTCAATTGCCTGATATGGATGGGGTCATACTCACTCTGAAATAGCAGGTTCATAGTCTGGGGGTGCTCCTGGATCTATCTTTATTGCCAGATGCCCAGGTGACTCCAGTGGCGAGGAGTGCCTTTTACCAACTTCGACTGGCAAGAAAGTTGTGGCTGTTTCTGGACTGGGATAGCTTGGCCACTGTTGTCAATGCACTGCTAATCTCCAGGCTGGATTACTGTAATGCACTCTATGTGGAGATGCCTTTGAGATTGGTCCAGAAGCTCCAGCTGGTCCAAAATGCAGTGATGTGACTGCTCACTGGGACAGGATATTGCCAACATGTTAACCCACTGCTGAAAGAATTGCAAATCCCTATACAGCTTGGGTCCAGGATACCTAAAAGATCACCTTACTCCTTATATACTCAGTTGATCACTGTGCTCTGCATGTGAGGGCCTTCTGCAGATACCATCTCATCAGGAGGTACATTCCACACAACACAGGAAGAGGATCTTTAGTGCCTTTAAATATTAGTCAGGCACCATCTCTGTAATCTTTTCCTCTTTCAACAATCCTTTTAAATAGAGACCTTATCCCAGTCTTCATCTGTTTTGGAATTGTACTGTAAGATGTTTTTAAATATATTTGTTTAAAAAAGATATTTTAAAGATGTTTTATTTTAAAGATTTTAAAACATGTTTGTTTTTGAGATGTTTTAAGATGTTTTTAGTGTTTTGTCTCTAGTTTGCCATCCTGGGCTGCTTCTGGGAGGATTGGTAGGATAGAAATTTGATAAATAATAATAATTTAAAAAAATAACTGTTTTTGTTTTTGCAGTGTTTTACACATATTGCCACAGGTACCTCAGCCTTGATCTTCTCACCCTATCTGGGCAGGAAATGTTTTATTAAAGTGAATCTCTTTCCCACTTTTAAAAGTGGTCTCCTCTTTTGCTTTTGTAATGGGTTGCTTCATTTCACTATGATACCTAAGCAATGGTGTCAGAAAGGTAAGCTGCCCAAGAGAAGAATATAAGAGCAGCCCTGCTGGATCACTTCAAAGGCCCATCGAGTCTAGCATCCTGATCTCACAGTGGCCAAACAGATGCCAATGGGAAGCCCACAACCCAGCTCTTCAGCAAGTTGTGCAAGCTTGGCCACTCATTGATACAATTTTACTAAATGCTAGGTGCTTGATAGCTTTGATTGCAGGTCTTCGCATAAGGAGGAGTAGCCTGAGCTAATAAAGAGCATTTTAACAATATTTAGTCTCTTTAATATTCCTAATGTCCACCTAAATAGGCATGTATCTCTGGATTAGATTAGTTCAGCAAGCAGATATGTCAGTTCCTTTCAAGAGTGAGTTTCTAGTTTTGAACTAGAAATCTGGCTATTTCTGATGTTGATGCATATATTGGTTTTATTTTCCACAAGACCTACATCCTCAATTTTTTCTTGCTTCTTTTTTAGCATTTCATAAAGACTTAAATTTCACATATTAAATTTATATCCCAGTTTTTGACAATTGGCCCTTGTGATGTTCCTGCTTATGTTGTAAATATGGTAAGTGCTGTTTATATAGAAGACATATGGTAAGTGGAGTGAAAGAGGAGGGGGGAGTACATGAGCAGTAGAATGCTGGATGATTGGCTGAGTGTTTGAATGGCTGGGAGTATAAATGGAAGAATGACAGTTGAATCTGGGAGGTGGTGAATTGAGAGGTTGAGAGAGAGGTTGGAGGTTTTGAGGTTTGGTGGTGTGGAGAGTGAGTCGGAGTTCTGAGGCAATTAGTAAAAAGTCAAATACCTAACAGAATATAGATGAAGCCATATGCTTGTGAAACATTCCTTAAGTAATCTTGTTCTTTCTGATATTTAATAAATACTTTTTTGGTTTACCAAAGGCCTGATCCTTGGCTGGGGGAATATACAGACCAGAAGGGAGGGCAAGGTAATTACCAAGGCTGAACAGAAACTGTATCTAATGGTGGCAGCGGTGAAGGGACAGATTGTAACAAGTCACGTATCCAGAGCAACCCAGAGTTGTATGCTTTAAATATAAAGATACAAGGGGGTTGGGAACAGCATAGGCACACAGTCACAAAGTAACAAGCTATAGAGAGACTTAGGCAAAGTCTCTGGGAGTTTGGGTTACAGAAAGTGACTGGTGGTGCTGCCTAGCAGTGGGATCTAGGGAGATCTGTGCTAGAGCTGTAAAGGGTAAGAATAAACCTGACGTTCCTGTCTGCTGGTAGCCCCAAGTGAGAGCTTCACAGGTGGTGCTGGGGAAGGACGTCACTTGTGGTGGCTGTAGCGGTGGGATACGAACAATAGAGAGTCCCTAAAAGTGGTGTGGCAAAAAGAAATAACAAATATTACTTGTGAGACTGACTGGCAAAGTGTTTGGCTGAATATATAAAGATGAAAAGAGAGGAGCTGGTGGAGAAATGCATAGCATTCAATTTACCTCATGAGGGGCAGAGCTTGGAAAAGTTACTTTTTTGAACTACAACTCCCATGAGCCCAATCCAGTGGCCATGCTGGCTGGGGCTGATGGGAGCTGTAGTTCAAAAAAGTAACTTTTCCAAGCTCTGAGTCAAGGGTAAAGGGGTAGATGAATTGCGAGTAGCATTGATACATTCGCATCTGTCCAACAAAAACAACCTGTCAGAGAAGAGAACCCAGAAGGGTACTCAAGCAATCCTGCTTATGTAGAGTATTTAAGAGAGAAGTTAAGATGGGAACATGAGCTGGGAACTGAAAAGTTGAGGATGGAGGCTGATGAGAAAGAAAAACAGCGGGAGTTGGAAATAGAAAGGATGAGAATGGAGTTTGAGGAGAGGGAGAAGCAACGAGTATTGGATGCTGAGATACAGGTGGAAAAGTTAAAATTTGAAAGAGAGAAGTTTCATTCTGATGAAACAAGAAAGGACAGAAATGAAACAAAAATAAAGGTTACACCAAAAGACTTTGCGGTGTATGAGCCGGGACAAGATCCACAAATTTACCTCAACACCTTCGAAAAGGCAGCTCAGTTGTGGGGGCTACCGGAGGATAAATATATGCAATATTTATCAAATCTGATCAAAGGGGAATTGGCAGAGGTATACCAATATTTCCCCTCAGACAGGCCCATCACATATGCCGAGTTTAAAGAGGCAGTGTACAAAAGATTCAGGCTGGGACCTGACTATTTCAGGAAGTTATTTCGAAACTGCCAGATCCAGGCAGGGAGGTCTTTTGTTGAACTGGGAGCAAAACTGGTGGACATATTTGGAAAGTGGATGGGAAGTGCCAAAGCTCAGTCAGTAGAAGAGGTGAAAAGCCTCATGATACTGAATCAACTATACCATCAGTTGCCACCAGAAATAAGGCTCCTTGTCAAAGACTGTTCCCCTCAATCTGTTCAAGAGGCAGCAGAGTTGGCAGATCACTTTGCTTCAAATAGAACTGGCTGGGTGAGCAAAACATCGAGAGAGTTTAAACCCAGACCATATAATGGTGGCAGAAAGGATGTGGTACCACAGCGAGTGAGTCCTCCAATAAAGTCTGAAGGGCATAGGACACCCCAGAGTGGATCTGTGTACCCCAAAATGGAGGAGAAATTATGTTATAAATGTGGTAGACCGGGGCACCTACGCTTTCAATGTGAGGTTGCCAACCCCATTGGTAATCCTGCTCAGAGGAGGGCAGTGAAAACGGAACCAAGGGAGTTAGAAACGAAGAAAGTTCAGTTCTGCCAGATAAACTGGACAAATGTAAAAGACTTTGATACGAGTCTGAGGGAAGAAGTGAGTGTGCAAGGGGCAAATTATTGGGCATTGCTTGATACTGGTGCCGCTCAGACGTTACTGAGGCCAGATTTGATAAAATCTGAGGAAATATTACCTCAGGAAATGGTGACAATCCAAGGAGTGAGGGGTGAACCAGAGAGCATACCCATGGCCCTGATAAAATTGAGGTGGAGAGGAAGGGAGGAGATATGTAAAGTAGGTGTTAATGCCCAACAACAAGAACCAGTGATACTGGCAAGAGATGTTATGGGGGCACAAGGAAAAAATATATGTGGTGACCAGACAACAACTTGGCAAAGCAACAGAAGCCATTTCAACAGAGGCTCAAGAAAACAGGGTGGAACCTGTTTTCGAGCCTGAGGTTGCCATAGCAACCCTTAGCAGGCCTGCGGAGAGAGATACACTGTTTCGAATGGACTCTGACACAGAGACACAAAGGTTCAGGGAGGAGCTGAAAAATGATAGCAGTTTGAATATAATAAAGGGAAAAGCCCTCCAAACCAGAATCCCCTTTACAGAGACTTTGAGAGATCAAATTGTGTGTGAGAATGGTGTGCTGTACAGACTGTGGATGCCTGCTGAGAGAAAGAATGAATGTGAACCAGTGAAACAATTGGTGGTACCTAGCAAATTTAGAGCCAGATTGCTAGAGGTAGCCCATGATGTCCCATGTTCAGGGCATCTTGGAATAAAGAAGACCAAGAAAAGATTGGCTGCACACTATTATTGGCCAAATATTTCTAAAGACGTAAAACAATATTGTTCATCAAGTATGGTATGTCATAAAGTGGGAAAAAGTGGGGTAAAAACAAAAGCTCCACTGAGATTTCCTATTCCATTGGTGTGCTATGTTGTGAAAGAAACCTCACCCATTTGGTACTTTTATGGGGGGAAGGACTTTGGAAGTGTACAACTTACATCTTTGGTTAAAAACTACATTAGTCTTCAGAGTTTTCCTTCTCACACATTCACGAGGTATGGGTGTAATACATCCTGTGGGGAAAGAGGAAGGAACCCAGATTTCTTGATGGAAATACAATTAAGCAGGGTGAGATTCAAGCCTGAAGTATATCCATCTGGCGAATCAGAATGTGAGGTCAACTTGTTAAAGCAACCAGTTTCTTGTCAAGTGGTTGTGATTCAAGATCTTGAGAACAGAGATTGTTTGGATACATCTCAGATGAATAAATTTCTACACCTTTACTGTGGTAAAGAAATGTTTAGAAAGGCACATTCTAATATGTTGACAGTCAAAGCATTGCAGGTGTGTCCTGAGTCGGGCAGATCACAAGAGTGTTGTTTACGAGTGTCATTAGTGCCACTTTGTCTCAATATTGATCAGGATACCCTGGGGTTCTTGAAGGATTTCTTCACTAGTCTGTCTACAGAAGTAAAAATCCTAATGACTCTAGATCAAGGGGTTAAAAAGCCTCATGGTGCAGACATAACATGTACTTTACCCAAGCATCCCAGTAGTTTAAAGGAGTCAAGCTCGATTATTTCTTTTTCATTACACAAACGAGTGAGTCAGAATGAAAGAGTGCTTGAGGAAATCAGGAAACAAGGGAGAGCATTTTTAGGTGTGGCTGGTTTCTACTGTAAATTTATAAAAGATTTTGGGAAAATAGCAACCCCTTTGCATGACCTAACAAGAAAAAAGTGTGCTGAGTGTGTGGTGTGGATGGATAATAATAATAATAATAATATTTAATTTGTTTGTCGCCTATCTGGCAATTAGCCACTCTAAGCGACGTACATGAAAATGAGATAAAATACAAAAATTCAAATGCAATCACATAATAACAATAAATAAAATATTGGACAGTCATCGGTACATATAAAAACAGTTATAATAGCAGCATACGACAGATGACAAAATCATGGAGATTTACCCATCCCAAGGACCTCATAGGCCTGTTGGAATAGCCACATCTTCAGGGCCTTGTGGAATACGTCTAGGGAAGGGGCATGTCGGAGATCACATGGGAGGGAGTTCCAGAGAGTGGGGGCCACCACATAAAAGGCTCTCTCCCTAGTACCCACCAACCTAACTGTTTTGGTTGGCGGGATTGAGAGAAGGCCTTGTGTGGCTGATCTAGTAGGGCGGCATAGTTGGTGGCGGTGGAGGCGCTCTTTCAGGTAAGCAGGGCCGAAACCGTTTAGGGTTTTAAAGGTTAATACCAACACCTTGAATCGGGCCCGGAAGACAACCGGCAGCCAGTGTAGATCAAGTAATACTGGCGTGATGTGGTCCCAGTGGCGGCTGTTGGTAAGTAAGCGCGCCGCTGCATTCTGTATAAGTTGTAATTTCCGGGTCGTTTTCAAGGGTAACCCCACGTAAAGCGCATTACAGTAGTCTAATCGAGAGGTGACCAGGGCGTGTACCACGAGCGAGAGCTGTTGAACAGGGAGGTAGGGTTGCAGCTTACGTATAAGATGTAATTGATACCAAGCTGCCCGGCTCACAGCCGAAATCTGAGCCTCCATGGAGAGCCTGGAATCAAGAACAACTCCGAGGCTGCGGACCTGGTCCTGTAGGGGCAATTTCACCCCATCAAACACCAGGTCAACATCTCCTAACCCTCCCTTGTCTCCCACAAGTAGTACCTCGGTCTTATCCGGGTTCAACTTCAACCTGTACCTGCCCATCCATCGACTCACGGATTCCAGGCACTTGGACATGGTCTCCACAGCCCTCTCCGGTGAAGATTTAAATGAGAGATAGAGCTGAGTGTTATCCGCATATTGGTGACACTGCAGCCCAAATCTCCTGATGATCTCTCCCAACAGCTTTACATAGATGTTAAATAGCATGGGAGAGAGGATAGAACCCTGTGGCACACCACAATTGAGAGGCCAAGGGTCTGAAACCTCCTCACCCAATGCTACCTGTTGGCGCCTGTCAGAGAGAAAGGAGTGGAACCACTGTATGACCGTGCCTCCCAATCCCAAACTCTCCAGGCGATCTAAAAGGATACCGTGGTCTACGGTATCAAAAGCCGCTGAGAGATCCAGGAGGACAAGGAAGGTGAATTCTCCCCTATCCAATGCCCTCCTCATATCATCAACCAGAGCGACCAAGGCTGTTTCAGTTCCATGTCCAGTCCTGAAACCCGATTGGTATGGATCAAGATAATCCGTTTCATCCAAGTGTGTCTGCAACTGATTTGCCACCACTCTCTCAATGACCTTGCCCAAGAATGGTAAGTTTGAAATTGGCCGGAAGTTGTTTAAGATCTGGGGATCCAAGGAGGACTTCTTTAAGATGGGTTTATTGAAGGCTAGTGGCATAACAACCTCTTGCAAGGATGCATTAACCACTGCCTTGATCCCCTCACCCAATTTCTCTTTACAGCTCATAAGGAGCCATGCTGGGCAAGGGTCATTTAGACAAGTGGCAGGCTTTACAGATGAGAGCACCTTGTCCACATCCTCAGAAGAAAGAGGCCGAAATCGATCCCATTTGACCGGTTTGCAACTGGTCAACTCTAGTTCACTCACTGTATCCACGGCGTAGGGAATCGAGCTCCTCAGGTGCTCGATTTTATCAGCAAAGTGTTTTGCCAATTTGTCACAGGAGGCCTTAGACTGTTCCAAGGGTTCCTGAGTAACTGGACCGACCAGGCTTCGGACCACTTGAAACAACCTCCTGGGACAGCACTCTGCTGACGCAATAGAGGCAGCAAAGAATTCCCTCTTTGCTGCCCTTACCGCCACCTGGTAGGCAGCTATTGCTGCTCTAACCTGTGTTCGGGCATCTTCGGAGTGCGACTTCCGCCACCGGCGCTCTAGTCGTCTCACCTCCTGTCTCAATGTACGCAACCGTGGTGAATACCATGGTGCTACTTGAGTTCTGTTCAGGGGGAGAGGACGTTTCGGAGCCACTCGGTCTAAGGTCCCGGCGATCCTCTCGTTCCACTCCATCACCAGGGCTTCGACCGAGCGACCTTCAGCAGGTTCCAATTCCCCAAGCGCTGTCAGGAAACCATCTGGATCCATCATGCGCCTGGGGCGGACCATTCTAATAGGACCTTTACCCCTGCAGAGGGCGTGCGGCATCGAGAGATCCATCTTTACCAGATAGTGGTCTGACCATGACACAGGGGTAAAAGAATTAGCCCCCAACTTCAGCACACTGCCCTCCCCCCCCGGGACAAATACAAGGTCAAGAGTATGACTGGCTACATGGGTGGGCTCAGTGTTACTAAGGCGCAGTTCCCAGGAAGTCATGGCTTCCAGGAAATCCCAAGGAGCTCCCATGAGAGTGGTCTCAGCGTGTATGTTAAAGTCACCCAGAACTAACAGCTCTGGGGACAACATTCGCACGTCCGAGATCACCGTGAGCACCTCGGCCAGGGAGTCTGCCGTGTAGCGGGGCGGGCGGTACACGAGCAGGATCCCTAAACTGCCCTTCGAGCCCAACCTCCAGTACATACAATCAACGAAGCTAGTCCCACGAAGGGGAGGTCTGGCAAAGAGCAGCGACTCTCGGTAAATAACTGCCACTCCCCCTCCCCGCCTTCCGACCCTCAGCTGCTGTGCGTAATGGAAACCCGGTGGGCACATAGCCTCAAGAATAGGAGCTGAGGCTTCATCCAACCAGGTCTCCGTAATACATGCCAGGTCTGCACATTCATCCAAGATCAAGTCATGAATGATAGATGTCTTTTGTACTACAGACCTGGCATTACACATCAGCAGTCGAAGGTCAGCAGGAATCCTGCGTCCCCCAGCTTCCTTCTGGTTCTGGACAGACCTGGAACAAGGGATGGATATTATGTATCTATCCCTTGTTTCTCTCTGTTGACGTGGTCTGCCCCCAGCACCATTCCAGCACCTGCCGCCCAATCTTGCTATACTTTGGCCCCCCACCCTTCCCTCTTCTTCCCTCCCTGATTTACACATTTTGATGAATGTCAAAAGGCTTGTGACCTTCTAAAGCAAGCCTTGTGCCAAGGGCCTGTATTGATAGCACCAGATTTCGAGCAACCATTTATTGTGGCTACGGATGCGTCGGACCTAGCGCTGGGAGTCGTCTTGCTACAAGAGAGGGGAGGCACCAGACATCCAGTGGCGTATCTTAGTCACAAGCTGACATCGAGGGAGAAGAATTATTCGTTGGTCCAAAAGGAGTGCCTAGCGGTCATGTGGGGACTGAGCAAGTTGTGCCCATACGTGTGGGGATGAAGATTTACTGTGACAACGGATCATCGAGCATTGCTATGGTTAGAGACCATGAGAAATAATAACACCATGCTGCAGAGGTGGTCCTGGGCTTTACAAGAATACCAGGTGGACTTTAAGTTCATAAAAGGCAAGGACAATGTATTAGCCGATGGACTTTCAAGATAGATGGCCGGGACTGCAGTGACGTGACCCAGACGTGGGTGCGAAAAGACATTTTCCCCTAAGAGACTTGTTTTTTATTATTAACGCGTTGTATGAATCCTAAAGTAGGAATAATACTTTGCTGTTATTTTAAGGGGGGGGGAAATGTGATGTTCCTGCTTATATTGTAAATATGGTAAGTGCTGTTTATATAGAAGACAGGTGGTGATGGGGAAGGACGTCACAGCCCTCCTTGAAGCTGTTGATGTTTATTTATCCATTCATCTTTACTGTGGTCAATAAACCAGTGATTAAAATATAAAACACTACAAAGATGAAGACAGAACTAAGAAGAAAAAGGAGGAAATACAATTTAAATCTAAGATGTATACAAAAAAATTAGATAAAAAGTGATGTACATTGCTGTTTATGTGCCTTCAAGTTGATTACGACTTATGGTGGCCCTATCAATCAGTGACCTCCAAGAGCATCTGTCATGAAACACCCTGTTCAGAACTTGTAAGTTCAGGTCTGGGATAAGTGCAGCCCAGCAGCAGAGGAGGGAATCAGCAGGCGGCTGCATAGGCAAGCCCTGCCAGCTCTACAGAGTCTGTCCTGCTGAGCTGCACCACTGCCGGGGAAGAGAAGCGCCTGTCCTGAGTTTCAGGCATGGGAGGAGGGGCAGAGCTTACTGGCCTGTAGCAGAAGTGAGGCAATGCTGAGGGAAGGAAGGTGCTGAAAAAGAGTGTAACTATGTATATTATAATTGCCCAGAAGTAAGCCCTGTTGAATTCAGAAGGGCTTCCTCCCAGGTAAATGTAGTTAGAATTGCAGCCTAAGAGCGGAGCTTGGAAGGAAGGTAAGAAGGCTTTCCTGGTTTTCTTAGGCTGCAATCCAATAATGTCTACTCAGAAGTAAGCTCCATTGGGTTCAGTGGGGCTTTCTCCCAGGTAAATGCATTGGATTGCAGCCTTAATTACATTAAAAATATTGCCTCCCCACCCCCTTATTCCTTTTGCCCCACTAATCAGAGACAGTGTGTGTGTGTGTGTTAAGAGCTTCCCTTTCCTTTTACAGGCAAACTTCCATTGTTCAGGTCTGTCCTGGGGCTTTTGTATATGAATTCCCTCTCTCCTCCCCGCCTCCCCTCCAGTTGCAGCTGGGAAGCTCCTATTATTACTTTCACTGATATCTTGCTTTTTCTATAAGGAGCTCAAAGATGGTTCTTCCCCTCCCCATTTTATCTTCTCAACACCCCTGTGAGGTAGGTTAGACTGAGATACAGTTACTGGCCCAAGGCCACCCAGCGAGCTTCATGGCTAAGCAGGGATTTGAAACCAGGTCTGGCAGGATGTCTTTTAACTTGGAAACTTATGATGCTTGTAGCTGAATTATTGTGAATGCCTTTTTTTGTGGTTTGTGTCAGCAGTATGCAGAATGTGGTTTGAGGAGGAAAGGGAGGGGACAAAGGCCCACTGGTACCCTGTGCTCGAGGGCCCCCAGAAACCTGGAGCCGGCCCTGCTTTTACCAATCCTTTTTTCCCCACTCAAAAAATATTGATATTAATATCTATATTTTGAAAGTAAATATTGATAAAGGAACTATAAATAAAAATATTGATAATAATATCAATATTTTAGACACTGTTTTTAAAAAAAAAAAACATTTTCCGAAAATAGCAGTGGAAAATTGCTAGATAAAAATTTGATCCGCAACGATAGAGAATAAGCAAATTAATGGAAAATTCAGTACCAAATCCGAACTGGGCAGAATTCTAGCACAGAATTCTGGTTAACAGTATGATCACCATTTTACTGGAGAAGATAAAAAAGCAATGAAGACAGCTGACTCAGTTTTACAAGTGAGCAGAGGAAAGTGGCTTCACTGCTTGCTTAGGCTTCCACATAATCTGGCATCATGCTTTGAACGGTTAAAATAAAACTCATTGAAAAGTGTAGCCTGAGTCAGATCACACATTCTTGAATTCCCACAAAAATCTGCACTTAATAAAAGCACACTAATAGTGCAGAGCTTCCGAGTAACCACATTCAAATTTTAAGTATTCGATTTCTTTACTGTGCTGAACTTGATTACACTTCAAAGGCAGTAATTTAGCTGTTTTACAGTTCAATAGAGACAATATTAATTTTTCTATGATCATCATGCTGACAAGGGTATAGAAAACTAACACAGATGTACAGTGTTTCCAAAGAAGCAAAACATGTGAGGTATATAACTAACAGGGTGCTGACTAGGTTTTAACACACTGCATAATTTAATAATATAAACTGTTATAACATGATTGCATCATCACAAAAATATAGATCTAAATTTCCAGAGGAGTGGCTGTGTTCGTCTCCCATAGCAAAAACAAAAAAGATTGTCAGATACAGATAGGGATGGAAAGATCTGTCAATTTTGGTTCTCTCAGTTTCTCACTTTTCTAATGTTAAATTCAGTTCTCTACATTTCTACAGCGAGCTGCGATTTTTTAAAAAAAATCCTCATAAAAATTCTCCACCATTTTAGTGTGAATTTCTCCAAATAAACACATTTTTGTAGGCAGTTTTAACAAAGGTACACATTTTTGCAAGCCATTTCTCATCACATCATGCCTTTTTGCCTGTTATTTTCACCCATATATTCATTTTTATGCACACTTTCCCCTAATATATGCATTTTTGTAAATATTGTTTAGTTGGCGAACTGCATCCCAAAATTCTAACAAATGCGAATTTTGAAGGATGGCTGTGTTTCAGTTCTCATATTGTTTTGGAAATTGTGAATTTGATAAATTCTGCTTGAAATGTGAACTGAATTGAAATTCTCACCCATTCCTAGATATAGATATCTGAACTTGTCATACTGAATCAGATCTATGGTTTACCTAGTCTATTATTCACTTGGGGGACAGTGATTGGGGACCACATACCAGCAGTGCTGTTGCAGGGGTAAGATTGTGCTGGGACCATCAAGGGGCAAGCTTTCCCACCAAGCGTTTTCCACCTGCCTTGCCCCACCCCTGTGCCTGGACCTTATAAGGAGGAGCTGCAGACTGAGAAGTGCTGCTGCAGGGGTGAGACTGTGCTGGGACTGTCAAGGGGCAAGCTTTCCCCCCTGCTTTGCCCCCTCACCCCTGCTCTTAGTGACACTTTTCTGGGGGCTGCCTTTACCAGGAAGATGAATGCTTTTGGTTTTTAGCTGTTGTTTTTTAAGAAATGCTAGGATTTTGTTGGCTTGAATTTTTGTACATTGTATTGTTTTTATTTGTATTTGTGTTTTTCTATTTGTGTGTAAGCTGCCTTGGGGGCCTTTTTGGCCAAAAGGCAGCCTAGAAATAAACCATAACATAACATAACATAAGAGTGGTAAAACCAAAAGTGGGCAGGGATACCTCTTTTTGCCACTCTCTTCTCTCTCATCCCTTCATCATTCATTCATTATTCTCTTACTTTCACACAATCCCCCTGCACCCACCCACCCATTCACAAACAAGTATGGACTTCATTCTTCCATGATCTGTTCATTCTCTCTCTCTCTCTCTCACTCTCTCTCTCTCTCTCTCTCTCTCACACACACACACACACACACCATTCATGCAGACACACTCTTAAATTTGCAGACCATTCCTCTGCTTTACCCCTTGCTTTACCCTCTTATAGTCCCTGCAGCCTGAACTCATACATGTTTACTCAGACATTAAGTCTCAGTGAGGCATTTCCGAGGCACCTTCCTAACACCATCAAGGAGTTTTTCCCAAGAAGTGTTGGAAAGCATGTGGTTCTCAGAGGAACTAAAATCTCCTCAAGGGGACTGGGCTCTGTGGCCCACTCCTGAGCAAGTCAGGCTCCTGGTTCCTGTTGTGGTCTGGGCAGGCCATGAGAAAGTGCTTACAGAGTACAGTGGCAAGAATATTTTCCCTGTCCCAAGAGTGTAGTGGCTACAGCATCCTTCCAAAGGATATTATGCTGCTCTAGTGAGCTGAGCCACTAAGCACTGATGCCTCTGCAGAGATTATAGAAAAGATGAGAAACCGCTGGATGCCACCAGAAGCCGCATACATTAAGTCTACAAATTACCCACCTGATTAGAGTGTCAGGGAGATCCATATTCAAATAAAATCAGGATCTCCCAGCTGGGGCAGAACTAAGTGACCCTGAGAGAACTGCTGTCTATCATAGAGGAGAGGAGGACCAGAAGGTTCAGATGGAGTTTCAGAAGCACAGTCCTTTGGGTACTGCTTCACCTATTGCATACGTGAACATTGTCATTGAAAACAAGTTATATAATGGAATCTTGTCCTGACCCAAATATATCCTTGATCTTTATGCATTTGGGGGCTGTGGTATTCAAGCTACTAACACCAGAATACACCCATTTACTTAATTTATACATTTGTATTAAGGAGGATTTATGGATTGCATCATAAATCAGAGTTGGCCTTCTCTTCAGTTTTTACATATGTTGGCCTTCAATTGATACTACTTATGAAAACACTTTAATGTGACAAATTTTGAGCTGAAACCAGAAATCTAAAATGTAAACCACATATAATCTAATAATAAATCAATTTTACTTTTTAATTTGTTAAAACAATTTGCTCCCAATCTTAAATCCGAAATGCCAAGTTTCAACCCACAGAGATTTTTTTCATTATGCCCAAGTTATAAACCACTGAAAAATGCTGACAGACCCTTACTGTAGCAGGCCCAGTGGGTGCCTTATAATGAACTTCTAAATTACCTGAGATAATATCTGGAAAGCTTGGCTTTAAATATGTTTCTGGTTTTGACCTGTTGCCAGTGAAAACATTGCACATCGAAAGTCATCTCTATGAGTCTAAAAGTATAAACTGGAGACACAGAACACAAAATCTAAATATTAGGTGCCTTTATTTTGCATTTCCCCCCTCATTTTGTGTTATGGCATAGCTGCAGCTGTGCTTTAATACACAGAGAAATTTAAGAAGTTCTGCAACCACAAAATGTGTTTTATAAGAAGAATTATGCATATATTTCCAGTTATGTCCGGACATGGTTAAACAGGAAAACTTTCAGTCTATTTACTACGTTAAGTGGTGTTCAGGTGTGTTTCAAAGTAAAACTGTCAAATTCTTGCTAAGGAATTTGAATCTCTGTAGGATTGCTCTAATTTAAATTTCTGAAAGTTGCACCTCCTTGTGACAAACACCACCATTTGGCATACTAAGGCAGGGAATTTAAGGAACAAAAACACCTATTTAGGTTGCAATCCTATGCACACTAGGGTTACTTGGAGACTGGATTTTTGGGGTCCTCTCCAGGTCTCCGGGTGACTCACTGTAATCTTTGGACTTTCACCTTTCATTTTTTAAAAATTAAGTTTCTACATGGTCTGGTTCAAGATATTTTATTTATTTATTTATTTATTATTTAATTTGTATCCCGCCTTTCCTCCCAGCAGGAGCCCAGGGCGGCAAACAAAGCGTTAAAAACACTTTAAAACATCATAAAAACAAATCTTAAAATACATTAAAACAAAACAGTGTTAAAAACATTAAAAAAAACTTTTAAAAAGGGTTAAAAACATTATTAAAAAACCTATTAAGCAATTCTAACACAGACACAGACTAGGATAGGTCTCAACTTAAAAGGCTTCTTGAAAAAGGAAAGTCTTCAAAAGGCGCCAAAAAGATAGATGGTGCCTGCCTAATATTCAAAGGAATTCCACAGGGTAGGTGCTGCCACACTGAAGGTCTGTTTCCTATATTGTGCAGAACGAACCTCCTGATAAGATGGTATCTGCAGGAGGCCCTCACCTGCAGAGCGCATTGATCGACTGGGTATATAAGGGGTAAGACGGCCTTTCAGGTATCCTGGTCCCGAGCTGTATAGGGCTTTGTACACCAAAACTAGAACCTTGAACTTGGCCCGGTAGCAAATGGGCAGGCAGTGCAATTGTTTCAGCAGCGGGGTGACATGTTGGCGATACCCTGCCTCAGTGAGTAGTCTCGCCACTGCATTTTGCACCAGCTGCAGCTTCCGGACCAACCTCAAGGGCAGCCCCACATAGAGTGCATTACAGTAAGCCAGCCTGGAGGTTACCAATGCGTGGACAACGGTGGTCAGGCTATCCTGGTCCAGAAATGGCCGCAGCTGTCTCACCAGCTGAACCTGGTAAAAGGCACTCCCAGCCACTGAGGTCACCTGGGCCTCTAGCGACAAAGATGGATCCAGGAGCACCCCCAGGCTACGGACCTGCTCTTCCAGAGGGAGTACGACCTTGTCCAAAGCAGGCAACTGACCAATTATCTGAAATCAGGAACCACCAACCCACAGTGCCTCCATCTTGCTAGGATTCAGACTCAGTTTATTGGCCCTCATCCAGCCCACCACCGAGTCCAGGCAGCGGTCCAGGACTTGCACGGCCTCTCCCGATTCAGATGTTACAGAGAAATAGAGCTGGGTATCATCAGCATACTGCTGACACCTCACTCCAAAGCTCCTGATGACTGCTCCCAAGAGCTTCATATAGATGTTAAATAGCATGGGGGACAAAATGGTACCCTGCGGCACCCCACAGCACAGCTGCCAGGGGGCCGAAAGACAGTCACTCAATGCTATTCTCTGAGAGCGACCCTGGAGATAGGATCAGAACCACTGTAAAACAGTGCCTCCAATACCTATTTCACCAAGTTGGCCCAGAAGGATACCATGGTCAATGGTATCAAAAGCCGCTGAGAGATCAAATAAGAATAACAGGGTCGCACTCCCCCTGTCCTTCTCCCTATAAAGGTCATCCATCAGGGCGACCAAGGCCGATTCATTCCCATAAGCAGGCCTGAACCCAGACTGGGATGGGTCAAGATAATCTGTTTCATCCAAGAGTACTTGCAGTTGCTGTGCCACAACCCTCTCAATCACCTTCCCTAAGAAGGGGGTATTTGCAACCGGTCGGTAATTGTCACAAACCAATGGGTCTAGGGTGAGCTCTTTCAGCAGTGGTTGGATCACTGTCTCTTTCAAGGCGGCTGGAATCACTCCCTCCCGCAATGATGCGTTTACCACACTCTGGATCCACTCGGTCAGACCCCCTCAGCTAGCTTTAATGAGCCAAGAAGGGCAAGAGTCGAGAGGACACATTGCTGGCTGCATCATCACAAGCACCTTGTCCACGTCATCAGGCCGCATCAACTGAAACCGTTCCCAAGAAGTTGCAGCAGACGTTGCACTGGACACCTCATTGGGGACTACAGTAGATGTGGATGGGGCATCAAGACTGCTACGGAGATGAGCAACTTTACCCTCAAATTGCCTTGCAAACAATTCACAGTGGGCCTCCGAAGGGTCTAAGACTCCATTTCCTGGAGTTGATGTCAACAGACCCCTGACAATACGGAAAAGCTCCACTGGACGGCTACTTGAAGATGCGATGGAGACAGAGAAGTGGGCCTTCTTCACCACCCTCACTGCCACACAGTAGGCACGGTTACGATGTTTTACTCATGTACAATCAGCCTCACAGCACGACTTTTGCCACTTGCGCTCTAGCCGTCGTCCAGCCTGTTTCATTGCCCTTAGCTCACTGGTGTACCAAGGTGCAAGCTGGGCTCCACAGTGCTGGAGAGGGCGCTTGGGAGCAACCATGTCGAGAGCCCGACGTGCCTCACTGTTCCACAATGTGACAAGGGCTTCAACAGGGTCATCTGCTCTATGTACACCAAAACATCAGCCACACACAGCATGCAACTTCTGTTAAATTCCTTCGTAGCTGGCTGCTCTAACCCTGCCTTTTCAGGTTTGTAGCCAATAAGTGAAGTCAGGGTTGTGATTGACAAGGGATTTGTAGAACCCATTCCAAGGCCAAAACCTGTTTTTTTCCTGCTTGTCTGAATATCTCTGTAAGTTTATAGCTTTCATCAATAGCAAAAGTTTTTCTCTCTTGTGCGCAGGAGAACTTAATGCCATTGCAATGTGTTATGCTTTTTTAATTATGAGGGGTCAAACAAGTTTAAATTTTCCTGGGCTGTTGAAGAGGGCAGTGTTTTGAAAACCTTCCCAATATGAAGCTTTAATCCAATACTCGCTTTTCTGGGAGTAAAGCTGCAATGCTAATCCCACATACCAGGAGTAAACCCACTGAATTCAGTAGGACTTACTTTTGAGTAGACAGTTAGGATTGTGCTGTAAATTAATGGGACTTTTGAGTAAACATAGCAAACGATTGTGTTTGTAAATCTTTCTATCCCTCTCTAATCCTATTTTTAAAGCAATTAAGCAGGGTTTACTTAGGTGTCACTGCTTTTATTTCGTAGGAAACCAATACTGATTTTTTATAAAAAAAATCCGTAATGACCAACTGGTTTTGGCAATAAACTATTATATAAGGTATATGTATCTTACATTTCCAGTGTGTGGGTGCACTAGTGAGAGCACCAGATTGGCTCTGCCAGTGCACTTGCACTACCTTGACCTTACCAATGTCCTGTCTTACCCCTGGAACCAGCCTGATAAGCAGCAGTCATGGCAGCTGGCTGCATCAGGAGGGCAGCTCTCCGGCACCACTCCACGGTGCTGGCTACTCCTGTTCATAGCAAACCTGTGGGCTATAAACTACAAAGAGTCTTGTGAAAGACTAACAAACATATTGTGGCATAAAAGTGTGTGGACTACAGCCCACTTATCAGATACATAAAGTTGCAGTACACAAATATACACAAATACATACAACACACCCACACCCACTTTTTGTAGGGTAGGTATTGTAAACAATGAGGTCAAGGGAAAGGAAATGCGGAACGTATGAACAAGGATAAGAGTGGCAATTCTCAAAACAGTTTTTGGTAATGACACAGAAATCCTGGATTTGGTAAGCTAATTAACGCATACAGTGTGATAAAAAAAACCCCACAAACATTTCTTCCAATTCATACTTGTGAGAGAAGTTAGGCAGGGGACAATGATTTGCCCAAAGCCAATCAACAAGTTTCATAGCTGGATAAAGAGATAAACCTGGGTCTCTCCAGTCTTAGTCTGAGGATCAAACCAATATAGAACACTACAACATAAATCAGTGGAGGTTTTGATATTCTGAATAAACAACATATAACAGGGATCATAAAGTTAGTTTGAAGACATACCCCTGCTTTTTGAGTTCAAGTCCATGCATAGTCTCTTCCATGTATAGGAAGGCTTAAACTAGCAACAGAGCTACATTTTTAATAAAATTCCTACTAAATAAATAAATTTATTTATTATTTATTTATTATATTTATATCCCGTCCTTCCTCCCAGTAGGAGCTCAGGAATGAAGGAATAAATAACGTGTCTCAAAAAACATTTGTTTGTCAGATCCATTTCCTCCTCCAACTTTTTTTTTTAATTCAAACAAGGGATGAGTATTACTGTCATGTTATGCAGGTTTGCTTCTTTGAAGCATCTAACTAGCTGTGTATTCATTTTTTGAATGAGAGAGGATGCTGCAGTTCTGTTAAATACAGTAATTTTAATTTTTTAAAAACTGTCTTGTTGATTTAGACCAGGCTTTCACCAGTCTAGCATTCTGCTTCAGTAGTCAACCAAACGCTGCAAAGAAGCAAAAAGCTTATTATCATTACTAATGCTGCTACTGCTCCTACTACCAGCTGTATGACACTAGCATTGTTCAGCTAACACGCTGGAATCTGTTCCAAGCCATTCAGCAGCAAAAATAAGAACTGAACACAAGACCCTGGTTTCCTCTTTTACTCTTCCTTGGGGTAATGAAGACAGTGGCAGCAAAAAATACAATAGAATCTTTAGAATTAATCATTTAATATTGATCAATAAAAGCAAGAAAAAAGTACATTATCTTTTCAGACAACAAAATAATGCATTTTCTATTATTTGGCAACTCACATGAAGCATACAAAATAATTAAACAGAAATGAACTGAAACATTTGGTGTTCAGTGTTTTTGACAAGAAGGAGGCCAACAGTCTGCTTGTTCAGCCTGCTTGCTTTTATTTTATCAAAGCTCTCAATGAAGCATGGATAGAAAGCTGTACTAAAACACTTACTGCTGAATGGGTTTGGTTCCCTCTTTATTGTTCTAACATGTATATTTCCTTCCCAAGCTAATATACATAAGTGGTCAATAGGCATTAGAGTGGCTGGTGGATATATTCTAAAAGTTCAGCCACTGACTCACTCTCTCTCTCCAGAAGCTGAACAGCTTCAATGATCTACATCTGTATCAGCCTTACGCTACCAGCATTCAAGGCACAGGAGGAGGAAAGAGGAGGAAGGAAAAGACAGTGTGCTTTTGCATCCAGCATATCCACTGCCTAAGTTTATTTATTACATCTTTATCTCACTCTTCCCCTCAGGAGCTCAGAATCATAGAACAGTAGAGTTGGAAGGGGACTATAAGGCCTTCGAGGCCATGCATAGGGCCATGTTTAGGGTAGCCTGGTTCCCTCTCTCCATTTTATCCCAAAAACCCTGTGAGACAGATTATGCTGAAAGGGGATGGGGGGAGACTGGCTCACAGTCACCAGTTAGCTTCATGGCCAAGTGGAAACTGTAACCTGAGTCTCCCTTGTTCCAGTCTGACACCCAAACCATACGCTCCAACCACACTATATGTCTTTGGAACAGAACAACAGCCTATTCCCATATGAACCTACCCATTCCTTAAGTCTAAGATCTTCATTAGAAGCCCTGCTCCATGTGCCCCCACCTTGAGAGATTAGGCAGGTGGCTACCCAGGATACGGCTTTCTTAGGGATGACACCCCAATAATGGAATGTCCATTCCAGGAACTCAGCTGGTGCCTACTCTCTGAATTTCAGGTGCCAGGTAAATATAATTTCCTTCTCCAAAGCTTTAAATGGATCATTTAATTTTGCCTTTCCTGGCTATTGCTACTGTTTTATTGAGTTTTGCTATTGGCTCTCCTGGGTGTTTTTTGCTGAAAGCAGGTTAAAATGTCTTAAGTAAATAAATATCTGCCAGTATTTCAAACTGAAAAGGAAGTAGGATCATATTCCAAGTTCTAGTCTCTGGCCCACATTGAAGGGAAAGGCAATAAAACTAGAGCAAAGGGATTTTAATAGCGCATTCCATACAGACCACATTCCTAAATGCATTTATGATTCAATTTTATTACAAGCAACAGAGTCTTGTGGCCTCTTAAAGACTAGCACACTTACTATGGCATAAGCTCTCATGGACTACAGTGCGCTTCATCAAATACATGAAGTGCTATCCTGACTTAAAGGTGTATATACATATGGTGGTGGTGGAGGATTGTGTATAGTGAGGTCAGAAGAAAATGAAATGCAGAAAAGTAAAGATAGCGATAATTCAATAAATAACATTGGTCATTCACAAAACAATTGTTGATAAACACTATCATCCTGGCATTAGTAAGGTAATTAACACATAAAAAAATGAAATGGACTGCCTTCAAGTCGATCCCGACTTATGGCTACCCTTTGAATAAGGTTTTCATGGTAAGTGGCATTCAGAGGGGGTTTACCATAGCCTCCCTCTGAGGCTAGTCCGTCCCAACTGGCTAGGGCCTGCTCAGCTTGCCACAGCTGCACAAGCCAGCCTCTTCCTTGTCTGCAACTGCCAGCTGGGGGGCAACTGGACTCCTTGGGACTATGCAGCTTGCCCATGGCTGCACAGATGGCAGGGCACATAACCCGAGCCACTCACTGTGGGGGTGATCTTTAGCTGGTCCTTGACATCCAGGAGATACGAGTGGGGATTTGAACTCAAAAACTCTGGACTCTCAGCCAGGCTCTCCTCCCCACTGTGCTATACCAGCAGCAATTAACACATACAAAGTGCTAAAAATCACTTGTCTTGGTACAATCCGCAAGTGATAGTATTCAACTTGATGTATTGTTAGTCAGTGGTTTCACACTAGACCCTCACTTTGAAGTTCCTTTGCTCCAGGATAGCCATTTTAAGGTCACTTACAGGGTTTATGTTAAGTGTTGCTCTGGGTTGCTGATGATATTTTGTTTTCTATGGAGGCTGCTGCCATTTTATATTTTATGTAATTATTATGGTGGTTGTTCTTAACAATTCCTTGTTTTTTATACTTGATTGCAAGTCACCTAGAGACTGTCCCATGTTGGGCTACAAGCAAACAAACTAAATAATAATAGGTGGAGCTGTTATTATTAATAACAACGATAATAATTGCAGAGTGTCGTTTTTCCCCATTGGCACTTGAATATTGTCATTTCTTTCTTTTTTTGATTAATTTTTGAAAGATATGAAAAAGTTACAGATGAAATCGTAAAATAGAATATTGCCATTTCTGATGTCAGTTTTGTGCTAAAGACTGCTGTGCAGACTTGATTTGAAAGCTCAACAGCACGAAAGCATCCTAAGCCAGCAAATATTTATTGTGGGACTATCATTGTGCAATGCAGCTACTACTGTGATTAATGTACAATTCTAGCAGCTGCAGAGAGTGGGCAGCAAATGCATTAACTTTTTTACCGTATTATACATTCTATGTCTTGACAAGTAGCTAGGTAATTTTGCAGGTGGCATAATTATATAACATTTGAACAAAATACCAGTACATCACTGAGCCTCAAAACCACTGCAGATTAAAGGAAAAAATCTCAAGAGATCAAACAATCTTTAATTGTAGTTGTAGAACTCATCAGACAGCATCCAAACTGCTAACATTACATCAGCCTTAATATTATTTGTCTTTCATCCAAAAGGTAAATGTCTGTATGGGTCTGAGATTCACTAACCCTCATTAACAATCCCAAGGCAATCTCTCACTAATCTTGTGTCAGAAAGAGGGAATGTCTCTAAATGGAGAATGCGGCAAGTGGGACAGTGTATGTGAAATGGAATAAGGAAATGCTAGGAGCAGTTTGAATGTCTTGGTTTCATTGGCTCCATTTTCCCAGAAATTTCTACAAAAGGAAACAGGAAGAGGCTGCTGGTAGGCTACTCAACACAAATTCTTGAGTTGATTCAAAGCAAGCTTTGTATACAATACTCTTGCTTGCCTTGCCCGTCCCCCCTTTTTTGGATGCTCTAAATCAGTGGTTCCCAACTTTTATGAGTATGAGGCCCCCCGCATGGCGCTGGCTGGGGCTGATGGGAGTTGTAGTTCAAAAAAGTAACTTTTCCAAGCTCTGGGGGTTAGGCAGGGCTTACTTAGGTGTCACTGCTTTCATTTGGCAGGAAACTAATATTTCCTTTTTTAAAAAAATGTTCTGCAATGGCCGACTGGTTTTGACAATAAACTATTACATGGGATGTATGTATTTTTACATCTCCAGTGTGTGTGTATATATGTAGTCTTTCCAACAGCACTGTGAGGTAGGGTTGGAAACCAAGGCAGCTCACAACAAGAAATAAAGCCACTTATAATCCAATAACCATAAAACAAGTATAAAACAGTTGCAAAACAGCTTAACATGGCATGATTCTGAATTTTGGATTGGGTTAGTTAAGTTCCTTAATTATCACTGAACTGCAGTCCTGTGCATGCTTCCCTGTCTGAGTAAGCCCCATTGAATACACTGGGACTTGCTTCTGAGTAAACATGCATAGTCGTGTCCCTTGGGGTGGTCATGGTCCCCCCGTGTTGTTTTCACCCTGAGGGGCAGATTAGGCTGAGAGATGGTGCATAGCCCATGGTCACCCAGTAAACTTTGTCTCTTATTACCATTTAAAATTTTATTTATTTATTATTTGATTTATATTCCTCCCCTTCCTGCCAGTAGGAGCCCAGGGCTATGATATAAATTATCTATATGCAGGGAAGTAATGCAGTAGTATTAAGTATGAAGTAATGCAGATCCACATAATACATTTAAAGCACATTCAACCCGCCTATAAAGAGCATGATTTCCCCAAAAGAATCCTGGGAAGTGTAGTTTCCCCCTTACAGTTATAGTTCCCACCACCCTTAATAAACTACAGTTCCCAGGATTCTGTGGTGAGATTCATGTGCTTTAAATGTATTATGTGGATCTGCCCTAGTAAGCTGTGTGTTCATTAGTGAAATGAAAATAACAATTTTAAAAGATAATTTTTTAAACAGGGCTGTAGCTCAGAGGTTGGACACATGCCTTGCATACAAAGGTCCAAAAATAGAGACTATTTCCTGGAATCCTGGAGAGCCAATGCTAATCCATGTCAGCAGTACTGAGGTAGATGGCACCAAATGGCCTGACACAGTATAAAAGAGGGAAGAGACCCAAGGGCCACAGTGACTCAGAAATTCATTTATATTTTTTATTTACATTTATATACTGCTTTACTGTAAAAAACCTCAAAGCGGTTTATGGAAGGAATTAAAACAATAAAATTATCGGCAAAAACCATTAAAGACAGGTATTTAAAAACATTCAAAACAATAAAACCAACAATGAGTTAAAAACTCATTCTGTTTCATACACAACTATGTAAACTTTTTACTTCATCATGGCTGTGGAGAGGTCCCATTATGTCACAATTACATGTTAAGATTCACAGTACCAGTTCTTCTTTTTATGAAAACTTTAAACAAAGTACCAAGAATTCTGGTGAGCAATGTGGCAGGGTCAGGGCAGAGGCCAATGGTACACACAGGAATTGAGGCAAGGGACCCCTCATTTTGTGGGGGCATGAGGCATATTGCCCCAGTTGGCCCTCCCTCTGGGCAGCCCTGCAGTATTACCAAAGTGAATGGTTTGTGTAGAATTGCACAACATAGCAGTGTAAAGTCTGCTACTCCAGGCTTTCCCCCAGCAACGCCTATGAAAAGGGCCCAGAGAAAGCTACCTATTATTCACTGCTCTGCTTTCAGTGCACTCCAGCTCGAGATCTAGGATCTGTTGTGTGGTGTGGGTGGCTCTCAAAGGATGACTTCTTGGAGTTGTGGGCCTATATTCTTTATAAAGTTCAGCACACACAAAATGGCTCCTGCTGCAAGCTGTCCTCCCTGAGCCCCAGCACTCCCCCCTCAGCTATTACAGGTTTTTCTTTTAATATTTTTTCTTTTGTAACAGTTTCCATCTTTTGGTAAGCCTTCTTTATTTGACAACATCCATTCTTTTTATCTTTGAAAATAATAAAGAAAAGTTATAAATGCGAAAGTTATCCAGTTGACCTCTTACAGCTTATCGTTTTATTTCATTATTAGTTATATAGTGTTTAGACAGCCAGTGTGGTGTAGTGGTTAGAGTGTTGGACTATGACCTGGGAGATCAGGGTTCAAATTCCCACACAGCCATGAAGCTCACTGGGTGACCTTGAGCCAGTCACTGCCTCTCAGCCTCAGAGGGAGAATGATAAACCACCTCTGAATACAACTTACCATGAAAACCCTATTCATAGGGTTGCCATAAGTCAGAACTGACGTGAAGGCAGTCCATTTCCATTTTTTATATAGTGTTTATAGTATTTGAAATGCTAAGTGCTCGGTAACATTGCCTCAAAGTAAAGCTGTGTTCTGCTGATTTTTACTTAGTGCAAATGGCATCCAAGTTGAAACTGGGGAAAAAAATACTTTAAAGCCAATTGAAGGAAGATCATTTTTGTAGTTAGAACCCAAACAACCTATAGAACCTTGAAAAAAAGGTTACAAACACTTGCTTTTTGCCACCCTAGCTTACTGCTGACAGTATATTTTTTTAAAAATGCCACTGACAGGCTGGTGCCAGATGACAGCCAGGTTTGGCTCCTCCTTAGGGTGGGAGGGTGGTGTGACGATCCCACCTTTGGCTCCACCTGTCAGGTTCCCACCTGCTTGTGGCTACCGCCTTTCACTAGGCACCACCTCAGGACACCACCAGTCAGGATCGTCATTTTTATTTTTTCTCACTCCGCTCTAGCACAGATCTCTCAAGATCCCACTGCTAGGCAGCACCACCAGCCACTCCCTGTAAACAATACTGCTAGAGACTTCACCTTAGTCTCCCTATGGCTTGTTATTTTGTGTCTGGGTGCCCTTGTGGTCCACAACCCCCCTGTATCTTTGTCTATAAAGCATACAATCCTGGATTGCTCTGGATACTTGACGATGTTACAATTTCTTCCTTCACCGCTGCCACCATTAGATACAGTTTCCCTTCAGCCTTGGTAATTACCCTGCTCTCCCTTCTGGTCTGTATATCCCCAGCCAAGGATCAGGCTTTTGGTAAACCAATAAAAGTATTTATTTGATAACACTAGGAAATAACAAGATTACTTTAGGAATGTTTAACAAGCATATGGTTTCATATAGTGTCACTCTTATGTTTCCGGTTATATATATTCTGTCCAAATATCAGCCTAATAGAATCCAAACTTCCCTCAGAACTGTCAACTCAATCCCAACTGCCTCCCACTTCAACTTCTTTCCAATCACTCTCCTCTCAACTCCCCCCTACTCAACTGTCATCCTCTCATTTATACCTTCAGCCATTCAAAACACTCAGCCAATCATCATCCAACATTCTCCCGCATTCTAGCCCATGTACTCCCCCCTCTTACTCAATTCACTTACCATATATCCCTATATAAACCCACACTTACCATATTTACAATTTTTAACATATAAGGACATCACAGGTGGCACTCCCGTTCTGTGATTCTGCAACCCGACACTGCCACAGATTGCAGAGAGGGAGCTCCCAGGCACCCCCCAATACACACAGTTTGGCTTCAGTAAGCCCATCTGCCCCACCTACCTCTTCCATCAGTGTGAATGCCATGCACATTGTGCGTGCGTGCTTGCCATCACCCAAGATAGTGGCCAGGGCTTCCCTAAGGGGCCAGTGCATGTCTTTCACATGACTCAAGAGGTAAGTGGGGCACACGGGTGGGCTTATTAGTCCCTGTATCGGAGGGGTGTTGAGCTACAGCAGCATGGCCCCAGGGAGGCTGGTGCCCAAGGGCCCAGTCATTCCTGGCCCTGGCCACTAAGCTCAGCTAGGTGCCCCCTCAGCTCAGAGTTCCAGGCAATCCTTCAGCTCACCCACTCCTAAGGCCAGTCCTGTTTGCAGACCATCAACTGTGCAGTAGAAGAGTTATACGCATAAGATTTATTTAATAGGAAAAAAATATTTACATATAATGAAAGTCAACAATATACAAGATTAAATCTTATCAATATACGCTACTAGTTACTTACTTGATACTGTTCTGTTAAGGAAGCAGATATAACCTTTTCCAAGTTCAATTCCCTAATTAAAATGCAGTTCCCAATTACCCTTTTCCTAACTCCACCTCCACTCCTTGAGTGACTCAGAGGATAACCTGAAGTTTTTGGTCAGGAATTCACTGGAAGGATACAGGGTTGAACAAAGTCTCTCAGCTGTCTCTCACAGTGGAGTCTTGGAGTGGACTCTCAACGTTTTGGAGACAAATTAACTTTAAAGCTCATGTCAGCTTTTGCTTCTTCTGGTCAGGAACATAATGACCAGGAAACAGCAAAGAAGATATTCAGTTGCCTCAGCTGAACATTTCTTGCTTCCTAGCCAATAGCCTTCTGCTGTCAATCTGGCCAGAAACTTTCTGGAGAACCAAGTCCAAAGTGTTCCTCTCTCTGCTAGTTGTCAGTTTCTGTCTTCAGTGATTCCAGCTTCTTCAGACTCTTGCCTAAACTCTGCTGCTGCTTCCACATGGGGTGCTTTCACGCTGCACTTTATTCCGTTATTCCGACAGTTTCTTACCTGTTAATTTCCCCATTATATTTGACCTTTCACATGACATACCCGGTAGCTCCAGAATTCTGGTGGAATATAGTGGAAGCACTAATTTCTGTGACAAATGATACCAAAAATAATTTGTTAGCAAGGCTGGGAACATGGAATGTCGTGGGAGTTTTTCGCTAGTTACAGCCACTCACGTGACAGGCATCCCAGCATGCAGTGTGGAACAGAGGGGGAAATGAACAAGAGCCACTTTAAAAACAGAAGGAGAAAATGAGCAGGAGCCACCCCTGAGCTGCAGCCAAGAGCTCTAGGTGAGCCGCATTAACAGGCGCCACTGCCACCAAATTACTGAGGCCAAAGGAGGGTGAAGGGAGGTGCATTATCAGGTGTTTCCCCACCTCACCATCGACTGGAGCCACAGCCGCGAGCTCCAGTATGGATAAGAGCAAGGGTAAGGGGAGCTGCCCCCGCAAGCTCCCGATGGCTGCTAAAGCTGGCACCGCTGCCCCCGTGAGCTCCCGATGGCTGCAAAAGCTGGCACCACTGCCCCCAGCTCCCTGGGACTAGAGCTGCGAATCCCAAAATAAACGGCAATAGTAAGGGGAGCTGCCTCCAGGAGATCCCAGCAGCTGCGATAGCAGGGCCGATGCTGTGAGCCCCAAAAGCCAAGATGAGGGGGGGAATATACCAAACCCACTAAAACAAAGGAGGGGAGAAAAACTCTGAAAAAACTCTGAAGCATGTGCTGCTCCTGGAGGAACTAGTGAGCATGTGTATAACGGGAGAGGGATAAAGATGAGGCTCTGTTCATTGGAGCTGTGTGAAAGACCGTTGCACGAAATGCCGGTATATTGGCTGAAACAGCTCCTGGTCCTTAACGCAACAGGTACTGCAGTGTGAAAGGGATTTTAGAAATCGGGGCAGAAGTGCTTCCTTTTTAATCTGTTAAACTAACAATCAACCCCATGTGTGAAAGCAGCTCTGATTCTTGTTAACTGACCTATCAAACTCTGACCTTTGGAACCTCCTGTTCAGTATTTAAGCTGATGGCACTAACTGTGAACCACTAAGGCCTATAACAGCTTCCTTGGTACCTATAGCAACTTGAGCAGGCTGCTAACAGTAAGCCTTGATTAGAAAGTAACAGGCTTCAGTTAAAGATAACCTTTTTACCTCTCACTGTTATAATAATAACAATATTATATTCCATAATACCTTCTTGGTGTTATATTTATATAACATTTAAACAATATTTTACCACAGACTTCTTGATTCTTCACACATCAAGTTTTCTCATGCATGAATACAGAATCCTCACACCCCATATATAAGAAATCTTGTCAAGCTCCAAGCTATCAACCTTAGAACTCTGATGCCATGTATGATTGGGTGAATGCCCCCCCCACAAAATTACACTTATTCTTATACAGCGACTACCATTCTGGAAGAAGATTCAGTGAAACTTCAAAATGGAATGGGAACTAAACTTTACTGACATTATTAATTTATGTTGTCTCTTTTAAACTGAGAGTTATAAAACACGCAAATTGATATAGCTTAATTTTTTTCTAGGACTTTGGTGGCCTTTTTAGGCCTTCAATATTTTTGAAAATGATAGAGAATGAGCCATCTTCTGGTTGTCAATACAAAGTGGATTTTGTATCTGCGTGCTCCTTGAGGTTTTTTTAAAACTAAATCTGTGTTTCAGATTTTTCAATTACTTTGTTTTCTAAATTCATTTTAAAATTCCCAAAGAACCTTGGTGGTAGCTTTGACACTGAAAAATGGTGAGGGAGGAATTAACCTTTTATGTATTTAAGATGCACCTTACAGAATAAGTGGAAGGCCTCCACAGTTGTTACTATTTTATAAATAGTATAAAATATTATACTATTTAATATTTTCAAAATGGCCCAAAGCCATTAAAAACAAAACAATTAAGATTTTAGGGAGGGGAACAAGTATTTTTAAAAAGCCTACACAATAATAGTAGCTATTACAAATATATGATAAAGCAGCAGGATTGCAGCTCAGCACCTGTGTATATTAATGCACAGGGAAAAACAGGAAACTACAATCCAGAAAAGCATATGCAGTGACAGAAACCACTATGTTATAAATGACAAATAATTGTTTAATTTGTAACTAGTTAACAAAAATCCATATAATCCTATAATCCAAGGAACATCAAGGAAGTTTGTTGTCACTGTAATATGTTTGGGTTCAATATACAGAGCCAACAGTTAACAAGTTCGTTTTATTAAGTAGTAGATACAACGACGCCGCGTTTTCCCCTCAAGCTACTTTAGTTAGCCAGGCTCCACCCCACACCCCATTCTTCAGGGATCATCTCTAAACCCCCAATGTTTCTTGTAAGGAAATGTTACTTCAATCACTACAGTCACTTTAGAAACAATATTGTTTCAAATCACCAATGCAATACAAAAACTCAACCTTAAAAAAGTATATACGGTCTGCCTAGTAAACGTCGCAAGATGGCACCCTAAGAGTCGGAAACGACTCGCACTATAAGTGCGGGGACACCGTTACCTTACCTCTATGTGTATTATATATGTATATATCTCTATGTGGGTGTACAGATATATCACACATAATATATAGGCTGAAGATTAATGCTATAAAGCAGTGTCTCTATGTGTGTATATAAATGTGTATATCCTTCTACATAAAAAACAGCTGAAGAGTAATGCTATGAAGTCAAAGATAAGCACTTATTTTTGACATTTTGACATATAATCACATTGGGATCTGCTTCTTATTAGCCCTTCCTATCCTGTTAAAGGTCTAATTTTTAAGCCCCAAATGTCAGGAAATCTGGAACAGAAATATACCATAAAACACGTCCCTTGGCCCTCTGATCTATTAATCTTTCAAATAAACCAAGATAGCTGGATGAGCCAGGACAATGTTGTTATATATAGTTACCTTGTGTGTAATGTCAGACATTCATTATATGCACTGGGGTTTAAAAGGGGGGAGGGGAACCAACCGAAGTCTGAAATAAGTTACACATTTTCTGAAACAGTTTAGCAGATTGGTGAACGGCACTTAGGTCAATTTCTTTGGTAGCTGTTGTTGTACGACCTTCACATTTTACATCCTATATTACTCATAAATGAGACATTCAAGAAACACAAATTCTTAAATAAAAACATACAGTCTATCAGTGGAAAAGCAAACAAAAGAGCTAATGTGCTGTAACTAAAGAAATTCTCAAACAAAGTCATAGTAATTTACTGCCACAGCTACTCATGGGACCTCACAAATAGAATTAAAAAAAAAAACACCATAGTCCCATAAGGGGCACTTGATTTACTGAAAATCTCTGGATAGCAAGAGAAAACAAAAAGGTAAATTGTGCATGAATATGAAAGCTGTAATTCTAACTCATTTCACCACATGAATCAATTTCACATTTAAAGATTTTGGGAGAATCTAGGAAACACCACAGAAATAGGTGACCAAAGGCACCAGATTCTTGTTCAGTAGAATTTTACAGAATCTCTGCTCACAATCTCCTGATGTTACAAAATTTTCAACATCAAGGAGCAATCTATGAGTTAATACTATGCAACATAGTTTGAGCTTTGTCTCTTCATTGTTCATCCATAGATCAAGAAGCCAGTATGCCTATAGTTTACCAGAGCAGGTCCCAGTGATGTCACAGGAGCGAGCTCTAGTGATGTCATTAAGCATGATACATTAAGCATCAACCACAGTTGCTTGGACCATACCACTCAAACAAATGAATAGTCTCTGATTGGAAATTAAGATAGAAATCTTAGCCAAACGAGGGTGTTCTCAGATCCAGCTGAAGTGATAGGATCTTTTCTTCTCACCTGCTTAGGGAGCCTGGGTAGGGAATATTTAATCTAGCCTACTCGTTTTTGTCAAGAAGGGTTTAAGTGTCCTCAGGCCAGGCCAGACACCAGAAGGCCATTGTAGGAAAAAGGGAACCTAGTGTTATGGAGATGTTAGATGGGAGCACTCAGGAGTAAAGATGGATGCCTCTGAAGGCTGTAATTCTAAGCACACTTACTAAGGAACTAAGCCCAATAGAACTCTACAAGATTTACTTCTGAGTATGTATGGTTAGGATCCTCTGCAAAGAGATCCATATCAAAGCAGGGTTGGCAACTCTGTGCCTGGAATATCCACTATTGGGCAAGAAACAAACTGTCATGCAATCAACAAGGTGTATCATCAGTGGGTTTACAGGAGTTGAGTGGAGTGCATGGAATAATTCTTTCTGCTTCTATGGATGTAAGGGAATGAGGTCAGAGGTAAATGAAATGCAAACAGAAAAACAAAAACAAAAGACAGTGATGATTTCCTAAATGTAACACCATACCAACCACAACAAGATTCCTATGAGTAAGGCAGAAAACTCAGCATCCCACAACCAGTCAGGCTTCCTAACCAAAACGAAAGAAATTCTGGAAGCCAGTCAGCAAAGGTCACAGAAATGCCCATGCAGCACAACCTGACCCAGGAATTGCAGTTAGTGCAGAATGCTGTGGCATAATTGCTTGACATGATCCTTTGCTCTTGTGTGTCTTCAAGTTGATTAAGACTTATGGCGACCTTATCAATCAGCGACTTCCAACAGCATCTGTTATAAACCACCCTGTTCAGATCTTGTAAATTCAGATCTGTGGCTTCCTTTATGGAATCAATCCACCTCTTGTTTGGTCTTCCTCTTTTTTTCTCCCTTCTGTTTTTCCCAGCATTATTGTCTTTTCTAGTGAATCATGTCTTCTCATTATGTGTCCAAAGTATGATAACCTCAGTTTCATCATTTTAGCTTCTAGTGACAATTCTGGTTTAATTTGTACTAACACCCAATTATTTGTCTTTTTCGCAGTCCACGGTATCCACAAAGCTCTCCTCCAACACCACATTTCAAATGAGTTGATTTTTCTCTTATCCACTTTTTTCACTGTCCAACTTTCACATCCACAGATAGAGATCAGGAATACCATGGGCTGAATGATCCTGACTTTAGTGTTCAGTGATACATCTTTGCATTTGAGGACCTTTCTTCTAATTTCTTGATTACTGTCTCCATTTTGGTTAATGACTATGCCAAGGTATTGATAAATCCTTGACAGTTCGTTGTCAACTTTAAAGTTGCATAAATCTTCTGTTGTCATTACTTTAGTCTTTTTGATGTTCAGCTGTAGTCCTGCTTTTGTGCTTTCTTCTTTAACTTTCAACACCATTCATTTCAAATCATTACTGGTTTCTTCTAGTAGTATGGTATCGTCTGCATATCTTAAATTATTGATATTTCTCCTTCCAATTTTCACACCTCCTTCATCTTGGTCCAATCCCACTTTCCTTATGATATGTTCTGCATATAGATTAAACAGGGTGATAAAATACTCCCCTATCTCACACCCTTTCCAAACAGGAACCAATTGGTTTCTCCATATTCTGCCCTTACAGTAGCCTCTTGTCCAGAGTATAAGTTGCACATCAGGACAATCAGAAGCTGTGGCACCCCCATTTCTTTTAAAGCATTCGACAGTTCTTCATGATCTACATAATCAAAGGCTTTCTTGTAATCTATAAAGCATAGGGTGATATTCTTCTGAAATTCCTTCATCTGTTATTATTTTATTATTATTACTCTTTATTTTTACCCCGCCCATTTTCCAAAACTGGAACTCAGGGCGGCTTACAAATAAAAACTACACATAGGTAAAAAACATACAAAAATATACAATTAAAATAGAATTAAACTATTCGTAACATTAAAACCATGAAACACACACTTAAGATACTAAGACAATTTAAAACATTAAGAATAGGACCATAGAACAATACATCAAACTTTATGAGGTCCTATCTTAAACATCTTCTAGTCCAAAAGCCTGTCGGAATAAAAAAGTCTTTGCCTGCTGACGGAAGGATAGCAAGGAAGGGGCCATTCGTGCTTCCCTAGGAAGAGAGTTCCAGAACCTGGGGGCAGCCACCGAGAAGGCCCTATCTCACGTCCCCACCAATCACGCTTGCGAAGGTGTTGGGACTGAGAGAAGGGCCTCTCCTGAGGATCTCAACGCCTGGGCAGGCTCATATGGGTAGATACGGTCTGACAAATAGCCTGGACCTAGGCCGTATAGAGCTTTATAGGTCAAAACCAGCACTTTGAATTGTGACTGGAAACAAACTGGCAGCCAGTGGAGCTGTCGCAACAAGGGGGTTGTATGGTCCCTGTAACTAGCTCCAGTTAGCACTCTGGCTGCAGCTCTTTGTACCAGTTTAAGTTTCCAAACAGTCTTCAAAGGCAGCCCCACGTAGAGCGCGTTACAGTAATCTAAATGGGATGTAACTAAGGCATGCATCACTGTAGTCAAATCAGGCGTCTGTTCCATTATCCAACCTATATTTATAATAATATAATAATAATAAAATTTTATTTTTGAGTCGCCTATCTGGCGAATGAACGGCCACGCTAGGCGACATACATAATACAGTAAAATACAATATAAAAACCAAGAAAAGACCGTAATCAATAATTAATTAAACACCAGTTAATAACAACAGTTAAAAGACTAACCCACCCCAGAAGTCCCATAGGCCTGCCTGAACAGCCAGGTTTTCAAGGTCCGGCGGAAACTTGACAGGGAGGGGGCATGGCGAAGATCGAATGGGAGGGAATTCCAGAGGGTGGGAGCCACGATCGAAAATGCCCTCTCTCTGGTCCGCACCAGCCTAGCCACTTTAACTGGTGGGACCGAGAGAAGGTCTTTGCAATATGATCTCTGGTACCTCTTCCTTTTCTAAATCCACCTTGGACATCTGGCATTTCTCACTCCATATATGGCAAGAGCCTTTGTTATAGAATCTTGAGCATTACTTTACTTGCATGGGATATTAAAGCAATAGTTCAATAGTTACTGCATTCCCTGGGATCCCCTTTCTTTGGAATTGGGATGTATATTGAATGCTTCCAGTCTGTGGGGCATTGTTTAGTTTTCCATATTTCTTGACAAAGCTTTGTCAAAATTTGGACAGATTCAATCTCAGTAGCTTGTAGCAACTCTATTGGCATGGCATCTATTCCTGGTGATTTGTTTCTTCCAAGTATTTAGAGCAGCTTTCACCTCACATTCTATAATTTCTGGTTCTTCATCATACGGTTCCTCCATGAATGAATCTGTCATCCTGGCATCTCTTTTATAGAGTTCTTCAGTGTATTGCTTCCATCTTCCTTTTATTTCATCTCAGTCAGTCAGTGTGTTCCTGTTGATCATTCAACATCCCTACTCTTGGTTTAAATTTCCCTTTCATTTCTCAAATCTTTTGGAATAGGGCTCTTGTTCTTCCCTTTTTGTTGTCCTCTTCTATTTCTATACAATAACTATTGTCCCTAAGTACTAGTCATTGTATTATTGCATTTAGGGTTCTGACTGTGTTTCTATCTCCTTTTGCTTTTCTTCTCTCTTTAACAATTTTAAGAGGTAGTTTCTTCAGTCATCCACTGAGGTCCTTCTCTCTTTTTAACTAGAGGTATTGTCATTTTGCATTCTTCCCTGATAATGTCTCTGTCTTCACTCCATAGTTCTTCTGGTTCTCTATCAACTAAGTTTAAAGCCTCAAATCTGTTCCTTATTTGATCTTTATATTCTTCTTAGATGCTATTTAAATAGTATTTTGGCATTATGATAGCTTTGTTGTTGCTTTACTCTGATTTTCAATATTACCAGTTAATGATCTGTACTGCAGTCTGCTCCTGGTCTTGTTTTCACAGAAAGCATGGAACTTCTCATAATCAATTTGATTCCTATATCGACCACTTGGTGATGTCCATGTGTACAGTCGTCTTTTCGGTTGCTCAAAAAATGTGTTTGCAAGAAACAAATTATTGGTTTCACAGAATTCAACAAGTATTTCTCCTGCTTCATTTCTATCTCCTAAGCCCCATTTCCTCACAATTCCTAGTTCTTCTCTGTTCCCTACTTTTGCATTTCAGTCCCCCATAATTATCAGCACATCTTGTTTTGGTGTGTGATCAATTTTTTCCTGTACTTCTGTGTAAAATCTCTCCAATTCCTTTTCTTCTGTATTTGCCATTGGTGTGTATACTTGGATGATGGTCATATTAATCGGTTTCCTGTTTAATCTCATTGATATCACTTGTCTGCTCTGAAATCTGCATTAGTTGCAGATTTGCTACCAGGCCAAGTTCAAGGTGTGCTCTCCATGTTATGGGTGCTACATAGTACTTGTTCTGCTCTTGTACGAAATTGATCCTTTAGTGTGGGAGCATCTATGCTTTGAAATCCTCTGCCTATTGACATTAGGCAGGCATTTTCATTGTACCCTTTTTGGCACCCACTAAAACTATTTTTGTTTTGGCAAGCCTACCCAGGCATGCAGAAGCTACTATGTTTTTTTATCTATTTTTAACTCATTGTTGGTTTTATTATTTTGAATGTTTTTAAATACCCATGTTTAACTGTTTTTGCCAATATTTCATTGTTTTAATTCCTTTTGCAAACTGCTTTGAGGGTTTTTTTACAATAAAGCAGTATACAAATGTAAATAAAATACATAAATAAATTTTGAGTTGCTGTGGCCCTTGGGTCTCTTTCTTCTTTTAGGAACAAAGGAATCTACCTTATACTGACTCAGGCCATTTGGTACCATCTAGCTCAGTACTGATGACACGGACTACCATTGGTCCTCCAGGATTCCAGGTAATAATCTTCCAGAGATTGGATTTTGGACCTTTGCAAGCAAAGCATGTGCTCTACCACTGAGCTACAGCCCTTCCCATGTTTAAAAAAGTATCTTCCAAAAAATTCAGTTCACTAATGAATGCACAGCAATAGAGCAGATCCAAACCATTTATTTGAAGCACATTCAACACATATGAAGCACAGGAATCCCACCACAGTCATGGAAACTCTAGGTTGTTAAGGATGGTGGGAACTATAACTGTGAGGGGGACACTTTACTTCCCAGGATTCTTTGGGGGAAGTCATGAACTTTCAATGCGAGTTGGGTGTGCTTTATAAACTTTGCCTGCATGTAAATCATTTTAATTAATTTTTAAAAATTTTAAATGGAAAGCAGCTACCAAGTTGACTGGGTGACTCACCATCTCTCCACCTAATCTGCCCCTCAGAGTGAAAATAACAGAGGGGGACCATGGCCACCCCAAGGAAGAAGACCATATTTAAAATGTAGAGGAAATAATAATATACAACCATAGTGTAAAATCAGATACTTATCAGGACATAGTAGGAATAAATATTTATATGCATATGACTGTCAAAGATGTTTATTTTTTACATAACCTGTAAAGATATTTATAGTGCAATCCTATGCATGTTTACTCAGAAGGAAATCCCAATGTATTCAATGGGGCGCATTGCTGCCATCAACCATGCGTGCATTGCTGCCGTCAACCAAGATGGCAGCAGAGGCTTCAGTCCATTAGAGAAACCTCGGCCACCATCTTGATTGATGGCAAACCTGTGCGCGCAGTGCGCAGCCACAAAAAACAGCAGAGAAAAAGGTAGGTGAAGCAGGGGAATGGTGGGCAGCTCTGAGGGCTCCTGCCCTGCTATCTGTGGCAGCAATCCTGCCATGGATTGTGGAAGGGGAGTGCAGGGGCCCCCAGGGGCCCTCAGCCAGTGCCCCACCTGGCCGCCCTTTAGAACCGGCCCTGCTTGCGGTAAGAATCATGTCCTGGCAACCAGGAAGCGAACTTTTACAAAACTTTATTTTATTTTTATTTTTGGCCACAAACAACTAAGTTAGGTATATGTTAACAGATGTGCTCGTAAAAGGTTATAGGTTAGTAATTTACATGGGTTTCTTATTTTGGTAAGAAATTATAATCTTTTACATGTCTTCTCAGAAATAAATCCAATTGAATTCAATGGGGCTTACTGTAACCAAGCACAGGATTCCAACTATGGAGAAGGAAAAGACTTTTGGGCTGCTTTCATATCATACAATATGTAAATTATGCCCTATGCTGAGATTTATCTCGGGGTAGGAAACTATTATGTAGTTTATTGAGCCAAAGAATATTAATAGATGAGAAGAACTGAAAATGACAAAGGAAGAACCAAGTAGCATTTATAGAAATAAATTTCAGTTAAGGATAAACAGAAAGGAAAACAATTTCCTCCCAAAACTTATTATCATAATCAAGGAGGCCATATTTTTGCAGTATTTGGAAACTTCTTAATATGTATTTTCTATGTCTTTTATTAGCTGCTGCTCATAAAGATGGGAGGAGCCAAGATGGAAGGAGCCAGTTTGACTCATGCACTGGTAACCTTACAATTTGATTACTGTAATTAATCTTATGGGGCTTCCTTTGAGACTGGGCCAGAAGTTGCAGCAGAGGGGTTAAGTGGGACATCTGGATGTGCACATATTACACCTGAGCTGAGAGAACTACATTGGCTGCCAATTAGCGATCAGGTCATGTTCGAGGTCCTATTAACATATATAGTCCTGAACAACTTGAGATTCAGCTGAAAGCCCATCTACACCTTTAGGGATGTGGTAGATCACATGGCACCTTCTCTAACCATCTTTAGGTGCCAGGCAAAGAACTTCCTTTTCACTCAGGCCTTTGATATGCTGTCTTAGTCCTTTTTGGGTGTGTGTGTTAACCTTTGTATATTGTATGTTTTTAAGTTTGTTTTTTATTGTATGTTTTTAAAATGTATTGTAACTCACCTAGAGACCACTAGCAAATTAAACTAGACTAATTAATTAAAGGTAAATAAATAAGAAAAATGTCAAGCAATGATGAAGAACAATACAAACATCAGAATAAGTTTTCACAAAACAATTAAATAGTGAGCAATAAACAACAATTGGCTGGATTACAAATCAGTGAATGCATGCTTGAACAGAAAATTATTCAGCAAGTATAAACATGTAAGTGTTGCTACTTGCCTAATATCCATAGGGAAGGAATTCCAGAGAGTAGATGCTACTACACTAAAAGTGCTGCTCCTGGTGATAGTGGAGAAGGCTTCAATGGCACAAGGGCTTACTAACAATAAATCTCATAAGAACAGCAGTGATTGAGCAGGATCATAAGGGCAAAGGCAGTCCCTAAGATATCCAATTAATTAGGGTTTTGTACATTAGCAAAAGAGCCTTAAAGCTGCCCTGGAAGCATGTTGGCAGCCAGTGCAGTACTTTCAACAACAATGTAACATGCTGTCTGTAGGCTCCTCCAGCCAGCAGACTAGCTGCTGTGTTTTGCACTATGTACAGCCAGGGCCGGCGCTGGCATGTTCGGCGCCCCCCTGCAAATTATAAATCGGCGCCCTTACCTTTTATAAAAAAAAATTGTTCATTTTTCAATTCAAATGTTATAAAAAATGTAACAAGGCAAATAAGGACAAATAAGAAAATCATTATAGAGTAGGAAAATGTTTTGCGTGAATAGTAAAATAAATAAAGTAAAAAGAAAACGACCTTTTTGTATTGCCTTTAGCAAAAAGATACATAGTTACATGAATTTAGCCTTACGTGCTTTCATGGTTGCGAACTTATGAATTAGTTCACTAATGTTTAATTGGGAACACACATCATTTTCAATTGCAGTCATAGCTAGGTTTACAAGTCTACCTTGTGAAATACTTGACCGTAAATAATTTTTAATTATTTTTAATCTAGAAAAAGATATCTCGTCACTTGCCATGCTCACTGGCAGTGTCAGTAAAATTCTGTAAAATAATCTGGAATGACAGATGATTGGTCTGAATGAATTTTAGAATTTCTTATGGATTACAAAATTGACCAGACAGCAACTATACAAATAAGTAAATGATTAATTTAGCAACTGCATCAGGTAGAGACCAGAGCAGAAAAATAGAAGTAGGTTAATGAAACAAATTGGGTACAACTTAACTGAAATAAAAACTAGCAAAATATGCCACAATCAGGATGCCCTGAGCAGCAAATATGACATCAAACAGCTTATAGTTGTTTTTTATTGCAATTTGGTGAGAGCTTTTTACATTTAAAAAATGGTTCTACTTTTCCCTGTAGATTCTGCCCCGGTTACTTCTGAGTTCTCATTACACAAGGAAAACCCAGTTTGGGGCTACAAAATGATGAGGGCAGCCTTTTTAAAAAGTAGCTCAAGAAACTAGATCTGGATCTCTGAATATAACAGGCAATAAATACAGGCAGAGGATCTTGCTGCAAAAAAGGAGCCTGCAGCACTAAGGGTGAGAGGAGTTGACTGAAGCCGCCAAAGGATAAAGAGAAAATGCAGAAGGGCAGAAGAGGAGGAGGACGAGTAACCCATGGCTGACTGTAATATCATCAAGTGGGGAAGGAGGAGGAAGAGGGCAGCTGGGCTCCCTAACACACCCCACCCCACCCCACCCCACCCCAATGAAGCTGGCAAAGTGATGCATATGACCGACTGGTGCAAATCAAGGGAAATCAAACCCACCTCCAGAGAGAATTTCAAAAGAGGCAGCAAAACCTAGAAAGCCAGGGGAAAGCAGGCACTTTATCCACTCCCTGCAGCTGCCACCACCCCTGCCAGAGCTCCTGACCATGGCGAGTAGGGAGCCCCCACTGGCGATGAGGAACCCTGCAGGATCAAACATGGGAGCCCCACGAAGAAAAGGTGGCCCTTTCTTTGGCACTAAGCTGAGCTGCGCGTGTCTCCTGATAAGTGCGTGGCAGCTGGCTTGATCCAGCTGCATGGCAGCCTCAGCCTCCGACGGTTAAGGAAGCAGATCTGAGGGGCGGGAAGGGGGCCACCGAACAGAGCCTGGGCAAGGGAAGGACTCGCAAGCCGGCGCGAGGCACCAGCTTCAGCCTCCCGTTAAAAGCTGGGGGCGGGGGAGATGAGTACCCTGCCGGAGGCCCCAGACTGCAGAGAGAGCGACTCCCGCGGGTTGCTTCAGCAGGAGGAAGATGAGGACTGATTCACTTCCTGCCGAAGGGGCTGCCTGCCTGGCCTCCGGCGCCCCTCAAGCGTTGCACCCTCCTGCCTTGCTTACCTTGCTTAACGTGTTACGCCAGCCCTGTGTGCAGCTTCCAGACCAGCCCTAAGGGAGGCCACCTATAGAACCCATTGCCGTAATCCAGTCTCAAGGTTACCACTCTGGTTAAGCTGTCTTGGTCCAGGAATGGCCACAGTTGGTATACCATCTGAAGTTACTAGAAGGCACTCCTAGCCAGATGGTGTTTGGGCCTCTGGTGACAAAGATAGATTCAGGAGTACCCCCAAAAGTATGTACCTACCTCTTCAACGGGAGTGTCTAGAACAGGCAACTCCCAGACACGGGAACTACTCATCCACAGAGCCTCCATGTTGTCAGAATTCAAACTTAGTTTATTGGACCTCATCCAGTCCACCACTGTGTCCAGGCACCAGTCAAGGGCTTGCACAGCCACACCTGATTCAGATGTTATAGAGAAAAAGAGATGTGTCATCACTGACGACATCTTGCTCCAAATCTCCTAATTACTGTTCCCAAAGACTTCATGTAGATGTTAAACAGCATTGGGGACAGAATGGTGCCCGGTGGAACTCCTTAGCACAAGTGCCAAGGAACAAAAGTGTATCCCCCCAATGCTATTCTCTAAAATTAGGCCTGCAGGTAAGCCCAAAAGCAATGTAACACAGTGCCTCTGGTACCCATCCCACAGAATCAATCCAGGAAGATGGCATTGATATTGTAATAATCATTATGAGCCACCCAACTGTTTCTCACATGGATACAGAACCATCAACATGCTATAACTTCTAGCCTCTACTGACCTACAGTATATCTGAACTAGTGATCTACAGGCGAGAGGCCTTGTGTCCTTTTACCAATCTCAAGACACTAATATAGTTTCTTCATAAGAAGACTTTTTCTGAAAAGTCTGTGGAATCAGATTTCTTCTTGCCGCCGCTGTTTTCTGCTGCTGCCTGTGGATCTTGCCGCTGCCGGCTCCTATCTCCTGCCGCAGCCCGGGCTTTCAGGTCCCTGCTGCCTCTGCCGCAATACGCCGCTGCGGCGGCCCGGTCCCTAGCGCTGTTGCTGCCGTCGCTGCCGAGTTTTCTTTTGCGGTCCATGCTCTCGTTGCCGCCGCTTTGGCTTGCATACCCCACCGTGACTGGACTACTTCTTGGGAAGGCGGCGCCCCCTGGTTTTGGGGTGCCTCCTGGTGGATTGGGGAGCGGCCAGCGGGGGATGGGGTGCAGCGGAACAGGGTCAGGACTGGAGAGACGGAGTTGGAATTACCACCTGGACTGCAGACACAGTGGAAAGTGGTAATATCGACTGTGTAGGATAGGGAGTACTGTCGGGCTGACCCAGGAACAACGAGGGGCAAGAGGACCGTGGCCTCCTGCAATTGACGAACTAACTCCATTTTGGGGGGTGGGAGACACACGGAGAATTTAATTTATTGTTAGGATGGGGGGCCTGCCTGATTAGCGGACAGGGGGGAGGTCATGTGTAGATCGGAGGGGGATGTTGGAGGAGGGATGGGGAGTCACCACATAAAAAGGCTAGGCGGCAGATCCTGGATGGGCATGGGTGGCAGACCTCGCCGATATAGGGGAACAAGGGATAGATGCATTATATCCATCCCTTGTTCCGGGTCTGGCCACAACCAGAAGAAAACTGGGGAAGGCAGGACTCCATCCAATCTTTGACTGCTGTTATGTAACGCCAGGTCTGTGGTACAAAAGACATCTCTCATCCATGATATGATCCTGGATGAGAACGCAGACCTGGCGTGTATTACGGAGACCTGGCTGGATGAGGCCTCAGCTCCCATACTTGAGGCCATGTGCCCAGCTGGTTTCCGATACACACAGCAGCCGAGGATTGGTAGGCGGGGAGGGGGTGTGGCAGTTATTTATCGCGAGTCTTTGGTTTTTGCCAGATCCCCCCTCCATGAGACCAAGTTTGTTGATTGCATGTACTGGAGGTTGGGCCCAAAGGGCAGTTTAGGGATTCTTCCTGTGTACCGCCCACCCCGCTGCACAGCAGACTCCCTGACCGAGGTGCTTGAGATGGTTTTGGCTGTGCGGGTGCTCTCCCCCAACCTACTGGTTTTGGGGGATTTCAATGTACATGCTGAGGCCGTTCTCACGGGAGCCCCTCGGGATTTCATTGAAACCACGACTTCTTGGGAACTGCACCTTGGTAATACAGGGCCAACCCATGTAGCCGGTCATGCTATTGACCTTGTGTTTACCTCTGGAGGGGAAGGGAGTGCTCTGGAATTAGGGACTGTAAATTCTATACCCGTGTCATGGTCAGATCACTATCTGGTGAACATAGACCTCGTAATGCCACACACCCTCCGCAGGGTTCAAGGACCTATTAGGATGGTCCGCCCCAGGCGCCTGATGGAATCTAATGGATTCCTGAATGCGCTGGGGGATTTGGAGCTGACTGAAGGTCATCCGGTTGAGACCCTGGTGTTGGAGTGGAATAGGAAGATCTCCAGGGCAATAGACCGGGTGGCTCCGAAACATCCTCTCCCCCTGAACAGAACTCAGACAGCACCCTGGTATACACCATGGTTGCGGGGTCTGAGACAGGAGGTGAGACGAGTAGAGCGCCAGTGGCGGAAATCTCGCACCGAAGACGATCGGATACTGGTTAGAGCAGCAATAGCGGCCTACTAGGTGGCAATAAAGGCAACAAAGAGGGAATTCTTTGCTGCCTCTATTGCATCAGCAGAATGTTGTCCCAGGAGGCTGTTCCAAGTGGTCCGAAGCCTGGTCGGTCCAGCTGCTCAGGAACCTATGGAGCATTCTAAAGCTTCCTGTGACATATTTATTAAACATTTTGCTGATAAAATCGAACACCTGAGGAGCATGATCCCATACGCCGTGGATACAGGAAGTGTGCCAGAGTCGGCCAGTTGCATTCCAGTCCAATGGGATCGGTTTCAGCCTCTCCTCGCTGAGGAAGTGGACAAGGTGCTCTCTACTGTGAAGCCAACCACCTGTTTGCTTGATCCTTGCCCCTCATGGCTCATCATGAGCTGTAAAGAGAAACTGGGTGAAGGGATCAAGGCAGTGGTAAATGCATCCTTGAAAGAGGGTGCAATGCCATCAGCCTTCAAGGAGGCAGTGATAAAGCCCATCTTAAAAAAGCCCTCTTTGGATCCCCAAGAGTTGAATAACTTTCATCCAGTTTCTAATTTACCATTCTTGGGCAAGGTGATAGAGCAAGTGGTGGCCAAACAGCTACAGACACACTTGGATGAAGCGGATTATTTGGATCCATTCCAATCGGGCTTCAGGACTGGTCATGGAACTGAAACAGCCTTGGTCGCTCTGGTGGATGATATGAGGAGGGCGTTGGATAGGGGAGAACATACCTTCCTCGTCCTCCTAGATCTCTCAGCGGCTTTTGATACCGTTGACCACGGTATCCTGTTAAATTGCCTAGAGGGATTGGGAATAGGGGGCACTGTCTTACAGTGGTTCCGTTCCTATCTCTCAGGTAGGTACCAACGGGTGGCAGTGGGGGATGAGGTTTCAGACCCTTGGCCCCTTAATTGTGGAGTGCCACAGGGTTCTATCCTCTTCCCCATGCTATTCAACATCTATGTGAAGCCGCTGGGAGCTATCATCAGGAGTTTGGGGCTGCAGTGTCATCAATATGCCGATGACACTCAGCTCTATCTCTCCTTTAAGTCCTCACCAGAGTTGGCTGTGGAAACCATGTCCAAGTGCCTGGAGTCCGTAAGTGGATGGATGGGCGAGAACAGACTGAGACTTAACCCTGATAAGACTGAGGTGTTGCTTGTGGGTGACAGGAGAAGGTTGGGAAACATCGACCTGGTCCTAAATGGGGTAAGATTGCCCCTGAAGGACCAGGTCCGCAGCCTAGGGGTCATTCTTGACTCCCAGCTGTCCATGGAGGCTCAGGTGACAGCACTAAGCCGGGCAGCTTGGTATCAATTACATCTGATACAGAGGCTACGACCCTACCTTCCTGTCCATCTGCTCCCACAGGTGATACATGCCCTGGTCTCCTCTCGCTTGGACTACTGTAATGCGCTCTATGTGGGGTTACCCTTGAAAACAGTCCGGAAACTGCAGCTGGTACAGAATGCGGCGGCACGCTTGATTAAGCATAGCCGTCGCCGAGATCACATTACTCCAGTGTTAGTAGATCTACACTGGTTGCCAGTTGTTTACCGGGCTCAATTCAAGGTGTTGGTGCTGACCTTTAAAACCCTAAATGGTTTCGGCCCAGTTTATCTGAAGGACCGCCTCCAGTATCATCAATTAGGCCGCCTCACTAGATCAGCCACACAGGACCTCCTCTCGGTCCCACCAGTCAAAGCAGCCAGACTGGTGCGGACCAGGGAGAGGGCGTTCTCAGTGGTGGCCCCCACCCTCTGGAATTCTCTCCCTTATGACCTCTGACATGCTTCCTCCCTGACGGGTTTCCGCCGAGCTTTAAAGACCTGGCTCTTCAGGCAGGCCTATAATTTTAGGGTGGATTAGCTTTCTGTTGTATTAATTGATGTTTTATATCAGATATATTGTATATTGTAAATTGTTTTTGTATTGTATATCGTATATTGTATTTTAACCGTTGTTGTAAGTCGCCTAGAGTGTCCGAATAGTCGGACAGATAGGCGACTAACAAATAAAATTTATTATTATTATTATTTAATTAATGTACAATATCTTTTTGATAACTTTTAGCAACAACAAAAAATCATCTCTTCTCTGTGAAAGATTTATGATGATTTTATTGTTTGTTTTATGTATGGCTTCTTTATGCACATCACTTTGAAATGCAAATGATTAAGTGGTATATAAATGTTTTAAGTAGATAAAATATTTTTTTAAAAAGTCTGTTCACAAGTAGAAAGAGAAATGGAGAGAGAACAGAATGACACTTGATGATTCAGAGATGCTTTGAAAATGATTATTTTTATTTTTGATGCAGTGTTTCTTTCTTTTTAAAGTTTTGGTGAGAAACCACCACCTCTCTGCTGCATCAACTGCTGCTTTCAACAGGTCTTCACGGGTGGTTGCATCTCTTTTAAATTTCATTTCCTGATAAAAAGGATAAACAAGCAACTGTTTAATGTTGCCAATTTAGCTTATTTAATCAAAACTGAAAGTTGAATGAGTCTGAAGTCGGTAGACAATCACTGGAGAAGTAGTCAGTTCAGGCAAAAAAACCCAAGAAAAATACTCATTCAATTTTACAATATTTTAATAAGACCATGAAAAATATACCTAATGAAATACTGAAGTGAATGTGTTTGCAGGGAGATGAGGTCGGGATATTTCTGATGAGTGGCAGGAACTGTGAAGGCCACTGAATAGGGAGGGACATCTGCTTAATTAGAAGTGCTGGCTGGGAACCAATTTCACATGAGGCATTTAACAAGCGTTAAAATCAAGTTTATATGGATATTTCTGAGACCACATGCCACTCCTGGGGAAAACAGGTAGAAGCTGATTTCTTTAAACTGTATGTTTGCATTACCTGTGCATTTCTCAATGCAATTTTTAAAACAAAGGATATGTGGCTGCTGACCTTGCTATTATACACTATATTCAAGAAACACATGTCTTCAAGTGTTTTAAGGCCAAATAAGGGATTGGAAATCCCATCTAGAACTGACCATCTGAAACCCTAGATCCTATCGGGGTGAGGCTGTAGAGGACATGTTCTGCATGCAGAAGATCCCAGGTTCAATCCCTGGCATCTTTTTCTTTTAAAAAAGAGTCAGGTCAAAAGTGATTGGAAAGACCTTTGCCTGAGCAAGTAGACAGTACTGGACTAGACGGACAAACAATCTGCCCTGTTGTAACATAACTTCCTACGTTCCCACCCCATCAGAGGAATCTTTCCCTTGACCAGAAAGTGAAAGACTTTAGGACACTAAGGATTCTAGCTTTATTGATCATGTTTTCAAACTGTGGAATCACACTACCATTGGACCAAAAAAAAAGAAAGGGGATACTATGAAGCTTTGTATTGGTGCAGCTAGATGAGAGGCAAGAGAAATAGATGCCAATATGTTTTTTCCAGCAGGAAAATAGTGGCTTTTGATGGTATGGGCCGGTGTGGTGTAGTGGTTAGAGTGTTGGACTAGGACCTGGGAGACCAGGGTTCAAATCCCCATTCAGCCATGAAGCACATTGGTTGACCTTGGGCTAGTCATTGCCTCTCAGCTTAACCTACCTCACAGGTTTGTTCTGGGGATTAAATTAGGAGGAGGAGAACCACGTATGCCACTTTGAGCTCCTTGGAGGAAAAGTGGGATATAAATAAAATAATAAATAAATAAAAATAATAAATAAATTTATCAGATTTCTTATTCTATCTTTTTAGGATATTTGCCTCCCAGATTGAGGGAAATGTGGAATGACTCTCCAGCTCTGATCCAACCCCTCCTTCACTCAAGACTGGTTACTAAGAAAAGGACAAATTGTATGCATCTCCTGCACATTGTCTAGTTTGGTCCTATGCTGCTGTTATGCATTTCCTTCAAATATTGATTAAAATATTTTATTTTACAGCAATTTAAGCACAGCAGTGCTTCAGCAAGCTTTATGCAACACACCATCCATGGACTGCTGCCTACCAAATGTCTCATAAACTCCCTATTTTGCATTCTTAAGAAAGTCACAAAAACAGGAGGTGTATTTGACTCCAGGAGAAACCCTTTTGGGCTGCTTTTGGCTTGGTAGATCTTGAACAGATTATAGTGTCAAAATGAACTTGAACAATCTGTCTTGGCTACAAACTGTCTTTCCCTCTGTACATACCCCATGTGGGGAGATGAGAATGGTAAGATTTCATAATGAAAAGTGTGACCATAGGATTTTCATAGAATCACAGAACAGTACAATTGAAGGGGCCTGTAAGGCCATCGAGTCCAACCCCCTGCTCAATGCAGGAATCCATTTTAATGAGTAAAGAGTGAGATACAGGCTAGGAAAATATAGACTCGGAGCTTATCGTCTAATCCAGCCATTAAAAATGCTATATGTCCCATCAATGGATTGCAGGAAGACATAGGTGTAAACTTGGGGGGAGGGCTGTGAGATTCAAGACCCCCAAATTCCCCCAGGGGCAGCCCCCCTCAGCAGGCAGTGCCAGGCAGTACTGCCAGGCTTACATGATGGCCTAATTATAACATCAGCTGCAGCAAAGGACTGCCCTATCTCTCTGTTGGGTCATACTACAATTTCTATGATTCTTGGAGGCTTTGTTCCTGTTTGCCAGTATTTGTTCATTTATTTGTATATTAAGAATGTATAGTTCATAATAATTTATTAAGAATTTATACCCTGCCTTAAAGGGCCTATGGCCCCCGCAAAGTGGCTTAGGCTGCAATCCAATACACATCTGGGAGTAACCTTACTTGTGAACAAACATATATTGGATTGCAGCCTTAGTCTTTAACCTTGGCTCTGCCCACTTTTGTTGGAGCAATAGACTGCAAGGCTTCAGTTGGGCCCAGCAGATTGCAAAGCTGTAAAAGAAGACTCAACTATGTAAGTCAAGAGCCTCCATAATATTACATTTAAATAAAATATTGAACATATTTTACAGGGACAATAACCATTTTGTCACCGTTGGGGGTGTCTCTCAGTCACCATAAAAAGCAACAACAAATAGTCTATGGGATTTTTATTATGATAGTTTTTATTACAGAATAACCTTTTGTAGGCCAGAGTCCACTTTAATCATAAACAACCTTTGTGTTATTATTTTTAGTCTAAGTGGAGTCATGTGCCATCTTGTGATTGGTTTGAAGTTATGCTCTGTTCCTGAGCTTAGTGACTTTAAGGAAGTTGACTATTGTTACAGGATTGCGGGGTTGGTCTTTGGATCCCTTTCCAGCCTCTGATTTTGAATCTGTACAGATGGAGTTAGCAGAGACACCTACTGAACTAGTCAAACCGGTTCCTTTCATAAGCTACTGGGTCAAGACAGGTCTATCAAGTGCCCAATCAACATGTGTAAGGATTTGACCAAGAAAATATGTGTTGCCATAGGAATGAGGGTAGCCCTGTGCCCCCTCACCTGACTGGGGTGGGGAGTGGTCTGTGTGTGTTTGGAACTGGAAGATAGAAAGAAAGAGGTTTGCTCTCTGTGCTGAATCCCAAGCTATGGCTTGGGGTATTCCCCTAGAAACCTAATGGTTTCCAACAGGAGTGTTAATGCTCTGAGCCCCTCCATCTTACACTCAGGTTGTATATATGTGTAAATAAACCATATAAAGACACCACAGTCTCTACTGACCTTCATTCCAAGGAAATCAATCCTGGGTAAACACAGGAACCCCTAGAAGTCTTGCACCGCTTAGAGATTGGGATGTGTGCAACGCTGTATATCCACCCTGCCTGATTTTTCACTCTTGCATCTGAGGAAGTAGACACTGGCCTAAGAAAGCTTGTGCATTTTAAAAATAAATACAGTTAGTTTTTAAAGTGCCACAGACTCTTTCTTTGTTTTTTCCTGATACTACGGACTTAACACAGCTACGCCTGTAAAGAAAGTGGAAAGCCCATTCTGAGACAGATGCTTCCACTGGTGTACACCTACAACATCCTGCTGTGAAACTCGAATGCAGGGCCAGGAGGAATCTCCACTGCTTCTTCTTTGACAGTAAAATTAATAAAGGGGGAATCTTCCAAGATTAGAGCTCCTAATGTGAAGGGAAAGCCAGAATGACTGTACCAAGATATTTAGAAAAGCATCTATGAGTAGCTGTCTTATGATTTAATAACAGATAAAGCATATTGTGGCATCTGTTGCTCAGCAGCAAATGACATGTTAAAGTCAAATGTATTTCCAAGTTGAACCTGTACTGAGTTCGATGGTGCTTACTCCCAGGTAACTATGTGCAAGACTGTAATCATGCCCCATAAACTTAATTATGAGATTTTATGAGATTTGTTTGTTTTGAATGTCTGTGTTTTTAAGGTGAAGTTTTTTTAACAGTGATTTAGGAAAGCAATATATATAAGTGCCTGTGGATCTTCCTTGGGGCATGGCTATGGGGGTGGTCATGATGTATTTCACAATTGTTAGGATTTATTTATTTATTTATTAAATTTATATACCGCCCGACTAGCAATAGCTCTCTGGGCGGTGAACATAAAATAGCATAAAAATACAATGAATAACAAAATAATACTAAAATACAATCATCAATCCAATGCAATAAACATTTTAAAAAGTAAATCAGTGTAACTTAAAATGCTTCAGAGAATAGGAAGGTTTTGACCTGGCGCCGGAAGGAAAGCAGAGTCGGCGCCAGGCGTACTTCCTCGGGGAGACTGTTCCATAGTTCGGGGGCCACCACTGAGAAGGCCCTAGATCTTGTCATCACCCTCCGGGCCTCCCTGTGAGTTGGAACCCGGAGGAGGGCCTTCGTAGCAGAACGTAGTGCACGGGCCGGTTCATATCGGAAGAGGCGTTCCGCAAGGTATCGTGGTCCCGCACCGTATAAGGCTTTATAGGTTAATACCAACACTTTGAATCTAGCCCGGAAACATATTGGCAACCAGTGCAAGCTGGCCAGAACAGGTGTTATATGCTCGGACCGCTTGGTCCTTGTCAGCAATCTGGCCGCTGCATTTTGCACTAGTTGTAGCTTCCGAACTGTCTTCAAAGGTAGCCCTACGTAAAGCGCATTACAGTAATCCAAACGTGAGGTTACCAGAGCATGTACCACTGATGTAAGGTCCTCTTTACTCAAATAGGGACGTAGCTGGGCTACCAACCGAAGTTGGTAAAACGCATTCCTAACCACCGAGGCTACCTGAGCCTCAAGTGAGAGGGAAGAGTCTAAAAAGACTCCCAGACTACGAACCCGGTCCTTTAGGGGGAGTGTAACCCCATCCAGGACAGGGTATATATCCAACATCCGATCAGAGAACCCGTCCACCAACAGCATCTCAGTCTTGTCTGGATTGAGCTTCAGTTTGTTAACTCTCATCCAGTCCATTGTCGCGGCCAGGCAACGGTTCAGCAAATCGACAGCCTCACCTGAAGAAGACAAAAAGGAGAAGTAGAGCTGCGTGTCATCAGCATACTGATGACAACGCACTCCAAAACTCCTGATGACCTCTCCCAACGGCTTCATGTAGATATTAAAAAGCAGGGGGGACAAAACCCAATTGCCCCCAAATGTACTTGCACTCACTTATAGGATACTTGGTGAAGAGTGTGAAGTGAAAGGAAGATTGCCAATACTTTGAACTCTACATATTGCTCAGAAACTGAGTTAGTGCACGCAACTGTTTTGCACTCTGCCCTAGCTCAGAGACTAGAACCATGCCTTTACCAAATAAAGGCACCCATGAAGCTATAACTTAGTCAATTACATATTGTTAAGTCACCCTTCTGAATGAAGGAGAAACAAGACTCCTGCAGTTGAATGGCCAGGAAGATTAATATGTCCCCCTATTCACTTTTCTGTGTTTCCTTTATTAATGTTAAAATTTGTGTCTGTTCAGTCACTTGCATAGAGACTGACCAGTTTGTCCTATGTACATGCATGTGCATTTGCCGATCTTAAACTGACCATACCAAAAGTGAATTTCAAAGACAGGACACAGCAGGAGGCCCCTAAGATACCTCTATGCCCCACACCCACCTTTTCCTAGGTTTGGCCAAGACCCATGCCCGCCCACCCCCAAATTGGAAAGTCTACGCCTGTGCAGGAAGATGATGGCTCAGTCACATAAACGTCCAGCAATCTGAAGACAAGGAAAGCAGGCATGGGCATCAAGAATTACATCATCACATTGTGTGTGCATGGAAGACTCATTCCTCATGCAGGCACAAGACAGACTGCGGAGCAACACCTGCACATGGTATGTGTGTGTTTAATGTTCTAGCTCTATGACTGCTGTTCACAAATGTTAAAGCCTTTTTCATTACTCCTCTCAGTCCATAACTAACTGCTTGCCTCCAAATTTCATAGTAAAATGTGCATGCAAAGCTACTTAGACCAAAGCTTGTTAATATTGAATCCAGATTCCAAGAGGCACAGATGGAATGTCAGGTAGGTCATAAACTGCTATAATTCACATCTTGACATATTTTCTTAACATGTGGAACGCGTTACTTGAAGTGGAGAAGGGAGGGAGGGAATCCCAACATTCTTCAGAAATCACAGATTGGCGTGTAATTGAACATCAAATGCCTGCTTGGCAAACAAAACTGGCAACTCCTTCTTCCTCTGCCTTTAACAGCAGATTTTGATATGGCCAAGTACAAAACAAAGAAACGGCTTTTTAAAATCTAGAATATTTCTTTCCCTCACCCCCCCACATTTACCTTTGTCTAGTTCACTTGACACATTCCATGATGTTGTAGGCATTAAATCAGCAGCAGTTGACACATTCATTCCTGAAAGGAAAGAGAGAAGGAAAAAAGAATTAATACATATAGGCTAGGTAATATCATATGATTATTTCCAAAGAAAGACCCTTATGTGAGTGAGAATAGTTTTGAATCTCAGTTATTAAGACATCCTGAGCACGCTACACTGCCAGGATTGCTCTGAATGCAAAGGCCAGCATTCTGCTTTGTTCTGTTGAAAAAGCATAAGCCATGATGACTATGAGATCTTATACTAGCTAAATCTTCAGGGACTAATCAGTGTTTTGTAGATTTTGAGGAGATTATTGTAATGCCACAGTCACACTCAGTAGCTTAACATTGTACCCCGAAATGTGCACACAAACACACAAATACATACAAGCACTCTTATCTATCTTAATATATTAGAGAGGTTTGGGTTCAGATGTCTATATGGCAAGCTATAAGCATCTACTGGGACTTCAAAGTCTCCACCCTTCCAAATTCCCACAGCAAATCTTTATTATGTATGACACACACACTGAGGAACTCCAAAAGCAACCTCTGATTGTCCTGCTGGATAAAAATGTGACCTAAAGTACCATCCTGGACTGTAAAAATGTTTAACTAAAAGAAGTGTTTGCTCCAAGCAGTACAACTGCAGTGTTTCAAACAGTTGTCTTAACTAAAGGAAGGTAAAAATCATGAGGAAGTAAGAAACAATGTTCATTATCAATTATCTATTCCTTGTTGAACACTTAATGTGTTGTGAGCATGCTCAGGTGCTACAAAAGTGATGACAACTTATCAATGAATCCCTGGAAATCCACATTCACAGAAGCAACTATAATCAAGTTTTTTTATCTCAAATAATCTCATAGTTACCAGTGAGTAACTTATTTGTAGATTGTAGTGTGCATGAAGTAACTTCATTTGAAGTCATAACCTCCAAGAGTCACCACAGTTCACTTTTGAAAATTCAGTAAGACCAATTCTTATGTTGGCAACACCCTATCTTCAAAAGAATGATTAAATGGCAACTTTGTCTATTTTGTAATTAGTGTTTGGGCTTTTAAATATTTCTCAACTAATCTGTTCTTCAACAGCACTGTCACTTCTCTCTATCACTTGCAATTTGTTTAGAGAAACAGAAGAATCCATGCACAAAGAGCAACCAGTATCCGAATATTCTTATTAAAATGTAAACATAACATATTATGAATCCACTACCAAAGGATCCAGAACAGCTTTACTATGAAATTGAAAATAGGATTTTGCCAAAATGTAAGAAAATGTTATATTCTTTCACAGCTATATCATTTTAATACCAAAATTAAACTGAACACAGAGACTGTCGTCCAAACTACATGGGCATCCATGCTTACTCTTATGTGTATGTTCACTGGCCAAACAGATTATTTACACTATCAACTCTGAAAATACTAGTGACCTGTTAGTGAAGGAGGAGGAAAACATGGCCTAGTTTCCTTCCTCCCACTTTAAAAAATGGGGGGGGGGGAGTTTGGCATTGGAAATTTGGCTAATCTAAATTAAGCATATGTGAATGGATCCACTTTCCTCCAATTCAAGCATCACCTTATTTATTTGCATTTATGTTCCACATTTTCTCCAAGGAGCTCAAGGTGGCATACATGGAACTCCCCTTCCTCATTTAATCCCCACAACAACCCTGTGAGGTACATTAGGCTGAGAGACAGTGACTGGCCCAAGGTCACCCAATGAGCTTCACGGCTGAGTGAGGATTCAAACCCTGGTCTCCCAGGTCCTAGTCCAATGTGGCATCTACATGCATTTTTACTTTACCCTGCATAAAATACTGTTGCATACATATTGCATTGATATAGGGCAAAATGTCTTTACCAGGTTTGGCCCAAGACATTCTAATGCCTGAAGTGAATGACCAAGAGGGCACCCTCCTCATTCCATGTACCACAGCCAACAGGACTAGTAACTGAATTTTACTTGAGCATTAGCAATGAGACAGTGTCATCCACTGCAGCAGAGGGCAGAAGGCTAGCTTAGGAGGCACACGCATGGAACACTGACCCCTGTTCTTAGCACATCTACCACCTGAAACAGGTGTCTCACTCTGTCTAATAGTAGGCCAGCTCTGGTCTTTACTAGATTGCAACTGTAAGATGGTGTCACCGTTGCATTGCATTAGCACCTGAATATTAGAAAATGAAATGGAACAGAAACAATTTCAGCTAGCATCCATTTTGATGTCCATCTTTTGGGAGACATATAAAAACATATTAGTTGGAAACAAATAACTAGATTTCAACTCTTCTTGTAGCCTAAGTGCTCTGTACTTGACCTTGCATCCCACTGATTGCGGTCTCTTGGAAATTACTAGCATCAGTAGAATATTTTAAGGAAAAACACGTTTCTATGTCAAATGGTTTGTAAACTTCTTTGTTTTAAGTATGCAAAACATTTCATACATTGTTTGGAGAACTATTCAGATAACTCAGTATAGATATAAACTATTTTGTATAATGTGTTTCTATTTAAAAAGTTAGGTTTTAACTGAACCAGTTGTTTGTGTAAAGCCACTAAATTTATGTATAGTAGGGACACTACATTCTCATGGGAAAAAACAAATAAACAGAAAACCTTTCTCTTTCAAGCCCACCTGGTAGTAGAGCTTATTTAAAGTTAGCCAAGTATTTCCAAAGTAAACACAGAGGGTGAAGACATTATAATTCATCCATAAATGTTTTCATTGAATCAGCCTGTAACATACAGTACACAGAATCATGAAGCCAAGAATGTTAAGGTGATATAAATGATAAATTGTGTAAAAGAGGTATCATACAAGCAGTTGATCTGAATACCATGGAGGGATTTTCCATGACATTTAGCACTGGGAAAATGGTCTCAGAATGCAGGATACCACTTAATTTATTAAAATAATATAAAAGTGTTTAGAATGGACAAATGGCTGTTGAAATAACTGAAAATATATTTGGGTTATTTATAAACATAAATGTAAATTCTGCTTACAAAACAATGCATGTTCATAATGAAGCATTTTGTTTCTAGTCTAATGTTAGCTTTCTAGTGAAAATTGATTTCTTTATGACTCCTCTCAGCCTGAAATATCTGCTAATAAATATGGAGTGGATCCAGGGTTTGTGTTCCATGAATGGAACAGCTTCTTCTAAAGTTATTTATCCAGTGGAGGAATCCTGCTGGTGGACTCCTGAGCAGTTTTCTCTACAAGGGATGCCATAGCAGAGCAAAGCGTGTTTCCAACCCACTTGGTTTAACACAGACATTTCTCAGCTTTGGCAAAAGACCTCTTCCCCTCTTTTTATTGTGCTGCTTCTGTTCTTTATTTCCTCCTTCAGATTTGCATTTCCTGGTCTGCAGAAAGGTTGCAGAATGGTAAATAGTATCTCTACTTGGTCCTGCACTTGTTTCAGGCCCAGCCAGTGGGCGGCCAGGTTAGGCACTAGTCGAGAGCCCATGGCACTGAGAGGGGCCCCTCCTGCTCCCCGATCTGCACTAGCATCAGGTCACAGAGCATGTGCCCTGGGACCTGATGCAGATGCAGATCACAGAGCAGCCCCTACACCACAGTGTGGGCTGGCCACACAACTTCCTGTGGTGCTGCAGCACCATGACAGCGCACTGTGGTGCACTTTGCCCATCAACATCCCCACCATCTTGGGTGATGATAGGCATGTGCATACAGTGTGCTAATCCGTGATGCAGCTGGGCCTGTTTAAGCCCTTGGTGACAGCAGTAGTACCGCCTCTGCAGGCTCCTGCAGTCTGTTGTCAGACATGACTTTCTGATTTATTTTTCCCCTGGATGACTAAGATCAAAACCATTTTGATCGGGGCTGGTTAACAGACAGGCTAAAAAGACCCTGGCCTGGGACCCATGATTTTCATAATATAGCCCTTGTGCTATCTACTAATTTTCCCCTAGAAATTAAATGGGCCTTTCTCAGAAGCCTGGTCTAAGGTACATGATTTTTATAATGTAATCTTGGTTTTGATGACTATGTGAGTACTAAAGAAAAAAACGTTTATTAGGTGGTCTGCAGCAATTTTCAAGTGGTCTACAAAAGTTCTGAGAACCACTTTACAACAAGTTTAAAATTGTTACAAAACAACGTGTTAATTTGCGTGTAGCATCATAAACAGCACTGTTTGAATTTAGTACTTTGTATATGTATTTGACATATCACCTTTAAAAAAAAATTACCCTACCATGCGCAATCTTTTTTTTAAATTAGGAATTATGGGTTGTATCTGACTAAGGCTGCAATCCAATACACACTTACCTGGGATTGATCCTAATGGAGTTTACTTCTGTGTAGACATTGCAGCCAAAGTCTTACTCAGAGTATACCCACTGGAATGAATGAACTTTAGGTAGTCACTTAAACCCACTGATTTCAATGGTTCTACTACAATCCTATTTCTCCCTCATTGTATTACTAACGTAAAGTAACATGTATTTATCCCATAAAATGTATTAGTTATTCAGACATTTCCATTACCTTGCTTCTAAGTCAAAGTCTGGATTTTTGTATGGATATAATTGTCACTACAGTGACAACTCAGTTGGAGTCCTGGCCCTGATGAAAACAAAAGTGGTCACCATTCATCACCCAACACTAGATATGCATTCAAGTGATTCATCTGAGACTGTAAAGAAGATTATTCCTTTGCTGAGACACGCTAAAGAATTATATTGATCACTGTTTTGAGACCTTGGTATCTGTTTTATGATGAAGCCAAGAAAGAGCTTTAACTCAGAAAGAATCCATGGCCTAAAATGAGAATCTTAACAAACGTAAGAGGAAAGATCTTTCACCACTAGCTCTTCATAGAGTATTTATTGAACATCTTTCTCCCTCCACTGCAAACCATAACTTTCTTGTCTTTTTGCTCCGTATAGCTGCATCAGGGTACTGTTTTCAATATGCGAGGAAGCACTGGAAGCTCACATATTTAGTTGGTGCTTTTGCAAACTTCACTGTTTGATTAAATTTTAAAAGGGGTAGGCCTAGAAGTAGGCATTGTGAGAGCAGGGGCACAGGATATAAATTCAGAAGAGCAAAATTACCACAGGCCAAACCACAAGTGCCAAAGACACTTGAAGAGAGACACTGCTTACAAGTGCCTGTACGCTAATGCTAGGAGCCTCCGAACCAAGATGGGAGAACTGGAGTGCTTGGTCTTAGAGGAGAGCATTGATATAGTGAGCATAACCGAGACCTGGTGGAATGGAGAAAACCAGTGGGATACGGTTATCCCTGGATATAAACTATATCGGAAGGACAGGGAAGGACGTATTGGTGGCGGAGTCGCTCTATACGTGAAAGAAGGCATTGAATCCAGCAAGCTCGAAACCCCAAAAGAGGCAGACTCCTCCACAGAATCGTTGTGGGTGGTGATACCATGCCCCAGGAGGGACTTAATACTGGGAACGATCTATCGTCCCCCTGATCAAAATGCTCAGGGAGACCTTGAGATGAGATATGAAATTGAGGAAGCATCCAAACTAGGAAATGTGGTAGTAATGGGTGACTTCAACTACCCGGACATAGATTGGCTGCATATGTGTTCCAGTCATGACAAAGAAGCAAAGTTTCTAGATATTCTAAATGACTATTCCCTAGACCAGTTGGTCATGGAACCGACCAGAGGGACGGCAACCCTGGACTTAATCCTCAGTGGGGACCGGGATCTGGTGCGAGATGTAAGTGTTGTTGAACCGATTGGGAGCAGTGATCACAGTGCTATTAAATTAAACATACATGTAAATGGCCAATTGCCAAGAAAATCCAACACGGTCACATTTGACTTCAAAAGAGGAAACGTCACAAAAATGAGGGGATTGGTAAAAAGAAAGCTGAAAAACAAAGTCCAGAGGGTCACATCACTCGAAAATGCTTGGAAGTTATTTAAAAACACTATATTAGAAGCTCAACTGGAGTGCATACCGCAGATCAGAAAAGGTACCGCCAGGGCCAAGAAGATGCTAGCATGGTTAACGAGCAAAGTCAAGGAAGCTCTTAGAGGCAAAACGTCTTCCTTCAGAAAATGGAAGTCTTGTCTGAATGAAGAAAATAAAAAAGAACACAAACTCTGGCAAAAGAAATGCAAGAAGACAATAAGGGATGCTAAAAAAGAATTTGAGGAGCACATTGCTAAGAACATAAAAACCAACAACAAAAAATTCTATAAATACATTCAAAGCAGGAGACCATCTAGGGAGGCGATTGGACCCTTGGATGATAAGGGAGTCAAAGATGTGTACTAAAGAACGATAAGGAGATTGCAGAGAAGCTAAATGAATTCTTTGCATCTGTCTTCACAGTGGAAGATATAGGGCAGATCCCTGAACCTGAACTAACATTTGCAGGAAGGGATTCCGAGGAACTGAGACAAATAGTGGTTAACGAGAGAGGAAGTTCTAGGCTTAATGGACAATATCAAAATTGACAAATCACCGGGCCCAGATGGCATCCACCCGAGAGTTCTCAAAGAACTCAAATGTGAAATTGCTGATCTGCTAACTAAAATATGTAACTTGTCCCTCGGGTCCTCCTCCGTGACGGAGGACTGGAAAGTGGCAAATGTAACGCCAATCTTCAAAAAGGGATCCAGAGGTGATCCCGGAAATTACAGGCCAGTTAGCTTAACTTCTGTCCCTGGAAAACTGGTAGAAAGTATTATTAAAACTAGATTAACTAAGCACATAGAAGAACAAGCCTTGCTGAAGCAGAGCCAGCATGGCTTCTGCAAGGGAAAGTCCTGTCTCAGTAACCTATTAGAATTCTTTGAGAGTGTCAACAAGCATATAGATAGAGGTGATCCAGTGGACATAGTGTACTGAGACTTTCAAAAAGCGTTTGACAAGGTACCTCACCAAAGGCTTCTGAGGAAGCTTAGCAGTCATGGAATAAGAGGAGAGGTCCTCTTGTGGATAAGGAATTGGTTAAGAAGCAGAAAGCAGAGAGTAGGAATAAATGGACAGTTCTCCCAATGGAGGGCTGTAGAAAGTGGAGTCCCTCAAGGATCGGTATTGGGACCTGTACTTTTCAACTTGTTCATTAATGACCTAGAATTAGGAGTGAGCAGTGAAGTGGCCAAGTTTGCTGACGACACTAAATTGTTCAGGGTTGTTAAAACAAAAAGGGATTGAGAAGAGCTCCAAAAAGACCTCTCCAAACTGAGTGAATGGGCAGAAAAATGGCAAATGCAATTCAGTATAAACAAGTGTAAAATTATGCATACTGGAGCAAAAACTCTTAATTTCACATATACGCTCATGGGGTCTGAACTGGCGGTGACCGACCAGGAGAGAGACCTCGGGGTTGTAGCGGACAGCACAATAAAAATGTCAACCCAGTGTGCGGCAGCTGTGAAAAAGGCAAATTCCATGCTAGCGATAATTAGGAAAGGTATTGAAAATAAAACAGCCGATATCATAATGCCGTTGTATAAATCTATGGTGCAGCCGCATTTGGAATACTGTGTACAGTTCTGGTCGCCTCATCTCAAAGAGGATATTATAGAGTTGGAAAAGGTTCAGAAGAGGGCGACCAGAATGATCAAGGGGATGGAGCGACTCCCTTACAAGGAAAGGTTGCAGCATTTGGGGCTTTTTAGTTTAGAGAAAAGGCGGGTCAGAGGAGACATGATAGAAGTGTATAAAATTATGCATGGCATTGAGAAAGTGGATAGAGAAAAGTTTTTCTCCCTCTCTCATAATACTAGAACTCGTGGACATTCAAAGAAGCTGAATGTTGGAAGATTCAGGACAGACAAAAGGAAGTACTTCTTTACTCAGTGTATAGTTAAACTATGGAATTTGCTCCCACAAGATGCAGTACTGGCCACCAGCTTGGATGGCTTTAAAAGAAGATTAGACAAATTCATGGAGGACAGGGCTATCAATGGCTACTAGCCGTGATGGCTGTGCTCTGCCACCCTAGTCAGAGGCAGCATGCTTCTGAAAACCAGTTGCTGGAAGCCTCAGGAGGGGAGAGTGTTCTTGCACTCGGGTCCTGCTTGCAGGCTTCCCCCAGGCACCTGGTTGGCCACTGTGAGAACAGGATGCTGGACTAGATGGGCCACTGGCCTGATCCAGCAGGCTCTTCTTATGTTCTTATGTTCTTATTACATATACATCGCTATATAGGTTCAAACACTGTATAAAAAATGGCAAGATAAGCAAAATCCATATCTGACCTAGCATGCCATGCTGACAGGAAGTGCTTCTTGGTAATAATATGCATGAGCACAACAGGTGAAAATTCTGAATCCAGCCCTTTTGCTCATGCAAATCAACACCAGAAAACAATGCCTGTCAATGTGGTTGTACCTGCCCAGGTGTTGTTTAATCCACATGTCATGTCCACTGGAATGCTCAGGATTGTACAGAATTTGACACTGACTCCAGTTCTGAGGTGTTCCTCACCCTGACATGTCCATTGCCTGAAGTATACCATTTCCTAGTCTAAACTTACTATTTATCATATTATAAGCCCATTAGCCTAATTCATGTACTACCTGAACGGAATGGTTGCTGCTTGCCCTTGGACCACATTCACACTGTGCATCTATTCCACAATTATTCTGCTTTGAACACTCATGGTTTCCCTTAAAGAATCCCGGGAAGTGTAATTTGTGAAAGGTGCTGAGAGTTGTTAAGAAGACCCTATTCCCTTCACAGAGTGACCATTCCCAGAGTAGCTTAACAATCAATCCCTTTTAGGAATTGTAACTCTGTGAGGAGAAGAGAGGTCTCCTAACAGCTGTCAGTACCCTTAAGAAACTACAGTTCTCAGGATTCTTTGGGGGAAGCCATGACTGTTTAAAATGGAATAACAGTGAAATAAATGTATGGCATGAATATGGCCTTGGCCCGAGCTGCTCTATTAGAGTTTGAAGGTCAGAATGATGTGGGCAAACAGCTCATAGGCGTGCCATGCATGCTACTGTCCTCTGTCTTATCTAAGCTGACAACACTCTCATGGGTTGTATATGTACAATTTGTCTGTTAAATGTTATTCTAACCTTCAAATGTTATCAAGGTGATAACGGTTCAAGTTACCTGCAAGCAAGCACCATACTTCACTGGTAACAAATTAATTGGGCCATCTTTAGCATAATTCTACATGGTCCAGGGGTGTTTAAGTCTGTGTTTCATCATGTGTCATTTCTTCAGGTGAGAAGCATTTCAGCAGCGGTGGAGAACCTCTGTACTGCTGGCCCTACCAAGCCTCCCCATTTGCCCCACAAGGCCATTTCAGCCAAGCCACACCAACCGCTTCCAAAACTTATTTCATGTATGATGTTAGGTATGGGGCAGGAAAAGGCAGGGCTTAGATAAAAGGGGCTTTGCAGGTGCCACCGATCATCTGACTGGCGGTACCTGCAAAGCCTCTTCTGCAGTGATTCCCAAGCACTGACCATTTGCTGATCGCTGGCACTTGGGCAGCCTTATGCTCAGCACTTCCCTAGTGCTGTGTGGTTTGATTTCAAATAGGTCTGAGGTGGGTGCTTCCCCTTCACAAGAGTGCATGGAAATAAAGATCTGATCCACCATCCAGATCTTGTTCCCACTGCTGCATGTCAGAGATGACCCTCTGTTCATGCTAGGACATAATTTGAGAAGACAGGATTCACTAGAAAAGATAATAACGCTGGAAAAAACAGAAGGAGGTAGAAAAAAAGGAAGGCCAAACAAGAGATGGATTGATTCAATAAAGGAAGCCACAGATCTGAACTGATAAGATCTGAACAGGGTGGTTCATGACAGATGCTATTGGAGGTCACTGATTCATAGGGTCACCATAAGTCGTAATCAACTTGAAGGCGTATAACAACAAAAGGCAGAAGCATGCAATCTTGATCTATGCACACCAGCAGAGTTTTCAAAACGCAAAGCTCAGGAATCTAGATATATATGGACAGAATCATTTGGTGGTGGAATATCTCTAATCGCATTAGGATTTTCACCAATTATTATGAAATGCAGGCTAAAGTTATATTTTGCTTAGGGTTTTGTTTCAGACTGGAATTTTTAGCCCAAGAATGGGAACACACACAGAGCACGGGGCCTTTTAAATCTTACAAGCCTCCACAAAATGTCAGTAAGCTTGGGATGTGCTGACTGGATAAACTCTGTCAGTCATTTAATGTTGACATATATAGAGAAAGGAACTTGGCAAAACAGTACTGGTTAAACCTTACTGCCATTTGCTTAATCCACACCAGGTGTGAAGATATTAAAAATGCTCGGATGGGATATTAGAAGGCAAGTCACAGAACACAAGTGGCATATATTTTGTGCTCTATTTATGCTTCTCTCATGTATCCTACAGTTACAGCTGCCACTTCCCTTGAGGGTGGAGTAGGGTACTCATTCCTTTAAATTAACACAAGTTTCAGGACCAGTCGTCTCACACTCAGCATAGACACTTCAAATCAAATTAAGTTCTCTTAATTGGACGTTAACGCACCACTGAAGGCAGGTCAACAAAATCACATTGGGGAGATTATAGACCATGGTTTGTAAATGTTGTTTTTTGTTTTCCAAACAACACTACCAAAATGCTCATATTTAAGGAAAGACAAAAGTATGAAGGTTAATGCTGTCAGCTATGACAATGCTGATCACTTTGGGGGGGGGCAGAAGAGAGGGCCTAGAATCTGTTCTATTTTCCAGTTGATTGGTATTTGATGCTATTATTGCTGACAGGTCACTTGTCTGTTTGGTGGTGTGTGCATGATACAAGTGAAATCTCCCCCATGACAGAAGTGGAGTTTTCCCATTTGCAACACTCTCTTATGTGTGTGGGCTGCATCTAGCAGGGGTGAAACCTATTTCTGAGTGTGGGTTGCTCATGAAGAAAATCAAAACTATGGATTGTAAAATATAGACTATAAATTGCTGAACATTAAATATAACTATGTCAGTGATTGTGGCATCTATAATACTATCAAATAAATAGACACCAAATATTAAATTCAATGAGATATGAAAAACTGGATATCAAATGCTAAACAAATACTCAACATCAGCATTTGTAAGGAAAAATATCAAGGAAGATTTATTGGGATAAACTTGTTTCTGGGGTAACTTTTAGTGGAATGTGGTGCAAGTACATGTTTGTGCCAATTCAATTTTCGCTTGAAGACTCTGGTTTTTGGGGGTCCTCTCCAGGTCTCCAGGTGGCTCACCTTAATTTAAGGACTCTTTGCTTTCATTTTTAAAAAAATTAGTTTCTAGGTAGTCTGGTTCAAAAGATATAACCCAAAATGTCAGCTCCTTTCGCAACTTCTGTTACTACCGGCTGCTCTCATCCCTGCCCTTTCAGGTTTTTAGCCAATAAATGAAGTCAGGGTTGTGACTGACAAGTTTGGTGACCCCAGGCAATAGCTAAACTCACAGTTTCCTTTTCCTACTTGTCTCACATCAGGAATTCAGTAAATATATAGCTTTCAGCAACATAAAGAGTACTTTCTCTGTACAGGATTGGGACTTGCTTCTGAGTAAATATTTATTTACTATTTGATTTATATCTCTCCCTTCCTCCAAGCAGGAGCCCAGGGTGGCAAACAAAAGCACTAAAAACACTAAAACATCATAAAAACAGACCTTAAAAGATATTGAAACAAAACAACTTTAAAAACATTTTTTAAAAAGCTTAAATAAAAAGGGTTAAAGAACATATTGTTTAGAAAAAAAACTTAAAAAAAAATATTAAAAAGGAATTCCAACACAGGCGCAGACTGGGATAAGGTCTCAACTTAAAAGGCTTGTTGAAAGAGGAATGTCTTCAATAGGTGCTGAAAAGATAACAGAGATGGCGCCGGCCTAATATTTAAGGAGAGGGAATTCCACAGGGTAGGTGCCGCCACACTAAAGGTCCGTTTTCTATGTTGTGCAGAACGGACCTCCTGATAAGATGGTATCTGCAGGAGGCCCTCACCTGCAGAGCACAGTAATCGACTGGGTATATAAGGGGTAAGATGGTCTTTCAGGTATCCTGGCCCCAAGCTGTATAGGGCTTTGTACACCAAAACTGGAACCTTGAACTTGGCCCGGTAGCAAATGGGCAGGCAGTGCAATTGTTTCAGCAGTGGGGTGACATGTTGGCAATACCCTGCCCCAGTGAGCAGTCTCGCTGCCTCATTTTGCACCAGCTGCAACTTCCCAACTAACCTCAAGGGCAGCCCCACATATAGTGCATTACAGTAATCCAGCCTGGAGGTTACCAGTGCATGGACAACAGTGGTCAGGCTATCCTGGTCCACAAACAGCCGCAGCTGTGTTATCAGCCGAAGCTGGTAAAAGGCACTCCTAGCCACAGAGGTCACCTGGGCCTCTAGCGACAAAGATGGATCCAGGAGCACCCCCAGACTACGAACCTGCTCTTTCATCAGAGGGAGTACGACCCCATCCAAAGCAGGCAACTGACATGCATAGGATTGCACTACAACAGAAGATCACAGCAGGATCTTGGGAGGCATAAAAATGTACATGCAGGGTTTTTTTTAATTACATGCAAAAATGGCATATTATACATTTTATCTTTCAAATAATTTTTGGACAGAAGTTTTTAAAAGTGTACACACTGCAGTGTTATACTTTCTGATTAAGGAGTTAAACAAGTTTAGATTTTACTGGAAGAGGACAGTTTATTTGTCTTATTCATAACCAGTTTTTGAAAACCTTCCTAATATGAAGCTTTTCTGGGAGTAAAGCTGCAGTGCTAATTCCACATACCTGGGAGCTAACCCCATTGAATTCAGTAGGACTTATTTTTGAGTAGACGTGGTTAGCACTGTGCTGAAAATCAAAGGGACTTATTATTATTATTATTATTATTATTAATATTTTATTGTTATACAAAAACATATCACAGAAACTACAACTAATACAAATGAAACCTTTTCCCCTCCCCCTCCCCAGTATTTATGATAATGATGTATTTCATATATAGAATTGTAAGATCATATTGGTAAGTTCATACATACAGTTAAGTGTTTTACAGTTTGAATGACCAGTATAGTGTTATGAGGCTTGAGAAACATAAAAGATGTATGTTCAAAGTGACTTACTTATGAAAGCCAGATAGCTTTTGCTCTTGAAGTACGTTGATTATGTAAATCCTGCTGCAAAGTGTATTCTATAAATCGGAGATGCAGCTTAATTTTGTCCAGGATTGCTGCTGTCCAAATGTTTCTGTACCAGACCTGTATGTCCAGCTCATCCAGATGTTTCCAGTGTGGCAATATTGATATTCTTGCTGCCATTAATAATTTGGAAATCAAATTTTTGGATTTGAGTGTACTATTTTCACCTTTGAATAAAGTCAATAAAAACAGTTCCGAATTTAAATGGTTTCTTTTGTGATTTTATTGAGTTCCTCCTGAATTAAAGTCAAAAACCTGTTCATCTTTGAACAAGTCCACCAAATATGAAAATATGTTCCCTTTTATTACATTCCCTCCAGCACAGAGGAGACTGTGATGTCCTTCCCCGGCACCACCTGTGAAGCTCTCACTTGTGGCTACCAGCAGACAGGATCGTCAGGTTTATTCTTACCCTTTACAGCACTAGCACCAATCTCAAAAGATCCCACTGCTAGGCCTTACTACCCAACACTCTGTATCTCTTTTAACCTTTAGACTGTGCCTTAGTCTCTGCCAGGCTATCTCAATACCTTGTGTCTATGGGTAGAGGTAATTCCCAACCCCCCCTGCAGCCTCTTGCACTGAAGCATACAGCCCTGGGTTTCTCTGTGGTACTGGATACAATATATTTTCCTCCGCCGCTGCCACCATTCGATACAAACTGTTCAGCCTTGGTTACTTTGCTATTCCTCCTGGTATGTGTGTCCCAGCTGAAGGAATCAGGCTTTTATTTAACCAAGAAATATTTATTAAGAATTAGAAATAACAAGATTACTTAATTACTTTGTTGACAAGCTTATGGTTTCATATATGTTGTGACATGTACTTTACTTCTCATTAATTGCCTCAGAACTCCGACTCACTCTCAACAACACCAACCTCTCTTTCACCTCTCTAAACCTCCAACATCCACCACCTCAATTCACCACCCAATTCACCACCACCCCCAGATTCAACTGTCATTCTTCCATTTATACTCCTAGCCATTCAAACGCTCAGCCAATCATCCAGCATTCTACTGCTCATGTACTCCCCCTCCTCTTTCACTCCACTTACCATATGTCTTCTATATAACCAGCACTTACCATATTTACAATATAAGCAGGAACATCACAGAGACATTGAAGGGAAAATATGTGAGAGCTGAACCGGTGTGAAATACCACCTATGAAACGTTTTTAGTAGAATTCCCTTATGATTAGCTGAAATGGTTTTATCGTATTTGAAAGTATATATCAAAGTCGGTTAGCTACATCCAGATCCTTCCCCAGATCTTTTTCCCACAGATTCTTTAATCCTACAAGATTTCCCATATCATTTTCCAGCAATATTTTATACACTCTGAATACAAAACCTTTCCCATTATGACCATTTTCTAATAAAACCTTTTCAAATGTTGTAATAGCTTTAGTAGCGTATGTTTTAACTTGAGGATCCTTCAGTATGGATTCCAACTGGTGTATGTGTTGAGTGAACATAGAAAAGGATTGTGTTGTAAATCTTTCTCTCCTCCTCTGAGCCTTTTTTTAAGCAGTTGTTGTTATGTGCCTTCAAGTCAATTATGACTTATGACAACCCTATGAATCAGTGACCTCCAATAGCATCTGTCATGAACCACCCTGTTCAGGTCTCTGGCTTCCTTTATGGAATCAATCCATCTCTTGTTTGGCCTTCCTCTTGTTCTACTCCCTCCTGTTTTTTCCAGCATTATTGTCTTTTCTAGTGAATCATGTCTTCTCATTATGTGTCCAAAGTATGATAACCTCAGTTTCATCATTTTATCTTCTAGTTATAGTTCTAGTTTAATTTGTGCTAACACCCAATTATTTGTTTTTTTGCAGTTTGTGGTATGCCCAAAGCTCTCCTCCAACACCACATTTCAAATGAGTTGATTTTTCTCTCATCCACTTTTTTCACTGTCCAACTTTCACATCCATACATAGACATCAGGAATACCATGGTCTGAATGATCCTGACTTTAGTATTCAGTAATACATCTTTGCATTTGAGGACCCAATTTCTTGATTACTGTCTCCATTTTGGTTAATGACTGTGCCAAGCTATTGATAATCCTTCACAAGTTCAATGTCCTCATTGTCAACTTTAAAGTTACATAAATCTTTTGTTGTCATTACTTTAGCCTTCTTGACGTTCAGCTGTAGTCCTGCTTTTGTGCTTTCCTCTTTAACTTTCAACACCATTCATTTCAAATCATTACTGGTTTCTGCTAATAGTATGGTATTATCTGCATATCTTAAATTATTGATATTTCTACCTCCAATTTTCACACCTCCTTCATCTTGGTCCAATCCCACTTTCCGTATGATATGTTCTGCATATAGATTAAACCAGTGGTTCTCAAACCTTTTTGGTTCGTGGCGCACTGTAAAACATATAAAAAATTTCTGGCGCACTTTGTGTACAAAATTAAAAATATATTAATATATTTTAAACTATGAATAAAAATAACTATACAAATGGGTTTCTTCTCATTTTTAAAATATACTTTCATAATATTCGTGGCACACCTAGTCACCTCTTGCAGCACACCAGTGTGCCGCGGCGCACCATTTGAGAATCACTGGATTAAACAGACAAGGTGATAATAGACATCCCTGACTCACACCCTTTCCGATGGGGAACCAATCAGTTTCTCCATATTCTGTCCTTATAGTAGCCTCTTTTCCAGAATATCAGGACAATCAAAAGCTGTGGCACCCCCATTTCTTTTAAAGCATTCCATAGTTTTTCATGATCTACACAATCAAAAGCTTTGCTGTATTCCATAAAGCACAGGGTGATTTCCTTCTGAAATTCCTTGGTCTGTTCCATTATCCAACGTATGTTTGCGATATGATTTCTGGTACCTCTTCCTTTTCTAAATCCACCTTGGACATCTGGCATTTCTCGTTCCATATATGGCAAGAGCCTTTGTTATAGAATCTTGAGCATTACTTTACTTGCACGGGATATTAAGGCAATAGTTCAATAGTTACTGCATTCCCTGAGATCCCCTTTCTTTGGAATTGGGATATATGTTGAACGCTTCCAATCTGTGGACCGTTGTTTAGTTTTCCATATTTGTTAACAATTTTTTTGTCAAAATTTGGACAGATTCAGTCGTAATAACTTGCAGCAACTCTATTGGTATGCCATCTGTTCCTGGTGCTTTGTTTCTTCCAAATAATTTAAGAGCAGCTTTCACCTCACATTCTATAATTTCCAGTTCTTCATTGTATGGTTCCTCCATGAATGAATCTGTCATCCTTGCATCTCTTTTATAAAGTTCTTCAGTGTATTGCTTCCATCTTCCTTTTATTTCATCTTGGTCTGTCAGTGTGTTCCCCTGCTGATTATTCAGCATCCCAATGCTTGGTTTAAATTTCCCTTTAATTTCTCTAATCTTTCAAAATAGGGCTCTTGTTCTATTTCTTTTGTTGCCTTCTTCTATTTCTATACACTCTTGTAACAGTTCCCCTTGTCCCTATGTACTAGTTGCTGTATTGTTGCATTTAGGGTTCTGACCGTGTTTCTATCTCCTTTTGCAGAAGTACGTCCTGTTGGGTTCTATGGGGCTTAGTCCTGTAGTAAGTGTGTTAAGAACTGCAGCCTTCAGGGGCATCCATCGTTACTCCTGAATGCTCCCATCTAACATCTCCACAACACTGGGCTTTCTTCCTACAATGGCCTTCTGGTGACTGGCCTGGCCTGAGGGCACTTAAACCATTCTTACCAGAAACAAGTAGAGTAGATTAAATGTTCCTTACCCGGGATCTCTAAGTAGGTAAGAAGGAATGATCCCGTCACTTCAGATGGACCTGGAAACACCCTCATCTTAATTTCCAACCAGATATTTCTTTGTTTGAGTGGTATTCTCCAAGCAACTGTGATTGTTGCTTAATCTATCATGCTTAATGACATCACTAGGGCTCGCCCCATGACATCACTAGGACACACCCCTATGATGTAACCAGAGCATGCCCCCTATGACACCACTAGGATCTGCCCCTGAAATCTCCACGTTTGGGATGCTTCTGACCTGGCAACCCTACACTTCAGAACAGGTTGCCTTATAGAATTGTCTGGTATAGTAACACTTCTTGAGCAGCTGAAGTAGCTATTCCTCTGGAATTTAGAGAGAGAGAGAGACGTTTAAAGCTGGAATTGTTGTTTTAAAGCTATTTGTGGCAGGATTTGAGACTTAAGTTTCTTTTTCCCCCACAAAATAAAGAACATCAAAATGTCTAATGCCATAGGAGATGTTAAGTAAATCCTCTAAGCAAACATACTTGGCTTGGGGAATTTAAGGGATATTCAGTTTCAAATAAGCATGACTACTAACTAAACATCACTAATTAAAAAGCTAAAGAGTTTTACTGAACTATGAAATTGGACAGAATGCCCATGAAAACAACTTTTGTGTTTAAAGTGTGCTGATTCGCCAGTGGGAAATAAAAAGCTACTAACCAAGGGCACCTCCAGATTTTAGTAGAAGAAGGGAAGTGATATTTTTAGCAAGGGGGAGTGAGCTTTAGCAAGGCCAAATCCCTGCTCTTGGATACATTCAAGGTTAAATTACAAAGAAGCAGTGCATTTTAAGATAATACTTTAAGACCATTTTTGTATACATCACAGTAGCTATAGAAACATTGTCAACACAGGACAGCTACACTTTTTCAAAAAGCAATTTGGGCATTTGGCATGCATTCCAAAAATTGTACATAGTACATTTAATTGTTTTAACACAGTTACTCCACAGTGAAGACAGAACCAGTGAGAACAGTCATGTGTGGGGTGCTAAGGAGGGAGGGGAATCTCCCTGACTCTCTTTAAATGGTACCTAGTGCTTCACCACACAGCACTTATATAAATATGCTAATTAGATTACGCATAGAATCTGACCTAAAGAAATATCTAGAAATATCCTTTAATGCTTTCAGATAGTATGGCCCAGTGACTACCATAACAAATAACAAATTTAAGATTCAATACTGCAGATGATGTTGATGATGATGATTTGATTTATATCCTGCCCTTCCTCCCAGCAGGAGCCCAGGGCGGCAAACAAACGCACTAAAAGTACTTTAAAACATTATAAAAACATACTTTAAAATACATTAAAACAAAACATCTTTAAACACATTTTAAAAAAAAGCTTTCAAGCAGCTTAAGAAAAACATATTGGTTTTTTTAAAAAAAGTTTAGCAACATATTAAAAAGCAATTCCAACACAGACGCAGACTGGGATAAGGTCTCAACTTAAAAGGTTTGTTGAAAGAGAAAGGTCTTCAACAGGTGCCAAAAAGGTAACAGAGATGGCGCCTGTCTAATATTTAAGCGGAGGGAATTCCACAGGGTAAGTGCCGCCACACTAAAGGTCTGCTTCCTATGTTACAGAAGGGACCTTCTGATAAGATGGTATCTGCATGAGGCCCTCACCTGCAGAGCGCAGTGATCGACTGGGTATATAAAGGATAATACGGTCTTTCAGGTATCCTGGTCCCAAACTGCATAGGGCTTTGTACACCAAAACTAGAATCTTGAACTTGGCCCGGTAGCAAATGGGCAGCCAGTGCAATTCTTTCAGCAGCAGGGTACATGTTGGTGATACCCTGCCCCTGCTGTCTCGCTGCTGCATTTTGCACCAGCTGCAGCTTCTGGACCAATCTCAAGGGCATCCCCACATAGAGTGTGTTACAGTAATCCAGTCTAGAGGTTACCAGTGCATAGACAACAGTGGTCAGGCTATCCTGGTCCAGAAATGTCCGCAGCTGTCTTACCAACTGAAGCTGGAAAAAAGGCACTCCTAGCCACTGAAGTCACCTGGGCCTCTAGCAACAAAGATGGATCCAGGAGCACCCCCAGACTACGGACCTGCTCTTTCAGAGGGAGTACAACCCCATCCAAAGCAGGCAACTGACCAATTATCTGCACAACCAACCCACAGCACCTCCATCTTGCTAGGATTCAGAGTCAGTTTATTGGCCCTCGTCCAGCCCACCACCAATTCCAGGCAGCAGTCCAGGGCTTGCATGGCCTCTCCCGATTCAGATGTCATGGAAAAACAGAGCTGGGTATCATCAGCGTACTGCTGACACCTTGCTCCAACTTTCTGGATGACCGCTTCCAACAGCTTCATATAGACAGCATGAGGGACAAGATGGTTCCCTGCGGCACCCAACAGCACAAGTGCCAGGGGGCCAAAAGACAGTCACCCAATGCTATTCTCTGAGAGCGACCCCAGAGATAGGATCGGAACCACTGTAAAACAGTGCCTCCAATACCCATCTCACCAAGTCGGCCCAGAAGGATACCATGGTCAATGGTATCAAAAGCCGCTGAGAGATCAAGTAAGAATAACAGGGTCGCACTCCCCCCGTCCTTCTCCCGATAAAGGTCATCAATCAGGGTGACCAAGGCCAATTCAGTCCCATAACCAGGCCTGAACCCAGACTGGGATGGGTCAAGATAATCTGTTTCATCCAAGAGTACTTGCAATTGCCGCGCCACAACCCTCTCAATCACCTTCCCTTTGCGACCAGTCAGTGATTGTCACAGACCAAAGGGTCCAGGGTGGGCTTTTTCAGGAGTGGTCGAATAACCGCCTCTTTTAGGGCGGCTGAAACCACTCCATCCTGTAATGATGCATTGACCACACCCTGGATCCACTCAGTCAACCCCCCTCGGCAAGCTTTAATAAGCCAAGGGCAAGGGTCAAGAGGACACATTGGTGGCCGCATCATCGCAAGCACCTTGTCCACGTCATCAGGCCGCATCAACTGAAACCATTCCCAAGAAGTTGCAGCAGATGTTCCACTGGACGCCTCATTGGGGACTACAGTACATCTGGATGGGGCATCAAGACTGCTACGGAGGCGAGCAACTTTACCCTCAAATTGCCTTGCAAACAATTCACAATGGGCCTCTGAAGGGTCTAAAACTCCATTTCCTGGAGTTGATGTCAAGAGACCCCTGATGATACGGAAAAGCTCCACAAGGTGGCTATTTGAGGATGCAATGGAGGCATAGAAGTGGGCCTTCTTCGCTGCCCTCACCACCACACAGTAGGCACGGTTATGATAAATTCATAACACAAGTTCATAGCATTTCAATACTGTTGACACATTCACCTGCCAGTCATCAAAGGTAGATTCCTTGGACATTATTTTTGTAAATCATCTGTTGAAGAGTGGCAGCAAGTGTGCGGAGCCACAGAGAAGTAATCTGGGGCCTGGGGCAAAACATTGTCTTGGGGCCCTTATCCTGCACCCCTCTAAATGCTGTCATTAGATCATATTTAATTACATGGAATATTCACTTAAGAAATGTATTAGATAAATGCTTTTACTGATTCGTATTTTGTGGGTTTTAAATACCACTATGTTTTAAATGGTTTTAATTTTATAGTTAGTTCAATTACATTTTAATTAGAACTTCTGTATGTTTTATTTATATGTTTTTAACTATATTTGTTTTAATTTTTGTAAGCTGCCTTGAGTCCCAGTTCTGGGTAAAAGGTGGGATATAAATGAATAAAATAAAGAGAGAGAGAGAGATTTAGTGATAAAAAGCTGCTGGTTTAAGTTCAGAGGTAAGGCTCTGTTTGTTCAAGCTCTGCAAACCTGGGAAATTCAAAACTAAGGCTAATGAACGTGTCCAGTGATCAGTAGAGATGCTATGCAATATCACAAAATGTGTTTGCTTACAACTTACCCTCCATGTACCCACACAGATCTAAATTCAGATGGACAGGATGTAGTGCGTGGGAGAAACAAAGATGCCTCAAATTGTCCTGGCTCTGTATTGCCTTCTGAAGCATCTGGGGCTTACTATATTGCTAGAGAAATCCTCGTATGAGTTGTGTTCACATCAGCAACCAGCAGGTTGGGTTAAAGGTTAAACTTTTTTGAGCCAGTGGGCACATTTGAAATGTTGAGAAAGTGCTGAAGGTGCCAGTCACAAAATGGCTGTCATAGAATGTGTGGCACAATACAAAATGGCTCCCATGGGAGCATGCAAGAGAAAATGAGCCCATGCAAAAAAGAATATCATGCATTGTGAATTTTTTAGAGAATACTTACTGAGACCTTTCACAGGCACCACTGAAGGTATTGGTGGGCACACTGGAACCCAAAGCACACATGGACACCCCTTGAGTTAAAAAGTGGGTTATAGGGACTCCTCAGATACAGCAGGGTAAGGTCTTTATTGCTGCCAATGTCTTGGTTGTGGTGCTTGTAGCCCTGTTTCCTAGTACCAATATTACTGATATTTGTACCAAGTAAGTTTTGGAAATAACCCACCTGATTCATATATTTTAAAGAGAAAAAATGCATCTTGGCTGTGTAGAGGTGATGAACATACTTATTTATATGCTTCCTAAGAAAGAGCTGGGCCATGGGACACATGGTATAATAATAGAAAAAAGTATTGTGTGTGCAGTCCCATTCCCTTGTCTATGATTAAATGACCAAAAAAAGGTAAGACTTTGGGGTTAGAAGACACAATTTATAGCCTTGACATCTGAGTGACACCTCTCATTTTAGAAGTTAGACACTGCAGTCTGAGCTCTATGGAGTCAGAAAACATGACCACTAACACGTGCATTTCTGCCCCTCTGTGTATTATATCCCACCCAAAAAAATATATCAACTGACCAACACAGCTGCTGAAAGACAGGCACTACAACTGCCAAGTATGTGGGATGGGGTCTTCTCCACAGTGGCACTTTGCCTCTGGAATTCCCTTTTTTGCAAAATACAGTTTGCCCCTTGCCTCTCTTCTTTTTGATGATCACTAAAGGCGATTATTTATGATAACTGAAGTTGCTATGTTTATCCCTGATTGTGTGGTTTTGTTGTTCTAATGTATGATGATTTAAAAATAAAAATGATGCTTTGCAATTGTTCTTCTTATTGTATTCTCAAATATTGTTCACTCTTTGGGGCTGGAAAATGGCACAAAACCCAACAATAAATATCTAACAGCAACAACAACAACAATGGAACAGGAGTTCCATTTAAAACAGACAGACATCATCTTCTCAAAATATTGGATCAATATAGAGCAGAAAAAGAAAAGGCAGCTGCAATAGTATTCAATAGAATATACTGGGCCAATATACAGAATTCAGGGAAGCTGTGGTGAGAAAAATGATGTTCCATCTGGATTTTTCATTGTTAAGCCAAAACAGAAACCTGTGCACCAACTAAGCCAGTTTCCAGTGGAAATTTGATCAAAGGTACTTCAGGGCAAACCTGTTCTTCCTATCAACCCCAAACCACTTCTTGTTCCTGCCTGATTCACAGTTAAATAGTTATGCCTGTGGGCACATTAGCTATGTAAACATTAAAAAAAATGAGGCCAGCAAAAGCCCCATTCTCTATATTTTTTATTATTATTATATTTTTATTTGGAAATATACATAGAAAAAGTGTAATTTAAATATTAATGTAGTTCAGAGACCATATATACAAAGACGAATACTTTACATATGTGTTTGTTTTCAGTCTATCGCTATCCACTTATAATACATATTACTTAACATTGGTTATTTGATGATAGTTAATTAACAAGTTGACAAATCTCGAATCAAGGTATTGTTTTTTCTCAAAAAACAAAACAAAAAACTATTGTAGCCATAAGCTATTAAAGGCAGTTGGAACCCGTATTGATGCTGTTGTTTTGTTTATATGTGTAATAAAACACGACCATACTGTAGCAAAGTTTTCTTTTTTCTTTTGTCCTCTTGCTACTCTCAGATGTTGAGTGAGTTTCTCTGTAAGCACTATTTCCCATACTATACTGTACCATTTCCTAATGTTTAATCCTTTTGCCTCCATCCAGCATTTAGCTATCAGCATATGTGCAGCTATTAGGAGATACTCAATTTGCTTTTTGTGTAATATAGTTTGATTTTGACCACCCATTCTCTATATTTAATATTGTTGACAGTCTATATTTTGGTCTCCACCCTCCACTAAATAAATTCAGAAAGTCTTTTATATAAGCCAGGAAGTCCTTTTGCAGGGTGTCATTTAAGATATGCCTGATATACATTAATTAACCTAGAAACTAATTAATCCAATTCTATGCACTTCAGCTCTCAGCAACTTTGGTAAACCTATTCGCATAAACGTTGTTATGCATTTAGGATACGTTTTTAAGGCAAAAAATAATATTCAGCATATTTCCCCCCCTCAGTTCTAGGATGGATATCAAGCTTGAGTTAATCCTTAGCATAGTGTCACTGATGCCGCCACCTCGAATCATAGAATTATAGAGTTGGAAGGGGCCTTGTAGGCCATCGAGTCCAACCCCCTGCTCACAGCAGGAAATCCACAGCTAGAGCATCTCCCGCAGATAGCTGTCCAGCCTCTGCTTGAAAACATCCAGCGAAGGGGATCCCACCACCTCCCTAGGCAGTCGGTTCCATTGCCGAACTGCCCTTACTGTCAAGAAGTTCCTTCTAATGTCCAATCTGAATCTACGCTCCTGCAACTTAAAACCATTAGACCTAGTCCTACCCTCTGGGGCAGCAGAGAACAAATCTGTACCCTCCTCTATGTGACAGCCCTTCAGGTACTTAAAGAGTGCAATCATGTCACCCCTCAGCCTTCTCTTCACCAGACTGAACATGCCAAGTTCCTTCAACCTTTCCTCATAAGACTTGTTCTCCATACCGGCTATCATCGTTGTCGCCCTCTTCTGAACCAGCTCTAACTTGTCTATATCTTTCTTAAAATGAGGCGCCCAGAACTGAACGCAGTATTCCAGATGAGGCCTGACTAATGCAGAATATAGTGGGACTATTACTTCCCTCGACCTGGAAACTATAGCTCTGTTTATGCAGCCCAAAACCGCGTTTGCCTTTTTTGCCGCAGCATCACACTGCTGGGTCATGTTCAACTTGCAATCCACTACAATTCCAAGGTCCTTCTCACACGCACTACTGCTAAGCCGGGTATTTCCCATCCTGTACCCGTGCATTTTGTTTTTGTGGCCTAAATGCAGAATCTTGCATTTGTCTTTATTGAATTTCATTTTATTAATTTCAGCCCAATTTTCTAGTCTATCCAGGTCACTTTGGATTTTATTCCTGTCTTCCATTGTGTTAGCTATAACAGTTTCGTATCATCCGCAAACTTCATAAGGCTTCCCTCCACCCCATCATCTAAGTCATTGATAAAAATGTTGAAGAGTATCGGCCCCAGGACAGAACCCTGTGGCACTCCACTCGAAACCTCCTTCCAGTCCGAACCAGAGCCACCGACAACCACTCTTTGAGTATGGTTTTCCAACCAGTTGTGAATCCACCTGACAGTATTTCCATCTAGTCCGCATTTGACCAGTTTGCTAATCAAAAGGTCGTGGGGGACTTTGTCAAACGCTTTGCTGAAATCTAGTACGCTGATGACACGCAGCTCTATTTCTCCTTTTCATCTTCTACAGGTCAGTCTGTGGATGTGCTGAATTACTGCCTGACCGCGATAATGGACTGGATGAGAGCTAATAAACTGAGACTCAATCCAGACAAGACTGAGACACTGTTGGTGAATGCCTTCCCTGCCCAGATGGTGGATGTTTACCCTGTTCTAGATGGGGTTACACTCCCCTTGAAGGAACAGGTTCGTAGTCTTGGGGTTCTTTTCGATCCTTCCTTGTCTCTTGAGGCGCAAGTGGCCACGGTGGCAAGGAATGCATTCTACCACCTTCGGTTGGTAGCCCAGCTACGCCCCTATCTGGACAGAGATGACCTCGCCTCAGTTGTTCATGCTCTGGTAACTTCTAGGTTGGATTACTGTAATGCGCTCTACGTAGGGCTGCCCTTGAAGACAGTTCGGAAGCTTCAGCTAGTGCAAAACGCAGCAGCCAGACTGCTGACGAGGACCAGCCGGTCAGCGCATATAACACCTGTTCTAGCCCGTTTGCACTGGCTACCCGTTTGCTTCCGAGCCAGATTCAAGGTGCTGGTTTTGACCTATAAAGCCTTACACGGCGTGGGACCACAGTATCTTGTGGAATGCCTCTCCCGCTATGAACCGACCCGGTCACTTCGCTCAGCATCTAAGGCCCTCCTCCGGGTACCAACCCATCAGGAAGCCCGGAGGACAGTTACTCGATCTAGGGCCTTTTCGGTAGTGGCCCCCGAACTGTGGAACAGCCTCCCCGAAGAAGTACGCCTGGCGCCGACGCTTCTATCTTTTCGGCGCCAGGTTAAGACCTGGCTATGCTCCCAGGCATTTTAATGCATTTAATGTTACAATTTTAAATCTCTTTGTTTACTGTTTATTTATTGTGATATTTTGTATTTCTGTATTTTAATGTTTTGTACACCGCCCAGAGAGCTACTCGCTATGGGCGGTTTAAAAATGAAACAAACAAACAAATAAATAAATAAATAGATGACATTTACAGCATTTCCACCATCTACTAAGCTAGTGACCCGATCAAAAAAAGAGATGAGATTAGTTTGACAGGATTTTTTCTTGACAAACCCATGCTGGCTCCTACTAATCACAGCATTGTCATCTAGATAGTTGCCAATGGACTCTTTTATTATCTGTTCTAATATCTTTCCCGGTATTGAAGTCAGACTGACCGGCCTGTAATTCCCCGGATCTTCTTTTTTACCCTTTTTAAAGAGCAGGACGACGTTTGCCCGTCTCCAATCCTCCGGCACCTCTCCCGTTCTCCAGGATTTCTCAAAGATGATGGCAAGAGGTTCCGAGAGTACATCTGCAAGTTCCTTCAATACTCTGGGATGGAGTTCACCAGGCCCTGGAGATTTGAACTCATTTAGGTTAACTAGGTATTTCCTGACTATCTCCTTATCAATCTTGAACTGCAGTCCCGACCCCTTACTGAGATTGCTACCGATGCAAGGTTGCACACTGTTCCCTTTTTGGGAGAAAACGGAGGCAAAATAGGTGTTGAGCAGTTCTGCCTTTTCCTTGTTATCTGTTAACATTTTGCCATCCTCATTGAGCAGCAGTCCCACCGTTTCCTTGGTCTTTCTCTTGCTTTGAACATATCTGAAAAACCCCTTTTTGTTGTTCCTCGCTTCCCTCGCCAGCCTCAGCTCATTCTGGGTTTTAGCTTTCCTTACGCTATTCCTGAAAGCCCGAGCCGCTCGTCGGTACTCTTCCTTGGTGATGCGTCCTTCCTTCCATTCTTTATACATGCTCCTTTTTATTTTTACCTTCTCCACCAGTCTTCAGTGTAGCCACATTGGCTTTTTCCGATGTCTTCCGTTTTTCTTCCTCTTTGGAATTGTTTGCGATTGCGCTTTTTGTAATACGTTCTTCATGAACTCCCACGCTTCTTGGGCTCCTTTTTTCTTTAGTCTATCTAGCCACGGGATCCTACCCATCATTTCCCTGAGCTTGCTAAAATCGGCTTTCCTGAAATCCAAGGTCCATATTTGACTATATTCTTCTTTGGCTTTCCCCAGAATCATGAATTCCAGCATTACGTGGTCACTTTCCCCCACGGTACCGACCGCTTTAATTCCCATGACCAATTCGTCCCTGTTAGTTAAGATCAGGTCCAGGATTGCCAATCCCCTTGTTCCTTCTTCTACTTTTTGAAAGAGGAAATTATCAGCAAGGCCCATCAGGAATTTGTTGGAGGCTTTGTGCTTCGCAGAGTTTGTCTCCCAGCAGATATCCGGGTAGCTGAAGTCCCCCATCACTACTACTTCTTGCCTCCTTGAGATTTCAGAGATTTGTTTGAGAAAGGCCTCGTCTACCACCTCTTCTTGGCTAGGGGGTCTGTAGTAGACACCTACTACCATGTCGGTTTTATTTGTTTCTCCATTTATTTTTACCCAAAATAATCAAACACCATCCTGGAACCATTGCCCCCCCCCAGTGGTATTGCTGCTAGTGTTTGTCACCACTTTCCCCATCTTAATCTTCCCCTTCCAGGGTGGGCGGGCAGGGTGCCTTATCCAGCATTGGCTCTGTAATGGTTGGGAACCAAATAACTGTCATGTTTTATTTCACACAATGCAGTGCCTGTTAACATGACAAACTCTGCTCTGAGCCTATTACAGCACCAGTACTGGGTAAGTCTGCCTGGTGAAGTGATCAGTGGCTAGCACCCACACTCTGGGGTGGTGGTGGAAAATGGTGGCAATGACAGATGTTGGCCCTTGTGGGCCCTACTGGAGTGCATGGATCCCAGCAGCTACCTGAGTATGCCAGGTGCTATTCACAGGCCTGCTTAGTTTGCTTAACCGTTTGTTTAAAAAAATGTTGGGATTAATCCATAATATTGACATCTTTTATTATTATATCCTAAATTTCAGTCTTAACTATTTAAAATAATAACAGCCAACAATTCTGGTTCAAAAACAAAAACTGAGAAAAGCAATTTCTGGAACTGAACTCTTATACATCTCAGATTTAGAACAGTTTTCAAGTCAAATGTAAAAATACAACAATGAAGTTTCCAAAGCAAAGGACAAAATACAAAGAACCACTTGATATCTTTTGGAAATTTTTGTTAAAAAAATTAAATATAAATTGTAAAAATAAATACTTAGGTGAGCACAAAGGCTTACAGTAACTTGGTAAAGGATTCCCCCTCCCCCCTTCCTTTGAGCACCTTAGTTTTGAAAATCATGGTCTGGGCAACTGCTGTTCAAGAAACAGAAAATCCAAATATCCATTGGGAGCATGGAACTAGTTGCACGGTCCTTTGAATCTTAGCCAAAATATCTACTTTATACATATTTAATGAACATATAAAGAAAAATTACTCTTGACTAATGAGACACAACGGTAATTAAAAACCACTTGGCATTAAGCAAGCTAAGTCTCACTCATATATATTCTTCCCAGAGAGAAGCTGAATAATAGCTGACTTAATTTATGACATGTGCGTCACCTGAGTTTTACATGGGTCAAACCTGATACAGTCTTAATAATCAAACTATTTATTTGCAAGTTAATGTAACCTGCTCCTTTTGATCAAACCTGTATTGGTTCTTTTTTTCACAATAGCTACCAATTAAGTACAGCTCTTATAATTTATTATTCCAGGCCAAAACAAGAGATGGGTCATAATCTAAAAAAATCTGTAACCATACAGGTCAGCAGGGATTTTAAATTTTTTTTTTTTGAACAGCAGCTCCAAACCCACCATTTCCCCTTAGTCATTATTCCATTATATTTTTGCTTTCCCTTCAACCCTCTTTGTTTCACTTTGTCTCACCATACACTATTTGAAGATGTGAATTATCAAATCATCCACCACACCCCGTATTTGTTGAAAAAAACCTTAAGATGTTTGGCAGAAATTATTTGGATAAGGGAGAATAAAATTATATCCATGCTACTATTCAGGGCCGGTTCTAAAGGGTGGCCAGGTGGGGCACTGGCCCGACGGCCCCTGGAGCTACAGTGGGCCCCTCAGCTGCCCCTCCACTCCCCTTCCGCAATCCGTGTTCCCCCATGCCCCCCCACCTACCTGCTGTCTTTTACCATTGCCCTTAACGAAGATGGTGGCTGTGGTTTCCCTAAGGTACCGAAGCCCCTGCCGCCATCTTAGTTGATGGCAGAGATGCGCGCACATAGCACACACGCGTGTCATCAACAAAGATGGCGGCGGAGGCGTCATCCCCTTAGGGAAACTACGGCCGCCATCTTCGTTAAGGGCAATGGTAAAAGACAGCAGACAGGTAGGTAGGGGGCTGCGTGCATGCGCACACGTGTGCGCACACGCACACACATACCGGGGCCCAGGGCAAGCTGATGCCCAAGGGCCCCGGCATTCCTGGAGCCAGCCCTGCTACTATTTAGTGATGGATCTGTCTACTTATACATCCCATTTACAAACATAACACTTATCTGATCAGAGCTGTATATTTCTAATGTTTTACTTCAAAGTTGTTCCATTGATTTCAGTGGGGCAGCTGCTGAGTCCATGGTTTGAAAATGTTAGCCTAAATATCACTTTTGTTCACACAGATTTACTCCTTATAGACTCTCCACATTTAAAAGCTCACTTTAAAACTTTTGAGTAGCATTAAATATTTTTTTTGAAAATTTCCCATAAAGTATAGAAGCTGAACTTGTCAGTCATGGTGCTTTCATTTTATACAGGCAAAGGCCAAACTTAAGTTTACTGAGCTGGCATAATTGCATCATACCAATTTATGTGGTATACTGTTTACAGGGACAAGAGATTGTGGAACACCATGCCCAATCACATTCCAATCAAATGTATCAGATCTCCATTTATTGTTGGAATGACTGAAGTTTGATTCAGTAGAATTCAGTCCCATATTGTCTCAATCAAATAGTATCATGGTTCTAAAATTCTGTTATCAGAAAAGTACCTATCATTGTGTCAACAGGAGATTCTTATGTTGCCATGGAAAAGAGTGGTGTATGAAAGGCAAAAGAAAACATGTTCTGAGTCAAGAAGGACTAATACAGTAGGGCCTCACTCATACAGCAGGTTAGGGACCACACCCCCACCGAAAAGCAAAAAGTGCCAAAAAGTGGAACATAGCATCGCCCTCTCCCACCGTACCCCCCGCTAGCTTGCTCGCCCTCGTTATGGTGGCAGGCTCCCTGCCGCAGATCGCAGGGAGGGAGCCACCTGCCCGGTTGCTGGCCAGCCTGCGCCCGCTCGCTCGCCCTACGCCGGCTCCCTCGCTTGCCCTCCCCCCTGCCTGTTTGCTTGCTCGCCTTCGTTATGGTGGCTTGCTCCCTGCCACGGATCGCAGGGAGGGAGCTGCCCGCCTGCTCACCACCCCGCCCGCCCCTGCTCACTCATCCTCTGCTGGCTCCCTCGCTCATCCTCTCCTTCGCCCGCTTGCCCTCCCCCCTGCCTGCTTGCTTGCTCACCCTCTCCCCCCACTCACTCACCCCCCGCTCGCTCGCTCACTCAGTGCGCACACATTGCTTACCTTAAAATCTCTGAGTGTTGGCTGCAGCGCTTCTATCTTTGCCGGGTCTCCACGGCGCTGAGGAACGGTTTGGGGCTGATGTAGGTGTTATGCAGGCACTTGGCATTGTCCGCCCTTTCAGCCTTTAGGGCTGCGGGGCTGGCTGGCTCTCCGTTGCATGGCGAGCCTTCTCTGTTGCTCCTGGAGCTGGCACATTTTGCTCCTGGAGCTGGCACATTTTCATCATCTGACTCCAAGTCATCCAAGTCTCCATCATCTGACTCATCAATGAATTTTATTCATTTTGATGGTGGAGACCTGGATGAAGCTCTTGCTGTTGATGTTGACACTGAAGGTTGTTCAAGGCTAGCTGTTGCTGTCGAAGGTTGCAATGGCACTTTCTTGAAGGACTCCTCTTCACGAAACATCCTTCTTTGCTCTTCAGTAAGAAGATCTTCGTCTGTTAGCAATTCTGCCACATCCTCAGGCTCAACTTCCAATTCTAATTCCCTTGCCATTTCCACAACATTTGTAGCAACTTCCTCCACTGGATTCTCAAAGCCTTTACAATCATCCATAAGTGTGGGAATTAGCTTTAGCAAAAGTTCTTCTTAGCTAATAGGATTTAAACACTGCAATTACATCTTGGTCCATAGGCTGCAGCAATGAAGTTGTACTTGCAGGTAAAAAAACAACATTTATCTCCTTGCACAAACCAATTAGAGCTCTAGCATGTCTGCAAGAAGTAAAATCTTAAAAGGAATGTTCTTTTCTTTGCAGTAAGCCTCAACTGTAGGCTTAAAATAGTCCATGAACCAATTTGAGAAAACATCGCCAGTCATCCAAGCTTTTGAATTGGATTTATAATAAACAGGGAGGCTAGCTTTTGCATAGTTCTTTAGGGCCCTAGGATTTTCTGAGCGATAAATCATCATAGGTTTTAACTTGCAATCACCAGCTGCATTAGCCCCTAAGAAGAGAGTTAGCCTGTCTTTTGCAGCTTTGAAGCCAGGCATTGACTTCTCTTTAGCAATAAAAGTCCTAGACGGCATCTTCTTCCAACATAGGCCCATTTCGTCCACGTTGAAAATCTGCTACTTAGTATATTCACCATCTTTGATGATCTTAGAAAGCTCACGTGGATAACTTTCTGCTGCTACTGCATCAGCACTAGCTGCTTCACCCTGCACTTTGATGTTGTGGAGATGGCTTCTTTCCTTAAACCTATTAAACCAGCTTCTGTTAGCTTCGAATTTATCCTCATCAGCTTCCTTGCCTCTCTCAGCCTTCATAGCATTAAAGAGACTTAGGGCCTTGCCCTGGATGATGGCTCGGCTTAAAGGCACACTGTGACTGGTTTGATCTTCAATCCACACCAGTAAAGGTTTTTCCATGTCAGCAATAAGGCTATCACGTTTTCTTATAACTTTAATGTTCACTGGTGTGGCACTTTTAATTTCCTTCAACACTTTCTCCTTAACGTTCACAATTGTACTAGCTGTTTGGCGAGCCAAACCTAGCTTACAGCCTATCTCAGACATAGACATGCCTTGCTCACTTAGCTGAATCATTTCTAACTTGGCACTTAAAGTAAGAGGCTTACGACTCCTTTTTTTATCACTAGTACTACATTGAGATGCCATTGTAATTAACACAAAAATATTATATATTTTATATATATATTATATTTATATATATTATATATTAAACAGTATTACTGTATATAATATATATTATTATATTTATATATTATAAATAAATTTACATATTATAAATTATTATATTTTATATATATTTATATACAGTATATATAAATATTGTATTGTATAATATAATACAGAATCATAGAATCATAAATAGTAGAGTTGGAAGGGGCCTATAAGGCCATCAAATCCAACCCCCTATGCAATGCAGGAATCCAAATCAAAGCATTCTCAACAGATGGCTGTCCAGCTGCCTCTTGAATGCCTCCAGTGTTGGAGAGCCCACTACCTCTCTAGATAATTGATTCCATTGTCGTATGGCTGTAACAGTTAGGAAGTTTTTCCTGATGTCCAGTCGAAATCCGGCTTCCTGCAACTTGAGCCCATTATTCCGTGTCCTGCACTCTGGGACGATCGAGAAGAGATCTTGGCCCTCCTCTATGTGACAACCTTACATGTACTTTCATGAAGAGTGCTATCATATCTCCCCTCAGTCTTCTCTTCTCCAGGCTAAACATGCCCAGTTCTTTCAGTTTCTCCTCATAGGGCTTTGTAGCCAGTCCCCTGATCATCACTGTTGCCTGACTCTGAACCCGTTCCATTTTCTCTGCATCCTTCTTGAAGTGCGGAGACCAGAACTGGACACAGTATTCAAGATGAGGCCTAACCAGTGCTGAATAAAGGGGAACTAATTCTTCATGTGATTTGGAAACTATACTTCTGTTAATGCAGCCTAATATAGCATTTGCCTTTTTTGCAGCCACATCACACTGTTGGCTCATATTCAGCTTGTGATCAGCGACAATTCCAAGATACTTCTCACATGTTGTATTCCTGAGCCAAGTATCCCCCATCTTATAACTGGTTTCTTTTTCCTAAGTGTAGAACTTTGCATTTATCCCTGTTGAATTGCATTCTGTTGTTATCAGCCCAATGCTCCACCCTATCAAGCTCCCTTTGAATTTTGTTTCTGTCTTCCATGGTATTAGCTATGCCCCCAATTTTGTATCATCTGCAAATTTGATAAGCATGCTCTGTACCTCCTCATCCAAGTTGTTAATAAAAAATGTTGAAGAGCACTGGGCCCAGGACTAAGCCCTTTGGTACCCCACTCATTACTTCTGCCCAGTTTGAGAAGGAACCACTGATAAGCACTCTTTGAGTACGATTCTGGAGCCAACTGTGTACCCACATTTAGCTAGCTTGCTAATCAGAATATCATGGGGCACTTTGTCAAAAGGTTTGCTGAAGTTGAAGTGTATTATGTCCACAGCATTCCCACAGTCTACAAGGGAGGTTGACTGCTTTATAATCTGGTCCAGAGTTTTTCCAGGGATTGATGTTAGGCTGACTGGTCTGTAGTTCCCCGGTTCCTCTTTTTTGCCTTTTTTGAAGATACGGACAACATTAGCTCTCCTCCAGTCATCCAGCACTTCACCAGTCCTCCATGATTTCGCAAAGATAATAGACAGCAGTTCTGAGAGTTCTTCAGCCAGTTCCTTCAATACTCTAGGATGCAGTTTATTGGGCCCTGCCAATTTGAACTCGTTCAAAGTGATTAGGTATTCCTTGACCATTTGTCTATCAATCTCAAGCTCCAATCCTGCCCCTTCTACTTCATGTTTCCCAGGAGGGTCACAGATACTTTTTCGGGAGAAGACTGAGCCAAAGTAGGAATTGAGCACTTCTGCTTTTTCTTTGTCATCTGTTATCATTTTGCCATCCTCATTGAGTAGCTGTGCCTTCATTTCATTTCTCTAACTTTTACTATGGACATACCTGAAGAAAGCTTTTTTGTTGCTTTTAGCATCCCTCGCTAACCTCAGCTCATTCTCAGCTTTAGCCTTCCTGACACTATCCCTGCAATTCCGTGATACCTGCCTGTACTCTTCCTTTGTGGCCTGGCCTTGTTTCCACTTCCTGTATGTGTCCTTTTTTGTTTTCAGGTCATCTCTAAGCTTTTTGTGAAGCCACATTTGCTTCTTCTGTTGTTTCCCCCCTTTTTTCCTTCTTGGAATTTCTTGCCATTGCGCTTTTAGAATTTCCTTGTTTAGAAACTCCCACCCATCTTGGACTCCTTTTCTCATTAGGGTGGCTTGCCATGGAACCGTACTTACAATTGTTCTGAGTTTATTAAAATCAGCTTTCCTGAAGTCCAGGGTGCGCATGTTAAAATCAAGAATTCAAGCATGGTGTGTGGTCACTTTCCCCCAGAGTTCCCGTAACTGCTACTTCATCCACCAAATCATCTCTATTGGTTAGAATCAAGTCAAGGATAGCTGATCCTCTGGTTGCTTCCTCCATTTTCTGTAGGAGAAAGTTATCTCCAACACAAGTCAGAAATTTCTTGGAGGGGCCATGTTTGGCAGAATTTGTCTCCCAACAGATATCGGGATAATTGAAATCCCCCATTACTACTACATCATGCCTCCTCGAAACATTGACAATTTGCTTTTCAAAAGTTACATTCTCATCTTCTCCTTGATTGGGTGGTCAGTAATAGACTCCAAGCACCACATTCCTTTTATTACTTGCCCCATTAATTTTAATCCAGATACTCTTGGTGGAACTACCAAGCTCATCTTCCTGTATTTCTGTGCAGTAATATATATTTTTAACATATAACGCAACTCCACCTCCCTTTTTATTCCTGCTGTTCTTTTTGAACAAGTTATATCTTTCAATTGCTGTATTCCAGCCATGGAAGTCATCCCACCAAGTTTCAGTTATACCTATCAAGTTGTAATTGTCCTCCTGTATTAAGAGTTCAAGTTCGTCCTGCTTGTTTCCCATGCTCTGCGCACTAGTATACAGACATCCTTCCTTACTACATTTTTCTGATGATTGTCACTGGTCCCTATTACAGCTGATCTCTCTGTTCCCATTACTGTGCACAACACTTCATCAGTCATTACCACCAAGTTTACATCTCCCCCTTAGGATTCAGTTTAAAACCCTCTTGATGAACTTCTCCATGCTGTGGCCAAACACATTCTTCCCAGTCCTTGTAAGATGCAACCCATCACTTGCCAGCAATCCATCTTCCAGGAAGCATAGCCTGTGGTCCCAGAATCCAAATCTCTCACACTGGCACCACCTTCGTAGCCATTCATTCACACGGAGTATTTTTCTTTCCCTTTCTACTCCTCTTCTAAGTACTGGAAGGATGGAGGAAAAAACTATCTGGGCCCCAAAGTCCTTGAGTTTCCTTCCCAGAGTTTCAAACTCTGATGTGATTTCTTCATAGCTCTGTTTGGCAGTATCATTTGTTCCTACATGGATGAGGAGAAAGGGATACCTGTTGGTGGGCTTGATGAGTGATGGCCACCCTTCCGTCACATCTCTAATCCATCCTCCTGGTAGACAGCATACCTGGCGAGTCCACAGATCTTCTCTGCATACTTGGGTTTCGGTCCCACGCAGTAGGGAGTCTCCCACTACTAGTACTCTTCTCTTCTTGTTGTTGTGTGGCGAGGTTTCATTGGCCCTGCTTGACTGAGCTTCAGCCTTTTGCTGGTTGTCGCACGGGGTCTCCTGTAATTCTTCCACCACAGGCTGTCCTCCAGTCTCATCCTTGAGTGGTTGAAAGCAGTTTCATAGTTCCACTGGTGAAGGGTGTCTTCTAGCTCTTCTGCTCCTAACTGTCACCCTTTCCCACGGAGTTTCTTCCACTTCGTTGTTCCTCTCCAAAGAAGTCTCTTCTTCTGCTACCATATGCTGTTGCTCTTCCACCTCCACTTCTCTTTGCTGCTGTTGTTCCAGCGTTCTGTCTAAGAACTCTTCATTTTCTCTTATAGTTCTCAGTGTGGCCACCCGCCGTTCCAGGCCTCTCACTTTTTCTTCCAGCAGTGCCATGAGCTTGCACTTGTTGCACGTGTACACCATGTTGTTCTCAGGCAAGAAAACAAACATGGCACACACCTTGCAGGTCACAACCACTGGAGTATCCTTCCCGTTCATACTCTCTTCTATCTTTTGTTTCCTTCTAACTACTTGTTTTGGAGTGGCCTGTGCTTTGCCCTGTCCTACTACAAGGTAAACTTGAGAGTCCCACTTGTATCCGGTGTGCTGTACAAGGAGAATTAGTAATTTGGTTTTAACATATAATATAATATAATATAATATAATATAATATAATATAATATAATATAATATAATATAATATAATATAATATAATATAATATAATATAATATAATATAATAACCTTAACCTTTGAAAGTTTGGAAAATTGCCAGAATACAGAGAGACGCAGAGTGCACAAATGCTGAATCAGACTGAATCACTGACAATAAAATGGCGCCAGACACCCTTCTCGGACTCAGCTTTTTTGAAATACAACTCCCATCAGCCCAACTGTAGTTTAAAAAAGTAAATTTTCCAAGCTCTGACAACGCACTCAGCAGCTGAGTCCAAGAAGGACGTTGGGCGTTATGCCACAAAAACACTGAAAAAGCGGAACAAGCGCCGAACATAGCAAACATGGATATAATTGAAAACCGCCATATTAGCGGAGCGCCAAAAAGTGGGGCCCTACTGTAAATGATTTCCAAGAAAAGCACAAGCATTATTTTGGTGGGGAAAAGAACTACTAGCATATTATAAACTGCACTATTGAATTTCAACCAGGATAGAGCATCCAGGCAGTTAGAAGTGACTTTAATTGACATTTTCAGTAAGAATTCATTGGATCAGTCCATAAATTCCCTCCCTACTGAGATCCATCTAGCAACCTCATTGTACAGCTTTAGGCGAATGCTGAAGACGCATCTCTTTACCCTGGCCTTTGACACCTGCACATTTTAGGACCCACCCTATTTCATTATTCTGGTTGTTTTTAATACTGTATTTTAAGGTTGCTGTAACCCACTCTGAGACCTCTGGCTGAAGGGCAGGCAATAAATGTTAATCATCATCAACTATCCATAAACTAATATGCTACCCATAAGAGTGCATTTTGTTACATTATATTAATCAGAGACTGTTGCCCCTGCTGTCTAGGACTGTGTTAATGTTCAGACAATTATTTATCCTATTTAATTTAATGTTACTATTTATACATATTTTATAGGATTTATCTACGGTGTACTGTTACATACACAAGTGGAATGTGCCAAAACACTACTTAGAGAATATGTTGTTAACTAGCTATTATACATTTCCTGCATTGTGAATCTGAATAGTAACAGAAACCCTGTCTTAATTTCCAACCTTTAAACTGAAAAAAGGCACAAATGCAGCAGTGCTGTTACAACCACAACTCATCATTTTATCTTTGCCACTGGGGCTTTCACTTTTATATAAACAATAAGAGATATCTCCATGCCATTATCTGTAGTAATGCCTAAGGCTGTTGAGAGTGATGAATGAGGTGCGGAACTTGTTGTTGATGAGACAACACAGATTGACTATCAAGGTTCAGCACTTGGGGGAAAAAAACCCAGCAAGATACCAGAAGATTCAGGCTATACTAGTTTAATCTTTTGCTGATCTGTGTTCTTATATAGTTGTTTATGTATGATGCCAGCAACATTAGCCTGGAGAAAAATTAATTTCAGTGACAGGATGTAAAAAGCATAGTGTATCCCAAAAGAGGAAACATAACTCTACTAGTATTTGCTCTGGGAATTTACCTTGGTCCAGTGATTACTGATTAGGGTACATTCAGCCAAGCTGTTATGTGTTTAACTTAATGAGAAAAACAGGTCTGATAGATGGTGCACTAATAGAGGTGCTGTGAGTGCAAGTGAATCTTGAAACACATTTAAGCAACTTTTTCATGGGTGAAATTCACACCTCATGATTTACTTTCCCTATTTTTAGCAACTTGGTCTTTTAGTTAAGGTCAGATCTAAGATCGTAAACACATCCTATCAGTGGAAGGCAGACACAGCCAACATCTTTCTCATCTCTGCACAGAAAAAGTTGCCCAAGAAAATACACAGTAATTCTAAGCCTTCAAAAGGAGATATTAAATACAGATATTTGCATATGAATTTGCAAACTATGGAGCTTTGCTATGAACATCTTCCTTAAACAGAGCAATATCTCAATGTGATCCTCACAATGTAACTAAGTGCTTACTGGATGCTGGAATGACTGGCCCTACTACCCTATTTTTTTGTCAAGACTTTCAATGCCAAACAAATATGTACACACATTCATAAAGACACAGAACCAGTTTAGGACTATGACAAGGCTGTAAAAACCTGAAGGTGGACAACTAGGACTTTTGCTCTGCAGCAAAAACTTTTAGTCACTCCATAACATCACTGATATTTCAGTTTGGTTCCTTGCTTTGGAACTATTAAACACAAGGAAAATATAAAGACCAAAAAAGACACTCAGCAAATACCATGTGTGTGGGTACACAGAGGAAGTAGCTATGGTGAAATGGAGATTAAAACTACCATCCTTAAAGAAGGTACAGCCTCTACGAAATCAGGTTTCATCTGCCACCTATGTTCCACAAGAAGTAAAAACCTTAAAAGTGAGAGATCAACATGAAGAAGGGTATCCAGGGATATTGTTAGGATAAGCAACCTGGCACTTGTCCTACTTGATCTCAGTATCTGAGGCTAGGATGAAAATTTGTAGCCACTTTTGATGATAAGAGGCTTACTGGACATAAGACTAGTTCCAAGTAAACATTCATACACTTATGTTTTTAGTGCGTGTTTTACTGGAGATCTGATCATTTTAAAACATTAGCCATAATCCAGCATAGAGTTAATTGATTTTAACAGGTTTAACCATAACTAAAATTATGTTATGCTAGTTTGTGGCCACTATCTCCAGTGGCGATGACTCTCAAATACATGTGTAGTACCCAAAAGAAACTCTCTTTTTCTAGCTTTGTGGCTACTCCAAACATAAAAATTGAATATCAACTTACATGAACAGAGATTTGCTTTTAGTTTTGCAAGAAATTTGCAAATTTCTACTGACCTGATCAGGAAATATTTTCTGTGAATTCCAGTAATCAGAAGATGTAGATGGTTAAAAATGGAACAATGGAGGAGGTAGTCTATTAAATACAATCTACAAAGGTTTGTCTTAAATCAGGAGCTCTGGTGGCAGGAGGTTAATTTTCTTTGGCCCTTCCTTTCCAGATAGGTGACCCCACTGAGACAGTGCATTTCATATAACCTAGCACATATTTTTAGAAACCAGAAGCAGAAACCCAATGCATAGAGATAAGCAAGAGCATTACGCTAATGTGACAGGGAGCACAAGTGAAAGTGGCTAATATACCCAATGTTAAGAAGTTAAGAATCTGATGTCCTGGCATCTGCCATTGAAAATTAGATATACTCCAGTCCTCTGTAGAGAAAACTTCTGTTTTAGCAACTCATAACATAAAGAACATTTGACAATTCAACTGCTGCAGAGGAGAACAACATAAGTTTCAGAAATTTGCTTTGGCACAGACAAAGGACACAGTGGCACCGTTTATCTATACTTAGCAATTTCAGCATCCAAGGATTTTTCAATATTGTTGGAGATCTAATAAAAGAATGCTGCACATTCCTGGATTGGCAAAATTCAGACAGAAAAAATAATGTCTGTTTTTTCTTCTTTCTATTTAGGTTGCAATCCCATACACACTTACCTGTGGATAAGTGCCATGGAACATAATCGGCTTCCTTCAAAGTAGAGATGCATGGGATTGCCCTGTCAGTTTTGACATGTGCCTTCAAGTTGATTCTGACTCATAGCGACCCTATGAATAAGGTTTTCATGGTAAGCAGTATTCAGAGGGGGTTTACCATTGCCTTCCTCTGAGGCTGAAAGGCAGTGACTGGCCCAAGGTCACCCAGTGAGCTTCATGGCTGTGTGGGGATTTGAACCCTGGTCTCCCAGGTTGTAGTCCAAAACTCTAACCACTACGCCACAACCAAACACATCTTTTAAAAGCATTCCAAGTGCTATACTGGGTGCCAAGATAAAAGTGTCAATTTTTCAAGACACTAGGGCATTATTGATCATCTACAAAAAACCCAATTTTTAAAATATATTTTACTATTATTTGATTGATTCTTATAATAAAGTACATTTTTAAAAATAGAAGATTTCTTTATAATTATTGATAGAGTTATTGGAAAACTGACGCTTTATCTTAGCACTCAGTGTAAGTTGTTAGATGCCTGAAAATGTAGGTTTTGTTTTTATAGTTTCTTGGCCTCATAGTACAGGGGAAAATACGTTGATAACATATGCTGTACATCATGAGCAACATTTCCCAAAATGCAGCCACTTAAGCAAGTTTTGGGCACTAGGAGTTGCACCTGCAAACTAGCAAACAGTGTCAAACAACCTCTGCAATGCACAGTAATAGAGATAAAATGAAGAAGGAAAGGACCTATTTAATCCATACCCTAGATAGGACCTGACTGTCTGAGAATTCTGAATAAAGGAAGCTGATGCAAGAGGTAAGAGGAACTAAGCAGAGCCCAACAGAAGAAGGGTTAAGCAGGGCGGGCGGGTAGAGGAGGCAGACGGACATATATCAAAAGAGGAAGTTGTTTGTTGTTGTTGTTATAATATCGCCCTCTCCCAGTAGGAGTAACAGCATTCACCTCTTTTTTTTGCTACCCATAGAAACCATTTTGTCCTGGCACTAGGGATGGGGGACAATTTTGCTAACTTCAAACTTATTGATTTGCAAGTTTGTTATCTTTGCGGACTGATCTTGTTTACTATGCGCTTCCACAGCTTTTCCCAGTACTGGATTTTTTTAAAAAAAACATCAAATTCAATGACATTGTTATCAATGACATCTTCTATATAAACAGCTGAAATTCCTTTCATTCCTGTATTCCTTTCAACATCTTGTACTGAGGTGATAATAGTAGCAATTAATATTCATCGTTTTATTCTTAACTTGTCTCTCCTTGTATCTGTTTTGTAACTCACTGGCATAGCAATCATTTATACAGTCATTATCTGTCAGGTATGTCTGCTTAATGATTCAAGGCTGTAGGAGAGGGAGGGGGGAGGAAAAATAATCTTAAATCTTAAAAATGATCATTGTTGCTGTGACATCAACAGTAGATCCAGCAATATCATTGTTTGGTTGGCAAACAGACTAAGGAGAAGAATGCAGCAGCCAGTGAGTGGTAAGTTTAAAACTTTCAAACTTGCATCACATAGCTGGAAAAAAATTAATCTAGGCAAGCCTCCTTTAAAGCAGTGGTGGTGGGGAATTAGTTGACTGTCCTAGGACAGATAGCAAGCCTGAGGCAAGAGATGTATTTGATGGGAAATTATCTGCCTCATTTATATCTGAATAGAAAAACACACAGACCATTGGTAGAAAGAACAAAAACATTGATAGAAACATCTGTAGAAAGAATGATAACAATAACATTTGGGGGGGGATAAAAGAATAAAAGTAGACGATAGCAAAAAGTGAACAGTCACAAAACAGAACCAGGTGCCAGTCGAACTGGCACCAACAAGCAAACTACATCCCTGGCTGGCACCCAGGGCACTTTTTATCAAGGTATGAGTACCAGCACCTCATTTCTTATGGAAGAAAAGCCACTTAGTATAGATATGTGGGATTCATCAGCATTTAAAGGGGAATGGGATGGCATTGAATGGAAAATGATAGCTGGATTTATTTTAATGGTGACGTCTACTGAAAATGTCTAGATAATTTAGACTTAGTAAACCCTTTAAATGTAGCATGGTGGCAGGATAAGACCTTTTCTAACAATCCAGTCACTTGAGGTGTGTGTAGATGTTTGTGCACATGCTGTATGAGTGAATTTGTTTTTCTTCAGATTCAACAGTCCTATTACCCTTACCTAGAGATGTGAATGCCTGGGGGCCACAGAAAAATGGGGAGGACGATTTCCCCCATTTCTCCAGGTTATTTTCCTGGGGGGAAAATGGAGGAAAATTGGGAAATGGTTCTCTCCCCCCGCCCCATTTATTTTCCCCAAGCCTTCACATCTCTACCCCTACCTCTACAGGGAGAATTTAGAGTGATGTTTAAACGGGGAAAATTAAAGTGCTGTTTAAGGCTCAGTAGGGAGGATGGGTGACTAAATAAATAAAACTCTTGGATATGCACATGCATCTTGCATAGACACAATGCTTTTGACCACAACCATGGATTCTAATATTAGCCACATGTGATTTTTTTCTTCACTGATATCGAAAGAAGAATATGGACTGAATAAAGAGTTATTTGTAAACTACTTGTTAACAGAATTATTCTAAAGGACAAGTGTGTCATGATCTTGTAATGCACAAAATCTGAAGCACCTAATCTACCTTGAAGAGAACTCTGTCTATTGTAGGTGATGTAGAAAATGGAAGAGAACATGTCTTAAGGCTGCAATGTTGGGTTTTTGTGTAAAAGTGATAATGTCTGGTTATGTAAGGTGATCTGAATTATAGCTTATTTGGGAGGATTAGGAATACAGGAGCTTGGTTTGCTTCCAAATAAGGAGATTAACGTCAGTTTTTAAGAGAAAGACAAGCTGCTGGCTCACAAAGGAAACAAAAATTTCAGTCATCTGAAACAAAATACTAGTTTGCCTGTCTATGAAAGGATTTGTCAAGACTGCCTTTGATGCTATTTTTTTGTTGCTGTTGGTTGTCATATAACCATGCCCTTTCCAGAATTTAGGGGTGGGGTGCGTGTGGAGAAGAATCTATGTTACAGGGAGAAGTAAACAAGCAAGTGACCATCTGAGCAAAAATCACACTGTTCTTTTGTTATGGATCTTCTGACTGTTGAAACTGCATGAAATGTGCATGGCACTTTACAGAGTAACAGCAAGGATACAGGTTCCCTCCTGTCTTATGGAGCTTAAAACCTTTAAATTATGCTGGATGATAAAAACTAACGGGCTAGAATTTACACTCATAAAGCTATAAACACAAACAAATTCCAAATGCATTTTACCCGTTGGCCACTAATTTTCAGCATAGGCCACATTTTTACTGAGTCAGAGAGGATGGAACAGCAACACTGACTTCATGCCCATTTAAGCAGAAAAAAACCCCAAAGGGCCCTCTTGCCTGCTAGTGTGAACAGCAACAGAGTCACCCACAGCTACCCACTTCAACTGCTGACCTACATGCATGAGTCAAGACACAGGGAAAGAGGAGTGAGCAGCTTTTGATTGTTCTTTTGCTAGTTCACCTCTTTGTTGGTGTACACCACTGTTCAAGTTATTTTAATCCCCTTCTAGTCCATATTCCCCCTTTTTTTACATTGTCTCTGTGGACAAACTCATTTAACACCATGGCTTTAGTACTTATCACATATCAATTATTTAAGTTGGTTAAGAACTTTTAGTTCAGGTGTGGAGAACATAATTAGCCTCACCAGCCCTTGTCATTTGGGCCTAGATGTCATTTCAGCCAAGTCACGCCACCTCACCTACAGCTAAAAATGTGGCTTAGCCAACAGGGGTTTGCAGGCTTTCAGTGGTGCCTGCAAATCCCACAGAAAGTGCTGTGCAGGATAGTGCTTTGAAAGGGACTTAGCAAAACTCAACAAGCAACAAACTCACGCATTGCTAAGCATCTTGTAGAAACTTTGAAAGAGGATTCTCAAGACCTGATAATCAGCTGATAATTCGTTCTTGGAGAGCGCTTTGCAAAGAGCTCTGCAAGACATGTGTGGGGCAAAAAAGTCAGCCTAATATCATTGGGGCATCAGATGATTGACAGGTGGGTGAGGTAGATAAGGATCCAGTCCACTGGCCAGATCCAGTTCCTCATCCCTGTCTTAGTTGTTACTATGTACCTTGACTTGGAGGGATGCCATTTACCTCAGTCAGCAAAAGATTTTGGGTCAGTCCTGTCATTAATTGATGAGATAGGTACAAAACACAGTACTGAATTATACACTGTCCTGCATATAAATCCTGTAAATTCAACACAATAGTTTACATTGTCATGACACCTAAGAAGTATGAACAGTGAACTCTCATCCTTTTATCATGAAAAGCAAGCATTCTAAATTGTTAATAATATATCTTGTACTTCAGCTCTGGCTCTTCCTCCCCCATGCACTGATGAACATTGTGATTTCAGGAAAGTCCGTTTACAATCTATACTTTATTAAATGTCATGGCGAACTATGCAGGCAGTGATACACGGCTTATTAGTAGATTTAGGATTACAGGGGGTTGGTGGGAATGCTTCAAGACTCAAGTATGCTTTCCTAGGTTTATATCCCACTAGATGCTATTTTCCCTCATGTTTTAAGAATTGTTGGCTGCACTTTCTGTAAGTAATATCCATGGAGGTCAAAAAGGAAATTACTATTACAGGAATACTTAGATAGTATCCACAGCAGCACAAAATCCCTAAGCTAAATAGTCACATTCTGGTTAACCTGATGATGTGATGATTAAGAGCCCTTTCTAGAAGTCACCGGCCTCAGGCTGGGAATGTTCCCCACATGGCCTTTTCATCAAGCAAACTGATTTTGGGGGAACATTTTTGTGGTTTAGCATCCCACAAGATACACTTTTCCAGTCACCTTTCCTGTTGCACATCTATTTTCTTTTGAATTTTACTCATCAGTGTTTTGCAGAAAAGAGAATTTGTATCCCTGGGCAAGATAGATAAAAGGGCCAAAATGTAAAAAAAATAATAATTTTCTTTAAAGCAATGTCATTACCTGTCATTTTGAAAGAATAATGAGTGAGAAAGAGCAAATATCACACATGATTAGGAAAGGAATCAGTGAGGTGCAAAGGTGAGACCATAATAAAACACAAATGAATTGTGGCAAAATGAAAATTAAGCTTCTCTAAAACATGCTTTTTATTTTTTCCTAACTTCCAAGTACTCATACTATTCTAGTACCTCAGCTGGGCTTATCAGGAAGAATTTGGCCTATATTGTCAAAAAGAATCACACTACCAGAACAATAGAGTTCAAGGTTCTGGTTTTTGTGTACAAAGCCCTGTACAGTTTGGGACCAGGATATCTGAAAGGTACACCCCTTACATACGCAGTAGCAGGGCTGGCACCAAAGGGCAGCCAGGTCGGGCCCTGGCCGAGGGTCCCTGAAGTGCCCCTTGTGCGCACCTAGTGTACTGTACATGCGTGCCATTAACCAAAATGGCAGCGGGGGCATCAACCCCTTAGAGAAACCTTCACCGCCATCTTGGTTGATGGGAGTCCTGCATGCACAGCATGCACAACCACAAAAACAGGAGAGAGGTGGACCAAGCAGGAGCCGCACGCCCAGGGCAGGCTGGTGCCCAAGGATCCAGTCATGCCTTGCGCTGGCCCTGCCCAGTAGATCACTGCACTCTGTAGTGAGTGCCTCCTGCAGATACCATCTTATGAAGAGGTCCATTCAGCACACCACAGGAAGCGGACCTTTAGCATTGTGGCACCTACCCTTTGGAATTCCCTCCCCTTAAATAGGGGTTAACTTTTTGGCACCTGTTAACTTTTTGGCACCTACTGAAGACCTTCTTCTTTCAAGAAGCCTTTTAAATAGAGACCTTATCCCAGTCTGTGTCTGTGCTGGAATTGCTTTTTAAAATGTTTTTATAAGGTGTTTTAATATGTTTTTAAAGATGTTTTGTTTTAATATATTTTAGTCTGTTTTTAAGATGTTTTAGAGTGTTTTTAGTGTTTTTGTCTGTGGCCCTGGTTTTGTTTTCCTAGTGGGAGGAAGGGTGGGATGATGATAATGATGATGAAGATGATGATAATAATAATAATAATAAATGACAGCACAAAATTATGTCTCCCATCTTTTATGGTCCAGGGTTACCAAACTTTGGATCTAGAACATTTCCCTCAGGTAATACTTGCCTAGGGACTCCAAGAAGGTTCTGCAGTCTCATGTACTATGCAGCTTGATTCACATGTTTTGAGTCATTCAGAACTTTCTATTATCCAATTAATGTATGTTATGACCTGGACTATGCAGGTTTTGAGTCATTCAGAACTATCTGAAAATGAAATGACCTGCCGACCCTATGAATAAGGTTTTCATGGTAAGCGGTATTCCAAGGTGGTACCTAAGTACCTATTATCTAATTAATGTATGTTACGACCTGGATAGTGCAGGTTGAATTGTGGTGGGTGGATTGTGATATCTTAGGTTGGGGATTAACTGAGCTATCCTTTTTTATCCCCTGTAACACTGTTTCTTCAGAATGGTCTCATTCTAATAGCAAGATTCAGGTCAAGATCAAGATGACTTGCAACTAGGAGATGTTTTAATCATTAGCGTGAATTCAGTTACACCATTAGATTTAACCTGATCTTCTGCCAATTCTTATAGCAGGTATTTTTGCTAGAAAATTGATATTCTTGGCTTTGTGTGTTCACTGCAGTCTTTGTATGTGAAAATACTAGTACTATCATTTATCAAGAACACAATGGACACTTAAGCACTCCTCTGATAAAGGATAAAACAGATCTCTTGCTTGCAAGGAAGTTTATAGGCTAAACAGATAAGACAGGCACAAAGAAAAGGCAAGGCTTCAACATTGAAAGAATATGACCAGACTAGGTTCATGTTTTATTAACTGCATCATTTTCTGCATGGGTCTCATTTCCGTACCTTTTTTTTTAAAGCTGCTCAATAACAGATTTGGTAAAATAGTTTATTTTTTTTAAGTCAAATATGTGAAATGTAGTTATTTTTTAAACATGTTCTACTATCTCTGCCTGCCATCTATTCCCCTGGCCCACCTCAGTATCAGATCAGTATCCTCCTCTGTATAGCAATTAGAGAGATGTACATGCAGACACTGTACATGGAGACACTGGGGCAATTTCTACTTTTGTCGGTTTCCGCTATCACTCTGTTTGAAGTGGCAGTAAAAATTTTCTCCAGTAAAAGAAAGATTCCAACTCTCAGCAGCCATATCTCTATCACTGTAAATGACCCATAATGAAAAAAATAACTTTTCACCCACTTACCCCTAGAGATAGATGGAGCTGTTAATTTTCAGTTCTCTTAGTTTCTCATATTCCCAGTCTTAAATGCAGTTTTCCACATTTTTGTAGCAATTTACGATTTAAAAAAATCCTCATGCAAATTCATCAACATTTTAGTGCAAATTTCTCCCAACAATCACATTTTTGTATGCAATTTTTATTTTATTTTATTTTACAAAATGTATGTATCGCTTGATTGTAAAGATCTCTAAGCAGTTTACAAAAAGCATTAAAATTATCAATAAAACAGTTAAAGTAATTAAAACATATTTCAAGCAATTAAAACAGCTAGTACCTAAAAAAATTAAACTAGATCAGCATCTATGTGTCTGGATGGTCTTGCCTAAACAAAAAAGTTTTAAGCAGGTACCGAAAGGAATACAGTGAAGGTGCCTGCCTGATGTCAATGGGTAAGGAGTTCCATAGAGTAGGTGCTGCCACACTAAAATAATGGTTTCTTACAAGTGCGGAACAAGTATTATGTGATACCTGATTCTGTAGATAAAAGTGCAAAGTGCTCACGTGGACACGGTCTTGCAAGTAAACTGGTCCCGGGCTGTTAAGGGCTTTATATATCATTAGTAACACCCTGAACTTGGCCCAGTAATGAATTGGCAAGCAGTGCAGATCTCTGAGCAGAGGTATTATATGCTGACAGGGTCTCACTCCCATCAGCAATCTGGCTGCAGCATTCTGTACTAATTGCACTTTTTGAGTCAAGCGCAAGGGTAGAGATGTGAAGGCCCGGAAAAAAACCAGAAAAATTGGAAAAAATGAAGAAAAAATGGATTATGGAATGTTTTATTTTAGCATGATGAATAAAATGTTTCATTGAATCTTGCCCCCCCTTTTTTCTCAGTTCTTTTTATGGGAATGGAATCTTTATGTCTGCTTGACACCGTGGTGGATTAGTAGAGACAAAAATAATTTTCTTTGTTATTAATGTTGATGGTTTCTTCTGTTTTTTTAAATTGTTTTTTGCCTGCTCCTCATAAACTGGCAAAATGAAAGAGGTTCCTGTTCAATTTGTAATAATTGTTTGAATAAAATGTACTTTTAATATATCAAATGTGATAATTTTATGCCAAACCAACTTGTACATAATTACATTTGATGTTCCTGAAGTAACAAAGTGACTTTCAATCTCTAAAAAGTGCTAATATTACAGTTTTTCAATTTTTCCAAAAATTTCCATTTTTTTCTGGAAAAAAATGGGGGAAAAAACTTTTTCCCATGGCTTCAAAATCCCCAGAAATTTTACATCTCTATGCAAGGGAAGCCCCCATAGAGTGCATTACGGTAGTCAAGTCTTGAAGTTACCAATGCCTGTACTCCTGTGGCCATACAGATCACACGTGTCTCCATTGACTGAAATGTAAAAAAAAACATGAATCTGGTGCTTCCCAGTGCTGCAATGACACAAAAACAATGTTACTGTGGTACAGAAAGCACCAGATCTGTGATTTTTTTTACTATCACTGTAAACTTTAATTTAGTTGTAGTTCTTTTGGGGCTCCATGTAAAATCATGCAAATTCAAGAAGATCTCTTTAATTCTACTGTATCTTACATTTAACTAGACTGGTTGGAAAAGTGAAGAGTGTGCATGCACTTTCTCTCTATCAGATTTGGGAAGAATGGCCTGGGGAAGGGAGGATGTGAAAGAGACACAATCAGATGGATGGTGCCCACAGTTCACTCTCAATATTCTGGATGTGCCCACAGGCCCCAAGAGATTGGCAATCCTTGAGCTAGAGTATGGGGTATTATAACTACTTGTTGTGCTTTAAAATGTCAATTTCCTTCTATTTTTAAAGGGGAAGAACAGCAGAGCCCCTTCACATATTGCATATTAAAAGTGTAATGCAGAAGCATATTGTAGCTCCCTCCCACGTGTACATATAATACAGTACATATAATGCAGCTGCTTTGAATGTGATATCTGCATTATTTGTTACTGTATGTGTTTGTTTTTCAAAGGAACTCAAAGGGTTAATAGCTAAGAAAAGTAACAGGTGGAACTAGTGAAAGGAAAGAAAGCATTTAGTCATCATGAGTAATATAAGCAGAAAAGCAGCACAGTGCACCAGTCGAAAACAAATGAAAGAACAAGGATTGCGCCTGCCTGAATGGAATGCTGCAGTTGATAAAAGCCTGGTCAACACCACAAAGGTTCTCCGGCTATCTAAGAAAAGACTTTTGTATGTGAAAAAGACTTTTGTATGTATGTAGCGAGTAGCTATGCCATTATGTTTATATTGTTTACTGATTGTGCCATATCCGAGTAAAAAAGGAGAAACTGCTAAGAGCACGAAGTATATTACGTGTATCCTGTTTCTTTGTTATGTTACAAGAAGCCGTTACGTTTGACACCCTGTTCCTGCTCCAAACCATAACAAAGGTTATGGGCCCAGATCCAAGGTACCGGAGCAGTTCCTGAAGGAGGCACCATTGAACAGCGGTGGGAACAAGTGCTTGTGTTGCACGAAAGAAGATAAACAAGAAGGAAAAGGAAACAATGGCTATGTCCTTGAGCTCTAGTATGCCGTTAGAACGGTTAACTGAGAGGAATTATGCATGTTGGAGAGTAAAAATGGAAATGCTGCTCCAAAGGGAGGATTTATGGGATCCGATAGAGAAAGATCCGCCAGACGACCCTCCCCCTGAATGGCTTCGAAAGGAAGAAAGAGCCTAGGCCACTATTATTCTTGGTTTGCAGGACAGCCAATTGACGATGATAAGAGGGCTGACAACTACGAAACCTGTTTGGACTGCCTTAAAGGACGTATATGTAAGAAAAACAGCTGGAAGCAAAGTATATTTAGCAAGACGATTATATCAGACACGATTGAGCAAAGGAGACTCCTTGCTGGCCCATCTGAAAACCCTGCAACTTTTTTTGCAGATTTACAAGAGAGAGACATGACCTACTCCCCTCAGCATCAGGTGTATATCATTCTCTCATCCCTTGACTAGTCATGGGATACTCTTATCTGTACCATGGAAGCAATGGCAGAAGCGGATTTATCCCTGGAATACGTCACAGGGAAACTATTACAAGAATGGGAAAGGCGGCAGGAACAAAGCAAGATAATGGAGCACAGAGGCGTGGCGCCACAACAGAAGCAAATCAAAATGACAACGCATCCAGAATATATGGCGTGCGTCGATGTTATGAGTGTGGATCCGACCAACACATCAAAAGAAATTGCCCAAAAACTAAACGGGGTTATAATCCCGCAGACAAAGGAAAACACTGGAAAAAGCCTTTTTCTGTGCATCTCGTGAAGATGCAACATCGAAGAGCAGACACAACAGCTGCCATGGCATGGGTAGTTGATTCTGGAGCCACTCATTTTCTGTCTAAGGACGAGACACTGTTTAAATCCATGGTTTCCACAAGTGAGTATGTTATCTTAGCAGATGGCACACGAAGAAAAGTGGACGGTAGAGGGAACGTTTATGTTGACAGCATAGGAATGATTGTGACTGATGTTTTGTTTGTTCCTCAGCTGGAAAACAATTTAATGTCTGTATCCAAACTAGACTCTATGGGTTACACAGTAATGTTTGGTGATAGATTATGTAAAATACTAAAAGGAAAACAGTTATGTACAATAGGGAAGCTAGAAGAGGCATTGTACATCGTGAAGGATAGTAGTATAGAAATACACAGTACAAGAAACAGTATACAAGCGGGTAGAGTAACCAACAAGCCACCACATGATAATTGTATACACCTATATCTCAGACGGTTTGGACATGCAAACTTTAGAACAATAAGCAAAATGCCATAATTATGCGCAGACATGAGGTTAAAACCGTGCAATTCTTTCATGGAGTGTGATACATGTAATGAGCAAAAAGCAACAACAGCTCCCATTCCAAAAACATGTGAAAGAAGCACCAAAAGAATTTTGGAGCTGCTGCATACGGACCTAGCAGGCCCGTTCCACAAATCCATAGGGGGAGCTAGGTATTATATGGTGATTGTTGATGACTTTTCACGTTTTGGTTTTATTTACCTGTTGAAAAGAAAAGGGGACGCTGAACGGAAGTTTTGACGTTTCGTGCACTGGATTGAGGCAAAATATAATGCAAAGATAGCTGATGTATTAACAGATAGAGGAGGGGAATTCACAGCAGACACGTTTGAATATTACTTAGCTGAAAAGGGGATTAGACATGCATTAACAGCACCTTATTCCCCATCTCAGAACGGAATTGCAGAAAAAAGAAACAGATACTTGCAGGATATGGTGAGAGCAATGATCAATGACTCACCACTTCCTGTAACATTCTGGAGTGAATGCATTATGTATGCCAATTACATTCAAAATAGATTGTATGCCAGTGCTATTAATACCACACCTTTCGAGGTATTTCATAGCAATAAACCAAAAGTAAGTCATTTAAAAGTGTTTGGTTCTGAGTGTTGGATACATATTCCAAAAGCAAAAAGAAAAGGAAAATTGGCTCCAAGAGCAAAGAAGGGAATCCTAGTAGGGTTCGAAAATGCTTATTATAGAGTGTGGCTACCAGCCGAAAAAAGACTGACAGTGAGTAGGAGTGTGAAAGCCTATGAACAAGAATGGAAGAAGGTAGGACAGTTCACAGAAGTAAATTTAGAAATTGAGGAGCCCAACCCACTAAATGAACAAAAATACGAATTACATCACCCACCTGACAGGCAAGAACATAAGGTAAAACAGGAAGAAGGGGATGAGATAAGGGAATCTGAGGAATTGCAGGAAGAGGAGGGGGGAGAAGCCAAGGCTAGTCCTTCCCCAAGAGCCCTTAGGAGATCAGAAAGATCAAACCTCTGGAAACCTCCTGACAGATTCCAAACAAGTACAGTAAAAACAATATGTGCCAATAAAGAACCTGAAACAATCGCTGATATCGAAAAATTAGCCCCAAAATTAGCCCTGAACTGGCACAAAGCCGTGGAAGATGAGATCAATGCCATGACACAAAATTCTACCTGGACACTAACGCCATTACCCCCAGATAGAAAAGCTATAGGCTGTAAATGGATTTACAAGATAAAAAGGAATGCAGAAGGCAATGTCGAAAGATATAGAGCATGTTTGGTTGCAAAAGGTTATAGTCAAAAATATGGAGACGACTATGATGCCGTTTTTGCACCAGTAATAAAACATGAGACAATAAGACTTGTATTGAAGATAGCAGCCATGAAGCAATTACAAGTATTTCATTTTGATATTAAGACAGCTTTTGTTTATGGGGAATTAGAGGAAATGTTATACATGGAACAACCTCCTGGTTTTCTTACAGACCCTACCTTAGTATGCAAATTAAACAAATCCATATATGGACTAAAGCAAAGTGCTAGATGTTGGAACATCAAAATAAACCAACTGTTAGAATCCATGGGTTTCAAACAAGGTATTGCTGATCCATGTATATACGTTAAAAATGATGAAAAAAGCTATACATATTGTTTATTGTTTGTAGATGACATCCTTTTAATATGCCAATCAGATAAGGACAAGAATGAGTTCGAAACCCAGTTATCAAAGACTGTTGAACTTAAAAGCCTTGGACATGTAAAACACTATCTGGGCATAGAACTCGAAAGGGAAAATGATGGTAGTTTTGTTCTCCATCAAAGAAACAAAATAGAGCAGCTCTTGCAAGATAGTAACATGCAAGACTGCAAACCCGTCAAAACGCCGATGACAGTAAATTTCCAAAAAGAGAAAGAGGAAACGTCTTTTGATAACCCCATACTTTATAGGAGCATTATTGGAAAATTGCTCTACATTGCAAAAGTAACCAGACCTGACATATGCAATACAGTAGGTATTTTAAGTAGAAGAGTAGAAAAACCAGCCCAAAAGGACTGGAATAGTGTTAAAAGACTACTCAGATATTTAAAGGGTACTCTACATAAACGTTTGTGTTTATCAGCTACTGGAAATGATGGCTTAATATGCTATGTTGATGCTGACCACGCAGCAGATGAAATATGCAGGAAATCAACCTCAGGCATTGTAATTAAATATCATGGCTCATTAATAGATTGGCATAGTATAAAACAAGGAGTGGTTGCAATATCAAGTACAGAAGCTGAATATATAAGCCTATCAGCTGCATGCAATATGCTTCTCTGGTTTAAACAATTAACCTCTGATGCAAAAATTGGTGTAAAAACACCTTTCACAGTATATGAAGATAATCAAGCGTGTATCAAGTTAGCAAATACAGATACAGGGACTAATAGAACTAAGCATGTCCATATTCGTTACCATCATGTAAGAGACTGTGTACAACAAGGCCTAATAACCCTACGTTACTGTCCCACTAATATGATTGCCGATATTTTTACTAAACCTCTTACCGCAGAAAAACATGAGGAATTTATGAAACAGCTGGGCATGGTTGACAAACAATAATGACATATAAACACCTCCGTTCCATTGTAAAAAGGAGGGGTATGTTACTGTATGTGTTTGTTTTTCAAAGGAACTCAAAGGGTTAATAGCTAAGAAAAGTAACAGGTGGAACTAGTGAAAGGAAAGAAAGCATTTAGTCATCATGAGTAATATAAGCAGAAAAGCAGCACAGTGCACCAGTCGAAAACAAATGAAAGAACAAGGATTGCGCCTGCCTGAATGGAATGCTGCAGTTGATAAAAGCCTGGTCGACACCACGAAGGCTCTCCGGCTATCTAAGAAAAGACTTTTGTATGTGAAAAAGACTTTTGTATGTATGTAGCGAGTAGCTACGCCATTATGTTTATATTGTTTACTGATTGTGCCATATCCGAGTAAAAAAGGAGAAACTGCTAAGAGCACGAAGTTACGTGTATCCTGTTTCTTTGTTATGTTACAAGAACCCGTTACGTTTGACATCCTGTTCCTGCTCCAAACCATAACATTATTATGGTATCCTTCTGGGGAGAATGGCTGAGTTGGGAGTGGGAGGTACTGCATTGCAGTGGTTCCGCTCCTACTTGGCAGGTCGCCTCCAGAAAAGGGGAACATTGCTCGGCACCCTGGACTCTCCAGTATGGGGTTCCGCAGGGGTCAGTTCTGTCCCCCACGCTGTTCAACATCTACATGATACCGTTGGGTGCAGTCATCCGGAGCTTTGGGGTGTGTTGCCATCAGTATGCTGATGACACGCAGCTCTATTTCTCCTTTTCATCTTCTTCAGGTGGGGCTGTCAATGTGCTGAACTGGTGCCTGGCTGCGACAATGGACTGGATGAGGGCTAATAAACTGAGGCTCAATCCAGACAAGACTGAGATGCTGCTAGTGGGCAGTTCTTCTGATTGGATGGGGAATGTCCAACCTGTCTTGGATGGGGTTGCACTCCCCCTGAAGGAGCAGGTTTGTAGCTTGGGGGTTCTCCTAGAATCATCTCTGTCACTTGAGGCTCAGGTAGCCTCAGTGGCACGGAGTGCCTTCTACCAACTTTGATTGGTGGCCCAACTACGTCCCTATCTGGACAGGGATAACCTGGCTTCAGTTGTCCATGCTCTGGTAACCTCTAAATTAGATTACTTCAATGCACTCTACATGGGGCTGCCTTTGAAGACGGTTCGGAAACTGCAGCTTGTGCAAAATGCAGTGGCCAGATTGGTAACAGGGACCAGACAGTCCGAACATATAAAACCGATTCTGGCCTGCTTGCACTGGCTGCCTTTATGTTTCCGAGCTCGATTCAAGGTGCTGGTATTGACCTATAAAGCCTTACACGGCTTGGGACCACAATACTTGATGGAATGCCTCTCCCGATACGAACCCACCCGTACACTACGTTCAAGATCAAAGGCCCTCCTCTGTGTGCCTACTCTGAGGGAAGCTCGGAGAATGGCAACAAGGGAGAGGGCCTTCTCAGTGGTGACCCCCAAATTATGGAATGATGTTGCTGATGAGGTGCGCCTGGTGCCAACAGTGTTATCTTTTCGGTGCCAGGTCAAGTCTTTCCTCTTCTCCCAGGCATTTTATCATGTGTTCTATATTGTTTTAAATTTTTAAATTGTGTTTTAAATTGTTTTTTAAAAGATGTATTTTAAATTGTATTTGTTTTTAGTTATTGTTATCACTCCATAGTAAAGTACTTTTCAAACTTTAATTACTAAATTAGTCAATCAGGATCTCTGTTTCTTTCCCATATTTGGAATACAGATTTTTAAGCCACCTTTAAAACGGTGGTGATGGGAGCGAGTGTAGTAGTTGCCCCAATGCCAACAACAACAGCAAAATTAAGATTATCTTATCTTAATGCAATAAAAAACAACTGAAAAGAAGATGTAACACTACCATGGCTCCTGCCTCAGAATCCACTGATGTCAGGTGGCATCATAATAGCCTTTGGAAGAAGTCAAATGATCAGCTAAGACAAAAGTTGAAGAATCTCTGGATTAAATTAATTCCCCAGGCCTCTATGGAACACTTATTTTGTTTTTATCAAACTTTTTTTTAAAAAAATCCATAAATTAAACTTTCCTGGAGAATTAAACATTAAAAAGACTTCTTTTAAGACCAAGCAACACAATACCTATACATCAGGTGTTTTGTTTAAATAGAATGAAGAGAAATATCCTTACCTGATAGATCAGTAATTATAGACATGACTTTAGATATCTAACCTACAGCTTAAAGTTAATGATAAGTTGTAAAAGCAAAAGCAAACATTTGAGAACAAAAGCTGGCTTACCTTCACATATAATTATTACTTCATTATTTATCTTTGAGCCTATTATTAAGCAAACTGCATAATAAATGGAAAGTAAACCTATATTTATAGTATATGGTTGCATAAGAGGTGGAAATCAGACCACATGGGCACACAGGGACAAATGAAGGCCATGTATATGCAAATAAATTATATAACCATGAGAATGGCTGTATACTATATCCAACATGGGTTTTTTGCATTCACAATGTTAAATTGAAAATACCCCCATGCCATTCTGCTGCTTCCCATAAGCTCATTTCAAAACAAAATCTTACAAAACTTACAGTCCTGAACTCAGAAAACTTGCTTAATAACCCTCTAAGTTTTCAAGGTGATACACAAAACACTCAGAGAGAATTCAGCGTTCAAAGTATAAAACAAGAGAAAAAATCCAGACCCCTGTTGGACTTTTTTCTGTCAGCGGTCTCATAATCTGTTGAAATTAATTAAGAATCAACCATGTTAACAGAGTTCCTGTAATCCTATTACTAACCTTGCCCCATACTCTAACCTTCATCTTTTGCAGTTTAAAAGATAAAAAAAAAAAGCATGGCTGATTTTTAATTTAAGAAATTCAGCATTGGAGCCTACGATAGCACAGGCATGCTCAGTAAGAACCTGCTGTCACTGTTCTAAGTCAAACTAATAGCTGTTGGGCTTGGCTAATCAGGGGGCCACACCCACGCCAGACTTTATTCCACTTTAAACAGTCATGGCTTCCCCAAAGGAATCCTGGGAAGTGTAGCTTGCAAAGAGTGCTGAGAGTTGTGAGGAGATTCCTATTCCCCTGACAAAGCACCAATGGCCAGAGTGATTTAACAGTCAGCCTCTCTTCCCAGAGAATCCAGGTGACTGTAGCTCTGTGAGGGGAATAGGCTGTAAGTCTGTGAAGAGAATAGGATTCTCTGGGGAAACCATGACTGTTGAAAGTGGAATAAATGTCTGGTGTGGGGCCAGGAACAGATTTGGTTTAAATTTGGTTGGAAGACTACATGTGTCTGCTATAGCAGAAAAAGGTGGGGGAAACCCTGAAAAATAATGATACTGTTAACGTTTTCCTTTTGGAAAGGGGCTTTCTCTCTGCCCAGTGCCCACACACCCAATATCCTCCCTCCTCCCCCTCCCTCCCGCAGCCTTCCCTCTCCCTGCCCCTCCCCCAGGTCTGTTTTTTTATTTATTTTTCTTTCTTTCTTTATTTATTATTGTTGTTGTTGTTATTAGTTAAATGTATATCCTGCCCTTTCTCCCAGTAGGAGCCCAGGGCAGCAAATAAAAACACGCTATAAAACATCATAAAAAACAAACATTAAAATATATAAAACAAAACATATTTAAGAACATATTAAAACAAAACATATTTAAGAACATATTAAAACAAAACACATTTAAAATATCTTTTTAAAAAAGCATTAAAAGCATCTTAAAAAGCAATTCAACACAGAAACAGACTGGGATGTCTCTACTTAAAATACTTTTTGAAAGGTCTTCAGCAGATATTGAAAAGATAACAGATTAGCCTGTCTAATATTGAAGGGGAGGGAATTCCAAAGGCTCTGGACCACATGGCGCCGAAACGTCCTCTCCCCCTGAATAGAACTCAGTTAGCACCTTTGTATACTCCACGGTTGCGAAAACTGAGACAGGAGGTGAGACGACTAGAACGCCGGTGGCGGAAATCCCGTTCTGAAGATGTCCGGACACAGGTAACTGCCTACTAAGTGGCAATAAAGGCAGAAAAGAAGAGGTTCTTTGCTGCCTCTATTGCGTCCGCAGAGTGCTGTCCCAGGAGGTTGTTCCAAGTGGTCCGAAGCCTGGTCGGTCCAGTTGCTCAGGAACCCTTGGAACAGTCTAAGGCCTCCTGTGACAAATTAGCAAAGCACTTTGCCGACAAAATCGAACATTTACGGAGCTCGATTCCATACGCCGTGGATACAGTAAATGAAACAGAGTTGGCCAGTTGCAACCCGGTCAAATGGGATCGGTTTCGACCTCTTCCTTCTGAGGATGTGGACAAGGTGCTCTCGACTGTGAAGCCTACCACCTGTCTAACTGATCCTTGCCCATCGTGGCTCCTTGTGAGCTGCAAAGAGAAATTGGGTGAGGGGATTAAGGCGGTGGTCAATGCATCCTTGGAGGAGGGTGTAATGCCATTAGCACTCAAGGAGGCAATTGTAAAGCCCATCTTAAAGAAGTCCTCCTTGGATCCCCAAGTTTTGAATAACTTTCGCCCAATTTTGAATCTACCATTCCTGGGCAAGATCATTGAGCGAGTGGTGGCTAATCAGTTGTCGACACACTTGGATGAAACGGATTATTTGGATCCATACCAATCGGGTTTCAGGACTGGAACTGAAACAGCATTGGTCGCTCTGGTTGATGATATGAGGAGGGCATTAGATAGGGGAGAATTCACCTTTCTTGTCCTCCTCGATCTCTCAGCGGCTTTTGATACTGTCGACCACAGTATCCTTTTACATCGCCTGGAGGAATCGGGAATAGGAGGCACTGTACTACAGTGGTTCCATTCCTTTCTTTCCGACAGGCATCAACAGGTAGCATTGGGGAAGGAGGTTTCAGACCCTTGGCCTCTCAATTGTGGTGTGCCACAGGGCTCTATCCTCTCTCCCATGCTATTTAATATCTATATGAAGCCGCTGGGGACAATTATCAGGAGATTTGGGCTGCAGTGTCACCAATATGCGGATGACACTCAGCTCTATCTCTCATTTAAATCTTCACCAGAGTCAGCTGTGGAGACCATGTCTAAGTGCCTGGAATCCGTGAGTGGATGGATGGGAAGGAACAGGCTGAAGTTGAATCCTGATAAGACTGAGGTGCTACTCGTGGGAGACAAGGGAAGGTTGGGAGATGTTGACCTGGTGTTCGACGGGGTGAAATTGCCCCTGAAGGACCAGGTCCGCAGCCTTGGGGTTGTTCTTGATTCCAAGCTGTCCATGGAGGCTCAGATTTCGGCAGTGAGCCAGGCAGCTTGGTATCAATTACACCTCATTCGTAGACTGCAGCCCTACCTTCCTGCTCATCAGCTCCCACTGGTGGTACATGCCCTGGTCACCTCTCGGTTGGATTACTGTAATGCGCTCTATGTGGGGTTACCCTTGAAAACGGTCCGGAAATTACAACTTATACAAAATGCTGCGGCTCGACTACTTACAAACTGTCGCCGCCAGGAACACATCACTCCAGTGTTGTTCGACCTACACTGGCTTCCAGTTATTTTCCGGGCCCAATTCAAGGTGTTGGTATTAACCTTTAAATCCCTATACGGTCTCGGCCCAGTTTACCTGATGGAGCGCCTCCAGCGCCACCAACCAGAGAGACAGAGGGAGTGTAACTCTGTTGATTCTCCTTGACCTCTCAGCGGCTTTTGATACCATCGACCATGGTATCCTTCTGGAGAGGCTTGCGGAGTTGGGAGTTGGAGGCACTGCGTGGCAGTGGTTCCGCTCCTACTTGGCAGGCCGTCTCCAGAAGATAGTGCTTGGGGAACATTGCTCGACACCGTGGGTACTCCAATGTGGGGTCCCGCAGGGTTCGGTTTTGTCTCCCATGCTTTTTAACATCTATATGAAGCCGTTGGGTGCGGTCATCCGGAGTTTTGGAGTGCGTTGTCATCAGTACGCTGATGACACGCAGCTCTACTTCTCCTTTTCATCTTCTTCAGGTGAGGCGGTCAATGTGCTGAACCGTTGCCTGGACGTGACAATGGACTGGATGAGAACTAACAAACTGAGACTCAATCCTGATGAGACTGAGATGCTGTTGGTGGATGTTTTTTCCAATCAGATGGTGGATACATATCCTGTCCTGGATGGGGTTACACTCCCCCTAAAGGAACAGGTTCGTAGTCTGGGAGTCGTTCTAGACTCTTCCCTGTCACTTGAGGCTCATGTAGCCTCGGTGGCACGGAATGCGTTCTACCAACTTCGATTGGTAGCCCAGCTACGTCCCTACCTGAGTAAGGAGGATCTTACATCAGTAGTACATGCTCTGGTAACCTCACGTTTGGATTACTGTAATGCGCTCTACGTAGGGCTACCTCTGAAGACGGTTCGGAAGCTACAGCTGGTGCAAAATGCGGCGGCCAGACTGCTAACAAGAACGAAGCGGTCTGACCATATAACACCTGTTTTGGCCCGCTTGCACTGGCTTCCAATACGCTTCCGGGCCAAATTCAAAGTGTTGGTATTAACCTATAAAGCCTTATACGGCGCGGGACCTCGATATCTGTCGGAACGCCTCTCCTGCTATGAACCGGCTCGTACACTACGGTCTGCTACGAAGGCCCTCCTCCGGGTCCCGACTCATAGGGAGGCCCGGAGGGCAGTGACAAGATCAAAGGCCTTCTCAGTGGTGGCCCCCGAACTATGGAATAGTCTCCCCGAGGAGGTTCGGCTGGCGCCGACACTATCATCCTTTCGGCGCCAGGTTAAAACCTTTCTCTACTCCGAGGCATTTTAATTTTTTGTTAATGATTGTAATATTTGTAATTTGATTTTAGCCTTTGCTGTTTTTAGATTGTGAAATTTGATTTTAGACTGATGTTTTTGTATTATATTGTATTTTATTGTATCTATGTTCACCGCCCAGAGAGCTATTGCTAGTCGGGCGGTATATAAGTTTTAAAAATAAAAATAAATAAATAAATAAAATTTTAAGTCAATAAATGCTGTATACAGTGCACTCCCCTTTTTTCTCTTATATTTTTATTGAGAAAATGTTGATGTTCAATGTTCAATGGTCGAACGTCCAAGGCGAAAACCAGCTTGCTCTGGGGCGAGTATTTCATTTTGTTCCATCCATAACATTAATTTATCATAAAGATGAGCTGAATATATTTTACAAATGATGTTTAATAAGCTTATGGGTCTAAAATTGGCTGGGTCGTATAACGAACCTTTTTTATCTGTGTCCGCCACCCCCCAAATTGTGTTATCTGTAATCCAGACAAATGATATCATGTCCATTTTTGACTGCTACTGTAACTTGATATAATCAGTAGCATGTAGGTAGTTGCATTTTTCAGGGTGAAATCAGCCCTTTGATCTTTAGGTGAGGAGGCCCTTGTCATCCCCAGTAGCTACAGGGCTTTCCCCCCCGAACTATGAGTCCCTTCAGCTGCTCAAAGGTGAGTAATGAAAACCGTTCCATTTTTTATTGGTCAAAAATAGCAATCAGATGAGACCCTCAAGAATTAAGACTTATGAAGTAAACTTCCTTTAAAAGAGAAAATAAAAAGTAGTTATTCCCCTTTAAAAATCCCATTCATCCTGAATTATTCCTGCTGCCCTTAAAAAGAAAAAAAGAGAAACCTTTAAAATTAATGAGCACTCTGTGATAAATTATTGCTTAGCTCCCTCCTTCCCTTTGATTTTTTTTAAATAAAAAAGCCTAACAATAGAACATAGGCTAATTGCTCTTTAAATTGTCAAAATGTTTGAGAGGCATGCAGCTGTGCCTCCTAGACCAACAATGTCAATAGGATGGGTTAAATCCTCCATGCCCCCAGGTCCTTTTAGATCCATATATCTCCATTTCAAAGGTTGGATGGAGAATGTCAGACAGTATCCTGTTTAATCATGGATTCATTTTCCAGGATAAAGACTACATAACTATTAAGCCACGCTAAAGTATTTTTTTCTTTACTCAAATTAGTATAGATTTACAATTAACAATGCTCATGCCATTACGTGCAGACACTCAGATAAAAATGACTTTCAAACCAGCAGCTGATTTAAATATGATGGCTTCCCCATGGAGGTGCTATGTCAACATCCATGGACATGTATAACAGTTTTTGAAAATTCCAGTGCTTGTGCTGGCCTATATATATGTGCATCATCTGCACATCAGTGTGGCCACTAATAGGCTCCTACAAAGCCACTCTGCACGCAAGGAGTCTGTACAAGGGGTTAAAAGTCTTTTAAATCATGACAACCCCCATTTGGAATGCCTTGCCACCACAAGGCAAGTAGTTTTGGTTGACCTTCATGTGGAAGTCGTCATGTTTCAATCACCCTTCCAGCAATTTTTTGAAACAGTGGCTACTGTGGAATTTACTGTGGGTTTTTATAGTTGAAGTGCCCTTACTTTGGGTGTCTTTCCACATTTCCTGCAGTGTGCTTTAAACTATTGTAGGAAAGTCCCACATTAGTTGGGATCGTTCCAAGGAATACTTTGCTGTGAGATGTGTGCAAAGGCACCAAACTCAGCCAGGAAAAGAAGCAGCAGCAGCAGGAAGACTAGGGGGATCTGAGCCAGGCCAGCAATTATTTATCCAACTCTCACAGCATCTCTTTTTTCTGGCAACAGGTAAAGAGACCATGGATGTCCTTGTACTGTGAAAGGATATAGAGACTGCATTATCCCATTAACCCAGCTCCTGCTGGGAGGAAGGGCGGAATATAAATCAAATAATAAACAAATAAATAATAAATTAACGTGAAATCTGTCACTGCAAGTTGCCTTTCCTGAAAAAGAGAAGATTTTACCATGACCAGTCCACCCATTTGTCCTGCATTTTCATGAAAATCAAGCAACTGGTGGTAACGGATCAGGCTCTGCTCCTGCCTCCCACCACAGGGGAAGGAGGAAGGAAGCCAGTCACCTAATTAGATCCCTTTCTGCTTCTCTTATTGCAGCCCAGATACTTTTGTACTGTGAACTGTGCAATTATGTCCAGGTTGCTTTTTAGCAGGATAGCAGCTGCCAAGGATCTGACTAGCTACTTGCTTTTTCCTACTTTTAAGAGGAGTAGTGGGGTGGGAAGAAGGAGATCACCTAAGTCAGATCTCCTTCACTTGCCCTGACCAGCAGAAGGCAGCCTCTAATACTATCTTTACAGGGTATGTTCCATTCCAGCAATCATACTCTCTAGCAGGATATGGCATTGCCTTGTCTATGCTACTGAAAAATGCCAAGAGGCTGCCTTCTTTATTAAATGGCAACCAAACAAGCAGCAGCAAGGAATGGTACCCATATACTTGGGGGTGAGTACAAAGATTGGTCCCAGGAGCTGCTTTTCCTGTGCCATTATCTGTTCAGCCCAAAGCTGGCTGGTCGATTGACCGTAATAAATCTAATGAATGAAAAAAAAAGAGTTCAGCACAAAGGTATTTGGGATATACTTTCCAGGCCAAGAAAGAAATGGTCAGAGGGAGTGGATTCATGTCATATCCTCTCTCACATATACCAACAACTATATTGCATTGTGCTTATGGTGCTAAAGCCTCTAATAGTACTGCTAGTATGGAGGTTTATATTGATCATTTGCACAGCTAAGAAAGCAGTTTGCAGTCTAGCAACTGTGAGAGATGGGGAAGTTATCACCTTTGTTTAGGATTAAAATTGCCCATGGGATGGCTGGATGAGACTGAAATGTAGGAAAATGAGGTAGGAAAGCCAGTCTATGACTGGATTTAATCTGTCTGATGCACCTGCTTTTAAACCAACCACAATTTCCCCATAATGTCCAAACCTGCAGGCCTGGCACCAGTGGGTGGCCAGGTCAGGCACTGGCTGAGGGCCCCTAGGGCTGGGAAGGTAGAGCTCCTGCTCCATGATCCCTGCCAGCATCGGGTCATGGGGCACAACCGGACAGTGGCACAGATCGCAGAGCAGAAGCTCCACTCTTCCAGGTGACACCACCAATGCATGCACACTTAAATGACCTGGTTGCACCTCCTGTTGCATTGTCACAGGCCTGCCACCAACCAAGATGGGGGGAGGGGGCATCGCTGGATCAGCATGCATGCTTGCCATCACCTAAGATGGCAGCAGGACATGTTGACACCCCCACTGCTATCTTGGGTAATGGTAGGCATCCACAGTGACGTGCGCAACACAAGAGGTCACATGACCAGGTGCATTAAAGTGTGCACTTGCAGGTGGGGAGGGTGGGAATCTGATGCTCATGGCCCCACACTGATCTGGTGCCAGCCTTGCAAACTGGGATAGCTGTAGTTTGTTCAAGCTATCATTTGTTAGAACAATCCTGGCTTGATTTCATGCCATTATTTTTAAAAAGCACAAGTTCAAACATTATATGGAATTAGGTTTAGTTTAAAATCAGAATCCAATGCTTGCAGTAGCCTCTTCTGGTGCATTAAAGAGGAGCAAGAGGCTGCCTGTATGTTTCCGAGCTCAATTCAAGGTGCTGGTTTTAACCTATAAAGCCTTACACAGCTTAGGACCACAATACCTGATGGACTGCCTCTCCCAACATGAACCCACCCGTACACTACGCTCAGCATCTATGGCCCTCCTCTGGGTGCCTACTCGGAGGGAAGGTGGGAGTCTGGCAACAAGGGCAAGGGCCTTCTCAGTGGTGGCCCCCAAATTTGGGATGATGTGTTTGAAGAGGTGCACCTGGCGCCAACACTGTTACCTTTTCGGCGCCAGGTCAAGACTTTCCTCTTCTCCAGCATGTGTTTTAGCATGTGTTTTTAAATTGTTTTTAATTTTTTTTAAATTGTGTTTTAAATTGTTTTTTGTGTTTTAAAATTTGTATATTTGTTTTTATTGTTTTTAATTGCTGTAAACCGCCCAGAGAGCTTCGGCTATGGGGCAGTATATAAATGTAATAAATAAATAAATAAATAAGGAGGGAGAGCAGTGTTACATTTTAGCTAGAGCCTGTCACGTACTCGTACAGAATTTCCCAACACTCTGACAATTTTTGAACTAATACAATGGCATATAATAATCCAATCCGGGTTTAGCTCAGGCATGGTGGGCAGCCTCCACATGAATGGCTCAGCCCATCAAAGCCCATCAACTTGCTGACTCTGTGAAAATGTGATCTGGACGCAGGAGAGTGTCAAAGTATCTCTGCTCAAAACTCTGACTCAGGCTCAAACGCCTATGCAGACGAGCCCTAAAATGCCTGAAGTGATAGTGGGTTAAGCTAACATGGCACCCCTGAGTATCAGAGGCAATAATAAAACTCCTGAAATAGTAATATTCTAATACGCTGCATTAAAAAACTTGATTCAGTTATGTTGATGTGATTGCTTTATTATCATATAAAATAGCTTAAATAAAGGAGGAGAAAGAGTAAGTTTGAAATATCTAATTCTAATATTCTTCAAGACAAGTTAGGAGAACAAACATTAGGCATATATACTCTGTATGTGTGCACACACTCTTCCTCACTTTATGATGGATATACCTCCTCTGCGCAATTTCAGAGTGAACATTAACTGATATTCATCAAACTTCATATCAATTTCTCTTCACCAACTAAAAATATCTCTGTAGAATCTCTGTCTCTGCAGAAGATTACTGATGTGCCTATGTAAATAAATTTGTGAACAGGCATAAGAAAAATTAATTATAGGTTCATAAATCAGAACAAGCATACAGAACAACCCTCTTCCTTGGATATATCAACGGTGTCATCATAAAAGTTCAATGAGAAAGCAACACAAAAGAAAATGCTGATCATGTGGATTATAATAATCCACAGATTAATATAATGAGCAATAACTTGTTCAGGCAAAATGATCCTTCACATTTAGCTTCCCATGTGCCACCTTTATTCAGCAGAGCAGAATACAAAAGGGGCATTCATTCAGTTGCACATTTCTCATCAGGATCTAATAAATGCAGATGATAGAGGGACACAAGTTTGTTGAGAGGAACTGAAATGAGGGAAGGCTGACAAATGTTTAATAACATTGAAATGTGATAGCAACCTACAACATACCGTCCTGGGCATGAACAATGGAGTCTCAGAAATGACTCAGATTTGCAAATAAATTCATTGTCATTAAAAAAAAAAAACAGGTTTGATTTTTCAATTAAATAAGCGTTCTTAGGTTTACAAGCCCAGAAAGAAAATTAATTTTGGGCACAGCAGGATGGTGATGTAAATGTTTTTGCAAGATCATTCATCTTATGTCCCAGTTTGAGACATTGAGTAGTGAAGTGAATATGTGCTTTAGAACATCCACATCTGTAAAGTTCTACAGAGCTAGATAATAAAAACTGAACTATTTTTTAAAACATACACCCTTATTTTGAGAGATTTCAGATTTTAGAAGTTGGAGGGTAGAGGTTTTAAATAACATCACCAAAATATAACAATTTATAACTGTCAAGTAGGCAGGACAAAATGTTATTCTCTGAACCCTGAAACATCTAAGCGCAAGATCTTGGCTCTTCAAAGGCATACTGCTACCTCTATAAATTGGCACAGTTAAGCAAAGAAACTGTTACGTGTCAAAGCTGGATGGAAAACTAGAGATCTTTCCTTTGAACTTTTCAGTTCAGAAGTTCTCAACAAATGTATAAAAAGTTTAAGATATGAGCTGAAAAATCAATTTTAAAGCATAAAACAAAGGGATGTTTTTAGCAATATGCTCCTCAAAACCCATCCCTTTTTTTGGCATCCTTTATTGTCTACTTGCATTTCTTTTGCTGAATGTTCTATATCTTTTCATTCTCCTTATTCGAGCAAGACTTACATCTTCTGGAGGAAGCCTTCTTGCCCCTAATAATGTCCTTGGCTTTCCTTTTTAACCATGCTGGCATCCCCTTGGCCCTGATGGTACCTTTCCTGATCTGCAGTATATGTTAGCTGAGCTTCAATTTTTATAGTTCTGATATGAAGATATTTTACCCTCTTTCACTTTCAACTTTTTTTTACCAGTCCCCTCATTTTTGAGAAGCTTCCTCTTTTAAAATCTAATGTGACTGGGCTGGTTTTCCTTGACAATTGTCTACTGTTGAATTTAATAGTACTGTGGTCACTGTTTCCAACTGGTTCAACAACACATGTCTCACAGCTGGTCTTGGGTGCCACTTAGTATTGGACTTGGACTTAAGGTAACCTTTCCTCTAGTGAGTACCATGACATTTTATCTGAAACATGCATTTACCCAGTCTATGTGAGCATAAGTCACCCATTACTACAAAGCTTTCTCCCTTGTGTGCCTCCTTGATTTCATTCTCCATCTCAAGACCACCATTTTAGGTTTTTCTGGGGGCGGGGATATGTCTCCAGTACAAACTTACTTTTGGGGCCTGGTGTCCTGGTTCCCACCAACAGATTCAGACTCTGGGCTTGGTTATAGCCAATGGCTTTAATCCACAATTTAGCACACGACTAGAACATAGATCAAACAAGAAGTGTCAGAGCAAAGAGCACTGAAAGATACTACTTGGCATGGCTACACAAGCAAAGGCATTGTTGCAACACTTGACATGACCCCTGGATCCCCCTTATGAAGGATGGGGCAGGCATGACTACTTGCATGGGACTTGTTTCTCAGCTCAGGACTGGGCAAGCAAGTAGGCACTCCAGTGGGTGGGTTGGCTAATGGGCTGAGTCTGTTTGCACGTGTGCAGCCTGTGGCGTGTCTGTGGAAACAGAGGTGGAAACTACTCAGCCAGCTCATCTCCTGGCTCCACCTCCATCATTCACTCCTGCACTGGAGATAGGTTGATGGCAGGAGGCTGGCTCAGGGGTGACTCGGCAGTGAGGGTGGGGTGAGGGAATGGGCTGACAGCTCAGCCTTCTCTTTGACATCATCTGACATCTTGGGGAAGGGACTGTCTAAGTGTAGCCCCTCCCTGACATTCTTGTTTGTCACCCCCACACCTCCTCCTCTGGCCAGTCCTGCCAAGGTCTTTCAGGGTTCATAACACCTGGTATTGCCACTCACAGTGATTTTGTGGAGTAGTCTGCTCCATTTGAGATTTCTAGGTATTTTGACCCCATGCTCTCTTTTACTAACAGGGCTCCACCACTCCCAGCACACACTTCCCTGCCAATCCTGTAGCATTTGTATCCATAGATGACCATATCCCATCAGGTTTCCATTATGCTCACTATTTCTACATTAAACCAATCACTCCAAGTCATCATCTTGGTTTGACGGCTTACAGTATTAGCACGGATGTTGCTGAACTGCAATTCCCATCAGCCCTAGCAGGCATGGCCAATGGCCAGGGATGATGGGAACTGTAGTTCAGCAGCATCTTCTAGAGAGCCAAAGGTTCCCCACATTAACACATAAACACATATACGTGGTGCCCCTCTCCAAATGTGTCTCATATTTGCATTTTCACCTACAGATCTTTGGCATCTCTGACTGGCTATCATGTTCTATGGTTGTTTTTTGCCTAATGTACTCCATCCCTATTTGGACAGATACATTTTCGCACTCATCTCAAGGGATAACATACCCCAAGGCAAATGCTCTCTAGTTCTTGCCAGCTTTTCCCCACAGGTAGCAATTTAAAAGGTTTTCTGCAATCTTATTTTAAGTACCATCAGTCTAATTCCATTTTTGTTCAAGTGGAACCCTTCTCCTTTGTACAGTCCCCCAAGTCCCAAAATGTTCCTCACACTGCTTAACAATTCCAAACCCCTCCTTGCAACCCCACAATCTCATTTATGCATTGAGACACCTTAGCTCTGCCCATCTAGCTGGTTCTGCATGGAATAGGTAGTATTTCAGGGACAGCTATCTTGGAAATTCTGAATTTCAGCTTCCTACCCAGCAAACTAAATTTTGCTTTCAGGATTGCACAAATACATTTCTCCACATCACTGGTACTGATGTGCACCATGACCACCGACTTCTTCTCAGCACTCTTTCTCAACCTATCTAGACAAAATATAGCATCCAGTACCTCATAATAGGCAGGTCTACAAGCCCATCACGAACCCATCTATTCCTGTTTCTCATTATCAAATTGCCTACTACTAGGAGCCACCCCCTCTAATCTATAATTAGATTGTTAACTGGCAAAATAATATTAAGTCAAATTGCACAATGTCAACTACCTACTTTTAAAAATGTTTTTTCAATTATGGTTAATTCCTACCATAAGTTTATAACAGTAAGAATTCCAACACTATAATCATTTCACCAAGAACAACTGAAGTCTGTCCAATATATTGTTATATTTCCAAGGTACCACTTTACACAGAGTGCAGTATGCCAGGAAGGTATTTACAATAATACTCTTAAAAACATAAGCTAGAATATCTACTGAAAAGAGAAAGCATATCATGTTGAGAGCTGTATGTGCTGAACAAGCAAGGAAGCAATTATATTAGAAATCTTAGAAGGTGAAAAACTTACACTGCAGTATGAAACAGACTCTTAGTCCCCTACTCCAAAAGTAGATATGCAGTAGAGATACACTAGGCTTGTAAAGAGCCATTTGATCACCCCTGATCATCTGTGGCAGGGATGGAAACCTTTTCAGCCCAAAGGCCACATTCCTTTCCGGACAACCTTCCAAAGGTACATGCCAGTGGTGGATTGGGCCAGGACAAAAGTGGGCAGAACAATGAGTGTTAATTTTACTTTTGGATTGTAGGCTAGTTTCAACACACAGCCACACACCCTTCTATATCTTCCATCCAGATAAACAAGAGGCATTATCAACGCTGAAGGACACATTCCAGCCAGCAAAAACACATGGGTTGTGGCTGAGGAAGGGTGTGCCTGAGGAGAATCCCAAGGACCAGATAGACCATTGTGGTTGACAGCAGGCATGTGCACGTACAGCGTAGCGTGTATGCATGCCATCAACCAAGATGGTGGCAGGTGCATCAGCCCCTTAAGGAAGCCCCCACTGCCATCTTGGTTGATGGCAGCCATGCATGCACAGCATTCAAGACAGGAAAGGTAGATAGGGTCTGTAGGCCCAGGGCAGGCTGGTGTTCAAGGTCCCAGTCATGCCTGTTGCCAGCCCTGCTGGCCCTCTTCTGTGTATCAACCTTTCAAGTACTTGAAAAGTGCTATCATATCTTCCCTCAGTCTTCCCTTCTCAAGGCTAAACATGCCCAGTTCTTTCAATCTCTCCTCATAGGGTTTTGTTTTCAGTCCCTGAATCATCCTTGTTGCCCCTCCTCTGAATCTGTTCCAGTTTGTCTGCATCCTTCCTTAAAGTGCTGTGTCCAGAACAGGGCACAATACTCAGGATAAGGCCTTATTTATTTATTTATTTATTTATTGCATTTGTATACTACCCCATAGCTGAAGCTCTCGACGGTTTGCAACAATTAAAAACAAATATACTAATTTAAAAACATATTTTTTAAAAAGCAATTTAAAAACACATGCTAAAATGCCTGGGAGAAGAGGAAAGTCTTGACCTGGCACTGAAAAGGTAACAGTGTTGGCACCAGGTGCACCTTGTCAGGGAAATCATTCCATAATTTGGGGACCATCACTGAGAAGGCCCTCTCCCTTGTTCCCAGCCTCCCAGCTTGCCTCGGAGTAGGCACCTGGGGGAGGGCCTTTGATGTTGAGCACAGTGTACAGGTGGGTTCATATTGGGAGAGGCGTTCCATCAGGTATTGTGGTCCTAAGCTGTGTAAGGCTTTATAGGTTAAAAGCAGCACCTTGAATCGAGCTTGGAAACATACAGGCAGCCAGTGCAAGCGGACCAGAATCGGTTTTATATGTTCGGACTATCTCGCCCCTGTTACCAATCTGGCCACCACATTTTGCACAAGCTGCAGCTGCCGAACTGTCTTCAAAGGCAGCCCCACGTAGAGCGCATTGCAGTAATCTAACTTGGAGGTTACCAGAGCATGGACAACTGAAGCCAGATTATCCCTGTGTAGCTGGGCCATCAACTGTTGAGCCCAGGGGTGGCGGACCCAGCCTCCTTCCCAAGAAAGGAGGGGGAAGGCATGAGTTTCAGAAGCCTCAGCTGTTAGGGAGCATGGACGATCCAGCTGTCGTTGAGTCTAACCACGACCTTGGGGAAGAGAGCGAGATGCCTGCCCCGCCAGTTCCCATGGCTGGTCCTGCCCCTCAATGGGACAGTGCTCAGCCCCCCAGCACTCCCACGGGACTGTTGGGGGATGCTCCTGAGAGAGCAGACACTCCTCCTTTACCAAGCAGCATCTTAGAAACGCCCGACACTTCCCTGCCCTCTGCTCTCCTGCCTGCCAATCAGAAACCTGTGCTTTCCGATGAGCCCTCTGAGGCTTGCCCCCCTCACCGTGCTCACAACGTCGGGAGAAGCAGACAGGGCAGAAGGAGGCGTGTGTGCAACAGAGTGAGAGGTTACGCCCCAAGACCTCTCCTATTTCAGGCTACCGCACCCGGAAGTGGGCGCTGAGTCAACTTTCCTCACAAGTTGCAGAGCATGTCTAGAGTGCAGTTAGGGATTGTAGTGAGTTAGCATAGGGGTTTGTATGAGGCACACAGCCGTTGATGTATCCATTACTTTAATAAAACAAGAATTGATTGCACCCTCGTCTCCAACTGGTGGTTCTCACTCTGAACTGGACACCAACCGAAGTTGGTAGAAGGCACTCTGTGCCACCAAGGCTACCTGAGCCTCAAGTGACAGAGGTGGTTCTAGGAGAACCCTCAAGCCACGAACCTGCTCCTTCAGGGGGAGTGCAAACCCATCCAGAACAGGTTGGATATCCACCATCCAGTCAGAAGAACTGCCCACTAGCAGCATCTCAGTCTTGTCTGGATTGAGCCTCAGTTTATTAGCCCTCATCCAGTCCACTGTAGCAGCCAGACACTGGTTCAGCACATTGACAGCCTCACCTGAAGAAGATGAAAAGAAGAAATAGAGCTGTGTGTCATCAGCATACTGATGGCAACACACCCCAAAGCTCTGGATGACTGCACTCAATGGTTTCATGTAGATGTTGAACAGCATGGGGGACAGAACTGACCCCTGTGGAACACCATCCTGGAGATTCCAGGCTGCTAAGCAATGTTCCCCAAGCACCACCTTCTGGAGCTGACCCACAAAGTAGGAGCAGAACCACTGCCATGCAATCCCTCCCACTCCGAATTCAGCCAGTCTTCCCAGAAGGATACCATGGTCGATGGTATCAAAAGCAGCTGAGAGATCAAGGAGAATCAACAGAGTCACACTCCCCCTGTCTCTCTCCTGACAGAGGTCATCATACAGGGCGACCAAGGCTGTTTCTGTGCCAAAACCAGGCCTGAAATGCAACTGAAATGGATCCAGATTATCGGTCTCCTCCAAGAGTGTCTGGAGCTGGCCTACCACCACTTGTTCAAGGACCTTGCCCAGGAATGGAACAGTGCTAATCTAGGCTAATCAGTGTGGCATAGAGCAGAAAGAGTACTTTACTTGATTTGGAAATTATACTTGTGTTAATGCAGCCTAAAATAGCATTTGCCTTTTTTGCAGCCAGATCACACTATTGGCTCATATTTAGCTTGTGATCAACAATTCCAAGATCCTTCTCACATGTAATATTGTTGAGCCAAGCATCTCTCATCTTATAACTGTGCATTTGGTTTCTTCTTCCTAGGTGTAGAACTTTGCACTTATCCCTGTTAAATTTATTCTGTTGCTTTCAGCAAGAATAAATTTATTCTATTGCTCTAGCCTATCAAGATCATTTTGAATTTTCTTTCTGTCTTCCATGGTATTAGCAGAGTTTGGAAGTAACTCGTTATTTTTAACGAGTTACTTTTAATTCGTTACAATTTTAAATAACGAGTGGGTAATTCCATTACATTTGGCAAGTAACGGAATGAATAGTAATTTCCCTACTTTTCAGCTTCAACTTTAACGTTTCCACGTTAGGTTGGATGTTACTTGGGGGCGGGAACAAGGGGAAGTCAGCTCCTGGCTGTGATTGGTTAACACAAGACATATGCCTCACACTGATTGGACCTCTGCGCAGACTGTCTCTTCCCTCGTGATCTGTGTTAGGAGGCACGATAGAAGAGATGAATAGGCAGGGGGAGCCTGCTAGCGTCTGACTCTGAGAGGAAAAAATGGACGCCGGAGGAAAAAGCCAGGGCAAGGAAGGCAGAATGGCGAAGAGCTGTGGAGGTGAGTGACGATGATTTGTGTGTGTGTGTGCCTCGGTGTGTGTGTTTTCGGCTGGAGTCTCTGGTTTTTGGGGGGGGCTCCGGCTCTCTGGCTACCACCCCTTGCTCTCAGGACTCTCCACTTCAATTTTTTTAAAAAAAGTTTCTAGGTGGTCTAATTCCCGAGATATACACCAAAACGTAACCCCCCCTGCACAACTTTTTTTAAACAGATCATGCTCTAGCTACAACTCCCATCAGCCCAATCCAGTGGCCATGCTGGCTGGGGCTGATGGGAGTTGTAGTTTAAAGTAACTTTTCAAAGCTCTGGCTGCAACCCCGCCCTTTCATGATTGTGAGTAAAGTGCAGACTTGTGTTTGTGTTGTAAATCTCTCTCCCTCCAACCCTATTTTTAAAGAAATTAGGCAGGGTTTATCACAGTTTTTATTATGTAGGAAACTAATACTCATTTTTTTAAAAAATGAATGAAGTTTATTTATTTATTTTTATTATTTTATTTATATCCCACCCTTCCTCCCAGTTCAGGAGCCCAGGGCAGCAAACAAAAGCACTAAAAACACTTTAAAAATCATAAAAACAGACTTTAAAATATATGAAAACAAAACATCTTTAAAAACATTTTTAAAAGCTTTAAAAACATTTTTTTAAAGAAAAAAATTAAAAACATATTAAAAAGCAATTTCAACACAGACGCAGACTGGGATAAGCTCTCAACTTAAAGGACTTGTTAAAAGAACAAGTTCCTTATCACTTGAGGCTGCAGTTTTCCCTGGTTGAGTAAGCCCCATTGAATACATTGGGACTTGCTTCTGAGTAAACAAACATAGGATTGCACTATAAATATCTTTACAGGTTATATAAATAAACATATTTGATAGTCATGCTCATATAAATATTTTCATAGAATCATAGAATAGTAGAGTTGGAAGGGGCCTATAAGTCCAACCCCCTGCTCAATGCAGGAATCCAAATCAAAGCATTCCCGACAGATGGCTGTCCAGCTGCCTCTTGAATGCCTCCAGTGTCGGAGATCCCACTACCTCTCTAGTAATTAGTTCAATTGTTGTATGGCTCTAACAGTTAGGAAGCTTTTCCTGATGTCCAGTCGAAATCTGGCTTCTTGCAACTTAAGCCCATTATTCTGTGTCCTGCACTCTGGGATCATTGAGAAGAGATCCGGGCCCTCCTCTGTGTGGCAACCTTTCAAATACTTGAAGAGTGCTATCATATCTCCCCTCAGTCTTCTCTTCTCCAGGTTAAATATGCCCAGTTCCTTCAGTCTCTCCTCATAGGGCGTTGTTTCCAGTCCCCTGATCATCCTTGTTGCCCTCTTTTGAACCTGTTCCAGTTTGTCTGGATCCTTCTTGAAGTGCAGAGACCAGAACTGGACACAGCACTCAAGATGAGGCCTAACCAGTGCTGAATAGAGGGGAACTAATACTTCACATGATTTGGAAACTATACTTCTGTTAATGCAGCCTGATATAGCATTTGCCTTTTTTGCAGCCACATCACACTGTTGGCTCATATACAGCTTGTGATCAACAACAATTCCAAGATCCTTCTTGCATGTCGTACTGCTGAGCCAAGTATCCCCCATCTTATAACTGTGCATTTGGTTTCTTTTTCCTAAGTGTAGAACTTTTACTTCCACCCAGTTTTGTCATGCTGTGTCCCTATAAGTATCCAATTGCATACTATGGTTGTACAATACTTCCTTTACATTTTAAGTATTCCTTGGGGTAGTCATGGTTCTCCATTGTTTTCATCCTGAGGGGCAGATAGGCTGAGAAATGGTGAGTAGCCCATGGTCACCCACTACACTTTATAGCTTATTTTCATTTTGAAAAATTAATTAAAACAATTTACATGCAGGCAAAATTTATTAAGCGGATTCACACAATACGTGTAAAGCACATCCAACTCGCATTTAAAGCGCATGACTTCCCCTAAAGAATTCTGGGAAGTGTCATTTCCCCCTCACAGTTATAGTTCTCACCACTCTTAACAAACTGCAGTTCCCATGATTCTGTGGTGGGATGCATGTGCTTCAAATGGGTGTTGAATGTGCTTTAAAGGAATGGTGTGGATCTGCCCTACGTATGATGTTCATTCAAGAGTGAATTGAAAAGAACAATTTTAAAAGATACTTCTTACTCTTACTCATTTTTCAGACCTCTTTCTGAAGTAAAGGGTCAAATCTGTAAAAACATTTGGAGCAGCCACATTAAAAGATAAGGGCAGGGTATTCCAGGCAGGGGGTTGCCAACCCTGCTTGGATATGGATGTCTTTGCAGAAGAACCCTAGTCAAGGTTTACCAACAGCACAGTCCAAACTATATCTACTTAGAAGTCAGTCCTGTTGAGTTCTATGGGGCTTAATCCCTTAGTAAGTGTGTTTAGAATTGCAGCCTTCAGGAGCCTCCATCTTTACTCCCCAAAGCTCCCATCTAACATCTCCACAACACTAGGCTCCTTTGTCTCTGCTGTGGCCTTCTGGTGACTGCCCTAGCCTGAAGGCACTTAACCCTTCTTGCTGAAAGCAAGTAGGCTAGATTAAATGTTCCCTACCCAGGCTCATATATATAAAAGATAAACAGCATTTTGTCAAAAGTATTTTTGTCTACATTTTATACCTCATCCTTGGTTTTCCAAGCTTGGCATGGAATGCTTCTCATACAGAATTAATTTGAAATGCTGCATATTTATTATCATAATCATCATATTCAAAATAAAAAATATATGTACCGCCTTCAAGTTGATTCCAACTTATGGTGACCCTATGAATAGGGTTTTCATGAGGCTGAGAGGCAGTGACTGGCCCAAGGTCACTCAGTGAGCTTCATGGCTATGTGGGGATTTGAACCCTAGTCTCATTTTGTTCTCACAACAACCCTGTGAGATAGTAGGTTAGACTGGCCCAGGCAGGGTTATTCAGTGAGCAAATAGGATCTCTTTTAATTGTGCTATCGACCTGCTTACTTCCACTCTGACTGGGGGATCTTGCAGCATGGGGAAGAGATGGGGGCACATCACAGCTGAAGTTCACCCATATAGGAGCATTATCTCTTGTTTATTACAACCTGCCTGTTGCAGGTTTTGCTGCTGAGAGCAGCAGTCAGTTAGTGCGGCCACTTGAGTCACAGCTTGTTGATTCTGAGGAGGCAAAACTAGAAAGTGAGGTTCAGAAAGGAGGCCCTGTGCACGAGGAGGAGGAGGGCATGAAGCAGTGCCAGTTGCCCACAGCCACATCTGCAGAACAGCAAGTACCATGGTTTGGCTTTGAGAAAGCTTGTACATTTGTGAGCCAGAGTGGGAAAAATGTTGTTGTACGATGCAATTACTGCCTTCCAAGGATCAAAAATCTGAGATCAGCTGTTTCCCCCTCATCCAATGTGAAGAAACATTTTGAGGTAAGCCTTTGTCATGCTGGTCCTCAAAGAGTGTCCATTGTCTATTTATGTTTAAATTGTGAAGTTCCTCTTCCATTTTTTCTTGGATTCATGCTTTGTTCTTCTTCCTCAGAGGGCACACCCTGAGAAGCTGAGAGCAATTGAAGAAGCAATAAAGGCAAGGAGACGTGGCCTTCCTGAACCAATGCATGACACCCCTCCCCCCAAAATGCTGAAGCAGCAGCAGACAACCCTTGAGAGGTGGGGATCTGGCAGGGATATGCTTCTTCTGGCAGCCTGCGTACACCCTCGCTTCAAACTAGATCGGCTGGAATTGTGTCAGGCCACCACCCATACCAACAAGTAAGAACATTAGGGAAGCCCTTTGGGTGGATTACTCCAAGGGAAATGTTGTCTCAAGGGAGGCATCAGAGGGCTTAAGGTGGTAGGCAGGGGCTGGGCCTTTTCTTCCTGGGGCTCCTCATCACAACCTTGGGTTGCTGCAGGTAATCCTTAAGGGTCTGCTGTGCTGCCCCATGAGTGTGGTGACTTGGTCACCTTCCTACCTTCCATGTCATCATCCACAGGTTCAGGCTGGACCCTGAAGCAGGGGACATGACAAGCATCAGGAAATGAAGAGCAGATGATGGTTTCCTAACATATATGTGTTAACATATCCTCTCTCTTTCTTAGATACACAATGGAAGCCTTGTTGAAAGCTGAAATAAAGATGGGTGTACTTAATGAGGACAGTGATCAGTCTTCAGATAAAGACCAGGAAGGAGATGACTTAGAAGATGACTTCTTTAACTTTCTGCCCCAGGGCAAGAAGTCAGCAGTGGACACTGCTGAGGAGGAACTGGTGAGGTACCTGAGGTCTCCCAGCAGGGAAGTGTCATCACTCCATGGCTTTCCACGTGTGCTGCGGTGTTTTTTGCAGCACAACACAGGCATGCCTTCAAGCGCCGCAGTAGAACGCCTGTTCAGTACTGGTGGCAACGTAATGACTGTAAAAAGACATTCCTTGTCTGACATGCTCTTTGAGCATCTTGTTCTTTTGAGACATAACAGAAACATATTATAAAAGCATTTCAAGTGTAAAATTTGATTTCAAGAGTTGGGGTATCTTCATTGCTTGGGGGGATGTGAGATTCTGTTATGCCATTATGTTAATCTTATGGATAAAATTTTTTATTCTACTACCCCCTGTGTGTGTGTGTTTATTTTTAATATTGTTTTAGGCTTCTTAGATGTGCAGCAGCCAAGGCCAGCACCTTGTAGGAGTTTTTTAAAAAAAGTAACTGAAATGTAATTGTAGTGATTACTTTTGAGAAAAAGTAAAGTAATCAGTTACTTTCAGAGCAATTGCAATTGTAACGGTAATTACTACTTTTTGGGGCCAAGTAATTGTAACTGTAATTTATTACTTTTTAAAAGTAATCTTCCAAGCTCTGGGTATTAGCTATCCTTCCCAATTTTGTATCAACTGCAAGTTTGATAAGCATTCCCTGCACCTCCTCATCCAAGTCATTAATAAAAACGTTGAAGAGCACTGGGCTCAGGACTGAGCCCTGCAGTACCCCACTTGTTACCTCCCCCCAATTTGAGAAGGAACCATTGATACACTCTTTCCATATGATTCTGTAGCCAACGATAAATTTACCTGATAATTCCAGATACTGGAATGTAATCAAGAACAGAGAAAAGTAACTAAAGAAACAGACTAAGGGGAGATAAGGAGCAAAAAGGGTGAGGTCTCTATGCCCTTCACCTGTACATTCATTTTCCCATTTGAAAGGGATGATCACATAAAAAAATGTGTCTACCACTGTCCACATCTTAGTCCTTATTTGCAAGGTTACACTGTTAACCAGATGACAAAGGTAAAAAGAAAGAAATGAGAGGAAACAAAAGTAGGCAGTACTCTAGTTATGTAGGTGACTTAAACTGTCTCTGGATGTACAAATAAGGATTGATACTATGAAGGGGGAGAAATCCAATCAGGTTCACATTTATTGTAAAGCTACCTAATCTGCACTTCCCGAAACAGTATGCAAACCAAAACACAGCTAGACTTCAAAATTTGCACTTCTCCAGTTTTGTGATACAGTTGTCTAATGAAATACTGTTTACAAAAATGCATATATTAGTGAAAATAGCATTCAAAAATGCACTACTTTAGGAAAAGCTGCTGGGGAAAAAATGTGCATATTAGCAGAAATGCACACTGAGTTCTTGTTAGGCTGTAAGTAGTAAATAAATAAATGCACCACAACTGAAGAAGAAATGTGGCAAACATTTAACAGACTTGTCCATCCCTTCTTGACACAAATGCACATGTAGTAGTGGCTGCAGAGAGCTGTGCTTCTCCCTACTTTTGCTCACATACAGCTTCCAAATCAAATGCAAGTTGCCTCTTCCTCTTTGCCTGTTCCCCTGCCCCCCCCCAAGCTTCAGGCAGGCTGCCTGCTTTGTTACTATTGTTTCCAAATATTCCTTGCATGTTTATCTAAATTTGCTTCGCCATCTATTTTTAAAAATCCAGTTCATTCTTTGTGTTGGTTGTATGCTGTATTCACAATTAAGATTTTTATTTGGTACATGTGCACACACACGCTTGATCAGTATAAATTCTGAGCTGCCCAGAACAGAGAGTTGATCCAGACTACGTTAGTTGTGCAGAGGTCCCATTAGAAATCAATAGGGCAAGTCAGTAATGACATAAGTTCCATTGCAATGGGAACAAAGTTCAACCAACCTGCAGCCCAAAGTAAGTCCCACAGTTCAATGTGGCAAACTCCCATTGAGCACTTTCAGGGATAGGATTGCAGCCTTAGACTGGATCCAACACAGAAATTGAATGTTTATAAAAGGAACTTCATAGCTCTCATGTTTTCTATATTTCTTATTCATTGCTACTTTCTCCAATTTCCTCATTGTTTTGTATCTCACAACAAGTTGTGTACATATCACATTTTCTACTCTCACCAGAATGAAAAAGTCACGGTCAGCCACTAACGGCACAGTGCAACTCTTACTCAAAAGGGCTAAATCCATGGAACACACATATCCAGCTTTCTGAATTACCATACAACTAAACTTCCTCTGTGCATTAAGAAATCTTTAGAAAAACACTCCCTATTGCTGATATTATCAAATAATCAAATCCAGCACCAATAGCTGAGCATCTTTAGTAACAGATGAGACAAGGGAGATATGAACCAAACAAGGATACAAAGACAAAACAAGCATTTGAGAATAAATGGGATAGATACAACTGCAACATGCCTTGTTAGAGCTGCTGAAAGAGCTGCTACAGCATCACAAAGTCTGTCTATACTACATGGCAGACATTTCTGTGTTTCAAGTTAATAATGGCCGTAGATGCAGTGCCAAAATTAATACAGAGCTGGGAGGTACTGCTTCTGTTGAGTCACTCTTCCAAAACCAGACAGCCGGGACCAATCTTGTATGCAATTATCTCAACTTTGCAAACCCTTAACATGCTTTAAAACTGCTTTTGTGATTGAAGAAAGAAAACTTAAGTAAGGAGATAAAATAAAATGTTTGAAAGAAATGTTACCATAGTACCCTCTTGCTCTTGCCAGAATGCTTCTGACTACCATACAGAGAAGGCAATTGCTTTCTTTGGCTACACTGGCTACCATATGTAGTCAAATGGATCCCTGCAAAGCATGTTGAGACAACATTGGAAGCCACCCAAATATCTTCATTGAACTTGATCAGTGTTGAAATGCACAGAGCTGTTTGGGGGACAGGGAAAGATAACCTTCAACTGTGAAATATCATTTGCTCTTGACATTCTCCGAAGTCCGAGCCAGGCTTTTGATAGCCAGGCTGCAATCCTATGCACACTTATCTCAGAGTAAGCCCCACTGTACATAATGGAACTTATGTCTGTGTAAACATGCACAAAATTCAACACAGAGTATATTTTGTAAGGAACTATATGTACAAGATGAAAAGTGATATACCAGTGAATCATTTTGCTGGTCTGCCTGAATACCACAAGTGGCTGATCCTGCTGAGACATTAGCTTTAGGTTTATTAAATTTATACACTGTTTCCCACTACAAACAGTCCCAAAGCAATTTGCAATCAAAATTTGATTCTAGTCTTAATCAAGAATTATCTCCTTCAATGGAAATATTGTTCCTGTACTCAAAGCAAAGCAAAGCAGAAGCAAAGCAAAGACCATGCTTGCATATAGAGTTGTCCCTCCCTGATAACCTGTACATAGTTTAAATTCCACCAATGACAATACTTCAACTCATGAATTTCACTTACTCATTCCTTTCACAGATCAGAAACACTCTTCTGTATAATTTACAGTGTTATAAGATCTTTGATTCCCCTCCCCCACAAAACCATCTGCAATACATGTAACAAAGTCATACTTTTACAGCAGAGTTGAATAGCTTCTTTGCTATTGAGCTGGCAGAGACGGAGGCTCATATCCCTGACCCGCGGGGATACAGATTTATTTATTTATTTAGTGTCAAATTCTCACTATAAGATTCATGTAGGCATTCATTCATGTATCCAGTAATTTTCCTTTATAATTTTCCTATGATCTCCTACCTCTACTTTTCCTCCGAAGTTACACACTTCAAAGAGTAGTTTTAAGCTGCCTTAACCTTCCCCTCAGTTCCAATATTTCTTCATGTCACCTCCTCCTCACATTTGAGTCTAGTATTTATTTATGGGGGTTGGAGGCTGACAAGGAGAGTTGTTTATTTTCACCTTTTCACACACTAATTATGCAACTACTAATTTTAACATTTAAAAAATGCATTAGTTCTCTGTCAGTACATGGAGAAGGAATTCATAAAAATGTTTATACTTTCAGCTTAAATTAGACTTGGTTTCAATTTTTAAAAAACAATGAACTCCTTCACAGCCTTTGAATGCAAGTTTCAGAGCCCAGCAGCAGAGAACAGGTAGGGGTTTCCTGCTGGGTTTTGTTCAGAGGTATTATGGCCACCCAGTACTGCCTCTTCCTTCTGTGCATTCAGAAGGTAGACCCTAGTTTGATGCTACCAGGCAAAATTTAAGAGGTACGTGGGACAAATCCTGGTCAGACCAAGGTTCTTTTTCTTTAATTAATAAACGGTATAGTTCTGCATATAGGAGTCCCCAAAGTACAAACAAATGACTATTTTATTTTTGGATGCGTGGCCCTGTTTCACTTTCAAACTGCTGGGCAGCAGGTGAACTGGTTTTGCTATTAGAGCTAACTCATAGAGCACTATTAATGTAACTTTATCTAGTTTGTGCTCATGATCCTACAGTGACACCACTATTATTGTACAAGTGACTTGCACAAGCAAAGCTACATAGTGAAGGCACATTAGAAGTGAGATTTCCAGTCTAGGTGGAACATACAAACCACTCAATCAGGTGGACCATACAAGCCACTAGAAATAGTAGCACATTACTGAATATAACTGTTATGAAGCAGGAGCAACTTTGTATGGATAGAAACTATAGACATATAATTTGTGAGGCAAGCGAATTTCTAGAAGAGAAAGGAACGGAATCTTTATTTCTTACATTTCAGTCTGGTCAAGACCCATGTTTCTTTCTATTTAAGGTAGAAGCTCTGAAGGCAAATTTGTTATGACTGATCTAAATAATCCTTGAAAATGAAAGGAGGGAAATATTGGGTTGGCAAATGTAGAGGAAGATCCAAAATGCTGGCATTTGGCTAAACCTTCCTGGAAGGCTATATAATTGTCTTCTTTCAACATCCCAGATTATTCCTGTATGCCCCAGAGACCAATGAAGAGGTTTATAAATATCTTAAGCCTTTTGCAAGGTAACATTCTGTCAAGAAAGAAAGCAGGTTAGCTTATAGATAAAGAATTGCCTGTTCCCTAACTCGTCAACATGGGGATTTTGAGGTTTGGATATGTACAGTCTTGCACTACATGCAGATTGCTTGCTAGTCATAGGATTTATGCCAATTTTTCTTTTTAAACCTTCTGAAACTTGTAATACAATTACAACACAAAACTCAAAGCAGTGCAGATAATTTAAATTAATTTAGAAGAACCTCAGGGAAGGAATGGGTGATTGTGCATGGTGACTAGAAATGTCCCATATGTTGAATTTCATTTACAGAAATACTAAGTATTCTACTTATCCTAACTGATATGAAGGCAGGATTTTTGTTATCCCACCTAACCCCTTCTCCCCCCCCCTTTTTTTTTAGTTTGATCTTGTAACCAAACTCTGGCTTCCCTATTAGAGACCCTAAGGCTTATTGGTACCAAAAAACAAAACACATGCAATGGTATTTTCTAATGTGTCCTATTTGGAGGGCTTAGCTAAACAGGACCCATGATGGGGACCTCTCACTTAAAAAAAATAAATTCCAAAACCTCCTTCGAAACAGCTGTCTGTAGCTGCTAATTTGATCAGAGAAGAGGCAACTAGTAGAAGGGACTGTTTAACCTTTTCCTCATGAGCTATTTCACTAACCTAAATTCTCCACCCCCATTCTCCACAGCTGTCATTAGCGACATGGAGGTGAAACAGTCCTGAGTTTAAAATCATGTTTTTCATTTTTAAAATCAAATTAGCATATTTTATTTTAAGTAAGTAAGTGGTTCATAAAGCGGCAGTAAGCATGAAATCAATTTTTAGGAGATACCGTATTATGCCGCCTTATCGCAAAGTTATTTTAAAGGGTATATTTCAGCAGCCAACAATGCAGACAGCCAATTTTCGTTATTTGCATTTAGATATTACAAATTATCCATCACTTCAGGCTTTCAAATAGAAGCCTCCTGTTTGAATCCATTAACACCTGAAATCTGTATAATAAATATCCAAGTTAGACATCTGTCTTTACTCTGACAGTGAGAAAACACAGATTCTTACCAGCAGTGCACTTATACAGGCTTTTGAAGCACAATGTGGAATGTTTCTTCCCCTCCACTTCAAGTAGTAGATCATTCTTAATATGGGGGTTTCCACACACAAAAACTAAGATGTAACAAAGCCCACCAATCTCTTGGTGTGGTTTATTGCTTTTACTAATGTATGCACCTGTGCAAGCTCAGAACAGCAGTCCCTCGAGGACTTACATCAGATTTATATACTCTTAACACTACTTAAACATTTTTGAAATTAAGTATTTTGTCTCTGAGGCATCTACTGGTTTAATCATCATCATAATCAGAGACTGGATTCAAAATTTGTTTTTGTGATTTTTTACTATGATATATTGTATTTTATCTTGTTTGTTTACCGCCCTGAGAGCTATTCTGCTAAGGGCGGTATATAAATTGAAATAATAAATAAATAATAAATAAAATAGTATTTTCATGTATATAGGGTTGGTTCAGTCTGTTAGAGCAATGGAGGGGTGTGTGGCTCCACTGGTACATAAGTGTCAAGTGTACGTCCTTAGAGGTGATAGTGTCACTTCTTTCTATAAAGGGGAATTTTATACAACCAGATTAGTGTTTAAGAATGGATGTGTAATTTAATTTGTGGGCACAATTAAATAAAACAAATAAAAGATTTTGGGAACAAGCATTGATACGTGGACATCTGTGAGGATTCTTGAGGGCTCCATTGAGGCCTGTTTTCGTACACATGCAGGAGGTTACAATGGGCCATCAGGAGAAATGAAAGGTCTGTGCATGCCTTCTTTCTCCACATTTAGTCTGTGTACAATGCTTATGCTTGGATCAGAAAGGGGCTGGATGGGGAAATGATAGACAAGCACAGACCTTCCATTCCTCTTTATTACTCACTGCACTGCATGCACAGTTAGGAATGTGGGGTGGAGAGCTGGGACTCATTTGAGCCCAATCTGTATCCCCCGTACACAGTCTCTGCACCTACGGTGCAAGTAGATCATGCTTTTGTTTACATATGCAGACAGCTTCATATATAGAACAGCTCAATAGGAACAGAAGGACTACAAACTCCATTTTTAAGTACTAAAATTACAAAGACTTGAAAATACTAATGTCATATAGTATACTTCATGTACAGTACAGGTGCTGATGGAAGAAGAAAGTTAGTTATGGGAGACTCCCGTTCATGGAGTAACTCGTGTAAGGGGGATCAGACAGAATGCAGTGGATTTTAGTCCAGGGACAGAAAGGAATTGGTGGGAGGGGGAATGCAGCTGAGCACTAAATTATTTTAAAATAGTTTTTCTCTAAAAGAGATAGCACAAAGATCTACATTGTGTTTGTTTCTGGGCCACTGTGAAAAAAGTATATGCACCTTGGTTTTACATTATAAAGTTAGCATTCTCCAGTATCCAATTAAATGCTCACTGTATAAAATTAAACCAATACATGTCATTGTATTAGCAGGAGGCTAAGGTAATATGTCTGTCCTCAAGGTGACCTTCCACTGAAAACTAGGTTATAAACCATTTTCCTCAGAGAACTAGAAAAAGACCAGGGAAGATTAATCATCAAACAATAAAGAAAAGTGGCACACAGAAATAGGAATTTGCTGCTGTATTAAACCACAATGGAGTAAGTGAAGGATCTAGAATTTCAAGTGGAAATTTGAAAAACAGCATACAAGGGGAGTTTCTTTCCTCTCCCGTAGTTCCTATGCTGTTATGTGTTCAACAGAGTTGATAAAAGTCCTATTTAGGTGTCCAATGCCAAATGCAGGAAGGGGAGAGCAAGGCCATGCTTGCTGGCCCACCCTCTCTGTTGCATTTCATCCCTGATCACTGAGATTATCTGGAGGAGCACTGTTACCTGTCCTCTGTGTTACAGAAGCCCAACTGGACTCAATCAGAAGTTGGTCATTTAGTGCTGCTGGTCCCATACTGTGGAACACTTTTCCAGCAGAGATTTGCAGATGTTGTGACTCCAGGTGCAAAGGGAGTTAGATCAGGGAGACGAGTCAGATGTATGAAGTGCACTGCTTTGGATGTAACCATCACACTAAGAAAATGAGAATTAAACCAAACCTTGCCTCTATCTCGTGTCTCGGACTGTGGGCGGGACAGCTTGACTCAGCCACCACCTCCCTTCACTGACGCTCCCATGACCGAAACCATGGAGGCTAGCGGCGGCCTGAAGGGAGACTTCAGAGAACTGTCAAAGCCTTGAACACCGAAGTCCAGAATCTCCGTGCAGAAACCCAGAATCTCCAACTCAAGAATCAAAACTTTTTGATTGCCTAAGGAGGCGCGGCACCAGTGGCCGCACCACCTGTCCAAGTCAAGGCACTAGTGGGACTACTACCTTGTTGTGGTGGCCTGAGTGACCAGTTCACCATGTTCCTTGCCCAGTGTGAACTGTACATACGCGTATGACAAGCCGAGTTTCTGAATGATGATGTGAAGGTGGCATTTATCATCAGCCTCTTGGAAGGGGAAGCAGCCAAGTCGGCTATCCCATTTCTGGTGAGAAATGACCCCATCTTGAGTCAATATACCGCCTTCGTCGCAGCCATGACTGAGATGTTTCATCACCCTCAGCGTAGAGACAGCCGCTTGGCAGCTAGGAGCCTTGAAACAGGAGAAGGGCTCCGTGGGGACTTATACTAACACATTTCATGTCTTAGCCCAGGAGATGGATTACAATAACCCTGCTCTGATATTATTCTACCGGAACAGACTTAGCCCGGAGGTGCTGCACAAATTGGTGTGCACCTCCCCACCCGGCAGCCTGACAGAGCTGATCCAGTTATGCCTGCAGATAGACAGTTGGATTAAAAGTCGCTGCTTGGAACTCAGGGCTGAATTTCCACATTCTCAGGTTCCCACACCTCTCCTCCGCACCCATTTCCCACCTAGTGTGGGAACCTCAACTTTGTCGGGGAGGAGCCCATTCAAATTGGAGGGGCTAGACCACACCTGTCGGAGGAGCAGAAGGAGAAGCATAGGAGAGATTGTGTTTATACTGGGGAAAGGGGGGGCACCTGGCCCGAGGATGCCCCTCCAAAGGAGAAAGAGCTCCGGTGCAGGAAAACTTCAAATCCCAGCTCTCGTAGAGGCCAAAGAGTTGGGACCAAAGCAGACACCGCAGTCTTGCCAGCAGCCCCTCCCGTTGCAGCCCACCCTTCACCTGCCGGTTCAGTTGATTCTTCCTTCAGAGTGAAGTCTGAGGTCAGGGCCATGATCAACAGTGGGGCCTCCGCAAGTTTTATGGATTGCAATTTCGCCCAGGAGCATGGCATGCCTACCCATATGCTCGAGAAGCCCTTGTCCATCGAGACCATTGATAGGTGTTCCTTACAGTCAGGAACTGTTACCAGGATGACGGAGACGCTGGGAATGGAAATCCCAGGACATGTGGAGAGACTGTAAATCTATGTGGCGCCCCCGCCCCGCTTCCCAGTGGTGTTGGGAATGCCCTGTTTGGTTCAGCACAACCCCACAATTTTCTGGGACGAAAAGGTGGTGATGTTTACCTTGGGGTATTGCCATCAGCACTGCCAACCGTGGAAGGCACCTCCCCTTGACGTCGTGTCTGGAGTTGCACTGCAAGGGGGAATCGTCCTGCCAGACAAGTATGAGGAGTACCAGAATGTTTGACAAAAAAAGAAACCAATCAGTTGCTCCCCCCCCCCAACCATATGACTGTGCCATAAATCTGATGCCGGGAGCGCACATCCATTCAGGGTTGATCTACTCCTTGTCGGAACAGGAGATGGCAGCGCTAAGAGAATTCCTGGAAACTAATCTCAAGAGGGGCTTCATTCAACCGTCCCAGTCTCCAGCCAGGGCCCCTTTGCTGTTCGTTAAGAAGAAGAGCAGGGAGCTACACCCATGTAATGATTACTGAGAATTGAACAAGATCACCATTCCCAACAGCTACCCCCTGCCGCTCATCACGGAGATGCTGGAGCGACTGCCATCTGCCAAGATTTATACCAAGCTGGATTTGAGGGGAGCTTACAATCTGGTACGAATCAAGAAGGGGGGATGAGTGGAAGACAGCATTCAAGACACAATATGGACAGTTTGAGCACTGGGTCATGCCATTTGGTCTATCCAATAGCTCCAGAGTCTTCCAGAGCTTTATGAATGACATATTTAGGGATTATGTGGACCAGTTCGTGATCGTGTATTTGGATGATATCCTCATCTATTTGGACTCTCCAGCTGAACACGATGAACACATGTGGGTGGTGCTACAACGTCTCAGGAAACATCATCTCTACGCCAAGCTGGAGAAGTGCAGCTTTGACTGAACCATGTCGGACTTTTTGGGGTACCGCATTTCTCCCACCGGAGTGGAGATGGGCCTGTGCAAGGTCCACTGTGTTCCCATGTGGCAGCCTCCCAAAATGAAGAAGGATCTTCAGCAGTTCCTGTGGTTTGCCAACTACTACCATCGGTTCATTGCTAATTACTCTGATAAGACTGTGCCCCTCATGGACTGCCTGAAGGGTTCAGGTCCCTTTCACTGGACTGATGCTGTGCAAGGAGCCTTTGAGGAGCTGAAGGCTCAGTTCGCGTCTGAACCCATACTGCAACATGCAAACCCCTTTGTGGTGGGGACAGATGCGTCAGACGTGGCCATCGGAACAGTGCTTTTACAACCACCACAGGGGTGTGTGTCCTGAGGCCATGTGCATATTTTTCACGGAAGTTGACAAGTTCAGAGCAAAACTATACTGTGTGGGAAGAAGAGTTGCTGGCCATTCGGGATGCTTTTGAAACTTAGCGACATCTTTTGGAAGGAGCGCAGCATGAGATAGAGGTGCGCATTGAGCATTGGAACCTGGAGAGCCTCCACTCAGCCCGTAAGTTGAACCAGAGACAGGTGCGCTGGCCTCAATTCTTTGCTCGCTTTCACTTCAAAATCCATTACATTCCCCAGGCACAGGATAAGTGGGTAGATGCTCTGTCCCACAAACCGGAATACCTGTAGAACCCGACCTCAAGACCGCTGCAACTAATTATACCCCTCAAGAAGATGGTGGCAGGGGTGTGCCAGGACTCCTGGGTGGAACTGCATTCGGCACAAGAACAAGATCCATTTGTCAAGGAGAAGCGTTCAGAATTAGAGGAGCAGTCTCCTGGGAGTGCAGAGGGCTTCACGCTGAAAGGGGGGTGCTGTATCATTATGACGCTATGTACGTGCCCCCTGGGGACGTGAGAGCCAAGGTCCTGTGTCAGTGTCATGACTTCCCCACTGCTGGGCACTTTGGAGTCTTTAAAACCTTGCAATCAGTTGCCAGGGAGTTTTGGTGGCCCTGGATGAAGTGGGAGGTGGAGCACTACGTCCAGTCCTGCCCCACCTGTGCCAGAGCCAAACATGTCATGGGACGGCCAGCAGGACTCTTAGAGCTACTCCCTACACACCAGGGTCCTTGGCAGATGGTAACTATGGACTTCATCACTAACCTCCCCTCCTCTCAGGGGAAGACAACAGTGTTGTTGGTGGTGGATGCTTTTACTAAAATGACTCATTTCATTCCGTGCTTGGGACTTCCAAACGCACAAGAGATGGCTCAACTCTATGTGCAGCATGTTTACTGTTTGCACAGTCAGTCAGCCAATTTAGTTTCGGATGAGGCCCGCAATTTATGGCTCGGTTTTGGCGTGCTTTGTGGTGACTCCTGCAAAGTGAACTGAGAGAGTTGTCGTCTCATCACCAGCAAACGGACGGTCAGACTGAGAGAGTGAATGCCACGTTGGAACAATATCTCCATTGCTATATCAACTACCAGCAACTGGGTGTCCTTTTTGCCCTTAGCGGAATTCGCTTACAACAATGCAGTGCACGCTACCACGCAACAGACCCTGTTCTTTGCCAGCCTGGGACACCACCCTTGAGCCTTTGCCGCCCCACATGTCAGCCCCGTCATTCCAGCAGCCGAGGACTTTGTGAAAGAGTTCCAGGTGATGCAGCAGTTGTTGAAGGAACAGTTAGAGAGGGCGAAGGTGGACTATAAGAGAGTTACCGATCAGCATCGACAGGAGGAGCCAAAATCCATGTGGGAGACAGGGTGTGGCTGTCCACGCATTATCTGCCTACACAGGTGTGCTGCCATAAACTGGAAGACCAAAAGGTGGGTCCCTTTGAAGTTGAGGCTCAGATCAATCCAGTGGCTTTTCATCTGAGGTTGCCTCCTTCCCTCAAGATACATCCAGTGTTCCATCGCTCCCTGCTTACCCTGAAGCATCCTCCTGATCCCCACAGGATGCCAGAGATGCCTCCACCCCCCATAGCGGTGAATGGACAAGAGAAATATGAAGTGGAGCAGATTTTGGACTTGCAGAAGCGCTGAGGGTGGCTTTGGTACTTGATCCACTGGAAGGGGTACGATCAGACAGAGTGTTCATGGGAATCAGCTGACGATGTTCATGCGCCGGATTTGGTGAGAGAGTTCCATGACACCTACCTGGACAAGCCCAAGCCCAAGCCCAAGCCCAGGGGGTAGAGGGAGATGGTGCATGGTGGGGGGATGATGTTGCACCCCAGGCGCAAGGGGAGTTAGATCAGGGAGAAGAGTCAGATGAGGACGAGGTCCCTGGGGGCGTTGAAGGAGGGAGGGACTCTGCCAGCCTGCAGACTTCCTCAGCCAGCACCCCCATCGAGGCAGATCTCGCCCTGTCTGCGAGCTTCCTGCCTGAGACATCAGGAATCGACCCTGCATGCGCGCCAACCCCACCTACACAGGGATTCCCACCTGACACTTCAAATGCTTCCCCGCCAACCAGCTTTCTGCTCCCTGAGGTCATGCCATCAGCTAGCAAAGCCCCACTGTCAGATGGGCCATCGGAGGTTCCCCCACCCCACCCCACGCAAGAAGGTGAGGGAAGAGGGACTTTCAGAGGGTGGAACTTCGGAGGAGCCATCGTTTGTGGGCTAAGACCTTCCCTACTTAAGCAGGTGCCCACCCAGACTCTAGTGCTGAGTCAACTCTCCCCACATCATGGAAAGTAGTGAGTCAGAGTACACAGGTTTATGAAGTGCACTGCTTTGGATGTAACCATCACACTAATAAAATGAGAATTAAACCAAACCTTGCCTCCGTCTCGTGTCTCACACTCTGGGCAGGACAGCAGGCATCCTTGCTTTTGACTTTCAGGTGCCTCTTGAAGACTTTTTTTATGCCAACAGGCCTATGTAGTTGTTTAAAATGTCTCTTGAGCCAGTTGTTTTAATTATTATTTTGTACCAAACATGGGGGGGTGAGCTGGGAGGAGTTGATCTGACCCAGCTTTCCCCACTTGGATACTTGATACATCAACACAGACCGCAGGGACGGGACGGAGGAGTTGCTGTGGTCTCTGTCACCAGGAAACCACTCCGACTTAGAGCTGGCTGTGAGGGCCTGCACCTGGTACTGGGGTTGCTGCTGGTGTACCATCCACCCTCCTGCCCAGCAGTTTCTCTGACCAAGCTGTGGAAGCCTTCTCCGCTATGGTACTGGAGAAGTCCAAGAACTATTGTTCTGGGTGATTTCAGTGTCCGTGCTAAGGGTGCCTCAGTCCATACCTGAGGATGACCATGGGACTGTCTCAAGTTGTCACTGGTCCAACTCGTAAGGCAGGGCACACCTCAATTTGGTTTTTGCTCCAGATGGAGTTAAAAGTGGTCTGGAAATGGGGGGAGGGTTTTATGTCACTCCATTATAGTGGTCAGACCACTTTCTGGTGGAGTTGAGAGTCATGGCTCCAGACCTCCCCTGCAGCAGTGGTGGACAGATTAAGATGGCCCACCCCTGAAGACTAATGGAATCCACTGGATTCCTTAACACCCTGGGGAAGTTTCCAGTAGGTAGAGCAGGTGTCCCTGTTGAAGCCCTTGTTACACTGTGGTCCTACTGGGAGGAAGGGTGGGATATAAATCAAATAATAAATAAATAAACAATCAGACATGTCAGGCTCTTGGCACAGTTGCCCCTGAGTGCTGTCTCCAGCACTGTAGAGCCTGGTTTGCACCTTGGTACACCAGTGAACTAAGGGCAATGAAACAGACTGGATGACGGTTAGAGTGCAAGTGGCAAAAGACGTACTGTGGGGTTGATCGGGCACGAGTAAAACATAATAACCACGCCTACTGTAAGGTAATGAGGGCAGCTTAGAAGGCCCACTTCGCTGCCTTCATCGCATCCTCAACCAGCTGTCCAGTGGAGCTTTTTTGTATTGTCTGGGGTTTGTTAACATTTACTCCAGGAAATGGTGTCTTAGACCCTTTGGAAGCCCACTGTGAATTGTTTGCAAGGCACTTTGAGGGTAAAGTTGCTCGCCTCCGTAGCAATCTTGATGCCCCCTCCACATCTACTGTAGTCCCCGATGAGGTGTCCAGTGCAATGTCTGCTGCAACTTCTTGGGAATGGTTTCCGTTGATGCGGCCTGTTGATGTGGACAAGGTGCTTGTGATGATGCGGCCAACAATGTGTCCTCTCAACCCTTGCCCTTCTTGACTTATTAAAGCTTGCAGAGGGGGTCTGACCAAGTGGATCCAGGGTGTGGTCAATGCATCATTGCGAGAGGGAATGGTTCCAGCCACCTTGAAAGAGGCGGTGATTCGACCACTCCTGAAAAAGCCCACCCTGGACCCATTGGTTTGTGACAACTACCAACCGGTTGCAAATACCCCCTTCTTAGGGAAGGTGATTGAGAGGGTTGTGGCGCAGCAACTGCAAGTACTCTTGGATGAAACAGATTATCTTGACCCATCCCAGTCTGGGTTCAGGCCTGCTTATGGGAATGAATCGACCTTGGTTGCCCTGATGGATGACCTTTATCAAGAGAAGGACAGGGTTGCTGCTCCACGAGCTAGAGGGAGCCCCAGCTGACAAAGTGTCAAGGCCCCAGCTGACAAAGCGTCAAGGCGAGTTAAGCAGCAGAGCTAGTTCGGCAGCAGGGTGAGGAGGCCAGGGCCCCCCACTCTGCCCGTCTGTTCCCTGACCTCAACCAAGAAATGATGAAATTTTAAAAGGGGTAGGCCTAGAAGTAGGCATTGTGAAAGCAGGGGCACAGGATATAAATTCAGAAGAGCAAAATTACCACAGGCCTAACCACAAGTGCCAAAGACACTTGAAGAGAGACACTGCTTACAAGTGCCTGTACACTAATGCTAGGAGCCTGCGAACCAAGATGGGAGAACTGGAGTGCTTGGTCTTAGAGGAGAGCATTGATATAGTGAGCATAACGGAGACCTGGTGGAATGGAGAAAACCAGTGGGATACGGTTATCCCTGGATATAAACTATATCGGAAGGACAGGGAAGGACGTATTGGTGGCGGAGTCGCTCTATACGTGAAAGAAGGCATTGAATCCAGCAAGCTCGAAACCCCAAAAGAGGCAGACTCCTCCACAGAATCGTTGTGGGTGGTGATACCATGCCCCAGGAGGGACTTAATACTGGGAACGATCTATCGTCCCCCTGATCAAAATGCTCAGGGAGACCTTGAGATGAGATATGAAATTGAGGAAGCATCCAAACTAGGAAATGTGGTAGTAATGGGTGACTTCAACTACCCGGACATAGACTGGCTGCATATGTGTTCCAGGCATGACAAAGAAGCAAAGTTTCTAGATATTCTAAATGACTATTCCCTAGACCAGTTGGTCATGGAACCGACCAGAGGGATGGCAACCCTGGACTTAATCCTCAGTGGGGACCTGGTGCGAGATGTAAGTGTTGTTGAACCGATTGGGAGCAGTGACCACAGTGCTATTAAATTAAACATACATGTAACTGGCCAATTGCCAAGAAAATCCAACACGGTCACATTTGACTTCAAAAGAGGAAACTTCACAAAAATGAGGGGATTGGTAAAAAGAAAGCTGAAAAACAAAGTCCAGAGGGTCACATCACTCGAAAATGCTTGGAAGTTGTTTAAAAACACTATATTAGAAGCTCAACTGGAGTGCATACCGCAGATCAGAAAAGGTACCGCCAGGGCCAAGAAGATGCCAGCATGGTTAACGAGCAAAGTCAAGGAAGCTCTTAGAGGCAAAAAGACTTCCTTCAAAAAATGGAAGTCTTGTCCAAATGAAGAAAATAAAAAAGAACACAAACTCTGGCAAAAGAAATGCAAGAAGACAATAAGGGATGCTAAAAAAGAATTTGAGGAGCACATTGCTAAGAACATAAAAACCAACAACAAAAAATTCTATAAATACATTCAAAGCAGGAGACCATCTAGGGAGACAATTGGACCCTTGGATGATAAGGGAGTCAAAGGTGTACTAAAGAACGATAAGGAGATTGCAGAGAAGCTAAATGAATTCTTTGCATCTGTCTTCACAGTGGAAGATATAGGGCAGATCCCTGAACCTGAACTAACATTTGCAGAAAGGGATTCTGAGGAACTGAGACAAATAGTGGTAACGAGAGAGGAAGTTCTAAGCTTAATGGACAATATAAAAACTGACAAATCACCGGGCCCGGATGGCATCCACCCGAGAGTTATCAAAGAACTCAAATGTGAAATTGCTGATCTGCTAACTAAAATATGTAACTTGTCCCTTGGGTCCTCCTCCGTGCCTGAGGACTGGAAAGTGGCAAATGTAACGCCAATCTTCAAAAAGGGATCCAGAGGGGATCCCGGAAATTACAGGCCAGTTAGCTTAACTTCTGTCCCTGGAAAACTGGTAGAAAGTATTATTAAAGCTAGATTAACTAAGCACATAGAAGAACAAGCCTTGCTGAAGCAGAGCCAGCATGGCTTCTGCAAGGGAAAGTCCTGTCTCAGTAACCTATTAGAATTCTTTGAGAGTGTCAACAAGCATATAGATAGAGGTGATCCAGTGGACATAGTGTACTGAGACTTTCAAAAAGCGTTTGACAAGGTACCTCACCAAAGGCTTCTGAGGAAGCTTAGCAGTCATGGAATAAGAGGAGAGGTCCTCTTGTGGATAAGAAATTGGTTAAGAAGCAGAAAGCAGAGAGTAGGAATAAACGGACAGTTCTCCCAATGGAGGGCTGTAGAAAGTGGAGTCCCTCAAGGATCGGTATTGGGACCTGTACTTTTCAACTTGTTCATTAATGACCTAGAATTAGGAGTGAGCAGTGAAGTGGCCAAGTTTGCTGATGACACTAAATTGTTCAGGGTTGTTAAAACAAAAAGGGATTGCGAAGAGCTCCAAAAAGACCTCTCCAAACTGAGTGAATGGGCGGAAAAATGGCAAATGCAATTCAATATAAACAAGTGTAAAATTATGCATATTGGAGCAAAAAATCTTAATTTCACATATACGCTCATGGGGTCTGAACTGGCGGTGACCGACCAGGAGAGAGACCTCGGGGTTGTAGTGGACAGCACGATGAATATGTCGACCCAGTGTGCGGCAGCTGTGAAAAAGGCAAATTCCATGCTAGCGATAATTAGGAAAGGTATTGAAAATAAAACAGCCGATATCATAATGCCATTGTATAAATCTATGGTGCGGCCGCATTTGGAATACTGTGTACAGTTCTGGTTGCCTCATCTCAAAAAGGATATTATGGAGTTGGAAAAGGTTCAGAAGAGGGCAACCAGAATGATCAAGGGGATGGAGTGACTCCCTTACGAGGAAAGGTTGCAGCATTTGGGGCTTTTTAGTTTAGAGAAAAGGCGGGTCAGAGGAGACATGATAGAAGTGTATAAAATTATGCATGGCATTGAGAAAGTGGATAGAGAAAAGTTCTCCTCCCTCTCTCATAATACTAGAACTCGTGGACATTCAAAGAAGCTGAATGTTGGAAGATTCAGGACAGACAAAAGGAAGTACTTCTTTACTCAGCGCATAGTTAAACTATGGAATTTGCTCCCACAAGATGCAGTAATGGCCACCAGCTTGGACGGCTTTAAAAGAAGATTAGACAAATTCATGGAAGACAGGGCTATCAATGGCTACTAGCCTTGATGGCTGTGCTCTGCCACCCTAGTCAGAGGCAGCATGCTTCTGAAAACCAGTTGCCGGAAGCCTCAGGAGGGGAGAGTGTTCTTGCACTCGGGTCCTGCTTGCGGGCTTCCCCCAGGCACCTGGTTGGCCACTGTGAGAACAGGATGCTGGACTAGATGGGCCATTGGCCTGATCCAGCAGGCTCTTCTTATGTTCTTATGTTCTTATGAGTGCAACCCTGTTCTTACTTGATCTCTCAGCAGTTTTTGATACTATTGACCATGGTATCCTTCTGGGCCGACTTGGTGAGATGGGTATTGGAGGCACTGTTTTACAGAGGTTCCGATCCTATCTCCAGGGTCGTTCTCAGAGAATAGCATTGGGTGACTGCCTTTCAGCCCCCTGGCAGTTGTGCTGTGGGGTGCCTCAGGGTACCATCTTGTCCCCCATGCTGTTTTACATCCATATTAAGCCCCTGGGAGCAATCATCAGGAGCTTTGGGGCAAGGTGTCTGCAGTATGCTGATGATACCCAACTCTTATTTCTCCATAACATCTGAATCGGGAGAGGCCATGCAAGCCCTGGACCGCTGCCTGGACTTGGTGGTGGGCTGGATGAGGGCCAATAAACTGAGTCTGAATCCTAGCAAGACGGAGGTGCTGTGGGTTGGTGGTTCCCGAGTTCGGATAATTGGTCAGTTGCCTGCTTTGGACAAGGTCGTACTCCCTCTGGAAGAGCAGGTCCGTAGCCTGGGGGTGCTCCTGGACCCATCTTTGTCGCTAGAGGCCCAGGTGACCTCAGTGGCTAGGAGTGCCTTTTACCAGCTTTAGCTGGTGAGACAGCTGCAGCCATTTCTGGACCGGGATAGCCTGACCACTGTTCACCACGCACTGGTAACCTCTAGGCTGGATTACTGTAATGCGCTCTATGTGGGGCTGCCCTTGAGGTTGGTCTGGAAGCTGCAGCTGGTACAAAATGTGGCAGCAAGACTGCTCACTCGAGCAGGGTATTGCCAACATGTCACCCCGCTGGTGAAAGAATTGCACTGGCTGCCCATTTGCTACCGGGCCAAGTTCAAGGTTCTAGTTTTGGCGTACAAAATCCTATACAGCTCGGGACCAGGATACCTGAAAGACCGTCTTACCCCTTATATACCCAGTCGATCACTGCGCTCTGCAAGTGAGGGCCTCCTGCAGATACCATCTTATCAGGAGGTTCGTTCTGCACAATGTAGGAAACAGACCTTTAGTGTGGCGGCACCTACCCTGTGGTATTCCCTCCCTTTGAATATTAGGCAGGTGCCATCTCTGCTATCTTTTCGGCACCTTTTGAAGACTTTCCTCTTTCAACAAGCCTTTTAAGTTGAGACTTATCCCAGTCTGCATCTGTGTCAGAATTGTTTAATATGTTTTTTAATAATGTTTTTAACCCTTTTTTAAGGTTTTTAAAAATGTTTTTAATGCTGTTTTGTTTTAATGTATTTTAAGATCTGTTTTTATGCTGTTTTAAAGTGTTTTATTGCTTTGTTTGCCGCCTTGGGCTCCTGCTGGGAGGAAAGGCGGGATACAAATTAAATAAATGAATGAATGAATGAGTGAATGAATGAATGAATATATCCACAGGGTAGGAGTGCGACTGTATTATTCTTTCTTGATCTCTCAGTGGCTTTGATACTATTGACCATGGTATCCTTCTGAGCCAACTTGGTGAGATGGGTATTGGAGGCACTATTTTATAGTGGTTCTGAGCCTACCTCCAGGGTCGTTTTTAGAGAATAGCATTGGGTGATTGTCTTTCAGCCCCCTGGCAGTTGTGCTGTGGGGGCGCCACAGGGTATCATCTTGTCCCCAGTGCTGTTTAACACCTATTTGAAGCCCTTGGGAGCAGTCATCAGGAGATTTGGGAAAAGATGTCAGCAGTACTCAGATGATATGCAGCTCTATCTCTCTGAATTGGGAGAGGCCGTGCAAGCCCTGGACTGGTGCCTGCACTCAGTGGTGGGCTGGATGACGACCAGTAAACTGAATCTGGATCCCAGCAAGATGGAGGCACTGTGGATTGGTGGTTCTCAAGTGGGGATAATTGGTCAATTGCCTGCTTTGGATGGAGTCTTACTTAAGAACAGGTTTGTAGTCTGGGGGTACAGCTGGATCCATCTTTGTTGCTAGAGGCCCAGATGACCTCAGTGGCCAAGAGTGCCTTTTACCAGCTTTGGCTGGTAAGACAGATACAGCTTTTTCTGGACTGGGATAGCCTGACCACTGTTGTTCATGCACGGTAACCTCCAGGATGGACTACTGTAATGTACTCTATGTGCGGCTGCCCTTGAGGTTGTTCTGGAAGCTGCAGCTGGTGAAAAATGTGGCAGTATGACAGCTCCCTGGGGCAGGGTATTGTCAACATGTTACCCCACTTCTGAAATAATTGCCCTGGCTGCCCATTAGTTACCAGTTGAAGTTCAAGGTTCTCATTTTGGTGTACGAAGCCCTACATAGCTTGGGACCAGTATACCTGAAAGACTGTGTTACCCTTTATACACCCAGTCGATCACTGCACTCTGCAGGTGAGGGCCTCCAGCAGATACCATCTTATCAGGAGATCCATTTTGCACAACATAGGAAGCGGACCTTTAGCATTGTGACACCTACCCTTTGGAATTCCCTCCCCTTAAATATTAGACAGGCACTATCTCCGTTATCTTTTCAGCACCTATTGAAAACCTTCCTCTTTCAACAAACCTTTTAAGTAGAGACCTGATTCCAGTCTGCATCTGTGTTGGAATAGCTTCTTAAGATGCTTTTAAAGTTGTTTTTAAAGAAAGATGTTTTGTTTTAATATGTTTTAAAGTGTTTTGTTTTTAGGATGTTTTAAAGTGTTTTTGTTTGCCGCTGTGGGCTCCTTCAGGGAGGAAGGGTGGGATATAAATTTAATAAATAAAAATAAAATATAAATGAATAAATCTCCATCCCCTAGCCCCATTACCCTCCACATAATGGAGGGTGGAAGTCTACAGGGAGGAGCCTGTTCAACGTGGGTAGATTCCAGACACCTCTATTATGCAGGGAGCACAGCATGAATGTAATAGGCTGCTTGAAGAGATAATCTAGGACCTCTACATCTGTAACCTCTCAACCACTCTATTCTACATAATGGCATTCTTACCAGGGTCTTTACTGATAATAAAACAAGCAAGCAAGAACTCATGGGAGTTCTTGATCCATTGAGTTTCTTTTGGTTAAAACAGATTTAGCAGTTTTCTGACTGTTTTTCCTCAATGTGTTTTAATTTTATCTATAAATTAATTATTCATCTTGCTGTCATTTATCACCAACATCAATAAAAGTTTAAGAGTATTTTGCCATTAAATACTGTTTAAAAAGTCTCAATTTACTGGAATACTGCTCGCTATGAAGGCAGTTTTTTAAATATATGTTGCTTATTCAAACAGCAGTCAAGTGTTTTGCTGATGCTATCATTCTAGTTAATGAAAAAATTCCACACAAAAAACTTTAGTCACTGAATGTGCAAACTGAAGCCTTCCCTTGGTGTCAGATACAATTTGTATTACATCAGTCATCCCAGGTTATTTTGGTCAAATGGTGCCAGGCCCCCAGTGATACGATTAGTTATGACAGCTTGGCCCAAGCAGATCATGTTGCTTGTTACAAAATGACATGGTACTTCTGAGGTGGTTCCTTTGAGTTTGAAGCGAAGGAACAAATGTACACACATTCAGACAATAACTGGACCAGAAATTTAGGATTGAAATATGTGTGATATTTCAGCCCTTGTTACCAGACAGCTGCAAAATGTTTTAAAAACATTAGAATCGGTTTCCTAGAAATGGAACACCTAAGGATGTAGCACTTTATGAAGTTAAAAGACAATCCTAGGCAGAGCACTAATAAGTCTTGCCATAAAGTCAGGAGAGGAGGGGAAGCAGGGAAGAGTGGTGAGAGTTTGTGAAACATGGAAAAGAGTTGAGGAGGCAACCCCATTTTTGTGAAGAGTAGCTGGAAAAATGTTTATGGGGAGGAAAATCAAGGTTGTTAATGTGCTGGGGAACATAACATAAGTGTTCTTTCGTTGTGGTTTCCTAGCAGAAGAATTAGGATCAGTGTTTAATATCTTTAAAGGGGGGGAGAGGCGCTGAGCCTTCAATCTCTGTTGGAAATATGCCATGCATCATTTCTCAGTAGGTCCTGTTTCTAAATTCTAACTATGTGAAGAGGAGAGATGCAGTAGTTGCTCAGTGGTGAGTGGAAAGTACTCTGCATAATTTCAGAATGCTGAAGAAGCTGTGTTTTAAAATTGTTGTAACCCACCCTGGGACTTCTTGGTGACAGGTGGATTATTATTGTTGTTGTTATTGTTATTGTTCTTATTTAACAACAACAACTGATCAATGACTCTTGTCATTGTTTTTCTTTCCTTCTTTCTTTTTGTAGAAAGAAATATGTGAGGTTCTATAGCCAGGTTGTATATGAATTAGAGGTACTGATTCCTACCTCTTCTCAGAGCGATATTTGGATAGTATTTGGTCCTTTGGGTGAGAGACAAGGAAAATGCCATCGCCTAGTATGCTGGAATTGCATGAAGTGGTTTCTGTAGCTATAGCCACAGGGGGAGGGCCTGTTACTGAGCATAGATATGATCTGAGGATGTGCTAGAATAGTAGGTTTGAGTATATTGGTTTAGAGTATTGATTTGTTTGATTGATGTGAGTGTGTTAATCATGTAAGGGTGTGCTTGAGTGAACCGAATGTTATGTATTTCCAGGTGTAGTTAGATTATTGCTATTGAGGGGGCTGAGGATTGATTGATTAATTGGATTGGTTGGTTTAATGGTATGATTGATTGATGTATAGTAGCTGGGAAATCACCAGGAACAGATGGCATACCAATAGAGTTGCTACAAGCTACTGAGACTGAATATGTCCAAATTTTGACAAAAATTGTCAACAAATATGGAAAACTAAACAATGGTCCACAGACTGGAAGCGTTCAATATACATCCCAATTCCAAAGAAAGGGGATCCCAGGGAATGCAGTAATTATCGCACTATTGCCTTAATATCCCATGCAAGTATAGTAATGCTCAAGATTCTACAACAAAGGCTCTTACCATATATGGAGTGAGAAATGCCAGCTGTCCAAGCTGGATTTAGAAAGGGAAGAGGCACCAGAGATCATATTTATTTATTTATTTATTTATTTTTAATTATATTTCTATACCGCCCAATAGCCGTAGCTCTCTGGGCGGTGCACAACATAAAAACATCCAATATACAAGTAAAAACATATATCAACAACTTAAAAACAATATACCAAAAGTAGTAAAACATAATTAAACATATAAACAACTACAACACAAGCCTAAAAAATATTAAAAACGTATTAAATCAGTTAAAAGTATTAAGATGTTAAGATGTTAAGTAATTAAGATTACTAAAATATTAAGAGCGTAAGTGCAAATGTAGGTGTTACAATAGATGTTAAAAATGTTAAAATGTTGTTAAAAGATCGCAAACATATGCTGGATAATGGAACAGACCAAGGAATTTCAGAAGAAAATCACCCCGTGCTTTATAGATTACAGCAAAGTCTTTGACTGTGTAGATCATGAAAAACTATAGAATGCTTTAAAAGAAATGGGGGTGCCACAGCATCTGATTGTCCTGATGCACAACCTATACTCTGCACAAGAGGCTACTGTAAGGACAGCATATGGAGAAACTGATTGGTTCCCAATTGGAAAGGGTGTGAGACTGGGGTGTATTTTATCACCCTATTTGTTTAATCCAGTGTTACCCAACCTTTTTCAACCCAATGCCCCTTTGCAAAATCTTTTCGTGTCCAACGCCCCCCTCAGATTAAGTATATGCCAATGCTTCCTATTCTTTCCTTAAAATATGAGTAATGCATAAAAGGTATTTTCAATTATCATGCCTTTTTATTGCACTTAGATTACACATTGAATTCTTAGTATGATTTATTAATATACATACATAGTTATAGAAAAGTAAATAAAATAATAATAATAATAATAATAATAATAATTTAATTTATGTGTCGCCTATCTGGCCAATGGCCACTCTAGGCGACGTACATCTCGGTTACAATGAAATACATCATAATAATACAATACAAACAATAAAAACTATAAACAGTGACAGTTCAGAGTAATAGGCAATTTGTCATAGAGATTAACCCTCCCCGGAAGTCCCAAAGGCCTGTCTGAAAAGCCAGGTCTTCAAGGGCTGGCGGAATACATTCAGGGAAGGGGCATACCGAAGATCATACAGGAGGGAGTTCCAGAGAGTGGGGGCCGCCACTGAGAATGCCCTCTCTCTAGTCCCCACCAACCTAGCTGTTTTAGTTGGCGGGACTGAGAGAAGGCCCTGTGTGGCTGATCTTGTCGGGCGGCATAATTGGTGGCGTTGGAGGCGCTCCATCAGATAAACTGGGCCGAGACCGTGTAGGGATTTAAAGGTTAATACCAACACCTTGAATTGGGCCCGGAAAACAACTGGAAGCCAATGCAGGTCGAACAGCACTGGGGTGATATGCTCCCGGCGGCGACAGTTTGTAAGTAGTCGAGCTGCCGCATTTTGTATAAATTGTAATTTCCGGACCGTTTTCAAGGGTAGCCCCACGTAGAGCGCATTACAGTAATCCAAACGAGAGGTGACCAGGGCATGTACCACCAATGAGATTTATTATAAAATACTAGTGTGATCCTTGAGCTTGATGAGTTTTGGCTAACATCACAATATCTGGCATATACTTGCAGTGGCGGACTGGCCAGGGTGTCAGCTTGCCCGATGGCAAGTGGGCCCTGTGAGCCCCTGATGAAGTGGCCCCCCTTAAACATTAGACAATATGCTAAAAATGTTAATGACCTTTTAGTAGCTTGAAAATATAATAGAAGTTCCAATATTATTACTGTATGCAACTAAAATTTACGTTGTATTACTATTTTAATAAAAAAAATTAATAAAATCATTTTTCGAGGATACTTTATATTTAAGAATATAATAAATAACTCTGAAAAAATTATTCTGATTCGGGTTATGTGAGGCCGACGCATACGTTATATAGGCTCGGATCTTTACTATTGCGACTGCGCAATGAAGCTTAGCTGGGAATCCCAGCCTGGGATCGTGACGTGCAGCTGGAGTCAACTTTGTATCGAGCTATTGCATACATTGCAAAGACAGCAAATTTTTTCATTGCATCAGCCTCAGTTTGAGTGTGCTTCGTCAGCTCTTCACCTCGTGCTTGCTGTGTTTTATGTGTTTTATAAAAGGTATGTATTTAATTAATATTTTTTATAAACTGTGGCCCTATGTCCTTTAATTTAAATATAATGTATTTTCTTTCATTGTATAAAATTAGTATAAAAATACTAGGTAGTAAATATATATATTTAAGCTGCAGTCTCAAATAATAATATATACACATAATGCAAGTTCAATAAATAATAATACCTTTTATTTACTCTACAGTTAAAATTACTGTGATTGTTAAAATTGTTGTTAATAATACATGCATCTATAAAACATATTTCCATTGATGTGTTCTTGCGGCGAGTTCCATTATGTATTTCTAGTTGAAATACATAATGGACCTCGCTACCGTACTGTAGAAATTTTCTACAATACACTACAACAATTTACAAACAAAATGCAGAATACAGCAACACAATAATAATAACAACTTATTATTATCAAATGCAAACGTACAAATAGCCAACTTATGGCAAATGTTGGATTCAACATTTAATTGTAGATTTTTCCCAACGTGGAGTATTTTTAATTAAGTTTTAATTTCAGGAATATTACCCCTACCAGCATGGAAAAGAAAAAGCATAATAAATCTGGATCACTGAAACGCAAAGAGCGACAAGAAGCAGAAAGGCAGGAATCAGCCAAGCGATGCAGGTCTATTACAGATTTTATAATACCACAACCACCATCTACATCAATGTACAGTTCCGCAACAAATAATCAAGAAGCAAGAAACAATACTCATGGTGATGATGCAATGACTTGTGAGTTAGAAGAACAGGAAAGAGCTATTTTGAATGTAGAGACAAATACAATAGCATCCTTTACTCACCAACCCAGGCCCAGTACTTCTTCTGGCTTCATTGTTCCGGTATCTGTACTACCTGTAGTTGCAACATCTGAACACATAGCTTCAACTAGTTACAGGGAATCAGATATACCTTCAGGCATAAATGACTTGGTTTCTGAAGCACATCCTATAAATGAACCTACACAAGAAAATGAAAGATCAACTGCTGGAATCTTCCAATATCCATCACGAGCAAATCTGAAAGTTTTTTGCTGAACATCCATTTCAGCTACTTGATGATCTGCCATTTGATACTCATTTGTATGAGAGGAAAATTATGAATGACTCAGTCCCAAGAAAATGGCTAACATATAACAAAGAAAATAGGTGCTTATATTGTTCATACTGCTTGGCCTTTGAGTCTCCCATAACTTGTAATCCATCACCCTTTGTACGTGGCTTTAGTGACTACAGGCGTATTAGCCAGAGCTTGGCTTTACATGAATCGACAACACATGTCAGAAATGTTCAGCAATTTATCAGTGTGGTTAATGATGGCACCTTATATAATTTTTTTGCATCTTCACTAATTAAAAAGAAAGAAGAAGTGTTGAAGCAGAGGAGTATTGTCATGAGGATTATAGACATCATAAAGATGTTAGGCAAGCAAGCACTTCCTTTTCCAGGTCACAGAAATGAATCGGCCTACACTCTGGATAATGAGGTTCTGAATCATGGCAATTTTTTAGCTACAGTGCAGTTGATGGCAAAATATGACCCCATTATGGCAGCTCACGGTTCTGCAGTACAAAACAAGTCTACACAAAGAATCAAACGATTAGAACAACAAGGAAAGGCTCAAAGTAAAGGCCGTGGTGGACTTGTTACATACCTGAGTAAAACAACTATTAACATGTTAATCCAAATTATGAAGAATATGATACAAGAAAGAATTAGTCATGAAGTTTCTCAAGCAAAATATTATTCTATTCAAGTTGATTCAACACAAGACAATTCATCCATCAATCAGTTTAGCATTATTATTCGGTATGTGCTTAAAGGTGTTATCTGTGAGCGACTACTTTCAGTTGTGCCAAGTAATGATAGTACAGGACAGGGACTTTTTGATCTATTGAATGAAACATTACAGCATCTTAAAATTGATCCCAAAAAATGTTTATCTGATAGTACAGATGGAGCTGCAAGCTACCATGGCCAGTATAATGGTTTACAAAGTAAAATTACTGATGTGGCTGATCAACATGTTCATATATGGTGCTATGCCCATGTCTTGAATTTGGTGATAACTGAAACAACAAAATATTGTGTGCCTGCAGTTTCTTTTTTCAATTTGCTCCAGAATTTAGCAACTTTTGTGAAAACATCATACAAGAGAATGGCTGTATGGGTAGAAGTTGTTGGAAAACATCTAGGACAAGAAAAAATGAAACGATTAAAGCTAATTGGTGAGACAAGATGGTCAGGAAAATCCAATGCAGCAACAACTATATTTGGACATTTTGATGATGCCGCTGTCAGTACTTTTGTAAATCTATTGACATGCTTATCAATGATACAAGATTCAGACAAGTTTGATGCAAAAACAAAACAAGAAGCAAATGTTTTACTTCAAAGTCTTCTAAAGTTTGAAACAATATTGACAGCATTTACTTACTTGTATATATTTGAAACTACAGCCCCGTTATCAAGTTATTTACAGACAAGTGGTTTAGATATGCTTACTGCATGGAGTTTAGTAGATTCAGCTACAACAAAGTTGAAGGAACAGACAAGAACATTTGATAACGTTGACAGCAAGGCACTGGAATTTGTAAATAAATGTAATGACAAGATTTCACAGTTGAATATGGATGAAAATCAAACATTGGAAATTGACTCTTTGGAAACAGCATTGCCAGTTAAGAGGCAGAGGAAGAAGAAAAGAATGGCAGATGAGCTTATAGATGATGAAGGAAATTCCTCAGATTCTCTAGCTGATTTTTGAGTAAATGTGTTTAACCTAATAATGGACCACATTGTCCAGTCACTAGATACAAACAGTTGTATAAAGATTTATCCTGCTTGGACCCAGCAAAGTTTAAAACTATTGCAGAGAAGGGCCTTGAAGACGAAGCATTGGAAGGTATTATTAAGCTGTCTCCACAAATCAGCAAAGATCAAGTAATATTGGAATTGTTTTCTTTTGCTTCGAACTTTGCTTAATGATGGTGAGAATATGGATTCCAGTTGCAACAAGTGTAAAATTTGTAGCACTTGCCCATCGTGTGTACTAAAAATTCTGGCATCCAACAGACTTCATGACAAGGCATATGATAACCTTTATGAACTTTATAAAGTCATCTGCACACTATCAGTTACTCAAGTCCAATGTGAGAGGACATTTTCAAAGCTAAAGATCATAAAGACAAGGCTAAGAAATTCACTGTCTGAGGAGAACTTGGAATCATACATGTTGCTATCCAGTGAAAAGGAATTGTTAGATGAATTGGATGCAGAAGCAATTATTGACAGGTTCGCACAATCATCTAGTGAATTCAAACGATTGCTCTTAATATAGTGGACTGCATGAAATATGCTTTTGAACTACCTGTTAATGTGTAAAATGTTCAGTACAAGCAAACTATTTAAAAATATCCACCATTTATTTAAAATAAAAAAAATAATTTAAAAATTCAATTATAACAATCTGTATTTACATTTAGTATCTACTGTATACTGCCAGTAATATGTACAATATATGTACACTGTAATTACTAAAAATATACATTTATTTCGCAAAAAATTTAATTGTGCCTTTTTCCCACTTACATATTTTTTGAAAATTTTATTTATTTCTTATAAAAATTAAATGATAGCCTTATAGTTGTCGGTGGGCCCCCTTTGTCTCCTGGCAACCAATATTTTTAGACCCAGTCCGCAACTGTATACTTGGATAGTAATAGTCTTAAGTCACCACGACTAACAATATCCAAACGGTTTCGATTCTTCACTAGTATGTGATTCACTGCACTAAGCAAACATAAGCAAAAACTAATTAAGTCCACACAGTATGAACCAATAGAATACAATGTGTTACTTAACAACAAGCTCATTCAGTTTACTGGCATTGTTTTGTTAAACAAGTTCATTTAAACATCACAGAAACAACGGGTAGCGAGTGTGTCCCATTCCTGAAGAAAACCAGAGAATAACTGACTGTCTGCGTCACCCATTTGCACACGGCACTCATCCGCTGGAAGAATGCGCCGTCCACCAATATACCCAGCTTATCAAACACTCTCGTGATTGGTTCCAACATCCCTCAAGACAGCATCGGAACATTATCTAGTGCCAGGCCGTGGCTAATATCCCCATTCCTTGATATGACACTGGTCGCTATTCAGAATTTCTTTACTAAAGAGCACACACTATTTATAGTGTTATTTCCATGAATTGAGACTATTAAATACATTCTAACTGGGAACAAAACAGTTTAAAAATTAATGATTTGTGTATTAAATAAAATTAAACTTAAATGCTTCAACTGTCGCATCAGACCGCCAAATGTCAATGCCCCCTAATGAACCCAAACGCCCCCCTAAAGTTTGTAGTCATGCCAACGCCCCCCTGAAAGGCTGTAACGCCCTCCAGGGGGGCGCTACTGCCCATGTTGGGAATCGCTGGTTTAATCTATACGCAGAACATATCATACGGAAAGCAGGATTGGACCAAGATGAAGGAGGTATGAAAACTGGAGGGAGAAATATCAATAATTTAAGATATGCAGACGATTTCACACTACTAGCAGAAACCAGTAATGATTTGAAATGAATGCTGATGAAAGTTAAAGAAGAAAGCACAAAAGCAGGACTACTACAGCTGAACATCAAAAAGACTAAAGTAATGACAACAGAAGACTTATGTACCTTTAAAGCTGACAATGAGGATGCTGAATTTGTGAAGGATTATCAATACCTCAGCACAGTCATTAACCAAAATGGAGACCACAGTCAAGAAATCAGAAGAAGGCTAGGACTGGGGAGGGCAGCTATGAGAGAACTAGAAAAGGTCCTCAAATGCAAAGATGTATCACTGAACACTAAAGTCAGGATTATTCAGATCATGATATTCCCAATCTCTAAGTATGGATGTGAAAGTTGGACAGTGAAAAAAGCGGATAAGAGAAAAATCAACTCATTTGTAATGTGGTGTTGGAGGAGAGCTTTGGGCATACCATGGACCGTGAAAAAGACCAATAATTGGGTGTTAGAACAAATTAAATCATAACTGTCACTAGAAGTTAAAATGATGAAACTGAGATTATCATACTTTGGACACATAATGAGAAGACATGATTCACTAGAAAAGACAATAACGCTGGGAAAAACAGAAGGGAGTAGGAGAAGACCAAACAAGAGATGGATTGATTCCATAAAGGAAGCCACAGACCTGAATTTACAAGATCTGAACAGGGTGGTTCATGACAGATGCTCTTGGGGGTCACTGATTCATAGGGTTGCCATAAGTCGTAATCTACTTGAAGGCACATAACAACAATAACAAGCTGGGAAGTGAATTTATTTTCCTTTGCCTAATTTTATTGATTGGTTTATTGATACCCTGCCGTTCCTCCCAGTAGGAGCCCTTATTATCAATCATGTTATTTGAAAAGGTTGAATTTATACTTTTCACTTTATTTTTATTTGTAATTTTACCTCCTGATGTCTAGAGGAGTGGTTCCCAAACTTCTTTCCCCAATGGACCACGTGAAAATTGCTGAGGGTCTGGGTGGATTACTGATTAATTACGGGTTAATGATTTCCTTTGCCTGTTGCAGCAATTGTCATGTGCTGTGCTGTATGATTTTTAACTGTATTTTTATTGCTTTTGATATTTCTTATATTGTATTTTATTGTATCACAATTTGAATTCCATAGAATTCTATAGAATTCAAATTGTAAGCTTCTTCACAGACCAGTCACAGACCACCTGAATGAAGCTCATGGGCCACTCGTGATCCATGGACCACTGTTTAGGAGCCCATGGGTAGAGAATATTTTGTTTACTTGTTTACTATGATTATTAATTTTCCTTGTACTTTTGTAGCTGATTTTTATGTGTAATGTTTATTTTGATACTAGTTGTTAATACGTTTTCTAGAATGTAGAAATTCCCTGGTATTTTGGTACTTGCTATGTACTATATCCCTCCATGCATCGATATTTAAAGCTGAGCTCCTCTGATGCTTGCACACATGAGTCAGCAACACAAGGTATCATATGCATAAAGCCATCTAGCTAATAGGAAGGTCAAATTCTTTTGCATGTAACACCAGAAATTCATGCTAATCTATGATTAACACTAATTGTGCTTTTTGGCAAACAACTCACACTATCTTCCATATCATGATCAAGTAACATTGTACTTGGAACTCTGACAAATTTCAGGCTGAAAGAGAACGGGAAGGAAAGACATTTTACCCTTGCATGAGATGAAATGAGGGCCAGTTTCAAGTATCACTGTGAAGGGTCAGAGAGAGTTCATGAATCTTTCACTGCAAGACCACTAGAAAAGGCCCCATCTATACAGCCAAAAACTAGGAGAGGTGAGTACCGGGGGCAATTATTCTTCCACATTGTATAAACATACAGTCTAGCTGTTATGCAGAGCCTAGCAGCTATTTTTAAAGCAGAAGTTAATAGCACCAGTAGACTAATGCAAGTGGTATTTAAACCCCATAATATTTTTTTACTATGTGGTAAATGAACACATTTTTATTAAGGAAACATTCTCCTACCCATCACAGGAGTGGGAATTTGGACTTTTTCACTTTAAATACCAGATACCCATGCCTTATTAAAAACTGATTTGAAATTCTGCATTTCAAAACTAAAGCCAAAATGCAGATGAGAGACAGAGAGAGAGAGAGAATACTAATCATCTGTAACCTAACAAAGCACACATAAAACCCCTACATTTAGTTCTGAATTTACAACCAATATTACAGTTTAATTTCATTATTTTAATTTTCTTCTTGTAGTATGGGTTAAAAATCTCACAAACACAACAGAAGGAACAACAGAAAGATAAAGCCCCCTTCTCCCCCTCATAAATCTCTCAGTTATGGTAACCGCCTACATGTTTTATAACATGCTATACTCTTTGTTAGCATTTAGCAAAATTGAGGATTATCCACACAACCCAGAATCTGTCACACAAATTTAATGGATAGTTTCAAAAGAGATGTCTTAGGCACGCATGCCCACTTTGTGCTTTTTAAAAAAATAAATATGAACGCCAGATCCACATGTTGCAATGCAAATTGCTTTCGAACCTCTCAAACTGCTTTTGAACCTTTTCAAAACATGTTCATCATTAGAAATTGCTGTTCAAGTCCAAATTACCCTAGGATGGGCAGAACAACTAGCACATTTCTTTGGATCTAAGCCATAGGTGGAGAACTCACAGCCTTTGGCTTAATTTCATGCAGGTGCAGGGAGCAGTGAGGAAGGGCAGGAGGGGGGAAATGGGTGGGAGGGGGAGGAACTGACAGAGCAATAGAAGGAGGGAACCGGATGGAAGCCAAAACTGAATGAGAAATGAGAGTGAAGGGGAAAACTCTCTTCATCGTGCACAAGTGATCTGTCCCTCTCCTGATAGCCCAATGGGCAGGAAGGAGGGAGGAGGGGAAAGAGGGGCTGATAAATAGAAGGGGATAGCTGCAATTTTGCCTCTCATCCTGACCAACAATGACTTTGGCCATGCCCACTGCAGATACGCAGCCCCCAATAGATTATCCCCACAAGAATGAGGCCTACTCTTATTATAAGCCAATGTGCGTGGGTTAAGCACGCGGTAATGGTTTAATTTTTTATGTATCCAGAGTTTGAAACAATGAAACAAACAACTTTTTCCACACAGCTTCTCCACAAATCACTTTGCCATAAGACCAGCTATAAAATACACTAAAATCATAATACAACATAGGGCAAATTTTCTGTCAGAGCCTAAGCTCTGTGCTGGAAGAAAAAATACAGGCACAAGATAGTTTGAGTTTTGTATGTGGATTTCAACATCGCTTTACAGCAGCAAAATATACTCCTGTTTTAAGCGAGGGGGCAATATTTTGGTGTCTAGACTTATTACGGCCACAATTTGTTGGTTTATTAATAGAGAGCTGCACAGGATGCAAAAAAGACACGTGTCTGTGGATTTTATGCTGCCTACCACCAGTGGGTAAAAGAATGAACAAATACCAAGTAGTTAGAAATAGAAGTCTGGTACGAAAGATGTATAGAAGGCAAATCTAATCCTCATCTGGGACTGCAAAGAAGGAATAAAGGGGGTAGCAGTGAGGGAATGGCAACAATGCTGCAAAAAAGCATTGGTTAAGCACAGACCTCCTCCTTTGCTCCACGTCATTCCCTCCTGAAGCTGATTTTGCCTAACAGAAGTGACATTAACGCTTTGCTACACACAGTTGCATGTGTGTAGTCCTGCTCACAGGGAACAATCACCAAGCTCACGAAGGGAGCCAATGGTGTTTTGCAGAGAAACTAAACTCTCATGCAAGCATTGTAGACCTGAAAAATATCCTAAAAGCCAGTCTAATCATACACTATCCTTCATATCACAAATGCAAAAGTCCTAGCTTGCACTAATTCACAATCATTCATGAAAATCCTAGTTCCAGCTGCTGAGAATAAATGGAGGGAAGAGTTTTCCAACAACATGGACTGAGGCTTTAGGGCACAATTCATTAAAATGAGTTCTAAGGAACTTATGAGATAGCGAGATTCAAGCCCTTCATAAAAAAAATAAGCTGTTTTGGATGTTTCCTTCACCCTTTGTCCTCCTCAGATCAGGGCTCTTGAGAGTATCAGAGTGTCAATGGCCTACAAGTTTACAGGTGATTTGTCACAAGAGGAAGGCCTGTTTCCAATAAAACAGGGAACTTGTTTCTTATTCTGTTGGGAAAAAAGCTAGTGTTTATTTGGGGTCTCTTTCTAGTTGGCCTGTGCAGGAAATTGAGAAAAGCCAGACTTTTAAGATTTTTTTTAAGGATATTATACTCTCTTTTAAACTTCTGAGGACTTCTCCTTTTTGATTCTTCTCTTGTACATATACTTGAAGTAAAATTCATTTTCACTTGGAATAATCCAGTATTCTTCAACACCTTTTCCAACTCTATGATTCTATGATTCTACTCTGACAACAGCCCTAATAGTCTGGGGGAGAGCAGACTGAACCTTGCTTTTAAATCTGAATCCAAAGAGTGCCACTCTCTAAACCTTGGGGAAATTTCACAACATTACATTTAAACCTTGATTTTAATATAACTACATTTAATCCCCCAGTTTAAAGTGCACCACTCTTTAAACCTTGGGGAAATGTCACAATATTACATTTCACATCATATAAGGTTTTTATAATGTTATTATATCATTTTGATGATTGTTGTTACAAAAATACAATTTTGTGATTTCCTTCTTTGTTGCAGGGAGTTTACTAAAAGAGTCCTCATACCGTAAGAATGGATGTGCTAAAAGCTTGCATTTTTTGTGGTGAGGACAGAAACATAAAAGAGTCGAAAAGGCATCAGAGTATACAGCAAATGAGTGTGCTATGAGGTGATAATATCTTCATGAACAATTACATATACATTGTGTATGGCGTCACCAAAACTGTCTACTTACTGCTGCAAACATATAGTCATCTGAAGAGTCAATAAGAGGCTTCACATTCTGGTTCTTTGGGAAGTCTGCAGCCAGAGAAACAATTGAGACAAAGTTTTGACAAGTTCACATTTCAAGAGCACTGCATTTTCTGTGCTTCACAGTGTTCAATAAAACGTGATGAGCAACACCTATTGAGGTGGAGAGAGGCATCTCTCTCCCAACACGCAGATCATGCTGGAAAAGTCTAATTCAAAACGGCCATACTTACCCAGGCTGCAAGCGAAATGATCAGTGTGGCAGGGATGTCAACTTGCAATTCAACAGTGTCACCAGTGACCTGCATGCAGCAGATGGTTGTTATCATAAAGATTCCTGAGAGAAATTGTTCTCCAACAATTTATTTATTTATTTTATTTATTCTTGGATTTATTAGTCGCCCATCTGGCTGGTTACCCAGCCACTCTGGGCGACGTACAAAACAGAATAATACATTAGACATTAAGCATACCATAAGCATTAAAATATTAAAACATACAGTAAAAGTTTCAACCCATCCCAAAAGCCCGCCTGAAGAGCCAGGCCTTTAAAGTCCGGCGGAAGCTCATCATAGCTCAATCCATCACAATCTAATGCAGGCAAAGAAGACACTCCCTTACAGGCAGTGAAATGGAATTGGTACATGAAATGGAAAAGGACAAGTCCAAAGTTTGGAGTAGCATCACATGTCATAAACAGCATGTCGAGATGGGAGGGGTATTGTTGCAAAGCTCTTGACTATAATTTCCTGAAACAAGTTCTTGATGGACATCTGGAATTCAGTGGCTGGAACATGAACAGTTCTTGTGAGAGAGGAGTGTATCCACAAGAAAAAACGCGAGCTGCATTACTTGATATGATACCATCTGAGCCGGACACTATGAAGACAACTATAATTGAGGCATTGCAAATAACTGAAACAGGACGTCGGAACTGGACTATCTTCATAACTGATCAACAACTTTGTAAAGTTGCTGTCAATTTAACTTGGGTAGAGCAGCCATTACTTAATAATGTCTTACTGAGGCCAGGAGGCAAGCACATGATTATGTCCTTTGTCGGTTGAGTTGATGACAAATGAGTGACAGTGGACTAGGAGGCATTCTAAAGTGTGCATTTGCTGGGGTACCACAGTTGTTTTCAAGACATAAGTTTGCTCAAAACATGAGAGTCCTTCCGATGGTTACAGAAGAAATATTCCGGGGAGTTATTAGTGACCTGGTGATGCATCTATGAAAGATACGGTGGAACTGATTGATAAGGAGTCTGAAAGCAGTCAGACTTTAAAGCTACATCCTAAATCACATAGGGAGGCTCCACAAGTAGACCAGGCTTTCCACTGCAGACCTTTGCCCTCAAACTCATGTGTGCAGATGACATGCCAAAGGAGGCAGGGCTTGGTAGCATGCCCTTATTTCTCCTCATGCATTTGTATACACTTGAGGAAACTGAATATCCTAATAGGGCTACAGTCTCAAGATGCAGCTCAAAGGCTGACATGGGTTTTGTCTGTTTGGTGGAACAGGAGAAAGGTTCTCAAAGAACATAACTGCAACTGTTTTCCCTAGTCCTCTCTTCTCAGTTCACTGTAGCAGAGTCACTTCAACTCTGCTCTCTCCTTGAGGCTGCATGCACACCATACATTTACAGTGTGTTTAAAGCACATGGCTTTCGCCCAAGAATCCTGGGAACTGCAATTTACCCTTCAGAGAGCTACAATCCCCAGCACCCTTAAGGAATTACAGTTTCCAGAATTCTTGGGGGCAGGGAATTTGTGTTAATTTTGCTTTGACTCTGAATGTCCAAGAGGCCGGGGTAATAGGAAGCACAAGTGATTTTGCATTTCTTATCTTTCTATTTTAGTGTAACATCCAAGTACATTAATCATAGAATCACAGAATAATAGAATTGGAAGGGGCCTATAAGGCCACTGAGTCCAACCCCCTGCTCAAGGCAGGAATCCAAATCGAAGCATACCCGACAGGTGACTGTCGAGCTGCCCCTTGAATACCTGCAGTGTTGGAGAGCCCACCACTTCCCTAGGTAATTGGTTCCACTGTCGTACTGCTCTAATGGTTAGGAATTTTTTCCTGATGTTCAGCCGAAATCTGGCTTCCTCTAACTTGAGCCTATTATTCCTTGTGATGCACTCTGGTATAATCGAGAAGAGATCCTTGCCCTCCTCTGTGTCACAGCCTTTCAAGTACTTGAAGAGTGCTATCATATCTCCCCTCACTCGTTTCTTCTGAAGGCTAAATATCTCCAGTTCTTTCAGTCTCTCTTCATAGGGCTTTGTTTCTAATACCCTGATCATTCTTGTTGCCCTCTTCTGAACCTGTTCCAAATTGTATACATAAAGTGCGGTGTCCAGAACTTGATGCAGCACTCAAGATGAGGCCTAACCAGTTGGAAACTAGTACTTCACTCATTTTGGAACTATACTTCTTTAATGCAGTCTAAAATACTCACATTGCACTGTTGGCTTATATTCAGCTTGTGATCAACAATTCCAAGCTCCTTCTCGCATGTAGTATTGCTGAACCAAGTATCCTCCATCTTATAACTGTGTATTTGGTTTCTTTTTCCTAGGTATAGAAGTTTCACTTATCCCTGTTAAATTTCATTGTTATTTTTACTTTTGGAGCCCAAATCTCCAGCCTATCAAGATCACTTTGAATTTTCTTTCTGTCTTCCATGGTATTAGCTATCCCTTCCAATTTTGTATCATCTGTAAATTTGATAAGTGTTCCCTGCTCCTCCTCATCCAAGTCATTAATAAGTATGTTGAAGAGCACTGGGCCCAGGACCGAGCCCTGTGGTACCCCACTTGTTACCTCCTCCCAGTGTGGGAAGGAAACATTGATAAGCATCCTTTGAGTACAATGCTGTAGCCAACTGTGGATGCACCTGTTGTTTCATCCTGCCCACATTTAGCTAGCTTGCTAATCAGAATATCATGGGGCACTTTATCAAAACCTTTGCTGAAGTCAAGATATATTATGTCCACAGCATTCCCACAGTCTACTAGGGAGTTTACTTGATACAAAAAAATGAGATAAGATTAGTCTGGTAGGATTTGTTCTTGAGCACAAAAATCTCCCTGCGAGCAAAATGATTGCAAAGAAGTGTGACAACAGGAAATGCAAGATAAGGACGTAAAGAGGCAGTGATTTCCATCCTGTCCTGTGTTCACTGCAACTGATGCCATTTCGAATCTGCTACTGTTCAGCTTCTTCTAAAACCTAAGTTGTTAGCTGCACTATCCGCTATGGCAGAACCTAACATAATTATGTAAGCAATAACATAATCAATTGAATGCATATCTATGAAAGGGCAATGCAGAAAATAATGTAATTATTTACTACATAATGTTTACAGACTAAAAAATGATGATAGCAAATACCACTCATATTTGCTTGTGTGATTTCAGTTCCTAACCTCTGACGAACATATGAGCTGCAGCAATTTCCACTCTGGTTTTGATTTCTGACAAATTCTCCAACAACTCTAGTGCAGGCTCACTCATGCTTCCTCTTTTCCCAGTGTGCCAAACACCCCAAATGATTCTTAGTTGAGCAGACTTTTGACTCTTTTCTTGATTAAAAAGTGAATATTCTGTCAGCAATTGTAGTCTCAAAGACCCCTTAGTACATATATATATATATATTTGCAGTACAGGCAATAAACTAGATCATTGTTTGAGAAAGCCCATTAAAATAAATGGCTTGCATTAAGGGTTAGACATTTCAAATGGTCTTGTATATTTAGCTTGTTCTTACTCCTTTTCTAACTCTTATCCAAACAGACCTGACAGCTAATGTTGCAAGACTTCTGCAAACACCAAGTAGCTATACCAAGTATGGATGGTGATGACAGAACCATAGATTGCTCATAGCTACTGTAGGCACTTTTAATTCTTTTTTTCCCAAATTGCTAAAAGGGACTAATTGGTAAATAATTAGATCAATCATTTTCTAGATTAGTTCTCTTTTCTTCAAAAAAAAAAAAAAGCTTAATGAGAGAACGTAAACAATCTTTTAAGTATCCTGGAATAATTTAAATGTAAATCCTTCCATAAATATTTTTAAGGGCCAGAAATTATCCTTGCTGCCCACAGCTGGATTAAACAGTTGTGGGATTTCTGTGCTAAGCCACATTCTGGGCCCCACACATCTCTGTCTGTTAATCACACCATGCCCTGTGCCAACAGCCACACAAAACATGTTCATAATATAGTTTTCTTGAATGCTCGAAGCACTTCATATAAATCATCACAGTGTACATTGCAAAACTCTTGTAAAATTTGCCAGTAATTATAGGTTTCCAACATGGGGAGAAGGCTGTGAGACAGCAGTTTGAGGAAGTCAGTTCTTGATCATACTGAGATGTTGACTGGGACTTCCAAGTTCATCATTCATGCTTTTAGCTGCTAAGCCACAGCAGTTCTACAGCAGGATCCTACCTTGTGGCCAAAATGTTATACCGTTCACTATTTCAGAATACACACACAAAGGCATTTAATTCTCAGATCTAAAATTCACTACTCTGGACAAACCTTTTGAGCATTCTGCACTTTATACTAGGAAAGATAACAGTAGCTAATAGTTATCAAAGATGAGAAATTGGTCACAACATCATCATCATCATCATCATCATTATTATTATTATTATTGTTATTATTAATGAGATTAATTAATTAAACAATAATACCTCAGTTAACAACACTGATGTATTTCTGGACATTACTTCTTTAACAGAAACTTTGTGACCAGAGATAGGAATACAGTAGGGCCCCGCTCATACAGCGAGTTACGTTCCGGACCTCTGCCGAAAAGCAAAAACCGCAGAAAAGCAGAACTCATTAAATAGAATGGCATGCGACACCCGAAAACCGCCGTAAAAGCGGAACAAGTGCCGTATGAGTGGGGCTTTAGTCTAATTGCGTCTAACTGAGACCGCCACATTAGCGAAGCACCGTAAAACGAAGCGCTGTAAAGCGGGGGCCTACTGTAACATGGAAATAATAGGGATAGGTTCCTGCACCTGCTCATAGATGGTGGGGGCAGCTTTAACCGGGGCTTTAAAGGGTGCCTACCTGGCACCACCCACTCCCACTCCCTCCTTCTTTGAATCATATTGGATTATTCCCTCCCCAGTCCTGGGAGAAAGCAACAGATCTCCTCAGTGCAAAGCAAACATACAGACTTGCCACTTTCATCCTAGCAAAGCAAAGGCACAGGCCTGAAAGTTTATTCACAGCAAAGCAAAGGCACAGGCTGATCAGTTTCACCTTAAAGCAAGGGCACAGGCTTTAAAGTGTACCCATAGCAAAGCAAAGCTGCTCAGTTTCATCTTAAAGCAAAGGCATAGGCTTGTCAGTTTATTGATAAGCAAAGACACAGGCTGGTCAGTTTCACCTTAAAGCAAAGCAAAGCTGCTCAGTTTCACCTTAGAAAAAGCCTTCATTAAAAGGAGCTTCATTTCTGCAGGATTTGTTAACTGAGATATTGCTATATACATTTATAGTCCGCCCTTCACCACAGAGTCCTGGGGCAGGTTACATACAGCTTAATGCAACAAGTAAATCATAAAATAGCTAAACATGACTAGACCATAAATTATACCAAATCAAGAGCAATCAGAAACAGTAACAAAACTGTAATGGGACTTATGTTCTGATATCCCAGGCCTGCAACCACTGAGGTGATGCCCAAGGGGGCCATCCACTGAAGTCCCCCCCCATTTAAAAAAAATTAAAAAATTTATTACAGAAAAAATTCTTCCCCCCTCCTTTTTTTGTGCCCCCCAAACTTTTAGGCTGGCTACAAGCCTGTATCAGCCTCCACATGCCAAGGTATGTGCAAAAAGGTGCATCTTGTCATGATGTTAAACTTTAAACAATGTTGAGGCCAGATGCACTTCAGAGAGGAGGGTAATAACCTGGGGGCCACTACAAATAAGGCTCTCACACATCACTACCACAGGGCTTTTTCTGAAGATCTAAACATCTGGGCAAGCCCATAAGGGAGGAGGAGCTTCTTCAGATATTTATGGCCCGAGTGTCTGACCCGAATTGGGCTTGGAAGCACACACCCAACCAGAGCAGAATTTTAAGAACTAGTGTAATATGTGCCTGGCCTGTAACACCCACCAGTACCTTGGCCACTACATTCTGCACCAGTTAGCAATTTCAAAATTATCTCAAGGGCAGCCCCACATAGACTGCTTTACAATAGTTAAATCTTGAGATTACTAGAATATGGAACACTGAAGGTAAGCTAACGCTGTCTAGGGCTGCTTTCACACTGCACGTTATTCCTTTATTCTGATTTCTTACCTGCTAATTTATGCATTTTATTTTACTTTCTTATGACATAAAAGCTAGTTCTGGAAATCTAGTGGAATCTAGTGGAAGTTTAGCACTCATTTCCATGATAAATTATTCCGGAAATAATCCGTTTGCAAGCTTGGGAACCTCAAAAATTGCTGGAGTTTTGCCCTAGCTGCAGCCACTCATGTGACAGGATACCGTCATCCAATGCTTTCTCACCCTTTAGGCTTGCGCCTGATGAAAATTCTACCAGTATTCTGGCTTAGGTGCAGGTAGCACCTTCTCTTTCCCTATGTCCAGACACTAACCTGAGCAGTGAATTATGGGGGAACTACAGTGCACATGTATATAATGGGTGAGGGATGAATACAAGGTGCAGCAGTGTGAAAGACATTTGCACAAAATGCTGGTATATCAGCTGAAAAAGCCATGGTTTCTTAGTACAACAGGTATTGCAGTGTGAAAGGAATTTTAGAAATCAAGACAGAAGCGCTACTATTTTAATCCATTACACTGATGCAATAAGCTCCATGTCTGAATGCAGTCTAGGAAAGGGTGTAGTTGGCAAACTATCCAGAGCCAACTAGATACGATAGGTTCACACTCAAACTACATGGAGGAAATCTACCAAAATAGCATGTGTTTTAAATTGTTTTAAATTTTTAAATTGTGTTTTAAATTGTTTTTAAAAGATGTGTTTTTAAATTTGTATATTTGTTTTAATGTTTTTAGTTACTGTAAACCACCCAGAGAGCTTCGGCTATGGGGCGGTATACAAGTACAATAAATAAATAAAATATGATGCGGTGGGAGCAGGGGACAGGAACACAGCAAACATTGGAAGCCAACCATTTGGAAGTGCTTTTATTTATTAATTTATATCCCGCCCTTCCTCCCAGCAGAAGCCGGGATGTAATCTAGATGCTCCATAAAAAGTGGATGAACAATGGATATGAATACTTTATGTTTGTGAAGGAGCACCCATGGTGTAGAACTTTAAGGCTGCTGAAATTGGTGGCCAGGAGATCCAGAGAACTGCATGACTAGTTCTGAACACTAAAAAAGGGCTTGGGATTTTTTTTTGGAGACAGCAGTGTCCCATATTATATGGTGACTCTCTTCTGAAATTAAGCAACTTTCAAATATAGTTTGCAAGCTAGCATGTGGTTCAACTTTAAAAAAAGAAAGAAAAAAGGAAAGGATGTTTGTATTTGAAACAAACATATTTTAAGATGTGTGACATACTCAGCCAATCAACTTTCAGAATTTTGCTGAATACACATTTTCTATGTTCTCATTGAAGCCATAAACTTGTGTTTGGGCTGTACCACTTCATACTGCATCTGTGGCTTGCATGATAGGATGCTCCTCCATGAAAAAAAAATCCCTCCACATAGAGAATAGCAGGTTAAGGAAAATACTAGGCTAGAATACTCTTCCCTGACATAATACATAGTCTTCTTCCCTATGTATAGCAATTTTTTTAATGGAGGATCATTCAAATCATGTGGATCTCCACCTGCAGTCTCAAGTTGCACTGCCTAGACATAGGTTTGTTGCCTCAGTGAGAACTAAACCAAAATCAATAGTTTCAGAAGTTAATCACAGATCAATTGTGTGATTCTATGATACAAAGAAAAACCATTAGTATATTGTATTCTGTCAACTGTTTCACCTTTTCCAACTTTTCTCCTGCTCTGAACACAGTACAGAGCTCTAAACGTGTTGACAATTCCATTACATGGTGCAACCAACATTCACTGGGTTCTGGCAAAGACACAGGCTGCATTCAGACTATGCAAACTGGTGTGAGTGAAATGTAGTGCGACATGGAGGTTGATAAAAATAAATACAGTTCTGTAATGCAACAGTGTGAAAGGAACATTAGAAATAAGCACAGAGGCACTAGCATTATAATCAGGAAAAATAATTAATTAAACCCCACGTCTGAATGCAGCCACAATGCTATTCTACACTTGGGTTATTTAGTAAAGGTTCTGATAGCAATCATTGACTTTGAGCTGCTCTTACCGAAGTTGTGCAAATTAGATCATCCAACCTTAATGTAGGAACAGAGAAGTTGCCACAGATGAGGCAAAGGTTGAGGAACAGAACTGCCCCCTTCTCTCTACACTATTATTATTATTTATTAAATTTATATTCCCCCTTTACTCCCAAAGAAGCCCGAACAAGAAGAGATCAAACGAACAAGAAGGGATGTAACAATGAAAATGTCTCTAAAACAAAGCATCTTAAAAACAATTCCAATGCAGATGTAGATTGGAATAAATGTATCTACTTAAAAGGCCTGTGGAAAGGGGAAGGCCTTCAGTAAGCACCAAAAAGACAACAGAGACAGCGCCAGTCTAATATTTATGTGGAAGAAATTCCAAAGGGTAGGTGCAACAATACTAAACACCCTATGGCAGCGTTTCCCAACTAGTGGGCCACCAGATGTTGTTGGACCACAATTCCCATCTTTCCTGACCATTGGCAATGCTGGCTGAGCCTGATGGGAGTTGTGGTCCAACAATATCTGTTGGCCCACTAGTTGGGAAAGGCTGCCCTATGGTGTTACAAACCTGGCTGTAAGCACTAAAAGGAAGAGGACTGGTTCGGAAAAGAAGACTGGAAGATGAAGTGATTGACTTGTATGCCTATCTGGGCTAGGTTTAGATGTCTAAAAGAGGGGTTTTTTTAAAAGAAAAATAGTTCTATAAAATTAGAATTGAATCCTGCAAAGTAAAAGGTTCATTTCAGCATTCTTTGATATGTTTCAATTGAATTGCCCAGCATATGAACTAACACAGAAATCACTTTGCAGATGGGGCTTTAATTCTGGAGTTGGATTTAATTCTGGAGTTGGATTTCATGAAGAAAATGAAGTTAAGTTTGCCTGCCAGTAATGCTGTATGGATGTAGTTTAATTCTATAAAAGGGCATCTCTACCAGTCAGTTCAGCAGTTTTTCACCATCTCAGCCACATTAACCTACATTGCAGGCCTTCAGGATTTTCTCTCAAGGGTTAAACATACAGCTTTTTTAATTTTTAACCTGTCTTAAAACATATGGTTTTGTAGTTTATGGGCAGACTCTTGAAAAGAGGCAGGAACTTGATAGTGTGCATGATTTTATCTTACTTTATTTTATTGTAAAGATCACTTTGAAACACTGAATTAGTTATAGATGCTTTCCTACCCTACCTAATTCAAGGATTTTTTATAGGTTGGATAAAAAAAAATTCTAACAAACATATTAATTATGTATATTTTTCTCTTTTTGAGATTCAGATGAAATAATGTTTCAATAAATTAAACTATATTGTGTGTCAGTTTTAACAAAGTCCTTTGCATTAAAGGATTGTATCAGTCATACAGAGCATGTTTAAGCATTATGAAAAAATGGAGGAAAGCAGAAACAATGCTCACAAGTACTTGTCCCATTTCTAATTAATATTTAAACTTGCCCTAAGAAACACAATATAGGTTAAAATATATTTCACGGGACCAGTGAGTCATTTAAGGTATTCCAAGGAAACTTTATTGCGGTTTAAGAATGTTCCTATAGCCACAGATATTTCTATCAAACTTTAAAAAGCAAGGAAATTGGGCAGCTATAGTGAATGCACATGGGGAGCAGGAGTCCTGATCCCCCCCCAATTTGTAAAAATGCAAACACAATTTGGGTTGGTCTTTCACAGTCCAATCCACTTCCTGTGTAGCTTGGAAGAATTTGGTAACATGTGCCAAAGCACAAGATTAGGCAGTTTCCTTGATCTTGCCATTACAGCATCTTTAATAAGGAACTTGTAGTGAAATTCTTCCATCATTCTTCTTAAATGCATTAGAAATGTCAAGCACAGAGATAAGTTGATATTTCAAGGCTGCCCAAACATCTACTCCATTTCCCTTTACGCTTGCATGGTGATGAGCATGTGATATCTGTCTCTAGACTGGCTCTGGGATTCAGAATTTAAACTGGGCCTGCTCCAGTGGTTTAAAAATAAGTCTCTTGGGGGAAGATAGGTCCTTACATTCCTTTTGGACTATCATTTTTCTTGTGTGTATGTATGTATGCATGTAAGAGTAACATTAGCATTGGCAAACTTTAAGAACCATTTATGAGAAGACCTCTTCATCCTTAGGTAAGGGGAGGCTTTGCAAGGTCTTACTATAGACTCTATAGTAAGGTTCCATCCTTGGCCTCTGACTCAGTGTCATATGCAAGAGGAAAGAGACATTGATTCATACTATTTTTGCCTTTCCATCTGCTACATAATTTCTAGTGTCAATGGGTGGAATGGCGAGTTAGGTGAGAAAATGAGAATTCAGCCCATTTAGAAGTGAGCCAGAAATATCCAACTTATTACAAATTGGATTCAAAAAATGAGGACCAAGATTTACTGAATTATAGAACAAAAATGCTGTTTAACTATCAAAATAAAGCACACAATTCACTCTCACGCATTTGATTTAAACAATCAGCTTTCAATATAACAAAAATAGTCTGACCATTTCCAGTGCTTGCAAAGGAGATTTACAAGTGCCAGCAAGAACTGTGAAGTTAAAATCTACCTTAATGCAAAAACAGTTCTCCATAACAAAATTAAGGTACAGACATAAAATGCATTATTATAAAATAATGTCAAAAATTTAATATATATAAACAATCAATATAAAATCCTTATAAGTGTTCTCATATAGTATTAAAAAAATGGCCAAAGAACATGTAAACAGATCAGTGCCCAAACACAATAAAATACAAAATATATAATATAATCAAGGCAATATCAGTGTGGAAATCAAGGGCAACTTGTAAACAGTGGCTAATGTACATAAATCAATGCCGACAGAATGCACAGTGTATACCATAGCCAGACGCATTTCGACAGTTAATCTTCTTCAGTGGCTTTCGTGATGAGTATACAATATAAAAGGCAAGAATATAATAGAGAACATTAACTACTAATGGTGAATGTCTCCGAGTGAGGAATGTTATAGAGCTGATATGGCAAATGCCATAAAAACACTTTTGTATATTATATTCTAAGATATGAACTGGTACGTGGGCTGTTCATTAACTCAATTTTTCTGCATGAAAATAATTATAAATTAAGTTGCAGACTAATCCAATAGAAATTTTGCCAATAATAGATAAAATGATTTTATATATAAAGAAAGAAAAACATAATACATACCATTTCCTTCTATCAATCAGTTGTAAAAAATATATTGAGAATTTTGCCAACGTAACATATCTTAGAGATGTTGCTGTATTTTAAATGTCTAATCAGCTAAGTCGTTGTGGGAGGGTGAGTCTGCAGAACTAACACAGCTGTGGAAACTACTCCTCCGGCCACTCAATACATGCCATATCTCAGCTGAATTTGCTTAGCTATTATACATTAACCCTTAATGGGTAACCAGAGACACTTCACCATAGGAACACGACAAATCACCTGTATGCCAATAAACTGTCAAAATAACTATAAATTAACACGGAAAAATTCCAAAATGCAGATCACAAAAAAATGCTTGACAAAGAATTACGGACACAGAAACCCAAAGTACTTCTTATATCAACAAGGCCCCCCCAAATGCTTCTTGTTACAACAAAGGGGCCCAGTTTAAATCTTCATTTAGTCCATCTGGCACCATCGTCTTCAGGGAATATATCCAAAACAGTTCTCTTTTTTTCAGTGTTGCTTCCAGTTGTCTTCCTACTCCTATGACCTTCTCGATAGTCCAAAATTTTACATCATTTCCAGTATGTTCACAGCTTATGAAATGTTTTACCATCGGAGCATGTAGTCTTCCATTTTTAATGCAACTTTTATGTTCACTGATTCTCATTTTGATTTTTCTGGTTGTCATTCCTACATCCATGAGATTGCAAGGACATTGTATAGCATATTCCACTCCCTTAGTATTACAATTGTAAAACCCTCTGAGGACATACCTCTTGTTGTCAACCTGATTAGTGACCTGTTTTAGTATGGCATAATTGATACAAGTACTGCACTGGTTACATGGAAATTTTCCTGTTGCTTTATCAGACAAGATGGAATACCTGTTTTTTTCCGCTCATATTCTTATTAATATCGCTGTGGACTAAAAGGTCTTTCAAGTTGGAAGCACGTTTGAATACAAATAGAGGTTTCTCTTTACATCTTGGAATATCAGACAGTAGATCCCAATACTTCAAAATAATTTGTTGGATTTGTCCATTGTACCCATCAAATGTTAAAGGTATAGTCATTCTAGTGTCCATCCTGTTATTAACCTTAGATTCCAGCAGTTTCTTCCTATCTATCATCCTTGCTTTATGTCTGGCTTGTTTCAGAATCATTTTTGGGTAGCCCCTTTCTTGCAATTGCTTCATTAATATGCCGGCTTGCTTGTCAAAATCTACTAAGTTACTGCAATTTCTTCATATCCTGATCATTTGTGAGTATGGCAATTTTTTTAACGTATTTAGGGTAAATCTGTCAAACCTCAAGAAGGAATTTGCATCAGTTGGTTTCCTAAATGTGTCTGTAGATATTGATGTTTTCTTTTTCATTACTGTTATGTCCAAAAAAAATATCTTTAATGCATCATAACTCAAATAAAATTTTATGGAATGATGCTTATTATTTATGTACTCTTTAAAGGTCATCGGCTTTCTACTGATCCCTCCCAAATTAAAAAAAACATAATCCAAATACCGTTTATATGTGCTTATGTACTTCAGGAATTCATTATTCACATTTAGGATGTACATTTGCTCAAACCAATCCATGAATAAATTTGCCAATTCTGGGGCAAATTTACAACCCATAGCTGTTCCAGATACCTGCCAGTAATACTGAGTTTGAAACATGAAGAAGTTTTTCTTTAGTGCCACTTCTGCTAACGAGCAGATAAAACTAGTTGGTGGACTATTACACTTTTCTCTCTTGTCTAAAGTTGATTCACTCACTTCCATAGCGTGCCCCTGGGGTATATTTGAACATAATGCCACTACATCCATGGTGACAAGCAGAGTATCCTCATTCTCCAGGTTGACTCTCTCCAAATATTTCAATAAGTCACCTGTGTCTTTTAAACAGGATTGTATTTGTGGAATAAATGGTTTAAGAAAGTAATCCACATATTCTGACACAGGTTCCAGGTTCACAGGTTTTTTTTAATACTATATGAGAACACTTATAAGGATTTTATATTGATTGTTTATATATATTAAATTTTTGACATGATTTACAAGTGCCAACAGAATTCCGCTTGTCTCCATCCGGCACTGAAAGGTTAAGATTTCTATTTTAATTTCCATTCAGAGAAATGTTTTTGTTTGAATTGGATGCTCCAAGCAACTATGGTTGATGCTTAATGTATTGTGCTTAGTCACATCACTTGGGCCTGTCCCATGACATCACTAGCGCCCACCCCTGAAATCTCAGAATTTGGAATGCTTCTGACCTGGCAACCCTAATGTACAATGTCTATCTTACATTTATCCAGGTTATGCCTAGGTTTCTTGCTTGACAGTTAAAAAGAGCCAAGCATAAACTTTTGTCTCCCTCACTTAATTCTAATTTGCTGGGAGATTTTAGCCATAATTTATATATTACAGCTCTTTGCCTGGTAGATGAGTAACACTGTACAAGAATTCTCGTTATAAGGGAAAGTGCCTAGTACTAGCAAATTTGGATACCCTAGTTTATTTTACAATCTGTATTGTTTCTAAACTGAATTTATTTAGCTTCACCTAGCCATTGAGTCTTCCTCTGTGAGAGCTTGTGAGCAGCCACTGTTATACAAGAAAGGCAAATGAGGGGATAATTATCATTTATGTTAGCATAACTGCATCTGAAAATTGCAACTTTTGTAAATTTGAAAAATATGGAATCAGCAAATGTACAAATTATGGGCATTGGGAACAGTACATTGGGGTGGGGTGACTCTCATGGATGGTATGCTGGGGACCCTTAATCTATATAGTGACTTATTACACACCTACACCTTTCTTTTAAGTAGTGGAACAGACCAGTATATTAGCATTTTTATATACCACTTAATGCATTCAGAGAATTTACAACTAACTGTAAATTGTTGCTTTTATGTTATTGTTAGTTTTTATTGTTAGTCTCTTAATGTTTTGATGTTTACATGTTCTGCTTTGTACGTCGCTTAGAGTGGCTGACAATTCAGCCAGATAAGCGACTAATAAGTCGAATAAATAAATAAAGTACTTATACGGGAGCTTCTTATGGGCAATCACACAATATCACATTATCATTTATCATCCAAATATAGATTCTCAGACATATAAAAGCCATATAAAACATTATGAGGAAATTTACATAATGAAAATAATCAAACCAATTTTTGGAACAAGGAATAGAATTTTTTGCCCTAACGTTTTTACATTTGCAGTAAATTCCATAATGTATAATACAATTATTACCACTGAAAGAAAGAAGTCTCTGTGCCTGCCACTATGATCTGAAAAAGGATAAACACAGTGAGAATACAGGATACAATCACCTTAGAATATGAATTTTGGTAGGCAATATGTACATAGAAAAATTGCAAGTATGTGTTTATATATAATTTGTTAACAGCAAGCACTGCAAAGAAGGAAGAATGCTCCTAGACATGAGTTTGCAGTAGGGATTCTCAGTCATGCTTGCCTTCTGCGTTCCAGAGTCTGGAAACTGCCAGTGCAACAATATATTTAGCATGGTCAAGATTTTTACTACATCTTCCTCCTAAGAATTTTATAGGAGAAAAATAAATGTGCTCTTTAGAAACTGAATAGAGGCATTGTTTTTTGATGTGATCACAGAATCATGGCCTGAAATTCCATTTATGGTGCTGTCAGCTTTCCACCATAAGATCGCTTGTAGGGTTTGTGCTAACCCAGTGGAATTTTTAACTTTTTTTTCAAGAGATTATTCGTGTGATCATACCACAAACTGCTCTTGAAGCTCTCTTTAGTTTCAAAAGTAGGTTGCGGGCAGTTGCTGTTCAAAAACATACAAGCTCATTTTGGTTCATAGAATCAGTTTCAAGGTTCTGTGGAGAACCTTCACAACCAATTTACAACCAGGCCTTACACAACAAGGATGAGTGGGCCTATCACTGTGAAGCCCATGGTGATTGTATCTGCTTCAGATGACCAACAAGAAAGTGTCCATTTCATCATAGATGGAAAAAGCTGGTATACCATATGGGGCTGCCTTATACAACTTTAGACTACTACTCTCTCTAGCCCAGTAGTATCAGGAAGAGGTCATCAGATCCTATCCCCACCCCTCCCTGATTTCTTGACGTGTTCTGCTGCTTTCGTCCCTTGTCCTTTCCTGAAACTTTTCATATTTAAGCTACTGCCAAATATTCTCAATGTGGTGTAACACTCATTTTTTCTAGAAACCAGACATTCTTTTCTAGAAAGTCAAAAGAAGAGAAGCATAGGATGAAGTGTGGCAAATGACAAACAGATCCCACTGTAAGAGAAGGCAAAACAAATATGAACTCCATAGTCTTGAATTCAGTGCTCACCCAGCCAGCCAAGTTAAATACTTAACCCTCTACAGAGTACTATAACTGTCTGAGCCTTGGGTAGGGGAATGTGGTCTCAAACGTGCTGGGTCATGATTTACCTAACTTGGTATTTCTCTGCATTCTTCTGCAGGATTGGGAGCATAGGATTCTAAACTCAGTGCCATCTATTCATAGTTAAGGGGAAACCAGGTAGTGCTTCTGCAACCCAAGAGAGAAGAATTTACCTGCCATGCACAGATGAGAAACGAAATATATACAACCCCTCAATATAGGCAAAACAAATGAAGCAAAAACAAAAATATAGATTACCATCATTATCGCTGTGCTAACAGTCCTAGTATTTGTTGTGTCCAAACAGCAAAGATTTGGTTCAGGCCAATCTACAGAAAAACCTGAGAATCTTTATGTATGCATTTGAGCTGTAAGCCTGCCAGTGAGGACCTCTGCTTTCATATACATAAATTGGCCAGTATGGTACAGGCACTTTTACAAAAAATAAAGGAAGATACCACTTTTAGTGGTCTTATTTTTAAACATAATTTATGCTTATTCTGCTCAACTCAAACAAAAATGCAACTTTCTGGAGCCATGTGATTATGTGACAAATACTGATTTAATTAAAACAGAGGTTAATTTCTAACCCACACAGTTACAAAGCAAAGCTAGAACATACAACACAAGCTTGCCCTGAAGGCTGAGAAGTAAATGGCAAATTACAAATAGCATTTTTAAAGCCACGATTTTAAATCTGGTCTCATTCTTTTGGACAGCAGACAATTGTAAAGGGATTTGTCAGTACTGAGGCTGATCACATCTTAGTTTTTAGCATCCTACATTAAGTTGTTTTCAACACACTGGTTGTAAACTGCCACAGTATTTTCTCTCTGACAATTAGTGCAGGAGGCTTAGAGTCAGAGACCCAAAGGAAAACTGATTACTATGGAACCCCCTTTAACATTTTAAGCCTGGTCTATGAAAACAAGTACTTGGTTAGCACATCATAGTAAGCCAGGATGTATGGGCACCCAGAGAGGAATTCAAAGTCACTTTGCTCCTCCCCAGTCTTTTTTGTTCTCACATCATACTGAACTAAGCCAAGGTTTGGCTTAATGTGTCATCTGAATCCAGACTTGCGATTAAGCTCTCTCCTCACTAATCAAAAGCTAGAAGCCAAGTTTTGTAAGGAGAGCACTGTTGTACTCAGGTCCTGTCTGTGGGATACCCTTAAGCATCTGGTTGGCCACTGTGTGAACAGAATGCTGGGCTTAATGGGACTTTGTCCTGCCCAGCAGTACTCTTATGTTCTTGGCTATAGCTTGTGGTTAGTGAGGAGAAAGTTTAACCATGAGCTTGGCTTTGGATGACACGCTAAGCCAAGGTTTGTATGGCGCAGGAATAAAAAAAGGCCTTGTCACTTCAACAGTATACCTCTGTCTTTGTAGTAATCATCATAATAATCATCATAAAAATAATAGCAGCAGTCCCAGGGTGGGTTACAACCATTTAAAATTCATTACGAAAAATAGTTAAAAGAAGTTACAGTCACAGGAATAGCATGGATCTTGAAAACACACATCTCAGGTATCGAACGCCACGGTAAAGAGGTGTGTCTTCAGCATTAACTGAAAACTGTAGTGAAGGTGCTAGACACACATCTGTGCAGAGGAATTCCACAACTTAGGGACTGCCACAAAGAGTGTCCTCTACCGGGTCACCATCACTTGAACTGAGAGGATGGACTTACCAAGAGGGCCCTCTCTGCTGATCTTAACAATGGAGAGGATCTGTGGGAAAGAAGGTGGTCTCTCAGATATTTGGGGCCCAAGTCATTCAGGGCTTTAAACACTAACATAAGCAGCTTGAACTGGGCCTGGAAACCAACTGGCAGTCAATGTATTATGAAAGGCATTGGCTTGTTGTTATTTATATTCTAAAAAAAACCCAGATCTGTCCCACTTCTTGTATTTATCAGCAAGGTTACCACAGGTGTAAAAAGGTGTAAAAGCTATTAGTTGAGGAAAACATGCTAAGTAAACACAATCTGAGGTCTAAGTACAGTAGAGCCCCCTGGTTACGTTCCAGGCCCCCGCCGAAAAGTGAAACCCACTGTAAAGTGGGACGTAGCGTGCAATCAGCTGTACAGTACAGCTGATCGTGCACTACAGCTGCTCGCTGTCAGCTGGAGTGCGGTGGCTAGAGCTCCCTGCGCTCCAGCTGATTAACTGTAGTGCACAGTCAGCTGGAGCGTGGGGAGCTTCAGGGGCCAAGTCCTGTCAGCTGGAGCACGGCGGCTGGAGCTCCCTGCACTACAGCTGATTGCCCTGCTGGTGCCGTATTAGCGGAACACCGAAAAGCGGGGTGCTGAAACGCAGGGCCCTACTGTAATTTAAAGAGGATGGAAAGAATTATGTTTAGGTTTTGAAAAGTCACTAGACAACAAGAACTAATAAGCTTATATTTTCCAATTTGCAGAGCAGAGAATCATAGAATAGCATGGGCCTATAAGACCATCAAGTCCAACACCCTGCTCAGTGCAGGAATCCAAGTTAAAGCATACCTGACAGGTGGCTGTTCAGCTGTATCTTGAATGTCTCCAGTGTTGGAAAGCCCACCACCTCCCTAGGTAATTGGTTCCATTGTTGTACCACTCTAACAGTTAGGAAGTTTTTCCCGATGTTCAACCGAAATCTGGCTTTTGTACCCATTATCCCATGTCCTGTACTGTGGGATGATCGGGAAGAAATCCTTGCCCTCCTCTGTGTGACAGCCTTTCAAGTATTTGCAGGGCTGGTGCCAGAGGGTGGCTAGGTTGGGCCCTGACCACAGGCCCCTGAAGGGCCCCTTTTTAGGTGGGTGAGTAGCACTCCCTTCCACAATCCGCAGCAGTGTCAGCTCCCGACCCTGCTGCAGATTACAGAGAGGGAGCTCCCAGGCACCCCTTACTACCGTGCAGGCCTGCAACACCTGTCTGCATGCCCCACCTACTTTCCCCTTGAAGTAAGTGCTGGCTGTGCTGCGGGTGCATGCCTAACATCAAGAAGATGGCAGCCAAGGCTTCCCTAAGAGGTGACGCCCCTGCCACCATCTTGGTTGAAGGCAGTCATGCTCCTGCAACGTGGCCAGCATTCACTTCAAGGAAAAGACAGGTGGGGCATGCGAGTGGTTGCGGGGGCCTGGGGTGGGCTGGTGCCCAAGGGCCTGGCATCCTTGGCGCCAGCCCTGAATACTTGAATAGTGCTATCATATTTTCCCTCAGTCTTTTTTTTCTCAAGTCTAAATATGCCCAGTTCTTTCAGTCTCTCCTCATAGGGCTTTGTTTCCAGTCCCGATCATCCTTGTTGCTCTCTTCTGAACCTGTTCCAGTTTGTCTGCATCCTTCTTAAAGTGCAGTGTCCAAAACTGGACACAATACTCAGGATGAGGCCTAACCAGTGCCAAATAGAGTGGAACTATTTTGGAAATTATACTTCTGTTAATGCAGCCTAAAATAGCATTGCCTTTTTTGCAACCACATCACACTGTTGGCTCATATTCAGCTTGTGATCATCAACAATTCCAAGATCCTTCTCTCATGTTGTATTGCTATGGTATTATAACTATGCATTTGGTTTCTTACTTAGCACTTATCTGTTAAATTTAATTTTGTTGTTTTTAGTCCAATGCTTCAGCCAATCAAGATCACTCTGAATTTTGTATGTTTTCCAGGGTATGAGCCATCCCTCCCCCCAATTTTGCAAATTTGATAAGCATTCCCTGCTCCTTCTCATCCAAGTCATTAATAAAAATGTTGAAGAGCAGTGGGCCCAGGATCAAGCCCTGCAGTACCCCGCTCATTACCTCCCCACACTTTGAGAAGAAATCATTAAAAAGCACTCTTTGAGTTTGATTCTAAGCCAATTGTGGATCCACCTGATAGTTGTTCCATCCAGCCCACAGTTAGCTAGCTTGCTAACTCTAGATGGTTTATGAGCGAGTTAAAAAGCACAGGTCCCAATACTGAACTTGGCGGACTCAACTTTCTACATCTCTTCATTGGAAGAACTGTCCTCCCTTCCTTCATTCTGCTTCCTGCTGCTTAACCAGTTCCTGATCCACAAGTGGGCCTCTCCTTCTATCCCATGACTGCGAAGCTTGCTCAGAAGTCTTTGGTGAGGTACCTTGTCGAAAGCTTTTGAAAGTCCAAGTACATAGTATCCCATCTTGTCTTGAAGGCTTCTAGCACTAGCGTATAAACACTTGCATACAGTGTCTCTCTTCGTGTGTCTTTGGCACTTTTGGTTTGGCTATGGTACTTGTGCCTTTCTGGATTGCTTTCCTGTGCCTAGAACAATGCCTAGTTCTAGGCCTACCTCCTTTAAATTCTCTCTCTTTTTTTTGTCTTTATCCCAGGGGGAATTTGTTCCAAAATGGACCCTCCTCAACTCCTGTCACCTTTCCCCCTTCCATCAGTTTACAAGCTGCTCTGCTACCTTTTTTATTTTATGTGCCAGCAGTCTGGTTCCATTCTGGTTCAGTGGAGCCCATCCCTTTTGTACAGGTCTGGCTTGTCCCAAAGTGTTGGCCAGTGCCTAACAAATCCAAGCTCCTCCTCCTGACACCAGTGTCTCATTCACACATTGAGAATTATAAAGTTGCACCTGTCTAGCTGGCCCTACATGTGGAGCCAGTTATATTTCAGAGGAAGCCACCTTGAAGGTTCTGGCTTTCAGCATCATACCTAGCAACCTAAATTTTGCTTCCAGGACCTCATGTCTGCATTTCCCCATGTCATTGGTGTCAATATGCACAACGAACACTGACTCCTCCCCAGCACTATTTACTACCTAGCTGACACGTGAAATCTGCACGTCCATCATATATTCCACTATCTATGTTCCTAATGATCTAATCACTCAATACTGGGATCCCTCCACCCCCCAGGGAAGCATCCTCAGAATTAGAGAATATCTGCTTGTCCCCCAAGGAATGGATCCCTGTAAAGGGATTGTTTCCCTAATCCTCGGATAAACACTGTCCTTCCCTGAGGCCCTCATACTCCATGATAGCAGGACAGCTATCATCCTAGGAGTGGGACATAGTTGTAATATCAAGGTCTCATCAACAAACCTCTTTGCCTCATTCAGCTTCTCCAGGTCAGCTACCTTGGCCTCAAGGAAACAAACTTGTTCCCAAAGAGCCTAGAGTTCATTGCACTAAGGTCACACCCACAACTTCTGTCTAACAGATAGATAGTCGTACATGTTAGAGAAAGTGGAAAGCCCCCATGCCCCTGCTGGCTTCCTACCTGCATAATTGTTTTTGTAGTTTATTGAGTTAATTTATTGAAACCTTTTTTGAGCTTTATTTATTGAAAGCCTTTAATGAAGTTGTCCCAATATAAAGTCAAATGAGGATGTGGCCCACATTGTTTATGTAAGTTCTCCAAACAAAAATCAAAGAGAAGAGCTAGGTTAGGAGCTCTGATCAAAATAGGAGGCTTGCTTGTTCTTGGATGAAAGAGAAAGGAAGCAGCCTCTGCCATTTTAAAAAATATGAAATAGAATTGCCACATTAGTCAAATAATTGGTAAATTATTTCATTTTACTAATCACAAATTTATTACTTGTGAGCCGATGAACTTGTTCTAAATAGTTAAATTTACTGTCTCTTGCATTGCATTTAGGATAATTCTACAAGTTATTCATTCGTTCATTCTGCTTACCCATTCAAAATACACTTGCCATCATTAAATCTCCCTAGTTATGTTCAATGCACTGAGATAAACATGTATATTGTTTCATTAACCAACTGGTTAAAATCAAGACCAATAAGAAACTAAGGAAAACCTTTAATCTCAGTTATGATACTTAAAAAATAATAATAAAGTGTGTGATATATTTCAAGGATCCAGAGCTATGGTTAAATTTTAAATTGAGAATGTCCTTTGAAGTGAAAGGCATGTCTCTGACACATTAAATTAGGAAGGATGATTAAGAAATGCTTTAAAAATTGTGTTATGCCAACCCACCCTGATCTTTACTACAAACCCTCAGGTCTCCCATAAGAGCTGGATGCTATGTCAAAGCAATTTACCTGACATCTTATTAGCTATGTCAGTGGGTCTCACTCTTTAATTTGTTGAAATTGTTTGTGAATGCATTCTGTGCACCCTTTGAAGACAATACATGCAGATGAACTTGTTTTATGTATTTTAACTGTATTTTATGTAGTTTAAATTACTCTAATGTTTCTGTGTTTTTTATTGTGTACAATTTTATTATGTATGTGTGCAATTTTATTGTAAGCCACCCTGAGTGCCCTATTATAGGGCAGAAAGGTGGGATAGAAATATTTTAAATAAAGAAAGAAAATAAAAACATCTCTGGTGGCACTTGAAGAAAAACATAGGTTTCCCTCTGGCCTGCAGGAAGAGGAAATAACATACTGATTAAAATTTGGGACACACTAGCCAAGAAAGACCCGAACTTCCCCTCTGTCCCCATCATCTAAATAAATGAGTAGAAATGTGACATGTAGCTTGTAACTGCTTTATTCTCAGAGTTCAAACACATAACTGGGTCATTTCATCATTGACGATCACTCGTGGCCGAGTAAGATTGTCTTCCAGGGTAAGGTTTTGGTTTGGTTGGAAGATGCCTGTGCGTGAATTTGTTTTATGTGGGGAGATCGGTGCACGACGATCAACACACAATCTTGACAGAAAAAGGCTCTGATCCAATGGCATGGATACCACGACAATTGGAAGTCTTTTATCTGCTGCAGCCTTCATCCGCCTTCACAGCGGTTGTAACATACACATTGTTATCCTCTGCCTGTTCTGCCGTTGAGGACTTTCTTGGATCATTCTTTGTCTGGTTCCTCTCCCTTGACCTTACCGCCATGGGTGACCCTGCTGGCAGTACATGACTCCCGACGGCATCGCTCACAGGGTTCACTGGAACATGCAAACCCACTCACCACTGCAAGGTGACGATCCAGCAAGGGGTAACCCCCAGTGGAAGCCAGAAGGATCATACAGGCCAAAGAGGAAATCTGCTCTATTCCACAGCAGCATATGGGAAAACCCATAACAATCATAGCCAACATGCTTCATATGCACATTCTAGTTTTTCTCTCTACAAAACTCTATTCCTTAATACCCTGAAAAAATGAAATGAAATGCAGAGCCAAGAGCGTAAGGTGTAAGATCCTAAGAATTTTGCCATTGGCTTCTCGGGAATCAGAATTTCATCCCCCGTTTTTACACTGTTGCTCTTTCTGTTTTGATGACTAGCGCTGTTTTTCTTGCACACATACACTTATATGTATTCCAGCATTGCCTCATTTCTTCCATCTAGGCTGAAACACAACCTTGAGCATGTAACAGTGAACACACCCATGGCTCGTAAAAATATTTTCCAACTTCCCCCCTTAACTATGAATCATCTGTGCCATTTACTACCAGGATCTACTAATAGACTTTGCCTTCATACATTTCTCTCCTAGATCTAGAAATCATTGTGACTTGCAGCTTTGAGCCTCCCTCTCCCCAGTTAACTTTACCCACATCCCAAGACACAGCCAGCTCCCAAGACCCCAGAAGTTTATTGACTGGAGAATCACAGCTGTAGAGCCCCTGCTTTCAGAACTTCAAATTGTCCTGTCAGGATCAATCAGGTGCTCAACAAAAGGGCAAAGTCATTTACACTGAATCTCTATTTCTATATCAAGATCTGTAGTTCCTCATCAATCTGATAGGATGCAATGTGGTGAAATGCACTTTCATTTTACTGTGGTGAAACATGTTCACTATATGCCATTATCAGAAGATGGATCCATGACCAATATCTGCAAATTCCAGTTTGGGCATGCATGACCTCATGTTTCTAATACAACATGCTGAGTGAGGACTCCTGAACCTGTTTCAGATGTTCTTTCAAGTGTTCATTTAACACAACTAAGAGCTGCTTGGGATGTACCTGTTGGCCTCACCCCTGACCTCCATGCATATGGGTGCACATGAATATTCTCTCCAAGAATTAGGAAGTGGTTGTTCAAGGTTTATGATTCTGTAGGCAGCCAATACATGTACAGCCAATAAATGCACGGACGCTTCTTTCACATCATAAATTGTAGGCTCAGCAGCTCAGAGCAAGGTTAGCATATGTGTCCTTGCTCCTCCCCACCCACAGACACATATTCATTGTATGCATTGAAGGAATTACAAAGAGGCCTATGGTTCTCACCCAAACACACAAACTCTAAGGTATTCACCAATCTGGAATCCCTGCATCTTGTAAACATATGAATCTGTTACCTCACACAGCTGAAGTACCTACTCTTTTTAAACATCTAAAACATCTTAGTTTTCTTTCCTTTTCAAATAAATATACAAGTAACTATGTTTAAGCAACACTCCCCCACATCAGCTGATTTAAAATATTGTAAAAAATTCAATTTGGAATCAAGATTGGCCTTCCAAAGCCTTCCCAAATATGTCATAGCCTGGGCCTAATCTTCAGCTTAATGAACATAAACAGTATCTCATCTCTCAAAGTTTCAGATGTGCATTCAGCCTCGACATCTGCACATACCCACCTTGGTCTTTCATCAGCCTTTCATCTATTTTAAATTATGTTTTATGTATTAGCATTGTACACTGCCCTGATATTTTGTGATGTGGTGGTATAAAATATATGTATAAATAAATAAATATAAATTCAGACCAATAGTGGCAATCACAGAGCCAGTCTGCATGATACAATTCAAGTATTCTGTACAAGAACAGAACTGATTTTTCCAGTCTTGCTCACTTCCTGCATGTCCCATTCTGTGTAGCAGAACTGAGATTTAATCAGCTGCTCTACATGCCATCAATGTTTAGAAATAATGTAAATAAAATCATAAGAGTGAATATCCTTAGATACTTCCATAGCAGTTATACAGAGTAGGTTCCTCACTCCTATGTCCAAGTCACATGCACAACAACACATATATTTTTTTAAAAAGGAAGAAAAAGAATATGTTTATACTGCTTATCTTTAAATAGCCCTGAAGGTATACATGCCATGACTTGCTTCTTTGCCCTTTGATAACCACACATAGGGTAACACAAGTGAACAAACTGAGTTTACCAAGCACGAGTTTGTGCAAGCGCATATTTCCCTCCTTGTCCTCTCTGAAAGAGAAGATTTCCACATGTATGCCTGCTGGTACACAGACAACAATGTCAGAAACAGTATTTTTAAGTGAAAACTGCATTCCCCCCCACAAAAATAAAATTAGAAACCAAGCTGTGCTCTGGGCCCATCAGTGTTTCCTTTATATCAGAGCCAAGTTAACATTCTTTGATAACAGTTTAATCTCTTGAGAGGTGTAAATCACTATGTGCTATCTTATTAAAACCATTTGAAAGAAAGCAAGTGCTCTGGAAGCCAAACATTTATGCAGTTTTAAGTGTCTTGCACACGTTGATCGATGCAAATGCCTCTCTTTTACTAGCTTTAATTTGGAACCACTACATGAATTCTTTCCAGTCTTAAATCAGTTTGATATCCCAATATAATTTATCAAAGTAACTACTGCATCTCACTTCAAAAATAGCTCCCTTTAAACCATAAGAAACAGAAATTGTTCAAACACCTTTACCTAGACTTTTCATTTGTCAGTTTTTACCTGGTCAATTTAGGTCAGTCCATTCTCATGGCCCTAGCAGTTTATTAGGCTCTCAAGCTACAAATACATAGCAATGCCAAATACAGGGATACGAAAGATTGCAGATCCTAGGAATACGTTGTGCTGCTTCTTCACAGAGCATTTTGTGCCAAAAAAACGTGAAGGACCAGTAACACAAAAGACTCTTTGTCCTCTGTTGCACTTAGTCCACACAAGGCAAAAAGAAATCTACATGAGAGCTAAAGACAAACAAAATGCCACATCATTGTAAGACACTTGCAATTAAAGCTTTACAAGGTAGAAAATATACCTTCTAGCATTCATGTAGGCAGACAGCTGCTGTTTTCTGCCAACACATCTTTCTTTAATTTCTCAGCAATATTGCTTTGGATGGTGGCAGGCCGAGTGTTCAGTTCCCCATCTGACCTCTTAATTAAAAGGCACCAATCACTAATCTCTACCTGCAATCGCGGTATTCATGATCACAGTGAAAGTTGCACCACAACACCCTCAGGAGATTGCCAGTTTCAACTCTTTTAGGAGCTATAAATCTCACAAGCACACACCACATTTAAGAATAAGAAGCTCCTACAAAAATGGACGTGAAAATAAATGTTTGTATCAAACAGGGAACAGGAAAGCACCTTAGATGCACAATCCAGTTTTTCTCTAGGCATGAAGCATAGATACACTGTAGACCTGTGAAATCTGGGCTGAAGTTCCAACTCAGCCTTGAACTCACTGGGTGGCCTTTGCGGAGGCATTAAATCACAGGCTCTAAAACAAGAATAATAAATGATCAAGGTGTGGTTAAATAAATAAACATGGTAAAAGATTACAAGGTACTAGTACACTGATCAATAAAAGTCTCTTAGAAGTTCTGTTTATGATAACATCACTGTGCACAGACTCATTCCAGGTGAGCAAAACATGCCGAGGCACTTCACTAGGTTCAGGGAATAGTTATGTGCAATTCGTAATTGATGGCTAATAATTGGTGTAGTCTGTATCTCTATTTGTGTCCTGTCCCAATTAGTTATCCGCTTGCAGGTTTTACAGCATGAACGTTAGCTACTCATCTAATAAGTATTTTCTATACTATACTATGTGCTTTTATGGTCTCATTTCTCACAATATCCCAAATAATTAACATTGCCTCTTCCATCCCTCACCCCCCCATGTTACAGTATGCCTGAATATGCATGCATGATAGACACTTCATTTTGCTTTCGGTTGGTTAGAAGCAGGAGGACATTTCTCTAATATTGAATAGTAACAGTAGCTCCAGCTGCTGTACAAGAGAGCACTCTTATGTTTGTTTGTGTATATTCATCTTTAAAAAATAAAAACAAAACACTCCTTCTCAAGTAAACAATCACAGGATTGTGCTGAAGGGGGAGAAAGAGGGGAGGTCCTGGTGACTACTAATGTTGGCTTCACTACTATGACGAGTTGTTTGCTATGTGTGCATTACCACATAGTTTCATTTCCTCTAGTTTTGACTTTCTCTTATTAAAACCATTTGAAATAATAATTTATTGCTGAACAGATTTTTATATATCTTGCCATGTTAAAAGCCATGCCATGCCATATTAATTGTGCACAGTGACAAAGAGATTGTGAATAAATATAAAGCTATCTGGCCTGCTTTCTCTCTGATGTCCTCATGACAAATAAGGATAGTATAGTTGCAACAGTAATACTGGAGCTGGTGACTGCTGGTGGCTTTACCAAACTCAATGAACGATAATAAACCAAGACACAGACTGCCCTAGTCTTGAGAAACCATGAGGAGGATGGTACAAGATTCATGTCTGTGACACAGATGTTACTCCTCAACATACCTCTGCCTGGAAGGAGGAACCTGATCTCTTATGTGTGATCTGGACAAGGTCACACAACCAGTCTACAACTAAGTGACATGTCGATGTAACACAAAATACAATATAGCAAGGTGCACCTGTATAAAACATTATTTGAAATGTCCTGCTGCTTGTGGCTACAATGCTCTCAGCTTTTCCATTCCTATTGCTTAACAATTTCCTTATACTCTTTATGCAAGTGAGAAGATAGTAGCTTATTCTTTAAAGCTTGTACCCTTTACAATTTTTGAACATAATTGTTAATTCACAATCCATATTTCTGTTTGTTAATTTGTATCAACACTATGATTGTAGCATGTGCTTTTCATCTTGTATTATTATTATTATTATTATTATTAATTTGATTTATATCCCCCCTTCCTCCCAGCAGGACCCCAGTATCTATTATAAAGGGTGTAGCTGTGTCTCTCATTTATGGTCATGCATTTGTGACTACCCATCCAGTTTGGACATTCTAATTATAGGACATGAGTTGGCTAACAAATATGTAATAGGCTTGAAATAGCTGTGTGGGATGGTTAAAATGTACAAAGTCCAAAGCCAGGTTTGGGGCATATTTTGGGGGGAGGGGGGCACTATCACTAGAGCCCTCTAAAAATGTCACGCAACACCATGCAACAATGGATGGAAGCTTTTCATTCCCACTGTATTGACAGATGGAGATAGTCTCACAATACAAATGGGGTTTGAATTAGAAATCTTTTGCTAGATTGCATATCCACATTCAATTTGCATGTAGATTTCCAAGTCCAGGGGGGGGGAACCATGTGCCTGCTTGCTTGCTCGCTTATTTATAAATCTATTTGTATACTGCTATTTCATTAAAAAAAGCAAAGCAGTTTGTGAGTTAAAACAAACAAAGATATAACAAAAACGTTTATCATACTAGGTCAGCTACTGCAAAAAAGCATCTTCTTAATTGCCTGCATAAGCCTGGCAGAACAAAAAGGTTTTCAGCAGGCATTTAAAAGTTGAATCAGAAGGCGCCTGCTGAATCTCTATGTGCAGAGCATTCCAGTGAATTGGGCAGATGACACTGAAGGCTCAATTTAGTGTTGATGTTAAATGAGCCTTGCCAACTCGGGAGACGATCAGAGCTGTTCCTGCAGATGATGCTTACATACATGATTTCCTTTGCTCAGTTAAGGTATCCATGTGTAAAACTACACACACATTATTAAGGTTCTACATAGGCTACAGCTATAAATCAACACTAAGAGCTAATATCAAACAAAAGAAAAAACATTTTAGATGGTCTTTAAGTATATCTTTTATTAATCGGCTTGAAGAAAGATAAATCAATTCCTGCATGCAAAAACAGACAGACTCCACATTCTTGCTATTCTGGAAAGCTTGTTATTCTAGTAAACATCTCTCTTATGCAATATTTTGTGCCTATACGGCACAATGGAAACATTTCAAACCACAGCAATTTGAACTAGCAATTTGAATAACTACAGCGTTATTTGGAGGTGCTTAGGTCCTTAATCCCCTCCCACCTTCCTCCAACTGTCACCACAGTGAGAATTGCAGGAGAACCATCTTGCCCTGAGGGGAGGAGAAGAAAGAAGCTGAGGAACTGTCACTATCCAGCTGCCATAGTCTTTATTTTGAGTCTTTATTTTTGTGGCCTCTCCCTCCCTCAGTTGTCACCACAGGGGCATCTGCAGAAACATCTTGCCCTGAGGGGAGTGTGAAGAAGCAGTAACAGCTTCTTCTAAAACAAAGAAGCTGTCTTTTCCATTTTACTGTAACTTTGAAAAAAATCGTTACTTATTGTTATAATAATCATGTAAACCGCTTTGTGAGGTCTGCCTTAAAAGCAGTGTATAAATGCCTTAAATAAACAGAATCCCAAGAAACTTCCCATCTATGTAAACCTCTCTGCTACGTACATGGTCACTATGACTAATGTTGGGGTGAGGGAAAATAGACCATGTGTTTCTAAACGTGTATTTGCTAAAAATGCATCATATGAAACACACTTCAGAGTTGCCGTTTGACAGAGGGTAAATCATATAGCATTGCAAGCAATAACTGAACCAAAAATGTTAAATGTGAGTTTACCTTTAATGGTGGCAAAAAACAACTTGGACAGTTGTAAATCATTTGGGCCTGATTGTGCTTAGACACACAGGTGTTCAGCACCAGGCTGACCTTATTGTCAGGGTACATATGTACCATAAATCACTGGGCATCATGTAATATCAATTACAAGGGCAAGATATTGTAGATTTTCTCTTACAAGAAAGAAAAGACCCCTACACCTGCACTGCTGAGAGCAGAATCAAACACACAAAAACAACATTCCTCTGACTTCCATTCATCCTTCTGATTTATTCTTGTCATTGAAGAAAAATCTCCCTTTTCTCCCTGAAAAATAACAATTCTGGAAAGTGATAACTTACAGAACCCTAAGTCTGATTCAAATTCTCCTGCATCTATGGCACTGGTTTGAATGAACTCTGCATAATAACAAACAAAACATCATGGGTTACTAAACCCACAATATGGAATGGATGTTAAATTAAAAATCACCAGCTGACCAAGGCCTGAGCATTTTCATGGAGATTACTTGAATTTAGACATTACTGTAATGAGGAAAGTTAATGTAATGAGGCACAGAGCTGCAGCAGGCAGCATCTTCAAAGGTATTTGCCATTGCAAAGGTCCTGGTGGCCTAGAATCTGATCCAAAAGTGAATAAGGAATATTTATGGCTAGTCAGATGGTTGGCTCTTATGCACCCCTTAACTGACACAATAAAGACACAAACAATAGTCTAACTGGGTGACTTGCTATGTATTTTTTGAATCAGTGGGACCTAGACAAGCAAATACTGTCACACTTTCACAACTTTTAATGCTGCTCTGGTCCCTACAGTGCAGAAGTCACAAATTGGGTTCTCTTGCTAGGAGCTATTCTGTTTTGCTTTTTTTAATGAGATACCAGAATGGCTTAATTTTCAGATTTAGCTTCTCTGCCTAAGCTGCACAGACAAAATGATTTTAAAGTTTGGAGGAAAAGGAAATAATAAAAAATGGTTTAAAAAAAATACAAGAGATTTACAAATGGAAAACGCAACAAAGAAATGTTGCTCCCATGGGGTATGCAACTGAAATCTGGAAATGTGGTTTAGGAGAGAATTACCAAACCAGTTCTATGCACCACCTTAAAACAACACTCTTTACTGGTTTGGGGAAAATCCTCCAGGGTTCTGCCTATCCTAATGAACAAGAGATCTGTAAAAGCAGTTTGAATTTTTCAATATTAATCCACCCTACTGCTTTAATGTGTGGATTAATGTTGAAAAATTCAGTCTGCTTACCCTTTTTATTATCCTTTATAGACACTTAAGAATTTTATCAAACATTCTGCAAACTAGTCATAGCGCATTCAGAAATATGAAATTGCAAAATAAATCTAGCGTTCTACTTAGCAAAATCATTCATAATTGTGACAGTTCATTCAGCATGTAATGCCAAATTTGATGTAAATATTTTAGCTCCACCAAGGTTAATTAAATTACATTTACAGAAATGTCTGAAATTTCAGGAGTAAGTGATTGTGGTTTGGCTCCAACTTTAAAACACATATTAATGAAAACAGAGAGACAAAAAGTTCAGACAAAACCCAGCACACCAATCTAAGTTGTTTGTTTGTTTGTTTGTTTGTTTGTTTGATTGATTGATTGATTGATTTCCGGCCCTTACTCCCAGCAGGAGCCCACTAAAAATACTCTAATATATCATAAAAACAGACTTTAAAATATATTAAAACAAAACATCTAAAAATATATATTTAAAAAAGGATCTTTTAAAAAAAACTTTGAAAACATCTTTAAAAGCAATTCCAACACAGACGCATACTGGGATAAGGACTTTCCTGAAAAGGCTTGTTGAAAGAAGAAGGTCATCGGTAGGTGGCAACAAGATAACAGAGATGGTGCCTGTCTAATATTTAAGGAGAGGGAATTCCAAAGGGTAGGTACCACTACACTAAAGGCCAGCTTCCTATGTTTCGCAGAAGGGACCTCTTGATAAGAGGTATCTACAGGAGGGCCACACTTGCAGAGTGCAGAGATCTGCTGGGTATATAAAATGTAAGACGATCTTTCAGGTATCCTGGTGCAAAGCTGTATAGGGCTATGTGCACCAAAACTAGAACCTTGAACTTAGCCGGGTAGCTAATAGTCAGCCAGTGCAATGCTTTCTGCAGTGGGGTGACACATTGGCGATACCCTGCCCCAGTGAGCAGTCGCACCGCAGCATTGTGCACCAGCTGCAGCTTCCAGACCAACCTCAAGGGCAACCCCACATAGAGAACAGTACTGTAATCCAGCCTGAAGGTTACCAGTGCATGGACAACAGTGGCCGGGCTATCCCGATCCAGAAACAGCCACAGCTGTTTTATCAGCCGAAGCTGGTAAAAGGCAGCCCTAGTCATGGAGGTCACCTGGGCCCCTAGAGACAAAAAGGGATCCAGGAGCACCCCCAGACTATGAACCTGCTCTTTCAGAGGGTGTATGACCCCATCCAAAGCAGACAAATAACAAATTATCCAAACTCGGGAACCACCAACCAACAGCGCCTCCATCTTGCTAGGATTCAGACTCAGTTTATTGGCCCTCATCCAGTCCACCACCAAGTCCAGGCACCGGTCCAGGGCTTGCAAGACCTCTGCCAATTCAGATGTTACAGATAAATAGAACTGGGTATCATCAGCATACTGCTGACACTTTGCCCCAAATCTCCTGATGACCACTCCCAATGGCTTCTTATAGGTGTTAAACAGCATGGGGGACAAGATGCTACCCTGCAGCACTCCACAGCACAACTGCCAGAGGGCCAAAAGACAATCACCCAATGCTGTTCTCTGAAAACAACCCTGGAGGTAGGATCAGAACCACTGTAAAACAGTGTCTCCTATACCCATCTCACTAGGTCAGCTCAGAAGGATACCATGGTCAATGGTATCAAAAGCTGCAGTGAGATCAAGTAAGAATAACAGGGTCACACTCCCCGTCCTTCTCCTGATAAACGTTATCCATCAGGGTGACCAAGACCGATTTAGTCCCATAACCAAGCCTGAACCCAGATTGGAATGGGTCAAGATAATCTGTTTCATCCAAGAGTACTTGCAATTGCTGCGCCACAACCCTCTCTATCACCTTCCCTAAAAAGGGGGTATTTGTGACAGGGCAGTAGTTGAGAGCCAGTGTTGTGTAGTGGTTAAGTTGTTGGACTGGAAATGGAAATGGACTGCCTTCAAGTTGATCCCGGCTTATGGCTACCCTACGAATAGGGTTTTCATGGTAAGCAGTATTCAGAGGGGGTTTACAGGAGTTGTCACAAACCAATGGGTCCAGGGTGGGCCTTTTCAGGAGCGGTCAGATCAGCACCTCTTTCAGGGTGGCTGGAACCACTCCCTCCCTCAACAACGCATTGTCCACACCCTGGATCCATTTGGTCAAACCCCCTTGGCAAGAAAGGCAAGAATTAAGAGGACACATTGCTGGACGCATTGTTGCAAACACCACAACATCAGGCTGCATCAACTGAAACTGATCCCAAGAAGTTGCAGCAGATGTTGCACTGGACACCTCACTGGGGACTACAGTAGAAGTGGGTGGGGCATCAAGATTGCTACGGAGGCAAGCAACTTTACCCTCAAAGTGCCTTCCAAACAATTCACAGTGGGACTCCAAAGGGTCTAAAACTCCATTTCCTGGAGCTGATGTCAACAGACCCCTCACAATATTTATTTATTTATTTATTTGTTAAATTTTTATACCGCCCCACTAGCATAGCTCTCTGGGCGGTGTACAACAAAAAATACAGATATATACAATAAGATCCCATAATGTAATACAACAAGAACATATATAACAGAATGAAAAATCTAAAATCAGTTACAGCAAATTTTAAAACTAAATTAAAATTAGATTAAAATGCCTTAGAAAAGAGGAAGGTTTTAACTTGGTGCCGAAAAGATGACAATGTCGGCGCCAAGCGCACCTCATCGGGGAGACTATTCCACAGTTCGGGGGCCACCACTGAGAAGGCCCTAGTTCTTGTTACCGCCCTCCGAGCTTCTCTATAAGTCGGAACTCGGAGGAGGGCCTTCTATGTAGAACGCAGTGTAAGGGCAGGTTCATATCGGGAGAGGCGTTCCAGCAGGTATTGTGGTCCCACGCCGTATAAGGCTTTATAGGTTAAAACCAACACTTTGAATCTAGCCCGGAAGCGTATTGGTAGCCAGTGCAAGCGAGCCAGACCAGGTGTCATATGTTCAGACCGCTTGGTCCTCGTTATCAGTCTGGCTGCCGCGTTTTGCACGAGCTGTAGCTTCCGAACTGTCTTCAAAGGCAGCCCTACGTAGAGCGCATTGCAGTAATCCAATCGCGAGGTTACCAGAGCATGTACAACTGATGTGAGGTCCTCCCTGCTCAGATAGGGACGTAGCTGGGCTACCAACCGAAGTTGGTAGAACACATTGCGTGCCACCGAGGCTACATGAGCCTCAAGTGACAGGGACTAAAGTTCCCAGACTACAAACCTGTTCCTTTAGGGGGAGTGTAACCCCGTCCAGGACAGGGTGTATATCCACCATCTGATCAGAGAAACCACCCACCAACAGCATCTCAGTCTTGTCTGGATTGAGCCTCAGTTTGTTAGCTCTCATCCAGTCCATTATCGCGGCCAGGCACCGGTTCAGCACATTGACAGCCTCACCTGAAGAAGATGAAAAGAAGTAGAGCTGCGTGTCATCAGCGTACTGATGACAACGCACTCCAAATCTCCTGATGACCACACCCAACGGCTTCATGTAGATGTTGAAAAGCATGGGAGACAGAACTGACCCCTGAGGGACTCCACATTGGAGAACCCACGGTGTCGAGCAATGTTCCCCAAGCACTACCTTCTGGAGACGACCCGCTAAGTAGGAGCGGAACCACTGCCAAGCAGTACCTCCAACTCCCAGCTCCGCGAGCCTCTCCAGAAGGATACCATGGTCGATGGTATCAAAAGCTGCTGAGAGATCAAGGAGAATCAACAGAGTTACACTCCCTCCGTCCCTCTCCCAACATAGGTCATCATACAGGGCGACCAAGGCTGTCTCGGTGCCGAAACCAGGCCTAAAACCCAATTGAAATGGATCTACATAATCGGTTTCATCCAATAGCGCCTGGAGCTGGCCAGCAACCACTCGTTCCAAGATCTTGCCCAGGAATGGAACATTCGCTACCAGTCTGTAGCTGTTGAAATTTTCTGGGTCCAAGGAAGGTTTTTTCAGAAGTGGTCTCACTGCCGCCTCTTTCAGACAGCCAGGGACCACTCCCTCTCATAAAGAGGCGTTTATCACTTCCCTGGCCCAGCCAGCTGTTCCATCCCTGCTAGTTTTTATTAGCCAAGAGGGGCAAGGATCCAGTACCGAAGTGGTTGCACGTACCTGTCCAAGCACCTTGTCCACGTCCTCGAGCTGAACCAACTGAGACTCATCCAATAAAACATGACAAGACTGTGCTCCGGACACCTCATTAGGATCAACTGCTATAAACTGAGAGTCTAAGTCCCGGCGGATGCATAAGATCTTATTCTGGAAGTGTCCAGCAAACTCATTACAACGGGCCACCAGTGACTCTACCATGTCCTGAGGGCCAGAGTGAAGTAACCCTTGGACAACTCTAAAAAGCTCCGTTGGGCGGCAAAGAGATGACTTAATAGTGGCAGCAAAATGTTGTTTTTTCGCCACCCTCACCGCTCCTAAATACAGCTTAGTAGAGGCACTTACCAGCGCATAATTGCATCCATTGGGAGTTCGCCTCCACCTCCACTCTAGCCGCCTCCTATCTTGTTTCATCGCTCTCAGCTCTGGAGTGTACCATGGAGCTGTATGAGCTCTACACAGGAGAGGGCGCGCAGGAGCGATCGTGTCAACAGCCCGGGTCATCTCCGCATTCCACAGTTCGACCAGGGCTTCGACAGGAGCGCCAGTCTGGACAGTTACTTGAGGATGCGATAGAGGCAGAGAAGTGGGCCTTCTTCACCACCCTTACAGTAGGCACAGTTATGTTGTTTAACTCATGCCCAATCAGCCTCACAGATCATCTTTTGCCACTTTTGCGCTCTAGCCTTCATCCAGCCTGTTTCATTGCCCTTAGCTCACTGGTGTACCAAGGTGCAAACTGGGCTCCACAATGCTTGGGGCAACTGTGTCAAGAGCCCGAAGTGCCTCGCTGTTCCACAGTGTGAAAAGTGCTTCAGTACAGTCACCTGCTTTATCTACTGAGAACTCCCCCAGGGCATTCAGGAATCCAGTGGATTCCATTAGTCTCCAGGGGTGGACCATCTTAATCTGTCCACCAGCCCTGCAGGGGAGGATTAGAGCCTTAAGTCTAAACTTCACCAGGAAGTGGTCTGACCATGACAATGTGGTGACATCCACTCCCCATATCTCCAGACCATTCCTTCCAGCATCTGGAGCAAAAAAAAAGTCAGGGGTATGCCCTGCCCTATGTGTCAGGCCAGTGACGACTTGAGACAGCCCCATGGTCTTCATGGAGGCCACAAAGTCCCCAGCCTTAACATTAGAGGCAGTCTCTGCATGGACACAGAAATCACCCAGGACTATTGTTCTGGGCTCTTCCAATACCACAGCCAAGACGGCCTCCGCCAACTTGGTCAGAGAAACTTGTTGGGCAGCAGGGTGGATGGTACACCAGCAGCAATCCTAGTTTATTGTCTCCTTGGCATGGCACCAGGTGCAGGCCCTCACAGCCAGCTCCAAGACAGAGTGGTCTCCTGGTGACAGAGATGGAAGTTCTGTAGACCACAGCAACTCCTCCACTCTGCCCCTGCAGCCTGTGCTGGTGTTGCATCGAGTATCCAGGTGGGCAAAGTTCAGATCAACTTCTTCCAGCTCACCCACCCAGGTCTTGGTAAGGCATACCAAATAGGCAGCCTCATCCATGATCAAATCACGGATGAATGTGGTCTTATTGTGTACCGATTTGGCATTAAACAACAGCACAAACAGGCCAGTGAGCACAGCAAATGAGCAACGAGGAAGTCGTCCATGGGAGGAGTGGCAGTGAGGAACAAGGTGTAGATAGCCTTGCCCTCATCTTCTATGGTAGCTCACCACCTGCCCATGGCTATACCTCCCTCTACCCATGATCACTGAAATTGGGGTGGCATCACCCGTGTCTGTACTAAGACTCCTCCTAAACACCTGAAATGGATACAAGAGCACACCGACAAAACCTACCTGAACCAGTTATCACAGTAGGCCTCTAAGAAAATTGGGAATAGTCGACTTCCCGGAAGTGAGTGCTCAGCTGGTGGCCGTCTCTGACAGATCTCTGTCTCAGAGGAAGCTTTTTTCAGATTAAAAACCAGACAAGAGGAAACTTTGACTGGCTTAAATGTTCTCCAAGGCAAAGGTGAACCGAACAGATTATCCACAGGACTTCGTTGAGCTGTCGGCAGCTGGAATTGATCAGGAATTCCCTGAGATAAGAAGGCATACCGATCGGCTGAAGACGAAGTCAGGACTTCCAACAAGCTGTACTGAAAAAAAGCGAGACTTTTTTTTCTTCTTAAAAACGTTCTATAACCAGCGAGCCTCCTTCTGTCTAAATCTTATCATTTGCTTAAATTACTACAGTAAAAGGGATTTGTTTACGAATCAGCAATTGAGAAACCTGGGTGAGTCATACTTTTTCTCGTTTAAATAAAATTAAGGAAGAAAATGTAAACAACTTATATTTTTTTTATGACAAAAAGCTGGCCTGAATTTGGAATTATAAAGATTAAAACGGATGAGAGGCAACTTGATTATTTGATGGAAATATATTTGGGACTATTTTTTTCCTTGGATTACTTCTTTTTGGGCGAATCTGCTGTTCGTGTATGTTACTAATTGCTTGGTGTTGTGAACCAGAATTGTTTTGCATTCCTGGACGTAGATAAGAACTGTGCTGGCCGGACCATAATAACAGGCCTAGAATATTAACTCTTTTGTTGGTGGAGGAAAAAAAAAAGAAATAGACTGCCTCTAGGTTTGGGAACAGTGGTTAATATCAGAAATTAAAGGCTTTTTTTGAGAATGACAACCAGAAAAGCAGCTAAGGCTCAGGAGCGAAGAGGTTCAATTGATCCACTGGAAGGGGTTGTATCCCCAGATATGTTTCAAAAAATAATGGAAGGGATTAGTGATCTAAAACAAGAAATGAAAATGGAATTGAAAGATATAAAAGATCATATTAAAATACAAGTGGATGAGATTAAAGGGACAACTGGGCAAATAATAGAGGATGTAAAAAATACTAAAGAAAAGGTACAAATCTTGGAGAATAGAACAGATATATTAAATCTGGAATTAGAAAAAAATTTGGACTACATGGCTGTGATGGAATTGAGAAATAAAGAACATTGTTTGAGATTCCGTGCAATTCCTGAGGAAACAGGTGAAGATATCAGAGATAAAATTGTTAATGCCTTAGTAAAATTTTTGGATTGGAATGAAGATCGGATGGAATTTGAAATAGATAAAGTTTATAGAATTAATTCCAGATATGCAACAATGAAAAAAATTCCAAGATATGTGCTTGTTCACTTTATAAAAAAGAGGACCAGAGATATGGTATTACAACAACACTTCAACAATACCTTTAAAATTGATGGCAAGGAAATACTGGTGATGAAGGAAATTCCTATTAGACTTTTACGTAAGAGAAAAGAATATGCTTTCTTTACAGAAAAACTTAAGCAATGCAAAATTCAATTTAGATGGGATGTTCCAGAAGGAGTGATTTTTACATTCAGACAACAGAAATATCGATTGAATACTGTTCAAAAAGCAAGGGATTTTTTGAGAAAAGCTTCAAAAGACATGGAAGAAGATAAACTCAAAGATATGGATATAATTCCTGGGAAACAAAGTCAACAGGAACATGCAGAGGAGGGAAAGGAAGATGATGGATTAAAGGGAGCATCAGGTACATTTTAAAATACACGATTAAAGATGGATTACAAATATCTAACTTGGAATATAAATGGAGCCAACACGGCGCAGAAGAGAAAGTGTTTTATTATTTGAAAAAATTAAAATTGGATATAATTTGTTTACAAGAAACTCATATTAAGAAGAAAGACTCCAAATATTTGATTTGTAAAAATTTGGGCGAAGAATTTATTTCAGCTGGATTAAAAAAAAAATGGTGTTGTTCTTTACATTAACCCACAATTGCTTCCTAAATTGATATTACTGGATGATAGTGGTAGATTTGTGGGAGTTGAAATTACTTTACAGGGCATAAAAACTTTGATAGTGGGTATTTATGCCCCCAATGAAGATAAAACAAGGTTTTACACAGGACTTATGGAAAAATTGTCAGAGTTTTCATATGATCATTGGTGTGTCACGGGTGATTGGAATGGGGTAATCTCACCAAAAATTGATAGACTTTCTGAAAAAAATATTAAAGAGACACAGGGTAAACTACCGAAGATTTGCTTTGAATTGATGGAAAATTTAGAATTGGTGGATACCTGGAGATATATAAATGATAACGCAAAGGAATTTACTTATTTTTCAGAAAGACATAAAACATTCTCGAGGATTGATATGATTTGGATGTCTAAAAACTTAGTGAAAGACATTTTTAAAATGGATATATTACCAAAAACTTTTTCGGACCACATCCTGTGATATTAACTTTCAAAAAAAAAAATTCTTGGATTTAGATGGAGACTAAATGAATCCTTATTACAGAATAATAAAGTAGTACAAGAATGTAAGAAGAAATTAAAAGAGTTTTTTGAACATAATTTACATAAAGGAACAAATGAAAATATTGTCTGGGATACAAGTAAGGCATTTATGAGGGGATATTTTATTAAATGTAACTCTGAATTTAAAAAAAAGAAACAACAGAAAATGCAATTAATTTTGGAAGAAATAAAACAAAAAGAGGAAGAATTGAAAAAGAATCCAACTAAAGTTTCTATTGTAAATCAAATTAAAATGTTACAGAATCAAGTATCAATGCTGACAGTTAGAGAAATGGAAAGGAAACTAAATTTTGCTAAACAAAGGTCTTTTGAATTTGCAAATAAACCGGGGAAATGGTTAGCATATAAATTAAGAAAAGAACATCAAAAAAATCTTATTTTAAAGATACAAGAAGGAGATGAGATGCTGACAGATAATGTAACAATCAAAAAGGTTTTTCATCAATATTATTCAACATTGTACAAGTGTCAGGAAATCCCATCTGAAAAAATAGAAGAGTATATATCTAAACAGAATTTGCCTAAAATTACAGATTTTCAGAGACAAGTTATTAATGGTCCTATCACGTCAAGAGAGATATCTGAAGCTATAAGCAAAATTAAATCAGGAAAGGCGCCAGGACCGGATGGGTTATCAGCAGTGTACTATAAATGTTTGGAGGAAGAACTCTTGTTACCTTTACAGTATACAATGAATTCTATTTTGCAAGAGGGGAAGATACCGGATAGTTGGAAAAATGCTAACATAACATTAATACCTAAAGAGGAGCAAGATTTAACTAAAACAAAAAATTATCGACCAATATCTCTATTGAATAATGACTATAAAATTTTTACAATGATTTTGGCAGAAAGAATGAAAATAATATTGCAACAATTTATCCAGGAAGATCAATCGGGGTTTTTACCTAAAAGACAATTACGTGACAACGTCAGGAATGTCTTGAATGTGTTGGAATATTTAGAACAACAAAATGATAAACAAGCAGCTTTGATTTTCTTAGATGCTGAGAAAGCATTTGATAATTTGAATTGGAAATTTATGTTTCAGGTTTTGGAGCAAATGGATTTTGGAGACAATTTTATAAAATGGATTAGATCGATTTATACATCTCAGAAGGCTCAGATAATTGTTAATGGAGATTTAACGGATTCATGTGAAATACAAAAGGGTACAAGACAGGGATGTCCATTATCTCCCCTTCTATTTATTCTGGTCTTAGAAGTGCTGCTTAGAGATATAAGGCAAGATAAAAGGATTTCGGGACTAAAGATAAAAAAAGAAGAATATAAACTGAGAGCATTTGCTGATGATTTGATAATTGTATTAGAAAACCCTTTGGAAGGAATTGATGCATTGATGGACAAATTAAAAGAATTTGGACCGTTAGCAGGATTTAAGATCAACAATCAAAAAACAAAGATGTTGGTGAAAAATTTATCTTTAAGGGAACAGAAAGAGTTAATGGACAAGACAGATTTTACAATAGAGAAAAAGTTGAAATATTTAGGTATTATTATGACAAATAAAAATTCAAAGTTGTTTCATAATAATTATGAAAAATTATGGACAGAGATTAAGAAAGATCTGCTAAAATGGGATAAACTACAATTGTCATTAATGGGTAGAATATCTGTGATAAAAATGAATGTATTACCGAGAATGATGTTTCTGTTTCAAACAATACCTGTAATATCCTCTGACTTACCTTTTAAACACTGGCAAAAAGGTATCTCTAAATTTGTATGGCAAGGAAAAATACCAAGAGTTAAATTTAAATTACTACAAGACGCCAAAGAAAGAGGAGGTCTGGGATTACCAAATCTGAGACTTTATTTTGCTGCCTGTTGTTTAGTCTGGATAAAGGAATGGATTTTATTGAGGAATAAAAGACTATTGGATTTGGAGGGCCATAACCTGAAGTGGGGATGGCATGGATATCTATGGTATGACAAAGTAAAAGTAAATGTAGACTTTAATAATCACTTTATAAGACGTCCTCTGTTGAAAATATGGAATAGATATAAACCAAGGTTCTATTTGAAAATACCATTATGTGTCTCAAGTCAAGAAGCTTTTTACAGAAGAGAAATGGCTGGAAAAGAGAAATGGTTAACTTATAAAGAACTATTAGAAAATGTACATGGAGAATATATAATGAAAGAGAGAGAACAACTGATAAAGGAAGGATATAGTTCTCAATGGTTTGCCTATTTACAATTGTTAGAAAGATATAAAATGGATAAGAAAATGTATGGGTTTGAAATAAGTAAATCTGATTTTGAAATAGGTTTGTGTACAAATGATGAAAATATAATTGCGAAAATGTATAAACTCTTGCTGAAAATGGATATGGAAGAAGAACAAGTAAAAGAGTGTATGGTAAAGTGGGCAAAAAAATTTGGTTATAACATACAAATGGATCAATGGGAAAATATGTGGAAAAAAGGCTTGAGATTTACATTATGCTATAATCTTAAAGAAAATTTCTATAAAATGATGTATCGTTGGTACATGACTCTAGAAAAGTTGTCAAAAATGTATAGTAATGTTTCTAATGTTTGTTGGAAATGTAAACAACAAGAAGGATCATTTTATCATATGTGGTGGTTGTGTAAAAAGGCAAAATCATTTTGGGCACAGATAGGTAGGATGATGCAAAAAATTCTAAAGATAAACATTCAGTCAAAACCAGAATTTTTTTTATTGGGTTTTATGGATAAACAAATAGAAAAGAAATATGAAAGAATAATATTATATATGATTACGGCAGCAAGATTATTATATGCACAAAAGTGGAAAATGGAATCAACACCAACAACAGAAGAATGGCTATTGAAATTAATGGACTTAGTAGAGATGGATAAATTGACATGCTTACTTAGAGGAAAATCGACAGACACATTTCTTAAGGAATGGAAGCCTCTCTTAGACTTTTTGTTGAAAGATCAAAATAAAACGATGATATTGGGATTTGACGATTAACTAAGATAACCTATGGAGAAAAGTGATCCTGTATGTATATATTAAGGGACAGGTTTGATATATATTATATACTTATAGCTGATCTGCGACAAATCGGAAGTCAACTATTTTTTTTTCTTTTGTTGTATTGTTATGTTTTTGTTGTTTGACTTTGTTTTGTTTGTCTTTTGAAAAATTTGAATAAAAAATAAAAAAAGAAAGAAAATTGGGAATAGTCAAACCCACTCAATGTCTTTCACACAAGGCACATCTGCTCCCCCCCATCTCACACCCAGGGAGGGCCAGCCTTCTGCCAGTTACAGACTCTCACTCTGAAGGTATCTGGTGACTTTCTCCTATCATTCAGCTCACTGCACAGGCTCTTACCCTGTGCAGGAACTACACAGGCACATTACAACCTCCCCACTACCAACCTTTTCTAGATTGCTTAAAAAATAAAAGGGGGTAGTGTCCTTGCCCTCAGGACTCCCTAAGGGGCTCCCCAAAGGATGACCCCCAAGGGCTGCCGGGTTTTTATGCCTTCTGACCCATCCTATGAGCTGATGCAAGAGGCTGCAACACTGAATGCAGCCTCTCTCTGGATTCAGGGGGCAGTGCTTACAACACTTACGAGCGACAACAGCTGTCTCAAGAGACAGCAACCCAGGGGAGCAAGCAAAGCACCCAGATGCTCATGTACTCACTCCCATGGCAGGTATTCTCCAGTCGCCCAGTGCTGCAGCTGTTCCCCTTTTCTCCTGTTCTTTTGCTTGTGCCATCCATTTCAGCATGCTGCAAGGAAGCATTCAATTAACCATAATTTTCTGTTTTGTCCTAGAAACTATGGTAACCAGGTTGGGGACAAGCCACAGTTTCCTGGTTGGTTGGATGGAACAGGAAACTTTGGTAACTGACGACTAGGTTTAATTGTGATGTGCTGAGAAAAGAGGAGGAAGGGGGCTACATGCATACGCACAAGGCTCATTCATATCTTGGCTTATTACGTTGAGATACAACTTCCTGCATACAACCACTGTTGACTCAAACTAAGCGAGAGGCTGCTAATATTAGTACAATAGTATAAAGTATGAATGGTTGCCCTTCTTTCTCATTTTCAAGTATGAGAATTTGAGATACCAGAAATTAGCCCTTAGTAGTATTTTGGGTCAATTAAACAAACAAAAAAACTCTTCTAACATTTCCTATTAAATATGGCTTTCTAACAGTTGAGTTAATATTGATAATGATGTAATGCATAACAGGAAGTAAAGAAAGTGAAGGGGGCAGAAGAAAGAGGCAAGTTGAAGGAATGCATGATCCCATAGTCCATTCCCAATCTCTTAGACATCCCAGCATTAAATTAGCACTGGTCCTAACAGCCTTCCTGCTATTATCATCAATTCTAGTAAGGATGACAAGCTCTTCAGACCAACGTTTTAAGATCAACCTTTTTAATAGACCAGTCCACTTTCTTGTGAAACTATACTATAAATAGCTACTCTGCTTTGATTTTGCATTTTCTTTTAGCTGTAGACAAAGCCATAATCTCAATCAATTAAAGTTGTAGTACACAGGAGATTAAAAGTATCCTTTTGTTATTTAAGGACATTTTCTAGTAACGGATAAAAGGTTTTATGAGAAGCAAGATACTGTTCTGTGTGCATCTGTGTGCACCATATATACAAAGCTGTGGCTGTTGGAGTTTGAACCTATGAAGACAGCTGACTAGAGTATTTCCATCAATTATGACAGAAGGAACTTTTAGAAAAGATATTCCTAGAACAGTGCACTCTTGGATTATACAAAAGGAAATGAGAAATTGTGTATCCTGGTTATACGAAGAAAATGAAATAGTCACTAACATAAGCCTTTCATCTAACAATAGGGTATAATAGAATCAACCTGATGAAAGACTATCAATGTAAAACAATTATTTATTTAAATATAAATTGCAATAAATAAGTCCAATTTGTTTCCCACCCTAACAGTGGATTAGCCTCTCTTTTTAAAAAAAGTTTGCAACGCTCCTGTAAGGAAAGTTAAACTGTGAACCACCTAGTCCAATGGGAAGATAATTACACATGGAAGGTGGCAGGGTTGCACTGCACCCAATGCCTCAAACCTGGGCCATCTCCTGACATTTGCACACTGAATGAGGATATCTTAAAAGAAACCCAACAATTATTTGTACATATGGGTTCTACTTAGATGTCCATATTCACTGCATGAAATCAGGGAGCAGTCATAAGAACATAAGAAGAGCCTGCTGGATCAGGCCAGTGGACCATCTAGTCCAGCATCCTGTTCTCACAGTGGCCAACCAGGTGCCTGGGGGAAGCCCGCAAGCAGGACCCGAGTGCAAGAACACTCTCCCCTCCTGAGGCTTCCGGCAACTGGTTTTCAGAAGCATGCTGCCTCTGACTAGGGTGGCAGAGCACAGCCATCATGGCTAGTAGCCATTGATAGCCCTGTCCTCCATGAATTTGTCTAATCTTCTTTTAAAGCCATCCAAGCTGGTGGCCATTACCGCGGCTTGTGGGAGCAAATTCCATAGTTTAACTATGCGCTGAGTAAAGAAGTACTTCCTTTTGTCTGTCCTGAATCTTCCAACATTCAGCTTCTTTGAATGTCCACGAGTTCTAGTATTATGAGAGAGGGAGAAAAACTTTTCTCTATCCTCTTTCTCAATGCCATGCATAATTTTATACACTTCTATCATGTCTCCTCTGACCCGCCTTTTCTCTAAACTAAAAAGCCCCAAATGCTGCAACCTTTCCTCGTAAGGGAGTCACTCCATCCCCTTGATCATTCTGGTCGCCCTCTTCTGAATCTTTTCCAACTCTATAATATCCTTTTTGAGATGAGGCGACCAGAACTGTACACAGAATTCCAAATGCGGCCGCACCATAGATTTATACAACGGCATTATGATATCGGCTGTTTTATTTTCAATTTCTTTCCTAATTATCGCTAGCATGGAATTTGCCTTTTTCACAGCTGCCACACACTGGGTTGACATTTTCATCGTGCTGTCCACTACAACCCTGAGGTCTCTCTCCTGGTCGGTCACCGCCAGTTCAGACCCCATCAGCATATATGTGAAATTTAGATTTTTTTTGCTCCAATATGCATAATTTTACACTTGTTTATATTGAATTGCATTTGCCATTTTTCCGCCCATTCACTCAGTTTGGAGAGGTCTCTTTGGAGCTCTTCGCATCCCTTTTTGTTTTAACAACCCTGAACAATTTAGTATCATCAGCAAATTTGGCCACTTCACTGCTCACTCCTAACTCTAGGTCATTAATGAACAAGTTGAAAAGTACAGGTCCCAATACCGATCCTTGAGGGACTCCACTTTCTACAGCCCTCCACTGGGAGAACTGTCCATTTATTCCTACTCTCTGCTTTCTGCCTCTTAACCAATTCCTTATCCACAATAGGACCTCTCCTCTTATTCCATGACTGCTAAGCTTCCTCAGAAGTCTTTAGTGAGGTACCTTGTCAAAAGCTTTTTGAAAGTCTAAGTACACTATGTCCACTGGATCACCTCTATCTATATGCTTGTTGACACTCTCAAAGAATTCTAATAAGTTACTGAGAAAGGACCTCACGGCTGCATTTCCCCATGTCATTGGTGCCAACATGCACCACGACCACTGACTCCTCCCCAGCACTGTCTACCAAACTATCTAAACGACGGGCGATATCTGCAACCTTTGCACCAGACAGGCAAATCACCTTGCGGTCTACACACCCCACTGTCTATATTCCTAATGATCGAATCATTTTGTTCTTTTGTTTAAGTTCCAGAAGGGAGATAAGAGTTAGGGTCGTCCAGATGGATAGGCTTGATTACCTTTACCTGTGATGCTCTGACTTCCTTCCTTCTGTAGTTAGACTGATATGTCTTAGGGAAGCTTATCTGCTCCTCCTCCTTCCACCCTTTCCTCTCTTGTCTTCTTCGACTGTCCGAGAGAGAGGAGACATCTTTGTCTCTGCGCTCTCGCTCTCTCCTGAGCCATGAGGGCGACTCCCAAACCTGGGCATTGCGCCTCCAACTTAGTTAGAACTAGGTATGCCTTTCTATCTACTATGTATTTCTATAAATAAAGTAGCTTTTCTTATTTTACTAAGTCTCAGTGATCTCAATGCAGGGTAAAAGCCTGCTTTCTTAGGTAAACGCACACACTGACACACAGAATCTCAGACTGTTGACAATCTCTGCTAACAGTTATACAAATTTACACAACAATTAAAACAATGCATCACAGATGGTTAAGAGAATTTCACTTCAAAAACATCACTGATGGAAAGTGGCAAGTGGGCCATAAATAAAGATAGACTATTACTGACAGATCCCTTTTAGCAAGAGCTGCAAACTACTCAAAGATCAATACGGAAGATAATTTGGTGTCATATGCAGAAGGAACATATAGCATATTATCCAAATCCAGTCTCCAGTTTTTCTCCTGGTTTCCTTTTCTTTAAGACAGAAGTACAGACCTGATAGCATTTGTATAGTTTCTTCTATTTTCAGAGCTTAAACTAGCAATGACATTTTAAATGTTTACTGTGAACATAAAATTAAAACAAGATCTCTGTGCAATTATTTCAAATGTTTGGTATTCCTTACTTTTATAAAGAAGGAAAATCAGCCAGCTTTCAGAAAGTAAACAATGCAGAACTCCTTCAAATAACTCATTAAAACATCATTCCAAAGTTTTAAATATAATTCCAGAGCTCTGTTTTAGAAACCTTTTTTGTTCTTGTTTTTTTTTCCTCAGCAACCCTATTTTCATGTCTGCAAATGGCATAAGTTGATGAAAAGCATTTGCTCCTTTTCGGTCCTAAGTAAAACCAGCCATGTTAAAACAGGTCAGGTACAACACATACAGCTATTTGATGAGAAAGAAAAATGTTTTACTATGCTAAGTTAGAAAGACAAGAGAAAATATCTACCAGCTTGAAGCTACACTTTCTTTTAATAAAGCATTTTGAATGTATTTAATTAAATAGACAGGGGGTTCTTCATGGCACTTTACAAACTATTCTGAAAGCAGTAACTATCTGAGCTAAAGTGCACAGATGTCTTAGGTACTTCTACAGTTTCCCATTTTTGGAAGCCACAGCCTCATCTCCTGAGCCATTATTATTACATTTTTTTTAATTCTTCAATTCCCCCAGCAGGAAAACTAAGACACTCTGAATGGTGTAGTTTTATTCTGTACAGCAAGGGTTCCAACATCCCCCCAGTTTAATTAGACATTTAATTCAGATGTGAAAAATGTATCTGTCAGATCTCATAAATGCCAGCAATTTAACATTTGAGGGTACTGAGGAAACATCCATGGAGTTCTGAAGCACACTACGTTGTTAACTTCCCCATTTCTTTGGAACATTAAGGTGTTGTGTTCAAATTTATGCTTGTACCTCAGAACATGAATATACACCCCATACTCAGCCCACTCTAAGGCAAATAGCATTTCAAATATGAACCAATGTGGCCTTCTATGACTTTTGATATAAAACAACGGTTTATTTCCTGGTGACCTGACCTCTTCCCTACTCCAGTGGCTCATACAATAAAAGCCGGTTTAAGCTGGAAACACCATTATCTCCCCTTCCTCCATTTAATCTGTACTTCTTTGAAGGTTATTCCTCGCATACTGTTACAACTTGTACTGTATAGCTTTGCTGATATTCCCAATGACCCTCGATGTAAAACTCTTTTGTAATGCAAGTCTACCATATTGCTCCTGTCGCCACTTGAGGGGCGCCTGGTTGCAGCTGGGGCCTCATCTTTGCATTTCTCTTTGTCTCTGGCTGGCAAAACGCTTATCTCAAGGGCATGCGAAATATGCAGACCCAAAGTCTGAAAACACTCCCTAATGTTTCCAATGTTACTCTTCCCCAGTACCCCTTCACCATCTTTTACATATCTTTAGTTTATAGTGACAATCAAATGTTTCTTTGAAGTTTATGACGCTGATCCCCAAGATTGTAACCTTCGGGGAAAGCTATATATTCTTGTGTTATCAATAAACGGGGTTCCCATTTTGAAGAGCTACTGGCTTGTAAGTATTGGGACCCCTTTGCAAAGGAATTGTGTTTGTGTTACTTGATCTCTGATAGTGGGCATATGCACTCAGCTCCGCACCCTCCCGGGTGAATGCGAGTTGGGGTTGACAGAGACGACTCGCGTGTTGGGTTTGGACCTAACAAAGGCACTTTGGAGACAACAGTGGAGGCCTGTAGCACAACTAGGGGCTTGGGACAAGGTTAACTTCCCATTCCTTTTTCCTAGAATAAAATAAGGAAGAGCTCAGCCTGAGAATAAAAAGCACATGTTTTTAAACATAGGACTTAAACTGCCCTATTGTATCATGTACCTTCAGCCCATGTCACCTTTGAATATGAGAGCATTGAAAGCAGCTTGAAACAATACTTTCTTTTCTTTTTTCTTGAAATTTGATCATAGAGTGAGCCAATTACTGCACATTTTCTATTTATTCTATAACATCCTGCACTGAGAGGAAAGGTCACATATTTTGAAAGGCTTATTGAAGAGAACTCTTACTCCTATCTCGTTTAATACACTTTTTTAAAAAAGAGTTTTTCATCATTAAAACAAAACAAAAAAGATGGATAAAACAACAGGCAGGGGAAGCCTGTACTTTCTTCCTGACTGTCCCAATATAAAGCATCCTGAGCCCTGAGAGCATGTTGCAAGTGAAAAAGGGCTGGGGGGGGGTTGTTACACATGGCTCTTCAGGCAGGCTTTTGGGGTGGGTTAGGCTTTTACTGTTATGGTTTTAAATTTTAACGTTTTAATGTATTGTTTTTTTTATCTTGTACGTCGCCCAGAGTGGCTGGACAACCAGCCAAATGGGCGACTAATAAATTTAATAAATAATAATAATAAATAATGGCTCTGATGTAATGTATAATGTGCCCCTGTATTAAGAACTTAAGTAATTAAAATCACTACTTCTTCATGGACACAGTTAAAATAAAGAAAAAAGGAAAACACTGTGTTATCACAGCTGGTCCTACAAGTTCTTCTCTCAATCTATTCTGTTACTCCCTTATGTAACAAATCTTCTGAAGTCAGACTGAGTTTGCGTATGTATCTTATTTTATAAATTGTTCCAGTTCATCCTATTGATAGAGCATCCAAGTAGGTAATAACCATATACCAGGGGTAGGCGATATGGTACCTGCCAAATGTTGTTGGACTACAACTCCCATCAGCCTTAGGCAGCATTGCCAATGGTCAGAGATGATGGGAAATGTTGTCCAACAGAATCTGGAGGACACAAAACTGGCTATCCCTGTGATATACAAACCAAATCCAAATGTAAATTAAAAATAATCCAAATGCATACACTTTAAAAAAAGGTTATTGAAATAAGCCTTTCTTATGCCAGGCAATTAAAGATTACCCAAAGTCTCCAAAAAGTGCCCAGACATAGATCTGGGAAAACTTTATGAGAAAGATTAAGAATGTAAGAAAATCCCTGCTGAATCAGGCCAAAGGCCCAACTAGTCAAGCATCTTGTTTTCACAGTGGCCAACGAATGACTTGTGATTCCCAGCAAGTGGTATTCAGAGGCACACAACCTTCAACAGTGGAGGTAAAACACAGCCATTGTGTCTAGAAGTCACTGATAGACTTATCCTCTATAAGTATCATAGATCCAGGAAGCAATCATCAACATCTTCTTTATATGCTGCTTTTGTCTAGCTTATCACATGGATGTCATACATAGGACAGGAAATGATTGAGAAGAGACATTGGTGAACCACATAGAAAACCTATTCCACTTAGAAATCTGCAGATCAAAACTACCACTCTGAATTGTACTTAGAACATAACAGGAAGGACAGTGCATTCACTGGAGCACTGACAGCTCCCTCCCAGGAACCCACATGAGGAACAGTGCCACATTGTGCAGCTGCCACATTCTATACTATCACTGAACCACACTGTAATAGCATAGCCTTAAGAAGAGCCCTGCTGGATCAAGCCAAAGGCCTATCTTATCCAGCATCCTGCTACCCACAGTGGGCAAACAGGCAATTGCCTTGTTCTGCTGTTGTTCCCTAGCAAGTGGTATTCAGATGCATGTTGCATGCATTGCTGGAGAAAGAATATTGCAGTCATAACTGGTAGCTAATGAAGTTGTAATTGGTAATAATGATCTCATCTCAAGAGCTGAGTGAAGAGGTAGAGTAGTAAAAAGCAGAACTCACTAGCCTTTTTTTTAAAAAAAGCTGAATGCAGCAGTTCCCAACATTTATAGCGTGTTTCCTTCAGATGCTAATATTTCTATTTTCTCCCCAGAGGAATTTGAAATTGCTAATATCTGCATGGATTACAACAGTGGTGGGGAACACTTTTCACCCCAAGGGCTGCTGCATCCCCCTCTAGGAAACCTTCTGCGAGCCACATACTAAGAGCGCGCAGGCCAGAGGCAAAGTAGGAACAGCAATAAATATAAATGCTAACTTTGTTCAGTAGGCTAACATTTCACACACACCTCTCTAACCTCCATCCAGTCAAGCAAGAGGTGTTATGAGAGTTTAAGGACACACTCTAGCCAGGCAAAAACATTCAAGGAGGGTGTGAAGCACAGCCAATTAGAGGTCTGGAGAGCTGCATTTGGCTGCTGGGCCCAAGACTTCCCACCCTAGCTTACAAGAAGGGGACCATCACAGCAATAGTCTGAGGAGCTCTTGTTCCATACTGATAGTGTGTGTAACAGGGATGGCTAACATGTGGTCCTTCAGATGGCCATACTGGCTGGGGTTGGAGGGCAGCCCTGTAGCTAGGCGGGGGAAATGGGGGCACTGCCCCCCCCGAGCCTTGCTTCATTCCCCCTCCCTGATTAGTTTGGATAATTGTCTTCTTTTTAACTTATGAAATGACAAACAATGAAACCTCCATTTAAAGATGAATAGCTTGTTTTAAGAACAGGAGCAATTTAAGAAAGACCCTCTGGAAAACAATAGTGAAAGAGGCAGGGCAAGTGCACAACAAAAGCCTTATCTAGAAGAGCCCCCAAAAACCTGTTCACTCAAGACTCACCCTCTAGTTACTTACACGATCTTTAAAAAAACAGCCTGTATAGTAACATGACCATTGACAAGTTAAATATTAGAACTTTGTATTATGGGCTAGAGTTTAGGGTTGCCAAATTGCCCGGTTAGCAGGGGTTTACCCAGATTCTATCCATGCCACCCAATGCCTGCTTAGTCCATTAGGTGGCCCAGATTCTCAGCTTTAATTTTTTTTAAAAAGCTAGCCCTTGTGGATCCAGAGATAGAAGGCAAAATGTGGAGGCAGTTTTCTGCCCATTTTGCCCAGACTTCCAATGCAAAGTATTTAGAGTTTTCACCATAGAGATGATCAGGGCTTTAGAGCGACGCCAGTCTCCATCCATAAAGCCCATAAGCCAATGTCACTTCCTTGCTTTTTCTTTTAGAGCTTTGGCGGGCGCACATGCTGCCCGCGAGTAATTTTTTGTTGCTACCGCAACCACCCTTTGCTTGGTCAGGTTGCTGTGTTGAGTCCAGGGGATGGTGTTTCTTGTGAGTGGACCAAGTGGTGCCATGGGCCCTTGGGGGGGAGAGACTGGCTGCTCCTGAGCCCCAGGCAATGTTCAACCCAAAGGGATCAATATAAGAGCATACTTTAGTCATAGAGGAGGTCCTGCTAATCTCTTGACTAGTCTACAATATCAAGGCTAAAATTCCTTCACAATTTCTGTAAAAGATTTAAAACCTTTTATCTTGGGTAACTCTAATATCACACCAATGTACTGCATAGGCTTTGATTTGTAGTTTATAATAATATTCTCCTGTGTAGTACACTGCTACAAACTGCATTGATCACATATTATAGCCATTCCGCCCCGTGTTATCCTATAGGTTTTTTTAAATGGAACCAAAAAATGAGGAGTAAATATTAAATGTAGAGGGACCAAATATATCTTTTTAGAGAAACAGAATAAATGTGTTGATTACTGTAGCAGAATATATGATCAGATTGTCTCTTTAGATGTACTTTTAAATGTACTTTAGATGTGGTTTTTGAGACTAGTAAACTTTGTATCATTTAAAGTGCAATCCAATACATGTCTACTCAAGTAAGCTCCATTGGGTTCAATGAGATTTACTCCCAGGTGTGTACTGGATTGCAGCCTTAATTATTTTTTATGTTTGTTAGATTTTCTACGTATATTTTTTTTAAAAAGAGATATGTGGAGTAATTCAAATACATTTTGTTCATTTTCTTTCATACTGAGGATATGATCAGAATTTCCCATAACCCTGGAATATATTGTTATTGTTCCCAGCTAAGGCTATTCTGCCTGCCTCATTTAGCGTAGATGTTCAATGTAAAGTTTCACAAGTCAGTGAAAGATATTTCATATATTTTACAGTCTTCTGTTCAGACCAACATCACAGTATTGCAATACAGAATTAGTAAGCTACAACAGACGTTAAAGAACCATAAGGAACAAAATCAGCAGGGAAATATTATTTACAAAGTTGGACCAGTAGCACAATGGCTTTAGATCTAGAACTTACCTTATAGTATTTTTTAAATTATTATCTGAATTTTGACTTGTTTTTAACAGTGGAAGGGCAGGATATAAATCCTCTTAATAAATAAATATTCCATAGCATTGGAAACTAAAGTCCAGACATTTAAGGCTGAAAATGTAAGGTTTTTTAAAGAAAGAGTCCTCATATCCTCCCCCAATTTTTGATGGTAATTACTAGGCACAAAAACAAAACAACTGGACAATGCAACCGTTAATATACTTAATTTACATAATTGCATAATTTGCAAATTAGCCTGCCCAGATTTGTGGAACTGGAATATGGCAACCCTACTAGAGTTAGATTCCACCCCTTGGACTGGAGATTCCTTTCACTCTCTGGATGGAGGAGGAGTGAGGGGGAAGGTCACTGCCTTCCCCTTCCCCTGGCCTGGTCCTCACTTTCTCTCCACTAGTGCTTGCATGTGGGGGAGAGGATTGGCTGGCACTATGTGACTCTCCATATGCCTCTCCCCCCAAAATGCCCGACCTAGAAATGTGGCTGCTCCACCTAACAAAGAAGGCTGGCTACAGGGCTATTGGAGGTCCACTGGTTAGACACCCCAATGCATAACATTCAGTGAACTGCTCAGGAATGCTTTCTTCTACCATGAATTAAGCAGTAAGGTACTGAAGTTATTATGCAGCCCTGAAGACCAAAGGAAACACATGGAAACACTCAGAAATAACTCTCATGCAAGGCAGTATAAAAGGCTGATATAAAAGGATGGTATTCCATATTTAAAAAGAAAAAAGAAAAGATGCAATGACTCTCACGACTATTTTGTATTTTGTTTAATCCACATGTGACAACTTTACTGTTCTAAAACACACTAATGAACGCGCCTACACATACTAACAAATATTCAGTATGCAAAAAGCCACTGCAACAATCAACTTATTTTTTCACTTACAATAAAGATACTTCCTTTCAAATTTGAAAGTGCTGGTATAATCAGGATTGTGTTTGCTACAACATAACAGTGATGGGTTGGATACACATGGTCCTAGTTGAAAGATGGTATTTTCCCATTTGAGGAAAGTTAAACCTGTAAAAACATTCATCTTTTTTATGTGGGAAGAAATCTACTCTTAATTAGTATGACATAGTGTAGTGAATAATTAATTCCCAGAGGAGAAATTAATATGGTTGTGAATATAAAGGACTGATAGTTCTCATAGTTTCCCAACACAGCCACCCAAAACAGCATGGAATTTGCAGAGTACATGTCTACAGTCTTAAAACTCCTATAGACTGCATCTTCAATTGTTCATGAACTTTCCAAAAAACTTTCCAGAAATATGCAAATTGCTTCCTAATGAAACCATTTTTCATTCCAAAATAAAAATAGGCTGCCAAAGCAAAAAAGATGTTCTAGAAAATATTTCCCCATCAAAACTCATGTTTAAAAATTTCTAACTCAAGACACTACCTCATCGCACAGTGTACAACAGCAGGAAACATTTTCCATTTAAAGCCAGACTATTTAATAGAATTTGTATACTGCTTAATTGTAAAACCTCTAAGTGGTTTATATAAAAGATAAAATATACATTAAAATTATTGATAAAAACAGGTTAAAAACAAGTTGACCTAAAAAAAATAAAATATAAATAAAATCAGCAGTTAAGAATGTACATTATAAAATAAAATCTCTGTCAACTTTATATACCTGGGTAGACTTGCCTAATCAAAACCATTTTTATCAGGTGTTAAAAAACACAATACACCACATATCTAATGTCAATGAGCAGGGAGTTCCAGAGTGTAGGTGCTACCATGGTGAAATAGCAATTCCTTACCAATGCGGAATGAACATATACTTGTAAAAGTGCTAGTTCCACAGATCAGCTAGTTGAGTGGACATATATGCAGTAAGGTATAATTTCATCTAACACTGGCCTATCGGATATATCTGAGATGTTCACAAACAGAATTTGATGGCAATAATCATCAATCTAGCCATCCTAGCTGCAATACTAAAAGCACTTACATGGAAATGCTCAGTGAAATCTGGAGGGGGGTACATATTCAGAGGACAGGGCTCCTGCACCATATGCAAAAGAGAGAACTTTGTTAGATACAGTTTGTTGTGCAAGAATGAGAAAAGATACATCAAATACCCTGATCTATCCAGCTGTTAAAGAGTTACAGTAGCCTTGTCCTTTTATTTTCATTTAGTCACTGCACCTGAAATTAATAGGACTAAAGTTTTGAGTAAATCTTGGTTAGGTTTGTGTTGTAAAAGACATCTGGAATATGAACACTATGCTCAAGCATAATATATCTTTAATCCAGGCCTTATGGAAACACAGTAGACTGGAGTCAAACAACCATGAACAGAAAGGAAAAGGATGCAAAACACAATTCCACAAGCGCTTGAAAAACACAATAGGTAGGTTCTATAGTGGTTCTCATGATGTTTTTACAAGAGGTTGCACAAGCTTTTTGAGCAAATAGAAGATCACATATGGATTTAGTTTCATTTTTTCTCCCACAACAATTTGGTGCAAGGCGAGTGGAAGACACTTCCTGAATGCAGAACATCACCTTGGATCCAACTCAATACTGCTGTGATAATTAAAAGATGTCTCCAGATAAAAGGAGAAGGCTATGGGGTAGATAGCCAGCAGAAAAATGTAATGCCTGAAAGCTACCAAAACATTAAAAAAAAAAAATTCCAAATGTATTTGAATAAGGGAAACGTTCACAGATTTCTTTCATTCCTTTTCAGTTCACTGCTGTGTAGAAACCTCACTATTACTGCACAGAACATAAGCAGATTCATCCCTAGCACAATTAACTTCTCTGTTTAAAGAAGTGCTAATGACATTAACAAAGTTTGCCAACTCAGCCAGCTACCAATTAGCTACTGTTTCTAGGAGCACAGTTATAAAACCACTAACACAGTACCCACTTTAAGCTTTGAACTAAAAACACAGTAAGAGCAAAAAGAAATAAAACAGATTATTTTCCTCCAAATTTGTGTCTAAAGTTATTACACTAATATTGAACAGGCCGTCAGTTAAATTCCTGTTCTGATCATAAGTTTCATCTTTATTTACAAAATTATTTTTTTAAAATAACAGCATCATTCTAACCTACAGAAGTAAAGGACCTCCTAACCTGCTGCCCAATTTCTAACATGCTCTCAATTACCAAAGTAAAACTGCAATGGCTAAAAGTCAGCATGGAGAACATAGAGTATATTCACTTTAGCAGGCAGGGTTATTACTAGCTTACATATTCTCCAACACAGGAATGGGCACACTTGTGTACCATATAAACAAGGGCTCCATAGCAAAGCAGTGATCAGGTGACTTCCACAGTTTAATGGCCTATTCAATGCTGCCAAAAGATTTTTTGAAATATTAAGTTAAATATATATATATCCCTACTATATATACATATACAGACACTCATTTACATATACTAAATGTCATAAATGCTTTATCTATAATATATTAATGCTTTCAAAATTCAGCACATTCTGTAACAGTTATGTGATCTAGCCAGATAGATCTGCCCGGAAGGAAGGAAAATACCAGCAATGGGATTTTGAAGGGTTACCAGTGAAGGCTTCAATACTTCCACAGGGCACAACTGTGTACAAAAGTGCAACTGAATCTGACACACACACAAATAAACCTCAATAATATTTTATTCTCTTTTTTTAACATTAACTAGATTCTTTATTATCCGCTTCCAGCCTTGTCAACTTTATGGGCAGAGCAGGGGCCCAGGAGTGCTTGGAGTAGCAGAGCTGCCGCCTCATTCAAATTCCAGGCCTGGCAACCAAGAGGTCTTCTGTATCTTTAAAAGTTGTGCAGGGGGAAGGGAGAATTCCACCTTGTGGTTTTTCCCATTACAGAATTGCAAGAACACTTGCACTTGGCTGACTTTCTCTTCTCCTAAAGATACAGGATCAGTCTCAGGCCATGAACCTGGCAACCCTAGTTCACATAATTTGCCTGGGCACAGCCAAGTCAAACAAAACAAACTCAAGAAAGAGGAGTCTGCACAGGTAATTTATACAAGAGGCTATAAAAATATATATTTATTTAGATTTCTTTCAGGCCCTTTGTTAAGACCTTAGCATTTAATGTTAGCCTTTGTAAACTTCTACATAGTATACTGGACTTGGGGAAAGCAACTACCCTGGCAGTGCAATAGAATCACAGAATAGTAGAGTTGGAAGGGGCCTATAAGGCCATCGAGTCCAACCCCCTGCTCAGTGCAGGAATTAAACTAAAAGCATACCTGACAGATGGCTGTCCACCTACCACTGCCTCTTGAATGGAAAGCCCACCACCTCCTAGGTAATTGTCGTACTGCTCCAACAGTTAGGAAGTTTTTCCTGATGTTCAGTTGCAGTCTGGTTTCCTGCAACTTATGCCCATTATCCCATGTCCTGTACTGTGGGATGATGGAGAAGAAATCCTCATCTTCCTCTGTGTGACAGCCTTTCAAGTACTTGAAGAGTGCTATTCCCTCAGTCTTCTCTTCTCAAGGCTAAACATGCCCAGTTTCAGTCTCTCCACACAGAGTTTTGTTTCCAGTCCCCTGATCATCCTTGGTGCTCTCCTCTGAACCACTTTCAGTTTGTCTGCATGCTTCTTAAAGTGTGGTGTCCAGAACTGGACGCAGCACTCAAGATGAAGCCTAACCAGTGCTGAATAGAGGGGAACTAGTACTTTATGCAATTTGAAAACTACAGTTCTGTCAATGCAGCCTAAAATAGCATTTGCTTTTTTTGCAGCCATATCGCACTGCTGGCTCATATTCAGCTCATATTTCTTCTCACATGTAGCATTGGTGAGCCGAGTATCCTCCATCTTACAACTGTGCATTTGGTTTCTTTTTCCTAGGTGTAGAACTTTGGTACTTATCCCTGTTAATTTCATTCTGTTGTTTTCAGCCCAATGCTCCAGCCTATGAAGATCCCTTTGAATTTTCTTTCTGTCTTCCAGAGTACTACCTATCCAATTTTGTATCATCCTCACAATTTTGTATCATCAGCTAATTTGATAAGCATTCCTTGCATCTCCTCATCCAAGTCATTAATAAAAATGTTGAAGAGTGCTGGGCCTAGGACAATCCTAAATAGAAGCCCTATTTAGTTCAATGGGCCTTACTCCCAGGTGCGTTTGCACAGGACTGCAGCCTGAGGCTACTGATAATGTTCTCCCCTAAGTAAGGATAGAAACCAAGAACTCCTACATCTAAACCAATACAACATCAACTGCAGCACCCAGCTGCTTGTTTTTTCAATTTACTGTAAATTTAAATAGCCAAGAGGTTTCCTTAAATTATCACTAACTATTCTAAATTATCATAAATTATGAAATTATAATAAATTATCATACTCATTGCTGGGGCTATTTGCTCTATCACACCTGCCTGAATGGACACAGGCAGAAATAGTTTGGTGGTATGAATGTAACCTGTGAAGGAGAAAAAAGGATCAGAAAGGCTAGAAGGGAGCTGTGGTTTGCTTTGAGGGATTCTGTTTTAAAAAGACAAGTACTTGTCTGGATTTCTGTTTCCTGCCTGCCTGCTTGTTGTTGTTATATGCCTTTAAGTCGATTACGACTTATGGCCACCCTATGAATCAGCAACCTCCAATAGCATCTGTTATAAACCACCCTGTTCAGATCTTTTAGTGTTCAGTGATACATCTTTGCATCTGAGGACCTTTTCTAGTTCCCTCATAGCTGCCCTTCCCAATCCTAGCCTGATTTCTTGACTATTGTCTCCGTTTTGGTTAATGACTGTGCCGAGGTATTGATAATCCTTCACAAGTTCAATGTCCTTGTTGTCAACTTTAAAGTTACATAAATCTGTTGCCATTACTTTAGCCTTCTTGACATTCAGCTGTAGTCCTGCTTTTGTGCTTTCCTCTGTAACTTTCATCAGCATTCACTTCAAATCATTACTGGTTTCTGCTAGTAGTATGGTATCGTCTGCATATCTTAAATTATTGATGTATCTCCCTCCAATTTTCACACCTCCTTCATCTTGGTCCAATCACGTTTTCTGTATGATATGTTCTGCGTTTAGATTAAACAAATAGGGTGATAAAATACACCCTTGTCTCACACCCTTTCCAATTGGCAACCAATCGGTTTCTCCATATTCTGTCCTTTCAGTAGCCTCTTGTCCAAAGTATAGACTGTGCATCAGGACATGGGTATTGGGGGGGGGAGCCATTAATCCTCATTACTCTTTTCTCAAAAGGAAACTGACCCCAAAAGAGCCTGCCCCTGAGCAAATTGTGCCATAAAGGAAGTGATGAGTACAGAATAAAATAACGACAAAGATAATAAATTAAGCTAACCTATACAATGTAAAATCATGTGGCCTACCACTCAAATCAGAATAGTGTCACTGTCAAAGCATGGATACTTGTATGGGGCAGATAAACACTAATGCGTTAAAGTCCCAGGTGCAGGGTACAAGAACAAGACTTGGATTTATGCCCAAATGCATGTACAATGTCTTTTGTCAATGCCTGTGTTAATACATTTATGTGTGTGATACAGAAACAGGAAGAAAGATCAGACGGACAGGACAGAAGTCCCATCACATGACATACTTCATGCATTGGAGGGAGCAGATATGAAAACCTGCTCTCAACAGTGAGAACAAGAAAGATGCTGCATCTAAGATGGTGCAAAAGAGCAAGGCATCATTTCACGTAATGATTCTGAAACAGGTAGACCAAGACAACCCAGTAGCAACCCCTTTGTGGGTATGTTGCCACTAATTTGTCAGTTTGGGCCAAGAGCAAGAGAAATGTAAGATAGTTTAGGCAATGTCTTTCATTACCTTGGCTTAAGCTGGCAACAGGGTAAATTGATTAATCATCTCAGTAACATAACTTTTTGCCAGACTGAAAAAAAATGTAGCTAATGGTTTAATTAGATGATATGATGTGAACTGAATGCTATGAGCAAATCAGTGTCAAGTTTGAAGATTTCCATCGCAACAAAAAAGAGATAGACAAGACATATATCATCTCTACAGTTCTATAAATTAATCAACTTTATTTATTTACAATTTTCCAGCCCTGCTTGATGAACTCCAGAGGAATTTCGAGGAAGGTTACACAAATTACCTATGGAATAAAACTATGACAAAAATGACCATTACAACAAAGAAAACCCCCCAAAGCCAAGTAACTTAAAACCAACCCACAGCAACATCCATAGGGGACCAGATCAAGCAGTAAATGCCCATTCAAAAGCAGCCAAGTCTTCATCAACTTACTAAATATAAGTCAGCAAAATAAGCCTGTTAGATCTGCTTAGAAAGCACGTGCTACAATACGGGGGCAGCCTATAAGGCAGCCCCATGTGTTTTAGCCATCCATTTCACTCCAGAAAAGTTGGCATGTTGATCCCTGGAAGATATAAAAGCATATGCACTGGAGACAAATAGTTAATTATCCAGTGGCACAAAATACTTAATTCCTTTCACCAGCTTGCTTTTCCTTGACACCACAGGTTACTATATTTGTCAGTTTTACTGTCATCCACCTCTTGACACTCCTGCACCAGGTCTTGGGAACTCTCAGATGGGGCAAGCTGCCAAGTTAGCTAGTGAGTCCTAAAGGAAAGCAACATTATTTATTATAAATAATATTTTAAAAAACAAACACCAGAACCGTCTTAAGGAGTTAGAGCTACAACAGAGCAAGAACCCAAGGACAGCAGTGGACTTTTTAAAGGTATGAACAGAATTGACATTTGGAGCCAGCAGGGGGCATGTGCTGTTTGACATATAACCAGTAAGAGAAGCATAAGAAAAGACTTGACATTTTGTGTGCTAGAGTCAATCTGCTGCCCCATGACCTGCTCAGTATGCATGCAAAGGACTGCTGGGAAGAAAAAGAAAAGGCAAAAACCAGAAGCAGGCAAAAGAGGTATGAAATGCTACACGTGGAAACAAGGTGAATGGCTGAGCCAAGCCAGCAGAAGTGGCAACACACACCAGAATTCTGCAAAAGGAAGACTGGTTAAAAAGGGGAAAACATACTCTCATGATGCTTAATGTCTTTAAACATTTCTCCTACTTGTCCTCACATTCTTTAGAGTGAAATGAAATGAATCTTTATTGCTCAGAGCCATAGGCTACCACAATTAAACACATGTAAAAGGAAAATGTGTTCCAGCACATATTGCAAACTGGCTTATTGCCATCTTTGCCACCTTTAAAAAAAGGATTCTTAGACATTATGTTTTTCCATCAAACAGCCACCCTCCAAGTAATAAAACGATGGATTTCTAGATTTGTTTCTGCCTTTTAGTTTGGCCATACTTAATACACCTGAGAAGTAGTGAGTCAAACTGAGTGAAAACCAGAAACATAAAGTGGAGCAAAAAGCCCACGAACAGCTTCAATTGCCCTCTGTGGGATGCTATGTGCCTACTTTTTGGATTCCCGCTGTTATAAATAGCTTTTACTACATAAATAACCTAAGCAACTGCACCCACCCTCCCTGCTTCTCCTCTCCACAACTTACTTTCAATTCCAAGAGAATTTACCTACATACATGGCTTTTGTATTTTTGTTATTGTTTTGCTGCTGCTCAAAGTACTACAAAAGGTTTCAGAGAAACCTAATCAGACTTTTAAAAGAATTTAGACACAATGAAAAAACCCTCTTTCATTTCAAAGCAGAAACAGGAGACTCACTGAGCAGCAGATAGCTTATCATGTCTACAGAATACCTGCCTCTACTTAACCCTCTGGGGTTTTCTGCTTCAGCTAGTCCTTTCAAACAGAGTTTGTAGATCAACAAGAGCTCTTTAAGTTCTTCAGAAACAAATACTCTTTCCTCTTCCTCCACTAAATAATGTCTTAACTAACAACTTTCAGTTAAAATACAGGGCTTCCGTCTGCAGGGCTTTTCCAAAAGACTCCAAATGAGGGATCACAGCAGAGGTGGAACAAGTCAGATTTGTTTCTGTCAGCTCAGATACCCTTCTGTAGATTGAAAAGGGTATCTGTGATGGGTCAGGTATTACTCAGATGTTTGATGTTACGGATCCCTTTTATCAGGCTTCTCATGTGCCTTCAGGGAAATGTGATGTTCCTGTCATGAATGTGTGCATATTTTTAAAGAATTTCTCACAAAGCTGTGAACAGTAATATAAAGTTAAACAAACATATAACAATAAATATAAAATTTTCAAGTAAAACACAGAAAGTCAGTTCAAAATAGTCATAGAAAAAATTAAAAGCCAATAACTAATAAAACAAGCCACCAACCCAAGCTTACAAAGACTGGCCATGCCCAATAGTAGAAAACAAACCCACCAGTTGAGCCCTCCTTCAAGAAAAAAAAAACTACAGAAAAGTGTCTTCAAATGTTTCTGGATTCACATAATGAGTCCCTATTGTGTTGAGCATTATTTTATTTTTTAAAAAACATACCTTATGTTGAAGTGCATTGCTTTCATTTCAAAAACAAAAAATCTGCACTCCTCAGGCACACACATTATTCAATAGCACACACTATAGCCATGATCCCCATACCACACAGTCCATCTACCACACAGCAGCCCCATTTGTCTCAGGGTCCCTTTACCGCGCTGGCTGAAGATTAGCTACCCCAGCACTTTTGGTCCAGTAAAGGAGCACATCAGTAATTAACTGTATCAATACAACAGCATTATGCTGCCATCACAGGCAGACACACCAGTGCTAATGTTTAGGCAAGGTATTACACTGTTTCAAAATCTTCACTCTACACGTTTATTGCCACTGTAAGGTGCCACAATTCAACTTGGACTTATTTTCTTAGCCTGCAACAAAATTATTTTAAAAGGGAGCTGCATATAAAAATGTTTGTAAATTCTTTTTATCTATATTATCATTGTACTATCTGCATTAGTCAATGCCTTGTGAAAATCATCACCTCAGATTATAAAAAGGAGCTTATGGCAGCAATGTAAATGTTGTTGCATAGATGCTGCATGTTTTCTGAGTCTCTTTGCCCCCTTCTCACAGAAGACGGCATTACAGAAGGTTGTACAAAAGGTAACAGAGCTTGGTGGGAAGTGAAGATGCTTGACTAGGCTATTTAGAATGGAGCAGAAAAGTCTATTAACACTCTGTTGTTTCTGCCAAGCCAGGCCAATCACCCTGTGGGGAGATTTATCATTGTTAACCCTCCTTGTTATGCATCACATTCAGTTTGCTGCAAACTGAAAGGGTGCTGGAAGTACAGAGATTTAATCACTTTGCTTTAACCATTTCTTTCAAGGCAAAAACATGTCTGTGCTAATAATAGCATAATTCTCTGTTAAATGCCCATCAAAGCTGTATGGTTCTGGTATTACTAGCCATCTTGGGCATTCTTATTTATAATTTTGATGCATTTAAGCTACGCTCACTTACCTAGGAGTAAGTCCCATTGAACTTACACGTGCACATGATTGCACTGTTCTGACCATGTACTACTTAAGAGCAATATGAGACTTCCATTCCCTGAAGATAGTATGTTGTGTTCTGTGTCCAGCTACAGATGTTTGCAGTTATAGTGTAGTCATCACTGCTATGCAAGAGAACATCAGTTATTCTACCCTCCCAGAGCTTGTCTATACAACTGTAGGACTAGGTCTCTACTGAAGATACAGGATCTAGTTGAGAACTGTCTGCTGTCAGAGGTGCACTGTCTAGTAAATGTCCTTTGTACACACAACATAGCAAAAAAACCACAACCTTTGTCAACAGATCAGGGCTTCCATGGGGATGAGCGTTAGTGATGTGATGAGACAAAAATATATAACTTGGCCAGTACTGATATTAGCAGGGTTAGAGATATGAACCTAATGACCTTAAGAACATGGTCAATTTGGAAGTGGAACAGCACAATACTAATGTGGCTTAAGATGTTGTTTAAGATTTAAATATAATCATAGTCACAGATCATGTTGCTGAACTTTTTGAATGATGTTTTAAACGATGTTTTTAAGCAGTAGTATAGTGGCAAATTCAGAAGTACAGGATGCCTTCATGTTAGTCATAGCACCCCCTTTTTAGCTACAGGGTTGAGAATGAGATCCTTGTTAATGCCTTCTCCCATTGTAGACATTCCCAGGAGCCAATAAGCATGAAAGGGGAGAGTGTTAGCTACTAATAAGATTCTTCTCTGTGGTTGACTCATCTCCTTTCACTCTGATTGGCTCCAATCAACAGGAAAGGTCAAGGAAGCATGTTAGAAGATTCTTTTCAGTGGCTAACATACTCTCCTTTCATGCTGATTGGTTCACAGGATGCTGGAGACACAGGGACCCTGCTCCTAAAAAAGTAAAAGGTCTAATGGTCCCCCCTGAGCCCCTGGATGACTACGTTCCTGTTTTCAAGATTGTTTTTACTGATTTTAATTCTGTATGTTGTATTCCACCTTTATATAATATTATGAAAGTGTGGATTATAAATACATAATAAAAATAAACTTTTGGGAAGTCGTTGGCCTAGTTCACACATAACACTAAGTCATGGTTTATTAAACTATAATTATTAAATCATGTTTAAGCATTATGAATCCTGCCCATTGGCTTAATTATGGTGTGTCTTCTGCCAAGAAACCACAAATTGAAGTCATGGTTTGTTGTTGGCTCATGTCCTTGGTCTCTTTTAGCTATGGCTTTGTGTTACATGCAAACCCAGCACCCTTCCTTTTTGGTTTGGCCACCCCACCCCAAACATCTACCAAGGTATAATGGCATGAGTCAAGAGCAGCTGGAAAACAACCTCTTGAGAAACAACCTATGGTTTGTATGACCCCCTGTAGGACAACACATGGTTAGCTGGTGGTTTGCCCTGATTAATTTGTGAATATTTTGCAAGTCCTTCATGACAACATGACAGCAACAATTTTGGACAACAATGGTTTCAGAGCGATCCATTCAGAGTCGGATCTGACATAAAACAGGGATGTGTCATTGCTCCTACCTTATTTGCTATCTTCATTGCTATGATTTTACACCTTATTGAGGGGAAACTTCTTAATCTCAGTAGGCTGAAAGCAAAAAGTAAGGTAATGTCAACCTCTGTCATACAACTTCAGTATGCCGATGATAATGTAGTCTGTACATTCAGAGAAAGATCTTCAAACCATCCTAAATGTCTTCGCAGAAGCATATGGTAAGCTTGGGCTCTCACTTAATATTAAAAAAAACCAAAGAGCTTCATCAACAGGTGAACACTAGCCCCTCTGTAGCACCATCAATCCAGCTTAATGGTACGATGTTGGAGAACATTGATCACTACCCCTATCTCTGCAGCCATCTCTCTGTAAAAGCTGACATCGATGCTGAAATTCAACAACGTCTGCGAGTGCTGCATTCTTCCAAATGAAGCGTAGAGTGTTCGAGGATCGGGATATTCACAGGGAGACAAAAATGCTTATTTACAAAGCCATTGTACTACCAACCTTACGGTATGCCTGTGAAACATGGACCATTTATAAACGCCACTCCCAACTTCTTGGAAGATTCCACCAATACTGCCTCTGGAAAATTCTGAAAATTACTTGGGAAGACTGACAGAATAATGTTAGCATTTTGGAAGAAGCAAAGACTACCAGTGTTGAAACAATGATCCTTCAACATCAACTTCGCAGGACCGGCCATGTTTCCAAAAGGCTAATCACCATCTTCCAAAGCAGCTACTTTACTCCCAACTTAAGGATGGAAAACGGAACATCAGTGGACAGCAAAAGAGGTTTAAAGATGTTCTTAAAGCGAATCTATGAGTTGATTTTTCTCTCATTAGCCGTTTTCACTGTCCAACTTTCACATCCATACATAGAGATCGGGAATACCATGGTCTGAATGATCCTGACCTTAGTGTTCAGTGATACATATTTGCATTTGAGGACCTTTTCTAGTTCTCTCATAGCTGCCCTCCCCAGTACTAGCCTTCTTCTGATTTCTTGACTATTGTCTCCACTTTGGTTAATGACTGTGCCGAGGTATTGATAATCCTTCACAAATTCAGCATCCTCATTGTCAGCTTTAAAGGTACATAAGTCTTCTGTTGTCATTACTGCAGTTTTCTTGACGTTCAGCTGTAGTCCTGCTTTTGTGCTTTCCTCTTTAACTTTCATCAGCATTCGTTTTAAATCATTACTGGTTTCTGCTAGTAGTAAGGTATCATCTGCATATCTTAAATTATTATTTCTCCCTCCAATTTTCACACCTCCTTCATCTTGGTCCAATCCCACTTTCCGTATGATATGTTCTGTGTACAGATTAAACAAATAGGGTGATAAAATACAACCCTGTCTCACACCCTTTCCAATTGGGAACCAATCGGTTTCTCCAATATTCTGTCCTTACAGTAGCCTCTTGTCCAGAGTATAGATTGCGCATCAGGGCAATCAGATGCTGTGGCACCCCCATTTCTTTTAAAGCATCCCATAGTTTTTCAGGATCTACACAGTCAAAGGCTTTGCTGTAATCCATAAAGCAGAGGATGGTTTTCTTCTGAAATTCCTTGGTCTGTTCCATTATCCAACGTATGTTTGCGGTATGATCTCTGGTGCCTCTTCCCTTTCTAAATCCAGCTTGGACTTCTGGCATTTCTCACTCCATATATGGTAAGAGCATTTGTTGTAGAATCTTGAGCATTACTTTACTTACATGGGATATTAAGTTAACAGTTCGATATTACTGGATTCCTTGGGATCCCCTTTCTTTGGAATTGGGATATATATTTAACGCTTCCAGTCTGTGGGCCATTGTTTAGTTTTCCATATTTCTTGACAGATTTTTGTCAAATTTGGACAGATTCAGTCTCAGTAGCTTGTAGCAACTCTATTGGTATGCCATCTGTTCCTGGTGATTTGTTTCTTCCAAGTATTTTAAGAGCAGCTTTTACCTCACATTCTAAAATTTCTGGTTCTTCATCATATGGTTCGTGAATGAATCTGTCTTCCTGGCATCTCTTTTATAGAGTTCTTCAGTGTATTGCTTCCATCTTCCTTTTATTTCATCTCGGTCAGTCAGTATGTTCCCCTGTTGATTATTCAACATCCCTAGTAGTGGTTTGAATTTCCCTTTCATTTCTCTAATCTTTTGGAATAGGGCTCTTGTTCTTCCCTTTTTGTTGTCCTCTTCTATTTCTATACAATAACTATTGTAATAGTTCTCTTTGTCCCTACGTACTAGTCGCTGTATTGTTGCATTTAGGGTTCTTATCATGTTTCTATCACCTTTTGCTTTTGGTTCCCTTCTCTCTTTAACCATTTTAAGAGTTTCTTCAGTCATCCATTGAGGTCTTTCTCTCTTTTTAACTAAAGGTACTGTCTTTTTGCATTCTTCCCTGGTAATGTCTCTTGCTTCAGTCCATAGTTCTTCTGGTTCTTTGTCAACTAAGTTTAAAGCCTCAAATCTATTCCTTATTTGATCTTTATATTCTTCTGGGAGGTTATTTAAATTGTATTTTGGCATTATGAGTGCTTTGTTCTTCTTCTTTAGCTTTACTCTGATTTTCGATACGACCAGTTCATGATCTGTACCGCAGTCTGCTCCTGGTTTTGTTTTTGCAGAAAGTATGGAACTTCTCCATCTTCTGTTGCCAATTATATAATCAATTTGATTCCTATATTGACCATCTGGTGATGTCCACGTGTACAGTCGTCTTTTCGGTTGCTCAAAATATGCGTTCGCAAGAAACAAATTATTGGCTTCACAGAATTCAATAAGTCTTTCTCCTTCATTTCTGTCTCCTAAGCCCCATTTCCCCACAATTCCTAGTTCTTCTCTGTTCCCTGCTTTTGCATTCCAGTCCCCCATGATTATCAGCACATCTTGTTTTGGTGTGATCAACTTCCTCCTGTACTTCTGCATAAAATCTTTCCAATTCTTCTTCTTCTGCGTTTGCCGTTGGAGCGTAGACATGGATGATGATTATGTTAATAGGTTTCCCGTTTAATCTCATTGATATCACTCGCTCAGACCTTGCGTTGTAGCTCCTAATTGTTTTTGCTACATCACTTCTCACTATTAAAGCAACCCCATTTCTTCCTGATTTCTCATTTCCTGCATAAAATATTTTGTAGTTGCCTGATGGAAAATGTCCCATTCCCTTCCATTTTAATTCACTCACGCCAAGTATTGTAATGGTGATACGTTCCATTTCTTGCTTGACAATTTCTAACTTTCCCTGGTTCATGCTTCTCACATTCCATGTTCCTATTGTTTGCATCGTACAACTCCGGACTCTCCTTTTGCATCTGTGCGCATCAGCCTCTGGGCTTCCTTTCGGCTTTGACCCAGCTGCGTCATTAGTTACAGCGCTACTCGTACTTGTCCTTTGTTCTTCCCCAGTAGCTCAGTGAGTGCCTTCTGACCTGGGGGTCTCATCTTCCAGCACTATCTCGTGTTGCATTTTTGATACTTTGTTCATAGGGTTTTCATAGTAAGAGGTATTCAGAGGTGGTTTTCCATTGCCTTCCTCTGAGTTTGGATGCATCTTAGTCTGGTGTCTCAGCGTTGACTATTCCGCCTTGGGTGCCTCTGCTAGGAGTCTAGCCTCTTCATCTAGACTCCTGATGGCTTTGCTCTCAGCTTCTTCAACACTCTCAAACCCCCTCACCACGTTAAGGTGTGCATCCTAAAGGGGGATGTATTGTAGAGAAAAGCCACCAAATTTAATTTAATTAAATGAGTTCAGAACAATGCAAAATAAAGAGAATTGGTTTGGAAAAAAATCTTTTCTGAGTCAGTGCAATAGCTTTAGGCCCAAAACATTTATCAAGATCTTGAAAAGGAACACTAAATCATTTAGTCTTGAGGGCATATCTTTTCAGCCCTGCCAACCTAGCTGCAGAAAGAAAACAACAGTCTTATGATTTTATATGAGAAAGAATAAAAAGAACATATCTTCAGTTAAGATAAAAAAGAAGACACATCCTGCACTTTTAAGTCCTTGGTACAGACATGTGCAGTGATCTCTGGTGGAACCTATTCTGTGGGAGACTAAGTATAATGGCCAACTTTCTCAGAATCATTTTGAACCCCTAACTCCAGTTTGGTATGCATAAGCAGCTTGCTCCTAAAGCCTGCAACTATAGCTCATCCTCTTCAATTGGCTTTTATTCAGAAACATCATCTGTTGTGAGAGTAAATGATCAAAGCCCTTTCCACTCGAGGAGCTGAGTAGGCATCTCCCTAAAGCATGCTGTGAGATTTATTTATTTATTATTTGATTTATATGCCGCCCTTCCACCCAGCAGATTTAAGGCTCTCTCGGGTTGTCTGGTAACATCTATATTCATCTGAATCTATCAGTCAATTATCATGATCAGAACAACATTATTATTATTTATTAGATTTCTTAGTCACTTGTTAATTGAAGGTCTCCAAGAAACTTACAAAGCTATTAATGATGCTACTGAAAACAAGACTTTGATGACTATATGCAATTGTAAGTATTTATAGCTAGATTCCTTTGTGTAAAACAGTCCTTCAGTTGTGCCTTAGCTGCAGAAAAATCAGAGTTGTCATCTGTACCACAACGCCTAAACATCCTGATGCTCGCCTGGTCAGATCACCCAAGCCCAGATTTTGGATAGCATCCCTGGAATATGTGTGTTGAGGGGAACTAGCAGGCGCTGTCCCTCACCATACGTGTACTCATTAGCATCTCTGCACTGTGTTTATGGATGTACATATCCATCCAATAACCAGAAATTCAGCGTTCTCAATTGTATGGAAAGACAAGTACACACATGGGCATGTTAGAGATGTTCCAAGGAATGCATGCATGACTTTCTGTACATCCAGTGAATCTATAAAGGAAAACCTGAATGTCAGAAAAGAGCTCCAGTGTTGCCCAGAGTCACACTAGCAGAGGTGTAACACTAGTGGAACTTACTTGATAACGTAAGCATTTGATGATGATGATGATGATGAATAAAATTTATATCCCACCCTTTCTCCCAGTAGGAGCCCAGGGCTGCAAACAAAAACACTAGAAACACTATAAAACATCATAAAAACAGACATTAAAATATATTAAAACAAAACATCTCTTTTTTAAAAATCTTTTAAAAATCTTAAAAAGCAATTCCAACACAGACACAGACTGGGATAAGGTCTCTACTAAAAAGGCTTGTTGAAAGAGAAAGTTCTTCAGTAGGCACTGAGAGATGGCACCTGTCTAATATTTAAGGGGAGGGAATTCCGAAAGGTAGGCGCCACTACACTACGCTAAAGGTCCATTTCCCATGTTGTGCAGAATGGACCTCCTGATAAGATGGTATCTGCAGGAGGCCCTCATACGCACAGAGTAGGGATCAACTGAGTATATAAGGGGTAAGACAACCTTTCATGTATCCTGGTCCAAAGCTATATAGGGCTTTGTACACCAAAACCAGAGCCTTGAACTTAGCCCAGTAGCTATTTATTATTTATTATTTCAATTTATATATACCGCCCTTAGCAGAATAGCTCTCAGGGCGGTGAACAAACAAGATAAAATACAATATATCAGAGTAAAAAATCACAAAAACATGTACAAACAAACAACAGAAAGCACAACAAAAACGAAATACAACACAATATTTATTATTTATATTATTATTTAGCTAATGGGCAGCCAGTGTAATTGTTTCAGCAGAAGAGTGACATATTGGTAATACCTTGCCTCAGTGAACAGTCTTGCCACGCCGCAGCATATTGCACCACCTGCAGCTTCCGGATCAACCTCAAGGGCAGCCCCACATAGAGTGCATTATAGTAATCCAACCTGGAGGTTACCAGTGCATGGACAACTGTGATCAGGCTATCCCGGACCAGAAATAACCACAGCTGTCTTACCAGCCAATGCTGGTAAAAGGCACTCCTAGCCACTGAGGTCACCTGGGTCTCTAGTGACAAAGATGGATCCAGGAGCACCCCCAGACTACGACACTGCTCTTTCAGAAAGAGTATGACCCCATCCAAAGCAGGCAACTGACCAATTATCTGAACTTGGGAACCACCAACCAACAGCGCCTCCCTCTTGCTAGGATTCAGACTCAGTTTATTGGCCCTCATCCAGCCCACCACCAAGTCGAGGCACCGGTCCAGGGCTTGCACAGCGTCTCTGGATTCAGAAGTAATACAGAAATAGAGCTGGGTACCATCAGCTTACTGCTGACACCTTGCCCCAAATCTCCCAATGACCACTCCCAAGGGCTTCATATAGATGTTAAACAGCATGGAGAACAAGATGGTAACCTGTGGCACCCCACACCACAACTGCTAGGGGGCTGAAAGACAATCACCTAAAGCTACTATCTGAAAATGACCTTGGAGGTAGGATCAGAACCACTACAAAACAGTGCCTCCGATACCCATCTCAGCAAGTCAGTTCAGAAGGATACCATGGTCAATAGTATCAAAAGCTGCTGAGAGATCAAGTAAGAATAATAGGGTCACACTCCCCGTTCTTCTCCTGATAAAGGTCATCCATCAAGGTGACCAAGGCCGATTCAGTCCCATAACCCATATTGGAAAGGGTAAAGATGATCTGTCTCATTCAAGAGTACTTGCAATTGCTGTGCCACAACCCTCTCTATCATCTTCCCGAGAAAGGAGGTATTTGCGACAGTGCAGTGGTTGTCACAAACCAATGGGTCGAGGGTAGGCTTTTTCAGGAGTGGTCAGATCACCACCTCTTTCAGGGTAGCTGGAACAATGCATTGGCCACACCCCACATCCACTTGGTCAACCCCCCTCAGCAAGCTTTAATAAGCCAAGAAGGGCAAGGGTTACAAAAGCACATTGCTGGCCACACCATTGCAAGCACCTTGTCCATGTCATCAGGGCACATCAACTAAAACCAATCCCAAGAAGTTGCAGCAGATGTTGCACCGGACACCTCATTGGGGACTACAGTAGAAGTGTGAGGGGCATTAAGATTGCTATGGAGGTGAGCAACTTTATCCTCAAAGTGCCTTGCAAAGAATTCCTAGTGGGCCTCCAAAGGGTCTAAAACTCCATTTCCTGGAGTTGATGTCAACAGACCCCTGAAAATATGGAAAAGCTCCACTGGATGGCTACTTGAGGATGAGATGGAGGCAGAGAAGTGGAGATTCTTTCCCACCCTCACCGCCATATAGTAGGCATGGTTATGATGTTTTCCTCGTGCCAATCAGCCTCATAGCACATATTTCACCACTTGCATTCTAGCCGTCGTCCAGCTTGTTTCATTGCCCTTAGTTCACTGCTATACGAAGGTGCAAACCGGGCTCCACAATGCCAGAGAGGGCACTCGGGGGCAACTGTGTCAAGAGCCCGACACACTTTGTTGTTCCACAGCGTGACAAGGGCTTCAACAGGGTCACCTGCTCTATCTACTGGGAACTCTCCCAGGGCATTCAGAAATCCAGTGGATTCCATTTGACTTCGGAGACAGACCTTCTGAGTCCTAGACTACAGTGTGACCAGTTGCAGGAAGATGAAAGTGAGAATTAAATAACAGCATATTCTGCAAGTCACCATAGACTTTTGGTCCGTGGACTCTTGTTATGCTGAAGTCAAAATGAACCCTAGAATCTTGCCCTTGTAGTACTCACATCACATTTTATTCGACGGAAAAGCCAATAAAGATTAAGAATGATGTCAGAACTTGGAAACAGTATATTAACACACACACACACACACATGTCCTCACTTTGACTTTCTCTATATGAGTGCTTTATAAAATTCAATCAGTACTGATAGAATCCTTAATAAGGAAAGCCTCCAACAGACTACAACATGGTAATGATACCATATAGACTCTTCTGGGATCTTGCCAAATTGTAAACAGCTTCAACATATGTAGACTTCCAACAGGAAATTAAATAACTGCCTTGCTGGAAATATAAATTTATGGTGGTCAAACATGAGCTTTCCAAAACATTTAAGCAACATAAAGCTATATGAAAATCTCAATGAAACCCAATTAATGATCACCCTAAATCACAGATTTTGTACCACTCTCTAGCCTAAGACAATTCATGCACCATGAATCTTTGTATTTATGAACCAATACATAGGATAGACATACAAAGCCACAATCTTTGCTAACAAAATCAACAATAATCCTCTCCCCCAACCATTTCAAATTCACCATGATAAAACATGTGACACTTATAACATAAAGCCCTATTTCATATACTTGTATGAACCATTACAATTAGAATTGCAATGACCATTATGAGTCTTGTATGTAATTACAATTAATGTAATTTTCTGTCTTTATTTCACCCTCAGTTCCTTTTTCTTTTTTTTTTTAATAATTTTTATTCAAATTTTTCAAAAAAACAAACAAAACAAAATACAACAAACAAATAAAGAAAAAAATAAAGTAAAATAGTTGACTTCCGATTTGTCGCAGATCAGCTATAAGTATATAATATATATCAAACCTGTCCCTTAATATATACATACAGGATCAGTTTTCTCCATAGGCTATCTTAATTAATCGTCAAATCCCAATATCATCATTTTATTTTGATCTTTCAACAAAAAATCTAAAAGAAGCTTCCATTCCTTAAGAAATGTGTCTATCAATTTTTCTCTAAGTAAACATGTCAATTTATCCATATTCAAATTTTCAAAACCAAAATAATACAAAAAGAAAAAACACAAATCCATAATTAATACAATAAAAAGAAATATATATATATATATAAAAAATTGACTACCAATTTGTCATAGTTCAACTATAAGTCTATAATATATAACAAGCCTGTATCTTAATAGCTTATAAAATCACCTTCCTCCAGCAATTATCTTAATTGGTTACAAATCTCATTAACATCATATCATTTTATTCTTCCACAAAAAGTCAAAGAGAAGTTTCCAATCCTTGAGATATATGTCCATCAATTTTTTTTTCTAGATAAACATGTCAATTAGTCCAACTCATCAAGTCTATTAGATCCAGTAATTTCAAATCGCTCTTCTTCCATTATCCATATTGGTTCCATCTTCCATCTTCCATCTTTATGCGCCCAATAGTCTTGCTGTCATAGTCATATAATAAGAGTCTGATAGGAATTTCCTTTTTCACAGATATTTTCTTGCCATCAGTTCCAAACGTATCACTGAAATATTGTTGCAAAGCCGCATCTCTGTTCCTCTTTTTTACATGATACACTAGCACATCTCTTAAAGATTTTTCCATTGACACAAAACAGGGATTAATTCTGTTAGCTTTCTCCATTTCAAGTTCCATCAAGACCTTCCAGTCCAGGAATTTTTTTGAACCAATAATATCTTTATCTCCAATCTCTTCCATTCCTTCAGGGACAGCGCTGAGTTCCAAACCGTAATATTTGTCTCCAGGATCCATCACCGCCAGAAAATCCAAATCTTTTTCCATGTCCATATTTAATCCAATCTCCATAGTTTGAACCTTGCCTTTAATTTCTCTTTCATCCTTTTTTGGTTTTCCAGATCTATCTTTATTCTCCTTTCTCATAGAATCCTGAATTTCTTTCAGCTCCTGTCTCATTTCGTCAAGTTCAATTCTCAACGCTTGACTATTATTTCTCAGTTCTTGTTTTATTTAATTAATCCCATTCATTATTTTCTGAAACATGTCTATAGATAAAGTCCCTTCTTGTACATCCATGATCTTCTTAATTGTCATTCCCAAAGCCAAAGGAACAAAACTCCTTCAATGTCCCAAGCAAAGAACAGTTTATTTCTTTATCCAGTTACAAAGGAGTTAATCTTTCAAACCAGCTAGCGTCACACTCTAGACAGCCCTTATCTCTTATATGCCCAGAAGTACAAAAACAACCTTAGTTCTCAGCGTCCAAATAGCTAATAACAGAAAGAATGAGCAGATTCGTCAAAAAAAAAATAGATCAGAAAAAATAGTCCCGGACATATGTTACCCAAAAGTCTTATAAATCAAAAAGAAAACCCTCATCCGTTGTAATCTTTATAATGCTATTTTCCATGTCAGCTTTCTGCAATAAAAAAAAGATAGGCTATTTTTATTTTCTTCCCCCTTAGTTCCGTGAATTAAAAAAAAAAAAAAGGAAAGTTTTGGCTCACCCAGGTTTTCTTAATTGCTGGATCTTTGACAAATCTCTGTAGCTGTATAGATAAGAAAATAATAAGCGTAAGACAGAAGAATGCTTGCCTGTTAGGTCGTTTTTCTTTAAAGAAAAAAAAAGAATCACTTTTTTCAGCTGAGCTTGGCTAGAAATCCTCGCTCCGTCCGAGCTGCTGGAAGACCTTCTTTTCACAGAAAATTCTGACGAATTCCAGTCTCCAACAATCACAACAAAGCTGTGTGGGAAATCTCACGTTTCTTCCTTATCCGGAAGAAATTATCCCCAGTCAAAAAAGACCCTTCTGAGTGGATTTAGAACTGAAAAAGTTTCATCCAAGACGGGAGCCCAGTCTCAGAGGCTGCACAGGCGTAGGGATCCTCCTGGGAAGTCCCCCCTCAGTTCCTTTTTCACATCTTTACAAACTGGGTTTCAATCCTAGGCACACTTACCTGGAAACTTAGAATTACTGAATACAGTAGAATTTACTTCCAAGTAAGCATGAATAGGATCAGGCAGAAGATTCATTTCAATATCTTCTTCCACCTGCAGGGTTCCTCTATCAAGATATGATAATTTGATGAGCAGTTAATCCTACAAATTTTATGGAGATAAATGAATTCTCACAAACTACATGAGGAGTAAGAACAACACATTTTTATAGAACAATACATTTTTATAAATTCTGTAAGCATTAAATGCTTTCCATGATAAGCATCTAGCTCCTGTAATGGTGAAGATATGAACTCAGATTATGATTTTGGAACAATTTGCTTAACATTTATCACATTTTGGGTTATCAGCTCCCAAAGTTCAGGGTGGAATTATTTAGAGCTATAATGTTCAAATTACTCCCTCAGGCTAGTTGATTTTATGAAAATTTACATTGACTAAAAAAGGGCCATCCACTTTGTTGGGCAGCATATTTTAAAGAAATTATTTAAAACCAATTTAGAGCCAAGGCTGGTTCTCCAGAGTATTGTTCTTAGAGCGAGTAATATTATCACAGTTGGCTAACTAGGTAAAATAAGATCAGTTCATATAAACCTAGTTCTCTTTTTTACCTTATGTAAAGGATAGGAACAAAGGAAAGTCAGATCTCCAGCAGACCAATATGCCTTTGGTGTTTGTTTTTACTTTTTGTCTTGAAGATGACACCACAAGATGTTAGAAAGGAATCCCGAATAGGTGAGTTTATTGTACACAATGTACAATTATCCTGATTGTAACAATTATTCATTGTACTTCAGCTTTTGTTAAATGTCTTCAGTGTTCCTTGTTATGACAAAAATAACAACATATTTAATACAGGTATTTAAATAAACTGCAGAAGGCATTAGCACCATCTTTTCTTTAACCCTATATGAGAGAAAAGGAGGAATACCTCCTCTGAGAGCCACTGGAAAATTCCCCCCCCCACTTCCCAGGAAGATCATGTTGGCCACAGAACAAGCAGCTGTTTCATGCCTACTCTGCTTCAACTGCCAGCTGCCCTGCTCCTGTAGAAGCAAAAGGGATAGGAAACCATCCATTGGCCAAATAGCACCAGCTGATATTCAAGCAAGAAACCAGTAAGGGAAGATCAGCCTGATCCAAATGGACTCTGCCTTGGAAATCTCTTTTGAATTAACATGATTCCACCTATAGCTTACCACTTCATTCTTCCCTTGAAGGCCTGATCTCACACTACGGTTGCCAGGTCAGAAGAATCCCATACCCTGAGGTTTCAGGGGCAGGCCCTAGTGATGTCAGGGGGTGGGCCTGAGTGATGTCACAGGGATGGGCCCTAGTGCTGTCATTAAGCATGATACATTAAGCATCAATCACAGTTGCTTGGAGCCCACAATTAAAAAAAACATTTATCTGATTGGAAATTAAGATAGAAATCTTAGCTAAAAGATGGAGCCCCGGTAGGGAACATTTAATCTAGTCCATTTGCTTTCAGCAAGAAGGGTTTAAGTGCCCTCAGGCCAGGCCAGTCACCAGAAGGCCATTGTAGGAAGAAAGGAGACTAGTGTTGTTGAGGTGTTAGATGGAAGCACTTAGGAGTAAAGATGGATGCCCCTGAAGGCTGCAGTTCTAAACACACTTGCTAGGCCCTCAACAGGATTTACTTCTGAGTAGATATGATTTGGATTGTGCTGTTGGTAAAGCTTGACTAGGACTCCTCTGAAAAGATATCCATATCTAAGCAGGGTTGCCAAGCTCCTGCCTGCAATGTCCTGCCTGTACAGTAGGGCCCCACTCATACAGCGGGTTACGTTCCGGACCCTCGCTGTAAAGCGAAAACCGCTGTAAAGCAGATCCCATTGACTTACATTGACCAAAATGGCGCCAGGCAGCAAAAAACCGCCGTAAGTGCTGTAAAGTGGGGCCTTTCTACAATTCACAAGCGCTGTATTAGCAGAACGCTGTAAAGCGAAGCGCTGTAAAGCGGGGCCCTACTGTACCTTTCAACATGGCTGCTCCAAACTTCTTAACAGATTTGACCCTTCACTTCTGAAAGAGGTCTGAGAAATGAATAAGAGTAAGAAGATTCTCTACCCTTTTCTGTCTACCTTGTAGGTTGCTATAAACTCACTTTGACAGCTGTAGTAAAAGTAAAAGAGAATGTAATGAAATAGATAAAATCAAGGCCATAACCCAGGACAACAGGAGACTTGCAAGCTACATTCACATACGCAACTGTGTATGTCTTGTGTCTTGTTCTGCACATTCCTTCCTGTCTGGTTAGATAAGCCTTTGTGTGCGCCTCTCTGTGTAAGCCTTTGTGATTTGCAAAAACATATAAAAAGGGGAAGCAGAAAAGGGGGGCGCTACTCATGCTTCACCCATTGAGTGTAATGTATGTGTTAGCCCTACTGCAGTAGTTAATAAAGCCTTGAACTCACCGCTACTTTTGGTCTTTGGTCTCTACCCGAGAGAACCCCTATAAGTTTTTACAACAACAGCCAATTCCAGTGAGTAATAATTGACAGTGAGAAAACACATGCTTTGATCTACCTTCACAGACAGCAGCTTGGGAACAACAACAGTTGCAGCCACACTTACAAATATGTGAATTCTCTTTTACCACTGTTGGGCAAGAAACATATAGTCATGCAAACAACAAGGTACATCATCAGTGGATTTAAAGGGGTTGAGCTGAGAGCATGGAGGAACCACTGTTGTTGCTTCTATGGATGTAAGGGAGTGAGGTTAAAGGAAAATGAAATGCAAACAGAAAAATAAAAATAAAACACAGTGATGCTTTCCTAAATGCAATACCATACCAACAACAACAAAATTCATATGAGGAAGGCAGAAAACTCAGCATCCCACAACTAGTCAGGATTCCTAACCAAAAACATGAAAAATGAAGAAATATTTGTATAAGCACGACTATCAAATATGTTGATTATTTACACAACCTGTAAAGATATTTATAGTGCAATCCTACGTTTGTTTATTTAGAGGTAAGTCCCTATGTATTCAGTGGAGCTCAACCTCAAGTGATAAGCAACTTCATTCACGCAACCCAAAATTCAGAATCATGCCACTTTAAGCTGTTTTGTAACTGTTTATACTTGTTTTTATGGTTATTGGATTTTAAAGGCATTTATTTTTTATTGTGAGCTGCCTTGGTTTCCAGACTGCAACTCTACCTCACAGGGTTGTTGGAAATATTCCCATACACACACACACACACTGGAGATGTAAAAATACATGCATCCCATATAATAGTTTAGTGTCAAAACCAGTTGATCATTGCAGAACATTAAAAAAAAACAAAATCAGTATTAGTTTTCTACATAATAAAAACAGTGATACCTAAGTAAGCCCAGCCTAATTGCTTTAAAAATAGGATTGGAGGGAGAGATAAAGATATACAACACTAACACAATTCTTTGCTATGTTTACTCAAAAGTCCCATCAATTTACAGCACAATCCTAACCATGTCTACTCAAAAGGAAGTCCTGTTGAATTCAATGGGGTTTACTCTGGGTATGTTTACTCTGGAAAAGCAAGTACTAGATTAAAGCTTCATAATGGGAAGTTTGCAAACCACTGCTCTCTTCAAAATTTAAACCTGTCTGATTCCTACACACAAGAGAGAAAAAGACTGAAAGCTTACTTATTCAATTTGTGAGGTGTTCAGAAAAGCAGGGAAAAGCACATTTTCTGAGCCTTGGGCCATTCACTGCCTCTCAGCCTCAGAGGATAGCAATTATTTATTTTATTTATTTATTATTTGATTTATATTCCTTCCTCCCAGCAGAAGCCCATGGTAAACCCCCTCGGAATACCGCTTACCATGAAAACCCTGTTCATAGGGTCGCCATAAGTAGGAATTGACTTGAAGGCAGACAATTATATTGTATTTTATCCTGTTGGTGTACGTTGCCTAGAGTGGCCGTTAATTCGGCCAGATAGGCGACTCAAAAATAAATTTTTATTTTATTATTTTTATTATAATTCAATTTGACTTAATCATTTTTGGCTCTATAATTCCTTGTCAATCACAACCCTGACTTCTTATTGGCTGAAAACCTGAAAGGGCAGGTATTAGAGTAGAACTTAGAGGAACTAAGAAGTTGTGGGAGGGTGGCTGACATTTTGGTGTATATCTCTGGAACCAGAGCACCTAGAAACATTTTTTTTTAATGAAAGCTGAAAATCTGGAGATTAAGGTGAGTCACCCCCAAAAACCTGCATCTCCAGCTGAAAAACAGAGATCCGGTAACCCTAGACACATACTGTTTGCTAAACCCTTTGTTATTTGCCCTTCATAGAGGAAACAAAGCTTAAAAAGCAAAAAACAAAACAAAATCCTGGGTAAGGATCAACGTCCATCAGATGACCGCATGTTTCAGATTTACACCAGAAGATGAAAGCTTAGGAAGCTCCTGCTGTTATTCATCCACTACAGTATAAAATACACATTATTGGCATGAAAGTTACGTACACTCAGCAAAGAAAGTGATAGTGATTCTGATAACAATCCAACCCAAAACACATGTTATGCAAGGATTCTCCCTTTCATTTGCAAAATATTTGATATTGTCATAAAGGAGAGAAGTAGCACAAGAAAAAATACTGCAGTAGGGCCCCACTCATATGGCAGGTTAGGTTCCAGACCCCCGTTGGAAAGCGAAAACTGCCGAAAAGCAGATCAGCTGTAGCGCGGGGGTCTGGAACTTAACCCGCTGATCACACCAGGAGGAAAAGATCAGATCTTCCCCTCCTCCGGCACAATCAGCTGGAGTGTGGGGAGCTCCAGCCCCCCCTCCAGCTGATCACCCCGCTGGCGCCATATTAGAGGAATGCCGAAAAGCGGGACGCCGAGAAGCAGAGCCCTACTGTATTCAGTTACAACACAATATACAGATGTAATAAGCTCTAAGTTAGCATATTACCAAGCTTATTTTACTCACCTCAGCCTTTAGCCATTTGCACTAGAATAGGTGCCTAGGACAGCAACACAATGTTCACAATTTATGGCCATGCAGGAAAAGATGAGACTTACAATATGATCCTATACATGTTTACTCAGAAGTGAGTTCCAGGGTGCCAATAAAGCGTATTCCCAAGTGAAAATGGAAATAGACTACCTTCAAGTCGATCCCGACTTATGGCGGCCCTATGAACAGGGTTTTCATGGTAAGCAGTATTCAGAGGGGGTTTACCATTGCCTTCCTCTGAGGATGAGAGGCAGTGACTGGCCCAAGGTCATTCAGTGAGCTTCATGGCTGTGTGGGGATTCGAACCCTGGTCTCCCAGGTCGTAGTCCAACACTCACATCACTGTTAGCAAACCATTTGCTAACTTAGTAGTGAGGTCATGTCTGAATCTTGTGATTTGTTCAATGTTGCTAGTAAAGGACGCTGTAGGCCAAGAGATTGATGCTGACCTAACAACTCATTGCAGGTGTCCTCATTTTTTTCTTCACTGGGTTTTACATATTTTTTATTAACTACAGTATTTATTCAAGTCTTGACAAACTGAAAAACATGAAGAAAACCTTAGATGAATTGGCTAAGTACAGCTTAATACAGGATCCAAACCATCAAGTTTCACAGGACAGCATGGTTCTCACAGAAGGGACTACCCACGAATTGTACAATATGAATAATCATCACTTTGTTTTTTTTTTTTTCAATAATTTTTATTCAGATTTTCATAAAACATACAAGACAAAATCATAAAACATTCAAAGACAAAAAACAAAATCAAAAATAGTTAAACAAAAAGAAAAAAAGAAAAAAAAAAACAAAAATAAAAAATAAAGAGTAAAATATTGACTTCCCATTTGTCAAAGATCAAATCAGTTATAAGTCTATAATATATAACAATCCTGTCTCTTAAGTCATATTATAAAATCACTTTCCTCCAGTAGTTATCTTACTTAATCATCAAATCTCATAAACATTACTTTATTCTTTCCACAAAAAGTCAAAGAGAGGTTTCAATTCTTTAAGAAATATATCTATCAATTTTTTTTTCCAGATAAGCATATCGATTAATCCATCTCATTACTAATTATGATAATCTTATTGTCATAACCATAGTCAAAATAAACATTTCAATTAATCCATCACATCAGAATCTGTTAGGTTCAATAATTTCAGTAGCCATTGTTCTATTATCTCTATTAGTTCCATTTTCCATCTTCCATCTTCAGTAGTCTTGTTAAGTCCAGTAATTTCAATATCCAATCTTCCATTATCAGTATTCCATAATAATCTTGCTGTCAAAGCCATAGTCATATAGTAAGAGTCTGATGGGGATTACCTCTATCCCAAATATTTTCTTGCCATCCATTCTGAATAGGTTGCTGAAATACTGCTGTAAAATCATATCTCTGTTCTTTTTTTCAAAATACACTGGGTCATCTCTTAAAAGTTTTTCCATTGTCACATGGCTGCAGTTAATTCCATAGATTTTCTCTATATTGGGCTCCATCACATCATTCCAGTCCAGAAGATTATCCATGCCATTGATAACTTTATCTCTAGAATCTTCATTCATTTCTTCAGAGATAACATTGAGTTCCAAACAATAGATTTTATTTCTAAAGTCCATAGACTCCAAATCTTGTTCCTGTTCCACGTTGGTTCCAATCTCCGGGATCTCCTCTCTCACAGGGACCCCTATTCCAGTCTCCAGGGTCACCTCTCTCACAGGGACCCCTATTCCAATCTCTGGGGTCTCCTCTCTCACAGGGACCCCTTCCAGGGTCACCTCTCTCACAGGGACCCTTATATCTTTAATCTCCTGCTTCATTTTACTCAATTCAATTTTCATTATCTCAATCTCATCCATTATTTTCTGAAACATAGTTATTTCCAGATTTTCAGCCACTTTCTTAATTGCCATTTTAAAAGAAAAATATAGGAAAACCACTTCTTATTTCAGCAACAATTGGGTTAATACTCCAAACTTGGTGACATCACAGTATAAACAGAGCAGACAGCCTTATCTCTCCAATAGTTAAGTAAACAAAATGCAGTTCCCAGGATCGAAACAATTAATGGCAATCGTCAAGAAACAGATTCGTCAAAATAAAATAGACCAAAAAGAGAGTAGTCTCAAAACAGTATAATATTTTTCAAAATAAAAATCTGGAATAGAAATCCCTCTTCTGTGTGTATCTTTAGAATGCAAATCCAGGACAGCTTTTTGCAACAAAAACAGAGATAAGCTATTAATTAGTGCGTAGCAGAGAGAAGTTACGGCTCCCCAGTGAGATGTCAAAAACTGATCAATCTGGCAAATCTCTTTTAAACAGCAACAATTTAAGTCAAGTAAAAGAAAAATATAGAAAGAAGGGTGCTTGCCTGTTAGTGCGTTCTCTCTTAGAAGATAAGGTGAACGTTCGCTTTATCAGATAGAGCTTGCTGTTAAAAATCCGTCCCACCTTCGTCGGCTGGACCTCGTCCCATAAATTAATGAGATCTGGTCGTCCCAACAAAAATAGGCTTTGAGGTTAATCTCTTCGTTTCTCCCTACCCGGGAGAAGTTTAATCAGTCAAAAAAAAAAGAAAAAACTGACTGATATATCTGAATAAGCTTCTTTTGAGGCAGGAGCCCGTCTCAAAAGCAGGCACAGGCTAAGTCACCCTTCCCGGAAGTCAATAATCATCACTTTGTAACACAATAAAGCCATTTTACTTCGAATAAAACCATGAAAAGTCAAAAGGATGCAGAAATAACCTCAAGGCTATAGTCAACAAACACATTTTTGTGGACTAAAATGGTTCTTTCACTGAACAAATTGTGAGCAAGCCAGTATAAACAAGAAGGCCACACAGACAACCAAAGAAAGCAACTCTTTCCTATTCAGGAGAGCAAATTCCCTGAATTAAAATAAAATAACTTGGGATTTGGTTTTCCTACCAGTTTTTGTTCTCCTCTAAAGAATAAAGCACAAAAACATTCAGAATACTATCCACATATTCCCTCATCAATATGTGCCTTTTGCAATAAATTATGAGAGATACAGGCCATTTTTAAAAAAGTTAAATGCTTCTTTCAAATGCTTCTTTTTTAAACGAGATTGTTTTAATGTAGACATATTGGCTGCATTCAGACAGCAGTTTATTCTGCTTTCCCGATGTTTCCTTACCTGATAATTTCCACATTTTATTTGATCTTTCACATGACGTAAAATCCAGTTCCAGAAATCTAGCAGAATCTAGCAGAAGTTTAGTGCTTATTTCCATGTTAATTGCTTTTAAAAATATGTTTGCAATCCCATTAACCCAGAAAGTGGGAAATAAAGTGAAGGAATACAGTGACGAGATTTGGGGCAGTATACTGACATACATTTCTTTACTTCTGTTTTCATGGGGAATCATGGGGGAACTGAACATTCATTGCTGTGTCACATCACACCCACTGGTGTGAATGAAATTTAGCATGGCATGGTGGTATATTGGTCAAAAAACCACAGTTCCATAATGCAACAGATACTGCTGTGTGAAAGGAATGTGAGAAATTGGGACAGAAGCGCTACCATTATAATGAATGCAATGTCTTAATGCAGCCTTTATTTGGATACACTATGGGGAACGTATCTTCCTTACTGGACCGATCAGCTCTTTAAAATGTTGGAAACCCAAATTTAATCAGCCTAGAGTAAGCTAGACTGTATGTCAAGATCAGGAATTGCCAACCTTTTTGGCACATTTCAAATTTTGAGAGAGTGATGGGGCGCCAGGCACAAAATGGCTGCCATGGGGTGTGGCATAATACAAAATCAGAGCATAGTCATGGTTAAGTTTTTCCTATCATATTTCCATACTAGAAAAGGCTTTACCTGCTGGATTTCTGCCTGAAAATTGTTAAAGGCATAAGAACTATGTTTTTCTCCAATGCAAACTCTATGCCAAAGCTTAGGCTGTCATCCTGTACCCACATATTTGGGAGTAAGCACTATTAAACACACAGAGACTTACTTCTGAGTAGACATGTATACCATTGTACTGTAAGTTAACTATACAGTGAATTCTTTATGACTCCCTGGTCTTTAGCTCCTACAAAGCAGATGCCTAAGCCTCTTTGCAAAGTTTTCACGTTTGAATGTCTTTAACATTCATCCATACTTATTGTGTAGTAGTGTTTTCAGAAAATAATTTATAGGCACTGCCTGATCTCAGGTGAATCCAGCGCAAGAAAGATGCATCCTGGCTGTTAGGAAAAAAAGAAGGCCAAACTATGGAGTTTCCAAGGGCTAGAAAATGAGGCAGAAATAAGCAAAGTTTACTAAAGGGGAAGGGGAAACAGTAGCTCTTTAGGACCCCAGGGATTCCTATTGCCTTGTGTCCAAACAACTCCCTCATCAATCACAGCTCTGATTTCACTCAGTAATTAAAAACAATGAAAGGCAAGAGGAGTGACTGGTTCATCTCACTGAAATCACTTCAGAGGTACCTGCACATTTTGTTCCACAACTTCTTTTACAGGAGGGTTAGAGACTCACTTTTTTTAAAAAAAAATGAAAGCTCAGATTTTGGGCAACCTGCTGGGTGTGCCCACAAACACTGGGGTAGCAACCCCTAGTCTAGACTGTTTATGGATACCTGGTTGAGTCTTGTATTCTTAAAACAGAGAATATGAAATCTCAAAGTGATTCTTTATGGCTATATTTCCATGGAAGGTGAATTCACTCTTATCAAGTGCAGAACAATTAAGGACAAAAGTAATTTAAATAGGTAGTTCATTGCAGGACTAGGATGACTGGAGTAAATTAACTCTTGGCATCATTTTCATTCCAATTCTCCTTTCTCACTGCAAATATTATTGTCTTAATGCAGCTGATAATTGTGCATGAGCATGCTTTTTTTCTGATAATGGCCACTGTTTCACTACAGCTGCAAAAAAAAACAGAGAAAGAGGGTGTAGTGTGTGAAAGCAAGTTCATTATTACAACTACTACTATTATGCAGCCATGAGCTCCTTTTAGGAGAAAGAGCAGGATATAAATTTAATAATTAATTATCATTAAATCATCATCATTACCATTATCATGGTTATTATTAAATGAATTTCCCACCCTTCATGAGAAGGTCCCAGGGTGGATATACAACAATATAAAATACAGTTTAAAACAAATTAGAAGAATACTGACTTGCTCAAAGTCACCTAATAAGCTTTATAAGTGAGAAAGGATTTTGGGCTTTCTATATCCAAAATAGCATTTGAAACAACACACAAACATTGGAAATTAGTCCCCATGTCCATACTAATACAACCACACATATAATGGAATCTCTCCAGTTCATTAAAAGTTTTCACTGCAATCTATATCAATTTTCAAGAGAATAATACCAGAAATCTCCTTCATGAATTGTTTCCTTTCAGTTAAATTAACATTACCTACATTTTTAAGAGCATGAGCAGTTTTTCACTTTAACCATGTCTTTAAAGAGAGAGTTAAATTTAATACAAATGATGAGCAGGACAAAAATATGAACTTCACGGGTATAACATGCATTCTCTTAATGATCCTAATAGCTCTTACCATTGCTTTGACAGGTAACATGTGTAATCTAACCTCTTAACTAATTACATTTAATAGATACACACTTAATCCCCTTACTTCGAAAGACAGGATTGTTACCCTTAGGTCTTTTTATCATTTTATAGGATTATCTGAAGTAATTCCAAGAGCGGCAGAACTGACAATAAACCATGGTTTGAAAAAGGGGCTCTCTATAATAGACTTGGCAATAACCAGTACAAAAAAAAATCAAATGCCAAGTAAGCACCCTACTTCTTACACTCTCCCTTCCCGGAAAACTGCAGTTCTTCTTTTGAGCATTTCATTCAATTTGGATCTAAAAATGTTGAAAAAGTGTTCTAGCACCACATAAACCAATTTCAATCACTTTACTTGTAAAGGACTTTGGATAATAGTTACTTAGAAACAGCTGAACAAATTTATTTGATCAAAGGATGTTACATAGATCATCTCTTCATATCAGCAAGAGACAAAGACAGTAAGTATTCATTTTGAAGTGGTCAATTCTTAACTTTTAAATGCTTTATTCACATTTCTACATGAAACTTGAAGTGGTGAAGTCCCTGTGTAAGGATTGTACTGCCTCATTCTTCAGGGTTGGCCCACAATGGCTTAAAGCATGATAAGAAGAGGACGATAAACAGTGTGGGCATTGACATAATTCTACAGGAGAAAGTTGACAACTGCACTAGCCATTGATGGCTTTACAGGAATTATCACTGCTCATCACAGACTGACTGAAGGGGAGGCTGCATGACCAGAAGACAACATTAATAATGAGGCTATGCTGCAGTTTCAGGAAGGGTGCTTATCCATTGTTCTGCAAGCTAATGAAGAAAACACACATGTATCTTTCTTTCAGTTGAATAGGTCTTCAGTGTTACTCTAGAAAAATCTAAACCACAGGTATCAAAGCTTGGAAAACACCAGATAACTTGCAAAGCAAGCAATGGGCAACAGCATGATTCCAAGAGCCAAAGCAACAGCACACAATCATTACAGATTTTCTGTGACCCACAGTATTGTAATGCAAATACTCCTTAATTGTAATTGACCATAGTGGGCCTGCAGGCTAATGCTATTACCAGTTTTGCCTTCTTAGAATCTACTGCACATTTTATCTCTCTATTGCTAATAACAATATTTTAAAGAAATATCAAATTCTATACAGACAATCAAAAAATAAATACTCCCCCCCTAAAAAAAACCCTTGGGGTTGTTGCGGTCAACAGGAGGAAAGACTGGAATGCAGCATACTTATCCCATAGAGATTTACTCAGAGAGGGTTTAATTCATCCAGGGTTTATCCAGATGTCTGCCACATCAGAGATTCCAATGATTAGCAATTCTATAACATGTTTATATTTGCATAAAAAATCAGTATGCAGACTGGCTTCTATTAGCCAATTACCATCCAATGTATAAGATTTCACAACAAAAGCTTCAGGAATGAAAGTAAGAGGGAACAAAAACAATCTGTTTTAACGCCACAATAATTGCTTCCTGCTGCAAACCCTCAGGCCACAGCACTAAGCTTCATTTCTCATCTCTTTTCACCAGTCGAAAGAATCCAAACATCACTTCACAAAAACTGTTCCAAAGGACATCATCGGTAAATTGCTGATTTTCCAGTACACCCACACAATGTTTAATAACCAAAGTAGAAGAAAAGAATATGCAGTTTAGATAAAAGACAGTGACTGATGAGGATTGATGCCTAGTGGCTATAAAATAATATAGCCCAAAGGTTCCAGCACAATCCTAAGCAATCTAAATTAAACACCTCCTCTGTAAAATAGGTCTAGAGAGGGATCATCTTGATTACTGTGGTGCCACTTCGAGAAAAAGCATGTATAATCTACCTTAGGTCCTTCTTTCAATGGAATACAATGCTACAAATAGCAGATATGAACATTGAACAAGATTGGTACTTCTAGGCTTGCAGTCTAGCTTGCATTCTCCAAGGTCATTCAAAAGCTCTGGGCTAGCCAAAGAAGAGATTAATTCTGACCTGCCTGAATTTCTGCTGAGGGAATATTGGCAGAGGGACAATAGCAAAGTGCACTACACTGCACTTGAATGGCATGCATAGGAAATAAAACAGGACAAATAGGTTTCTTTGGCACACAGTCAAGGATCGGACCTAACTAGCATCACTGACATCTGATGGCACAAGACATATGACTAGAATACAAGACCAGAGTTTGGCAACAGCAGAAGAGAAGTGGATGGAGATTGCATGTCAGCAGCGGGTGCCTGATCTGGGCAGCCACTCTCACTATTGTAATTGACATGGAACAGAGGCAATAAGCATTTCCTCCATTGCTTTGGGTACTGAAAAATGAGATGCCTTCAAGAAAGATAATTTGATCCCCTACAATAAATAAACCAACCTGTACATTGGTTGCACTCTGAAATGAATGCCTAGAAAAGCTTCAATAGTCAGCTTTTTAAGAGTTAAGTATCTAATGCTATTACCCTAAAATTTGAATAACCCCCTGCCATGCATGCACATACTCCCAACGTTTTACGTTAATACATATGCCTCCTTAAAAATATCTACAATACATACAGAAACTGATATTATATACCACCTTGATCCATCTTGCTCATTGGAAACATGCAAGCCAATTCTCTGAGTATTTACTCAGAAGTCCAATGGGTCTTATACTCATTGTGGGTGTACATAGGATGGCAGCCTCAGTTAATGTAGTCAGAGTTTAAACGGGTTTTTTAAATGGCAAATTCAAATAAACAAAAAAGGGCGGAAATGACATCTACCTCTCAACAATAATAGCAAATACTATCTTGAGTCTACAAATAACATTTATTTTCTTCTGCCACTTCTCTAGATCAGAGCACACAGTGGCAACACAGCATACAGTATAAAAAGTGATATAAAATAAAACAGAGTAAAATTATATATATTCATTCAAAAACAGCAATGCTAAACCTTAACTCTAATCTGAGCTGAATTTAGACAGCAGTTTATTCAATTTCCCCGATGTTTCCTTACCTGATAATTTCCATTAGTGTGAATGCCCACTGGTGTGAATGAAATTTGGCACAACATGGGAGTATATCGTAAACCTGATGTGGAGAAAATAATCCTTGACCAAAGACCAAATAAAGAAAAACAAATAAAGTCAAGGTCTAATCAGACATGATATGGTTCTAAAAAATGTATAGAAGTGAATAGTGGAAAATATAGTCTTGGCTGATAGCCGACAGAATACACAATAATGCCCAATTTCAAATGCACATACACTTTACTACAGAGAGTGTGATGCAAATTGATAGCTGTATAGACATAATATATATACACTCCCAATGACAACACGGCAATAAAATGGAGAGGTGTACAAATACAGAAATATAAAATGCAAAGATAAAATCCACAACAAATCTCAAATAGTATGCCAGACATGCCAAACGTGTTTGACTTGAATCAACTCTTCATCAGTGGCATCTATTTGGAGAGCTTCTCTTTGTGCGTGGATTCAGATTACACAATGCATGTGAACTATGTTGCTGCTGGAAATATCATTTATGAAAATCATGTTGCAATTCTTCTGTAAACCAGCATGATATAAGCCCAATTGTAATAACTTCTTACTCTTATATTCACTCTTATACAGCATGCATACAGGAAGCATATCCTGTTGGCTATCAGCCAAGACTATACTTTCCACTATTCATTTCTATATATTTTTTAGAATCATATCATGGCAGTATATTATTCAAAAAACAACAGGTCCATAATGCAAAAGGTACTGCAGTGTGAAAGGAATGTTTAACATCAGGACAGAAGAGCTACCATTATAATCAGTAAAACTAACACAATAAACCCCATGTCTGAATGCGGCCCTAATTTCCTCCTCATTTTACTTCCTTGTTTTCCCTGTATTTTATTGTTTAGAATTTATATAACATCTTCAATATACATAGTTTCACAAATAAACATAAATAAGAATGGAGGTGCTTGCCCCAAATGAGCTTACAATCTATAGATAGCAACTCTCTGGTTCTTTGTTCTGTATTTAGTAGCATCCTGTTCCCTTTTGCTGGTCATGCAACACCTTTTATCTACTTTCAGAGTATCTTAGCTTCCCGATGACTCCACAGTCACCCAGGAAGAGGCAAGATAGACTGGAAATTATTCCAGAATCAGAAAACATTCTTCAGTGGTATAAACATTTGACAGATAATCATGTAGGACCCCAACTCTCCTTTTGTTTTTTCTCAGATTAACGCAACTTCATGAGCGGGCATTTAAAGCAGAGAGGTGGCGGGAAAAGGAATGGGGTGTTTATTTTCCTATAGGCCATTCCCCACCCCCCAATTACCCCCAGCTGTTTTTTTTCTTGTGGAATTCTGATCTCTACTGTGACTGCAACTAAATTGTGGAACTCTGTTCCATGAGGTTCAGCCTTAAAAATGTCTCACCATATAACGAAAACATTTCTGCTTAGGCAGATTTTTCCCAATAATTTTTTATCCAATGCCTTTGTTTTATCTCTTGCAACTGACTTTGTTTCTATTATATTGTTTTTGTTATATTATACTTGTGGAATATTATTGTATTTTGATGTTGGTTTAAATTATTGACAGTGGAAGCTGGTCCATTAGGCCAAATGGGACATTAGCCTACCAACCTCAGTCTGTGCTCAGCTAGCGCCCACCTGCCTACCTGCCTGCCTTCTTACTTACAACCAGTCTAGGGTGTGGCATTCCTTAGTAGCTTCCTCCTCCTCAGTCTCAGTGTTGCCCCCTGTAGAACTCAGCAGGGAGGAAGATGGGGACAAATCTAGAATCAGTTGGTTCTGCCTATCATTGGCTCCGGCTCCACCTACTATTGGCCTCCCTACCTTCAGACCTACCAGTCCCAATGGGCACCAGCCGCCACCAATTGTTGATAGCTGCCCTGATGGGCAAGTAAATACTAGAAGAGCAGAATATGAATCTCCAAATGAATGCATGCATACATGAAGAAAATGTATATTTATCCTCTTAAACACTAAGCACCTGGGGAAAAATCCTGAGCAAAAAAAAAAAAGCAGAGAAAGGGTTAAATACCCCTTTCATCCCTCATTTTTTTAATCCACAAAGTTGCATGACTTGATAACATGACCATAATTCTGAGATATTTACTGAAGTATGGGGAGGTTCTGTGATGGAAGATTATGGGTGGGGCACAGTTAAGTCATTCAATGAGCCACATATAACTGAAGATATACTATAGGATGCTGTTAGTGTTATTACTTATACATATGACTCGCTTCACACCAGCCTTACAGAACAAAAAATTAGACAAAAAAATCAAACACCATTAAAAACCATAGTATACATTAAAAGTGATCATCCAACAATAATGCTAAAGAAAACATCTTTCCCACTCACCAAATCATAATCAACACAAAACCAACAGAATGCTCTCTAAAACAGCAGTAGAACTAAAATCATTTCAGCACCAGATGCCTGGAAGAACAAGACGGTCTCTGCCTGGAGCTGAAAAGATCTCAGTGTTGGCACTAGGCAAATTTCCTTAAGGAAGGCATTCCACACAAACTGGCGTTGAAAAGGCTGTTTTCTCATAGCCACCCTCTGGGCTTCTCCCAGAGGGGGCAAAAGGAAAAGGGCCTCAGGTGACAATCTCAGGGTAGACAGGTAGACTTGTATGGGGAAAGGTGGTCACAGTGTATGAGGTCCCAAGCCATGAAGGTGTTATAGGTCAAAACTAGCACCTGGTTTGAAAGGGTGTTTGAAAAGGTGTGGAAATTCCTAGCTTGTCTGAAACATTCCTCATAAACTTAATGGTTCCCCCTCTCTCTCTGTTTCCAAGCAAGTCCTCCTTCAATTATTTTACAAAACAGCAATATTTAAAATGTCCTGATGATATGCAATATGCTTTAACAAGTTTTTAAATGATAAAAATACACTATTTACTAGTTTTCTTAAGCAACGAGAACATATGGCTTTGCTGCTAGGAAATGGGCTTTTATTTACCAATTTCACACAATTATTTGTTTTTATTTTGCATTAGGCAGCTGTATAGATATTCCTGGAATGCAAAATCATCTGTGCAACAAGCACCTGCTTTTAGTTAAGGGGTTTTGAATCATTTTCAACTGTGAGATTTTCAGAGTCTCAAATGGCTATTGCATTTCACTGCCTGTCTCTAAAGAACAGTATCCAGTGTCACACCTCAGGGAAGGCATTTTTGTCCAGGCTTATGTATTCACAAGTGATCTTCAAATATCTAACTCTTGCTTGGGAAAGTTTAACTTAAGTTACCCAAACTTTTTTTGTGAGTACATAAATCAGCACATACCTCCCAAAAGACATTTATTAAAGTAATATGTGAAGATAAGACTTTCTTAGGAACTGTTTCTATCCGGGCAGAAAGGCAGGGTAAAAATGAAATCAACAAGTAAATATAAATGATTAATCCTGGTTCATACAGGATCAGGGTTTCATCAAAAATATGTTGGTGTCTGAGGTGGAAAATACAAATACAATCTTCCTCAGCCTCCTGGAGCTTACAGATAAGAGCTGTATGATAGATTGTACCCGTGATTGTCTCCCACTTCATTAACAGTACCCAACATTTGTCATCTAAAGTAGCTTCCTCACAATGCCTTACGTTCAGACCATCTACGAGTATTTTCCCATTTGGTGGTTGGCAACTATTAATGTAGATTTTGTTGAGGACTGTACTACCTAAGAGCCTCTCAAGGGGAGGGGCTGTAGAACCTATGTCTCAAACTTTAGGGTGGAGAGTCTCCATACTTCTTTATCCACTCCAGTATAATGAGCTTCCTTGCATATTTCTTCCCTTGCTATAACATTCAGAGCAGGTTACAGCATTATTTATTCTTTGTATATGTGGATAATATTTCTTTGTGAGACAAGGCAAATAAGCCTCCAAAAATAAAATAGGTTCAGAAACCTCCTGCAGTACAAGAGGACTTTGTGCAGCACAACCACAAGCCCCTCAATGTGTACCAAATATGATCTTTAAGACCATGGCAAGCAGAGGTAAAACTAGGAGTTTAGATCCTTAAGCACCAACATGGCTGGTCTGATCAGATCTCTGTTTAAACTGAGCATAGATTAAAAGTCATGTTTTTCTAAGACACCGATTCAGAGGATCTACTGTAAAAGGTCAAGCTGGTAAAGTGGCACTTCAAGTCATCTGGTTTCTCCAGTGATTGTCTTGTTATTGCAAGCAATACAGATCAGAAATTGAACCCCTAACACCAATATAAACGTCAGTGTTACCAGCAGGAATCAAGGTAGTAAAAACAAGATAAATGGTAGAAAAGCCTTTGCTGCACCAAATCCTCTGGCCATTGAAGCTCAAAGATCTAGAATAAAGGGGACGCTGGTATTCCCGCTGCTGTAGCAAATCCCCATCTTCACTCTGGATCGCCTTCCTTCCTCATTGGGAAATCCTTAGGCCATTTGTTCTTCAGTTTCTTCCACAAAGCTTGGGCATCAACCAACAGAAGCTGTTAAGAGATTTGGGTTGCCTCTGAATGTTGATGAAAGTTAAAGAAGAAAGCACAAAAGCAGGACTACAGCTGAACGTCAAAAAGACTACAGTAATGACAACAGAAGATTTCTGTAACTTTAAAGTTAACAATGAGGACATTGAACTTGTCAAGGATTATCAATTCCTCGGCACAGTCATTAACCAAAATGGAGACCATAGTCAAGAAATCAGAAGAAGGCTAGGACTAGGGAGGGCAGCTATGAGAGAACTAGAAAAGGTCCTCAAATGCAAAGATGTATCACTGAACACTAAAGTCAGGATTATTCAGATCATGATATTCCCGATCTCTAAGTATGGATGTGAAAGTTGGACAGTGAAAAAAGCGGATAAGAGAAAAATCAACTCATTTGTAATGTGGTGTTGGAGGAGAGCTTTGGGCATACCATGGACTGTGAAAAAGACCAATAATTGGGTGTTAGAACAAATTAAATCATAACTGTCACTAGAAGTTAAGATGATGAAACTGAGGTTATCATACTTTGGACATATAATGAGAAGACATGATTCACTAGAAAAGACAATAACGCTGGGAAAAACAGAAGGGAGTAGGAGAAGACCAAACAAGAGATGGATTGATTCCATCAAGGAAGCCACAGACCTGAATTTATAAGATCTGAACAGGGTGGTTCACGACAGATGCTCTTGGAGGTCACTGATTCATAGGGTCGCCATAAGTCGTAATCGACTTGAAGGCACATAACAACAACAACAACAACGTCTACTGCAGTAATACCTCAGTTAACCAATCCTCCAGAGAGGAAGCTCCTTTTAAGGAAGGCTTTTTTTAAGATGAACCTGACACAGCTTCCAAGCCTATGCCTTTGGTGTAAGGTGAAACTGATCAGGCTGTATCATTGCTAGGGTGAAACTGATAAGCCTGTGTGTTTACTTTGCAGTAAAGAGATCTCTTGCTTTCTCCCAGAACTGGGGAGGGAAGGATCCAATATAATTCAGAGGAGGAGAAAGAGGGGAGGGGAAAGGAGGGGAAGGGCCTTTAAAGCCCCTGTTGAAGCTGCCCCTACTGTCTAAGAGTGGGTATAGGAACTTATCCCTATTCTTTTCATGTTATTCCTACCTCTGTTACCAAAGTTTCTGTTAAAGAAGTAATGTCCAGGAATGCATCTACTTTGGTAACTGAGGTATTTCTGTAGTTTTCTTTTGTTAGTATCCATTTTCTATAAAGAATTAATAAATGTTTCTTCTTTTACCAGCAATTAAGTGAAAGCAAGGTTTGCAAAAAGGAATATTTTAACAAACATTAGGAATGGCAACTAGCATTCATCACTGGTGTTTTAAGTGGCCTTCTGTTCTCACCCTCAACAGAAATGTACAAATGTGATATGAATTACTACAACTATTAAAATACCATCTAGTTTTATAGGCTTTACCCTTCAGCCTAGGGTAGAACTTAGGGGTTAAGAACAGAGAGTTTGACAGATGGATTTTGAGGTCAACGGAAACAGTTCAAATCCACCTGTTTGGAATTTTGAAATACTGACAGGTATGCATCTGCATCTTGGGAACAGATGGAACTCTAAAACCACAAACAGAAAATGGGCCAGCTTCAATACCTGGAACCAAGAAATGACCTCACAAAAACAGTACATGAAGGCTACTTCCTTTCCGTATATGTAATAGCAAATAGTCATAGATGCATCACTATGTGCAACAATCATATAATTGTCTATATATGGTGGAGAACTGTGTCCAATTGAGCATTCAGATGATCCTAACTTGGATTACTAAGCCATGATATGAGTTGGTTGCCTGTGCATGGAACTTCTTTTCTCATCCCTTTACAGCACAAGCAACCCAGAAATCTTCCATTAACCATAATTTATTGTTTCATCCAAACCAGGAAACTATGGTTACCAAATTCACAGGAAGTCAGGATATTAAACCAAATTCAAACCATGGTTTAATATCCTGGCTTCTTCCAGAACTGGAAACCATAGTTTCACACTTTAATTACTGCCTTCCTGGTTTATTTATGGCTTGCACAAATGGCCTGTGCATGCAGGGAGCAGGCTTGTTCATATCTTGACTTAATGGTGTCCAACTGCTAAACTGGACAGCCATGGAAGCCACAAAAGCAACATGAACTATGTGGAGAGTGATGCGGGAGTAATTTCAGGTGCAGCAACTTCACACTGCTAAGGTATCACAAATTTATTGTGTCATGAACTGTCATTGGAGAAACGTATTAGATAGATAGATGCATCCTTTAAAGGTTAATTTTAAAACTACTGCTGCAAATGAGATTGTTTTAATACAAGTTTCCATGTATATTTTGCTAAACTGCTACTGGACCAGGCCCACCTAATGCTCAAATTATTTTTCCTTTAGGCAGGGAGAATTTAATTTTAGTTTTATGTTTTCATTGTTCTGCACCTGGTCGACTTCACACACTAAAGAAGTAATCATCACTTACTAATTGAGAAGTAAAATATCTTATTATATTTTATGTTATATTTTCAGTGTTGTAAATCTAGATTTATTTAAAAAGCTGGATTTTAAGAACTATAATGAAATGTTTAAAAAATTTTTTAAAAAAGAACACAAGAAGAGCTTGCTGGATGAAACCAATGGCCCACTAGTCCAGTATCCTGTTCTCACAGTAGCCAAAGAGATTCCCATAGGAAGCCCACAAGCAGGACCTGAGTGCAAGAGCACTCTCCCCTCCTATGGTTTCCAGCAACTAATATTTGGAACCATGCTGCCTCCGACTATGGAGGCAGAGCATAGACATCATAATTAGTAGCCATTGATAGCCTTATCCTCCATGGATTTGTCTAATCCTCTTTTAAAGCCATCCAGGTTGGTGGCCATCAATGCCTCTTGTGGGAGCAAATTCCATAGTTTAACTATACGCCTTGTGAAGAAGGGCATCATTTTGTCTGTCCTGAATCTTCCAGTATTTGACTTCATTGGATGTCCACAATTCTAGTGTTATGAGGGAGGGAGGAAAACCTTTCTCTATCCAAATTCTCCAAGGCATGCATACTTTATACACTTGTATCATGTCACTTTGTACTTGCCTTTTCTCTAAACTGATCTTTTAATACTGTATTTTTAAACAATTCCCAATCAAGTGGGTTAACTTTATGATACTTCCTGTTGAAATTTCTTCCTAGTCAGAAATGTCAAATGCATAACGTAAGGGAAAGCATTCCATTTGGCAGCATCAGAGACATATAATTATTGACAATATTATCTCTAGGTCCTGATTTGGTCAACTTTGAAAAGAGTAACAATGCAGTCTAACTCTGAAAGATGTTTTACAGAAGAAATATGTAGGAATGCTTGGAATTGTGGGGAAACTATCCAAGTTTTCCTCTTAAGAGACAGCTTTGTTAGAGTATTTTGCAAGAAGAGTGATAGTGATATGAAATGTAAAAACCCAGCAGAACATTATCTAAATAATGGATTTAAATGTTTAACCTTTAGAAAGAAAAATTATAAACTTAAACTTCCACAGAAGATATTCCTAAGAAAAAGATAACACCCACTTATTAGCTTTTACATTTTGCTGTTTCATGGTATTTTTTCAGAATAAAGTAATATTTTACTCTTCTTCCACTCTAAAAAATGTATATGTAATCACATTAGATCAGTATTGCAAGTGGCCTTCCATATAAGCAAATTCTTTCTTACTCCCAAAAGTAAAAATCTGTAGCAAGGAAAGCTGGTTGGCCTCAGACTGTTCAGTTGACCCAGAGAACAGGTTGCAACCAGCTAGTCCCTTCACTATCCTAAAGAGGTCCTGGATCCATCTTTATCACTGGATAGCCCAAGTGGCCACAGAGACTAGAAATGTCTATTTCCAGCTAGGGCTAGCTTGCTAGCTATGACCATTCCTGAACTAGAATAGTTTTGCTCCAGTTGTCTATGCCCTGATAATCTCAAATCTGGATTACTGTAACACACTTTACGTGGGGCTGCCCTTGAAGACAGTTCAGAACAGGGCTGGTGCCAGAGGGTGGCCAGGTTGGGCCATGGCCGAGGGCCCCTGAAGGGCCCTCCTTAGGTTGGGTGGGTAGCAGTCCCTTCTGCAATCCGTGGTAGTGTCGCCTCCCGACCCTGCTGTGGATCACAAGAGGGAGCTCCCAGGCACCCCCCTTACTGCTGCACAGGCCCACAACGCTTGCCTGCATGCCCCACCTACCTCTGCCTTGACATAAATGCTGGTTGCACTGCAGGTGCAAGCCTGCCATCAACCAAGATGGCAGCTGAGGTTTCCCTAAGGGTTTGATGCCCCTGCCGCCATTTTGGTTGATGGCAAGAATGTGCGTGCATAGCACGCATGCATGCCATCAACCAAGATGGTGGTGGAGGCATCAGCCCCTTAAGGAAGCCTCGGCCATCATCTTGATTAATGGCAGGCATGCACGCACAGCGTGGACAGCATTTACCAAGGGAAAGGTAGGTAGGTGGGGCATGCATGCGTGTGTGTGGGTGCCAGGGCCCGGGGCAGGCTGGAGCCCAAGGGCCCCAGCATGCCTGACACTGGCCCTGGTTCAGAGGCTGGGCAGTTACCCAGGGAACCAAGCTGAGCTCAGTGGCTGCATTTTTTAATGTACTGGCAGCAGTGACCTAGGGTAGCAAAAAGCAATTGTCTGTAACCTTTTTTCCCCAAGGTTCTACAGGTTGCTTAGATACTAACTACAAAAAAGATCTTCCTTCAATTAGTTTTAAAGTATATTTCTTTTTCAATTTCCACTTTGATGTCATATGCACTAGGTAAAAATTAGTGGAGTGAGTGAGTGAACACCACCCAAGATTTCCAGGCAATGTGCCACTGGACAGCCATTTTCTGTGGCAGTTATTACAGGGAAAAGTGTAGGAGTGGTGTGAATAGTGGAGAAGACCAGCAGCAGCCACAACCAGAAGCCCTGTGAGACTGAGCCCCAGGAAGAAAAAAGAAGCTCTGCCAGAAGGGGTTTGGAATTTGGAGGAGGTACTCAGGAGAAGCACAACCGCCCAGAGAGCTTCGGCTATGGGGCGGTATATAAATGTAATAAATAAATAAATAAAATAAACCTGATCCCTCTTCCCTTATTCCCATGTAAGAAAAAATAAAGCACATCTGTCATTCTGTTTGATTCCAGGGGAAGGAGGAATTCTCACGTGTGGTTCATGTATGCATTAATTCTCACATGTGGCCCCTAGCTTTGTACACACAGTTTATCTGAAAGAGCTCCTCCAGCCTCATCAAGGATGCCGCACAACAAAATCAGCCTCAAAAGGCCTCCTCTCTATCCCACCAGTTAAAACAGCTAGATTGGTGAGGACTAGGGAGAGGGCTTTTTCTATTGTGGCTCCCACTCTGTGGAATTCCCTCCCAAACGATCTCTGTCACGCCCCCGCTATGATGAGCTTCCACTGGGCCTTGAAGACCTGACTCTTCAGACAGGCTTTTGGGGTGGGTTAGGTTTTTTATATTGTTGAGATTTTAATGTTTTAATGTATTTGTATGTTTTTATTCTGTACGTCGCCCAGAGTGGCTGGACAACCAGCGAGATGGGCGACTAATAAATCTAATAAATAAATAAAATAAATAAATGCATAGGTCCCTATAGGGGACAGCAGCAGGGCTCTCAACTTCATATCTGCACCAAACCCCATAAAGCGTCTGGGTGGCCCTGCAAAACTGACCACAGGAGGATGCATTCCTCACCCAGGCACCATTTATCCTAGGGCCAGTCCAGTACATTACAAACTGTCTTGCCCAGTATGTCCCAGCCCAGACACTGATCCTTGGAGAGGACCCTTCTCTTGGGCATTGTCTGGAGATGGGCTCAAATCAGGGCCTTCATGGTGGTCATACCTCTTTATGGAAATCCCCATCTGCGGAAATATATCAGATATCTCAGTTTTTCAGTTTCTTAAGACACACCTCTTCATTCAGAGCTTCATATCCTGTGATGCTGTTTTAAGGGGGCCATTGGGACCACTGATTTTCTGAACAGTCTACCACTATAATGGGCTCAAGTTACAGGAAGCCAGATTTTGGCTGAACATCAGGAAAAACTTCCTAACTGTTACAGCAGTACAACAATGGAACCAAATTACCTAGGGAGGTGGTGGGCTCTCCAACACTGGAGGCATTCAAAACGCACCTGACAGCCACCTGTCAGGTATGCTTTAAGTTGGATTCCTGCATCGAGCAGAGGATTAGACTCGATGGCCTTATATGACTCTATGATTTTGCTGCTGCTGCACTAATGTGCTCATTTTGGATATTTTAAGAGTATTCTTCTTTTATTAGTTGACTGTGGATTTCTATTTTATATTATCTTTTGTAAACTACCTTGTAATTTGTTTCTAATCAAAAGTAGTATATAAATGAAATAAATAAGTTGTCCAAAATTACATTTCCACTCAACCAGCATCCTTGAAGGCAGCAAAGACCTAAAAATATAATGTGTGAATGCAACAGACACTGTTTACAAACACACACATCACGGATATACATCTGTCTGAACATCACATTTGACTGTGGCTTCCTGTCAAGTATACACTTGTGATCAAACTCAGATTTGCAGTTGTGTTCACATGTAACACACATGCATGGTCTTGGACAAGTTATTTTCTTGCAACCTTACCTACTTTATGGTGTTGTAATGAAGATAAAATGGAATATCCCTATATGTATGTCCCAGACTACCTCAGAGGAAGGTGACATACAAGTGTGATAAATACATTCTCAATGCTTTCCATGTAGCTTCAATTCAGTTTTAGGTCAGTAGGCAGCCCAGTCCTAAGTGTATATACTCCCAAACTCAAAAGTACTTACAAACCTGGTTAAGATTGCACCCTGACCGCCTGAATCCAACCTGAATTTAACAGTGATTTGGCGCTTTATTTGCAATTCTCATGATTTTAAACATTTCTTGGAGTTAGTGCAGTAGCAGATTCGGCACTTATAAACCTTGCATTTAAAAAGACAAACAAAAACATGGACATGGGGGTTATAGTTTAACTACAGGACCAATATTGACTCCAGCCACTGAGTCATTCCTAACCAAATGGAGACATAGGCCCTGTTCAAACAATAAAATCTCAGCTTGGTAAGCACCCCACACAGCTGCTTTGCTTTCTCTTCACACAAGAAGGTAAACAAGTCACGAAGTCACAGTTAACCATACATCTGAACCAGGAAACTATGGTTAGCAGCTTCCAGACAAGCCAGAATATGAAGCTGAGATTTAAAGTTGGCTTCCATATGCTACCTTATTTGGAAGGCATTAACCATACTTCCCAGTTTGGAGGTAATGGAAAGCTATGGTTAACCATCGCTTCTTGGCTTGATTCCCCACTTACATGAAGGAAAGATAAAAGAAGCTGTGTGAAGCTCATAAGATGAGACTGACCATCCAAATGTCACCATAGGTAAAGAACTTAGTAACCCTTTGCCTCTAGTGTGAACATGAGCAGAAGCTTCAGTAGTGAGCTTTCATACCAGCTCCTAACTACAATCTGCATGACTTGATTTGTACTTGGCTATGAGCTGCTATACTTACAAAACCTCCCATTACTACCGAGACTTAGAAAGAATGATTTTAAAAGCTTAGCTTAAGCAAAGGTTGCTGAAGTGGAGGTAGGGTATGGGTGTGAGTAGATGAGAAGTCTTCCTCCCCCCCCCCCGATTTTCCCCACCCTCAATGGTCTTACCCTCTCCTATAATTTATTAGAGCTTTTTGACTTTCAGTCTTCTTAGATTTGGATTACAAAAATAAAAATGATGAAATAACTTTAGTCCTTATGGTTACAGTTGCAATGATAGTTACAAAACTTGTAACGCCTTTCAAGTTTGTTGCAAAGTATATGTGTTTCCTCCAAAGATTTGAAAGCAGCTAATCTGCCCTGAAATCTAAATATCCAAACAAAAACGGCGTCCCAAATTCATGTTGTTTTCACATTATTATAATAAAAAACAATATTTGAGTATTTGATTTCTTTTATATTGAAACATTTGAACTTGGTAATATGGCTCAAGCAACAGATAGTCAAACATTTATTTCTCCCCCTTAACAAATAAATAGGACTTATCCTGCACTAAGATTCTACTGAGATCCATTTTTCATTTCATTGCAAATGCATTTTCTTGGAAGCATGATTAGGCTGCTCTTGATGCTGATTCACATGAATGTTCATCACGTGAAGATTGCTACATCCAAACCCTCTTCAGCATTCCATATAAGTAAACATGCAAGGGAAGGCCATGGGGTGGGCCACCCTAGCTCCATCCTCTGTCACCCTGCACAAGTTAGAGGCCAAACTTTTAAAGAGGGGAACCTACTGTACTCAACTCCTTGCACGTTTCAGAATCCTTTCCCCCCATGGTTTATGGAAAGAAGCAAGCCTGAAAAAAGTTCCAGTGATCAAATTTTTATTAGAATGGGATGCTACAAATTTAATGCGGCAGATTAAAATTTTCACATGACCTCAAGTTATCTTATATACAATGCTTTCCAGTGAGGTATGTTCACACAGTCAGCCAACCATCATCAAGCATATAGTAATGAATTCATGTGTGAAACAAATATTATAACCCTAGTTACTAATATTTACTAGAACTAATATTCTAGTTTTAATAATTTGATAAGAATTTCTTTTACGAAATATATACATAAAATCACTCTCTTATGCTCACCATTGGTTCAGAAAAGCTAACATCTAGGACATTACTGAGATCCACATCAAATTAGCTTCAACAACATTCAGGTTTTTCTGAGCAGCTAGAGATGAAACTAATCCACATTAAGGCTACAATTCATGCTCACCTAGGAATAAGTTGCACAAAAGTAAGCAGCAGTCACTTCCGAGTAGACACGCACTATGTGATTGTGCTATGTAATCTTAGCACCTTTGCTGCGTTTGCACCTTTTAATGCAGCCTCCAATCAAAATATACTTTTTAAAAATTCCAGCCAACTATGTATAATTTACACACACACTAATGCAGCTATTACAATAAAAATCATTGCCTTTCTATAATTATTTTTTGCATCTGTAAATGCTTGCAGAAACAATCCTCAAAAACCACAATATTCCTTACCGGGGGAACCAACTATATATCCTTCTTGGTCTAAGAGCCTGTAATCCTAAATATGTCTACTCCAAAGTAAGTTTCACTGAATTCAGTGGGACCTACACCCAGGTAACTTGGTCTATGATTGTGGCCTCGGTCATCTGTCAGCTTTTCACACACACACTCATTCTTCAAGAACAGCCTAACTGAATCCAAAGGAGCAACCCATCATCTCTTTCATTATTTTCCAGCCCAAAAATAAAAAAGAGGGGGGACTCTGAAATGTTTCCCACAGAGATATTAATAAAGCCCGAGTTAGTCTTATTAGCTATTTAAAGGAAGCCATTGTGTTTTCTGTCTTTTTTTTTAGTGCCAATTCAGATAATGTTGAAGAATCCACAAATCAGTCTGACTAACCAAATAGTTGCCATTAGGTTCTGCAGATGATGTGCTGAACACACAATGTATGCATAGATCTTATTGAGCTCTGCTGCAAACTGTGAAAAGATGTAAGTGATAAACAAGAGGAGAGTTCGAGACTTTTGTTTATTCAGATTTAGGCATGGACCTTCAGTGTCATTCAACAAAATGCAAACTTGGGGGGGGGGGAGGCGACACTCCGATGGTTCCTGCAGCAGCTCTCACAGAAGAGCTAGCAAAACAAACAGAATAAAATGAGACGGGAAAAGCCAAGGGAATCCTCAACAGCAGCGACTCCGCAGGGGAGCGACCCCCTTCAAGTAAAGACTCCACTACCTAGGCATTGTCACTTCCAAGTCTCTCGGGTTTCGGATTTTGTTTTCAGTGCTTGTTGCTGGAAAATGTGAAGCAACATTAGGGTTACTCTGAGCATGTGCAGAGTATTTCCCCCAATCATTGTACAAACACAATTGCAGACATATCTGGAATCAGGAGGAGAGACTATCAAGTTAAAGGGCACAGCTGGCAGGCAAACTGGGACTCGGCAACTCTCGTTTGGGAAGTCAAGCGCCGGAGAACACCCACCCAATTCAGCTCCTGAGATAAAGAGAAGTTGAGGCAAACAACTGAGGACATTTGGAGTTAGCAGGAGGCGCAACGTCACCAACGGTAGATGCTTCTCTTGAAGGAGCATTGTAGAGAGCGTGATTTGTGCGCAGAGAACGACTTATAGATTCATTTTTACAATGAGAGATACCAGGACTCAAACCCTAAACGCCATGTTGCCCTGATCCCATATTAGGAGAAGGTAAGGACTGTGATTCCACAGTGATGAAAGACACGCTTTCTGCACATGCTCACAGGCACCCCTCTTCGCACTTTCCTGCCACTGACAGGCTCCTATGTTCCAACATGCCAGGCGAGGCGGAATCCTTCCTCTAATTAAACCCCAATATCAGATTCCGACCATCCTTCATTATGACTACGCGGCCCGTTTATTTGGGAGCTCATCCCATGAAGCTTCTTCCCATATAAGTATAGGCATAAGAGGAGACTTATGGGACTTCCTGCCAAATAAACGTGTACCGTACAGGGCTCTCGTTTCCCCCTGGAAGTGGGTCCCGCTGATTGCAGCGGGGCTGGCTTCGGCGCGCTTCGAGCGCGCCACAGCCTCCTCAGATGCCGACATTTCTCCGATAGTCGCAGCTTTGACAAACCACCACCAAACTCTTGGCAACTTCAAGGGAGAGAGGGAAGGAAGCCCGCCGTGGCAGCGCCATCGACGCAAAGACTGAGCAGCAAGAGGAGAGGCAAGCAAAGAAAGAAAAAGACATTTCCTCGGCCGGCGCATCCGCAACCGCAACCGCCCAGCAGCAGAGGAGGAGGAGGTGGCGCCGCCTTGGCGGGCGGGGGCCTGGCTTACCTTGGGCTGCGGGTTCTGCCAGGCTCCGCGTGTGCAGCCACAAGAGCAGCTGGAGCAGGAAAGGGCTCCTCTCCCAGCCGCCCGGCCGGAGCTGCCGCTGCATTCCTGAGCCGGCTCCTCGTCGGTCCTCGCTACTCCAACATCCAGGAATCCTGACCCGGGGCGCAGGGACGGGGCTTTGGCCGCCCGTCCTCCGTTCCTATTCTACCCTTTCCTTTCTTTCTTGAGGTGGCTGCCGCTCCGAGCGCGCGCTCTAGCTCCTCTCAGCTTCCTTCGCTTGTCAGTTTCCAAAAGCTTGGCTCCAGACCGCCCCATCCCAGGCCAACGCAGCCCCGCTGGCTGGAGGAGGCCGGCAAGCCAACTCTGCTTGGCTCACCAGCGTCCCCTGCTGGACCAGCGAGGAGGACAAAAAGCGCCACGTTCTTCATTATTCTATGTGAAAAGACCCAGCTGGACGCTGTAATGCTTGGCTCTCTCTACCTACCTAGCTACCATTTCAGTTACAACACACGCACAAGTTTTATTTAAAGTTGTTTTAAGACATACAATATTAAATGAAAAGAACAGCTAAGGAAGCCAGTTTGGCATATAAGCGATATATAAATCAATTACTGCAACAACAACAATTGTATAGAAATGGAAATAGGGAAGACTAAGGCAAACTAGGCAGAGTGAGGCAGCCACCTGAGGCACAGGCTAGTACGGATGAGGTGTTAAGAGAACAGAGTTGTGTGTGCCATAAAGCCTGCTGGGCACTCGTTAAACTTGCCTCCTGCTTTCTGGCTAAGTGAAGGATGTTGTTCCATCCCAGTGCTGAGATGAAATTCTGCTGCCAGTCTGGTTGGCTTCTGTATGAATAATAGGGTGAGGAGGAGTAACCATCTTGTCTTTTGCCTCAGGCAGTAAAATGGCGTTGGCTGAGAAAGAAACTAGCATAAGCTAACAGAAGACAAACGTATAGCGGCACTGACCTAAAGAGAAGTGTGTTTTTAAAGTCACATTTTAAAAATGGTGGTTTTGCGAGGCAAAGCAAGAGAAAGAGAGTGTGTGCCTGTTGAGTAGTATAAGTGTTCGGTTTTGTTGACAAGGCAAGTAGAGTGAAGTGTCATGTGTGTGGATAACATCATTATATAGTCTAGTCACTAGGTGGCACAGGATTTAATTTGGGTCTGGGTGGAGTCAGGAGTTTCCTGTAACCACTTTGTTCTTGTTGACGAGGGAAAATAAAGTTATCGTCTAGCTTTTTGACTGGTGTGTCCATGGCAGTCTTCCATGGCAGTAAGCTTCTTGGGAGTGTGTCAATACCCCTACCTAACATTTTATGCTGTAGTCCTTTCTACTACACACACAGCACAATGCTATAAATACCTACTAAGCATTAAACCCATTAAGTTATTAGATTTAATCCTATTCATATTTACCTGAGAGAACAACTCATTAAACTCAGTAAGACTTAACTTCTGATCAGCCGTATGTAATGCTGCACTATTACTGTGGCATTTCATGGGCTAGAGCCTCTTTCATCAGATGCAAGAAGGGCTGTAGCTCAGTAGCAGTAAATCTGCTTTGCATGCAGAAGGTCCCAGATCCAATCTGTGGCATCCCCAGTTAGGGTTGGGAATATCCCAGTCTGAAATCCAGGAAAACCACTGCTAGTGTAGACACTGAGCTGGATGGACCATGGTCTGGCTGGATACATTCCTATGTAAGTGGCTTGCAGGATGTGCTGGTCTATGCTACACTTTTCCCTTGGGATCTGGGGGAAGAGATCCCAGTCCAGAGGACATGGCTTTCAGGAAGGATTGTGGCCCTGCTCCTCTCATTTTAGGAAGTTGGCATGTCCTGGGGCCTCCTTAGTTTGTAATCTGATCCATGGGTTAGTCCCATTTACATTCTGCCTCAGCCTGAAACATGGATGAGAAAAAACTAGAATTACAAGCTATTTCCTATTGGAAGTCTATGGGGTGGGAAAGCTCATGCCTACGGGCCAAATTTGGCCCACAGGCCTTTCCCCAGGCCACACCCCTCACTGGCTCTGGTTCACACCCATCTTGAGTGTTTTGGCCTGCATGGTCTTGAACTCCAATAATGGATCTTACTTGCCTGGATGGGAGAGAGAGAGGGTGTGTAGAAACTAGTATACTGTACAAAAGTAAAATTCACATTAATTGCTCCATCCACTTTTGCCTCTGGCCCTATCCACCACTGGCATGTGGCCCCCTGAAGATTGCTCAAAATGGAATGGGCTGGAAAAAATTATCCACCCTGGTTTAGGCCATAGCAGTACTGCTGCAAATACACAACCTATGCTCCACCGGGGGGGGGGGGGAGAAGAGTTCTAACAGGGAACCTAGTGGGTGGCAATAGAGAAAACAATAGGAGAAAATTCAGTTCATTTCACTATGGCTCCATATCAAATAAATCCCAGATTTATTTTATTTATTTATTTTATTTCTATCCCTCCCTTCCTCCCAGCAGTAGCCCAGGGCGGCAATATTCTCAAGATGCTGTAGCTGAATGTTAGCTAGAGTACTGTCTGTTTATTGACACATCATTTTAAACAGATGCAAGATGATCACGTTTGCTCATCCATATCAGGATGCAAATTGAAGTGACTCTTAATAAAGGAACACATATTTGAAATTGCTGACCAAAAACATTTCTTGTAGTGGATGAGTCACTTACCTAAAATTTGAAGAAGAGGCAGGAGAAGTAGTGAGCCAAGTCTTCAACTTTAGGGAAACTTTCCACAGCAGCATCATAGGGAAGAGAAAGACTGAATTTATGGAGAATATAAATTTTCAAAATTATATTAGTCAAAATGCTAAGTCCTGCTACAATGGGAATTCCCTAAATCTAAAAATTTAGAAATATGAAATAGGCAGTGGGCAGAGAAATCCTATCCTCCTGATCCGCTGTCTGGAGGGGCTAGGAGAAGGTGGCATGTCTGCTACAGAGGCCCTTGGTATGCCTGTGAAAAGCTCCAAGCTATAGGGCTACTGATGGCAGTATGTCCACTGATGATGGCTAGCAAGAGGCCCTGAAACATGATATTCTGGGGCAGGCACAACTTTGGATCGGCTGGATCCAGAGCCTTTCCATTTCCCCAAGTGCCCCCAGGATCTACTACTACTACCCACTACTTACACCAGCCTCGAGTAATCCCCCATTGGTTTCACTGCAAAGGGTTTTAAAAAAAACAAAACCAGAACTAGATAGAACAGACATGTCCATCCCACCTCTGCCTAGCATAAACTGGCAAGACTTTGTAAATGGTGGATTATCTGCCACTTGACACTCCCCCCTCTTCCTTATAGAATTGCACTCTTGGCACTTCTTTATAATTTTTTTCTCTTTTAGCCATGAAAGATTAAACAAGAACTGTGAAAATAGATGCTATTAATTGGTTTAGCAAAGAGACCAGACTCAGTTGGAAAGTACTGCAAAAGTGCAATGTAATCCTGATCAATAGATTAAATGCATCAGATATATTCAGTTTGAGAGGCGGAACAAAATAATTTACAGTAATAAAACACAAAAACATTATTTTTAGCTCCCCATCTGCCAAACTACCCACAATTAGCAAATGCAATATACTTCCTGGCCTAGAGACTGTTCTTCAGAGCACATCAATGAAAGTTGAAACACATGCTTGGGGAATACATCTGCTCTTAATCTGCAGCATTCTGAAGTCAACACAAATATTTTTGCTATTTTCCCCTTAACTCTCAACAATCAGAAGGCCTGTGGTGTGCTACAGTGGAAGAACTGAAAATAGATGGAGGCTGCAATTCTTTGCACACTTAAATTGTGGTTTAAATTGTTTTTAAAAGATGTGTTTTTAAATTTGTATATTTGTTTTTATTGTTTTCAGTTATTGTAAACCACCCAGAGAGCTTCGGCTATGGGGCGGTATATAAATACAATAAATAAATAAATAAATAATACCTGGGACTAAGGCCCATTGAATTCAGTGTATCTTACAAGTAGACGTGTACAGGGTAGCAGTGTAAATTTGAAAAGTAGGAGAAAGAAACAAAGCAAAGCCCAAATTTAAAAGAAAATAAATTGAAGCATCAGACATCCATATAACTCTGTAATGATATAGAATAACTATGACTGGGACAAACACAGACCACGGTATAGTGATTAGATTTCCCATACGTAATTAACTGGAATCTACTGAGATCTGATGAAACCATCAGAGGAGCAACTCTTTGTAGAAGCCTTAGAATTATGCATTCCAACATTTTTTTCTGAAATGACAGAAGGCTTGTAGTGAATATCCTGAAGGAATTAATTCCAGCAGGAAAGTTATACATTATAGACTACTTTTTTAATGAAAAGATAATCTTGAAGCCTGGGAATAATTTATAAAGTGAATGTAAATATGTAAAAGCAAATGTTATGTAATGTGAGAAATTAGCTTCCAATATACAACATTGCCCACTTGTTGGTCACATAGGCTCTTGAGTACAACCACATTGCAGGAATATCTATATTTTTCCTTCCAAAATATGCTTCCTACCATATTTTCAAATTATATTAATAAATAATCACACTTACAGACTTTTTTCCAAACATTTGGTAGGAAGATTCCTTGTTCTTTGTCAAACACACTTTTGGAACTGGGAGGAAGTGGAGAAAACCATGGAGGCAATGTGGAGTAGAAAAATGGTGCAGCTGCAAAAAGTTTTAAAAGTTACCTCCCCACTGTCCTTGCTGCCTCTCTGCTCTAACTTCCCTCATAAAATGGCTTTTCATCTTTTAAAAAAGGTTTCAGGGCTCATATGCAACATATTTGTGTTTGTTTAACATGTAGTTAGTTCTTAGTCCTAATAAAATGTCAACTCATAAAAGTGACAGATATACAACAATTTTGATCAAAAGCTACTATATACTTCTTCAACAGTGGCAACATTTCAAATTTCTGTAGTATCAGGGACAAGACTATCTTTAAAGGACACTCTCTTGGATATATTCAAAATACCTTTACTTTCATTGAGTGCATGCCAAGGTTAGCCAACGTTTTGAAATAGAGAGCAGATTTCAAATTTTGAAAGAGTGCTGGGGGCACCAGTTACAAAATGGCTGCCATGGGGGCATGGCATAATAGACATGGTGAAACTTTTCCCATAATTATATATCCCTTGTGAGAAAAGGCTTGACCTGTTAAATTTCTGCCTGCCATACAGCTGTTAAGGGCACAAGAACTGTGTTTTCCCCCAATGCCAACCCTAAACAAAATCCTACGCTACCATCCTGTACACACTTACCTGGAAGTAAGGCTCATTCAACACAAAGAGACTTACTTCTGAGTGGACATGTATACCATTGTACTGTAAGTTAGCTATACAGTGAATTCTTAATGAGCCCATCTCTGGTCTTTAGCTCCTGCAAAGCAGAAAATATGCCTAAGCCTCTTTGCAAAGCTTTCTCTCTTGCCTTTTGAAAAAGAGGGGATTCTTTAACATTCACTAACATTTATTGTGTAGTAGTATTTGCAGGAAATAATTTCTAGGCACTGTCTGTTCTCAGGTGAACCCAGCACAAAATGTATCCTGGTTGCTAGGGTAAAAGGAAAGGCAAACTATGGAGATTACAAGGACTAGAAAAATAGAAAATCAGGAAAAGTGTACTAAAAGGTACAGCAAAACAGGAGCTCTTTAGAACCGCAGGGATTCCTATGGCCAAACAACTCACTTATCAATCACAGCTCTAACTTCACACAGGCTGGCTCATTTCACAGAAATCACTTAAAAGCGTACCTGTACATTTTGCTCCATAACATTCTTTCTAGGAGAGCTAGAGACTTGCTTTTTTCCTTCCTTCCTTCCTTTCTTCCTTCCTTCCTTCCTTTTTTTTTTTGAAAGCTCAGATTGTGGGCTTCGTGCTAGGGGCATCACTGAAGGTATATGCTATTCTGGATGGTCTTTAATGCAAAAGTAGAAAGAAGATGTATGACAAGAAGCAAAAAGAAGGCAAATAACACTCTGTTCATGAAGATTTGCCAAACTGGACAGTTTTATGTATATGTGTATCTACTTTTTATTTTATATCCACACACAACGTCTTTCTGGACTATTTCTATCTAACTGAAAAGAGTTGCTTTATGCAGCAGAGTTCACTGGAGATATAAAGGAATATGAAAGAGAGTGGTGTTTATCTTAAACAAAATATACTCATTTTTATTAAAGTACATACGGATAGGAAAGCCTAATCATCTCCACTAGCTGGATTCAAAAAGGTAGGGAGAGAAAGAATTGTGGGGGGAAAGGGGAGGAAGTTGACGTGATGATAGCCCTGAGAATATCAGTCTAACCAATCTGAGGCATGCTTAAACTTGAAAGTAACAAGGAGAAAATTCAGACAGGGACCCTTTCAACTGACTAACAATATCTATTGCCCTAATGGTCAGTAGATTCAGAGTACACAGTGAGACCATGCATTGATTGAAATGAATATTCCAACACCCCTTCTCATTGTCTCACACTCCAACTCAAGACTGCCATCCTTTCATGAAGATCCTGAAAACACTCTCTGAGCAGTGGTTTGGTAAGAACATCTGTCACCATTTCTTCTGTCAGGCAGTATATCAGCTCAATGAGCCCTTTCTGTTGCACATATCTCATGCAGTGGTACTTGGTATCAATGTGCTTTGTTTGCAGTGTCACCATTTCTGATTAGGATAGCAAAATACAGCTCTTGTTGTCTTAATGCATTCTAGTTGGCTTTGGTTAATTGATTCCAAAGTCTAAGAGTAGTCTGTGTAACCAGGTTGCTTCTTGACATGCTTGTGCTGCAGACATATATTCTGCTTCTGTTGCAGACATGTACTCTACTTCTGTAGAGGAGAGGGCTACAACTGACTGTTTCTTACTAGTCTAACTGATGACTCCTCCTCCATGATAGAACAGATTCCTACTAGTGGACTTTCAGTCTTCTCTGTCTTCAGCCCAGTTTGCATCCATATAGCCCACCAGTCTGGAATTACTGTTTGCAAGTAGCATCAGTTTCAGATCTGCAGTTCCCTTTAGATATTTTCCTATCCTCTTGACTGCAGTTCAATATTTTCTGCACAGTATCCCAGCTGCTGCTGCAGTGTCCTGTCCTGTTATATTTGATATGTACAGGAGCTTTCCAATTGCTGTCTTGTACTGACTGTTATCTTACAGTGGTTCCTCGGTGTCATTATCTTTAAAGAAGTCTACTTCCACTGATGTTTCTGCTACATTGGCTTCTGTCAGCCCAAGGTGCTCTATCAGGTCCATTATCTTCTGTTTCTGGTTAATGAAGAAACTTCAATTTTCTTCCCTTTCCATTTGGATTCCAAGATAATAAGAGATGTCTCCCAGCTCTTTCACTTCCATTTCTTTGTTAAGATTTCTCACAATTTCATCACTGTCTTTCTTGTCTTGATGTTGTTGTTGTTATGTGCCTTCAAGGCTATTACGACTTATGGCAACCCTATGAATCAGCGACCTCCAATAGCATCTGTCATGAACCACCCTGTTCAGATCTTGTAAGTTCAGGTCTGTGGCTTCCTTTATGGAAACAATCCATCTCTTGTTTGGCCTTCCTCTTTTTCTACTCCCTTCTGTTTTTCGTAGCATTATTGTCTTTTCTAGTGAATCATGTCTCCTCATTATTTGTCCAAAGTATAACCTCAGTTTCATCATTTTAGCTTCTAGTGCAGCCTTTCCCAACCAATGTGCCTCCAGATGTTGTTGGACCACAACTCCCATCAGCCTCAGCTAGCATTGCCAATGGTCAGGAAGATGGGAGTTGTAGTCCAACAACATCTGGAGGCACACTGGTTGGGAAAGGCTGTTCTATTGATAGTTCTGGTTTATTTTGTTTTAGCACCCAATTAATTGTCTTTTTTGCGGTCCATGGTATGTGCAAATGTGTTGCACATTTCTTGATGACATAAGACCAAATCATCTACATAGGTCAAGATGAATGTCCATCTATTATTCTTGAACCTTGAGTATAGGCAGGGGTCAGCCTTTCCTTGCATGAACACCTCCTTAACTAGTAGTTGGTCTAGTTTGTCATTCCAGGCCCTAGCAGCTTGCTTCAGGCCATAAATGCTTTTCTGAAGCTTGCACACCAGTCCTTCCTTCCCAGGTTTTATCTTCATATAGGAAGGCTATCTTTACATCCAGGTGTTGAACCTGCATCTTCCTTAAGGTGGCGATCCTGAGGAGTGTCCTTGTAGAAGTGTGTTTGACTACAGATGCAAAAGTTTCATAATAATCTTCACCATACTTTTGGAAGTATCCCTTAGCAACTAGCCTAGCTTTGTAGTGCTGGATATCCCGTTCTGTGGCCTCATTTAGTTGTAAAGATCCATTTATACCCAGTAGGCTTTCTCCCTTTTGGTAGCTCTGTAAGAGTCCATGCTTTGTTCTTGTGGAGACATTCTATTTCTTCTCCAGCAGCTTGCAGCCATTTGTCTGTCTCAGTATCTGGTATCCCTTCAATGCCTCGCCAATTGGATGGCTTTGATGTCTCCTCCACTCTGGTTAGAAGAGAAACTCTATTAGGTGGCATCCCTTTGTTGGGTCTACTTGAGCATCTCAACTCTTGGTCAGCTCTTGCATCCCCTTCTTGCTCAGGTTCACCTGAAGTTTCAAACGTCACAGCCTCTTCTTGCTGCAACTGCTGCACTGTTTATTCTCCTGTTGGGATGTCTAGTTTGATTTCTGACATTTTACTGGTATTTGGTTTTTGTCTCTCATCGAATAATGCAATATTACACACCTTGTTTGTTTCTGTGGTAGGATTAAGTACTTGTAATTAGTATTATTGGCCTTTGCAGCCCAATTCATAGCCAACAAAATATGCCTTCTTCACTTCTGCAGTCTAGTTTGCCCCTCTGTTGTTTGGGAATGTAAGCATACACCTTAGATTCAAACATTCTAATATGCCTTACACTTGGGTTTGATTCTACTCTACAGTTCAAATGGTGTTGCTTCTTTGCATTTAGTTGGTAACCTGTTTTGCAAGTAAGTGGCTGTCATGAATGCTTCCCCACAATATTTGTTTTGCAATCCAGCCTTGAGAAGCCTACTTCTTGTCATTTCTAACAGTGTTCTATTTTTCCTTTCTGACACTCCATTTTGTTCTGGGGTAAAAATAATTTTTTTTTCTTGTTTAATGCCTTGTTCCTTTAGGTATTCTTCAATATCTTTACTTATGTATTCACCACCATTGTTAGTGTCCATTTGCTACCGGGCCAAGTTCAAGGTTCTAGTTTTGGTGTACAAAGCCCTATACAGCTTGGGACCAGGATACCTGAAAGACCGCCTGGACTTGGTGGTGGGCTGGATGAGGGCCAATAAACTGAGTCTGAATCCTAGTAAGATGGATGCTCTGTGAGTTGGTGATTCCTGACTTCAGATAATTGGTCAGTTGCCTGCTTTGGATAGGGTCATACACCCTCTGAAAGAGCAGGTTCATAGTCTGGGGGTGCTGCTTGATCCCTCTTTGTCACTAAAGGCCCAGGTGACCTCAGTGGCTAGGAGCGCCTTTTACCAGCTTCAGCTGGTAAGACATCTGTGGCTGTTTCTGGACCAGGATAGCCTGACCACTGTTGTCCATGCACTGGTAACCTCCAGGTTGGATTCCTGTAATGCGCTCCATGTGGGGCTACCCCTGAGGTTGGTCCGGAAGCTTCAGCTGGTGCAAAATGTGGCAGCAAGACTGCTCACTGGAGCAGGGTATCAACAACATGTCACTCCACTACTGAAATAATTGCACTGGCTACCTGTTAGCTACTGGGCTATGTTCAAGGTTCCCGTTTTGGTGTACAAAGCCCTATACAGCCTGGGACCAGGATACCTGAAAGACTGTCTTACCCCTTATATACCCAGTTGACCAGTGCACTCTGCAGGTGAATGCAGGTGACCACTGCACTCTGCAGATACCATCTTATCAGGAAGTCCATTCAGCACAACACAGGAAATAGACCTTTAGTGTAGTAGCACCAACCCTTTGGAATTCCCTCCCCTTAAATATTAGACAAGCACCATCTGTTATCATTTTGGCGCCTACTGAAGACCTTCCTCTTTCAACAAGCCTTTTAAGTAGAGACCTTATCCCAGTCTGCATCTGTGTTGGAATTGCTTTTTAATATATTTTTAAACCTTTTTTATGTTTTTAAAGCTTTAGAAATGTTTTTAAAGATGTTTTGTTTTAGTATGTTTTTAATGGTTGCTGTGTTTTAATATATTTTAAAGTTTTTATGATGTTTGATAGTTTTTTGTGCTTTTGTTTACCGCCCTGGGCTCCTACTGGGAGAAAGGGTGGGATATCAATCAATCAATCAATCTCCAATTATGTCTGGGCCCATGTCTCTATGAAGAAAGTTGCTTTATGTCAAAGAGTTCATTGGAGATATAAAGGAATATGAAAGAGTTGTGTTTATCTTAAACAAAATAAACTTATTTGTATTATAGTACATATGGAAAGGAAAGCCTAATCATCTGCACTAGCTGAATTCAAAAAGGTAGGGAGAGAGAGTTGTGGGAAGAAAGAGGAGGAACTGGAAGTGATGATAGACCTGAGAATATCGGTCTAACCAATCGGAGGCATGCTTAAACTTGAGGAAAGTAACAAGGAGAGAATTCAAGCAGGGGCCCCTTCAATTGACTAACTATATTTATGGCCCCTAACAGTCAATAGATTCAGAGCACACAGTGAGACAATGCATTAGTTGAAGTGAAACTTCCAACACTAACATGGTGAACAGCAATACAACCACAAAAAACAGTAAAATACAATGTAATGCAACATAATGCCATAAGACATGCAGAATATATCATGAACCAGAGCTTGGAAGTAACTCGTTATTTTTAACGAGTTACTTGTAATTTGTTACAATTTTAAATAACAAGTGGGTAATTCCATTACATTTGGCAAGTAACGGAATGACTAGTAATTTCCCTACTTTTCAGCTGCAACTTTAACGTTTCCACGTTAGGTTGCACGTTACTTGGGGGTGGGAACAAGGGGAAGACAGCTCCTGGCTGTGATTGGTTAACACAAGACATGTGCCTCACACTGATTGGACCTCTGCGCAGACTGTCTCTTCCCTCGTGATCTGTGTTAGGATGCACGAGGGAAGAGGTGAATAGGCAGGGCCTGCTAGCATCTGAGAGGACAAAATGGACGCCGGAGGAAAAAGCCAGGGCAAGGACAACGGAGGAGAAGGCAGCAGCAGAATGGCGAAGAGCTGTGGAGGTGAGTGACGATGATTTGTGTGTGTGTGTGTGTGTGCCCCCCGCGGCACTGTTCTGCCCCCCCGCTGCCCCCCCGTGGCACCGTTCTGCCCCCCCCACTGCCTCTCCTTATATTAGTTCTGATTGTCTATTGGGCTATCATAGGTTATATGTTTTTTTCATTTTCTATGGCAAAAACTCCAACTTCAGTGGAATTTATGTGATGTGTTCTAATCATTTGAATTTGGCTAATGAATGCTTTATTCTTTCATCAGAACTTTAGCAGTAGTACTAAAAAAATAATAAAAAAGAAAAGGGAAAGAAAAAATACTTTACATACATCATTCAGCTGTATTGCTAATTATAGATATAGATATAAAAGATAAACGGCATTTTGTCAAAAGTATTTTTGTCTACATTTTATACCTCATCCTTGGTTTTCCAAGCTTGGCATGAAATGCTTCTCATACAGAATTAATTTGAAATGCTGCATATTTATTATCATAATCATCATATTCAAAATAAAAAATATATGTACCGCCTTCAAGTTGATTCCAACTTATGGTGACCCTATGAATAGGGTTTTCATGAGGCTGAGAGGCAGTGACTGGCCCAAGGTCACCCAGTGAGCTTCATGGCTATGTGGGGATTTGAACCCTAGTCTCATTTTGTTCTCACAACAACCCTGTGAGATAGTAGGTTAGACTGGCCCAGGCAGGGTTATTCAGTGAGCAAAAATGATGCAAATAGGATCTCTTTTAATTGTGCTATCGACCTGCTTACTTCCACTCTGACTGGGGGATCTTGCAGCATGGAGAAGAGATGGGGGCACATCACAGCTGAAGTTCACCCATATAGGAGCATTGTCTCTTGTTTATTACAGAGACGCCTGTTGCAGGTTTTGCTGCTGAGAGCAGCAGTCAGTTAGTGCGACCACTTGAGTCACAGCTTGTTGATCCTGAGGAGGCAAAACTAGAAAGTGAGGTTCAGAAAGGAGGCCCTGTGCATGAGGAGGAGGAGGGCATGAAGCAGTGCCAGTTGCCTACAGCCACATCTGCAGAACAGCAAGTACCATGGTTTGGCTTTGAGAAAGCTTGTACATTTGTGAGCCAGAGTGGGAAAAATGTTGTTGTATGATGGAATTACTGCCTTCCAAGGATCAAAAATCTGAGATCAGCTGTTTCCTCCTCATCCAATGTGAAGAAACATTTTTTTTTCAATAATTTTTATTCAGATTTTCATAAAACATACAAGACGAAATCATAAAACATTCAAAGACAAAAAACAAAATCAAAAATAGTTAAACAAAAAGAAAAAAAGAAAAAAAAACAAAAATAAAAAATAAAGAGTAAAATATTGACTTCCCATTTGTCAAAGATCAAATCAGTTATAAGTCTATAATATATAACAATCCTGTCTCTTAAGTCATATTATAAAATCACTTTCCTCCAGTAGTTATCTTACTTAATCATCAAATCTCATAAACATTACTTTATTCTTTCCACAAAAAGTCAAAGAGAGGTTTCAATTCTTTAAGAAATATATCTATCAATTTTTTTTTCCAGATAAGCATATCGATTAATCCATCTCATTACTAATTATGATAATCTTATTGTCATAACCATAGTCAAAATAAACATTTCAATTAATCCATCACATCAGAATCTGTTAGGTTCAGTAATTTCAGTAGCCATTGTTCTATTATCCCTATTAGTTCCATTTTCCATCTTCCATCTTCAGTAGTCTTGTTAAGTCCAGTAATTTCAGTATCCAATCTTCCATTATCAGTATTCCATAATAATCTTGCTGTCAAAGCCATAGTCATATAGTAAGAGTCTGATGGGAATTACCTCTATCCCAAATATTTTCTTGCCATCCATTCTGAATAGGTTGCTGAAATACTGCTGTAAAATCATATCTCTGTTCTTTTTTTCAAAATACACTGGGTCATCTCTTGAAAGTTTTTCCATTGTCACATGGCTGCAGTTAATTCCATAGATTTTCTCTATATTGGGCTCCATCACATCATTCCAGTCCAGAAGATTATCCATGCCATTGATAACTTTATCTCTAGAATCTTCATTAATTTCTTCAGAGATAACATTGAGTTCCAAACAATTGATTTTATTTCTAAAGTCCATAGACTCCAAATCTTGTTCCTGTTCCACGTTTGTTCCAATCTCCGGGATCTCCTCTCTCACAGGGACCCCTGTTCCAGTCTCCAGGGTCTCCTCTCTCACAGGGACCCCTGTTCCAGTCTCCAGGGTCTCCTCTCTCACAAGGACCCCTATGTCTTTAATCTCCTGTGTCTCCAAACAATAGATTTTGTTTCTAAAGTCCATAGACTCCAAATCTTTTTCCTGTTCCACGTTTGTTCCAATCTCCGGGGTCTCCTCTCTCACAGGGACCCCTTCCAGGGTCACCTCTCTCACAGGGACCCCTATATCTTTAATCTCCTGCTTCATTTTACTCAATTCAATTTTCAGCTCCTTACAACCCTGTCGCAGGTTTTGTTTCGTTATCTCAATCTCATCCATTATTTTCTGAAACATAGTTATTTCCAGATTCTCAGCCACTTTCTTAATTGCCATTTTAAAAGAAAAATATAGGAAAACCACTTCTTATTTCAGCAACAATTGGGTTAATACTCCAAACTTGGTGACATCACAGTATAAACAGAGCAGACAGCCTTATCTCTCCATGCTTAAGTAAACAAAATGCAGTTCCCAGGATCGAAACAATTAATGGCGGTCGTCAGGAAACAGATTCGTCAAAATAAAATAGACCAAAAAGAGAGTAGTCTCAGACAATATAATATTCTTCAAAATAAAAATCTGGAATAGAAATCCCTCTTCTGTGTATATCTTTAGAATGCAAATCCAGGACAGCTTTTTGCAACAAAAACAGAGATAAGCTATTAATTAGTGAGTAGCAGAGAGAAGTTATGGCTCCCCAGTGAGATGTCAAAAACCGATCAATCTGGCAAATCTCTTTTAAACAGCAACAATTTAAGTCAAGTAAAAGAAAAATATAGAAAGAAGGGTGCTTGCCTGTTAGTGCGTTCTCTCTTAGAAGATAAGATGAACGTTCGCTTTATCAGATAGAGCTTGTTGTTGAAAATCCGTCCCACCTTCGTCGGCTGGACCTCGTCCCATAAATTAATGAGATCTGGTCGTCCCAACAAAAATAGGCTTTGAGGTTAATCTCTTCGTTTCTCCCTACCCGGGAGAAGTTTAATCAGTCAAAAAAAAAAAAATCTGACTGATATATCTGAATAAGCTTCTTTTGAGGCAGGAGCCCGTCTCAAAAGCAGGCACAGGCTAAGTCACCCTTCCCGGAAGTCTCCAATGTGAAGAAACATTTTGAGGTAAGCCTTTGTCATACTGGTCCTCAAAGAGTGTCCATTGTCTATTTATGTTTAAATTGTGAAGTTCCTCTTCCATTTTTTCTTGGATTCATGCTTTGTTCTTCTTCCTCAGAGGGCACACCCTGAGAAGCTGAGAGCAATTGAAGAAGCAATAAAGGCAAGGAGACGTGGCCTTCCTGAACCAATGCATGACACCCCTCCTCCCAAAATGCTGAAGCAGCAGCAGACAACCCTTGAGAGGTGGGGATCTGGCAGGGAGCCTGTCACCCAGAGCAATCTCGACAGGAGAATCATTGATTTCATTATAGAGGAGACATTACCACTTCAGACTGTGGACAAACCATCATTCATTAATCTGGTTCGCATTGGACTCCCCAAAGATCTCACCATCATATGTGCCAAGACTCTGAGAGACAGAATTGAGAAGACAGCATGCCACATGAGAGAAACTCTTGCAAACTGAATGGGTGCTGTGGCATATATAGCAACCACTGCAGATTGTTGGACCAATGGCAAGAAGAGTTACTTTGGGGTAACAGCCCACTGGATCAACCCAACTACCCTGAAACGTGAGGTCGGGGCCTTGGCTTGTAAGCGTCTGAAGGGGCGCCATACATACAATGTCCTTTCAAAAGCACTGCATGATGTACATGTGCAGTACAGGATCCACAACAAAGTTATGTGCACTACTACAGACAATGGCTCCAACTTTGTGAAAGTGTTCAGAGTTTTCATGGCCAAAGAACCAGTGGAAGCTGCAGGCACCAGTGACGATGATGGTGATAACCAGGAGGAGGAGGAGGCTGAGGTGGAATTTGTGCCTATCTGTGAGATCCTGGACACAGGACCTGAGGCAGAGGAAGAAGCTGCAGACTCAGGAGAGGATTTTGTTTTACCACCACACCAGAGATGTGCTAGCCACACCCTCAACCTTGTGGCAACACAAGACATAGAGGCCATGCTTTCTGACTCCTCCAAAAGTAGTTTTCTTGGTCCTTTCAAGAAACAGTTTCGTTCCTTGATGGGAAAGTGCAGCAAGTTGTGGTCCAAGCAGAACCAGTCAGCACAGATTGCTGAGTATATCCATGTGCAATGTGGTGTGTATCTGAAGGTACCGAATAAGACCAGGTGGAATTCCACCTTTGATGCGTTGAAGCAACTACATGAGCTCCTGTCAACTGTGCCACTAAAAATGCATGCCATAATGGACCGCTGCTCCTTGTCCAGGATCACAGCTGCTGAGATTGAAGTGGTACAGGAATACACAGAGATTATGGAGCCACTAGCCTAGTCCCTAGATATCCTGCAACGGGAGAACGGCATGTTCATGGGGTATTTGCTACCAACGCTCTGCAATCTGGACCGCAAGTTAGAAGGACTGGAAAACAAACCTGAGAGGTACACATACTGTTTTCAGCTGCTGAGAGGTGTGCGCGAAGCCCTAAGAAAGCGGTTTGCAGCTATCTGGGAGGACAAGAGGCTTCTTCTGGCAGCCTGCCTACACCCTCGCTTCAAACTAGATTGGCTGGAATCGTGTCAGGCCACCACCCATACCAACAAGTAAGAACATTAGGGAAGCTCTTTGGGTGGATTACTCCAAGGGAAATGTTGTCTCAAGGGAGGCATCAGAGGGCTTAAGGTGGTAGGCAGGGGCTGGGCCTTTTCTTCCTGGGGCTCCTCATCACAACCTTGGGTTGCTGCAGGTAATCCTTAAGGGTCTGCTGTGCTGCCCCATGAGTGTGGTGAATTGGCCACCTTCCTACCTTCCGTGTCATCATCCACAGGCTCAGGCTGGACCCTGAACCAGGGGACATGACAAGCATCAGGAAATGAAGAGCAGATGATGGTTTCCTAACATATATGTGTTAACATATCCTCTCTCTTTCTTAGATACACAATGGAAGCCTTGTTGAAAGCTGAAATAAAGATGGGTGTACTTAATGAGGATAGTGATCAGTCTTCAGATAAAGACCAGGAAGGAGATGACTTAGAAGATGACTTCTTTAACTTTCTGCCCCAGGGCAAGAAGTCAGCAGTGGACACTGCTGAGGAGGAACTGGTGAGGTACCTGAGGTCTCCCAGCAGGGAAGTGTCATCACTCCATGGCTTTCCACGTGTGCTGCGGTGTTTTTTGCAGCACAACACAGGCATGCCTTCAAGTGCCGCAGTAGAACGCCTGTTCAGTACTGGTGGCAACGTAATGACTGTAAAAAGACATTCCTTGTCTGACATGCTCTTTGAGCATCTTGTTCTTTTGAGACATAACGAAATGCTTTTATAATATGTTTCTAAGTGTAAAATTTGATTTCAAGAGTTGGGGTATCATCATTGCTTGGGGGGATGTGAGATTCTGTTATGCCGTTATGTTAATCTTCAAGTGTTGGGGTATCTTCATTGCTTGTGAGATTCTGTTATGCCATTATGTTAATCTTACAGATAAAATTTTTTATTCTACTACCCCCTGTGTGTGTGTATTTTTAATATTGTTTTAGGCTTCTTAGATGTGCAGCAGCCAAGGCCAGCACCTTGTAGGAGTTTTTTTTTAAAAGTAACTGAAATGTAATTGTAGTGATTACTTTTGAGAAAAAGTAAAGTAATCAGTTACTTTCAGAGCAATTGTAATTGTAACGGTAATTACTACTTTTTGGGCCAAGTAATTGTAACTGTAATTTATTACTTTTTAAAAGTAATCTTCCAAGCTCTGTCATGAACCATTTGTTTGTTTTGTTTTGTTGATGCAATTAATGTAGGCAGGCATTGCTCCAGTTTTTATTAATCAAGAATACTTGTCCAGTTAATAAAAAGAAAAGAGCCCTAAGCCACCTATAGCTGCTAGTTGGTCATTAACAACTGACATGCAGTAACTGGTAACCTCCAGGCTATATTACTACAATGCTGATTTTGGAGGCAGTTCAGAAACTGCAGCTGGTGCAGGATTTAGCAGCCAGATTGCTGACCAGGGCAGGATGGTCTGAGCATATACCAGATCTGACTCAATTGTGTGTTCTGGAAATTCATTTCTGGGCTCATTTCAAAGTGCTGGTTTTAACCTATGAAGATTTATGCAGTTCAGAATCCCAACATCTCAAGGGCCACCTCTGTCCCCTGTGTTCATCATCTGAGGCCCTTCTCCATGTTCCCTCTTCAAGGGAGGTGCAGAAGGTGGTGATGTAAGAACAGGCCTTTTTAGTGGTGGCTCCCTGCTCATAGACCACTCTTTGCAGGAAAGCATGCCTGGCACCATTGTTGTCTGTTTTTAGGTGCTAGTCAATTTTTATTATTATTAACCAGGCCTTTGGTTCTTAATTGCAAGGGTAACTAATTTTGTCTGCAGCCTCTTTTTGTGCTCATCCCTATAAGTGAGGTGGGTGGGATTTGTTCCTTTTAGATATTTCTTTTTGAATAATCACTTTAGGTCTTGTTTTATTGCTGTTTTTACATTTGGTTTTAATGTTTTTTTGTTATTTCTATTTTTATTATGTAAGTTGCTTTAAGACACTTCAGTGTAAAAAGCTCTGTTTCCGAGGTCGATTCAAAGTGCTGGTTTTAACTTATAAAGCCTTACATGTCTTAGGATCACAATACCTGATGGAACGCCTCTCCTGACATGAACCGACCCGTACACTACGCTCCACATCCAAGGCCCTTCTCCAAGTGCCTACTTGGAGGGAAGCTGGGAGGCTGGCAACAAGGGAGAGGCCCTTCTCAGTGGTGGCTCCCAAATTATGGAATGATTTGTTCGATGAGATGCGCCTGGCGGCAACACTGTTATCTTTTCGGCACCAGGTCAAGACTTTCCTCTTCTCCCAGGCATTTTAGCATGTGTTTTTAAATTGCTTTTTAAAAATGTGTTTTTAAATTTGTATATTTGTTTGTAATGTTTTTAATTGTTGTAAACCGCCCAGAGAGCTTTGACTGTGGGGCGGTATACAAATGCAATAAATAAATAAATAAAAGCAACAAATCAATATAAATAATAACAACAACTGATGGCCCTAGATGGGTTTCACATCCCCATACACAACATACCCATCGAAAGAGGTATCTAGCCAATTAAGTGGGAATGAGCATTATAATACAGATTGTGAAGTTTATCTGCATCTGTCTCAGCTATGCCTGCAGAAGCTGCTTCCATGTGTGGCTTTGCATGGTGAGATCAGAGCACTGGAGGATACAGAGAGTCACTGTGGCATAATGGTTAGAGTGCTGGACTGCGATGGGGAGACCTGAGTCTAAATGCACTCATACATAAAGCTCATGGGCTGACCTTCAGCCAGTTGTTGTCTCTCAGCTTTCAAACACTTTTCACTATACTCTGTGCTATGAAATTTTAATGACGTGTTATCATCTGATGTATTATACCTCCTACTCCTACAATAATAACAATGCTATAACACTTTAAAGATGCCATTCACCAAGCATTACTCTCACACCAGTACCAGTGAAGTACAAGGAGCATTGTACCCTTATTTATACACAGCCCTTTACCATCTTTGGAACATTCAGCATTCTCAAGTAATGCTGTTAAATAGATCACCATAATTTTTGCAAGATGGTGTCTAGCTGAAGGCCCCTCAGTGAGCTACGCCATCTTAAAATGCAAGGTTACAACATTCACATACACATATTCTGGCCCTTGAGTACAGTCCAAAACATTTATTCTATAAGTTAAGAGAATAATTATGTAATTATACTATAACTGGTTAGACACAGGGGATACCATTTTTTCAAAAGTAGATTGAAGATGGAATTATTTCTATATTCACGATTGCCCTCTGAATGAGAAATGTTATTTCTGTTTATTAGCAATGGAAACACAAGGTTTTTTATTTCAGTTGCAGCTCAGAGATATCTGATCTGATAACTTTTTATAAAATAGTTGAAGTTACCACATAGTCACATATTTGATTTCTACAAGACTTGGAAGTTTTGCTCCCTGCAGTGTTTGAAGCCCTAAAACACTGCCCTGTTTTGGAGAAGAAACATCAGAGAGCATATACTCAGTCAGTCACTGTAGTCTGAATTTCATTTTGTTCTTGGAATGAAGAAAGGCAAAAAGCACAAGCTTGCTGGGTCATACACTCTGAAATGTGAGAGCAATCAACTTCTTCAGTGAAGTTTATGGGAATGAAAAGGAAAAGCCTCTTCTAAAGAGAGGGGGGAACGTTGCATCATACCGAAACAATGGAAGAACTGTCTGTAATCCTGAGGGTTTGGGGGTCTTAGAAACTGATGTGACCATTTGAAACATAAAATTGGCTTTGCTGTGGTGAAATACAGTCAGTCATCTGGTGAGCAGCGCTGGAGATTTATAAACAAGGAACAGAAATAAGGGGTGGGGAAAAGCAGACTGTTTTTAATCCTCCATCCTCCCCCATTAATCCCTTTCCTGTTGTTCTCTGGAGTATAAGAGGAGGAACATTTTTAAAAAAAATCTAATCAGATTTACACTGACAACCTCCTTATTTGGAGGCCCCCAAACCACTCAAGAGTTAGTAGTCTCCTCAGGTGATAATATACTGAATTGTATGGCTAGAAAAATATAAAGGGTAAATGGCTTAATGGGGAGCCATTATACAAATTTGGGGGAGAAGCATTTAATAAACATTCTTTGAACAGACTGAGAAGCCTGCCCCCCCTTACACACACGCACACACACACACCATTTACCTTTCAATTTAAGAAACAATTTTATGGTTGTTGGCATGTTTCTTTCACTTTACAGATGACAGTAAGGTGTTCCATAACTTTGGAGAATTCTTTATATATACCTTATTATTCATATGCAGTTTTTGCCAAAACATATACCCCTCATGTTTTTTGGGGTCACAACCTACCCCAAAGGGGAATTTTAAAAACATGAAACTTTCCCCTTTATCTCTTATACACTCAATGTATTCTTCTGGGATTAATTCTTCTGTGGTATTTAATCCTCCCCCAAACGTTGTTTGTTTTTAATTTGATGGTTACATTAAAGGAACATTGGGGTTAATTTATACCTGAGTTAAAATGAATGGTGTCTGTGTATATGTGTGTCAATGAATAAAATACTGCATGTCCACAGCACTGGGTTTCAAAGGCCTTTTCAGGCATTCTTTGCTCCAGTATTGAACAACATGAGAACAAGGTGCAGAGCCACACTGAGTATCCTCACCCCCAACTTTAGTCATTCTATCCCCATCATCCACGTGTAAACCTCAACATGTGTAGAAAGGGGGCCTCTGCATATATAACTGCACATGGAAATTTCCCCCCAGATTCTGAGGAAATACAATACCTCTCTCCATAGTGAGGAAGTCACTGACCAGGTGCCTGCTCATTTTGCTGTTCTGGCACTAAGTGCTGATGAGAAACTTCGAGGCTGCTGCTCTCCCTTCTTATGGTTCTTTATCTTTAAACCATACTTAAGATGAATAGCCCTTCTGAAGGAGGACTCCTTCAAACAGAGGACTATCCTCTGTAAAGCAGGATGCTTGGCCATCCTGGGCAGCTTTCAGGCCAAAGACTGACCAAATCTCTGTGCTCAGCTCAGCACTACCTGTATGGTGGTGGCCAGAGTTTCCTCTATATACCTCCTGACCCAAGCTGTGATCCCCACTCTGTGTAAATGGACTTTATGAGTACCAAAAGCAGCCACCTGGTGCCTTATTTGCCTAGCCCCATCTCGCACTTGACCTATGTTCTGTCTTTGACTACATTCCTGCCTCTGGCCTTCAGTTCATGTCTACCCAAGTCAATACCCAACCACTTGCTCATCTTATGGCTACATTTTCTGCCTCTGGCTTTTTAGCTTTCATCTGCCCAACTTGGTACCTGATCACCTCTGGCCCGTTTGATCCTTACCCAGAGCTTGGAAGTAATTCATTACTTTTTTGAGGAACAAGTGGGTAATTCCTTTACATTTTAATTGTAATAGAACTGGGAGTAATTTTATTACTTTTGTGGAGTAATTGTAATGTTTCCAGCATTACATTTGGGCATTACTTGGGGGGGGAGCAGGGGAAGTCTTCTGCTCCTCTGATTTGTGGATGAAAATCATGTGCCTCAAACTGGGCTTCTGTGCAGTGTCACTTCTCTCTCATGCTCTGTGGGTGGGTAGGAGGCAACAAGGGAGGAGGTGGACAGTGAGACGGGGTGGAGTGGAGAAAACAATTGTTTAAAAAAATGGATGGTGTTGGTGAAGAATGGAGTGGAGGGAAAAAGGAGCCGGAAGGCAAGAACATGGATAAAGCAGGAAAAGGAGACAGCAGCAGAATGGAGATAAAGAACTGTGGAGGTGAAAGATGACAACATGTTTGTGTGTGTGTGTGAATACTGTGTTTGCACTTGGCACAAAGCCTCCACCACCCTCTCTGACTACTGTGCTGCATTTGCAGTATTTTAACTTTTTTGCATCTCAGGGGAAAATGTTTGCTTGGGTTAGTGTCCCTTAGTTGGTGGCACAGCAGGGTGTGGGAGGTGGTTAAGTGAGAGAGAATATGCTTGCTGGCTGAGTGGGGGGGTTGCACTTGGTTTGACATGCAAAGATCTGAGTAGTAGCCTCTGCCTCCCTCCCCATCTGCCTTACCAGCAGAGAGACCACCACTGCTATCTTATGGATAAAAAGAATTATTCTACTACCTCTGTGTGTGTTTGTTTTTAATGTTGTTTTAGGCCAGCACCTTGTAGGTGTTTTTTTTTAAAGTAACTGAAATGTAATTGCAGTGATTACTTTCAGAGCAATTGTAATTGTAATGGTAATTACTACTTTTTTGGGTCATGTTTCCAAGCTCTGTCCTTACCTGACTTGACTAGAATCAGACCCCTGCTGCAGCTTGCTATGAATCAAGGATTAGGTACCATATATGTATAAAACAAGTTTGGGGGTGGTGGGGGGTGTATCTCCAGTTTGAAGATTTTAAAAAAAGACATGTAGAAGAGCAGATCTGAACAATTCACCCTCCCTCAATTTATGTCCCTACAGTCCATCATCTCAGGCACTTTTCCTGAAAGTCAGCTGGACTATGAGAAACATTCCTGAGGCAATAGGAAGCTGCTTAGGGAAGGGCCGTGGCTCAGTGGCAGAGCATCTGTCTTGCACGCAGGAACCCTCTGAAACCCTGTAGAGGTGCGGCCAATCAGTGTAACAATACTGAGCTAGATGGACCAATGGTCTGACTGGGTATATCAGGAGTGTGTGTGCTGCCTAGGAGCTCCTGCTCTGTAATCCACAGTATCGTCGGGTTGCTGGGTCCCACAACCTGCCACTGAAGCAGATCACAGAGTGGGAGCTTTACCCTTCCAGCCTAAGGAGGGGCCTTTGGGGGGCCCTTCTGGGCTGCAGGGCCTTTGGCCAGGGCCTGACCTGGGTGCCCCCTGGTGCTGGGCCTGCAAGGCACCTTCCTATATTTCTGCCTTATACGAAATCAGACCATTGGTTCACCTAGCTAGTACTGTCCATGCAGGGGACATTCCCAACCCTACCTGGAGATGCTGGGGATTGAACCTGGGACCTTCTGTATGTAAAGCAGATGCTCTACCACTGAACTACGTCCTTCCCCCAAAGTCTAGGCAGTGAAGGGAAAATGTTAAACCCTCATCTACACATATCCTTTTCATTTAAAAGATACTCCTCTTCCTGTTACATGTAGTTTGGGACCACGGGGTCTCTCTTAGGAAATCTCAGCTATGCAACTACACTCAGTTGGTTTGTCCAGTTTCTCCCTCTGCCAGAGTAAGCACCTATTCAGGGCTGCTTTCCTATGTGCAGACAATGGCTTCATTCTAGGGTTGCCAGGTCTCTGGCTTTTGCCCGGAGACTCTGGTTTTTGGGGGTCCTCTCCGTGTCTCTGGGTAAGTCACCTTAATCTCTGGACTGTTAGCTTTCATTTAAAAATAAATTAAGTTTCTATGTGGCCTGGTTTAAAAGATATAAACCAAAATGTCAGGGGGGGCAACTTCTGTTAGTGCCAGCTGCTCTAATCCCTGCCCTTTCAGGTTTTAAGCCAATGTGAAGACAGGGTTGTGATTGCTAAGATTAGTTGACCCCAGGCAATAGCTAAAGCCCATTTCAAGGTCTGAGAACAGTTTCCTTTTCCTGCTTGTCTGACATCAGGAATTCAATAAATATATAGCTTTCAGCAGCATAAAGAGTACTTTCTCTGTACAGAATTGAGACTTACAAACATGCATAGAATTGCACTACAACAGATCACAGCAGGATCCTGGTAAGCAGGGTTTTTTTAATTACTTGCAAAAAATGGCATATTATACATTTTATCTTTCAAATAATTTTTGAACAGAAGTTTTAAAAAGTGTACATGCTGCAGTGTTATACTTTTCTAATTAAGGAGTCAAACAAGTTTAAATTTTACTAGACTACAGAAGAGGGCAGTTTATTTGTCTTATTCATAACCTGTTTTGAAAACCTTCCCAATATGAAGCTTTTCTGGGAGTAAAGCTGCAATGCTAATTCCAAATACCTGGAAGTTAACCCCACTGAATTCAGTAGGACTTACTTTTGAGTAGACAAGGTTAGGATTGTACTGAAAATTTTCACTGAACATAGAAAAGGATTGTGTTGTAGATCTTTCTCTCCCCCTCCAATCCTTTTATTTTTTTAGCAGTTAGGCAGGGCTTACTTAAGTGTAGGTGTCACTGCTTTTATTTGGCAGGAAACTAATACTTTTTTTAATGTTCTGCAATGGCCAACTACTTTTGAGAATTGCCACCCTGGGCTCCTACTGGGAGGAAGGACAGGATATAAATCAAATAATAAATAAATAATAAATAAATAAACTATTATAGGGGATGTATGTATTACATCTTTAATGTGTGTATATGGAATATTTTCAACAACCCTGTGAGGTAGGATTGGAAATCAAGGCAGCTCGCAACAAGAAATAAAGCCATTTAAAATCCAATAACCATAAAACAAGTATAAAACAGTTGCAAAACAGCTTAAACTGGCATGATTCTGAATTTTGGACGGGGTGAGTGAAGTTCCTTATCACTCAATTGCAGTCATGTGCATGCTTCCTTGTCTGAGTAAGCCCCATTGAATACATTGGGTTTTCCTTCTGAGTAAACATGCATAGGATTGCACTATAAATATCTTTACAGCTTATGTAAATAATAAGCATCTTTCACATTCATGCTTATGTAAATATTTCTTCATACTATGTCTTGATATGTATCTGATTTCACACTGTGGTTGTAAATTATTATTTACAAATGATTATTTCCTCTACATTTTAAGTGTGCCCTTCTTCCTTAGGATGATCATGGTCCCCTTCTGTTGTTTTCACCCTGAGGAGCAGATTAGGCTGAAAGATGGTGCGTAGCCCATGGTCACCCAGTAAACTTTGTAGCTTATTTCCATTTTAAAATTTAATTAAAATTATTTATATGCAGACAAAGTTTATGAAGTAATGCAGATCCACATAATACATTTAAAGCACATCCAACTCGCATTTAAAGATCATGACTTCCCCCAAAGACTCCTGGGAAGTGTAGTTTTCCCCTCACAGTTATAGTTCCCACCACCCTTAACATACTATACCCAGGATTCTGTAGTGGGATTCATGTGCTTCAAATGTATGTTGAATGTGCTTTAAATGCGTGGTGTAGATCTGCCCTAGTATGATGTGAATGAATTGAAAAGAACAATTTAAAAATATATTTTTTAAACGGGAAGGGTATAGCTCAGTGGTATGGTACATGCTTTGCACGCAAAGGTCCAAAATCCAATCTCTGGAAGAGACTATTGCCTGCAATCCTGAACAGCCAATGCTAGTCCATGTCATCAGTACTGAGCTAGATGGTACCAAATGACCTGACTCGGTATAAAAGAGGAAAGAGACCCAAGGGCAACAGTGACTCCAAAATGTATTATGTATTTTATATACAGCATTTACATGTCTTATAAGAGCAGAACAGCTTCTATGTGGCAGCTGTAACATGGAAAGCACACCTTGTACTTGGCGTGGTAGCAAATCAGCAAGCAGTGCACATTTCAGAGCAGAACTATTATGTGCTGATGGGGTCTCGCTCATGTCAGCAATTGAGCCACAGCATTCTGCACTAACTGCAGCACCTGGGTCAGGTTGTGCTGCATGGGAATTTTTGTGACCTTGGCTGCCTGGCTGCCAGGATTCTTTTAGTTTAGTTTAGTTAGGAACCCTGACTGGTTGTGGGATGCTGAGTTTTCTGTCTTACTTATAGGAATCTTCTTGTGGTTGGTATGGTATTCCATTTAGGAAATCATCACTGTCATAAGAACATAAGAAGAGCCTGCTGGATCAGGCCAGTGGCCCATCTAGTCCAGCATCCTGTTCTCACAGTGGCCAACCAGGTGCCTGGGGGAAGCCCGCAAGCAGGACCCGAGTGCAAGAACACTCTCCCCTCCTGAGGCTTCCGGCAACTGGTTTTCAGAAGCATGCTGCCTCTGACTAGGGTGGCAGAGCACAGCCATCATGGCTAGTAGCCATTGATAGCCCTGTCCTCCATGAATTTGTCTAATCTTCTTTTAAAGCCGTCCAAGCTGGTGGCCATTACTGCATCTTGTGGGAGCAAATTCCATAGTTTAACTATGCGCTGAGTAAAGAAGTACTTCCTTTTGTCTGTCCTGAATCTTCCAACATTCAGCTTCTTTGAATGTCCACGAGTTCTAGTATTATGAGAGAGGGAGGAGAACTTTTCTCTATCCACTTTCTCAATGCCGTGCATAATTTTATACACTTCTATCATGTCTCCTCTGACCCGCCTTTTCTCTAAACTAAAAAGCCCCAAATGCTGCAACCTTTCCTCGTAAGGGAGTCGCTCCATCCCCTTGATCATTCTGGTTGCCCTCTTCTGAACCTTTTCCAGCTCTATAATATCCTTTTTGAGACGAGGCGACCAGAACTGTACACAGTATTCCAAATGCGGCCGCACCATAGATTTATACAACGGCATTATGATATCGGCTGTTTTATTTTCAATAACTTTCCTAATTATCGCTAGCATGGAATTTGCCTTTTTCACAGCTGCCGCACACTGGGTCGACATTTTCATCGTGCTGTCCACTACAACCCCGAGGTCTCTCTCCTGGTCGGTCACCGCCAGTTCAGACCCCATGAGCGTATATGTGAAATTCAGATTTTTTGCTCCAATATGCATAATTTTACACTTGTTTATATTGAATTGCATTTGCCATTTTTCCGCCCATTCACTCAGTTTGGAGAGGTCTTTTTGGAGCTCTTCGCAATCCCTTTTTGTTTTAACAACCCTGAACAATTTAGTGTCGTCAGCAAACTTGGCCACTTCACTGCTCACTCCTAATTCTAGGTCATTAATGAACAAGTTGAAAAGTACGGGCCCCAATACTGATCCTTGAGGGACTCCACTTTCTACAGCCCTCCATTGGGAGAACTGTCAGTTTATTCCTACTCTCTGCTTTCTGCTTCTTAACCAATTTCTTATCCACAAGAGGACCTCTCCTCTTATTCCATGACTGCTAAGCTTCCTCAGAAGCCTTTGGTGAGGTACCTTGTCAAACGCTTTTTGAAAGTCTAAGTACACTATGTCCACTGGATCACCTCTATCTATATGCTTGTTGACACTCTCAAAGAATTCTAATAGGTTACTGAGACAGGACTTTCCCTTGCAGAAGCCATGCTGGCTCTGCTTCAGCAAGGCTTGTTCTTCTATGTGCTTAGTTAATCTAGCTTTAATAATACTTTCTACCATTTTTCCAGGGACAGAAGTTAAGCTAACTGGCCTGTAATTTCCGGGATCCCCTCTGGATCCCTTTTTGAAGATTGGCGTTACATTTGCCACTTTCCAGTCCTCAGGCACGGAGGAGGACCTGAGGGACAAGTTACATATTTTAGTTAGCAGATCAGCAATTTCACATTTGAGTTCTTTGAGAACTCTCGGGTGGATGCCATCCGGGCCCGGTGATTTGTCAGTTTTTATATTGTCCATTAAGCTTAGAACTTCCTCTCTCGTTACCACTATTTGTCTCAGTTCCTCAGAATCCCTTCCTGCAAATGTTAGTTCAGGTTCAGGGATCTGCCCTATATCTTCCACTGTGAAGACAGATGCAAAGAATTCATTTAGCTTCTCTGCAATCTCCTTATCGTTCTTTAGTACACCTTTGACTCCCTTATCATCCAAGGGTCCAATTGTCTCCCTAGATGGTCTCCTGCTTTGAATGTATTTATAGAATTTTTTTTGGTTGGTTTTTATGTTCTTAGCAATGTGCTCCTCAAATTCTTTTTTAGCATCCCTTATTGTCTTCTTGCATTTCTTTTGCCAGAGTTTGTGTTCTTTTTTATTTTCTTCATTTGGACAAGACTTCCATTTTTTGAAGGAAGACTTTTTGCCTCTAAGAGCTTCCTTGACTTTGCTCGTTAACCATGCTGGCATCTTCTTGGCCCTGGCGGTACCTTTTCTGATCTGCGGTATGCACTCCAGTTGAGCTTCTAATATAGTGTTTTTAAACAACTTCCAAGCATTTTCGAGTGATGTGACCCTCTGGACTTTGTTTTTCAGCTTTCTTTTTACCAATCCCCTCATTTTTGTAAAGTTTCCTCTTTTGAAGTCAAATGTGACCGTGTTGGATTTTCTTGGCAATTGGCCAGTTACATGTATGTTTAATTTAATAGCACTGTGGTCACTACTCCCAATCGGTTCAACAACACTTACATCTTGCACCAGGTCCCGGTCCCCACTGAGGATTAAGTCCAGGGTTGCCGTCCCTCTGGTCGGTTCCATGACCAACTGGTCTAGGGAATAGTCATTTAGAATATCTAGAAACTTTGCTTCTTTGTCATGACTGGAACACATATGCAGCCAGTCTATGTCCGGCTAGTTGAAGTCACCCATTACTACCACATGTCTTTTGTTTTTGTTTTTCTATTTGCATTTCATTTACCTCTGACTTGACTCCCTTACATCCATAGAAGCAACAACAGTGGTTCCATGTGGTCAGCTCAACTGTATGAAAACTATAGTGAAGGGGCCAGACACACCTCTGTGAGGAGGGAGTTCCACAACTTAGGTCTGCCACAGACCTCTCCCAGACTACCATTTCCCAAGCTTCTGAGGTGGTGAAAATACCAAGAAATCCCCCACTGCTGATCTTAACACCCAAGAGGGTCGGTAGGGAAGGAGGAAATCTTTCAGATACTTGGGGCCTAAGTTGTTTAGGGCTTTAAACATTAATGGGCCTGGAAATGAACGGGCAACCAGTACAACTGTTTTAAAAAAGGGGTTATATGAGTTTTTAACTGAGCCCCAGCCAGTAATTTGGCTGCTGCATTTTGGACCAATTGAAGTTTCCAAGTTATCTTCAAGGGCAGCTCCATGTAGAGTGCATTGCAACCATCCAGTCTGGAAGTTATCAGAGCTTGGAGTACAGTGGCCAAGTTGTCATGAACCGCTGCCACCAGCTCAGTCCCAGGACTCAATTTCCCAAACCCAGGGCAATTGAACCTGGCAAGGCACAACCCATGCCTCCCCTTAGCAGGGCTGAGTAAACCAACAGCAACCCTGCAAAGTAGGTAGACTACTACCACTCCTTAATCTGGTCACCCACTCTAGGCCAAGGGGAAACCCAAAGTGCCAGAAATACACCTGTCAAGAATTCCAACAGACAAGAGCCAAATTACACTCCTTGTCTTGGAGCCTTAGGCAAAATACCCAAATATACAGCAGTCCTTGCTTAATTGGCCAAAGTACTGGATTCAGAGCCAAATCCCCTCCTGCAATGAACACACACTGGTAAATAAGATCTTTATTAAATAAAATATAAGTGCACAATTACAGAAATGGTTCCTTAAAACCCACACTAGGTAAAATACCACGCTAGGTAAAATACAGAGAGTTACAGTCACAAAACAAAATAACAAAGCTGTCTAGCCTAGTCTATACTGACAAAAAGGTAAACAGCAAAAGAACTTCATGGTTCCACATCTCCTCAGAGATGTATAGCCTGGATAGCAGATGGAAGATTGAATCCCCACCTGGGTAGTATCAGCAACCATAGGGAAATAATGGGGAACAACAACCTAAGGTCTGAATCCTATTTTTATGGAAAAATGCCCAGCAACAGCCAGGAATTAATTAGCCAATCAGGGGGCTTTCTGATGATGAAGTATTTCTGGAGTTTTTGTGCCTAACGGTCACCTACTCTCCAACCTTTCCAGGCAGATGGCCTTGATGTACCAGTCTCCACTGATAAGCAGGTGTTCTTGCTTGCAGCTTAATTAACTAGCTTCAGCTGTGAGAACTACAAACTCATAGCCTCTCAGAGGCCCCATCTCAGACAATATGTTTTCCCCCTCAATTCTTTGCCTCAGAACCATTTTAGAACCATGCATTCTTGACACAAGTAATTTCTATCCAAAAAGGGCTGTAACTGGCAAACCAGCAAGAGCTGGAAAAAGGCACTCATAGCAACCGAGGCATCTGAGCCTCCAGTGACAGTGTTGAATCAAGGAACTATGGATCTGCTGCTTCCAATGGAGCACAATCCTATCCAGAACAGTCTATCTCCCCATTTCCTGGACTCAAGAACTTGGGATACAAAACACCTCTGGTTTTTCAGAATTCAGCTTCAGTATATTGCTCCACATCCAGCCCATTACCACCCCAAAACACTGGTCTAACACCTCAACTACCCCTCCCAATTCAGATGATTTAGAGAGGTAGAAATGGATGCCATCCACGTATTGACTGCAAATCTGATGACAGCTCCCAGCGGCTTCATATAGATATTAAATAGCATGGGGGACAAGACAGAACCCTGTGGAACACCACAGGAAAGCTCCTATGATGTCAAACAGAAGCCTCTCATAACTACTTTCTGGAAATGGCTCTGGAGGCTTTGGAACTACTGAAGCACAGTGCCTAGATGCTCCAGAAGGATATCGTAGTCAGCTGAACCTGAAAGACTGCCTTATCCCTCATATACCCAGTGGGTCACTGCAGTCTGTGAGACAGCATCTTCTGCAAGTTTCAAAGATATCAGAAGCCTACTTCACAATAATTTGGACCAGGGTTTTCAGTATGGTTGCCCCGTTCTTTGCCATAAGTGTCTATTTTGCATTGTTTTGTTTTGCTTTGTTTTAAATATACCTGATGTTCTTTGTGCATTTAACTGTTTCTTGCTGTTTTTATTGTACATTGACTTGAGACAATTGTGCAGAACGTGATTAACAAATTAACGATAATAATAATGCTAACAACAAGAACTACAACAACAAAAGTATTGAAAACTACTGTGAGATCAAAGCAAACAAGCTGGGTTACACTTTCCCCATCTTTCTCCCAACAAATGTCATCAATCAGGGTGACCAAGGTGGTTTCAGTTCCATGGCCAGGCGTGAAGCTAGACTGAAATGGACCCAAGTAATCAGTTTCCTCCAAACATACTTAACGCTGGACTGCCATCAACATCTTGAGCAGCTTGCCCCCAAAGGGGTTATTCACCATTGAGCAAGAGTTGTTTAACACTTCTGGGCACAGGAAAGTCCTCTTCAGCAGGGGATCCTTCAAGGCAGGTGGTACTTCCCTTTCCTCCCGTGAAACATTAATCACTCCCTGGTACCACTCAGTCAACTCCCTATGGCTAGCTCTAAGAAGCCAAGATGGGCAGGGGTTCTGGCAGCCAAACTTCATCAAGCAGCTTGTCCACATCCTTAGGTTGTAATAATCAAAACTGATCCAAAACAAATGGGACAGACAGTGTTCTGGATGCCTCCATTGGACTTGCTCCAATATAGCAAGCCCTGGATTTTGCATGTCTGGAATGTAGCCCACTGTACAAAGGCAAGAGTCACATCCATTGCTCCACTCACTTTTGCCTCTGGTTTTGCACGCACTAGCATGCAGCCCCCCCCCACCATATTGTGCATGAGGGAATGTGGTCCTTGGCTGAAAAAGATTCACCTCCCCTGTTCTAAATAATCTTCGGAATTTTCATTAATGTGTATTAAACTGAAATCTTAATGGGGGGGAATGACACAAATATTCCAATAAATAAATATTTTAAAATAAAATTATATGACACACAAGCATTAAGCTAGCATGTGGGAAATTGTGTTTTTATCGTTCCTCTATTTACATATTTGTTCCAAAAGGAGATGCATGAAGACCACTACCCTAATATTAACTTCAAATGTTCTCCCTAACATTTACAGTGAGCGACCAGCTGATTTAGGAGAAAAGTGACAGTCAGCTTGGTTAGTTTGTTTATTCTGAAGATTTCAAAATAGAACAGAGCAAGGGAAGTCATTTGGGATAATTAAAATATGTTCAAAGAAAACTTCCTTGCAGAAGTGGAAAGCAGCATTTAAGTACCATAAATCAGTTAGATTAAACAAGTGAGGTTACTATTTTATAAGATTCCAGCCTTTTGAATGGCAGCTTTTCTGCAGTTTTGAAATGCGTCACTAAAATTTAAACACAAATGTTAAAAGGTTTTCTACCAGTGGGAGCAGCAAAAATGTTTGCAGTTGCCCCAAATGTTTGATTATTTCAGCTACATCAGCAAAATTAAGAAATAAGTTCTTTCCTACTACTACAGAGCAGAATTAAAAGCTTGGAGTTGTTTAGAATCATGTTCTTTCATTTTGTGCCATGGATTTTAATAGCCGAGAGTCAGAAAACTGCCATTATAAAACTTTCTTCTTTTGAGGCATTATAATGACAGAGCAGCTTTAATGCTTTTATCTTTACAGCATGTGGAAGAGGGTGTAAATTTGCAGTCGCTGTCTCACGATTTGCTCACAGAGGAGAAAACGTATGTATGAAACATTTGCAAAGTTTAGACAAGGAATTTTCAAGGGTGGGGGACAGTGCACCTTCCTTTATTGGACTTTCATAAACCATATAGACAGTGTGACCAATTGCCCTACCCCCTGACACACAGGCCAGTCACCAGAGAGGCCAAAGAATTTTGTAGACAGCATTATTTAGCACTGCAATCCTATGCATGTTTATTTAGAAGTAAGGATGCCCGGATGGCATCCACCCGAGAGTTCTCAAAGAACTCAAATGTGAAATTGCTGATCTGCTAACTAAAATATGTAACTTGTCCCTTGGGTCCTCCTCCGTGCCTGAGGACTGGAAAGTGGCAAATGTAACGCCAATCTTCAAAAAGGGATTCAGAGGGGATCCTGGAAATTACAGGCCAGTTAGCTTAACTTCTGTCCCTGGAAAACTGGTAGAAAGTATTATTAAAGCTAGATTAACTAAGCACATAGAAGAACAAGCCTTGCTGAAGCAGAGCCAGCATGGCTTCTGCAAGGGAAAGTCCTATCTCAGTAGCCTATTAGAATTCTTTGAGAGTGTCAACAAGCATATAGATAGAGGTGATCCAGTGGACATAGTGCACTTAGACTTTCAAAAAGCGTTTGACAAGGTACCTCACCAAAGGCTTCTGAGGAAGCTTAGCAGTCATGGAATAAGAGGAGAGGTCCTCTTGTGGATAAGAAATTGGTTAAGAAGCAGAAAGCAGAGAGTAGGAATAAACGGACAGTTCTCCCAATGGAGGGCTGTAGAAAGTGGAGTCCCTCAAGGGTCGGTATTGGGACCTGTACTTTTCAACTTGTTCATTAATGACCTAGAATTAGGAGTGAGCAGTGAAGTGGCCAAGTTTGCTGATGACACTAAATTGTTCAGGGTTGTTAAAACAAAAAGGGATTGCGAAGAGCTCCAAAAAGACCTCTCCAAACTGAGTGAATGGGCAGAAAAATGGCAAATGCAATTCAATATAAACAAGTGTAAAATTATGCATATTGGAGCAAAAAATCTGAATTTCACATATACGCTCATGGGGTCTGAACTGGCGGTGACCGACCAGGAGAGAGACCTCGGGGTTGTAGTGGACAGCATGATGAAAATGTCGACCCAGTGTGCGGCAGCTGTGAAAAAGGCAAATTCCATGCTAGCGATAATTAGGAAAGTTATTGAAAATAAAACAGCCAATATCATAATGCCGTTGTATAAATCTATGGTGCAGCCGCATTTGGAATACTGTGTACAGTTCTGGTCGCCTCATCTCAAAAAGGATATCATAGAGTTGGAAAAGGTTCAGAAGAGGGCAACCAGAATGATCAAGGGGATGGAGCGACTCCCTTACGAGGAAAGGTTGCAGCATTTGGGGCTTTTTAGTTTAGAGAAAAGGCGGGTCAGAGGAGACATGATAGAAGTGTATAAAATTATGCATGGCATTGAGAAAGTGGATAGAGAAAAGTTCTTCTCCCTCTCTCATAATACTAGAACTCGTGGACATTCAAAGAAGCTGAATGTTGGAAGATTCAGGACAGACAAAAGGAAGTACTTCTTTACTCAGCGCATAGTTAAACTATGGAATTTGCTTCCACAAGATGCAGTAATGGCCACCAGCTTGGACGGCTTTAAAAGAAGATTAGACAAATTCATGGAGGACAGGGTTATCAATGGCTACTAGCCATGATGGCTGTGCTCTGCCACCCTAGTCAGAGGCAGCATGCTTCTGAAAACCAGTTGCCGGAAGCCTCAGGAGGGGAGAGTGTTCTTGCACTCGGGTCCTGCTTGCGGGCTTCCCCCAGGCACCTACCTGGTTGGCCACTGTGAGAACAGGATGCTGGACTAGATGGGCCACTGGCCTGATCCAGCAGGCTCTTCTTATGTTCTTAATTTCCATTTAGTTCAGTAGAACTTACTCTGTAATAAGTGATTTAAAGGAATGCAGCCTCGATTAATTAAGTATGTAGTGTTGTTCTCTGCCCAAGATGCCTTTCCATTTGGATGTAAAATTATATTTCAAAGCATATCCCTTTGTTTCATCTGCTACTTGGTACCCAATCATGTGGAACAAAAAAGTACTAAACTGCCCATCAGACTGATGCTCTGTCTCCGATAAGCAACCATAGAAACATTCTTGTTATTTTTTTCCAGGATGCTGAATGAGCCTGCTCAATTTGGCATCCTCAGTATGGGATGCTAAAGGCTATGGTGTTTTTGTAGTTAAGCATAAATTCACTAAAATTTTCCTTTTTAAAAAATACGTCTGTTTTGTCTAATATGCAGTTATTTAACTAATTCAATACAGACTAAGCCCAATACTCAACTACTATCAGAATCAGTTTCCAAAACTACCTTAATCCAAAGAACAATGTAAAGCCAGCAACCTCTTGCGTTAAACAGAAATTCAAGCCACATGGATTTCAGCTGTTGTCTAGTCCAGTCTATTCCCCCAAGGACTGATGGAGGATGGGATAAAAAAGTCAAAATGTGTAGGTACTTCTGATTTCTTTTGTAGGGTTCCAGAAAAACACAGATTGCATCCTGGGATCCTATCTTTAAATTAACGGGTAGGGAAAAACATCTTCAGTTATCACCACAAGATTAACAGATGTTCTAAACAACCACTAATGGAACATCAAGGGATATTGTTCCATCAGATGTCTGTTAGATTTCAAAGCTCTCTAAAAATCAGATTAATAAAAAGTTTAGTTAAGCACCACCTTTTCATATGGTGGAATCTTCCAATGTCACAGAATTTTATTTGTATTTTGGGACCATATTTTGATTAGTTGCTTTGTTAAAGATGAGACACAGAACAGCAAATGTGATGCATATGCAAAGGGATTTCCACAAATTAAGCCTTGTGGACTTTTCAGCTTTTTAGCTGCACAAATCAGATCTGTTTGGTGATGCTGCAAACCAAATTTCAAAACATCTGGATCTAATTGAATTCTGGTAGAATGTGCAATAGCCGGTAAGGAAGGGAAAGTGTGTGAGGTACTGCTCACACAACTGCTCTTTTGCCCAAGGATATTAGGCCTTTATGAAAATATTTATTGCTATATTTAATCCAAAATGGGACTAAGTGTTCCATAAACTAAAAATACAGAGTTCTATGCCATTCACCAAGCACAAAAATTAACTTTTAACACAATGCATCTAAACATTAGGGTAGGTGCAACTGGGCATTGAAATTAGCTGTGGAATTCCTGATAGAGTAGCTCCACACTCTCTCCCAGTTATCTTAAAGGGACAAGATTCTTTTTCCTTGCCCTGGGAGACCGTTCAGCCAGCTGTGCTGTGCTTTTATTTCTATGGCTGAAAATAGTACTATAGGGCTATTTGGTCTGTCTTTTCCCAGCTCTAAAGAGGCATCCCACCTTGTTTTATACACTTATACCACTGTGTGCTTCCGGTACGCTAGATCTGTTAAAACTGAGGCAACTGGTGACACAGTTGTATGCTACTGCTACTACATGCTGCTGGTCAAGCACAAATGCTGCTGGATGCCACCCGTGATGCAGTACTACAGAACGGTATGGTCTGAGGCTACCACCTAGCTGGAACGGAAGACCTTCTGAGAGCCACATTTATGCAGATCCATGATGGAAGAAAGGTGGGACATAAATATAAGGAAATGTAAATGTACTAATTATTATTATTATTATTAACTAACAAAACTAACAATACATGTCTGAAATGAAATAACCAGGTCAGGTAAGCCTTGCATACAGGCTTGAAGGCTTCTTCCAAAATGCATCAAGGGATGCCTGCCTTGCCTTTTTGCTTTTATCATGTAGCATCTTGCTATAGCAATCTGAAGCTTTGAACACAGTTCTCTCCATACACTCGAGCAGGCAAGCAAGGGGCAGCCACCACCACCACCCTGTACTTGGTCTTTCTCTCTCTCTCTCTCTCTCTGCACCACCCTTCCCTACACTCAAGCAGTGTACGTGTCTGCAGTAAACAGTGCTTCCAGGGCGCCTGAAGCACTGTTTACTGTGGAACCTGTGCTACCTGACAAGGAGAGCCATTTCAGAGAGCTGCCTGCAGCTGCTGCAATCCAGTAGACAAGGAGCCACATTCTGACTATGTCAAAGTGTGTGCCTCCCATCCCTCTGCACCCAAAAATACTTTGTAAAAAGAACCTTCTTTCCTGGAGGATTTGTTAACTGAGGTATTAATGTGCTTATAAAAGTGACAGATGTATTGATCAAATATACAATATGTCTCTTCAGCAGTGGCAACATTTCAGATTTCTGTAATATCATTATGGAGCAAAAAGCTAGCTTTAGTGGACTTTTAAAATATATCTTCACTGGGGTATATTCAAGATACCTCTACCTTCTCTATTATTTATTCATTTTATTTATAAAAATATTTCTATACTGCTATATCATAAAAAAATAAAAAAGTTTACAGCATCCATACATATGGTATGTAAATATTTCAAGCATAAACATTTGAAATCAGATATTATCAACTAACAATTACAGAAAGGATGTTTCCTTAATTGCCTGCATAAGCCTGGTGACATATACTCTATACAGAGTAGATTCAAGAAATAGTTGTCTCTGTATAGAGCAGAAAGAAAAATAGTTGTCTTGACACAGCCTAAGATTCCTGATAGCTACAGGAAAGTAGACTTTCCAGGGGGAGGTGACATAGGAAACGGTGGGTTCGGGCTGGTGGGTATAGTGGTATCTCAGTAGTCTCCTGCTGTATCCTGTCTTTGAAATTTGTTTTTGGGATGGTCACTTTAAGATCTGCAAATTTACATGCATGTACACAAGACAAACATGTCAGTCTCTACAGAAGAGACTGAATGGATACAAATTTGACATAAAGAAAGGTAACACATAAAAGCTTGTAGGGGAACATTTTAATCTTCCTACCATTCAATTGCAGGAGTCTTGTTTCTCTTTCATTCAGACGGGTGAATTAACAACATGAAATTGATGAAATTATAGCATCATAGGTACCTTTATTTGGTAAAGGCATTTCGTAAAGGTTGTAGTCTCTGAGCCAGTGTAGAGTACAAAACAGTTGCTGTGCACTAACTCAGTTTCTGAGCAATGTACAGAGCTCAAAGTATTGGCAATCTTCTTTTCACTTCAGACTCTTTAATAAGTATCCTATAAGTGCGTGCAAGCACATTTTGGGGCAATTCCTTAAAACGGTGAAGTACATCATGACCACCTCCATAGTCATGCCAATCCATAGTCATGCCACTGGAATTCTATTTACCTTGCTTTTCTAATACACTCTTTAAAAATGTCACCTTAAAACCACAGGCATTCAAAACAAACAAACAGCTAATAAAATCTCATACTTAAGTTTATGGAGCATGACTGCAATCCTGTCCATAGTTATCTGGGAGTAAGCACTATCGAACTCAGTATAGGTTCAATTTGTAAAACACATTTGGCTTTAACATATCATTTGCTGTTGAGCAACAGATGTCACAATATGCTTTGTATGTTAACAAATCAAGAGAGAGCCACTCATAGGTTCTTTTCTGAGTATCTTGGTACTGTCATCCTGGCTTTCCCTTCTCCCCCTTAGCTAAGTTTCCTGTCAAGGCAGAAGTTACAGAAATTCTTCCTGGCCCTGCATTCAGGTCTCCACTGTAGGATGTTGTAGATGTACTTTCACCAGTGGAAGCATCAACCTCAAAATGGGCTTTCCACTTTCTAATAACCAATCTATCCATGATGAATTGGTGAGAATGATGGACTGAACACAATTCAAAGGAAAATATCAGGATTCTGCAGAAGGAGAATCACTGTTGCAACATGTACATTCCAGTATATTTACTGATTTAAAAAACTGCCAGTTTAAGACCAGGGTTAAGGCTATCCCATGTTGGCTCAAGCTGGCCAGCTGAACAAGCTCATGTTAGCTGACAAAAACCTTATCTCATACTCACTCTTTTAAGCAGTTTGACATTGTTTCTTTTTGCCTAAATTGCATATAAAAATAGGATAGGGGTATCCGTGTTAGTCCACAGTATCAGGAAAAAAACACAGAGTCTGTGGCACTGTAAAGACTATCTATAGAAATACCTCAGTTAACAAAGCAGACGCATTCCTGGACATTACTTATTTAATAGAAACTTTTGTATCAGAGGTAGGAATAACATGGAAAGAATAGAGATGGGTTCTTATACATAGATGGTGAGGGTAGCTTCAACAGAGGCTTTAAACTGGCTCCCCTTCCCCTTCCCTTCCTCTGAATCCTATTGGATCCTTCCCTCCCCAGCCCTGGGAGAAAGCAAGCGATCTCTTTAATGCAGAGCAGACACACAGGCTTGTCAGTTTCATCCTAGCAAAGCAGAGGCACAGGCTTATCAGTTTATTGATAGCAAAGCAAAGACACAGGCTGGTCAGTTTCACCTTAAAGCAAAGGCAAAGGCACAGACTTGAAAGTTTACCCATAGCAAAGCAAAGCTGGTCAGTTTCACCTATTAAAAAGCCTTCATTAAAAGGAGCTTTGTTCCTGGAGGATTTGTTAATTGAGGTATTTCTGTATATTTATTTTTTTCAAAGGCATAAGCTTTCTTAGACCAGTGCCTACGGATGCATGAGTGAAGAATCAGGCAAGGTGGATATTTAATGTTGCGCACACCCCAATATCTGAGCGGTGTGAGACTTCCAGGGGTTCTTGTGCTTACCCAGGGTTTGGTTTCCTTGAAATGAAGGTCAGTGGAGACTGTGGTATCTTTAGGATATTCAGTTTATTTACACTTATATACAACCTGAGCATAAGATGGAAGGGCTCACAGCATAACAGTCCAACAGACCTTGCTTCCCCATTAGGTTACTAGGAGAAACCCCAAGCCATAGCTTGGAATTCAGCACAGAAAGCAAGCCTCTCTCTGTCTTTTCAACTTCCAGCTCCAAATCAGAGTAACACTAATACACACGGCCCACTTCCTGCCCATAGTGCAGTGGCAAATTTAGAAGCCCAGGGTCCCTTCATGAGTCACCAGGATTTGCCTCAATTTGGCTGTGAAGCCAAATTTGACAGATGACTGGAGGCACCCACCTGTCAATCACATGAGATCATTATCCAGCCCGCTTATCAAAACTCCTTGCAGGGGGTTCCCAAGCCATAACATCCTGCCAGTAATCAGGTGCTTGGAAATTGCTGCACATAGGGCATTGCTACCCCTGTGCTCAGCACTTCCCAAAGTACCAAGCATAGAGCTAGCAAAGTGATTGTTTCTCCCCTCCCCATGGGGGGTGGGGACAAAGAACCTGGTATTTTACAGGCATTGCTGCCTGCAAGAAAGGTCTCTGTCACAGCTGATCTGCAGAAAACAGGTTTCTTCCCTCTGCATTTTGCATGTCAGCTGAGAGAAGGACTCTCTCGTACATGATGCCTGTAAAATACAAAGGGCATTGCCTGACAAGTGTTTCTTTCTTCTGGCACAAACTCATTGCAGCTCAAACGGAGGGTGCATGGGGGGAGAGAGAGAAAGAGGGCTGAGAAGAGTGGGTGGGGAGTGAGGTGAGGTGGCATCTCCTCACAAAGAAGGGGGCAAAGGAGGGGTGAAGACAGGGCTGGATTTAAACTTGTTGTGGCCCTAAGCTATAACATGAGTGAGGCCCTTCCCTCTTCAACAAATAATAAAATGGTTAAATGCAAAATACGGGCTGTACAATTAAATGGAATTTGATAAGTCGTGTAATAGAGGTATTAAAAATGCAAGTTATATGTGTGCACATTCTTTATTCAGGAGTTTGTCAAAAACAACACAATTAAACAATACAATATAAGGTTATAATATATAAATTAGATTTAATATAATTTATATATACACATGGGCTGTTTTCTGCAAGAATCCAAAAGGCCGCATGTGTATGATGTTCTATAGGATTGTTTACTGTTTACTGTTGTTGGCAATCAAGCCGCAACAATTATATTCAATACCTAGAAAAAATTATCTTCATTTTGTATGATGTTTATGGTTTCCTGGTGGGAACGTTGTAAATTTTCTTTCTTTCTTTCTTTCACGAGGGCCCTCGTAATGTGAGGCCCTAAGCTGTAGCTTGTTTAGCTTGTACATAAATCCGGCCCTGGCTGAAGAAAGGGAGAAGGAAGGCTGCCTGTAAAATACAAGGGGAATTGCTTGTAAAGCAGTTCTTTCCACCCTCAATTGTGCTTTTTGCAGATTGTCTATGAGAAAGTGGGGGGGGGAGAACTTAATGGAGGGTGAAGTAAGACAGAAAGAGCAAAGGCCTAAGAAGAATGAGGCTGCCTGTATTTTACAAGGCGAAGAAACCTGCTTTTTGTAGATCAGCTATGAGAAAGAGTTCTGTCTCGCCCAGTGATGTCTGTAAAATACCCTCACTCTTCTTAGCCCTTTGTCTCTCTCCTCCCACCCTCCACTTTCTCCCAGACAATCTGTAAAAATCACCATTTAGGGAGAAAAAATGCTTTACAAGCAATGCACCTTGTATTTTACAAGCAGCCTTCCTTCATCCTCCTCTGTGAGAAAACAATGCTTTGCCTCACTCTTACCCCCATCCTCCCCCCCACCCGTGTGGCTGTCTTCATCTACCCTCTGTGTTGGCTGCTATGGTTATGCATGGGACTGTTTGAAAGCCCTTCATTTTAGTAAGATCCTGATGCAAACCCCCTCTGAAATTGGAGGGGGTGTCTCTCCTCTTCTCAATAAACTTCCCTCTCTTAACTCCTGTTGACTCTCTCCCTTCTTGTTTTTCTCTCCTCCCCACAACAATAGATGATGGAAGCCAATTAGCATGCAAGGATATTAATATTGATGGCTGATTAGCTGTAGTTAAAATCCTGACTTTGCTGGATTCTTGGCTCCGTAGCCTTAAATGTAAGCATACACTCAGTGTTTAGGAATTGCTGTGGCTTGATTGGCTGTAGAGACAGCCATATGGACTCCAGGAGGGGCTGGCAGGGGGGCAGGTGCAAAAAAAGTAATGGGACTGCATCCTGGAGCCTTCCCCCCAGGAAAACATACCTGTTTCCTGCCCCAGCCAAGTGAGGGGAGGAGGCTACCCTCGTTCTTATGGCAGTACATCTTTTCTTGGCCAAATCCCTACATGTTAATGGAGCACCTGATGGACCTGGCTGGACACATTAGCTTATGAAAGGAACTGGTTTGACTAGTTCAGCAGGTTTCTCTGCTAACTCCATCTATACAGATTCACAACCAGAGGCTGGAAAGGGAACCCAAAAACATTATCCAGACCAACCTCACATTCCTAAACAACAGTCAACTTCCAGGCCATTCAGCTATAGATCTTAAAGTTGTTAAGCTCAGGAACACTTACTTCAAAACAATCTCAAGATGGCACACGACTCCAGTTAAACTACAAAGAATAATAAAAAAGATTGTTTATGATTGTTTCTTTGTTTATTGTAAATTCTGTTTTATTTAAACTCAATAAAAATTATATATCTACTTATTTTATATTTATGTAAATGTTCATGCGTAGTGTGATGCTTACACATGAGGCAGGCAAGGACAAACTGTGAAGCCCAGCACAGTGGCAGGCCTGCACGGTGAGGCCCAGGGTGTTAGTGGGCCTGCACGGTGAGGCCCAGGGTGTTAGTGGGCCTGCACGGTGAGGCCTGGAGCTTGGCCTTACCAGGTGGGTGGGACGCCAAGGGAGGAGAGGTCTGCCAATGGGGAGGAGAGATCTGGCACCCCATGTGGTGGTGGTGGGGAGAAGGGGGAGAGGAATTCTGGTGATCCCTGGGATGGTTGTGGGGGAGAAGGGGGGAGCTCTGGCGATACCTGGGGTGGTGAGGGGGAAAAGGGGAAGATGGTACCCTGCAGCATCCCACAGCACAACTGCCAGGGGGCTGAAAGATAGTCACCCAATGCTATTCTCTGAGAGTGACCCTGGAGATAGGATTGGAACCACTGTAAAACAGTGCCTCCAATACCCATCTCACCCAGTCGGCCCAGAAGGATACCATGGTCAATGGTATCAAAAGCTGCTGAGAGATCAAGTAGGAATAACAGGGTTGCACTTCCCCTGTCCTTCTCTCAATAAAGGTCATCCATCAGGGCGACCAAGGCCGATTAAGTCCCATAGCCAGGCCTGAACCCAGACTGGGATGGGTCAAGATAATCTGTTTCATCCAAGAGTACTTGCAACTGCTGCACCACAACCCTCTCAATCACCTTCCCTAAAAAGGGGGTATTTGCAACTGGTCGGTAGTTTTCACAAACTAATGGGTCCAGGGTGGGCTTTTTCAGGAGTGGTCGGATCACTGTCTTTTTCAAGGCGGCTGGAACCACTCCCTCTCGCAATGATGCATTGACCACACCCTGGATCACTGGTGTACCATTAGCTCACTGGTGTACCAAGGTGCAAGCCGGGCTCCACAGTGCTGGAGAGGGCACTCGGGGCAACCGTGTCAAGAGCCCGATGCACCTCGCTGTTCCACAGCATAAGGACTTCAACAGGGTCACCTGCTCTATCTACTGGGAACTCCCCCAGGGCATTCAGGAATCCTGTGGATTCCATTAGGCTCCAGAGCAGACCATCTTAATCTGTCCACCATCTCTGCAGGGAAGGATTGGAGCCATAAATCTAAACTTCACCAGGAAGTGATCTGACCATGAGAATGGGGTGACATCCACCTCCCCATCTCCAGACCACCCCTTCCTCCATCTGGAGCGAAAACCAAGTCGAGGGTGAGCCCTGCCCTATGTGTTGGGCCAGTAACAACTTGAGACAGCCCCATGGTTGTCATGGAGGCCATGAAGTCCCGAGCCAGAACACTAGAGGCAGCCTCAGCATGGACATTGAAATCACCCAGGGCTATCGTTCTGGGCTCCTCCTCCAACACCACAGCCTTTATCACAGAAATAATAAAGGAAGATATTTCTTCACTCAGCATATAGTTAATTTGCTACCCCAAGAGGTAGTGATAGCCAGCAACTCAGACAGATTTTAAAAGAGGATTAGATGAATTCATGGAAGAGAAGTCTATCAATGTCTACTTGTCACAATGGCTATATATTGTCTCCAGAATCAGAGGCAGCAAACAGTTGAATATTAATTGCTCGGAGACACAAGCAGGGGACTCCTTTTGTGTTTATGTCCTACTTGTGGGCTTCCCAAAGACAGCTGGTTGACTATTGTGAGAACAGAATGCTGGACAAGAAAGACCCCAGGTCTGGCAGGGTTCTTGTTCTTATTAAGTGCATCACACTAAAGGCCTGATATTTGAGTTATTTAGGGCCCACAGTGACCTCTACAGGCTATTAACCATATCTGCAGCCTATACTAAATACATTTTTATACAAGGGAAAGGTGAGAAAAGATGCAAATAGTATTTTCATGAGAACTAGGGGACAGGGTGAGATTCTTAACTGAATTCATACTCTCCTTTCTTCCTCCAAAGAATTTCACTCCTGTCACTCCTGTCCTGTCTTTTGGCTTACATATTTGAATATGTTTTGATCTTAATAGAGCCTAAGCAAGGCTTCAAATACCACAACTCAAACTCTCATATAAAAGTTTCACAGAAAACTACTATTCAGACATTCAGCACTACATAAACTCCAGAATAAAGGGTGCAAAACTGGGAAAGGATATACTATTGTTTAGCAAAATATTTGGCACATTGATAACCGTAGCATCTTTTGATTTGATTAGAGAATTATTTATTCCAAAATTCACCATTGGGGAATGCCTTTATTAAAGGTAAAGGTGTCCCTGCACTTATAGTGCGAGTTGTTTCCGACTCTTAGGGTGAGTCTTGTGATGTTTACTAGGCAGACCATATATATGGGGTGGGTTTGCCAGTTCCTTCCCCGGCCTTTCTTTACCCCCCAGCATATGCCGGGTATTCATTTTACCGACCACGGATGGATGGAAGGCTGAGTGGACCTCAACCCCTTTTACCGGAGATTCGACTTCCTCCTTCCGTTGGAATCGAACTCCGGCCATGAGCAGAGCTTCGGCTGCGTTACTGCTGCTTACCACAAAAAAGTTGCAAATTAGTAAATAAACTTTCAAATCCTTTATCACCAGAGTATATGTTACATAAATAAGGGTGGGGGAAGGAAATAAGAACACCCCCTCCAAACATACAAAAGTTAGGCTGGATGTTGAAGCCTTGAGGCTTGCATTTTGAAAACACACAGCTGTTGTCCAGATTTGTTTCATGCATTAAGTGAATATTAAGGCAAATGTTACCCAGAGAAACTGAGGCTGCATTCTACACATTTACCTGGGAGTAAAACCCTTTGAACACAGCAGGAATTCCTTCCAAATGCATAGGATCGGTCTCCCTCAGAACTCTGAAAAGTTACAATCCTAAACATGGTTACTAGTAAGTAAATCTTACTGGATTCAGTGGGAATTATTTCTGAGCAGGCGTGTTTGAATTGAGCTAGGAGGAGCTTACCTCTGTTTGCACAACAGTGCTGTAACTGTTGTAAAGCCAGTTAAAACACCCAAACTGATATGCAATAGGTTTAATATATATTTTAAATGGGGATGTTCTTCAACTGCACTACTGTGTGGTGATCTAGATTAGTGCTTAATATTTTTTTTAACAAATTGTAATCCATACTGCTATTCAGAATAAACAGAGATATATTTATAATTTACTATTAGAGTTTGAACTTGTCTCACTAAATAAAAGTGTGATCAAATATTTCTCTCCTTCATGGGACTTGGTATTTAGAAGCTGTCATGTACAATTATGATTGTAGTTTCCACATTAAAAGGGTAAGAGGGGGAAGGATACACCCAAGAGTAATTTAGAAGCCTCATTATGTGCCCATCTGGATTCTTTTGGCAGTGCTTGCAGCATGATTAGTTTTGCCACAGCAACAGCTTACATTAATGGTTGACACTTGTAGAAAAATAGTGCAGAATAGTTTGTTGGACTCCTCCATTAGTAGCAAAGTGCAAGCAATTTGACTATACAGCTATTAGAAGCCTTAGATGCAAGATTTGGTCTGTTCATCTCACTCAGGAACTTCACATATCTTTGGGATGTGTTGTCAATGAAGATGGGGGAAGAAAAAAGGATGCACAGAAAATATGACTGGATAGAAATAATGTTTAGCTAGGGAACAATTGCCAGAGATACTCCAAAATAAATTTAGCTACCCAATTCCTAAGGCTTCTATAAACTTTCATCATTAAGGACCCCTATGCAATTCAGGGGAGGAAATTGGTAAAGGATCTTTTTTTAGATTGGTTAAGTGAAAAGACATATTGTCTAAGCACAGCATTATTATGTCTAGTCTCTTGTGTGGCAGCAGGTTCAATCTATAAACATATACAACAGTGCTCTCTGCATAACATGCAGCTTTGCTTTGTTTAAACTTATAATGGGGTGCTGGCCAGACTATGAGGGGAAAAGATGCATGACTCATATGGAGAGAGTAACATTTTGAGTTGTGAAAATGAGATCTTGAGTAAAAATCTTTGTTGTTGATGTCTGAATGAAGAGGAATGCTTGCTTTAATTTTGCCATATTTTAGATACCAGGTGTGGTGTGTGTTCATTACCATATGAAATGGATGAAAACAGGGTTATTCATAGGGCAGTTGTCACTGTTAAAAAGTTGAAAATCCAAATGCGTTTGCCAGCCAGCTTGAGCGCAAACCAACCCTTCTCTCAAAATGTGCCTTCTAGTGCTCAAGCAGTCTTTCCTCTTATGAAGCAGCCAAGCTCCGATGGCAGTCTCTGTTTCTTATGTTAGGGTTCTTATTGAAAAAAGTTGTACTTATTCAATGGGACTCACTTTGAAATAAGGATATAATTGTATACAGGTGAAAAGTTTCACAGCCCAGATTCACACTTGTTTTCTCATCCAACTGAAGAACCTCTTAGCAAAATTCCTTCCTGAAATTTTGAAATGACAGGAGGAAAAATCAAAACCAAACATTTGCAAGCATAGAAGGGAATTCTAACTGCTTTCAGACTATCTGAAGAGAACTGCAGGTAGTGCTGTCTGCTCAGAATGCTTTACCTGGTGGCGGCCACCACCACCAATGTATTCTTGGCTTCCATTAGACCCTTTTCAATACCAGTATGAGGTATGAAAGCATCAGGAATAGTGGTAGGTGGAGAGTGACAAAGGAAATGAGACATGGCTGACACCCATTATCTCACCTAGCAAAGCACAGGGCAAAGACTGGGAGCCTGTGGGCAAGAAACTAGTGGTGTCCTAAAAAATATTGTATAGCACCTAGAACATAGTATGGATTTTATAATAAATGATGATGAAGATGAGTGGAACAAGTAGGGGAGCTGGCATATAATATAGTATAGGAATATACTATAGTACAGAATATATGGAACTTGTCAAGGATTATCAATACCTTGGCACAGTCATTAACCAAAATGGAGACAACAGTCAAGAAATCTGAAGAAGGCTAGGACTGCGGAGGGTAGCTATAAGAGAACTAGAAAAGGTTCTCAAATGCAAAGATGTATCACTGAACACCAAAGTCAGAATCATTCAGACCATGGTATTCCCGATCTCTATGTATGGATGTGAAAGTTGGACAATGAAAAAAGCGGCTAAGAGAAAAATAAACTCGTTTGAAATGTAGTGTTGGAGGAGAGCTTTGTGCATACCATGGACTGCGAAAAAGGCCAATAATTGGGTGTTAGAACAAATTAAACCAGAACTGTCACTAGAAGCTAAAATGATGAAACTAAGGTTATCCTGCTTTGGACACATCATGAGAAGACATGATTCACTGGAAAAGACAATAATGCTGGGAAAAACAGAAGGGAGTAGAAAAAGTGGAAGGCCAAACAAGAGATGGATTGATTCCATAAAGGAAGCTACAGACCTGAACTTACAGGATCTGAACATGGCGGTTCATGACAGATGCTCTTGGAGGTCACTGATTCATAGGGTCGCCATAAGTCATAATTGACTTGAAGGCACATAACAACAACAAAAATATATGGTAAAAGGTAACAGTATCGTTCCTAGTGTGTTTTATTGTTTGCTCCACTCGCCAGTATAATTCATTAAATAAACCTCACTTAATGCATAATACAAGCAATCCATAATATATAAATAAAACCACTCCACAGTGATACTGCTTCATTTGTTCTTTAATATCTTATAACATTTGTATTAATTCTGTGCAGGGTTGGCAGTGAAATCTTTGTACAGCAGATCATGGGACAAAGTACAATTGATAGATTTTTTTAAAACGAGGCATTCCATGGCGATTGGGGACAGTCAGCTGTTCACAATGATTGTACATTTTGTTGCACAAAGCTTAAAAGGAAGCCTACACATTGCTGATAAAACCGGGGTAAAAAACCCTTTGTGCAGAGGCAATTCAGAGGAACTCTGCAAGCAGAGAGGGGTAACATTATTTCAGGGTCTACTCCCATTGTTCTTTCTATACAGTCACTTTTTACAATTCTTGCTAAACCAAAAGGCAGCATATGTGTACTATGCACAAATTACAGAGGTAACAGATGACATTAAAAAGACAGTGTATTATCAGCATATACATAGTGTAAACTTTTAAAAAATACCACATCTATCCTTTTATCACTTTATAGTGCTTTTGAATACAGTGTTAGCATTTTTAGGATTAAATTTGATAACTCACTAGGAAGGAAGACTAGCTTATTCCAATTGACAGCTGCCAGTCACTCCACGACGTTTATCCAAATGTCTTCAAGTTTAACATTTATGTGATGACGGTGGGGCCAGTGCGGCCAGTTCTCTCATGAAGCTGTGAAAGTTTCAGTGCAATGGAGATGAGGGGAGCCAACATGACCTGCAATAAAGGGAGAGAAAGGAAAAAAACAAATTGGAGAAAAAAATCAAAATCTCGGAAACTGTGTAACAGTTATCATTCCATCATATTCAGAACTTGCTCAGAAGCCTTGTGCAAAAGGATAAAGCTAGAGATCCAGAAACCCACAATGCTAAAATCACACTATGGAGTGAGAACCTATGCCAACATAAGGAAATCTATGGAAATCTGATAAGCACAGCTTTCATGGAACAAGAAGTTTCTAGCCCACATGGTTAAGCACAGTGATATTTATGTGCTGAAAGCTCTGGAATTAGAGTCACAGAGCAGGTACTTTGTATGCCTCATTATGACCACTTTATTTAGATATATGCTAATATATATTAGCATCTCCTTTTCCTACTAGGAACACTTTATACTTTCTTTTTTCTCCCAGTCTTCACTGCAAATAAATCATTATATTAAGAACATTTATGTAAATCTGTACCAATTATTCTGATCATTAGAATCCAGACTATCTGATACCCGTGGAACTCTCATTACAAGAAAGGAGTCTTTAGAAGAGATGGAACAGAATGAGATGCAAAACTTGGCAGTGAAACCTACCTGGGGATCTTCATGTATTTTTGGTGCATCCTTTTCATAGCTATCAATATACAGTCGCACAGTTGCTCCAGCACTCCCTGTACCACTTAGCCTGAAGATGATGCGAGAACCGTCAGCAAAGATCAGCCTCAAACCCTAACAAGAGAAAAATGCACAATAGTTTCCTTGGAAGGCCACTCCTCACTTTTAGCCTTTTTGAAAGTACAGACACAAGAAAGGTAAAAAATCCAAAGCCTTGTTTGACAGCTGGTCAACAATCCTTTGGTCATCCTGGTAATGTCATCTGGGAGACAAAAATTCAAAATTTAAATTTTTGCTGTGTGGAACCTCATGTGTTATAAAATGTGTAAGTTAAATAATATATGCCATGATATTATATATCTTGCAATGCATTTGTCCATTATTTATTATCCAGCTAAATGAACTTCTTAGGTAAGTTTACAGGAAAACTCAAGGGAGACAGAGACCACACAAAGCAGAACTGGACAAGAAAATGGCAAACAGACATGGATAAAGGAGCTTCTAGAGAGGGTCTAACGTGGAGGCGGAGGCTAATGAAACTAGGACAGACAAATTATTCCCAAGTGAGCTTAACTGCATGCAAGCAGGACAGGTGATTTCATAGTTCCTATAGAAGCAACCCATTTTACTACTGTTCACTGAAACAGACAAGAGTTACGTCAATTCAGCTCTGAAGTATATTTTCCTTTAACATGAATGGAGCTGGGATCATAATCACCAAGGGACTCTTTCTGGCCAGTCTGCAACAACAACTCAGATGTTTGCACTCTTCAGAAGACACAGAGCCCAAAAGATAGGTTCTCTTGCTTTCCCATATCATGCTGAAAGGACTTCAGGAGGTGGAGGGCAACAGGAGAGGCTCTTGTGACATTTTCCACTAAGCTTCCAATAGAAATGTTATGGCACTAAGGTCCTACATTGTCATGATTATAGTTTACCACAATGGTTCCCAATTTTTCCCCCCACGGATCACTTGAAAAATCACTGATGGTGGACCACTTAATGCTTTTTCTGCATATTCTAGTAACTGTAAAGCACTGTGCTAGGTGCTGTATGATTTTTTAGTTGCATTTTTATTGTTTCTTTTATTTCTTATATTTATTTTATATTGTATTATTTATTCCATACAGTTCAAATTGTAATACAATAAAATACAATATAGGAAATAAAAGAAGCAATAAAATACCATTAAAAATTAACATTAATATTTAATATGGATATGCCACGGATCACCCGGATGAAGCTTGTGGACTACTGGCAGTCTATGGGCCACAGTTTGGGAACCTCTGGTTTAGCATAATAGCTCCTCCTGCCCATGGAAAGTAAAGAGAAGGCTACAGGGCTTCTATGCTTCTCACAGGTTACCAGACATGTTGGGCTACGGTGACATGATCTTATCATTACAAACTGGGACTAAATACAAAATGAAGCATTTTTTAAAGTAAGCTATGCGCATGTTTAATAGACATCATTAAACTGATTTACAAAAGTAGAACATCTTTTCAGGCATTTAAATCTACAGCAATTCCCATTTTTTTCTCTACCTGGTTCCTTGAGATGCTTCCATCCACAGGATCACTGTACTCAAAATTATCAGCTTTCTCCACAGTGTATGATTTGTCGCCTGCCGATAGCTGCTTCCCTACAAAGGAACGGTCAAAGAATAGTGTCTCTAGATCCTTCATCATCTTGTTGGCACTATCAGCATCCACTTCTTCATAGTCATACCTAGAAATAGTCAGGGAGATTTTAGTAAAACAAAGAGGGACAAATATGGCCAGCAAACACTCACACACAACATTTTTTTATATTTAACTTTTGTGCAGTCTTTGATGGTGTGCTTTGCCTACTGCCCCTTATTTTTTAATCCAGGATTTATATTGTAAGGAGGTGAACCTGTAGAGCTTTCTCCTTTGGGCTTTACTCATCCACCCCACTTCCTGAATCAGTAAACTGGGTTTTGGTTTCCCCTATCTTTCAAGTTCAAACAGACTGATTCATATTTAGTGGGAGAATGCTGATAAAACAGAAATTGTTATCAAATAAAATGTAAAAAAGCAAGATGTCAACATCTAGCATACACAATAGAAATATACATTAATAAATACTATATATTTTGTGATCTATATTAAAACTGAATCTAAAGAAACATGAAAGAGATAGCATAACAGTTTGTTAAATTACTGTATATGGTTTCATGGTCTTCACACTTATATGCATTATTTTACTTTAATCACAGAGCCCCATGAAATTAGACAATGGCAAAATCTGTATAGAGTCTACATAATGTGATGTTAAGTTTGGTACAGAATGTGGGATTCCAAATTTGCAGACTTGTTTCTTTCATGGAAGCTGGAACTATGGGACATCTGCTCATTCTGGCTAATCATATATAAAATGTATAGAATTGTCATGAATTAATTCTTATGTAAAATGGGCTAATCCTGACCTTGTGAAGAAGTTCCGCCCATATTTTTGCCAGTGATCTTTCAGGATTTCTTCCACACTCTGTTTGCGGACAGCTATAATTGACAGCCATGCCAAGACAGCCCAGAGACCATCTTTTTCACGGATATGGTCAGACCCTGCAGCACACACAAATCATACAAATGGAACAGCACCTCTAGGAGAAAAGCTTGCATTAAGAATAACGGAATAAAAGATGTCCAATCCTGCAACTCACAAACTTGCACCTAGTACACCCAAAATACAGATGGTAGGTAAATGGTTGCACTAAAAGCATACATAAAAGGAGTAAGTAATTAATGCTTCACTGAGGAACACATCAGAAATACAATCAGAGTGTTGAAACTAATATTTTGCATACTATGGTCTTAAGGTGGCAGATGTCTTCTCTCTGGTAAAAATGTTTGTCTACTATACAAATAACATAGTCAACAATAAGAAGAGATTTATCTAGTCTTCAATGTCAAATTTCAACACAGCCTCCAAAAAATGAGTGACCACCAATTGAATCTGAATGACATGGCTGATTTTAATCATTTCACACTAATAAAAGTTAATTGTGTCTATAATTGATCTTAGGTGTCCAAGTAACTATTACACATATGGTTATTAGGGCTGCCTGTTATTTCTGGTTTTTACTCAGTCTGGATTTTTGGGGTGCTCTCCAGGTCTCCAGGTGAGTCACCTTAATCTCCGGACTCTCAGCTTTCATTTAAGAAAAAAGTTTCTAGGTGGTCTGGTTGCTGAGATATACACCAAAATGTTAGCTGCCCCCTCCCCTGCAACTTCAGTTAAATGAGCTCGTAGCTGGCTACTCTAATCCCGCCCTTTCAGGTTTGTAGCCAATAAGCTCCTACGCTTGAGGCCATGTGTCCAGCCGGTTTCCAATATGCACAGCAGCCGAGGGTGGGTAGGCGGGGAGGGGGAGTGGCAGTTATCTATCGGGGGTCTTTGGTTTTCGCCAGAACCCCTCTGCATGAGACCAAGTTTGTTGACTGCATGTACTGGAGGTTGGGCCCAAAGGGCAGTTTAGGGATTCTACTTGTGTACTGCCCACCCCGCTGCACAACAGACTCCCTGACCGAGGTGCTCGAGGTAGTCTCGGATGTACGGATGCTCTCCCCTAACCTATTGGTTTTGGGGGATTTCAACGTGCATGCCGAGACTGTCCTCACTGGAGCCCCTCGGGATTCCATGGAAACCATGACTTCCTGGGAACTGCACCTTAGTAATGTAGGGCCCACCCATGTAGCCGGTCATGCTCTTGACCTTGTGTTTGTCTCGGGAGGGGAGGGAAGTGCTCTGAAAATGGGGGCTGTTTTTTCTAACCCCGTGTCATGGTCAGACCACTACCTGGTGAATATTGACCTCTCAATGCCACACACCCTCCGTAGGGGACAAGGACCTATTAGGATGGTCCGCCCCAGATGCCTGATGGATCCTGAAGGATTCCTGAATGCGCTGGGAGATTTGGAGCCTGCGGAAGGATGCCCGGTCGAAGCCCCAGTGACGGAGTGGAATAGGGAGATCGCTGGGGCAATAGACCGGGTGGCTCCGAAATGTCCTCTCCCCCTGAATAGAGCTCAGATAGCACCCTGGTATACACCACGGTTGCGGGGTCTGAGACAGGAGATGAGACGACTAGAGCGCCGGTGGCGGAAATCTCGCTCTGAAGACAATCGGACACTGGTTAGAGCAGCAATAGCTGCCTACCAGGTGGCAACAAAGAGTGAATTCTTTGCTGCTTCTATTGCATCTGCAGAGTGTTGTCCCAGGAGGTTGTTCCAAGTGGTCCGAAGCCTGGTCGGTCCAGTTGTTCAGGAACCCATGGAGCACTCTAAAGCCTCCTGTGACATATTTGCTAAACACTTTGCCGATAAAATCAAGCGCCTGAAGAGCATGATTCCGTGCGCCATAGATACAGGAAGTGAGCCAGAGTCGGCCAGTTGCATTCCAGTCCGGTGGGATCGGTTTCAGCCTCTTCCCTCTGAAGAAGTGGACAAGGTGCTCTCTACTGTGAAGCCAACCACCTGTCTGTTTGATCCTTGCCCTTCGTGGCTCATTATGAGCTGCAAAGAGAGGCTGAGCGAAGGGATCAAGGCAGTGGTAAATGCATCCTTGGAAGATGGTGCAATGCCATCAGCCCTCAAGGAAGCAGTGATAAAGCCAATCTTGAAAAAGCCTTCCTTGGATCCCCTAGAGTTAAATAACTTCTGCCCAGTCTCTAATTTGCCATTCCTGGGCAAGGTGATTGAATGAGTGGTGGCTAAATAGTTACAGACACACTTGGATGAAGCAGATTATCTAGATCCATTCCAATTGGGCTTCAGGACTGGACATGGAACTGAAACAGCCTTGGTCGCCCTGGTAGATGATATGAGGAGGGCGTTGGATAGGGGAGAGTATACCTTCCTCGTCCTCCTGGATCTCTCAGCGGCTTTCGACACCGTCGACCACGGTATCCTTTTAGATCGCCTGGTGGGATTAGGAATAGGGGGCACCGTTTTACGGTGGCTCCGTTCCTATCTCTCAGACAGGTATCAACGGGTGGCATTGGGGGATGAGGTTTCAGACCCTTGGCCTCTTAATTGTGGAGTGCCACAGGGTTCTATCCTCTCCCCCATGCTATTCAACATCTATGTAAAGCCGCTGGGGGCCATCATCAGGAGATTTGGGCCGCAGTGTCACCAATATGCGGATGACACTCAGCTCTATCTCTCATTTAAGTCCTCACCAGAGTTGGCTGTGGATACCATGTCCAAGTGCCTGGAATCCGTACGTGGATGGATGGGAAGGAGCAGGCTGAAACTAAACCCCGACAAAACCGAAGTGTTGCTCGTGGGAGACAGGAGAAGTTTGGGCAATATAGACCTAGTGCTTAATGGGGTTAGATTACCACTGAAAAACCAGGTCCCCAGCCTTGGGGTCATTCTTGACTCCCAGCTGTCCATGGAGGCTCAGGTTTCGGCAGTGAGCAGGGCAGCGTGGTATCAATTATATCTGATACGGAGGCTGCAGCCTTACCTTCCTGCCCATCTGCTCCCACGGGTGATACATGCCCTGGTCTCCTCCCGCTTAGACTACTGTAATGCGCTCTACGTGGGGTTGCCCTTGAAAACGGTCCGGAAATTACAGCTGATACAGAATGCGGCGGCACGTTTGATTAAGAACAGCCGTCGCCGTGATCATATCACCCCGGTGTTAGTAGACCTACACTGGTTACCAGTTGTTTACCGGGCCCAATTCAAGGTGCTGGTGTTGACCTTTAAAGCCCTATATGGTTTTGGCCCAGTTTATCTGAAGGAGCGCCTCCAGCATCACCAATTATGCCGCCTGACAAGATAAGCCACACAAGACCTTCTCTCAGTCCCACCAGTTAAAACAGCTAGGCTGGTTCGGACTAGAGAGAGGGCATTTTCGATTGTGGCCCCCACCCTCTGGAATTCCCTTCCTTTTGATCTTCGTCATGCTCCCTCCCTGATAAGTTTCCGCCGAGCCCTGAAGACCTGGCTGTTTAGACAGGCCTACGGGATCTCTGGGGTGGGTTAGTTTTAATGCTGTTGATTGACTGATTGATTAACTGGTAGAGTGGTGTTTGGTTAATTATTGATTGTGGTTTTACTGGTTTTATATTGTATTTTACTGTATCAACGTACGTCGCCTAGAGTGGCCGTTAATTCAGCCAGATAGGCGACTCATAAATAAAATTTTATTATTATTTTATTATTATTATAAGTGAAGTCAGGGTTGTGATTGACAAGGTAGTAACTAGAGCCCTTTGCAAGTCAGAAAACTTTTTTCCTGCTTTTCTGAAAATCTCATAAATTGAGTCAGTATATAGCTTTCAGTCTTTTTCTCTCTTGTGTGCAGGAGTCAAACAAGTTTAAATTTTCCTGGGCTGCTGAAGAGGGCACTGTTTTGAAAACCTTCACAATATGAAGCTTTAATCCAGCACTTGCTCTTCTGGGAGTAAAGCTGCAATGCTAATCCCACATACCCAGAGTAAACCCCATTGAATTCAATAGGACTTACTTTTGAGTAGACATGGTTAGGATTGTGCTGTAAATTGATGAGACTTTTGAGTGAACATAGCAAAGAATTGTGTTTTGTGTTGTAAATCTTTCTCTCCCTCTCCAATCCTATTTTTAAAGCAATTAGGCAGGGCTTACACAGATATCACTGCTTTTATTATGTAGGAAACTAATACAGATTTTTTTTTAATGTTCTGCAATGACCAACCGGTTTTGACAATAAACTATTATATGGGGTGTGTGTATTTTTACTTCTCCAGTGTGTATGTGTATATGGAGTCTTCCAAACACCCCTGTGAGGTAAACAGGTTAAAGTGGTATGATTCTGAATTTTGGGTTGGGTGAAGTTCTTTATCACTTGAGGTTGCAGTTCCCTGCATGCTTCCCTGTTTGAGTAAGCCTTACTGAATACACTGGGACTTGCTGCTGAGTAAGCTACATAGGATTGCACTATAAATATCTTTACAGATTTTGTAAATAATAAACGTATTTGATAGTCATGCTTATATAAATATGTCTTCATACTATGTCCTGATAAGTATCTGATTTCACGCTATGGTTGTACAGTATTAGTTTCTCTACATTTTCAGTGTGCTTTTCTTCATTCGGGTGTTCATGGTTCCCTTCTGTTGTTTTCATCCTGAGGGGCAGATTAGGCTGAGAGATGGTGAGTAGCCCATGGTCACCCAGTAAACTTTACAGCTCATTTCCATTTAAAAAAATTAATTAAAGCTTTACATGGAGGCAAAGATCCACACAATAAAGCACATCCAACTTGCATTTAAAGCACATGACTTCCCCTAAAGTACCCTGGGAAGTATAGTTTCCCCTCACAGTTCCCACCACCCTTAAACTACAGTTCCCATGATTCTGTGGTGTGATTCATGTGCTTCAAATATATGTTGAATGTGCTTTAAATGAATGGTGTGGATCAGCACTAGGTGTGATGTGCATTCATTAGTGAATTGAAAAGAACAATTCTAAAAGATACTTTTTTAAAACAGGGGAAGGGTTGTAGCTCAGTGGTAGGGCATATGCTTTGCATGCAAAGATCCAAAATTCAATTTCTGGAAAAGACTATTGCCTGGAATCCTGGAGAGCCAATACTAGACACTGTCATCAGTACTCAGCTAGATGGCACCAAATAGCCTGAGTAGGTATAAGGCAGATTCCTTTGTTCCTAAAAATGGAAAGAGACCCAAGGGCCACAGTGACTCTAAAATTTATTGATGTACTTTAATTACATTTATAGACCACTTTATTGTAAAAAATCTCAAAGCAGTTTACAGAAAGAATTAAAACAATAAAACTATTGGCACAAACAGTTAAAGACAGGTATTTAAAAATATTCAAAAGAATAAAACCAACAATGAGTTAAAAATAGATAAAAACATAATAGCTTCTACATGCCTGGGTAGGCTTGCCTAAACAAAAATGTTTAGCAGGTGCCAAAAAGAGTACAATGAAGGCACCTGCTAATGTCAATAGGCAGGGAGTTCCAAACTGCAAGTGCTGCCACACTAAAGGGCTGATTTCTTACAAGAGCAAAATAAGTACTATGTGGCACCCATAACATGGAAATCACACCTTGAATTTGGCCTGGTAGCAAATCAGCAACCAGAGCAGATTTCTGAGCAGAGTTATGTACTGATAGGGTCTCACTCATGTCAGCAATCGTGCCACAACATTCTGCACTAAATGCAGCCCCCAGTCAGGTTGTGCTGCATGGGGATTTATGTGACTTTGGCTGACTGGCTGCCAGGATTTTTTTAGTTTTTGTTTTTGGTTAGGACTCCTGACTGGTTGTGGGATGCTGAGTTTTCTGCCTTACTCACAGGAGTCTTGTTGTGGCTGGTATGGTATTGCATTTATGAAATCATCACTGTCTTTTATTTTTATTTTTCTGTTTGCATTTCGTTTACCTTTATCCTCACTCCCTTTCATCCATAGAAGCAACAGCAGTGGTTCCATGCACTCAGCTCAACCCCCTTAAACCCACTGATGATGCCCCTTGTTGTTTGCATGACGGTTTGTTTCTTGCCCAGTAGTGGTAAAAGAGAATACACATACTGGGCAGCATGGCTGCAATTGTTGTTCCCAAGCTGCTGCCTATGAAAGTAGACCAAACCATGTGTGTTTTCTCTCCGTCAATTATTATTCACTGGAATTGAGTTGGCTGTCAAAGTGAGTTTATAGCAGCCCACAGGGGAGATAGAAAAGAGTAGAGAATCTTCTTATTCTTACTCATTTCTCAGACCTCTTTCTGAAGTGAAGAGTCAAATCTGTAAAGAAATTTGGAGCAGCCATATTAAAATGTAGGGGCAAGACATTCCAGGAAGGGGGTTGTCAACCCTACTTAGATATGGATATCTTTGCAGAGGATCCCTAGTCAAGTTTTGCCAACAACACAATCCATACCATATCTACTGAGAAGTAAGTCTTACTGATGTCTATGAGGCTTAGTGAGGGAAGGACGGGCTATGACCCTACCTCTTCGGATTCCCCAGCAACAACATACAATTTGTACGAGGTTGCTTGTCCCTTTGCTAAGCATCAAGCCTGTAATGAACCTGATTCATCTAATCACAACTCCTCTGTGTTCTGCCTTGTCAGATGTGCATGTTTAGTCAGAAGTATGTCCTATGGATTTCAAATGGGAATTACTTCCATACAAATGTATATAAGAATGTAGACTTTGGAACATTTATCCTTTCCTTACCGCCAACAGTCTGATACTTTTGTTAACTTGCTCAGAGGCAATGTTTCTGAAACAGGGAACCTACTGTAAACTTTATTTTGCAGCATAAATTCCATCATGAAATTCCATATAACACAATATTTTGGTTTATAAAAATGTTATACTAAGGCAGCATCCAATATCACATGAAGTGACTTCTGCTTTTGTAATGGTACTTCTCTGCCTGCAGTGTCCACCCCTAATCTGTTTGAGAGGACCCCCCCAATTCTCCTGAACAAAGTTTGGGGTTGCATGGATGCTATGGGGGTGGGGAGATATAGGAAATTATGTTGTCCAGGTGGAAGTTAATTCCACTGCTGGGTGGCCACCAATGAATGTCATCCTAAGAAATTAATAGCAGCGTAGGGTTCAATTCTGTCACCAGCTGAATGAGTCTTACTCCCATGTAAGTGTGTATAGGATTGAAGCTTTCATCAATCAATTTTTATTTATAGTCAACTGACCACAGACACATAATATTAAATGATTTGTATTAAACAAAAAGACATAATAACACAAACTAAGAAAATACAGCATATCAGATTATACAAAAATATATCTCAGTCTAAATATAATCAGTGATAATGAGTGGCCTGGCCAGAATAGCCAAGTCCAGAAATTTTGCAACTTGCTCAGTGATCAACTTATTTGAGCCCTCAAGTAAAACAGTCTAACGAGGCTCAGAGAAACAGCCTGGGAAAGACTGCGTAATAGGGTGTATTAGATCTTTTCTACCCTCCTGGTAATAACTACAATTGAAAAGATCACATAGAATAGACTCCACTTCATCATTATTACAGGGGCAGCATCTTTTGTTAATTGGAGTTTTATTTATATCTACCACACAAACGTTTGGAAGGTAAGACATTAATGCAAGCCAAAGAAAATGCCCTCCTATATTTGGGAATAAACATCTTAGGTAGTGCATGCCATCTTTGCAAGAAAGACCCGACAAACCCACAAACCCAATGACAAGAGGTGGGGACAAAAACCCTGTGCAGCTGCATTGAGCTCTTGGTTATCAATATCCAACAGCCTCTGTTTGACAATCACTTTGGCACTTTCTAGGCCCATAGAAAACAGATTAGAAGGTGAAAGATCTACTGAGGTAACTTTTTCACCACAGCCTTTGCTGAGGATGACTCAGAGGAGTCTCTCATTACCTGGAGTTGTGAGTAAGCACAAGGCAGCAGTGAAGCCAAAAGTCGATAGAATAGATCCATGCTAAGCATTTTAGAGACTTAAGGCCAGCCTCTAAGTTAAGGGTTGCTCCAGAGATGCATCTGGGGACACAAAATATGGACCTAAGAAAATAGGACTGAGTTCCTTCAAGAGAGCCCTTAGAGTATGGAAAGCAGATTGGTGCCCCAAAGAGAATCTGGGGAACATTTTTGGCTTTGAAAACATGGATGGCTGCTGGAAAGAATTTTCCACGCTTTGTGAAAAAAAAAAGGATTATTGTGCTTACATTTTGTTTGGCTTTAGCCTTGGCAAATTTTTCCTGGACTCTCCAGGTTGCAGCTTCGAGGAATCAAATACCCAAGTATTTATATGAGCCAACCTGTTCAATTCTATTATTCCTCAGAGGCCAGAGATATCTCACCTTCTTCTTGGAGAAGACTAGTACTTTGGATTTAGAGTAATAAATTGTGAGAAGCCTTCATGTTGTGTCTGATGGAAAGTATAAGACTGTATATTTTTGACAAATGTACATGTGGTGTCTCATTATACAGGCACAAGAGTGGCTATATACTATAGTCAGCATGGATTTTTTGCATCCCTCAATGTTAAATTAAAAATACCCCCATGCCATTCTGATGCTTCCCATAAGCTCATTTCGAAACAAAACCTTACAAAACTTACAGTCCTGAACTCAGAAACACTTGCTTAACAACCCTCTAAATTTTAATGGCGATACACAAAACAATCAGAGAGAATTGAGAGTTCAAAGTGTAAAACGAGAGAGAAACCAGACTCCTTTTGGACTTTCTTCTGTCAGAGTTCTCATAATCTGTTGAAATTCATTAAAAATCAGCCATGTTCACAGAGTACCTGGAATCCTATTACTGATCTTGCCCCATACTCTGACCATCTTCTGCAGTTTAAAAGTTTTAAAAATGCCTGGCTGATTTTTAATTAATTTAAGAAATTTTGCATTGAACTGAATGATAGTGTCGCGCATGCTCAGTAAGAACCAATTGTCGGTGTTCTAAAAGCCAGAGTCACAGTCGTTTGGCTTGGCTAATCAGGGGGCCACACCCAGGCCAGACCTTTATTTCACTTTAGACAGCCATGGCTTCCCCCAAAGAATTCTGGGAAGTGTAGTTTGTGAAGGGTGCTGAGAGGAGACTCCTATTCTCCTAACAGAGCTCCAGTGGCCAGAGTGGTTTAACAGTCAGCTGCTCTGATCAAAGCTTTGTGAGGGGAACAAGGCATCTCCTAGCAACTCTCAGCACCCTTCACAAACTACACTTCCCAGGATTCTTTGGGGGAAGCCATGACTGTGTAAAGTGAAATAAAGGTCTGGTGTGGATGTGTCCAGGGACAGCTTTGGTTTAAATTTGGGTGGGAGGCTACATGTGCCTGCTGTAGAATAAAAAGGTGGGAGAAACACTGAAAAAGAAAAGGGGCTTCCCCTCTGCTCAGTGCCCACCCATCCAATCTCCTCCCCTCCCTCCTCCTCCCCTCCGCCCCTCCCCCAGGTCAATTTCACCTATCCTATGCATAATTGCACAGGAGTAAATCCCACTACACTCCAAAAGCCTGCAAATGATCAAACCTGCCCTCCCCTGCTATCCCCTCCTTCTTGCCCCTTCCTTCCTACACCCCTCCCCCTTCCTATACCCCTCCCCCTACTGTTCCAATCCCCTCCTTCTCCTTCCCCTTCCACCCTCCTCCTTCCCCTCTCCCATGGTCAGTTTTATCTATCCTAAACATGATTGCACGGGAGTGAATCCCACTGAACTCAATAAGCATGCAAATGATCAAACCTGCCCCCCTCCTCCCTCCCATCACCTCCCTTTTGCACCTTCCCTCCCCCTTCCTTCACCCCTCCCCCTCCACTTCCAATCCACTCCTTCCCCCTCCTTCTACTCTCCCCTCCCCCTCCTCCGCCATGGTCAGTTTTACCTATCCTAGCCATGATTGCACAGGAGTAAATTCCACTGAACTCAATAAGCATGCAAATGATCAGGCCTGGCTTTCCCCTCCTTCCCCTCTCCTCTCTGTTCCTCCTCCCCTCCCCACTCCAGGCCTCCCTCCCCATGGTCAGTTTTACCTATCCTAAGCATGATTGCACGGGAGTAAATCCCACTGAACTCAATTAACATGCAAATGATCAAACCTGCCCTCTTCCTCCTCCCCACCTGCTGCCATCCCTCTCCTGTCCTCCCCAACCCCTGTATCAGTTTCATCTATCCTAAGCATGATTGCAGGGGACAAATTCCCACTGAACACAATAAGCATGCAAATGATCAATCCATTCTCATCAAACTTGCACAGGATCCCATTTCTTACCTCCTGGATTAAAAAGCAGAGAAATTCACTAATAGGCAAAAAACTTTGCGGTTTAAGAATGTACCTATAGCCCACAGATATTTCCTTCAAACTTTAAAAAGCAGGAAAATTGGGCAGCTATAGTGAATGCACCAGGGGAGCAGGAGACCTGACCTCTCTGAGATATTGTACTGTCCTACAAATTTGTCAAAATGCAAACACAATTTGGGTTGGTCTTTCACAGTCCAATCCACTTGCTGTGTAGTTTGGAAGAATTAGGTAACATGTGCCTCTGAACATATGGTGAGTGGTGGCAAAACCTGCATTTTGACCAATTTGTAGGGCAGTACAATATCTCAGAGATGAGGTCAGGTCTCCTGCTCCCATGGTGCATAGCTGCCCAATTTCCCCGCTTTTTAAAGTTTCATGGAAATATCTGTTGGCTATAGGTACGTTCTTAAACCGCAGGGTTTTTTGCCTATTAGTGAATAATCTAGTTTAGTAAAATATTTGTAAATAGGACTGATTTAATGTTTATGCATTTTGAATAGTTTATTAACTGAACTGTTTTTCCCCATCAGGCACTGAATTTAAATTTTTCGTTAGCCTTTTAATTTTTTAATATATTTTTCATATTGTTTGGTTGCTGCTTTTTTATATTACTGTATTTGATTTTGTATGTTGTTGTGAGCAGCTGTGGTCAAGTGGGATGCAAACACTGAAATGAAATAACTGGATACTGCGAATGTTTACTTACCAGTACCAAAACTCTCCTCTCCGCACAGAGACAGTTTGTTTGCATCCATTAAATTTCCAAAGAACTTCCAACCTGTTGGAGTTTCATACAATGCAATCTTTGTAGCTTTGGCCACCCTGCAAAAAAAAAAAAAGAAAGGTCAAACGAGAGTCACCAGTGTTTTATTATAGAAAATATTAATTGTTATTGGGCATCCCACTTATTAAACCAGAAATTTGGATTTCAACACTTTAGAGAAAACTTCGGAGCAAGGCCAGGTCCCAAAGGTCCAATGCAACTTGATCCATGTGCCAAAAGGGGCTGTTTGGATTTGGTTTCCCGAAATGGAAGCCCCTCCTGCTGCACAACAAACCACTTTTGAAATGAGAGAAGTCTTAAAAGCAGTTTATCTGTCAGGCTTTGTTGTTAATACAATAATATTTTCAAAAGGCCAGAATCTCACTAGGCATGCCCAAGCTCGGAGATCTAAGCCAACAGTGCTTGCAATAAACATCATAATAATTTTTTTAAAACATGATAGAAACACTGTGTGTTCAAAATTTACATTTATATCCTCCTCCTTGGCAGATTTGTCACTAAAATGACTTAGACACATAAAATGAAACCAAGTAAAATCAGTTAAAGCAAAAATTACTTTAAGAGGTACTATAAGAGTATCAGAACTCCAGCCAACAATTAAAAACCACTATTTTAAAACAGTTACCAGTCTAAGGAAGAAAGTACTATCTTAAAGAGGAAAGTTATACATGCTATAAAACTACTTACTTCGTCTCCAGCCCCCTGTGATTTCACAAGAACCTTCTGTTCATTCCACCTATTCTGAGATCATCCTCGCTTCTGTTATTACATCTCTCTACAAATATTCCCAAAGCAGACACAGGAAATAGGGTGGCCAGAGGCTCCTGTACCTTTAATAGTTGTGTAGAAGAGATATTTCATCATGCATAGTTTGTCATGCAAGCTCCACTGACTGAAATCTCCTCTTGTACACAACTATTAAAGGTGTAGGAGCCCTGTTCTCTTTTGCACCTTGCCACCCTAATAAGGCAACAATATGATGGTGTAGGAACACACTCATTCCTATTGCTTACCCATAGTTTTGTATCAACTATTCTTGATAACTAACATAGAGAAGGATCCATCCAAAGTAGATGAATCAAGCAGAAGGTGTTCCATGTGTTGAATTTTACCTGTCAATTGCTCCACTAGTAGGCATGCTTCGGGCAAACCCTCGAACACCCGTCTGTTGAAAGTAAGGAATACTGAAAATATTTGCAGCAATAACAGCTACAGAGTCTGAGGGATTAACAAAGAATCCATGTTTTCCAAGTATCATGTTCCGATCCTAATGAAGACAGTAAAAAAAAAGACAACAGATAGTTACCTTTTTGATGCCAATGGTTAGAAGAAAAATATATAGCCGTGTACTCGCCATTGACTCTAAAAGAGATCAAGTTTAAAACAGACTGACAATAAAATCCAGGATTCCAAGAGAGAGGAGGAGATAGGCGAAGACCACTGTAGGGCCCATTTCAGCTGGAGTGTTGCTCCGCCACTGAGAGGGGGAGGGGTGAAATGGCGGGGAGGTTGATGTGATGCAAGAGCACCAGATTGGTTCTGGCCAGAGCGTTTGCACTGCTCTTATCTCCCCACTGTCTCATCCTCTCCCAGTAAGCATCAATGATCCACCTGCTAGGAAGCTAGTGTAGTGGTTCCGCCCCACCTGCAGGACCACTTCCACCTATTATACTATGCCTATACATTTTCTTGAATGTCCTGGCATTCCTATTAAATGTAAAGAGAAAATACATTTTGAAATTCACAACAATTTTCTTTTATATATATTAATAAAAGATAGAAGGGGGAAAAGTGAAAGTTGTTAGGAAACTTGATATGCAGACTTTGTTTCCAGTGGCTGAACTGGCACTAAATCCCATGAGAAAACAACAATATCAGGAGAAGGATCAAATGCAAAAATGCAGTATTGGGATTCATGTAATATTGGTTACTTTGCATAAAGTATGGCTAGAATATTACTAGCTTCAACAGAACAGAGTACATGAAATGTGGCATAAACCATATAGAGCCATGTATGCTCTTTTATTTCACTAGGGACTTAAGAAATTGCACCTCTGATTTTAAAAAGTGATCTTTCTAGATCTCATTTTGTGGGAAGAGTCTTGATATTTTAAAAATAACATGAGTTGGGACATTGATGCTCAATTTAATATGCAGAATAACTAAGTCACTAACCAATAAATGACTAGAATGGTGAGTTAATAATGAAGTGCATATACAATTAAAGAAGAAAACTCAAACCACAACCATAATATAATGTCATACAAATGCATGAAGTGAACAGTAAACAATAACAAACTGTGAATCAATAGGGATAAATGAACACAAGAAGATCCAAAACTATGTCTCAATAGGTTGAACATTTGTTAAAAGAGAAGCAATTAAAGTTCCTGTCACTTTGGGTTTGAATGACAAATAACATTTATTTGTTTTTCTGTAAATTAGTCCTGATATCATTGAGTTCATTTGGGCCCATTTTTCAGGAGATTGTTTGATATATCATAATTTTTATTTGATTTAATTGTCCATTATCAGCACAATATTCTGTCTCTTTAAATTCCATACTTGATTAACAGCAGCTGACCTTGCCTTCTCTATACATAGAGTTGAGGCCGGTGTCTATTCATGAGCAACCTTTGATTATCTCTCTTTGGAATTTCAGTGCCCTTTCTTAGAAGTGTTTAGCATATTGGCGGTAAGATATCTCTTATAGGTTATCACTACAGCAGTTTTTGTATTCATAATAATTTTGACTCCTTATTTTATAGTTTCAGGGATTTCAGGGATAATGATTCCCTTTAAGTTTTTTTTTTGTTGCTTTGGATTTTTTGGAATCAACTACTTATGGGGCACAGCTTTCGGGGGGGTTTGTTAATTTTTTGTATTGCTGTAAACCTAGTTTCTGAAGTAGTACTGAAACAAAAATACATTCTAGAGTTTTTGTAAACTGAAATAGAGAATATGGACTGTTTATTTTTTCTGTTCATAAACCAATCAGAATTTGGACTAATATTTCTGTTTATATACTAGTTTCATAACTCTATTGAGATACAGTTTTGTGCTCATTTATCCCTATCAATACACTGTTTTCTTATTGTTTACTGTTTGCTACATCATGGCATTTGTATTATATTATGGTTGTGTTTTGAGATTTTTTCTTTAATTGTATATGTATTTAATTATTAACTCATTATTCTAGTCATTTATTGATCCATGACATGGTTATTCTGCATGTTTCTTGCGGGACCTCTTCCTCTAGTTTATTATTTGATGCTCAATTTAATGCCTTGATCACCTTAGAAAAGGCTTCCTCAGCATGGTCCTCTCCAGATATTTCTGATTACAACTCCCATCAGTACAGTCGTAGTCCAAAACATCTGGAGGAAACCAGGTTGCGGATGGCAGGCTTAGATGAAAAGAAGGCTTAACTTGTGAGGAAGAACACACTACAATTTCTTACATGTGTTTTTTTTCATTAATTTTTTTATTCAAAGTTTCAAAAAACAAAATGAAACAAAACAAAACAAAAACAAATTAATAACTAATACAATAAAATAAAATGTTGGCTTCCGATTTGTCGCAGATCAGTTATAGGTCTATAATATATAACAAACCTGTCTCTTAATATATTACAAAATCACTTTCCTCCAGTAGTTATCTTAATTAATAATCAAATCTCATTAACATCACTTTATTCTTTCCGCAAAAAGTCAAAGAGAGGTTTCCAGTCCTTGAGAAATATATCCATCGATTTTTCTCCAAATAAACATGTCGATTAATCCATCTCATCAAGTCTGCTAGGTCCAGTAATTTCAATAGCCATTCTTCCATTATCAGTGTTAATTCCATCTTCCATCTTCCATCCTTGCATCCATAATAATCTTGCTGTCATAGTCATAGTCATATAATAAGAGTCTGATGGGAATTTCCTTCCTCACAAATATTTCCTTGCCATCAATTCTGAATGTGTTACTGAAATATTGTTGTAAAGTCATATCTCTGTTCCTCTTTTTTACGAAATGCACTAGCACATCTCTTGAGAGTTTTTCCATTGCCACATATCTGTAATTAATTCTATAAATTTTCTCTATTTCAAGCTCCATCACATCATTCCAGTCCAGAAATTTTTTCGAAACATTGATAGCTTTATCTCTGATATCTTCATCAATTTCTTCAGGGACAACACTGAATTCCAAACAGTAATCTTTATCTCTAAGGTCCATAAACTCCAAATCTTTTTCCAGTTCCACATTTGATATATCTGTTCCAATCTCCAGTACTTGCATCTTCCCTTTAATTTTTCTTTCTTCTTCTATTGCTTGTCTAGTTATATGTTTGATCTCATCAACCTCCTCTCTCATAAAATCCCCTATTTCTTTCAGCTCCTGCTTCATTTTGCCAAATTCAATTTTCATCTCTGGTTTGCCATGTCTAAGTTCTTGTTTCGTTATCTCAATCTCATCCATTATTTTCTGAAACATATTTACTTCCAGGGTCTTAGCCACTTTCTTAATTTCTTACATGTTGACTGCCATTTACTCTTTTTTGCTAAAAATATATTCAAATTACAACCCGGTAGCTTATTAATTATTTTATAAGTGGCATACAATGCACAACTTTTACCTCACAACTCTGGAGCAGAGATAAATACATCCCAGATTTCAATACGAATTCTACCAATGATAGGCCTAGTCCAATCACTTATGAAATCATCAAGTATTCCACATGTTTGCAGGAGGAAGATAGCCCCACCTACCCCATCTCCATCAAAGGCTGCTCCAAAATCATACTCTCCTGTCTTCATAGTCTGGACCAGATCAGCAGCATAGGTTAAGTTTGGATCAGGATGATGACCACCAAAATCCTCAAGAGGTATGCAGTTCACAGCAGAATTTGCTGGTGCTCCAAGTTCTTCACAGAGGATCTTTTTTACATAAGGGCCAACAACTGATTCAGCAATACATGGACAGATGAAACAGAAACATATATAAATTAACAATTAAAATTTAAGCTTATTTTCTTTAAATATTTTGCTCCCAATGCTTGTGGTTAAGGAATGTTTGGCTACTAATGTATGTTAGAAGGATTTTTATGTATTGAACCAACAAGGTATTGATGTGCTTCACACAAGTGCTTCAATATTTAATATGCACTTAAGCATTTGGGTACATAAAGTTCAAGAGCAGTGCTGGCCCAAGACATTTTGCTGCTTGAGGAGAAGGCATGATGGTCCTCTTTCCCCCTGCTTCCACATATAAAGGCGAACTGTACTGTCATGTGAATTATACTTCAATACTACCAATGGACAGCATCCTTCACTGGATCTGACAGCAGCAGGTTAACTTAGGGCAGACATGGGGAACCTCAGGCCCAGGGGCCAAATGTGGCCCTCAGAACTCTCCTCCTGCCCCTATCCCCAGGCCACACCCCTCACGGGCTTTTGCCTAGGTGGAGTATGTCCTTGAACTCTGATAATGCCTCTTGCTTATCTGGATGGAGGACAGAGAGGGTGTGAGTGTGTGTAGAAACTAGGCTACTATACAGAGATATTTACAGTTATTGTTCCACTCACTTTTGCTTCTGGTCCCGCCCATTATTGGCATGTGGCCCTTGGAAGGTTGTCCAAAGGGGAATGCGGCCCTTGGGTTGAAAAACATTCCCCATTCCTGGCTTGGGGGTACAAGGCAGATTGCATGGCACATTCAGCTCTGTTCACTCTGCACCCTTCAGCATCTGCCACCTGAGGTGGTTGTCTTACTCTGCCTAATAGCAGGGCCACAGAACTCCATCTACCTCATGCTAATGGAACAAAGAAGGGGACGATGGAAAACTTGACAATATTGTAATACAAGGCATTTGTAAATGAAGATATACAGTTTGCCCTGCTTCCACTTTCTGGCCCAACTAGCGATGGCGCTTGGAAACAACAAACTGAGTCTCTTTTTCCTTATCAAAATATCTTCAAACAGTCTAGGGTAGAATTGTTGTACTTTTCCAGTGAAGCTGTCCCTATTTCATCTTCCGTACCTCCATGCATAGCATCTATCCGAATCTTCAGATGGTTTTGGCCCGAGAGTAGTTCTTTCAGTGCACTAAAATCGAAAATATTCCTCAGCATGTTGGCATATGCTTCTACCGAATCCACAATTTCAACTGAAAATAAAAATATACAGACACAGAAAACCACAATGATTTGAAGAACCAGCACAATGCGAAATGGTAATACTTCTCAATTACCAAATTATAAAAGTGGGATACGGGCATTGTCTTAATACAATGAGAGGTAAACTTTGATACATCAATGGTTATTTGAAGATGGAACCAAACACTTAGTGTTTTCCAGTACAAAACATATACATGTGTCTTTGTTGCCTGTGAATTTGATTATCAAAACAATATGGGTTAGATCCAGACTTTCTGTATTTCTATAGCAGACTTTCTGAAATCAAGGAAACTAAGTCAGCCATGAGAAACTCAAGCATGACTAAGTCTGGGTCCAACCTAAGTGAAAGTTTCCTTTTTCAGCTTTCCAAGGTGAAATACCACAGTGTTTAAATTGCCAAGTATTGCAAGCAGGAACCTTCATTAAGAAGAGGGAGAAAATGGATTTTACTTGCCTGCAAATGGTTTAAACTTGTTCTCCAAGTCAAACTGCTGCTTTCCAATTGTACTGAGGTCTACATTTAAGTCTGGACATATAGCATACTCTTCGATAGTCTTACTAATTTGGAAAATTTTATCAGTACTTCCTTCAGGAGCAGGCCCTAGTGAGAAAAACAGAATTTTACAACAGACCACAAGAGATACGCTCAGCCTGAAGAGGCAAAGAAATAAGAGTGTGCCCCCTGAGTGAATAAGAAAAGGAGGCAGATTTAATATATGCATAGAATTCAGCACACAAAACTACACCAGTACAACTGTGGTCAAATAAAGATACAAAATCCTTTACTCAGACATTTTTTGTTTGGGGTAAAAAGCAAACATATCTTAGGTTTGTTAAAGAAAAGTAATGACAGCATTTATTGCTCCAAAGTGGATGTTGTTTCTTCTCAGTTAGTACGTGCAAGGGAGTCCTCATTTCATATAACTGATGACTGGACGAGTTGTCCACTTAAGTTTAAAAGGGTGTCTGTGTCGAGGTAAAGAAGTAGTGGATGCACCATTTCCTTAGAACATCCATTGCTGTGGCACTGGTGAAACTAAGTGTAGCATTCCAACTCTATTGCTTTATTTCTGAAATTGCTTCCTTGTTTCCCCTTCAACAACCTCTTCTCCCCTGTTCCTTTTCTTCAACTTCTGCTCCACCTGCAGCAGCCAAGCTGATGCATTTACCAATAGTCAAGGGATCACAGGTGATGAGTGGGACTGAGATTCAGAAGTACTCACCTCCATTTGAAATATTGAATTTAATACCAAAGTCTCCATTAGGTCCACCAGGGTTGTGGCTTGCTGTCAAAATGATACCACCAATTGCTTTTATTTTTCTAATAATGCAGGACACCGCTGGGGTAGAAAGAATTCCATTCTGTCCAATCACTAAACGGCCAATCTAAAATAACAATTGAAGGGGGGAAAATACAACAGTGCTTTAGAAACATATAGCAAGTAAACATTAAAAATGAATGCTCTGTATTAGGGTAGCCAACACAATCCTATCCAGAAGTTGCTTGACTACAACTCCCATCATCCCTGACAACTATCCAGCTAAATGGAAGCTGGAGCTGAACATTTGGAGAGCATTATGTTGGCTACCTTTGCATGAACCAACCCTTTCCTAGACTCCTATCCCAGATATTGAGTAGTTGGAAATGACAACCAAAAGGAAAGGGCAACCAAACTATCATGGAGATGGACCAGCTCCCCTCTGAAGAAAGGTTACAGCATTTGAGGCTTTTTAGTTTAGAGAAAAGGTGAGTAAGAGATGACATGATAGAAGTATATATAATTATGCATAGTATGGAGAAAATGGATAGAGAGAAGTTTCTCTCTCTCTCTCTCTCTCATATAACACTAGAACTCATGGACATCCAATTAACCCAAAAGTTGGAAGATTCAGGAGACAGCGCATAGTTAAACTATGGAATTTGCTCCCACAAGAGGCAGTGATGGCCACCAACTTGGATGGCTTTAAAAGAGGATTAGGCAAATTCATGGAGGATAAGGCTATCAATGGCTACTATCCATGATGGCTTTGCTTCTTTTCCATAGTTAGAAGCAGTATGCTTTTGAATACCAGTTACTGGATGACCTTGGGCCAGTCACTGCCTCTCAGCCTCAGAGGAAGGCAATCTGAATACCGCTTACCATGAAAACCCTATTCATAGGGTTGCCATAAGTCGGGATCGACTTGAAGGCAGTCCATTTCCATTTTGCTAGAAACCGCAGGAGGGAATAATGCTCTTGTACTCAGATTCTGCTTGCAGGCTTCCCATAAGCATCTGGCTAGCCACTGTGAGAACAGGATGCTGGACTAGATGGGACCCTGGCCTGATCCAGCAGGCACTAGCAGTTGATGGAGCGGCATGGGTGGAGCTCCATAGCTCCCCTGCCTTCTCAACACCACGGGTCGCTGCCACAGACTGAGAGGGATGTTCCTCTGGTAACTGAAGTTACAACTTAGTGGATTGCACTGCAATTCTTTTCTACTTCAGCATTCTCCAAGCGAAGGTTAACTGGCCATGTGTTTTTCTTCTTCTTTTGCAATCAGTGGCTCCCTCTTTATAAAGAAACTAAACAGTTAAGTTCTCAGTAAAATCCAGAAGTTTTAGCCTTCACCCATTTACACTTTCTGTCCACATTGCTTAAGCCAACCCGTACTTATTACAGCAATTTAGTATGGGTCAGAGCCTTTTATCAAATTGCCCTCTCAATTCCAATGAAGCCAAAGAGGCTTTTTACTTTCTTCACTAAATAATAACAAAATAAGATGGGTTCGATCCAGACTTACTGTTCTGCAAACAGAACTCTGACTATTTGCAGAAAGGACTACAATTCAGGAGGGGCTCCCACCTGAGGAATGGGTGTCATTTTCACCAATTCTTTCTAAGCAGCCCCTCTCACAGTTCAGGAGGATCAACCAACCTCCTGGAGCTGATTTTTGGGGGTACAGGGGAGAGGGAAGGAAGAATTGGTGAAAATCCCCTCCCTCTCCCCTCCCCACTGTATCCAGTGAAAGTGTACTGTGCGTGGAATTCTCTTTCTGGCAAGTTTTGATCCAACTCTGTGTACTTATATAATGTTTTTTCCAAGTGCTCAAAGCGATTCATGTACTTTTGTTGATTTTGTTAAGCAATTTTTGTTTGTTTGAACATCTATCTATATAAAATTCCCCTAATCCGAGCACTACCAATATATTTTTGCAAATGTCTGCCTCCTTATAAAGTTCTTCATCTATCTGAAATCCTTGACCAGTTTTCTCTCTCCCTCTAACACACAAAAAGTGTATGAAAAAGGAAAAGGAAGACATATGAGCTATCCATAGGGACTTGTAATGCTGGCTCTAGAGAACATCTGCTATAGATTCTTATCCAAGCATCCTGGGTCAGAGTCAGAAATCCTGAAGCATGAAGGTAGGTCATCTAGCTAAGGTTGTCCAAATGTTAGCAAGAATTATGTATGCTGAAGTAGGGAACTAAAATTGCAAACCTAATAAAGAGGAATTAGAATGTATGGGAGCAAATGACAATTGTCAAGTTAACAATAATGTTAAAGAAGCAGTGGGATTATAAAGAAATATTGAATGAATGGAGATCAGTTGGGCAATAAATAAGAAAAGGACTTAGAAATGCAGAGGATGAGGTAGATAGATTATCTGCTTATGGAATGGTGTAAAGTAACAATGAAAATTTTCATTTCATATTTTAGGCTCTTTTTAAAATTGTTTAACTATATAAACAATGAATAATTGTTTACATTAGTTATTTATATAAATATTCTGTTTATGAGATCTGTATATGACTTATTTTAAATATTTGGAATTTATAATGAATGCATGAATGATATGAAAATAAATGTAATGCATCTAAAAATTTTACTGTGGCCATGTGAGTTTGGGCAACCTTTTGGATCATGTCCCAATTCTGGTGTTGATGACATGTCCTTAGCACACCTATCAAATACTGCACACATGTCCTGGGTAGTAGTTAGCTATTTCTAGCTATGTCACCTGGTTTGAGGAATAGGCACTAACTTAGACCCCTTTTAAAACCAACAGGCCCATTTTTTTATTTTTATACACAGCAATGCAGTTAGTCTCATCAATGGACAAAATTAATCTACTTAAGAGTGCAAAGTTTTTATCTCAAGTCAGGCTCCATATTCAGGTGTTTTCTACTTGCTTTTAAGATTAAATGGGTTGACTCCCCCACATTTAATTATTCTGGTGCTTTCCTATTACAGTTAAAAAGAGCTTTGTGCCTCACTTCTGGCCCCTTGGGGTGAGAACTATGTGAACTTCGACTCAGCTGGCCATATTCAGGAGCAACATGTAAAAGATAGTGTATACTGATAGCTTGTTGTGACTCTTTGTGAGTTCATAGCGGCTTTCTAAATTAGGATAAAGTTGGAAGGGAGAGAGAAGGAAAGAGGGCGGAAATTGGTGTAAGTTACAACTCAAAACTTTAGATGAGCACATTTCAATCCCATTTCCTGCAGCTAACCAAACAGCTCATTTGTACATTCCAAAGGTAAAGAAGGTTTCTTAGCAGAACACAACCATGGAAATCATGAAATGATAAATCTGTTGAATTATAAAGAAAAAAAAATATATGTACACCCCCCAAAAAAAACCACTAACAGGCAAGTTCATAGTATCCAGGTTATAGAATTCTACAACCACAAAGCAGGAGGGTTCATCATGAACCACACAAAAGAGTTTTCTGCAGATCATGGGAAAATGTTTAAGCAAAACATATTTCATCTGCTGCATTGCCTATAGAGTGAAATAAAATGATTATTTGAAATTCCAATTCAAAATAGATCTACTGATATAACCTTGATAGATTTTGTCATTTTAAGTGATACGGCATTATTTATGCTCTTAATCAAATTCATTCAGCATACTTCTCTTATTTTTCTTTTCAATCACAAGGCTAGCTCTTGGGGCCTTAAATAGTATAGATCAGATTCCCCAATCAAGCTGGCTGATATCTGTAGAACCATTTTCTTCATAAGAACATCTATCCGACAGGAAGGGACTGGAACTGCATATCAGCATTCTAAATGTGGCTTCAACAGCCTTTTAACCATGCTATAATTACAACTCCAGTTATAGATATCACTACCTAGGCATGCCACATGAGGGAACTACTAGCACATTCACTTCCTTTAATTACATTAAATCATCATGTAAAAAATGGAAAATACATTACTTAACTGACCAACCATTTACAGTAGTATAGTCCCATAGGAGCCAGTAAGAAATAACCAGCATAAAAGATAATAATTCACTTCTCAAATATGTGCGGTCTTATTTGGAAATCCTCTGGATTCATTATTCCTAAAGAAGTAACTGTACCTGCCTCTATCACATGCTGTTGTTCACACCTACGATGTGGTATATTCATCTCATAAGCAGTTTACATTTACAAATGTCCTTGAAAGCATACCCTGAATTCCCCCACAACTACTAACAGCTGAAAGCCATAAGTACATTATCAGGTGTTGAAAATCATTTCATAGGAAGTACAAACTTTTAATAAAATTGTATTTAATGTATTGGCATGGTAAACCATCATGTTTGCAATGAAATAATGACAGGTGATCCTTGTCTTAAATTCCATTATCTAATATGTTGCCAAGTGAAGAGCTTTCCAGAACTAAAGCCATTAGGATAGCGACTGTGGGCCAAATTACTTGCACAAAGTCACCACCAGTTTCAATGGGTTTTAAACAAGTGCACTATGAACTGGATTGCAGTCTAATCATCATTTAGATGCTTTTTATATGTTTGTTCTGTTACAGGCATGATTTTTGGTGAGATGGAAAAATAACCCTTTGAAAAAAGTCTGTTGAGCTTTTCTAGTTGGAAGATACATAATGTCTACAATGTGTAATGCACATAGATATAATTGGATGTTAAACTGGGGAGAGGTAACAAGCAGGGTACCGCAGAGCTCAGTCCTGGGCCCAGTGCTCTTCAACATTTTTATTAATGACCTGGATGAGGAGGTGCAGGGAATGCTTATCAGATTTGCATATGGTACAAAATTGGGAGGGATAACTAATACCCTGGAAGACAGAAACAAAATTCAAAGGGATCTTGATAGGCTAGAGCAGCCTTTCCCAACCAGTGTGCCTCCAGATGTTGTTGGACCACTACTCCCATCAGCCTCAGCCAGCATTGCCAATGGTCAGGAAAGATGGGAATTGTGGTCCAACAACATCTGGAGGCACACTGGTTGGGAAAGGCTGGGCTAGAGCATTGGGCTGAAAACAACAGAATGAAATTTAAGAGATAAGTGCAAAGTTCTACACCTAGAAAAAAGAAACCAAATGCAGAGTTATAAGATGGGAGATACTTGGCTCAGCAATACTACATGTGAGAAGGATCTTGGGATCGTTGTTGATCACAAGGTGAATATGAGCCAACAGTGCGATGTGGCTGCAAAAAAGGCAAATTCTATTTTAGGCTGCATTAACAGACGTATAGTTTCCTAACCATGTGAACTATTGGTTCCCCTCTATTCGGCACTGGTTAGGCCTCATTTTGAGTACTGCATCCAGTTCTGGACACCACACTTTAAGAAGGATGCAGACAAACTGGAATGGGTTCAGAGGAGGACAATGAGGATGATCAGGGAACTAGAAATAAAGCCCTATGAGGAGAGACTGAAAGAACTGGGCATGTTTAGCCTTGAGAAGAGAAGACTGAGGGGAGATATGATAGCACTCTTCAAGTACTTGAAAGGCTGCCACACAGAGGAGGGCCAGGATCTCTTCTCAATCGTTCCAGAGTGCAGGACATGGAATAAGGGGTTCAAGTTGCAGGAAGCCAGATTTTGGCTGAACTTCAGGAAAAACTTCCTAACTCTTACAGCGGTATAACAATGAAACCAATTACCTAGGGAGGTGGTGGGCTCTCCAACACTGGAGGCATTCAAGAGGCAGCTGGACAGCCGCCTGTTGAGTATGCTTTCATTTGGATTCCTGCATTGATCAGGGGGCTGGACTCAGTGGACTTATAGGCCCCTTCCAACTCTACAATTCTATAATCTGGGCTGTTTTATTGCAAGGCTAGGAAGATGAGCTCAACAAGGTTAACACCCTTAGTGGTAATGAGAGATTGGGCTTGAACAAAACAACAACAAATAATGCAGCATGGCAGCAGAATGTTCAGATGCCATCTCACTGTTGCATTTCTATTGGGTTGGATTCCAAGATTCTAGTGGAGTTCCACTTACAGAAAAGGCACTCCCAGTGCCTATTAACAGAAGAAAAGGGCAAAACTGTATTAAATAACTCCCCTCCCCGCTGCAGCCCTCTGTGTCCGCCAAAAAGAGAGACCCTCAGGAACAGCATGGGAGGTGGGGAGGCGTCTGCAGCGCAACAGGGAAACTAGCAAAGGTCATCTACCCTTCTGCGCATGGAAGGGCATCTTAGGGTTCAACCCATTGCCCAGAACTCCACAGGTCCATGGATGTAAACCACACTTCAAACATGATGCCCATGATCCAGTGCATATTCCAGAGGACTAGCTGGATTAGCCTGCTGCAGAAAAAACAAGGAAGAATCATTTTGCTGCTTAAAGATTATGGCTTTCATGGGTCACAACCAACTTCATCAGATATACGATGTGTCCCCCAAAGTGGGACAGTATACTTAACCGAAGTACAGTTGACAAATACTAAATGAAAGGTCAAGAGATAGCATTAAGCAGCATGTCACAATCCTATGTGGGCAAGAATGAATCCAGAAGCCAGTCAAGTGGTTACAAGATCCAAATGGCATGCAAATAACCCTCACCCACTCTTGACTAGCACCATTTGTGATGAATAGGTTTAGCAAGATAAACAGTGTAAAAAAAACCTAAACGACGGAAATTACTTTTTGTAATGAGCTAGCTGTTCCCAGGACCTGTTGAGACCAAGTTCCAGGGTCAAATTTGTTAATAAATTCCAACCTAGCAGCCTTATGCTGACATCTATTTTCATCCCTTTGAAATTGTTTTTGTGGAAGTATGGTGACTTTAAGTTGGAATCGACTTGAAGGCAGTCCATTTCATTTTCACAGAATGCCTCAGGAGACCAACATGCTTCCCCAGTCGATAAGTTTATGCTACAATTTTAAAAGATCCGATTTGTGTTCCATTTATTCACTTGAACCATTTATCCTGTGTACACCAGTGTAGACATGAGCACATTTTAGTTCACTGGGTTGGATCCAGTCTTAATTATGCTTGGAGTAGAACCACAATTCCCATTGATTTCAACAGGGTTACTCTAAGCATGACTTAGGCTACAATCCAATACATGTATACTCAGAAGTAAGCTCCACTGGGTTCAATAGGACTTACTCCCAGGTAAGTGTGTATTGGATTTCAGCCTAAGTCTGGATCCAACCCATTGCCCTTTAACAAGCTTAAAACACACTCAAGTCTGTGTTGGATTGTGGCCGATATCCCCAAAGAATTTTTACAGGAAGTTATCCCTTTAATTTTTTTTTATTCAGCACTTTATCATCAAGATATATGGAAAACACTGAGTTTCATTAAAAATATATAGATATTAGCTGTCCATTGTAATCTGCTCAGCACTACAGCAGATGATCACAGCCTTTGTGTTTATATAGTGAGAAGGGAACAACACACCTGCATCACTTCTTTACTCCCTGAAATATTTTGTGATTCAAAGGGGGAGGGAGAGGGGGAATGCTGTAGCTATTCAGCCATAACCATGGCTCCTCCATACTGTCGAAAACTTAAGACAGAGAGCCCGTCTCTACCCTTCAATTTCTTTTCAAGCATAAAGAACCTAAGAAGAATCTGCTGGATCAGACCAATGTCTCACCTAGTCCAGCATCCTATTCTCACATTGGCCAACTGGATGCTTACCGGATGCCCACAAGCAGGACCTCAGTATTTTATCATGTAAGCAATTGACATACTAAGATGTTGCCTTGAAGAATCATCCTTGGTGATGAACTGGAAAATGTCTCAAGTTAAGAGATCATTTGGACAATGCGATGAACATAAAGGTCAATTCCACTGGTTTTGAGCAAATGCCTTCCAAATCTTTTACTTGGGCTACTCCTCCACACAATACATTGGTACACTATAGTATTCACTGTCACAAGACATGGCGATTAGCACCAACGTGGATGGCGTTAAAAAGGGATTAAACAAATTCATGGAGGATAAAGCTATCAGTGGCTGCTAGTAACGACTGATATACTCTGCCACCAGGATGAGAAGCAGCATGTCTCTGAATATCAGTTGCTAGGAAACTGCAGCAGCAGAGGGCTACTGCCCTCATGTACTGCTTGTGGGTTTCCCAGAGGCATCTAGTTGGCCACTGTCAGAACAGAATGTGGGACTAGATAGGCCTTTGGTCTGATCTTTCTTCAGTATATGTACTCAGGCACCCACACATTTTCCACTGACACCCTCCCTCTCACAAGCCCTCCATGTGCCCCTGAGAATCCTGAAGCCGAAAATGCCTGTATCAAAATTCAACATTATATGAGACCACCTTCTGGGGGCTGAGTGCTAGTGGTGGGCATGGCCAGAGGTAAAAGTGTGTAAAGCAATGGATTTGCATCTTTGTAGAGGAGGCTATATTTGTCACACAAAACTCAGAGGTTTACACACATTTATACCCCCCTTATACCTACCTCTCTCTCCATCCAAGCAAGAGTCGTTACCACAGTTACCACACACTCCTGTCAAGCAAAACCACTCAAGAAGGCCATAGAGAAGTATCAGTGAGTGTGCAGCCTAGGGAGAATCCCAAAGGCAGGACAGGGAGGACTGGGGACTGCATTAGGCCCCAGTTCTGAGGTTCCCCAGCCATGATTTAAGCAAGCCACCATTAGCATTTATCACACTAAACTGAGGTTAAACTGAAATCAGAAGGGAAAGCTTCCTATCCCTCCTTGAGGCTGTGCCAGAGGGGAGAGGAGGGACAAAAGCCTCAGGCTCACTGGGGCTTGTTCACATCATGTTAAACTATGGTTGGATGTGACATCAGAACACAGCCATTATCTTCGACAGGCCATTCTGAAATACTTAATAGTTTCTCCCCAGAACTTGCTAATGAACTGTTTTAACTAGCCATGTAGGCTGGCAGGCATTTGTGTATGGAAATGCAAAACCTACATGGGCTAGAATGCTCAGTGATTTCTCTTTTGCCTTAACAATATTCACAGGTAAACTGCATGTGAGAAGCTCAAACGTACTTTTAACATTATCCTTCAAAAGTTTTACAATGAAATCAAATCTAAGTTCAACTGTCCTATATTGAACTATAGGAATGGGCAACAACAACAACACAAAATCCATCTCTCAAGCAATCATGTACTTTCTAATTGTACCACAATATTTGCAATATTAATCCAATGCCATAATATACCCAAAAGCCAACTTTTGTAGTAGACAACCTAGAAACAAGTAACAGAAAATAGTTCTACATTACCATCAAAGTTCACCTTCTTTTCAAAGCTAGACTACAGAACAACACAAAATGACCGTTGGTTTTAACACCACTAAGGCAATCCCCACCCCCTTCCCGGAAATCTCTTTTCTCTGACCCTTAATAGTCAACAGCATCCTGATAAAAATGTGTTATTACTGCATTACAAACATTGATAATTTTTAACATGTTAATGAGCATATCAGAGATCTGTTAGGTATTAGTGATGCAATCACATTTATGATATACCAACCCCATTGGCTGCAGCCATCTGAACTATCAATTTTATTGCAAGCTTATTAAAATATCTCCCATCTCCTCCAACTACCAAAGTAGATCCTTGTCGATCTTTTAGATCTATGGAAAAAAATATACTTTGGATAAAATTATGCAGGTAGTTCAGCTTGGTTTGAAAAATATATGTCTTCTTCTGTAATCCACTAGTTCCTGGCTTCTGGTCATAATACGGTGCTGTTGGCAAAGTCAGGATTGGCAATGGACTGTCTTCCATGATCCTTTTTTGTATAAATACATTAAAAATAAAAGTAAAAAATTACAGCAATGGTGAAAAAAAATATTTGAATCACCCCTGTACTGGCAATAGTAGATCTCTTGGTTAGAGGTTCAGTTAAGTAGTTCTGTACCCTAAAATAGCTCCTTGAACCTTCTGCTGAATGTGGTTTCTGTAACTGAAGAACTTTTCTTGCACTTGCTCTGAAAGATCACTGTCAGAGAGAATACATACAATTCCACACTGCAATCCCTCAGGAAAATAGATGTTCTGGAGTCTTTAAAGCCTTTTGATCACTACAGCAACAGGACCCTGGAAGTCCCGGTGTCACCACAAGTTGGATTCAGCAATGAAGTCTGTCCATCATTCTTTTTTTGGGTGGAGGAAATGGCTAGAGAAAGCTGTTTAGTAGGTCAGCTCCTCAGTCAGAAGCATTGACTGATTTGTCACTAGACCGAGTGCTCCAAACCAATGTGAAGCTAGAATTGTTTCAGCCACATAAGCAGGTTTATAAATTGACTGCTTGGCTTCCAATTGTGGCTCTCTCTTTTACACAGTCCGCATCAAGAGATGAATATGCCAAGAAGGTAAGATCTGTTAGTGTGGTATGTAGCACTAAAGTTAATTTGTGAAGTCTAGCAAGTAAAAGGTCACTCTGAAAATGGAAGTCAGGACTTTTTAATTACCCACAGTTTCTTTCTCTCTCTGTTATTTTAATAACTTAAAAGTTATCCAGTGCAAAAGTGTTGTGCTGCCTACTGTAACTGAGCTAATGTAACAGCTATTGAGCAGTGCCAAGTTTTGCTCCCAATTTCCAACCTGTCTTGGATAAAGTGCACTATAATGGTTTTAATTCCAAACACTTTATTCCAGTTACAATGCATTTTAAGCATGATAAAATGCATAGCATCTTTGTTAAAATGCCACTTGTATGTTTACAAGATGTATTGCAATCCATAGCACAAGAGCCTGCCATTCTAAACATCCCACAGCTTTTAACATTTTTATCGGGAACAATTAAAAAAGAAGCAAATCAGGTGCAAGGTCTCAAAACATTTTGCATTAGCAATTAAGCAACTCTGTAGCCCTGCTACTTAAATTCCTACAGTAATATTCTGAAAGGTTGCGATCATTTGTAAAGGCTTTTATGAAGTCGCTTCCTCCCATTAGGGCTGGCCAAATGGATGGCTCATAAGCTATGTGTAACATTTGGCACTTGAAGAACAGTTCTTTACTCGTTTGCAGGGACCAAACTGGGATAAATGTGGAAAAGACAGAAGGAGTCACTCCTAAACTAAACTGCCTGGGAGAAATGGCCCCTAAACTAATGTCTGGTAAATCACAGCAAGGTGAACAAGATGGCCACAGCAGAAGGCTAGCTTCAAAACATATTTAAAGTATGCATAAATTGAAAGTATGACTAAAATTGGAGACTATCCTGTTTTGCTAATGGTTTGTACTCTTTTACACATAGATTTTTCCATCTTCTTGGGATATGTGTGCAAATTAGTAATGGTATATACAGGACAGTATTGTGTATATTTGCAAACTGTAGCCTCATTCCTGAGAAGAGGGCTGGTATAAATATATAGTACAGAAAATGTCAGGCTATTGGTATGGGGAGAAAACAATTTTCTTTTTATAAAATCCTGTCTGTATTGAAAGTTGTGGAGTATGTGCACTTGCACTTGGCAGAGTGGTTGAATTCACAGAGAGAGGCTTTCCTCTTGTGGTACATAAGTGAAATTGCACGTCCCAGAGGGAAACTGTACATTCCTGACACACAATAGGATTTCCTTTCCAATTACTAAAACAAAGAATCTTGTGGTACTTTATAGACTGACACATTTATTACGGCATAAGCTTTTCTGGACTATAGAAAATTTATGCCACAATAAATGTGTTAGTCTTAAAGGTGCAACGAGATCTTGTTGTTTTTGCAGCAGACTAACACTGCCCTTCTGCAAATTGTTTCTAGTTACTGTAGGCCAGGATTCACATATAAAACCTTTGGTATGGTTCAAGCAGGGGTATAGTCGTCCAGGGTCCTTGGGGGGTCTTACACCCCTTATTTTTGGGGGAGCAGGGTCCCAGCAGGGTTCCTCTGTTTTCAATATCCTCTCCTGGTAATTGGAGCCAAAGTTAAAGGAGACAAGTCAGCCACTGAGAAGGCTCTTCTCAGTAGTTAACATACTTCTCTTAGTATGGCAATCAAGAAGGTAAACTCAGCAAAAGAAGTTCCTTCCCTGTAGCATCTTAGTAAATATGCCCAGGTATATGCAGAAAAAATAGTAGATCTAGCTGAAATGCAACACATGTAGATCTGCATTGATCTTTGCAATGCATCACTAAGGGAAACTACTCTAAAAGTAAGAGACTGAAAGCTAATTTTATTGCATTATCTTAAAAGGGTGAATGGCTGTGAGGGTATGTGATGCGACTATTATGAAGGGACCCTGGACTTCTGAATTTACCACTACACCACTGGGTTGAAGCCAAAACTTTGGAAAAAGAAGTCCCCCTTACCTCAATCTGTGCTTGGAAGAAGAAATATTGTAGCCAAACATGCTTTGAGTAAAAACACTTTGAAGTGATGCCATTTATTGTTGCCCTGGGCTCCTTCTGGAAGGAAGGGCGGGATATGAATTTAATAAATAAATTAAAAAATGTATTCTGTCACAAGTTAGCATTATCACTGGCATTTCTGAGACAGGCTAGTCTGCATTACACACTATTTCTGAGCTAACAAGAGCAATAGTGGAAAAACTGGGATTTGTTAACCAATTTTATTGTAATTCTCCAAGTTTGAGGAGGGTTATCTCACTAGAAATAATACTCAGTTTGGTTATGTGTATATGAGACTTATGAATGCCCTTCAGTCAACTTATTATTTAGAAGATTTATAAACTAATCAAAGAGTTCTCTCAGTATTGTAGAAATAAAACTGTAGATAAAACACAGCTAAAACCCACAAAGCAATTAAGAAACAAATATACACAAAATCAGCATCATTAAAACAGAGAAGATCAGTAAAACTTTTATAATAAATGTAGGTAACTAAACTGATGTCTGGATAGGCCTACCAACACAAAAAGTTTTCAGCTGGCATTTAAAATATAGCAAGGGTAACTGGACTGCCTGATGTCAAACTTGCAGTGGAAATTCAGGGACCCAAGTTTTGCTGTAAGTGGTGAAGCTACCTTTTGATAAACTGCCCTTTTTGTTGGCTATTCTGTATGTAGCTCTCATTACCACATATTTGTAGATTAAGAATTTTGGACTGAAAAAAGGCAGGAGCACAATGGTTTGTATCCAATATAGTGCTAAGTGAGTGTTCCATCAGAGCAGGAACTTTTGCTTGCACATTGCAACGTTCTCCCCCCCCCCTCCCCATAGCATGCCCCCTAAATCCATTCTATGGTTTTCCCCAAACCACTGTAGCAGACTTGGGCAGGGCAATCAATGCCAGCTTCAAACTCCACTGTTGTTGATCAACTATGCAACTCCTTAGCCAATTTATTCACTATTGTAATAGTTGCCACTAACCCACAGGATATCTAAATGTCCCCAAATCAGACAAAGGTGTGCAGCATTTGTACACCTTGTACTCTGTTGAAGACTTAAATGCTATTACTTCTCAGCATAGATCAGCAACACAAGGAAGGTATTTACAGTGATAAGTAACATGTAAGTTTAGAAACTCATTCTGGGTGTAATGGACAGAGCTGGACTTGGACTAGGAAGCCTTGTATTCAAATCCTTGCTCATCTGTGAAGGTTACTGTGGCCTTGAACAAAGTACTGCTCTTTGCCTAGCCTACCTCATGGAGTTGTTGTGATGATTAAATGAGATAAGCCAATATTTGTCACTCTGAGATCCTTGAAGGGACAGCGGATACAATACAATTTATAAAATGGTATGGGTAGTTGTGGGAGAGGGACATAACAAGAGCCCCGTGATCCATGATTCCATCAGTTAGGAAAAGAAAGCATCAAGACACCAAGAACTGCAATGTAAATGTCCTGTATTGGGATTATGTTACATCACACAACTTTTCAAGCCTTTACAAGTTAAGGGAGATACCTCAAGAGCCAAGAGGAACAAGAGGCAAGTTGCTGTCCAGATAGGACAAGGAGTGGTATCTGTCACAATTCTTAACCTACAGCCCATTCAGACCACTGTTTTATTACAGGGCTATGCAGCAACATGTCATTTACACATTAATGGTGCATTTGAAGGGGATTTATCCTGGACTATCTTACTGCATTATCAGTTCTTCTGTGATGTTTCCACAATGCTCCTGCATGATTGTATCCAGACTTTAACTCCACCCTTTCCATTGGCCGCCTTCCCACAACCCCCAATTTCCCCTTTTTCCAACTGCATGTTAGTTGTACTAGTAGTACAACAGCATAAGCGTCTCCCGGCTTTTCCCCCAGCGTATTTTTTTGTGTTATGGTGCCATGCCACCATATTTTCATTCTATACTTTTTATGATCAGGCTGTGATTGTTGTGCTAAACCTTTACTCATTTCCATGAAAAGCCCACAGGACTACCAGTACCCGGCATCAACAGGATATGTATGTGAGTGGCTCTGTCACAAGAAGAAAATTCATTCTGGCACACTGTGCAACAAAAGTGGGATGGAAAAAACCCAGAACATGTGTGGCATGAAATATGGGATTTCAGCCAAAAGCTATGGGTCATGTACCGATTGTTAATGGAGCAGTATGATCACCCCAAACAGTTTCGAATGTGCATGTATAACCACCTGATACCATCAAATCATCATGAACGCACAATAAAAAATGCATCTGCAGGGGCCCCTAGAGTCAGAGTTCTTTTTCCTTCCCAGTCACTCTCAAGGTCGGTATTTCCCCTTAACAAGAGACATGGGTGTCTGCAGCATTTTTCCAGAGGGTGGGGTGGGGTATGAGCCATAGTAAATAATCCAAAGAAACTTAACACACACACATATACAGTGCCTTGCAAAAGTAATCAGACCCCTGACCAATTATCTCATATTACTGAATTACAAATAGTACATTGTAATTTCATTCTGTATGATATTTTATTTTGAAATACTGAAACTCAAAATCAATTATTGTAAGATGACATTGGTTTTATGTTGGGAAATGTTTGTAATGTTTGTAAAATGTTTGCATCAGTATTCAATCCCTGTGCTGTGGAAGCTCCCAGTTTACACAGATGAAAGAAATTGCCCTATCAAGAGGATCATTGATCAGGCTGTGGATCAGAAGGAAAATGAAGACCAAAGAACATTCTACAGAAGTGAGAGATAATGTAGATCAAATGCATAGATTAGGAAAAGGGTGCAAAATAATATCCAAGTGTTTGGCTATCCCAGTGAGCACAGCTGGATCAATAATCAGAAAGTGGAAGCTGCATCACACCACCCAGGCATTGCCAAGAAAAGGCCATCCCTCAAAACTCAGTGCTCGAAAAAGAAGGAAACTTGTGAGAGAAGCCACAGAGAGGCCAACAATCACTTTGAAGGAGCTACGGAGTTTAGTGGCTGGGAGTGGAGTAATGGTGCACCAGGCAACCATATCAAGAGCTCTGTGTAACACTGGCCTGTATGGGAGGGTGGCAAGAAAGAAGCCATTACTCCAAAAGTACCATCTGAAAGCACATCAGGAGTTTGCCAGAAAGCATGAGAGTGCCCCAGCTGCCACGTGGGAAAAGGTTTTGTGGTCAGATGAGACCAAGATAGAGCTTTTTGGCCAAAACTTAAAGAGCTATGTGTAGCGCAAACCTAACACTGCCCATGCCTCAAGACACACCATCCCTACAAGTGAAGTATGTTGGTGGCAGCATCATGCAGTGGGGATGCTTCTCATCAGCAGGGACCGGGCATCTTGTTAAAATTGAAGAAAGAATGGATGGAGAAAAATACAGGGAAATACTACAAGAGAACCTGCTTCAGTCCACTAAAAAACTGAAGCTTGGGAGGAAATTCACTTTTCAGCAGGACAATGATCCCAAGCACAAGGCCAAAGTAACACTGGAGTGGCTCAAGAACAAAAAGATGTCCTTTAGTGGCCCAGTCAAAGTCCTGATCTCAATCCCATTGAGAATCTGTGGTGCTCTTTGAAAATTACGGTCCACAAGCGACATCCAATCAACCTGAACAACCTGATGAATCTGCCAAGAAGAATGGGCCAAAATCCCTCCAACACTGTGTGCAAAGCTGGTATGTACCTACCCCAAAACACTTAAAAGCTGGTATTGCAGCAAAAGGCGGCTCTACCAAAGATTAATGTGTGAGGGTTGAATACTTATGCAAGCAACACGTTTCAGTTTATGTTTCTTACAAACATTTCCCAATATAATACCAATGTCACCTTAAAATAATTAACTTTGAGTTTCAGTGTTTCAAAATAAAGTATCATACAGAACGAAATTACAATGTACCATTTATAATTCAGTAATATAAGAGCATTGGTGAGGGGTCTGATTACTTTTGCAAGGCACTGTATACATAACTTGCATCAGAGAGCAGGCCAACATTTCAAGAACATCTGGTGATGCAGCAATGGTGAGGCCTGGTAGACCTGGCCTCTGTGAAACTTGTATTCCAGGTTTAACCCACCATTGCTTCTCAATGGGGAGACGTGGTATCCAGATGTCTTTCCACTCACCACTCTTCTCGTGGCTCCCTTTATGCCCTCCAGCCCTCAATTAATTGCACTGCTGCTACAATCCACAGCTGCCATCCCCTTCAAAACAAAACAACCAACACACCAGGATAACAACGCTGGGCTACAGTTCAAGGTTGTCATACACTACCACTCCTTCCCCTCCCCTCAGCAAAATGGGTATAACAACACTTGGCTACTTAAAAGGGGTAGCAAGATCTACATTATTTCAGTTACACCTCCGACTATTGCACTATGGGCATAATAATGGTGCATTTTATCTACATTTCATTAGCACAGCAATGTTTATAAATACTGGGGCGGGAGCAGGGGGAATACCTTTTCTTTGGCATGAAGTAAGACTAGAGTTAGAAACATCACGAACTCCTGTCTTTGCTACTCCTTTTTGTTCTTGTGTTAACACACTAAGAACATAAGCAGAGCCTGCTGGATCTGGCCAATGGCCCATCTAGCCCAGAATCCTGTTCTCACGGTGGTCAACCAATTGCCCAGGGGAAGCTCGCAAGCAGGACCTGAGCACAAAGAGCACAAAGAGCACCCCCCCCCGCGATTTCCACCAACTGGTATTTGGAAGCATACTGCCTCCAACTTCTCTGCAACCACAAGTACAAAATCCTGGACACCTGAATTGTGTATCTGTGGGGCAGCAATCACTTCTCAACCAGGAAAGACCGAACAAAAGACTTAAAAAGTTCCTTCTCTAGAATCAAGACAATGGGTATTTCCCTCTAGCCTTCTCTTTCTCCAACTGGCTAGATCCGCTTTCCTAAATGTCCATCATTGCTATGACTTTATTTATTGACTAAAAACCCTGAAAGCCAGGAGTAGGCTAGTTTCTAACAAAACAAATGAGGTGAGTAGTGTCTGTATATTTTGCCTTATATCTCAGGTTCTACAAGTGCTAGAAATTAAAAAAAAAAAAGCTAGGGATCTGGAGATTATACTGTAGCTTAGTGTACCCCCCCCCATGCCCAGGATTACAGATTTGGATACAGCTCTGCTTGATTTAGGTGTCATCACTCACCTGAAGAAGGTAGTTTGGCTCCCCCTGGTGGGGATCCCAATCACCTGGGAGGTTGTGGAACAGGTCTTCCCTCTCTGCACTGTAACCCAGATAGGGTAGGGCTTCAAAGAGAGATCTAGGGAAATTGATTCCTACCCCTACCCCTTGCAGTGATTGCCCTGGGGTGGTTGGCTCAGGTTATTTAAAGCTGCTTCTTATGGAGTTTTAGGTGGTGGAGGTAGCTCTGCCCTGTTATTCCTTGGAGAGGGACAGAACAGCCCTCCAGTAAACAACTTCTTTCCTTTAATGTTAGACTCTAAAGAGAGCACTGGTGTGAGGCTTCCTGATGTCTCTCCCACTTGCCCCCCATGCCATCCACACCTTCTTTGTCTCTCCCAGGGACACTCAAGAACCTCCCATCATAGAGCCCTTCATCAGGGTTAAACATATTCAGCTACCTGCCGCCTCACCCACTGGGCTGGCGAGCAAGACAGCCCCATGCCCTGTGTAACTATCTTGTCAATGGAGCATCTGGTCAGTATTTCATTGCAGCTGCATTGGCTTCTGGAAGGCAGGGCCAATCATGGCTCCCTTAAAAGGGCAGGCAACCTCAAAGCTGTCCAACAGCAGGTGAGCCCTGGTGACTCCGGACAAGTAGCCTAACAGGAAGCCATAGTTGCCCACTCTATGAATGAACTGTGGATAGCCTGAGGCTCATGTACTGACCCCTCCTTCTCCACAAGGAGACACAGGCAGTTTTTACCTGACCTTCAGTCATTTGCATTGTTGCTGTTTATTGGGAGGTAGAGGGGAAGTGGAGAGGCACTGGCAAGTTTGGTGCAGGGCAAACAAGTAGCAGGAGCATTGGATTGGCTCCCTTGGTGCACTTGCACTGTGGTGACCTCACAGCTGCTCCACCCTTCCCTCTTTACCTCCTGTTAAGCAGCAGCGATGCAAAAGGCCAGAAGTCAAGTGAGTGCTGCTACCCCACCACGCCATCCACTACTGGTTTTAAACAAACCAGTGTTCCCTGTGATGTTCCGGTGTGGGTAACCTTTGGCCCTCCAAATGTTGAACTACAGCTTCCATTATCCTTGGCCATTGAGTCATGCTTACTGGGGCTGATGAGAGTTGTAGTTCAGTAACATCTGGAAGGCCAAAGGCTCCCCACACCTGCTCTAGCTCCCACATCTTGAACTGTTCTGGAAGGTATTTGGAAACCCATGCAGATCCTGTGGCCTGTACTGCCAATGTCCCACTCTACTCCCAGCTTGCTTGGGAAGCAGTCACTGGATTCTGCAGGAGCTAAATTTTCCAAACAGTCTTCAAGTCATACAGCAGACTTAGTTCTTTAGCCATGAACATATCTGATGAAAGGGATCGCAACCTTTTCACTAAGTGGAAGCAGTAAACAGCATCCCTAGCTACCACTGCAATTCTAGGCATAGCAATGAATCCAGACTCACATTGCTACGTACCTCAGTAATGAGTGGATGGTCCCAGCTCCTCACAGTTTGCAAGTTCTGCTTACCAAGATAATCAGCGCACTGTCCCCTTTTTATGGTTATTTTTCTTCTGTTAACTATTCTCAGCCCATGCCAGGGTAAGGAACTGGATCAAGGGGGGAGACCAAATCCTTACCTCCAACCTCCCCCCCGCAGGCCAACCCTGGCATAGGCCATGGATGGGGCTGCCCACCTGTCAATCACATAACACCATTATGACATAAGATACCAACTTCAAAGGGGCTAGCTCCTTTGAAGGCACCCTGTCAGTACCAAAAATGTCTGTTTGCAGGCACAACAGTAAAAAAATGTCAGTTTACATACGTGGACTGCATCCACGTTGTGCCTGTAAACAGACATTTTTTCTCTCTGTTTGTAGGTGCAGTTTGAATCCAAACTATTCCTGCAAATGGTATTTGAAGGTGTGCTGTCAGGCAAGGACTTTTAAGTGCCCACAAGCGCCAACAACCAGCTGATGATAAAGGCACATCACCACTTTGCCCTTTCTTTACCTGCCTTACACCTGATATTATATATAACGTCAGGTGTGAGGCAGGTGGGCATGGCTTAGCATCATGGGCCAAATGGAGAGGCCTGCTGGGCCTGATTAGGCCTGTGGGCCAGAGATTCCCCACCACTGGTCTATGAAAACTAGATGCCTTAGATTGCAGTTCAGTACATACTTACATGGAAATAAGTTCCACAGAATTCACTGGGGCTTACTTCTTTATAGACATTATAGGACTGCATTGTTAAAGCACAATGCTATATATGTCCATTCAGAATTCCCACTGAGAACAACAGGATTTGCTCCCATGTAAGTGGGTATAAAACTTCAGGGTTAATTCATTTTCAAACACATTAACTGCAAGCCAACTTCCCTTAGAAAACATGATCTAAAATAGGTTGAATGCTGATTGACACAGCTACATTTTTAATAAAGTTGCTTTGATTTTACCACTACATTTCTTCTGGTATGTTGAACTGCTCCTGTGCATGTTTTACCACGTGTCCAGTTCATACCTCATTATGTGCCAATTCAAACTTTTTAGGAGAGTCCCAAGCTTGGACGCTATATGGGAATTATAAGGTCACTTCAACACACTAAAATCCACAAAGAGGCCCTTTGAACTATGCTTGCACATCCTAAATTACAAGAAAGTATAGGTCGCTGATTCATAGGGTCGCCATAAGTCGTAATCGACTTGAAGGCATATAACAACAACAAGGTCAGAGAGAAAACTGACCTTAGTTTTCAACAGCTCATAATGGCAGGGGGGAGGGGCCTCTGCAAGCAGAATACTAAAATATGTGTATATGTTAGAGGACACTCTTTTTTAAAAAAAAAATACAAAGATATCTGTAGTGCATATCCAGAAATATGCAGCACAGTTCTATGCATGTTTACTCGGAGCTAAATCCCCACCATGTTCAGTGGAGCTTACTCCACAGTAAGCATGCTTAGGATTGCAATCATAGTATCAGTTAGGAATAGAAATTGTTCCAACACACATTCCCCCCCACCCCCCAGAAAGACTAGGACTCTAATGTGGCCTAATTTCTGATTAATCCTTCACTTCTTGGCATTGCCATGACTTAAGCAGAAGCATTGCTATTGCAGTATTGCTCAGTCTGATGGAAATGTGCCATGTTCCATTAAGATCCTCTGGGTATACTTCCAAAGTCTGGACAAACCAGTCTTTATATTTAGCTGAAGCCAATACCAATGAATGCCTATTTGTGCTCTTTCTTCTGCAAAGCAGGCAAGATCTGTACATATGCTTACCCATGTTCTGAAAAGCAATGCTTATGATAGTGCTGTATCATGAATTCCTTCTTCCCATGGAAAAAAGTTTTATTCTGGAATAAGTGTGGAGAACCTTTTTTCCTGTCAAGGGCCACTTTCTCTCAGAGGGAGTCTGCCAGGGGCTGCATGTCTGTGGTGGACAAGGCCAGAGGCAAAAGTGGGTGGGGCATCACCTTTGCTTTCTCTTTCCTCCATTCACTCCTTCCTTACCACCCACATTCAGTGAAAGTAGGCCAAAGGTTACATAGGGCCCTTGGGCTGCAGGTTGCCCACCCTTTTCTAGAACTCTGATTTTAAAGTCTGACCAGTTTTAAACCTGGAATTACAACTTTCCTCTAAGTCCATTCAACATCTGAGGGGGTGAAAAGGATTGCATTTTGTGTTTAAGCTATGGTTTCGCAGTAAAATGCTGTTGGTTTTGAGTGCGTGACTGAGTGCATGAGAGAGACAAGTGGCCTCCCCTTTTTTCTCTTCAACTATGCCCACCACAGCCACGTCTCTACTTGCCCTACACCTGATGTGACATATAACATCAGGTGTGGGGCAAATGGGTATGGTTTTTGGGAAAACGGACTTGTGGGCCAAATTTGGCCTGGTACAGGAATCCTCCCCCCCACTCTACAGTGTAATCCTATACTTCTGAGGAGACATGTAAGCTCTGTCTACTTAAACAGGACCTTCTCCCAGGTAAGTTGTATAGGATTGCAGCCTGAAACAACTAGTTTTGCTTTAAAATTTCCAAGTGTTAAAACAAATTACCCAGTTCTGTAGAGCCAGAAAGCATATCTCCAAGGCTGACAAGGCAATTCCCATTTGCTAAGATTCCTGTGGCTGTCCAGTGAGGCCAGGCTAATCTATAGGACTTCACTTTATGAGTTTCTGACAATAATTATGTACTTCATTTATGTCGGGCAAAAAACAACAACACCAAAACCCAAAACCAAACAAACCACAAACAAACATCCAAAGAAAATCTGTTTCAAATTTCTTAGGGCTACTTCAGATCTTACATTGTGGCTATTCCACATTATTGAACATAAACTAATGTATGTTATATGCATACATTACATTTGTGTTTGTACACATGTGTGTGCACAAACGTTCTGTAAAATAGGGTCACTTTATGACACTTTGGGAGGCTGTATGCCTGAGAAGTGGTATATAAATACCTAAAATAAAACAAGCATGGACAGCCAAGGTTTGCCACCAAATGCTCTCTCAACTGGGCACACCTGTATGATCCATGTGCTTCCAAGCATGTATTTGATGTTTTCAAACTTTATACTTAAAAAACATCTAAGGGCATGGGTGGTTAACCTCTAGTTCAGGGGCCTGATCCAGCCCCCCAAGCAAGTGTTTGTCTTCTTGCCCCCAATTCCAGCAATTTTGGAGGTGGTGGCAAATGGTGGAGGGGGGAATAATGTAGTTACAACACACCCCGATGGCAATGTAAGTCATCCCCTTCCCGGTCACCACACTGATCATTTGATGAGCAGAGAAGGGGCAATAACTCCTTCTTAGCTAATTTGCCTAAATCAGCTGAGCAGGAGGAGCGTGCGCCTGTCTGCCTGTGCATGTGAGAGCTTGGGCACTGACTTTTGGCCAGACCCACCACTGGCATGCAGCCTCTGAAAGAGAGGCTAAGGGTGAATGTGCTTCTCAGGCCAGAAAAAGCTTAACCACCCTTGTCCTAGGAGAACACCTAAAAATGCTTTGTATATGGATTATAGGAAACAGACTCAAATTTTGGACCCAAGCATTTCATGCCTTTGAACAATTCAACAATTAAGGCTATGAATAATGCTGAACTTAAAGGAGGAAGATAAGCAGAGGGAGACAAGAGCAGATGCAGCACAACTGCTAAGAGACAGCCATAAATCAGTAAATCCCAGTTCAAGTCCAGCTTCTGTGATGAACTTATTAGGTGAATTTAGACAAGCCACTCTCTCTCAGCCTCAGAATTTACAATATGTGGGATAACAGTACTGACTTACCTTACAGGGTTGTTGTAAGGATTACAACTAGAAAATGAATGTGAAACATTTTGAACATTGGAAAGTGCTGTGCAAATGTTAATTATTATGATGTATCCTAGACTGGTCATAGGCATAAGCATACTTTGGTAAATGAAAATACTGAATCACCATAGCCTAGGCCTGCACAACCCATCACTTTTAACGTAACCCACTAGCTATATATGGTGTCCCACCAGGGACTCAAAAACTCCATGCTTGGTTCCCTATGTAAGACTGGAAAAATATGAGAGTTGTCATGGTCTGGGGACCCCACAATGCACGGCTAGTGAGCTGTGCACAGATTGGCAGGTCTCAAGTTGTGCAGGCCTTGCACAGATAGAATAAGATATACCAAGATCTCTTACAAGTTTCATTCCTCTCCCTTGGAAAGATACAAATTCACCTTTAAAAAGTTTTGCAAACTCTGTTCACTTTCAGCTAAAGGAACAGAAAATCTCACCCACTTCTTGCTTAAGTTCTATTCACCTTTGCCTGAACTAGACACCTGAAAGGTAGTTTCTTTGAATTAACGCTAATCATTATTTTAGTTCCTGGCTGGCAAGAAGCCAATGTTTTTGCTGGCAGGAACCAAGGCCTTCTTATAACCATGCCAACAGGCCTAGCAATGCAGTTGACACTAAAGCTGCTTTTGAGGGAGGCAGCAGGGAAGAAATCAAAGGTGTTTTAAAAATATAAGATGTGCACTTTCAACTGTCACGAGGAACATTATGCTTTTGCACAATCGAGGTCTTTGCAAGAGGCCACACTTGTGCAAGCATACACACAAGGCTATGCAGGAGAGGATACCAAGATGTCTACTTTGCAAAGTTTCAAAAATCCTGTTTTATTTTAAAACAAGAGTTGACTGACTCGTCAAGAGCTGCACGTACTCCTGGAGCAAAGCAAGAGAAACCATATCTCTAATGCCTGAAAGGTTAACTTAAATGTCAAAGATTGCTGAGCCTTGTGCAGTAAGCAAGAGTGCCATCACAAACACCCCCCTCTAATGGCAATGAGTTTGTGTGTAAAAATAATTAAGCTACCTAAGCGGTACCTCAGCCCCTAACTTTCCTAGTGCCTTCATTGTCTGTTAGAAGTCACCACAGTCACAAGGAGTATTTTCATATATGACACATGGAACATCTTTTACTTTGAAACACATCCCTTGAGTTGTGTCAGTAAGGCAACAGAAAGTGGGAGAGAACCATGTACATGCACATTATAAACAACATAACTTCTTTCTTCAATTTACACACACTATAAATAGGGTTGTGTTTGTTTTAAAGATTTAAGGTTTAGATGTGGGATTGGTCAAATCACTTCCTACCAATTCAGACACAGGTTTTAGGAGAAACATATTCCTCTTGCTTTCACCCCCAAATTTTAACAAGACTCCAGTCAAAATGATTGGTGAGGGGGGGAAACCATGAGAGGAAAATCAGGAAAAATGAAACCTTATTAACTTTTCAGTCACCAGCATGTGGGTTATAGCAGAGCCCATCACGGGGCATTAGCGCATAGACCAAAACATGGTTAGCAGGCCCACGTATGACCAGGAAGGAAGGATGGTTTAAAATCTCAGGCCCTGCCTACCCCAGGCTCCTCCCCACCCCCACGCCCCCCACCCCCACCCCCTTCAAATCGGCCCCATTTCTTTTTCCTCAACTAATGAACAGTCTCTCACGACCAACTTTACATGCCTGTGTGGACTTTTTTTGTGGGGGAGGGGAAGAGCGCACGAAAGGCGGGCAGAGGGAGATCAGGTTCTACCTGCAGCCCAGGAGTTGCAGACGGCACGTCGTGAGTTAACCCTCAGGCGCCGGGGACGCTCAGCAGTTCCTACAACGCGTTTGCAAACACGCAGGCATGGGGGGGGCCCTTCCGCGCCGTCACATCTCGGCCCTACTTACCCCGTTGGCGGCGGCGATGCGGAGGATCAGCTGGATCGCCTCCTTCATGTAAAATCTGCCGTCTCCCCCCACTACCAACGTGGCCTCTTGCCTCTCGTCAGGGTCGATCGTGGAAATAATGCTCTGGATGAAATTTTCGGCGTAGTTGGCATTGCCCTGGAACACCTTGACCCGCTTTCGAAGGCCGCTGGTGCCGGGCTTCTGGTCGGTGTAGGGTTTGGTTTTGACGGTCACGATCTTCACCATGGTGCCGCGGGCTACGGCTGTTGCTGATGGATGTACGAGGAGCTGGGCTGGCTGCAGGGTGACTTTTTCTTCCCCTTTCTCCACCTCTAGTAGCAGCTGCTGGGCTGGGTCTGCTGCTGTCACCGCTCACACCAAGCAGCCATCTCCTCCCTCTTAAAGTCACAGAGGCCGGAGATATGTCCCCCTCTTATCAGCTACAGTACAATTCAGCATTATTCCATCTCTGGTGGTCGGACGAGTCTCCATTCGTGCAGTCCGAGCCTGGGCATGTTTACTCAGAAGTAAGTCCCACAGATTTAAATGGAGCTCATGCTCAAGTGAGTATGCGTAAGACTGCAGCTCCATATGTCTAGCTACAGAAGCACCCAACGATTCTGTGCGTTGAATTGAAGGCTTAATCAAATCCAGGCAATACACCGAGAGATATGTAGTGGCAAATTCAGAACTGCAGGGTTCTTTCATGATAATCACAGCCACACACCCTCCCCTTTTTCTTTTGCTGCTGGGTTAAGAATGAGATCCTTGTTAATGCCTTTCTCCACAACAACAGATGTCCCTAGGAGCCAATCAGCATGAAAAGGCAGAGTATTAGCTACTGAAAAGAGTCTTCTCAGTGGCTGCTCACCTCCTTTCACTCTGATTGGCTCCAATCAACAGGAAAGGACAAGGAAGCAAGTTAGAAAACTCTTCTCAGTGGCTAGCATATTCCACTTTCATGCTGATTGCTTCGTAGGACACAGGAGACATAGGGACCCTGTGCCCCAAAAAAGAAAGGGCCTAAGACCCCCAAAACCCTGGATGACTACACTCCTGTGTATGACTTGTTTCTTTGCTTCTGTGGCATTTTAAACTAAAATGCTACATGCCTAGTTTCAGACTGTTCTAAAGCCCAGTGTGCCTAAGTTTTAGAATATCTCAAAACTTAGGCATACTGGGCATTAGAATCAAGTAAGGAATACTAATTTTATTTAACATTGACTGTTGCGATTGTTATTGTACCAAAGGTTCCATGAAACTATAATATTTTTGAGATGACGGATTTTGGGCTACAGAATGAGAAAGCTTCTAATAACTGACATGTCTGTAATAAGACACATGCATTTCCTATGATAGAGCTGTGCTGTTTTGAAATAAGAAATCTGTAATGGCTATAAAGTTCAGGAAGGCTCAGCAACCTGTTAAGGTGCATACCATCAGGTTCCATGGCACTGTGATGTTGATGTTTTGAAAGAGAGAAAAAAGACACAACCGGGATTAAAAAAAACTATAGCTTTTTATAAATAAGACTAACTTTTTCAGAGAGCTGAAAGTGTCATGATAGAGCTGCTGTTACAGTGTGTACAATTGTTTTATGCCAAAAAAAATATTGACACACGTCACAGGTAGTAGTACTTCAAAAACCGACAAAGCCTGTTTGACCAGATACTATAAAATGCAGAAGTAGGGAACCTCTGGCTCTCTAGAAGCTGTTAGGACTCCAACTCCCATCAGCCCCAGCTGACATGGGTTACGATCAGGGATGATGGAATTTGGAGTCTGGCAACATCTGGAGGCCACAGGTCAGCTACCAGTTGCTAAGGGTCAAAAGGAAGTGAATACCACAAGCAACTGTAGCTTTGTCATGCCACTTTCAACTGCCTTACAAATGACTGTCTCTTCAGAAGCATGTTGCCAAAATACAAATTAATTTGATGATCAGTGACTTACTTGCCCATGCAACATGTAACACATCCCAGTTCTGAAGCTTACTAACATGCATTATCCGTATGATAATTATATGCATGTAATAATTATATTCTCACCACTTAACTGATTTGTGAGGCCTAATAAGCAGCAGTAGCCCCAAAGATAGGAATGCAGAATAACTTACATGTCCCTCAAAGATCCCTGTATTTAACTAAAAAGCCTATGTAATGGCAGGATATTAATCATTAAGTCAGATGGTAAACTATAATGGACAAAGTTCAAGCTTTTGTTTGTTCATTACCTTGTTCTTTGGGACTTGAAAGGTGAAATGGGGCCCTTGAGCTGTACCCCTATATTAACAAACATAAGGTCATGAACTAGTTTGACTGCATATGGTTACTAGTTCAGTTTTTGTTGGTGAATTAATTTGCTCACCTGCTTTTAAAAATCATATCTGAAGTACTGCATAACTACTAACTCCCATGTCCTACTGTAACTCAATCTGTAACTACATTTAAGATGACAGATCTACACCATATGTTTATAGCACATCCAACACACAATTAAAGCACACAACTTCCCCCAAAGAATTATGGGAACTATGGTTTTCCCCTCACAGAACTATGAACTCCTAGCACCCTTAAACTACAGTTCTCATAATTCTTTGAGGGAAGTTATGTGCATTGGATGTGCTTTTAAATGTATGATGTAGACCTGCTATGCACTGCTTCCTTGTTTAACTATCACGAACTTTCCTCACCTTCTGCAGTTGTTTTCCCTGTGTTGAATTTAAGATAGTAAGCTCCTCAGGGCAGGGACCTGTCCTCTTATACTCTGTAAAGCAACATGCATGCTCACACATAATGCTATAATAATAATAATTTTCTTCAATTGGGGAAGGTTGCTTAGAAAAAATAGCTGTATTTTTTTAAAGGTAAAGACTGAAGCCAAATGGGGAACACAAGATGATTATTTATGATACTCTATAAAAGCTTAACATTCTAAAACAAGCCAATAGGTGTCACACAAATTGCTTTTAGAGTTTATTGCTATGGGTAATTATATACTGATGAGTGGGAAGTGGGGCTTCTCAAACTGCTTAGACTGAGCAACATTTTCCAAAATTGTAGTACCTTGGGTAGTTTTTTTTCTGGATTAAAATCAGAAGCAAACTTTACTCCAGTAAAAGGAGAAGTAGTAGTAGAAGACGTGTTTTCTTGATAATGGAACAACCCTGCAGGTGACCCAATTGATTTATTTAAAGTATTTTTTACCCCACATCAGTGGAAAAGAGGCTTCCATAATGGCTTGCAATAAGGAGTACAATCTAAAATACACAATACAAATGGAAAAGGGATTGAGGGGGAGGAGGGAGAAAGCAAATTCAAACAATAGTTTTTAGTTACAAGGTTTTTGTAACAGCCAAATAGAATGGAAAGGGTTCAAAGAGACGAGAAGCCAAAAGTTCAGCTGAGCTGATGGAAAGGCACATCTCTATGTGCTGTAGCTTGTTGGATTAATATTGTCCTTCTATCCTGCCCTCTCCTTTGCCCAGTGAGTCAGCATTTTGGAGCAACGGCAATGCTTCTGGTATGCCTCTGTGCCTGCCAGCTTTACGCAGGCAGTGTTAGGGAGTCCTCAGTGTTCTAACTCCCTCTCAGACTGTGTACACACCAGGGTGTTAATGCGCATGTAGGTTGCACATCTGATTTTTCTGTTTGTGCTTTGTCCACACTTGAGTATTTTCAGTTTAAATCTATCTCAATGTTTCCCATCCATACTAGTGGGCAGTGTTTGATGGGATGTATTTGCGCTGTATGTTGTTTTCCCCTCTCAGTTATTATTCCTGACAATCCAGAAGTTCCAGAAACCCGAGGTCTGTTGTGGGAATGCACCCAGGTATTTATTTACCTCTGGGGATTAGCGCAATAACAAATTTTTGCCAAAGCCAAAGTTTCAAGCATGTTTCAGAACAGATTTAGGAAGTGTGAGGGGCACAATTGGTGGGGAGGTAGGGAGAATTCTATTGTGCAAGTGTAAATTCTTGTGCTAATGGAATGAGGGCATTGGACACTACCCATATTCTGGGACTCAATAGTCCAGTCTTTGTTGATAGCCAGTAGGTCACAGGGATCAACTTGGATGTATGAGGACTGCACAGGAAGAAGGAAGAATGAGCATGTTTTAAGTTTAGATCACTGTATACCCCCATACATTGTCCCTATTCTTGGTAACAGAAGACAGCCAGATGTCTGTTGCTACTCACATCCACTTCTTTGGACCATCCTTTATTACTTACTTTGCTGTCATCACACAAGTGCCAATTTTTCCATGGCAATCATGTTAAGTGTACTGCATTTTCCTTTTACATCTCTTTCAAGACAGATTACATCTTCTGTTTTTGAAGTGAGTGAAAAACCTACTTTCCCTCAAAAGGGTCAGGGGAAAAATATTTGGAAAAAGATCCCAAAATGGAAAGTGCTACCTTTGAGAATAAGCTATTTTCATAAAAGCTATTGTTGATAATAGAATGCTGGAGTATGACTTTAACCTGATCCAGCAAGGCCAGTTCATATGTTCTTAAGATGAAACTACACAATGCTCAGTTGTGTGTAGCTTCTCCAAGAGTTTCTTCTTTTATGAAATGTAACCACAGATGCAGCACTGTGCAAAGGAAGATTAGCTTGTGTGTGAGAGAGGAGATTCTTAACCCTTACTCCTCAGGTAGCTTTCATGCTCTTCTCCAGCTGTTTTTCCTTGTTGGGGAAAATATGGTTGGACAAAAAAATACAGGTACCTTTATTTTTGCCCTTCCGGGTGGGTGAGTGTGTGAGCAATTTTAGCAGGGAACAATTTTAGCACGTGGGTTAAGAAGCCTATACACACACACATACACTTGTCAGTTGCAACTATATAGATACATTTTATAAAAGTAGAAGAAAATTAAAGTTTCCCAAAATTAAGTGGGAGAATGAGTTCCCCACATGATGACTTTTTGAGACCTGAGTTGTTAAATATCCCTTAGAAGCCTTTGCACTTCTGCCTATGCCCCTAGCTATGCCCTTAGCTATGAAGTGTGAAGGGCGACCTTAAGCTCAAGTATGAAACACCTGGTCTGTGCAAAGTAAACAAGTGCTCTAATCTAGTTCCAAGTAGACTAGACATGTGTTTGAAAAAGAAAAAATACACTTACTATCTGTATAAAGGTAAATGATACAGAAAAGTGCATCATCTGAAGTCAGGTCCTGCATGATGCTATATTCTGCAAAGTGTGGCATGAGAACAGAGTTTGGAATAATCCAATCAGCATTATGCATATGAATGTAATGATTAAGAGTTCTATAAGTGTTTTCTTTTTACAAAAAAAGTTCATATCATCACGGTTTAAAATTATAGCATTTAGCACCCTATAAACCAGAGTATAAACTTGATTTTACTTTGACACAACAAAAAATAGTTGTCATGTGTTCTTAAAAATTATCTTAAGCAGTTAGCTTCAGCATAGGGAGACCCACATTGTTAATACCTCTGAAAATAAGAAGCCTATCTTGTCTTTGGCTTATATAGATGGCACATTCTTTGCACCAACAATTGTGCTAGACCTGATCATGTAGCCTTACTTTATGAAAGAAGAGACTTAGTTGTTCAGCCTTTTTCACCCTAATATAAAAAAGGGAACTATGTACTTCTATAGACACCATGAATGACAAATTAACATTTGCGGTTCTAACCAAATACGTTTTACTCAGAATAAACCCACTAAAATGAATGGACCTATGTTAATCACATACATTAATTTCAGTGGGTTTAGTATTAGCACTGCATGCAACTCTTAGTAAATGGTTGTCTGTATTAATCAGTAGGGAGAACTTGAAGGATCAGTGCACAGAAAAAAAAACACCCTATGGGATGTTTGGTGATGAGAAAAAAATGTACACACCACGTCACACAATGTTCTGACCAAGCCAATCCTACCCAGTTTCACATTATTTGGTTGCCTTTCCTGCAATATATGATTGATTGATTGATTGATTGTATTTATATACTGCCCCATAGCCGAAGCTCTCTGGGCAGTTTACAATAACTAAAAACATTAAAAAAAAATACAAATTTAAAAACACATCTTTTAAAAACAATTTAAAACACAATTTAAAACAATTTAAAACACATGCTAAAATGCCTGGAAGAAGAGGAAAGTCTTGACCTGGTGCTGAAAAGATAACAGTGTGGGCGCCAGGGACACCTCATCAGGGAGATCATTCCATAATTTGGGGGCCACCACTGAGAAGGCCCTCTCCCTTGTTGCCACCCACCGAGCTTCCCTCGGAGTAGGCACCCGGAGGAGGGCCTTGCATGTTGAGCTTAGTGTATGGGTGGGTTCGTATCAGGAGAGGCGTTCCATCAGGTATTGTGGTCCCAAGCTGTGTAAGGCTTTATAGGTTAAAACCAGCACCTTGAGCTAGGAAACATACAGGCAACCAATGCAAGCGGGCCAGAATCGGTTTTATATGTTTGGACCATCTGGTCCCTGTTACCAATTTGGACGCTGCATTTTGCACAAGCTGCAGTTTCCGAACCGTTTTCAAAGGCGCATTGCACAGTGCATTGCAGTAATCTAGCTTGGAGGTTACCACAGCATGGACAACTGAAGCCAGGTTATCCCTGTCCAGATAGGGACGTAGCTGGGCCACCAACCAAAGTTGGTAGAAAGCACTCCGTGCCACCGAGGCTACCTGAGCCTCAAGTGACAGAGATGGTTCTAGCAGAACCCCCAAGCTACGAACCTGCTCTTTCAGGGGGAGTGCAACCCCATCCAGGACAGGTTGGACATCCACTCCGGTCTATCTAATATACAATATACTAATAGTATCTAATATACAATACTTACTCTGGCGAAGATAAAACTGTATTATATTTATTAATCAGTTAAGTTAGACCAGGAAAAATCCATTATGTTATAGCGAAGGATTAGGTGAGGGGGCGAGGATTATGATATTTTGGAATACAAAATTCTGTTTAGGCATTTTAGTAGTTTATATGTATTAGAATGATTTAATGGAACAGTAAGGAACAATTATAGGTTGAAAATTCTGCTATAAAAAGATAAAGGATTATTGATTACATTTTAAACATTGATGTAGATGCAATATGTATCTTCTTGATCCAATTATAAGTGTAGATTTTTTTGTACTTTCTTGATTTGCATGAATTATCTATAAACTATAAGACATTTTAAAAAAATAGCGAGGGCACTTTCCAAGCAAAGAATTCTTGAATGTGGAACTAAATGTGGGCTTGATCCAAAAACTTCTCCTGTACAAATTTCATTGAAATCAGAAGTTGCTCAAAAACAAACTTCTGCTCTTGTACAGTTTTCACAGTTTTCAGTGGAACATGTACAGATCTTTCCAATGGATTTTTAATCATTCCCAATACATAACGCTTCTGAGCAAGAATCTTGTTGCTACCTTTTAAAGAGTATAATAAATTGGCATCAATTAACTTCTTATGATCTTAAAAACAATGATGAGGCTCTAGTCATGTTTATCCAGAAGTTACCATTGTTCACATTTCTGTTCATAAGAACATAAGAAGAGCCTGCTGGATCAAGCCAATGGCCCATCTAGTCCAGCGTCCTGTTTTCACAGTAGCCAACCAAGTGCCCATGGGAAACCCTCAAGCAGGACCTGAGTGCAAAGAGCACTTCCCGCTCTTGAGCTTTCCAGCAACTGGTATTTGGAAGCATACTGCCTGCGCCTATGAGGCTGAGCATTGTCATAATGGCTAGTAGCCACTGATAGCCTTTTCCTCCATGAACTTGTCTAATCCTCTTTTAAATCCATCTAAGATGTTGGCCATCACTGTTTCAAATTATTCAGGCATCAAATGCTACAGCTTCTGTTGAACCTCAGGGGTAATGAATCTGTGGTCCTCTGGATGTTGTTGGATTCCAACTATCATCATCACTGAACATTGGCTATGCCAGTTGGGCCTGTTGGGGTCCAACAAAATCTGGGGTGGCATTCAACTATATAATTGTGCAAGTGGAGCTACTTCCGCTTGCTCAATGGGACTTTCCCCCTCTCCAACCCTGCATGTTCCTTGCAACACTCCCAAATCTGCTCCAGAGGTTTAGGGGAAAACCCAGAACAGATTTAGGAGGCATGTGGGTAGAGAAGGGAGGAAAATCACATTATTCAAGCAGAAGTTGTTCACTTGTACAAGGAGCTACTTAGTGCTACTTTGAACACAACACCTGGAGGGCCACGGTTTCCAGGGCTGGTTCTAAAGGGTGGCCAGGTGGGGCACTGGCCTGATGGCCCCTGGAGCTCCAAGGGCCCCCTCAGCCACCCCTCTGCTCCCCTTCCGTGATCCGCAATCCACGACCCCCCCACCCCCACTTACCTGTCTGCTGTCTTTTACCATTGCCCTTAACGAAGATGGTGGCCGCAGTTTCCCTAAGGTACTGAAGCCCCTGCCGCCATCTTAGTTGATGGCAGAGATGTGCGCATGTAGCATGCACGTGTGCCATCAACAAAGATGGCGGCAGAGGCATCATCCCCTTATGGAAACCGCTGACACCATCTTTGTTAAGGTCAATGGTAAAAGACAGCAGAGAGGTAGGTGTGGGGGGCTTGCACGTGTGCACACACGCCGGGGGCCAGGGCAAGCTGATGCCCAAGGGCCCTGGCATTCCTGGAGCCGGCCCTGACGGTTTCCCACCCCTGATTTATCTCCCAGTTTCACTTCGTCATCATGTAAGATAGGAAAAGCTTTCATTTTGAGTGTGGTGTAGCGGTTGAGGTGTTGGACTACGACCTGGGAGACCAGTGTTCGAATCCCCACACAGCCACGAAGCTCACTGGGTGACCTTGGGCCAGTCACTGCCTCTCAGCCTCATGAAAACCCTATTCGTAGGGTCGCCATAAGTTGGAATCAACTTGAAGGCAGTACATTTACATTTTAAGGACAAAAGAAGACTCCTAATATTGCAGACTCCTAGATATGTGATTAATAAATTCTCTAATACAACTTAATTTTTTCCTTTTTTGAGACAGAACTTCTACAATAAAAAGTCCATTCTAGAAAATTGTCAAATGCTTTTTACATCCAGGGGAACTATATGTTCAAAAAGAAAAAATAAATAAGCACCCGAGTTTACATTGTCGCACCAGGCATAGATCTAATAGTCTTCTTCACTTAGCAACTCATAATGATACGGTCAAAGAAACAAAATCTGGGTTTTCTCACTTTGTCATACTGACACCTCCCAATTAAGATTTGGCTTTGTTTTGTTCCAAGACCTAACTACCAGTCCAAACCCATGGAGTCTGCAAAAGCTGGAGTCGCAGGAACAGTGACCATTGTAGTTTGCTATCCCTGTCAAAAGGTAACAGTTTATCACTATCAAAATCCTTATTTTCAGTTTAGACCAGTTCAGGGCTGTGCTAGACTCTGCTGCTCCAATATGATGTCACCTCAAGGGTCTGCCAGTTGCCCACAACTGTCTTTATGGAGCATCACTGTGCTTTCATTAGGAGAAAGGGGGGAAAGTTGGCATAACAGGCTAGCTTGCAACACCAGCTTAATGCTTTGGCATAATTCTGAAATTAAAAGAATCCTGGCATCTTGGACTTCAGGATGCGGGAATCAAGAAAAAAGAAAACAGCACAGTCTTTCTGACCCACAGAACTCCTTAGGTCCTTGAGACATGAACCTGAAGGAACAAAGAATTTGCCTTTCCCAACATGGTGCTCTCTAGATGTTCAGTAGTGGCCTGAACAGTGGGGCAGAGCCATGTTACTGCAGCTTATATGGATAGGGCTGGGGTGCACTAGTGTGGTTGAGGCTGCATGGGTGCACTGGCAGAAATGCTTAGTTGGCTCCACTGTCACCCCACCCCACCCTACCCCACCCCCATCTATGTAACTTCAGCAATGCTGTTGTCAGGAGGGCAGCTCTGTAACTCCAGCCCACCTCATTGACTGCTACTGACTGCTCCCTTTTGGAGGGACTGAAGGTAGAGCCTGACACTGATTTTATGACTTCTACATTAAATTTTACCTTTGTAGTCCCTTTAGTATCAATCCCTATATATATGTATATATATGTGTGTGTGTTGTATTTTAATGTATTTTACATAATTTATTTTAATATTTTTGTGATTTTACTGCTTACAATTTTATTATGTACATGTCTGATTTTATTTTTGTAAGCTGCCCTGAGTGCCCTATTATAGGGTAGAAGGGCGGGATAGAAATATTTTAAACAAATAAATAAATTAAATAAATAATACTGACTACAGCTCCCATCATCCCTTGGCCATGATGGCTGGGGCTGATGGGAGTTTTAGTTCAAAACATCTGGAGGACATCATGTTGGGGAAGGCTGTTCTAGGGAAGATGTTGCAAATTTTGGGTGCCACAGCTGAAAAAGCCATCTTTCTGGTGCTCACATGCAGAACGTGTGATGGTGGACAAACACAGAGGACTTCTGCAATGGAACAACAATCTCAGGTAGGTTCATGTGGAAAGAGGAGATTCTATCCTGGTAAGTAGTGTAGTAGCAAATTCAGATGTGCAGGGTCCCTTCAAGTAAAATGGCTCAGCCTGAAGGGATTGTGTGGAATATCTTGTATAGATTTCTGGGGAAAATTAGGATGTCTCCTACCATCTAGCTGCAGGTTGTTGGTCTAAAAGGGAGGCAGATGAATCTTATCTGTCTGCCTGTACCAAGGACAGGAGGCCCAAGTAGCTGTAAATTAGTAGGCCTTGCCCTTTTCCACTTTTCCTTGCTTGCTTGCTCTCCATTGTCCACACTCCTTTCCACACGTACCTTCTCCCACAAAAGATTCCCTAGGAGCCAATCAGCATGAAAGTGGAGTGTGTTCGCAGTGGCTGACTAACCACCTTTCACTCTGAGTGGCTCCAACCGGCAGGAAAAGATGCTGGAGATATCCTTGCTGGGATCCTGCTCCCAAAAACGTAAGGGATCTAAGACCCCCCAGGACCCTAGATAACTACACCCCTGACTCTGGTCCAAGGAAATTTAGAGCATAAAAACCACTACCTTGAATTATTTTTACTTATCACTCTATAATTTAAAGGCCTGCCTCATAAGAATGAACTATTATCACCACCACCAGCAGCATAATCATTTATTACCATGGACTCTTAAGCTATAAAAAGTTTATTCTTCTTTGCTAAAATGTTGCTTTAGTTTCTCTATTTAAAAAAATACTTTCCAAATATATTTTTCAATTATTCTACAGATTAAGATATACACCTAAGCCAAGCACCAATGAGAATAGCTTCAGCCAGACTTATGCAGGCAGTCGCTGCACTTGACATGGCTTTAATTTCAGAACTGACATTTACTTGCCTAGTGTCCTGTTACAGCATAAGAAGTCAGTATGAGAGTGGCTATGAGATAAATATAGCTTTTCAAGACTTCTTGCACTTTCTTACACAAGGTCAGATAAATCTGATATCTTATTTAAATTATAAGCCTGCTTTTAGTTGGCAGTTTAGTATGTACCTCCATCATGCTCCTCCTTTCTAACCTTTTTTTCTAAACTAAAAAACTCCAAATGTTGTAACCTTTTCTCATAGGTTTTTTAAGACATTTCCACCTCTACAATATTCTTTTTGAGGTGTGGAAACCAGTACTGTACGCAGTACTCCAAGTGCAGTTGCACCATAGGTTTATATAATGCATTATAATATAGGCAATTTTATTTTCAATATCTTTCCTGATTATCCCAGAAACAGAATTCATTTTCTTCATAGCTGCTGAGTTGTGCATTGGCATTTTCACTGAGTAATCCACCACAATTTTGAGATCTGTTTCCTGCCAGTAATTTCCAGTTCAGACTCCAAAGTGTGCATGTGAAGTCAGGAGGTTTTGCCTTAATGTGCATCACTTTACACTTGCATCATTGAATCACATTTGCCATTTTAATGCTCATTCATCCAGTTTGGAGAGATCCTTTTTGTTCTTACCACCATAAACTATTTGATGTCATCAGCAAACTTTGCCACCTCACTGCTCACTCCAGATCATTTATGAGCAAGTTGAAAAGCACAGATCCCCTTGGGAGACCTCATTTTTATGTCCCTACCTTGTGAGAACTGTCCATTTATTCCTACTCTCTGCTTCCTGTTCTTTAACCAGTTACTGATCCATAAGAAAACCTGTCTTTTTCCCCTCTATGACTGCTTAGCTTACTCAGGAGTCTTTGGTGAAGGACATTATCAAAAGCTTTTTGAACATTAAGCACACAAATCTACTGCATCTGTTGGCCAGTAGTGCAATCTATGTGACTCACAGACAGAGGTTTTGCAGAGAAAAGGAAACCTGAAGAAAACGGGTAACTTGAGCAACAGTGAGTGCCAGAGCTGTCAAGGCCAGCAGGTGGTTGGCAAGGGCAACTGCTCTGATAAGAGCAGCTCTCGCAGAAGCTCTAGTGTGGGGGAAAAGTTGTATGGAGAGAGGACTGCGTTTGAAACTTATTTGTCAGTAAAAGACTCTTACAAAGAACTTTGCCTGGCCTGGATTATTTCTGGTTCTGCACAGCTCCAGAGTCGCTTCTCTGGACCGTACCGACGCACACGCGCCAACAGGGGTTATGGGCCCAGCTTCTGGTCCAAAGTAAGAGGTTCTGGTGCTGTTTGGATCCGTGGTTGCAGAGGAAAGAAGCAGCAAGAAAGAGGCAAGTAAAGAGTGGACAACATGGCTATAAACCTGTCATCCGGGATGCTGATGGATAGATTGAATGCGGTTAATTACTCCAGTTGGAAATGGAGAATGAAAGCAGTTCTGGTCAAAGAGGATTTATTTGACGTGGTGGAAAATCCCCCTCCGGCCTCCGGCCACTCCATCAGCAGCGTGGACGAAGAAAGACGAGAAAGCGAAGGCTTTTATTACTCTGGGGCTGTCTGATACACAATTGTTGCTAGTGAGTAATGAGCCGACATCTCATCAAATGTGGGAAAAGCTAAGAGCCGCTCATGTGCAGCAAACCGCAGGGAGCCGGCTGTGTTTAGCGCAGAGACTTTATCAGATGCGTTTTACTGATGAAGTGACTATGGGTGAGCATCTTGCTGAATTTCGTCGATTATTTGGAGATCTTCAAGATAGAGGAGTGAATCACAGTGACATTCAGATGGTTTATATACTGTTATCTTCATTTGATCAAAAATGGGACACTTTGGTTACTAGTATGGAGACGTTGCCAGATGGAACTTTAACTCTGGACTTTGTAGAGCAAAAACTGCTACAGGAATGGAACAGAAGACAAGAAAGTAAAAGGACTGAGTTCAAAGAGGCTGAAGCTGCTCAACAAAAGTATCCAAAAACAGGCAAGAAAATAAAATATGTTATTTTTGTGGGTCCCGAGGACATATACAAAAACAGTGCTTGAGTATGAAAAGAAGAAACAGGGACTATGGATGGCAGAAATCCAGTGTGAGCTTTATTACTGAGGAGGACAATAAACCACTTAACTGTAAATGGCTTCTAGATAGCGGGGCGTCAAGCTGCCTAATTACAGACGCAAGTCTGTTTTACACTTCAAAGCCTGTTCAAGAGAAGATTTATCTAGCTGACGGATCGTCATGGGACGCGATTGCAAAGGGGACGATCAGGTTGAGTAATCTGAGAACAATATTAACAAATGTACTTTTGGTTCCTGATTTAAAATGTAACATTCTTTCAATAAGAAAACTAACTCAGATAGGTTGTAAAGTATATTTTGAAGGAAATAGATGCATTGTGCAGAAAGGTGATGAGATATGTATGAAGGGGAAATTGCAGGACTCAATGTTTATGGTACAGAGTGAGCATGATGAACCAAACATGTGCCTGGATAGGAGTAAATAAAAACATACACAAAAATTGCATTCATGAGTGGCACAGAAGATTAGGGCACGCAAATTTTGAGAAAATTAAGAACACCCCAAAGTATAGTAAAGATTTAAAACTAACACACTGTGAGCATGTGGATGAATGCGATGCATGCTATAAAGCAAAAATGACAGTGACACCCATAATTAAGAGCGTTGAGAGCACTACTACTGAACCATACCAACTTATTCATGTGGATTTGGCAGGACCTCTCCAGTGTTCAAAAGGAGGGGCAAGATTCTACTTAGTGATTGTTGATGATTTTTCCAGATTTACACATGTGTTTTTGTTGAAAAAGAAAAGTGAAGCAGAAGATAAATTACGTGCATTTATACAGAGAACAGAGACACAATATGGGGTTGTTATTAAAAATATAAAATCAGACCAGGGAGGTGAATTTACAAGTAATTCATTGAGAACATATCTAGAAAAGAAAGGAATAATTCAAAGTCTCACTGCTCCTTTCTCACCATCATCCAATGGAACTGCAGAGAGGAGGAACAGGTCTCTGCAGGATTCAATGAGAGCCATGCTGGCGGATGCAGAAATGAATAATACCTATTGGGGTGAATGTATTTTATATACTGCTTACATACAAAACTGCCTTGTACACAGAATGATTGGAATGTCTCCCTATGAGAAGCTGACAGGGAGAAAGCCCAGGCTGACACACATAGAGCGTTTCGGAGCAAAATGCTGGGTGCATGTTTCTAAGCAGAGAAGACATGGAAAATTGGCCCCAAAAGCTCAGGCAGGTCGTGTTTTGGGTTTTCAGAATTCGTATTATAGAATCTGGGTACCTGCAAAGCAACAGGTAGTACTTAGCAGAAGCATAAAGGTAGTAGACCAACCGTGGAAAAGTAGTCAAACAGTAGTGCTTGATGATGCAAACAAACAGGAAGCAGCAGATGTTCCTTTTGGTCCTCATATATCCTTAAGAGCTGCGTTAACTGATTTAATTAAGGGTGGCAAACGTAATATTAAAAGACTGAGAAGTGAGGACATAGTAAAGCAAGATACAGAAGTACCAGGAACAAGTGCAGGAACAAGTGCAGGATCAGGTGCAGGAATAATTAAAGATGAGAGTGATGAAGCAATGGAAATTGACAATGTCAGACGTTCTACAAGATCAACGAAAGGAAAACCACCACATAGATTCACATTTAATGTAACACAAAACCAGGATGAGACAGATGAATATCCTTTAGAGTGGGAAAAAGAAGGGCCAATAGACAAAGAAACTATGGATTTAATGTGGAAATTCTGTATTGAAGAATGAAATGTAAATGAATTTGAGAAAAATAAAGTTAATGCTGAATAAATTGTATGAATAAATAAATAACACTGCACTGGAAATAGAGACTGTAATAAGAATGAATAATGAGAAACAAAATGATGTGTATATATATGTGTATTGAAATTGTAATGTATAATTGAAAATAAGAGAAATGTAGTTTTGTGATCCGTGAGTCCCAGGTGGGGGCTGTTGGCCAGTAGTGCAATCTATGTGACTCACAGACAGAGGTTTTGCAGAGAAAAGGAAACCTGAAGAAAACGGGTTAACCTGAGCAACAGTGAGTGCCAGAGTTGTCAAGGCCAGCAGGTGGTTGGCAAGGGCAACTGCTCTGATAAGAGCAGCTCTCGCAGAAGCTCTAGTGTGGGGGAAAAGTTGTATGGAGAGAGGACTGCGTTTGAAACTTATTTGTCAGTAAAAGACTCTTACAAAGAACTTTGCCTGGCCTGGATTATTTCTGGTTCTGCACAGCTCCAGAGTCGCTTCTCTGGACCGTACCGACGCACACGCGCCAACAGCATCACCCCTATCCATATGCTTAGTTTTATTTAATGGTAGTCCTACTCGGAGTAGACCACTGACATTAACAGACATGCCTAACTTAGGTTCATTATACAGCCACAAGAGTGACTGTATATTATAGCCAACCTGAATTTTTTGCATTCCTCAATGTTAAATTGAAAATATCCCCGCCATTCTGATGCTTCCCATAAGTTCATTTCAAAACAAAACCTTACAAAACTTAGTCCTGAACTCAGAAATGCTTGCTTAACCACCCTCTAAATGTTCATGGCGATACACAAAACAGTCAGAAAGAATTGACAGTTCAAAGTGTAAAAAGAGAGAAAAAAACCCAGACTCCTGTTGGACTTTTTTTCTGCTAGAGTTCTCATAATTTGTTGAAATTAATTAAAAATCAGCCATATTCACAGAGTACCTGCAATTGTATTACTGACCTTGCTCCATACTCTGACCTTCATCTTCTGCAGTTTAAAAGTTAAAAAAATGCCTGGCTGATTTTTAATTAAGAAATTTTGCATTGAACTCAATGATAATGTCGGGCATGCTCAGTAAGAACCAATTGTCAGTGTTCTAAAAGCCAGACTCACAGCTGCTGGGCTTGCCTATTCAGGGGGCCACACCAACACCAGACCTGTATTTCACTTTAGTTTAGACAGTCATGGCTTCCTCCAAAGAATCATGGGAAGTGTAGTTTGTGAAGGGTGCTGAGAGGAGACTCCTATTCCCCTAACAGAACTCCAGTGGCCAGAGTGGTTTAACAGTCAGCCACTCTGATCAAAGCATTATGAGGGGGGGAAAGGGCATCTCCTAGCAACTCTCAGCACCCTTCACAAACTACACTTCCCAGGATTCTTTGGGGGAAGTCCTGACTGTCTAAAGTGAAATAAAGGTCTGGTGTGGATGTGGCCAGGGACAGCTTTGGTTTAAATTTGGGTGGGTGACTACATGTGCATGCTGTAGAATAAAAAGATGGGGGAAACGCTGAAAAACAATGATACTGTTTACAGTGCTTTCCTTTTGGAAAGGGGCTTCCTCCCAGAGCCCGCCCACCCAATCTCCTCCCCTCCCCCTTCCCTTCCTCCCCTCCTCCTCCCCTCCCCCTTCCTCCCCTCCCCTCCTCCTCCCCTCCTCCAGGTCAGTTTCACGTATCCTAAGCATGATTGCACAGGAGTAAATCGCACTGAACTCAAAAGGCATGCAAATGATGAAGCCTGCCCTGCCCTCCTCCTCCCTCCTATCCCCTCCCTCTTGCCTCTCCCCCATTCCCCATCCCCTTCCAATCCCCTCCTCTCTCCCCTCCCCCATGGTCAGATTTACCTCTCTTAAGCATGATTACACGGGAGTAAATCCCATTGAACTCAATAAGCATGCAAATGATCAAATCTGCTCTCCCCTCCTCCTCCCTCCCATCCCCTCCCTTTTGCTGTACTTTTGCTGTGCTTCACATATTCACAGAAACAGAAGAAAAACAAAAATTATTTACATAAGGGAACTTCAGTAAAATTGCAAAGTAAATCAAACTTATTTCAAGTGACTATCTGAACTATATCATCTGTCTTAATATTGTTGCTTCCTCCCTACTAAAACAAGATCAGCACAGCACATGTCTTCTTTCTATTATTTGGGCTGATTGCAGGTGTTGCTACCACTCACCATATGCTCAGAGGCACATGTTACCAAATTCTTCCAAGCTACACAGCAAGTGGATTGGACTGTGAAAGACCAACCCAAATTGTGTTTGCATTTTGACAAATTTGTAGGGCAGTACAATATCTCAGAGAGGAGGTCAGGTCTCCTGCTCCCCGGTGCATTCGCTATAGCTGCCCAATTTCCCTGCTTTTTAAAGTTTGAATCTCCACACAGCCATGAAGCTCACTGGGTGACCTTGGGCCAGTCACTGCCTCTCAGCCTCAGAGGAAGGCAATGGTAAACCCCCTCTGAATACCGCTTACCATGAAAACCTTATTCATAGGGTCACCATAAGTTGGAATAGACTTGAAGGTAGTCCCATATAGAAATATCTGTTGGCAATAGGTACGTTCTTAAACAGCAAGGTTTTTTTTGCCTATTTGTGAATTAATTTCAATTAGTTTACTCTGAGAAGGACTTAACTGAATACAACCCAAAGTCTCAAAGAACTTGAAAAGGCGAGACAGACAGAGCTTATCCTTGCAGAAACCACGCTGGTTCTCCTTCAGCAAGCCTTATTCTTCTATATGCTTGGTAATTCTGTCTTTAATCATGCTTTCCACTAGTTTTTCCAACACTGACATTAATTTCCCTCTTGGGTGGATGCCATTTGGACCTGGTGATTTGTCAGTTTTTATTTTGTCAATAAGGCCTAGAACTGTTTGCTTCAATTCCTCAGATTCTCTTTCCAAAAAAATTAGCTAAAGCATAGTGTCAGGCCCAGGATGTGACTCAGGAACCAGACCAACGGCTGTAGTTAATTCGTGTTTTATTAGGGTAATGTCCAAACAAAGACTGCGTTTTCTCATGAAGCAATACAGGGATACAGGTCCTGCGGCATTGGGAGAAAGTTGACAGAGCAAGGGACTTCTTCCCGCCTGTTCTTTAAGAAGGGGCCAAACGGGCGCGCAATCTTTCGCTCCTCCTTAACTGCCCCTCAGGTACTGCCCGCCTTCCCCCCTTCTCTCCTGTCTTTTCAGCTGTCTGCGTGTGCACGGTGAGGGGGGAAGCATCACCCCCTCCTCTTCTGAAGTTTCCGATTCCAGGATGGGGGATAGGGGAGGAGCTGATGGTAAACTGCCTCCCCGCTTTTCGGCTGTGAGCAGCCCTCCCTCTTTCCCCTCTTGCTCTGAGCCTGAAAGAGGGGGAGGCGTGAGAATGTCCAGGGAGGGCTCAGGCTCCCCATTGCTAAGCGACCTTATCACTGGCAGTTCCTCTGTTTCGTCTTCGCTCCAAAGGGGGGAAGTTCCTCCCCCTTCCCTCTGCCATCCATCCGAATACTCTTCTCCCAACTCTCCGGGATCCAGCTCCCCGGGATTGGGACCCCAGCTCTGCCTTCCGACACCATCCCCCCTCCCAGGCTGTGCCCCCCTCCCCTTGTCTGGCTTGGGATGGTGGGGAAAACGTTGATGGAAAAGTTTTACCAATTCTGGAGCATGCACATCAGCTGCATCTTCCCATGATCTGTCAGCCACCCCATAGCCTTTCCAGTGAATCAAGTACTGCAGCTTGTGGCGTCTGATCCTGGAATCTAAGATCTCCTCAACTTCAAACTCAAGCTGCTCATTTACCAGGAGTGGAGCTCCGGGAGGTTCCTCCGGCCGTAACTCACTGGGAGGGGTGGCTTTCATTAAGAGGGATCGATGGAACACAGGATGTATTTTAAACGTGTCAGGCAGCTTCAGTCTGTACGCCACGGGATTGATTTGAGTTTCTATTTTGAAAGGACCCACCCTCTTGTCTTGTAATTTTCTACATTTGCCCGGCATCTGGAGGAAGCGGGTGGACAGCCATACCTGGTCTCCCGGTTGAAGGGGGGGGCCCTCCTTCCTGTGCAGGTCAGCAACTCACTTGTACTCCGTTTTGGCTTCGTTTAACTGCTGTTTCAGTGTCTGTTGCGCCGCTTGCAATTCCTTAAGGAAGTTCTCAGCTGCCGGTACCAGCATTCCTTCTGAGCTGCTTGGAAAGACTTTAGGATGGAATCCATAATTAGCGAAGAACGGGGTTTGTTGAGTGCTGGAGTGCAGAGAATTGTTGTAGGCGAACTCTGCAAAATGCAAATATGATACCCAGTCAGTCTGTTGATAGGACACATAACTTCGTAAATATCTTTCCAAAACGTTCCGTCTGCCCATCTGTCTGGGGGTGATGGGCGGAGGAGAGTTTTAATTCCGTCTGCAACTGTTTCCACATTGCTCTCCAAAATTTGGCTGTGAACTGAGTTCCTTGGTCTGAGACTACGCTGTTTGGCAATCCATGCAGCCGGTAGACTTCTTTTATGAATAACTTGGCCGTTTCTTTAGCCTCTAAGGCCCCTGCACAAGGAAGAAAGTGTGCCATTTTGGTAAGTAGATCCACCACTACTAAGATGGCTGTCATTCCTTGGGACTTGGGTAGATCAGTTATAAAATCCATGGAGAGGTCTTTCCAGGGTTCGTGTGGGACAGGCAACGGTTGTAACAGTCCTGCTGGTGTCCCTCTTTGTGTTTTTGTCCGCAGACAGACAGAGCAGGACTTTACATAACTCTCAATATCCCGACGCATTTTAGGCCACCAGAAGTCCTTGGCCACGTTCTGAATGGTCTTGTAAATCCCAAAGTGTCCCGCTGTGATGGAATCATGACACTGGCGTAGGATTCTGAGCCTTAATTCCCCTTCTGGCACATATCTGGCGGTTTGAACCATAACAGTCCATTTCTCCAGTGAAAGGTTACTTCTGAGTCTTGACCTTGTCCCGTCTCCTGCTGATATTTTAGCATGTCTGCATCTTCTTGTTGTGCCTTTTTGAGTTCCTCTTCCCATGAAGGCTGGCATACTCCCAACGTTAATTTCTCTGGCGGGATTACGTACTGAGGCTGGTCCTCGGATTCACTTTCTTTGTATTGTGGCTGTCTGGATAAGGCATCCGCTCTCTGGTTTTTGGCTTGGGCATGGTAAGTAATCTGGAAGTTAAACCTAGTGAAGAACTGGGACCATCTTATCTGTCTCTGGTTCAGCTTTCTGGCGGTTTGGAGGCTTTCAAGATTCTTGTGGTCGGAGCGCACTTCAATTCGATGAGAGGTCCCCTCTAGGTATTGTCTCCAGTTTTCAAAAGAGTCCTTGATGGCCAGCAGCTCCTTCTCCCAAACTGTGTAGTTCTTCTCTGCAGGCTTTAACTTCCGAGAGAAGTACGCACAGGGGTGCAGCTCCTTCCCTTCTTGGTCTAATTGTAGCAGGACCCCCCCGATGGCAAAATCTGAAGCATCTGCTTCCACTACGAAAGGGCGGTTCGGATCAGCAAAGCGCAGAATGGGCTCAGTAGCAAACCTTCTCTTCAGCTCCTCAAAGGCCTCGGTGGCGTTCTCTGTCCATTGAAACTTCTTCTTCCCCCTTAAACAGTCAGTCAGAGGAGCTGTTAATTTGGAAAACCCTGGAATGAACTTTCTGTAATAATTGGCAAACCCCAAAAACCGTTGTACATCCTTTTTGGTGACAGGTTGGCCCCAGTCCAATATGCAGCTTACTTTCCCTGGGTCCATCTCCACGCCTTCCGCTGAGATTCGATATCCAAGGAAGTCTAGAGACTTGAGGTCAAATCCACATTTCTCTAATTTAGCATACAGGTGATTTTCTCTCAGTCTCTTCAACACCGTCTTCACATGCTGGTCGTGGTCTTCCTGGTTCTTTGAGAACACCAGGATATCATCTAAGTAACAGATTACATACGTGTCCAACAAGTCTCTAAACACGTCGTTCATGAATTTTTGAAAAATTCCTGCACTTCCACAAAGCCCAAATGGCATGACCAGGTATTCATACTGTCCGTAAGCGGTCAAGAATCCTGTTTTCCATTCATCTCCCTCCTTCATTCTGATCAGATTGTACGCTCCTCTCAAATCCAACTTCGTGAAGATTTTTGCAGAGCGCAGTCGGTCCAGCAACTCTGAGATCAGGGGCAGCGGGTAGCTGTTGGGGATGGTGATCTGGTTCAATGCGCGATAGTCGTTACAGGGTCTGAGTTCCCCCCCCTTCTTTTTCACAAACAATAGTGGCGCTCCAGCAGGGGATTGTGAGGGGCATATGAATCCTCGCCTCAGGTTTTTATCCAGGAATTCCTTCAGGGCCTCCCTCTCATTCTCTGTGAGAGAGTAGATTCTCCCTGATGGGATGCTGGCTCCTGGCACTAGGTCAATCGCACAGTCGTAAGGGCGGTGGGGGGGTAAAGTCTCTGCCTCTTTTTCATCAAACATATCTTTGAATTCTTCATACTTTGGTGGCAGGGTCACTTGCTCGATCTCTTGCACTGCCCCCGCTAAGGTGTTCTTGATTCCTTCAGGTTGACAGTTCTCCTGGCAATACTGTGAGGTGAACCACACCACCGCCTCCTTCCAACTTATTTTGGGTTCATGCTTTGCTAGCCAGGGCATTCCCAGAATCACCTCAAAGTTCGAGAGATCTGACACGTATAGCGAAATGAACTCTTCGTGCCCAGGGATTTGAAGTTTCACTTCCTCCGTGGCTTGTGTCACCCCTCCTGACTTCAGGGGTCTCCCATCGATAGTCTCCACAGCTAGGGGAGCGTCCAGTTTCCACCGGGAAATTCCATGACGCTTGACTAACTTTGCATCAATAAAATTTGTGGAGGCTCCACAGTCAATTAAGGCAGTGGAATTAAACACCACTCCTCTGGAAGTTGTAATCCGAATAGGCAAGACCAACACCCCCTTTGAGGGAGGTTGGATCGTTGGGGGGCCTTTATACAACGCTGCTCCCAGTCCACCGGCCTGCACGTGGATTGGGTGTTCTAGTTTCCCGACGGCTCGGCTTTCCCCCCTTTCAGTCCACAGTCTCTGGCCACATGCCTGGCTTTGAACAATAAAAGCATAAACGTTCCCGGCGTCGTCTTTCCTTTTCTTCTTCCGACAGTCTTGGCCTAGCCCCTCCCTGTCCCTCAGTTGCATTACCTGCCATCCCTGCAGTGGGAAGGGTCTTGTTGCGGGATGCCAAGGCTGAGTATCTCGGGACCTCCTGCTTCCTTTCCAGGCGCCTTCCTTCCAGCCGGTGATCTATCTGTAGGCATAGCCGGATGAGCCCTGGTAGGTCAGCGGGGGGGGAGGTCCTGGCCAACTCATCCAGGATTTCAGCATTTAATCCACTCCAGTACATAAACATCAGGGCGGCGTCATTGTAACCAGTTTCCTGGGACAGAATTTTAAAAGCGTTAGTGTACTCGGAAACAGTCCCTTTAGCTTGCTTCAGAGCGCCTAGTTGCCGCGCTACTGTTTCAGCCCTTTGCGGGTCTTGAAACATCTCGGTCATCTCCTGTATAAATCCTCTGTACCTTCCTAAGACAGTATCCTTTCTCACGAGATACGGAGTCACCCATTTTGCAGCTTCTCCCTCCAGGAGGCTAATCACGAAAGCTACTTTAGCCCCATCATCTGGAAATTCCGTGTGCCTGACATCCAGATATAACTCACATTGAGCCACGAAGGTTGCCAACTGATCACTTTGTCCCGCGTATTTTGGGGGCAATCCAATGGGAACCTTTACTACGGCTGCTGGAGGGGCTGTTCGCATCTGGTCTATCGTGGCCTTCAAGGTTTGATTATCCGTCTTCAGCGCCTTGACTGCTGCTAGCAGGGCTTGAACATCCGTCTGCAAATCAGCTACCTTAGTCCTCAAGAGTTCCACTTCTTCCGTCTCAGAAGTGGGGTTCGTCCCCCCCGCTGCTCCCTTTGACATCTTGTCCCAGTCAAGTGAAGAGAGCGTTGAGGGTGATTTAGGTGGCTCTGTCAAGCTGTCAGGCCCAGGATGTGACTCAGGAACCAGACCAACGGCTGTAGTTAATTCGTGTTTTATTAGGGTAATGTCCAAACAAAGACTGCGTTTTCTCATGAAGCAATACAGGGATACAGGTCCTGTGGCATTGGGAGAAAGTTGACAGAGCAAGGGACTTCTTCCCGCCTGTTCTTTAAGAAGGGGCCAAACGGGCGCGCAATCTTTCGCTCCTCCTTAACTGCCCCTCAGGTACTGCCCGCCTTCCCCCCCTTCTCTCCTGTCTTTTCAGCTGTCTGCGTGTGCGCGGTGAGGGGGGAAGCATCACCCCCTCCTCTTCTGAAGTTTCCAATTCCAGGATGGGGGATAGGGGAGGGGCTGATGGTAAACTGCCTCCCCGCTTTTCGGCTGTGAGCAGCCCTCCCTCTTTCCCCTCTTGCTCTGAGCCTGAAAGAGGGGGAGGCATGAGAATGTCCAGGGAGGGCTCAGGCTCCCCGTTGCTAAGCGACCTTATCACTGGCAGTTCCTCTGTTTCGTCTTCCCTCTGCCATCCATCCGAATACTCTTCTCCCAACTCTCCGGGATCCAGCTCCCCGGGATTGGGACCCCAGCTCTGCCTTCCGACACATAGGGATCTATTCTACATCTTCTTTAGTGAAGACAGATGCAAAGAATTCACTCAGCATCCTTGCAATCTCCCTTTCCTCTTTTAGCACATCTTTTACTCCTTTGCCATCCAACAGTCCAATTGCCTTTCTAGCTGGTTTCCTCCTTCTAACATAGAGGCCGGCATCCTTTTTGAACCCGTGGGCACATTTAAAATTTTGAGAACATGGCACCCAAGCACCCAATCACAAAATGACTGCAGAGGGGAGGGGGCATTGCATAACACAAAATTAGAGACAGTTCTGGCCTGGTGACATACCTCTATTTCTCATAATTCTATTTCCCATAACTAGTTTTCCCATAACTATATTTCCATTTTTCTACCTGCCATACAACTGTTAAAAGGCACAAGAACGCTGTTTTCCCCCAATGCCAATCCTAAACCAAAGCATAGGGTGCCATCCTGTACCCACTTACCTGGAAGTAAGCCCCATCAAACACCAAGAGACTTACTTTTAAGTAGATATGTATACCATTGTACTGTAGGTTTGCTATACACTGAATTCTTAATGAAGGCCTGGCATAGCAGGAAACATGCCAAAGCCTCTTTGTAAAGTTTTCACATTTGCCTTTTGATGCAATTTTTTTAACATTCGCCCACACTTGCTGTGTAGTAGAATTTGCAGAAAATAACTTGTAGGAATTACCTGATCTCAGACAAACCCACCACAGGGCAGATGCATCCTGGGTGTTAGAGGAAAATGAAGGACAAACTACACCCATTGCAAGGACTAGAAAATAAGACACAAGCAGAAAAATTGCATTGAAGGGTAGGGAAAAACAGCCCAGGGATTCCTATTACCTGGTGTCCAAACAACTCAACTGATTTTGCTCATTTGTTTAGTACAATGACAGGTGGAAGCAGCCAGGCTGGCTCATTTCACAAAAATAGCTTAGAAGGGTAGCTGCACATTTTGCTTCATAACTTTTTTTCTGAGACTTACTTAAAAAAAAAAAGCACAGAGTCGGGATCCCTGCCCAGGGGCGCTAATGAAGGTCTTTGTGAGCACCATGGCATATGTGGGTGCCAGGTTGGTGACCAACATTCTAGTGTATTTAATATTTTCATTGTTGCTCTAAATGTTTTCGTAATGTGTTCCTTGAATTCTTTCTTTTCTTTTGCATCCTATATTAGACATTTACGTTTCTTTTTCTTCTCTTCGTTTGGACAAATTTTCTGAAGGAAGCCTTCTTGCCCCTAACAAGCACAGTCAAGGAAACTTTTAACTACGCTGGCATCCTCTTGCCTTGGTGATACCTTTCCTGATCTGCAGTATACATTCTAGCTGGGCTTCTATTATTGTGGTCTTGCATAACCCCCAAGCATTCTGGAGAGATGTGACCCTCTTGACTTTCTCTTTCAACGTTCTTTTTACCAATGCCTTCATTTCTGACAAGTTTCAAAGGTTTGAAGTCAAATGTGACTGCGTTCAACTTTCTTGGCAATTGTTTGCTTATATATTTGCTGAATTTGATAGCACGATGGTCCCTGTTTCCAATTGGTTCATTGACACATTTTGCATAAGGTCCGGTATGTGGGCGCCACTTAATATTATGTCCAAGGTTGTCTTCTCTCTGGTTGGTTCCATGACCAAATGTTCCAGGGCACAGGTCGATTAGAGTATCTAGAAATATTATGTTTTGGTCATGACTGGAACACACATTTACCCAGTCTATATAAGGGTAACTGAAGTCACCCATTACTACATTTCCTTTTTTGGATGCCTCTTTCATGTCATGCTCCATCTCAACATCACCCTGGATATCTCCAGTTCTAAATTACCCTTGGGTCCAAGTATTGCCACCAACAGGAATTCTGTACAAAGTCTGTTCCTTTTGAGATTTCTAGCTTGCAGGACTCTACATCCTCTTTGACATACAGAGTGACACCACCTCCAAAATGCCCTTCCCTGTCCTTCCTATAGACTTAGAGATACTGTGTCCACAACATTTCCATTATGATCACTGTATCTATGCTCTCCTTTAAAACCAAACACACCAGGTCACCCATCTTGGTTTGAAAGCTCCTAGCATTAGCATATAAACACTTTACAAGATCTCTTTATCCAAATGTCTCTGGCACATGCATTTTACCCTATGGCACTTCACCCTCTCTGAATTGCTATTACCCTTTCCCATTTGGACAATCGAACATTTTCACCCACATCTTTTAGGGATGGTTTATCTTGAACCAATGCTCCTCAGCTCCTACTGGCTTTCCCCAAACAATCAGTTCAAAAGATGCTCTGCCATCTTTTTTTTATTTTAAGCACCAACAGTTTGGTATCATCCTGAAGAGATATACTCTTTAAAATGGAGGGGGGGAAATTGATTAAAAGTGCACATATGCTGGTTTGTTACAGTTCAGGTGAGCAAGCAGTTTACAATTCTCATACCCGCTGGGTTAGAATCAGTTTCTTTATTCAGCCTTAAGCCCCTCTATTCGATTTAGGACAAAGAACAGAGCTCTGAATGAATAACTTCATATATATATTACAAATTAAGACTGCAATAAAAATTGTCGTGTTAAATATCGCTTACAATTAAGTTAATCTTCACCTTCAAAAGCCAGCACAAATAAAATGTTTTCACATTGCTTCCAAAAGATGGCTGGCTCACGTTTTGGCTACTCTTCACAAAATAAAGTTCATTCCTGTGGATGACCCATTTCAAATAACATATTGCTCTGTAATTTCATTTTCTGTACTCAGCACATACTTGGCATAATAAAATGGACACTCTTGTTATGTGAGTGCTTATGATATAAAGATTATATTATAATCTTTAAAATGTAGTGAAGTTTAGCCATATAGGGCTTTGTAGGTGAAGTCTAGCACCCATTGTCTTTACTGTTTGCATTACTCAGAAGGTTGAGAATGAGGTGGACTTCCTCATTTTCCCTGGATACCAGTCCTTCATCAGGGTTAGTCTGCCATCTGGTGTCCAAGGACAGGAGATACATTGAAGCTTTGAAGCCTTGAGGAAGTAGCTAAGTATTGCTGGCTTGTAGAGCCAACTTCATTTTCTGTCCTGGTCCAAGGTGGATTTCTCAGTCCTGGCCCCATTCTCTTCGACAATGTGAGTTCCAATCTTTCTTTTCCCTTTGCTCTTATTTTTTTCTCCTTCCTTTTCACTGGGGTTAGGGTTCAATGATGGGACCAGTCCGCAGGAATGCTCTAGCTGCATGGGGCTCACCTCTGTGCTCCCAAAGGATGAAGGCACAGGCCAACAAGCTCTATTCAAATAAAGCTAATGGGGAATTTTTAGATACAAACAGTAAGCAAAATATATTCTTTTAGAAAATGATAAGATGTATAATATCTTAATAGTGAAGCAGGCCAGCTAAAAATCCTCTCCTTGGTGCTGTCTTCCCTGCCTGTTAGGCATATGTAGCCATGGTAACTAGGTATGCATGGTACAGCTTGGCTCAAGAAGATAAGGGGAGCAGAACACTGGTACAGTGCATCTCTGTTCTCTCCCAGGCCTGAGAAGGATTAGCACTGGAATGTATTAGCTCATAACAGAAATATGCTGGTATGAGAACTGCTGAATATCACCTGATTGGCTAGAAAATAATGTAGACAGTGTAATCTATGTAATGCTTATGTGTAGCTTCCTGATTGGGATATCCTAAAGTCTTTGTCCTGGAATGTAGAAAAAACCCAGGCAAGCAGTGCCATGTTGCAGTGCTCCACCACACTCAAGGGAGACTGACCATGAGCACGTAACCAATAAAGGCCTACCTTTGCTGCAAGCCTGTGTCTTCAATTTCCTCAAGAACCCCTGGTCCAACGGATCCCAAAATTCCCCGTCAAAGCAAACTTCATGGAGCTCCTACAAGTCCCAACCATGAATGGCCCAGTCAAGACTAAGGACTGGGCTGTTCATGGTTGAGACTTGCAGGAGCTCCATGAAGTCTGCTTTAATTGAATAGAGCTTGTTGGCTTGTGCCCTCATCCTACAGGAGTGCAGAGATGAGCCCCATTTGCCTAGAGCATTCTTGAGAACTGGACCTGGCATTGGAGAAGATCTCTCCTGTCCAAGGAACGCAAAACACAGCTCAAGGACCCCACAGAACGCCAACTGGACTATGCCCTGTGAAGGCCCCACAAATCAAATATCAATTCCTTTAGAGCCTCCTCCACCGCTTCAATCTTTGCCAGAGCCTCACTAGTCTGGCTGGATGATCTGTTGGATAACCCTGACCAGGACCCAAAGCAGGTCATAAACTCTGTACTAAAGCTCCACAAGACAGATGCAGATGCCACACTAGATGGTTCTCAATTCACAGCTAGATCCATGGCTGCTGACATTGTAGCACATCACACACTCTGGCTAAAGCACTGGGATGCAGATAACACAGCAAAAGCAAACCTTGGCTCTAAACTTTTCACTGGAGGTAAGTTGTTTGAAGATGAGACCCTTAAGAAGGTTCTTGTACACCCCAAGGAAAAAAGAAAACCTTACCTTGCTGCTACAAGGCAGGAGAACAAGTGAGAGAAGGTACGCTCTGTACAATTTCTATCACTCCTTTTGCCTCGGGAGACAAGCAGCAAGAGGCGAGGATTACAGAACTTTCTCTTGCTATGCCTGGGACAAGCTTCAGTACCACGCTAGACCATAACATCACCACGGTGGCAGACCAGTTAATCCGACTCCCACACCCAAGAGGGGCAGCCATCATAAGCAACACTGACATCATGGAATTCGGGGGCCAGCTCCTTCAGTTCACCCCTGCCTGGAAGGCCATGAAGATGGATGCCTGGGTGCTCAACTCAATTACCAGGGGCTACTCCATAGAATTCTGCAACCCTCTGGTTCACAGATTCCTATCATCTCCTAAAGCATCCAGGAAAAAGAAGCATCATGGCAGCAGCCATTCCGCACTTGAAGGACAGCTATGCCATAGAAGAGGTCAATCCTGTAGAGCAATGCTCAGGTGTCTACCCAATCTTGTTTATAGTTCCAAAATGAGACTCTTCCTGGAGAATGATCCTAGACCTCACACATCTGAACAAGTTCGCAAGTTCAAGATGGAATCCCTGAGCTCCATCAAGGAGGTGTTACAGGAGGGTGACTTCCTAATCTCCATCTCTCTGAAGAAAGCCTACCTTCATATCCTGATCCTTCCTTCACACAGGAGATTCCTCAGGTTTTCGTTTGGACACCAGTACAGAGCGCTCCCTTTCGGCCTCTCATCAGCACCGAGTCTTCATGAAAAACATGACAGCCTTGGTGGTGCACCTTCGTCTACAAGGGATACACATCTACCCATATCTCGATGATCTCTTAGTGCGCACAGTCTACAACGCACACAGGAGCATGACAAAGAAACCCTGGCACTCCTTGAACAGCTCGGCTTCCTGGTCAACTACGAAAAGAGCCACCTTGCACTCTCCCATACGCTATAGCACTTGGGGGCCCTACTGAACAGAAAGCAGGGCCTGATATGTCTTTCTCCAGAAAGGGTACAGACCATCATAGAGATAGCAACTGCACTTCACCAAAGCAGATTAGCAGACATCATGAGTCTTGCCAGGGCCCTGGTCCTGACCCATCCGACTGAGATGGCTTTGCATGTGATGGACTGGCATCCAGGGAAAATGAACTGTTGGTTCTCATATGAAAGGTGATTATACTGGATGCCAGTCCATCATGGCCCACCCAGTTCTGTTATTTGGGGCACAGCTGCTAATTCTGTTTAAGTCATTTTTCTATGTGCACAGTTCCCTTTTTTGTTTTTTAAACAATGTTAAAATAAAATAAATTATAAAAATATCATAACTAAAATTGTGAGTACATCTGTATGAAAACTGCATGTATACGTGTGCGTGTGTGTATATATCAGCAAATACATTCAAGCAATCTAGCACTGAGTTGAACTTAACTTTTCCATTCACAAAGCTTTTGATTCCATAGCGAGGAAGTAGCTCTCACATAGGGCACATGACTTTGCTTGCGACACTGTACTTCAGGGTTGGACCGCCTTTGTCTTGGTTGTTTTTTCTTCCTTCTCTCCCGCATGCCTGCATGTAGGTTCTCCAGTGACATCTCTCAGAGGAATGTGTCCGAAAATGAATTGGGTTCTGCAAGCCAGCGATGCCTAGCTACTTCCTCAAGGCTTCAAAGCTTCAGTGCATTTCCTGTCCTTAGACATCAGATGGCAGACTAACCCATATGATGGACTGGCATCCAGTAAAATCACCTTTCAGGTAAGAACCAATGGTTAATTCTGCACCAGATACAGTCTCTGCAGAGTCTTCAAGACCAGTGGTAAACAGAACATGCAGCAATAGTATAGGTTTAAGATTATGAATGCATGATTGACCATTGCTAGGCCCAAATCCCATATAAAAGGGCCATAGACAGCTCATTACAAGATTTAGCTTTGCAACCACAGAGAGCTGCAGTTTTGAAATCAGACCTGAAAGACAGTGAAGCATCATTTTCATATTGTGCTCTGCTATCTCATTATGCACAGAAATGTCTAGGACCATTAGAACTTACTTTTTGGATCAGGCTACTTCTGTTAACTCCCCTGCTTATGTATGTAGCTGTTCAGAAAGGCAGTAACAATCAAGCAGAAGTTATTTGTGATACAGATTATTGAAAAGATAACTAGAATCACAAGTGGATCCAATATAAGGAACAGACTCTTAGTTTTAAAAATGATGAGATAAATCAAGCCATCCGTGTAGCAACGAGTAGCACAAGATTGAACCTTTTCTACAAGAACCAGGAGAATGCCATTTCCTACCTATAATAGCTTAAGGCAAGAGAGAATAAACACAGCTGTATATCCATTCTTCTTGGTCATTCTGAGGCATCACATGCTGACAGACCTGCATACAAAAAGCAAAAAAAAAAAAAAGGAAATAAGAATTTCAAGAGCAAAATGATTCATATTCCACAAGAATTGTGGAAGGTATAAATAGCTATCTGGCATAGCTGTAAAATCCCCCCCGCAAAAAAATTAATATTTATCCCACACTTTCCCTGTAATCCAGGCTAGTTGTAGAATTACCTTTGTGGTTTGGCTTTTATAAAAATACAACAGATTTACTTCCAGAATTATACACAGATTTACCATATTTTTGAGGAAGCATTAGGGACTGCAGGAGGGGGAAATGAGCAAAATTCACTCCCACCTTCTTCTGTTAGTGATGCTTCCACTCAAGCAAAACCACAAGGAGGACCAACTGGATTCCATCCACTAAGGATCACTGACCAAGCAGCCTTTCCCCCATTAGTACACACTGTGAAGGCTCCTATCTACCTCTTCTTATATGCTATATTAAGCTTATTCTGCAACACCCCATTATCCACTGATTTTAAAAGCCCAGATTTTTGGTTAATGAAATACTTGAAAAACAACATTAGGCCTGGTTTCAGAACTGAATTGGCCTTGGTTGCCCTGATGGATGACCTGTGTCGGGAGAGGGGTTATCCTCCTGCATCTACTGTATGGGATGGATATCGGAGACAGTGTACTACAGCAGTTCTATTCGTATTGGTTGAGTCCAGAGAGTAGTACGGAGTAGTGCTCTTTGATTCCCTGGCACCTTTGCTATGGGGTTCCACAAGGCACTATTTTGTCTCCAGTGCTATTTAACATCTATATGTAGCCACTGGGAATGGTCATTAGGGGTTTTCGAGCATGGTGCCATCAGTATGCTGATGCCACGCAGTTCTACCTCTTCATAACACCAAAATCAGGAGAGACTGTGCAAACTCTGAACCAGTGTCTTAATGCAGTGAATTGGATGAGGGCCAATAAACCAAGTTTGAATCCTGGGAAGACAGAGGCTCTGCGGGTGGGTGGTTACCGTTTCTGGAAGAAAGGGCGGGATATAAATCTAATTAACAAACAAACAAAGAAAGACAGGGCAGTTGCCTGTTCTGGATGGGGTCACACTTGTTGGCATGAGGCCTAGTAGTTTTCCATCAAGTCTGAAAGTTTTGAAAGTTAAGAGGAGTTATGTCTTAGCCCAGTCTGGGAACGGGCTGTCAAGGCCGTTGCTATGGTAACCATCTGATAGACTGGGAAAGTTCTAACAGAGTCTGTGAGTTGTGTCCTTCTGTATCATGCCTCTGAACTGAGAGGTTGTGTTCTGGTGTTTACTTTTGGAGAGAGATGTGCTGTAGAGCTAGAGGGGGGGAAAACTGCTGAAAAGCCTTAATGTCTTAATAAAGACTCTTAACATGCTCTAATGCTCTGAAGAAGTTTCTTGCTCAACTTAACTCCAACGTAATGTATGCTGTTTCACGCAACAACGCACACACGCCAACAGGGTTATGGGCCCAGATCCACAGCGCATTACATGGGAGTAAGTTGCTGGTCTGAACGGCAAACGGAGTTCCAGAGAGGGCAGCTTGATTGATTGAACCAGACGGAGGTGAGCAACATGGCTGTAAACCTGTCTGGGGGAGGCTTGCCGATGGAACGGCTTAATGAAAAGAATTATGGCAGCTGGAAGCCGAGGATGCAGGCTTTGCTGATAAAAGAGGATTTATGGGAAGTGATTAAAGAAAAAACCCCGGCGGTACCGATCCTGGAAGCGTCCAGACCAGAGGGCGCAGGCGTTTATAATCTTGGCTCTATCGGATTCTCAACTGATGTGTGTGAGAGATGAGCCGTCGGCTAAACAGATGTGGGACGCGTTGCAGGATTTGTCCCAGGAATGGCAGCGGAGGCAGGAGGCGCAGAGAGCCGAGCTGATGGAAGCTGTCAGAAGCAAGGAGGAGAAAAGTGCCGAACCGGAGCAGGCTGTCGAAAGCAGACAGGAAAACAAGCGGGAGCAGCAGCGGCTGAAGTGTTGTTTTGCCTGTGGGGCTCGTGGGCATCTCCGTAAAGATTGTGCAATCAAGCGAAACTCCAGGGACGGAGGCTTGAAGCAAGGCAGTGTGAACTTTGTTTGTAAACAGAAGTCTCAAGATTTACGACCTATTAACTGGCTGCTTGACAGCAGACCAAGCCATATATTAATTAAAGACAGAAGTTTGTTTTACACTTCAGAAGAAGTGCAAGATTTTGTGCAACTTGCTGATGGATCGAGTAAACGGGTGGAAGCCCGTGGACTGGTGAAGTTTGACAAGCTTGGAATAATGTCAGATTGTTTGTTTGTTCCGGAATTGGCTCATAATATTTTATCAGTGAGCAAACTGGTGAGTTGTAATTATTCAATTTTGTTCCACAAAGACCAATGTTATATAATGAGGGGAGATCAAGTGTGTTTGCAGGGAAGCCTTAATGATTCACAGTATGTAATAAAGAGCAGTCAAGCAAGGTGTGCTGTGTTAAATGCTGAGGCACAGGTACATCAGGGCTGTGTCCATGAATGGCATCAAAGGCTGGGGCATGCAAACCTTGACACGATAAAGAAAACCCCTTTGCACAGTGAAAACATGCGTTTAAAGGATTGTGGACAGTTAATGGATTGTGATGCATGTAATAAAGCTAAAATGACTATTGCACCAATAAACTGGGAGGCTGAGAGAACCACAACAGCTCCCTACCAGCTAGTTCATGTTGATTTAGCAGGGCCAATAAATGCTTCACGAGGAGGTGCGAAATTCTTCATGGTACTGGTAGATGATTTTTCAAGATTTTGTCATGTTTTTCTGTTAAAGCATAAAAGTGAAGCTGAGCAGAAGCTGAAACTGTTCATTAAGAGAATCGAAACTCAACATGGCACCACAGTGGGGGCTATACTCTCGGACCAGGAAGAAGAATTCATGGGTAAAGCATTGCATGAAGTGCTGGCAAGTAAGAAAATAGCACTTAAACCTTCCACTGGGGTTGCAGAGAACAAAAACAGGGTGCTTGGGGAAGCAATGAGAGCCATGCTGATGGATTGCAGTTTAGGGAATTCTTTCTGGGCAGAAGCAATTCTTTATGCGAATTACATTCACAACAGGGTGTTACACAGTGCTATTGGAATGTCTCCTTATGAGAAACTTACTGGCAGAAAGCCTAAAATAGAACACATTCAAAAATTCGGGGCAAGGTGCTGGATCCACATTCCACAGGGAAAAAGGAGGGGCAAGCTTGCGCCCAGAGCACAGCAAGGTTTTGTTTTGGGATTTCAGAATGCATATTTCAGAGTTTGGTGTCCAGAAACACAGCAGTTACTTCTGAGCAGAAGCATTAAAGTCTCAGAAAAGCCTTGGGATCAAAGGCAGACAGTCATTCTTACAGGAACAGATGACACACAAACACGAACACAATCACAGACATTTAAGCCAAATCTTGACATTAAAATGGAAGGTACACAAATTCCTCTCAGAGATGCTTTGAATGAGCTCATTTGTGGGAAACGCAGTAGAAATAAGAAACGCAAGGCTGAGGAAATGGAATTGGCTGATCAGGCTGTACCAAGTACAAGCAGCTCAGATGGGGGGGCAGAGAGAGCCGAAGCCCTGGTTCCTTTAAGACGCTCTACAAGAGCAAATTTAGGCAAACCGCCTGAAAGATTTACCGTGGGATTAATAACAAGTCCTGGAATGAATAAAGTTGTAGATATGGATCCTGAGACACTTTATTTGACATGTGTTCAACCAAAGTTTGAGTGAATAAAGTTTTGAACTGTACTGAGATGTAATTTTGAACTGTACTGAGATGTAATTTTGAACTGTACTGAACTGAACTGAAAATGTATGATGCAATGTACTGAAATGTATTGCAAGAGGTATTGTAGAAATGTATTACTGTATGACTATGGATTGTGGAGATGTATTGTTGAGATTTCTTTGTAATTGACAGACATGATGGGAAAAAGGGGGGCTTGTTGGCATGAGGCCTAGTAGTTTTCCATCAAGTCTGAAAGTTTTGAAAGTTAAGAGGAGTTATGTCTTAGCCCAGTCTGGGAACGGGCTGTCAAGGCCGTTGCTATGGTAACCATCTGATAGACTGGGAAAGTTCTAACAGAGTCTGTGAGTTGTGTCCTTCTGTATCATGCCTCTGAACTGAGAGGTTGTGTTCTGGTGTTTACTTTTGGAGAGAGATGTGCTGTAGAGCTAGAGGGGGGGAAACTGCTGAAAAGCCTTAATGTCTTAATAAAGACTCTTAACATGCTCTAATGCTCTGAAGAAGTTTCTTGCTCAACTTAACTCCAACGTAATGTATGCTGTTTCACGCAACAACGCACACACGCCAACAACACTCCCTCTAAAGAAGCAGGTACATAGCTTGAGGGGTGGTATTCCTGGATGCATCTTTGTCATTAGAGGTCTAAGTGACCTTGGTGGCTAGGAGTGCTTTTTACCAGCTTTGTCTGGTATGCCAGCTATGGCCTTATCTGGATTGGGTAACTTGGCCACCATAGTCCATGCGCTGGAAACCTAAAAACTGGATTATTGCAATGCACTCTATGTGGGGCTGCCCTTGGACCTGATCTGGAAGCTCCAGGAAGTCCAGAATGCTGTGGCTAGACTGCTGATGGGGGCAGACAGCCAATAGCATTTAACACCCCTGCTAAAACATCTGCACTGGCTGCCCACATGCTACTGAGCCAGCTCCAAAGCTGTTGTGTTGATAACAAAGCCCTGAACAACTTGGGTCCAGAATACCTTAAGGGCCACCTGAGCCCTTATCCAACTGATCACTGTGATCATCTGGAGGAGCACTCTTAGTTGTCCTCTGTGTTACAGAGGCCCAGTGGACCTCATCCAGAAGTCAGGCATGTAGTGTTGCCTGCCCCATGCTGTGGAGCACTCTTTGAGCAGAGATTCAACAGGCACCTTCCCTTTTGACTTTCATACATCTCTTGAAGATTTTTTGGGGCCAACAGGTCTGTACATATGTTTAAAATGTTTTTGAGTTGCCAATCATTTTAATGATTTTTAAACTGTTTTAAATGTTTTTATCTTGCTCTACACCACCCTGATGAAAGAGGGTGGTATACAAATACTTTAAATAAATAAATAAATAAATAAACTACTCTACAATATATGACCAACAACATATCTCCGTAGCTGCAATGTGTGAAATAGCAGGCTGTGCACTGCATGGTGCCTTACTGCTTGTATGCATGTGTTTAGGTGGATGAACACTAAAAAAAATAACCTAAAATCGTAAGAGTCTGCTAGATTAGACCAATGGCCCATCTAGTCCAGCATCCTGTTCTCACAGTGGCCAACCAGATGCTTGTGGGAAACAAGCATGACCTGAGCACAAGAGCACTCTCCCTTCCTTCAGTTCCAAGCAACTAGTATTCAGAACTATATGGCCTCCAACTATGGAGGCACAGCATAGCCACCATAGCTAGTAGCCACTAATAGTCTTGTCCTTCACAATTTGTCTAAGTCGCTTTATACAATATGCATTCATTCCCACAAAGATATTTAACTACCAGTGAGTCTGTGGAAGGAGTTAAACTCTGAAAAAAAGACTAGCAGCTTGCACTAAGAAAATTTCAAAAAAGGAACTCTCAAGGCAAAAAAAGGGAGAATGGTTTATCAAGTATAGATACAAAAAAACAGTACTGTGCCAGATAAATAGGGACAGTTGGAACATATGTAATAGGGAAACATGACCAAAAAAGACACATGCATAGATGCTAGAGGCGGGTTCTTCACCAGCTATTTTGGTACCAAAACCTCCATGTTTAAGGAGCAGTTTGGGGATTGACTTTGGAGAGCTGTTCAGTTCAGAAAACACAAAATAGATACAGTTAGTTCCATGTGTATAAATGTGAATATTAGCGTTCATGAAATGACATTTCTGTTGTACTTGAAATCATTGTGCAAAATTGTAGAATAGGAAAACAAATCTATCAATAACATGAAATATATGATGAATCCAAATACCTAGCCATGCAACAGTGTATATTCTCAATAGCCTATTATGTTATCTATGGTTTCTTACAAATGTTCTTCTTTTCACATGTTCAAGTCTGCAAGAAAATGCTTTGCAAGAACAGGACAAAAATGGTTATCTCTGACATTTTGTTTAAAGCATATTAATGCTCAGCTTTAAACAACATCAGTTTTGTCTCTGGTTTCTTTATGGTAGTTTTATTATGTTTTTCAAGCCATGTGCAAGCTGCCATCTGGACAGTGGCAGTTCAAAAGGTGGAATATAAATATTTTAAATAAATAAATACAATTACCATCATGGAGTTGGGTGCCACTTCAATAGCAAAAGTGTTGAGCCCTCTATTATTTACACAGTTTTTACTTTGCTCATTGTCGAGGTGAATTACAGCTTTGCTTTCAGACTGTTAGGAGAAAAGCAACTTTAGCATCAAGACATTTAGAGCAGGAACGAACAATGGGATTTATATACAATAAATATTCATAAGAAGTGCAACCAATTAAGAAATTGTCTAAATACTGTCCCTTGAAAAGATCATAAACCAAGCATTAGCTACAGGAGAACAGTAGTAGTATTCAACTTTTTGAGACCCAGGACCCACCTTTCAATTCAACCAGCAACATTAGATAGAATTATTACTATTATTATTTTGCTTCCTTCATAACATATGACTTTACCCTCTTTATGTCCCCATCTCAATCCTTAAAAAATCTGTCAGAAAATTAAATAAAGTAGTGATTTTAACAGTGGTATGAACTAGTTCTTGGGGCACGATCCACCAGCTGCATGTCATTACTAATGAGGGCCAATCTGGGAACTGAATGTCCAAGGAGGTCATGAATGTTTGTGACAGCCATTGTTGAGACTATAGGTCAATAATTCTCACACTACGCCAGGGCTTACCAGTGGGGATCACAATATTTTTAGGTGTTCTGAGGAGATAGAAACTTTAAAGTTTTCAGCACAAGTGCTTAATCAGGGAAGCCAATGTGAAGTTGAAATTTAAATAAAAAGTTTCTTGGCTCCACAATAGAGCTATGGTGGCACTGGAAACATCAAAGGAACACCCAAATGGTACACACAGACTCTTCCATGTCATGTCCTTCAAGGGGCCACCTACATGGTAGTTATAATGGCCCTAAATAGTATGTTGACTGACAAGCATTATTATTATCATCAGTATTATTTTATTACATTTATATCCCATCTCTTCTCGAAGGAGCACAAGGTGGTCTACATGGTTGTTTTCCCTCTCTCCATTTGATCCAACAGTATCCCTATCCCTGTGATGTAGGTTAGGGTGAGAGATGGTGACAAACTGATGGTCCCCCAGTGAATTTCACGGATCAATAGAGATTTGAACTCAGTTCTCTTATGTCCGATTTTGGTGCTTTGGCTCTCAAGTGAGGAGGTGTATGTGTAAATCTAGCAATACTTGCTTGCTGTGTAACAACACTTCCTCGTGTCCTTCACACACCTCCATTCTTTTGGTTTCTAAACAGCGCAGATGCATTACTGCTACTTGAGAAACCGACTTATCCCTCATATACCCAGTAGGTCACTGTGGTCTGTGGGAGCTTCTCCTGCAAGTTCTGAAGATATCAGATACCACTTATTTTATTTTTCTTACAGATTTTTGTTTTAGGAAAGACATGGGGACAAAAAGAGGCTAAAGTCATATATATCAAAGTCATAACTCGGAGCTGGGCTTTTAGTGTGGCTGCCCCTGTTCTGTGAAACAACATTCCTATCGAGATTCGACAGTCACCCACTACCTAGAGTTGCCATATTCCTCGGTTAGCAGGGTTTTACCTGGATTCTAGCCATGCTACCTGGTGCCCACTTAGCCAATTAGGTGGCCCAGATTCCCAGGTTTCATTTAAAAAACAGAAAAAGCAAGTCCCTAGCCCTTGTGGATCCAGAGATACAAGGCAAAATGTGGAGGCAGTTTTCTGCCCATTTTGTGAGAAATCAGCCTATTCCCACCTTCCATTGTTGTTAGCCAATGAGGGACACCACAGCTGTCAAGAATTTTAGCCTGCCTGCCTTCTGCGTATGCAGAATTGAGCAGTTTAGAAAACTGCACATGCTCGCTTGATCAACACATACAGCTCCACCCCTTACCCACAGACTTTCTGGTTGCATCAGCAAGGAGTAGTAGCCTTCCTCTCAATTGCCTCTGTGTCTCAGGGTATGTGTCTTGAGTGGGGAATGCAAAAGGAGGCTCTGCCTGCCATCATGGAGGATGGAATAAAGGGGCTTGATTCCACCAAAGCCTCTCTGTAGAAAAGACTGAGGTATTAGCATTTGCATTATTCGGCCTTACCTCCACCCTGTTAATTGGTGCTTACATCTGGGAGACCAGGATTCAAATCCCCATGTAGCCATGAAGCTCACTGGGTGACCTTGGACCAGTCACTGCCTCTCAGCCTCATGAAAACCTTATTCATAGGGTCGCCATAAGTCAGAATAGACTTGAAGACAGTACATTTACATTTTTTACCCAAGAAAAGTTGCGTTGGAATGCAGGCTCGTTCATCCTGTTTTCTGGCAGAGCCTCTGTTCAGCAATTCAGAAAAGGCTAAGAAGTATTTTTTTAAAATACATTTCCTTCTTCAAAATGACTGGCCGCATCTCACCACTAAAGATTACCCTGTTTCATTTCCTCCCCAGGGATTGATATGTGTGTGTGTGTATGTTTGCACACACACACACACACACACATGTATGTATATATACATACACACAGACTATAAATATTCAGTGCTTATTATTATGTGCCTTCAAGTTGATTATGACTTACAGGGATCCTATGAATCAGCGACCTCCAATAGCATCTGTTGTAAACCACCCTGTTCAGATCCTGTAAGTTCAGGTCTGTGGCTTTCTTTAAGGAATCAATCCATCTCGTTTGGTCTTCCTCTTTTTCTACTCCCTTCTGTTTTTCCCTGCATTATTGGCTTTTCTAGTGAATCATGTCTTCTCATTATATGTCCAAAGAATGATAACCTTAGTTTCAGCATTTTAGCTTCTAATGATAGTTCTAGTTTACTGTGTTCTAACACCCAATTATTTGTCTTTTTCGTGGTCCATGGTATCTGCAAAGCTCTCCTCTAGCACCACATTTCAAATGAGTTTTCTCTTATCCATGGTTTTCACTGTCCAACTTTCACATCCATACATAGAGATCGGGAATATCATGGTCTGAATGATCCTGACTTTAGTGTTCAGTGATTCATGTTTGCATTTGAGGACCTTTTCTAGTTCTCTCATAGTTACCCTCCCCAGTCCTAGCCTTCTTCTGATTTCTTGACTATTGTCTCCATTTTGGTTAATGACTGTGCCAAGGTATTGATAATCCTTGACAAGTTCAATGTCCTCATTGTCAACTTCAGAGTTACATAAATCTTCTGTTGTCATTACTGTAGTCTTCTTGACCTTCAGCTGTAGTCTTGCTTTTGTGCTTTCCTCTTTAACTTTCATCAGCATTCGTTTCAAATAATTACTGGTTTCTGCTAGTAGTATAGTATCGTCTGCATATCTTAAATTATTGATATTTCTCCCTCCAATTTTCACACCTCCTTCATCTTGGTCCAATCCCACTTTCTGTATGATATGCTCTGCATATAAACAAATAGGGTGATAAAATACACCCGTCTCACACCCTTTCCAATTGGGAACCAATCTGTTTCTCCATATTCTGTCCTTACGGTAGCCTCTTATCCGGAGTATAGGTTGCGCATCCGAACAATCAGATGCTGTGGCACCCCCATTTTTTTAAAGCAATCCGTAGTTTTTCATGATCTACACAATCAAAGGCTTTGCTGTAATCTATGAAGCACAGGGTGATTTTCTTCTGAAATTCCTTGGTCTGTTCCATTATCCAAAGTATGTTTGCGATATGATCTCTGGTGCCTCTTCCCGTTCTAAATCCAGCTTGGACGTCTGGCATTTCTCGCTCCATATACAGTAAGAGCCTTTGTTGTAGAATCTTGAGTATTACTTTACTTGCATGAGATCTTAAGATGATTGTTCAATAATTACCACATTCCCTGGGATCCCCTTTCTTTGGAATTGGGATGTATGTTGAATGCTTCCAGTCTATGGGCCATTGTTTTAATTTCCATATTTGTTGACCATTTTTTTGTCAAAATTTGGACAGATTCAATCTCGGTAATTTGTTGCAACTGTATTGGCATGCCATCTATTCCTGGTGATTTGTTTCTTCCAATATTTTAAGAGTAACTTCCACCTAAAATCTCTGGGTCTTCATCATACAGTTCCTCCATGAATGAATCTGTCATCTTTGCATCTCTTTTATAGAGTTCTTCAGTGTATTGCTTCCATCTTCCTTTTATTTTAACTCAGTCAGTCAATGTGTTCCCTTGTGGTTTACTATTTGCTTCCTATGTGATATATTTTGCTCTTGGTGCTACATGTCTGCCCCCTGGCAGTGCCTGAAATCCCTTATTCCTAATGCCCAATTAATAGAGGCAAGATTAGAATTTAGTGCTGTAGAATGCACTCAGCACATATTTAGAGGATCCATTGTCTTTATTACTATTGCACATATTCAAAGACCAATTCTTGTTTTTACAAGGACTGGGGAGAATTTCCTTTATTTAAAATTTGAAATGAAAATGATTGGTTTGTAGCTATCTTCTTTTATACAGCCAAATTTCAAACATTATATATTTTGCTATGGAAACCAGTTTGGGAACTTTTAGTTGAAAAGCAGTATATAAATATTTTTACTACTACTACTATTTTTGGCAGGACTCCATATATATTGTATACTCAAAATACTCTGAAGTTCAAGCAAACCTTGCTGCACACCAAGGTTCTGTTCTTTCCAGTGGCGTATTAAATACTCTAAAGATAGAATACATCATTCTTATTTACTTGCTGATCTTCAATTTACTCCTCAGCATAAGAATAACCTTGGTGTCTTCAGGTGTTTCAGACTTATGAAGGAGTATAGTCTAGTGTTGGAAAGGTTCCTATGACAGCACTGCTTGCTTTGAAGCTAATTAGATAAGATTGACTGAACTGATAATATTGAAATCTTGATTTCTATCTGTGTTACAGGGTGTAGCGTTCATTTCACATTTCCTAATTGTTGCTAAGACGACAACCTCTCGGCCACAATATTGCTTTTAATTGACTGTTTGTGTATTTTTATTGTTTTTGTAAGGTGCCCTGAGGACAGAATATAAATCTTCTAAATAAATACATATTCCAAAGTGTTGGAAACTAGAGTCTACGCATTTAAGGCTGAAAATGTAAGTTTTTTTAAAAAATTCCTCACATTCTCCCCCAGTTTTTGGTGGTAATTACTAGGCACAAAAACAAAACAACTAGGGAATGCAACCATGAATATGCTTATTTTGAATAATTATCAGACAATTTGCATAATTAGCAAATCATTTACATGATATGCAAATTAGCTTGCCCGGATTTTTAGAACTGGAATATGACAACCCTATCACTACCTGCACTTTCCAGAAGCCATTGAAGACATTTGTCCCATCAAGCCTCCCAGCTGGAGGAATAGGTCTCTGCCATGGGGGTCTACTTGCTATTTTTTATCCACTGCTATTTTTTGTATTGTTTTTAAACTGTTTTAGCTGTGTTATTGCATTTTGTACTTTGCCTTCAGACATGTGTGGAAGGTGATTAATAAATAGATGATGATGATGCAGAAGTGGAGCTTTCATTTGGAAGCCTTTCAAGAGGCCTCCTATATAGCTGCTATAAGATGGTGTCATCCACAAAGTATGAGAAACCCAAAGCAGTCCACAATATAAAACATTTAAGAAATTCTGTTCTAATTTTAAGATTTACTATACATGTCCTTCATAGCCACAGACTCAAAATAATAAATGAACTAAATTATATCTTAAGTTGGGAGAGTTGGCAGTTCAGTGGCACAAGCTGTTTTAGGGAAAAATAGAGACAAGGTCTCTGATGTTTGAAATACTCAGGCTTAAACTGATTACTTGCAATTTGTACAGCACTTTTCATTAAATGAACTGCTTTATAATTCTTTACTTAAAATATAATTATGTTAATAAAATATTTGTATCTTATAAAGCACCTTAAATTTCTTTTGTAAAGAACACTACAGAAATGTTTCTCTAATTGCTTTTCACTATTACTGAGCTAACATAATATTGATTAGCTTGGATAAAACATTAAGTATAGAGTACCCAGCATATGCTGGGGGGTAAAGAAAGGCCGGGGATGGAACTGGCAATCCCACCCCATATATATGGTCTGCCTAGTAAACGTCGCAAGACGTCACCCTAAGAGTCGGAAACGACTCGCACTACAAGTGCGGGGACACCTTTACCTTTACTTTTTACACTGAAGACTAGGCTGTTTGCTATTTCCCTTTTTATTTCTTAATATTTCATTGCTCATTTGGAATGCAATTTGTGGGTTATAAAATGTTTCACTAATACAAAAATTTGCAATAAGCTGAAAAAAACTATTAAATGTAGATGGTAACAACATATACAATGTAAATGCCCAAATTATTAAGATTTCTATACTTCAATATGTACTAGGGTTGCCAGGTTCTTGGCCTGAGACTGATTCTGTATCTTTAGGAGAAGAGAAAGTCAGCCAAGTGCAGGTGTTCTTGCAATTCTGTAATGAGAAAAACCATAAGGTGGAATTCTCCCTTTCCCCTGCACAACTTTTAAAGATACAGAAGACCTCTTGGTTGCCAGGCCCGGCCTCCAAGAGGTCTTCTGTATCTTTAAAAGTTGTGCAGGGGGGAGGGAGAATTCCACCTTGTGGTTTTTCCCATTACAGAGTTGCAAGAACACCTGCACTTGACTGAATTTTCTCTTCTCCTAAAGATACAGGAACAGTCTCAGGCCCTGAGCCTGGCAATCCTAATATGTACATAGGAATCAGGAAGGAGAAACTGATAGTTTTCATTAGGCTGATCACATGATCAATTGTGGGCCTTAAATTCAAACAGGTTCCCTTTCTTTTCTGTCAACTTGGTTTGAATCTGGATATGTTGAACTGCTCATTTAGCCAGGCTGCATGTCCCCACCCAAACCCAGATTGGCAGCTTATTCACAACAGTCAGTATGAAAAAAGATTATCACAGGCTTGCCAACAATCTAGGCTAGGATGGGGAATTGCATCCAGCCTTCCTTACCCCATACCCTATGGACCAACCTTTGATAGGTGGGTGGGGTCACCCACCTGTCAATCACCTGACAACATTATGATGTCAGATGACAATTTAAATGGGGGTCACCTCTGAAGTCAATTTACAAGTCGTTTCAATACAAACTGCTTGTAAAGGGACTTCAAAGTGATGCCTCTCAATGCTCATTGGCTGATTAGCAGAGTTTGGTACACTGGCAGGAGTACTGGATTGGCTATGTTGGTGTGCCCATGCAGCCCTGACTTTACTGTTGCCCTGCCCCACCTCTATCCTATAAGCAGCAATGATGATGCTGGCAGGAGGGCAATAACATGACATTGGTCCAGCCGCACCAGATTTCTTCGCTCTCCTTATTCAGCATTTTATGTTGGCTGCATGTCAGGTTCAAACTTGAGCTTCTAGCTCAAGTCCCTGGCAGCAAGGACCCTGAACTGGAAGGCCCAGATTTCATCGCAGTATGGCCCTGGTAGTTTAAGTAGGCAGTGAATATATAAATAAGTATAAGGAAATGCTTTTGAAAGGGTTGTTCCTACAATACCTTGTTTTCAATAACAGAAATGATCCGTGTATCACTTTTATACGTGTGAATAATTATATTTTCACTGATATCCATTGGCTTAGCTTCTCCTTTATTAACCACACTCATACAAATGGCAGTCTTAAGTTGCTCACCACCTGTTTCTAAACAAACAGGTTGAATCCTGGGTTTGCACTTTTCTGCATAGATGTGAATGGAAAAAGGACACGCCTATAGAGAGAGAGGAAAAAAATTGTTATGTCTATAATTGTAGCATTGTTGCTTATTAATTACCTACTGCTTTTCAATATCGTTGTCTGTTATTTCAACATATCATTTACAAATTTGTTGATCTAATCCAGGAATGGGGAACCTTTAGACCTCCAGATGTTGCTGAACTACAACTCCCATCAGCCTTGGCAAGCAAGGCCCATGACCAGGGATGGTAGGAGTTCTAATCCAGCAACATCTGGAGGGCCAAAGATTCTCCACACAGGATTTAATAAGTGAAACTGAATACAGATTTTTTGGGGAGGGGAATCTGAAAGTGATCTTTGAGCTGTTTTATCTGATGTCCCAAAACTGGAAGATAGTTACAACAACTGGTATAAAAAGCCTCAAATGCTCCTCCTTCTTCCCTGATTAGTATAAAGTATGGTTGTGACAATGATAAATAATGCTCTACCAGTTAATGCTACTAAGGGAGGAGACTGCTAAGCTCTCCTGATGACTAAAATGACTGAGACCTTTGTCTCATTTCCGAGTTACAACTTGAACCTGCTTATCCTATAAGGCTATGACCAATATCTAAGGAGGTGACATATGCACACAGAAGAAAACTGCAGATATCCTGAGCTTCATTTTTTTGCTTCAGCTGAACAGCTGCTTGTCTCTTTGGAAGATGGAACTGCTGCAGAAAAAAATCACCACCAAAATGCCAGCAGCATAAGTGCACAACACTATTTTTGGATTCCATCCCATGTTGCCAACTTCATTGGTCCCTTTTTCCCATTGGGCTGGAGAAAGTATTGATACTTTCCCTTTGAATAATGCATGTGATACTTCTATTTCGGATATCTGATATAAAAGATACATAATATTCCAATGATTTGTTCAAAGACGTGCAAAGCCTGAAGTGCAGTTACATTTTAACAGTCTAAATGGTTCACTGGATCAAATTAAGATCAGCTTAAACAATCCAGAAATAATATTACTGTATAAATGAACTTTGTGGCTACTTTTTTTCTTGCCTAACATTTATCATACCTCAGTCAATTCCAATGCTTTATTGTAGCCCATTGACTGCAAAGTCATCCAGAGGCCACTAAGATCGCCGCTTTGTTCACTGGCTTCCATGAGATTCAGATCCATAAATCCCTGTCTTGTGAGCTCATTGTTCTTCATATCAAAATTCTCTTTTTAATAAGAAAACATAAGACATTTATGTCCACAAGCCCAAACAGAAAAGTGTCCCTATAAACAAACAAACAAATATTGGATTCCAACCCTTGGCCCTTCCCATTCCTCCCTTTTGTTGTTTGTCACCCTTGCACCTCTCTTCCTTCATCTTCTGCCATTTCAAAATTTAGACTCTAAGCTCCTCGAGGCAGGCCTCTGTCTTTCTGATTTGTGAAACTCTGTGAAGAACCTGTGCCTTGACGGCAGGCCTCCTTTTTTTAACTACTTTTTTTGAAGATTTTTGCACAGTTTGCAACTGGTGCAACATACAGTTGGTGGAGCAAACAAAATACGAGACATCTCTATTTTGAGAGCATAAGATAATATAATTAACATGTGGCCCTGTTAATATTATTGGACTCCAACTCCCATCATCCCCAGCTATCATGGCAATAGACAGGGATGGTGGGAGTTGTAGTTCAGCAACTTCAGAAGGCCACAGGTTCCCAAGACCTGGTACATATGATAGTAATTCCATAACGGTGGCAAGATTTGATCTGGCATCAGGCTTCAGAAATTTTATTATGAAATGTATACATAAAAAGTTAAACCTTTTAAAAATGTACAATGAATGGTAAGATTTATGTGTTCCAGACCAGGACCCCTGAGAATCCAGTTTATTTTTATGGTTTGGCTGAAGAAAAACTTTCAGTGTGCAAGAAATTACAAATTAAAACAAGTTTCTCCTGAAATTATTTGAGGTAGTAGATGGAGTTTTACGAAAAAACTATTTTCTCAAAATCCTACCTCATTCCAAGATTAAGACGGCAATCCTGTGCAAATTTACCGGGAGTGAAGGGAGCAGAAAATTAAATGCAGCAAGAGAACAAGGACAGTAAGCAATAGCAAAACATGACACAGCAGAAAAACATTTCACCCACATATATCATTGAACTTAAGATATCAGCTAGGCAAGAGAGCTCCAGAAGAATAAGCAGTTCTATATGCTCCTATTTATCTGGAACAACCCCTGTTTTCCAGTACCTGTCCATAATATATCACTGTCCCTATTTTGTCCTTGTTTTCCTCTTTTGTGGGTATCTTGTTAAAATTCATAGTGTTAGTGGCTTGTGTTGTCTGTCCTACTTCAGGGTTCAGTTACCCTCCCAGAGTCTCAAGAACTCTTGGAATAGTGAGCAGATGCTAATCTCTAATGAAAGCATGATGGCACCATGCAGTATGCAAACCACCAATTAATGTACTGCAGCTGCACAGATAGATTTCAAACAAGTTCTAAATCATTGTGGGATAATGATGTTTATTCTAAAAAAAAAAGGTATTTGTGTTGGTCCCCAAGAAAAAATCCACAATAGGGTAATGCCTTTATTGAAATGGACTGCCTTCAAGTCTATCCTGACTTATGGCTACCCTATGAATAGGGTTTTCATGGTAAGCGGTATCCAGAGGGGGTTTACCATTGCCTCCCTCTGAGGCTAGTCCTCCCCAGCTGGCTAGGGCCTGCTCAGCTTGCCACAGCTGCACAAGCCAGCCCCCTCCTTGTTCACAAGTGCCAGCTGGAGGGCAACTGGGCTCCTTGGGACTATGCAGCTTGCCCATGGCTGCACAGGTGGCAGGGCACGTAACCCCTGAGCCACTCACTGTGGGGGTGATCTTTAGCTGGCCCTTGACACTCAGGAGACACAAGCGGGGATTTGAACTCCCAGACTCTGGACTCCCAGCCAGGCTCTCCTACCCACTGTGCTATACCAGCTGTGGTATAGACCAACCAAAATGTCATAAAATAATGTGCAAGCTTTTATGTTCACCAGAACTCTTTATCAGACTAGATGTTACTCAAGTGAAGTGGGGGAAGCTGGCTTTGTATTACAGATTCTTCTAGGTGATATGCAGGTGCCAAATCACACTTGCAATTGTAATGCTGGGATGAAGAAACAGAATGTCCTAGCTTGCACATCATGGTAAACCATAGTTAATGGCTTACCATGAAGGCGCTTATTTGTGCTCTTTATCTGTGCCCAACTAGTATGCAGAGGAAACAAACTTTGCTCCTTGGTTAGCACTATGTTCAAATCAAAGATTAACTATGGGTTATCTTGATGTGCGAATGAGGCTAATGGCTAATCCCATTTTTGAAAATATAAAATCCAGAAGTAATTGAGATCTCTTTAGCAAAAAGAATAAACAACATTCTGGCTTTTAAATCAGTGGAAGATAGGGTATTACAATGTAAATGAATATAGTATACAGAAGATGGCTACAGCCTTCTGCAGTGTGTAACAGTGGAGGGAATCCCAGACAGTGATCCTTGATATGGGAATGTTAGAAGAATGGCCGTTTTTATCTATGAAATGTAGAGGGTAAACAATACGTTTTCATTACTGAGAGGGGATAGAACAGTTTATGTTAAGGATACTATGAGGTCCTATCTTAGACATAAAAATAGGTTAATTTTTGAAAAGTAATACGCTTCCAATAATATTCACATCTCATTCTTGCTAGAAAACCCTAATGAAGTGTTTTAGCGTCAACAAGCAAATACAACACTAAAATTATGTTATGGCACAGAACTTTAAAAAATGGATTTCTCATCTTCATTACAATGCTAAATCTTCACTATGTATTAAAAAGAGATTACCAATCTGAGGGTTCAGGTACTATTATAAACTACTTGAACTTTGTTCCCAAGATTTATGATGTTCATCTGAACCCTTCAGTTGATTAACTGCCAAGTAATCCATTCACAGATTTGCTGTGGCTTCCTTTTGGCATGCACACTAATGTATTCCAAGTATTGTTACTCCGTTTGTTCCAGAAAATGCAAAACTAAGGAGGAAGGGATATATGTTCTCTCACTGTCTGCCTCCTGCTCTCAAATATATAAACAACAAATGTACAACATGCAAAGCCAAAGCTGAAAACTTTATGTCTTCCCAAGAGTTTGGAAATGGCCAATGGATTTTTATAAATTTGGCCCCCAAATTCTGGAATGATCTCCTTGACGAGGTGTGCCTGGTGCCAACACTGTTATCTTTTCGGCGCCAGGTCAAAACTTTCCTCTTCTCCCAGGCATTTTAGCATGTGTTTTTAAATTGCTTTTTTAAAAATGTGTTTTTTAAAAATTTTATATTTGTTTTTAATTGTTGTAAACTGCCCAGAGAGCTTATGGGGCGGTATATAAATGCAACAACAACAACAACAATAATAATTCCCCCATTTGAACAGCAGATCTCCATGCCATATCACAAACAGCTTTTGAAACTCCCTTCAGTTTCAACTGCCCTTGGGCATATGGAATTAGTGACACGGTCCTTTGGATTGAAGCTATTATATAAAGACTGTCTGCATTTGTGCTCCTTAATGAAAACGTAAATATAAAGATTTTACAGAGTAATATGGAACAAGATCTGTCAAATGTTGAATATTTTTGCCAGAATTAACAAAGCACTGCAGCCTTACAAATGCCTATTTATACTAATAACGAAGATTTCCATAATCATTAATGAATTTACCTTTATAACATCCATCTTCAAGAGAATTTATTCTTAGGATGTGTCATAATTTGTGATACTGAAGGTTAAAGCAGAAGTGACAAAAATTGTACTACATCTACAGAATATGAGTGGTATTCAACAAAAGAGTTTTGCTAGTAAAAGGGTTAGCCCCAGTGCAACAGTATTTCCCTCCTCCTCCTCCCTCTGTGTGTATCCTGTGCCACCCCTAAATCTGCTTCAGAGGGTTGGGAAAATACCCAGAACAGATTTAGAGGGTGTGGGGGGAGAGGAAGAGGAAAGGCGGCAAAAAGGTTCATTGTGCAAGGAGAAATCTTTGCACCAATGGAACGTTCACCTTAGCGCTATGTTGAAAACAAGGTTATGCTGTATGTTTAAAGTCGCAGAAGGCATAAATGGTCATAGTTTGCAGAATGTAGTTACAATCTAAAAATTCAAAACTGGTAACACATAGAGCTCTGCATGAGCAAGGGCTAATGCAATTCTCTTCCATGTAAATAAATGCAATTTCTCCCATGCATGAAGTCATTGTGTACTTCCAAACACTAAAGAGAATGGGATGGCATGCTTTTGTGCACAGATACTGAACTGGGGCAGATACAGTTTTACCTGTGGTTATGTGAATCTTCAGAAGTAATATTTACAATGAAATATATCTAAACAGTAAAACATTTCTGTGGAGGAGAATGTCTAGTGTTTGGAAACGTCCCCCCCCCCTTTTCATTTTGAAAGGTTACATGAATTCTCATTTTAGCGTGGAAACTCTGTCTGTATATAAATCCAGACGTAATTAAAAATAAAATAAAATAAGTTTTTCACAAGTATACAAAACAATGCAGGAAGAGGGACGGAAAGTCTTTTACTGAAGTAATAGACATTAACCAATTGGTGCCTGCGACACAAAACCATATTCCTACAGAGCCTGGTGGAGCAACGGATGTGGCTCTTACCTTTGTACAGTAAACTACATTCCAGCCATGCAAAAGTCTGAGGTTTACACACACACACCATCCACATAAGCAAGAGGCATTTTCTCAGTTCAAGCCAAGTAAAAGCACTTGGGGCTTAGGGGGTGCAAAACAATGCCAGTCAGGGGGTGTGGCTTGGGGAAGAATCCCAAGAGCCAGACAGAGAAGCCTGCGACGCCTGAGCTTCCCTATCCCTATTCCAGACCATAAAAAATGTGTGTGTGTGTGTGCATCCGGGGGAGGGGAGATATCACATGTTCCCATTAACAAAATATTGCTGCTTGAATGCTGAGAAAAGGAAAAGGAAACAATACCTTAGGGCAAAAACGTTTGGATCTCCTGCAACAAATGAATAACAACTGTACCTGTACATTTACTGTGCAATAAAAGGACCGTCTGGAATGCCCCCCCCCCCACACACAATTGGCATGATAGAACCTGCAAGAGTAGAAGCCATGAGGAGATAAAGCAGTGCAGGGTTTGCCTTTTTTTGTTATTCTTCAACATAACCCCCTATTAGGGACGCCTGACAGTCTGACCTCAGGCAATAGCAAAATAAAGGAAAAGGAAATGGAGGAACTAGAAGAGAGATTGAAAATGACAGCCAAGGGACTGAAGGAGCTTTGATATTATAGAGATGCAAGCTAAAAAAAAAAAAGGAAAGGAAAACAAATGAATTTATTAATTAATTAATTTGTTACTGGCCCTACGCATGTGTTGGGGCACACTCTGGACTTGATTTTTGCCACTGGATTAGGGGATGGTGATCTGAGAGTGAGGGATTTTTCATCTATTCCTTTGTCATGGTCAGATCACCGCCTATTAAGGTTTAGACTTACACTGTTTTCTCCCCTCTGCAAGGGTGGAGGACCAATTAAGATGGTCCGTCCCCGGAGACTAATGAATCCTGAGGGTTTTCTGATGGCTCTAGGGAATTTTCCGGCTGATAGAATTGACGGTCCTGTCGAAACCCTGGCCATGCTGTGGAATACGGAAATGGCCCGGGCAGTTGACACGATCGCCCCGGTGCGCCCTCTCCATTGCAGAGCTCAATTGGCTCCCTGGTTTACTCCGGAGCTAAGAGTGATGAAGCAAGAAAGGAGACGGCTTGAGTGCAAATGGAGGCGAACTCCCGACGGCTGTAATCATGCACTTGTGAAGCTCTCTACCAAACTCTATGTGAAGGCAGTGAGAGCAGCAAAGAAGCAATACTTTGCTGTCTCTATTCAGTCATCCCTTAACCGCCCAGCGGAACTTTATAAAGTTGTCCGGGGACTTTTACACTCTGGTCCCCAGGACGCAATAACATCATCAATTGCCCGCTGTAATGAGTTTGCGCGACACTTTCGTGATAAGATCATGAACATCCGCCGGGACCTTGACTCCATTATTGTAGCAGTTGATCCTAATGAGGTATCCAGAGCACAGTCTTGTCCTGTTTTATTGGATGAGTTTCAGTTGGTACAGCTCGAGGATGTGGACAAGGTGCTTGGACAGGTGCGGGCGACCACTTCTGCTCTGGATCCTTGCCCCTCATGGCTAATAAAAGCTAGCAGGAATGGAACAGCCGGCTGGGCCAAGGAGGTGATTAATGCCTCTTTACGAGAGGGAGTGGTCCCACCCTGCCTGAAACAGGCGGTGGTGAGACCGCTCCTAAAAAAATCCTCCTTGGACCCTGATAATTTGGACAACTATAGGCCAGTAGCAAATGTCCCATTCCTGGGCAAGGTTCTAGAGCGTGTGGTCGCTCGCCAACTCCAGGCTCTCTTGGATGAAACTGATTATCTAGACCCATTTCAATCGGGCTTTCGGCCGGGGTTTGGTACAGAAACGGCCTTGGTCGCCCTGTATGATGACCTCTGTCGGGAGAAAGACAGAGGGAGTGTAACTCTGTTGGTTCTCCTTGATCTCTCAGCGGCGTTTGATACCATCGACCATGGTATCCTTCTGGAGCGACTTACAGATTTAGGAGTGGGAGGCACTGCTTGGCGGTGGCTCTGCTCCTATCTCGGGAATCGTCTCCAGAAGGTGATGCTGGGGGAACATTACTCGAGTCCCTGGGTACTCCAATATGGGGTCCCGCAGGGTTCAGTTCTGTCCCCCATGCTTTTTAATATCTATATGAAGCCGCTGGGTGAGGTCATCAGGAGTTTTGGAGTGCGTTTCCAGCAATATGCTGATGATACGCAGCTCTACTACTCCTTTTCATCTTCCTCAGGTGAGGCTGTTGATGTACTAGACCGCTGCCTGGCCGCGATAATGGGCTGGATGAGAGCTAATAAACTGAAACTCAATCCTAACAAGACTGAGATGCTGTTGGTGGGAGGACCCTCTGCCCAGATGGTTGATGTTCGACCTGTCCTAGATGGGGTTACACTCCCCCTAAAGGAACAGGTACGTAGTTTGGGGGTCTTATTAGATCCGCTCCTGTCACTTAGCCTCGGTGGCACGGAATGCATTCTACCAGCTCCGGCTGGTAGCCCAACTACGACCCTATTTGAGCAAGGAGCATCTTGCCTCAGTTATCCATGCTATGGTAACCTCTAGATTGGACTACTGTAATGCACTCTACGTGGGGCTACCTATGAAGACGGTTCGGAAACTTCAGCTAGTGCAAAATGCTGCGGCCAGAGTTCTCACTGGGACAAAGAAATTTGACCATATAACACCTGTCCTGGCGCAGCTGCACTGGCTACCGATATGTTTCCGGGCCAGATTCAAAGTGTTGGTTCTTACCTATAAAGCCCTAAACGGCATCGGACCGCAATACCTGATGGAGCGCCTCTCTCGCTATGTACCTAACCGTTCACTACGCTCGACGTCGAAGGCCCTTCTCCGGGTCCCAACCCATAAAGAGGCCCGGAGATCAACAACTAGATCTAGGGCCTTCTCGGTGGTGGCCCCTGAACTATGGAATGCCCTCCCAGACGAGATACGCCTGGCGCCTTCTCTGTTATCTTTTCGGCGCCAGGTAAAAACTTACCTTTTCGCCCAGGCTTTTTAAATTTTGTAAATTTTTAAATATTTTAATTTAACATTTTAAACTTAATATGATCTTAATTTAGATCTCAATGGCAATTTTATTAATGTTTTATAATTGTACTATATATATATATTTTTTCCACACTTGCTCATATTTTAATTGTGATTTTATTTGTTGTACACCGCCCTGAGAGCTTTCTGCTATAGGGCGGTCTAGAAATGTAATTAAATAAATAAATAAAATAAATAAATAATAGAAGTAGTAACAGTACAAAGCAATAGGGAAGAAAAGATGACAAAGCACTATCTGTCACACACAGCATAAGATCCTGAGCTGTATGGTATAATTTAATTAGAAAAATAATGTTGCATATAAACACACTCAAATTACATTAACAATTTACTGAAACTTAAATTGTATATTTTGTGTTTTCTTCCTTCCATGTAGCCGCATATTAATGAAGTGTGAATCTATGTAATCAGCATTTCTATTTAATCATATGATTATCTGAATAATGTTTTAATATTCCCCAAAGGCATTCAGATAAATGAGGCTGCACTTGGACATGGAGAGGTTAAATTTGCATATAGATAATTTCAATGTTACCTTTGCATATGGCCCAAGCGTCTTCATCACACTTTTCTCCACTAGTTCTCATTTCAAAGAAGTTGTATTCTTCCAGGCTGAGAAAGCCATTCCCATCCAAATCAATCATTTCAAATATTTCTGATAAGACTGCTCTGAAAGGTTGAAGAGATACAGGAGTTGAACAGATTGCCTGCTTCCTCCATTTCATACCTTGGATTCATCAGTTCACTTCACAAGATTGTTTTTTTGGGGAGACAGTTTTTTCAGCAACATAATATTTTCGTTAAAATATGAAGAATCTAAACATTCATAAAATCTGGCCTGTCTTACCGCAACTCCTTGGTAACTGCAAAGTTTCCATCTCCATTTCTGTGCACAAGTTTGGCTTCTCTAATTTGCTTTTTTGCTTTTCTGAATTTACAGCTGGTAGTGAAAGGAATTACCCAATAGGCACCAGCTTCAAGTTCCCCTCTCCAACCAAAAGTCTACAACAAACAAAAAGATAGATGTGGGATGTCCTAGATTTCTGATACCACCATCATTATTTATATTCACACAAGTATTTGAGGAGTTCAGATACCGTAAACTTTCCACACACATTTGATAGAAAGATTGTAAAAAACTCCCACAGGTAATAAACTAAGAGCCAATGAACTGGGTGTTGGGCTGAGAATTGGGAAGCCAGTGCTCAAACCCTCACACTGAGTTGATTCATCCTTTATGAGGCAGCCTGGGTCCACCAGTATGTGCTGTAATAAACGTGTAAAATTTGGAGGAGAGTTGTGCATTCCTAAATACGCTAGAGTACAGTGGACTGGAATCCCTACTATTCTTGTTGAATTATTCTCCGTAGTCCATCTCCTCATGGCTTGAAAGTCACAGAATTTTAGGCATTTCATAATCAAAACAAGTATGTGCCCAAACCAAATTTATATTTAAGATATTCCAGCAAGCAATGATCCAGTACCACTGGTGTGATACAACATTGCTTAATAATGGTTCTATGGATAGCTTTTCTGCAGAAAATACAGCCATGCTGTAGTATGCAACTTAAAATATAAAATCAAGGTGATGAATGCTTCAGCACTGAGTTTGTGCAGCAAGGGAATGCACAACTGACAGAAAAAATAAGTTGTTCAATAAGTTGTCCTAAAATATAGGCCATTGCAGGTAATCATTTCAGTTCCGGGGTACACAGTGGCCTAGTTCACATGTGAAATTAAACCACAGTTTAAAACAAACTTTGGTATAATGTGAACAAGCAGAGTGCTGATAATATGCTGCTCAAAAGCTCCCATGGTACTCTTTCCCACTCCTGCCATGCCATGGATGAAACAAGCCAGAATCTGGCTTGTTGTGTTGTCCGAGCTCAGGCTCATGGTTTGCTTCTCTCCAAACAAACCATGAGCGATAACCATGGTTTACCGCTTGTGGTTGGTTTCGAAAGAAACAAACCACGAACCCAGCTTTGGATGACATGACAAACTAGTCTCTGGCTTGTTTGGTCTGTAGCGCGGCAGGAGAGGGGGAGGAGTGCTATGGGAACCTTTGAGCAGGTGCACGAGCACAGTGTTTATTCACATTAAACATTTGTTTTAAACTATGGTTTAATGTGACTTGCAAACGGAGCCAGTGAAGAAGAGCATACTACCACCAAAACAATACCTTTGAACTAGGGGTGCCATCTCCTCGCTTTACTCACCAACCCGCCTACCATCATCAAAGACCCCTCCTCACTCCTCCATGGGTTGCCAGAGCTCCCCCCATGGTCACCTAATCTGCAACCCGGCCTCCCACTCAGCCACTGAGCTGCTGCTGGTACCACTGGCCTCATACACAAGCTGCAGCTGCTGCCTGCTTACCTAGTAAGCCGGCACAGCCAAGCTGCTGCTTCTGCCACCATCACCAGCCTCTCCTGCCTGGCCTCTTGCCCGGGTTGCAGCCGCCGTCATCAGCCTCTCCCACCTGGTCTCTCCTGCCCTCACTTGCCTAGGCTGCAGCCACCACTAACCTCTCTCAGCCTCTTCCACCTGGACTGCAGCTACTGCCAGCCTCACCTGCCCAGCCTCTCCCTTTCTTGTCCGGGCTGCAGCCGCGGCCACCACGTAGCTCACCAGGCAAGCTGTCTTAACTGCCGCATCCCCCAATGTCACACTGTGTGACATCATAATGGCATAACAGTTTATATATTTCTTCCTATATAATAACAAGGTAATATACAACTTCAAAAAAAGTGTGATTATGGAGTTTCTCACCAATTTACATTTTTTAAACATTGGGGCAAATAGAGCTAATTTTCAGTGGGAAAATGATGTGTGGATTTGGGATTAAACACTCTATACTCCAGCAGTCCTTATACTCCTGCAGTTGTGTTTGTTTGTTTTTACAAAGGAAGGTGGCCAATCCAAATATGTTTTTGAATCATGTCCTTAAAGTCAAATCTAGTTTGACCTTGAAAAAAAGGAATATTTACACAACCCCATTCTACATGGCAATCAACATAGCAAAGAAATGTGCTATGTAGACTGAAGCGGAAGAACGGCATTATCTCAGGTACACCAAATATGGGGAATATTCCAATGCCCTTCAAAAGAAATGCCAACTTGAGGGAAGACTATGCACTAGAAATGAGTAAAAATTGTAAATTTACTGTAGGACAAATGGATTGCACAGAAAAGGTCTTTTTTAATGATAGGAGACAATCAATGTATTATTTTGTATTATTTTGGATGGACTCTCTGGCATATGGCGAAAGAAAAGTAATTAAAAACTCCAATTTATCTTACAGTGTTTCTACTACACTCTCCTGAGTACAGTTTCGAAATTAAAATAAAAAACCCCAGGCTTATTAAAGCCAGACTTTTGTATTGTGAAGGAAATCAATACTCGTCTCAGGTCTAACCCACGTAAGTAACTTTTAAAAGGGATTCTTCAGATTTTGGCTTTAATCTTCTGTTCACTGGGGGGAAATCTGAACAGTATAGAATTAAAATTAATTGTTACGTATATTATTACATTACCGTGACTACTTTGCTGGTGATTTAGTCATCTCAAAAGAAAGGAAAAAAAAGACTTGTCAAATAAGTTATGTCCCATATTTCAGTCTGGTATCTGTTGGTCAGTGAAGCAGGCTGTGAGACTCACAGACAGGGTTTTTTGCAAAGAGAGTGAAACCTGAAGCAGAAGGGTTAAGCTGTGAGAACAGAGCGCCAGGTTTGCCAAGGTCAGTAGCTGGCTGGGAAGCCTGATAAGGTGGGATGCTTGGAAAAACTCAGTGTGGGGGAAAAGCTGTCTGTGAAGAGAACTGTGTCTAATGTCTTTGCCTAGTAAAGACTCTTACATGAAGCTTGCCTGGCCTGGCTTATTCCTGTTCTATGCGACTCTTGGATTCCATCTTTGTATGATCTATACACGCACACGCCAACAGGGGTTATGGGCCCAGCTTATCATACAAGGTAGCGGGTTTGAGAGCAGTTGACGTGACGTTGGTGCAGAGAGAAACAAAGTGCAAGAAAGAGGCAAGTAAGAGTGGACAACATGGCTGTAAACCTGTTATCCGGGATGCCGATGGAGAGGCTGAATGCTGTAAACTACTCCAGCTGGAAATGGAGAATGAGAGCAGTTCTGATTAAAGAAGATTTGAATGATGTTGTAGAAAACCCCCCTCCGGCAGCTCCTTCAGCAGCGTGGTTGAAGAAAGACGAGAAAGCGAAGGTTTTTATTACTCTGGGGCTGTCTGATTCTCAACTGTTGCTGGTGAGTAATGAGCCGACAGCTAATCAGATGTGGGAGAAGCTAAGAGCCGCTCATGTGCAGCAAACTGCTGGGAGCAGGCTGTGTTTAGCACGGAAACTTTATCAGATGCGTTTTACAGATGAAGTGACTATGACAGAGCATCTGGCTGAATTCCGTAGATTAAATGCTGAGCTGCAAGATAGAGGAGTGCATCATAGTGACATTCAGATGGTCTATATACTGTTATCTTCATTTGATCAAAAATGGGACGTCATGGTCTCTAGCCTGGAAAGCTTACCAGACGGACATCTGAATTTGGACTTTGTAGAACAGAAACTTCAACAAGAGTGGAATAGAAGACAAGAAAATAAGAAAACTGAGTTAAAAGAGACTGTGACTGTACAACAACAACAAAATCAAAGAAGCAGGCAAGAGAATAAAATATGTTACTTTTGTGGGTCCCGTGGACATATACAGAGACATTGTTTAAAGAAGAGAAATAACAGGGACTTTGGAAGTCAGAGAACAAGCGTGAACTTTGTTACCAAGGAGGACAATAAACTAATTAACTCTAAGTGGCTTCTCGACAGCGGAGCGTCTAATTGCCTAATCTCAGACTCTAGTTTATTTTACACTTCAAAGCCGGCGCAGGAGAAGATTTATCTGGCTGACGGATCGACTCAGGACGCGATTGCAAAAGGCACACTCAGGTTGAGTAATTTGGGAACTATATTAACAGATGTATTATTGGTTTCTGGTTTAAAATATAACATTCTATCAGTAAGAAAATTGGCTCAAATAGGTTGTAAAGTTACATTTGAAGGGGATAGATGTTTTGTGAGAAAGGATGGTGAAATATGCATGCAAGGGAAATTACAGAACCAAATGTTTATGGTTGAGTGCAATCTTGATAAACCCACGTGTGCTTGGATAAGAGTTAATAAAGATAAACATGATAATTGTTTACATGAATGGCACAGAAAATTAGCACACGCACATTTCGAAAAGGTACAAAACACCCCAAAGCATAGTCAAGATTTGAAATTAACACATTGTGAGCATGTGGATGAGTGTGAGATATGCTATAAAACAAAAATGACTGTGACTCCGGTAAATAAGAGCTGTGAAAGCACGACCACTGAACCCTATCAGCTCATACATGTGGATTTGGCTGGACCTTTCCAGTGCTCAAAAGGTGGAGCAAGGTTTTATTTAGTGATTGTGGATGATTTCTCCAGATTTACACATGTGTTCTTATTGAAAAAGAAAAGTGAAGCAGAAGAGAAATTGAAGGCATTTATACAGAGGACAGAGACACAATATGGGGTTGTTATCAAAAATATCAAATCAGATCAAGGTGGGGAATTTACCAGTAATTCATTTAAAACATATTTGGAAAAGAAGGGAATAATACAGAGTCTCACTGCTCCCTTCAGCCCATCCTCCAACGGAACTGCAGAGAGGAGGAACCGGTCACTGCAGGATTCAATGAGAGCCATGCTAGCAGATGCAGATATGAATAACACTTACTGGGGTGAATGTATTCTGTACACTGTTTATATTCAGAACTGTCTCATGCACAGAACAATAGGCATGTCTCCCTATGAGAAACTGACTGGAAGAAAGCCCAGGGTGAAACACATAGAACATGTTGCAAAACAGAAAAGGCATGGTAAATTAGGCTCAAGAGCTCAGGCAGGACGCATTTTGGGATTTCAGAATTCATATTATAGAGTTTGGTTGCCTGAGAAACAACAAGTAGTGTTAAGCAGAAGCATAAAGGTGATAGATAAACCTTGGAGAGACAGTCAAACAGTGATCCTAGATAGTGCAAGCAAGCAGGAAGCAGCAGATGTTCCTTTTGGGCAGCAAATTCCATTAAGAACTGCATTGACTGATCTAATACACGGTGGCAAACGTACTGTAAAAAGGCTGAGAGGTGAAGACATGGCAATGCAAGATACAGAAGTGCCAAGTACAATTGCAGGAACAGGTGCAGGTCCAAGTAAAATAGAGAGTGAGGAAGAAATGGAAATAGATAATGTTAGGAGATCAGAAAGAAAAACGAAAGGTCAACCACCTCAGAGATTCACATTTAATGTTACACAACAGAATAATGAGACAGATGAATATCCAGTAGAATGGGAAAAAGAAGGACCAATAGATAAAGAAACAATGGATCTCATGTGGAAGTTTTGTGTTGAGGAATGAAATATAAATGTATTATCAAATAAAAGTGAACAAAAATGACTCTGTAAAACCTGTGTGAATAAAGAAATAAAGAAACAAGAACTGAACTGAAAAATGTAAATAGAAACTGTAAGAAAACAAACCATGTACTGATATGTATTGTAATGAAAAGTTAATATTGTAGAAATGTAATAATGAACAATGAAGTTTTGTAATCTGTGAGTCTCAGGTGGGGGCTGTTGGTCAGTGAAGCAGGCTGTGAGACTCACAGACAGGGTTTTTTGCAAAGAGAGTGAAACCTGAAGCAGAAGGGTTAAGCTGTGAGAACAGAGCGCCAGGTTTGCCAAGGTCAGTAGCTGGCTGGGAAGCCTGATAAGGTGGGATGCTTGGAAAAACTCAGTGTGGGGGAAAAGCTGTCTGTGAAGAGAACTGTGTCTAATGTCTTTGCCTAGTAAAGACTCTTACATGAAGCTTGCCTGGCCTGGCTTATTCCTGTTCTATGCGACTCTTGGATTCCATCCTTGTATGATCTGTACACGCACACGCCAACAACGCTTTAATCTTCTGTTCACTGGGGGGAAATCTGAACAGTATAGAATTAAAATTAATTGTTACGTATATTATTACATTACCGTGACTACTTTGCTGGTGATTTAGTCATCTCAAAAGAAAGGGAAAAAAAGACTTGTCAAATAAGTTATGTCCCATATTTCAGTCTGGTATCATCATTATTATTTTGCCATATATATAAAAGCAGATATTCTTAAGTCAGTAAAGAAAAATTTAAAATGTCTCTGACCTCTTTATTTCGTAGCTCAGTGAAGCTCACAGCTTGAATGTTTTCTTCAATTTCATTTTCTTCAAATATACACAAAGCAGGGTCCACTGCTAACCAGAGAGAGCATTCTCCTACAAAAAAAGAAGCAAAATAATCAAAGATCTGCCTTTTACTGAGTGATGCAGCTGAATAATTTGTTGCCAAAAGCAATCCATTGCTTTTTTTAATAATTATCACTGAAATATGCCAAGAAAACAGTTGTCATGTATGTTTTTGTGTACTGCAAACATGGTAACATTTATGAGTTTGTTTTTTTAAAAAAATGTGACTCCTAGAACTAAGAATTTTCAATGCTACCAGAGTTACATTTTATCTTGGGCTTCTCTGTTCATCCCTTGGGCAATTCTATTGCAGGGGTATCTATCAGTTTCCCATCCCTGGGGGACAAAAAAAGGTATTCCTACCTTCCATTTGGTGAAGGTTGACAGGATTAATGGTAATACATACTGTAGATCTCTGGGACAAGTGCAACTTATATTTATGACTAATTATCTCTCCATTGTCCTGAAAGAAGAAGCATCCTTTGGCCGGCACACATTGCCATTCCTAGAGACAAATCAAATAATCAGCACACAAGAACCTACTTTAATCCTTGTGTGGCAGTGACTTTGGTAGTCGCTCCTATTATCTGTTGGGCAAGTGCTTTTGTAAGTTTTAAAATGTTAGTGTTTGATCCTATTTGGAAGGTTTATTTTCTAAATCGGCTTTTACTGCATACAGTCTTTTATAATCCTTTGGATAGTTGGAAACTGAAAGTAAACATTTGCCATCTACTGTAAAGATCTTGAGCATATCTGTCTCATCATCATCTTCCTCAGCCTATGGAACTCTCTTACATTTTCCTTATAAGCAATTCCCAGACTTTCACAAACTTTCCCGCTGTACAAACACCAAGGTCTCCTGCTTATTGTACTCTACAAATGTGAAGATTTGGTGCTGGCACCGTCAATTTTCTTTTTTCTCAAAGGCTGTCCATAATTCTTTAAAATCAGTCCCAAAACTTTTATAGCTTATTTATTTTATTTATTTATTATTTGATTTATATCCCACCCTTCCTCTCAGCAGGAGCCCAGGCTTGTTTAATTTTCTAGACCCTCTCAAAATATATTTTTTCAGTACAGTTTTCCTTTAATCCTAAATAAGATCTCTAAGCTAAGTGCCTCTCTAACCTATGAATAGATTTTATGTGTAACTGACAATGTATTGCTATACAAGTAAGTCCTTTTGTCAAAGGGGTTTATTCTCAGTCTGTCTAGCACAATCCTAAATTTACATATAGAACTAAAAAATATGTGCTCTTAATTAGATGTTGGCCCCATTGATTATGTACCTCTTTTTACTCAAAGGCACATCTCAGCTGTGGTATTGGAAGAGCCCAAAATGACAGTACTGGGTGATTTCAATGTCCATGCTGAGGCTGCCTCTAGTGTTCCGGCTCAGGACTTCATGGCCTCCATGATGACCATGGGGCTGTCTTAAGTTGTCACCGGCCTGACGCATAGGGCAGGGTACACCCTTGACTTGGATTTTGCTCCAGATGGAGGAAGGAGAGATCTGGAGATGGGGGGGTGGATGTCACCCCATTGTCATGGTCAGACCACTTCCTAGTGAAGTTTAGACTTATGGCTCTGATCCTTCTCTGCAGGGGTGGTGGACAGATTAAGATGGTCTGCTCCGGAGACTAATGGAATCCACAGGATTCTTGAATGCCCTGGGGGAGTTCCCAGTAGATAGAGCAGGTGACCCTGTTGGAGCCCTTGTCACGCTGTGGAACAGCGAGGTGCATCGGGCTCTTGACACGGTTGCCCCGAGCACTCTCTCCGGCATTGTAGAGCTTGGTCTGCACCTTGGTACACAGCTAAGGGCAATGAAACAGGCTAGATGACTACTAGAATGCAAGTGGCAAAAGACATGCTGTGAGGCTGATCGGGCATGAGTAAAACATCATAATCGTGTCTACTGTGTGGCGGTGAGGGTGGGGAAGAAGGCCCACTCCTCTGCCACCATCGCATCCTCAAGTAGCCATCCAGTGGAGCTTTTCTGTATCATCAGGGGTCTGTTGACATCAACTCCAGGAAATAGAGTTTTAGACCCTTCGGAGGCCCACTGTGAATTGTTTGCAAGGCACTTTGAGGGTAAAGTTGCTCACCTCCGTAGCAGTCTTGATGCCCCATCCACATATACTGTAGTCCCCAATGAGGTGTCCAGTGTAACGTCTGCTACAACTTCTTGGGAATGGTTTCAGTTGATGCGGCATGATGACGTAGACAAGATGCTTGTGATGATGCAGCCAGCAACGTGTCCTCTCAACACTTGCCCTTCTTGGCTTATTAAAGCTTGCTGAGGTGGTTTGACCAAGTGGATCCAGGGTGTGGTCAACACATCGTTGTGGGAGGGAGTGGTTCCAGCCACCCTGAAAGAGGTGATGATTCAACTGCTCCTGGACCCATTGGTCTGTGACAATTACCAACTGGTTGCAAATACCCCCTTCTTAGGGAAGGTGATTGAGAGGGTTGTGGTGCAGCAATTGCAAGTACTCTTGGATGAAACAAATTATCTTGACCCATCCCAGTCTGGGTTCTGGCCTGGTTATGGGACTGAATCGGCCTTGGTTGCCCTGATGGATAACCTTTATCGGGAGAAGGATGGGGAGTGCAACCCTGTTACTCTTTTGATCTTTCAGCAGCTGTTGATACCATTAACAATGATATCCTTCTGGGCCGATGTGGTGAAATGGGAATTGGAGGCACTGTTTTACAGTGGTTCCAATCCTATCTCCAAGGTTGTTTTCAGAGAACAGCATTGGGTGATTATCTTTTGGCCCCCTGGCAGTTGTGCTGTGGGGTGCCACAGGATACCATCTTGTCCCCCATGCTGTTTAACATCTATATGAAGCCCTTGGGAGCGGTCATCAGGAGATTTGGGGCAAAGTGTCAGTAGTATGCGGATAATACCCAGATCTGTTTCTCTGTAACATCTGAATTGGGAGAGGCCATGCAAGCCCTGGACTGGTGCCTGGACTTGGTGGTGGGCTGGATGAGGGCCGGTCAACTGAGTCTGAATCCTAGCAAGACAGAGGTGCTGTGGGTTGGTGATTCCTGAGTTCGGATAATTGGTCAGTTGCCTGCTTTGGATGGGGTCGTACTCCCTCTGAAAGAGCAGGTCCATAGTCTGGGAGTGCTCCTGGATCCATCTTTGTCGCTAGAGGCCCAGTGACCTCAGTGGCTAGGAGTGCCTTTTACCAGCTTCAGCTGGTGAGACTGCTGCGGCCGTTTCTGGACCGGGATAGTCTGACCACTGTTGTCCACGCACTGGTAACCTCCAGGCTGGATTACTGTAATGCACTCTATGTGGGGCTGCCCTTGAGGTTGGTCCAGAAGCTGCAGCTGGTGTAAAATGCGGCGGCAAGACTGCTCACTGGGGCAGGGTATCGCCAACATGTCACCCCACTGCTGATGGAATTGCACTGGCTGCCCATTTGCTACCGGGCCAAGTTCAAGGTTCTAGTTTTGGTGTACAAAGCCCTATACAGCTCAGGACCAGGATACCTGAAAGACCATCTTATCCCTTATATACCCAGTTGATCACTGCGCTCTGCAGGTGAGGGCCTCCTGCAGATACCATCTGATCAGGAGGTCCGTTCTGTACAATATAGGAAAAAGACCTTTAGTGTGGCGGCACCTACCCTGTGGAATTCCCTACCCTTAAATATTAGACAGGCGCCCTCTCTGTTATCTTTTTGGCGCCTATTGAAGATCTTCCTCTTTCAACAAGCCTTTTAAGTCGAGACCGTATCCCAGTCTGTGTTTGTGTTGGAATTGCTTTTAATATGTTTTTAAACCTTTTTAAAAAAAACAATGTTTTTAACCTTTTTTTAAAAGGTATCTTGAAAGCTTTTTTTTAAAAAAAATGTTTTTAAAGATGTTTTGTTTTAATGCATTTGCCTGTTTTTATGATGTTTTAAAGTGTTTTTACTGCTTTTGTTTGCTGCCCTGGGCTCCTGCTGGAAAAAGGGTGGGATATAAATCAAATAAATAAATAAACATGTAGTATTTATACAGCTGTTTAAGTGTTGAGAGTACTCCATGTATTTTATCTCAGGAATCCCAAACATTACCATAAGAACACGGTTTCCATAAGGACACAAGAACAGCCCTGCTAGATCAGGCCAATGGCCCATCTAGTCTAGCATCCTGTTCTCACAGTAGCCAACCAGATTCCTGAGAAAGCCTGCAATCAAGATCTGAGTGCAATAGCACTCTTCCTGGTGCTATCTCACATTATAGATGGGGAACAGAGGCTGAGAAAACAGTAGCTTGCTAAGACAACCTTGTAACATTTTAACTAGGACAATATTTCAACCTGGGACTTTCCATCTCACAATTCATTATCTTCGAGACTACACTATATCAGCTCTTAGTATTTAAATATACAATTAACACTGCAATAGAAGCAATTCCTATAAATGCCCTCATGATTTTATGTTTCACACAGGAAAATTCAGTTGCAGTAATTCTATAAAAAACATTGGCCATGTTGTGGAAAGGCTTTCTGGAAACTGAACTAAACAAAACCCAAAGCCTGGCCTGTTATGCTTCCAGAGAACATAAGGTGGTGCTGTAATCCCTATATCTACTTGTAAACCAGGAAAATCTGGTGCTTTTCAAATTGACATTTGCACATTGTACAGCGTATTTCAGTTTGTAGTACGGTGTGTGACATGGGGAAGTACAACATTTTGAAATAATAAGGGAAAGACACAGTCACCAAAACTGTAAGATTAAACAGTGAAAATATATTTATCGCTTTCAGTTTTGAGTACAAATGAATCATCACATTCATTTTGCCTGTGATTCCCCACGCATACTCTAATGCAGCCTTTCCCAGCCAGTGTGCCTCCAGATGTTGTTGGACCACAACTCCCATCAGCCTCAGCCAGCATTGCCAATTGTCAGGAAAGATGGGAATTGTGGTCCAACAACATCTGGAGGCACACTGGTTGGGAAAGGCTGCTCTAATGAAATAAGGGAGAGATTGTGGCTGCAATCCTAACCCTTCGGAGTAAGGCTTATACTGCCTGATATATTGTTAAGCAGCATTAACCATAGTATGCCTTTTACTGTATGTCTTGCTAACTGACAAGTCTCAATTATGGGAATGGCTGTATTGGAAAAGGAACACCTGTTTATGCCTAAATCCAGGAGAAAATTAACCCAAGTAACAAATCATAAATTTTGGCATCTACTACTGTTTGTCTGAGTACAACTGCATGGAATTCACTGAATTAGTTCTCAGGTTTACAATATTTTAGATATTTTTTTCTTTCTTGTATATTTCTCTACATTTATTTTATAACAACCTATTCCTATATTCACTTGAGCATACTCTCATTTAGGATCTATTTTCAGTAAGCTACAATATGAGGGGATTATGGGTTCTATTGCTCTTTTATATCATATAACTGTGGAGTTCTTAATCTTCTGTACGTGACACTTGACAAGAGAACTTCAGTCAGCTTTAAGATGCATATTTTTATAATTTATCACACACTGCTCAACTTTATATAACATAATAACTGGGAGGTGCTTTGCAGTTATTCTTATGTGGTGGACTGGAGAAGGGTGGGATGATAAGCTTAGAGATTAATATTCTTCATATCTATCAAGCATTTCGTATTGTCAGGGACGTCTCCAATTTGAAATTGCAACATCTCCGATTTTTATCATGCATTCCTGACTGTGGATTTGTCACATAGCTTTGCACGTTGCAAGATAGGGTTACCAACCGCACTCTTTTAAGAGTACATGTACTCTTTTTGAGATGGTGCAACAGCATACTCTTACTTTTCACTTACCGAAGCCAAATGTACTCTTTTTGAAATGACAAAATGATGGTAACCCTACTGCAAGAACAAGTGTAAAGTAGATGTGACGGTATTTGGGCTTCCACTTTCTGCTGCAAGTAGTGATGGGAAAGGAAACTTACATATATTTCCCATATGAAGCTGGAGATCACACAGTTCCTCAAGCGGGATAAAAGCCTGTTTTCCTTCTTTGTATGTTACAAGCAGTGGAAGAATAGTTGTTGATACTCTATGGCTTCTTGAGCTAATTGCAGTGCTCAGAAAAATAATGAAAAATGTTCAGACACCTCAACTGATTCTGTCCTTTTTGGAAGTCCCCACCTATTAGGAAACAGAACCTTATTTCCGAATATTCCTGTTCCACCTGCAAGAACACCTCTTGCACAAAGAGATATCAACACAGTACTATAAACAGATACACAGCTTCTGTGTGCAAGTCCTAAACAAATGCACATGTTTATTAGCAAAAAGTTGAGGGAAACCTACACAGAACAAATCTGAGAATGTCACTAATTAATTGGGGAGGGATCTCTGTTGTGATTACCAATATGATACTTTACTAACAAACGCTTAGAAAACTAGTTTTTATTATTATCTAGTAAGTTGTTGAAATAGAACCAGTTACTACCAGCAGAGAACTGCATGGTTTTATACACATCATCTTTGAGCATACTGGAATTACAGACTAATTGCATAGGGGTTTGGATACCTAAACACACAGAAAAAAAATCCTTGGAGAGGATGTTTTTTAAATTTTAATATAGAACAAATGTCACTGTCTAGCAATGTTAAAGATATAAAGGACTTCAGAGTTCAATAACAAATACAGAGTTGTTACTTGAAACAAAAATGTAACTCAAGAGAACAATCAGTTCAGTCTTCTAGCTGCAGTTATATTATGTGGTCATAACCATTCATTCTCCCTTACACAGAGGTCTCAAGGTGCACATTTTTAATGTATCTTAGCAGTTTCCAGTTAATGTTTTATATTTCTCTAGCTATTATTTTCTGTTGAAAGAAAACTAGTAAAGGTTGAATCAGGAAAGGGAAAACAAAGGAAAAAAGATCAATATTAACACTCTACAAATATTGACTTAGCAAAGTGACTTTGTTGTCTTTTCCCCACAGGAATGGTTATTGAATGAATGACTTATTTAAAAGAAATTACTTGCAAAACTTATTAGTCTAAATAACAGTCAATATTTTCAGGCTACAGTTTATAGTAACCAATTAATGTCTTCTGATTTGGGTATGTTTGAAGATATTTATTTCCAATTACCTTGCCTATAGAGGGTTGTGATACATAATCTTTCAGGCTACTTAAGCATTTAAAGTACTAATAAATTATTCAATTTTGCATTTCTCAAACAGTCATTAACAATTTTATCCAAGAGTGCTTTCCTTTATAGAAAAACATGCTTTGTTCTAGCAAACCTTCATACCTGAAAAATGATCCTAAATAACAGGATGTCAGCAAAACTAACATTATATAAAAATGTTTATAGTGTTTTGCAACCAGAAATCTCTGTGCTGTATTGCTGCCCTTGACAAGCAGTTAATAAAACATAACCTATAACAGAGAAAAATTGTTTTCTATTTAAAATGCAATGTCTATATCTGGTGAGGGGGAACAAAAGTCAAACTAAATTAATGAAGTCTACCTTTGCTGCATTTGCCTCAATGAACTTTGAATTTTTGTTGCTGCTGGCACCCATACTGATAGTGGAAGAAACACATGCTTTGCTACTTGGAGCCGAGGAACATTGTGAAGAAGTCTTACATTGACCTGTAAACACAGAGTTTTATTTATATCACCTGGTATTCTTTTATGAATATTTACATTCATAAAGTGAGAAAATAGATAGGGAATGGTAAATACACCAAAATGAGCTACAACTCTTAATTAATCAATCAGGCTTGGTAAAATGATTTGTGTTGTGTTGGGACAGTATATGCACTAGAACAGGTTGGCATCTGCTCTGATTTGCATTGAACCTACTGAAGTCTATTAATAATAAACCCCCAACCCTGCATCTGTCAAGTGACTTTTGCACCCAAAATATTAGAAAACCTATCAAAGCTATTCATTCAAACCTTAAATATCCATATCACAAAGCTGGTGTCATATAATGCTGTGCTGAAGGTTTCCCACCACAAACCAGATTCTGGCCAAAATTTCACAGGAAGCACATTTATGGCTTCATTTATATTTGTGCAATTGTGTAAATATACAAATATACAGTCTCTTTATTTATTTAGAATATCACCTTCATTTCTAAATTATATGACTGTTTACAAAGACTACAGAAAGGCAGAACAACTGCACAAATACTGCCAAAATATTTTTAACTAGAGTGAAAAGAAGCAAAAAGAGCATCTACTAGTAATTTCTCCATGACAATCCAATGGTCATTCTGCCTGCTTTCAGGCACTCATAATCCAAGACAAAGTTCATTTGCCAAAACACAACCTAGGGAAGGAGATTTCTAATCTAAGGTTGGTTCTTAGCATATCACTCACGGTTTATTTGAAGGAAACAAACTATGAGCTAGGATTCAAATGACATGAAAGTAACTCTAGCTTGTTTCATCCATGGTGCAGCAACAGTTGAGAAGGAGTGCCACTGGGGCTTGTTTGTTGGTTTAATGTGATGTTTGAACTGGGCCACTTACACATTAATCAGTTAACATTAAAGAAAAATGCTGAGATGAGAGATGCAGCCAAACTTCCTTGAGCCTAGGGCTTTGGAAATAATGGCAAGACAGTTTATTTATTTATAAACATATTTGTATACCACTATTTCATTTCAAAAAACATCAAAACAGTTTACAACAAATAAAAAAGAAATATAATAAAAACCATTAAAAATAGAGTAAAAACAAGGTCAACTACTACAAAGAGACATATTCTTAACTGCCTGCATGAGCCTCGTGGAATAGAACGGCATTTAAAGATTAAAACAAGCTGATGAAGCAAATATTATTAATGAACTAAATGAGCACTTTTTTTAAAAAAATGAAAAATGTACTCTATCCAAGGTGCCATGGGGAAAAAAATCCAGACACCCCATAAAATGAAGGTTTCCTGTTTGAAAAATGATTACCTTTTTTTAGTATTGATTTGGATTCTGTTTTCCTTGCAGTTTTTGATAATGTTTTTGATGCTGATGATGTAGCTGTTTCTGATGAAGTCTCAAGTTGACTTCCAAAATGCTGACACTTCAGTTTACTGTCCAACTCCAGTTTCTCCAGTGCATTCTTCAGACACTGCTCATTGGTTGTCATATACAATTTGCAAAACTGTAAACAAAATACATAACACACCCCGGAGTCTCTTAAGTGTTTTAAAAGAAAAATAAACAGAAGCATTATTAAAAAAGAAAAAGATCAATTGACAAAGAATATTTCCTCTGGAAGTACAATCCTAATTTTGCTTTCATGAATCAAACTGACCACTCCCCAGTGCCAGTGTACTGAGAGAAAATAAAAATGAGAGTTATCCCAAGACACGTTTTATACTGTCTACCAGACACATTTGTGGACAGACTGGCTTTTTATGTCTATTTTTAATGGAGAAGTATTCTTTTCTATTCTATGAATCTAGAAGGGAAGCTTTAATGAACAATACACTCATGGTCTAGATAAGATAAACTCAAAGGTAACATAAAATGAACACTTGTATTTCAAATATTGCTTTAACTACAGCCAGAAAGATAACATTATGATAACTGGCACTGCATACTCAAGAAAATATTTGAGATATTGTACTCCCCTACAAATTTGTACCAGTAATGACTTGAAATGAATGCTGACGAAAGAGGAAAGCACAAAAGCAGGACTACAGCTGAACTTCAAGTAGATGAAAGTAATGACAATATCTATTCCCTTCACAGAGCTACAATCCCCAGAAGAGGGGAGGCCTGTTAAACCACTCTGGCCACTGGAGCTCTGTCAGGGGAATAGGAGTCTCTTAACAACTCTCAGCACCCTTCACAAACAACACTTCCCGGGATTCTCTGGGGGAAGCCATGACTGTCTAAAGTGAAATTAAGGTCTGGTGTAGTTGTAGCCCCTTGATTAGCCAAGCCAAGTAGCTGTAAGTCTGACTTTTAGAACACTGACAATTGGTTCTTACTGAGCATGCCCGATGTTATAATAGATTTCAATGTTAAATTTCTTAAACTAATTAAAAATCAGTCATGCATTTTTTAAAACTTTTAAACTGCAGAAGATGAAGGTCGGAGTATGGGGCAAGGTCAGTAATAGGATTACAGGTAGTCTAGGAACATGGCTGATTTTTAATTAATTTCAATAAATTATGAGACCACTGACAGAAAAAAGTCCAACAGAGGTCTGTTTTTTCTCTCTCTCTTTTTACACTTGAACTCTCGATCCTCTCTGTTTTGTGTATCACCATGAAAATGTAGAGGGTTGTTAAGCAAGTGTTTCTGAGTTCAGGACTATAAGTTTTGTAAGGTTTTGTTTTGAAATGAGCTTAGGGGAAGTATCAGAATGGCATCGGGGGGTACTTTCAATTTAACATTGCAGAATATGAAAAATCCTTGCTGGCTATAGTATACAGCAGGGTTATATATAGGGTTGTATACAATGGTGCCCTTGTGCAAGCAGAACAGCCTTCTGTATGCACAATGGGATTTCACTTTCCTCTTCTCCCATTCCAGCCCTCCAAATCTGCTCTGGAGAAATTGGGGACACTCCAGACCAGATTGGGGGGTGCATGAGAGAAGAGAGGAAGGTGAAGGCCCATTACGTGAGCAGAAGTCAGCTTGTGCAAAGTTGGATTCCACCCATACATGCATGTGAATACAAGGAGGCTCAGATATAGAGGACCCTTCCACTAATGAAAAATGTCTTCATGGAAGGGCTCTTTCTAACCAGTCAAAATCCAGAGAATCTCTTCCATTTGTACAAGCTCCATCTCAAGGGCTTGTCATAGCCTACTAGAGTTTATATGCTACAGCGTGTGTTTTCCTTATTTACCATACTGTAACCCAAACTCTGATGCACTGTGGTGCTGCAGTGTGAGAAGTCTTAAACCAGCCTTTCCCAACTAGTGGGCCACCAGATGTTGTTGGATCACAACTCCCATCAGCCTCAGCCAGCATTGCCAATGGTCAGGAAAGATGGGAATTGTGGTCCAACAACATCTGGTGACCCACTAGCTGGGAAAGGCTGTCTTAAGCCTTGCTGAAGAGTACACGGAACATTAATACATTTTCTCCTTCTGCTCCCAATACTCTGCATCCAAGACCCAGTGTGCGATATTTATAACTACTAACTACATTACCATATTAATAAACATACCTCAAGGTACCTTTATTTTGTCAAAGGCCAACTACATTGGGTTTATTGTTCAAGACTGCAACATGAAGAGCCACTCTAATATATCATAGCTAAAAACATGCACTTTTTTAGTGCCTGACATACTTTTCTCTGAATGCATGACATTGCTGCATGCATTGATAATCAGATCTTCTAGCATCTATGTATAACATTCTGAAGTGCTATAACCTTCTTTAAAAGGATTACTCAGAGGTGACCAGTGAACTCTGACACAATGGAAATATCCTATTAAGCCTTTAAGAACCAAATCACTCTCACTTATTCCATCTCACCACTTGGCATGTTTGATACTTGAAAAACAACGATACTTGGATCCTTCCATCTACTGACATGGATTAGTGATCATTTACTGTAACGAAGTCAAATATTATAGGTTGTATTCAAAATCATGTAAGCGGAAGTCTACTAGTGCTCCCTCCTTGTCACTGAAGCCTCCTGAAAAGCCTCTCAAGGCTCAGCAGACGTCCACTTGTACAAGGTGCCTCGTCCCAGTTTTTACCAGTTCCTTCTTCCACTGGAGCCCCTATACCACATCCAAGACCTTTCCTCGGGGTACAGTAGGACAAAGTGTGTAGTAAAGCAGTACATGAGCAGAATTCTGCTCAAGTAAGTTTGGATACAAATCTATGTCATCTGATTCACTATACCTTGTAATAATCAAACTTTCCATCCTTGTTCACTTCAGCCAATTCAGTGATTGCATTAACTTCACCAAGTGTCATTTTTTCACCTCTCTGCAAAACAACATCAATTTCAGTTGTTGAAAGAACGCTACATTATTTAGTTATTATGCCCCCATATAGCAATAATTAATATATTTTAAATATATTTCACTTGAAGTATATTTGGGTTGTTAAATGTATTACTCCTCGTTGCCCTTTGAGGCACTTACGGTTGTAAGGATTTTACGAAGTTCACTATGTAAAATACAGCCATCATTATTTACGTCTATTTTTGCAAATGCTTTGAGTAGCTGTGTTTTCTTAACAGGTTCTTCTTCTTTTAAAATGAAACAAAAATCATCAAAATTCAGTGTGGTGCTTTGGAGAGTCCAGTATTTATTAACTATCTTCTGAGATGGATTTCTTCCAGCTTGCTGAAGTACTGCAAAATAAAGCAAAGATAAGCATTTATTGACACTGACAAGTATATGTGTATGTGTGTGTGCACACAGAGTTTTTCTTAAAACACCCTTTCAGAATATACTGCTGCTAATTCCTCTTTCTGGGTAAAGGCATTCCTGTAACCCTACAGTGAAGTGGAGATCAATTAGTGCAATGCCAGAAGGTATTTAACAGCTCATATTTATACAATCATTCCTGAAGTAACAATTGTTGGTGCACGAACAATGTAATTATGAATCATGTAATTCCCTCCCCAGCCATGATCTTGTTAAAAACTGCTCCCATGTGGCGAAAGATATCCCATTGGCAGCAATGGGAGGTTTTTTCCTAATGATATTTGCCACACAGGGGGATCTTTACTGAGATAACAGCAAGGAAGAAAAGGCTTAAACCTCCATTGCTGATGATAAACTCCTCCCCCAGGTATTTAATTAAAACCCCTTACATGATTGTTATATCACACTGTTAATGCAATGTAGAGGTAGGCCTTTAGTGTCCCAAGCAATCATGGATTTTGCTACCATGGGAAGGCAAGATGGCTAGAGGCAAAGCTGTGAATTGGAGCCAACTTAAAATGGGAGCACACTCAGGACTCTGGACAGTACTGAAATTCAATCCAGATACCCATGGTTAGCAAGCAGACCTCAGCAATGACCTGGAGCAACTCCTAGGAATTTATGATCTGGCCACTAGTGTCAGTCTGAAAGCTCTGCTCCACAACCACCTCCACCCTACCACCTACTCAACAGCCACCTGTTGGGTATGCTTTAAGTTGGATTCCTGCATTGAGCAGGGGATTGGACTCAATGGCCTTATAGGTACCTTCCAACTCTACTCTTCCATGATTTCTCCCAAGTGGTGCATCTGGTAACTTAAAGGCTCAGTGCTTTTTTATGCAATCATAGGCTTCTTCTTGGACCGGTGTGGGCAACTGGTGGCACTGCAGATGTTACTGGATTACAGTTCCTATCACCCCTGACCACTGGCCATACTAATAGAAATTGGAGTCCAACAATATCTGGGGGACCAAAGGTTGCCCAGCCCTGATCTAGGGCTGTGGTCTGGAGTGATGAGAATGTAGGTAAGGGATGTTCTTCAGGGCCTTCCTGTTCTTTAAAAAAAAACAAATCATGGTCTAATCCGCAGAGTCCAATAGCAGAAATACTTCCCTGGGATTCAGGGGACAGGGTGTAGGACTTAGGGCAGGTTCCTACTCAGGAACCAGGGATTCTCTTCATTAGAGTTACTACTGCTTGAGCACTCCACCTCTGAAGGATCTTGGTCTCGAGCCATGACACTTAACTCCCTATAGTCTTTACTTTCTTTTGGAAGTGAGATCCTGGATTCTACTTTTGAAGCAACAGCTCATGTATTGTGCTTGAATACACAGTCAACTCTGCCCCATGGACCACAATTCATGTCTTGAATCCTAGAGCAGTTCAAATTCCTACACAGCTAATGCAATGAACATACCTGTTACTAACTGATAAAGTTCTAAGGAGCAGATTAGTATGAAGGGTATTGACCGCTGACTCATAGCAGAAGTTCCTTCAGAACAAAGAACAACAATATGATCCAGCGAATATGAAAATATCTTGCATGTCAATCTATGTACATGCTGATAACTGTTTAAATGTCAAAATCATCTATGGAAATACTGGTCACAATCCATAAACCACATTTAGGGATGTGTAAGAGCTTACAATTGCCTAGTGGAACGTTTGGCTTTTTTTCTTTAAACAGCAACCCTCAATGATAAGTCGCAAACTACTTTTGAATCCTGCCAAGTTTCCCAAAGAGTTTGTCCAAAGAGTTTCTGTTAAAAAAATAAGGTATGAAAGGCCTGGTGGGCATTTGAAGCTAGCATGGGTTACTGAGCTGTAATAATTGCCTGCAAGGTACATTTGGTCCCAGCTTCCTTGGAGGCAACTTGACATCCTTCTTTAAGACGGTATCCATTTTCTTTATTTAAAAAAAATACTAGAAACCTCAACTCTCTAGAAACACATTGTAATATTCTGCTGCTTGGTATATTATTTACACTTATTGGGAACTCAATACTTTCTGTGAACTGCTAACTAGTCTCCTCAGACTATTTTAAAAAGAAGTTCTTTCACCTTATTCTTTAAATGTACCTGATAAAAAGACATGGATTCTGCTAAGTGCCTACAGAGACATTTTAGCCATTACATTTCAGTAAATAAGTACAACTCATATGGACAAGAGTTTGAAGAACAATGCTATAGATCACAAAGTAGAATTTGTGTTATTAATCAAACATCATATAGTCAATGCCACTCTGGTGATTTGATTCTTTGTCAGAACTGAAGTCTAAGCCTTGACACAAGCCTATAAAAGATGTTTGTAGTTTAAAGTTCTAGACATTTCTAAGAATATGGAGAGCTTGCACTCTCAGTTGTCTTTCCTAAGCTGACCTTGGCCAAACACTTGCCATGTTCCCAAATGACATATGTACAGAGATGAAAGAAATAGCATGGAAAAGAGAGAGCGCATTTGTTCACACCATTCATATTTAAAATTCAGATTAGCTGAACCTAATGCTAAGATTTTACAAGCAGTGGTTCTCCTAGCCTGATAGTCACACCATGCAAGGATATTGTATAAGAATGTAAAAATGTACAAGATGGAATGTAAAGTACCATGATCATTTGATGTACATTGATGGTGATGTATAGGTAATGAAAAACAGCAACTGAAAAGTTAGGACATGATCACAGAATGCAGTATTTACCAGTTTTTAAACCTTTATCCTCTTTCTAAATGTATGTTAACTTCTGCATTACATACCAATGCACCACCAATAATCTGTTCCATAGGTGAAACTGTGCATGCAGTCATGTGTATACTGTCTGCTGCGGCATGAGAAGACCTGTTGACTGAGGGAAATAAACCTGCACTGACTTTAGAAGTTAAATAGAATAGGAGCTTTCCGTCCCACTGCCAAGCCCACCCATAGGGAAACGTAAGAATGAAGTAGCAGCAATTTCTGAGCTCTCTTAATCCCAAATCATTTTGGGATTATGGAGCAGTAAGAGTTCAGTTATATCAAAAAAATCCAGTTAGGATTCTCTGCCAGAGGTTAATCCATCCAATCTGTACAGATCTTCTTTGGAGGACAGGAGTAGATCCTGACAAAGGATTGGCCACTGTGAGAACAGGATGCTGGACTAGTTGGGCCACTGGCCTGATCCAGCAGGCTCTTCTTATGTTCTTATGATTATTTCCAGCCCTGGAACTCTGTAGCTTACCCTTCCTAGATGCTCCATGCTTTCCTGGAGTATAGACATCCCACAGTTTGAAATAACTGACAACGTGAAATATCATGCCAGAATGATTATTTTTTAAAAAAACAATAATTGATTCCTTGTTTAAAAATTAATTTGCAACTTTTTGATTAACAATAAAGTTATGCTGATTTTTATAGGGGAGCGTTGCATATTGTTCTAAGCATGCAGAATGAATAGGGTTGTGCTCTTTCTGTGTTTGCATCAAAAACTATATGCAAAGTGGCTCTTACTGTTGCTGTTCCTCAGTGGAAAGAATATGTCCCCCCTTACCTTTCAAAGTGAGAGAGTTAGATGCAGACTCTTTTGCACACAGTGAGCTGCTTGGCCCAGATTTTCCTTGTCTCCTCTACATATTATTGTGGAGCAAGGGTAGGAGAACACCCAGGGGTACTCCCTGAAGCACTTCAGCAAGCAACCACCTGATCATAGTTTGAATATAGAGAAACATGACACACAAATCATACTAAGGTTTCCTGGATCCATTAAATCAGTTAATATGCACAATATATGTTAAGCACTTGAAACTATCCACTGTTGGAATTCTAGCAGATTTTTTCACAACTGACCACAATTTTTTTAAAAAAAGTCACTCACCCAAACACAGTTGTTCTTTTGATTTAATGTTTTCTAAGCTGCTTTTAAAGACAGCTAAATAGGCTGCTCTGCAATTTTTATAAAATGTCTCCTCTTCATAATTCTGGGATCTTTCGGCTTGAGAAATTTCCAAGAGTGTGGTCTGATCATCGAGGAGGGATGCATTGCTCTCCTGACTGCCAGCCATCCTGTGAATAATGCAAGCATATCTAAAGCCTTTTTCTTTTATTTGTATATTTCAGTATCTTATCACCATCTGTCCACCCCTCTCAGGTGTAAGGGAACGTTTGCTAAATTTGTTATGTACTTCTGTTTTTGTAAAAAATGGGAAGAGTTTACAAATATGTTTTGACATGCGTGACATGCATGTTTGCTTTTAATTTTTTCAATATTTGTATACTGCTTGATAACCATAATAGTTATCAAAGCGGTTCACCATAGCAAAAATCAGATTTGTAGGTGTCTCATATTGCCCTCACCATGACAGATCCAGAATACCAGGTGCTCTCAAATCTTTGAAATGATGGTGTGACGGACAGGGCCAGGTTCCACCCTTCTCCATCATGGGCCAATCCTTCCATTGGAATGTTGAGAAGGGGGACAGTGTAAAAAAATGTTTTGTCAGTTAAGCAGGAGAGTTGAGACTGGAGTTATAATGAAGTTAGTTAGATGAGAGTTAAGATATGATGAATTGGGGTTTTAGGGGAGAGAGGGAAACAGTTGGGTGCTGGCTGAGAGTAAGTTAATATAGAAACATTGAGAAGCAAAGTTCAGGGAAAGGTGAAGAACTGTAACATTGTAACCATCATGCTCATGTGCCAGCTATACCATTGTATAGTCCTTGGTTTAAAATAAAAGTTTTCCTCTTTGTTTTACATCACTGCCTGGATCTCTTGAATGCTGTGGGTATACAAGGTATATTATTCCTAGGACCCATCTGGTACCAGTCATGCATTTAGAGAAACATTGGGACACACTTTGCTCCTTTATTTTACTGCTCCTATTTTAGGACAGTCACCTCATGGGCTGTCAGTAACTTTAAAAAGGATTACAAAGGGGAGCTGAGCTGGGACAGCCAGCCCCAGTGAGGGGAGAATGCAACTAGGGGAGTGGACCTGGTTGTACTCACTTGAGGCTTGGAAAAGGGCTGTCACAGATGGTATCATGTGGGGCTCCTTGTTCTGTTGCTAGCTTTTCAGAGTCCCCTCCCTGTCCCCTAGGTTTTCCTGCTGCCACTAAAGCCTCCGCTGCTATTTTGGGCAGAGTATCATTAACTCTCAGTTCTAAGGGGGAAATGGTTGTTGCCCCCCCCCCGCCGTCCTCTTGCTGGTGTGATGGTGGCTGAGGAAGGCCCTGGGGAGCAGGGTTCTTCAGCATGCTTTCCTCCTGCTGACATTACTGCAGCTACAAATTGACATAGATACCTAATTAAGTCCTCACTTGCATATGCCAAACTTAACTTGATTTGGGCTTGTCCACACAGGTGTTTACTGTGTGTTTGCAGCTGTTTGCGTTCCCATTTAATGTACATAAACCACATGACGTTACCCTTAAACACCAATCTCAAAGGTCATCCCCTGCAAATTTGGGTTTACCTGATATGGGCATAATCTGATAAATTGGGAGAAATTCGTCTCCAAACCACTCCATTCAAGATTGTAGACAATTGTTTTGGTGTTTTGGGATGGGTGGATCAATTGTCACTTTCTGCTATTCCCTTTTCCATGGCCACTACTTCCTCAATGCTTTCATTTCTTTTTCAACTGTGCTTTTAACTATTTCCAGTGCATTCCCAAATGGAGGGTTTTTCTTTTGTTCCTTCAGATTTGCACAAAACCAGAAAACTGCACAAGCAAACCACATTAAAATTTCTTCAACAGATATAGTGAGCAGCAATCTGAACCGCGTGTGCTGAGAATTTACATTTGCTTTCCATTCTTTTCCATCATGCTGGTAATGGTGGATTAGGAGTTTAGCCTTTTATATATATATTTTCTGTTGATCCCTCAGATTTGCTCAAAACCAGAAAACTGCACAAGTAAATTTACAATTGCATGACTGTGTGCTTTTGCACACTTCTTGGGCAGAGAATCTTTTGAAAACTTTTTTTAAACTTAAATTTTATTAGAGTCTTTGTGGTGGGTCATGTGGAGGTTTGAAAGGTGCAGTACTGACTATATATAAAGGTCTTCTCTTGGGGAAGTCTGAACACTGTGTGCGAGGTTGATATGGGAATGATCATTAAGGAGGAAGATTGGGAGATACTATGGCAGAGGCCTCCTATCTGGACCATCTCAGCCAGGGTCTGTGAGACCATGTTGAAAGTGTTTATGCAATGGTACTTTACCCTTACAGAACTCTGTAGACTGAATGTGAAATCAATGGAATGTTGGAGAGGGTGTCATCAGGTGGGATCATTTTTTCATAAGTGGTGGGGTTGTCCAGTGGTAATGGCTTTTTGAAAGAAATTATTTCAAGAAAGTTCCAATATTATTATGTGAATCCTACCTCAGGACCCTCGATGAGCTCTTCTTCTCTATTTTCCCAGAAAACCTACATCACTGATTTCGTTTTTCCTTGGTGCTGCAACATTTGAAATTGCTCACCATTGGAAACATAGCTTCCCTTTTACTACGGATGGGTGGCGGAACAAGGTTTGGAATTTGGGTCTGCTTGAGAAGCTCACCGAGCAAAGTAAACTTAGTTAGGTGGTTATAAAATTGGGTAAGTTTGGTATAGCACAGTAGGGAGGAGAGCCTGGCTGGGAGTCCAGAGTCTGTGAGTTCAAATCCCTGCTCATGTCTCCTGGGTGTAAAGGGCCAGCTAAAGATCATCCCCACAGTGAGTGGCTCAGGGGTTACGTGCCCTGCCACCTTTGCAGCTGTGGGCAAGCTGCATAGTCCCAAGCAGCCCAGTTGCCCCCCAGTGGCACTTGCGGACAAGGAAGGGGCTGGCTTGTGCAGCTGTAGCAAGTTGAGGAGGCCCTAGCCAGCTGGGGAGGTCTAGCCTCAGAGGCAATGGTAAACCTCCTCTGAATACCGCTTACCATGAAAACCATATTCATAGGGTAGCCATAAGTCAGGATCGACTTGAAAGCGGTCCATTTCCATTTTGAAGAAACGTCATAGTCCTTTCTGAGGTGATGGCTATACCCAGCAGCCCCAGAGTTCTTAGTTGCAATTTTGGATTGGTCAAATTTGTTGTTAAAGGTTCTGCCTTATTTCTTGGCTATGGAGAAAATCGATCGTATTAAGAGTGCTATTCCGTACGCTGTGGACACAGTGAGCGCTGTGGACACAGTGAGCGAGCCAGAGGCGGCCAGTGGTGCTCCGGTGGTGTGGGATTGGTTCCAGCTTCTTCCTTCTGATGAAGTGGACAAGGTGCTTTCAACCTTAAAGCCAACCACTTGCTTACTCGACCCTTGCCTGTCGTGGCTCATTATGTGCTGCAAGGACAGACTGGGCGAGGGGATCAAGATGGTGGTAAATACGTCCCTGGAAGAGGGAGTAATGCCATCAGCTCTCAAGGAGGCAGTAATAAAACCAATTCTTAAGAAGCCCTCCTTGGATCCCCAAGATCTGAACAACTTTTGCCCAGTCTCAAAGCTGCCATTCTTGCGCAAGGCGGTTGAGCGGGTGGTGGCGAAGCAGTTGCAAGTACATTTGGAGGAAGCGGATTATCTGGATCCATTTCAATCAGGCTTCAGGCCTGGACATGGAACTGAAATGGCCTTGGTCGCCTTGGTGGATGATATGAGGAGGGCGTTGGATAGGGGCGAATGCACCTTCCTTGTCCTCCTGGATCTCTCAGCGGCTTTTGATACTGTTGACCACGGTATCCTTCTGGGCTGCCTGAAGAGGTTAGGCATAGGGGGCACTATATTGCAGTGGTTCCGTTCCTTCCTCTCTGGTAGGTACCAGAGAGTGACACTGGGGGATGAGGTTTCAGACCCTTGGCCTCTCACTTGTGGGGTGCCACAGGGCTCCATCCTCTCCCCGATGCTGTTCAACATCTATATAAAGCCGCTGGGGGCTATCATCAGAAGATTTGGTCTGCAGTGTCACCAGTATGCTGATAACATGCAGCTCTATCTCTCATTCAAATCTTCACCGAGGTTGGCTGTAGAAACCCTGTCCAAGTGCCTGGAGTCGGTGAGTGGCTGGATGGGAAGGAATAAGCTGAGGCTGAACCCTGACAAAACTGAGGTACTGTTCGTGGGAGACAAGGGAGGGTTGGGGGATGTTGACCTGGTCCTCAATGGGGTACAATTGCCCCTGAAAGACCAGGTCTGCAGCCTGGGGGTCATTCTTGACTCCCAGCTGTCCATGGAGGCTCAGGTCTCGGCTGTGAGCCAGGCGGCACTGTATCAACTCCATCTGATACGAAGGCTGCGCCCCTACCTTCCCAACCATCTGCTCCCATCTGTGGTATATGCCCTGGTCTCCTCTCGCCTAGACTACTGTAATGTGCTCTACATGGGGTTACCCTTGAAAACGATCCGGAAGCTGCAACTGGTACAGAATGTGGCGGCTCGCCTGATTAAAGGCAGCCGCCAGCGAGATCACATCACTCCAGTGCTGAAGGACTTGCACTGGTTATCGGTTGTTTTCTGGGCCCAATTCAAGGTGTTGGTTCTGACCTTAAAACCCTATACAGTTTCGGCCCAGTCTATCTGAAGGAGCGCCTCCAGCATCATCAGGGATGCCGCTCAACAAGATCAGCCTCAAAAGGCCTTCTCTCTATCCCACAAGTTAAAACAGCTAGACTGGTGAGAACTAGGGAGAGGGCTTTTTCAATTGTGGCCTGCACTTTGTGGAATTTCCTCCCAAATGATCTCCGCCATGCTCCCTGTATGATGAGCTTCCGCCGGGCCTTGAAGACCTGGCTCTTCAGGCAGGCTTTTGGGATGGGTTAGGTTTTATTATTATTGCTGAGATTTTTAATGTTTTAATGTATTTGTATGTTTTTATTTTGTACATCGCCCAGAGCGGCTGGACAGCCAGCCAGATGGGCAACCAACCAACCAACCAACCAACCAACCAACCAACCAACCAACCAATAAATAAATGGCACAGTATTGTGCTCTTTTGACTATTTAGTGCCTAACTGTATATGCTTGCCTGCTGTATAGTTGTTGTTACTGTTGTTGTTCTTTGTTGACACTTATGCTGCTGTCTCTTTGTATCATCTGTGATTTTTCCCCTCTCCCTGTTAAATGTGTTTTATTTGTGTATTATCAAAAATCAATAAAAATATATTATAAAAAATCCAAGGTAGACGCCCTATTATCTGTGCACATGCCCTATTGGTATCTAATTGGCATAAGAGAATCAACAAATACAAAAGGGAATGCCTGCAAGGTATGAACAGGAAAGGTAAAGGTGCTTCTCATATATAAGTGGACTACTCCGGTCTAATTTAAAAGGGAAAAGGTGGATTAACAGCTAAATAATCTGCAAATTCGGAAAAGCTTTTAATCTCAAATATGCGAGTGCAAGGCTACATATGCCACCTAGAAAATTCTAGGGATAATCTACCCAAAGTGAAGCACATTTAAATCTCACTGATTTACACCTCATCCCCTCTGAAACTGGCAGGAGTGTTTAACATTGGATGAATTGTGTGCTGTGTATGTATGCCATGTGGAAAACCAAGCAACATCTAGGTATTTCAGTTGCAAGTGAACATTTATTGCCTTTATATCCCACCTTTTCTCAAAGGAGCTCAAGGTGGCGTACATGGTTCTCCCCCTCCTTATTTAATCCCCACAACAACCCTGTGAGGTAGGCTAGCCTGAGAGGCAGTGGCTGGCTCAAGGTCACCCAGTGAGCTTCATGGCTGAATGGGATTCAGACCCTAGTCTCTCAGATCCTAATCCAACACTCTAACCACTACACCACACTAATTCTTTGTGTCTCTATGGTAGGGATAGCCAATGGGGTACCCTCCAGATGTTGTGAACTGCAGCTCCCATCAGCCCCAGACAACATGGCCAATGGTCAAGAATGACGGAGGTTGTAGTCCACAACATATGGAGGGCACCATGTTGGCAATTCCTGATCTATGGATACCAACCATCTGCATTTGATCCATAGATCAACAGTACGATTCTATACACTCTTACCTGGGACTAAGTCCCAGTGAACTCAGTGGAACTTACTTCAGAGCAGACATGCATAGCATTGCAGACTTTGACTACAACAAGGGTCACCAATCATTTTGGTTCAGTGGGCACATTTGAATTTTGATAAAGTGTGGTGTGTGGCTGTGTGTGTGGCATGACACAAAACAAGAGACAGTACAGTCATTTCTTCTCCCCCTCCCCTAAACAACCCCATGCTTACCATGAGGAGTCAACTATGTCCTGGTGGTCCCAATTGTGGAAATCACACAATTATTCCAACCCCCACCATGCATACACATACAATTATGCTGTTGCTGTCTAATAACAACGCGGAGCATTCCTCAGTACTAGGAAAAATGAAGAAGGTGGCCACATCACACTCTCTCACACACAGATAGCACATGCATGCACTCACTGCACACAGATTACAGCCACACGATCTCTCCATCTCTCTCTCACACACAGACCACACAAACATATCTCCCTCTCCCTCTCTCTGCCTGAGTGCATCTCTCTCAAACACACACACAAAGCATACTTGAGCAACACCCCTACACACATTCAGAAAAGCCCCTACATGGGCAAAGGAAGAGCATGCTGCCAGCTTTGTGTGGCTGGTGGGTGAATGGGGCAATCCCGTAGCTCCTTCCACACCCCCATATTGAAAAAAAGAACCCATTCATGGGGCGAAACAAGGGCCCACCACCAGCTTTACATGGCTGGCAGGCAGCAAACAAACAAACAAACAAACAGAATGGGCCACTAGAGGAGTGGGGAAGCCATTCCTGCCACACTCCTCCCTCCCCTCCTTCCAAACTAATCAGAAAGGGGAGGGCCCTTCCAGCTCCAGCAACTGTTCTGCAATTTCCAGAGAAAGTGAGGAAGGCAGAGCTGGAAAGCAGCGGGCTCAACACAATTAAGGCAAAGGGAGTGCTGTCACCTGGTTTTCCCAGTGTCTTTGACAGCTGCATGCCAGGCAGAAATTCAAAGTATGACACTATTTCCTTCAGTGCATTTCCAAGCCAGAAATAGGTTTTCAAACTGTCATGCAGCTCTTGAAGGCACAGGAGCATAGCGGGGGGGGGGGATTGGCAACTCTAATTTTACATTTTTAATTATATTGTGATTGATTTTTATTTGTAATTTTTATGTTTAAGAGAATATTTTGTTTTTCTATTAATTACACTGCTCTAAATATGGGTCTTCATTGTATTTTGCATCTGATTGTCATTTGTAATTCTTTCTTTGGACATTTTGTACTGTTATCTTTGATGTTTTAAGATAGGTTTTTTAAAAAAATGTAAAGTGGTATAGAAACTATTTAACTAAAAATAAATACTTAACAAAATCTACACAAAGATTTGCCAGACTGGCATCCATAGGAATCATGATCCCAAAGAAGCCTTTTGTAGGTACCATGGCACCCATGCATGCCAGCTTGGCAATCCCTGGATTATGTTACATTATTTGTTCTTATAATAATGAAAAAGGTTTGTATGATAACATTAATCAGCTATTTTTGAGAACCTGGAGTTCCTATGAAGCAGCTGGAAACCATCATTACTAGATCTCATTATTATACTATAGCACCTTATAAGATGGACTGGAGAGCGGGGCATGAAGGTGGGAACATTATGGTAGTATGTACCCCAATGAGCACCCAGGATTTACTGTGCAATAATGAAAGTATTTTTTTACCTCATTCTTTTAAATCTACCTCAGGCCTCACTCGCAAGGCTGATGATTCGGTGCACTGCAGGTGCAGGAAAAACACCTAAAATTCTTGTACATGCAAGCTTTCTAAGTTGTGTGCATCTGCTGCCAGACACCAGAATCAGCTTTTGGCATACCACTGAAAATGTCATTTTCCCCGTAAGTACCAATGCATGTTGAAAGATGAATCCTGCATGTGGCTGGTAGGTGCACCTGACCAGCTGCCCATGGGCAAGAAGCCAACATGTACTGGATTGTCATATGCAGATGCTTTTCATACTACTGAAATGAATTTGATTAGACTGAAATCCTGGCTTTGATGAAATGAATGGGAACTAGCAAAAGGCAACATTTTGCCTTAAGACAATTTAAAATAGGTAGTTTAAAAGGTATTGGTTTCTAAACCTTTGACCTTCAGGGTACCATTTCCATGGCAGCATGTCAAAATGAAACTCTCTGCATTCCAAGCGATTCTGGAGCGTATTCCAGAGTAAACTCAGTTGACAAAATGCACTAGTTCAGTTTACCATTGCCCAATGCGCTGTGCCCCTGAACACACTCAACACTTCCTTGTGGAAGCTCAGGGTTTCCCTAAGCATGGTTTGAAAATCCAAGATTTAATTTTAAGTTGTGCAACAGCAGAAGTGCAAACGTTTTTTGAGGGAATAGGTAGACACTATTTCATTGACCTTTACATTAAAACATCTTCCTCTAGATTTACAGGACTGTTCTCCACATCAACTATATGTCAGGGGTTCACCAGAATAAAAGCAGCATAACTGGACTGGGACCTAGAAAATGAGTTTTAAGTAGAATCATGGCCAGAAAAAAACCTAGGACTGATAGGCAAGGGGCAGACTGGGGCAGCATTCAGGTTAGATACAAGGCTCACAAAAAGAGATTAACAGAAGAAATGACATGATGCTGCCTTACACAAAGTCAGACCAATGGTCCATCTTGCCCAAGTACCTCAATGCAACTGACATCAGCTTTGGGGTCAGAGAGGGACAATTTACATTAGAAAAATGGCATAGGGAAAAGAGTTAAATACCCTTTTCTGTGGTGCAGTAGTTCTAATCAAATCTGTCCTGATCCCCAGGTGCTTTAAAATTAAAATAAAACTATCAGGAGATCCTATCATGTATCCCTTGCATGACATATAATTTGGCCCAGAGACCCAGCCAAACATGAATTCACCTTCCTCCTTTCTTTTATAGGAGCAGCTTCAGGGCTGGAATGAGAAGTGATTCTTGAAAAAGCAAAGCCCCTCTCAAATTCATTAATTACAAATTATTATTATTTATGTATATATTTTAATTTTGAAACTTCTTTTCCAGTCTAAAAAAAATGAAATGGACTGTCTTCAAGTCGATCTCGACTTATGGCTACCCTATGAATAGAATTTTCATGATAAGCGGTATTCAGAGGGCATTTACCATTGCCTCCGTCTGAGGCTTGTCCTCTCCAGCTGGCTTAGGGCCTCCTCAGCTTGCCACAGCTGTACAAGCCAGCCCCTTCCTTGTCCGCAATTGCCAGCTGGGGGGCAACTGGGCTCCTTGGGACTATGCAGCTTGCCCACGGCTGCAAAGGTGGCAGGGCACATAACCCCTGAACCACTCACTGTGGGGGTGACCTTTAGCTGGCCCTTGACACCAAGGAGACACAAGCGGGGATTTGAACTCACAGACTCTGGAATCCCAGCCAGGCTCTCCTCCCCACTGTGCTATACTAGCTGTCCTGTCTAAGTGAGACCCAAAACAGCTTGTAGTTAAAAAAATGACAGCATCAGTTCAAAATATAATTGAAACACTTGAAAGTGGTGCAATGCCTCTAGTGGACTGAAAGAATCACATCACATAAAGGGTCAGTTGTTCTTTTCATTTTCTTCCTGCTCTGCCAGTGATACATTGGAAGCAAGAGGCCTTTGCAAGTACAGCAGTACTGGCAACTACTGTGGCGCAGAGCCTTGGCCTTTGCTCCTCATGCTGACTTACACTCTTATTCCATGCACATTTAAACAGAAATGTCCACTAAACTGATTGGGATAGTAAGCCTGCTTAGGATTTCAGGCCTTGTGAAAAATTATGATATCACAAACAGGGAACAAGTAGCAGCTGATTCTACATACATCAAACTGACATCCAATACATGTCTCCTCAGAAGTAAGCTCTATTCGGTTATTTCCAGGTAAGTGTGTATTGGATTGCAGCCGTTGTAGTTGTTGTTGTTGTTATATGCCTTCAAGTCGATTACTACTTATGGCGACCCTATGAATCAGCGACCTCCAAGAGCATCTGTCATGAACCACCCTGATCAGATCTTGTAAGTTCAGTTCTGTGGCTTCCTTTAAGGAATCAATCCATCTCTTGTTTGGCCTTCCTCTTTTTCTACTCCCTGCTGTTTTTCCCAGCATTATTTTCTTTTCTAGTGAATCATGTCTTCTCATGATGTGTCCAAAGTAGGATAACCTCAGTTTCATCATTTTAGCTTCTAGTGACAGTTCTGGTTTAATTTGTTCTGACACCCAATTATTGGTCTTTTTCGCAGTCCATGGTATGAGCAAAGCTCTCCTCCAGCACCACATTTCAAATCAGTTGATTTTTCTCTTATCCGCCTTTTTCACTGTCCAACTTTCACATCCATACATAGAGATCGGAAATACCATGGTCTGAATGATCCTGACTTTGGTGTTCAGTGATACATCTTTGCATTTGAGGACCTTTTCTAGTTCTCTCACAGCTGCCCTACCCAGTCCTAGCCTTCTTCTGATTTCTTGACTATGGTCTCCATTTTGGTTAATGACTGCGCCGAGGAATCCTTGACAAGTTCAATGTCCTCATTGTTAACTGTAAAGTTACATAAATCTTCTGTTGTCATTACTTTAGTCTTCTTGACGTTCAGCTGTAGTCCTGCTTTTGTGCTTTCCTCTTTAACTTTCATCAGCATTCATTTCAAATCATTACTGGTTCCTGCTAGGAGTATGGTATCGTCTGCATATCTTAAATTGATGTTTCTCCCTCCAATTTTCACACCTCCTTCATCTTGGTCCAATCCCACTTTCCGTATGATATGTTCTGCGTACAGATTAAACAAATAGGGTGATAAAATACAGCCCTGTCTCACACCCTTTCCGATGGGGAACCAATCAGTTTCTCCATATTCTGTTCTTACAGTAGCCTCTTGTCCAGAGTACAGGTTGTGCATCAGGACAATCACATGCGGTGGCACCCCCATTTCTTTTAAAGCATTCCATAGTTTTTCATGATCTACACAGTCAAAGGCTTTGCTGTAGTCTATAAAGCATAGGGTGATTTTCTTCTGAAATTCCTTGCTCCGTTCCATTATCCAACGTATGTTTGCGATATGATCTCTGGTGCCTCTTCCCTTTCTAAATCCAGCTTGGACGTCTGGCATTTCTCGCTCCATATACGGTAAGAGCCTTTGTTGTAGAATCTTGAGCATTACTTTACTTGCATGGGATATTAAGGCAATAGTTCGGTAACTACTGCATTCTCTGGGATCCCCTTTCTTTGGAAGTGGGATATATATTGAACGCTTCCAGTCTGTGGGCCATTGTCTAGTTTTCTATATGTCTTGACAAATTTTTGTCAAAATTTGGACAGATTCAGTCTCAGTAAGCTTGTAGCAACTCTATTGTTATGCCGTCTATTCCTGATGATTTGTTTCTTCCAAGAATTTTAAGAGCAGCTTTCATCTCACATTCTAAAATTTCTGGTTCTTCATCATATGGTTCCTCCATGAATGAATCTGTCATCTCTTTTATAGAGTTCTTCAGTGTATTGCTGCCATCTTCCTTTTATTTCATCTCGGTCAGTCAGTGTGTTTTCCTGTTGATTATTCAACATCCCTACTCTCGGTTTAAATTTCCCTTTCATTTCTCTAATCTTTTGGAATAGGGCTCTTGGTCTTCCCATTTTGTTGTGCTTTTCTATTTCTGTACAATAACTATTGTAATAGTTTTCTTTGTCCCTACGTACTAGTCGCTGTATAGTTGCATTTAGGGTTCTGACCGTGTTTCTATCTCCTTTTGCTTTTGCTTTCCTTCTCTCTTTAACCATTTTAAGTTATTTGGCTGCAATTCTATGCATGCTTATATGAAAGTAATCTCTAATGAGCAATAGTACTTTCTTCTAAATAAATGTGTTCCAAGCATGAGGGTGGCAGTCTGTCTCCAGTGCAGTTTATTTCAAAAAGGCCAAGCGGATTTAAATCCAAGTGTTCTGACTTAATGGGTTGTGGATTGGGCAGCCCATGCATGCAGTAGTTGCCTGTGTGAAGAACCTAATAGCGCAGCAGAAGAAAATTGCACTCAACTGAATGAAAGGACCAGAGAAATGCATTTTCTTTTTAAATAATTGAAATAATTCAGCACAGCCTTTTCCTTATGTATGGTTAGTAAATGTCAATAATAATTTTCTTCTATACCAAAGGTGATGAAGGTTTTTAGAAGGCCATCACAGAAGGACATTAAATCGTGTTCTACTGTTGGTCTAACGGCCAGCAACATTATTTTATCCAGTGCTGACTTCTGAAAATATATTCCAGTATAATAAATTGAATATTTCAAGTTCAATAACAAAACAACACAGGTAGGGTCCCCTTCAGGACTCACTGGAGCCTTACTCAGGAGGCCTAAATCACTCGCACCTTCTTGAGTTATAAAGGCCTTTTACACATGGGAAAGAAAGATAATAATCACTTATCATGGATGAAGTACCCTATTTATAATGCACAGACCGCCTTGCCTGACAGTTTCATATTACAGTGCACAAGAAGGACCTAACAGGGACACAGTCTAAGTACTGCAAACGGGTGTCACTATAATAATTAAACACCAGTGTTGGCACACACAAAGGAAAGTGAATTCTAGCCAATGAGGGAAAAGAGAATAAATGTTAATTTTCCAGTAACCAGTTTTATCAAATATGAACACTTGTTTACGCTCCTCAGTTCTCTCATTACTTAGCCATTTGTTATTTGGGCAGCTGTGCAACACAGAGAAGTTTCCAATATGTTACTCAACGCACAGTATGCAAGAGTTATTTAGTAGAGGGAAGCTCTCTTGCTAAGGTTATTAAAATATAAACTGCACTGGTAGTGCACTACAAAAATATAGACCAGGAACAATTTTGCATTGGTGGTTCTAGACAATCTCACTAAATTTTCAAATTCTAATTTCTGTTATTTCAGTACAAAATAGATGACATTAAAAACCTCATACTTATATTTTCCATCCATTATTTATTTAAAAGAACTGCCCTTTCCAATTATACTTCTGAGCCACACTGCAGCAAGACTGGAACACACTGTGCACTTCTAGAAGCCAGTCTCAATTTAAATTGAATGTACTTTGGAGTTACAGCATGTCCAAATGAGATTGTTGCTGGGACTTGAATGTACTAAAATGCAGCACATCCAGTCCCCACAAAGGGAGACTTCACCAATTCCTATACCTGTTCACACTGCACACTTCAGACATTGCAGAATCAGGTAGAGTTTATTACAAAGCTGACATGGACAAATGATGAGAAAAACCTTCCACACACTACTATATCATTTTCTCAGATGTTACTTGCTATAGGGGCAAACAGCGTGAATATGTCCCTGTTACACTTTGGATTACAGCACAAATTTGCAGTCATATAATTGCACATATTTGTAAATATGTTCAATTAAAATATTTGGGACTGAGGTGTACTGCCAGAAATATTTACTCTAAATTACCATATCCTAGAGTCCAAAGCCAAAATCCATGGCTAGCATCTGGACTCTAATTTAGCTCCAATGTATAGAGAGGAGAAGAATGGGTTCAATGGAAGAATGAGGCAGGAGGAGATATGACTGCATCCTTATACATTTAAGCTTTAAATTTTAATACATGTAATACATCACATTTTAAGGGAAGAGGTGGCCAAAATTTGTCTGTGTTATTGCAGAAAAGGCTAGCCAAGGACTCTCCCAGTGCTGGTTGGAAGAAAAAAGAGCCTTTTCCCTAGAAACACATTTGTGTGATATATTACTGAAGTCTTGAAGAGAAATTGTTCTCAAGAAGTTAGTAACTTGGGTATGCTCCTTCTCCGAAAACCACATTCTCCAGAGAGGCCCATACAGACCAATCCTATGCATGTTTACTCAGACATAAGCCCCACAACTGTTTGGAATTTATTTCCGGATAAGTTGGCACAGGATTGCAGCCATAAGGCCTACTGAGATATTAAAAATCTTTGTAGACTCAATGCACTGAGGCAGAAGTGGGATCAGGCCTTCTATTCCTGCCCCCAACCTCCATTGTACTAGCTGCATATGCACAAACACAGAGGAAGCCTGTGCGGGGGCGGGGGGGGGGAACGGCACTGAGCACCAGACCTCCAAGCACTTTGTCTGAACAGGGCTTAAATCTCTTGTCTAAGGGAACACTGTCATCTGCACAGACTTCATAATTCCTTACTCTGCCATGCAGACCTACCTATAAATCAGTGCAGGCTGTTCACAAGCGATGTGTGGTTTGGGAAGATGATGTACTGAATCATCTGATTCAAGGATTGTAAACAAACTGTAACCACAAAATAAGGTACATCTAGGAACCACTTCTGTAGCTTCCTTGCCCTGGAACATTTATCAAAACCTTTAACCAAATCCCAATGAGCCAGCTCCCATCAAAATAAAAGTTAATCTCTAAGGTACCACAACGTTTTTGAAATTCTTTTGGAGAAAACAGGTCTTAATTTTTGCTAGAATCATCTGCAAAACCCAATTTCAAAGTCAGAGATCGGGCTTGTAACCTGTATAGTACATCTAGGCATAAGCAGAGAGCCCTTTCCTCACCTCTGCGTAACAGCAGCCCCCCCCCCCGCCCAAGATTTCTGAGAATACAAAAAAAATTGCATGCATTCCTAATTTACCCCTTCCTTGTATCAAGCAAAAGCAGCAAACTACTCGGCTTTGGCACAATTTAGAGATGAACAGAATTATACGATCTCTTTATTTTGACTTTCCCAAAACTTAAAATCAGAATTCCGTGTCTGGAAGTCACTTCGCTTTCATAAGTACTTGACACGCCTTACACACTCGCACTAACAGCAACTATAACCATCACGATAATATGGGGAAAAGACAATGAGAAGATGATGGACAATGAGAGGAGAAGAAAGTGCACCGGAATTGGCAGCAAAGACAATGATAAGAACCTCCGACCTAGCCTTAGACGTTTTAGGGCCCCTACCCTACCCGAGCCAGTCCCTTTGTTGCCGTCGCCTAGTAACTCACGTCACCTCACCAGGCCGGGAACAGATCTTCCCGTGGCTGCTGCTTTTCCCCGCAGACTGGTTGTGTTTCTGGTCGGAGTGTTTTGAGTGCTGCACGGCGGGAATCTCAGTTTTGCTATCGAGGACGAGAGGCGGGGAGACTGAAGTAGCTCTTTGAGCGCTCGTCATGCCGTAAGTATCGGACCCAAGGGGCTCGGGCATCGTCGCGGGCGGGGGGCATTTGTAAGTGCAGTTAGGTAGACAGCCAAAATCTGATGGGTTCACGAGGCAGCAGCTGCCCCTCTCACTTCCCTATCTCGTTGGTATTTCTTTACAATTATGGGTTGTGTGTAAACCACCTTTAGGTAGAGCCAGGGCTTCACTTTTTATAGACAGTATGGGGGAATACTTAGGAAGAAACAGTGATAGCATATGAGCATATGCAGAGTGTTTCCTCTCTCCAAGACTAAGTATAGCTAGAGCGTGTGGGATTCTGTGTTGCGGAATACATGAAAAGATATGCTTTCCAGGCACAGAGCAATTTAAGTATGCTTTCTCGGAGGAAAATCCTGCAATCCTAACCCCACTTTCCTGAGAGTCAGCCCAACTGAATACAGTAGAATTTACTCCAGAATAGATAGGATTGCACTGTGAGGTAAGACAGTGGTTCCCAAACTTTTTATCCCCATGGACCACTTGAAAATTGCTGAGGGTCTTGGTGGACTGCTTAATGGTTTTTCTGCCTGTTGTAGCAATTTCAATTTCATAGAATTCAAATTGTAATGCAAAAAATACAATATAAGAAAGAAAATAAGGAATAAAATTACAATTAATAATCAATATGAATATTTAATGTGACAGATGTGCTGTCTCCCATCTTCAACCATAAATCCACAGACATGCTGTGGACCACCTGAATGAAGCTCAAAAACCACTTGTGGTCCATGGACCACTCTTTGGAAATCTCTGTCGTAAGACTTTAAAGAGTTTGAAGATGCAGAATTAAAAGGGTGTATAAGAAGTCCCATGTGCCATCTATTTGCCCAGTACACATTTATTTTTCACTTTATATTACAAGTATTTGTTGAAGCTGTACCTAAGTTTGTCCTTCAAACACATTACAGCATTGCTTGTTTATTTAGCACCATCAGTTCAATATAGAGCTAGAAAGAAAGAAAGAAAGAAAGAAAGAAAGAAAGAAAGAAAGAAAGAAAGGTGGGTCTCCGACCTGACAAGCTTACAGCTGGGCACAGCAGTTCAAACCAGGCAGATACACATGCATCTCCTATGTCAGCTGTTTCAGGGTCCGGGGCAGTGGCAGTGTAAACCTTCATTATCTGCCCTTCCATTGACTCCAGTAAGGTGAATTTAGTTATGTCTTCATTTTTGGTGGTGAAGTTACATGGAGCTCTCTGGCTGGGAATGTTGAATGAAGGGAGTTGGGGGTGCAGTGTAACTTTGCTTATCACTCATTCCACACCTGACATGCCCATTCTGTGCCACTGACATGCCCCTTTTACTCTTTATACCTGCATAATGTACACCAGCAGGGCTTTTCTTCAGCTGGCATGAGTAGATACACCAGGATAAGCCATTTACACTGGCTTAAGGCCAGTTCAGCCGGAGTGTGGGGAGATGCACCACATCCTAACCTCTTCCAGCCAGGGATTCGGATTGCACCATAATTTCAATAGTGGGGGAGTTTATGAAACTGCTTTATTTCACTAATCATAGTTAAGATTAACTAAAGTTTAGGTTTCAGGCATAATGCTTTTTGTTGCTGTTAAAATGTTTTACCATGGCTGTTGACACTTGAGATATATATGTTTAGGACCCTCTCTTGTTGTGAATGTAATTTGTTTTAAATCATTTTAATAATGTATTTTATATTGTTGTCACCTGCTCTGGGACCTACTGGTGAAGGGCAGGTAATAAATTTAATAATAGTAGTAGTAATACATTTAATAGTAGTAGCAGTAGTAGTAATAACTGTGCTTGCTGCTCTGGGCTCCTTTGGGAGGAAGGGCAGGATAAAAATTTAATAAATAACAAACTGCTTAATTTAAAGCGGAAGCATCCAGTCTCTTGTCTACACCTGAGGGGGAGGGATACACAAACAAGCCTGAAGCTTGCTGAACCTTGTCCTCATACCACTAGACCATGGTTTAGTGTAACTTGCAAACCAACCCTTAATGCGGTAGCTGGGGTGTTCAATTAAATGTTTGCCACACATACACCTGAAATGTGAAGAGGAGACGTACATTACCAAAAACTCAATGTGTAGTAGCTGTGCACCAGGACATGATGAGTGCATGAGAATATATATTTGTTGTTATATGCCTTCAAGTTGATTTATGACTTATGGCGACCCTATGAATCTTTTTTGGATATATTCACAGGGTTTTCATGGTAAGAGATATTCAGAGGTGGTTTACCATTGCCTTCCTCTAAGCCTATGGTACCTGGTATTACCAGGCAGTCACCCATCCAAGTACTAACCAGGCCTGACCCTGCTTAGCTTCCGAGATCAGATGAGATTGGGCGTGTTCAGGGTAGTATGGCGGTAGACGAGAATACATATATCTTCTTCAAATTGTTTACAACAGCAAACACTAGTAGAATACCAGTGTAATTTGTCAACTGTGTTAAGTGTCAAGCAGCCTAAAATTCATATTTCTTTAAAGTATCTGAAGTACTTAATGCTGTGACCCTGTGAGAACAAGCAGCACATGTGTTTCAGTTGACAGTCATTTTGGCATATTGGACAGTAGATTCACATTGTCTGCAACTACTGAAGGTAAATTCTTGACTCCCAACTGTCCATGGAAGCTCAGGTTTCGGATGTGAGCTGGGCAGCGCTGTATCAACTCCATCTGATACGGAGGCTACGTCCCTACCTTCCCAATCATCTGCTCCCATCCGTGGTACATGCCCTGGTCTCCTCTCGCCTAGACTGCTGTAATGCGCTCTACGTGGGGCTACCCTTGAAAACAGTCTGGAAGCTGCAACTGGTACAGAACGCGGTGCGCGAGATCACATCACTCCAGTGCTAAAAGAGTTGCACTGGTTACCAGTTGCTTTCCGGGCCCAATTCAAGGTGTTGGTTTTGACCTTTAAATCCCTACACGGTTTCAGCCCAGTCTATCTGAAGGAGCGCCTCCAGCATCATCAGCTATGCTACCCAACAAGATCAGCCTCAAAAGACCTTCTCTCCATCCCATCAGTGAAAACAGCCAGATTGGTGAGGACTAGGGAGAGGGCTTTTTCAATTGTGGCCCCCACCAAGTGGAACTCCGAAATGATCTCTGCCATGCCCCTTCTATGATGAGCTTCCGCCGGGCCTTGAAGACCTGGCTCTTCAGGCAGGCTTTTGGGGTAGGCTAGATTTTATTATCAGTGTTTTCAGATTTTTAATGTCTAATGTATTTGTATGTCTATTTTGTACGTCGCCCAGAGTGGCTGGATAACTAGCCAGATGGGTGACTAATAAATTCAATCAATCAATCAATCAATCAATATGTCTTTATCACTACTTAGGATCATTGTCAACCCCCCTTTCAATATTTGTGCCATATTCACTTCCTCTGCCATAGGCTGTCCTGCACAAATTTAAATGCAAACAGGACATTTGTAATTCTGGCTAATTTTAGAAAAATCTGGGAAAATGTATTTTTATCCCTGCAGGTAACTGGGGGCAGATCTACCTCATACATTTAAATCACATCGCACATACATTTAAAACTCATGGCTTCCTCCAAAGAATCCTGGGAATTGTTGCTTTCCCCTCACAAAACTACAATTCCCATGATTTGGGGGGGGGGGAAGTCATGTGCTTTAAATGTGTTGTGTGGATCTGCCCTGAGATTTCTTTCCCTTACATTTGCTCACAAACTTTGGGTTTGCATTCTGTCTGGAACTGAAACCACATTCCAAAACGTTCTACTCACAGCACAGACAGTATCAATTCAAACGTCATAAGGTATTTGAGGGAACTCTTATGTTAGCCTCTAATAATGATTACGGCAAAGTGCTGCTTGCTCCTCAAGTATTGAAAGGTTGAGGGCCATAGGTATGAAGAAGTAGTTATTTGTCAAATCAAGTAACTGTTTTTTAAAATCCTGTGTAGATATTCTTCACAGTGAGGACATCTGAGCAGCATAATACTCATAGGAGAGGGGACGAGGTTGTGTAACTCAGTGGCAGAGCCCATGCTTTGCATGCAAACAGTCCCAAGTTCAGTCTGGGATCTCCATATAGGGCTGAGAAAATATCTAGCTGAAACCCTGGAGAGCCACTGCCAATCAGCACTGACAATACAGAGCTAGATGGACCAGTGGTCTGACTCAGAATAAGAGAGCTACATATGTTCAAATGAAACTAGTCACCTGCAGGTGATAGCATTTGGAGGATTGGTGAGTGAGCTTTCATGAAAGGGTCAATGGATGTTAAAGGTATGATATCTTTGAGAGTACTCTTGGAGATGGCTGGTGGTAGAAGAGTTTAAAAACAATACAGATAATCATTAAAGTGACTGGGTAATGTAAAAATAAACAGCTACAAAGGCCTGTCAGTATAAAAAGGCCTTCAAGAGATGCCGGAAAGTCTAAAGTGAGGGCTGATCATGACCTGTTCAGGGTACATCATAGACTTATAGCACTGCTGATGATCTCCAAAGCGGGAGGGGGGCATATCCTTAAAGATCACCATATTGGAGAGAAGATCAGCAAGTCTGGCGTCTCCTGCTTGGAGCCCTACAATATCCCAGTCCCTATTCTTCAGTAGAATGTGACCATTTGGAAGTTCTGATAAGTATTAGGAAGACATCTAGTGTTGGCGTGAGTAATGAGTAAGCTATTTTAGAACACAATCCTAACTAATCCCCTGATGTTGATGGCTGGAGGGAGTGAGGATCATGCCTTAGTGCCTCTGTATTGGCTTCTAACTGCAGAGAGGAGTGCTACCAGTAGCACCCAGGCAGGTAGAAAACTACGATAGATAGCATGTCTCAGAATGGGGCAAGGCTAGAGATGTAAAATTTCCAGAAATTTTGATGACATGGGGAAAAACCGTTTTTTCCTTCCCCCCCCCCAGAAAAAAACTGATTTTTTTGGAAAAATTGAAAAAAAATGCAATATTGGCACTTTTTACAGATTGAAAGTCACTTCAGGAACATCAAATGTAATTATGTACAACTTGGTTTGGCATAATCACATTTGGTATATTAAAAGTACATTTTATTCAAACAATTATTACAAACTGAGTTTACTTTTTTAAATTTTTACTTTTTTTGGTAACAAATGGATCTACAAACTCCTGAACTATAACGAACCTCTTTTGTTTTGCCAGTTTATGAGGAGCAGGCAAAAAACATTAAAAAAAAAACAGAAGAAACCATCAACATTAATAACAAAGAAAATTATTTATGTCTCCGCTAGTCCTCCATGGTGTCAAGCAGACAGAAAGCATCCATTCCCATAAAAAGAACTGAGAAAAAGGGGGGGACCAAGATTCAATGAAATATTTTATTCATCACGCTAAAATAAAACATTCCATAATCCATTTTTCTTCATTTTTTCCAATTTTTCCAATTTTTTGGAAAAAAACCAAACAAGGTTTCAGAAAAAAACGGGGGGAAATAGGGTTTTCCCCAGGCCTTCACATCTCTAGGCAAGGCACCAGAAGCTTTGGATCCACTGGATCCAAAGCCTATGGATCTGGGCCCCTCACCTGCATTAGCCTGCAGGTTGGGTACTGAGAAAGTAAAGGAGGAAAAACGCCCTTCACCATCTGCCCTGGTTGGTGTGAGCTGAGTTGGCAGAGCTTGGGATGTAGCGGTGGATTTTTTACGCCACTCTTCTTTGAGTCCACTTAATATTTCTCTGCCACTGATTAGTTACCTCCCTTAACTGTATGGACAATTAGTAACCATAAATGAAGATAACATATGACTCGTGGATGGGAAGAAAGAAGATATTCATCTGTCAGACAATTGTATAGAAACAGCTGGCGCCAGCCCACCACCTTGGGTACCAGACCACCATGGGCCCCCCTGCGCGTGTGCAATTTAATAAACCCAATTGTGCTACCTCTTGCATCACCACATCAACGTGCCCCAACTGCCATTTTGAGTAGTGGCAGGCATGTACACTGACATGTTGCCGCCCCACTGCCATCTTTGTGACTGCAGGCATGCTGTGATGCAAAAGATGGCATGACTGGGTGAATTTAAGTTGTGCCAGTTGCGCACGCATGTGGGGGTATTGTCACCTGGGAGAGTGGAGCTCCCACTCTGATCCGCACCACCATCCAATTGTACTGTGTGACTCAATGCTGATGGGGATCTCAGAGGGGGAGCTCAACCCTCCCAGTTGCAGGAGCCCTTGGCCACTGCAGGGGACCTCGAACAGTGCCCTACTTGGCCACCCGCTGGCACTGGGCCTGCACAGGAATGGAAGATAGGTTTCAGCTGTTGCTGCTTGACAGCTAACTAAATTCAACTAACTTGGTCTATAATCCTATACATATTTATTTGGGAGTAAGCCCCATTGACCTCAATAGAACATACTCATGCATAGATATGCATAGGACTACATTGTTAGTCTGTGTCTAACCCAGAGTAAATGACTACTGGAACCCTTAGTGCACTTTGCCATGCATTTCCTTTGTTTTATTTTTATTCATTTATTATTTGATTTATATCTCGCTCTTCCAGCAGGAGCCCAGGGCAGCAAACAAAAGCACTAAAAACACTTTAAAACATCATTAAAACAAACTTGAAAATACATTAGAACAAAACTTCTTTAAAAACATTTTTTTAAAAAAGCTTTCAAGACATCTTTAAAAAAAAGGTTAAAAACATATTGTTTAAAAAAAGGTTTAAAAATATATTAAAAAGCAATTCCAACACAGACACAGACTGGGACAAACTTAAAAGGCTTCTTGAAAGAGGAAGGTTTTCAACAGGCGCCGAAAAGATAACAGAGATGGCGTCTGTCTAATATTTAAGGGGAGGGAATTCCACAGGGTAGGTGCCACCATGCTAAAGGTCCATTTCCTATATTGTACAGAACTGACTTCCTGATAAGATGGTATCTGCAGGAGACCCTCACCTGCAGGGCGCAGTCATCGACTGGGTACATAAGGGATAAGACAGTCTTTCAGGTATCCTGGTCCCAGGGCTTTTTACACCAAAACTAGAACCTTGAACTTGGCCCAGTAGCAAATGAACAGCCAATGCAATTCTTTCAGCAGTGGAGTGACATGTTGGTGATACCCTACCTCAGTAAGCAGTCTCACTGCCACATTTTGCACCAGCTGCAACTTCCGGACCAACTTCAAGGGCAGCCTCATATAGAGCGCGTTACAGTAATCCAGGCTGGAGGTTACCAGTGGGTGGATAACAGTGGTCAGGCTATCCCAGTCCAGAAACGGCCGCAGCTTTCTCACCAGCCAAAGCTGGTGAAAGGCACTCCTAGCCACTGAGGTCACCTAGGCCTCTCGTGACAAAGATGGATTCAGGAGCACCCCCAGACTACAAACCTGCTCTTTCAGAGGGAGTACGACCCCATCCAAAGCAGGCAACTGACCAATTATCTGAACTCAGGCACCATCAACCCACAGTGCCTCCATCTTGCTAGGATTCAGACTATTGGCCCTCATCCAGCCCACCACCGAGTCCAGGCAGCAGTCCAGAGCTTGTTCAGCTCCACACTTGGCAATCTAATTTTAATGACAGGCTAGTCCAGCTTATGATGAATTTATTTTCTCTTACTGAAAGAATTAGGTAAAATAAATGCAACAAATGCTCCAAAAATGAGAGTTTTTCATAGTGGAGCCTTGAGTGCATTTTTCACCCCTTAAATCTGTAATGGCGCTTCTGCCTGCCTTTTATTCTTAGTACATTGGGAAACTAACCACCTGGAAACATTTCTGTGGGATACAGTGGTGGTGGTGGTTGCCTGTTTGGATGGGCAGAAGGCAGGGAAGCCAGAGCCAATGACAGATGGAGCCAATTAACCCTAATTTTGTCTCCATCTTCTTCCCTGCTGTATCCTACAAAGACAAAACTGAAACTCAAGAGGAGGAAACTTATAGCCAGGACCACCCCTTGTACTGGTTGTAAGAGGGCAGGCAGGTCAAGGTTGGTGGGACAGTGCTCCATTTGCCCTAAAGGACCAGCCTCCACTGGTGGGACAGTTATGGCGACTCTAATATCACCAAAATACGTAGGCAACAAGTGATTTCCTCTCCTGATGAGGTAGTTCTTTCTTAGAATGTGAATGCCTGATTGGCTCAATTATTTATGAGTTTCCACAGGCAAATGAAGGAAAATGTGGGCACATCATGGCCAGGTTGACATGTCATGCTAAGCAAAACCATGGCTCAGTGTGAGTGCATGGGCTTTGGGAGAGGAGATTGTGGCTGTTTTGTTACTACATGGTTGTTTTGCTGCTATGCTAAGCCATAGTTTGGCTTAGCGGTTCATCTATCCCAGGCTTGTGATTTAGCTCTCCCGGACAAACCATGGAATGTAACCTCAGGACAAACTTTAGTTACAGCTCATGGTTAATCTGAAGAGAGCTAAACCAGTGTGCCATTGGTGTAGTATTTAGAGTGTTGGACTAGGGCCTGGGGGGGCAGGGTTCAAATCCCTACTCAGCTGTGAAGCTCACTGGATGACCTTGGGTCAGTCACTGCTTCTCAGCCTAACCTAGAACATAAGAACATAAGAAGAGCCTGCTGGATCAGGCCAGTGGCCCATCTAGTCCAGCATCCTGTTCTCACAGTGGCCAACCAGGTGCCTGGGGGAAGCCCGCAAGCAGGACCCGAGTGCAAGAACACTCTCCCCTCATAGGGTTGTTGTGGGGATTAAATGAGGAGGGGGAGAACCATGTTTGTATGCCACTTTGAACTTCTTGGCAGAAAGGTGGGATATAAATGCAATAAATAAATTAATAAACCATGAACCCAGGTTTGGATGACATGCCAAGCCATGGTTTAGCTCAGTGTGGCACAACAGCAAAACAACTGGGGAGGAGCAAAGCAGCTGTGACTTCCTCTCTAGGAGCCTGCGCATTTGCACTAAGTCATGGTTTGGTTTAGTGTGATGTGTGAACCAGGCCTATAACTGTCCTATCATCCAAAGTCACTGAAAGATTTTAAACAGCTTAGTGCTTGACCACTCTGCCACTTTTTTGTCAAGCCTTTTTCCCAGGTTGCTATAATTTAATGTGATTTTCATGTAGTTTTTCATTTATCCTAATCATAAAGCTACCTTGAGTCCAGATTCAGCTGTATTTTGGCTTCCAGCTTCCTCTGAAGTCGGTCATAAAAACTTCCATCATAGCATGCCTTAGTATAGCATGCAAATACATGGTCCCCTAGAGCATCTTGCAGAGTGAATGTATTAACGTATAAAATGTTTCTCTGCTGCCACTGGGGTGGAAGATGTAATGGAGTCTGTATTCCTTAAGCAATATGAGGCACTATATTTAAAAAGAAACATGATGTTAAGAATTTTTGTCAAACTGTTTCAGCTTTGATTGTCCCTTGGCAAGAATGTGGATGGCTTTTTAATATAAAAAAATGTAAATCTTGCACAGTATAGTTAATCTGTTTTTTAAGACAAAAATGTTTTCTTGTTATCTCTTATCAACATATGATGTTAAATTGGAACTAGCACAATACAGTCCTGTTTCAAAGATGCTTTTAAACTTTCGACTGTTCACCTTGAAGAATGACACGGTTACAAAAATGTTTTGAGTGAAATCAGTTCAGGCTGTGACCCTGCTAGAATGCCGAGCCATTCGTGTTTTTAGAATCTGGATTTTGTTAAATCTTACAAGCATTTTTTTTAACATTGACGTGTTGGTTAGTAAATCATAATGCCTTATTTCTAATATGATGCCTGTGCCATTCTATTCCAAAATGAAATGTTTCTGCAAACCTTGTTTAATCTCTTCTGAAGCTTTTATTGGATGATTTGAAGAGTTTTTAGTTGCTTTATATAAAAAGGCCTTTAACTGTTGTTTAAGATTTAAGAATGAATGTTTGAGATTTAAAAGTTGGAGTTGTCTCTGGGAAAAAATAGTATTAATTTATGTTGACCTTTCTTTCCTTTGAGTATTTAGTCTGTATTCAATAAAATTTTGATGACTGCTCTTTAGAAGACAGCTGTACGATGTAAAGTATTATAAATATTCAGCTTTTCATTCCTAGTGTTGCCATTAACAGCTGTGCATCCGGTTCAGCAGAACAGATTTTACAGAGAAAGCTTGGCATGTTCCCGAATCAGTATAGTGAAGAACACGAGAAAACAGTTTCGTATGGTTTAGGGACCTGTAAAGACATAGAGCATCTGTTCCCTAGTTAAGTCATAGTCTAGTAGCATTGAATCGTGTTAAGAACTAAAATGGATGAGAACTACTTTTTTCACCTTGAATGTACTGGTGGTTAAATGCCTAGCACGTTATTTCTGTGAACAGCAAAATAATTGCAACACCTACACAGAAGGTAAGCTGTTATACATGTCTGTATAATTATATTCTTTATTAGTATTTTATGAGAAGCAAATATGTTTTAGATTAATTTTCTTGGGTAATGTGACGTGGCTATCCCAATTTAACTGTTTTATCCCAGTTTGCATAGGTGTGTAGGTGGAGTTTGTGGGGAGACCAACAAAGACGGGGTCCAATTTTCAAGACAGTCTTCACTTACTACTTAATATACTTGCCTTGTATAACGTTAGATTCTGTTGTGTAAAAAGCACTGTGTGTGGTTTGATAACTACTGATAAGGGCTTCTCAATAGAAATGTTGCTTTTGAAAGATGATAAAACTTGCTCCTCTTCCCACCCCTTTCTCTTCTAGTGCTAAGAGAGCTCTGAAGTTGGAGAGCCATACCATGGGAAAAGTAAGTTATGTGGGGAGGGGGGGAGGTGTCTTATGATTAAATTATTTTCTAGGATATACATAAATGATCAGCAGTTCACTGAGACTATCATAAATTACTTGGCAATCTGCAATAAAGCATTCCCGAATATAGAAAAGAAGTGACTGTCTCAGGGAGAAAAACTATTCTTATATAATATTCTGACTTTGCCCGCATGAAGCAGTTGGCTATAACTGAGGAGACTGTAGTGTTTATTATGTGCACACTGTGCTGAAACACTAAAGGAGTTAGGGACCTTTGTGAAATCATTTATTAGAAATTAGTTCCATAATTGGTGAAGCAAAATCAGTGCCATCCCTCTGTACAAATAACAATATAGGATTATGATAATGCTATGATCTGCATATTATAAACTGCAAAATCAAAATGAAAACATTAAAGATATTTTTATGCTGAAAATAGAACTGCCTCTCTCAGCTAATCTAACGTAATGAAACGATAAAATACTAACTGCAATAAATTTCCCTTACAGTTATCACAATAAAAATAAAATGGTACTGTTGCTCTTTCTCTCTCTCTCTCTCTCTTTGGTAAAATGTGGCCATCACGTATTTCCAGTGCAATCATGTCACAACATATGTCAGTTTATTATCTTCCAATACCAACTGTGGATGTTGCTATGAACACTATTGTAGAGGAGTTCATGAGGCAGGTAGCCATTAAGGAAGCAAAATTGGTGGGGGAAAATGTACACCTACATGTTTGGTCAATAACATGAGCCTCCTGTTTTGTCTGCACATACCAATGGTTTCTTTATAAATGGTGGTCTTTAGAGGTCTCAGTGGTACTTAGCAAAATTGAGAACTTGGCAGTGTTAAAAATGTACTGTATACTTTTTGTATTTAAACAAAGGTGACAAAATACAGCAGTAGCACTAACAAAAATCATTAGCAATTTAATTAGCAATTTAGTTTTCCATTACCCACTTTGTTGTGCTCTGAATACAGCTGTGACTATAATTTTGCATCTGCTTCCTTGGTCAGAGTAGCATTTTTAGAGGCAAGCGGTCCAGCTTGAAATGATTCTGTTCCACCCTAAACCTGTTTTTTCCTCCTGAAATGAAAAGGGAAAAAAAGTAAATTTTGAGAGCAACTATTGAGGATCTAGTGTGGAAATCGTCACTGAAAGCTTGAGGTTTTACCATATTTTCAAAATACAGTGATGGAATTAATTACTAAAGCTATTTATTAAATAAGAGGATTACTTTTTTGTTTAGTGTAAATGCTATATCCCTATCCAGATTTTTAAGATGGTTGCAACTGTTATGTTAAAATAAAATGGAAATGAAAATATGAAAAAGTGCCAGATTTATGTTATTACATGTTGTGCCGAAGTGGCTTACAGGACCAGTTTTCAGAATGTATGTAGGAGGGCATACAGAGTTAGAAAAAATTAGGCGTAACAATAGAAAGTTTAAGTTGTGACTTGAACAACTGATACCTAAGTTTGCTGCTTCTTCCTTCTCCATCCTTTTTTCCTTTTGTGTTGTGTCTATTGGATAGTAAGTCTGGGGGCAGGGACAGTCTTGCTTTTTAATCTTTATACAGTACTTGATAAATGTTAAACACTTTAGTTGTTGTTAGAAATAGAAAAATAACATCTGTACACTTAGATTAAGGGCAGGAAAGTTTTTCAGCTGCATTGTTGCCTTGTATGAGGAATTACTATTACCTGACTAGGTCTTTTTTGGAAATGTATCAATGTTGTTAAGATTCTTGTAAATATGGAATGGTAAGGAACACATGTGGACTCTTCTGTTAATCAGTAAGTCTGTATGTTGGTGATTAATTGGTTGCGTTAACAGATTAAAAACTTTTCATTCACTAAAATGGTGCTCCAATTAATTTGACAAGAGATTTATTTTTATATATATATATACAATAAATCAGAGCACATAGAAGTGCTAGCTTTCAAAATTTGGAATCACTGGACATTTACAATCATATTTAATTAAATAGTCATAGTTTTGGACTATTAAGGAGCAAATGTATGTTACTGTAGGAGAAGGATGAGGAACCTCTGGCCCGCCACATGCTGTTGGACTATGAGTCCTATCAGCATTGACCATTGGCTGTGCCAGCTTGGAATAGATGAGTGGTTTGAAAATCCTTTGGTTCTATTTGCTTGGCCTAATCTTCAGGCGCATATTACCACCATGAGGGCTAGAAACATTTGTTCTAGGAACTGGAGTTTTCAAATGTTAATTGGTGCATGTGGGATATCTAAACATGCATCAGGGAAGGCATGATGCCCACTTCTGTTGTAAGAGAATTGTATAACCTGCCTTGAGAAGAAATGTAAGGGCAGCATTGCAAATTGTCATGGTTGAAAGGGAGAATAACAGTGTGGTTTGCACAGCGTAATAATCCTGTATAAGTTTTTTGTTATCATTATTTTATTATACAGGTGCCTGCAACACCATTGTTCAGAAGTAAGAAAAATCTCAAGTCTTATTCACCAACAACAGGAACGTGCCTAATCAGTCCGTTTTCAAGTCCCAAGAGCAGTAATGTACAAGAGCATGGAAATGGTCTATCAAATGGTTAGTTGAACATTCTCTTCTACTTACTGCAGAATTTTTCTGCTTATTGACCAAGTCACATTCTTGATTTAATAATTTATGTCTTACCTGGTAATCTTTATTTCCCCCACCTCCTGTCCTGAAAGTGAATTTGGATCTTTATGGTAAAGTCCAAATTTTAAAACCTTCACAAACACAATCAACAACTCTCCTCTGACTGGTTTTCCTTGTTTTTGCTCACTAAAGAGAATAAAAAAAATATTTTAATGGGACCAAATTTCCCTCTATGTAAAGTGGTAAGAGTTTGTTTAATCCCATGAGTTTGAGCTGTCACTTGTTCCCCGCCATTTGAAACTTGATATGATAATATTTAACAGGCTTAACATTGGTATTTGATAAATAAAAAAGGGCGACTCTGCCCTGTACATAGAACATAGGAAGCTACTGACCCATCTAGGTCTGTATTGACTACACTGGCAGCAGCTCTCCAGGGTGTCAGGCAGGGATCCCACCCAGCCCTAGCAGAAATGCTGGGGGTTGAACCTGGGACTTCTACATGCAAAGTATGTTCCCTGCCAGCAAGCCATAGCCCTCTAATAACGTCTAATAATATTTTAATAATGTTTAACACTGCCTTAATTTGTCTACATGCCTGCTACTGATTTTGTGCAAATCATCTAACCTTTCACCATCAGTCTACATCATGATGCATGCATCATCTTCTCCAAGTTTATGTACGTTCTTTACAATGAATATTTGCAGAATATAGTAGTGCAGGGGTGGGAAACTTTTTTTGGCTCCATGGGCCAGATCCTAATCAGGATCCGCCTCTTGAGTCAAATTTGACAGGTGGGAAGGGCCATCTACTTTTCAATTGCATGGCATCGTCACAAAGTCACAGGATGACTGGGTGGGGGTGCCTACCTGTCAAAATCCATTGTGCTAGCCTTAGGGTCTCCATGATCAGGGAGTTGAAAGGGAGGGGAGACTTGCAATCTCTCCTCCTGCCCACATTTTTCCTGGAAAATGTGTTCTGGAGACCTGAGGGATCCTCCATAGCAGCATGAGAGGTGGCATAGGGAACTGTAGAGGGAAAGAAAAATTGGCGAAAATCCCGCCCTGCCCTGTTCTCCCAGGCATTTTAGCATGTGTTTTAAATTGTGTTTTAAATTGTTTTTAGAAGATGTGTTTTTAAATTTGTATATTTGTTTTTAATGTTTTTAGTTATTGTAAACCACCCAGAGAGCTTCGTCTATGGGGTGGTATATAAATAAATAAATAAATGGGAGCCTTCACTGGATCCCAGTTCTCTCTGCATACAGAAGGGACTCTTCTGAGGATCCAAGCCATAGTTGCTGTAGAATTCAAGTTGTTTTAATACTGTTCTCCTTGTATCTGCTCACTGCTCAACAAGACATAATCAAAATTTCAGAACACTACATCTCATAAGAAGACAAGAAAAGCCCTGCTGGATCAGACCAAAGGTCTCTTTTGCCCAGCATCTTGTTTCCCACAGTGGCCAACTAGATACCTGTGGGAAGCCCACAAGCAGGATGTGCAGGCAATATCCCACTCCCATTGTTCTTCCTTAGTGAACAGGAAGAAGAACTTATCTCTATCCACATTCTCTACACCACGCATAATTTTATACACCTCTGTCATATGCCCCATTATTCCCATTGTTCTAAAACTTTAAAAGCCCCAAGCGTTATTACCTTTCTTCATAAGAGACATGCTTCAGTCCTCTGATCATCTTGGTTGCCCTTTTCTGCACCTTTCCAGCACTACAATATCCTTTTTGAGGCACAGTGACCAGAACTGATTCAAAGTGTGGTCACACCAGCAATCTGCATAAAGACATTAGAATATTGGCAGTTTGATTTTAAATATCTTGCCTAATGATCCCTAACATGAAATTCACATTTTTTTCACACTGGGTCAACATATTTATTGAGCTGTCCACCACAACCCCAAGTTCTCTTTCCTGGTCAGTCATCAACAGTTCACACCCTATCAGTATATATGTGAAGTTAAGATTTTTTTGCCTCAATGTGCATCACTTTACATTTACACTGAACTGCATTTGCCATTCATCCAGTATGGATAGATCCTTTTGGAACACTTTACAGTACTTGGTTGTTTTTAACCTCCCTGAATAATTTTGTGCTATCAGCAAATTTGGCCATCTCAGTGTTCACCCCCTAACTCCAGAACTATTTATACACAAATTAAATAGTGTGAAGTACAGTAGGGCCCCACTCAAATGGCAGGTTACGTTCCAGGCCCCCGCCGAAAAGCGAAAACCGCCGGAAAGAGGGGCCCTACTGTATTCCAGCCGCTGGAGCACGCAAGCTCCCTGCGTTACAGCTGATCACGCACTCCAGCTGATTGCTGTCAGGTGGAGTGTGGCGGCTGGAGCTCCCCACTCTACAGCTGATGGCCCCGCTGGCACCACCGTATTGGCAGAATGCCGAAAAGCGGGTTGCCAGAAAACAGGGCCCTACTGTATGAGTACAGATATTTGGGGAACCTTATATCTCTCTGCTGAGAGAACAGTTCATTTATTTCTACTCTCTGCTTCCAGTTCTTTATCCAGTTGCTGATTCATAAGAGGAACTGTCCTCTTAAAGCATAACTGCTAAGTTTACTTTACAGTCTTTGGTGAGTAACTTTGTTAAAAGCTTTTTGAAAGTTCAAGTACACAGTGTCTATTGGATCATCCATATCCACATGCTTATATACACTCTCAAAGGATTCTAAAAGGTTGGTGAGACAGGATTAACCTTTCCAAATTACTTTTAACCTATTGTTTGCAAAATGCATAAAGGTTTAATTTGATTATCCCATCGATTCAGTTTAAAAATCCTTGACTGAATGGAGGATTTAGTTTTGTTGGAGCTCTGAAGTGTATTTTTAAAGAAGTCCCCTAGCTTTTGAAGATGCAGAAACCTAAATGTTCTGATTTAGATGCTTTGTTACTTGGCTACATAGCTTCAGACATGAGCAGGTTGGTTGGAATCCTTTTCATCTAATTAGGAAGAATCAGATGGTAGTCTGCCATTTTAGACAATTTCTGTTTTGTCATCTAGATTTTCTCAATTGTCCGTGAGAATCCTAGAAACAGATGCATTTGCTTCCTGTATCATATGTTTTATTTTTCTCCCTAGTGTCAATAAAGCTGCAGAATGTTTGTGAGGATAGGACAAAAGGTCTTGCTGGATAAAGTTAGAGCAAAAATGGCTGTCAATATTGTTATGAGTGCTCGGCTAAACCCCACTTTGGTTCATGTGGAGTCTAAGGGGTGGCAAAGCCCTGCAGTATTCTCAACTATAATTCCCACCCCACATCCCCTGCTTTCTGGCTCATTGTGCATTCCTGCTGTACTGTGAAAGAGGACAGCAGCAAGGCCATTCTGTGGGCAACTAAAATAACCAAGAGAAATTGAAATAAATGTTATCTTCTTCCTTGGCAGGCTTCCCTCATGCTCAGCAGAATGATCTCATTGTTTAAAGAAGGCATTAGAAAGTAGCCTTAGTTTCTCTGAGTGTCAGCAAGAAACACACACACACCATGAAATCACCTTATACCCAGACCCCTCCTTTTTCACATGGATTAGTAAGAGGGAAAGTATATTTAAAAAGCAGGGTTTGAGACCTGGGGGGCGATGGCAATCTGGGCTCCAATATGGGTAACTATGCTCCCAAGAAACGCAGCGCAGGACTATAGGCCACAGATTGGGAAGGGAGTCTGGGTCTCGGAGTAAACCTTGAGGCAAAGAGATTCCTTCCTGCTTTTTGGTCAGAGCTCCTTCACATCACTTTGGCTGTATTCCACTGCCCACTGTTGGGCCTAGGATAGGTAATCTCTGCTGCCTTCATTCCTTATAGCAATAGGGACCTTTGATCTATGTAGCTTAAAGCTATGAATGGGTTAGTGTATTAATGATTAATGCTGCCATGCACCCAATAATTTTATAATGCTGTTCTCTTTTCTCTCAATAAATGAAAGCTTTGCTTTAGTCTGGTTTGGACCTGCATTTTGGGGGAGTTATATACACACTATTTAGGCACACGTCAGGACAAAGCTCTTGTTTCATCCCTAGCAAATGATTCCCCTCCTCTCAAGGAGGTGTGTTTAATGGGACACGTGGGTGGTAGATTCACACACACTCAGGGCCCATAGACAAAATGGATGTCAATATGATGGCTGCTATTAGCTGTTTCTGTGCTAGTGATTGCTCACATCTGGGTGCACACTTAAACTTCTTTTGAGACCAACTCAATAATTTAATGAGGGAATGGTGGTCTTTACCTTTCAGCCAAATTGGAAGGGTGATTGTGGTGCCAGCTTGTTCCAACTTGATGATAACTGAGTGAAATATAATAATATAGTAAAGCACATAAATCATGCTGACCTATTCTGTTCAGTTTGTGGCTTGAGCCTTGCCTCAGTGAGATGAGATGATGGGCAAGGAGTTGTGGGATATAACAATGATGAGCTATCTGTATTGGTTGGACATCACAGGCCATTTTGCAAAGTACAGCCATTTTATATAAAGCAGCCAGTTCTTTGTGAGAGAAAAAATAAAAGTGTCTGTTTGTGAAAGTGCATCCTTGCCCAGTTGATCCCGTCCTATTAACTGAAAGCAATTTGATATTTCAAAGCAATGCAGTGTACAACTTGAAAACTCCAAATGCTATAATTGGTTGGTATGCTTCTCCCCACCTCCCAAACCAATCTTTTGTTGGTGTTGTTATATGGGTTTTACTTTCACCATTCGTGTGTGTGTGAGTGAGAGAGCGAGAGCGAGAGAGTGCTGTTACATTATTTCACATGCCTTATTTCTGACAAAAAAGGGAGAAATGCCTGAAGGAGTAAAATGTCTGTGTATTGGGATGTCAAAGGCAAAGGTGAGTGTATGCTATATTTCCATATTGTAATTAAATATGGGCATAAGGGAACAGTCCTTTTACACATAAAAAGAGAGATCACATGTTCACAGCTGACATTTAGATGGATAATTATTCAGTAAAGTAGCAATAGCTTCCCTTTCCTAGTTTCGCCAAGCTACAAAATGGTGGCAAGGACTCAGATTCTGAATTGTCATTTTAAAATGCTCCTTTTTCTCCTGTATATTTAATATCTAGTTGATTTTCTTCTTACAACAGTGTTTACATTACTTTGTTATTGATGCACTTATGAGTACAATTATATAAGTCTTGCTTTTTATTGCAGAAAAGGTATATTAATAGCATTTGACCTGAAACAAATATATATTTTTAACTCTTAAGAGGTTTTCCTTTTAGACTTTCTGTTTTGGTCTGTCCTTGAGTCTTCATGATGAGATTGGATAAAAATTCCAGTAAAAATCCTGTATTATTCTACTCTGTGTTTGAATTGTGTATTTTTTAGATTTCACTAGCTTGTGCCTTAATTTTTTATATTTTATTTTAAATTATTGTGTGTTTCATGAGCTGTCTTGAGAACTTACGATCTTATGGGGTAGCTATATAAATTTAGTTAATTAAGAAATAATTGTAAATGTAAATGATAGTGATTATTGACCATGTCCTTTCATATTCTATTATGTAGATGTTTAAATGGTTTTTAGTTGTTTAGATTTGTTGTATTGTTTGTGTGTTTGCTGTCCTGGGCTCCTTTGGGAGGAAATATGGAATATAAATGTAATAAAATAATAATTTTTAAAATGTCCCTGTCATGCCAATTAAATGATATATGATATGACGAACACAGTTCTTAGATAAGGTGTAAAGAAACCCAGAAATGGTTCAGACTTTTTTGAGAGAAGTTCTCATAATCTTTGCCCTCAAATTTTAAAACAAAGATGTAACTACAGTGCTTGTAGTCCTATTCATTTGATAGCCACATTGTCTGAGATGCTCCTTTTGGTCTTTTCAAGTAAAAAACCCAGCCGTAGAATTTTAATAAATTTATGAAAACTAACATTATGATCAACTACTGTGCACTGGAACTACAGTCAAAATGGCCACTGGGAGTAAAAGGACTGCAAACAAGATGGCTGCTGGGAAAACATTCCTCCCCGCCGCCGCCCAGCTCAGGCTGCTGTTGCCACCAGCCAGGTAGAGCTGGTGGCGCATATTTTCTTTGCCCCATGGAGGAGCTTTTTTGAAGTGGAGGTTGGTCACGTATATGTGTGTGAGGTAGGTTAGAGTGCCAGGCCTGGGACATGGGAGAGGCTCTTTGTATGAGCCGGGGTGCTCTGGAGGGCTGTCCAGAAGAGGGGTTAGAGTGCCACATCTGGGAATGGGAGATGCGCAAATTTCCAGATATAGTGAATGTGCCTGGGAAGCAGGAGGTCAGACCTCATTTCTGAGATATTGTACTGGGCTACAAATTTGTCAAAATGCAAACACAATTTGGGTTGGTCTTTCACAGTCCAATCCACTTCCTGTGTAGTTTGGAAGAATTTGGTATCTTGTGCCTCTGAGCATATGGTGAGTGCTGGCAACACTTGCACTCAGCCTAGCTATGTGACATAGGAAGTGGATTGGACTGTTAAAGACCAATTCAAATTGTGTTTGGATTTGCACAGGTGCTGTGTTTCATCTTGCCAAGGAGTAAGTAGCAATATAAACATAGTTGATACAATTCCTCCCTCAACTACTCCACTTCTTACCGTGCTTCCCATTGAGCCACTTACTTACTTCCCAACCCCAATCTTCTCAACAACTACCATGCTTCCTACCCACCCACTTAGTTGCCAGCCCCAATTTCCATGAAACTACCATGTTTCTTACACCATTTTTCACTCCACCCACTTACTTCCAATCTCCATTCCTAATCAACAACTACCCTGCTTCTTCCCCCACTTCTCACCCCACCCATTTAGATGTCAGCACCAATCCCCCTCAACTACCCTACTTCTTACTTAATTTCCTGCCCCACCACCCTCTAAGTTTTCATACCCAGACCCCCTTGAGACTACACTGCTTCTCACACCACTTACTGCTTCCTCCCTGCACATGTTAGGCACCTCTTATAAGCGACTCCCCCAACCCTCACTTCTTTGCCAGAAGGCTAAATGTTATACTCCCCCTCCACACACCCCTTGGGTTGGTTGACACATTTTTTTAAAATTCAAACACAATTTGAGTTGGTCTTTCACAGTCCAATCCACTTCCTGTATCACATGTCTTGTTTCTGTTATTTGGGCTGATTGCAGGTGTTGCCAGCAGTTACCATATGCTCAAAGGCACATGTTATCAAATTCTTCCAAGCTACACAGGAAGTGGATTGGACTGAAAGGCCAATCCAAATTGTGTTAGCATTTTAATAAATGTATAGTCCAGTACAATAACTCAGAGAAGAGGTCAGGTCTCCCGCTCCTCTGGTGCATTCTCTTTAGCTGGGCAATTAGAGTTTGGTAGAAATATATGCAGCTATAGGTAGGTTCTTAAACTGAAGGATTTTTTATTATAGAATTTAATTAAACCAAAGGTTATTGCATATTTATAATGAAAAAGGGAAACTGTTAAAATGAATTTGAGAGAATGGTTCATGCTTGTCTTGTGTACAAGATGGTAAATGTTTTAACTCTTAGTACTGTTTTGATTTTTTAAAAATGTTTTTCTTTAGTAAGCACAGAAGGGAAATAATGTGTTAATTCTTATTTCTTGAATGTCGTATTTCTAGGAAATAGAGAGAAACCCAATAACTTGCTGATCAGATCATCCAGAAGGGGGCATCCTCAAATGGAAGAATATGACAAGTAATGACAAGTTTTATTGCAGCAGAGCCTCTGGGGAATGGATTTCTTCTACAGCAACATTGGGGAGTAATTTTGATTGGGATAGTGCTGTAGGGGGGAGGCTTAAACCCTCCGTTTTTATCACCGTTGCTCTGCCTTTGCTTTAGAACAAAAATAAAATTGTGGGAAATTACACTTTTAGTTTGGCCTGAAGAATATACATATTTCTTCATTGTCATACTTGCAACTTCGTGGTTTGGAACTATTGTTTTTAAGAACAATATTGGCCAGGTACCTGACAGGATAAAACACTGACTTTCAACTGAGTAGATCCCCTGTTGTGGCTTATTTACATCTTCTGAGAAAATTTGGGTGGGGGAGCAATTCAAGCCCTCACTTTTGCTGAAGTGGTGCTTCAGCTAACCCTCCAGTTGGATCTGAGCACACCAGACTTTGACTAGATAACAGTTTGATGTGCGCATGAAGCTTCTGCAAGGACAGTCTGCCTTTTTTCCACTGGAGAAAAAATGATAAAACTACAAAAATGTTAAAAATATCAGTAGGTAGTTGTATGCCATATATCACATATGCATATAATATATGCATACCCTCATACACATGCATATAATATATGCACATGTGTGCATATGCGCGCGCACACATTATTTTATGTGCACTTTTCAAAGTCTCAGCTACGGCATTACTGTCATAGAGACTTCCGTTCATATATGTCATTTGTTGTATTTAAAATGTTAGCTAATTTTAGTCTGAACAATGAGCTGCCTCATTCTGTAGCACCACTTAAATTGTTTTAGGCTTATGCCATTCTATTAAAATGGTATGAGAGACAAAGTTAAATTGCCACTTCAGCTTCTATCAACTTTATCTTCTGCTGATGCACATTCTCTCTTTTTGGATGTTGCTACTATTTTTTTCATCTCTCTGTCCCCCTCCATTCCCGATGTGTCTTGTCCTTTCCCCTCAAAAGTCTCAGATGTGTACTGGGCTACGTCAGGATGCTTTTGCAAAAGCATTGAGCGGCTACTTTGCACTATCAGTGGTCGGTGGATAGAGCTGATTCCCTATGCCAGAAGGAGTTGGGGTAGTGATGGGAAACTAGTATGGGTAAACATGTTGGAAACCTATGCAATTCACTGATGGTTAATGCATATAAGTGCAAAGCATGATGAACCCTAGAGATATTTCCCAAATGTATAACCAAAATGTAAACAGTTACCATCTTTCACGTATGTTAAATTCAGCAAGGAGCGGGTGGTGGTGCTTGTAGCACCCTAACACTTACCAGCACTGTTCTTGTGTTTTGCCCATTTTTATTCTCATTTCAGAAATTACGCCATTAAGGTAAATAATTTCACATTTCCCTCTCTCATTTAGACTTTTAGCGCTACAATCTGAAGTTGAAGATTCCCTGGATAGATTCATGCAGATGAGACAAAACTTAACCAATTTACAGGTCTGTTCTTCCCTCTCTTGATCCTTTTTTATTTTTTTATCTATCTTCATTACAGCTCAGTTTTTGCAATCCTCATAACATATTGTCTGGAAGCAGGCTGAATTGAGTTCAGTAGAACTTGTGTGTGTTGAATGTTGCAGCTTTCCAGGTTGCCACTGCTTCAGGATGGCCACTGTGGGTTGAGTGCTGGAGTTAGACAAGGGACATCTGGGTTGAAATCCCTGCTCAGTCTTCAAGCTCACTGTGCGACTTTGGGCCAGTTGTGCTTTCTTACCTCACCATGAAAGGATAACATGTTCTGAGGGTAAAATGGGGAAAATGTCATACAAACTTCCCCTATCTCCCAGGAAGATGGGCAGAATATACATGTAATAACTAACTTAACTGAAATTCAATTCACTATGCTATGTCATGTAGTGGTTTTTTAGTAGTATGTCATGTCGAGGTTTTTTGTAGTGGGAGATTGTTTTTTCTTCCTACTTAGTAGAATCAACATGGAAAGCTAGAGCACCATAGTAGTTAAAAGCATAAGGTTCAAGCTGGAAGCCATTAGTTCAAATCTCCCCTCAGCCATTCATTCAAATTGCTCTTGTCTTTAGGCAAGCCGCTATCCCCGTATGTAAAATTAGGGATAGTAATGTTGTCCACCCATAAAGGATTCTTGTAATGATTACTGAGGTTAGGTGTGAAGCACTTTGAGAACCTAGAACAGCGGTGGGAAGCTACTCTGACCCACAAGCCAAATTTGGCCAGCACATGTCCTAATGTTGCTGTTTCCCCCAGCCCACCTGCCCCACATTTGATGTTATATGTGACATCAGATGTGGGCAGGTAGAGACGCGGCTGGATTGGCTGTGCAACTAAGTACCTGTGAGGAACCCTGTTGTGCAGCCAATCCCTGCAGAAAGTCGTTTTGCCAGCCCTATTAGGACTAGCAAAGTCCCTTGTGCTGTGGTTCCCAAGCACCTGAGAACCAGCTGGCTGTAGAGTGCATGCGAAGCGAGGGACTTTGACAGATGGGCAGGAAGATGGCCCATTGGGGCCAAAAAGTTTCCCATGCCTGACTTAGAAAAAGCACTATATGCATATTAAGTATTGTTCTCTTAGGAGATTTGCTACCGTATCAATCCCCACCTCACCCGAGTAACAAATAAAAGAGAATTGGTCTTCAGATTCCACTATGAGCCTCAAACTAGATATGATCATGAAGTTTGATCAGGGATCTCCCAGAGTTTTTAAAATATGTGTTAACTCTTTTCCTCATGTCTGTTTTCTGATTTAAAATGCTTCTTGGTTGCTATTTGCCCAACTGGGGAAACCCTATGAGTCTAGTGTAGGATACTTGCTTTTCCTGCTGTGTACATAGCAGCTTGGAGGGGAGAAATTGTACTTGGGAAAGTGGCACAGGGAGTGAGCATTCACTCTCTTCCCCTAGTACCATGCTCTTGATCTGTTTCCCCTTCCCCCATGAATGTTATTTTTTTTAAGGGAGATCCTCATAAATTTGTATATCGCATCTAGTTTCACCTGAAGGTATATAGCTGTTTGGGACATTTCAAGATGCCCCTACCAATCAGATGCCATGCCAACCAGATGCACAGTCACATATCAGGCTGGTAGTTTTTATTTGTAGTGTTCAAAGAGGAAGTTTTTCTCTGGGCATTACAAAGATGCACTTCTAAGCCAAATGCATGACCGCACATTTGACTCATGGCATTTCTTTGTAGCCCTTGAAGCAACTCGTTGAAAATATAAAATTTGTAATGTATTTTACATCTTTTGAAAATAAAGAATGAGCTAATTTTAATATGATGTCCATCATGTGCTTTTTAAGTACTGCATGCTTAGAAAGATATTTTCCGTGGAGACTTTGTGACTTCAAAATCCCAGAGAGTCCTTCTCTTAAGCACAGTCTTATTTAGTTACTCCCTAGAGAACATATGGTGAAATTCAAGTAATTAAAAAAAACCCACAGAACTATTAGCAAGATTCCAGAATCTCTGATCTGGCTGTATAACCCTTGGGAGTGTCACCCACTGCTTTCCCCATATTGGGCAAGTGTCATCCAAAGACCTGTTTGAAAAGACAACAGATACCTTCCTGAGAAAGATCTTTGGCACAGAACCCATTTCCAGGCCCCCAGCGTGAAGCTGTAGCTCGGGGGTAGAGAATCTCCTTTGCATGCAGATTCAGTCACCAGCATCTCCAGATTGGCTGGGAGTTTCCCCTGTCTAAAACGCAAGAGCTGCTGCCAGTCAGTGTGAACAATGCTGAGCTAGATTGACCAATGGCCTGATTCTGTATAAGACAGGTTCCCATGTTCCTATGTCTAGTTGTGGTCATATAATTTAAGGTGTTGATTCATTCCTTACTTCTCCAAAAGTGCTCTACTCTGTATTAGATCTGCAAGTGTCCATGAAAAACTTCTGAAGCTGTTTCTAATGCCTTGAGTTGCCATTTGTAGTTGTAAGGCAGAGATTGTCAACATGGTGCCCTCAAGATGTTACTGGATTACAGCTTCCATAGGCATTGGCTATGCTGGCTGGGGCTGGTGGGACTTAGAACCCAATAGCATCTGGAGGGTACTAGTTTGGGAAGCTGGAAAAAACCACAGCTCAGTGATAGAGCATCTGCCTTGTATGCAGAAGGTCCCAGGTTTAATTATTGGCATCTCCAGGAGGGCTGGGAGAGACACTGGCCTAGAACCCTGGATGGCTGCTGCCAGTCAGTGTAGGCAATTTTGAGCAAGATGGATCCAGGGTCTGGCTCAGTATAAGACAGTTTCCTATGTTCCTATCCATCACTGTAGGGCAGCCATGTCTTTTTGCCCCACAGATGACTTGGAGAAAATGGTTTTGTGGCCCAAATTTGCAGGCCAATTTGGCTTTTGGGCTAGAGGTTCCCCATGCCTGCTGTCGGCCATAGGACTGACTTAGTAGTGTGTTGCTTTGCTTTGCTTGCATGTTTCACTATTTAGCAGGCCTATGGGATCCTTGGGGTGGGTTAGTGTTTTAATTGTTGTCATTAACTGGTGTTTATAGTAATTTTATATACTGTATTTTGGTTTTTATATTGTATTTTATTATCGTGTACGTCGCCTAGAGTGGCCGTTCACTCGGTCAGATAGGTGACTAAAAAATAAAATTATTATTATTATTATTATTATTTCCCCAAAATTCGTAATCAAAATAATTTGCTTTCCTTCCTTTGGAAGCTTGTTGATTTTAAAAGTTAGTAAATTTAGCATCAATACATAAATGATGCAAGAAGGCATCTAAGTGTTGTTCAGTTCTCTTTGCTTAACTTCGAGCATCTCTGTGCCTTAAACTTATTCTACTCAGCAGGCAGCACTTGCGCACTCTTGCCTGTTGCTTGTAGCATATCCAGATGCTGCAGGATTATTTTGCCAGATGCTCTGTACTTGAATGCTGGTGAGGAGATGTCCTAACAGCTGAAAAGAAAGCAGAGATGGTGGACTCAGATGGAATTTATGGCCCAGGCTGGAAGCTGAAGCCAGGCCTACACTTCCTTTGATTGAAGGGCATGGTAGGATACAAAGAGGTTGGGGTGAGCTGACAAGTAAGCAAGAGTATGATTCAGGCAAGCAAACAGTTTGAAAAGTCAAAGTGGCAGCCTGTTGGTGTCCTTCAATAATAATTTGCTCAGATTGAAGAGGTGCAACCAGATTTACAGCTTCTCAGTACTTGATCATACTGTGCATATACAAGCATTTCATTTCTACTGTCAAATATTAGTAATATAGCATATATTTTAGCTTTTTAAACTGAAGCAAAAAGAGTGGGAGGTTTGGGGAATGCCATTCTTTGGGAGCTTTGATCAGATTCCCTTTTTAAAACACACACACATATGTTCTTCTTTCAGACTTTAGAGGGCACCAGAGAGCTTGAAAATATTATAGGTGGTTCAGACAACTCTGGTAACTTAAAAGGTGAAGTGAGAAAAACCAGGAAACTGCGTAAGAAGGACTTTCATTATTTCCCTTTTTGTGGTAGAATTAATATATATGAACTTTCACATATTTAATGTTTATGTTCTGTATGAGTACCCATAGGTATCATGGCAATAGTGCATATTGCAGCAATACAGATTACTTCCGTATTAAGCAATTCATGTTAGGCCAAATTATACAGCCACAAGAGTGGCTGTATACTATAGCCAACATGGATTTTTCGCATTCCGCAGTGTTAAAGTGAAAATACCACACACACACACACACACACGCTATTCTGGTGCTTCCCATAAGCTCATTCAAAACAAAACCTTACAAAACCTATAGTCCTGAATTCAGAAATGCTTGCTTAACAACCCTCTCAATTTTCATGGCAATGCACAAAACAGTCAGAAAGAATCAACAGTTCAAAGTGTAAAAAGAGAGAGAGAAAACCAGACCCTGTTTGGACTTTTTTCTGTCAGAGTTCTCATAATGTGTTGAAATTAATTAAACATCAGCCATGTTCACAGAGTACCTATAATCCTATTATTGACCTAGCTCCATACTCTGACCTTCATCTTCTGCAGCTTAAAAGTTTAAAAAATGCCTGGCTGATTTTTTAATTAATTTAAGAAATTTTACATTGAATTCAATGATAATGTCGGGCATGCTTAGTAAGAACCAACTGTCAGTGTTCTAAAAGCCAAACTCACCGCTTCTGGGCTTGCCTAATCAGGGGGCCACACCAGACCTTTATTTCACTTTAGACAGTCGTGGCTTCCCCCGAAGAATTCTAGTGAGTGTAATTTGTGAAGGGTGCTGAGAGGAGATTCCTAGTCCCCTGACATAGTTCCATTGGCCAGAGTGGTTTAACAGTCACCCGCTCTGACTGAAGCTCTGTGAGGGGAACAGGGCATCTCCTAGCAACTCTCAGCATCCTTCACTAACTACACTTCCCAAGATTCTTTGGGAGAAGCCATGACTGTAAAGTGAAATAAAGGCCTGGTGTGGATGTGGCCAGGGACAGCTTTGCTTTAAATTTGGGTGGGAGGCTACATGTGCCTGCTGTAGAATAAAAAGGTGGGAGAAATGCTGAAAAGCAATGATACTGTTCACAGTGTTTTCCTTTGGGGAAGGAAAGGGGCTTCCCCTCTGCCCAGTGCCCACTCACCCAGTTTTCTCCCCTTTCCCTCCTCCTGATACCACATCCTCTCCCTCACCAGCCCTGCTTCACATCCTCTTGAATGGAATGTGTCCTTGAACTCCAGTCATGCTTCTTGCTTGGCTGGATGGAAGATAGAAAAGGGAGGGTGTAGAAACTAGCCTACTGTTCAAAGGTAAAATGTGCATTTGTTGCTTGCCCACTTTTGCCTTGAATCCCACCCACCACTGCCATGTGGCCCCCAGAAGGTTGCCCAGAAGGGAATGTGGCCCTTGGGCTGAAAAAGGTTCTGCACCCCTGCTATAAAGTCACTGTACATTTAACTGAATTTATTAGTTCTTGTATGTAACTGCTAATTTTGGCCATCTTAGCTATATTTCACAAGCTACCTTTATATAGGTCTTAATATATCCTAACAGGCTCACTGCTCTCTAGAGAAATATGCTATATTGACAAGATAAATGGTTGTATATCCTTCCCCAAAATATGCCAATCAACGGTCAGAGTCACCATACATGCAGAAAATTGACTTTAATATTACTGTATTACCAGATTTTGAATGTGTTTGGTACAATTGGCATAAATCTTATAATGGCTGTCTCTAAAATTCACAAATGCAGATGCCACTGGGACATAATTGAAAAAAGTCAATTTTCCTCTGATTTGAGGAAACTCTCCCATTGAATCATTTTCTAATTATTCCATAACATTATCTTTAAATTGCGATAACATTTAAAAATAATGTGAAGAATGTTGCTATTTAAGAAACCACCAAGAAAAATGGGATGGGTTGTTAGGGGCTGCCATATCCAGGACCACAGAGATCTTAGTTAGGGGTAACATTATTAATTTTTGACCCAACAGACCGGTGCATGTATGCTCAGAAGTAAGTCCCACTGTATTCAGTGTGTGTGTGAGAAAGAGAGAGATTGTTGCTGTCAACCTCTGGTTTTCTGGAGGGTCCCCCAACCCCCAAACAGATTTTTGGGATACACAAAGGGTTGCAGTGAAAGGGAGGAGCAGAGATCTGAGGGAACTCTGCTCACGGGTCTCTGGAATTCAATCCAGTATTTTTGTAACCCATTAATTTCCTTGGATGTTAAAGAAGATGTTAAAGAAGAAGAAACGTATTGTTTTCATAATATCTAAATGTATTTTGTTCCTTAGTAGAGCAAGCTGGAAAACGAAAGCTGTTGAAAAGGAGCAATGTAAGACATCCTGCCCAAGGTAACTCCCCACCCCTTTACACTGTGTATAATTTGCTTTGATGGCAAACTGTTATCAAAGGGTTCCATTTAGTGAATTTCCCCTGAAAGGCATGAAACACCCTTTTACTCTTTCTTTTCAGCAAAATTCATTTTCTTTTCTTTTCCTCCCTTTGGTTGTATGACATTTAAGCTGGTGATGAGATAAAGACAAAATTTTGTGACTGCTTTCAATTACCTAAGTGCCTCACTGAACAAAACATAATTTTAAACATTTGTTTATTTATTTATTGAAAATGTTTTATATTACCCCTTCAGTAGAGTCTTGCAGTGGTTTACATATTAAAAAGCACAAGAATACACAAAATAAACAGTATTAAATATTAAAAGCACAACAAAATACAGATTAAAATGCAGCTGCAGCACACAGGGGAAAAAACCCCTAAAAGTAGAAGTTTGTTGTTATATGCCTTCAAGTCGATTACGACTTATAGCAACACTATGAATCAGTGACCTCCAATAGCATCTGTCATAAACCACCCTGTTCATATCTTGTAAGTTCAGGTCTGTGGTTTCCTCTATGGAATCAATCCATCTCTTGTTTGGCCTTCCTCTTTTTCTACTCCCTTCTGTTTTTCCCAGCATTATTGTCTCTTCTATGGAATCATGTCTTCTCGTTATGTGTCCAAACTTTGATAACCTCAGTTTCATCCTTTTAACTTCACGTGATAGTTCTGGGTTAATTTGTTCTAATGCCCAATTATTTGTCTTTTTCACAGTCCACAGCCCTCTGTGGCGCAGAGTGGTAAGCGGCGGTAACGCAGCCGAAGCTCCGCTCACGGACGGAGTTCGATTCCAACGGAAGGAGGAAGTAGAATCTCCGGTAAAAGGGGTCGAGGTCCACTCAGCCTTCCATCCATCCGTGGTTGGTAAAATGAGTACCCGGCATATGCTGGGGGGTAAAGAAAGGCCGGGGAAGGAACTGGCAATCCCACCCCATATATATGGTCTGCCTAGTAAACGTCGCAAGACGTCACCCTAAGGGTTGGAAATGACTCGCACTATAAGTGAAGGGACACCTTTACTTTTTCACAGTCCACAGCAAAGCTCTCCTCCAACACCACATTTCCAATGAGTTGATTTTTCTCTTACCCACTTTTTTCACAGTCTAACTTTCACATCCATACATAGAGATCGGGAATACCATGGTCTGAATGATCCTGACTTTAGTGTTCACTGATACATCTTTGCATTTGAGGACCTTTTCTAGTTCTCTCATAGCTGCCCTCCCCAGTCCTAGCCTTCTTCTGATTTCTTGACTATTGTTTCCATTTTGGTTAATGACTATTCCGAGGTATTGATAATCCTTGACAAGTTCAATGTCCTCATTGTCAACTTTAAAGTTACATAAATCTTCTGTTGTCATTACTTTAGTCTTTTTGACGTTCAGCTGTAGTCCTGCTTTTGTGCTTTCCTCTTTAACTTTCATCAGCATTCTTTTCAAATCATTACTGGTTTCTGCTAGTGGCATGGTATCGTCTGCATATGTTAAATTATTGATATTTCTCCCTCCAATTTTCACACCTCATAGAATCATAGAATAGTAGAGTTGGAAGGGGCCTATAAGTCCATCAAGTCCAGCCCTCTGCTCAATGCAGGAATCCAAATCAAAGCATTCCTGACAGATGGCTGTCCAGCTGCCTCTTGAATGCCTCCAGTGTCGGAGAGCCCACTACCTCTCTAGGTAATTGGTTCCATTGTCGTATGGCTCTAACAGTTAGGAAAGTTTTCCTGATGTCCAGTCAAAGTCTGGCTTCCTGCAGTTTGAGCCCATTATTCCGTGTCCTGCACTCTGGGACAATCAAGAAGAGATCCCAACCCTCCTCTGTGTGACAACCTTACATGTACTTGAACAGCGTTATCATATCTCCCCTCAGTCTTCTCTTCTCTAGGCTAAACAAGACCAGTTCTTTCAGTCTCCTCAGAGGGCTTTGTTTCCAGTCCCCTGATCATCCTTGTTGCCCTCCTCTGAACCTGTTCCAGTTTGTCTGCATCCTTCTTGAAGTGCAAAGACCAGAACTGGATGCAGTATTCAAGATGAGGCCTAACCAGTGCTGAATAAAGGGGAACTAATTCTTCATGTGATTTGGAAACTATACTTCTGTTAATGCAGCCTAATACAGCATTTGGTTTTTTGCAGCCACATCACACTGTTGGCTCGTATTCAGCTTGTGATCAACGACAATTCCAAGATCCTTCTCACATGTCGTCTTGCTGAGCCAAATATCCCCCATGTTATAACTGTGCATTTGGTTTCTTTTTCCTAAGTTTTTTTCCGTTGCTTTTATACCTGTTGAATTTCATTTTGTTGTTTTCAGCCCAATGCTCCAGCCTATCAAGATCCCTTTGAATTTTGTTTCTGTCTTCCATGGTATTAGCTGTGCCCCCAATTTTGTATCAACTGCAAATTTGATAAGCATGCTCTGTACCTCCTCATCCAAGTCGTTAATAAAAATGTTGAAGAGCACTGGGCCCAGGACCAAGCCCTGTGATACCCCACTCGTTACTTCTGCCCAGTTTGAGAAGGAACCCTTGATAAGCACTCATTGAGTACAATTCTAGAGCCAACTGTGGATCCACCTGATAGTTGTTCCGTCCAGCTTGCTAATCAGACTATCACGGGGCACTTTGTCAAAAGCTTTGCTGAAATCGAGATATATTACCTCCACAGCATTCCCACAGTCTGTAAGGGAGGTTACCCGATCAAAAAACGAGATAAGATTAGTTTGGCAGGATTTGTTCTTCATAAATCCATGTTGGCTCCTAGTAATCACTGCATTGTTTTCAAGGTGTTTACAGATTGACTGCTTTATAATCTGCTCCAGAGATTTTCCAGGGATTGATGTTAGGCTGACTGGTCTGTAGTTCCCTGGTTCCTCCTTTTTGCCCTTTTTGAAGATAGGGACAACATTAGCTCTCCTCCAGTCATCCAGCACTTCACCAGTCCTCTTCTTTAGCTTTACTCTGATTTTCGATATTACCAGTTCATGATCTGTACCACAGTCTGCTCTTGGTCTTGTTTTCACAGAAAGTATGGCACTTTTCCATCTTCTGCTACCAATTATATAATCAATTTGATTTCTATATTGACCATTTGATGATGTCCACTTGTACAGTCGTATTTTCGGTTGCTCAAAAAATGTGTTTGCAAGAAACAAATTATTGGCTTCACAGAATTCAATGTCTTTCCCCTACTTCATTTCTGTCTCCTAAGCCCCATTTCCCCACAATTCCTAGGTCTTCTCTGTTCCCTGCTTTTGCATTTCAATCCCCCATGATTATCAGCACATCTTGTGTGATCAGTTTCTTCCTGTACCTCTGTGTAAAACCTCTCCAATTTCTCATCTGCGTTTTCCATTGCAGTGTAGACTTGGATGATGGTTATGTTAATAGGTTTCCCCTTTAATCTCATTGATATCACTTGCTCAAACCTTGCATTATACCTCCTAATTGCTTTTGCTACATCACTTCTCACTATTAAAGCAACCCTGTTTCTTCTTAATTTCTCATTTCCTGGATAAATTTTTTGTTGTTGCCTGATTGAAAATGTCCCATTCCCATTTACTTCTGTAAAACTAGAAGTACAGATCTGTAAAAGCCTGTTTAAATAAACATGTTTTAAGGAGGCTCCAAAATATAATCAAAGATGGTACCTTTTCTATATGGAAAATGATTCCACATAGGGTGCAACTGTAGAAAAGGCATGGCCCCTAGTGGACATCGATCACATTTCTATTGGCTCTAACAGCAGCAGGAGGGCCTCAGCAGAGCACTGTAATGACCATGTTGACCAATAGGGAAGAAGGTAATCTTCCTGGTCCCAAGTATTATAGGGCTTTGTAGATCAAGATCAAAACCTTAAACCTGGCTTGGTAGTTTATTGGCAGTCACTGCAGTTCTTTTAGAATTGATATAACGTGAACACAGGAAGCCACTTCTGTGAGTAACCTAGCATCCTCATTTTGCACCATCTGAGCTTCTGTGTAAGCTCTAAGGGCAGCCCCTCATAAAGTGCATTACAAAAGTCAAGTCTAGACGTTACCACTGTGTGAGCCATTGTGGCAAGGCTATCTCTGACCGGGACCGGTCACAGCTGGTGCACCAGCCAAACCTGGTACATGGCACTCCTAGTTCCTGTTGTCACATGGGCTTCCAATGACAAAGACTGATCCAGGAGAGCCCCCAGACTACACACTTGCTCCTTCAGGAGGAGTGCAACCCTATCCAGAACAGGCATATTACCCAATTCCTAGACCTGGAACCACCCACCCACAGAACTTCCATCTTGCCAGGATTCAGTTTCAGCTTATTAGCCCTCATCCACCTCATCATTGTATCCAGGTTCTGGTTCAGAATGTGCATGGCCTCATCCGATCCAGATGTAACAGATATGATGATGATGATGATTAACTTCCAGGTTTAATCCCTGGCACCTCTAGGTAGGGCTGGGAGATACTCCTGGCCTGGAACACTGGAGAGCTGCTACCAGTCAGTGTAGACAATACTGAGCTAGATGGAATTCCTATGTCCTTGAAAAAAACAAAAGACATTTTGGGGGAAATTAAAAAATAGTATTTACTTTTTCAGCATCCTTTACAGATTGAAAGTAACTTTGTTACATTTGGAATATAAAATATATTCAATAATAGGCAAAAAATCCTTGCAGTTTAAGAATGTACCTATAGCCCACAGATATTTCTATCAAACTTTAAAAAGCAGGGAAATTGGGCAGCTATAGTGAATGCACCAGGGGAGCAGGAGACCTGACCTCCTCTCTGAGATATTGGACTGCCCTACAAAGTTGTCAAAATGCACGCACCATTTGGGTTGATATTTCACAGTCCAATCCACTTCCTGTATAGCTTGGAAGAATTTGGTAACATGTGCCTCTGAGCATATGGTGAGTGGTGGCAATACCTACCATCTCCAAAGATGGACAATTACATTTTAGTATGCTTGTTGGTGTTCTTCTTACTTTGCTTCATTCCTGTGTTACTATTGTAACTAGATTGTTACTAATCTAGAAAATTTTATTTCTCATTATTCATCCTGGAAACCTGTGTCAAATTTATTTTTATTAATTTCAAAGCCTTTTTATTGGTCAGTGTCATATGATGGTGAAGACAGCCTTTTGTGTTTCAAATTGGAGGCTATGTTCTATTTCTATTGGGTGCATTAGCAGTTGAATCTAAAACTGCAGTTTGATGTAAAATGTACCATTGGTCTCACCTGAAAGGTGATTTTCATAGGAAGGGGCCATCACTGTGGGAAATAGTTCCACCTATCATGCGAAGGCAAGAATGTTTTTGAAGTCAAGACTAGGGACGTCATGCCCGTCCCACTCTCCAGTTCATTCGTAGCGAGTCTAAAAGAGATATCTAAAAATACAAGAACAAGGCCAACAGGCCTGCCAGGAAAATAACATAATAGTCACATGCATAACAACATGACTCTAACATAACTTCATAACATAACAGAACTAAAAGTCTTGACTTCACTCTTACATTTAAATATAATATGGAAACAATAACATGTAACCCATTGATAAAATCGCTAGTCATCCTCCAACTGGGAGGGTCGTGATGGCCCCTTCCTATGAAAATCACCTTTCAGGTGAGACCAATGGTACATTTTCCATAGGAAGTGGGCCATCACTGTGGGATGTACCAAAGCAACCCATATAGGGAGGGACCACCCACATGTTAATCCTCATTAAGAACCTGTTGCAACACTCGTCTGCCAAAAGAAGCATCAGCAGAGGCATAACGATCAATTTTATAATGTCTTATAAACGAGTGAGGGGAAGACCAGACTGCGGCCCTACAAATATCGGCAACAGGAGCATTAGTAGCAAAAGCAGCCGAAGTGGCAGCTGACCTAGTAGAATGAGCTGTTATACTAGCAGGAACTGGCAGCTTCAGGGACTCATATGCTAAGGTAATGCATGCCCTTAACCAACGGGATAAGGTAGGATTGGATACTTTATGCCCCATAGACCCTGGATGAAAGGATACAAACAGAGACTCCGTTCGTCGAATCTCTTGGGTCCTAGACAGGTAGGTCTTGAGAGCCCTCCGGACATCCAACGAATGCCAAGCCTTCTCGAGAGGATGGGTAGGATTCGGGCAAAAGGAAGGCAAAACAATGTCCTGGTTGCAATGAAAAACTGAATCGACCTTGGGACGAAAGGAAGGGTCAGTCTTCAGCACAACAGAGTCCTTATGGAAGACGCAGAGGTGTCTAGCAGAAGACAATGCGCCCAACTCCGAAACGCGTCTGGCAGATGTGATTGCGATCAGAAACAGGACCTTGAAGGACAGTATACGTAGGGGCACAGTCCTGATGGGTTCAAACGGAGGGCGTTGCAAAGCCTGCAGAACTTTCGGCAAACTCCATGAGGGAAACTGATGGACAACAGCCGGAGAGCGTAGGTCGACTCCCCTCAAAAAACGTTTGATGAACGGATGTGAGGAGATATGATCTCCAGGAGAGGACACTGAGAGAATGGATGACAGAGTAGACGCCTGTCGACGTAGAGTGTTGGGTCGAAGTCCCATCATAAAGCCAGTATGGAGAAATTGGAGCACCTGGTGCACATTGGCCTGGGATGGATCGTGGTGGTGGGACTGACACCACTTGGAGAAAGCCACCCAGGTATGTTGATAAATGCGAGTGGTAGATGGTCTTCTCGAGGCCAAAATAATGTCAATCACAGCGTCAGACAGTCCAGCTGACCTCAAGTGTCTCCGTTCAAACGCCACGCTGTTAGATTGAGCCAAGTAGGGTCCTGGTGCAGTACTGGGCCCTGGGATAGGAGGTCTGGCGTTACTGGAAGTGTCCAAGGATCCATCATTGACATTGCCAGTAGATCTGAGAACCACGGTCGGCGTGGCCAAAATGGTGCTATCAGAACCAGCTGTGCCCTTTCGGTTCGCGCCTTCCTCAATGTTTTGGCTAACAATGGTATGGGAGGAAAGGCGTACAATAGACCGTCTGGCCACGGTGTTGTCAGAGCATCCACTGCTTCTGCTGTTGAGTCCAGGTATCGAGCAAAGTACCTTGGAAGCTGGCAATTGTGACTGGAAGCAAACAGGTCGACTGAGAGGGCGCCGAACCGACACTGGAGACGATGGAAAATGGCTGGATGAAGTTTCCATTCTCCCGGGAAGACCTGTTGTCTGCTGAGCCAGTCTGCTGTCACATTCCAAATCCCTCTGAGGTGCTCTGCTTTCAGGGATTGTAGATGTTGTTCTGCCCAGACAAAGATGAGGGAGGCTAAGTCCTGCAGAGGACGAGACCTGGTGCCCCCCTGTCTGTTCAAATGTGATTTTACACACGTGTTGTCTGTTCGAATGAGCACATGCTGCAAAGGGAACAGAGACTGAAAATGACATAGAGCCAAGTGGACAGCCTTTAGTTCCAGCCAGTTGATGCTTCGAGATTGCTCTGCGTTGGGCCAAACCCCCTGAACATACTGGGAGTTGCAGTGGGCTCCCCAACCTATGAGGCTGGCGTCTGTGGTCACGACGGTTCTGCGGGGTTCTCTGAACGACGTGCCCTTGGAGAGGTGTTGAACCTTGGTCCACCAGCGGAAGGAGAGGCGCAGAGCGGGGCTCAAACGAACTTTGCGATGGTTGGAGCTGGCAATGTCTTTTTGAAAAGGCAACAGAGTCCACTGAAGGGGCCGAGTGTGAGCCCGAGCCCAGGGCACAATGTGGATTGTGGAGATAAACATCCCGAGCGCTCTGGCGAGAAGCATGACGTCTGCGGATGTTTGCTGCATCAGGGACCTTGCGATGCTTGTGATGGCAGTGATGCGATCTGGAGCCAGGAAGACCATTGCCTGCAGGGTGTCCAACATTGCCCCAAGATGTAGTAGGCGTTGGGTTGGTTGGAGATGGCTTTTGTCGAAGTTGACAAGCCAGCCGTAGGTCTGCAAAACATTGAGGGTGATCATTAAATGATGATGAGCCAGCTGTTCAGATTTGGCCCGTATGAGCAGATCATCCAAATATGGGTAGATATGAACCCCTTGGGTCCGAAGGTAAGCCACTAGGATGAGTAGCACCTTGGAAAATACTCTTGGAGCAGAGGAGAGGCCAAAAGGCATCGCTCTATATTGAAAATGTTGGTGGCCAAAAGCAAACCGAAGAAACCTTCTGTGGGCTATGCAAATGGGTACATGGAGATACGCTTCCTTAAGGTCGATAGAAGCCAGGAAGTCTCCTTCATGCAGACTCTCGGTAATGGAATGGAGAGATTCCATTTTAAACTTGCGGTATGTTACAAAACGGTTGACAAACTTGAGATCCAATACCGCCCTCCAAGATAAATCTCATTTTGGCACAGCAAATAGGAGGGAGTACACCCCTTCCGATCTCTCAGTTGTGGGGACTGGCTCTATTGCCGCTATGTGCAAGAGGTGATGTTTAGCTGTCTGCATGATGTTGTGCCTGGCTGGTGCCCTTGGGCAAGGAGACGGGTGGAATCTGTCTGATGGGGTTGCCCAGAACTCTATGGTATAGCCATAAGTGAAGAGGTCCCTGATCCAGGAGACCTTAGTGAGGCGCAGCCATCGATCTCCAAAATTAAGTAATCTGCCACCTATGGGGATGGCGTTAATACTACTTGTGTAGGCGAGGACCTCCCCTATATGAGGACGATGAGTTGCCCCTGCGCCCTTGGTACTGACCTCTGCCCTGGAAGCGTCGGTTCCAGGAACCCCTGAATGCATTGGAATCATAGGGTCTGAAATCGCGGCCTCGTCCTCCTGGCCGCGTTCCTCGAAAAGGCTGGTTAGAACGAAAGGAGGGAAATCGCCTAAAGGGCCTGTGGTCGATGTTCTTGACTGTGGCTAGAACCGGTTTATGGGCGTCTTTTGGATCAACCAGAACTGCCTTTAGAGCTTCCTCGCCGAAGAGTAGAGATCCGGAGTAAGGGGCCTTGGACAGGTTCAATCTGGCCGCTGAATCAGCTTGCCAGTGGCGAAGCCAGAGGGTACGACGAGCGACTATTTGAGTCATCATGGCTCGTGCCCCTAATTGGGTGGCATCCAAAGTGGCATCGGCCACAAAAGCTGCTGTCTTACGTAATTTCAATAGTGCTCTTTTGAAGGCGACAGGATCAGGGTTATCATCCTCTAGAAGGTCATCCAGCCACATCATAGATGCTCTGGAGAAGATGGAGGCTGAGGCGGAGGCACGCATGGCTAGGGCAGTGGCCTCGTGGTTCTTGCGGAGGGCGAAGTCTATTCGACGTTCAGTAGTATCTTTTAGGTGGGATTCCCCTTCCCTGGGCAAGATAGATCGTGAAACGAGGCGAGCGATCGGTTCATCTATGCCAGGGACCTCTAACTTGGTGGCGAAGTCTGGGGCTAGGGCGTAAAGTCTGTCAGCCATGTTCTTGAAGCGTCGAGCTTTGAGCGGGTGGGCCCATTCATCGGAAGCTAATTTGGCAATTGGGTCCGGCACCGGGATGTAGTGTTCAGTAGGTGCAGGGGATTTGAGGACCTTGGCCCCTTTGAGAGTTGGAGCGGACGAAGTTGAGGGCGCAGTCTGGAGACCAAGGGTATGAAGTACCCTACGTGCGAGCGGTTGGTAATCTGAGGTATTGAACAAGCGATACGATGTATCCTCCTCATGATCTGAATAGTCGCTCCAGTCGTCTCCTTCAACATGGTCAGTGAAAGTTAACTCCTCCGCATACGAGGCTTCGTCCGTACATCTGCCTCTGGCTACATCGAAAGGATCTGGCGAGCAGGAAGGATGAGCAGCATGGAACGCGCGTTGGTCCATGTTGAGTGGGGGTATGGCAGGAACCTGTGGTAGTGACTGCATTTGTGTGAAATAAGCCAGCATGGCTTGGAGTTGGGAGAGGAAATCAGGAGACAGCTGCAGACCAGATGTGTGAGATGTATGTGCCTGGTGGGCTGTTGGAACAGATGTCTGAGGCGGTAAGCCAGAGGTAGGTTCGTTAGGCGAACCGTGAGGGGGAAAGCCAACAAACTCTTCCTCGTCAGAGGCAGTAGCAGGAGAATGGAAAATATCACTTATGTGTGTCTGTGCTGTGGTGGTTGTTGGCACAGAAACATAACGAGGACGCTTTGGTTTACTATGGCTGGAAAGATGTTTTGTCTTAGCCAGTGCTTTGGCATGTCTGGTCTTAGACGTGTTAGTATGTTGTGGCTTGGCTGATTGTGGCATGTCTGGCTGATCTGGCACCATGTGTGTTGATGGTGACATGCCTGGCTGTTCTGCCATCTTATATGAACCTGGGTGCAGTACACTGCCACGGAGGGGGCAGAATGTAAAGACCCGAACTGGCACAGCGTACTACCACGGAGGGGGTAGGATACACTGGCAGATGGCGAATGCACTGCCACAGAGGGGGCAGAATGCACAGAGGTATCCACGTTAATATAATATAGGCTGTTTTAGAGTTGGCACACTCAGATTAGTGCTGTGGGCTGGGTTTTTGGCTTGTTCACAGCCCCATAGGGGGCAGGATATGTAATGTAAATCAGATTTAATACAAGTCAGCCACTGATATTAAAGCTCCAGCCTTGATAATGTAATCCAGCCACTAGGATTAAAGCTCCAGCCTTGATAATGTAATCCAGCCACTAGGATTAAAACTCCAGCCTTGATAATGTAATCCAGCCACTAGGATTAAAGCTCCAGCCTTGATAATACAATCCAGCCCACTAGGATTGGAGCTCCAGCCTTAATAATACAATTCAGCCACTATGATTACAGCCACAGTAAAAATGTGTGTAAATCAGCCTTGTGTAAGTTTGTCAGCAGCACATATACACAAACATACAGATAGGTAGCCTGCAGGGGAGGTATCCGAAGCTAAATAGATGGTAACAAAAAAGGCGGGAATTTTGAATTTCAAAAAATGGCGCCCGGAAAAAAAACGGGCGGGAAAAAACGATCAAAACGGGGCTGAGGGAGAAGGAGCAATGGCAGCCGTCGCAAGCGAACTGGGGGAAGGGCTGGCCAGCACGGACTCGCCGAAAGCCGCAGTAGCGGTTGGAAAAGAAACTCTGGAAGAGCAGGTAGAGGAACACACGGCAGCCGCCGCAGAGAGAGCCGCCGTCGCGGTCTGTAAAGCCCTTTGCAGTGGGATTTAAGCCACGTAGCGAGGGCGATCTGCGGTAAGGTAGTAACGGCGGGAGCCGCAGCTGCAAGCTCCCGCAGAGATCGGATCAGCCGCAGCCGCGGCAACGATCAGGGGGGGGGAGGGAGAGGGATTCCCCTTCCCTCACAAGCGATCAAAAGCGATCTAAAAAAAAAAAGAAGAAGAAGAACCGCAGCCGCGGTCACTGAGGGAGCCCCCTGGCTACGGGGGGGGGAGGGGGCTTGAAACTGCAAAAATAAAGAGAGCCGCAGCCGCGGTCTCAGAGCACCCCAATCAAGGGAATAAAAGGAATTAAATAGCCCTGAGGAAAGGGGGAAGAGAGCCGCAGCCGCGGTCTCTGAGGGGATCCTCAGTAGGCTAGACACAAAAAACAGCAAAAAGGTTTTGAAGAGAAAAAGAGAAACAAATACGAGACTTAGCTAAATGCTACGTGAAATTCCAATCTTGTTCGTACGAAGGCAAGAATGAACTGGAGAGTGGGAGGGGCATGACGTCCCTAGTCTTGACTTCAAAAACATTCTTGCCTTCGCACGATAGGTGGAACTATTTCCCACAGTGATGGCCCACTTCCTATGGAAAATCAGACTGATGACAATATGTTCCTACTTCAGGAATGACTCTAGTTGTTGGAAAAAACAAATGTAGCCTGCCCAAGATGCATGTTTTCACCTGCTATGTTTAAACCACTTCATTTAAGGCAAGGAGGGCACGGTCTATTAAAAACATAGAGCACACCTAGAATTTTGCTAGAATATATTTCATCTCCCACTGTTTTATCTTGTGCAAACTGAGACACTCCTGATGTCCACTGGAAACTATTCTGCAGAATAGTCAGTACGATTATTCCACAATTATTTTTGGAGTTTTTTTGTGTAAAGTTTGCAAACTGTTGCTGTACTTCACATATTCACAGAAATAGAAGCAAAAGAAAATGATTTCCTATAGGAAACTTAACTAAAATTCAAAGGAAATCAGACATATTTAAAGTGACTATCTGAACTATGTCAACTGTCTTAATAATGTTGCTTCCTCCCTGCTAAAACAAGATCAGCACAGAACGTCTTGTTTCTATTATTTGGGCTAATTGCAGGTGTTGCCACCACTCACCATATGCTCAGTGGCACATGTTACCAAATTCTTCCAAGCTACACAGGAAGTGGATTAGACTGTGAAAGACCAACCCAAATTGTGTTTGCATTTTGACAAATATGTAGGGCAGTCCAATATCTCAGAGAGGAGGTCAGGTGTCCTGCTCCCCTGGTGCATTCATTACAGCTGCCCAGTTCCCCTGTTTTTTAAAGTTTGATAGAAATATCTGTGGGTTATAGGTATATTCTAAAGCTGCAAGGTTTTTTGCCTATTAGTGAATTTCTCTGCTTTTTAATCCAGGAGGTAAGAAATGGGATCCTGTGCAAGTTTGCCGAGAATGGATGGATCATTTGCATGTTTATTGAGTTCAGTAGGATTTACTCCCCTGCAATCATGCTTATGATAGGTGAAACTGACCACAGGGGAGGAGGAGGGAGGGAGGGGAGGAGAAGGACAGGTTTGATCATATGCATGTTTATTGAGTTCAGTGGGATTTACTCCCATGCAATCATGCTTAGGATAGGTAAAACTGACTGGGGGGGTAGGGAGGGACGGCTAGAGTGGGCAGGGAAGAAGGAAGAGGGGAGGGGAGGAGGAAGGGAGAGGAGAGGGGAAGGAAGGGAAAGCCAGGTCTGATCATTTACATGCTTATTGGTTTCAAAGGTTAGGATAGGTAAAACTGACCATGGGGGAGGAGCAGGGGGAGGGGAGAGGGAAGGGAAGGAGAAAGGGAGGGGAGGGGATTGGAGGGGGAGGGGCAAAGGAGGGCAGGTTTGATCATTTGTATGCTTATTGAGTTCAATGGTATTTACTCCAGTGCAATCATGCCTAAGTTATGTAAAACTGACCATGGGGAGGGGGAGGGGAGGGGGAGGGGGAAGGAGGGGATAGGAGGGAGGAGAAGGGGGGTTGATCAGTTGCATACTTTGAGTTCAATGGGATTTATTTCTGTGCAATCATGTTTGAAAATGGAAATAGACTGCCTTCAAGTTGATCCTGACTTATGGCGACCCTATGAATAGGGTTTTCATGGTAAACGGTATTCAGTGGTGGTTTTATCATTGCCTTCCTCTGAGGCTGTGAGGCGTGACTAGCCCAAGGTCACCCAGTGAGCTTCATGGCTGTGTGGGGATTCAAACCCTTGTCTCCCAGGTTGTACTCCCAACATTGACCTGGGGGAGGGGCGGAGAGGGGAGGAGATTGGATGGGTGGGCACTGGGCAGAGAGGAAGCCCCTTTCCTTCCCAAAAGGAAAACATTGTGAACAGTATCATTGCTTTTCAGTCTTTCCCCCATCTTTTTATTCTACAACAAGCACCTGTAAGCCTCCCACCCAAATTTAAACCAAAGCTGTCCCTGGCCACATCCACACCAGGCCTTTATTTCACTTTTCACAGTCATGGCTTCTCCCAAAGAATCTTGGGAAGTGTCGTTAGTGAAGGGTGCTGAGAGTTGCTAGGAGACGCCCTATTCCCCTCACAGAGCTTCAATCAGAGCGGCTGACTGTTAAACCACTCTGGCCAGTGGAACTATGTCAGGAGAATAGCAATCTCCTCTCAGCACCCTTCACAAACTACACTTCCCAGGATCCTCTGAGGGAAGCCATGACTGTCTCACGTGAAATCAAAGTCTGGTGTGGGTGTGGCCCCCTGATTAGGCAAGCCCAGCAGCTGTGAGTTTGGCTTTTAGAACACTGACAGTTGGTTCTTACTGAGTATACCCAACATTATCATTCAGTTCAATGCAATATTTATTAAATTGATTAAAAATCAGCCAGGCATTTTTTTAACTTTTAAACTGCAGATGAAGGTCAGAGTAGGGGGCAAGGTCAGTAACAGGATTACAGGTACTCTGTGAACATGGCTGATTTTTAATGAATTTCAACAGATGAGAACTCTGACAGAAAAAGTCCAAAAGGGCTCTGGGTTTTTTTTCTCTCTTTACACTTTGAACTGTCGATTCTTTCTGACTACATTGTGCATTGCCATGAGAGTGTTGTTAAGCAAGCATTTCTGAGTTCAGGACTATAAGTTTCGTAAGGTTTTGTTTTGAAATGAGCTTATGGAATGCATCAGAATGGCATGGAAGTTATTTTCAATTTATCATTGCGAAATGTGGAAAATCCACGCTGGCTATAGTATACAGCCACTCTTGTGGCTGTATAATTATGTATAACTTGATTGGCCCATAATAACCAAACATGATGAGATCCCTTCCTTAGTGACCTAGAAGAATTGGACAAGATGTAGATCTAGATTCTTGTAAGCATCCACCTGAGAAGAGAAACCAAGCTGATCAATGGTGTGTGAAAGTTGCATCCCCTCCAATTTTTTTCCCTTAAAGTTGACCTTCCTTTCTGTAAAGAGGATCATCAGCTGCTATGAAAGCAGTTTCTCCAGGGGCTGCTGCTTTACATTCTGGAGCATGTGAGTGTCAGGTGTTGATTATGCAGGTAAAGCTCTTCTGTAAATACATTCATCAGGGATGTTTGGAGGTGGGGGCTAGAGCTTTAAGAGATCAAGTATTTGAAAGAATTTGCATTCACACAGTGGGTCAGTACTGCACACAGCAGGATGATGGAAGTTCCTACATAGTGCAAGTTTCCCAGCCCTCTTGCCATTATTGTTGTTGTTTTCATTTAATGTCCCATCTTTTTCCCAGAACTGGGACTCAAGGCGGCTTATGAAAAATTAAAACAAATACAATTAAAAACAAATAAATAAAACATACTTAAGTTATAATTAAAATGTAATTAAACTATAACATTAAAACCAATTAAAACATAGCAATTAGAAAAACTTACAAAATACAAATCAGTAAAAACAGCACCCTATTTTAATAGCATTTTAGTCAGTTCCCAAAAGCCTGTTGGAACAGAAAAGTCTTCACCTGCTGATGGAAGGACAGCAGAGAGGGAGCTAGTCTAACGTCCCTAGGAAGGGAGTTCCAGAGCCTGGGGGCAGCCACCAAGAAGGCTATTTCCATTGTTCCACCAGATGTGCCTGTGAGGGTGGCAGGACTGAGCGAAGGGCCTCCCACAATGATTTCAGGGCTTGGACAGGGTCATTTAAGAAAATATAGTCCTTCAGATGGCCTGGACCCGAGCTGTATAGGGCTTTATAGGTCATAACCAGCACTTTGAATTGTGCTCGGAAACAGACCAGTAGCCAGTGGAGCTGTTGTAACAAGTGAGTCGTGTGCTCCCAGTATCCAGCCCCAGTTAGCAATCTGGCTGTATCAGCTGAAGTTTCTGCACATTCTTCAAAGACAGCCCCACGTAGAGTGTGTTACAGTAATCCAAAAGGGATGTGACTAAGGCATGTGCCACCGTGGCCAGATCAGACATCTCCAGGAATGGGTGCAGTTGGCACACTAGTTTTAACTGTGCAAATGCACTCCTGGCCACTGCTGAAACCTGAGCATCCAGGCTCAGGGCTGAATCTAGGAGTACACCAAAACTGTGAGCCTGTGTCTTCAGGGGTAGTTGAATCCCCATTCCCTGATCTGCCTTCTGACTGACCAGGAGCACCTCTGTCTTGTCTAGATTAGGCTTCAATTTGTTGGTCCCATCCAATCCATTACTGACAACAGACACTGGTTTAATACTGAACAACTTCCTTGATTCCTTGCATTGTCTTTCAACAAGCTCCACCCATAAATTATTTATTTCATTTATTTATTTCATTAAACTTATAGACCGCCCCATAGCCGAAGCTCTCTGGGCGGTTCACAAGAACAAGAAAACATCAAAAATACAATAAACATGTAACAATATAAAACACATTAAAAATTTAAAATGTTAGAAAGATTAAAACAATGTCAGCGCATACTAAACATATTAAAATGCCTGGGCAAAGAGGAAAGTTTTAACCTGGCGCCGAAAAGATAGTAACGTCGGCGCCAGGCGTATCTTCTCTGGGAGGTCGTTCCACAGTTCGGGGACCACCACAGAAAAAGCCCTTTTCCGCGTTGCCACCCTCCGAGCTTCCCTATGCATAGGAACTCGGAGGAGGGTCTTTGATGATGAGCGTAGTGTACGGGCAGGTTCATATCGGGGAAGGCGTTCCAACAGGTATTGTGGTCCTGTGCCGTGTAGGGCTTTGTAGGTTAAAACCAGCACTTTGAACCGGGCCCGGAAACAAATAGGCAGCCAGTGCAGGCGGGCCAGAATCGGTGTTATGTGGTTGGACCGTCTGGTCCCCGTTAGTAGTCTGGCCGCTGCATTCTGCACAAGCTGCAGTTTCCAGACCGTCTTCAGAGGCAGCCCCACGTAGAGCGCATTGCAGTAATCTAATTTTGAGGTTACCAGCGCATGAACTACTGAAGCGAGGTTCTCTCTGTCCAGATAGGGGCGTAGCTGGGCCACCAGCCAAAGTTGGTAAAAAGCACCCCGAGCCACTGAGGCTATCTGAGCCTCAAGTGACAGGGATGGGACTAAAAGGACTCCCAAGCTATGAACCTGTTCATTCAGGGGGAGTGTAACCCCATCCAGAACAGGTCGAACATCCACCATTCTGTCAGGAGAACCACCCACCAGCAGCATCTCAGTCTTGTCTGGATTAAGCCTCCGTTTGTTAGCTCTCATCCAGTCCATTGTTGCAGCTAGACATCGGTTCAGCACGTCGACAGACTCACCTGAAAAAGATGAAAAGGAGAAATAGAGCTGCGTGTCATCAGCATACTGATGGCAACGCACTCCAAAACTCCTGATGACCGCACCCAGCGGCTTCATATAGATATTAAAAAGCATGGGGGACAGAACTGACCCCTGCGGGACTCCATACTGGAGGTCCCAGGGTGTCGAGCAGTGCTCCCCAAGTACTACCCTCTGGAGACGACCCACCAAGTAGGAGCGGAACCACTGCCACACAGTACCGCCCACTCCCAGATCAGAGAGTCGTCCCAGAAGGATACCATGGTCAATGGTATCAAAAGCCGCTGAGAGATCAATAAGTATTACCCAATAAGTATTTGGGGGCAGAAACACTGTTACACCTTGAGAAGTATTGTGTTGGTAAACTATTGGTTGCTGTCTAAAGAGGGAGAATGACGCTATTTTTGAGAAAGGTTATACAGGGTGAGACCTTGTTAGGCAGTTACTTGCTATTCATTCTCCGTTAATCTATATTCCTGTAAGGGACCCTCTGTTGCGGAGATTATATATGGTGTCTCTTTGTAACTGCATTGTCGTCTCTAATATAAATTAGCAATAGTTGAGGTTTGAAAAAGTACAGAGCTTGTCTGAAAGAAATGGGATGTATTCGGTGTGGCATAAGGACATGTCTCCCCATTGCAGCCCGCTGCTTCTTCCAAAACATCTCCTGCGGGTTCAGGAAACCAGGAAAGGACTGGGATGTGGACTAGGGACTGCAGTGGGAGGGAGACTTGAGAAAATCAGGAGGCAGTGTATATGCATTTATGCTGGACTAGATGCAACCCTATGTTTTCAAAAAGTTCTGCCCACTAATCCAAGGCATGCATGTTAATTACAGCCACTCCATACAAAATTATTTTCTTACATTGGTGCCACTTCATATAGAAGAACCAGATGTGGGTCATAACGTGTGACAAATACATACCTCTCTAGTCAAATATACAAAAGATAGGAAGCTGCAGTTGGCAAGTGTGGTTTGGCTGCCTGTACAACTATGTGAAATAGACACCAACATTTTCACATGTTAAGGTGTATGTGCAATTTTCCTACACAAGGGGATTTGTTTATTGCTCTCCACCATTAGCTCAGCTAAGGAGCTTGGTGGGCACTACACCTAGAACATGCCTGTTCTGCCTTTCTGACCCAGCACCAAGAACAAACCCTCAAATTCAGATTGTCCTCTGATGAGAATGATGGAACTCTGATGGATGGTGGCAACTTCCTCACCACCCACCCATGGTCTGTGTTGTTGCACTGAGTACCTGGGGCACAGAGATATCCATGCAGGACAGAGATATCCATGAAGTGGCTAGGAAAATTCACTCTGTAAATGTTCTGTTCTCTTTTACTTTATCACATGGCTTGGACTCTGCATTGGCTTTCAGGACAGGTTGAGCCACATTTGCAGATTAAGAAAATTAAGGCTGCAGTTTTGCACCCAGTAATGTATCTTTAACTCATTGATCTCATTATTGGGCACAGAATTGTAGTCAGAATTGTTCTTGGTATCATTGTATGAGCACCCTACCAATTTGAGAAGAATCTTTATTTTAACTCTATGGATGTGAATTGCCTCCACTTTTAATCCTCCCCCCATCCTTATCCATATCACCTTGTCTTAGGTTTAGGTCTTTGAGTGAACTATAAAGCCTTGATGTATCTCAAGGTTTTAATAATGGTAATAATATTTCTCTAGTGTCTGTTACTGGAGGACCCAAGCACACTTTACAAACATTTATGAATACAGCCTTGTCACATTCCAGAGACATATGATCTCTATTTTACCAAGTTCCATTTCAGCAAGGTACTTAAGAACATGCCTTGCATTAAACACACAGGGCTCGACATTTATGTCATCACTTATCTGAGTTGGGGCCCTGAATGCCTAGGCATCTCCTATTTGAAAAGATGGTCATTATAGTTTTCTATTGTGTGACTGTGGCTAATAATGAGTTTTTGAGCAGGTTAAATAAATGTGCTACTTCACTGAAGTCATGTGGAATGCATGGCACATGGATACTCCCTTTGGCAGTTTTTTTTAAAAGTTGTAAATTAAACTTGACTGTGGTTCAAAGAACACTTTCCAAACGCAAAAAGGTCCCATGTTAGCTATCATGACACGCACCAGCGTTGAGGATGAGTTTATTACCACCATGTCATTTTATTATCCTGCTGTATTTACCAGGATTTCTTGAGTCAGTGGCTCTAGTAAACTACTCACCCAGAAGGAATCGTTCCTCCCTCTGTGTGAGTGGCTAACAGTGTCCCATGTAGCCTTATTCCCAAAATATTCAGAAAAGCAGTAGCAAAAACTATGAACTTGGTAGTAACATTAGACACATGGCAATGTGCCAGCTAGGAAAGCACAGCTGGGGTAATAGGTATGAATTTAGACCACCCCACCAACTGGTACAAAGAAGGATCATGTGTGTATTTTACTACAAAGTTGTTGTTAAAGGCTATGAAAATGAGTGGCTTGTCTAGCCTCTCAGATAAAGTATGAAATAAGACGATGGCTGACTCCTGGTCCTGTACCTTAAACTCAAGGCAATACTTCCTCCTAAGCTTGAAGTCATTTAGCATTTATATCGATATGATGGGAAATCTCTGTAGCTCAGCAGTGTATTCTTGATGCCAGACAGGCAGCCACACATCTTGATCAAATAGATTAATTTCCCCTCATGGTTATGATTTAGTTTTTAAAAGAAACAGAATAAAGGACATTTTAACGATGAAGACTTAGCTTGCCAAGTGTCAGATGTGTTGAGCAGTGTTTTCTCATTCTTTATTTTTAACACGTAGTGAAAAAATGACATTCTTGTCATGGTTTCTCCTTCCCTCCTTATTACAGTATGTACTTTTAAAAATTGCTTTGTGTCTGTTCACAGGATTTTTGGAAACTTTTTTCTTTTTCATATAATTTGTAGACCTCTGTTTCGTTTTTTTTACTTTAAAGATTAGCATATCATAGTGGCTCTCTGTGGAACAGAGTACTGTTTACACAAGACTTCAGCTGGGTCAGGCCTACATGTGGTAGGGGAACAGAATTGCACTGGGCCTGTGTACCAAGCCTGCCCAATAGCTACATTGAACAGAATGTTGGAATGGAGCCTACACGTATAAACCTGGACTGTGAGATCATTGCCTTCAAAATGAGAAGCAACATATAGGCCTTGAAATACAACTACAGTTTGGCTGCCAACCAAAATTGGAAACCCAGTTCAAAATGTGGCTTCCCAATCTCATTGAAAGTATGGATTGCTTGGACCAGGAACTGAAGATGGGACTTGAAGTGCATGAGGGATGTGAGGATGAGGAAAAGGGAAGCATGCAAGCCTTGAGGCCTGTGGTCACACATGTGAACTGAGCCTCTGCCCCTCTCACCTTCTCATTATTTTGAAGGAGCATTCTTTTGACTGTTTGGGGAGCCACAATAAACATGCACTGGTTAGGATACAAATATTTTAGTCTTGAGAATACTTTTGAAGACTAAATGTTTCTCCTTGCAACCCTTCCCCTTTCTGGAGGATCCCCCAGTCCTCTGGAACAGATTTTTGGAGGGTGCAGGTAGAAAAGAGAATTGGCCAAAGTCCATTCCTCCCCCCGAGCAAAACTCCACTTTAGTGATGCTCTTGTCAATGGGGACAAAGTCTGGATCCAAGCTACTGTCTTGAAACCAAACACTAGAATATCAATTAAGCTGGGAAATCTCATATTGGTCACATAACAAGAATACATACAGCTGTAAGTTTAGAAAATCAGTCAAATTGTAAATAGTCTCTAGGCTCCATGAAGAATAATACCAGAACAAAGAAAGAATTTAAATGTTTAAGAATGATTATTTGGCATAATTCTTACTAATCTTGAAGTCAGTGGTATCACAAATTTGCACACTCTCATCTAAACTAATGAAACCAACGGAGAACCAGCACCATTGTACCCTAAGCCTAGGATGGTATCTCTTTAGTTTCTATGGAACTAAAGCAACTATGTAGACTTATTTGTAGTCAAGAATAACAATTAAACATGCTGCATCATAATGTTTCTTCCATCTGTAATGTTAAAGACCCTTGTCAAATATACAAGCAGCTAAAGCTATGATTATATGGGTCAAAATGATGCACTTTTAACATTTTCACAACATAAATATTTCTGTAATGGGGACTTCAATCCATTCTCCTGCCCTTATGACAACTAAGGGAAGGGAAGCCTGGAGAAAGAATGTACTCTTTTATTTTGCTTTTTACTTTTGGATGTGGTTTTCCCTAATTATTTTTAATTAGTTACGCACAGGACATAAAACCTACGACTATTCTTTGGCTTGATACAGATGGAATGTCACATTATCATCACATGGTAAGGCATGTAATTTATTTACTTTACATAAACAGCCTCTACTTAAAACAACTTAATTCAGAACATTCCTTCATCAATGGGCAGCATTATGTAGACCTTAGTATATCATCTTGCATTAGCAACATAAAAAATAGCACCATTGTTTCCCCATGACTAGCATTTACAGTAAACAAAATGTTTTTTGAAGAGAATGTAAGCAAACTCGAGAGCAGCTGCCAGGAGATGAAATCTAGTCATACTGCTGCTGTCCAAAGCATGCTTTATATATGAGTAGGTTGTACTCTGCATATTTCAAAGGGGAACTTTTAACAGTTTTAGCATTTTGTAGGAGTGCATACAAACAAAATGAGCCTTTATCCTGCTGATTCGTAGGCAATATTTGAGGGAGGGGTTGGTTTTGTGCCAGATCTAAAAGAGACTTTACTCAGTAGATTATTCCCTAAACAACCAGGATTAAAATTAATTTTTTTGTGCAGTGCAAGACAAAGCACCAAAGTTGTGCAGGCTTTTCAAAAGTGCTGTGCTCTGTTATACATTTTTGTTGCGCTGCTTACAACTCTGGTCCAGCTTGTCCAGTTTCCTGTCTTTAAACAGTTTAGAGCTGAGATAGGCAATGTGAGGCCAACAGACTGTATTTGACTCCATCCTGCTACAACCATGTAGTGATTCACTGCCAGTCCAGTTCACCCAGAGGAGAAAGAAAGAAAAATTTTCCAAGTGAAAATGTTTGGGTGGTGGATAGAGAGCAGGATGCTGCCTGTGGCAGACATTTAAGACAGTGGGCTGAACTAATAAGTACTCTGGATCTCATTTTTTTCACTCTAGTGTTTAGGTGTCCCGTTGTGACGAACAGAGGAATCTGCCTTATACTGGCTGTGTTTAGATGGCTTGGATGGCATGATAAACTATGGTTAATGTGGTGGAAATGGTCCTAGGCAAGCCTCAACCTTCCATGGTTTCCCCCTCTTCCATTGTGGCTGCAAGGAGCTTAGAAGCTTTCACTTCCGTTTTTTTATTAACCACAGTTAATCATTGCATTCAAACTATAAACTGTGGCTAATCTTTATGGCAGCCTTTCCCAACGTTTGCTGGATTACAGTTCCCTTAATTCCTGACCATTGGGCATGCTGGCTGGGGCTGATGGGAATTGTAGTCCAGCAATGTCTGGGGACACAAATGTTGGGAAAGGCTGCTTTATGGTATGTTGAAACAAACCAGCTAGTTTGATGTTGTTGTTTTCAAACAAACCGTAGCTAAGATTATACACAGTTTGTTGGGTTTGGATGACACAATAAGGTGTAGTTAATCATAAATGGCATAAAATCTTTCCAAAGTCTTTCCTGTGGCTCCACTGGAAGGCATGTGAGCCTCAGGCTTGCTTAGGCACATTTCTGTCATAATAAACCATGGTTAATCATGTGACCCTGTGGCTGTTTTTTGGCCAATGTTCCATTTAACTCATTACTGTCTATACTAACTGACGATAGCTCTCCAGAGTTTGACAGGAGCTTTTCTCAACCCTACCTGGAGATGCTGAAGATTGTACATAAGATCTTCTGCATGTAGAACACAAGTATATGTGCTGCCACTGAGCTATGGCTCTGTTTGTCCTGATTATCTGGCAGATAGGCTACGACTGTTGCAGCATGGGCAATGGCTTGCACCTATGCAGTTAAAGCAGCATCTGTGTATGTTCCACTTGCTGTATAAAAGCTTTGCTGCATTTGGGAGGGTGGGAAGAGAAGTGATATAGAACTGAGCTTACAATTTTGACTCCAGGATCACCAAACACCATCAAATGTTCTTTTGTAGCACATTTACATTACAGGCAGCAGGTAATAGTGTTGCTTCTTTAGACGCCAGGGTTGGGTTTCCATCCTTTTGCCTATCAATGATGGTATACTGAGTACTAGATCATAGCACTGATCATTTGCTATTATCTGCTGAATAAAAAAATGTATTCTGAACTTTGTTATATAAGGCAATGAAAGTAACATCAAGTACGAAGAGAAGAATTCTCTCCTTGCTCTTGGTCAACTTGTTGGCATGGTTTTATTGTTGAGCCCTATTTTTAAGATTCTAGTGTGTGCCCTCTTTCTAATCTCAAGTCACTGCTTAGGACAGCTTTGGTAAGGCATTTAATCCACCCAACAGAGGAGGGTTTTTTTCTAGTGACCTTGACTTTTTTTTTAAGACTAGAAATTAGAATATCTTCCCATCAGATTTTTACATTTTTATATATCCAATCTGGTCATGTGGAAAATAGTGATAATTCATTTGTAAAGGGGTTTCTTGTCTTCCTTTCATGGTTTTAATGCTCTTATTGCCTGAGGAAATAGGTCCCACTGGCCTAGTAAGCCACAGTTAAAAAAAACACTATGGTTTGCCATGAACAAGCAATGTGCTGGTGCCCACTGCTCAAGTGTGCCTATTTCACTTCTTCCCCTACTCCTCCTTTTCCCCAGCTGGGAGGAAACAAACTGGCTTAGAGTTACATGTAAACCAGCACTTGTGGTTTGTTTTCCATCCAACAAACAGGAGCCAAGAAAGTCTTTTCTCCAGACAGTAGAGATGGAAGGATCTGTCAGCTTTGGTTCTCTCAGCTTTTCATTTTTCCAATCTTAAATTCCGTTCTCCACATTTCTGTAGCAATTTGCATTTTTTTTAAAAAAAAAAATCTTCATGAAAATTCTTCGGCATTTTAATGGGTTTCTCCCAATAAACATATTTTTGTTCGCAGTTTTGACTAATGTACACATTTTTGCAAGCTATTTTTCCTAATCTGCATTTTGTATGTTATATTCATTTTAATGCACACTTTAGATTAATATAAGTATTTTTATAAACATGGTTTGATTGGAGAACTTCATTGCAAAATTTGGATAAGTGTGAATTTTGAAGGATAGAGGACACCCTCTGGTAGTTCATAAGCTTAGAGAGCATTTGCAAGGCTTAACCCTCTCATGGTTTCAGAGTGCACAGTTTACCTTATTTGCCTGTAAAATGCATAGAAATGGGTCTTTGGGCAGGTTCTTAACACTGTTTGAAAATGCATGCATTCAGTCATCCTATTTGGAGAAAGGGGTATCTTTAGAGAATAAGGTCTTGATATCGGAAACTTGTGAGAGCACCACAGGATTTAAGGTAGTGTGGGAGCAGGACCTTGGTCGGATATCTCTTTGACAGACTTAGGGAAGAAAATCTGGATCCAGCAGCCACTCCACACGACCTCTGCAAGAGTTAAGGAATTTGCTCTTAAAGCAGTTCATCAGTGGCACCAGACACCGGTGTTACTTCATCATATCAGCAAGCAGATATCATCTAAATATTGTGGGAGTATGGGGGGAAGTGGGAACTTTATGTCACTTGTAGTGGACTTGCCCAGAAGTTTACAGATTCTGGGTGGCACTGTTTGTTTCTTTGATTGATTGATCGATCGATTGATATCCAGCCCTTCCTCACAGTAGGAGGGCTCCTACTGTTTAGCTTCATTTCATGAATAACTGGGCAAACAGTTGTTCTGAACCCAGCATTGGCTGTGTTGTTGCTTTGGAAACACAAAAAGGAAGACCAATGCATAAAGATCTTTTTTTTTTCATGTTGGCAGCTGCAGCGGACTTTTCAGTAATGGGCTGGATTGCCAGCTCATTTTCATGAGGAGCTTACACAGCACCATAGACCTAGCAGAGGACCTAAAGTGAAGGAAGCATTGTCAGATTCTTAGAAGTTTTTCATATTGTATATTGGTAAAAGTACCCTGGCACATGATCCTGCCCTTGGAGATTATACAGAGACATGTGTCTGAAGATTCGTTAATACTTTAGGCTGCAATCCAGCTCATGTCTACTCAGAAGTAAGCTCCATTGGATTCAGTGGGACTTACTCCCAGGTAAGTGTTTATTGGATTGTAGCCTTAATTTCTTTCAATGAAACTGTGAACTTAAAGAGAAAAATGGGCAATGTGACAATAACAGTACTCCAGTGCTTGTTAAAATTGTTATAGTTTATTGCTGTAACAGAAAATAATAAAGATACTTTCTCAAAAATTATCCAAGCATGGGCATATGAACCTTGGTTGCTGTTAATCTAAAATCTTTTTTGACTCACCCAGCCATTTGAAATATTATGCCTGCTCTTGTGCTGAATGGAGTATTGCCAGCCTAAGATCAATTGATGAAATACCTCTAGTAACATAACTCGTTTTCAACTCATGAAACTTGAGTTCTTTTCATGGTTTGTGTCTTTAACAGCTGTGTGGCAAGTCAAAATTAAACAGGTTAAGCATTCTAATACAGTAGGGCCCTGCTTACCGGCGTTCCATTTTCCGGCATTCTGCTGATGCGGCGGCTTTCAATTAGGGGAAATTCCCCGTTTTAAGGCTGGTTTTGCGCTTTTGTGTCATTTTCACGCATCGCTCCCCATTATCTTCAATGGGTTCCACTTTACGGTGATTTCTGCTTTACGGCGGCAGTCCGGAATGGAACCTGCCGTATAAGCGGGGCCCGCCTGTATGGGAATATGATTAAGGGAAAAGCTTTACCTGTTGAGATTCTGTCTGTCAGACATTTTATTACTATACTTGTGTGTGGTCCTAATTTATTTTTGGTCTATCCAACCCACCTCCAAAAGAGGATACAAATTTGCCTATGACACAATTTATGCAAATTTGTATCCTCTTTTGCAAGTGGTGTAGAAGACCCAATCCACATACAGCACACCGGGCTCATTAAATCATTTTGACACCCCTGGACTTACTCCCAGATAAGTGTGTATAAGACTGCAGCCTCAAGTGCCACTCTTGAGATTATTTTGTAAGAGACCAAGTTTTGGTTGTATTAATGTTTGCATGGTGTTTTTGTTTTTTGCATCAGGTGAGGCTTTAATCTGTCTAGTAGAGAGATGCTACATATTAGGAAGAAAAATGGTTGGAACTCAGTTATTCTTTTGACCTATAAATACTGCATGATTTGATCTTTTTTCCCATTGCATAAAAGACTGCTTTGTTTCTCCAAAGACATATGTCTTAATATGTGGCACAGCTGTAATTAGAGTGTGAATTTTAAAATACAGCCTTCAGTGTGCATCACATTGCAGGCCGAGGCTACAGATATGATAGATACTTTGGAGGCAAACTGCAAACTTCTCCAGTGATTTAATATTCTATACTATGTAGATGAAATAGTAAGCTATTAACTTCAGTGGCAGACATAGAAATGCATATGAGATGTATGACTATAAAGCTTCAGACATATACACAACCAGCCATACAGATATGCACAAACACACACTGACCTGGCAAACTTCATTCCTTATGTGAAGGTTTACCATTCAACAATCATTCATGAACTTTGATACATTACTTTTCCACTCTGTGTTTCTTGTCGATCTCTTCCCAGAATGTGTTTTGCAAAAAAAACTGACAATAGATATCAAGCGAAATGAAAACTTAAACTATTAATTATATCAGTGCTATGTATAGTAGTTTGAACATTACTATAAATACTCCTAAATACCTATTCCTTCTTTGAGACATATATATTTTATTTCTTTTCTTTTAAAAAAAGAGGTGCATTGGTTTGGCATCACTTAATAGCAATTACATTTTAAGAGGCGTAAATAACTTGCTATCCAGACATTACAAATATCCAGGTGCTCTGTATGTGCTGATGACAACAAAATTGAAAAGAAAGACTGCAATAATTCTGACTGGTTTTCTCTGCAGAAGATATTGATTATTTGTGTGTGGTGAGAGATTTGGAAAATTCAATTAAAGGAGTTGTGCAAAGGTTTCATAAATTTTCCTTGTACAGCGTGTACACAGACACTGTTGCGTATTAAATCAATGCAGCACTTCACAATATATTTTCTTTGAAACATAAAAATAAATAACATTTAAACAGTTCTGCTTACTACAGAAACAAGTTTTATTTTCTGTGAAGCATTTAGTCATGTGCTATCACTGACTCATACACATTTGCCAGCTGTAACAAATTTTATAGACATTTTCTCCAGAGACATAGCTCATGTACTATGAATTTTTAAATGAGCAAATGGTGAAGAGGGGATGTCAGCAATATAAAAATTGATCAGTTAAAAGATAAAAGCATAAGTAAAGAGATTTGTATGGTAGTCTTAATAGGTTTTATTAAATAAAAATACCATAAAAGAACAGTAATGAATAGACTGAACGTTTTAACTGTGGTTGAGATGGAGAAAAATTATTCTGGCACATTTAAAAGAAGATTGGTTTTATATCACCAGACAGGTGGCCATTTTTTCTTCTGTCCCTCTCCACTTTAGAGCTTCATGGTTTAAAGCATTCAAACTTGCATACACATGCACAAAAGAGAGTAAACTTTCAACTAGATCATGACCTCTTCTTCTGATGGTAGATGGGTAGAGGAACTGAAGATTCTCTTCCACTTCAGACTAGCAAATCAGGTTAGTTGTTTATAAAAGACTTGTGCAATTCCCATTGATCTGGACAGGTCTATTGAAGTTGAACTACAAAGTTGACTAAAGTACATTGCACATCAGCACAGTTGATTCCAATTGAACTCGGAGCCTGTGTGGTGCAGCGACTGGGATCTGTAGGAAGATCTGTAGCTCAGTAGTAAAGTGTTCCCTTTGCATGCAAAAGATCCCAGGTCCAATCCTAAGTAGGGCTGGGAAGGACTCCTGGCTGCCAGTCAGTGTCGTTAACACCAAGCCAGATGGACCAAACACCTGACTTGGTAACCCCAAATCCCAATAGAGCATTGAACCTTGGAAAAGTTAATATCTCGCTGCTAGACTTCCTTGTGAGACTAAAATGCTCTTTGGAGCATTGTAACAAACCCAATGGAGAGACATACAGACCAGAGATGTGACATGCAGTTATAGTAAACATGGAACAGAATGTAGGCGGCAGATGACAGGACTGAGCCCTGGATCTCCTGCTTTTTTGGAAACTTTTAACATTTGACTTTGCTTACAGGGTATGTGGGTACACTGCACAGTGCTCCCTAGCCACCTACCATCTTAATTTCCCAGGGATATCTATACATACCAATCGGCTTCTGCAGTTTTTAGGAAAATTTGTGCCATGAGCCTGTATCCAGTCACAGTTTTTCCCAACCTGGTGCCCTCCAGGTGCTTTGGACTCCAACTCCGATCATTCCCAGCTGTCCTGGCTGGGGGCTTATAGGAGTTGTAGTCCAAAATGTCTGGAGATCACCAGGCTGAGAAAGGCTGCCTAGCAACAGGCCTGACAAAATAGCTTCCTTATTGTAGGCACATAATTGAGTTGCTGGTACACTTGAAGTTTTTCTTCATTTCAGTTTTTAACCTGCCAGATCCCGAGAGCTTGGAGCACTAACAACCCATTGAAAAATTAGGATAAGCATCTATTTTGACCAGTGTTATAAGTTGTTAAAATAAAATCTTCAACATTTGCATTGATTTTAATTAACATAAATTGCTTTAAATGTTCTGCATAATGACCACATTCCAGTGAAATCAGTGGGCTGCATGTCACATTGTGGCCAATGACTCTTGCTTCTGTTATATTTGCAGTTTCTATATTCTAGGTATAAACTAAAATACAGAATTTATTTTTTTTGTTGTTAAGTGAAACCATTGTGAAAATTGCTTTTGTTCTACAGAATATCTCCAACCCTTCAACAACTCTGAGTTCCTTAAATCCCTCATTGACTAAGGTGAGGAGACCTTCACATTTTAACAGATGAGAATGAAGTCTGTAATTGAAAGTACAGTAAAATGTATATATTTATTTGGAATTGTGGGACTAAATTTATAGCATTCCTTGATTAACAACTCTTAATGTTAAAGGAGGAACTATTTTCACTGGTATTCACTTAACTGAATGTCTTAGTATTAATTATTAATATTTTCTCTGCAGACTGATGATTCTTTAATTCCCAAAATGTATTCCAATCAATATGCTGGAATAGTTCAGACATAATGTTTTTCAAAAAGGCATTATTTAACCCATGTGTGTATGTCAGAATGTAATTCTGCAGTTGCATTGTTCATATGGAACACACTCAATTTTTAAAAAACGTTAATGTTTGTGTTTTCATCCATCCAAAGAAATATTTGTTGGTATGTTACCACATGAAGTGCAGTCTGTTTTTGGACAGGCATCAAAGCAAACCTAGCAAGTATTTGAACAATTTTTTTCTTGCCAACTTAGGAAATTCTAGTTTACTTCAGAGCTCAAGATGTATAATTTAAAAATTGTTCAAAATGAGATTATTTCCAACTTTGACCAGGCTCCCATGTACAAAGGCAAAATTTGCTTTGAAACATGATTTATAAAAGCATGCTGTGTTGTTTCCCGTTTTCCCCCAGGAATGCATGGGCAGAATTTCTAGCTGAAACAAGTGTTCATGAATGAAATTTTTCACCTCTGAGTACCAGCATTTCCACTTATGCACCAGGGGAGCATCAATATCACACTTTTCTCCAAGGTTCACTTCACATCCATAAATTGGATATGACGAAATGGTGTTTATGCACCATTTGAATGGAGTAGGTCTCATTTGTGTGATCTACCCTGGGCCACCTGGGTGAGGAATAAATATTTCATCAATTGGACCACTGAACTCTCATCATGTAAACTTTTTCATTCCAGTGCTTTGTACAGTATACTGGCCCAGAGGATGGGTATAGGGACAGCATGATCCTGTTCCCCTACAACAAGCAGACACTATATGCTTTACGAGAAACATGTATAGGACACAAGACCCTAGACAAACATACTCAAGCTATCTTGCTGCATAGAACTACTATATAGCATAATTTTAATAGAATTCTGTACTTTCTTTTTTTTTATCATTAATTTTTATTCAAATTTTCAAAGACAAAAAACAAAACAAAAACAATTAAACAATAAAATAAAATGTTGACTTCCGATTTGTCGCAGATCAGTTATAGGTCTACAATATATAAGAATCCTGTCTCTAAAATTATATTATAAAATCATTTTCCTCCAGTAGTTATCTTAATTAATCATCAAATCTCATAAACATTACTTTATTCTTTCCACAAAAAGTCAAAGAGAGGTTTCAATTCCTTGAGAGATATATCTTTCAATTTTTCTCCAAATAAACATGTCGCTTAATCCATCTGATTCAAATCTGTTAGGCCCAATAATTTCAATAGCCATTCTTCCATTATCTGTATTAATTCCATCTTCCATCTTCAATAATCCTGTTAAGTCCAGTAATTTCAGTAGCCATTCTTCCATTATCAGTATCCCATAATAAACTTGTTGTCATAGCCATAGTCCAAATAAACATATTGATTAATCCATCTCGTCAAATCTGTTAGGTCCAATAATTTCCATAACCATTCTTCCATTATCAATATTAATTCCATCTTCCATCTTCAATAGTCCTGTTAAATCCAGTGGTTTCAGTATCCATTCATCCATTATCAGTATCCCATGATGATCTTGCTGTCATAGCCATAGTCATATAACAAGAGTCTGATGGGAATTTCCCCCATCACAAATATGTCCTTGCCATCAATTCTGAATATGTTGCTGAAATATTGTTGTAAAGTCACATCTCTGCTCTTCTTTTTTACAAAATGCACTGGCTCATCTCTTAAAAGTTTTTCCATTGTCACATATTTGTAGTTAATTCCATAAATTTTTTCTATGTCAAGCCCCATCACATCATTCCAGTCAAGAATTCTGAATATGTTGCTGAAATATTGCTGCAAAGTCATATCTCTGTTCTTCTTTTTTACAAAATGCACTGGCTCATCTCTTAAGAGTTTCTCCACTGTCACATATCTGTAGCCAACTCCATAGATTTTTTCTATGTCAAGCTCCATCACATCATTCCAGTCCAGAAAATTATCCAAGACATTGATAACTTTACCACCAAAATCTTCATTAATTTCTTCAGAGACAACGTTGAATTCCAAACAGTAAACTTTATTTCTAACATCCATAAACTCCAAATCTTTTTCCAATTTCACATTTGTTCCAATCTCCAGGGCTTGTAGCTTCCCTTTAATTTTTCTTTTCTCATCTCTAATCTCATCAAACACCTCTCTCACAGAATCCCCTATTTCTTTAAGCTCCTGCGTCATTTTGTTAAATTCAATTTTCATCTCCTGTCTACCCTGTCTCAGGGTTTGTTTCATTATCTCAATCTCACCCATTATTTTCTGAAACATAATTTCTTCCATGGTCTCAATCACTTTCCTGGTTGTCATTCTTAAAACCACAGAAACAAAAATTATTTCAGCCACAATTGGGTTAATATTACAGGCTTGCTGACATCAGTGTAGACAATAAAGCCGGCCTTATCTTTTATGTGTTCAGGAATACAAAACAAACTTAGTTCCCAACATCAAAACAATTAGTGGCGTCATGAACAAGCAGATTCGTCAAAATGAAATAGACTCAAAAAAAATTTTTTTTTCCCCCTCCTCGAAATAGAAATCCCTCTTCCGTTGGTATCTTTAGAATGCACCTCCAGGACAGCTTTTTGCAATAAAAACAAATATAAGCTTTTTCGATTTCTTTCCTCCTTAATTTCGTGAGTGAAAGAGAAAAGCCATAACTCACCCAGAAGTTCTTCACAGCTGATTCATTGACAAATCTCTTTTTTGCTGCAACAATTTAAACCAAGTGAAAAAAGAAAATAGAAAGAAGGATGCTTATCTGCCTGTTAGAGTCCGTTTTTCTTTGAAGAAAAGATAAACGTGTCGCTGTAATCAGCTAGAGCTTGATGAAAGTCCGTCCGGCATTGCAGTTTGAACCTTCTCTCATAAATAAATGAAATCCAGTCCTCCCCACAAAAACAGGCTTTGTGGTTAATCTCTACGTTTCTCCCTGTCCGGGAGAAAATCTTTACCAGTCAAAAAGAACGTTTTGACTGATTTTAAAGCTGAAAAAGCTTCTTCTGAGACGAGAGCTCGACTCAGAGGCAGCACAGGCAAAGCAACCCTTCCCGGAAGTCTAGAATTCTGTACTTTCTGAAGCATAATGAAGATATCCCAAGTCTTGCCTTGCAGGCAAACGTTAAGTTCATTGAGTCTGTCAAATATGTCAGCCAAGTACCCCAAGCAAAGCTAGAAAAAGTTTGTCAAGGAAGTGACAACTCATCACAATGTATGGCTTTCCTTTCTGAGTTTACAGACTCCTACAGATTCTTACTACACTGTCACTTTTTGTAAAATCTGCAGTTTTTCATAGCTGTGGTAAGAACTATGTATGCTTCATTTAAATTTGTTTTTGTAGCTAGTACCTAGTACTTTACCCATTCCACATGGCCACTGTTGTATCTGACAGGAGCTTACATGTCATCTCTTCAAAACATCTTAATTCTGTTACTTGCTCCATATTAGCTGATGTAGAAGTTTTGAAAAATCTATTAGTAGTTCTTGTTGTCAGTCAGTGATAAAATAAGAATTTTTCAATCTCAGATGACCCAGTATAGCAAACATAGGCCACTGTTTCTGTGTTTCTAGATCTGTTAGCATTGTCATCTACATGTAGTGCAAAAAGCAAGGACTTGGCTTTTGAGCATTAACTGGCTTGTAGGAGGAGGAGGAGTAGCAATATCTATTACTTGTCCTTCACCAGAAGGTCCCAGCATGGGTCATAACAATACAGAATACAGTAAAAACAATCTAAAACATAGAATCATAGAATAGTAGAGTTGGAAGGGACCTATGAGGCCATCAAGCCCAACCCCCTGCTCCATGCAGGAATCCAACTTAAAGCATGCCTGATAGGTGGCTGTCCATCTGCCTTTTGAATGCCTCCAGTGTTGGAGAGCCCACCACCTCCCTAGGTAATTGGTTTCATTGTCATACCACTCTAACAGCTAGAAGGTTTTTCCTGAAGGTCAATCAAAATCTGGCATCCTATAACTTGAGCCCATTATTCAGTGTCCTGCACTCTGGGATTATCAAGAAGTGATTCTTTCCCTCCTCTGTGTGACAACCTTTTAAGTACTTGAAGAATACTATCATATCTCCCTTCAGTCTTCTCTTCTGAAAGCTAAACATGCCCACTTCTTTAAGTCTCTCCCCTGATCATCCTCACCTTCCTCTGAACCTGTTCCAGTTTGTCTGCATCTTAAAGTGTGATGTCAAGAATTGGATGCAGTACTCAAGATGAAGTCTTATGTGCCTCCAATATTATCACGACTTATGGCAACCCTATGAATCATTGACCTCCAATAGCATCTGTCATGAACCACCAGATCTTGCAAGTTCAGGTCTGTGGCTTCCTTTATGGAATCAACCCATCTCTTGTTTGGCCTTCCTCTTTTTCTACTCCCTTCTGTTTTTCCCAGCGTTATTGGCTTTTCTAGTGAATCATGGCTTCTCATTATGTGTCCAAAGTACAGTAACCTCAGTTTCATCATTTTAGCTTCTAGTGATAGTTCTGGTTTAATTTGTTCTAACACCCAATTATTGGTCTTTTTTGCAGTCCATGGTATGCGCAAAGCTCTCCTCCAACACCACATTTCAAATGAGTTGATTTTTCTCTTACCCGCTTTTTTCACTGACCAACTTTCACATCCATACATAGAGATCGGAAATACAATGGTCTAAACCAGTGGTTCCCAACCTTTATGAGCATGGGACCCCCTTTATAAGCTGAAAATGTTTTGTGACCCCCTCCCCCCAGGGAGGCAGGCTGGCTGCCAGGAAGGAAGTGGGAAAGCAGCCTTTCTGTGCAGCCTTGCTTCTTTTTGCTTCACAAAAAGCCCTCTCCTCTCATTCTAAGTAAGGGCATTGCCAGTAGTGGCAGTGCAAGGAGACGGGAATCAGAGATAGTAATCCCCTCTTCTTCCTGGTAGCTCCACCCTCAGCCTCCTTTGGCATCTGCCACGTATTTAATAGGCAGATGCCTGCCCTTAGTGCGCCTGAAAGACACTCTGGTGCTTCAGCAAAGGCCTCCCCTCTCGTTTGGAGCAAGGGGGAGGTGTCATCTGCAGCACCAGTGGAAAGCAGACAGTGTAGAGGGAGTGAAGACTTTAAAAAAAATTATTAAATAATTCATTTCTTTACTGTTCACGGCCCCCTCTGGATTACTTTGCGGCCCCCCTGGGGGTCCCGGCCCCAGGTTGGGAACCACTGGTCTAAATGATCCTGACTTTAGTGTTCACTGATACATCTTTGCATTTGAGGACCTTTTCTAGTTCTCTCATAGCTGCCCTCCCCAGTCCTAGCCTTCTTCTGATTTCTTGACTATTGTTTCCATTTTGGTTAATGACTGTGCCGAGGTATTGATAATCCTTGACAAGTTCAATGTCCTCATTGTCAGCTTTAAAGTTACATAAATCTTCTGTTGTCATTACTTTAGTCTTCTTGACATTCAGCTATAGTCCTGCTTTTGTGCTTTCCTCTTTAACTTTCATTAGCATTTGTTTCAAATCATTACTGGTTCCTACTAGTAGTATGGCATTGTCTGCATATCTTAAATTTTTGATATTTCTCCCTCCAATTTTCACACCTCCTTCATCTTGGTCCAATCCTGCTTTCCGTATGATACGTTCTGTGTATAGATTAAACAAATAGGGTGATAAAATACACCCCTGTATCACACCCTTTCTGATTGGGAACCAATGGGTTTCTCCATATTCTGTCATTACAGTAGCCTCTTGTGCAGAGTATAGGTTGCGCATCAAAACAATCAGATGCTGTGGCACCCGCATTTCTTTTAAAGCATTCCATAGTTTTTCATGATCTATGCAATCAAAGGCTTTGCTGTAATCTATAAAGTACAGGGTGATTTCCTTCTGAACTTCCTTGGTCCGTTTCATGAAGATGAAGCCTAACCAGTGCCATACAGGAGAACTAGTACTTCACGCACTTTGGAAACTATACTTCTGTTAATGCAGCCTAAAATAGTATTTGCCTTTTTTGTAGCCGTGTTGCACTGTTGGCTCATATTCAGTTTGTGATCAACAACAATTCCAAGATCCTTCTCACATGTAGTATGGCTGAGCCAAATATCCCTCATCTTATAACTGTGTTTTATTTTTTTCCTAGGTGTAGAACTCTACACTTATCCCTGTTAAATTTCATTCTGTTATTTTCAGCCCATTGCTCCAGCCGATCAAGATCCCTTTGAATTTTGTTTTGTCCTACTGGCCTTTTTGTGCAAACTGTGGTGTTTGACTATGGAAGGCTTAGGTGTTTTGTATACATTGATATTGCTAAGCAGTGCAATATTTTTGCTAATAGAACGGACATGGCTGCTTTGCTCTTGTCACAATATATAAGACCTCATTATGCTTCAAATAATTCAGAAGACTTTGTTCCACTGAAGTTAGTGAGGCCTATTTCTGAGTAGACATGCATAGAATTGTGCTGTTGTTGAGCTTGCTTTGTTAAAAATAAAGTTGATATTTCTCTTTTGAAGGCAGGATATCTTTTCCGAATGGCATTTTAACAAATGGTTACCTAATTAATTTATTTAATGGTTTCATGCTATAACAATAAGGTGACAATTTTGACTATAGACAAAGATGTAGCTGTTTGTTTTTAATTCAAAATGTGAATCCTCACCTCTGTCACTCTTGACCATTGCCCTTCCAGTTTTCTTTCTCCCACTCAAATTCCTGTTTCTGGCCTTCTTCTCTGCCCCTTCTTTCCTGTTGCCCACTTTCTCTACTTTCTGGCCCTCGTTTCCTAAGCTGTGCTGCTAATCTTGGCTTATTAGCCACCTGGATTCTTTCTTAAGCCAGCAGCTACTTCCATCATCATCATCATCATCATAAATTTTATATCTAGGCCGCCTATCTGGCCGTGTCAGCGGCCACTCTAGGCGGCGTACAAAATCAAGTAAAATACAACATACAGTCTTCTTCGTTCATGATTTACAGAGGCCAAGTAGGCTTGAGAGTGCAGAGGGTCTCTCTGCAAGCACAACCAGCAGAATAATCTAGCTATTGAAAGACCTCTCAGTTTAGGATCTCCCCAGGCTGATTGAGCCAATGATAGGGTACCTCTGTGAACCATCTCCACTTGCAGAGAGATCCAGTGGTTGCCACTACTGCATTACTGCTTGAATCAGCCACTCTCCAGCCAGAGCAAGTCTGCAGCAGCATCCAACGCCTGTACCATGCTGTTCCAAGGAAAAAGTGGGCACTATGACCATGGCTGGTAGCAGGAATGTGAAAAGCAATGCATTAAATAAATAGCTTATTGTCCCTCTCCATGGCACAAAATGCATCAAGGAAATGCCAGGCACAGCAGTAGATTCTTTGCCATCTGTCACAATCTAAAAGTAAGCTGTCTGTAAGTGTAGCATTCACCCCCACCCTAATGCTTATATGCACATTCAGAAGGTGTCTCTGAAGTCATGTATCCTTTTGATGCTTGCTAATGGATACAACACAGCAAGATATTCATGCCAGGAAAGCAAACTGAAGTCTCAATACTTGGTTGATGGGACCCAAAGTTGCCCTAGAACAGTGGCTGATTGTTCCTGCTCTACTGATGCAGTGGACTGTGGCCGGCACAACCTGGCCTGATCAAGTGGTAAATACCAGTTTCACATAAAACAAAGCACTGTCCTGCGAATTGTTAGTTAAACATTCAGCTCTGTATGCAAAGTTTATCTCTATCAAACTACCCTCTACTTTCCGTTAGTCAGCAGTCCTATCTGCTTTATACATTTACAGCTGTATTATATCACTTTAAACAGCCATGGCTTTCTCCAAAGAATCTTGGGAACTGTAGTTTGTTAAGGATGCTGAGAGTTGTTAGGAGACACCTATTTCCCTCACAGAGCTACAGTTACCAGAGTGGTTTAGCAATGAATCTCTCTTCACAGGGAATTGTAGCTTTGTGAAGAGAATAGGGGTCTCCTAATAACTCTCAGCACCCATAACAAACTACAGTAGCCAGAATTCTTTGTGGGAACCCATTATACTTTAAAATGTTATAATACTGCTTTAAATGTATTATTCACTAACAGGCAAAAAAGCTTGCAGTTTAAGAACGTACCTATAGCCCACAGCTATTTCTATCAAACTTTAAAAAGCAGGGAAATTGGGCAGCTATAGTGAATGCACCAGGGGAGCAGGACACCTGACCTCCTCTCTGAGATATTGGACTGCCCTACAAATTGGTCAAAATGCAAACACCATTTGGGTTGGTCTTTCACAGTCCAATCCACTTGCTGTGTAGCTTGGAAGAATTTGGTAACATGTGCCTCTGAGCATATGGTGAGTGGTGGCAACACCTGCAATCATCCCAAACAATAATAAGACGACACGTGCTGCGCTGATCTTGTTTTAGCAGGGAGGAAGCAACATTATTAAGTCAGTTGATATAGTTCAGATGGTCACTGTAAGTTTTGTAAGGTTTTGTTTTGAAATGAGCTTATGGGAAGCATCAGAATGGCATGGGGGGTATTTTCAATTTAACGTTGTGGAATGTGAAAAATCCACACTGGCTGTAGTATACAGCCACTCTCGTGGCTGCTGTATAATTAAGTGTAGATGAGACTTTTTATCTCTTAATTAGAAAATCACCTCCTGTTATTCCAAAACAACTATGAAAGAAACTGAAGTTTGCTGAACGTAGTCACAAACTACAGAACATATTCAAATCCAAGGATGCTATATAATATGTCCTACTTTGTATTTATTCTAATCATTTTTATCCCACCTTTCCCACAAATCATTCCAAGACTGAAGTTTTCTAATTGGTTCATAGTCGTAGTAACCAAAATCCAAGTATTTTATTTGTCATTACATATTTCCAACCTTACTCTCTTGCATTATTAAACTGACTCACGGACTTGCCTCATGTTAAATGAACTAAATACAGGGAAGCATTTGTATTGTAATATCCAATATATTATCATATCCTTTAAAGGAAGTGGGATAGTCCATTTTTGCATGGTGTGTATATATTCAATAAAGCTAGAGCTAAAACACTTATTTACAGTTTAAATAGGACATTCAAAGGGTAACAATAGTATCTAATTGTTTATTTTAATTATTTTTTAGCCCACATAGGCCATATCTGAAGAATATATTCTGCTTGGCTGCAAGATTCTACAACTGCATGATCCTACTTAAAAGGTTGAAAAAAATGCCTGTAAATCTATCTCCCCAGCAAATACCAGCTAAGGATTGCTCAGTGCACTAGGCAGGTGCACATCTAGATACAGTTTCTTGCATCTAATTTAAACTTTACAATCTGCACAACCAGATAATCTCAATGTAAATAATACACTTCTCCCTAGCTCTTTTATGCAAATGTGTAATGGCACAAGCTGAGCTACTTCTATGTAGTTACAAGGCACTGTACTTGCCCTACCTTGGTGGTAAAATGCCTCAGTGAGCTTTTCCTCATGTTTGGGAAGAAGAGCTGTGTTTAGGGACAGACGCTATTTCCCAGGCCTTCAAACAAACTGTAAATTTCACAGTAATGACATGCTCTATGCTTTCTCTGAAGGAGTGCCAGTTTAATCACAAACAATGAAGACTGCTTGCCAACATGCAGGGCATTGTTTATGCAACTTATCAGCACACCCAAAAGGAAGCAATTTTCCATCTAGCTTTGACTCGTACGATCCATTTGCTAGCAAAATATTATGTGCCTCTAATACAACATTTGCCAATGCTTTTTTAGTTGTTATGGTTTTCAAAAATGCCACATAAGTCTAGTTTTTCACTACTAGCAAAACCATGTACATTCTCTGTGTGATGTCTGAACTCATGCTGCTAAACCATTAAAATGCAACCATATAGAGATTAACATTTGTCTGCACTAGTACCTGCAGGAACAGGAATCGGTGAAAGTACTTCTACTATGTATTGAGATACGCACATGATCTCACATTTCAGTCAAAATAGTATGAACCATACTGGAATGTTCAGAGGGCAGCGTACATCTTTAATAGGTTTTTAAAATAGATTATTTTAATGGAAGTTTAGGTGGTGGAGAGAGACCTTTGTTACTTTTTTTAAAAGCATGTACCATCACAGATGACTGATATTGACATGCCAGCCTAACCATTTCAGGTATAAGCAGAGAACAGAGCTTTAAAAATGTGCTTTTTTCTGTATATATGTCCTTTATGATTGCTTGGAGCTGAAAAACAGAGTGGAATTCCACCTTGCAGCAAGGTTTTCCTAACCCCCCCTTTTTTGTACTGCATCCCCTTCTATTCCCCCAAAAGCCACTTTTTATTTATTTATTTATTATTTCAATTTATATACCGCCCTTAGCGAAATAGCTCTCAGGGCGGTGAACAAACAAAATAAAATACAATATACCATAATAAAAATACAGTTAGGGGACTTTACAGAACAGATTTACAGGCTGTAGGAGGAGTGGGAACAAATTGGTAGAAAGTGTGGCGCCCTCTGCTCTGACATGGACCCTAAGTACCTGCTGCCCATAAGAAGCTAAACAGATAGTAATAAGTTGATTGTTCGGGGGGGGGGGAATCATTTTCTGATTTCAAAACAAATTGTCACTTATAATTAGCTCACAACTGTCTAATACAATAAAACTTTCAAAAGGTTATTTTCGGACTTCCGGGAAGGGTGACTTAGCCTGTGCCTGCTTTTGAGACGGGCTCCTGCCTCAAAAGAAGCTTATTCAGATATATCAGTCAGATTTTTTTTTTTTTTGACTGATTAAACTTCTCCCGGGTAGGGAGAAACGAAGAGATTAACCTCAAAGCCTATTTTTGTTGGGACGACCAGATCTCATTAATTTATGGGACGAGGTCCAGCCGACGAAGGTGGGACGGATTTTCAACAACAAGCTCTATCTGATAAAGCGAACGTTCATCTTATCTTCTAAGAGAGAACGCACTAACAGGCAAGCACCCTTCTTTCTATATTTTTCTTTTACTTGACTTAAATTGTTGCTGTTTAAAAGAGATTTGCCAGATTGATCGGTTTTTGACATCTCACTGGGGAGCCATAACTTCTCTCTGCTACTCACTAATTAATAGCTTATCTCTGTTTTTGTTGCAAAAAGCTGTCCTGGATTTGCATTCTAAAGATATACACAGAAGAGGGATTTCTATTCCAGATTTTTATTTTGAAGAATATTATATTGTCTGAGACTACTCTCTTTTTGGTCTATTTTATTTTGACGAATCTGTTTCCTGACGACCGCCATTAATTGTTTCGATCCTGGGAACTGCATTTTGTTTACTTAAGCATGGAGAGATAAGGCTGTCTGCTCTGTTTATACTGTGATGTCACCAAGTTTGGAGTATTAACCCAATTGTTGCTGAAATAAGAAGTGGTTTTCCTATATTTTTCTTTTAAAATGGCAATTAAGAAAGTGGCTGAGAATCTGGAAATAACTATGTTTCAGAAAATAATGGATGAGATTGAGATAACGAAACAAAACCTGCGACAGGGTTGTAAGGAGCTGAAAATTGAATTGAGTAAAATGAAGCAGGAGATTAAAGATATAGGGGTCCCTGTGAGAGAGGTGACCCTGGAAGGGGTCCCTGTGAGAGAGGAGACCCCGGAGATTGGAACAAACGTGGAACAGGAAAAAGATTTGGAGTCTATGGACTTTAGAAACAAAATCTATTGTTTGGAGACACAGGAGATTAAAGACATAGGGGTCCTTGTGAGAGAGGAGACCCTGGAGACTGGAACAGGGGTCCCTGTGAGAGAGGAGACCCTGGAGACTGGAACAGGGGTCCCTGTGAGAGAGGAGATCCCGGAGATTGGAACAAACGTGGAACAGGAACAAGATTTGGAGTCTATGGACTTTAGAAATAAAATCTATTGTTTGGAACTCAATGTTATCTCTGAAGAAATTAATGAAGATTCTAGAGATAAAGTTATCAATGGCATGGATAATCTTCTGGACTGGATTGATGTGATGGAGCCCAATATAGAGAAAATCTATGGAATTAACTGCAGCCATGTGACAATGGAAAAACTTTCAAGAGATGACCCAGTGTATTTTGAAAAAAAGAACAGAGATATGATTTTACAGCAGTATTTCAGCAACCTATTCAGAATGGATGGCAAGAAAATATTTGGGATAGAGGTAATTCCCATCAGACTCTTACTATATGACTATGGCTTTGACAGCAAGATTATTATGGAATACTGATAATGGAAGATTGGATACTGAAATTACTGGACTTAACAAGACTACTGAAGATGGAAGATGGAAAATGGAACTAATAGGGATAATAGAACAATGGCTACTGAAATTACTGAACCTAACAGATTCTGATGTGATGGATTAATTGAAATGTTTATTTTGACTATGGTTATGACAATAAGATTATCATAATTAGTAATGAGATGGATTAATCGATATGCTTATCTGGAAAAAAAAATTGATAGATATATTTCTTAAAGAATTGAAACCTCTCTTTGACTTTTTGTGGAAAGAATAAAGTAATGTTTATGAGATTTGATGATTAAGTAAGATAACTACTGGAGGAAAGTGATTTTATAATATGACTTAAGAGACAGGATTGTTATATATTATAGACTTATAACTGATTTGATCTTTGACAAATGGGAAGTCAATATTTTACTCTTTATTTTTTATTTTATTTTTTTTTTTTTTTTTTTTTTGTTTAACTATTTTTGATTTTGTTTTTTGTCTTTGAATGTTTTATGATTTCGTCTTGTATGTTTTATGAAAATCTGAATAAAAATTATCAAAAGGTTATTTTCCACTGACAGGCTGTTAAACTTTTTTTTACTTGGCAAGTAGAAGCAAGTTCCACAGCAATCAGTGTTAGATATTTTTAAATATACACATCATGCTTTTAAGTAGAAAACGTGTTTTTCTGTGTGTTGGGAGAGGCGCTTTTTCTTCACAAGATGTAATTGCCAGTCATTTACACTTAAGTAGCTCCAAGGACTTTATTAGGGCAACACCATTGTGACAGAACTGCCTCTTCAGTTTCTGTGCAGCATAACTCAATTCCAAGCATGTTTTCTTACAGGTAAATCCCACCAATTTCAATGGGACTTGCTCCCTTGTAGGCTTGCACAAAATTGCAGCCTAAGGCTATTAAAGCAGTTACTGCTTCTCCACCACTTACACTAAGCTTTTTCCCTTTTTAAAAACAGCTGAGTCTGTTGAGAACCATTTCCTAGTTCTACATAAGGTAGATCAGATAACTCTCACTTTATCACCCTTGAAGGCCATCTGAAGGACAAAGAGATACACATAAAACCAATGTTTTTATTTATGCTGGGGAACACTTGCTCTGGTCTTCTGATGACCACAGGGGGAAAGGGTTAATGGAAATGTGAGACCAGGGCTCTGTCAGCAGAGTGACAGTTTCACACTCTTTCCTTCCCCGAGTAATCCTTCCAGTGCTTCAACATCTTAGAAATATTTTACCAAACTGTATTCAGGCAGAAATAACCAGTTACTATTGTTAATGAAATAAATGAATGCCCACTCAATCCTCACTTTAGAACAATGCAATTGCTAGTCGAAATAGAGACCTAAGGTGCCTACTTCTTCTCCTCTGTGGCTACAGCCCTGAGCAAGGCAAGGTGAGGCCTGGACTAGGCCAAAGTGGCTCTGTACCTTGTCTTGGCAACAATGGAATCTGGAAGTGATCCAGAAATAGGCCTGTCATATGTAGGCTTCCAGCAAACAGTAGCTTAAAGCCGGGGTGTGTGTGTGTCATAGTTTAGTAGCCGTTTTCTCTCCACCCCATTATTAAAGTCTTTATCCAGTAAAACAGTGGGTTGGAGCCAGAGAACTGCATGGAGAATGAGAGTTTCCTGCTTGCTCCATGGAGCAGCACTCAATGCCTCTTCGCCTCCCCCCAACTGATCCTAAGAGTCCTTGAGGATGGTGTAGAAACTGGGGGGGAGGGGAGTTAGCAGAATCTGTTCTCCCCCGCCCCACATCTCTCCATGCCAATATGGGTAGAAGTCTTCCCACTTATGCAAGGCATCTCTGAATCCAACCCATTACTTAGGATTTAACTCTCATTACTATGTGCCACACTGCTACACACTCAACACATGCTATCCCCTTCAATCTGCAATAAAGAAATCCAAATTGTGTAGGAAGTCTGGGGCTCCATTCCAGAGGCAACTGCACATACCAATGGGCTTCTTTGTACACGTAATCTGTGAGCAGCAAGCCATCCAACAGATGGTCAACAGTGAAGGAAGTTTGGCTGGATTCGGGCCACACCCACTAAAGAGGTAATGACACAGTTAAAGCTGACAATGCCATCTGCTTGGCATAATCTTTGATCCAATTCTAGGAACCATGAGTGCTAAACAAACAGCAATCTTTTATGCATACAGCTTCTTTCAGCACATTTCACCTTTGATAGATTGGTATGCAAAACTTTAAAATTAATACAGAATAAGAATATGGTCACAGTAGATTGTACAGTGTATACAGATTTGTATCCTTGCAGACTTGGAAGGCTTTCTTGGTGGAAAATACAAGTTTCTTTGGTGTAGCAGAATATCCTTCGCTTTAATGTAAGAAATGGTGTACATTTGATTTGTGTCAACTTTATTTTTAATAGTAATTCAAGCACAATGTTTTAATAACAAGTCCCCATAATTTACCTACATTCTCAACTTGTTTTTATAGAGCTAAACAGTGTTCAGGGTAGATAGAAAAAATAGATGGGAAAGGCATACATTATAATTTATTTGCATAATAGCTTTTATCTATGCATACAGAATTTTGGTTTTCCTGGCACAGCTACTAGGCAGCTTGAGCTCTGCAGTTATATTGTGCAGCATTTTGCATGGCAGCAAGGCAAACCATACACTTGCAAATTGCACCACTTTAACCCATATTTAAGGCTTTATGTTACAGTTATACAAATGTTTTCAGAATGGCAGAAAGGAATAAATCTGGGCAGAGCTGACATGCAATAGAAAGCTTGTGCTGATAAGTGTTAATTGTATTAACATGCTTTACAAAGTGCTAAAAAATGGCAACAAATCAATCATGGCCAAAATCCTAAAGGCTAGCTGAAATTTGAATTTAAAATGACTACTTAAACTCATGGTGTATTTGAATGTGGATCTTTGGCTAGAAACAATAAACCCTGATAAGGATGTGTAATATATGGTAGAAAGTTGTTTCAGTTCTTTCATAAGCAGTTGCCAGAAGTTGGTCCAATTTTTTATACATTGTGTATGCTTTTTCAGTGCAAGCAGATGGTATGGAGATAACCACAAAACACCAAAGAATTAAACATGGATTGGAATTCTTATAACTTCATTTTAAAACAACAAATATATTTGAGTTGGAGGCCTTATGAAATGTAAAGGCTGTTACAAGATAGTGCCACAAAAAAAGAATTTTACAACAAGATTTGAGTTCTTGGTGATCATGTGCATGTACATTCTTTAAGTTTTGAATTAAAATAAAACTATATACAATGTTATTTTGGCTATAAAATTTGCATATTGCTGTGAGGTTGGTATGTTGATGTATATGAAAAATAACATTAGCCACAACTGCACCTTGGAACTCTTGTAATCGACTTTAACTAGTATAGAGGTTAATGCTGAAACAAGATAGTCATGCGAGCATGCACCGTGACACTGAATTATGGATATTAGTGCAGTGGCCTTGATGATTTTAAGCATATCACAGAGGATAGTGAAATACTGTAGAAGGCAGTTTAATGCATGTAATCAAATAGACTATAAGAGACACCATTTAGTAGCAAGAGACAAGAGTGACTGCTGTAACATACAATTCTGTATCCAACACATTTCATTTTTTGAACTCCATTAAACTGAAACACTCATAGTGTTGCATTAATTTAGAAATTGTATTCAAAATAAACCAGTATAAGTGGTTAAGATATTACTGAATTGTTTTCAGCGTAACTTTCCATTTTCAACACATCATCATGTATTATGGTACTTTATTGCATTCAGAGGACAGAGTTCATGTCAAACCTCTTTTAATAATGGCTATTCACATTCCTGAAAAAGCACAAATTGACATGTAAACATTTTTGTGTTGTTTTCCCCAGCATATACAAAAAATAAAGCCGTTTAATACCTCCCATTATAAAAGATTTAAGACATGGATCTATGAAAATATTAAAAGGTTTTTTTCCCTGTCTTAGTCATTAGTTTTGCAGGTTGGCACTTTGAACTAATTGGTTTTTTTCTGATTTTGGCTATCTCTTGATTCCCATATTGCAATAACATTAAAATATAGCAAGAAGAATAAAAAGTGCAAGCAGGATACAGCAGAGACAGCTAGAGGAAATAAATCTGGTAGCCTTTGTGGAGGATCCAACATAGCACTCATTAAAGTCAGGATGCCCATCAGAGTTATTGAGACAAGGAACTAAAAGGAGGAGAGAGAAAAGGTACACTGGTTAGCACTGATTTACAATGTCCAGTAAGTTTCATTGCTTAGGTGCTCTGTTTTCATCATCCTTATAGACAATATTTCAGAAAATACAATGTATCTAAGGTGATGTCTTATGTACCAGATGCCAGGGTTGATGCAAACATGGTCACATTATCTACATTGCAAAGTCGCATTCACCCACAGTTTTGCATGATGTGAACAAGCCCAAATGAGCTGGAACCATCCTCATGCTCCACTTTCTCATTGCTTATTTCAAACACTAACTTTAACCAGTTTGTTGGTTTGAACATAACAGAAAACTGCAGTTAAGAAAAAGTGGAAGCCCAAAGCTTGCTGTGGCTTGATCACGTCACACTAAACTAAGGCTTAGCTTTGCTCCCAATGTGGCCCATTTAAGTAACTGAATTTCTGAGGGGGACAGAATTTCTAAGATTGGCCATACACAAAGCTTGCTCACTGGGAGATACTAATAAATGCACAATGATGGTAGACTCAAATTTATCATTCAGCTTGGATGGTTATAATTATGAAGTGCTAGATGCTGCCCAGAAGAACTGCTAAAAATATTTTAGCAATTTTCTTCAGCGTCTGCCCATGGTGGAAAACATGGCTACAGTGTGACTGGGGAATTTTGGCAACTCTATACAGTGGCTTATGTTTAACTAAAACACACACAAAAGTAAACAATATACCTCTTAACCAAACCAATGCACATACAAAAATGTGTTAAGAGGTACTTACTAAACACTTAATAACCGCTGAGAATGTCTTAAACCAGGGAAGGTATTTTCTAACAGAAGTGGAAACATTTTTCAGCTGCAGATTATCTTCAGAAGTATTTTCAAATATTGAAAAAGAAGTTGCACACACTGTGAGAAAGGCCAATGTTGTCACAATATATGATAGGAGCAGGCCATCCTTCAGGAGAAGAGGGAGCATGCTGTAGAAAAAGGCACAAATTAATGTGTGTTCTATCAGATTTATATGCCAACGATTTAGGATAGAGAAGAGACTTCAATAAACTCCAGCAAAAATTATTTAGAGATATGAATATTCAAAGTCACCTGAATGTTGAAACAAGTAGAAACCACGTAGACATAAAAGGAATTTCATGTATAACTAGGCAGACAGGTCTATGGAGAAAACAGAAATAAAACCTACATAAGCACTGTCAAGGTAACCTTTTCATTAGTTAACAGCAGAGTTGCAACATCACACTTTCACTGTATTTTTATTTATTCTATTTATTAGTCACTTTTATCATAAAAGTGACTCAAAGCAACAGTCTTAAGAGACATTTATTTAGAAGATGATGATAATACACAATACAGAATAATGGCTAAACAGTTCACTAGGGCAAGGGAGGAAATGGATTTGCACTTGGAGAGTGTTTATGCACCCTCCTATTGTGGTAAGTGAAGTGAACTTATTTCTAACTCTGCTCTTTCAGAGGAATAGCATTCCTGGAAGAAGGCATAGCTGGCATATTAAATATTGTCACCTTACACTTAAAACATTCCATGGCACTTTCTGCTACTATTTGGACACTTTTTTAACACAGGAAGCTGCCTTGTACCAGCCAGGCCAGGCCATTGATCCATCTTGCTCAGTACTGCCAATACTGATAAGCGGTGGCTCTCCAGTGTTTCAGACAGATGGCTTTTCCAGACCTAATTGGAAACATCAGGTGCTGAACCTGGGACCCGCTGCATGAAAACATGTGCTTCATCATTGAGCTACATCCCTTCCCCTTATCATGTATTGTAAGAGCAATTTTGACAGATCCATGCAGACAAATAGCTGAAAGCAGCTAACTGAAACGAAACGAAGCTTACATAAAGATCTGCAGAAAGACATATTGGCCTTATTTCCATTTCAAATAAGCGAACTTCAGACCATGGATTCGAAGCCAGCTGATTTAGCTAGTTTGTTGGTCTGGACAACACATCAAGACAATATTCAGAGAACTGACAGCAAATACTGAAAGCAAAGTCCTAGTCACGCAGGAGGGAAGGAAGAGTGTGCAAGGCTGAGTCTTGGTTCAGGCTTGTTTCAAATGAAGCATGTAGCACTAAACTATGGTTTAATGTTATATGCAAACAGCTGCAGCTTCCAAAACTTCTCTTTTATCACAAGAGAATCCTAAAATCTTAGCTTGACAGTAGTACAATATAGGAACCTGGCTCTGGTTACTGCTGAGTACATATAGCTTCAATGAAATGAGTTCAACATTTGGTGAACTCAGCAAAAGCCAGCACAGTCTCTGAAGCATATGGGCCAATTTTAAAGCAGTTACTTTTCCCATCTCCCCACAATTTTTCTACTTCCTGAGTCTACTTTCACATCCCAAAGGGCAACTATAACATCATCCTTTAGAATGCAGGACTGGGCTTTTCAAAAATAGGGCACAGAGGGCACCTCCTTGGGTTAGGTATACCAGCTACTCTTTCATGAGCACTGGGGAAAGAGAATGATGGTATCTGAACCAACTCTCTTATGCTTAGGCCAAGATGTACCCATGAATAGGTGCTTGAGCCTTATTCTACATCAAATCCCATGACCCACTGCATCAGCTGTGCTACTTACATAGATAGATGCTTCTCATGTCAACAAATAAGGTGCAAAATGTTTTTAAGTACAAAATACTACTTACATTGAAACTAGAAGAATAGATTTTTCATGCACTTGGAATGAGAACAGAAAGAAGGATAATGCACAGCTAACCTTTTAAAAACAAAGTTAACAAGTGTTAACATATGAGGAAACCAGCACTGTTTATATTTCTATTGACAGGACCATGTAAAGGATATTTTTGCTATTCAGCAACAGTGGCCAAGATATTTGACTTTACAGCAGAAGACAAAAGCCAGTACATAAGACTGTATTGCTGTAAAAAGAACAGTATTTTCTGGAAATCTGGCCAGCAAGTAATTGTTTATATCCTGCTTTATACCAAAGGCTCATGGTTGATAATGCCATGTAAAAAAATATAAAATGTCAAAATAGATTAAACCCAAACCCCATATTGGTTTCACTTAGTGAATATAGCATTAAATTTATGTTTAGACTTTAATACTTTTTTTCATATGCATTACAGAATATTACCTGAAATCCTTAACCATCTTAAACACAGAGGCTGTAATTTAGACTATAAAATCATGGCTCTATGAGACAAGATTTGGATGAGCCTTCTGTGTGCACATGCAGCTTCATATAAGCAGGAAAATAAGCCAGGAGAATGCAAAGAGATATAAACATGGTCCTGGGCAACTGTAGGAAAGTTACCAAGAACTCCTTTCTACATGTCCTTATAGCTTTGAAAATACTAATTGTTATACTATGGTTTTAAAAGAGTATAAGTTGGAGATTTAGTCACGTTAACTACAGATGGACTAGCATGTTAAGGACAGATAGATTATGGTTGATCATAATGAACTACTAATAAAAATATATTTCAGTTTGTTCCGTTCTGAAAAACAGTTGGACAAGTGATCTCTTCCAACAGTTTTGAACAAGTTTAAGTTTAGTGACTGCCCCAGTTTAACGGTTTCCCAAGACTAACAGCAGTGGAATATTCCATAAAATTTAAGTAAATAGGGCCGCCTTTGCTCATATGTACTTGTATGTACTAATTAGAGCAGCTCTCCCCAACCTGGTGCCCTCCAGATGTTTTGGACTACAACTCCCATCAGCCCCTGCCAGTATCATCGATGGTGAGGGAAGATGGGAGATGCAGTCCAACTATCTGGAGGGCACCAGGTTCGGGAAGGCTGTATTAGAGCATCACGGAATGTTGCTTGAAACTTCACTGTGCTTCTGAACATTTTTCTTTATTTCAACTGTATTTAAAACTGATATGTTACTGTCTCTAGTATTTTATATAATTTTTAAGCTGCAGGATAAAAACTGAACATTTTGGCAAAAAATGTGTTTCCCTTTTCAGAGCATTTGTCAATGTTTCCCTTGATATTTTAATTAGCAAATGGGTTAAATGATAATACTGTCAGATGAATTCAGAGGTGGTTGGAAAACTGCACTAAACAAGTCCGCATCAATTGTTCCTCCTTGAACTGGAAAGAGGTTTCGAGTGGAATGCTCTAGAACTCTGTGCTGGGCCAGCTACTCTTCAATATTTTTATCAATAATTTTGATGAAAGGGTGGAGGGTGTCATGATCCAGAGATCATGCACTGTGTGACAGAGAAACATTTTGACAGTAAGAGCATTTCACAGAGGGGAAGTGGGCTCTTCCTCACTAGGGGCCTTGGACAGCCACCTATTGGAGATTGCATCATTCTGGATTTCCTGCACTGACCAAACAGTCTACATACTAGTTGGTGTGGCCTCATCCTAATCATCCTATTTTTTAAGTGACCAAAAATTAAAGAAATATCTGTGGGAGGAAAGCAATAATCCCTCCAATGGATGGATGATTCCAACTTCATAGTTTCACGGCATACCACAACTTGATTCTAAACAACCATCTTCTAGTGTGCAGACAAGAATAAAGAGCAGCCAGACTGGTCCATCTGAGATAGAGCACCTAGCCATTCAAGTATGCCAGCTTTTGGGTTTCTTACTCTTAAGAGATCACATGGTACATATACAAGAATGTTGTTCTACCAAATTGAAAATCTAGGAACACAGAAAGCTGCCTTATACAGAGTCAGATCATTGGTCCATCAAGCTCAGTAGTGTCAACACTGACTGGCAGTGGCTCTCCAGGACTTGAAACAGGAGTCTCTCCCAGCTTTTCCTGGAGATGCCATGGAACTTGGGACCATCTGCATGCAAGACAGATGCTCTACCACTGAGCTACAGCCCTTCCCCAGTTTAATACACCAGTTAGAGAACTTCCTTGAAAAACTGGTGCATAACTGATGAGATGGAGGGGTTTTTTTTAGTCATGCAGTTCACATTTCTGTGCCTGTAATAACTATACACGTTCCTGTTATCTGTCTTTTTTATTTTCCTCTCCCCTCCCCACAAATCCAGGCAGAGTGGGAATAGAGAAAGGGAAATATATTTGTATTTATTATAAAAAAAATTGGTTGTACACTTACCAAAGCATATTTAAATCCTTTGATAGAAGGCTGCAGAGTTAGTTTTATGCAACTGGGAAGTACGGTCAGGAATGTTAAAGCAAAGCTAAGCATAAAATAATATATTAATAATGCTATTTCAGTAACATTGTTCAGCTTCTTAAAACCATGAATCAGACCTGATTTTTTTTCAAATACTTAAAATGTTGGTATAGATCACCTTTTATACTTATGCAGAAAAATAAGTAATGAGGTTTCTATTTTCAGTTTCCTGATTTTAAACACACAGATTAAACCAACAAGCAGAAGGCAGCAGCATGACTCTATTCACTTTTTAAATCAACTGTTTCTATTCAGATGGTTGAACCAGGTATACAATCTTAAATAAAATTATAATGTATTATTAAAAATATTTATAACCTGCCCTTCATCAATACAGGTATGAGAAAGTAAAAAACAACCAACCAAATCATAAAACAATACATTCTAAAATAAACCATCAAATAAGTAAAGCAGCTAAAAACAACAGAGAAGGTTAAATAATAACTTACTAAACTTAAAATGCCTAGACAGGAATTTTAACCTGGCACTGAAATAACAGGGTTTGCACCAGTCATACGTCTAAGGGGAGGGCATTCCACAGAAGAAGGAGCCCTCATAAAGAAGGCATTATTATGAGGTTGTTTTAAAATATGATCCTAAGAGTAACATAATTCATACTTAGAATTGGTCGACTTCTGTTCTTACTTACCTTAGCTTAAGCTGAGTTTCTGCTGACAGCATAGCCTTTATTTTGAAAAAGACATTTATGGTACACCAAATATTGGCCACTTTATCCTGAAAAGATATTAAATGTGTCGCATTATTTTTTTTATGAGCCTTATTGACACATTGGGTGACAGATATTTTGCATGGATTAATATTTGTGGCCAAGATTAAATGCATCTGTGTGACCTTGATTCAAAAGAGTGGACAACAGTATTTTGATTAAAAGAAACCTTTAATTAGCAGAAGTACATTCTTAAATACAGGAGCCCAGAGCTTGTAAATGTTATTTTAAAAATCACCTATAATCATACTTTAGAATATTAAGAGAAATATAAAACTTGTTATGTAAATGTGAAGCCATGCTATAGTTTGCCAAATTCTGTTACTGGAACATATTTAGCTCTGCTTGCTAGTTGCTAGCAATGACAGAGTTAACCCTAATAAATCAAGAAGTCTAAAGACATTAGCAGTTGTGCTAGGATCACTTTCCAAATTAAATTTGTAACCGCACAGCTAGCATGCTCATGAAACTCATCCCTAAACAGCTGCTTGAATCACAGCTGTGTAGACATAACAGCAAGAAAGCTACTACCAAGAACTGAGCCATCCCTTCTTGTTCACTTACAAGCATACAGAACATACACTACAAATCTGCTGAAGGTGACAAGTGCTTGGCAGCACCCACAAACATATAAGATGCCAACTTAATAGCCAGCAAAGTTTTACAACTATCAGCACTTGTAGGCATCTCTGTAAATGGGAACCAATTCAAACAACCTGTCACAGGCACCCCAGTATAAACTTACTATGCATTGCTTACGCAGACAGTTTCTCAGTTTATCCAGATTAATATCCAAATCAGTCACTCCTCTGCTCAGCTCAGAAAATATTTCGGCTAACATTAGACTAAAATTCCTAAGCTGCCCTGGATAAAATTGTGCAGGCTCACATCAGTAACACCTAAGAATATGCAACCCCCACAAAATACACATGTAAACACACCAAATTAGTTGACAGTTCCTTGGCTTGTGAATTTCTATATACCTCACACTTTGTGTAAAATGTCAACATATGACTGGGGAGTAAGATCCTTAAATTTTTCTTCCAATGTGCCAGCACCAGTACTAAAGATGTTAATGGTTTTCAGACGCAAGTCCACTGCTGAGTTGTATCACTATTTCATTCTCTCTATGGTACAAAGCGCTTAATAGATGTCATCTCTGTAGTAAAACCATCTATGTTATGCTCAACACCTTTAGGCTTTACTTTAGCAAAGCAAGATAGTACTTTTCAACACAGCAAAACAGGGCTCTCAATGCCTTTTAAAGCATGTAACAGTTAACATCAATTCAATGACTATTTTGGAATAGTAAAAAAGATAATGTATTTAATTCATTTTTTTAGATCCTCTAGATAATATTGTGCAAGGACTCTGTTAATTACTGTGGAATCTATGTGAATGGAAAATGTACATCTGAACTATAGATCTGACGATGGGATAAATGTTGTCTACTCATATAATATCCTGGAAGATGCCAGCTGAGCTAGGGGTTAAACACTGGATTAAATAACTGGCAAGAAATGACGGTCAGAGAAGCCAGATCATATTACTAGCCTTCTGGTGTATCTTCCACACGAAATCCCTAAGGGTCAAAGTGAGGGTTTCTCAAGGGAGCTAAAAATATAAAACATTTACAAGAAGCTTGTAAGGGGGGAGGGGCAGGGCAGATGAGGCATACCTCAAACAAACCCCGATCAACTGGAAAGAGCCTTCTGAATACTTGCAAAATTTGCTCGACGTCTGTACAAAACGGGAGCCAACAGACAGCAAAGGAAGCTACTACGGTAAACCCCAGTTTCACTAACAACAACAACCTGTAAGAAAAAGTATAAAATAATCCAAGCCCTGAGGAAGAAAAAGAAGTGGCCACATGAAAGAAAACAATGTTTGTGCCCTTTCAAACATAAAGGTGGGTTAAGCACCATACATAACACGCAATAAATAACCTAAAGTGAGAAATCACTCAGCAGAGTTGATCAGGGATAAGAAAACTTAAATGTTGAAAAAGATATGCTAAACTTCCTATCTTCTAAATCTGGGTGTCCATTTGTGACCTGTGCTTAGCTAATGACAGGTGTTGAAGAGAAAAGATAGTTGTGTGTATTTTGATACACTATGGACACTCTTAAAACTATTTAGTATGTTATTTAATGACTTAGGAGAAACATATTCTACTGGGGGAGGGGGGCAGTAAAGAATTATAATGACATGAATCCCTTCTCCAAAAGCTTAATCGAGAAATGAATGACATGCACAAATTCCCAAGGCAAGGCTGCCTAAGTGCATTCCAGGACCATTTTCTGGATGTCGGCTTTTAAAGATACTCACCCCTTCCCCACCAGGCCTTTTTTGAAGCACTTTCCCAAGAGATAGCAGAAGAAGGGCAAAGAATGGTAGAGCTCCATTTGTTTGTAGTTTAGAGCTAAGCAAAATGCTACTGAGCCCAAAAGATTCAAATCATAAGACAGGCAAAGCACTCCCCACAAAGCAAAGCCAAGGCTCACAGAATTATATATGTTTTTAGTGTTAAGGGCAAAACAGATTGAAAAGTTAAGTTATACAGAAAATAATTCCGATAGTCTCCTCTTGCCCCGCCATAAACATAATTCAGTCAAAGTGTGAAATCCCACAGCTTTTAATGAGAGCGCTTTAAGCAATTTGATTTGAGGTTTAATTTTCCATTTTAAATCCATGTGACTTCAAAGTGTTTCACTCTGGTGAGATTGTACCCTCACTTTTCAAACACCAATATGAAACAATCCTAAAAGTAAGTGCATCATCTGGGTCCACCTGTTCTGACATCATTAGAACATCATGTAACATTAAAAAAAGACCCCAAAATCTATACTTTGCCCACACCAGCTGCAACCATCATAATGATGGGCAGCTTAGCTAGGCTTTTTTTTTGATAGCTATCTATAAACTGTCATGAAATATACATGAAATTAGTTTATGAGAAAAATTAGGCCTATACATTGCTTCCATTGAATTGTATTTAGTGGCAATGTCAGGTAAACACAATTTTTAGCTCTAGTGTTTAATCAGTGATGGCTGTTTCACACATATGTATCAACACATTCAGCACAGGAGAAGAAAACAAGACTAATAACTATATTTTGAAATGTTTTGCTGCACCATTCATACCTAACAGCACAATCCTATGTATATTTACTTGAAAGTAAGCTGCTCTGTGTTCAAGGGGTTTATTCTCAGGTAAATTGTGCAGGACAGTACCTTTAATAACTTTCTCACTGGTCTTATAAACATTTTACACAATGAACAGGAATTGCTCCTTCCTGTTAACATACTTTTTCCATACAATTACATCCCTTATTGCTTTTTAGTAAAGAAACTGGTGCCGGGTTAGAGAATCAATTGAATTGATAAAACGTAAAGATCTGACTTCACAGAATATGCAAGGATACTGAAAATGTCCATAATCAATCAGAATAAGTCCTGGATAAAGCAATATGCAGAGAGCACTAGAAATCTGGGAAAGAAAGAAAACCTCATTAAAAAAAAACACACAAGCTAACATTACAAAATATTAAATACAAAAACTCATCACATCTTAGAACACCAAGGGGAGCTTCAGGCCTAGGGGCTCTCTCTGTCTGGCCCTCAGGCCACATTCCTCACCAAACTTGCTCTGCACCCACCTTGAGTGCTTTTGCCTGGCTGGAATGAGTCCTTGAACTGTGTTTCTTCCTGCTTACTTGACTGGAGGAATAGGACAGATGGAAAGGTGTGTGACTTTTGCAAGGCTAGAATGCAGCCAACTGTAAATGTCACATCTGTTGCTCTTTCCCCTTTGGTCTCTTGTCTCACCCATCTCTGGCATGAAGCCCCTGGAAGGTTGTCCACAAGGAAATGTGGCCCTCAGGCTGAAAATGCCTCCACCCACCTCCCGCCCTAGAAAGAGTTTGAGACTATTATCGGTCAACACATTTCACTTCTCCCATCAAAAAAGATGCAAACAAGGCAATGGAAAATCCAATCTATCACTCTACAAACTTAAGTTCTACTACTTGCCAAAAGTGTAATTCAATTAACTCACGGCGATTAAAAGGCCTGTCTGAATGTTTACTGTGGGATTCAGAAACATGTGCTGAAACCAGTATTTCCCCACAGTAAGATCTGTGACCTGCACTGGCTGGGATATTGAAAACAGGATGGCAGGAGGGAGGGTCTACAGTGCAAGTAAGACCAAAAAAAAATCTCCAATATGGGCATCGTCTAAGATCTCCTGTAGAAACTCTCCTCTGTGACCTATCAACATCTGAGTTGCATTTGGTGGAAGGCTGGGAGACAGAGGACTTTCCTGGGGGCATTCTCAGGCTTTTCAGTCCCTACCCAGGAAAGCCTCCCCTACCTCCCTTTTCAATGGTCTTGTGTCAGAGCAGAATCTGTGAATCTTTTTTAATATTCTATCTCTCCCGATTTATTGATTATCATTTTGTTTGTTATTGTATGTCAGTGTATGCGGTAAGCAACCTTGGGCATTTTTAAAAGGGTAGGGTAAAATATTTATAATAAATAAAAATCATACCAACCTTCCTCTTAGCTGAAGTCTCTTTTAAATAACAGCAGTACAAGATTACTGCAGGTATGTAAATTAGCAAATCAGCAACAAAAACTGAAAGACAGAAAAATTATATACAAGAATCAAACTATTATTTTATAGCGGTCAACTATTAATTATTTGCTTCATATGTTGTCTCCTATTATTATGCTGCTATTCTTGGTATTTTCCCATTATTGTTTTAATCTGCAGCTGACATATATATATCTGACATACGGTCTGCCTCTGTGTTAGAATTGCTTGTTAATATGTTTTTTTAATAATATTTTTAACCCTTTTTTTAAAGATGTTTTTAAAGCTTTTTAAAAAATGTTTTTAATGTTATTTTGTTTTAATGTATTTTAAGGTCTGTTTTTATGATCTTTTAAAGTGTTTTTAGTGTTTCTGTTTGCCGCCCTGGGCTCCTGCTGGAAGGAAGGGCGGAATATAAATCAAATAATAAATAAAATAAGTAATAAATATATTTTAACTGTGTAAAACACAAAAGCCCTTATATGTTACAAACATAGGCATTAGCTACATATGCCACCAGACACAAGTCTCTACATACACTCAAAACTGTAAAACTGATTCAGAACTACACCTTTCTATAAGTGACAATACCCTTCTCAAACATTCTGTGGCATCGCTATTCACTGATCACATTCTGTTGGGGTTGCTCGATCCTCAGCTGGAGATATTGTCTATTCTATGTCTTTAAATCAGGGGTGGGGAACCCCAGGTATGGGGGCCAAATATGGCTCTCCAGGCCTCCCTATATGGCCCTCAGAACCCTCCCCAAACCACACCTTTCACTGTCCCTACTTCACACCCCAAGTGTTTCTGCCTGGCTGGAATATGTCCTTGAACTCTGACAATGCCTCTTGCTTGTCTGGATGGACGATACTGTGTGCGTAGAAACTAGCTTACTGTACAAAGGTAAATTTTACATTAATTGCTCTTCCTGCCTCTGTCATGTGGCCCTCGAAAAATTGCCCAGAAGCAAATGTGACTGAAAAAGGTTCCCCATCCCTGCTTTCAGTGCTTCAGAGTATTGAACAGGGATGCAGTCAATTACATCTCCCACTCTGCTCCTCCACTAGTTTCTTTTCCAACCTTCCTCTCCGCCTGCAGCGTGGTAAAAATGGAATCCTGGTATGGTAGACAGGGGAAAACATAAGTAAAAGGATAATTGAGAAAACAACACAGAAGCTGTATCATCTCCCAGAGCTTGAGCTTTTAAGGGTATAAACACCATCTCCAAGTGAGCTCCTGGCAAGCCTCATTTTCATACAGTAATGATATGTGCTTCAAGGAGCTACGTTAAAGTAGTTAATTTTTTGGAGTCATGTCTTGTATGTAAGGCATGAACAGTTTCTGGATTACTATTTTATACATAAGTTATAATACTGTTAATATGGTAATATCAGGAACGGGCTAGCCTCAAGGCTAGGAAAACTCTACAAAACTTGATCCTGTGGCATCATAGGGCTGGTACTCATAGCTGATAACGAGTTCTCATAAACCCAAAAGCTTCTTTCAAAAATGCCACCAAAGAGGTATAGCTCCAAGAAGATTAGCCCAATGCCATTCTTTTCATTGAAATCTGCTTAAAGGTTTTATGACATGTTTAAAATAGTAATCCCAGAAGCTGTTCAAGCCATATATACATGAGTTCAAAATATGAACTGCTTGCAGGGTAGCTCCTTGTAGCGGTTCTGAAATCAAAATGGATTACTTTCTCTTTTTCTCTGACTCACTTCATTCGGTTATATTTTAGAAAGCCAATACCTCCCCTAAATGTTTAAAATTAAACATTTAAAATTAAAATGACCTTGACAGAATTAAAACCAAACCCTGCAACCCTGCATACAGGCCATTTCATTTCCAGTGACATTAAAGATGACTTAACTATATACAAGACTGCAGTCTACATGCTCAGCACCTTGCAAAACTAGAGCCCCCAATTCCTCCAATATGACATAAAATAACCTTGAATTTTCTTTTACGATACAGAGCAACTGCGACTATACCTTTTATTTGCACCTATAATGTTCAAAATGCTGGAAGAGAGCTAAGTAATACATCATTTTTCTTTAGATACAGAACTTCAAAGCAAAAATTAAAAAAACCCCACCAAATTCCTAGAATATGATGGCAGGGTGGTATTAACCCAGTGGTTTTAGGAGCTCTCTGCAACACTGACATGTTTAAATAGAGACTATTGTTAAATGGCTTGCAAGTCAACAGGCATTGCTGGATGATCAATAAGAGGCCTTGCCTTGCCTCAGATGCTCAGTACAATTTGTTCTGGAAGCCCAACACTAAAGGGTTGTTCAGGCAAAACAGCAAGCTATCCTAGTTTGTGAGCAAACTATGGTTTGCTCAAGTCATCGTTTATCCAGACTGGGCAGGCAAACTATGATGTCCCAGTAATGAGGTCACAGCACAATAAGGGAGGAAGGAGCATCCAAGCTGCATGGCTCCACAGGGTTCATTCATGTAATGCCACATCATGGTGTCTGAATGATCTGAGACTCCTGTGTTGCCATTTCTTTGACAGAATTTGTTACCTCTGCATGCGTTCCATACACAGAGAATTTTCTAAAACAACTAAAAGTAATGGTCAACATTTAACTGTATTGAATTTTGTAACCCTGATGCACTAGTTTAATGGCTATTGTTAAAAAGAATGTCTATCCATTTTCTTAGTTTGTACATCAATGGTTTGCCAAGCGTGTTGATTTGAACATTATTAAAGACCATTTCAAGGGTAATTTGGTTCTAGTGATTTTTAAAATATAATCAATTACTAGAGACCAGATGGAAAGGTTTGTGACCAACACAAGAGGTGGTGTGGAGGAGTGTCTGATTCTGCCCAGGATAATCAGCAATAAGACAGTGCCAGCATGTCATAAGGGTTTTTTTACAGGACTCCAGTCAATCCTATGAATCAGAAGAAGACTGAATACAAGCTAATAAATGCATTGTTACGAGTTGCCTGATAAGTTACTCTTGTGACATTGCTGCCCATGTTTTTCTTCAGTGACCACTACATGAACTATCAATAGGCTTCTGAAAATTAACATTGTCTTTACACTCCATTTCGTTGAGCTGTAAAGGCAAATGAACACTGAACTTTGTAGCTGTATATAGGAAAACGTACAAACTTTTAAAAAGCTATTATAAAATAATAATTCACAGAACCTATAAATATTGGTTTTGAATGTGTATGTTAGCACCTACTTCATTCCAGTGTCTCTTAAAAAATATTTTTTGTTACTTCAGTACTAAAAACCCCTCCATATGACATTCCCTCTAACTGCTAAGTTTAAAAGCTAACACAAAATAAATTTGAAACTAAAAATCCTTCCATCAAACCTATTCAGTGCCTAACTTTAGGCCTTCTTCTCTATACTATTTCTGGAAAGTTGCAGAACACTTGGAAAGGTATTTGTGGTTCTTATCTACTAGTTCAAAAATGCATCTGAATGGAATTTAGAACTAAACCTAGTCAGTCCAAAATTCTACCTCACAACATTATCTGTACCTTATCTGTACCTTATACCTAAAGAGCTACAGTCAATTACTGCTATGAATTTCAAAATGCTATCAAAATTTAATCTTATATAGTAGAAATCAGCAAAACTATTACATCAAATGGGCAAGCTGTCATTATACTGCCCTTATTTTAAAATATTTCTGTACTACCTTTTAGAACAAAACTCTCACAAGGCAGCTTACATAAAAACAAATAAAACCTCCTACAATATCCTTATTCCAATAAAATATAAAACCACAACTTAAAACAATTCACAGCCAGCAGCACACTTGTATATTTAAGCAATTTAAAACAATATTCACTATAGATCATTTAATAGTTTAAAATTCAGCCCAGCATATCAACTAAAAGCAGCCCAAAATAGTTGGGTTTTTGAGACCCATTTAAAAGCATGAACTGATGGAGCGCAGAAGCATATATCCTATAAGTATGTAGCCACCACTGGAAAAGCTCTGTTTTTTCATGCCCTCCAGTCTAATTGACCTTAGAGACTGGCCCATGAGAAGATTCACCCCCAAGTAGCTGTCAGCTGTATCTCTGGCTACTCATTCAGGGCCCTGTACCCCATTATCGTACCTCAAGTAATCTTTCTTGCTATAGTCTTGCATGAGCATGAAATTGCATGAGTGTTAGGGGGCTGATGCTACTATAAGATATAATTATTTCTCTCCTTGGATCTTTACACCCTAAGAACACTCCTTGTATGGATAATCTGCATAGCAAAACACAGAACCGGATCGAAAACAGTTGAGCTTTTGCTGAAAAAAGGCCATTTTCTACCTGTTGCACGCATGAATAACTTGTGCAGCTGACTTTCATACCCACGAGATGTGTGCAAAGCAATCCAACTTGGGTTTATTAACTTCGCTCTATAAAACAAAGTATAAACACATTTAAAAGTAGACAATTCACACTGCTGTTTATTCAACGTTAACAGTGCAGATGACACACATGGAAGCAATTTCCTCACCATGAATCTATTACAATAGTAATTAAAACACTGCTCAGCAATAAGGAGAACTGAAAATAGTTTATATTTCACACACCGGCTAAGTTTAAGCATTACAGCAAACCATAGTGAATGTGAGCATGTCAATGGTTCCCATGTCGCTTCCCTCCTCCCAAGTGTAAGGGGCAGCAACAAACTATAATCCCTGCCTTAGCATTATGTCTAAAGAGGGAATCATGGATTGTTTCACTCCAAACAAATCATGATATGAAGCCAAAGTTTGTCCTTGGTTTCCTGATCATGGTGTTTTGTTTGGGGGCTTTTTTTAGTCAAACAAGCCACAATCTCTGGTTCAGACATAACACTAAGCCAGGGGAAAAAAGATGGGGAAGTCATGTGCACATCTGCTGGCACAATGTCAGATATCACCCAGAATTACTGTTAACACAGAACACATAGGAGCTGAGACCAGACACAACTGCCCTTTTATGCACTGGATAATCTGGATATTCAGAGCTGCCTCTTCTGTGACCATTTTACTACATGGGTAGCACTTCCATGTGCTACTTGTGTGTAGACTGTCACATGTGGAATCATCACATATTTATTTCACTGTACTTTCACATGGTCTTGAGCGTAGATGGAGCTAAAATATTACTACTGGTACAAGACTATTACCCTGCACTGGTGTGGAATAGACTACAGCTTCTGCAAACTGCTTCAAAGTAAAATTTCCCTAAACTTTCACCATCATACAAATGCAGAATTACTCAAAATGATATGAAGCCATGGTTCCACAGGTATACATATTGCTTTCCAGCATATGGACTATAGTTCATTGGACCATTCAACTGGTTCTAGATAAGGACCAAGACACATTTCACACCTTGGAGGTTGCTTTTTATCCACATTTACTTATGGATACTCAAATAGCATCAGCATCTTTCATCGGTTTCAGTTGGTACATTAGCTGCTTCCCCTTCTAAGACATAAAACAGTGACATCAATACTTTGGTAATATCTATGCTTGATTATTGCTGTGCATTATGTGGCGCTGACCTTTATAAGTGTTCAGAAATTACAATACAGAGGCCACACTGCTAACTGAGGCTTGCCATTTCTCAGTTGAAATGCAGGTTAAAAAAACATACACAGATAAAGAATTAAAATAAATTAAAATATGAATGAAATCTATAGAGATAATTCCTCTATAGGCCCCAGTCCAAACTGATACAGGCATTTTAACGAGCAGCATGCAAAAGCACCAGCTAATATCATCTTCCTCATCACAACACCACTGAAGGGACAGTGTGGTACAGTGGTGAGAGTGCTGGACTGGGAGATTCTGCCATGAAACTAACTGGGTGACCTTGTGCTAGCCACTGTCTCTCATCCTAACCGACCACACGGGGTTGCTGTGAAGATACAATGGGGAGGGAAGAACAATATACATCATCTTTAGAGGAAAAGCAGGATGTTAATGTAATAATAATGTAATAATAAATAAATAAATAGATACAGGCATAGACACGTTCCTATCATGGATGGGAAACTTGTGTGTGTACATCACAACTCCCATACATGAATCAGCCTACATTTTTCTCTTTCTTCTAGCAAATGAGATGCATTTACATAAGTAACTTACATATAAGCGCACAAAAGACTGTGATAAGCAGTAAGAGGGGGATAGTCAAGGCCCCAGTATTGCAAATTATTGTCACTGGTGTTGAAGTACCTGAAAAACAAAGTAAAACCCTGAAATAAATATAAGGCATCCATTAAACACAGAAGACATAAAAACAGTTTCCTTTAAAGAGACAGAAGGCAACTCACATAACTGGTCTTTCTCTTCCCCTTTCCTCACTAGACCAAGATCTCCCTGCCTAATCCTGGCCAATTTCTCCCTTGCACTGCAGCCTCTACTGTTCAGAAAGGGCCCCATACCCTATTGAGAGCAGTTTCAGAGGGATACAAAGTACTTCAGGGGGCAGGAGGGGGGGAAGATTTGTTACAAGAGCTGCACTTCACTCGCACATCCACTGGATACAACCCACTGCCATTTTGGTTTATTAAATTTACAAATCTGCTATTAATACAGAAAGCTTCAGTATAATAGTCGTTTTTTTAAAAAAAATCCCACTGTATTTCTGTTGTAGATTCCTTTTTTTAAATCGAAAGAAAAGTTCATAGTTATCTTGAATGCAGTTGTTGATGTTTGTGGTATAGCAGAAGATGAGGCATGAAGATTCTGGAGAATATAAAATTTGTAGCTACAACCAGCTGAAATTGTTCTGGGAAATTAAATTTTCATTTCTTGGAAATATAGCTAAAATAATCCTAAATTCTACCAGCCTATGAAAGGCTTCTAGTAATTACTGTTCCAAATATTATGATTCACAAGACTGATTCATCAGATTTTATTCATTTCACTTTGATCTATATATGTGAGTGAGTCTGAACATGCAACACTCTCTTCCAGTCAGCCTTGCACTCTTTGGACTCTGTTACTCAACTTGGCCAGCCTTTGCCCTAAAACCTTCTGCAACGATCTTCAACTGGACACAACATACCCCAACACCAAAGTCTTCGGCCTTCACAAGATGGCATATTCAATCTGGTGATTAGCCTGTTATACTACATGCATGATGTGGTTTGTAAATTTGTGCAACAGAAAAGAGAATTAAGATTTGGCAGTGTAAACTAAAACTGATTAAAAATGTATTCAAGCTACGTTATCTACAGAGAAGGTTTTTTTATATCAAAACAAGCTTTGGATTTTAATGGGCCACATACCTTGAAAGGACTATTCCATTATCCCACATGATTCCTATTAGAAAGGGATCACCAGTTTTCTTGAACAAGGTTTGTGAGCGTTTTCTAAGCAAATATATCAGCAAATGGCAGATTGGAGATTGACAACAGGAATAAGGTACGATCTCTCTGTGTGCAATATGTTAACTAAACCTAGTTTTAATAGGTAAATAACTATTGTCACATACAGGTAATCTGACATTTATTATTTCTCACCTCATGTTTATGTACAATGCAATTCTATTCATGTCTATGCAGAAGTCAGGCCCATTCAGTTCAACTGGGCTTACTCCCAGCTCATTGGGGAGAAGACTGCAGCCTTAGAGGTTGTATAATCTTCAGCACAATCTTATTTAAGGGAAACTAAGATCTAATACCAGTTCTTTGGCTCCAAAATCACAAAACCCAAGCATCTCAGTTAAAGAATGACTGGCCAGTCTTGTGAGCAAACAAACCATTGGGCTTAGGGGGGGAAAGACTGCTCCATATCAACAATATTCAGATTGTACTGCAGGCTTGCAGGATTAGGAGTTACTAAAAACTAAATACAACTTAATTACAGCTGTAACCAAAGTTGTCAGCCCAATAGGTTATAAGGGTCATAAAGCTGCTCAGACATGTCAATAACAACAAATTCAAGTGGCCCTCTAATTTAGCCCAAGAAAGTAACCTCTAGAAGACACTATAAAAGTGCTAAGATAAAGGATTTTCATTCATATGACTTTGCTGTACTTATGTTTCTGTGATCAGTCAGAATTTAGCCACATCTTCAAGTTGAAAGGCGGAAGGTTTTATTCAAGAAAAATAAAAGTTACAAAAATAAGACACCAGAACCTTTAAATCTCTTTGAAACACAGTAACTAGAATTTTATAATTGCCATGGGGCAAGTTCTTAGCTTTGCCAGTCTATCCACTCAAATGCAGCCAATTTTTGACATTTATTACAATAAATGATATTTCTTGAATACCTTATGAGCTGCCTGAAGTATCTTATGAACAATTCATGATAAATCATATTTCTTAAAGCTGCATCTCTGCCCCTTATCCCACCATTTAAGATTATTCATGCCAGGATAATTATGACTCCTTCATTTGGATTTTAATATTCTGCAATTTATGAGTAAATATCCCATTCACTTAATCATGCATTGTGCTCTTATTTGGCCTCAGATTCCACAGAAAAAGTTTGTGTATACTGATGGGAGGAAAAAAGGTAAGAACTGTCATATTTCTAACCGGCAACATGAGAAGAAAAGATGCTGTCAAGATTGTCTTTGATAAATATGCATGGGCTCCAAAGAAAGATAGGAAAGGCAGAAAGATTTAAATTTGTGCCTCTGGCTCAGAAAAACTACATACAGGACTACTACATACAAATCACATTTCTAGTTTACTGCCTACCTTAATATACTTTGTTCCTGAACAAAGGGAGTGAACGTGAAGTACATGGCAATACTATTTGAGCATACATGAATAATGATAATAATGAAGCCTCTTCAAAGGCAAAGATTTGGAGGGGAGCAATGTTCTAAATATGCCACCCTGCACCCAGTAGAGTGGATCACAAAATTGTTTGTTACTGCAGCAAAACCTAATGATAATGAAATCCCTTCCCACAGCACTTCCCACACTGTTATAAGATATTATATCATAATATATGCGGAACATATTGTAACTTTCCAAAAGCAAACTAGGAGCATACACTGGCGGACTGTAGTCTTCAGCTTTGATGATAGACAAGTGGAGATTTATTGGTTATCATTTCAATGGCTGTAAATTCTAATGCTGTTATAAACTTTTTCAGATTACTAATTCTTAAGCAATCCTTTCCTCTTTCTCACTGATACCATCCATACATTTTATGACATAAATATATTGCTGCAGTTTGGTCGTGGGGTAAATATTTTACATTCTACATTAATGAACATATATAACTTACACATAAACTTTTTGTCGCTAATATATAAAGCTGCTTTATACTGATTCAGACCATCTATTTGCTCTATTGTTAGATAACCCCCAAAGTCTGGCAGAGATATTTGCTCTCGTCTGTTGTTCTTAACTGAGGCAAAGGGCTGAACCCAAGATTTTATGTGCTCTACCTATGGAAAAGATCAGTTCAAATTTGGTCATGTGGAGGGCAATGGCAAGGAATCTCTTCTGTACATCAAGATTAGATGATTTATTATAGCTGGAGGATGAGAAGATGCCATGACAAAGATCTACTATTCTATGATTCTCTATCTGCTCACGCAACCTCTTCTATTAGCATTTCCAGCTGCTAAAATCTGCTTCCTTCCTTGTCCCTCTATTGTTAATTCAACTGCTATCATGATCTCTCTCTTTTTCCATACTCACCTGAACCATCTTGGACTATTATAAACTCTGTACAACACAGGCATCAGATCTCCCTAGAGAGTTTTACACTCCTGTCTTTCCCTGTCGTTGTCTTGCTCACCAATTATTCAATAGGATTGTGATATAGCAACTGTCAGCCATCTTTGCTGGTTCCCCAGGCTACCATAAAACTGCCAAGTGTGCTAAACAAAAGCAATGGTATAGAGGGGTGTGATGCTTCTGTCCAAGGGCCTTCCATTTCTGGACTTGAAATCAGAAATCCACTTCTGTTTTCAGAAAATTCTTATAGCTGACAAATCTGTACAAATAGTTGTAAAAGGTTTTTAACTGGGCAAGCTGGAAAATCTTTTTCAAATTTTAATTTTGCTAAAACATTAATATTAACGTCACATTTTTGATGTGAAAGGTAGGAATTGTATATTTTAATCTTTTTTGGATTGCATTACCCAATGTTTCCAAAACATCTTAGGCACAAGTATTAAAAGTAAAAGTAGTTATTAATTATAATGACATATTTCAGTAGAAACAAATAGATATGCAGATGACTTTGACATAAGTTGTTTAAAAATTGGTAAAGGAAATGGTAAATAGCTGTAATCCTATGCACACTTACTTGGGGCTTACTTCTGAGTAAATTTTTGTGTGGTTGTACTCCATAGAGCTATACAGGGTTTTTTATACGTATCTTCAGATTATAGTCTTTCCTTATATAAAGGGAATCAAAAATTTTAAAATGAGACATACCACTGTTTGATTGGCAGATTGTAGGTAACTTCTTGCCAGTGTCTTTGAGCTTCATAGTCTCCGTACATAGGTGGTTTTCCTGCACCTAAACAGAAAAAATAGACAATTATATATATATTTTAACTTACACACTTCAAATCAGCTGGGAGGCATGACTGCGATCAGCTGGGAGGCACGACAGCACAGCAGCAGAGGCTTTAGAGCGCAGGGGTGGAAATAGATGCGATCGCGCCACCGCAAATCAGCTGGGAGGTGCGATCGCGATCAGCTGAGAGGTGCAACAGCGCAGCAGCAGAGGCTTTAGCGCGGGGCTTTGAGGCTCCGCATGAAGGAGAGGTAAAAAAAGTTTTAAAAGGTAGTGCTTCACTTTAAGGACATTTTCGGTTTACATACTCACTCTGGTCCCACTGAGTACGTTAATGCGAGGTATTACTGTATCTGGTTTTCTTAGAAACATAATCCCTAGTACACTGCTATGCTGCATTCCCACTTATCTTTCTGCCTTGTATACTACTAATAAGCAGTGTTTTCTTCTCATGTTAGTAGAGGGTTCTTTTTCTTACGTGCAATGTAGTATACTTTTTTTTTCAAAGTCCCTATTCCTAAATCTGGTCTGAGGCCACAATTCAGTTTAATATTCAAATACAGTTACCACAATTATGTTCCACTTGTGTTCTTTCTCTGCCAGTATTTCTAAATGATGAATGGTGTCACCCCATTCCCTATTCCTTTCCCCCAGTTACTTCTCTTATCAGAGGTTCTTTTACTTTTTCATCTTTTTTTGTCAATACAAAGCTTCTATGGGTGTCTTCTTAAATAAGTACTACAGAACAATCCAATTGTGGCAGTCTCACATTAAACAACTAGGCACACAGATTATTCACTTCCAGTCTCTCCTGATTAGCTATTGAGAGCACACACTTATTTCTGCTGAAGTATTGACTAACTTCATGGAGATTGAAGAGTTTCTTTTAAATGTAGGAAAGCCATCTATAATTCTTTCATATGATCTATATTTGAGCAATTCACACAAGCAGCAGAGAAGAATATAATTTGTCCCTTTGTAGCACCGAAAGCAGACAATTTCTAAAAGAAAGAGCATTAAGAGAAAAGGTTTTCTAATATGGCAGTTCTTCTACAAATAGAAGCCTCCTGAATAGACACTTGGAAAGAGAGTTAGCAGAAAGTTATCATGGATATATGGGTCCTTCAGATTCTTTACCTGAATATATTAAGAACCAATACTATAAAAATGTTGGGAAAGCTTCCCGAAAGTACCAAACTGCCCTAGCAGTCTGACACTCACAGAAAGCCAGTGGACTAAGTCTTTATTTAAGTGTTACTATTTGGTGCACAATACCTCCTAGCTTTAAATTACAGGAGAGTATTTCTTGTAAAAGGTGAAGGATATGTAGAACAAGGGTTCTTATCCCATGTTTCTGTTTGCGGAAGTGTTACTGCTTACCAGAATTCACGTGCATAACATGTTCCAAGAGAAATGTGTGATAACGTCTTTCTACCCATTTATCAACATAATGAATGAACGCAGGGAAACAGGATTCGGGGGGGGGGGACATTCACATGGCAGCTGTCCATGCTCTGGAACATAACCAATATATGGCATAACCAGAAGCATGGGAAACATCCCAATAGGGGTCCCACTGAATCCACAGAAAACTCACTGATGGGAACCCTTGCTATTTGATCACTACTGTCTTTTACTGAAGATCTACCTATGTCCACTAGCAATTCAACATCTAATGCTAGGAAGTTTAAGGTGCCTGCAAAAATTGCCAGCCATGATGGCTCCCCTCCTAGAGGTACTTATATTGTTCTCCTCAGAATCCCTACAAGGCCAAGGTAGAACTGACACCTGAATAGTAAAATATTAGCAAGACTAGAGACAGTCAGACTTAGGCCCTTTAAAATCACCAACTTTGAAGCAGTAATAAAAGGAAAGAGAGCAAGGTTTAGCATTTTAGCATCTGCTGCATTTCTTGTAAGACCAACCAAGCAGATTGTATTAAAATTTTTGGCACCTATTTCCACATTCTTTTTGGAATTTATTTGAATCCATGATGCAAAAGGGCTTGAATCTTAATGCTAATGGTAAGTCATTAAATATCAAACTGACCAGCTACAAAAACTCTGGTCCTTTCACTTTTTGCACTTTATATTTTGTCTTGAGTTGCTAATCTGGCTGCCAAAATCTAACTGAAGTTGGCGGGCTTTAAACAGCACGCATGCTGTATTGCAGCCATGGGGTACAAGGAATGAACTGTTTCCAAAGGGACAGTTTAATTCCGTATTCTTACACCTTTTGCAAGGCAGATAAAAGCTGTAGTGTAACATTTCAGGAGTTATTACTATGGCAATCCTCAAAGCAGCATCCTCAAAGCATACTGCTTTATTATCGTCAGTGAGGTTTCCACTTGAAGGACAAGAGACTCTCACATAAAAAGTATAAAGCTGCCCTAAGATCAGTCAAATACCAGGACCTAAGTTTTTATACAATCCATGTGTAGAAGCAGCTAAGATGGTGGGCAGCTTGATATCCCAAACATAAACTTCTCAACGACAATTTTGGAATTATTTATCTCAAATTTACTCTTAGCAGTTGTATTGTTTTTTAAAATCTTTATTGCATTATTCTTAACAATGAAAATATTGAGCCAGTAATGTTCAATAACATTTGTTGACTACAATGTCTAATGCCTACTATCTAAATAGTAACAGCAGCAGTACTGGGGGCCTGGAAAAGACCTACCTTGGGAGTGAGTACTTGAACATCTGGGTGCTTTGCTTGCTCCCCTGGGTTACTATCTGTTGAGACAACTGCAGTGACTCATAACTGCTGTAAGGACTGGGGGGCCCTGCCTGAACCTGAATCCAGAGAGAGGCTACACTCCAACTTGCAGTCTCCAGTCAGCTCCTGTCTGGGTCAGGGAGCATAAAAGCCTGGAAACCTTTGGGCAGTGGGTCTGCCACCAGCAGGATAGCCACCCCTTGGGGAATCCCAAGGGCAAGGTGCTACCCCCCCTATTTTTTTTTCCAATCTAAAGGAGGTCAGAAATAGAGAGGGTGTACAGTACATGTGTTGTTCCTGCACAGGGCAAGAGCCTATGTAGTGAACTGTATGGAAGGAGAAAGTTGCTAGCTGCCTTCAGAGTGAGAGTCTGCAACTGACAGAAGGCTGGTCCTCCCTGGGTACAAGAAGGGGAGGGGGAGTATATCTGCCTAGTGTGAAAGATATTGGGTGGATCTGGTGTGGTTCTAGTAATACTGCTCCCAATAATCTCAGAAACCTACTGGGATAACTGGTCCTGGTAGGTTTTGTTGATGGACTGTTGTTTATATCATATTTTTAGGAGAAGTCTTGGGAATCAGGGACGCTGGTGATGCCATTCCAATTTCAGTAATCATGGGCAGAGGGAGGTATAGCCATGGGGAGGCGATAAGCTACTATCGAAGATGACGGTAAGGCTATGTCTTGTTCTTCACTCTTCCCATGGACAGGTTCCTGGTTGTTCATCTGCTGTGCCCACTGGCTTGTGCGTGCTATTGTTTAACATCAGATTGGTACACAATAAGAGCACACTCATCCATGATTTGATTTGTCTCAAATCCATGATTTCATCATCTGGTGCTCATCTGGTATGTATTACCAAGACCTGGGTGGGTGAGCTGGGAGAAGTTGATCTGACCCAGCTTTGCCCACCTAGATACTCTGTGCAACACCAGCACAAGCTGCAGGGATAGGAGGGAGGAGCTACTGTGATCCACAGAACTTCCATCTCTGTCACCAGGAAACCATTCTGTCTTGGAGCTGGCTGTGAGGGCCTGTACCTGGTGTCGGGCCAAGGAGACAGTAAACTGGGTTACTGCTGGTGTACCGTAAACCCTGCTTGCTCAGCAGCTTCTCTGACCGAGCTGGCTGTAATCTTGGAGGAGACCAGATCAATAGGCCTGGGTGATTTCAATATCCATGCTGAGGCTGCAACTAGTGTTCCAGCTTGGGACTTCATGGCCTCCATGACGACCATGGGGCTGTCTCAAGTTGTCACCAGTTCAACGGATAGGGCAGGGCACACCCTCCAGATGAAGGAAGGGGTAGTCTGGAGGTAGGGGAGTGGATGTCATCTCACTGTCATGGTTAGATTGCTTCCTGATGAAGTTTGGATTTACGGCTCCAATCTTCCTCTGCAGGGGAGGTGGCCAGACTAAGATCATCTTCCCTCAGGAACTATTGGAATCCACTTGATTCCTGAAAGCTAGTGGGGGGGGTGTTCCAGTAGATAAGAGTAGGTGACCCTGTTGAAACCTTTGTCACACTGTGGAACAATACAAACTATGTTGGGGTCCCCTCAGCACCTCTCTAGCATTGTGGAGCCCATTTTGCACCTTGGTACACCAGTGAACTAAGGGCAATTAAAGAGGCCAGACAATGGCTAGAGTGCAAGTGATGAATGACGTGCTGCGAGGCTGACCAGGCACAAGTAAAACATCGTAACCATGCCTACTGTGTGGCAGTGAAGGCAGAGAAGAAGGCCCACTTCTCTGCCTCCATCACATTCTCAAACAGCTATTTAGTGGAGCTTTTTCATGTTGTCCGGAAACAACTATTATAGTTGTTTTAGATCCTTTGGAAGTCCACTGTGAATTGTTTGAGGGTAAAGTTGCTTGCCTCCACAGCAATCTTGACACCCCATCCACATTTACTGTAGTCCCCAGTGAGGTGTTCAGTGCATCATCTGCTGCAAATTCTTGGGATCAGTTTCATTTGATGCCGCCTGATGACGTGGACAAGGTGCTTGCGATGATGCAGCCAGAAACATGTCTCTTCAACCCTTGCCTTTCTTGGATTATTAAGCTTGCCGAGGGGGTATGACTGAGTAGATCCAGGGTGTAGTCAATGTGTCTTTGTGGGAGTGGTTCCAGCTGCCCTGAAAGAGGCAGAGATACAACTGATCCTGAAAAAGCCCACCCTGGACCCACTGGTTTGTGACAACTACCGCCCAGTCACAAATGTCCCTTTTAGGGAAGGAGATTGAGAAGATTGTGGTACAACTGCAAGTACTCTTGGGAGAAACAGCTCCATTCCAAACTGAGTTCAAGCCAGGTTATAGGCCTGACTCAACCTTGGTTGCCCTGATGGATGACCTTTATCAGGAGGAGGACAGGAGGAGTGCAGCCCTGTCATTCTTACTCGATCTCTGAGCAGATTTTTATACCGTTGACCATGGTATCCTTCTGAGCTGACTTGGTGAGATGGGTATCAAGAGGCACTGTTTTACAGTGGTTCCTAACTCCAAGACTGGGTATCGAGAACAGCACTGGGTGATTATCTTTCAGCTCCCTGGCAGTTGTGCTGTGGGGTGCCACAGGGTACCATTTTGTCCCCAATGCTGTTCAATGTCCATATGAAGCACTTGGGAGCAGTTATTAGGAGATTTGGGATGAGGTGTCAGCGGCACACTGATGATATCTAGCTCTATTTCTCTGTAACATCTGAATCAGGAGAGGCCATGCAATCCCTGGACCAGTGACTGGACTTGGTGGGGGGCTGGGTGAGGGTCAATAGACTGACATTGAATCCTAGCAACATGGAGGCACTGTGGGTAGGTGGTTCCTGGTCCAGATAAATGGTCAATTACCTGCTTTGGATGGGGACATACTGCCTCTGAAAGAACCTCAGGTGACCTCAGTGGCTAGGAGTGCCTTTTACCAGCTTTGGCTGGTAAGACAGCTGCGGTTATTTCTGGACTGGGATAGTATAACCATTATTGTCCATTCACTGGTAAATTCCAGGCTGGATTACTATAATGCACTCTATGTAAGGCTGCCCTTGAGGTTGGTCCGGAAGCTGTAGCTGATGCAAAATGCAGCAGCATGACTGCTCACTGGAGCAGGAGATCACCAACATGTTACCCCACTACTGAAGCCAGATATAGCTTGGGATCAGGATACTTGAAATATCGTCTTACCCTTTATATACCGTCAATCACTGCATTCTTCAAGTGAGGGCCTTCTGCAGATACTATCTCATCAGGACGTTCATTCTGCACAACATAGGCAATGGACCTTTCGTGTTGTGGCATCAACACTTTGGAATTCCCTCTCCTTAAATATTAGACAAGTGCTATCTTCTTTGTCTTTTCAGTGCCTATTGAAGACATTCCTATTTCTACAAGTCTTTTAAATACAGACCTTATCTCAGTCAGCATCTGTGTTGGAATTGTTTAAGATGTTTTTAAATGTTTTGTTTTTAAGATGTTTTGTTGGTAGGATGTTTTACAGATGTTTTTAGTGTTTTATTGCTTGTTTGCCACCCTGGGCTCCTTCTGGGAGGAGGAGCAGGATATCAATTTAATAATTAATAAATGAAAATTAATTAAAACAGACAACAAGACATGGTGAGTAAAGCACAAAGAAAAGTCAAAAAGCTTGAAGCATCTGAAAAATGGTGCAATGGGAACAGAAACGAACTTACTCTGTCTGGTCATTCACACCTTAAATCTAAACTATGTTAAATTAGTACTGCTTAAATCACCTTGCTTAAATCTTTCAAATCTTTCAGTCTCAACTGTAGTCTCATTGGGCAGCAGTAACAGAATACGTTTTGAAGGTAATCATCAAATTACACATATACTTGGATTTTATAATTGAATATTTTGGGGGTTTGCATACAAATCTTTTAAAATGTTTTATCTTATTATCTATTTAGAAAACAAATAATGTGATTAATTGCTTCTAACAGTAATTTCATCTCTATGCACTAGCTAATATACATTATGAATATTTACTACCTGAGTAAGAACCAAGTGACACAGTCCAACGGACAAGAAGTCCTAGTAATGCAGCAATTGTCATTAAGCTCCATTTTTCCATAGCTGTCCTTCAGGCCACATCAGAAAGCACCTTAAAACAAGAACAAAAATAATAATGATGCCACATAATTTAGTTTTCGGTCCCTAAAGTTTATATACTAGAATTCTGTATTATAAACCCACAGGAAGAACAGTGAATGGTCAAGGATTGTGGCCCAACAACATCTGGAAGCCTACAGGTTCTCCATCTCTGCTTTATAATGCCTGGGCTGTATCAACAGTCCAAGAATTAAGCAGTGAAACATTAAAATGACAATACTGTTCTCAAACCATTAGGAAAATAAATGCAAATCTTGACCTACAAATCCAAAGTTTTTATTTTCCTTTTATTTCTGAGAATCTGAAAGAAGTCAGAGGTTTATAAATGCATACAATATGAATATCAGGAGCTGGAAAGTTAGAAAAAAGCAACCAAAATGATCAAGGGGATGGAGCAACTCCCCAATGAGGAAAGGTCACAATGCTTAGGATTTTTTCGTTTAGAAAAAAGGTAAGAGGGGACGCTATATAAAACTATCTCATATCACTAGAACTCATGGACATTCAATGAAGTTATATGTTGGAAGATCCAGGAAAAACAAAAGAAAATACTTTTTCACACTGCACATAGCTAAAGTATGGAATTTATTCCCACAAGAGGCAGTGATGGCCACCAATTTGGATGGCTTTAAAAGAGGATTAGACAAATTCATGAAAGTTTTATGGCTAGTAGCCACGATTACTAGGTTCTACCTCCACTGTTGGAGGCAGCAAGCCTCTGAATACCAATTGCTGGGAATCACAAGTGGGAAGAGTGCTGTTGCGCTAAGGTCCTGCTTGCTGGCTTCCCATAGGCATCTGATTGGCCAATGTGAGAACAGGATGCCGGACTAGACAGGCCACTGGCCTGATCCAGCAGGACTATTCTTCTTGTAGGAAATCTACAGATGATTTTAATACAGTCACAGTGAGCCAATGAGGGGTTCTCCAATTTTTAGTACACTGTGGGAGAGGGTTGTTTCCCCTTCACCATATTCTTAAACTAAATCAACCCATCAAGCTATCATTAGACCTTTAGCAGGAAAAAAAATCTACAATAGAGGTAATTGTATTTCCCTCACCGTGGAACTAATAGTAGCGGGGGTGAGGAGGGATTTTAGAACTGGAAAAGGTCAAGTGAGGAGAGGTTCAACATCACTTTCCCTGGAACCCCTGCTCCAATCAAAATTGGAACCTCCTTGTGGCTGCATTAAAACCAATTTTTAAAAATACCAGGACAATATTAACAGTACAAGTATAATAATGTTTACTCAAAATTCAGTGGGGCTTATTCTCAGGCAAATAGTTGGAAATGCAGCCCTAATCACTATATACCCTGCGGTTTGGTACTCAGGAAGAATGGAGCCTACAAGATTCAATATGTGGATTCTAGATGTGGATTTTAAAATGGATCAAAGCTTTATCTTGGCCCCATATTCTCCTGAACACTTGGCATACAAGGACTAGGATTGATTTTATCTATCTGGGGCTCCTGTTGTACAATAAAAGGGCAATACAATGGAAAGAATCCATGGTTGAATTCAGGCTTATGAATAATTATGGGGAGACGCTCAGAGTACAAAAGGCTCTACTTGTCAACATTGCTCTCCCTCTCTCTTCCATGCTGCTATGCACACCTGAAATCCCAGGTGTATATAGGATAATAGGTTGTAGCTATCTTCCTATATAATAAAACTGTAAGCCCTCATGCCGTCGTCACACCATCATGACATCACACAGCGTGATGGCAGGGGCAGGGTGCGATGGTAAAGACCACTGAGCAAGCCAGTGGGCAATTCAAAGGCAGCGGCTGTTGCAGTTGAGAGGCCAGCCACCTTCAGCAACCCATGGTGGAAGGGAGGGCGAGCTTCAGGGACCTGGGGGGGGGAGGGAAGGCTTTGGTGACAGTATGTGGGGTTGGCGAGCGAAGCAAGCAGGGGCGCAGCTCCTAGTCATTAATAAAATAAAAAAGTCACCTGACAACAGAATTATTACATCAAATAATCAAACATCAGATGCAAGACAGCTCTGCAATGCCTGGTCTCTGAAGCTGTTGCTCGGCAGTACTGCAGAGAATAGGTTATCCCCAGAGATTAATTCTAAAAACACAGAAGTGTTGTGAGGGAAGCTTACTAGGCCCACATGTGTGTGCATGCAAGGGTGGGAATGTTAACAAGTTTCTTAAGTAATAAAACAAATTACTGAACATAATCCACTATGAAAAAAAGGTTCTACAGCCAACACTAAGCCACAGTAGCTAGCAAAATTATCTGAGAGGGTTTAGTTGACCAGGATTGCCCATCTATAGAGTCAACAAAGAATTTCAGCAGGGAAAGCCTTTCAGAGGAAAGGCTGAAGTAGAGAGAGAAGCAACGTTCCAAGCTGGGTCTCCTCCCAAACTGAACTGGACCGCGCCTCTATTCAGACCCAACAGTCTCTCTTGAATTTTAACTGGAGAGCCTTATCCCTGCATCCTGTGCATGGCACCTCCAATGCAGCACTGTCACCTGAAACCATCCCACACCTCCCCAACCCTACAAGTCTAAGCCTGCATCCCGCCAGAATATGTCATTTTCTTGACTATCACTCAGCTCAGGAGTACGACTTTTCTTTTCTCCTTCCATTTCTTTCAACATAAGCCTCCCCCACCTCCCTACATCAGACACTCTCAAATTCACTGAGACAGGCAAGTGTTAAAGGGAGTTCAAAGGGAATGGGCAGGCATGCGCGCAATCTGCTCCCCAGGTCCACCTCATTGACTGGGCATATGTGCAGTAGATTCTCCTTACACAGGACCACTCATGTCATATTATCATTCCTCCCCTTCTCCAGACTGGAGAATTTTTACAGCCGTGTTCTCAAACTTTGCCTTTCTTTGCTTTCTTTGTCCCACTTACAGGCCAAGCCTAAGCTTGTTGATTTCAATAGATTTTAGATAAGATTAAGCTGAACTTGTGGGTTGACAATTGCAGCTTCTGGGAGGAATGCTAGCATTTAAAGTGGTGTTGCACCACTGGCAGAAGAAGCAAACTTACTGCTTACTTTGCAAAAAAGGCTGTTTGTTGTTATTCACAGGGTAACATGGTTTTGTATGTAAGCTCATAAAAATTACACCTGCAAAATGTTTTCCTAATCTGCTGGGGCATGGCATGGCAGACAGAGGAGAGACCCGTCTCTCCTTGGCAGCTCACTGCATTTCTGTGATGGAGACAGAGGATGGGGTTTCCCTCTTCTGGCAGCCTGCTTTGTTTCCATGCTGGGTGGAAAGTGCTCTGCCCCTTCTCCACCAGCCCAGTCACTCACCTCTTACCTGCATGCGGTGACATGCATTCTCTTACATACAGTCCTCTGCCTCCTGTGGCTACCAGGAAAGGGCTTAAACACAAGACTAGAGTAACACAGGTACAGAAGACAGACCCCTTCCCCAGTCTAACGTTCAACAGAGTGAAGACAATGGAAGGAAGGCTCCAGAAGGACCAGAGTTCCAGCATGCTCCCAAACCTGTCTATAGTGGGGACAGGATGTAGTAAAGTACTGATACAAAAAATGGCAAAATCCAAATGCTCCATGAAACTCCTCATCTAAGAGAACATCACTGCCACAAAGTAGATAATATGTACCCCACAATTACAATGATTTGTGTGCTATCTTCTGAAAAAAGACAATGGAGCCTATACTATATGAAGTATTGACTCTTGTATTATTTATTTAATTTATTTAAAATATTTCTATCCCACCATTCTACCCTACAATAGGGCACTCAGGGCGGCTACAATAAAAACACATACACACATAATAACAATAAAAATACAAAACATTACAGTAGATTAAAATGCATAAAATACTATTAAAATACATAAAATGCATTATGCACATACATACATAAAATGCATATGTGCATGCACATATAAAAAAGTGAGACTAAAAGAACTTAAGATTTTAAAATGGAGAATAAAAAGCTTAAAACAGAATCAGGCTGACCCATCAGTCCCAACCAAAGGCTCTCCGGAACAAAATAGTTTTGACAAGTTTCCAGAAGGCCATCAGGGAGGGAACAAAACGGGCTTCTTGGGGCAGGGAATTCCAAAGTCTGGGAGCCACAATTGAAAAGGCTCTCTCCCGCGTGGTTGTCAATCTAACTTCTTTCATTCCAGGCACGCAGAGAAGACCAGAGGTAGATGATCTTAGATGCAGGCTAAGAACATATGGACGTAAGCGGTCCCTTAAGTAAACTGGTCCAATGCCATTCAGGGCTTTAAAGGTCAAAACCAGTACTTTGAATTGGGCTTGGAAACAAACTGGGAGCCAGTGGAGTCGATAAAGCACAGGGGTGATATGATCCCTGCGCCGTGCTCCAGTTAGCATTCTGGCTGCTGCACTTTGGACCAACTGTAGTTTCCAAATCGTTTTCAAAGGCAGCCCCACAAAGAGTGCGTTACAGTAATCAAGCCTCGATGTCACCAATGCATGTGTCACCGTGGCCAAGTCAGATACGTCCAGGAACGGACGCAGCTGGTAGACCATTTTGAGATGGCCAAAAGCACCCATCAACAAGTCATGCCACTTCTACCTTGACAACATTGCAAAAATATGGCCCTTGCTCTCTGTCCCCTCAGCAAAAACTCTGGTCCGCAATCTGATCATCTCTCCTCTAGAGATGGTCCTCCAATGTCTCACTTTGGTCCACTCATATCTATCCAGCACTGGGAAGGGCCATAGCTCAGTGGAAAAACATCTGTTTTGCATGCAGAAGGTCCCAGATTCAATCCCCATCATCTCCAGGTAGGGCTGGGAATGTCTTCTGTTTGAAACTCTAGAGAGCTGCAGCCAGTCAATATATATATTTTTTTTTACAATAATTTTTATTCAAATTTTCATAAAACATACAAAACAAAATCATAAAACATTCAAAGACAAAAAACAAAACAAAACAAAAATAATTGAACAAAAAAAATAAAATATTGACTTCCCATTTGTCACAGATCAAATCAGTTATAGGTCTACAATATATAACAATCCTGTCTCTTAAATCATATTATAAAATCACTTTCCTCCAGTAGTTATCTTAATTAATCATCAAATCTCATAAACATTACTTTATTCTTTCCACAAAAAGTCAAAGAGAGGTTTCAATTCTTTAAGAAATATATCTATCAATTTTTCTCCAAATAAACATGTCGATTAATCCATCTCGTTAATAATTATAATAATCTTATTGTCATAACCATAGTCCAAATAAACATTTCGATTAATCCATCTCATCAAAATCTGTTAGGTTCAATAATTTCAATAGCCATTATTCCATTATCCCTATTAGTTCCATCTTCCATCTTCAATAGCCCTGTTAAGTCCAGTAATTTCAGTGTCCAATCTTCCATTATCAGTATTCCATAATAATCTTGCTGTCATAGCCATAGTCATATAATAAGAGTCTGATGGGAATTTCCTCTATCCCAAATATTTTCTTGCCATCCATTCTGAATAAGTTGCTGAAATACTGTTGTAAAGTCATATCTCTGTTCTTCTTTTTTACAAAATGCACTGGCTCATCTCTTGAGAGTTTTTCCATTGTCACATGGCTGCAGTTAATTCCATAGATTTTCTCTATATCAAACTCCATCACGTCATTCCAGTCCAGAAGATTATCCAAGCCATTGATAACTTTATCTCTAATATCTTCATTAATTTCTTCAGAGATAACGTTAAATTCCAAACAGTAGATTTTATTTCTAAAATCCATAAACTCCAGATCTTTTTCCAATTCCACATTTGTTCCAATCTCCAGGGCTTGTATCTTCCCTTTATTTTTTCTTTTCTCATCTCTGATCTCATTCTCCTCTCTCACAGGATCCCCTATTTCTTTAAGCTCCTGCGTCATTTTGCTCAGTTCAATTTTCAGCTCCTTACTACCCTGTCGCAGGGTTTGTTTCGTTATCTCAATCTCATCCATTATTTTCTGAAACATAGTTACTTCCAGATTCTCAGCCACTTTCTTGATTGCCATTTTTAAAACCACAAAAACAAAGCAAAACAAAAATAAAGAAGAACCACTTCTTATTTCAGCAACAATTGGGTTAATATTCCAGGCTTGATGACATCACAGTATAAACAGAGCAGCCTGCCTTATCTCTCTATGTTCAAGAATGCAAAACAAATTTAGTTCCCAGCATCAAAACAGTTAGTGGCGTCGTGAAGAAGCAGATTCGTCAAAATAAAATAGACCAAAAAGAGAATAGTCCCAGACAATATAATATTCCTCGGAATAGAAATCAGGAATAGAAATCCCTCTTCTGTTTATATCTTTAGAATGCACTTCCAGGACAGCTTTTTGCGACAGAAACAGAGATAAGCTGTTAATTTCGTGAATAACAGAGAAGAGTTATAGCTCACCCAGAAGTTGTCCAAAGCCGATCAATCTGACAAATCTCCTTTTGCTGCAACAATTTAAACCAAGTAAAAAAAATAATAGAAAGAAGGGTGCTTGCCTGTTAGTCCGTTCTCTCTTTAAAGAAAAGATAAACGTATCGCTTAAACAGATAGAGCTTGTTCGGAAGTCCGTCCGGCATTGTTGGCTGGACCTTATCTCATAAATTAATGAAATCCAGTCCTCCCAACAAAAACAGGCTTTTGAGGTTGATCTCTACGTTTCTCCCTGCCCGGGAGAAATTTCATCAGTCAAAAAAAAAATGTTCTGACTGATTTATATCTGAATAAGCTTCTTTTGAGGCGGGAGCCCGTCCCAAAAGCAGGCACAAGCGAAGTCACCCTTCCCGGAAGTCTGCAGCCAGTCAATATAAACAACTGAACTAGATGGACCAATGGTCTGACTCAGTATATATCCCCAATGTTCCTAATATCATTTGTCTCATTCATCACTCTGATCATGGTGCCCCTCCTTAAATTCATACGCTAACTTCCTGTTTGCCTCCAGATCTGCACAAACTCCTTGTCCTTACTTTCAAATGGCTGGCCTTAATGGCCCTCATTTCCCCCCTTATTTCTCTATTCTTATATACACACATATATATTCTAATATCCATATACAGTCTTTAGCCTATTACTTTTGCTTCTCTAGAAGGTGTTGGTGTTAACCTTTAAAGCCCTATACGGTGTCGGTCCAGTTTATCTAAAGGAGCGCCTCCAGCATCACCAAATATGCCGCCTGACGAGATCTGCCTCACAAGACCTTCTCTCAGTCCCACCAGTTAAGACAGCTAGGCTGGTGCAGACCAGAGAGAGGGCATTCTCAGTTGTGGCCCCCACCCTCTGGAACTCTCTGCCATACGACCTTCGCCATGCCCCCTCCCTGGTAGGTTTCCGCCAAGGATTGAAAACTTGGTTGTTTCAGCGGGCATACAAGTCTCCTAGATAATTTTAGTTTACAGTGTATAGATGTAGGTTGGTGGATTATAATTGTTTTATATGTTAAAACTGTATTATATGTTGTATTTTTAATTATGTACGCCGCCTAGAGTGGCCGTTCTTTCAGCCAGATAGGCGGCCTAAAAATAAAATTTTATTATTATTATTATGTCCAGCTATTGGAACCCATGGACCTGCCTTACATTACCAACATAAGAACATAAGAAGAGCCTGCTGGATCAGGCCAGTGGCCCATCTAGTCCAGCATCCTGTTCTCACAGTGGCCAACCAGGTGCCTGGGAGAAGCCCGCAAGCAGGACCCGAGTGCAAGAACACTCTCCCCTCCTGAGGCTTCCGGCAACTGGTTTTCAGAAGCATGCTGCCTCTGACTAGGGTGGCACAGCACAGCCATCACGGCTAGTAGCCATTGATAGCCCTGTCCTCCATGAATTTGTCTAATCTTCGTTTAAAGCCATCCAAGCTGGTGGCCATTACTGCATCTTGTGGGAGCAAATTCCATAGTTTAACTATGCACTGAGTAAAGAAGTACTTCCTTTTGTCTGTCCTGAATCTTCCAACATTCAGCTTCTTTGAATGTCCACGAGTTCTTATATTATGAGAGAGGGAGAAGAACTTTTCTCTATCCACTTTCTCAATGCCATGCATAATTTTATACACTTCTATCATGTCTCCTCTGACCCGCCTTTTCTCTAAACTAAAAAGCCCCAAATGCTGCAACCTTTCCTCGTACGGGAGTCGCTCCATCCCCTTGATCATTCTGGTTGCCCTCTTCTGAACCTTTTCCAACTCTAGAATATCCTTTTTGAGATGAGGCGACCAGAACTGTACACAGTATTCCAAATGCGGCCACACCATAGATTTATACAATGGCATTATGATATTGGCTTTTATTTTCAATACCTTTCCTAATTATCGCTAGCATGGAATTCGCCTTTTTCACAGCTGCCACACACTGGGTCGACATTTTCATCGTGCTGTCCACTACAACCCCGAGGTCTCTCTCATCTTCGGTCACCGCCAGTTCAGACCCCATGAGCGTATATGTGAAATTAAGATTTTTTGCTCCAATATGCATAATTTTACACTTGTTTATATTGAATTGCATTTGCCATTTTTCTGCCCATTCACTCAGTTTGGAAAGATCTTTTTGGAGCTCTTCACAATCCCTTTTTGTTTTAACAACCCTGAACAATTTAGTGTCGTCAGCAAACTTGGCCACTTCACTGCTCACTCCTAATTCTAGGTCATTAATGAACAAGTTGAAAAGTACAGGTCCCAATACCGACCCTTGAGGGACTCCACTTTCTACAGCCCTCCATTGGGAGAACTGTCCGTTTATTCCTACTCTCTGCTTTCTGCTTCTTAACCAATTCCTTATCCACAAGAGGACCTCTCCTCTTATTCCATGACTGCTAAGCTTCCTCAGAAGTCTTTGGTGAGGTACCTTGTCAAACGCTTTTTGAAAGTCTAAGTACATTATGTCCACTGGATCACCTCTATCTATATGCTTGTTGACACTCTCAAAGAATTCTAGTAGGTTACTGAGACAGGACTTTCCCTTGCAGAAGCCATGCTGGCTCTGCTTCAGCAAGGCTTGTTCTTCTATGTGCTTAGTTAATCTAGCTTTAATAATACTTTCTACCAGTTTTCCAGGGACAGAAGTTAAGCTAACTGGCCTGTAATTTCCGGGATCCCCTCTGGATCCCTTTTTGAAGATTGGCGTTACATTTGCCACTTTCCAGTCCTCAGGCACAGAGGAGGACCCCAGGGACAAGTTACATATTTTAGTTAGCAGATCAGCAATTTCACATCTGAGTTCTTTGAGAATCTCGGGTGGATGCCATCCGGGCCCGGTGATTTGTCAGTTTTTATATTGTCCATTAAGCTTAGAACTTCCTCTCTCGTTACCACTATTTGTCTCAGTTCCTCAGAATCCCTTCCTGCAAATGTTAGTTCAGGTTCACGGATCTGCCCTAGATCTTCCACTGTGAAGACAGATGTAAAGAATTCATTTAGCTTCTCTGCAATCTCCTTATCGTTCTTTAGTACGCCTTTGACTCCCTTATCATCCAAGGGTCCAATCGCCTCCCTAGATGGTCTCCTGCTTTGAATGTATTTATAGAATTTTTTGTTGTTGGTTTTTATGTTCTTAGCAATGTGCTCCTCAAATTCTTTTTTAGCATCCCTTATTGTCTTCTTGCATTTCTTTTGCCAGAGTTTGTGTCCATTTTTATTTTCTTCATTCGGACAAGACTTCCATTTTTTGAAGGAAGACTTTTTGCCTCTAAGAGCTTCCTTGACTTTGCTCGTTAACCATGCTGGCATCTTCTTGGCCCTGGTGGTACCTTTTCTGATCTGCGGTATGCACTCCAGTTGAGCTTCTAATATAGCGTTTTTAAACAACTTCCAAGCATTTTCGAGTGATGTGACCCTCTGGACTTTGTTTTTCAGCTTTCTTTTTACCAATCCCCTCATTTCTGTGAAGTTTCCTCTCTTGAAGTCAAAAGTGACTGTGTTGGATTTTCTTGGTAATTGGCCAGTTACATGTATGTTTAATTTAATAGCACTATGGTCACTGCTCCCAATCGGTTCAACAACAGTTACATCTCGCACCAGGTCCCAGTCCCCACTGAGGATTAAGTCCAGGGTTGCCGTCCCTCTGGTCGGTTCCATGACCAACTGGTCTAGGGAATAGTCATTTAGAATATCTAGAAATTTTGCTTCTTTGTCATGACTGGAACACATATGCGGCCAGTCTATGTCTGGGTAGTTGAAGTCACCCATTACTACCACATTTCCTAGTTTGGATGCTTCCTCAATTTCATATCTCATCTCCAGGTCTCCCTGAGTGTTTTGATCAGGGGGACGATAGATCGTTCCCAGAATTAAATCCCTCCTGGGGCATGGTATCACCACCCACAACGATTCTGTGGAGGAGTCTGTGACACCCTTCCCCGGCTCTCCCTGTCAGGTTCCTACCTGCTTGTGGCTACTGCCTTTCACTAGGCACCACCAGGGACTCCACCAGTCCGGACTGTCCTTTATATGGTTTCTCTCTCTGCTCTAGCACAGATCTCACTAGATCCCCCTGCTAGGCAGCACCACCAGTCACGTCCTGTAACCAATATTCCCAGAGACTTTGCCTGAGTCTCTCTCTATCTGGTTACTTTTGTGACTGCGTGCGTATGCTGTTCCCAACCCCTTGGTATCTATATAGATTACACATATAACTCTGGGTTGCGCTGGATACTTGTAATGTTATTATTCTTCTCTTCACCGCAGCCACCATTCGTTACTGTTTCCCTTCAGCCTTGGAAATTACCTTGCCCTCCCTTCTGGTCTGCATATTCCCCAGCCAAGGATCAGGCCTTCGGTAAACCAAAATAGTATTTATTAAATATCAGAAATAACAAGATTACTTTTATAATGGTACAAAAGCATATGGTTTCATCTCTTCCTGTGATATTTGTCTTATTATTAACTAGAACTCCAATTCCCTCTTTCTCCACACTCTCCTGACATCCACCAACTAACACCCACCTCCTAACAACGTCCACACTAACATCCGCTGACTATCACCGTCCACCCAGATTCAACTGTCATTCTTCCATTTATACTCCAAGCCATTCAAACGCTCAGCCAATCATCCAGCATTCTACTGCTCATCTACTCCCCCCTCCTCTTTCACTCCACTTGCCATATATCTTCTATACAAACAGCACTTACCATATTTACATTAATACAGGAACATCACAGAGTCCGCCTCTTTTGGGGTTTCCAGCTTGCTGGATTCAATGCCTTCTTTCACGTATAGAGCGACTCCGCCACCAATACGTCCTTCCCTGTCCTTCCGATATAGTTTATATCCAAGCAGGCATTTAACTGACATGGCTTGGACCGCTTACTTAACAAACTGGTTTGACCTTTTTAACAATCCCCTTTCTTCGCAGAATCCCATATTGCACCTGTAAAATCACATCATTGAAGGGTCCCAAAAAACCTTTTAGTCCAATCCCAAACCCATTACATTATAAGCATTTAGTAGGGGCTCTGTCCCTCTCCCTTCCCTCGCCAACCCCATCTAGTGTTGCCAAAGCTCCCCTTCCCCCCACAGGTCATGAAAGCTATCCCCTTTTCCACCCCCACAGGTAACCAAACCTTTCCCCATCCCTCCACAAAGCACCAAACCTCCCATTGCCTCCCCCACGGATTACCAAGGCCATCCACCCTTCCATCCATCCATCCATCCAGGCCCAGGCCACAGCCCTCTCACCCACCGCTGCCTCCACCTCCTCCTACATAGCCTGCACTGCTACTGCAGGCTGCCACTCCCCCTCCCCCTGTGCGGCCCGAGCCCACCAGCTCACCCTGCAGTCTTTGCCATTGTACCCCACATGACAGCCGAGGGCTTACATTTTTATTACTAGGTGCTTTGCCCCTGCACACTTTCCACCCCCCCCCACAAACTCCCAAATACACACAGACAGAGGGGACCCCCCCCAGGACTCCAAAGCACATACACACAAGAACTCCGACTTCCATCCACACACATATCCACACACCCACCTCCCAAACACACCCACCCACTCACAAACACAACCCCATGGACTCCTCCCCCAGACCCCCAAGCACACGCGCGCTCACACACACACGGAATCCCCCCGCAGTCTCCCAAACACACACAGAGGGACTCACACATACGGGGACTCACACGCCGCCCCACAGGAACTCCCGCGCGCGCGCGCACTCCCACAAACAGGGACTCCTCCTCCTGCGTCTCCCAAACACAGAGACACCTGCCCCTCCGGCACCCACACTCCAATCCGCTTGCCTCTACTATTGCTGCGGCGCCGGCGGCCGATCGCCCCACTCGTTCACTCGCCCGCCCAGGCTGCTTCTGGTGTTAGTGCTGCGCAGCCAGCGTGCTTGCCTCGGTTGCTCACTCGCACGGCGCCGCTGCCCTGCAGCCGGCCTGCCCAAACTGTTGCTTCCGCCGCCGGCCTCCCGCTATTTCCGCCGCCGCGTAGCCCGCCCAGTCAGTCATCTTTGCCGCGCCGCCTCCACGTCACATGACGTCATGACGGCGTGTTAAAAGATATAGCACCTTTGGTGTTAGAGTTGCTCACAATAATCCTTACAATGGTGTTGTACAGGAGAATAGAATTACTGTCCTCATATTGCAGACAGGCCTGTTAGAGGCGGAGGCTTGCCTAGGGGTGATGGTACCTGAGATGTAAACCAGCAGCATTTAGATCACACCCTTAGCCATACTTGCTCTCAAAGACAACCTTCAAAACCTTTTATCTGTGCGTCAGTAGAATGTTAAAGGCTTCTTCCCTTTTTGGTGTACAAGTTTTTTTGTAGGGCACGGTGAATGTGACAAAAGGTGTTTGAAAATATGCCCATCATGCAGGTATACTCTTCAGATAATTTGTCTTGCTTGTGGCAACCCGTTGGTTAGCAAACCTGTGTTTGTTCATGTGTAATGTGAAATGTCGCTATGAAGGAAGAAAAAAATCAATTTTGTTAAGCTCTAAGCAGTTATCCACTGAGTGCTTAATGAGATAATTTTTTACTCAAGCCTGGCATGAAATAACGTATTTGAACACCTCACTACCACACAAAGCTGATGCTGTGTGGCTGTTTGAAAGTCAAATACTCTGCACATGCTCAAAGGCTCTCATTTAGTTACCAGGTTTATTGTTCACCCTACCAGCAGGAGATCAGAGCGACTTACGAGAGAACTGAAAAATGTCCTAGAACTGAAGGGAGGGAATAAATATTCGTGAGGTTCTGCTCTGGTGAGCTTTGGATCACCTGAGGACCATAAACTATACTGTCCACAGCACAATGTGAGATCAAGTGTGAAATATGGAAGGCAGAATCTCCTGGATTTTCAGGGCTTGATGCAACATCTGCAGGCTTAGCTTCTCCATACAGTTCCTGGTTACCTTTTGAGATCAGCTCTCCTTAACGGAGCACATCATAATCAATCTGAACGATACGAATCCACCCATCCTTCTGAGGGACAGTGCTGAGGTTCTAGGGATTTTTTTACGGAGTTCGGTTTTACTAGCCCTAAAACGATTAGCGTCATGTACTTAAAAGATACAGAGCATTGGTAGTACATCCACAGGAAGTATTTTAGTCAGCGAGTGTGTAATGTAGCAGGTAGACATGAACGTAGCACGTCTCTCTCCAGACAGAAGTGGGATCAGTCTCGCCAGCTATAAAACGCACTTAACAGTCTATTTAACAGTGGCGAGGTCCTTGAAAAGGCAATATCCATGCTAATCCAGCCTCTTCTAAATCAGAATTATTATTTTTTAAATAAGCCAGTAAGGTAAAACCTCCTTTCCTCACGTTCAGTCGTGATATTTAAACGATTTGAGCAAACTGGATTAATTTAGCTGCTTGGAAAGCAGATTCCCGCACATTTGATAGAGACGGGGAAATAAGGTGTTCGTGAAATGAAGGTTCAATTATATCCCTTCGTCTACCAAAAAAAGGGGGGGGTCACGCCAGAGGCAAAAGGAAAGCCATTCCGTTTCTTTCAGTTGTGAAATCTTTTAACTTCCTCGCCCACGCCAACGTGTTTTTGTTGCAAGGGGGGAAAGTTGCCTAAAAGGAACAGTCTGAAGCTGTCCAGGAGTGCAGAACCAACAACGACAGGTGTGGTTCTAGAAAAGGCACACACGCACGTTCTAGTTGAAGATCTTGCAGCCAAGATCACTTACCCTCCCACTTACCTGGCAGTTAGTCCCAAACCGCAACTTTCTTACACTCAGGTTAGGGTGGCAAGAGCTCGGTTTCTCTCTCCGTTATTAATACTGGCGTAGAGTCCGTAGACGTAAAGTGGCATTTTAAATCCACGCAAGTGGTTGTAACTTCAGAACCAGGCAGCGGAAGGTTTTCTTTTTCTTTCTGGATGCCTGTAAGCAGGTTGTGCAGATTGAGGCTGCAGGACATCAAGGACAGTTCTTGGACCCCCTTTTCCTGGAGGCGTGCCAAAGGCCAGCCTCAAGGCTGATTCAGACATGCGCCTCCAGAATTCGCTCTCTCATCCGGCATCGCTGATGCAGTGGCACCTAGGAACTCCCTCCGCTGAAAAGGGCTGCATTGGAGCAGATAGGGGAGTCTGGACAGCTGTGGTGTGTGATGCGCAGTATCTCTTCTAAACATGTAATTCATCACTTGAATGTACATTCTTCCAGTGATGAACGTAGCATGCGGGAACTCAGCCTCATCATTTTTTTTCATAGACAATATAAGATACTTGAGCGTCCTTTATTTGGCCAGAGACACTGTTTCGGCAGTATGTTTTAATCATACATTCCGAGACAAACTCTATCTATGAGATGTGTCTTATTAGCAATATTTCTATGCCGTCATAGAATAGAATGCTATACACGTTCACTGGGAAGTAAATCCCTTTGCATTCAGTGATGTTTAGGCTGCAGTCCTAATCCCATTTACCTGTGAGTAAGCATTACTGAATTCAGTGGTTAGAATTGCAGTCTTATTTCCTAGTAAGTGTGCTTGGAATTGAACTCTGTAGGGGCTTACTTCTAAGTCCAGCCCTTCTTGATTAGAGAGTTTGCAAATTAATAATATTAATATTAATACTAGTATTACTATCAACAACAATAACAACAACAATATGGATCCTACAGTCTCCCTATTTATAGGAAAGGTCTTCTATACTTTTGTTTGGGTCTAGTTCAGAGATTCATTTTTATTTTATCAACTCCTAAAATCCAGCCTCCAGCATTGCTGGCTTCGAAATCATGTACTTTTAAAAAACCACACACTTTAGCTACAATTCAGCAAAGTTAGTTGTGACAAAGTCCCACTGAAAACAGTGGAATGGGTGGGTCACTGGTTCACGAATGAAGGTTATTGTGTGACCTAATGCCAAGCGCCTCCTAAGTGTGTCTGCTAATATATTTCATTTCATTTCATTTGTTCCTCGCCTCAGAACCAACCCACAGAGAGTGGTGCAGGCCTACAGGAAGGTCAAACGGGGGATCTTCCACTGAAAGTAAGGAACGCACCAGCGCCTCGTTTTGGTTTCCTATTTGCTTACCTTGCATTCTTCAACACAGAAGAACCCTTCTAAAGCTAGAACGAATTTTAAAGCCCTCATTGCTACAGATTTCTCTTCTCCCTCCCCCAGTCATGCCCCAGCTCAGAGAAGATCTTGCAGTCTTTTCTGGGTTGCCGATTACTCCGTTATATGTTTTGACTGCATTCAGACTCTTCCTCATCGCCTTGCTCCTGGCGGCGTGGAAAGGAGTGGGTCAGCAAAGCCGACCAGCCCGCCAAGGGTTAACAAGAGAGCCAGCGGCCTTCCCGCTCCAGATTGTTTGTCCCCGCCCTCCCCGAAAGAGACTTTGCTCCCTTCGCCCGCCCCAGCGTTCCGGCGTGTCCTTTACGCCTTCCCCAATCACTGATCCTAGACCTGTCAATGCCACGGCAGAAGCGACCGAGGCAAAGCCTTTTTAAGCCAGGCAGCAATCTGCAGGGACGGAAAACAAGCCCGCACTTGAACAAGGCGGACGAGCAGCCATCGCCTCACCTTTGAAATGGTGGGCGGAGTAGGACCGGAGTAAATAATGTCAATCACAAATAGGGTTGCCAGGTTCAATCCCTGAGACTGATCCTGTATCTTTAGGAGAAGAGAAAGTCAGCCAAGTGCAGGTGTTCTTGCAACACTGTAATGGGAAAAACCACAAGGTAAAATTCTCCCTTCCCCCTGCACAACTTTTAAAGATACATAAGACCTCTTGGAGGCTGGGCCTGGCGCCTTCCATTTTATCCTTATACCTACCCCGTGAGATAGGTCAGGCTGAGAGAGAGGGGCTTCATGGCTGGGTGGGGATTTGAACCTGAATCTTAGCCCAACACTCTAACCCACTGGTATTGGGAGACAGGACTGTACATCTTCAGACTATGGGGGGGGATCCCAATTTGATTGGACCTTTGCATTAAGAAAAGAAAGCAACATCCCTCTGTCTGCAGGGAGCTTTTTATGGAAAAGGACATTTCAAGATGTGATTTTGCCACGCACTATTTTTCTAATTAACAGAGACTAACATTACAATTACCTGGGGGGGGGGTCACAAATTTCTTTGAGCTTACAAAGGGGGTCCCATACTTATAAAGGTTGGGAACCACTGTAATACAGCATCTTTACTTGCTATATTTATTTATGCTGGCTAGATGCAAAAGAGAACAGGGCTCCTGCACTTTTAGCAGGTGTATCCAAGGGTAAATTTGAGTATATGGAGCTTGCATGACAGGCTACACCTCCTGAAATTCTCTCTTCTGTACAACTAATACAGGGGCAAGAGCCCAGTCTTCTTTTCCATCTGGCCAGTCTACATTTACATACCCACCTTTCTCCCACAGCAAAACACAAGGTGATGTGGATAAGGGTCTGCAGGCAATCTTCCATTCAAGCACTGACTGCACCCAAGCCTCCAAAGCTATAGCAAAATGGCATTGGCTACAATGTATATCTTCAGGCCATAGATAAGTAGAGTTCAAAGTACTATGTCATGCTCAGTAATGTCGGAGAGTGACGAAACTGGGAATGGAGAGACTGAGTGAGCCATTATGTGTGTTTGAATCTTTGCTAAAAGATAATACCTTCCCTGCAAATTAGACAGACAGAGACTGTAAGCTTTAAAATAAGAAATAACTACTTTATTCTGGAAGTACATACTTGATAGGAAAGAGTTGTACATCTAACTAGCTAACTAGCTAAGTTGAAGGTGGAAACACTAAGTCTAGTGTTTGCCCTCATGCTTGGAGGAGAGGGAGAGACAAAAGGAAAAATATCTGCTCCCCTCTCGAGAGAAAGAAGACTGGGAAGGAGGGAAGGAACTGGGATCAACATCCTCTGCATAGCAGTCTAGCAGGAAGGAAGAGACAGCAGGAGATCAAAGGACAGGTAAAGCCTAGCAACCAAGAAGGTCTTGTCTCTAGCTACCCTTTTTAACCCCATGCAGCCTCAACCCAAGTTGGAGTTGAACCCCATATATTCCAACACCCCTTCTCAACGAGAACTTGGTTCATTCTACAAGGTGCATCTTGTCTCGTAGCTTCTGGTGTTGGACTTTGCCTAATGGCTTGGTCAAAGCATCAGCTGTCAACTCTTCTGTTGGACAGTAGGTCATCTCTAGAAATCCTTTCTTCCTTATGTCCTTTAGGTAGTGGAACTTCACATCAATGTGCTTCATGCGAGAACTTTGCCCTTCTGATTCTGAGAGTGTTATGCAAGCTTGATTGTCCTCAAGTATTCTGATAGGCTCTGGTTCAGATATGCCCAAGTCTCCTAGAAGCTTGCATAGCCACAGCATTTCCTTTCATGCCTCATCAGCTGATACATACTCTGCCTCAGTAGATGAGTGTGCTAGAGTCTCTTGCTTTCGACTTGTCCAGCAGATAAGTGACTGCCCACGGTAGAACAAGTTTCCACTGGTTGACGTACGATCTTTGGTGTCTCCAGCCCAGTCAGCATCAGCATATCCTAGAAGCTTAGGATCTTGAGTAGCTGATAGCTTTAGTTTTAAGTTTGCAGTGCCTTTCAGATATCTTGCCACTCTCTTGACTGCTTCCCAGTCTTTCTTGATTGGCAAGCTGGTTTTTCTACAAAGGTATCCCACTGCTAACACCATATCTAGTCTGGTTATTGTGCTGATGTATAGGAGTTTCCCTATAGCTTGTCTGTAGCTTTCGTTGTCTTCCCAGGGTTCATTGTTCTGATCTGGTTTCAAGTATCCTACTTCCATTGGTGTAGGTGCTGGATGTGCATCCTTCAGTCCTAGACTCTCAAGTAGGTCTTGAATCTTTTGTTTTTGATTTAGAAGAAAGGATCCATCATCCTCTCTTTCAATTTGTATTCCAAGGTCGTATGTGATGTCGCCTAGACATTTCACTTCAACTTCCTTGCTTAGATTATTTACTAACTCTTGCTTGTCTTGTGGATTCTCATAAGCCAGTAGTAAATCATCTACATAAATCAAAATATAAGTCCATTTGTTGTTCTTGAATCTGCTATACAGTCTGCTTCGCCTCTTTTATAGCCTTGTTTCAAGAGTATTTGGTTCAGTTTGTCATTCCATGCTCTTGCAGCTTTTCTTTCTAGTTGCTCTGCTTGCATCTTCTGGTTGGCAGCGACACTCAGGAGTGTCCTGATTGTTGTATGCTTGACTACAGTTTCAATATCTTTCCAGGTCTCTGGTTCTGGAAGTTCATCAGCTCTTGCAAGGTAGGACAGTCTCAGTGGAGGTACACCTCTGTTGGTGCGGTTAGAGTGTTTTGGTATAGGATTCTCTGCTGCCCCTTCTGGCTGTGCAGGTTCCCCTTCTTGCTCTGATTCCTCACTGTCCTCCAGTGCTGGTATGTTGCTGTAATCTGTAGTACTGTACGGTATTTCTACTTTATCTTCTTCACTGTCGTGGTCTTGGAATGGTGCCCCTTCTGGTTGGAATGCACCTTGACCTTCATCAAAGTAGACAGCTCTTTGGATTTCAATCCTTTCTGTTTTGGGATTTAGGATTCTGTATCCCTTTTGTTTTGAAGAATATCCAACAAAGATTCCTTCCTTTGTAGTGTTGTCCAATTTGGTTCTTTTCTGGTGTGAAATGTGACCGTACACTTTTGATCCAAACACCTTTAAATGAGCCAAACTGGGTATGCGCCCATACCATAATTCGAATGGAGTCTTGTTGCCATTCACCTTTGTTGGCAAACGATTTTGTAGATAGGTGGCAGTATACACTGCCTTTCCCCAGTGTTTCTGTGAGAGATTAGCATCTTCCAGCATGGATCTCACCATCTCAATTAGGGTTCTGAATTTTCTCTCTGAGACTCTGTTCTGTTCTGGGTTGTGGGGTACAGTGGTCTGATGCTCAATCCCATTTTCACACAGAAACTGCTGGGTAGCATGAGACATGACTCACCCCCCCCCGTTGTCAGAACGTAGCATTTGTGGTTTTCTCTGAAATTTAGTGGTCACCATTGCAATATACTCTTTGAGTTTCTGAAGCATTTGCCCCTTTTCCTTCAATATCTAAATTATGGTGAATCTTGAATAGTCATCAATAAAACTAACAATATATTTATTTCCACCAGCTGAAGGAATTGGCATTTCACAAATGTGGCTGTGAATCAACTCTAGGGGGCGCTTGGTCTTCTTTTCACTCTGCTTAGGAAAACTTGGTCTCGTCCCTTTAGCCTTCACACAGCATGTACATCTCCCCTTTTCTTGGCAGGGTTCAATTTTCATGCCTCTTACTAAATTATTCTTTTGAAGAGTATTAATCTTTGCAATGTCTTTATGCCCAAGTCTCCTGTGCCACATATGCAAACATGACTTGTTACAGTAGCCCTTTACAACATTAGCTTCTGGACTTTGTTGATTGATTTCATACATTCCTTTTCTCTTAGTAGCTGTGCACATAATTTCACCATCTCTAGAAATTGTGCAGGAATCTTGTTCAAATAACACTGAACATCCTTTATTTGTTGCCTCACTTACTGAGATCAAATTATTCAAAATTCCTGGTGTCCAGAGGGCATTCCTAAGGTAAATTTCCTTTGTGCCGCTTGGCGTATGGCAGACTAGCTTTGCATCTCCCGCCCACTTTATAGGCACCTCCCACGAGTCAGCGACTCTGACTGTGCCTCCACGTGGGGTTAGATTTTCAAACAGAGTCTTTGTATTTATCAGATGAGCACTTGCTCCGGAATCTATATAGACTTTAGTATCATTACAACATTTTTCAACAGTTACTTGTAAACTCTTGACATCTTTCTTCTCTGTCCTTTTAAATCCTCTATTTTGTCCTTCAGACCTCTCGCTCTTATCACACTGGTTTTTAAGGTGTTTTTCCGAACCACATAGAAAACATTGCTTGGCTTTCACACCTTTGGATCCCTTTTGTTCCTCAAATCTGCATTTGACTGGCAGTCAACCAGAACTTTGTTTACTTAGGAAAGAGGAGACGCTGTCCTTTCCTGCAACTCTCCTTTTGCTTTCCTGACGGAATTGTTCCCTTACTTCTGATATAATTTCATTTAGAGTCTTTTTCTGTTATTGTAATATAAAGGAAAATGTTTCCATTGATCTTGAGAGGGAATCTAGAAACAAAGCAATCTGTACCAGCTCATCCAATTGTGTGCCTGCTTGTTCTATTCCCTGAATTAACACCATAAATTTAGTGAGCTTCAAATGAATCATCCCTCATTTGCAAGTTAATAAGACTTCGTAACATTGAAATTAAATTGAAATTAAATGCCCTTGGCTTTTTGGCTGGTGGTTAGACTCCAGTGCAATCCACATTTCTCTGGCATTTTTACAGTTAATGATCAAGGGGATTTGCGAGTTAGTCACGCATTTGACAATGAGATCCTGAGCTCTTTCGTCTTTCTCAGTCCAAACTCTCCTTGCTTCCTGCAAGGCTTCTGGTCCCGGTTGCGGGTCTTTGATCACCTCCATTAGCTTCTAATGGCTTTAAGTGACATCCCATCCAAAATGACCACAGCTTCCAGTTTCCAGGTGAAAGTTTGTCAAGGCTTAGCTGTTGTTCCATGGTAGCCATCCTTAAGAAAAAGGCTTAACTCTTTACTGACTAAACTCCGAAGGTCTTTACTAGCTTCCTTGATTCACAACACAAAAGCTCCTTTAGTTACTCAGATCTCCTTTTGCATGGCTGGGCCCATAACCTGTCGGAGAGTGGCGAAACTGGGAATGGAGAGACTGAGTGAGCCTTTATGTGTGTTTGAATCTTTGCTAAAAATTACACCTTCCCTGCAAATTAGACAGAGACTTTAAGCTTTAAAACAAGAAATAACTACTTTATTCTGGAAATACATACTTGATAGGAAAGAGTTCTACATCTAGCTAACTAGCTAAGTTGGAGATGCAAACGCTAAGCCTAGTGTTTGCCCTCATGCTTGGAGGAGAGGGAGAGACAAAGAGAATATGCCTGCTCTCCCTCTCAAGAGAAAGAAGAAGAAGGAAGGAGGAAGGAGATGTGGTCAACATCCTATGCATATCAGTCTAGCGGGAAGGGAGAGACAGCAGGAGATCAAAGGATAGGTATTAGCCTAGCAATCAGGAGGTCTCCTCTCTAGCTGCCATTTTTAACCCCATGCAGCCTCAACCCACAAGTTGGAGTTGAACCACATATTCCAACAGAGAAAAGGGTTAAACACTTCCCTGCTGATTCTGTGCTTCATCCCCATGTCCCCGAAGTCACTCACAAAGGGGCTATCAGGTTCCTACACACATTTACATGTAGGTGTGTAGGCCCTAAAGTAGGAGTGACTTTTTTGACCTGCATTCATCCTTGGACAACCCTCCAAGGCGTTCCGGCCAGTAGTGAGTGTAGCCAAAAGTGGGTGTGGGCCACTCCATACTCTCATGTGCACACACATAGGCACGCACATGCACACGCATGCACACCCACACACCCCCTCAGCTGATCCATCTCTGCTCATCAAATGGGCAATCTGACCATGGGAGAGATGTGAATTTTTTGTTCCATTTGCTGCTGCCTCCAAATTTGATTGAGCATTGGGGGTTCGGTCACAACAATTTTCTTGGGGGCCCAGATGAGGTCCCCAATCAAGTCCCATAGTTGCTCTGGAGTTCTGTGTGGTACTGAAATCTACACCACTTCCAAAAGATAACACTCATTTTCACACATGATACAATAAGCTTCTGTCCAAAAGTCTGAGGCTTGCTTGAATTATTGCAGGTGTAAACAGGCACGTTATTTTTGACAAACGTTGGATCAGATGTGAAAGAGCATAGTTTTAAACTGAATGTATATTCTAGCCAATGTATAGTTTGCACATATGGGGCAGACATGGGAAAGGCATGTCTACATAGGAGTTCTGCTAGATGAGACTAAAGGTTCACTTAGATCAGTGTCCGGCTCCCCACATGACTAACCAGCTGCATCCAGGTAGCCCATAAGTAGGCTATGAAGGTTACAGCCCTCCCCTGCTATTCCAGTACTAAGTATTCAATGGCAGACTGCTTCTGAATCATATAGCTATGACTAGTAACTATTGACAAGTAGTATCTGCAGTAAAATGTTGCAGTATATCTTCATCCCCTAATAGGAGAGCTCCTGTTCCGGGCTGAAGCCCACCAGCCATACCTTCCTGTAAGTTACAAGCAGCTCAAGCAAGCTGATTCATTCTTTATCTCCACCCGTTTTCCATTTTTGTTTTCTAGCCACCCCTCAGCATTACATTGCTCCAGAAAAGCATTGAGCATGATCATACATGTGCAGTCTACATGTTTCTTGTTTTTATGGGGGATGGTGGTTCCCTTTGGGTGCTTTTATTAATGTGTGTGATTTTGCATATCTCAGGATTCACCTGAGCATGCTGATACCTCTTATTTCTCAGTGGTCCTATTCTCGATTGATTATGTTGGCACATGGCAACACTGAGTTTACCATTACAGGAAGTGCTAGATGTGTCTTCCATGAATTTGTTGAATCCCCTTTTAAAGCCATCTAAGGAAGCACCTGTCACAACGTCTGATGGGAATTAACCATTGCTTCTTATATCCTAGAATCCTTGGTGTGTAACTTGGTGTCTGTAGTACGTGCGAAGGACTTATTCAGCCTCACTCTCCATCATGGAATGGAGTCTTTCAGTTGACCTCATGACTACATCATCAGCCTATTTTTTGTCCTTTAGTTGTTTTTCCTCATCCCTCCCCCCACTTTGTGTGACATCTTACCTGATGAGGAGTTCTGGAGAACTTGAAGGCTTGCCATATTTCTGTGACAGTTTGGTTGGTCCCAATAAAGGCATTGCCCAACTGTGGATTTTCGAATAAACTCTATACATTGTCTCAAGAATCATATAGTGTTTTGCTAACAGTCCATTTATTTATTATTTATTTATTATTTGATTTATATCCTGCCCTTCCTCCCAGCAGGAGCCCAGGGCAGCAAACAGAAGCACTAAAAACACTTTAAAACATCATAAAAACAGACCTTAAAATACATTAAAACAAAACAACTTTAAAAACATTTTTAAAAGCTTTAAAAACATTTTAAAGGGTTAAAAACATTATTTTAAAAAATAAGACACAGACTGGGATATGTCTCAACTTAAAAGGCTTGTTGAAAGAGGAAAGTCTTCAAAAGGAGCGGAAAAGATAGCAGAGATGGAGCCGGCCTAATATTTAAGGGGAGGGAATTCCACAGGGTAGGTGCCGCCACACTAAAAGTCTGTTTCCTATATTGTGCAGAACGAACCTCCTGATAAGATGGTATCTGCAGGAGGCCCTCACCTGCAGAGCGCAGTATATAAGGGATAAGATGGTCTTTCAGGTATCCTGGTCCTGAGCTGTATAGGGCTTTGTACACCAAAACTAGAACCTTGAACTTGGCCCAGTAGCAAATGGGCAGCCAGTGCAATTCCATCAGCAGCGGGGTGACATGTTGGCGATACCCTGCCCCAGTGAGCAGTCTCACCACTGCATTTTGCACCAGCTGCAGCTTCCGGACCAACCTCAAGGGCAGCCCCACATAGAGTGCATTACAGTAATCCACACTGGAAGTTACCAGTGCATGGACAACAGTGGTTTATCCTGGTCCAGAAATGGCCACAGCTGTCTTACTAGCCGAAGCTGGTAAAAGGTCACCTAGGCCTCTCGTGACAAAGATGGATTCAGGAGCACCCCCAGACTACAGACCTGCTCTTTCAGAGGGAGTATGACCCCATCCAAAGCAGGCAACTGACTAATTATCTAAACTTGGGAACCACCAACCCACAGCGCCTCCGTCTTGCTAGGATTCAGACTCAGTTTATTGGCCCTCATCCAGCCCACCACCGAGTCCAGGCACCGGTCCAGGGATTGCATGGCCTCTCCTGATTCAGATGTTACAGAGAAATAGAGCTGGGTATCATCAGCATACTGCTGACACTGTTGGAATATGTGGTTCAACTCCAACTTGTGGGTTGAGGCTGCATGGGGTTAAAAAGGGTAGCTAGAGAGAAGACCTCCTGATTGCTAGGCTAATACCTATCCTTTGATCTCCTGCTGTCTCTCCCTTCCTGCTAGACTGATATGCATAGGATGTTGACCACATCTCCTTCCCTCCTTCCTTCTACTTTCTCTTGAGAGGGAGTGCAGACATACTCTTTGTCTCTCCCTCTCCTCCAAGCATGAGGGCAAACACTAGGCTTAGTGTTTCCATCTCCAACTTAGCTAGATGTAGAACTCTTTCCTATCAAGTATGTACTTCCAGAATAAAGTTGTTATTTCTTATTTTAAAGCTTAAAGTCTCTGTCTGACTAATTCCAGGGAAGGTGTAATCTTTTATCAAAGATTCAAACACATAAAAGCTCACTCAGATGCTTCATTCCCAATGCTACTCTGCAACAGACACTTCGCCCCAAAGCTCCTGATGACTGCTCGCAAGGGCTTCATATAGATGTTAAACAGCATGGGCGACAAGATGGTACCCTGCGGCACCCCACAGCACAACTGCCAGGGATCCAAAAGACAGTCACCCAATGCTATTCTCTGAGAGTCACCTTGGAGATAGGATTGGAACCACTGTAAAACAGTGCCTCCAATACCCATCTCACCCAGTTGGCCCAGAAGGATACCATGGTCAATGGTATCAAAAGCCGCTGAGAGATCAAGTAAGCAGGATCACACTCCGCCTGTCCTTCTCCCGATAAAAGTAATCCATCAGGGCGACCAAGGCTGATTCAGTCCCATAACCAGGCCTGAACCCAGAATGGGATGGGTCAAGAATATCTGTTTCATCCAAGAGTACTTGCAATTGCTGCACCACAACCCTCTCAATCACGTTCCCTAAAAAGGGGGTATTTGCAATCGGTCGGTAGTTATCACAAACCAATGGGTCCAGGGTGGGCTTTTTCAGGAGTGGTCGGATCACCATCTCTTTCAAGGCAGCTGGAACCACTCCCTCCCACAATGATGCATTGACCACACCCTGGATCCACTCAGTCATGTTGGCTGTGTGTGTTTGTGTTGCTTAATTTCGTTTAAAGCAGCACTACAGCAGCTAAGTAACAGCAGATGTTGAAATGCGAGTGTGCCAGCGTGTGTGCTCATTTACCTAAGAAAGCAGGCTTTTACCCTGCATCAGGATCACTGAGACTTGAGACTTAGTAAAATAAGAAAAGCTACTTTATTTATAGAAATACATAGTAGATAGAAAGGCAAACCTAGTTCTAATGAACTAACTAAGTTGGAGGCGTAACACCCAGGTGCAGGAGTTAGACCCATGGCTTGGGGAGAGAGCAGAGACAAAAGGATGTCTCCTCTCTCCCAGACAATCGAAGAAAGAAGTGGAAAGGGCAGGAGGAGGGGCAGGTAAGCTTCCCTAAAGATGTAACAGTCTAGCAACAGAAGGAAGTCAGTCAGAGCATCACAGGTAAAGGTAAACAAGCCTATTCATCTGAAGGACCCTAGCTCTATCTCCCTTCTGGAACATAAACAAAAGAACAAAACAGGAGTTACTCTTGCCCCACTTCCAACAGGTCAGTCCCCCTCGGCAAGCTTTAATAAGCCAAGAAGGGCAAGGGTCGAGAGGACACATTGCTGGCTGCATAATCGCAAGCACCTTGTCTACGACATCAGGCCGCATCAACTGAAACCGTTCCCAAGAAGTGCAGCAGACATTGCACTGGACACCTCATTGGGGACTACAGTAGATGTGGAAGGGGCATCAAGATTGCTATGGAGGCGAGCAACTTTACCCTCAAAGTGCCTTGCAAACAATTCGCAGTGGGCCTCCGAAGGGTCTAAAACTCTATTTCCTGGAGTTGATGTGAACAGACCCCTGACAAAACAGAAAAGCTCCACCACGGCTACTTGAGGATGCAATGGAGGCAGAGAAGTGGGCCTTCTTCACTGCCCTCACCGCCACACAGTAGGCACAGTTATGATGTTTTACTCATGCCCGATCAGCCTCACAGCACATTTTTGCCACTTGCACTCTAGCTGTCATCCAGCCTGTTTCATTGCCTTTAGCTCACTGGTGTACCAAGGTGCAAGCCAGGCTCCACAATGCTGGAGAGGGCGCTCGGGGGCAACCATGTCAAGAGCCCAATGCGCCTTGCTGTTCCACAGTATGACAAGGGCTTCAACAGGGTCACCTGCTCTATCTACTGGGAACTTCCCCAGGGCATTCAGGAATCCTGTGGATTCCATTAGGCTCTGGGGGCAGACCATCTTAATCTGTCCACCACTCCTGCAGGAAGGGATCAGAGCCATAAGTCTAAACTTCACCAGGAAGTGATCTGACCATGACAATGGGGTGATATCCACACACACCCATCTCCAGACCACCCCTTCCTCCATCTGGAGCAAAAACCGACGGTGGGCCCTGCCCTATGTGTTGGGTCAGTAACAACTTGAGACAGCCCCATGGTCCTCATGGAGGCCATGAAGTCCTGAGCTGGAACACTACAGGCAGCTTCAGCATGGACATTGAAATCACCCAGGACTATCGTTCTGGGCTGCTCCAACACCACAGCTGAGATGGCCTCCGTCAGCTTGGTCAGAGAAACTGCCGGGCAGCAGGGTGGATGATACACCAGCAGCATCCCTAGTTTACTGTCTCTTTGGCCCGACATCAGGTGCAGGCCCTCACAGCCAGCTCCAAGACAGAGTGGTTTCCTGGTGACAGAGATGGAAGTTCTGTAGACCACAGCAACTCCTCCCCCCCATCCCTGCAGCCTGTGCTGGTGTTGCATCAAGTATCCAGGTGGGCAAAGTTGGGTCAAATCAACTCCTCCTAGCTCATCCACCCAGGTCTTGGTAATGCACACCAAATCAGCACCTTCATCCACAATCAAATCATGGATGAGAGTGATCTTATTGTGTACCGATCTGGCATTAAACAACACACACAGGCCAGTGGACACAACAGATGAGCAACGAGGAACCCATCGATGAGAAGAGTGGCAGCAAGGAACAAAGTGCAGATAGCCTTGCCCTCATCTTCTATGGTAATTCACCACATCCCCTTAGCTATATTTCCCTCTGCCCATAATCACTGAAATTGGGGTGGCATCACCCATGTTCCTCTGTACTAAGACTCCTCCTAAACACCTGATATGGACCCAACACAAGCCCACCAACAAAACCTGCTGGAGCAAATTATCCCAGTAGGCCTCTGTGAGGATTGGGAACAGTCATACCCATTCAAACTTTTTCCCACAGGGCCCATCTACTCCCCCTCCTGTCTCACACCCAGCGAGGGTCAGCCTTCTGCCAGTTACAGACTCTCACTCTGAAGGCATCTGGTGACTTTCTCCTATCATTCACTTCACTGCACAGGCTCTGCAGGAACTGCACATGCACCACATGCCCTCCCCACCACCAATCTCCTCCAGATTGGTTTAACAGAAAACAATTTTTTAAAAAAAGGTAATAGAAGGAGGGTAGCGCCCTCAGGACTCCCCTTTAGTGGCAACCCTGCCAGCAGCAGCCACCACCCAAGGACAGCTGGGCTTTTATGCTTCCTGACCCAGCCAGCAGCTGATGCAAGAGGCTGCAACATTAACTGCTGCCTCTCTCTGGAGCAAGGGTCAGGCAGGGAGTCCCAGTCCTTGCAGCACTTACCAGGGACTTCCGCTGTCTTGAGACACAGCAACCCAAAGGAGCGAGCAGCAAGCACCCTAATGCTCAGATACTCACTCCCAGGGCAGGTCTTCTTCAGTCCCCTAGTGCTGCAGCTGTTCCCAAATCCCAAATAATCCCAAATTCTAGTATGATGGGAGAAGGGAAGAACATCTCTACATGCACTGTCCTCACACTGTGCATACATTTTAAAATCATGCATTGATTTTTAAACCCCTATCATGTTCCACCCTTACAGTGCAATCCTATGCATGACTATTCAAAAGTAAGCCCCTTTGATTAAAGGGAACTAACTTTCAGGTGAGCGTATATAGGATTGTAGCCTTAGTGAGGGTTTTTTTCTGAACTGAAAAGTCTAAAATCCTTATAAGGTTCCCTTTCTTCATAGGGAACTAGCCCTGGTCATTTTGGTTTCCACATTTTGCACCTTTTCCAACACCGGTGTCCTTTCTGAGATGGCACAACAAGAACTGTACACAGTATTCCAAATGTGGGTGTACCATCAAGTAACGTAAGAGAATTTCAGTACTTTCTAGCCCTTTCACTAAAGATCCATTGCATGGAATTTGTCTTTTTCATAGATGCTGCACGCTCCCCCCCCCCATTGAACTATCCACCATGACCCCAAAATTTATTTCCTGATTTGCCCCATCAATATATATATGTGAAGTTAGAGGGATTTTTTGTCCCAATGTGCTTCACTTTACACTTTCTTACATTTAACTTTAAGTTGCCAATTCACTCATTTTGGGAAGATCCTTTTGGAGTTCTTTTTGCACCAAAAGGAAACACTGCTGGAGATACAGATTTATTTAACTAAGTTCTACTCAGAGTAGACCCATTAAAATGAATTAACCTAAGTTAGTCATGTTTGCTAACTTAAATGAGTCTACTATGAATTGGACTAGCACTGAATACCATCCTATGAGTGAAGGAGTAAAAAGGACTCATCCCAGAGGTTAGCTCAAATTCACAATTAGCAAAAGACCTTTCCTGCCTTACATTAATACTTAGGTGTTTTAAATTAGTAGTAGTAGTAGCAGCAGCATTTGTATTAGTAATAATTATAACAATAACAATAATAATGCAATATTATTGAGCTGTCACATGCTTTTCAACAGAGGTAGCTAACCTGAGGCCCTCCAGTTGCTGCTGAACACCATCTCCCATCAGCCCAAGCCAGCATGGCCAATAGTCAGGGATGATGGGAGTTGTAGTCCAACAACAATTGAAGGGCCACAGATTAACTTCACCATTTCTATCATTGATATAACTATTATCCCCATTTTATTGGCAGAGAACTAGAATTATCTAGCTGCAGTTGTATCACACCTTTTTTGTAAAGAAGCCCAGCAGTGTTTCAATCTCACAACAACATTATTAAGTAGGCCTGGCTAAGAGAGAGCTATTAAGCTCACTGGGTGTTCTTGGGATTCTGAAATTGATTCCCACTTGACTTTATGGGGTCAGCTACATACCCAAGTACAAATACAAGTGCTCTAAACGTGTACCTTTCATACCTGATTGAGAGCACTTGTGCTTTGCCGCTCTCATTATTTTTGGTAATGTTTCCATTTAAACAGATACAATAGGCTGACTACTGCTCAGTGGGATGTATAGTGTAGGGACCTGCACCTCTCCAGATGTTCTTGGACTCCTAAGTCCCATCAGCTCCACTCAAATAGCCAGTGGTCAAGGATGATGGGAGTTGTAGTCCAACAGCATCTGGAGGGCCACAGATTTCCCATCCCTGAAGCATCCACCCTGCAAACTTGTTGGACCTTGTGTGTATTTTAGATAAGCTTAGGCTAGTTCAAAGTGTCAACTGAGAAAAGACCCCCAGAACTGCTTTACACTTCTCCTGGCACCACGGTTACACTATGTGTGCATTCCCCAGAATACTTAGGGACATGGATTGATTGTGGGTCTCTAGCACCTGCCCACTGTGCCACATGCATGTCTTCCATTTAAGTGTTTACAACAGCAAACAGTGGTATATCTGGATGCCATGTAAGGTAGCTGTGTTTCTATAGCCCAGACTCTAACATTTCAGCCGCTGCACTCCATGGGCTCTATAGTGAAGGACATCCAGTTGCATAAGGCCTTTTTTACAATTAGATTAAAGGAGAGGGGGAATCTGAGTCTGGTTCTTCAGACCTGAAGCCAACAGCCCTCCACCAGGCACACCAGAACTTCTTCAGTTTGAAGGCAGCTCCTGGGAATCTATCACAATTGAAAACTACATTAGCTAGAAAGATTAGGTGCCATTCTAGTTTCCCTTTCTCCTATAGGAGGCTGGGCCCAATAACCTGTAGGACCCTGCAGAGTTGTGTAGCGGAACAGAGAGTTTTGAGTGAGCTTATGTGTGTGTGTTTGAATATTTGCTAAGATTATACCTTCCCTGCCAATTAGTCAGACAGAGACTTTAAGCTTTAAAATAAGAAATAACTACTTTATTCTGGAAGTACATGTTTGATAGGAAAGAGTCCTATATCTAGCTAACTAGCTAAGTTGGAGCAACAAGCACTGCGCCCAGTACTCGCCCTCATGCTGGTGGAGAGGGAGAGACAAAGAAAAGATGTCTGCTCCCCTCTTGAAAAAAAGAAGACGACTGGGAAGGAGGGAAGGAACTGGGATCAACATCCTTTGCATATCAGTCTAGCAGGAAGGGAGAGACAGCAGGAGATCAAAGGGATAGGTATAGCCTAGCAACCAAGAGGTCTCCTCTCTAGCTACCCTTTTTAACCCCATGCAGCCTCAACCCACAAGTTGGAGTTGAACCTCATACATTCCAACATCTCCAACATTTTACTTTCCAAGTGCTCTTCTGATTTCTTTGGTTTTCACATAAAGGGTGAAGGGTGAGAATCCATGCCTGCTTGTTCTATTGTATATGCCTACCAAAATCAAAAGAACAGCAGCCTGCTAAACCTCTGACCAACAACTAGTCCCCTTGTGCTCTGTCTTAAGGTCAGTTTCTGTAACCAGCACTTCCTGGACTATATCACTTCAGGCTCCAGGTGACGAATTGCGTGTCTGGATGCTCCCTAAAACAAAAGCTGTAACATAATCAATCAATCACTTATTACGGTCAAAGACCAGTGCTATATTGTTGTTGTTGTTATGTCCCTTCAAGTCGATTACGACTTATGGCAACCCTAGGAATCAACAACCTCCAGTAGCATCTGTTATAAACCACCCTGTTCAGATCTTGTAAGTATATACTTAAAAACTATAAAAACATATCAACATTATACAGAGAAACAGCTTCAATGTGAGATAATGTACTCTAATGCCATTGAACAAATACCCCAGTGAGCAAAACCCCCCCAAAGGTTAGCTATTATGTTGCTTGTGTGCTGCTGTATTGTCCTTTTTATCGGGACTCCCAACTTGATCTTACCACCCCAATTCTTCAAAAAATCCCAGGGAGGTCTAATGCATTTTATTTATAATATTTACTCTCAGATCAGAACCTGCAGGTCACATATGGTGTGGCAAGATTTTGTGTATCTGTTGTTACCTCTCGGAGAGTGATGATGGAAAAATAACTTATAATGTGAAGAGAGGCAGTAGCTGTGGTAGAGAGCACATGCTTTGCATCAGTGGTGGTGGGTGGGTCTATGCCAATGAGGCAGTGGAATCCACCCTGGGTTTTAGTTTTTCAGTTCAGACTAAAACCTGGAGCAGATTCCCCTGCCCAACTGACATGGAGCGACAAGCTATTCCTGCTTTTCATGCACAAAAAGGTCTCAGGTTCAATCCCTGGAATCTCCAGGTAGGATTGAGAAAGACTCCTTCCTGACTTCCTGGAATGCTGAGCTAGATGGACCAATAGTCTGACAAAGGCTGTGAAGTACCTTTGAAAAGATGAGTGACAGATAGATCGTCCTTCCTTTCTATCGCTGTGTTTAGTTAGTTAATGATTTTTTTTAAAAAAATGGAATAGGTGCATAAAACTGAAGAGGATATAGCCATCATTCCTAACATCCTTTGCCCCCCCCCCCGATTAACCCTCATGATCGTGGGTGCACCAGACACAGATTTATGGAAGCAAGGACATTTTGCTTTCCATATAGACACTAAGAGCAGCCTGGGGTTCTATGTCCTTGAATGGCATAGCCTCTGTGAAAAGTGCAATGTTCTTTTTCATTGATTTGCACCAGAATGTATATAAGTGGTGGCAGCAGTAATCTCTTTCCAAGAATTCCAAGCACCCCAAAAGCTCTTTCCTTCAGTCACCAAACCACCAGAGAAGGTATCTCAGCAAATGCACAGAAGAATCCCAAAGGGAAAAATGCCTCGCCAGCTGTTGGCCAACTCATTCCCTCCCCACCCCCAGGATTGTAGCCAGCCTAAAAGTTCAGGGTGGTGCCAAAAGTAGGGTGCCAGGATTTTTTTGGTAATTGTTTTTTCTTTAAAAAATTGGGGGGGGGGACAGAAAAATGTAGGGGGCAAGCCTCCCTAGACCCCCTAGCTACAGTCCCGTCCCCAACTAGTGGTGGTTATGACCTAAAAATTGCTATATGGCTTGGGAACAGGCTGCCTGAAGGTCTGCCTTCTCCTGAATGATCCTGCTCAGGCTACTGAATTCTTCCAGATTTCCACCAACAGGCAAACTCGTTTTTATGTGGTTCATCTGTATGCTTACTTTAACTATTTATTGAAACTGGCTGCCATGATTTGATCTGCATTGATCTGATTTTACTGTGATCATTATTGTGATGTTGCTTATTTATGTCTACGGTTTTCATTGTTAGCAACCATGGGAATTTTTTATGGAAAGATAGGATATAAATGTAACAAAAACAAACAACTAAATATCTTGTTTTTTTGAAAAGGCTCCATAGGCCAGAGCGTTGTGTCTGGTTAAACAGGCACTAGTCATTAGGGAGGAGGGAGTTTTGCCATGTGTCTGGAGGAATGTAGGGAAGAGAAAATGGAAAAAGACGTACATTGTTAGTGTATCCAGAGAACATGAATGATGGAGCTGCTGGGATTGGGAACAATTTACCTTCTCTCCTGCTGTAATAGCTCTGGCAGGAAGGAATGGACAATTCTTGGGAATGGGACTCCAAGCCTTACCAAGGTGCTCTCTCTATCGCCCCCTACAGGTACGCATACTATATTGCGGTGACCAAAGAAAAGAGCAGAATCGGGTATTATCCACCTTGCTTCTTCTCGCCCCACTTTTTTTTCTTCTTCTCAGCAGCTGTAAATTGGTCGTTTTGCTGAATATTTTTGGTAGGATCAAACCAAGCCAAGTTAGGCCCAGCCATTTCAGTGGCCAGTTATTTTTTTTTATTGTAAAGCAACTATTATTCTTCCACACCACTTTTTTCATTGTGTCCAGATGCATCGACCCAGTTAACAGAATAGGCCCAGGGTGCCTGAAATATATGACGATGCTCTTGACATTGACTGACACTTCGGCGGGGTCAGAAGGCGGTGGACATGTATTCTGTGAAATCAATACATAGCATCTGGGATCGATTATCTATCCTACAGCATTCTCGGCTCTTCCTCTGCTTCTCTCGTCGGTCTATATATCTGCCTGCCTGCCCAACTACACACCACCAGCCATATACATCTTCCGAAGACGCCACATAACGATGGCCATCTTTGACCATCACAACGATGGCAATCTTCACGTGGCTTTCCCCAGGTTTTTTTCTTTAGTCCCTAAAAAAAAAAAGTTCTCTTCTTCCTGAGCTAACTTGCTGCCATTTGACGCTCTATCCCAAGATGCAAGAATGAATGAGGCGTGCCTCGTTCTGTTGCAATTTTCATTCAATGGGCCTCGAGGCTGGAAGGCGCCATCACAGAGACGCAACGAGCCAAGGGAGAAAGAAAACTCGGCGCACACTGAAAGCCCCCTAGAGGCGTCATTCGGCTACTACAAGACTGTAAACATCCCTCCAAAGTCCGGTTCCACCTGCCTGCCTTTTTTTTAACTACCCCCCCCCGCTTCCCTGGTTTTAATATCAATGGCCGTTTCTCTGTGTGTGTGTGTCTTTCTCAACCATGCTTTGTGCCTAACAACAATAATTCTAAATGCGCTTTCACGTGGCTCTCAGTCATGTGGGATTTTAGGTTTGCCTGAGTGAAATGGCAGAGCTTTGACTGCTTCTGGCACTGGGAGCCAACCGGATGCCATGGAAAACAATTCATTTTATTCCAAGGGCCCATCTGAGCAGGTCAGAACGACGATCCCGAATGAATAAGCACCTGATGGCTCCTTGATTTGGATGCCCGGCCCTTTCCACTCAAATCAAGAAGCGATCGGATCCTTACCATTCATAGAATATGTTTCTGACGCACAGATAGAAGTGTATCACTCACTCACACACACACACACACACACACACACACACACACACACACACACACACACACACACACACACACACAATGTTAATTCCTGTTCCGACTGGAAATCTCCCTGACTCTTCACCTTGATCCCCGGTATCTGATAAGCGATCTTGATCCAGATTCTCCTGCTCTATGCGGCGAAGCGGGTGCCCTCTCTGGCGCTCTATGAGACAAAAGGCCGAAGCAGAGAAATCTCGAGGTTTTTTCCCCTTCTTCTTCTGTCAAACGGAGCCAATTGGGCAGAAAGTTGACAGCTCTCTTTCCCGTGCCTTCCCTCCCTCCCTGTATCTCCAGATGATGCCGAACAAAGAGCCGGGCGACGGCTTTTGCGTGTGGACCCTTTCCCGCTTTAAAGGGAGGCTCCTGCTGCTGCTGACCCTAAACACGCACAGCCCCTTGCAGGGCCGCGAGGTATTGAAGCTATGCGCGGAAATATGAGGGAGTCATGTTAGAAGTAACAAAGGCTCAGGAATGGAATGAGCCCTCTGTTGTCCCATGTCATGGTGAGCCGGCCCGTGAATTCAGGGAGAGTCCCCTGCCTCTTTTCCCAGGGGTATCAGCTAAATATAGATGGGGGGGTTGCACAACCCGCGGGCCATTTGCTGTTTGTGTAAAAACCGATTAGCCAGACACAACTGTGAAACAACTTGCGACTTTTATAGCTGCGGCGGCGGCGGCAGCAGCACAGCAACAAATTTAGATCCTTTTCGCTCCCCTTGCAGGAAAGAGATTTCGGGAAATGCGGGGGGGGAGAGAGAGAGAGGAGTGGAAATGGGAGGCCACGACGGCCGGGCGGCGAGCGGGGGGGGGGCGGTTGTTCCATGTAAGGACCTGCTTGAAAAAGCGACTGATACATAATCGCTTGCTTGGATGAGGTGCCTGTTTGCCTCAGAGTGTCAAATGATTATTATTTATAAAGTTCAAGCTCTTCCCCGCCCCCCGTCACTAGGTAGCTTACTTTATTTTCGTCCACATATCCCGAGGTCTAAATGTTTACTTAGGGTAGAATAATATTTACGGTTTGCCTGGAAAACCAAGTGTGCAGCAGGCAAGGACATTTTCCTTAAAGGCACATTGAAGCGATTCTCCAGCCCTTGCGCTTGGGAGACCCGGCAAGGGCCGTTCCTGACGCAGGGGCTGAAGAGAACGAAATTCTCCTCAATTTACAGAGCCCGGATTTTGTTCCAAAGAGAGAGAGCATATTTGGGATTGCATCTCCATAACCTAATTCTCTCTTTCTCTCATATATATAAGGCAAATATTTCTTAGTCTTTGAAGCCTCTCTCTCTCTCTCTCTCTCTCTCTCTGTATGCAAACAAATCCGCTCCGAAATAGTTATATCACGTTTTAGGGTGGAATCTATATTCTCATAAAGTCAATGACAAGGCACTCATCGATTCAAATGGTTCGCCATTGCGCCGTTATTTTTCGCCAGGCCCTTTCATGACTTAAAATACAACCGGAAATGCCTCCATATCTCTAGCCACAGATTGCTATCTACTAGGCTACTGATAGGTAGGAATAGCTATAGAGATGTTTTGCCCGGTTGGACACAACCGATAAGGCGCAAAAAAGGCGCGATTCTGTTACACACGTTTCCTGCATCAAAACACTTTCTTTTTCATCGACGATCAGGGCACCCCAGACTTTCCATCGCACCGGAATCACGTTGCATAGCTATCTGTTAACAGTGGCTTTCTTCCACACCGGTGGCTGCCTTTTGACGTCAGATTTTTCAGATTAGGCCCGATACCTTGGTTTCTATTTCAGGCAAAATTAGTTACAAGCCTTCAGATCGAAAATCTCCAGTTCAATACTGTCGTTAACATACATCGCACGAAAGGCACACACCTTGAGAGCCAAAGCAGGTCAGAATCCTGACGCGTCCTAGACTGCCTTAACCGTGGGAGAAAATGTACCATTGGGATAAGTCAAGAAATCTTGGCGGGGAATTAAAGTTTGCTAGCTATTGGGTAAGGACAAGAAACATCCCCCCCTCTTTTTAATGGTGATTCTTAATTCGATTATGTCTCCTTTAGCTTGGGAGCGGGCTGCTTCTACCACCACGGAGAGAGAATTTGGCCTCAACCAACGACCCTGGTCGCGTTTGCTTGATTAACGAAGGCATTTTAGCAGCTCTTAAAATCTAGAAATAATATCTCAAGAGGTCCTTCGTAACTGAAACTGGTGTTCGGCACGTTTGCCGAAATTTAACGGAGAAAAGCGTTCTATGTTTGGGTCTTTTTCTTGGTGAAGGAGGATCCTTTCCGCGGGATCAGCGAGACCGGCTCCCGTTCACTCTGTGGAAGGCAGCGGAATGCCAGCCTCGCGGCTCGACATTTGCGGGGAAGCCAATCCCACGGATTTCTGCCTAAGAGCTGCTCCCACCTGCGGTTCAGCGGCTACCTGATGTCCCCCATCCCTGCTGGCTCCAGTGATTCCAGACGGCCTCGTAATTAGCAAGTAAACACCAAAAAACAACATTTTAAAAATTTATTTACAAAGCTGTGTACAACACGAAGGAATAACATTTAGAATACATATATTCATTCATATATAAACGGACTTCTATAATAGAATGACAGGGATATTTCCCTCCTTTCTTTCCATTTTTGCGCGATTCTTCTTCTTGTTTGTTTTTCCCTTTCTCATCATTAAAATGACCCTGATCGGTTCGGGTTTATTTTCGATGGAAACGCCCGAAGAGAATAAGAACCTTCAGCAAAAGTGAAAGTTCGGGGCCCCTCATCTTTTACACTCTGTTTTTTTCTTTGTTATTGTTATTATTCTCCAAATATGGATCGTTTTAGAAAAATAAAAACCGCAAAAGGAAAGTCCGTCATTTCCTCCCCTTCCCCAACACAAATATGTACAAAGCTGTTGCCGTGGGCTCTGAGTCGGAGGTTACCTGTCCAGGCAGGCCCGGCCAGCCTTCGTCTTGTCTGGGTTGGCGGGCGCGGGGGAGTTTGAGGGCTTTAGAAGGTCCTCAGGGTTCCGCCGCAGGCGCCCTGGGCTGCGGTGATCCAGACACCGGCCGCTGTCCTGGGAGAAGCCCGCGGGGCTGGTTGCTGTTCTTGTGAGGAGTCTCTCAAGATGCCCCAAGAGACGGGCGGAAAAGCAGGACGGTCGTTTCTTCTGGTTAAAAAAAGGGGACCACTCGGGAGAGAGCGAGAGTCTTGGACCCTCCCGCGCGCCCAAAGTCTACTGGGCCGGCCACTTCGCCTGGACGGGCGTGGCGGAGGCGGCCGGCTGCAAAAACTGTCCCGCGATAATGTTCGTAGGCACGCTAAGGATGGGGGCGATGGCCGCCGTGCTCCTGGCCAACGAGAGCGGCTGGTGCGCCAGCAGGCCCGACTGCACGGTGACGGGCGGCCGCAGGAAAGTCTGGCCGCTGGCCGCGGAGGAGCTGGCCACTGGTCCCCCGACTCCCGCGCCCCCGCCGCCAATGATGTTCTCGATGCTGAAGGAGGGCCGGCTGCTGGGCTCGGCTTTGACACCGGCGGCGGCGGCGGCAGCGGCAGCGGCGGCTGCGGCTGCGGCCGAGCCCGCCGCGCTGAGGCCGCTGAGCTGGATCTGGAGACTGGGGCTGAGCTGGGAGTTGAAGGCTTTGCGGCTGAGCTCGCTGGAGGGAAGGAGCGGGACGGCGGGCGGCAGCATGGGGCCGACGGGCGGGATGTAGGGGTACTGGAGGGCGGCGGGGTGCGGGTAGGCGCCGTGGGGCAGGCCATAGGCTCGGCCGTAGGGGCCGGAGGAGGCGGCGGCGGCCGAGGCGGCGGCGGCTGCCAGGCTGTAGGCGCCGAAGCTGTGCATCATGAGGGCCGTCTGTTCGCGCAGCTGCTCCTGCTGGTGCCGCTTGAAGCGCTTCCTGCGCCGCAAGAAAGAGCCGTTGTCGAACATGTCCTCGGACTGGGGGTCCAGCGTCCAGTAGTTGCCCTTGCCCGGGTTGCCCGGCTCGCGGGGGATCTTGACGAAGCAGTCGTTGAGCGACAGGTTGTGGCGGATGGAGTTCTGCCAGGCGGGGAACTTCTCCCGGTAGTAGGGGAAGCGGTTGCTGATGAACTCGCAGATGCCGCTGAGAGTCAGCTTCTTCTGCGGGCTCTGCAAGATAGCCATGGTGATCAGCGCGATGTAGGAGTAGGGCGGCTTCACCAGGCTGCTCTTGGGCTTGCCGCCGCTGGAGGCAGCAGCTGCGGCGGCCCCAGACGGCGCGCCCCCCGCTGCCGCGGAGCCCTCCTCGCCGGCTTTCTCCTCGACGGGGCTGCCGCCGTTGCTGCTGTTGCAGCTGCCCGAGCTCGTCTCCACCGCCTCTTTGGCCATCAGCAGCTCGGCCGCCTCGTCCAGGGCCAGCTGGGCGGGCAAGCCCGACGAGGCGGCCGCTGCTAGGGCGCTCGGACTGCAGCCGGCCTCGGCAGCGTCGCTAGCCCCGCCGCCCCCGCCGCTCCTCTCCTCCAGGCCGTCGTCTCCCTCGCCCACCACGTCGATGTCCACATCTTCGGCCGTCAGCACCGTCTGGCCGGACATGTCGCTGGCGCTCAAGCTGCCGGACAGGGTCATCACAGCGCACGGGAGGGTGGGGTATGATGGAATGGGGAAATTGATAATAATGATGATAAAAATGATAAAAAAGAAGGGGGCGTGAGACACCTGGAAGCAAATCCAGGCCCCCTCCTTCGAAGATCCTTCTCCTACAGGTAGCGGGGCTGGGAGCAAAAAGGCTCCCCCCTCCTTCCTCCCCCTCCCCCTCTCCTTCTTTCTCCTCCTCCTCTAGCTGCCGGCCTCGGTGCCTTCGTCTCCCCCCGCAGGCATCTGGGAACAGATCAAACTCCTCTCCGCCTCAGCTCCGAGTTTGCTGCCGTCTCTCAGACGGATCTCTCACAGGTCGCGCTCGGCGTTCCTTGGTGACGATGATGAGGATGGCGGTGGTGGTAGTGAGGGACTTCCCCCCCCCAGTAAAGGACAAGCAGCAGCAGCAACGACGGGGCGGCGGCGGCTCGGAGGGGAGGAGAGGGGGGCGGTCAACCTGGCATCAGCAGCTCCGATTCCTCGCCTGGCTCCTTCTCCTCCTGACTGGGATCACTTCAATAAATCTTTCTCGGCAAATATACGCAGGCGGGAGGAGAGCTGGCCTGGAAGTGCCTGGGCTGGGTGGCGGCGAGTTTTTCTCCGGCCGGAGGGACCCTGCGATCTGCTCCCAACTCATCGGAACCGCCGCTGGTGCTGCAGGTTAGATCCCTGTCGAGCCGGCCTTCCCATCTCGGGTGGCGAGAAAGCGCTGCCTCGGCTCCCCTCTCTCTTTTGCCTCCTTTGATTACACCCCCCTTACAGCCCCAGCTCCTCTCTCGTTTTCCCCTCCTTCTCTTTTTTTTGGGGGGGTGTCCTTCCTTTCCTTTCCTTTCCTGCCCCTCACCCCTTTTTTCCTCCCTAAAGGGAGGGTGGGGGCAGCTTATGCCTTCGCAGCCGAGAGAGAGGGCGGGGAAATCGACGGGCGTGATTAGGAACTCGGTTGCCACTTTGAAAGTCCCTTTTTAAAAGGCTTGGCTGATAGATCACTTTCCAGTTAAAGATATACTAGGAGGCGGGGCCACGTGATTCCATGACGTCAGCGCCCCGCTGGTAAGCCATGCAAAACTCAAGTTGTTTCATGGAATTGTCAACAAAGGGACAACGGCGGCTCTCACTCTCTTGATCTTGGCAAACTTATCCGTTCAGCTCCTTCAGGGAGACAACTTCAAAAAAAAAAAGGGAAAAAAAAGCAAGCCCCGTTGCCACGTGGAAAAAAAACCCGCCACAAACCCCTCTTTGCTCTGTCTTCATTTTAAGCACCTGGGCTAAGAACATTCATCTGCTGACGAACGAGAAGCGCACTAAAATGATATAGACATCTCTAACAATAACATAGCGTGGTTGAAATGCTAGGAAAGACAGAAAAGGCGGGGCGGAGTCGCCCTTTTAACAAGTTCCTTGCAAACTGGAATTCAAACGAAAACGAAAAAGGCGAGTAAGTCTTCAGCTGTGCCAAACGGGCCGTGGTAAGAGCTGAACAGAAGGGGCCTGACGATCAGGGCCGGGACCCAAGAACCATCGTGGATGCCACCCAGCTAGCTTATGATTGGAAAAGAACAACTCGGGGCCCTGTGAAAATCCCCTTCTCCGCTCTCAGCCTGCCAAACGGCAGCATCAGCTGGGAACCGAAGGTCAGAAAATGGCTATTGATTAATCTATTAGGTCAGTCGGGGAGAGGGAATCAAACCCAAAAGACGTAAAATAACACACACACACAAATGGAGAAACTGTAAACACGCAGAAGCCTTTCGTTGGTGGCTTTTTTAATGATCGACCCTGTTTTGCAGGAGGGCTAACGACGTCAGAAGAATTGCGCGTTAGCAGGTGTAAAAGTTGGAAATGGGGTGTGCGTGTGTGTGTGGGACTGCGTGTGAATGGACAGCTGAAGGTGACGCCCGAAGAAACACACTAAAAAGGGGGGGTGAGTGGGAGTTGCCAAAGTTTGTTGCCAATTCTGATTTCCTTTTCTTGTGTCAACGATGTCCCTGGAGAGCAATAACTTTGGGCTGAGGTAGGAAACAGTCGGCGCAGCGGGTGGCTTTGGGGGTTTGCTTTTGTTTGTTCGTCCTGTGTATTGTTGTAATGATCACCTGTGATTTGGGAGGGATGTTGACAAACAAACAAACACCAACAACCGTCAGAAAAGAGGAATCCTAGGTGTGGGAAGGAATCGGAGCCTCGCCGTGTTTCCAAATCAACAAAAAGGCGCCCCATCTATACCGAGATATCTCTGTCTCTGTCTCTCGTTTGCATGTGTACAGACAAGACAAGCTGCCTCCCCCACCCACAGGATTAAAAAAAAAGTCCGAAAGGAAAGGAAGCCGACGGGTTTGCGTAACTCATGAGGGCTTCTTCTTCCATCGCAGTGCCTGTCATCCAGGTTAGCCTGTTAAATGTGGGTCAGTCCTGTAAGGGCAGAAAGGAGGTTGCCGAGGCTATGGTGTGGTGGCGGGAAAGGACCGAGGAAGAAAGAGACGGGGAGGAGAATTGTATGGGTAAGGCACCCGGAAAAAACAAGATTGATTTATTTCCTTTTCCTCCCCCCCCAAAAAATGGGGGAGAGAAGAGCTCTCAGAAGTAAATCTGACTATCTGTGTACATGTTACTACTGAATTCTTTGTTCGCGTTTGATCTCTTCAGAAACCTGGGCAATCTGAAGTAGGTTTCTTCAAAAAAGCCAAACTGGGTCGTGGGGAGGGGGGGTTGATTGGCCTGTTGGAAGATCTTCTCCATCTATTTTAGCTTGCTCAGTGTAGCCCGACCTGCCATTAAGATCAGGAATGTAAAAAGCACCAGGGCTGGAAACAGAGATCTTCGGCGAATATTGTTTTGGGTATCTGGACATTTATTTTTTCAAATCGCCCCAGTTTCTCCAAAGGACGTTCTCTGCACCGGAGAAGGATTTAAAACAAACCAAAATAAATCGGCACCCATTCACAAGCCGTCACGTGCTTAAAAAAAATAGAGAAGGAGAACTAAAGTATGAACTTGCCCTCTTGGTGGAAGGGAGACCACTGAAAAAGGAAAAAAGAAAGGATTGGACGCGACGCTTCCTAAATACAGTATCGATCAGAACGGGGGAGAAATGCTACCTTTCAGTGGAGAGGTTGATCAGGGTGACGAGATAACGAGATGCCTGTTGGGGGGGAATCCACAAGGGCGGTGGGTGGGAACCAACCCAGGTTCACCTCATCCCACAGACAAACAGGCCCTCCCTTTGGATGGCTTCTGTCCCGAACTCCTGGTGACGAGTGGGTGGCTTTTCTATTGATTGCTATTTTTTTTTTAAAGTTCCCTTCAAATGATCCCAATTTGAACTTTGGCAGCTGAACCACAAATTCCTTTTTTCAGGGTTTTTTTTTGGGGGGGGGAGGAGCGCAGCGCATTTATGTCGCCCTGGGCTCCTGCTGGGAGAAAGGGCGGGATATAAATCTAATAAATAATAATAATTTATTTTACATATACCATCTATGAACCGCAAAACACTACATTTTAAAAAAGGGAATAATGACACCCTAAGTGGGATATTGCTCTTAGCGGGGTCTCCCCTCCCTTTCCTTTTGGCAGAGTTTGGTTAGACAGCCAGTGTGGCGTAGTGGTTAGAGTGTTGGACTACGACCTGGGAGACCAGGGTTGGAATCCCCACACAGCCATGAAGCTGACCTTGGGCCACTCACTGCCTCTCAGCCTCAGAGAAAGGCAATGGTAAATTCCCTCTGAATACTCCTTACCGTGAAAACTCTATTCATAAGGTCGCCATAAGTGGGGATCGACTTAAAGGCAGTCCATTTCATTTTCCATTTTTCCTTTTGGCAAGTGGAACCTGTGGCTGAGCCTTGTCGCTGTGCCCAGAGTTAGAATGGCCTCTCTCACTTGGACGCACGATCGCAGAGAGGTCCTCTTTCTTTGATATTCTTATTGAAATCTCTCCGTGAAATGCAAAGGGGAGAATTAAACACACACACAGCCTCAATTTCATTTGTGGCGCTTTTTTCTTTCGACACAATAAAAGTCAAATTAATTGATTCATACCATTAATTACGGTGCTTAGCGTGAAAAGAAACGTTTCCCCTCGATTAGGGATCTATTGTGCTAATCTCTTGTTCAATCAGTGTTACCATCTGATGGGGGGGGGAGAGGCGCAGGATCAGCGAGGAGGAAAAGGGAGGAGGGGGCGAGAGAGAAAAGCCCTTTCGGACAGAAAGTTTGGCTCTCCTTTTTGCAGGTGGCGTTCGACTTTTGATGCCGAAGGCTGGACGCTGCCCCCCGTCTCCCTTTGCCATTGATTTTGATCAAACGACTCCGGTGTTTGGGGGGGGGCAGAGAGGAAAGGATTTGTCATCTCGATCACGGGCCAATCTGAATGCGGTGGTCACTTCTTGTTTGGGGGGTTATCTTTGCAATCTTGTCCAGCATTACCAAAAATAAACAATAAAAAATTATTCTAGAAAGAAGGATATTTTAAAAAAAGATACTCAAAGAACCCCCTGTGCCCGTAGGTTCATATTGGGGAGAAATTGCTGGGGTGGGGGGGGGGTGTGCTGGTAGGGGTGGTAAAGAGCGAAAGGAAGGTCGCCCTAAAGAGAGCGCTTAAGCGACAGGTCAGTCCATCTGACAGCGCTTGGGTGTTAAGTAAATCCTGTCTTAAGCCTAATTGGAGTTTGCTCTTAAAAGCCACCCGTCTTCAATCATCAGCGCTAAGCTTAGCTAGGATGGCTGTCGAGAGGGCGCCCCCCCCCCGAAAACCCCTTTGATAATAACGAGCCAATTTTCTCAGAGGAGATGTTGAGAGAAACACGCGATTTAGAAGAGTTTCAGGGTTGCTGCCCCCAGACCAGGAATATAGATATAAGTGTGTGTGGATGAAGAAGGGACGTTGACCGCACTTGAGGAAGAAGCAGGAGAGGTCGTGTGTGTGTATGTGTGTCCGCGTGTGTGATATATATGCGCACAAAAGATTTAGCAACGCGAGAGAAGAAAACTGTACAGTCTAGATCGATAAGGAGTCAGATAGAGACATAACTAGCATCGAAGGGGGGGAGAGAGAAAAGAAAGAAGCCGGAACAACTTATGAAGGAAGAGGAGAAATTAATTACAGTTCAGTTTGGTCCTCGTAGGACCAAGCGAAGTGTCTCTGGCCGGGAAGCCAGTTAAAAAGGAACCCGGAGAGTAGGTGGGATTAGAAATGGGGCTGGGGGCAGGAGGGGTGGGGGACACATTGCAATGCCGGTGTAAGATCCTCGCCCTAATCATTGTAAGGAGGCAGAGGTACTAAAGGTGTCCCCTTTCATCTCCTTAACCCTGTGACTTTCATTAATTAGTCATATGCATCGCTGGCCTGACCTGTATGAGATGGCCGAGGTGGTTTGTTACAATGTTATAAAAGATGGGTTTTTTTAAAAAAACCCAAAAATAAAATAAAAAGAAAGGAACAATAATGACAAGGAAAATAGGGTTTCTTTCTTATTTTTAAAGGATACAAATTTATTTTTGTTTTTAAAATGTATGTAGACCCATTAGAGATGTGGGGAAGATTTAGACGGAATCCGAGCAGAGGTTCCGTTCAGGGCTGAAAATCTTTCCTCTGACCCACGTTTAGGAAGGTTGTGAGCTGCCTATTGTCGGTCCCCCTGGAAACGTTTTTTGAAGCCAATTTCTCCCCCCAGGTTTCCTGCAAGACAGGGGCGGGGTGGAGAGAGCAGGGGAAGTGATGGTGTCCCTAAAAAACACAATTTTATCCTCCCAGCTGCAGACACAATTTAGTGTGCCTACTCAGTCTGGGTTTCCATAAACATAAGCTGGTTAAAACAAAACAAAACAACGCTTTCATCTCTATCTATCTATCTATCTATCTATCTATCTATCTATCTATCTATCTATCTATCTATCTATCTATCTATCTATCTATCTATCTATCTATCTATCTATCTATCTATCTATCTATCTATCCCATAAAATCAAGATGCAAACAAGCAAACATATAAAAAAAAGGAAAGAGGGGAAAAAAAGAGAGCCCTGTTTCCAAAACCGGATATATTTGTACTAGAAATGTACAAACATCCATTCTGCAAAAGGCAACACGTTTAATTAACGATGAGAGAGCAGTTAGGGGCAGAAAGCTAGTAAAATTGTGTAATAAATTTATGGCATTGTTAGCGTCCTTTTAATTATGGCTATTATGTTAATTATTTCACATTAGCATGGAGTTATCAGCAGCATGTCAGATTTAATCAAAACGAGCCTTTCTCTCGAAAATTGTTCTTTTCATCCGCTGTGGAAAGGGGAGGGGAAGGAGCGAAATGGAGAGAGAGAGAGAGAGAGAGAGAGAGAGAGAGGGACGGTAGGACGCAGGAGAATCCCAGGCCGGAGCTGTCTTGATAGCAAAACAAATGACTTCCCCTTTGAAAGAAGCGGCTTAGACGTGATCCTGCGCGGACTTCTCCTCCCCCCCCCAATCCCCTCCGGTCACAAAGCGAAGAAAGAAAGGAGCGGTCTCTTTTTTAGGAATTCCCCATTTTCGCGAACCCCCCTCCCCGCCTTCCGAGAAGGCGCTTTATCATCCTGGATCGCTCTGTCAAACAACATGTTCCTGCTCATTTTTATCTGTCCCGTTTTACAGAGCCCCCTTTCACACTCGCAAAAAAAGCAGGCCAGGGCAACACTCCGGAGCGCCGAACCGCTGAAAAACAAAACACAAACATCTCAGACCAAACAAAACGCGAAGACTAGGACTGGAAGGAAAGATGGAGAGATGGGCAAAGAAAAATCAACCAGCGGACAATGTGTCTGCCAGCCACGCTCGATCCGCGGCGACGGGCGCTCGCTTTGCAGCCTTGAACTTGTCCGTGATGTTGATCCCCGACGCAAATGAAGGGGAAGGGAAAAGCCCCCCCCCTTGCGTTGCCTAAGCCAGACCCAGGTTCAAATCCATTCTCTTGCTTCAGCCACCGAGTTAACTGGATGGCGTTGGGCAAGTCCCCCACGCCTTTTCTTTTTCTGTCCCTCGTGGTCCAGTTAGTTGACCTCTCAGGCTTGGTTATAGCAGAAAGGAGATTGCGAAGCGCTTGGTACACCGTCAGAGACGGTGCCCACAAAGGAAGCACGATGGAAGCGCCTTTGGCACTGAAGCTTAGTGTGGTTTGACCCTGTTTAGCGGCTAGCGAAACAATCCTAAGCATATTACTTTGTTGCATGTATATCCCACCTTTTCTCAAAGGAGCTCAAGGCTGTTTGCATAAGTCTCCACCTCCTCATTTTCTCCTCACCGCAACCCTGTGAGGTAGGCTAGGCTGAGAAAGGTGACTAACTGGCCGAGGTCACCCAGGGAACTGCATGGCCGAGTGGGGACTTGAACCCTGGTCTCCCAGGTCCTAGCCCAGCCCTCTAATCACAACTGGGTTCTTCTCAGCGCAACCCTATACCTGTCTTCCCAGAAGTGACTCCCATTTGTTTAAGTGGGGTTTACTTCCAGGCAACTGGGTATTGGATTGAAGCTTTAGGGATCAAGGCCGCAATTCTAACCCCATTTACCTGGGAGCAGGCACCACTGAATTCAATAGGACTTACTTCTGAGTAGACATAGTTAGGACTGAGCTCTAGGAAGTATGTTTAGGAATGCAGTCCGACAGCCTCGACGTGTTTACTCGGAAGTAAGCTTACTTCTGGGTAAGTGTGCATGGAACTGCAGCCTACGAGGCTGACAGTGTAATCCTCTGTATGATTGCCTGTTGTCCAATGGGCCGGAGTCCCTAGTAATGGTGTCTGGGATTACGCGTCCGGGAATCCCTGGTTCCAGTCGCGCCTGTCATGAACTCACTGGCTGGCTTTAGAAAGGAGGAAAAAGACTTTACCTCTCAGCCTCAGCCGGTCTTCACCATCTGCAATATGAAGATGATACTAATATTGGCCTGCTTTGCAGGGTTCTTGCTGCAAGGATAAATAAAAAGACAAATGTATGTCAAGCGCTCCCAAAACTAAAAAAACGAAATCGACTGCCTTCAAATCGATTCCGACTTATGGCAACCCTATGAATAGGTTTTTCATGGCAAACGGTATTGAGAAGTGGTTTACCATTGCATTCCTCTGAGGCTGAGAGGCAGTGACTGGCCCAAGGTCACCCAGTGAGCTTCATGGTTGTGTGGGGATTCAAGCCCTGGTCTCCCAGGTCGTAGTCCAACACCTTAACCACTATGCCACACTGGCTATCTGCAATATTCTAGATCTGTAACTAGATTAGAAATGATGGGTTCAGGATGTGCCTCAGGATGTATGTGAGTGATTTGATTTTCCACCCTCGCTTTTCCAGGGTTCCACTAAGGTGGGACTTAAAGCTCACTGGGGCTTAAGGTTGCGGATTTCAACCCGTGCCTAGCTGTATCACTTTAGGGCGAAGATAAGGGCTGGCATGATCGCTCATCTACACTAATACAAGGAAGACCAGTATGTCGAGAAGTCTTCCAGGCTCACATGTCATCCTTAACATGTTCGCTTTCTTTGTGGAGGGTCGTTCCTTCCCACCTCGCGCCTTTTAGTAGGCGGCGGTCAGTCAGTCCGTGTGACCTCCGCCCTGCAGCCTGAGGTGCTAGAGCAGGCTCTTGAGCTTCCGGTCAGAAGAGCGAGGATCAGCTTTCTAGTCTCCAGCAGGCGATTGCGCCGTATCCATGTGTCCCTTCACTCGTGCGTACATGCATGCGATTTAAGGCCACGGTCATCGACGTTTTCGGCACTAAACTCATGAGGTCTTTTATTTATTTTGATGTTGTTGGTTGGTTGGTTTGTTACTACCTCTCTCCTCTCCCGCCCTCCCCAGGTGTCTTGGGCAGTCCCATTTCTCTGCCCAGTTGAGCACTTTGAAAAAGGTAAGGTTGACGCAAGACCTCTCCATCTGCGCTAAGCTTCAGACTCAGTCCTGCAATCCTATAGAGCCGCTGACTCGGGAGTAAGCCCCTTTGAACTAAATGGGACTAAATTTCTGAGCAGGCATGTACAGTATTGTATTGCGAGGCTTTTTCCTCAATCCTGTGATCGTCAACACAACACTTATTCAGAACTAGACACCCACTTGACTCCTATGGCACTCAAGGGGCTAAGAATCAAAAGCTGGCGCATTAAACCCCGGCTTCCAAGCTCGTCAATTTCAAGTTAGGTTTTCTGAAAGTTCGTAATTCGCAGGCAGGAGAGACCGCCGGCTGCCCTTAACTTTACCGCAGCAAACCTAATTGACGCCCCCCCCCTTTTGTGGAGCTAAACTTTGGAGAACCTTTGCTTAAGAGGAGGTTAAGGATTAGGGCAGCTGGTGGGTTATTTTTAGTGACCCCATTCCTCTTGTTTATATTTAGATTGATTGATAAAAAGTTTAGACTAATAACCAGAGCCTTAAACACACTAACTTGGAAAGACGCCCCATAGAGTTCAATGGCAATTGCTTCCGAATAAGGAGCTATGCCATAGGAGGGCAATCTTGCACAACGCAATATCAACCACTCGTTGGAGTAGAATAATCGGCCTTGCCTAGGAATTCTGGTGTTAAAAGCAACGGTTCAGTTTAGCGGGTTAAAACAATGGTGAAAAGGCTGAGTTTTAATTCCTCCCCTTTAGATGCATGTTTAGGGGAGAACTGGAGATTCCGACGAGGATTAGTCATTGGGGCTATAGAACCGCAGGCTTCCTTAAATGTTCTGTATAAATGCGAGATTTTCGGCATGTAGTGTCAGGGTAATTCAAATATAGTTTAGGGGATGGATTATTTCCACATTTTTGACACTTTGGTCCTGCGATCCTATTGAAATGAACACAGGATCCGATCCTTAAAAACTTTCCATTCTGCAAGCGAGGATGTCAAAACTTCACAGCACACAGCACACAACTTCACAGTTGTTCGTGAACGCGGATGGAGTAGTAACTCCGGGGCAGTTAGTTCGGCAGGGGTACTTTTCTGTGCGTTGTAGATTTCACTTTTGGGGGGAGATTCGCGATCTAGCTCGGTGGATGCTGGGCTAAAGAGTCAGCCTAGGTGTCTCTGAAAGAAAAGAAATCAGGAGGCTGGCAAATAGTCTCGTATTTTCCTCCCCAGTGAATCTAGTTCCTTTGCCTGCTCATTTAGCCAGAAGATGAGCAGAGATCCCCTTTAAACAAACGGGAGGAAACGGCCTTGGAGGTCGGCCTCCTTACAGAGAGCTTCCAGGATAAAAATCTGGGCAGTATCATCTAGGCTGGTTCTGCGCTCCTCTTCATAGCTGTGGAAAGCAGGATCCGAATCCTGCAATAAATAAGTACGGTTATTTTTTTTAAAAAACCCACCCTCTTTCTGTTCTGGAAACAAGGAAGGAGAGCAACATTTCCCTGCACCCGACCCTCGCCCCATTTCTTTTCTCCCGTGAATAGTGTCAGGGTTCTGCGCTCGAAATACTGACATCAGTGGCTGCCCATCTCACGCCTGGCTGTTTTTCTCTCCTACCAGGGGGATGCATCTGAGGCATCTGAGGCAGCATTCTCGCACCAGCCGGGAAACCCACGCCGAGCACCCCCGCGTCGACACCAGGTGATTCGGCTGAGCTGGCAGGACCGCTTCCTTCCAGGACAGAAAGAGGAGGCAGAGTCGCGCAAGAGGGTTGGATTCGTCTTGGGGTTGCCCGGGATGCCTCACCCGCCCCACCTGCCCTATCGGCCTTCCCGTTTCTCTGGCAGCGGCTTCCAACGCCGTCCGTCTTCTGAACAGAAAGCAAGGCAACTGCGAACAATGCCAGTGTCATCGGAGCGTCTCCTTTCCCTCCCTTGCCCCGAGTCTTTCTTCTGTTTCAGCTAGCGTTGCAAAGTTGTCTGCATTTTGTTTTCAAACGTGTGTTAGCATTTTTTTAAAAAAATCTTGATGCCAGTGGGCGCAGCTAGGTGATTTTAGACTCTGGACTTAACAGTCTGACTCCCCCCCACTATCTCTAGATGCCAAGGTGTACTCCTCCCTCTGTTTCAAAATGCTGCCTTTGGGGGACCCTCCTACTGATTCTGCTGAGTGGGGGGCCGGAGTTCTGCCCCCAAATCCTGCCCTTGTGGCGTCACTGCATGTTGCCCTTCGGACAAACATGACTGTGCGTACCTTGGTTATTTTAAATGAATCCAGGATCAACCCACCTGTTCCCCCCTCTCTATATGGGATCCTGCTCAAGATCATTTATTACCTACTCTGCCTTTTGCTGTTGTTATGTGCCTTCAAGTCGATTACGACTTATGGCGACCCTATGAATCAGCGACCTCCAAGAGCATCTGTCATGAACCACCCTGTTCAGATCTTGTAAGGTCAGGTCTGTGGCTTCTTTTTCGGAATCAATCCATCTCTTGTTTGGCCTTTCTCTTTTTCTACTCCCTTCTGTTTTCCCCAGCATTACTGTCTTTTCTAGTGCATCATGTCTTCTCATGATGTGTCCAAAGTATCATAACCTCAGTTCGTGATAACTCCGCCTTAGCTGCCCTTAATACCTTTCTGTCCGACTTGCAATCAGGATGCCTAAAATGTCCCCCCTCCCCAGTCTGCATCTAACCCTTCTCCCACTCTTTCAGCGCTTGGTTATGGGCCAGTTGGGCTTCGAAGAGGCATCCGTGGTGATGGGCAAAGAACTAGGCGTGGTCGTTATTCCAGATGAATTGACATGGAATAGAAGGAGATGATTGGGAGGGGCTGGCCCCTCCCCTGCCTATTTTTCTTTTGTCTGTCCACCCTCTGACCTAATAGGTGGCAGTTACAATCCTATGACACCCCTCCTTCAAGGAGACGCACCTCTAGGTAAGGGTGCCTATAGGAGTGGAGCCTCGACGGCCTATTTCCATGTCGCAATCCCCACCCCGACCTTGCTATCCCTGGTGCTACAACGGGAGTGCCTATAGATTCACGCCATTTCCCCTGAAATAAAAGGCAAGAAGAAATAACAAGGAGCAAACTGACCAGGAGATGTGTCCCTAGTCCTGTTGTTGGTTTCAGGGGACAACGTACAGACTTTGGGACCGCCCACCTACTGTTACCCGCCCCCTCCCTGGTTTGAAAAAAAAACGACTTTTAAAAAAAAAATGTGTCACCATTGGTAATTATTTACTTTTAGGTTGCTTTTTTGGTGGGCGGGAGGGAGGAGGAGAAAGCGAGGACTTGCGCTCTTGCTCCGCTTCGGATGGTCACATTAGGACTAAGCGGTTCTTTGGGATGGGGGACCGGCTCGGATGAGAATATCCTGCCAAGTGGCAGTTTGTGTGTTGAAGGACCTGCTCAGGTCCTTAAAGGGTTAAAAAGTGGGGCATGGGGGGAGAGAAGAACCGAAGGGCCAAGAATGGCGTCGGGCCAGCCAGGAAGCGATAAAGCCCCTGCTGCGGGGAAATGGCCGGTTTCTCTTTGGAGAGATCTTTCTCCAGATGGAGACCTGCTGAGCGCGGAGCCTCTGTAGCCGACGGCCTGGCATGCATCCCTTTCAAGGGGGAAAAGGGCCAGTGGCTGACAGGACCAGACAGAGCAGGGAAAAGAAGGCGGAGCTTTCTTGATGGGGATCTCTCCCCAACCCCCGAATTAGCCTTTAAGAGGGTGGATGCGGGGCGGCCCCTTCTGCTCCTTCTCTCCCTGCGCCGGGCGGTGGCGTCGTCGTGCGCCCACCTCTTCTGGGGGTTCCTCGCCAGTGAGATTTCGGAGGCCACTGCCAGGCGCCCCTTTGGGAATCTGAGGAGCTGCATAGGGTTCGCGCAGGGCTCCTCTCCGGGTGTCTCTCAGCAGAAAAGTCCCGGGAGTTTGCCACGAGAGGGGCGAGATCGTGGAGAGGTCCCGAGGAAGGTGCTTCCTCGTGGCCGTGGCGCTCCGACCCTCGTCGTGCTGGTTCAGTTCACTCTCTGGGAAGCGTAGCACCTCCTACCTAGACTACTGTAATGCACTCTACGTAGTGCTGCCCTTGAAGATGGTCTGGAAGCTGCAGGTAGTACAGAATGCAGCAGCTAGATTGGTGAATGGTCAGCCTGATAGGACCATGCGTCACTAGTCCTGAAAGTGCTGCACTGGCTTCCAGTGACCTACCGGGCTCAATTCAAAGTAGTGTACAAATAGCTTGGGACTCAAGTACCTAAAAGAGCACCTCTCCCAATATCAGCCATCTTGGGCCCTAAGATTGACAGAGGAGGCTCTGTTGATGGTCCCACCACTCTGTGCTGCCTGCTTGGCACTGATCCCTGACAGGGTCTTGACAGTAGTAATTTCCTGCTTAAGGAATGCCCTCTCTAGTGAGGTCCATCTGTCTCCCTCATTATTAACATTCCTGTTCGCTCAGACATTTGATGGCTGTTGGATACTGTTCCTGGCAGCCTTGAATTATGAGTTATGAGGGTATGTGACTATTTAAAAATGTTTTCAGATGTTTTCATTTTTTAAAAAAAAAATTGTTTTGCAGTTTTATTATTTGCAGCCCATGGCTCTTTTGGAAGGAAGGGCAGAATAGAAATCCAATCAATCAATCAGTCAATCAATCAATCAATCAATCAATCAATCAATCAACCAATCAATCAATCAACCAATCAATCAATCACATAACTTGGACAAGTTTCAAGAATGAGGGTTTTTTTTATAGGTAGGCACAGAGAATGCCCCTCTGCATGCCCTCTGGAATGGACAAAATGATGTTCTTTGGAGGCAAATTCATATCTTTACACAGGGACACAAAATGGACCAGTATGGAGTTTGAATTCTGGTCGGCCTACTTACTTCCAGACCATCATGGCTATTGCTTACCCTCGCCTTCCTTCTCTCATCTCACTGTACCATTCTAGGCAGCCTTGTCCACAGCTATAGTTCCACACTTGCAGCCCAGCTGTTAGTAAACAGCCCAGATGCTAGCTAAGGCCGATGTTCTTTGCTCCCACCATCCTGCTTCGGTTGGCTCTGTGTATGACTTATCAAAAATCAGCAGCACAATTCATATTTGAATACTAAGCATCAGTTTGCAGGGCACCGAGTAATTCATGAAAAAATAATCAAGCCAGATTGAATAGAGGCTATGACTGGTGAGGGGAACCACTACAGGAACAACTAAATCATTTATTGTAATCTATTTGCTCTCCTCCAACCAAAATCCCATGTTCTTATACATTCTTAAACAGAATAAAAAGGGAAGGAGTCACTCCACAACACAGTGAAAAGCTGATTCCCAACAGTTGTAAACAGGCTTCACAAATATTAGGAATTAGACTACTGGTCTATCTAGCTCAGTGCTATCTACACTGACTGGCAGTGCAGGGCTTTAGACAGGAGTTTAAAGTCCTACATTCTTCTAATTAGGGACTAATCCAGGGAGTCAGTTGCACTTAAACTAGTCTTATTGGAATCAGTATTGCTGTGCATTGCTGAGAGCAGCTCCCCTTCAAAGGAGTTAGTACCACATATCAGCTTCAGTGACAGTAGTCTGGTCCACAGAAACAGGAAATGAGGTGGCAAAACTGTTTCTGGATGGTACCACTTTAAACTGCTACTGCTAGTGGCATCGTATCAGGGGAAAATCACTACACAGAGTAAACTAGGACATCAGACAGAAGGCTAGAACCCTCCTCCTATATTGTCTTCTATGGTGTTGGACTACAACCCGGGAGACCAGGGTTCGAATCCCCACATAGCCATGAAGCTCACTGGGTGACCTTGGGCCAGTCACTGCCTCTCAGCCTCATGAAAACCCTATTCATAGGGTCGCCATAAGTCGGAATCGACTTGAAGGCAGTACATGGGTAGGGAGCATTTTTTTTAATGTAGGAGCATTCAGTCATGCACCCCCTGCAGTTTAAAGCAGGGCTGTGGAGTCGGTAAGCCAGACGTTTGACTCCGACTCCGACTCCTCTATTTTTCTACTGTCCAACTCCAACTCCTTCATAAATGGCAAATGTATATTAACTAGTAATAACAAATTTACTGTAGTAAAATGGTAGCACAAGGCATTTCATCACCACCACGTGAATCCAGAGCTTGGAAAAGTTACTTTTTTGAACTACAACTCCCACAAGCCCAATCCCTGGGGCTGATGGGAGTTGTAGTTTAAAAAAGTAACTTTTCCAAGCTCTGGATTCATGTGGTGGTGATGAAATGCCTTGTGCTACCATTTTACTATAGTAAATTTGTTATTACTAGTTAATATACATTTGCCATTTATGAAGGAGTCGGAATCGGAGTTGGAGTCAGTACATTTCTATAGACTCCAACTCTGACTCCACCCAAAATTGCTCCCGACTCCGACTCCACAGCCCTAGTTTAAAGTGGTACAATCCAGGATCAGTCTGATCTTTCTTAAAAACTGCTTGTTGTTAGTCCAGACACAGATGTGGTCATGATGAATCAGTTATGGGCAAAGATCTTCATAACCATAAGTAACCGTTCTCCTTCTGGTTTATGGAAGTCAGCAGCCATGTGCAACATGGAATGTCATTCAGGAGACACTACATGTGTGTTTGACCGTTTATTAAAAAACAAGTGCTGTCATCAAATTAATAGTGAGTATGGATTTTATATATATTTGGTGGTGATATGTTTGAGAATTACTGGAGAAAAATATCTGGAGAAAACATGGGATATGAGTAATATCTCAAGAATGATCTGTTGAAATTGCTATAATCACTCTGTCCAACTCAGAGACACAACAATGATTGAACATCTTTTTTAAAAACCATGCACAAACAAAAAAATGCCATGCTTGTTTTGGACAATTCCTGGAAATATCTTAAAGTTCTATCAGCTTCTGAATAACTGAGGAACGTTTTAGATTTGGCTGATATGAATGACCTGTCCACTGCAGTGATAAAACAGTGGGAAGGCCTTTACTGTAGTTTTGCTGAAGTGGAATCCATGTATAACCTTTTTTTCACATACATGCAATAAAAGTATTCCTTTGGAATGATCATGTAACAGTTAAAAAAAAAGGCGGCAGAAGGTAGGAAATCACATAATCTAGCCCTGACTTTGATCCAGGGATACCACACAAATAATTGTTTTCCAGAATATTATTCAACATTGTTGGACACCCAACATGGCTGAATCCAAGCAGGTATAGATCTGATCAGTGCCTGGATGGGAAATGACTATGGCCCCATGTATGCTAATCACAGCTTCCTAAAGGAAAAGCAGGATGTAAGTATAAAAAAATGTTCTGGCTAGTCATATTGTGAACATTATTTGTTCCATTTGTGTGGGGGGGGCACAATATGATAACAGTATACAGCATCTATACTTTTCAAGTATTCAAATCACTTCACATATACAATCCAAGTAAACCTTACAACAGCCTTGTAAGTTAGACCATTATTATTAATGTGTTAAGCTGGAGGTAATAATAGCTTACCGTGAACCTACCTAGTGAGTTAGTGGAGGCTGAGATGACATTTGTGCCAATGTCTTCCCTGTTCACAATTCACATTGCACTCATTCCCACAGCCTGGCCCCTAAACGCTGGCATTAGAAGACAGAGCTTGCCATTAGGAACTAACTACACACTGCCTTCAGGGCAGGGACTAACTACACATTTGGGGAGACAGCAGAGCTTATAGGGAGGGACCGTAGCTAGAAAAGAGTTCCTAGTTCTAACTAAGTTGTAGCTGCAAGGGAGCCATGCTTGGTACTTTGACCACAGCAGACAGAGACAAATAAAAGATGTCTTCTCTCCCAATGTAGGACAGCAAAGAAGGGAGGAGCAGGAAACGAGGTCAGTAACCCTAAAAGTATCAGTCTAGCATCTGAGGGAAGGTCAGCAGAGAGGTCAAAGGATAGGGAGACAGTGTAGGAAGCTTGGAGGTTTCCCTCTCCATCTGTTTAACCCCATCAAGTTGAATTGCATTTCAACACTTCCAAGAGAAAGTCCTAAGTGCATTTCCAGATTTTAAAAGATAAGGTAGCAGGTGATGTGATCATGTGACAGGCCTCTGTCTGAGACCCTGGAGAGTTGCTGCCAATCAGAGTAGTAGACAATTTTGGGCTGGATGGATAGTCTGACTGCACATAAGGAAGTTTCCTACAAGTGGAACACAACGCCAATATAACTGTCTAAATTAAGATTCACCTTTGGGAGGAAGGATTTATAAGAGAAAAGGGGCAAGGAGGGAGGAGCACCTAATCATTTTTCCTATTGGCCTTTTCTCCTTTTTCAAACACTCCCTATCTGTGAGGTTCCAAAATGCAATCCTAAAGCTCTAGTGCATTCAGTGGGACTTGCTTCGCAGACAGTGTGTGCATAGGATTAGAGTGTGTGGGCTTCGATGAGGAAACTAACTTACATTGTTGAGGCTCAGCTGTCCTCACGGGATTTCAAGATTGGCTTTAGCTAGTTTTAATCTCCCTTCCCCTCCACTCTGGCCCTTTTTCTACAGCCCTTTGGAAGCGGGAGGCCAAAGTTCCAATGCAGACCAGCTTTGCCCTTTCACATGTTCCCTTGTTTCCATGGGAGTCAAAGGAAGCTTTGTGTGTGTTTTTCCAAATACATTTTTCGAGCCTGTAGCAGTGCCACATGGACAACATCCTTGGTTTCTTTTATTACTCAGAACAGAGCATGTGTTGAAATGCTAAGTCCATAAATAGTAGGGTTTTGAACACATACACATACACAGGACACAATACAGTCAATATTAATTCATGCTGAGTAAAAAGATTTCCATGCACACAACATCAGTCCCAAAGTTGTCTCTCAAACCCTCACAACAAGCCTCAGTCAGAAATGCAGTCTGATCCTACACGTTTGCTCAGAGGTGTCCCACTGAGTTAAATGGGATGTATTTCCAAGGAATTATGTTTAGGATTGCAGCTTTTATAGTCCTAAATTATTTTACTCAGGGACCAGTCCAGAGAAAGTCAGCACTGAAAGTTCTATAGAAATCAACTTTTAAATCACAACAATTCTGCAAAGTTGCAAAGTGATTTGTCCAAGGCCACATTCATCCCATTTCTGTGCATGTTCATGTGGAAATTGGTCACTCTGAATTCAGTGGGACCTATTCCCCTGGAAATATGCATAGAATAGCAGTAGTATTATTGTTATTAATTGGTTTCCCACATCCAACCTATACTTATTCCTGGTTAGGAAGTACTTGCCCTCCTCTCATATAACATATTACCTCCAGAAAATGCCTATGCTTAGGCTTTGACAACCATCGGCAGGGAAAGGGGGTTCAAAAGCTGTAGGGGAACCACTAAATGTTGATTTTAGAAGTTGGGAGGAGGGTACGTAGCACCCAATAAATGTCCCAGATGTTTGCCTAGAGTTTGGCACGTTAATGCAATCTCTTTTGATAAATGATTCACAATATAGAGAAGTTTCTGAAGAGAGAGGTATAGGGAGGGAACATTTTCTACTGCAGAGGGCTGTCCTTGACTATTTCTGAAGAACAGCAGACTGTTGAAGTGTTTGACTGATTTTGTTCATTGGACTTTGATAGCAAAAGGGACCAACAGTTCTCCATGAAAGTTGTAACTTATGGTAGTAAGACATGATATTGTTGCAAATAATATTTTGGGGGAGAAAGGAAGACAAATTGTCACTCATTTTAAAAATGAATTCTTTAATGATTTTCAAAGTTTTTAAATATAAACAATACAAACACTATCACAATCAACAATACTAAACACTAAGGAAAGTAGGGAGTGGGAGAAGGAAAGAATTATAAAGCACCTAAATATCCTCATAGGTATCCAAGTACTGTTGTTTATGATAGACAATGAGCTCATAAGCAGAAAGAGGTGACAGTTCTCCCATTACCCAGTGGCAGAGCTTGGAAAAGTTACTTTTTTAAACTACAACTCCCATCAGCCCCAGCCAGCATGACCACTAGATTGGGCTGATGGGAGTTGTAGTTCAAAAAAGTAACTTTTCCAAGCTCTGCCACTGGGTAATGGGAGGTAGAAACTTGTCCTTCCAGTGTTGAAGTATGAGATGTTTCACCACCATAATAGCTCTCAACATTATCTTCAGGAGTGTAGTCATCCGGGTCACTGAAGGGGGGAGTGGGTCATAGACCCCTTACTTTTTTGAGAGCAGGATCCCAGCCATGTCCCTATGTATGTGCCAATCAGTATGAAAGAGGAGGAAGAGTCCTTGTCCTTTTGTGCTGAATGAAGCCAATCAGAGTGAAAGGTGATGAGTGAGCCACCAAGAAGACTCTTCCCAATAGCTAACACACAGCCTCCCTTTTCATGAAGATTGGTCCTAGGGACATCTGTTATAGTGGAGTGTTGACTCTGAGATGACATGGAGAACAAGGGACATGAGGGAAAGTGGAAAAAGAGGTGTGGTGTGAACAGGCGTGGTGTGACTACTATGAACGGACCAGAGGTTGGAAAAGTTACTTTTTTTGAACTACAACTCCCATCAGCCCAATTCAGTGACCATGCTGGCTGGGGCTGATGGGAGTTGTAGTTTAAAAAAGTAACTTTTCCAACCTCTGGAAGGGACCCTGCAATTCGCCACTGCTCTGCTGATTATCTTACACTGTTTTCTGCAAGACCCCAGACCACAGGGGTGTAATTTAAGAGCAAATTAACATCTGCAAATTTCAGGTCTTTATCCAGGAATGATGCTTGAATGATTACTTCACTCCACAGCAGGACCACCAGTCTGCATGACCAAACCATTTGGATATGGTCTGCACTGCTGCATCAGCACCTTTCATGCCTTTTTGAAAGAGTCTCAAAGACATCCAGTAAGTACAAAATGCTATTTTTTGCTGAATCAGTTTTAGTCCTGGGTCTCAAGAAATTAAACAAAACAAAACTAGGACCTTTGTCCATTGCTACTCTGGGTGTTTGAGATCTCTGTTCCATTTAGTTCACTTTGTGTTTGAATTAGATTTTGCCCTGTCTATTAATTGCCTGTCAAGCTGTATTGTGGGCTTATCATTCTGAGTGGAACCAGTGAAATCCCCTTCTGTGTCAGGGGTAGAAGAGGCACTGAGGGCCCCAAACCAGAAGTAAGTGCATCAATTGCAGGATTGCCAAGGCACCACCAAGGCTGAATTTATTTTGTAATCTTAAAAATGGGAGAAACTCTCAGTTCCTGCCCACATCATCATACATTTTTAAAGTTTGTGGAAAACAATTAAGAGATAGTATTTCAAAGCAGACCAACTGCTGCATTATGTCATGTCCTAAATTTAGGAGCAGCGCTGGAGTGATCCACGTTTGCAGTCCTGGCCTGATAAGAAGATGGGCTGTAGCTTAGTGATAAAGAAACTGCTTTGCTTGAAGAAAGTCCCACGGTCAGACCCTGGCATCTCCAGGTAAGGCTGGGAGAGACCTCTGTCTAAAACCTGGGAGAGCAATACTGAGCTAGATGAACCAATGGTCTGACTTAGTATCAGGCAGCTTCCCATATTCCTAAGCGCTTCTTCTTGTCACATTTTGAAAATATCCTCAGTCAGGCCTAGATGTTCTGAGTAGGGTTGCCAGGTTAGAAGCATCCCACACCCTGAGGTGGGCCCTAGTGATGTCATTAAGCACAATACATTAAGCATCAACCATAGTTGCTTGGAGCATACCACTCAAACAAACAAAAAACTCTGATTGGAAATTAAGATAGAAGTCTTAGCTAAATGAGCATGTTCCCAGGTCCAGCTGAAGTTTCCAACCCTACCTCACTGGGTCGTTGGAAAGATTCCATATACACACACACCAGTGATGTAAAAATGCATACACCTTATATAATAGTTTATTGTCAAACCAGTTGGTTATTGCAGGACTTGTTCTTTTTTTTTTTTTTAATCAGTATTGATTTCCTACAAAATAAAAGCATTGACCTTTGGGTGAAGGTCAGGTAATAAATTCTAATTCTAACAATAATTCTAAGTAAGCCCTCCCTGGTCACTGTAAAAAATTAATAAAAGGATTGGAGGGAAAGAGAAATTTACAACATAATCCTTTGCTATGTCCCATTGATTTACAGCACAATTCTAAACATGTCTACTCAAAAGTAAGCCCTACTGAATTAAATGTGGTTTACTCCCAGGTATGTGGGATTAGCATTGCAGCTTTATTCCCAGAAAAGTGGGTAATGGATTAAAATTTCATATTGGGAAGGTTTTCAAAACAGGCTATGAATTAGACAAATAAACTGCCGTCTTATCAACAGCCCAGTAAAATTTCAACTTGTTTGACTCCTTATAATTAGAAAAATATAACATATTATACATTCACTCAACTTCTGATGTGCAGACAAACAGGAGAAGGAAACTGTTTTCAAGATTAGCAATGGGTTCTAGCTCTTGCCTGGAGGTCAGCAAATCTCTTGTCAATCACAACCCTGACTTCACTTACTGGCTAAAAACCTGAAAGGGTGGGGATTAGAGCAGCCAGTTTCTAACAGAAGTTGCTGGGGGTGGAGAACAGGTGACGTTTTGGTGTATATCTTGAACCAGATCACCTAGAAACTTTGTTTTAAATGAAAGCTATGAGTCTGGAGACTAAGCTGACTCACCAGGACACCCAGAGAGGAGTCTCTGGGCGATTGGAGACCTGACATCCCTAGTTTGGATAAAAGTAAACTTTTTTGAACACTTCCAATTTTGGGTTATGTTTCTAAACAGTATACTTCAGAGGCTGATCCTACAGTACCTTCCCAGTAAAACTCAGACTAAGGTTGCACTCAGGACTGGTTCAGACACATCCTCTGTTTGTGATAAGGTTTGCGTTGAGGCTTGCTGCTCCCATCCAACAGGGCATAATGTGCAATTTGAGGCCTGCACATATATAACTGTAAGCATGCAAGCCTTACTCACACAATCTGCCCACTTTTTTTTCCAGGGACAGTTCATATGGGTAGGACATATGCATATGGGCTCTATGTCCCAAGTTATGGTCTCTGTGTTGCATGGAGTGGGCAGGTTTGAATCTCAATCTAGCTGTTCAGAGGATTGTGATATAGATATCTACACAATGAGCTTCAGAATGTCTAGTTTTCTTTACTCCAAATTCTGCATTAGAAATATTAATAAAATTTAAGAAACCATATTCTAGCTTTTTCCAGCTCCAAAATGTTTAGTATAACTCCACATACAAGTATGACAAGCCACTGAAGTAAATAAAGAAGTTGCTCCCTATGGAATGAATGCCCTTCCACACAGAAGGTACGCTTGGCTCCTTCTCTGACTTTTTCAATGGGCCTTAAAAACCTGTCTGTTCTAGCTTTTTAAAAATTGATGCTGCTTTTCATTGATTTTATATTTTATAATTAAGATTTTAACTATAACATTTTTATTGTTAGATGGAATAGTTAATTGCAATATATTATACAGCCACAAGAGTGTCTGTATACTATAGTCAGTAGGGATTTTTCGTGTTCTACCATGTTAAATGAAAATACCCCACACACCCCTTTCTGGTGCTTTGTATAGTCCCAATTCAAAACAAAAACTTACAAGTGTTATACTGTTGGATTCAGAATCGCTTGCTCTACAACTCTGAAAGTTTTCTTGGTGATACACAACCCCCCCCCCCACGGAGAATCCACAGGTTAAAGTGAAAAACGGGAGAGAGAAAAACAAGAAGCTGTTTCACAGTCCAATCCACTTTCTGTGTAGCTTGGAAGAATTTGGTAACATGTGCCTCTGAGCATACGGTTCACAATGTTTTTCCTTGTGGAAAGGAAAGACCAACCCAAATTGTGTTTGCATTTTGACAAATTTGTAGGGCAGTACAATATCTCAGAGAGGAGTTCAGGTCTCCTGCTCCCCTGGTGCATTCACTATACCTGCCCAATTTCCCTGCTTTTTAAAGTTTGGTAGAAATATCTGTGGGCTATTGGTATTCTTAAACTGCAAGATTTTTTGCCTATTAGTGAATATCTATATGGTTTGTACACCACCCTGAGATTTTTACCTTTGTTGTTGTTATCTGCCTTCAAGTCGATTACAACTTATGGTGACCCTATGAATCAGTGACCTCCAAAAGCATCTGTCATGAGCCACCCTGTTCAGATCTTGTAAGTTCAGGTCTGTTGCTTCCTTTATGGAATCAATCCATCTCTCGTTTGGCCTTCCTCTTTTTCTACTCCCTTCTGTTTTTCCCAGCATTATTGGCTTTTCTAGTGAATCATGTCTGCTCATTATGTGTCCAAAGTATGATAACCTCAGTTTCATCATTTTAGCTTCTAGTGATAGTTCTGGTTTAATTTGTTCTCACCCAATTATTGGTCTTTTTTGCAGTCCATGGTATGTGCAAAGCTCTCCCCCAACACCACATTTCAAATGAGTAGATTTTTCTCTTGTCTGCTTTTTTCACTGTCCAACTTTCACATCCATACATAGAGATTGGGAATACCATGGTCTGAATGACCCTGACTTTAGTGTTCAGTGATACATCTTTGCATTTGAGGACCTTTTCTAGTTCTCTCAGAGATGCCCTACCCAGTCCTGGCCTTCTTCAGATTTCTTGACTATTGTCTCCATTTTGGTTAATGATTGTGCCGAGGTATTACTAATCCTTGACAAGTTCAATGTCCTCATTGTCAACTTTACATAAATCTGTTGTCATTACTTTAGTCTTTTTGACGTTCAGCTGTAGTCCTGCTTTTGTGCTTTCCTCTAACTTTCATCAACATTCGTTTCAAATCATTACTGGTTTCTGCTAGTAGTATGGTATCATCTGTATATCTTAAATTATTGATATTTCTCCCTCCAATTTTCATACCTCCTTAAGAACATAAGAACATAAGAAGAGCCTGCTGGATCAGGCCAGTGGCCCATCTAGTCCAGCATCCTGTTCTCACAGTGGCCAACCAGGTGCCTGGGGGAAGCCCGCAAGCAGAACCCGAGTGCAAGAACACTCTCCCCTCCTGAGGCTTCCGGCAACTGGTTTTCAGAAGCATGCTGCCTCTGACTAGGGTGGCACAGCACAGCCATCATGGCTAGTAGCCATTGATAGCCCTGTCCTCCATGAATTTGTCTAATCTTCTTTTAAAGCCATCCAAGCTGGTGGCCATTACTGCATCTTGTGGGAGCAAATTCCATAGTTTAACTATGCGCTGAGTAAAGAAGTACTTCCTTTTGTCTGTCCTGAATCTTCCAACATTCAGCTTCTTTGAATGTCCACGAGTTCTAGTATTATGAGAGAGGGAGAAGAACTTTTCTCTATCCACTTTCTCAATGCCATGCATAATTTTATACACTTCTATCATGTCTCCTCTGACCCGCCTTTTCTCTAAACTAAAAAGCCCCAAATGCTGCAACCTTTCCTCGTAAGGGAGTCGCTCCATCCCCTTGATCATTCTGGTTGCCCTCTTCTGAACCTTTTCCAACTCTAGAATATCCTTTTTGAGATGAGGCGACCAGAACTGTACACAGTATTCCAAATGCGGCCGCACCATAGATTTATACAACGGCATTATGATATCGGCTGTTTTATTTTCAATACCTTTCCTAATTATCGCTAGCATGGAATTTGCCTTTTTCACAGCTGCCGCACACTGGGTCGACATTTTCATCGTGCTGTCCACTACAACCCCGAGGTCTCTCTCCTGGTCGGTCACCGCCAGTTCAGACCCCATGAGCGTATATGTGAAATTCAGATTTTTTGCTCCAATATGCATAATTTTACACTTGTTTATATTGAATTGCATTTGCCATTTTTCTGCCCATTCACTCAGTTTGGAGAGGCCTTTTTGGAGCTCTTCGCAATCCCTTTTTGTTTTAACAACCCTGAACAATTTAGTGTCATCAGCAAACTTGGCCACTTCACTGCTCACTCCTAATTCTAGGTCATTAATGAACAAGTTGAAAAGTACAGGTCCCAATACCGATCCTTGAGGGACTCCACTTTCTACAGCCCTCCATTGGGAGAACTGTCCGTTTATTCCTACTCTCTGCTTTCTGCTTCTTAACCAATTCCTTATCCACAAGAGGACCTCTCCTCTTATTCCATGACTGCTAAGCTTCCTCAGAAGCCTTTGGTGAGGTACCTTGTCAAACGCTTTTTGAAAGTCTAAGTACACTATGTCCACTGGATCACCTCTATCTATATGCTTGTTGACACTCTCAAAGAATTCTAATAGGTTACTGAGACAGGACTTTCCCTTGCAGAAGCCATGCTGGCTCTGCTTCAGCAAGGCTTGTTCTTCTATGTGCTTAGTTAATCTAGCTTTAATAATACTTTCTACCAGTTTTCCAGGGACAGAAGTTAAGCTAACTGGCCTGTAATTTCCGGGATCCCCTCTGGATCCCTTTTTGAAGATTGGCGTTACATTTGCCACTTTCCAGTCCTCAGGCACGGAGGAGGACCCGAGGGACAAGTTACATATTTTAGTTAGCAGATCAGCAATTTCACATTTGAGTTCTTTGAGAACTCTCGGGTGGATGCCATCCGGGCCCGGTGATTTGTCAGTTTTTATATTGTCCATTAAGCTTAGAACTTCCTCTCTCGTTACCACTATTTGTCTCAGTTCCTCAGAATCCCTTCCTGCAAATGTTAGTTCAGGTTCAGGGATCTGCCCTATATCTTCCACTGTGAAGACAGATGTAAAGAATTCATTTAGCTTCTCTGCAATCTCCTTATCGTTCTTTAGTACACCTTTGACTCCCTTATCATCCAAGGGTCCAATCGTCTCCCTAGATGGTCTCCTGCTTTGAATGTATTTATAAAATTTTTTGTTGTTGGTTTTTATGTTGTTAGCAATGTGCTCCTCAAATTCTTTTTTAGCATCCCTTATTGTCTTCTTGCATTTCTTTTGCCAGAGTTTGTGTTCTTTTTTATTTTCTTCATTCGGACAAGACTTCCATTTTTTGAAGGAAGACTTTTTGCCTCTAAGAGCTTCCTTGACTTTGCTCGTTAACCATGCTGGTTATTATTATGCTAATAATAATTCTTTTCAGGACGGGCTACAGCATTTAGAGTCATGCAAAGGAAGAAACATTGCCATTGATTAGTGCAAGTTTTCCAAGAGACATCTTCTGGCTCCTAAAAAGAAAGCTATAACCATCTTGCAGATGTATGGCAATACTTCCCAACAAACATTTAAAAGGATAGCAAAACTTGTAGGAACAAAAAAAAAGAAAAAGATAACTGAATCATTTGCACCTTAATTAAATTATTTTTTCTCCTCTCCTACTCAACACACTTTCACTTACCACTTTTGATTATGTACCCGTACACAAAAACTGTCATAAAAGAGCTCTGCCAATGCGGTTTTTGATACAATGTTGTTACATGAACCTGCCAATGTCAGTCCAAGATCTCCCCTGATTTCCAGCTTTAGGTCTTGTATTTGAACACAGATATGGTTTGGTCGAAAATGAAATCTGTGCAGTATTATAGGCTCAAACCAGCAAAGCATGGAACACTCACAACACTTCAAACCAGGGGAGCTTCTTCTTGAATATGAGCCAGTACATAGCTCAGGAGCTAATTTCATTTATATACCCATATGGTAGAAAAATAATTGTATTTTCTATATGTTTAAAAAGAAGAGATGTTTCAAGCAAAATAAATAAATAAAAATCCAGTGTTTTGTCACTTTAAAAAAACAACAACTAGCCCAGTTCCTATATTTTTAGCAGCAGCTGGGTGCACATTCATTTAGCAGGGGCAGTTTTTCTTGGCATGGATATAAGGGATACAGAAAGATTACCTGCTAAATTTGCAGCATCAGGTTTCTGCTAAAGACATGGAAACAAGAGCAGTAAAACAAACAAACAAATAAATAAATAGTGACAATCTTATGGGCAAGGAAGCTTTAGAAACCAGAGAGTACAGGAGACAGAGGAAGCATAAAGTTGCCATGTTCAAACCTGACAGGGTTCCTGCCTACAATTCTGTCTTTTCTCCTAGCACTAAAACCTCTCACCACTGCAATATGTATTCTGTAACATGCTCTGCCTTAAAAAGATTTGCGGAATATACAGCTGGTACACAATGACACCACCAGGAGTGCTGGCTTGAGTGGGCTCCACAGAGCATATGATGCCAGTTTTGGAAAGAACTTATTAGCTCTTGGTTGATTTCTGGTCCCAATTCAAAGTGCTGTTTTCAAAATAAAAATAAAATGAAATAAATTCATTAAGGTTACAAATTAACATAAAGAATCATTCAAACATAGCAAGAATCAGAGAGAGGGATAAGAATATATTCCACATTTCTGTTCCTTTTGCAAGTAGTTTCCACTATCGTAATGGGAATTGCCAAACTTATGAAGCCACGTTATGCTAAGTTTTGCAAAGTGTGGATCAGCTGTAACATTTAATTCATCTTTCGTCCATGTCCAGAGAAACACAGCTGACATGGTTTAAGTCACATGTCCTTGAGCTGTACAAGCAAGTCCTTCCATGTGGCTTAAAAATTAAATCCACTGGCTTGACCCCTTGCAAGACATAGTTTGTGCATCTGTTTTTCTTCATGTGCTGAAGCCTACTATACCACTTTTCTGTTGTCAAATGTTCTGCTGCTTTCCTGTGTTTTCCCCCCTAATTAGGCCAATTAGATTCTATTTCCATTTAGAACTGATTCTCTCATTTGATCCTTTGTAGATGTTCAAGAATGCCAAAGCAAGGGTTAATAGAAAGATAGGGGACCTGTAGCCCTCCAGATGTTGCTGGACTATAATTTCCATCAGCCCCAGCCAGCATGGCCAATGGACTAGAATGACAGGAGTAGCACCATCTGGAGGACACAGGTTCCTCAGCTCTGTTTGCCAGTTTTGACCTTTCAAATCCTAAATGGTAAAGGCTCAAGGGCCTCCCTCTCCCATGTGAACCTCCCTATTCATTAAAATCTGTTTCAGAAGTTCTGGCATTTGAACTGAGATAGAGAATTACCTGTGTCAGGGCCATCTCATGGTGGCATAATCTCTGGAACTCCCACCTGGGTGAGCAATACTTTGCCATTTCACTGTTATTTTTTTCTAGTAAAGGTTATTTAATCTGAGGGCTTATCCAAACGGAGCGGGATAATCCACGGTTTCCATATTCGGTTTGTCATCTGATAGTCCTCACTTTGCCTTTTAGTTCGCTTTTTCCCAATTAAAAAAATGCCTTTTTGCACCCACGCACACAGCGGTAAGACCCCTACATTCTTTTTGCTTTTTCCAAGCTCTGCCTCTAAAACCTCCCCCTATCAACCAATTGGTCAGCAAAAAAATAATGTATGCTTAGGGTTGCCATATTGCCCGGATAGCCGGGTTTTACCCGGATTCTATGCATGCCACCACCCTTACGTGGCCCGGATTCTCAGCTTTAATTAAAAAAAAAAATTAAGTTTCTAGGTGGTCCGGTTCTCGAGATATACATAAAAATGTCAGCCACCCCCCTTGACTGTTAAATCTTTCTTTAAACAGTACTGTACTATAGCACTTTGTAGCTTTAACCCCGCCCGTTCAGCATTGCAGCCAATCAGGGATTGTGTTTCAGTTTCATTGACCTCAGGCAGTGTCTAGAAAACAAAATGGTGGTTTCACACACACACACCCCGTTTATCTGAAAATCTCATAAACTGGGTAAGTATATACATTTCAGTTTTTTTTCCTCTTGTGTGCAGGAGTCAGAGCTTGGGCAGTGTTTTGAAAACCTTCCCAATACTTGCTTTTTGTAAAAGCAATGCTAATCCCATATGCCCAAAGTAAATCCCATTTAATTCAATAGGACTTACTTTGAGTAGACATGTTATGAATGTGCTGAAAATCAATGGGACTTTGGAGTGAATGTAAAAAAGAATTATGTTTGTGTTCTAACTCTTTCTGTTTCCAGTCCAATTTTAAAGCAAGTACGCAGGGCTTACTTAGGTATTACAGTTTTTATTCTGTAGGAAAGTAATACTGATTTTTTAAAAACTAATACTGATTTTTCTGCAGTGACCAACTGGTTTGACAATAAACTATTATATGGGCTGTATGTATTTATACATCTGCTGTGTGTGCGTGTATGGAGTCTTTCCAACACCCCTGTGAGGTAGGGTTGGAAACCAATGCAGCTCCCAACAAGAAATAAAGCCATTTAAAATCCAATGACCATAAAAACAAGTATAAACAGTTGCAAAACAGCGTAAAGTGGCATGATTCGGAATTTTGGGTTGTGTGAATGAAGTTGCTTATCACTTGAGGTTGCAGTTCTGTCCCTGTTTGAGTAAGGCCCACTGAATACGCTGGGACTTGCTTCTGAATAAATAAACTTAGGATTGCACTATAAATATCTTTACAGTTTGTGTAAATAATAAATATATTTGATAGTCATGCTTATATACATATTTCTTCATTTATCATATTTTTGGTTTTTGGTTAGGAATCCTGGCTGGTTGTGAGATGCTTGGTTTTTTGCCTTACTCATAGGAATCTTGTTGTGGTTGGTATGGTATTACATTTAGGAAAGTGTTACTGCCTTCTGTGTTTTTTTTTCCTATTTGCATTTCACTTATCTTTAACCTCACTCCGTTACAGCCATAGAAGCAACAGCAGCATATGCAAGATAATTAACTCCCATTAGTGATAAGAACAAGAATTTATAATTATTATTTCAATTAAAACAAGAGGCTTATCAATACTTTGAAGAGGACCAGATATTTATTTTCTTTCTGAGCCCAGGACTGGGTCTTTCATGATGCCCGGGGAGCAGGAGAGTAGTCGATAAGACAGACATCCTGGCATTGGTAATCGAATTAGCAAGGTATGTGTGGGGTTGTTGCACACTTCCAGGCCCAGTTTCATTTTGAGTATGGAGGTGGAACCTGTGTAGATGTGGTTGAGAAATTTTGAGTTAAGCAAAGCTCTGCTTTTATAAAACCTAAGAAACATACAGATACTTTGAATGTCTGAGTGCCTGCACCAGTGGAATACTGGAGGAACTTGTAAAACTTGCTGCAACAGTATTTAGAACTGAGCATGTGGTGTGAAAGACTCCTTTTCCTAACATTTTGGCTTGTTTTTCTCCACTCACCACATCTCTGAAATATATTGTATATGTTATGGTTAACCGTGATGCTGCCCTGACTTAATGTTTGTTGCTATTTTGTGTTTTTATTATGTTTTTATATTGATTGTGTATTTTTATTGTTTTTATTATATTTGTAAGCTGTGCTGAGCTCTGTTTTTAACAGCAAAAGGGCAGGATATAAATTCTCTTAATGAATCAATAAATACTCCATAGTGTTGGAAACTAGAGTCTAGGCATTTAAGGCTGAAAATGTTGCTTAAAAAAAAAGATTTCTCACATCTTTCCCCAGTTTTTGGTGGTAATTCCTAGGCACAAAAACAAAACAACTGGACAATCCAAATATTAATATGCAAATATTTGCATAATATGCAAATAACATGCAAATAATTTGCATAATATGCAAATTAACCTGCCCGGATTTGTGGAACTGGAATATGGCAACCCTATATGCTCCTCTCCCCCTTTGCAACAAAGCACAATATGGCTGTAAAGGAGTTCTCGCTGTGGAAGGAAAGGGAGAAGGAGGGGGGTGGTCGGTTTCAGCCTGCCTCCAGAAAGCTTTGTCAATTTCATTCTACTCACTGGGGTTTTTGCTTCAAATCATTTCTCCAAGGGAAGGAAAGGGAGAAGGAGGGGGGTGACACGTTTCTTGCTCTATGGTTCTCCAGTGTCTATGGTTCCAGGCAGCAGGGATGCTGTAGCAAACCACTCATATGCAGGGCAGGGAATGCCCATTACTTTCAACAGGTAGAACTGGGGGCAGAAAAGCCCATGCGTCTCAATGGGTAGACCTGGCGTCACAACAGCCAATGAGTTTCAATGAGTAGATCTGGCATTTCAATGGGTAGACCTGGCATCCGGAAAGTCTATGCATTTCATTGGGTAGACCAAGCCACCAGGTCTACCCATTTGAAGCCTGCTTGCTTTCTTGTTTGTATTTGCGATATTACGCTTATGTATACTTTTCTGCCTTTATGGAATGTATGCTTTTCTGCCTTTATGGATATTTAAGGAGATACACATGCTGGCAATTGCACTTATTTCTCCAAAAAAGCAAGAAACGTGTCACACACCCCTCCTTCTCCCTTTCCTTCCCGCCACAAGTGATTTGAAACAAAAACCCCAGCAAGTAGAATGAAATTGACAAAGCTTTCCAGAGGCAGGCGTGAAACCAACCAGCAGCCCCTTTTTCGCTTGCTGTGCATTGCAGATCTCACCCAGAGCAGCTGCCCAGTTTGCAGGCTGGCAAAAAATAAAATGCATCTGCACAGTAGTTGCAGACCCCCCCCCCCAACACCCCACCATTGCGATGATTGGTTCAATTTTCCCAGGCTTATTCTCACACATGTGCAAAAGTGCAGATACGTGATTGGCTGGAATGAGGAGAAGGGGCAAGGGGAAATGCCCAAGAACCACCCATCAGCTGTAAAGTCCGTGGTATTGCATCCTACCTCCTGAAGGCACAGCAGATGATTCCCGATTTTAAACAGCAAATTGCATTTTTGCCGGTATTGCAAGGAGCAGATTTAACCCGCAAAAATGCATAACAGCGCGAGACGTCATTTGGATGACCGAAAAATAATGAACACACATAGCGGGCGTGTCACACATTTTGCAGTCGTCTGGATGAGCCCTGAGAAGGCACTGGGGACCCCTCTGAGCTGCTGTATTAGAGATCATGTTTTCTGCTGGTGGTTGCATTTGCCTGCTTTGCATGTTGATTTTTTATTTTATGTTTTTAATCTGCGTTTGCTTTTGAATATATGAGAGATACCTTGATGTGCTTTGCCATGGAAGTCTGGGTATAATTATTTTATTAAAATAAAACTAACTGAAATTGATGTTAAGAAAAGCCATACCTGGTGAAATTCTCACTTCTATACAATGGTGCAGAGACTAAGGTTGCCATCATTTTATTGGTGCTTTCCCAGCCTGTCATAGGAATCTGCCTTATGCTTATTAGCAGAGTTAGGTTTTAGATCAGCAGCAGCATGGACTGAGAGTGTGTGTGCGCCTTTACCTGTAAAGGAGCAGATTTTTACTCTGCTACAATCACTGAGGCTTCTGACCTGGTAACATAAGAAAAAAACTTACTTTATTGAAGGAAATACATTATAGAGAGGCAAGGGATTCTACTTCTGATAACTAGCTACATTGGAGGTACAAGGAATTGGTGTGGTATTTCCTCTCAAGCTACAGGTGAGAGAGACAAAACCAAAGATGTCTCCTTTCTCCGAGAGATGGAGAAGCTGCAGGAAGGAGAGTTGGAAGGTATGGTCAGCATCCATAATGTTGTGTATGTGCAGTTTTCAGCATTCTGAGCTATGTGTGCCTGTGTGTGTGTGTTTACTTGAAGAATCAGGCTTTTATCCTGTGTTTTAATCAGTGAGACTGAAGCCTTTGTAAAATTAAGAAAAGCTTCTTTATTTATAGAAATACATAGTAGACAGGACAGTACTCTAGTTCTAGCTATCTATCTAAATTGGAGGTGCAATGCCCAAGGTTGGACATTGCCCTCATGCTTCAGGACAGAGAATAAAGACAAAGATGTCTTCTCTTTCCATGGACAGTCAGGGCCCATCCATAATATAATAATGGATTGCCTTCAAGTCGATTCCAACTTATGGGCGACCCAATGAATAGGGTTTTCATGGTAAGCGGTATTCAGAGGGGGTTTACCATTGCCTCCCTCTGAGGCTGAGAGGCAGTGACTGGCCCAAGGTCACCCAGTGAGCTTCATGGCTGTGTGGGGATTCGAACCCTGGTCTCCCAGGTCATAGTCCAGCACACCTTAACCACAAAATCCATGTTTTCCATATTCTGTTGGTGGCCTTGAGATCCATACATGTCCTGTTTGTGGTTGGATTTATATTGTGAAAACCCAATTTTCAAGCATCCATATATGCGGGCTTTTTTTTTGTCTAAATCACTTTAGCATTGGCCATTCCCCTAAGTCTACCCCTTTTCAATGATTGGTCCATAACGGTCATTTGCTTTTCGCACATTTTTTCGGAAGAGCACAGAAACATTTTTTAAAATTCCCATGCATGCACAGGTTTGTGGATGTGCAAAAGGGCAAACTTAATGGACACCCCCCCCCGAGTGCAAGCAAAATAAATGTCTGGGACATATAACATAGTGCATACTAAGGATGGGAGCTGCTGGTTACTCCCGATTCCATTGAATTTGTCGAACTGGGAGGCAAATCCCTTTCCATGTCCAATTGTTTCTCAGTATCTCCTGCTGTTACCTTTTTGAAAGGGCTTTCCTTCTACCCAGTGCATCCACCAAATCTGCTCTTCATGCCGCCGCCTCCCAATATGTATTAGATCCTCTACCACCTGCCATGGGAGAAAGCAAGAGATTGTCTATCATTCAGTTTCAAGTTAGGAAAGGAAGGACACAGATTAGTCAGTTTCAGGCTCAGAGGAAAAGAACACAACTTACAGTGCATGCGCTCACACACACACAGAGACACAGAGAGAGAGAGAGAGAGAGAGAGAGAGAGATCTGGCTGCCTGGAGGGAGAGAAGCTGATCTCTCCTTCCTCTGGTTCTCTGATTTTTCACTCTTTGGTATAGTTGGTTTCCCCTTCCATCCCCATCAGCTGTTGCACAGGAAAGGAGAGGCTTTGCCTACTGCTGAATCGGCTGCAAGATCAATGCCACATGAAAGTACTAGAGTCTGCTCCTCTCCCCTCCTTTCCCCCATCAGCCCAAGGAAGCTCAGTTAAAAACCTCCTCCTTTAAACTCTGTTTTCAATGCATTGTTTGCGTAATATCGCAAAATAGATTTAAGTGGAAATATTAATTAAACATTTGATTTAACATTTGATAGCAAAATAGTAGATTTTTTTAAAAAAACACACCCAATGTGATATAGCTACAGAAGCCAGAAGGAAGAAGTACCCCAGTTCAGTACCAGAAGCAGGAATGAACTGTAAGAAAGGAGGAGGAGGAGGAGGTGTAGACAGAGGGTGGGATCTAACGTCATCCACCCATTATGCAAAAAAGCAAGGAAAAATGTCCTGACTACAGAGGTTAGAGCGGTTAATAATTGGGACAGAAAAAACAATAACTTTATGGCTTTATTAAACCTTTTTACAGAGGAAAATCAGAATTTACATTTAAAAAATTGATTGGCTTCTTGTTGGTGGCTGCCAGAATAGTGATCGCATGGGTCTGGAAAACTCTGGAAGGTCTCACATTGGACAGATGGTGTCAAAAGGTTTGGGAAATTGCCCTATTAGAAAAATTGACTATCAAGTTAAGATTAGCAAAACGAAAGAGGAAAAACAAAGAGGCTTTCGAAGAGGACTGGTGGCCCTTCATACTCTTTGCTGCAAACGACGAGAGAACAGGTCAAGTAACAACTCCTTTTAAAAGTCTATGGCTAGCTTAATGTACGCTTTGGACTCTATAACTATGTATCTCAGTGGAAAATAAAAGATATATGGTAGGAAGGGAAGAGGGGAGATTTATGCAGAGGGGAAGGGGTTCAGGTAGTATCATTTAGATTGTTAATGGAATATATATATATTTCAAAACTTCTGAATAAAAAGAAAAAAAGAAAAGAAAAAAACAATAAGTTTATAGTAGGGTTGGGGAAGTGTGGATTTAACGATGAGAAAGTCCAAAATGGCGGGGAACGTCATATGGATGCCAGCAAATTAATGAACACAGAAGGGGGTTAGATCGCAGATTAAAAGAAGGAATGGATGGGCCCTGAGAGAAGAGGGGTAAAGAGGAAGAAGGGTCAGATGTGAGGTCAGGTTCCCTGAGAGTATCAGTTTAGAAGAAGGAAGGAAGGAAGGTATAGAAGGAAGATAGGTAAAGAAGAGTACAGGTAAAGATAGGCAAACCTAGCTAGCTGTAGGACCCTCTCTCTATCTCTCCTCAAGTGTGCAAAGAGAACAAACAGGAGTTGATTTTGCCACACTTCCAACACCTAATATGTATCAGTTTACAAGAAGGAAGATTAGCCATGAGCAAAGGACAAGTACATCCTGGAGGATTCTTCTCTATCTTCCTTCAGACATGCAAACCCAATTCAAGGTACATTCCCACAGTTCCAACAATACTGAGTCAGACTCTTGGTTCATCTAGCTCAGTATTGTTTATGCTGAGCAACTGGCTATGGCTGTCTAGGATTTCAGACAGGGGTTTCTCCCAGACCCAGCAGATAAACCATAGACTGAATCTGGGATCTTTTACATGCAAAGCATGTACTATACCACTGAGCTATGTCCCTTCACCATAGGGAGCAGCAAGTTGTAATGAACAAATCACCAGTCAATTGTAATGTGTTAGTTTTTCAGCGTACACAAAAGATCACATGTGTGAATACCAACCCCTTATTGAGAATTCAGAAGAGGTTTTCCATCCTTTGGATATTTCCATCCTAGCTGCTACAAGAAGAAATGTGAAGAATTATTTATGCAACATCTTAGTATCTGTTGACGTGGACAGGAGGGCTAATAAAGGAGATTTAGCAACTTTAATACCCAGATGTTAACAAGCAAACCTTTTCCTAGAGATAAATTATTTTTGTCATTCTAGTTTGAGGAGCAGAAAAATTATAAGGTAGAAAAACAGTCAGATACGTTTCAGTGAAAAATGGAAATGGACTGCCTTCAAGTCGATTCCAACTTATGGTGACCCTATGAATAGGGTTTTCATGGTAAGCGGTATTCAGAGGGGGTTTACCATTGCCTTCCTCTGAGGCTGAGAGGCAGTGACTGGCCCAAGGTCACCCAGTGAGCTTCATGGCTGTGTGGGGATTCGAACCCTGGTCTCCCAGGTTGTAGTCCAACACCAGTAATGATCTGATAAAAATGATACTTAACATGAAGTGTGCTGGATGGCTGAGTCCTTTAGAGGGTGCCCTATTGCTATGTGATAATTTTTACCACCTTTTGAAACAAGTTAAAAATGCAAATGTACTGCCTTCAAGTCGATTATTACTTATGGCGACCCTATAAATAGGGTTTTCATGAGGCTGAGAGGCAGTGACTGGTCCAAGGTCACCCAGTGAGCTTCATGGCTGTGTGGGGATTCGAACCCTGGTCTCCCAGGTCATAGTCCAACACCTTAACCAATACACCACACTGACTCTCCATTGAAACAAGTTAGTCATGGCTATTATCATACAGAGTTCTTTTTGTTCTGTTAACATTCCTGACTGTAGCTGTACACAGTAATAGACCATATAACTCAAATTATGCAACACATTGTAACATAGTAAATGCTATAGTGTGAACAAAAAGTCATCCAAATTTTGTTGGTGTGACACAAAAGGGAAACTGCAGTTCCATTTAAAATAAAATCTACAGATTGTGGGGGGGGGGAGAGAAGAGAGAAATGTTTCAACTTATCTAGATTTAAGTAGTCAGATTAAAGATAGATTCATCATGTCAATATGATGTAATTTATGCCTGTTTGCCTATAATTGACTTATATGTAGAAATGCCAAGCAATCAATCTGAACCAGAAATATTTATTCCCTACTTCCACATGAGACTTTATAGGCCAGTCTCCAGGGGCCCTTTTCACTTGGATCATTCTTCAGCTGTGCTTTGCTTTGTGCCTTTTGGCTGGTTGGTACAGGAAACAGCTTTATTGGTGCAAGAGCATGTGAGAGGGCGTGATTTTTGATATTTTTCATAGATAAAATGGAACTGTAGTTTTTTCAAATCAGTCAAGTGTTCTGATGAGGCTCACATAAGTTTTGCTTTTATGTTTCTTTACAGATCTGAATAGTGAATGAAAAAGAACACGGGGGGGGAAAGAATCTAACCTAAAGATGCAGATGCAGAAAAAAAGAGAGGAAAGGCCAAGGAACAAACATGGGGGACAGAAATCAGATGAACAATGGGAACATCAAACTGGTCCCACAGGTCCTGACCTGATGATTTGTTGCTGAGATACAGTATGAAATTGAACAAAACAGAGCAACAGTTCAGCAGAAGGCAGCTTTTTTACAATTATTTATTTGGAAAATCTATACCCATCTTTCAACCAAACAATTTTCAGGTGTGTGGATACCAGTGAAAAAAGGCAAATTCCATGCTAGGAATCATTAGCAAAGGTATTGAAAATTAAACTGCCAATATCATAATGCTGTTTTACCAACCCATGGTGCGACTGCATTTGGAATAATGTATACCATTCTGGTCACCTCTCCTCAAAAAGGATATTGTAGAGTTGGAACAGGTTCAGAAAAGGGCAACCATACTGATCAAAGGGATGGAGCATCTCCCGTATAAGGAAAGGTTGTAGCGTTTGGGACTTTTTAATTTTGAGAAAAGAGAAATAAGAGGTGACATGATACAAGTGTATAAAATTATACACAGCATGAAGAAAGCGGATAGTGAAAAGTTTTTGTCCCTCTCTCATAACCATAGAACTTGCTGACATCCAATAAAGATGAATGTTGGAAGATCCAGGAAGATAAAAGAGAGTACTTCTTTACACAGTGTATAGTTAAACTATGGAATTCTGTCCCACAGGAAGCAGTTATGGCCACCAACTTGGATGGATTTAAAAGAGAATTAGATAGATTCATGGAGGATAACGCTATCAATGGTACTAGCCATGATGGCTATGCTTTGCCTCCAGATTCAGAGGTGGTATGCTTCCAAATATTAGTTGCTGGAAACCACAGGAGGGGAGAGTGCTCTTGTACTCAAGTCCTGCTTGTAGGCTTCCCATAGGCATCTGGCTGACCACTGTGAGAACAGAATGCTGGACTAGATGAGCTACTAGATGATCCAGCAGGCTCTTCCTATGTTCTTGAGGCAGCTTACATGCAATACGTAATAACGGGAGAAAAAAACCAGAGTCGCTCATATACCCACAAATCCTCTGGCAAACTGTTGGGGCCAGAGCAGGCTTCCCTTAGGTAGTGCAGGTGAAAGGCAACTGGAAGTTGTAGCCGAAGGTTCCTATTGGCAGGTGGTGGGGAAGCAAACTTCCTAGAGCTGCTGTTCCCTCCCTTGGCTTATGGATGCAGCCAGATTAATCTCCTTGCCCTGATGGGAGCCAGGGGGTGCAGCCTCCCAGTGTTCCTTGGTCCCTTGACCAGTGGCACAGATTGCATGCTTCCTTACTCGTCTCCTATCCCAGTTCCGAAGATATCCTAGACTTCTTTCAAGGGACTCATGAATTTCTCCCCATTTTATCCTTTATGACTCTGTGAGGGAGAGTAAGTGACCCAAGGTCACCAAACAAAATAACTAAGCCAGGTTTTACAACTGGGGTCACATTTACATCATACATTTAAAACACATTGCTTCCCTCAAAGAATCCTGGGAACTGTAGTTTCTTAAGGGTGTTGGGAACTGTAGGTTTGAGGGGTAAAGTACACTTCCCAGGATTCTTTGGGGGAGCCATGTGCTTTTAATGTATGGTGTGGGTATGGCCTAGATCTTCCTCCCCCATGTGCAATAATCTAGCCATCATTCTACAATGGCTCTCACCAATCCGTGTTAATTTCATGAGAGCCTGAGTTTACTGGGTGACATCCAGTGATGTCTACCTGCTTGCACATGGAAATCTGGTTTCTCATCTCCCCCCTCCTGCACCCAGCATGCCCCCCAATCTGCTCTGGAGACTGCAGGGGGAAGGAGAGGAAGGAGGACCCTCACTGTATGAACAGAGGCCTGATCATGCTACATTGACTCTCATCATCATCATCATCTATACTTTATTAAACTCCCAGATTTTCATGATCATGCTTAGGTGTGTGTACTGGTCATGGACCGTAAATAAAATTCATTACACATTACACATGCTTAGGTGTGGTGTTCCCTAAATGACATATGCATGAAAGGCATAGGTTTCTTTGAGGATACTTGCATTGCACAATTTATTTATTTATTTATTGCACTTGTATACCACCCCATAGCCGAAGCTCTCTGGGCGGTTTACAGCAATCAAGTATATTTATTTTCTATCACTCACTGTAAAGTTTATATGCAACTTTGATTTTAGCAGAACAAAAGGCCCTCTTCTATGGCTTTCCTAACCGTTATCATGGTTTACAAGCCAGTCTGTTGTGCCTCTCATAATACTAATCAGTCTGGAGATTGATATTTAGGTTAACAAACTCTTAATTCCTGACACAGGTAACTGTCACCTTTTGTTTCATTTGAGGCTTTTATTTTTCAAGCACCACAGCTGACCCCTGAACTCAATTTGCACTTGCCTATTGATGCATAAATATCTATAATATCACAGTAAATTAAATTCCATTTTAAAGGGTTTCTATTTAACACTGTCAGAACTTTCACAGTATTTGATTTCTGGTTTCCTCTGTCCACTGACAGGTTTATCTCAATATGGCCTGATTAATGGAACCTTATATTTAGGGAAAGCATACCTATTATTACCATAATCTCTTAATGCTTGCTTAGGCAACATTGTCTTCTGCCAGCAGGGCTCCAAAAACTTCTAGCCTCTTTAGTTCTAGCAGAACAAGCAGGAAAGATTAGCAGGCTCAGAGAATGTGTAAGATTGTAATGCATAGGTGATCTGATGGCTTGCTAAATTATACAACTTTCCACTTCAATGGATCAGGCAAAACACATTGAGGTGTTTGTGGGTTTTTTCTTTCTTTCATTGGGATGCTTAGGGGAACAAGTCTTTCTCAACTTTTAAGGCTTTCCAGAGGAATTAGCCCTGTCAGTTTGTTACAGCAAAACCAACAGAGACTTGAATATGTAAACCTGCCAATAACTTAAACCTTGAATGATGCAAACGATGGGAGAAGCTTGCTCAGGAGCTTTGTCACTTTTCCCCACTAGTAGAGATCTCTGAGAAGAGGTGTCATACACTGACAGGATATCTCTCCTGTCAGCAACCATGTTGTAGTATTCTGCACTAACTGCTGTTTCCCAATCAAGTGCAAGGGAAGCCCTGCATAGCTTGCATTGCAGTAATCCAGTTCTGAAGTCACCAGTGCCTGAACTACAGTATTGTGGTCAAGCTCTCCTGGTCCAGAAATGGTCATTGTTGCTAGATTAGCCGCAGCTGGTAAAAGGCACTTCTAGCCACTGAGGCTACCTGGGCATCCAGTGACAAAGCTGTATCCAGAAGCACCACCCGATTGTATACCTGTTCCTTCAAGGGAGTACAGCCCCATGCAAGGCAGGAAATTGACCAATTTCTTGGACATGAGTACCATTCACCCACAGTGTCTCCGTCTTCCCAGGATCCAAGCTCAGGTTATTTTCCCTTATCTATTCCACCACTGTGTCCAGGCATCAGTCCAAGGTCCACATGGCCACTCCTGATCCAGATGTTATGGAGAAACAGAGTTGACTGTCATCAGCATACCCAAAACTCCTCATGTCACTCCCAGAAGCTTCATATAGATATTAAATAGCACTAGTCTGGGGATAAAATAGTGCCCTGAGGCACCTTATAGGATAACTGCCAAGGGGCTGAAAAGCATTCTTCCAATGCAACCTGGACTTGGTCCCTGGGGAACCTCAGGCCTGGACCTGGTCTCTCTATTTGGCCCTCAGGACTCTTTCTCCCCAGGCACCCTGTGATAGTGCCTCTAGTTGCTTGCCTAGATGGAGGATGGAGAAATATATGAAAGTGTAGACACCTCTAGCTTTTGTGTGGCAGGAATGAAAGCTTCTGAACAAAAGTAAAAATCACATTTATTGCTCCTTCCACTTTTTCCTCTGACCCCACCCAATGCTGGCATGTGAACTCCAGAAGGTTGTCCATGAGGTAATGTGGCTGTTGGGCTGAAAAAAGATTCCTCACCTCTGCTCTAGAGTAATGGTTGAGGTCCATGGATCAATAGAGTATAATTTAATTTGTGCTCTTAACTTGTGTGTGTAACCATACTCAACTGCATTTTCTGCTTAAAAGTGATGGAGGTTTAAAGTATGATGTCTGTCTAATAGAGTGTAATGTATATTAATAATCCATTGTAATATACTATCATCAATGTGACATAACGCCTACACACACACACACACACACACTATATCCAATATATTATGTATTAGATATTCCATATGTTCCTATAGTTATCCTGACGAAAAACAAGTTTCTACACGTAAAATGTTTTTGTGGGTATGTACATGCTGTAAAACCAGAGAAATCAGTTGTGTGTGAATTGACATTTACAATCAATAAAGGCAGCGTTCTTCAACATCAAGGCCATACAACAGCTGCCGTTATATTATTAGATATGGTATTTCACTTTTTTTTAATAAAAAAAGGACACTTACATTTTATGTTATTCTAGATATATTTAATTGCAGTGAAAAGGAACAACCTTCCTTTCCTGAAATCTTTCTTGCAATTCTCCAGCATGTTCCTTTTTGGGTTGTTTCCCACCCTGCTTTTTAACCTTCGCCAACAAATATTGTTGTATCATGAAGACAGCAAATCCAAACAATTACATATGCAGACCAAAGGCATACCCGAGAAAATCAATATTTGACATCTTTGCAACTCCTTCTTCAGAACAGCGTTCAATAGCCTTTATTCATTATACACATATCTCTTTCAAATTTGCCTTTGTCACTAGAAACCCATTTTTTTCTCCTTTGACTTCCACATAACTTCTTTGCCCTGTACTTTTACAGATGCCTTCTGGCTATAAATACTAATGAAATCTCTTTGCTTAATTCAATTTTGCTGGTACACTTACAGTTATGACCTAACTTTCCCACGAGAGAGACTGATTGAACATTCCAATACCTTATGGATGGGAGCAAACATTCTACAGAACTGGACTGACAATTTCCATAATTATAGAATTCACAGTCTAATGACCTTAAAAAACAATAAAAAGATCTCTTGTTAATTCCATTTCTGTTACTGACATTCAAGATATTTCATTTTTCACAGGACAACAAATTTACTTTTTACTTTCAAAAGAGCACTCTATCCTTTTACCCTAGATTAAATTTGCTGGATGTTGAAGGATTTCATTGAATATTTAGCATTTCTTTGTCTTTTAAAAGTTAGAATATTTATGATCCTTAGAATGCGTTTGACTGATTTATAGCAATCAATTATGAGAGTGCGTTTTCAAATAGCCCCTTTAAAAATGAAGAATAGAATAATTAAAAAGATCAGAAGTCCTCCCTTGCATATAATTATTTCATTATGTCATTACAGAGCAGAAATTGTTTTTGCTGACTGTGAAATATTTTAATTGAGCAAGTAGTAATATACAGTAGCAGGCAGTTCTTCCTGAGAATTAACATCACTAATTGCTTAAATTGCAGCACAGCCATCCACATTGTATATAAAGCTAATGGCTAAGTTCTTTTCTCTGGTGTAGACAGACTCAAAGCATAACCTTGCAGTACAGTTAATTTATTTCTTGAACTGGTTTATTGCTTTATTAAACATTCATTTGTGTGATGATTCGCAATGTATCCACCACACATTGCAATGCACATGATCACTCGAGCACAACATCCCCTCCCCAAGCTACATATAATGCAATTGTGAGATTTCCAAATTGTTAACAGCCATTTGGGGTGGTATCTTGTCTGTTTCTGTGGATGGGGCACTATTACAAAATAATAGTAACCTTTTGACACAGTATCTGTCTATCTATCCTACTAGTGGTATAGGTGACTGAGCTATCAATAGACTTTTTAAGGATCCAAAATGTAAGTAAAACCAAGGTCAGGCTTGTCCTCAAATTTATTCCATAATGAGGTCTGTGCCATCAAACACCAAGTTTAAAGGCTGAACATTATGGTATCACCTGGATTCAGGTACAGGTTATTCATCCAAAATTTAAGGAACTAGGTATGGTGGAAAGGTCCAAAGAAGAGAAACACAGATGGACAACAGCTTAAGTAGGTCTAGGAGGCAGAAGTTCAGAGAATGCATACCCATGGGGTAGTTTTGGGAATTATGCAAGTGGGCAGAGTCAGCATCAGCGCCTAGCATCTTCAGGCATCTGCTAGTGTTCCACTGGCCTGGCAGGCCCACCACTGGCACATTTGGTGGGACCTGCTTCAAACATTTTTTCTCATCCTGGCACACCACAGGCTGTGGAGCATTGTGAGAAATTACAATAACTAGCCACCATCTGGTACTGCTCACCATCGCCACCTGGTAAGACTGTCAGTGGCCAATGATAGACGAAGGGATCCACCACAGGGCTCTTGGCTCAGGGCCCTTTCAAACTTGGGACTGGCACTGCAAGTAGCATTACTAAAATGTCTGCAATTACACCTTGATACTTAGCTCAACTATGTCTATCCCCAGGCATCACTTTCAACCAGGCATGGGTAACCTGTAGCCCTCAAGATGTTGTTGGACTCCAACTCGCATCAGCCCTAGCCAGTATGACCACTAGTTAGGGATGATGGGAGCTGGAGTCCAGCAAAAATTTGAAGGGCCACAGCTTCCCCATTCCTGTTTTACACCATAAAACATGAGAACCTCACTGGACCATGTCATATGATAGGATTGGAGATAGACCCAGAAGCTGGACCTTTGGTCTACCAAAATGGAACATACAGCACTTCCTTAGTAGTCAATGGTGCCAGGATTTGTTTTGTCTGAGGACTGAATTCTAGGCATTGAGCTGTACTCAGAGAGCTGTTAGGCAGAAGGACAATAAGTTAAGGAAAGTTTAGTTCCTTCTACCTTTCTTTCTTGTAACTCTTACTACCAGCTCTCTGCTTTTCCTGCAAGGTGCTTTGGGTCATTAGCCTTGGAATCGTTCAAGGCATTTGGACCCTCTGTTATCCCTCAGTCTGATCTTTTGCGGTGTTCCCTCCTTCCTGGCAAACAATCCAGCCTTTTGAAAATGCTAGCATTTCTGCCTTGGTGTGGATTGCCAGGATTTCATCAGTATCCAGGATCATCTGTACCAGGACCATTTCCTTTCAAGCTGTCAATCCTGGGACAGCCGTGGCCAGAGTGTCTATTACAAAGCAATTTAGCTGCCATCTGTGGCCTTTGTGCATGCGCAGAGCTTCTCACCCCCAATCCCTTGGAAGATGGGGAAGCTTATTGGTCTTGAGTGTGTTCCCTGCTGTTAGCGTTCTACTCAATAGCTTTGCTGGCTGGCAAATTTCTCACCCTCTAGTGACTAACTTCGCATTTTAAAAATAATCATGAAAAAACAATTGTCATGATTATTTTTGTTAATAGTTCAGATGAGTGCTTTCTTTTGCAAAAGTATTTTACAATCTTGACCTTGTTCACACTCCTAACAACCCTGTGAGGTTGGTCCTTACAATGTCCAGTTGACAGGTAAGAGTGCAAAATAATGTCCATGTGTAAAGTGTTCAGAGTCAAGCCAAGAACTGAACCTTGGTTGCAGGCTCAGGTTTAAAAGCCATTAGTCTCAGTCTGCAGAATTTTTAGAATAAGTGACCTCTAGGATGTGGAAATTGTTTTATACAACCCCAGGTCCAACATTTTTCATTATTATTATTATTATTATTATTATTATTATTATTATTATTTATTACATTTGTATACCGCCCCATAGTCGAAGCTCTCTGGGCGGTTTACAACAATTAAAAACATTAAAAACAAATATACAAATATAATAAAAGTTATACATCTAAGAAGGCAAACAAATACATGATCCATTTGGTGAAAGGATAAACAAACTGACACTTAGATGTATAGAAAGTGCAAATGAAAGCCTTGATGAATGATTAATTGAGCTTACAGCCACCTGTCCCAAGGGCAGTACACTAGGTATGGGCTGAAGCTCAGAAGAAGCTGCAGAAGATCCCAGGCTCAATCCCTGAGAGGGCTGGGAAAGACTCCTGCCTGTAACACTGGAGAGCTATTGCCAATCAGTGCAGTGAGCGAGATGGATCAGTGGTCTGATTCAGTATAAGGCAGCTTCATCGTTTCCTATGTACCCTATCCCTTCCCACCAAAAGCCACTCATTGAAACTGTGGCCACTATTCTTACTCCAGGTGTTATTCACTTCAGTGAAGCTTGACCAGGCCAACTTTTCCCTTTAAGCATAACAGTACTGTTACCTGCCTAGATAACAGCTGGTATAGCAAAGTGGGGAGGAGAGCCTGGCTGGGAGTCCAGAGTCTGTGAGTTCAAATCCCCGCTCGTGTCTCCTGGGTGCCAAGGGCCAGCTGAAGATCACCCCCACAGTGATTGGCTCAGGGTTACGTGCCCTGTCACCTGTGCAGCCATGGGCAAGCTGCATAGTCCCAAGGAGCCCAGTTGCCCCCCAGTTGGCAGTTGTGGACAAGGAAGGGGCTGGCTTGTGCAGCTGTGGCAAGCTGAGCAGGCCCTAGGCAGCTGAGGAGGACTAGCTTCAGAGGGAGGCAATGGTAAACCCACTCTGAATACTGCTTACTGTGAAATCCCTATTCATAGGGTCGCCATAAGTCGGGATCAACTTGAAGGCAGTCCATTTTTTTCCCCACCTGCCTAGATGTTAAGGAGACCCAGTAGTAAAGAACTGGAGTCATGGCATTCACAACCAGCTGAGTGTAGATTGCATTGTTTTGGATCACACTCTGAGACTTGTGCGGTCAGCAGAAACAACAGCCTTGGACATATGTGGACACCTCAGTGACATCATTAGCATGAGTAAACCTGCATGGGGCTCTGCTCCACAACTCTTGAAGCAGGGCTGGTTCCTGACTGCTAAGCCTCAATGATGTGTGAAAAGAGCAAAGGATTAGCAGGTCTTCAGTGGTGTTAATGCCAGATACAATGCTTTGGGGGCCCCAGCCTGGATCATTTTGAATGCAAATGGCTTCCTTCCCCTCCTCTTTGTGCAGGGAGGGTAGGGTGAGTGGATTTCAGGAAGTGTGACCTTTTTGCATCTCAGTTAGCCATGTTTATTCTGTGGAGGGATACAATCCATAACCACCGGAAGAAGGAAGGAGAGTTTCAACTAAAAACACAAGACAGACTAATATAAAAGTGTAGAAATACTGTACCAATTAAATTCAGTATAGTTTTCAGGTACAAATTCAACATTAGGTACAAATTCAATATTTCAGGTACAGATTGAATATTACCCATCCTTTCTAGTATCTGCATAATGTCTAAAGTGCCTGTCTGTTGTTCCTCTTTGAAAACAATTTGTGAGGGAAGAAATTATTACTCAAGTTTTATACATGGGAAATCGAGGCTGAAAGACAATGAGTCACCTCAGACTGACCATATGTCCAGGCTGAGCAAAAATGTTAAACCAGGCTTTTGTTTTCTACTTTATTCAGGGACTGTTGTGAAGTAACTAATTAGCAGTGGTAAGGTGTTTATCTACTGAGGAGAAATAAATTTAGCTCCAGTAAAGAGGTGCTAAATTATGATGCCAATAGCTGTTCTGACTTGATCGGAGAATGACTAATGCCATTGTCTGAACTTTAACGGATGGCCCTCGCAAGGATGGGGAATGCCTCTTTCCCAATGGCAAAATGTTCCAGTTGCAACCCATATTGTTCTAAAACCGCCTAAGAAAGCATTAGTTGTTAAAAGAATGTTTTTAATGTATTGGGCAACAAAAACAGGCTTACAATTTATGGACAATTTCAGCATGCTGAATATAGTGAATATAGATATATAACAATGTATCTTAAGATATAAACTGACGGTTAGTGATAAAGACATTATTTAACTGGTTAAAATACTGGGAAAGATGACTATGGACCCACTGCATGTGTGTACTGCCTTCAAGTCATTTCCGACTTACGGCGACCCTATGAATAGGGTTTTCATGAGGCTGAGAGGCAGTGACTGGCCCAAGGTCACCCGGTGAGCTTCATGGCTATGTGAGGATTCGAACCCTGGTCTTCCAGGTCGTAGGCCAACACCTTAACCACTACACCACTACTGAGTGCTAATAAAAATGAGAAAGAATGAGGGGACAGCCTCTCTGTTTGTACTTCCAGGCCACTGAATGATTGTACCTCACCTATATGCAGCACTGCACTTTAGCACCAAAGATTCTTGTGGGCACCTCAACTTTATTTACACTTGATGCATTTCTCATTCACTTTTCTCAACGGCCATTGGGTACTCATCGTTCTCAAAATGAATGGGATCCATGATTCTGGATTTTCCTTGTTTTTCTGCATAATGTGTGAACCTGCCTTGAACAACTAAGTACCTACAAAGCACCAGTAAAGGGTGCATATCAAGCTTCTGCTGGAAACAGCTAGGCTAAGGAGCTCATTGTTGTAGAACTGTGTTTTAAAAACCTGGTGACTTATGGCAATGTTGACATGATGTTGAAGATCCATAATGAACATTGCTCTTTTTAAAAAGAAACAAAATAAAAAATAGCAGGCAAGGTGAGGGACAGTGAATGGTTAACTGTTTTGCCAAATTAAAATTATCGGTTCCCTCTGGAACTATTTGCTCCATGGGCGGAAACTTTAAATTATCAATATAATACTTTGAAGTTTCACCTTCCCCAGCAAATAGCAGCTTTGGGGGTGATTTTAATTGGGAAACAACCTCCCTCCCAAGTGTAGTTAGTGGTTAGGTTTTGCTGCCTCTAATATCCAATCAGCTGTAAAACACAAGGATAACCTTTAGACAGTCACTGTCTGTCTTCTTCCTCAAAGGTTGTTGTGATAATAAAATGGGGGAGGGGAAGAGAATAAATAAATAATAGAATGAACATCTTACAAAGGTAAAGAAAATAACCCCCTTATATAACAATATTTATGTGGGCTGAGCAATTGATTGTAAAAATAAGACGCAATCTGTATCTTTACTATGGAGTGTGAAATTGCAGAAACAAATCCTTCCAAATTTACTAGTTTGTGCACTTTGTTGCAAAAAAAGCTCTGTTGGAGAATGTTTTATGTAAATAGTTGTTAAATTTAAATATATTTCACAGTGACAGTTTTATAACATAACCAACCAGGAGCTGGGAAAAGGGGGGTGTTGTTTGATTATGTTGAGATGATACTCTATTATCTTATGATACAGGCTGTGTCTTTTTTATAACAGAAAATGGAAACAACTGCGTCCTTGACCTTCAGAAGAAATTGACTTTCCTAGCTTAACTATTCAAACAAACAACTGTATACTGTCTCTAATCCCTGTGATGATTTTGATTTACTGTAAATGGTGTGGCTTTAATTAACTAAATTACGTTATTGAAATACATTTAGCGAATGATACCACCGTTTTCTCCTAAGCATCCTTTCTATGCTAAAGTGTGCTGTAAATGATATGATATGGAACATATGTGCTCTATTCATAATTTAACTGTTCTATGGCATACCTACTTAGGAGGCTGAGAAAAATGAGTCTTTATTTACCTGCTGAAATGAAGGTGATTTCTCAGGACATTTCTGTATCTCAGTAACCTTGACAAAATTAAAGTTTTCACATGGATGAACTATTGGAACAATTTCCAAAAAAACCATATGGTATAAACAGAGAGCATCCATTAGCATCAAGCACATACTGTATGTTTTGACTTTCACCCTGCTCTCATGGAAGTAACAGTTTGCAACACTGTCACAAAAAGAATTTGTCTTGTTTAATGAGCATATGTCTCTTTGGTCCATAGCAGAAGTGGGGAAACGTTGCTGGGCTACAGCTCCCATTGGCCGTTCTGGCTGGGTCTGAGGATGTTGTGAGAGCAGGATCTGGAGTCCAGCAACATTTGGAGAGCCACAGGTTACCCACTCCTGCTGTAGGGGATAGAATGCTGAGTCACATGCAGAGCAAGTAAATATGCATATTTACTCAGGGGAAAGTACAATTGAGTTCAGTAGGCTTACTCCCTAGCAAATGTGCTTAGGGTTCTAGATGTAATATTTTGAAACTTGGTCTTGGTTCAGTTAATTGCCCAATAAGGAGGCCTTGAGGTAGAAGAGAAAATCTTTTCTAGATGGACTTGAAGCCCTGTGGTTCAGACAGGAGGTTGTGTGGCTCTGGCAGCCCTCAGATATAGTTTCCTGTTCTCATTTTGCTTGTGTGGATTACTCTTTGCAACAGACATTTTACATATATGTAAGGAAAATAGCTACAATAGCTCATTAGCCATTGATAAACCTGAATAGAACCTTCAGGTACAGAAGTAGTATACCTTTGAATTATAGAAGCTGGGGTAGTGGTGGCTATTACCTTTGCTTGCCTTGCTTGTGATGTTTTCCAGAGGCATTTGACTTGCTGCTGTTGGATGTCATTCTGGGCTAAATGGATTTTCGTCTGATCCAATGAAGAAATGCCTTATGTTTTTAAGTGTCAATATTACCAAAAGAAACCCCTGTTGCCTGTTGATTATCAATAACAGAAGTCCATGTTTCCAGAATAACTGCTACCACTCAATATTCTGAGTAAGATTTTGTTAACAGCAAGAATACCTTCTTTTTAAGAAGAGGCTTTTGGATAGTTGCTGTACAGCTTCGTATCAGCCAGATCCTGCCCCAGAAATGTCATTCCCTGCTTGGAGCAGACAGAATAAGCATAATTAGAGATATGCTGGTAGGATATTTTAACACTGATGGTGACAATGTTTAAATTTTTAATCAGGCATGTAACATAAAAAGCACATCACGTGAAATGGGCAAAGAAAATGGGCAAAAACTCATGTGCTGTTTGACACTTTATTTCACTGATGGAAGTGAACATTGATAAACATTATTTATCATAAATGACAGAAGAGAAGGTATGTTACTAATAAAATCTACACAGTGAAAATGGTGATTCTCAGAAATGGCACTCCTATTAAGGCATAGGTTTGTGCAAATCAGGAATGGGAAACCTTTTTCATTCTTCTATAATGGGTGTAGAAGAAGTATTCAAGTGAGGAAGAAACATACTCAGAGTAAGCCTATTTAATTCAATGGGTTGAAGTTAGTCATTGTTTTCAATTGGTCTGTTTTGAGTATGACTTAGTTGGATTCAACTCTTAGTGTACTCCTTTAGAAGTCTATTCTCCCAGCCTCCCAGAGGTCTTCTGTATCTTTAGAAGTTGTGCAGGGGGAAGGGAGAATTCCACCTTGTGGTTTTTCCCATTACAGTGTTGCAAGAACACCTGCACTTGGCTGACTTTCTCTTCTCCTAAAGATACAGAATCAGGCCCTGAACCTGGCAACCCTACTAGAAACACATCTACACCATAGACTACATCATGCTCACACGTGGACTAAATAAGCCCCAGTCAGCATGACTAATGGTCAGGGATGGTGGGAGTTGTAGTCCAAAATATCTGGAGGACACCAGGTTGGACAAGGCTGTCCTAAGATTGCAATCCAATGCACTCTCCCTTTGGAGTAAATCCCACTGAGTCCTCATCAGCAGGACTTACTTCAGAGTCAGTAGAGTGTACTCCAGTGGTGGGGAACCTGTAGCCCTAGTTGTTGCTGGAATACATTTCCTATAATCCTTGGCCATTGCCTATGCTGGCTAGAGTTGATGGTAGTAGGAGCCCAACATCATCTGGAGGACCACAGGTTCTCCAGCCCTGCAGTAACTCTTTAGTAGACATTGAGATCTGCTACATCTCACCAAATCCAGGAGCATTGGTGGATTTCCTTAACACAGTTGTGGGGTGCATGAGAGCTGAGAAATTGAAGTTTAATTTAGACAAGACATACATGGGTAGGCTAACCCCAAATTGGTAAAACTGTAATTTTGCTTGTTCTAGATGGACTACAGGATTCAGTTTTGTGGGAGCAGTGCTGCTGGACCCTGCACTCTCAGGTGGTGATTGTGGTTCAGAGCATATTTTAACCAGTTTATTTGACTCTCAAATACGGATTTGGCCTCTGTTGTTCATGTCTGTGTGTATTATTGCAATGACTCTACATGGCACAATCTTTGAAGATGGTTTGGAAGCTGCAGCTAGTGACTGACAGGGTTAGGTTGCAGAGAGCATATTATTCCTGGTCTGGTTTATTGGATACAGTGAGATGCAGAAAACTGCAATATTTGATAGAGATTACTGCTGTGGTGCTAAATTAGTTAAGCAGAGAGTAACAGCGGTCTGAAATGCGAGTGTGCCAGTGTGTGTATACGTTTACCTAAGAAAGCAGGCTTTTACCCTGCATTAGGATCACTGAGACTTGTGTTGCGCTGTGTGTAGTTGTGTTGCTTAATTTCGTTTAAAAGCAGCACCACAGCAGCAGAGAGTAACAGCAGATGTTGAAATATGAGTGTGCCAGCGTCTGCGTGCGTTTGCCTAAGAAAGCAGGCTTTTACCCTCCAACAGCATCACTGAGACGGGAGACTTAGTAAAATAAGAAAATCTTCTTTATTTAGAGAAATACATAGTAGATAGAAAAGGCATACCTAGTTCTAACTAACTAGCTAAGTTGGAGGCTTAACGCACAGGTGTGGCAGGGGTTAGCCTCATGCTTGGAGAGAGCAGAGACAAAGGGAGTCTCCTCTCTCCTGGTCAGCCGGAGAACAAAGGAATGGAAAGAGCAGAAGGAGGAGGGGCAGGTAAGCTTCCCTAAAGGCGTCACAGTCTAGCAACAGAAGGCAGTCAGTCAGAGCATCACAGGTAAAAGGTAAACAAAGCCTATCCATCTGGAGGACCCTAGCTCTATCTTCCTTCTGGAGCTTAAACAAAAGAACAAACAGGAGTTGCTCTTGCCCCACTTCCAACAACTTGAGACTTAGTAAAATAAGAAAAGCTACTTTATTTATAGTAATACATAGTAGATAGAAAGGCATACCTAGTTCTAATGAACTAACTAAGTTGGAGGTGCAATGCCCAGGTGTGGGAGTTGACCTTATGGCTAGGAGAGAGAGAGCCGAGACAAAGGTGTCTCCTCTCTCCCGGACAGGACAGTCGGAGCAGAGAAGAGTGGAAAGGGCAGAAGGAGGAGGGGCAGGTAAGCTTCCCTTAAGACATATCAGTCTAGCGAGGGAAAGAAGTCAGTCAGAGGATCACAGGTAAAGGTAATCAAGCCTATCCATCTGGAGGACCCTAACTCTATCTCCTTTCTGGAACATAAACAAGAGAACAAAACAGGAGTTGCTCTTGTCCCACTTCCAACAATTACCACCAGAAGTTGCCTGCTTCCATGTGACCCTGCCCAGTCTTGAGATCAGCCTGTGAGGCCCTGCTCTCCATTTTGTTCATATGTAAGATCGGATGTATGGGGGCAAAAGACTAGGCTTTTTCAGTGATTGCACCACAACTATGGAACTCTTTTTCACCAGACTCCCTTCTTCAGGCTTCACCATAAAGTGTTATGAAAAGATGTGAGGTGGGCAGTGGGCCCTCATGTATAGCTGTTCCCATTGACCTCAACACATGGAGGGTGACGGTGTGAAATGGGCAGACTCCTGTATTTGTGGAGGCTCCCTGCATGTTTCAGAACCCTAGAAAATTCACTAATAGACAAAAAACCTTGCGGTTTAAGAATGTACCTATAGTCCACAGATATTTCTATTTGTTGGACTATGACCTGGGAGACCAGGGTTCAAATCCCCACATAGCCATGAAGCTCACTGGGTGACCTTGGGCCAGTCACTGCCTCTCAGCCTCATGAAAACCTTATCCATAGGGTCGCCATAAGTCGGAATCGACTTGAAGGCAGTACACACAGACAGTGAATGCACCAGGGGAGCAGGAGACATGACCTCCTCTCTGAGATATTGTACTGCTCTACAAATTTGTCAAAATGCAAACACAATTTGGGTTGGTCTTTCACAGTCCAATCCACTTGCTGTGTACCTTGCAAGAATTTGGTAACATGTGCCTCTGAGCATATGGTGAGTGGTGGCAACACCTGCAATCATCCGAAGAATAGAAAGAAGACATGCTGTGCTGATCTTCTTTTAGCAGGGAGGAAGCAACATTATTAAGACAGTTGATATAGTTCAGATGGTCACTTTAAATATGTCTGATGGAGAATTATATTTTTGTATGTTTGTTGGTGCTCTTCCCTTGCTTCTTTCCTGTGTTACTAATGTTTCTACAGAGAATCTAAACTAGAAAATTTTATTTCCCTCATTATTCATCTTAGAAATCTGTGTCAAATTGATTTTTATTAATTTCAAAGCCTTTTTATTGGTCATTGTCATATGATGGTGAAGACAGCCTTTTGTATTTCAAATTGTTGGTTATGTTCTATTTTTATTTTGAGTGCATTAACAGTTGAATCTGAAACTGCAGTTTGATGTAAAATCAGACTGATTACAATAAGAACATAAGAACATAAGAAGAGCCTGCTGGATCAGGCCAGTGGCCCATCTAGTCCAGCATCCTGTTCTCACAGTGGCCAACCAGGTGCCTGGGGGAAGCCCGCAAACAGGACCCGAGTGCAAGAACACTCTCCCCTCCTGAGGCTTCCGGCAACTGGTTTTCAGAAGCATGCTGCCTCTGACTAGGGTGGCACAGCACAGCCATCACGGCTAGTAGCCATTGATAGCCCTGTCCTCCATGAATGTGTCTAATCTTCTTTTAAAGCCATCCAAGCTGGTGGCCATTACTGCATCTTGTGGGAGCAAATTCCATAGTTTAACTATGCGCTGAGTAAAGAAGTACTTCCTTTTGTCTGTCCTGAATCTTCCAACATTCAGCTTCTTTGAATGTCCACGAGTTCTAGTATTATGAGAGAGGGAGAAGAACTTTTCTCTATCCACTTTCTCAATGCCATGCATAATTTTATACACTTCTATCATGTCTCCTCTGACCCGCCTTTTCTCTAAACTAAAAAGCCCCAAATGCTGCAACCTTTCCTCGTAAGGGAGTCGCTCCATCCCCTTGATCATTCTGGTTGCCCTCTTCTGAACCTTTTCCAACTCTAGAATATCCTTTTTGAGATGAGGCGACCAGAACTGTACACAGTATTCCAAATGCGGCCGCACCATAGATTTATACAACGGCATTATGATATCGGCTGTTTTATTTTCAATACCTTTCCTAATTATCGCTAGCATGGAATTTGCCTTTTTCACAGCTGCCGCACACTGGGTCGACATTTTCATCGTGCTGTCCACTACAACCCCGAGGTCTCTCTCCTGGTCGGTCACCGCCAGTTCAGACCCCATGAGCGTATATGTGAAATTAAGATTTTTTGCTCCAATATGCATAATTTTACACTTGTTTATATTGAATTGCATTTGCCATTTTTCTGCCCATTCACTCAGTTTGGAAAGATCTTTTTGGAGCTCTTCACAATCCCTTTTTGTTTTAACAACCCTGAACAATTTAGTGTCGTCAGCAAACTTGGCCACTTCACTGCTCACTCCTAATTCTAGGTCATTAATGAACAAGTTGAAAAGTACAGGTCCCAGTACCGATCCTTGAGGGACTCCACTTTCTACAGCCCTCCATTGGGAGAACTGTCCGTTTATTCCTACTCTCTGCTTTCTGCTTCTCAACCAATTCCTTATCCACAAGAGGACCTCTCCTCTTATTCCATGACTGCTAAGCTTCCTCAGAAGTCTTTGGTGAGGTACCTTGTCAAACGCTTTTTGAAAGTCTAAGTACACTATGTCCACTGGATCTCCTCTATCTATATGCTTGTTGACACTCTCAAAGAATTCTAATAGGTTACTGAAACAGGACTTTCCCTTGCAGAAGCCATGCTGGCTCTGCTTCAGCAAGGCTTGTTCTTCTATGTGCTTAGTTAATCTAGCTTTAATAATACTTTCTACCAGTTTTCCAGGGACAGAAGTTAAGCTAACTGGCCTGTAATTTCCGGGATCCCCTCTGGATCCCTTTTTGAAGATTGGCGTTACATTTGCCACTTTCCAGTCCTCAGGCACGGAGGAGGACCCGAGGGACAAGTTACATATTTTAGTTAGCAGATCAGCAATTTCACATTTGAGTTCTTTGAGAACTCTTGGGTGGATGCCATCCGGGCCTGGTGATTTGTCAGTTTTTATATTGTCCATTAAGCTTAGAACTTCCTCTCTCGTTACCACTATTTGTCTCAGTTCCTCAGAATCCCTTCCTGCAAATGTTAGTTCAGGTTCAGGGATCTGCCCTATATCTTCCACTGTGAAGACAGATGCAAAGAATTCATTTAGCTTCTCTGCAATCTCCTTATCGTTCTTTAGGACACCTTTGACTCCCTTATCATCCAAGGGTCCAATCGCCTCCCTAGATGGTCTCCTGTTTTGAATCTATTTATAGAATTTTTTGTTGTTGGTTTTTATGTTCTTAGCAATGTGCTCCTCAAATTCTTTCTTAGCATCCCTTATTGTCTTCTTGCATTTCTTTTGCCAGAGTTTGTGTTCTTTTTTATTTTCTTCATTCGGACAAGACTTCCATTTTCTGAAGGAAGACTTTTTGCCTCTAAGAGCTTCCTTGACTTTGCTCGTTAACCATGCTGGCATCTTCTTGGCCCTGGCGGTACCTTTTTTGATCTGCGGTATGCACTCCAGTTGAGCTTCTAATATAGTGTTTTTAAACAACTTCCAAGCATTTTCGAGTGATGTGACCCTCTGGACTTTGTTTTTCAGCTTTCTTTTTACCAATCCCCTCATTTTTGTGAAGTTTCCTCTTTTGAAGTCAAATGTGACCGTGTTGGATTTTCTTGGCAATTGGCCAGTTACATGTATGTTTAATTTAATAGCACTGTGGTCACTGCTCCCAATCGGTTCAACAACACTTACATCTCGCACCAGGTCCCGGTCCCCACTGAGGATTAAGTCCAGGGTTGCCGTCCCTCTGGTCGGTTCCATGACCAACTGGTCAATATGTTGCTACTTCAGCAATGACTCTTAGCTGTTGGAAAAAAAGAGGATGCATGTTTTCAGCCTGCTATGTTTAAACCACTTCATTTAAGACAAGGTGGCACGGTCAATTAAAAACATACAGCAGACCTAGAATTTTGCTAGAATATATTTCATCTCCCACTGTTTTATCTTGTGCAAATTGAGACACTCCTCAGGTCCACTGGAGACTATTCTGCAGAAGTCAGTGCCATTATTCCACAATTATGTTTGGGGGTTTTTAGTGTAAATTTTGCAAAGTGTTGCTGTACTTCACATATTAAGAACATAAGAAGAGCCTGCTGGATCAGGCCAGTGGCCCATCTAGTCCAGCATCCTGTTCTCACAGGTGCCTGGGGGAAGCCCGCAAGCAGGACCCGAGTGCAAGAACACTCTCCCCTCCTGAGACTTCCGGCAACTGGTTTTCAGAAGCATGCTGCCTCTGACTAGGGTGGCACAGCACAGCCATCACGGCTAGTAGCCATTGATAGCCCTGTCCTCCATGAATTTGTCTAATCTTCGTTTAAAGCCATCCAAGCTGGTGGCCATTACTGCATCTTGTGGGAGCAAATTCCATAGTTTAGTTTAACTATGCGCTGAGTAAAGAAGTACTTCCTTTTGTCTGTCCTGAATCTTCCAACATTCAGCTTCTTTGAATGTCCACGAGTTCTAGTATTATGAGAGAGGGAGAAGAACTTTTCTCTATCCACTTTCTCAATGCCATGCATAATTTTATACACTTCTGTCATGTCTCCTCTGACCCGCCTTTTCTCTAAACTAAAAAGCCCCAAATGCTGCAACCTTTCCTCGTAAGGGAGTCGCTCCATCCCCTTGATCATTCTGGTTGCCCTCTTTTGAACCTTTTCCAACTCTATAATATCCTTTTTGAGATGAGGCGACCAGAACTGTACACAGTATTCCAAATGCGGCCGCACCATAGATTTATACAACGGCATTATGATATCGGCTGTTTTATTTTCAATACCTTTCCTAATTATCGCTAGCATGGAATTTGCCTTTTTCACAGCTGCCGCACACTGGGTCGACATTTTCATCGTGCTGTCCACTACAACCCCGAGGTCTCTCTCCTGGTCGGTCACCGCCAGTTCAGACCCCATGAGCATATATGTGAAATTAAATATTTTTGCTCCAATATGCATAATTTTACACTTGTTTATATTGAATTGCATTTGCCATTTTTCCGCCCATTCACTCAGTTTGAAGAGGTCTTTTTGGAGCTCTTCGCAATCCCTTTTTGTTTTAACAACCCTGAACAATTTAGTGTCGTCAGCAAATTTGGCCACTTCACTGCTCACTCCTAATTCTAGGTCATTAATGAACAAGTTGAAAAGTACAGGTCCCAATACCGATCCTTGAGGGACTCCACTTTCTACAGCCCTCCATTGGGAGAACTGTCCGTTTATTCCTACTCTCTGCTTTCTGCTTCTTAACCAATTCCTTATCCACAAGAGGACCTCTCTTCTTATTCCATGACTGCTAAGCTTCCTCAGAAGTCTTTGGTGAGGTACCTTGTCAAACGCTTTTTGAAAGTCTAAGTACACTATGTCCACTGGATCACCTCTATCTATATATTTGTTGACACTCTCAAAGAATTCTAATAGGTTACTGAGACAGGACTTTCCCTTGCAGAAGCCATGCTGGCTCTGCTTCAGCAAGGCTTGTTCTTCTATGTGCTTAGTTAATCTAGCTTTAATAATACTTTCTACCAGTTTTCCAGGGACAGAAGTTAAGCTAACTGGCCTGTAATTTCCGGGATCCCCTCTGGATCCCTTTTTGAAGATTGGCGTTACATTTGCCACTTTCCAGTCCTCAGGCATGGAGGAGGACCCGAGGGACAAGTTACATATTTTAGTTAGCAGATCAGCAATTTCACATCTGAGTTCTTTGAGAACTCTCGGGTGGATGCCATCCGGGCCCGGTGATTTGTCAGTTTTTATATTGTCCATTAAGCCTAGAACTTCCTCTCTCGTTACCACTATTTGTCTCAGTTCCTCAGAATCCCTTCCTGCAAATGTTAGTTCAGGTTCAGGGGTCTGCCCTATATCTTCCACTGTGAAGACAGATGTAAAGAATTCATTTAGCTTCTCTGCAATCTCCTTATCGTTCTTTAGTACGCCTTTGACTCCCTTATCATCCAAGGGTCCAATCGGCTCCCTAGATGGTCTCCTGCTTTGAATGTATTTATAGAATCTTTTGTTGTTGGTTTTTATGTTCTTAGCAATGTGCTCCTCAAATTCTTTTTTAGCATCCCTTATTGTCTTCTTGCATTTCTTTTGCCAGAGTTTGTGTTCCTTTTTATTTTCTTTATTATTCACAGAAATAGAAACAAAAGAAAATGATTTCCTATAGGAAACTTCACTAAAATGGCAAAGTAAATCAGACATATTTAAAGTGACCATCTGAACTATATCAACTGTCTTAATAATGTTGCTTCCTCCCTGCTAAAAGAAGATCAGCAGAGCACGTCTTCTTTCTATTCTTTGGGATGATTGCAGGTGTTGCCACCACTCACCATATGCTCAGAGGCACATGTTACCAAATTCTTGCAATCTACACAGCAAGAGGATTGGACTGTGAAAGACCAACCCAAATTGTGTTTGCATTTTGACAAGATATCTCAGAGAGGAGGTCAGGTCTCCTGCTCCCCTGGTGCATTCATTATAGCTGCCCAGTTTCCCTGCTTTTTAAAGTTTGATAAAAATATCTGTGGGCTATAGGTACATTCTTAAACCACAACGTTTTTTGCCTATTAGTGAATTTCCCTGCTTTTTAATCCAGGAGGTAAGAAATGGAATCCTGTGCAAGCTTGCTGAGAACGGATCAAGGAGAGGAGAGGAGAGGGGAAGGAGGAGAAAAGCAGGTCTGATCATTTGCATGCTTATTCAGTGGGATTTACTCCTATGCAGTCATGGTTAGGATAGGAAAAACTGGCCATGGGGGAGGAGGAGGGGGAGGGCATATTGGAGGGGGGCAAAGGAAGGGGGAGGGGAGGGCAGGTTTGATCATTTGCATGCTTATAGAGTTCCATGGTATTTACTTCCGTGCAATCATGCTTAAGGTAGGTAAAACTGACCATGGGGAGGAGGAAGGGGAGGGGGAGGAGGAGGAAGGGGAAGGGGAAGGAGGGGATTGGAAGGGGATGGGGAGGGAGGGGCAAAGGAAGGGTGAGGGAAGGGGCAAAACGGAAGGGATAATAGGGAGAAGGGAGGGTGGGTTTGATCTAGGGTTGCCAGGCTCAGGGCCTGAGACTGATCCTGTATCTTTAGGAGAAGAGAAAGTCAGCCAAGTGCAGGTTTTCTTGCAACACTGTAATGGGAAAAACCACAAGGTGAAATTCTCCCTTCCACCTGTACAACTTTTAAAGATACAAAAGACCTCTTGGAGGCTGGGCCTGGCAACCCTAGTTTAATCACTTGCATCCATTTTGAGTTCAATGGGATTTATTTCTGTGCAATCATGTTTGAAAATGGAAATGGACTGCCTTCAAGTCGACCGAACTTATGGCGACCCTTTGAATAGGGTTTTCATGGTAAATGGTATTCAGAGGTGGTTTTACCATTGCCTTCCTCTGAGGCTGAGAGGCACTGACTGGCCCAAGGTCGCCCAGTCAGCTTTATGGCTGTGTGGGGATTCAAACCCTGGTCTCCCAGGTCATAGTCCAACACTGACCCAGGGGAGGAGATTGGGTGGGTGGGCACTGGGCAGAGGGGAAAACCCTTTCCTTTCCAAAAGGAAAACATTGTGAACAGTATCATTGCTTTTCAGTGTTTCCCACACCTTTTTATTCTAAAGCAGGCACATGTAGCCTTCCACCCAAATTTAAACCAAAGCTGTCCCTGGCCACATCCACACCAGGCCTTTATTTCATTTGGAGAGTCATGGCTTCTCTCAAAGAATCCTGGGAAGTGTAGTTAGTGAAGTGTGCTGAGAGTTGCTCGGAGACGCCCTGTTCCCCTCACAGACCTTCAAGCAGAGTGTCTGACTGTTAAACCAGTCTGGCCACTGGAGCTCTCTCAGTGGAATAGGAGTCTCCTCTCAGCACCCTTCACAAACCACACTTCCCAGGATTCTCTGAGGGAAGCCATGACTGTCTCAAGTGAAATCAAGTCTGGTGTGGGTGTGGCCCCCTGATTAGCCAAGCCCAGCAGCTGTGAGGCTTTTAGAACACTGAGAGTTGGTTCTTACTGAGCATGCCTGCTCTTATCATTGGCTTCCAGGCAAAATTTCTTAAATTAATTAAAAACCAGCCAGGCATTTTTTAAAACTTTTAAACTGCAGAAGATGAAGGTCAAAGTATGGGGCAAGGTCAGTATTAGGATTACAGGTACTCTGTGAACATGGCTGATTTTTAATGAATTTCAACAGATTATGAGAACTCTCAGAGAAAAAGTCCAAATGGGCTGTGGGTTTGCCCCCCTCTTTTTAGACTTTGAACTCTCTATTTTCTCTGACTGTTTTGTGTATTGCCATGAAAATTGACAGGGTTGTTAAGCAAGTGTTTCTGAGTTCAGGACTATACGTTTTGTAAGGTTTTGTTTTGAAATGAGCTTATGGGAAGCATCAGAATGGCATGGGGGTATTTTCAATTGCACTCTATGAGTTGAGAGCAACAGGAACAATGAGAGGTGGGGTGCAGCTAATGTTCACATCCCCAGAACCACGTTTTCACGACACGTAACGATAATGCCTGAAGTGGATTAATATCTTTTCATCTTTTGGTGGATTGTAACACTTAAAAAAAATAGGTTAGCTTTTAATCAGCAATCTGCTCTTTTATGGATCATAGAATCATAGAATATCTGAGTTGGAAGGAGCCTATATGGCCATCGAGTCCAACCCTCTGCTCAATACAGGAATCCAACTTAAAGCATAATGATGCTTGTGATGAAGTTTTAGTACTGCTGCCTCTTGGTATTTTACTATTGATGCCTTACTATTGTTGCTCTCTTTTAATGATGTATTTTTAATTGTTTCTTATTATATGGCTATGCTTTTTTTAAAAAAGTCAGTTGCTTTGGTTATTATTTCAATGCACAAGGTATTGTTTATTATTATTATTATTATTATTATTTATTTAATTTATATCCTGCTCTTCTTCCCAAAGGAAAGTAGGGTGGCAAACAAACAAAACCATTAAACAAAAAGAAGACCTTACCATTAAAACCATTCTAAAACACAGTTAATATTCTAAAATACAGCTTAAAACATTTTTTCATCCGTGATCTTCAGGTTGCCAGGAACAGTCCTGTTTAGACATTGAATACCTGGTAAACAGGAATGTTTTTAAATGCTTCCTGAAAGGTAATAGTGATGAAGACAGATGCACCTCACTGGTGCACATCTCACCTTCAGAGAGACACCGGAACAGCTTTTGAAGTAAGTGCCATTCAGTTCAATGGAGTTTTACTCCCAGGTAGGTGTGTATAAATTTGCAGCCTAAGGCTGAAATCTTATACACACTTACCTAGGAGCAGTGTGGCTGGTGTCACCATGTCAGTGGAGCAATGGAATCTGCTCTGGGTTTTAGTGCTTCACCTTGAAAGTTCAGAGTAAAATCTGGAGTGGATTCCACTGCCCCACTGAAATGGAGACACCAGCCACCACTGCCTGGGAGTAAGCCGTATTGAGGTCAATGGGGCTTATTACTTCTGAGTAGACATATAAAGGGTTACCCTGTAAATTTTGGAACTGAATTGTTAGATATCCCTTCCTTTATGACATCAAGATTACCAAGACAAATTAATGAACAAATAAACAATTTGATGTATGTACAGAAATCCCCTGATCTAACCAGTAAGTTTGGTGGTGACAATGTCTCAGTTCAAATATAATAACCAAAACAAGAAAATAACAAAAATGTCCACCCATGCTTATTGTACACAGTGCATTTGTGTGGAAATAAATGTTCCCAGCAGATCTGAGATCCAATTCAATGGGTCACTTAAAATATATGTTCAGTTTAGGTACATGCTTCAGTCTCCTAGGACTTGACCATGTAAAGTGTGTATGCTTACATACCACTTACTGAACTGAAGCCATGTCCATACTGCAATCTTCAGGTCAAAGTAGCCAGCTCATTGTATAATCAGGCAAATACAGTATTAGTGAAATCATTAAATGAAGGTTTCCAATATATACTCAGAAACATTATCAGTTTACTAGGCAGCAATCTATCACTGCCTTGTGTGAAGGCTGTGACAATTTAATTTACAGTAGAGGCTGACAGCTCTTATTAGAGTGTTAGGGAAAAAATAAGTTTCAATCCCTCATGGTAGCGAACGAAGTCTAAAAATTTAACCCTTTTCTTTTAGCCTTTTTTCGCCTTCTAAATATGTTGGAACTAAGCAGATGTAGAAAAACAATTGGCCACAATGCTTCATTTGGGTTTTGAAAGTTTAACACACCCTATCCATCCAACATTTATATCTATAACAAAAAAACCCTATGTTGGGGGAAATTAAAACAACAAAACTTGATTGCATATCCTGATTTCATATTTTGAAGATGTTAATATTTAACCATATGCAGAGCCATTTAGTTTAAGTGCATTAATGTAACTCATTTAAAAGAGGCCAGTAATGGTTCCCTATTAACTCCCAGTCTGGATGTTATCCATGTTGCCCTGCTGGAAAGGCCAGAGGGAGTGTATCCTATTGGCACCCACTGAGATTGCTCTGATCTGTTGAAAATCCTGTTAAAATCTAATTACTCAGGAGAACCGTCCAGGGAATAGCTAATGAGCTGCAGGAAACCCACTGAAAGAAATTCTCCTTTAATACAAAATGAAACATCTTCTGTCTTTCAATTACAGCCATCCCACATGAGCATAATTATGCTCTTATGGAATGTGACTCTTATTTGTTGTTTTTAATTACATGCCACTGGTCACATGCAAAAATGATTTAATTTTTCTATCCTGGGTAAATGTTGGTGAAAAGCTTGATATTGAAGCACATTTAATGGTGGTTTATAGCAATTTCTACTTTGTTGGGTGATAACAGCATAAAGGGGAACTGAAAGGAAGGGAAGAAAGGGGGCAGTCTGGAATATAGCACATGAAATGGTTGCCTTGATAGTGGCAGTCTTTCACAAAAGGAGTGTGGGAATGATATCATTTCAGTAGATTTTCCCTGGTACTGTCCTCCAGGTTCAGGCCATGTGGTGCCAATGTGTCCGGAGAGTATATCCAAAAGTTTTCCCTTTTAGTCAGTGCTGCTGGATCTATCCGTCCAGCATCTCCTATCACCAAGCAATCAGGGAAAGCTACCCATCGCTCTATCTGTCTATCTGTCTATCTGTCTGTCTGTCTGTCTGTCTGTCAAGCAAGATTTCAATGTTTCTCATAATTTTTTCTCCTGGGGGCAATTTGAATGACCAAATGGCACATTGAGTCTGTGGGTTTGAGAAATCTATATGGACCTTGATATATAATGAATACAGAACAGAAGCTCCTGTTGTGGTGTGTGCACTGCTGTTTTCAGCTGCCTTTGCAGACTGACTTACATTGACCCATGATATTAAGGGCTTCCCTATAGTAGGAGAGGGGAGCCTTTTTTAGCCTGAGTGCTACATTCCCTTGTGGACAACCTTCCAGGGGAGAGGAGTGCTGCATTCCCTTGTGATGAGTGAGGCAATGGATGTGATTCCTACCCTTGTACCGTAGGCTGCATTGCAGACATGTGTCCTGCCCGTAGTCAGAGGACTCAGTCTCAGACGCATCTGTGGTTTTTTCTCTTTTTAGTAAGGTTATAGATACATCAAAAGCAGTGCGCCTCATTAACCTAACTACGCTTGCTAGGAACTTTGGCCCTAAACTAGCACTGACTAAGCATGCTTTCACAGCACTAAGATGTTGACTCAGCAAATGGGTCCCCTTCCTGAGGCAACTTAAGTACGCTTGGATGGCGTGCGCACATGAAGGCTCTGCCTCAGCTCTGGCTGTTGAACTTCCCACCTCAAGTGCCTCCAAGCGCAGGGCAAAGGTGATTTGATCTCCAGCTCCACTTCCAATGGAGGGAGGCTTCTTACAGTCAGTTTGGGCATAGGAAACTGGGCAGCTCTAGGCTGGGAAATGTCTGACGTGCCCGGCTGTGCCTCAGAGGTGGGTGGTGGGGGCGTGCCCAGTTGGAGAGCATTTGATGAGCAAGGTGGTGATTCTGCAAAGAAGTTGTGAGTGCGGTGAGCTGAGCCATCAGAGATGGGAGTTGGGGCTCCTGTGAGTCCACCCCGCTGTCATCCCCCCCAGCTTCCAGTCCAAGTCCTCATCATCTGACTCACCTTCGACTAGCCGCCTCCCATCTGCCTGGCTCACGACAATACGTGAAATTCAGTCTCTCTTACACACCTCTATCAAGGGAAACAAGAGGCATTATCACAGTGAAAGGTGCATTCCAGCCCGGCAGAAGCACTCAAGAAGGGCATGGAGCAGGGCCAGTGTGGCCTGGAGAGGGTGTGTGGCCAAGTGAGAGTACCAAGGGCCAGACAGAAAGGCCTGGAGGGCCCCATTTGATCCCCAGCCGTGAAGTCTCTCCTCATGCCCTACAGGAATAATAACAGGCTATGCCTACACTTGGAAAAATCTGCACACTCTTCCTTACCACCCCACTCAATGATGCTGGTCTGTCAGCACAGGGGCCCTTACCTATGCTAAACCATCAACATGATAGTGCCAGCCAGTACATTGCTATTAGGTGGCACTGCTATGGTGGCTAAGGAAAAGGATCTGAATGCAATTGCTTTGCAGCTGCTCCAGCTTTCAACAAACCCTATGTTTACCATAGCCTATGTTTACCATAGCCTGTCAAAGCTGCCAAAGGTGTGACCTAGTTCTCATAAACAGCAGTTGTGGTGCAGGTAAAACTGTTACTGTGCTATACCATTTCAGATTGCTGGGAGGGGCTGGATAGGGAGCAGCTCAAATTGTTTAATGATCCCCCATATAAAAATATTCTCTACATAGAAAGTTGGCAAAAGATGGTCCTTCTCCCTGATATCCAATTTTTATGTGCAATTACACACACACACACACACACACACACACACACACACGAGTCACATGCATGCCCACAGTTGACCACCCCATCTGTTTATGAAAATAAGACTTGAGCTGTGAAGATGGTCCCAGTTCAGAGAACCATGAGGGAAAGTTCTGTATGTATAACACTGCTTTTGAGTATATGAAGCCACTTTATACTGCCAAACTATTGCATCATCAACTAAACCGCAGTCTCCAACCCATTGACGTAATAAACCTTAAACAAAACTATGCAGGTAAGAAGCCAGCAGGGGTGTGGGGGCTTTCCAGTGTTTTGCACCGTCTGCAGCATGTACGACTATCTGCCTGTTGGACAGAAGTCGTGGGTATGCTCTCGGTGCAATGAGTGCCTGGCTCTCCGGGAACGACTTCATTTCCTTGAGGCCAAGGTGGCGGACCTGGAAAAGCTGAGAGAGGCAGAGAGGTGTGTGGAGGAGGCCTTCAGGGACGTTATAGCTGTGTCCCACTCCAACGATGATAGCTCTCCTGCTATCATGGACAAGGATGGTCTCGGGGAAGGAGAGCATCCAGCTGAGGAAGAGGGAAATGATCCCTTAGAAGGGACCCATTCCTTGGGGGATGAGCAGCTATCCTCTCGTGCCGAGGATATATCTCCAGGGGGTGGAGGGATCCTTGTAGTGGGTGATTCGATCATTAGGAACATAGACAGTGGGGTGTGTGATGGGCGTGTAGACCGCAAGGTGTTTTGCCTGCCTGGTGCGAAGGTTGCGGATATTGCCCGTCGTTTAGATAGTTTGGTAGACAGTGCTGGGGAGGAGTCAGTGGTCGTGGTGCACGTTGGCACCAACGACATGGGGAAATGCAGCCGTGAGGTCCTGGAAGCAAAATTTAGGTTGCTAGGTAGGATGCTGAAAGCCAGGACCTCCAAGGTGGCTTTCTCTGAAATGCTACCGGTTCCACGCGCAGGACCAGCCAGACAGGCCCAGCTTCGCAGTCTCAATGCGTGGATGAGACGATGGTGTCGGGTGGAAGGGTTTGGATTTGTTAGGCACTGGGGAACATTTTGGGACAAGCCGGGCCTGTACAAAAGGGACGGGCTCCACTTGAACCAGAATGGAACCAGACTGCTGGCACTTAAAATTAAAAAGGTGGCAGAACAGCTTTTAAACTGACTGAGGGGGGAAACCCAACAGGAGCTGAGAAAGGTCCAGTTCGGAATAAACCTCCCCCCTGGGATAAAAACCAAAGAAATGATGAAATTTTAAAAGGGGTAGGCCTAGAAGTAGGCATTGTGAGAGCAGGGGCACAGGATATAAATTCAGAAGAGCAAAATTACCACAGGCCTAACCACAAGTGCCAAAGACACTTGAAGAGAGACACTGCTTACAAGTGCCTGTACGCTAATGCTAGGAGCCTGCGAACCAAGATGGGAGAACTGGAGTGCTTGGTCTTAGAGGAGAGCTTTGATATAGTGAGCATAACGGAGACCTGGTGGAATGGAGAAAACCAGTGGGATACGGTTATCCCTGGATATAAACTATATCGGAAGGACAGGGAAGGACGTATTGGTGGCGGAATCGCTCTATACGTGAAAGAAGGCATTGAATCCAGCAAGCTCGAAACCCCAAAAGAGGCAGACTCCTCCACAGAATCATTGTGGGTGGTGATACCATGCCCCAGGAGGGACTTAATACTGGGAACGATCTATCGTCCCCCTGATCAAAATGCTCAGGGAGACCTTGAGATGAGATATGAAATTGAGGAAGCATCCAAACTAGGAAATGTGGTAGTAATGGGTGACATCAACTACCCGGACATAGACTGGCTGCATATGTGTTCCAGTCATGACAAAGAAGCAAAGTTTCTAGATATTCTAAATGACTATTCCCTAGACCAGTTGGTCATGGAACCGACCAGAGGGACGGCAACCCTGGACTTAATCCTCAGTGGGGACCGGGACCTGGTGCGAGATGTAAGTGTTGTTGAACCGGTTGTGAGCAGTGACCACAGTGCTATTAAATTAAACATACATGTAACTGGCCAATTGCCAAGAAAATCCAACACGGTCACATTTGACTTCAAAAGAGGAAGCTTCACAAAAATGAGGGGATTGGTAAAAAGAAAGCTGAAAAACAAAGTCCAGAGGGTCACATCACTCAAAAATGCTTGGAAGTTGTTTAAAAACACTATATTAGAAGCTCAACTGGAGTGCATACCGCAGATCAGAAAAGGTACCGCCAGGGCCAAGAAGATGCCAGCATGGTTAACGAGCAAAGTCAAGGAAGCTCTTAGAGGCAAAAAGTCTTCCTTCAAAAAATGGAAGTCTTGTCCAAATGAAGAAAATTAAAAAGAACACAAACTCTGGCAAAAAAAATGCAAGAAGACAATAAGGGATGCTAAAAAAGAATTTGAGGAGCACATTGCTAAGAACATAAAAACCAACAACAAAAAATTCTATAAATACATTCAAAGCAGGAGACCATCTAGGGAGACAATTGGACCCTTGGATGATAAGGGAGTCAAAGGTGTCCTAAAGAACGATAAGGAGATTGCAAAGAAGCTAAATGAATTCTTTGCATCTGTCTTCACAGTGGAAGATATAGGGCAGATCCCTGAACCTGAACTAACATTTGCAGGAAGGGATTCTGAGGAACTGAGACAAATAGTGGTAACGAGAGAGGAAGTTCTAAGCTTAAAGGACAATATAAAAACTGACAAATCACCGGGCCCGGATGGCATCCACCCGAGAGTTCTCAAAGAACTCAAATGTGAAATTGCTGATCTGCTAACTAAAATATGTAACTTGTCCCTTGGGTCCTCCTCCGTGCCTGAGGACTGGAAAGTGGCAAATGTAACGCCAATCTTCAAAAAGGGATCCAGAGGGGATCCCGGAAATTACAGGCAAGTTAGCTTAACTTCTGTCCCTGGAAAACTGGTAGAAAGTATTATTAAAGCTAGATTAACTAATCACATAGAAGAACAAGCCTTGCTGAAGCAGAGCCAGCATGGCTTCTGCAAGGGAAAGTCCTGTCTCAGTAACCTATTAGAATTCTTTGAGAGTGTCAACAAGCATATAGATAGAGGTGATCCAGTGGACATAGTGTACTTAGACTTTCAAAAAGCGTTTGACAAGGTACCTCACCAAAGACTTCTGAGGAAGCTTAGCAGTCATGGAATAAGAGGAGAGGTCCTCTTGTGGATAAGAAATTGGTTAAGAAGCAGAAAGCAGAGAGTAGGAATAAATGGACAGTTCTCCCAATGGAGGGCTGTAGAAAGTGGAGTCCCTCAAGGATCGGTATTGGGACCTGTACTTTTCAACTTGTTCATTAATGACCTAGAATTAGGAGTGAGCAGTGAAGTGGCCAAGTTTGCTGATGACACTAAATTGTTCAGGGTTGTTAAAACAAAAAGGGATTGCGAAGAGCTCCAAAAAGACCTCTCCAAACTGAGTGAATGGGCAGAAAAATGGCAAATGCAATTCAATATAAACAAGTGTAAAATTATGCATATTGGAGCAAAAAATCTTAATTTCACATATACGCTCATGGGGTCTGAACTGGCGGTGACCGACCAGGAGAGAGACCTCGGGGTTGTAGTGGACAGCACGATGAAAATGTCGACCCAGTGTGCGGCAGCTGTGAAAAAGGCAAATTCCATGCTAGCGATAATTAGGAAAGGTATTGAAAATAAAACAGCCGATATCATAATGCCGTTGTATAAATCTGTGGTGCGGCCGCATTTGGAATACTGTGTACAGTTCTGGTCGCCTCATCTCAAAAAGGATATTATAGAGTTGGAAAAGGTTCAGAAGAGGGCAACCAGAATGATCAAGGGGATGGAGCGACTCCCTTACGAGGAAAGGTTGCAGCATTTGGGGCTTTTTAGTTTAGAGAAAAGGCGGGTCTGAGGAGACATGATAGAAGTGTATAAAATTATGCATGGCATTGAGAAAGTGGATAGAGAAAAGTTCTTCTCCCTCTCTCATAATACTAGAACTCGTGGACATTCAAAGAAGCTGAATGTTGGAAGATTCAGGACAGACAAAAGGAAGTACTTCTTTACTCAGCGCATAGTTAAACTAAACTATGGAATTTGCTCCCACAAGATGCAGTAATGGCCACCAGCTTGGACGGCTTTAAAAGAAGATTAGACAAATTCATGGAGGACAGGGCTATCAATGGCTACTAGCCATGATGGCTGTGCTGTGCCACCCTAGTCAGAGGCAGCATGCTTCTGAAAACCAGTTGCCGGAAGCCTCAGGAGGGGAGAGTGTTCTTGCACTCGGGTCCTGCTTGCGGGCTTCCCCCAGGCACCTGGTTGGCCACTGTGAGAACAGGATGCTGGACTAGATGGGCCACTGGCCTGATCCAGCAGGCTCTTCTTGTGTTCTTATGAGGTGTAATCTACTTGTGCTGAAGATAACTTTCTCCTACAGAAAGTGGAGGAAGCCACTAAGCATCAGCTATCCTTGACTTGATTCTAACTAATAGAGATCTTGGTGGATGAGGTTGCAGTTAAGGGAACTCTGGAGGAAAGTGACCACGCTATACTTGAGTTCTTGATTTTAAAGGAAGCAAAAGCTGAAAGCAGCCATTCCTGTACCCTGGACTTCAGGAAAGAGGATTTTTATAAACTGAGAACAATGGTAAATAGGGTTCCATGATAAGCAACCCTAATGAGAAAAGGAGTCCAGGATGGGTGGGAGTTTCTAAAAAAGGAAATTCTGAAGACACAATGGAAAACAGTTCTGTCAAGGAAAAAAGGTGGAAGCCAGCAGAAGAAGCCAATGTGGCTTCACAGAAAGCTTAGAGATGAACTGAAAACAAAAAAGGACACATACAGGAAGTGGAAAGAAGGCCAGACAACAAAGGAAGAGTCCAGACTGGTAATACAGAATTGCAGGGATGGCTAAAGTTGAGAGTGAGCTGAGGTTAGAGAGATATGCCAAAAGCAACAAAAAAACCGTTCTTCAGTTGTATCCATAGTAAAAGTCAGAGAAAAGAAATGGTGGTACACCTACTCAATGAGGATGGTAAAATGATAACAGATGACAAAGAAAGGGCAAAAGTGCTCAAGCCCTACTTTGGCTCAGTCTTCTCTCAGAAGAGAGTCTATGACACTCCAGGGAAACGTGAAGTTGAAGGGGCAGGATTGCAGCTTGAAATTGATAGACAAATGGTCAAGGAATACCTAATCACTTTGAACGATTCAGATCTCCAGGGCCTGATGAACTGCATCCTAAAGTATTGAAGGAACTAGCTGAAGAACTCTTGGAAACACCGTCTATTATCTTTGCAAAATCATGGCGGATGGGTGACATCCCAGATGACTGGAGGAGGGCTAATGTTGTCCGTATCTTCAAAAAGGGCAAAAGGGAGGAACCTGGAAACTACAGACCACTCAGTCTGATATCAATCCCTGAGGAAATTCTGGAGCAGATTATAAAGAGGTCAGCTGGTGAGCAAGCACCTTGAAAACAATACAGTGATTACGAGAAGCCAACATGGATTTATCAAGAACAAATCCTGCCAGACTAAATTTATCTCATTTTTTGATCGGGTAACCCATGGACTGCAAAAAAGACAAATAATTGGGTGGTAGAACAAATTAAACCAGAACTGTCACTAGAAGCTAAGATGATGAAACTGAGGTTATCATACTTTGGACACATAATGAGAAGACATGATTCACTAGAAAAGCCAGTCATGCTGGGAAAAACAGAAGGGAATAGAAAAAGAGGAAGGCCAAACAACAGATGGATTGATTCCATAAAGGAAGCCACACACCTGAACTTGCAAGATCTGAACAGGGTGGCTCATGACAGATGCTCTTGGAGGTCACTGATTCATAGGGTCGCTGAAAATGGCGGCTTAGGTGGAGGAGCCTGCGTTTGGAGCTCCCGCCGTTTTATCTTTTTTAACATCCTTTAACATCTTTTTAACACCATCTACGTCTATGTGGGAATGTGTGGGGGAGTAAGTGAACGGGTGAACGCTTTTTGGTGCCACCCACTTCCCCCCCCCGCCCTGAAAACAGTGATTACATTGTGGATGCTGAGGACGGCTGGGTCTCGAAGTGGGAGAGGTAAAATCGAAGCCGGGGATGAGCAGGGCCTCCTAACTTCCCAGCTGGTGTTGGGCCACGCCGCGCGGCGCTCCCTGCTGCTGCCGTCGCCGGTTTCTGCCGCGGGCTGTGGGTTCTGCCTGCAGCTGTCTGCCGGCGTCGCGCTGTCCCCGCCGCCTCCGTCGCTGTGCTCTCCGTTGCGGCCTTTCTTGCGGCCGTCGCAGCGCTTCCCGCTGTCGTCGCTCTCGCTGTGCCTTCGTCGCTTCCCGCTGTCGTCGCTGTCTTCGTTGTCGCGGCTGCTGTGTCCTCGCTGTCTCTGTCGCCAGGCTCCGTCTTCTGCCTTGTGTGGCTTCGGTCGCCTTGCTGCTCGTGGGGGCCGTGGCCGGGCGTTGCTGGGCGGCGGCTTTTTTTTTGCTGCTGTCGTTGCCGTGGCTTGTGTTTTCCATCGTGGGCGTGGCTGTGCCCTTCATCGCTGCTGTTGTTGCTGCGCCTCGCTTCTGTCGTGGCTTGTACTCCATCGTTGCCGTGGCTGGCGTTCTCTTGCTGTTGGTGTGTTTCCATCTCTGCCTCTGTGGTTTGCGCTTGCCTTGGTGGCCCTCGCCTCTTCGTCGTTGTTGTCATCTGGACCTTCTGAAGGCAGCGTTCTTCCCGGGAAGAAGAACGGTTCTAGAGCTGGTGTCTGTGCGCACAGAGTGCGGGACTGTGTTTGTTGTGCAGGCCGAATTGGATGAGTGGATGTTTGTATGAGTGTATGTTGTGAGTGAGTGTGTATTTTTATGTATATGAGTTTTTTTTGTATTTATAGCTTACTATGTGCCTGGGGAAGAGGTCTTTCCATCAAGCGGGGACACTTGAGGGGCCCCCAATTGCCGTAGTGATGGGCAGAGGGAGGCATGGTGTTGTGAGAAGGACGTGCCAGGTAAGGGGAACGCGGCCCAGACATGTAGTGGCTGTGCCTTGTTCCGGTCCTTCTCATACCCTCAGGGTTGTTGGTTGTCCTCTCAGCCAACTCTCAGATCTCCAGTTGCTGCTCTTCAATGCCAGATCGGTACATAATAAAACTGCCCTCGTCCATGATTTGATTGTGGACGAGGCAGCCGATCTGGCATGCATAACCGAGACCTGGGTGGGCGAACAGGGAGGAGTTAGTCTCTCCCAGCTCTGCCCACCGGGGTATCTGGTACAGCATCATGGTAGATCTGAGGGTCGGGGAGGCGGGGTTGCTATGGTCTATAAGAGTTCCATCTCACTCACCAAGCACCATGTCCATGCAGTTACTGGTCTGGAGTGTTTGCACCTTGTGCTGGGCCAGAGGGACAGACTGGGAATCCTTTTGGTGTACCGCCCACCTTGCTGCCCAATGGCTTCCCTAACTGAGCTGACGGAAGTGGTCTCGGAGGTACTGTTGAGATCCCCCAGACGTTTAGTACTGGGGGATGTCAACATCTATGCCGAGGCTACTTTGTCTGGGGCAGCTCAGGACTTCATGGCCGCCATGACAACCATGGGGCTGTCTCAACATGTTAGTGGCCCGACACATACATCGGGGCATACTCTTGACCTTATCTTTGCTACTGGACATGGGGATAGTAATCTGGATGTGGGGAGTTTTACATCTCTCCCGTTGTCATCACTGCTTGCTGAAGTTTAGACTCTCAGTGGCCTTTCCCCTCTGCAAGGGTGGGGGACCTATTAAATTGGTCCGCCCCCAGAGACTAATGAATCCTGAAGGTTTTCAAAGGGCTCTGGGGGATTTTCCGGCTGATAGGACTGGCACTGCTGTCGAAGCTCTGGCTAATCTGTGGAATGCAGAGATGACCCGGGCTGTTGACACGATCGCTCCTGCGCGCCCTCTCCTCTGTAGAGCTCATACAGCTCCTTGGTATACTCCAGAGCTGAGAGCGATGAAACAAGATAGGAGGCGGCTTGAGCAGAGATGGAGACGAACTCCCGACGAATGCAATTATGAGCTGGTTTGTGCTTCTACCAAGCTGTATGTAGGAGCGGTAAGGGTGTCGAAAAAACAACATTTCGCTGCCACTATTCAGTCATCTCTTTCCCGCCCAGCGGAGCTTTTTAGAGTGATTCGAGGCCTACTCCATCCAGGCCTACAGGACATGGTAGATACATCGGTGGCCTGCTGTAATGAGTTTGCTGAGCACTTCCAGCATAAGATCTTCTGCATTCGCCGGGACCTAGACTCCCACTTAATAGCAGTTAATCCTAATGAGGTGTCCGGAGCACAGTCTCGTCATGTTTTGTTGGATGAGTTTCAGTTGGTTCAGTTCGAGGACGTAGACAAGGTGCTTGGACAGGTTCGTGCAACCACTTCGGTACTGGATCCTTGCCCCTCTTGGCTAATAAAAGCTAGCAGGGATGGAACAGTTGGCTGGGCCAAGGAAGTGATTAATGCCTCTTTACGAGAGGGAGTGGTCCCTGGTTGTCTGAAAGAGGCGGCGGTGAGACCACTCCTGAAAAAACCTTCCTTGGACCCAGAGGATTTCAGCAGCTACAGACCAGTGGCGAATGTTCCATTCCTGGGCAAGATCTTGGAACGAGTGGTTGCTGACCAGCTCCAGGCGCTATTGGATGAAACCGATTATCTAGATCCATTTCAATCGGGTTTCAGGCCTGGTTTCGGCACTGAGACAGCCTTGGTCGCCCTGTTTGATGACTTATGTCTGGAGAGAGACAGAGGGAGTGTAACTCTGCTGATTCTCCTTGATCTCTCAGCGGCTTTTGATACCATCAACCATGGTATCCTTCTGGAGAGGCTTGCGGAGTTGGGAGTCGGAGGCACTGCTTGGCAGTGGTTCTGCTCCTACTTAGCGGGTCGTCTCCAGAAGATAGTGCTTGGGGAACATTGCTCGACACCATGGGTTCCCCAATGTGGGGTCCTGCAGGGTTCAGTTTTGTCTCCCATGCTTTTTAACATCTATATGAAGCCACTGGGTGCGGTCATCAGGAGTTTTGGAGTGCGTTGTCATCAGTATGCTGATGACACGCAGCTCTACTTCTCCTTCTCATCTTCTTCAGGTGAGGCGGTTGATGTGCTGAACCGTTGCCTGGACGCGACAATGGACTGGATGAGAACTAACAAACTGAGACTCAATCCTGATAAGACTGAGATGCTGTTGGTGGATGGTTTCTCTGATCGGATTGTGGATATATACCCTGTCCTGGATGGGGTTACACTCCCCCTAAAGGAGCAGGTTCGTAGTCTGGGAGTCGTTTTAGACTCTTCCCTCTCACTCGAGACTCATGTAGCCTCAGTGGCCCGGAATGCGTTCTATCAACTTCAGTTGGTAGCCCAACTACGTCCCTATCTGAGTAAGGAAGACCTCACATCAGTGGTACATGCTCTGGTAACCTTGCGTCTGGACTACTGCAATGCGCTTTACGTAGGGCTACCTTTGAAGACGGTTCGGAAGCTACAGCTAGTGCAAAATGCGGCGGCCAGACTGCTAACAAGAACCAAGCGGTCTGAGCATATAACACCTGTTCTGGCTCGCCTGCACTGGCTTCCCATATGCTTCCGGGCAAGATTCAAAGTGTTGGTACTAACCTATAAAGCCTTATACAGCGCAGGACCACGATATCTGTTGGAATGCCTCTCCCGATATGAACCCGCCCGTTCACTACGGTCTACTACGAAGGCCCTCCTCCGGATCCTGTCCCATAGGGAGGCCCGGAGGGTGGTGACAAGATCTAGGGCCTTCTCAGTGGTGGCCCCCGAACTATGGAATAGTCTCCCCGAGGAGGTGCGCTTGGCGCCGACACTATCATCTTTTCGGCGCCAAGTTAAAACCTTCCTCTTCTCTGAGGCATTTTAATTTAAGTTAATTTAATTTTAAATTGTTGTAATCTGATTTCAGTTTGTACAGTTTTTATATACTTCGTTTTATGAGATTGTGTAATTTTATTGTATTTTTTTGATGTTCACCGCCCAGAGAGCTATTGCTAGTCGGGCGGTATATAAGTTTAACAAATAAATAAATAATAATAAGTAATAATTGACTTGAAGGCACATAACAACAACAAGAAACCTCCCTGATAGACTGTGGGAATGCTGTGGACACAATATATTTCAACTTTAGCAAAGCTTTTGACAAAATGCCACATGATATTCTGATTAGCAAGCTAGCTGAATGTGGACTGGATGGAACAGCTATTGGGTGGATCCACAGTTGGGTACACAATCATATTCAGAGTGCTAATCAATGGTTTCTTCTCAACCTGGGGGGGGGGGTAACTAGCGGGCTACTATAGGGCTTGGTCTTGGACCCAGTGCTCTTCAACATTTTTATTAATGACTTGGATGAGGAGGGGCAGGGAATGCTTATCAGACTTGTAGATGATGCAAAATTGGGAGGAATACCTAATTCCCTGGAAGACAGAAACAAAATTCAAAGGGATCTTGATAGGCTGGAGCATTGGGCTGAAAACAGCAGAATGAAATTTAACAGAGATAAGTGCAAAGTTCTACACCTAGGAAAAAGAAACCAAATGCAGTTATTAAGATGGGGGATACTTGGCTCAGCAATACTACATTCAGGAAGGATCTTGGGATTGTTGTTGATCACAAACTGAATAGGAGCCAACAGTGTGATGTGGCTGCAAAAAAAGCAAATGCTATTTTAGGCTGCATTAACAAAGTGAGTGAAGTACTAGTTCTCCTTTATTCAGCACTGGTTAGGCTTCATCTTGAGTACTGTGTCCAGTTCTTGACACCACTCTTTAAGAAAGATACAGCAAACTAGAATGGGTTCAGAGGAGGGTAACGAGGATAATCAGGAGACAGGAAACAAAGTCCTATGAGGAGAGACTGAAAGAACTGGGCATGTTTAGCCTTAAAAAGAGAAGACTGAGGAGAGATATAATGTACCCTTCAAGTACATGAAAGGTTGCCAGACAGAGGATGGCCAGGATCTCTTCTTGATTGTCCCAGAGTGCAGGACAAGGAATTATGGGCTCAAGTTACAGGAAGCCAGATTTCGACTGAACATCAGGAAAAACTTCCAAACTGTTAGAGCAGTATGACGATGGAACCAATGACCTAGGAAGGTGGTGGGCTCTTCAACACTCGAGGCCTTCAAGAGGCAGCTGGACAGCCATCGGTTGGGTATGTTTTAATTTGGATTCTTGCATTAAGCAGGGGGTTGGACTTGATGGCCTTATAGGCCTTATAGGCCCCTTCCAACTCTACAATTCTTTGATTCTATGATCCTAACTTGTAGCCGTTTGCCAAGGTCTCAGGCAAAGGTCCTGCTACCAAAGAGGTCTGCAATTAAACTTGGGACACTTTCCTGTGACAAAGCATGTGCTCCACTGCTGAGTTATGGTTCCTTTGCAAACAGCACTCCTGTTCTGCATTGAAAGCTGCCCGTCCCTCCCCATCCTTTGGTCATGGAGGTGGGAAATTGATGAATGGTCATAATGCGACTGTATTTAGGACTAGGATGCAGAGTTGTAATAGTAAATGCTGAAATGCAGTTCATCCCAAACCCCAAGAGCAGCTCATAATAGTTTGTTAGGATCAGGTGACAGTGAACTGTGAAAAGGTGGTGTAGTGGTTAGTATGTTGGAATTTAGCTGGGAAGACTTGGTTCACATCTCTGCTCAGCCATGTGGTATGACTGCAGATTCTTACAGGATGTGTTGTTGACAACAGGGTAATGGAGTAAGAACAAGGACACACTACTGCTGCTACTCAGGAAGGATAAAAAAGTGGGGAAACAGACTTCATAACATGGGATCTGTAATTTCAGATTCCATTAAATCTATGTTGATTCTTTGACTAACAGGGCTCTCTAATGCAATTAATAATGATAATAAATTATTATTATTATTAACAACAGCAGCAATAATATCTATTTGTGTACATGTATAACTACCCAAAGTAATTATAACATCTAAAAATAAATTGCCATTGCGCTCTTACTACCATAAGGAACATATAAAACTGACCTCGATGAAACCTAACAAATTAAAAGGTTTTATTAGTCTATAATTTGAAAATTATTGCCACCATTATCACAGGGATGATAATTACGCTGGAGGGAACAACTTAACTGGGTCAAAAGTGCCTCAAACTTTACTGGTTACAAAGGAATATGCATGTTCAGCATCAAGTCACAATTTCAGGTTGGAACACTATAGGCAGAGGGACACCCTTTTCTGAGAAAGCAGAAAGAAGTCTGTCTTGTTGCTTAGACACCTCTCTCTCTCTAGTTTTAAAATGTTGCTTAATGGTTTCCACAATCAGTTAGAGACTTGCTCTAATCTGGAGCCCAGTGTGTATATCAAACACACACGAATTCCCTGGCATACAGGCCTCTTCATGCTTTTCAAACGGGAGGGCAGTTCTGGATATACATACTTCAGTTCCCAGTCAAGCACTTGATGGGGCATAGCAATCGGCTCCTGGTAGCAGCATCTCTGCTGCTTACTAGAAGGTGCAAAGTCATGGAAGATTGGGACTGTGTGAGTGCACCAGCAGAGGCAACCTGGTGCTCCCACCAGTGCAGTCACACAGCCAGCCGTGTAGTCAGCTTTCCTTGTTAGGTTGCTCAGCCACATTTCACAGCACTAGAAAATCCATACAGACACACCCTAGTGGAGAGGATGTGAGGGCCAGCCCTCTATGGGCTAAATAAAGGTCAAGTTAGCAGAAAAATTAGTATAAACACCAGGAATTAAATGACTGGCATGTTTTTGTTTCATAAGAAAAAAAAAGGATGTTAAAGAGGAAGACCAAACAAGAGATGGATTGATTCCATCAAGGAAGCCACAGACCTGAACTTACAAGATCTGAACAGGGTGGTTTATAACAGGTGCTATTGGAGGTTGCTGAGTCATAGGGTTGCCATAAGTTGTAATCGACTTGAAGGCATATAACAACAACAACAGCAACAACAAAGGATTCAGTGAACTAGGGGATACCAAAAGGTGTTTAACTTTTTAACTGGTTGTTATATACATGACTAGCTAAGGTATTAGAAACTAATTGTGGGAAGCAACTGGATTTTTTACTGGTTGTTGGGTTGATATTTTCTGTCCAGAAACCCTGAAAAGGCCTTATGCTGTACTGCACAAACTGAGAAAATCAGACATTAGGCCTGAGTTATAGCCTAGGAGGATAGCCAGCCAGCTAACTATAGTGTGCACAGCAATGTTTCTATTCTTCTAGGGCTGATTTCATCCTTTGCTATCAAGTACTTAAGAAAAAGAGAAAAGATAGCCACTATGATTGTGAGTACAGTGAGTACTTTAAACAAGTAAAGGCTAACTTAAGGTAAATATTGTTTCAGATAACTTTAAGTTATCTTTTTATTTCACCCTTTAGCAATAAGCGCCCAATCTTTTCTATCTATTGTAATCACTGCAAAATGAACTCTTACTTCTTACCGTAGGCAAACATGCTTTTTTATTGCTGGCTCGGTAAAGAACACAACTGAAACCAAAACTGAAAAGCAGAGCAAATGAAGGTCCAAGGGATGCAGTTTAACTCTACTCCATAATACAAAGTTCTGTTATTTAACTCTTCAAGAGTCAAGTTACTGGTTTTTTTCAGGCTGTTTTCCCCCCAGGATTACTTAAGTAATTATAGGGTGAAAATTGAGCGAGCAGATTTTGGGGGGCTGTTCCATATGAGGCTTTTGTTGTGTGCACTGGCCCTGCCTTATTCACTGAATTTTTCAGAGGGTTCTATTCTTAAATTGCTCCTGTTCTTAATACAAGCTGATATTCTTTAAAAAGAGGGTACCATTGTATCTGTCATGTCACAAATTAAAAATATTCTAAGAAGGGAAAGCACAGCTTTGGGGGGGGTGATGCACCCATTTGCCTACCTTAGCTACAGGACTGCACATATACTCATGGCTGAAGACAGTCCACACCTTTGATGGCATATAGTCCCACAGTACAACACATGCTTTGCTTTGAGATAGTTTGTGATATAGCACTGAGAGAAAACCTAGCTCAGAGTGGCACTATGTAGCTTTGCAGGCATAAGGTTTCATGTTCAGTTCTTGCATCACCAGTTAAAAGAATCAGGAAGCAGGTGATGGGAAAAACTCCTCTGTCTGAGACTGTGGAGAGCTGCTGCCAGTCAGAGATGACAATATTGGGTTAGATTGACAAATTGTCTGACTTGGTATAAGGTAGTTTCATTTGTTTCTAAGTTTGAAACTTAGAGGAAAATACTTGCAAAATAAATGTCCTACACCCTATTGGAAAGATAAAGTATAAGAGATAGATCAAAGTTTCAAAAATAAAGGATCCTCTGATGCTGGCAGTATATGAAGTCCAGGTAATTCCCATCACATTCAGTAATTTCAAGCATATTGCCTTCAAAGGAATGCCAACTAAAATGGGTTCTTCTTAGCAAGTGTGGCTATGGTAGTCCTTTAAAACAAGGGCCACCCATCCCCACCCAAGGAGAGAAAGGAAATTAGAACAAGTCAGAGGATAAACTCTTTATGATGAGTCTCCTTTTTCTTCTCCCTTCACATAACATTGGTAAGAACAAAATCCAGGCAGATTATATACAATATCCTGTCTGATTCAGATCTGAAAATGTGTCTTTTAAAAATAAAAAATAAAATTGAGAGAGAGAGAGAAGGAAGGGAGGAAATAAAACAATTCTTTATGCCCATATAAATACTGATCCGACTCTCATTAGGGAAATGTACATGGAACCTTTTTCTGTAGTATGGGCCAATTTCACTCTTCCTGCCTAAAGACAATAGTGGCAGAAATTTAACCTACTCTCTTCTGTTCTCAAAATTACTGTGAACCCTAGTTGAAGTGCAGAGTTCTCTGCTGAAATGTTGCTATTCCCTTTTTAGGTGAATAATTTCTTTCAGGTTTGCTTCCAGTAAAGGTTATGGCACAGATTCATACAATTCCTTAAAACTATCCCAGGGAGTCTCCAAAGCTTGTTAGGGCTTTATTAATTTAACAACATTTATATACTGCTAAAAAAACACCACCCACCCCCTCTAAGTGGTTTACATAAAATAATATAACATATTAATAAGAAAATATGAATCAAACAAAACTTTTTTAAAAAGTAGACATAGCAAAATGATCAAAATGTAGATAAACTTGACTAGGATAGGCTGGATAGGCTAGCCTAAAGGTTTTAGTAGGCATCAAAAATAGTACTGAAGGACAAGCAGCTTGGAACTAGGGATGAGAGGATTGTCCCCATTTCCTTTCCTTTCTTATTCAATGGGTTTGTTCTGCCCTATATTCCATTTTTCATTAATTTCAGTTTAACTAGAACTTTAAAACTTAATTCCAGAGCTGGAGTATAACAGGTTTGCAGCAATTTTCAGTTTTTAAACACTGCATCTACATCTTTTACCCCTTCTGTCTTACAGATGTCAATGTATAGGGGCTCTGCCCCTGCTTGCTTCATTCATCAACCCTGCCTACCATCGCCAACCCTGCCAGTGTCACTAACTCCCCTTCCCACAGGTCACCAAAGCCCCCCTCCCCCACACTTCGCTGTAGTTCTCCCCCGTTCCCCTCAGGAGCTCCCATCCCCTTTCCCCATCCCAAGGGTCACAGGAACTCTCTTTCCCTTTCTTTCCCCCTCAGGGGTTGCCAGAGCTCCCTTCCCCCTTCTTCCCCCCACCCCAAGGGTCACCAGAACTCCCTTCCTCTTACCCCACCCCCACCCCAGGGGATGCCAGTCCTCCCCTCCCCTAGTCAGCCTCCTACTCACTTGCTGAGGCCACCACTCTGGGCCTTGCCACATGGGCCCACCACTGCTCTGGGCCTCACAGTTTGTCCTTGCCTGCCTCACCTGTAAGGGTTCATGGGTAGCATGACACTTACAAAAATATAATATAGGTAGATATAAAACACTTCGTGATCATATTTATGGCTGTATCAAGGTTGTTTTGTGTGTGGTGTTTTATATACACCCCCGCACTCCTGCTCATCTTTAAAACACTGTATGAAAATAACCTTGACATAGGATTAGACCAAAGTTGCTTTTTTAAAAAAAAGTATTTTATCAAGGCACTAACAATGATGGAAAACTGCTGTTCCAAAGTGAGTGTGCTGAACAAAATTTGGAAAGAACCTGGGAGGCTTCCTAATGCATCAGTTTCACTTCAGAAACCAGACCTTCAGAAATTCAGAACTTCCAAAACCGAAGAAAAAGATGGGGAGAATTTCAGGAGCACTCTTAGTTCAAATAGGGATCTCGGTTCTCCAAGTCTATATCCTTATATAGCTAAAACAGGATGATCCATGTGCAATATTCTAATCTTCAAGCAAAAAAAATTTTTTGTACTTCTGTAAAACTTGGAAGTTCCCACAAAACTGCTAATACTAAAATACTGGGGGGAAATGATTAAAATGGATCACCAATATCCCATACCTGCTGATGTCCAACAATTAAAGCCAATCCAAATTAGAAAGTTTTGTGGTATTTTCAGAAAACAGTCAGGCTGGACTTTAGGATGCCTCCAGGTATAAGAAGTTCAAGGTTTGTGGAGCAAATCTTCCCTGGAGAAGATTCTCTGGAGAAGGCCTTTTCTCATGCCACATGGTACAGGCAACATAATTAAGAGGGTGTTCTCTGAGATCATCTGTACAAAAAGAGTGATGGATAATAGATGAAAACATGGTCTTAAAGTATGCAAGGGTCTCACCATATTATATGGACGAATAAAATGCTGATTGCCAATCATATATTCTGTCACATGATGATAATAAATGACGTAAGGCAAAGAAAGAGAATCTTTGAGTCCCAGAGCACAAAAGAACACCAAGGTAATCTAATATATCCTCATGTCCTAAAGCAGAAACCTCCATTTAATAAATGACATCAGCTCTATCCCTTTCAGTTTAATAGACAATCGTCCTGATTCAGATAAACTCACATACAACTAGATAAAGCTCACAACTCATGGTGGCTCAGGATAGTGGATGGAGATGTACATTCATATTTGTACTGCAAGATGAATGGGAATATGCATCCCCATCCAAGCTGTTTCATTGAGTATACAGATTGCATTGGATACCTTGCATCCTGATGTATATATTGATAATGATGTATGCCTGCATAGGATGTGCTGCTTAGCTTCCTTCATAAATTCAGGGTTCTGTTTGTGTGGAGTACCTACAGTTGTTCACATGAAGGCAACCCTTTATATATGTCCATGCTCAGCATGTGGAAGGCAAGGCAGCATGGCTAACAATGTGTGCAATTTTGGGATGGAGCCATGCTTTCCATTAATCACACGAAGCTTCTTTACATGTAGGGTGTACAAGGCATAAATGGGACTCTAATTTGAACATGTGGTTCCCAATTCAGCAAGGGAATCTGGATACAGAAGCCTGTTTCCATGTGTGGGTTGCCCTTGCTAGATTAGATGCAAATAAGAAAAAAGCTAGGTGCATTTAAATCCATATGAGATAAGATTTAAGCATACAAACAATATCTTAATTCAGTGGAATTTAGGAGCACCTATGTTTTTTCTAGATTGCAACCATTTTCTAATTGGAGCATGCCACAAGTGGAGAGCAAGAGAGGACCTGATATTTAAGAGCACAAGAGGAGTCCTGCTGCGTCAGGCCAAAGGCGATCTAATCCAGCATCCTGTTCTCACAGTGGTCAACCAGATGCCTATGGGAAGCTTGCAAGCAGGACCTGAGTACAAGAGCACTCTTTCCATTTATGATTCTTAGTAATTGGTATTCAGAAGCATGCTATCTCTGAAAGTGGAGGCAGAACATAGCCATCGTGGCTAGTAGCCACTGATAGCCTTATTCTCAATTTTATGGCAGACATGTGCATGAGTTAAAGAATAACTGAGTAAGGCAATCCAGATGGCTTAAACAAGTTTATTGAATGCTGTGATCATGAGTTCTGGAAGACAACATACAACGAGTTGTAGATAATAGTTCTCCCACACTAAAGTCTTTTTTCCAGCAACCATCTATTGCTGTTTGGAGGTCCACTAGCCTTTTCATATTTTCTCTAGTACTCAGGGTTGATTCACTTGAGGAGGGATGGAAGATTTCTCATTTGGAAGTAACCAGTTTGCAAGACGCATTGCAGGTAAGGTTACATCTGTTCCATCCTTGTTACCACATGGAGAGCAGACTCAGTGGATGCACTGCTTGCCCTGTTGCTGGGCTGCAGTTCACCATGCACACAGAATCTTTGCGCAGGTTGCTAAAGGCTGCTACCCTATACATATTTGCCTGGAAGTAAATCCCACTGAAGTCAAAGGGCCTTACTTCTCAGTAGGCGTGTTTTTGATTGCACCATAAAGCAGTCAGAGGATGTCGGACTGAGTGGGCTGAGAAAATGATAAATGCTTCCTTAGGAGACACTGAAGGAAGATATTGTATGTATCTCAGTGACAGAGCATCTGCTTTGCATGCAGAAGGTCCCAGGCTCAATCCCTGGCATTTCCAGGTAAGGCTGGAAGAGAACGCTCTCTGAAATCCTGGAGAGCTGCTGCTAGTTTGTGTAGACAATACTGAGCTAGGCGGAGCAAGGGTCTGACTCAGTATAAAGCAGCTTTCTATGTTCCTATTGAAACCTTTGTTGAAAAAGCCTTCTTTAATTCCCAGTCCATTGCATTATTACTTACTGACGGGTATTAATATATATATATATATATATATATATATATATATATATATATATATAGGGGCCAGGACCAAGTAACATCTCTGAATAGGCCAGCTTCTAGAGGGAACTAAGGAGCATACTACATGAATGGACTGGGCTTGCCATTTGTCATGCTTATTAGTTGCTGAGCATGTTGGAGTGTAATTAAGTGCTACTGTGTAAAATACAGAAGACAGGAGAAGCTTTGTGTCTTACAACTGGATCAAATCAATCTTCATGGAATTCTTCCATATTCAACCATTACAAAGCAGGTTAAACTTATTGTGGGGCTGCCTCCTGATGCCAGAATGCTTTGTTAGCTTTCACATAACATTTATGTCTGTCCCTAGCATAAAAGTGACCATGCTCAGATACAGCACTGTCTACCTCTGGCATTTCATGTGCAATGATGGCAGTTATTCTGCTGTGAAACATATGGTGTAAATACTACACAAATGCAATGGATCCTGAGCACCAATGCTTGAGTATCTTGGAGCTCTGATTGACACAAAGGGTTCCCTTGTTGTATGCAGAGTTAAGAGAATGCCTGGATTCTGTGATGAGGTGAAGCACCAGTTGAACATTAATGTCCCTGATGAAACAATCAAGCATAGTGTAATCTAATGGCTGTTGTACACATATTTATTTATTTATTTAACAGATTTATAGACTGCTTCATAACATAAAGCCATCAAAGAGGCATACAAGATATATAGCAAAGACCACACTTGTGAGCAAAATGAGCTACAGTGTTATGGACAGATTGAGATTTGTACACATATATCCACTGGAAAATTCTTGCTTGTACATGGCGGAAGGAACACTCCTGTGGCTGAATGTGAAGCTCACTGAAGGTCTGTTCGACATGCTACTTTGCTGAATAACAGTGGCTGAACTTTGAGCTTCATAGAAGTGAATCGGGAATTTCATCACCATCCAAGGACCTTTCCAGTTGATCATTTTATATCATAATACAAATGAATACATGCACATTTGTTACTTGTTTGTTGCACTAGCATCTGATATTTTCCTTCAAGCTAGCCACATGTGTAGGGGATGACATTTTTCCACCCCCTCAGATTGTGATAGCTTGTCACAGAGAAGGTGTTCGAACTACCATTATGAGTCATTATTTTATAATGATTTATTCAGAGCTTGGAAAAGTTACTTTTTTGAACTACAACTCCTATCAGCCCAGTCCAGTGGCCATGCTGGCTGGGGCTGATGGGAGTTGTAGTTCAAAAAAGTAACTTTTCCAAGCTCTGGATTTATTAAATTTATATCCTCCTTCCTCCCAGTAGGAGCCCAGGGCTGCAAACAAAAACTATCATAAAAACAGACATTAAAATATATTAAAAGAAAACATATTTAAAACATATTAAAACAAAACATATTTTAAAACATTTTAAAAAAAAATCTTTTAAAAAATCTTCAAAAGCAGTTCCAGCACAGACACAGGCTGGGATTAGGTCTCTACTTAAAAGGCTTGTTGAAAGAGGAAGGTCTTCAGTGGGTGCCGAAAAGATAACAGAGATGGTCCCTGTCTAATATTTAAAGGGAGGGAATTCCAAAGGGTAGATGCCACTACACTAAAGGTCTGCTTCCTATGTCGTGTGGAATGGACTTCCTGATAAGATGGTATCTGATCGATTGGGTGTATAAGGGTATATAAGTTCTGCACAGAATGTACTTGTGCAAGTATCAAAGATACCTATTGGATAGTACCTGTGACCACGGGTATCCAAAGGAATTTTTTGGGGCGGAGGCAGGAAAGTAAAACACTGAAAGCCTAGTTTCTCACTAAAAAATGGGAATAAAAGTACCCATGCATTTTGCCTCATATATCAGGTTCTAAAAATGCTTGAAACTTACTTTTAAAAAAAGACGGGGATCTGGAGAATATGGTTCATCTGCCTCCACAGACATGGAAACCCATACCTATGACATCACTAATGTTGAGTGACCCAAGCCCCTTAGATGTTTTGGACTACAACTTGTTCAGTTGTCAGGGATGATGGGAGCTGCAGTCTAAAACATCTGGAAGGACCAGATTGGTGAAGAATGTTTATCTTTTTTTTCTTTTCAAATTGAGATTTTTTTGAAAGAAAGGTTGTTGGTGGCTTCCCAATATGCTTTTGCAGCAGCAGCATGCTAGTTTTAGAAAGTCTGAAAAAATTGTGAAAGTTTTTTGGGAAACCACAGAAGAGGCCACATATCTTAGCTTTCCCAAGGATGGTCAAGTCATGCAGAAAATTCTAAACAATGCAGATTTCAGATTTCGGGTGGTGGTGGGGGACTACAGTCAGGATGCCACTTAAAATGAGATGAGTAGGATTTCACCACCAGGGACACCGCCTGTCTCACCCTTGCCCTCTAAACAGGAAGGAATAGCTGCAACAGTGAGTAATTTGGCAAAACCACTGCTTAGTGGGCAGGTGACAGCCTGTGCCAAGGAGGCAATTGGGTGGATGGTGGATGATGCTTCTCCTCACCTCTGCATTTGGATTCCAGGGCCTTGGTACATGGCGGGGCCCTGGCCACTGCCAAAGCCCTGACAGATGCTGATAAATGATGATGGTCTCCTGATAGTGAGACCAATTCTAAAGGTACCCAGATCTGTTTTGTGATTCCTTATCTTGTACAACATATGTAGGTATACACTCAGGGGCTGCCTAGCACATATTCCTCTGTGGCACAGACAAGATAAGTGCAAACAATTTAGATTGCTGACTTTAATTACACAGAATCCAGGCACTGTTTCAAACTTAAAAGTGCTGATAAATTGTATTCAGATTAATGATGTGTGTATGTGTTATGTATGTGCAGATGTTTTGTGTTCATTCTAGTACTTATTGCTTAATACTTGAGTGAATAATCACCCTTCATTTAAATTCTGGGTACATTTCCATTTTAATTTAGTTACAAGCATATCAGACAGAAAAAACATATAATATACAGTAGTTAAGTGTAAAACTGCAAATAAAACACACATATATAAAATTAGGGCTGTGAAGTGAAAGACTCATCAAAGTAAAAGTAACTGTCAAGGAGTATGAAAATAAAATTGAATTGACACATGTGGATATAGGGTAATTAAATCCTTAGTGTTTGCACTGTAATGATTTTATAGCACCTTCTTATGCTTGCCAGTGTGGAGTATGCCAGTAAATATTTTCTTAATTGCAAAAAGAGACAATATGTGTCCCACTGTTTCATTCATAACATTTGATTAACTTAAGGAGGCTGCATTTTACATTAAAGAACAAAGAGCTTGAAGTGGATGCATTATAGGTTTGAAAACAGATCCCTGGAAGGAATGATTAACCAGAAATGTTACAGCAAGGAAGAATAAATGGGGGGGAAAGAAAGGAAGCCTACTTGTCTTGACAGAATAGCCTGATCCTGTAATAAACCTTCCCAAAGTCAACAGTTCATAAAGTCTTTTGTTCTAGTAAGAGGGTCTTTAATTTTTAACACAAACTCACACTTTGGTATGTGCAAGCTTAAGTAAAATTAGAAGACATGTATATAATAGAATTTAATGGATTATCATCTGCATTTTCCAAAGATGTCAGGTTCTCTCAGCTCTGATGGAGTAGCACTTAATGTAAATTTAATTTGAAGTGATGTATGGAAGGCTTGAGGTGATACTCTGTGATTCCCTAACTGCCTAGAGAGCCTCTCTGGGTAGCATCTGGATTTGGCGGCTCCACATGCCCAGCAGCATCTACTAACTAGGATTAATGAGGTGGCCTGTTCACCAGTGATCCAAAGGAGGTATGCTACATTTACTCCCAACAATATGAAGAGGAGGGCAAGTTTCCTTTGGGGGCACACACTGTTTGATGAAACTTAATGATGGTCTTGCAATAAGGTGTAATAAATACACTGTGTGGAAATCTTTTCTGCTCCGTCCAATTTAAATTCCTTTTCACCATAAAATGGTGTTTGGGATGGCAACTCATTTTTTGAGATCTGAATTACACTTACAGGTATGGTTTTTGTGTACACACACACAAACACACACACATTATGTTTTGGATAATTGATTTCTTTCACAGGGATTTGCTGAAATGTAGAAAAATGCTCAGGCTGTCTATTTTGCAAAGTTAAGGGGATTCCTTTAAGCGGGGGGGGGGGAGGAAGCTCAACAACCTCCACATGATTAAGTGCATGTGTCTTTCTGTTTTATCTAAACGAGCAGCTATTAAGTTAGACAAAACTTCTCCATGTGGCCTCAGCTTCATTTAGGCATTTGGATTGTATTTTGCCTTTGTGTCTAACTGAGCACTGAATGAAACCTCAGCTAATTTCAAATTCCCTTTGTCATTGTGGTTTCCAGCCAAAAGTCTATAATAAATGGTCAGAAGATGAGCTGAGACTGAATGAATAGTGAGTGGTATTCATCAGCCAAACATAGAGTCCAGATCCAATTATATGTATTCATTAAGTGATAATGATATCATGGTCTTTAACTAGGAAGAAAAGAGTGTAATTGAATAATAACAGTTGTACAATCCCAACGGAACACACTTTCCATCCCAGCATAGCGACCCTTGGGGATGATGCAGGATTGATGGAATTCTATTACTCTTTGATAGATTTATTATGAAGGGCTGAGTGGAGTTGCTGCCCCACTTTGTCACTCACACTAATCAGTATCGTAAGGCCCCGAGCGTGCAGGCTTTTGTATCCCTTTGACAAAGACAAGGTTAGGGGAGGCTGACAGACACCCAGACCTTTACAAACCCATACCGCAAGATGAAATGGGCCAGCTGAGCTCTGTGCTGGGACAGAATTTTAATTTGTTTATCAATGGTTCACATGGGCCACACCATAAGGATATTTGTCAGAGGAGTAACACTGAGGCTAAACTCTTTTGTTTGACAAGTGGAGCTTGGGAAAATATTTATTGAACTGTAAAAATCAAAGGGAAATGAAATAAAGGTGTGATTTTTTTAGTCTAAGTAGAGTGGAAAATAACTCACATTACTGTGCATGGAAGATAAAAATGTTGGTGTTTATTTTCTTTTTCTTTTACAAGCTTTTATTTGTTACAGAGGGAAACTTTACCATATGTTTTTCACACAGTGCATTGCTAATTTAGATCTTGTTTGGGACTTTAAAAGCATGAATGGAAAAGTGGGAGAGAGAAAAAATTAGGTTGCTTCTAACCCAAATTTGCCATTCTAATTTACAGCCTATTCTCTACCAATTAAGGAAGGAAAGAAAGAAAAAGGTCTAGCAGTTTCAGCAAGGAACCTGAAATTTGCCAATGCAGCTTAAAAATGCCTTCTATGTGTGTGCATAACATGGTGCACTCTCTCTGCTCCTCTGTTCTGAAATTCAAATGCAAGCAATGGTCTTTGTCACTTTGGCCTCCATCTATCCTCAGCCCATATGAATCAGCAGAAGAGACAATTTGTTGTGCTTCTGATCAGAGCAGGATCTGAAGCCATGATTGGCATAAGCAAGGCCCCTGCATAGGCTGCAGCTGCCAGGGTTTGTTTTTCGTTTGCGTTGTTGAGTGGTAAGTATTTGAAGCCTCCTTTTCATGTTGGATTGCTTCCCAGCCAAAAAGAGGCTGACAGATTTGACTCATGTCACCGATAGCTCAGTGTCTTCTGCTCTCAGAAAAGCTGGGCCCACCTATGTAATATGTTGCCCACCTATGTGAATGGATCAATCTTGCCCTTCTGCGGACAGAACAGCCCACAGTGAACTAATAGGCTCCACCGAAAGACTTCAGTGGGAAACGTTCTAGTGTTGTGAAGTGGTAAAAATTGTACGATCTGGCAGCTTCCTGGTTCAAATATTATCTGAGCTATAAACTCACAATGTAGCCTTAGGCAAGTGAAAATTTGTAACTCTCAGATCCCTATCTGCAATATGGTGACAATCAAATTGGTCTACCTTGCAAGGTTGTTGAAAGGATTATAACATGTGTGACTGTGAAGTACTTGGAACACTCTAGAGTGCCGTATAGACACTAAGGCTGAAATCCTGTGCAGCCCCTGGAAGTATGGCCCATTAAACACAGTGGGACTTCTGAGTGAACATGCATGGGATTGTACTGAAAGTATTATTTAGGATGCAGTAGCATTTTCATCACTAGAAGAAAAAGACAATTAGTACTGCTCTTCTCTCTTTTCCTCCATGAAGCCCCCTAATATGATAGATAGTGACATCATTTCACCAACAACACTCTTTTGAATTTGCAAGTAAACAAACTCGTTTAACAACCTATTAACCACAACCAACAATGCAGGTACAGAATGAAATAATCACCAGATGGTATCTTTATTTAGCACTATGTTTGAACTCTATGATCAAGCCTCTATCATGTGAGTAGTGCTTTTGATTTATGTGTACTGTTTATTTCAATATGATTTGACATGCCATGTTTTATTGGGTTTTATTATTTCACAAGTGTCATGGCCCGAAATCAGGAATCCTCTGACGCAGAGTCCTTCACTGATGGCAGCCCTGAGGAGGAGATGAATCCACTCCCTGATCTGTTTCATGTGCAGCCATGGTCACCAGAACCTACATCTCCTTCTCTGAACTCCAAGGAGACAACCCACAACCACCAGACTCCACTGACTGGTCCACAGACTCCTTGGAAGATCAGGAGAGCTCTGCTGAAATATCCCCAGTGGTTGAAATCCCAGGGCATAGAAGAAACCATGCCCATAGAAGAAGGCACCAGACTTTTAACTGATCAGATACAGCACTCAGCAGGTGGGGCCTCTAGTCAATTAATACCTAGCCCAAGTTATTAAGATCTGCCAGTTGCTCCAGGACACGGCTGAGACAACTATTATATTGTACCTCAGCTGAAGAATCATTAACCTTGGTCCTGAAATCCACACTGCAGTCCCTCTCCATCTTACCTTGCCTTGCCAGCAGTCTGACTGCAACCCTGACCTCACCCTTGCTTGGGCCATCACCTGTCCATTGTGGTGGGCATTCCCATGGATCAGGATGAGATGTGTTATTGGTGTTATTGCCATATATCACTTCATCTGCCTTTGGGAAGAGGTGTGGCTGCCAACTAAATTATGACATATACCCCACATTATCCCAGGGGCTCATAATGTAACTTACCAGGATAGAACTATTCAGATGTCCATCTTATTCATGTAGAGTAGGGAGCTGGATTACTCCCAGTGACTCTGTCCCCATTCCCTATGTATATTCACCATAACATCTGCAAGATCCTATGTATGCAAAAACCAGATGCAAACTGCTATTCTGCTTGGAGCAGGACACTGCCTCCTTTCTCTCTTTCCCTAGGATCCTATGCAAACCACATCCTGAGAAAGCAAGAAATGGCAGCCCATAGGACTAGAATGATAACTTGAGCAGAGCAAACGTCAACCAGCCAGCATCCCTGGGTGAAGAGGAGATCCTTAAACTGATTAAGTAGCTCAGGTTGAAATTGAACACCGGCTTATAGTTCAATGACAGACCACTTGCTTTACATTTATTTTATTTATTTAAAATATTTCTATCCCGCCCTTCTACCCTACAATAGGGCACTCAGGGCAGCTACAATAATATAGCATCCATATATAATAAAATATACAATAAGATAACAATAAAACACAAATTAAAATGTAAATTAAAATGCATAAAATATTATTAAAGTACATAAAATGCATTATGCATTCATATACGTACATACATACATGTATATATGTGCATACACATATAAAAGCATGAGAGTAAAAGAACTTAAAAGATAAAAATAAAAGATAAAAAACTTTAAACCATGTCAGGCTGACCCGTCAGTCCCAACCAAAGGCTCTCTGGAACAAAATAGTTTTTACAAGTTTCCTGAAGACCATCAGGGAGGGAGCAAAGTGGGCTTCTTGGGGCAGGGAATTCCAAAGTCTGGGAGCCACAATTGAAAAGGCTCTCTCCCACATGAGACCTTACATGCAGAAGGTCTAAGTTTCAGTCCCTGTTATCTTCAGGTAGGGCTGGGAAAGACTCCTGCCTGAATCCCTGGAGAGTCACTGCCAGTCAGTATCAAGAATACTGAGCTAGATTATCTGATTTGGGATAAAGCCACTTCCTATGTTCCTAAATGGTTCCCCACAAAGGCAAGGATTTGGATCCATCATGTCTTTCCACTACAATGAAAGGCTGGAGATTGACAGAATGAGACCTTCTCAATGGAGTGCTTCTTGTCAGCACAATCCCTATAGTTTCTCTCTTTATGATTATAAAGATTATAGTGTAGAAGAAGGATGAGAGCAGAATTCATTGCCTACAAACTCAATGCAAATTCAGTCTGATGGCAAATGCAGTCCAAGGATTTAGAGACGCCCAATTGAAACCGATATGAAAGTATACATACGTGTGTACGCTCTCTCCATGTGATTAGGGATCCCTTCTTATCCAAAGACCCTCCATAGTGTGGACAGCAGTGATGTGTATATAGCAGCAGGGGAGAGTGTGGTGATGTGGTGCTGCTCATCTGATCCCTGGTCAGTTGCATCCCTGATGGTTACTGGGAGGTGCAAGATGGCAGCGAAGTGGGCATGGTAGAAACAAATCAGCCGGAGTGCTGGACTGGCTCCACTGGAGCATTTGCACCATGCTGACCTTGCCATCCTTCTCCTGTCCCCCTCTGCCTCCTGGTACGCAGCAGCGATATGACAACAAGAGATCAGGTGACTGGTGCTGCCCCACAATGCTGTCTGCTGCCGGCGGCATATAGTCTGTACATGCACATGCTCATTCAGACACTATGCTCCATAGACAAGGGGAAAGGCCAGCAGTTCTGAGCACCTGCACTCCTGCTCCTGCACAGGTTCCAGCAAATATCCAAGCAGTGCAATTGTTAAAAGCTACATGAGACAAAGCATGGGAAGTCAAGGTATCAATCCCTCCTCCATTTTGGTTAACTGAGGCTACAAAATGTCTCTGAAATTAAAAAAAAAAGTTTTATATGATCCACTATCTCTGCTCTGGCTAGGGTTCTGGGAAATAGAAACTAGTTCCATAAGTGTGGCACAGCCAGCAAATATGCCTCGGTGTGCGTCTTTGATAGAGGGGATGCTGTGCTAATGATGCACTGTCATTTCACAAGATTTGTGGCACACTGGCAAAGGACAAATGCCTGTCCTTTTCTGCCCTTGCCTTTTTTTCTGATGTACACAGGATACAGAACGGAGATAGGGCATGAGATACCATTAGCAGCACAGAGAACCACTTCTTGTAGAGCAGATATCATTCATAATGTTACAGAGACTGCCCATGTAAACCCTGCCTAGTCCAGGCAAAGAGCTAACCAGTTTGGAGGAACGATATCTTACAAACAGATGGGCATGAATAAAGCCAGGCCAAAAGACCACATGTGAACATGAGGGTGACATTGTGGCCAGGAATATCAATGTGTCTTTCTAGGCTTTCCCTACCATAGCAAAGGCCTATCTGAGCTCAGAAAATAGGCAAGCATCAGTCAGTGATGGATGTGGACTCAAGTGGAGCTGTTGGCTGGAATCCTAAGCTTACTTATTTGGAAGTAAATCCCATTGAAATTGATGGGACATACTTCCAAGTAAACATGATTAGGACTGGGCTGCCTATCTAAAAGTGAAGACGTGTTTATTTCTATGCTTCCATCCTTGTTTGGCTATTCAGGAGAAAAAAGCTGGTTGGAAAAGCCAGAACAATAGTTTTGCAGACTGGCTGAGTTCAGAATGTTTTGGCCCGTACTGAAGCCTGTCCTGTCCAGTTACTCAGAAAACAATATGGATAAGTTTCTAACTCTGTAAGTTTATAGGTAGAGGCTGTGGTCTCTTAACCATTTAGTGCTGCATGGAGGAATATGCAAAATGCAGCTAAAGTTGTTTGCAAAAGAGGAAACCAATTTAACTTCAAAAAAACAGAACACAAAAGTTGCTCTGGATATGATGGGGACCCCTCTCCTCCTTCCTTCCTTCCTTTGTTTGTTTGCTTGGTTTTGTGCATGACAATAAACAGCATTTCTAAAGTTTGTTTTTCAAATGCGCTTATTCTGAAACAATCAAAACATTTTTTTAGTGCAGGAATGCAAACAAATCACATCCATGAAAAGGATATATTTGGATGCTGACAATTGCTATTTTTTAAAAAAAATAAAAAACCAATTAAACAAACACAATGGCATTTTGGGGGAAAGTGTCAATGGTTTTTCCTCCTAAAAAGCTAGAAAACAGCTGAAAATACATGCCTCATCTTTAAAATGACTTTTGGTTATAGCAAACCAGATGAAACCAATTTCTTTTCTTTTTTTAGGACATTCTAACAGTGGGACAAAAGCCTTTGAGCCTCAGTCATGCAATCTGTGCTCATGTGTGCATGTTGCTACTGCAGGATAGAAAGCACAAGCAGTAGCAGCTTCAGATTTTGTTAGGTAGTAAGCAAGATGCCTATAGTGGGCTCCCCTTCCTGGGCGGGCCTGCCTCCTTTATATTTTTATTTGTACCACTGCCCATTCACTTGCCCTCTGCCTACACCTACACCACTGTTGAGAAGGAGAGGGCAAGGCAAGAGGTCTTGTCACTGCCTTAGTGCTTGGGGAAGGGAGCTGAACAGGTAGCAAAAGCAAAAAGGGAAGGAAATGAGGTCCAAGAGGCTGGGGGGAAGGTCAGCTGTAGGTCCCCTTCTAGGATGTGGACCTGAGCAGGTGTCCTGTGATGTCAACCCCTGATGCTAGCCCTGAGCAGAAGATACCCATTTCAGGACTGAACGTACATTTTTGAAAGACCAGGCTTTAAGTCCTCATTCGTGATGTGAGAGATGAAAAATCCAAAACAAAATCCACACTTTCAATATCACACATGAAAATGTCCTTATGGATTTACCCACTTGCTCTGTTGCAGAGCATTCTTCTGTTACTAGATACATTGGTACAACTTGTTTTCTCTGGTTAAGGCTCAGTTAAAATGTGACACCGACAGCTGTGGCTGCTATGGAGATTGCATACTGCTTAGAAGCTGATCTGCAGGTGGAATTTGTCTACATGGTTAGATTGTGTGACCTCAGGAAAATGTCCCTAACATTTCCTTAGTGTGGGCTAAAATTAGCCTGAATCACATGGTGACTACAAACAACCTATCAACCCATAATCATATCCATATGATTCCAACTTTTTATAGCAAGCACAATCCCAGCCAGATAACTGGGCCTGAGAAGTATCTGATAAAAGCCAATGTGGAGTAATGGTTTGAGTGTTGGACTTAGGAGACCAGGGTTCAAATCTCTCAACCATTAAACTCACCGGGCATCCTTGGTTGTTGTAAGAATAAAATGGGGTGGGAGAGAACAATATACACCGCATTAGGCTCTTTGGAGGAAAGGTGGGATAAGAATGTAATGAACAAATAAATAAGCAAGCATCACACGTGTATAATTTCACTCATTTTCATTTAATCACCTTGATTTACACACGTGATTCATTCAGTGTAGGACTAAAACAGTCCCAAAGGAGTTGCAAGATTGGTTTGTTCAATATATTTCTATTTTGCCTTATTGAAGCTCATCAGAAATATATAGATCAGCAGGAGAAAATGAACTGAAATCATATTTAGAGCTAACCATGGTGCCAGTAATGGACTATTTTCCCTTCATGTTTAAGGGAGAATAACTTGTCACTGGTGCCATGTTTAGCTATCTGCAAGAGACAGTTCCAAGAAACTATCTGTCCTCACATGGGCACTACACAGATCTTAAGGGTCCCAATCCTTTCCAATAAACTGGGTTTCTTCAGATTGAAACCAGCTCCATCAGATGCTTGTTCCTCCTTAGATTTTCAGAAGAGATTTCCCTGAATATCTTGCTCCAGTGGTCTCTTTCTGAGACAGACAATTCAGAAGTTTTCCCTCCCCTAAATATTTCAGAGGAAATGTAAGACATTCATAAGAACACAAGAAGAGCCTGCTGGATCAAGCCAGTGGTCAATCTTGGCCAACTTCCTGTTCTCACAGTGGCCAAGCAGATGCCTACAGGAAAGCCCACAAGCAGGACCTCAGTGCAACAGCATTCTCCATGAATTTGTGTAATCCTCTTTTAAAGCCACCCATTAAATCTCATGGGAGCAAATTCCATAGTTTAACCATGGGGCTCATCCAGACGACTGTAAAATGTGTGACATGATCGCTTTGTGTTTTCATTATTTTTTGGTCTTCTATATGACGCCGCGTGCTTTTGCGCATTTTTTTTATCATTAATTTTTATTCAAATTTTCAAAAACATAACATAACAAAACAAAAATAATTAAACAATAAAATAAAATGTTGACTTCCGATTTGTCGCAGATCAGTTATAAGTCTACAATATATAACAATCCTGTCTCTTAAATTATATTACAGAATCACTTTCCTCCAGTAGTTATCTTAGTTAATCATCAAATCTCATAAGCATTACTTTATTCTTTCCACAAAAAGTCAAAGAGAGGTTTCACTTCCTTGAGAAATATATCTATCAATTTTTCTCCAAATAAACATATTGATTAATCCATCTCATCAAATTTATTAGGTCCAATAATTTCAATAGCTATTCTTCCATTATCAATGTTAATTCCATCTTCCATCTTCAATAATCCTAAATCCAATAATTTCAGTAGCCATTCTTCCATTATCAGTATCCCATAATAATCTTGCTGTCATAGCCATAGTCATATAATAAGAGTCTAATGGGAATTTCCTTTTTCACAAATATTTAATCCATCTCATCAAATCTGTTAAATCCAATAATTTCAATAGCCATTCTTCCATTATCAATGTTAATTCCATCTTCCATCTTCAATAATCCTGTTAAATCCAGTAATTTCAGTAGCCATTCTTCCTTTATCAGTATCCCATAATAATCTTGCTGTCATAGCCATAGTCATATAATAAGAGTCTAATGGGAATTTCCTTTCTCACAAATATTTCCTTGCCATCAATTCTGAATATGTTGCTGAAATATTGTTGTAAAGTCATATCTCTGTTCTTTTTTTTTACATAATGCACTGGCACATCTCTTGAGAGTTTGTCCATTGTCACATGTCTATAGTTAATTCCATAGATTTTTTCTATGTCAAACTCCATCACACCATTCCAGTCCAAAAATTTATCCAAGACATTAATATCTCTAATATCTTCATTAATTTCTTCAGAGACAACGTTGAATTCCAAACAGTAAACTTTATCTCTAATATCCATAAAATCCAGGTCTTTTTCCAATTCCACATTTGTTCCAATCTCCAGGGCTTGCATCTTCTCTTTAATTTTTCTGTTCTCATCTCTGATATCAGTCTCCTCTCTCACAAGATCCCCTATTTCTTTAAGCTCCTGGTTCATTTTGCCAAATTCAATTTTCATCTCCATTCTACCCTGTCTCAGGGTTTGTTTTGTTATCTCAATCTCATCCATTATTTTCTGAAACATAATTACTTCCAGATTCTCAGCCACTTTCTTGATTGCCATTCTTAAAACCACGAAGAAGAAAAAACACCACTTCTTATTTCAGCAACAATTGGGTTAATATTTCAGGCCTGATGACATCACAGTGTAGACAACACAGCCTGCCTTATCTCTTGTATGTTCAGGAATGCAAAACAAATTTAGTTCACAGCTTCAGAACAGTTAGTGGCGTCGTGAACAAGCAGATTCGTCAAAATGAAATAGACAAAAAAAAAATAGTCCCAGACATATAATACTCCAAAATTCATAAATCAATTTTATTTATTTATCTCCTCGGAATAGAAATCCCTCATCCGTTTGTATCTTTAAAATTCACAATTCCAGGTCAGCTTTTTGCAATCAAAACAAAGATAAGCTTTTTCAATTTCTTTCCTCCTTAATTTCGTGAATGAAAAAGAAGAGTTATAACTCACCCAGAAATTCTTTATAGCTGATTCATTGACAAATCTCTATTTGCTGCAACAATTTAAACCAGATGAAAAAAATAGAAAGAAGAGTGCTTGCCTGTTAGAATCCGTTTTTCTTTGAAGAAAAGATAAACGTGTCACTTAATCAGTTAGAGCTTGTTTGAAAATCCGTCCGGCATTGCTGGCTGAACTTTCTCTCATAAATTAATGAAATCCAGTCCTCCCAACTAACACAGGCTTTTGTGGTTAATCTCTACGTTTCTCCCTGCCCGGGAGAAAATCTTTACCAGTCAAAAAGAACGTTCTGACTGATTTTAAAACTGAAAAAGCTTCTTCTGAGACGAGAGCTCGTCTCAAAAGCAGGCACAGGCGAAGTCACCCTTCCCGGAAGTCCGCTTTTGCGCATTTTCACGCAGTTAAATCCGCTCCAGCAATACCACAAATCATGCGATTTGCTTTTTTAAACCGGGAATCATCTGCTGTACCTTCAGGCACTCAGATGCAATACCGCGGACTTTACAGCTGTGGGCGTTTGATGGGCGGTTCTTGGGCGGTTCCCCATATCCCTTCCCTCATTCTCAGCCAGTCACATATTTCCACTGTTGTGCATGTGCGCGAATGTCGGGGGAAAGCCCGGGAAAAAGGAACCTATCAGAGCAATGGTGTGGTGTTGGGCCCCCCCCTGCAACTTCTACTGCATAGATGCAAAAAAGCGCATTTGCGCAGAAGCAGCAGCAGCGGTTAATTTTTAGCCAGCCTGCAAACTGGGCAGCTGCTCAGGGTGAGATCTGAAATTGTGGTTGTTTGTAAACTTTTTCAAGGGAGTAAATATTTATCTTTGCCTAACCTCCACCTCCCACCCCTCACCCCCGCATCAAATGCCCTTCTTGAACGTATTGGTCTTTGGTTCCAGGCATCCAGAGTCGAGAGAGAGGGGGAGGAGAAGAGAAATAGAGGCTTTCCTCTTGGATTACAGACACTCAAGCACCCTTAGTCAATTTTGCTTTCCTGCCTGCAAGGCTGCTGGCTTTGAGTCTTGTCAATTTCAACCACAGCCTGCAGGTTCTGGCAGCCCAGCTGAGCTGAAAAACATACAGTCTCTTTTGCGAAATATCGCAAATACAAGCAAAAACCCCACAGGAATTATTGGCATATAAGTGGTTTGCTAGAGTGTCTCAGCCACCCGCAACCATAGACACTGGTGGTCTACCTTCCTAGACATGACGCATCATTACTTGCTGTTCTGGAGAAATAAGTGGAATTGCAATCGTGTATCTCCAGAAACGTTAAAGGTAGAAAAGCATACAGTTGGTTTTGCGAAATATCACAAATACAGACAAACAAAAATACAGGAATTATAGGCATATAAATTGTTTGCATGTTTCTTTTATCAGAGGGAATATCGCAAAGCCTGTGCTGGTCGCTTCAGCGCAGATTGACACAGCAGCATGCAGGGCTGTTTGCCCGCATTTCCTGCCTGAGCCAAGAGCGGCCACCCATGAGGGGGGCTGTTTGCTTCCCTCAGGGGCAGCATTCCTGCTGCCGAGCCACATAACGGTCCGGGGCTGAACCCTGCAGTGAATGAGCCCAAGGGTTATGGAGGATTTGCCCGGCGATTACAAGCGCTGATCCCTTGCACTGCCCACAATCCCCCTGGATGGTCAGGGGCACCTGAAGTCACCCCCCCGGCCGGCGCTGCTCCAGAGTGATGAGCGACAAGGAACTCCATTACAGCCACTACTACCAAACCATCAGGAAATTCAAACTTTCGTGCTCGTATGTTCAAGCGCATGCGCCTTGTTGTGCTTTGTTGCAAAGGGGGAGAGGAGCATACGTCATATTTCTGCGGACCAATTGGCTTATGGGGGGAGTGTTATGGGTGGAGCTGGGAAAAAGCGAGACAAAGTAAGGGTCCTCTCGCTGCGTGTGTGGGCGCAAAAAAAACGTTTTTTTTATTGGGAAAGAGCGAACAAACAGGCAAAGTGAGGACTGTCAGATGACGAACCGGATATGGAAAACGTGGATTATCCCGTTCCGTTTGGATGAGCCCCATATGCTGTATGAAGAAGTACTTCCATTTGTCTGCCCTGGATCTTCTAACATTCAGCTTCATTGGATGGCCATATTATGAAAGAGAGAGAGAGAAAATGTATACACCTCTATCATGTCTTCCTCAAATGCACCTTTTTTCTAAACTTCAGACACAGCTGCCGGATACTGGATGCACTCCAGCAGAAACATCTTCAACACAAATTGAACTGGAATGCTAAGGATCTGCTTTTGTTCAAGTGCATCCCATGATAGGGGTATTCAAAGGGCTTTTCCCATGCATTCACTCCATGTGTGGTTGGAGGAGTAGAATTCTATTTTTACCCCTATGGAGGCACCATTTGGATTTCCTGCCTCAGTCCCTCCCCCCCATATCTTGCTCTGTCTTTAAGTGGGCTTTGTGAAACCTGCCAATGGATCTATATCTTTGTGTTTCCTGTGGATTTACTTCCTGTAAGACAGCAGAGTGTACACTAGCTGACTTATCTCTGAACCATGGCAACAGTTTGAAAAGGTAATGCCGAGAGTACACCGAAGAGCCATTTGTCAAGAGCAATTGCAAGCAGTCCAAAAGCGCAGGCAGAGTATATGAATCACAATGTAAAAATGGTGACGGGCAGGCATTTAGACCAGTTGTGGTAATACTGGGACAGAGCCTAGCTATGGCATGATTTACTAAAACTATGTGCAGAGGGACATGTGCAAAGGAGAAAGAATTAAAGTTTGCCTTCGTATCTCATGGGGCACAGAGAATTTAATTTGACATCACACACGATTCACAACTTTGGGTGGAAAGGAAATGGTGGCAGAGCAATTGCAAGGCCTTTTTTGTTTCTTGATTCCACTCTTCCCCCTCCCAGCCCCTGCAACTACCGCCTCCAAAAATGAAACCTGCAACATGGATAAATTAGCAATATTTTATACAGTATCTATACAAGTATTTAATACAACAGGGGAAAAATGAGAGAGAGGAATAGGATTCCTCCCTTTCTGAGATAACTGCTAGCTCTTTCTTCACTGAGGACATACTCACAAAGGGATAGCACAAGCTATTTTGCTACCTGAGGCTAAGGAGAATATGACCCCCTTCATGCTGCCTGAAGCTAAGGAGAAGATGGTGCCTTCCAAGCCATGAACAGCAGACTGGACTGGCAGTTGAATCTTACTTCAGCAATGGTGATTGGCAGAGCTGGCCCCTTCCTGAAGTAAGCTGAGACAATTGTCTTACGTGACAGACATGGGACCTCCTCAGCACATTGGCACTGCCCTGGGTACCTTGTGTGCTTACCTCATTGTCTGTCTGGCCCTGCTGCCACTCACCCACCTGGTGATTTCCTCTTTCTCCTCCACCTCCTCCCTGCAACTTATGAGAAAGTTCCTGTGCAAGCTCCATGGCGGAGATGCAGTTAGGTAATTTTTGGCTGTGTTCGCACCATACATTTAAAGCACATGACCTCCCCCAAAGAATCCTGAAACTGTCATTTGTTAAAGGTGCTGGGAACTGTAGCTCTGTGAGGTGTAAATTACAGTTCCCAGGATTCTTCGGTGAAATCATATGTTCTAAGTATGCTTTAAATGTGTGGTGTGTACACAGCTGCAAACTCTAGATTTAATTTATTATTTTCTTTATTATTACATGTATATCTCACTTTTCATCTGAGGAGTTCAAGGTGGTCTACACAAACATGGTTTTCTCCCTCCCAATTTTATCCTCACAAGAACCCTGTGAGATAGGTTAGGCTGAGAGACAGTGACTGGCCCAATGCCACCCAGTGAACTTCATGGCGAAGCAGGGATTTGAACCCTGGTCTCCCAGGTCGCAGTCCAACACTGAAGCCACTACACCACACTGGACTTATGGGAGCCCCCTCTTCAGATGGGTAATGTCCATTACTTCAAAATCCAGTTAGCCAGCCCTGCTGCATTTAGGACCCTCTTCCTGCTCATTCTTTTAAGTGGGGCCCTGGATGTCTGCCTCCAAGTCCTGCCTGGATGGCACTATTGCTCCATTGAGATGAATGGGAAACACACAACAAGACAAATGTGAATTTCCCATATATTTCAATAAGGATTGCAGAAGAGAACTTCATGGTGGATTGTGCCCCCTGCCAGTTCAGCTTAATGCACAGTAAACACAGTGATTTGTTTATCCTAGCATTGAAATAGTGTCTCTTTTGTTGCAGTCAGTTTAAATTAAGTGACTCCAGTCCACATTTAATTTTCAATTAATAAGAGTTATTACAGGATAATTAGATGCCGATTGATTAGTTAAAATGTTACTGAAATATTAAACTTCAGTTATTATACTTCAACCAACATATTTTAATAACTGGTTGGTATTTAGTAATGTTATATGTAAATCAGAGCTATATAAGGCTGGATGAAACAAATATTCTGTTTTATTCCATGAAACCATAATTTATTTTGCCTAATAATTATGCTGAATAAATAGAATGGAGTGGATTCTCTGGGGCTTGGCTGCCAAATAATGTACTGAGAGAGGTTCATAGCACAATTCTATGCAAGTCTGCTCAGAAGTAAGCACCACTGAGTTTGAAGGGACTGACTGCCAAGTAAATGTGCATAGGGTTGTAGATTCCCTTTAACAGTTGTGCAAGAGACAAATGTAGCTGAGAACTATTTCCCACTATTTCCGCAGTGGGGAATCTGTGGCTCTCCAGATGCTGTTGGACCTTCTCATTGGCCATGCTGGATAAGGCTGATAGGAACTGGATTCCACCAATATTTGGAGAGCCAAAGGTTCTCCATCTCTGCAATACTATATCTCCCTGTAAATGAGGGGGGGGACCTCTGAACCTCCAGATATTGCTGAACTAAAACTTCCATCAGCCCTACCTAGCATGGCCAATGGCCAGGGATGATGGGAGTTGTGGTTTAGCAGCATCTCACATGCCAAAGTTTCCCCATACCTGCTGTAAAAAAGACAAATCTATGTAATTTCTGCTTTCCATGCAGCAATTAAAGGGGCTGCCCCTTCATCAGGGAACAAGGTGTGATTTGATCCTCCTCAAACATGGCCAAGTGGTTTTAACATGACAGGAATATTCAGCTGAGAAATTTCTCTCCATCTTTGGGGGACCAGGTTATCTCACTGGGGCAGGACATCACCAACATGTTACCTATCCCGCTGCTGAAAGAATTGCACTGGCTGTCCATTAGCTACCGGGCCAAGTTCAAGGTTCTGGTTTTGGTGTACAAAACCCTAAGCAGCTTGGGACCAGAATACCTGAAAGATCGTCTTACCCCTTATATACCAATTCGATCACTGCCTTCTCCAGGTGAGGGCCTCCTGCAGATACTATCTTATCAGGAGGTTCATTCTACACAACACAGGATAGGGTTGCCAGGTTCAAGGCCTGAGACTGATCCTGTATCTTTAGGAGAAGAGAAAGTCAGCCAAGTGCAGGTGTTCTTGCAACACTGGAATGGGAAAAACCACAAGGTGGAATTCTCCCTTCCCCCTGCACAATTTTTAAAGATACAGAAGACCTCTTGGAGGCCGGGCTTGGCAACCAAGTGGTCTTCTGTATCTTTAAAAGTTGGATTGTGTCCTACGTTACAAAAGAGTTAGTGAGAGGAACACAAGGATGAGATTTTCTATCACGCCCCACTGTTTCAGGTAAGTAACTACAAGTGTTGTTTCCCATTCCAATATAGATGGCGTGTTAAAGACATATCTTTTTGCCCAGGTTTTCCCTGACCCATAAGACTGGGCCTGTTTTATGTGTTTGAATCCCTTAATTCTTTTATCTTTTTGATCTGCTTTTATATTGCTATTTTATTGGTTTTAGGCTGTATTCATAATGATATATTTTTTAAAAAAAATATTGCACACTGCTGAGATTTTAAAAAATATTAAGTGATTTATATGTGATTTTAAATAAATAAATAAAATAATTATGTGGAGTGGATGCTCAAATAGTGCTTAGCCGTAGACCTGTTCCTGGCTCAAATGAACCATCAAACAACAGTACCTGAGTTACAGAATTAAACTTCAGTCAGTGTTCACCATACCTCAGTTCTGCTGCTGCAGACCCATACACACTCATGCTGTAGAATCAGAAGGTACTGTTGGTACCACGTTGAGCATTTTCATGTTGAAAAGCCTGTGAGACAAGATGGAACCTTGAGGCATCCCCCACACCAATGGCCACTAGAATTTCCCAGCACCACCTTCAGGCCTTGTCTCTGAGGTAGTCTCATATAAACAAACTGATCAATGCCTGTATTTTTAGATATAATGCATTTTGGCACTATTGACAAAGCGTTTTCTTAATTAAAATTTTGGAGAACATGCATGAAACAATTTGTATAAATATGCAGTAAGATATGACCCTTGGAAGAGAAATTCCTTTCTGTATTCTCAGGAGGATCACTTTTTCCCCTTGAAATTTCATGGAGGTTTAAATGGCAGTTCTCTATAGTTTCCAAGGCCTATAACACTTTCCCCTTCCATTTTATTTGAACAACTACAGTAAATCATAATTTGCTGTGACTGGAGCTGCAGGGTTTGTAAGTATCATAAAACTCTCTTTTTTCCCCTAGCCCAACAGAAAAAAGATCAGAGGGAAATCCAACACATATATCAAAAACAATCTTTTTTTTCTTTTCAAGGTAAACTAATAAGGTGAGCTTAACATTGAAGAAAATATCTGAACTGATTTCAGAAGCAACCAAGTAAATATTGTAAGCCTGGATGGCCTCAGTGACCCAAGTGTTCAATTCAAACCATGAGATAAAAACAGCTTTTCACAAGACTCCTTATTGTTATCAAAATGAAGCAGCAGCTTTCTGGAAGTCGTAACAATAATCTTCCTTTTAAAGCAATAGTATGGAGTCCTTCACAAGACAATCATTTGTTGCTTTTGGAAGACCTAGGAGCATGGTGCTTTTTTTAAAAAAAGGAAAAAATTGAAAAGTATGAAGGAAGAGGCCACACAGAGGATCTAAACAAGAACTAGAACTTTACTATAACTAATAATATACAGAGAACAAGTCCCACAGCATGATCCTGCTTTTATGACAGGCCTGGAACTAAAACTGCCACAGCCTGGGACTGACTCAGCAGTTCCTGGTATGGCAAGCCTGGAGGGCCTATACACTACAAAAATACAGTTATTTGTGGTGGCAAATTCTAAATGAGATTTTATCAGTTTTTGAAGACACTACTGCATTGTCTGAATCATTAATCCTTCTGCATTGATTCAGGTTATATTAACCACTGAAATATGGGGCATAATTTCTTGTTGAACCTTGTGTGCAATGCTTTTTTGTGATGGTACTCGCTGGTACGTACTGCCACCCCCCCCTCTCTTTTGCTGCCTTTGGCAGCTACTTTGGTGGCAGCCACAGCATTTTTATCAAGACATAAGTAATGGCATCTCATTATTTACCAAAAAAGTACTGCCTATGAATAAAGGAAGAAGACTGCAACCCAGACAACTTGATCGAAGTTATTTAACATCTACATGAAACCGCTGGGTGAGGTTGTCTGGGGGTTTGGGGTTCGGAGTCATCAGTATGTGGATGACACCCAACTCTATTTCTCCTTTCCACCTAAAGCCAAGGAAGCTGTCCTGGTCCTGAACCGGTGCCTGGCATCAGTGATGGACTGGATGAGGGCGAACAAATTGAAATTAAATCCAGACAAGACAGAGGTGCTCCTGGTTAGTCGAAAGGCAAATCAGGGAATAGGGATTCAGCCTGTGCTGGATGGGGTTACACTCCCCCTGAAGACACAGGTTCGCAGTTTGGGTGTGCTCTTGGACTCAGCTTTGAACTTGGAGGCCCAGGTCTCTGCAGTGGCCAGGAGTACTTTTGCCCAGCTAAGACTGGTGCGCCAGCTGCGCCCATTCCTGGAGACACCTGATTTGACTACAGTGATGCATGCCTTAGTTACATCCCGTTTAGATTACTGTAACGCGCTCTACGTGGGGCTGCCTTTGAAGACTGTTCAGAAACTTAAACTGGTACAAAGAGCCGCAGCCAGAGTGCTAACGGGCTGGTTACAGGGACCATACAACCCCCTTGTTACGACAGCTCCACTGGCTGCTAGTTTGTTTCCGGTCACAATTCAAAGTGCTGGTTTTGACCTATAAAGCTCTATACGGCCTAGGTCCAGGCTATTTGTCAGACCGTATCTCCCCATATGAGCCTGCCTGGGCGTTGAGATCCTCAGGAGAGGCCCTTCTCTCAGTCCCAACACCTTCGCAAGTGTGATTGGTGGGGACGCGAGATAGGGCCTTCTTGGTGGCTGCCCCCAGGTTCTGGAACTCTCTTCCTAGGGAAACACGAATTGCCCCTTCCTTGCTATCCTTCCGTCGGCAGGCAAAGACTTTTTTATTCCGACAGGCTTTTGGACTAGAAGATGTTTAAGATAGGGCCTCATAAGGTCTGTTGTATTGTTCTATGGTCCTATTCTTAATGTTTTAATTTGTCTTAGTATCTTAAGTGTATGTTTCATGGTTTTAATGTCACGAATAGTTTAATTCTATTTTAATTGTATATTTTTGTATGTTTTTTTTTACCTATGTATAGTTTTTATTTGTAAGCCGCCCTGAGTTCCAGTTTTGGAAAAAGGGCGGGGTAAAAATAAAGATTCATTCATTCATTCATCCAAGCCAGTGTTTCATTTATCTGGGATTGGAGTGCCATATCCATTTTTGGGCATTACATTTTAAGAAAGCTATTGAGGGTGACCAGGAGAGTGAAGAGTCTGGAAAACCAAGTCCTATGAGGAACAGCTGAAATGGCTGGGTATGTTTAGCATGAAGAATACAGTAACAGGTTAAGAGGAGATATTTAAGGAACTATTTAAGCAGATGAAGTGTCTCTCAGAATGCTGTAATTACAAGATGATTGTACTGACCAGGGTGTTGGACTAGGTGACCTCCAAGGTCCCTTTCAGCTCTAAAAGTGTTTTATTCTATGATCCCAGAACTTATAATAGAATAGGAGGACATGGGACATTCTGGAAGGAAGAACAGAAGCCTTTTTGTGCTTGTTTGCCAGGAACATTAAACTCTTTTTCTGTTAAGCTCATTCTGTGTCCAGATTCTGATTTCTAAGATTTCCAGGCCCTCTAACAGTTTTTTTAACACCATCCCAGCACCAAGCAACTTTCAAAAAATGATAGCTGCTTTTAACTCTTATAGTAAGTCTTTGGGCACACCTAAACAATTTCTCTGAATTGTGGTCTGCAATGGTTAAAAAAGGTGGATCATTAGTGTTCAAAGAATATTTGAAACATACGTCTATGACAATCTTTGTTGTATTTGCCTTGTGTACTGCTTGACTATTCACTGCTGTGGTAGTATCCAGGCATATAGATAAAATCCATTGATTTTTGTTGGAGTGATCAGATCCTACAATTAACTAAGCTGGAGTGTTCACCCAAGATCTAAATTGCTGCAAAGGAAACCCCCCCCCTTTTTTAAGGAAAGTAGCTTATTGGAAGGAATGAAAATGAGCATTAGTGGCAGGGGAAGAGAGAGATGGATTAGGGAAATTTTAAAAAACACTGTAATTCCTGTAGTGGTTCCCTGTCTAAGGGAACCAGATCTGACCCAAAACATTTTGCTGCTGGAGGCAAAGGGTAAAATGGTGCCCCCATTCTACAGACTGGACTGGTAGGTGAATCTTATTTCAAGACTGGCAACAGAATAGTGTCCTCCCGCACACCAGCAGGCTAGTTATGGGGAGCAGGACAGTCTGTGTGCCAGAAACACTTCTGGCCTCTGAAAGAAGGGTTTAGCTAGGGGGATCAGGAAGAACATTTAGGGGTTCTGCCCACACTGTCTCCTAGCATCTGCTGCCTGCAATGATTGCCTCACTCTTCCTAATGATAGGGCCCTGAAGGGAAGTCTTATGGATGAGTAGTGCTCAGGACCAGGAATTGGGCAGTATGTCTATTCTCAATTGGATTAGATTCCTCCTAAAAGGAGCAGGTGTGCAGATTGGAGGTGATCCTGGATCCATCTTTGTCACTTGAAACCCAATGGCCTGGAGCACATTTATTAGCTTCGCCTGGTATGTAAAGCAGCTACGATAATGGACAGGGATAACCGTGCCACTGTGGCTCTTGCTTTGGTAACTTCACGACTGGACTACTGTAATGTGCTCTACGTGGGACTGCCCTTAAGGCTGGTCCAAAAGCTGCAGCTAGTACAAAATGCAGCATCTAGGCTACTCAGGGAGGTGCCTTCCCACTTGCATATTACATCACTTTTGTCTGCAAATAAGCTACCAGGCCAGGTTTAAGGCTTTGGTCCTACGTTATAAAATCATAAACAACTTGGGACCAGTTACCTGAAAACATGTGTCCTTCCTTACTTCCCTATTTAGTCAATAAAATAAACTGATAAGGCCCTCCTGGTTGTGCCACAGCTGATGAGAGGGTGTCATTTGGCAGCAATCAAGGGAAAGGCCTTCTTGGTGGTGGTGCCCTCTCTATGGAACCACCTCTCTCCAGAGCTTAGATGGGTGCCAACATTAATGGCCTTTCAGTGCTTATTAAAAACATACATATGCTTCCACATATGTGGATGCTTAATTTTCAGTATGTTGGTAATTGACTTTAACCCTGCTCTGGGTTTTCAGCTGCAATTTATATATCGAGCCTGTTTGCATGTTAACACCTACACATTTATTTTTGAGAAAGAAAAAAAGCACCTACACAGCTAGAGGTTACACATTAAATGTAATGTGTACTTCGATCCTTAGAGAAGGGACCAGGACCAACAAAATGGCCGCATCATGGAGGCCGCCATCATATGGACCTATTTAAAGTAGCTTCCATGGAGTGACTGGATTTTGAGCACTGGTCCTGGCTGTTTTGTTGTTGGAACTAGATTTGTGTACCAAGTCAGGGGACCAGGCTGACTTAGAATGAATACAGAATATTCCATGATAGTTAACATAACAGTATTAATATTATAGTTCTATTAAAACATCCTTGTAAACCAGTTATCCAATTAAATAAATAGATCACCACCACAAATCTGTAACAATTCCAAATTGTACCCAGAATAAGAAAACAGTATAGATAAAAGTCGTAAAAAGCGAACACTGATTGATTAGATCCAAGCCAGTGGAATCAACTGGCTTTGCTCATTTAACCTGTCTTCTGATTGCAGTACAGCCGTCATATCGCTGCAGGGTGGATGTGTTCATACTGAACTATTAATCTGTTTCAAAATGCCATAACATTTCCATGAAGAACTTCCTAATTTTTTTTCAGAAATTAAATGTCTGTTTAAAGTTCATTCCCTCCTGCTGCAACTAATTGAAATGAGATTTGGTTTATCTTTATGACATGAAAACGGGATTGAGTTTCATAATAATAACAATAATGATAACTCTATAGATTTTAGGACTAGTAGTTAATAATTATAGTAGATGTGAAGATTAGACAAGAGTAATGCAGCATAAACACACCATCATTATTTGTTGGGAGGTGTGATTGGGTGTTGCTTCATTAACGCCTGCTTCTTAATTTTGTGCCTCTTTTCAGCTCTCATTGAATTTTCATGAAAAGCTTTAATTAATAGAGATACAGAGGAAAAATAGTTTGGGAACCCGTTTGTCAGACCAGCAAGCATTTTCATGTGAAAAGAAGTAGACTGAAAATGCCAATGTCCTAACATAAAAAGGCCAAAACCCCAGGTGAGGATATAAGGAAATGTACTCATGCCACTGTGCCTGGTCAGTAGGCAGAGCAGTTAATTTTATAGATAGAAGTCCCAAAGTTGTATATTTCTCATCTGATTACACTCAGTTGATTCATTACTTTCCCCCACTCTTCCTTGTATGTTTCTCCTGTGTGCATCAATATTTGAAATATGTTGCCAGATATGTTTACCTAAGTACCCTAAGATAGCAGGTAAATGTCAGCCTCACTGTAGCCCTGTTGGTGAGATGGACACTAAGTGGCCTTCGGGTAGAGTGTCCTTGCAAAACGCTCAGAGACGAGGATCTCTGTCCCCACTCCCATATTCCCACAATTGTTTGGTAAGGTTAAACACCTGGGCAACTTGGTGCCATACCAAAACATCAGGAGGACACAAGTATGGTAAAGCTGGCCTAGAACTATGCCCCGAGTATTTCCTGAGCATTGAAGTGCTTTTCAGAGTGGCTTCTTCTTGTACAATCATTTTTATTTGGAAACACCAAAATAGAAAATTCATGTATATTGCATCAATTATGAAGGGCTCATGCATGTGTTATGTGCAGCTTCTTCCATTCAAACAACTGGGGGAGGGGAGTACTAGTCCTTTTACAGTTGCTGTTTCTATGTAAGGAAGGGAGGGAGACACCACCAATAATATACCCAAGGAAGCAGCACACTTCAGACTTGGACAAATCTACATGAGCACAAACTGGAGTGTAAGAAACTACCACTCCCAATTGTGTGACCAGGCAGTGGTATTTCTTGTTGTTTATCTATGTATTTGCTCACATTCATTTCCTTGCCCATAGCCTCCCACTCAAAAGTACTCCTGTCTTTTTGGCCTGCGTAAGGCCTAGCCTTTTTTTGTCTGAAGATGAATTACAAACATTCTAACAACTTTGTTCCCTGAGCAGTCTGAATGTTCGTGAACCAGCTTAACCAAACAGTGTAAGATGCGTCCCTGATGCAAGCACATAGCAATATGGATTTCTATGACCCTGTGCTTTATAGATTACAGCAAAGCCTTTGACTGTGTAGATCACAAAAAACTATGGAATGCTTTAAAAGAAATGGGGGTGCCACAGCATCTGATTGTCCTGATGCGCAACCTATACTCTGGACAAGAGGCTACTGTAAGGACAGAATATGGAGAAACCGATTGGAAAGGGTGTGAGACAGGGGTGTATTTTATCACCGATTTGTTTAATCTATATGTAGAACATATCATATGGAAAGCCATCCTGCTAGCAGAAACCAGTAATGATTTAAAACGAATACTGATGCATGTTAAAGAGGAAAGCACAAAAGCAGGACTACAGCTGAACACCAAGAAGACTAAAGTAATGACAACAGAAGATTTATGTAACTATAAAGTTGACAATGAGGACATTGAACTTGTCAAGGATTATCAATATCTTGGCACAGTCATTAACCAAAATGGAGACAATAGTCAAGAAACCAAAAGAAGGCTAGGATTGGGGAGGGCAGCTATGAGAGAACTAGAAAAGGTCCTCAAATGCAAAGATGTATTACTGAACACCAAAGTCTGGGTCATTCAGACCATGCTATTCCCGATCTCTATGTATGGATGTGAAAGTTGGACAGTGAAAAAAGCAGATAAGATTAAAATCAACTCATTTGAAATTTGGTGTTGGAGGAGAGCTTTGCGCATACCATGGACTGCGAAAAAGATAAATAATTGGGTATTAGAACAAATTAAACCAGAGCTGTCACTAGAAGCTGAATTGATGAAACTGAGGTTTTCATACTTTGGACACATAATGAGAAGACATGATTCACTAGAAAAAGACAATAATGCTGGGAAAAAGAAGGGAGTAGAAAAAGAGGAAGGCTGAACAAGAGATGGATTGATTCCATAAAGGAAGCCACAGACCTGAACTTATAAGACCTGAACAGGGTGGTTCATGACATGCTCTTGGAGGTTGCTGATTCATAGGTTTGCTGTAAGTCGTAATCAACTTGAAGGCACATAACAATAAAACTGTGCTATTGTTAGTATGAAACCAAAGCAAAGAGAAAATTATCCTAAAAGAACTGTATGCTTGTCTCAGTTGCATGTAGCCCCTGTTGATCTTACAGGATTCTAAATCACATAGGGAGCCCACACATTTCCAGCAGGGCTCCTCACTGCAGACATAATCTTTAAAACATGCCAGAGGTGCAGACAAGGACATGCCAGAGGACCAAGAAGCACGGCCCTGCTCTTCCTACATGAAACTGTATGACAGGGAACACCTGCGTATGGCTAGTATTTCTGAGTCTCCATTTATCCCAGATATATACAGTTTATTTTGCTTCACAAGGAGACAATCTAATAATGGTAATCAACAAATGGTACATTGGACATGACAAGGTGGCCAGGTAGCAATTAGCAGCATAGCATTATGCTTTTGAGGAGTGATCAGATCCACAGAGCTCCTATAATCCCTTCTCCTTCCAAAACCACTACTACTTTATGTTGATTTAGAGTTTTCATCTTCACATCCAAGATTCTTTGTGTTGTCTGTATGCTCAATCATCTCATGTCCTGGAGAGCATAACAACTGTGAAGGAAAGGCTTGAAGGAAGGGGGTTGGGAAAGGAAGCTAGCTAGAGAATGAAATGAAAAGAAGGTCTCCAAGAGAGATGAAGAAGGACTTCACAGGAGGGAGGGGAAGGGGAGGAATTAGTTGACACAGGACACAATAGACAGTAATGGCTCTTTCATATGGCTACTGTTTTATTGTGTAAATACATGCCTATGGGCTTTTTAAATTGCAGATTAGACACCTAGGTACTGTATTTAGGAGGCTTGGGTGAAAGAATATAATTGAGTTGATGGATCATCACTTCTTTTTTTAAAGAGTTTATGGTCCTGATAAAATGTATTGGGATAATGTTCAAAGTGTGGATTGCTTCTTCACTTCTGTGATAAGTTAGAGTGCAAAAAATCTTGGGGTAGACCCAGAGATAAACAGTTACAGCCCTCCAAAGACAGAACCTTTTTGAGAAGAGCTTTAATATTTATTAGTTCATCCCTTTCTACAGTGCTCATCTTGTTTTCCAAGTTTAGTGTTTGCTGGCTAGTTAGTCAGTAAGTAGGTGTTAATGCTCTTTTGTTAATCAGGAAGCCAGAATATCATTAAAGTTTGAGTCTTCTGCCTCTCCTCTGAATTTTACTGAATCTGTGCTGATTTTTACCATTTGAGGTTATTTCTAAAAAACCCAAAACAGAGACACTTCTTTTGGTACCCACATTTACCTTCTGATGTTATTCTGTTGTGCCAAGTACAGTTAAATTCGGATTTAGTGCATACATAAACTAATCTAACATCACAGTTCAATCACACAAACAGAGAAATATTCAAAACCTCATTTCCCTCAATTCAGGTGCTGCTAATTCTTGTTTCTCATAAGACATGGATGGGGAACCTATGGCCATCCAGATGTTGTTGGACTTCAGCTCTCATCATCCTTGAACATTGGCCATGCTGGCTAAGACTGATGGGAATTGAAGTCCAACCACAACTGGAGGGCCACAGGTTCCCCATCTCTGACCTAAGTATGAGAAATATTTTGGAGCCACAGAGGTAAAATGTGATTCATTGATAAACAGCGGGATTCTACTCTTTAGTGAGAAACCATCTGTATCATGTATCAAAATCATTGTAGAAAACCTCTCCTTTGGGCTAATTTGGGACCAGATTTGTGATCTGTGGAAGTCCCTTGTGTTTCTTTCCATAATGAGACCACATTCCTTTTCAAATTCAGAAGCTGGTTGCTCCTTCTTTGACCATTCTGCTCAACACTCATAAATATTTACCAGATGAAAAGAGCTACGCAAACTTCTTACATGGTGCAGCAACACATAAGAAATTACCTTCAGGTTAAATTTAAAGGGAAATTGATCACTGTTTTCAGAATTTCATGATTGTGAAAGTACTGACATTGGCCCAGTTCCTATCTATCTATCTATCTATCTATCTATCTATCTATCTATCTATCTATCTATCTATCTATCTATCTATCTATCTATCTATCTATCTATCTATCTATCTATCTATCTATCTATCTATCTATCTATCTATCTATCTGTCTGTCTGTCTGTCTGTCTGTCTGTCTGTCTGTCTGTCTGTCTGTCTGTCTGTCTGTCTGTCTAATTTAGTCTAATCTAATCTAATCTAATCTAATCTAATCTAATCTAATCTAATCTAATAGGACTAGAGAAAGGATCTTGATGCAGCAACCTTGTGGAGGGTTCTTTGTCCAGATAGAAACACACATATAGAAGCCCCCCTCACTTGACTGGGGAGAATATAAATGATATCCCAAGACTCTAATGAACTCTTCATGATCTCAAGTCTGTCTCTCCATTCATATCATCTTGTTTTCCTACTCTTATTTTTGTTACTTTTTTCCCCTTGGCAAAGTGGGCTTAGAGTGTCCTTCCTTTTATTCTTATCTAAGACATGGATTTTGGGAGTCCAAAAATATAGGAGAAAACCAGGTTAAACAACAGGTATAAGAATGGATGGGTGTATTTATGAAGTACTAACTATGCAGTCTCCTAGAGAAATACAGGGAACAATTCTGCCCCCAAGGTGGTGGTGGAGTCTCTGCTGGCCTCTGCTGGTGGAGACATGCGCCATTGGTTACCTGTGCATCTAGTGACAATAAAGGATCCAGAAGAATCCCCAAGTTACAGACCTACTCCTGCAGGGGGAGTGCAACCCCATCTAAAACAGGTTGTACACCACACATCAACCCAGCCCACCAGTTCAGCACATCCACCACCTCACCTGCAGCAGATGAAAAGGCATACTTTGCTATTTATTCAACTGACTTTATAATTTAGTTTCATGAGTTTATGGCACTTAGAATTTGACATTTTTCACTTTTGCATGTCTAGGAGCATTGGAACATTGCTTACAATATCAACTAAATCCTACAGCATAGTACTGATAATGGAGAGGAGATGGAAAATTCTTCATTGTTACCATGTTTGACATTGTTATTTCAAATACTTCTTTTGTGTATGCTTTTAAACAAGAAAGCTAATGTAGATGGGATGGACCCACTTTATAGGCAATACAGTACCCGAAAAGACATTTGCCCTAAAGCTTTCTCCACATACAACCAATAAAACTTGGTGGGCAAATCTTTCGGAGAGCTATATGGAACCCCAGAAAATGTTAATCTTCATTCTCTTAGCTGTCTTCCTTGTTCATTGGTGTGGTAGCTTCTGTCATGAGCTTCTATCACGATATTGATAGATTTAGAAATTTTAAAGCAGTAGGTGCTTAAACAAAGGAAAAAGAAATATCTGTAGTGCTTTTGTAGTGCTGCATCTTGTAAACTGCTGCATTTAGCCCATGTTTAATACGCCTGTGAGCAGAATTCCCTGCATTCACTCAAGATTTCCTAAAGGACAGATTCTCTGTAAATTATTAACTTTTATTGCCGTCTTCTCCAGATTCATTTAGATTAACATTTAGCATCGTTACTCTTGAACTGACAAGCCATCAGGTTTTTTTTTAAAAAAGGAGATGCACCATATATGTTACTGACCTTTTGCTTATCTTGATTTTAAAACAAAGAAGTAATATGGCAAGTCGTAACCTGGCTGGTTGATTGGGGTGAGCTTTCATGGGTAACTTCATAGCTTTGATGAAGTAGGGTGTTGCTAATAACGTAGGCTCATGCTACAGTAATGTAGTGATGGGATATCTGCATAGGACTTTTCAGGGGTTGCATGCGCTGCATTGTACAAATGCACCAGATCCCTGCAAGACACCTAAGTCTGAGCTGGGACTTTTCTGAACCCTTGCCTACTTGCATGGTTCGTGTAGGGTGAAAAATGATCTATTTTGTAGTGATTGCACATCTCAAAGCATATCAGCCCTGGGGTTTGTGAGGCGTCCTTCCCTGGCTCTCCCTGTCAGGTTCCTACCTGCTCGTGGTTACTGCCTGTCTCTAGGCACCACCAGGGACTCCACCAGTCCAGACCGCACTCTCTTTGGTTTACCTATCCGCTCTAGCACAGATCTCAACAGATCCCCCTGCTAGGCAACCACCAGTAACGTCCCAATACTAGTATTCCCAGAGACTCTGAATACTGGTATTGTTATTCTCTTCACCGCTGCCACCATTTGTTACAGTTCCCCTTCAGCCTTGGTCATTACCTTACCCTCCCTTCTGGTCTGTGAAACCCCAGCCAAGGATCAGGCCTTTGGTAAACCAAATTAAGTATTTATTACAGATAACAAAGCTAACAAGATTAACAAGATTTCTTCTTAAGGCACATAAGCATATGGTTTTACTCAATACTAATCCGAACTCCACCTCCCTCCTGGTAAACAACTCTCTAAACCCCACCAAGCAACCCACTCAGTTCTCTTCTCCCCCCCAGATTCCACTCTCACTCTTCCTTTTATACATTCAGCCATTTTAAACACTCAGCCAATCATCTCGCATTCTACTGCCCATTCACTCCCCCTCTTTCACTCCACTTACCATGTATCTTCTAAACAACCAACACTTACCATATATACATTAATATAGGAACATCACAGGGTTCTCCCATGCCACTGCATATCTTGGCTGTACTTTTGTTTTAGCATAAAAGCACCAGACCAGGAGTGGGGGGAGTGTCATGCAGATATTCTTATTTGCTTCAATGGCTTTAAAAGGGGATCAGTGGAATTCATGGAGGATAAGGCTCTCAGTGGCTACTAGCTTCCAGGATCAGTGACCACATGCTTTTGAAAGCCAGGTGCTGGTGAACAACAGCAGAAGTGGGCTATTGCCTTCATGACCTGATGGTGGGCTTCCCATGGGCATCTGGCTGGCCACCATGGGAAACATAGGCCTTTAATCTGATCCAGAAGAACTTTTCATATGTAGAACCCCAATCCTCAAGTGCCCCATGTGATCTGCTAGAGAGACACTAAAGATTGCTTTGGACATTGCAAGAGGAACCAAACGCGCAGATGTGTGAATGTCTCACATGCCTGTTTTGGCACTTCTACAATAATGTTGGAAGAAGAGATATGCAACTATATACACACCTGAAGACTGTGCATTTTATCTGCACATCTTGCACGACCATTTTCTCCACTGGACTTTACAGTGACTTGCACAAAGAATGGAAGTGGAAGGCAGTCATGTTTGCTTGTGTGTAACGTCTTAGGCACTCTAAACTGGCTCTTTTTGCATTAAGCACCCTAATCTGGCTCTTAACTTGCATTTTAAGGAAAGAGTAATATAATCAGTGGGCTGTATGAAGAGTGATATATATATCACATATATATATTAACAGGAATCCAGTCCTAGAAACCTTTCTCTTATCAATAAACAGAGTCATCAACAACCACACACCAACTCCTACTCATGACAACCTTTCAAAAGAAGAAAGAATAGCCCTAAGGAACCTTCAAATGAGAAGGGATGTTGTCATCAAGCGTGCAGATAAGGGTGGTGCTGTCGTGGTGCTTAACACTACAGACTATATAGCAGAAGGTCAAAGACAACTAAAGGATGAAACAACATATAGACTTCTTGACAAAGACATCACAGATCTCAATACTTGTATCATTACATCTATACAAAACCTTACAAGTAGGAAACTTCTTAAAGAGGAAACTGCTGATCTCCTTGTTAATCCAAATCCCACCCCTGGAAGGTTTTACATGCTGCCTAAAATCCACAAAGTCAACAATCCTGGTTGCTCAATTGTCTCAGGTAACAACACAGCTACTGAAAGGATTTATCTGTACATTGATGTAAATTTACAAAACATGGTGCAAAACCTCCCATCATATATCAAAGACACCAAGGACTTCTTGCTTAAAATTGAGTCTTTAAACAAGCAGTATCAGTTCCACAACAATACTATACTAGCTACTTTAGATGTCACATCTCTTTACACCAATATACCACATAATGATGGGATTCAGGCTTTAAATGAGTTCCTTAACACCAGAGATATGAACAATCCTCCAACAGAGGTTCTCACAACTTTAGCTACGCTAGTCCTGACTTGTAACAACTTTACATTCAATGGAGAACACTACCTGCAACTACAAGGCACAGCTATGGGGACTCGCATGGCTCCATCATATGGGTAAACTGGAACAGGAAATCCTCAAAAAGGCCATCAACAAACCACTTATATGGTGGCGATACATTGACGACATCTTTATGGTCTGGACAAATGGTAAAGAGAGTTTAGAACAATTTAAAAATTACATCAACTCTATCCATCCATATATTAAGTTTACATTTAATAGTACAAATGATAATCTGCACATCCCTTTTCTGGATGTCCTTCTCACCATTGAAAACAACAAAATAGCCACTGATCTCTACAGCAAACCCACTGATGCCCACACCTATTTACACTGGAAATCCTGCCATCCTAAGCATAAAAAGGAAACCATTGTGTATAGCTTAGCTCTGATAATCAAACTTATTTGCAACACTGAAGATAAATACCAGAGAAGGATCAGTGAACTTAAAGAACACCTTATTTTAAGAGGATATCCTTTACAAATTATCGATTGCATCATCTACCGAGCCTCCATTCTGTCCAGAGAAAACCTCCTCCATCACACTGAGGTGTCAAAGAGCAGAGAGCAACGGATTCCATTTGTGGTAGATTTCCAACCAGCATCTCCTAACTATCACCGAACAATCAGGGAGAGTTATCCATTGCTGGCCAACTCTGAACATCTTGCTAGAGCCATCAGCAGGCCTCCTGTTGTAGCATTTCGCCAGCCTCCTAATTTGCGCAGACTGTTAGTGAGAGCTGTACTTAAGCCACCTGTCACCAATCCTGGGTCTCATCCATGTCACTCCAAACGCTGTATCACCTGTGTGTACCTCAGGGAGACAGCTACTTTTACAAGCACTAGGACAGGCAGGACCTATTACCTCAAACAGAACATCACCTGCAGGTCCTGCAATATAATTTACATCATCAAATGCAAAACACCAGGATGTCATATCCAATACGTAGGAAAAACCACAACTGACCTACGCACGCACTTCAGGAACCACAAGTTGGCAATCTTAACAAAAAAAGTGGAGCAACCAGTTGCAAAGCATTTTAACACTGAGGGTCACAGCCTGTTGGAGTTTTCCATAACAGCGACAGAGATGCCAGCAGATCCAGCAGCACTGACCAAAAGGGAGAACTTTTGGATATACTCTCTGGACACATTGGCACCACATGGCCTGAACCTGGAGGACAATACCACCACTACTTAGCTTCTGCAAATGAAGCTCCTCTGAGCATTCCATCCTCAAAGCTCTATAACTGCCGCCTTGATAACAGCATTTGTATGTTAGCAGCTGATGAAGGTGGAAGCTGAAACGTTTTGTTAATACAATAAAAACCTCTCTTTTGTTTTATATATATATATATATATATATATATATATATATATATATATATATATATATATATATATATATATATATATATATATATATATATATATATATATATATATGCATCTTAACTTTCATTATTTTATAGAATCAATTAAATCTATAAGGAGTGATCTTCTCCAACAAAACAGCTCATGAATGCTACATTTATCTTGAGCCCATAAACCATGTCCAGCATGGCTGTTGAGAAGTGCAAGCTGAGTGACAAGGCAGAGCTTTTGATGTGTTGAATAAAGGTAGCTTTGCAGGCCTTATTGTTTTACTAACACCACAACACTTCTCTCCACAGTATGTGGTAGCATCCAGAGGAGTCACACCCTCCTTGCCGTACCCTTCGCTATGGCAGCAGCTACTTCAAACATACTTTCATGAATAGGAGCCCATTTGACCCTTGACCACAACCAGCCTCTAAACTGGCAGACAGAGAATCAGAGTAATTTGTATCATTTCAATTAGTTACTAGCTGCATAACAGGGAGGTCACGGCTTTTTCAGGATGATCATTGCCCATGGCAACCAAACTTCAATGTACAATCCATTTCCAAATACTTTCACTTAATAAATGTAAGTTCATAAACAAGGCCCAATTGTTGCAAGGGCACAACAAAGCTAATTATCTTGTGCTGGTACTGAATGAACGGAAGATGACATAATTTTGTCGGCAAAATACTTTTTATTAACACAAAAAAGGGAGGGGGGAGAGAATGGCAAATAAATGGCTTTAATAATGCAAGATGAATGAGAAGTATTGATCTCCGACTATGTCAAAATGGTGAGGAGAAGCAAGTTTATATAAGAGCACTGTTGTTGTGCTACTGAGAGCAGGCAGTTTTTGTTCCGCAGTTTGTTCTATGCACCAAAATTCTAAAATCCTAAAATCAATGTTGCCATTGTTGGGCCAAAACAGCACACCCGGAGCCCAGACAATGCAAAGAATGTCAAAATATAGATAGCTCCCTGATACATACAGATTGGGCTGCGAGAAACTTTGAGTTGTTTTTTTCCCCTTTCCTCAAAGAAAGGGCAGCTTGTTCCAGGCTGAGCACAATGGTGTGTCTACATTGCCTGCAAAACTTCTTGAAGCCCATGCAATAATTCAAGCCTTTGATTTGAAAACTGTTTTCTGTGCCTTCCTCCACATCTGCAAATACCTCCATTTTCCCTTGATGCCAGCCAAGAGTTTTCAGTATTTGAATGTTTTCCACTTGAGAAAGAGGGAAGAAGAACCAAAAAGAATGGTGTGTTGCACCGGGGGGGGGGAGCAGTTAGGAAGAGAAGAAGTTAAGCACGTACCTAAGTTTGGCTTTTTGGCTTTTGTTTTTTGATTTAAAATAAAGGTTTCCTTCTCTCATGTCACAATCTATTAGCCACAGGGAAACCTGGTATCACAGTTCTTTCCCCTTCACCCCTGCCTGTATAGCAGATTTGACGGTGTGTGGAAACCAACACAGGCACTGCACTGTGACTGCGTCACCTGCAATCAACCTGTGCTGTGGCTAAGATTAATCATGACAGTAGGCAATATTTCCAACATTATTAGAAGAGAAACCTAATATTTTGGGACATCAGGGATCTCTGAGCTGTTGTCCATCAAAGTGAGGACCTTCATTTTCTGCTCCTTGGATGGGTAACTTTGCGTATTAACCATTTGATGGGTAAAAGCTTCATGCACACAACCTCATCCATTGCATGCATAGCACAAGCAGATGATAACAGACCAGGTGCCTAAAGTTAATCTTGGATGCTTTTTTGCGATTCACGCCAAATGGCTTTTTACATTACTGCACTTTGGGACACATCGGCAGCTTCTTGAATCTGCCTTCCCAGCATGTTTAAGTGCGTCCCAGTTCAATCCCTTACCTCCTCATCCATTTGCTAATTTGTTTATAAATCTGTGAACATTTGCAAGACATAAAGCCCAATATTAGTGTTTGGTTAACATCTGTCCCTTCTCCTGTATATGGCACAAAGGGGAATTTATTTGCTTCGCCAATGATATCTCAAGTGCAAATTTAATGAGTTGCACTGAAGGTGCATTTAAATATGGAAATGTTATATTATGCAGGAGGGCAAGCACAGTGTCAGATTTAATGAAATCGAGTTTTGGCTGTTTGGCCTACTGGAAGAACACAATGGGTAAAGAACAAAGATACTGAAGCATTTACCTGCAGCCCGGAGAGCCATTTATTTGTATCAATAGTGGTTGGCTCCACGTTTATGTTTCATGGGTAAAATTCACTGGCCACTTCCCCTTCCTGATCTACACTGAAGTATAAGCAGGGTTAAATGGGAGAAGGTTTGAATGGTTGCATCTTTTGCTCATTTGTGTCTTTTGTTCACCCTCCCCTGTTACAAATAGTGCACTTAGACCAATGGCCACATTTCATTTGATTCCTTGATCCTTGTGTATAGGGTCTTAGGCTGGCCTAGTGTCATGTGAAGGCAAATATTACGCCATTTGGTTATTAATGTAGTGGGGTGTGCTTTTGTATGAACTTGTGTATGTGGTTAACACAGCACATAACATAAGAAACAAGATATGCTTAAAACCTAAAAGAAAGTCCCTGAAAATGTGGCTACTGATTTGATTCATATTTTGATGCATCACATGTGTTCTGCCGTTACTGAGAAGGTCTGCCAGTCTGATGGGCCTCACAGGCAGGACCACAATTGAGGTGGACCACTTTATTGGCAAGTGTGGTAGAAATAAATATATAGCAAATAAATATTAAACAAACAAACAAATAAATGGGGCCAAATATAACAGTGAAGGTCATCATTCATGTTCTCTTGTGAATGTCCAGAGGAAACTGTCTGGACACCTACAGACAAACTGTCAGACTGCTTGGCCCTTTTCAGCAAGGCAATCATGTGTTCTTTAAAATGATGATGATGATGATGAGGATGATGATCCTACCTTTCACCATAAGGTCCCAGGGCAGGTTTAAACAATTTAAAAAATATGATACTAAGAACAGTTCAAAACAAATTAATGTGGGTCCTAATATATATATATATTTGTAAATATTTCAGAGAGGTGCATCTTCAGCATATGACCAAAACTGTATAATGAAGGTGCCAGACGCACCTCTGTGGGAAGGAATTCCACACTGCACCTTAAGGGCTGCCGCAGAGAATGTCCTCTCATGAGTGACCCCGTGAACTTTTGAGGGTGGCAGAACTACTAAGAGGGTCCCCTCTGCAGATTGTAGGGTCTCTAAGTCTGTAGGGAAGGTCTGCGTACAGTTGCTTCACACAGTAAGCCACTGCAGCTAAGTGCTTCTCTCCTCATTTCAGACCTAGATGCCATGTTAAATGCTACTTTAGAAGGCCAGCATTAAGCACTGACCAACTCAGAGAAAGGAGAAGAATGGCCATTCTTCCATTCAGATTTGTTTTGTATCTATACTGATAATGGAGCCACTATTGCAATGATGAGACTGCACACATGGAACATTTTCTCTAAAAATGAAATAAGGAACTCCAAGTGGGTACTCAGCACCTTATTGTAGCAAATTAAATATTTGTAGCTTCATGCTGCAAAGATTTCCCCATGCCCATTAGAGGTTGTTGCTCTGATCAAGAGTACAACATATTTAGTTGTACTCTAAAAATATTTCTCATATGGAGAAAAATAAAATAAAATTAGGAAGAGAAGGAACATTCTGGTTTTTCTTCCAAAAGCTTTTCAGCACTCTTGGCTACTAATCCTGCTGGACCTATCCATTATCCATCATCAATGATGCTTTGAGAACTAATTCATTTATCACATTGCTCTAACTTTGTCACCTAGAGCTTTGGATACATAGACCCAATTTCTTGGATTTGGTCTTTCATGTGGCCTCTTCCCTGCTGGCATCCACTCAATCATTCCTTTTGCCATCTGAACTGCTTCTGAGCTATCCATATGTCATACATTTCCCAACCACCTGGTGGTTGTGCCTGCGATGCCTACTCTCTAGCTCAACTTCCTCATTCTTTTTTTCCTTTTTTTTGCTTTCATGAAGTTTCGGTATAATTAAGGGGCTCTGGAATTCAGTGACTGAAAAGGTCTGTACCAGACCCGATTTTGTCATAATGAAGAATCAATGAAGGGTACTGAATATCCACATTTCAGACTGTGTACAAAAGGTTTTTTTCTTTTGGAGATTTGATTCATGAGAAATTCTGGTTTATGTCCAGTCCCCTGCACCCTGGTCCTAAGACCTACCCTGTCTGTTCCCTCAAACTTGACTTGCATATGATTAGAAAATATCCTCTTTGCTTGCTTTCCCATCTCAACCTAGGACATTTCCACTGACTTTCAACAGATGATTTGGTACCAAACACCAAATGTCCAATCCATGTAATGGCCAGCCCAGCTTTTTGTCCTATTGGTGGAGTATCGCTATAATAATATTGTAGTCAATAGCAGTTTCATATTTTAGGGATGGTTTTAATAATGAGATTTTAATGTATCTACTTTGTACAATTTTGTATCCTAGCTTGCTGAGTGCAGTGCACAATTTTTAGTTACTGTTTATTCCTGTGCACTGTAGGAATATAGCAAGCTGCAGAATATTGCTCCATCTAGCTCAGTATTGTCCACACTGACTGGCAGCAGCTCTCCAAGGATTCAGGCAGGAGTCTCTCTCCGCTCGAACTAGAGATGCCGGCAACTGAACCTGAGGACCTTCTGCATATAAGGCAGATGCTCTCCCCCTGAGCTATAGCCCTGTGCAGCAAGCCATGGACTGGGCAATGTCAATGCAAACCATGTCTTTATGGTGGCATGGATAAAAATTACCAGCCCATGAGATAAACTGCTGCACACAAGGAGCTTGCCATGTGGCAACACATGCAATAAGGCTTGGAGCTGGGGAAGGTAACTTGAAGAGGCTTCTACAAGGCGAGTGTTTTGTGTGTACTCCTGGCCATTAGCTGTAAGGAAACTGCTTTCCAATATTCCATTATATTCACCTGCTCTGCTTTCTGCCAGATATGGCTCCATTGCCATTAATATTCCTTGCTGCAAGGTAGAATCGTCTTCTGCATATTCCAGTTAACTGCCTTTTGCTCTCTGACCATTACTCCCATATAACTCTTGATATGTTAAGTAGCACCGGCTAGCATTAACCTTATTACTAGTGATGTTTTGAGCAATCCTATAGTCCTGAGGTATCATGGCGCTATCTCACTAATGGGGAAGCCGCTTTCCATCTAAGATTAATTTTTTTACTTCTGACCTTTAATCTAGAAATTGCTTCTTTTAAAATTTGACGTTAATTTCTGTTACTTTTTGTTTTCTCTTTTCATTCACCTGTGTGTGGGTTCTTCACAGTATTTGGATATATTGATGAAAGATGTTTTTGTTATGTTATGTTATGGTTTATTTCCATGCCGTCTTTTGGCCAAAAAGGCCCTCAAGGCAACTCACAAAAAAATGAACACAAATACAAAACGCACATCAGAAAAGAACTATACAGTTTACAACAATTTAAATAAAATATTAACATTGTTAAAAAAGCAACAGCAACATCTTTCAATAACAATACAGTAACAATCAGCACTTTCCTAATGTTTTGACAATGTCTACTAGTTCTTACATCAATGCGTTGACATCAAAGCGTGGTGCCACTGGGGTGTCCTGCTGGTATTGCAGCTGCCAGTCCTGGTGCAGGAAAGGGAACAAGAGCAACCCCAGCTTTTTGCCAACACAGTGTTCACGGCAAAACAGTACTTCAGCTTAATAATAATAATAATAATAATAATAATAATAATAATAATAATAATAATAATAATAATAATAATAATAATAATAATAATAATAAAATTTTATTTATCAGACGCCCATCTGTCCGACCGAACGGACACTCTGGGCGACGTACAATATAAAATACAATCTCAACATATACATAATCATCATAATATTAATATCATAACATCTCATCTAACATCCTACGCTAATACAGTATAAAATCTAGCCCACCCCAGAGATCCCATAGGCCTGCCTAAAGAGCCAGGTCTTCAAGGCTCGGCAAAAAGTCAACAGGGAGGGGGCATGCCGAAGGTCAAAGGGAAGCAAGTTCCAGAGGGTGGGGGCCACGATCGAAAAAGCCCTCTCCCTGGTCCGCACCAACCTAGCTGTCTTCGTCGGTGGGACCGAGAGAAGGTCCTGTGAGGCTGATCTTGTTTGGCGGCATATTTTGTGATACTGGAGGCATTCCTTCAGATAAACTGGGCCGGAACCGTATAGGGTTTTAAAGGTTAAAACCAACACCTTGAATTGGGCCCGGTATACAACTGGCAACCAGTGTAATTCAATCATGGAGATTGGTCATGGAGATGAAGCGATCGATGCTCCAGCCCACAATCTCCTTGCCCGGGCTGGCCAGCTGCTCCCATAGGCCACTGCAAGGTGGAGACGACAGGCTTGGAGAGGAAGAAGGCAGAGGCCCGCTCAGTGTAGGTGGGTCTGCTTGGGGGGGAGGCCCTGGCACTGGAGCTTGCATCATTGAAGAGCCAGTGCGGGTCCGCCATCATGGCCAGGCTGGACGACGAAAGGCCCAGCAGGGAGGGCGGCAACAAGGAAGACAAGGAAGATGTGGGCTTCAATATTAAATCTGAGGCTAGACAGACCAATGGTCTGACTCAGCATCAGGCAGCTTCCTATGTTCCTATGTGCAAGATCAATCCTGTGCAGAGGCTTCTTCTGAATGCATGAGATGTTCCATCAGTACCGGTGGAGATGAGGCACAAAGGTTTATTTTATTTATTTATTTAAAAAGTTTATATCCCGCTTCAGTTCCAAAGAATTCTAAGCGACCAAAACAAAAACATAGTGCAAACACATTATACAATATACAATATATAAAAAAATATAAATTATCTCTCACATTACAATTCAAAAGCTAACCGAAATAAAAAGGTCTTAACTTGGCGACGAAAACTAATTAAAGAGGGGGAAGAACGAATTTCCTGCGGAAGAGAATTCCAAAGAGTTGGTGCTACCACCGAAAACGATCTATTCCTAGTACCAGTCCGATGAATTTGGGAAAAAGAAGGAATATTAAGGCCGGGGTCTAATGAAGATCTTAAAGAACGAGCAGGCTCATAAAACAAAATACGATTTGAAAGATAACTAGGGCCTGAACCAGATAAAGCTCTAAACGTTAAAACCAGGATTTTAAACTGAACTCGATAAGAAATTGGAAGCCAGTGTAGTTGTTTTAGGAGCGGAGTAGTGTGAACTCGCCAACCTGCTCCTATTAACATCCTGGCAGCCGCTCTTTGGACTAATTTCAGTTGACGAAGTATTTTAAGGGGAAGTCCAGTATAAAGCGAGTTACAATAGTCTAACTTAGACGTAACCAAGGCATGGGTAACCGTGGTTAGGTCAGAGAGTTCCAGAAAAGGGTGCAATTGGCGAACCAATTTTAGGCGGGCAAAGGCACTTCTGGAAGTTGCTAAGACATGGGCGTCCAAAGTCAAGGCCAAATCCAGAAGGACACCGAAACTACGAACCTGGGTCTTTAAAGGGAGTAAAACTCCGTCTAGTAACGGTACATTCCCTATTTCCAACTTGGTTCGGTGCCCAACCACCAGCACCTCTGTTTTATCTGGGTTCAATTTCAGCTTATTCTGTGTCATCCAGGTCTTAACTGCTGTTAGACAATTATTTAAAGGAAGGATGGCATCTTTCATATCCGGAGGGAAGGAAAAATAAAGCTGGGTGTCATCAGCATATTGGTGAAACCGAATTCCAAACCTCCGGTTGTGTTAATGTATACAGCTGCTGCTGCCGCCTTTGCACAGCTGCTGCCCTGTTGATTTGCTACATAGCAACCCAGGAATAAACCATCCCTATCTATCATTGAGCAATGGTCCACCTGCCAGAATGCCCCCCACTCTGGCCTGCCTTTTTGGGCTTAAGCGTATGCATTCCTTAAGTATCATTTGCATATTATGGCTATGAAGGAAGCCAACAAAACTGACTAACACCGATTTTTCCCTGGACATTATCTGTTATATTTATCTGGTTATCATGGGGATGATATGGAACCACTGTGCACAATAAACTGTATTCTCAAGTCTGAGCACACTTCATATTAAGATATGCTAAGAGCAGACTTGGTCCAAGATCAGGGCTGGCCTGAGGCAAAGGGCAAGATAATGCCCTGGAATGCCAGGTGAATCTTACTTCAACATTGGTAATAGGAGAGCATCCTCCACCACACCTGGGAGTTAGCTTAGGGAGCCTGGCACAGGCTGTATGGCACATAGAACTCTGCCCTCCAACAGATGGAAATGGCCAGAGGGTTCAGGAGGATTGGTCCAGTGCAACCCAGTATCTGCCACTTGGGGTGAGTGACACCCTATGCCTAATGGTAGGGCTCCCCCTGACTAAGGTCATATGCTTTCTGCACTAAGCTTCCGAAACGTTTTCAAAAGCAGACCCATGTAAAGCACATCGCAATAATCCAGCCTTAAGGTTACCAGAGCATAGATGACTGTAGCCAGGTTATCCCTGTCCAGATAGGGTCATAGGTGGGCCACCAGCTTAAGGTGCTGGAAGACACTCCATGCTACTGAGACTACCTGTGCCTCAAATAACAGCAATGGAACAGGGAGAATTTCCAGACTACAAACTTGCTCCTTCAAAGGAAGTGGGAGGCCATCCAGAGCAGGCCGCATACCACCCACCCAGCAGCATCCCACTGAGAGACAATTACCTCAAGAACAATTCTTAGATATCTGGATGATAAAGCACACAATTTTCATGGTGTGTTTTTAATATATTCCAGTCTGTATTTTTTTAATGATAGTTTATTAATGTTTTCACAGTTTTTCAGTAACACAGTTTGACCCCCTCCCCAACCTAGTCCTCCTTTCCCAAACCCCTCAAGCTCTTTTACAAGTTTTTTTCCCTTTGAGTCATAGAGTCATTTATCAGATAATGTAATAGTTGGATGTAGTGATGTGAAGGCTTGGGGAAAAATTGGAAAAATTCGGGGGGGGGATGTTGTTTTTTTCCAAAGCAATTTTTGTTTTTTTCCCCAAAAAACTGGAAAAATTGAAAAAAATGAAGAAAAAATGGATTATGGAATGTTTTCTTTTAGCATGATGAATAAAATGTTTAATTGAATATCCCCCCCCTTTTCTCAGTTCTTTTTATGGGAATGGAATCTTTATGTCTGTTGGACACTGTGGAGGACTAGGAATAATTTTCTTGTTATTAATGTTGATGGTTTCTCCTGTTTTTTTAAAAATTTTTTGCCTGTTTCTCATAAACTGGCAAAACGAAAGAGGTTCCTTCCAGTTCAGGAGTTTGTAGATCCATTTGTTACAAAAAAAGTAAAAATTTTAAAAAGTAAATTCAATTTGTAATCATTGTTTGAATAAACTTTTAATATACTAAATGTGATAATTTTAATATACCAAATGTGATAATTTTATAACTTGTACATAATTACATTTTATGTTCCTGAAGTAACAATCTGTAAAAAGTGCTAATATTGCATTTTTCTTTTTTTCCAAAAAATTCTGTTTTTTTCTGAAAAAAATGGGAAAAACGGGTTTTTTCCCATGGCTTCAAAATTTCTGGAAATTTTAAATCTCTAGTTGGGTACATGCTGGATAGCTAGTTGAGTAAGGATTAGAGTACGCAGTTAACAACATAGTGTTGTGTATTTAGGAGACTAAAAGGTGAATTAGAAAGGTTCCAGATGAAAGTACCAGGAGAGATATAAATATTGTTAAGAAAAAATAAATGTACTAGAACACAAATGTACTAATTTGACTGTACATTCTACTTTAACATATTTCTGTTCTCCTATTTCCTACGATGAACTCAAGCCTAGCACACTTTTTGACACAATTTCCTTGATATCCCTAATGATTTCTTTGCATGCTTTTGGTCACTTTTCAGCAGATGCTTTATCCACATAGTTTGTTGGGAAAGAAAGCCACCATGATGATCTTCCTTGCAGGAACACTTCGCCAGTCCTCACATTGCCTTTGCTTAATCATTCCTGCCAGCTTCATCCTGCAACTACAAGAGGACGGTCAGATCCAATTTAGCCTTTCTGAAAGATTCTAGTTTTGTACCAAGAATCTCGCTCTTATTGTCACACAATTAGATCCTTCATCTGAAGTCTAGATGAGCTTCTGCAGTGTGGCTTCTGCTGGGGCCATTGTAATTCATACAGTCCCATGGCCATGGCTATTTGATATTGTGGCTTACCAGCACCTAAAAGAAGGGTGCTCACAAACCTTCAGAAGGTTTTTATAATCTTTTTATAGTCATGGCCCCTTCCTCATCCCTCTGCTTATTACAACATTTCCTCTGGGTTTGCCACTCTCTTGCACCATTGACAGCATGTTCAAGTGGACAGAGTGCTGGATTTGGACCAGAAAGACATGTGTTCAAATCCCTACTCAGCCAGAAGCAGACTCATTTCTTTATTTAGAGAGATATCCAAAGTTAGTCATGCTCACTGAAGAAGACCCAGTGAAATCATTGGACTTCAATAACTTGAGACCAGAAAAACCTTTGTTCAAACCTCTTTTCCGTTATATCAGACTCAGCAGTACATGGTGTAGGGGGGGCAGTGGTGCTCATCCTGACCTCCTGACAGCTGTCACCGATGCTTACTGGGAGGAAAAGGGGCGAAGCAGTGGGGAGATCACTGCAGTGCAAACACACCATTGGAGTCCTGCCAGTGCATTTATACAGCACTGATCTTTCCGCTGCCTCACTCCTCCCACTCTCAGTAAGCAGCAGAGACCCACGGAGATCAGGTAACCATTGCTGTCCCACCATACTGTCCGCTATTGATCAGACCAAGTATATTTATTTAGAAATATAACACACCCTTCAGCACAAGGATGTTACTGATGTTAGTCCAATCCCATGTATGTTTATTTGAAAGTAACACTAGCAACTATCTATGGCACGGAAGCACTAGACAATTTAGGCATAGTTTTCTAAAGGTACCATCACATGTTATTTCCATTACTAATGCAACTATGGAGGTATAGAGATCTTCCAGGGCTTCAGCATTCATTTAAACCTTGTTTGTTAGGAAATAGTTTTCAGCTAACTTTCAGAATGTGAACTGTACCAAGTAGTACTATTAACATACAATGTAGCACAAGTGGTTTATCTAAGGTAAGTAAAAATATCTTGGGGTGAGGGTGGGGTGGGGATTGGGTCCTTTTTAAATGCTACAGGCTTCTGATTATGACTTATTTGAAACCAGTGTTCAAGCTCTGTCAAACTGTATATCTTGAATTCAAAGATGGCATCTTGAATCCTCATATGGATGTCTTTTGTAACAAGCCTCAGATTTTGAATTGCTGGAGATACTTTGAAAGACATTTCTTTGTTTCTTTCTTTCTCTCTATATGGTAAGCAATGTACATTTTTGTATTTTTGGTATGTGTGTGTTATGTTGAATTGTTTTTGTATTTTGTCTTTTGGTGACCTGCAATGATGTCTGCCCACTTGTGCCACATAAATCCATTTGCGCAATGGGACTTCCAGTTTCCCCCCCTTCAGCCCCCATGCACCCCCCTAATCTGCTCTGGAGGGTCTCCAACCTTATGAAACATATTTTGAGGGTGCACTGCGGGCTGCTAGAGGGAGAAGAGGAAGGATAAGTCTTGCTGCAGGGGTAGATGACTGCTTGCATTATATTGGATCTCACCTGTAGGGTTTTCTTATTTGTTTTTGCTGGTTTCTGGTCTCATACAATAGTTTATAATTATTTATTGTTTATAAATGGGAACATATTTCATGATGCTAAAAGTACCTTTTTTAAATGTGTGTGTGTGCGTTCACGGTACAGTAATTTTTTTAAAATTAAAAATGGTCTTGAAATTAAGATTTGCAAAAACAACTCAGTTCAATTATTGAGTTATATCCCAGTAGGTGGGAGGCTAATGGGCCTGAAGGTCAAAAAAGTGGAGTATAAATTTTAATTAACATATCAATTAAAAACAAACACATTTGTTGGCACTTGGATATATCCAGATCTCCTTCACTAGCATCATAATTAGAAACAACAGTCACAACCTCCCAGTACCTAAACTTCTACCATGTTCTCTGCAGCAGCATAAAACAAAAAATAGCAATATGCACTTGAAGGCAGTAGAAAGCCTGGGGCAATTAGCATGTCATTGTCAAACACAGAAATAAAAAATAAATACAAAAGTAAAAGAATTCTGGAGAATGGAGACCTCCAGACATGAGTCAGGCAATAAAAATGCCTCAGCACATTGAAAAAAGCTCTTTGTCACAGTCCCAAAATACAACATTTTTAGTGTTTTCCCTTTTGCTTTACATCCCACTATTGTAAGTATATGGCTAATTCTGATCTGAATGATATCTATTATTCCTGTGTCCTTCTAGACCGAGCCGGATGTGTCCCAAATATGGCCGCAACCCATCTCAATGGTGTACAGCAAAATCAAAAGAATAAGATAATTATGTTTTAAGGGTTAATGGTATTCACTCCCACTCAGTTTGAATCATTACACAAAAGCTCCAGTGTTGCCTATTCTAGGCAGCTGTGCTGAATAATAAAGATTTGGAGTCCTTTGTAGGCAGGAGAAAAAATAAGTCTTTGTCAACTTTTACTTGGGATATTCTACTAAACACCCATGTGTAACAGTAAAGACATTTCGAGTTGCAACAGGCTAAGGAAAGTTTGCACAGATAAACAGAGTTATTCTAAATTTTGTGCCTACTAAGGACTGACTCACAAAGTACCACTGCATTTCATTTAAAAATGTATGGGGAAATAATGTCTCCATTAAGTAGGCCTATTGTGTTTGGAGGCTTTATTTAGTCATATGAAAATGCTAATGTCAAAAGGCAAATCGTAAGTATTTTCGTCACCAGCCTCTGCAGCTGAAGTTAAAGAAGGCTTTACTGAAAACAGTCAACCATTTTTCCTTTGTGCAGCATGAACCTGGTAAGTTTCCTCAGATGTTAGTCTCACGGAATTCAGTGGAACTTACTCCCAAATTCACCTAAGGAAGCTGCTTTATACCGGGTCAGATTAGTCATCCATCGAGCTCAGTTTATGTCTCTCAGTCAGAAAAGTATTATTTGAATGAACACTCACTCATTGAACTGGGTTTGCTTTTTAGTGCTAATACTGTATAACATCATGTTGCATCTTGTAATGCAGGGGGAGCCAATGTGGTGCCCACCAGATGTTGTGGACTACAACTCTCATCATCCCTGACCATTGGCCATTTTGGCTTCAGCTGATGGGAGCTTCAGTCTGCATCATCTGGAGGGCATCATATTGGCTACCCCTGTTCTGATGCATCATGTTGGATGATGACATTATTTATAGTTCAAGGGCATAGTAGTCACCAACATTAATCTGGCTGTTTCACTGCACTATAGTGGCTATCAGCTTTAATGCAGTTGTTTTCAAACTAGCAAGGCTTAATATGTCACCAAAAAAGGCCTAGCACCAGGCTTCTTCTTATGCTTTTATGAGTGTAACCCCTTTCAATCTCATCAATGCCAGATTCATAGTCCATTTTTCCTCTCTGTTATTTCTCTCCCATTTGAAAGAAGGATCATGGATATTAACCTGATGTTAACATTTTTTTCATGGTCCTCATTTGTTTAGGATTTGAATTTCAAAAAAGAAGATAATTGGTTTGCTAGGAAGCCATTTAAAATAATAGAGCATAGACCCAGTACTGAGGGTGCTTCCACACGTCAATGTATTGTGGATTCAGTGCTGCTCTATTCTATAAATACATTCAAAGCAGGAGACCATCTAGGGAGACGATTGGACCCTTGGATGATAAGGGAGTCAAAGGTGTACTAAAGAACGATAAGGAGATTGCAGAGAAGCTAAATGAATTCTTTGCATCTGTCTTCACAGTGGAAGATATAGGGCAGATCCCTGAACCTGAACTAACATTTGCAGGAAGGGATTCTGAGGAACTGAGACAAATAGTGGTAACGAGAGAGGAAGTTCTAAGCTTAATGGACAATATAAAAACTGACAAATCACCGGGCCCAGATGGCATCCACCCGAGAGTTCTCAAAGAACTCAAAGGTGAAATTGCTGATCTGCTAACTAAAATATGTAACTTGTCCCTTGGGTCCTCCTCCGTGCCTGAGGACTGGAAAGTGGCAAATGTAACGCCAATCTTCAAAAAGGGATCCAGAGGGGATCCCGGAAATTACAGGCGAGTTAGCTTAACTTCTGTCCCTGGAAAACTGGTAGAAAGTATTATTAAAGCTAGATTAACTAAGCACATAGAAGAACAAGCCTTGCTGAAGCAGAGCCAGCATGGCTTCTGCAAGGGAAAGTCCTGTCTCAGTAACCTATTAGAATTCTTTGAGAGTGTCAACAAGCATATAGATAGAGGTGATCCAGTGGACATAGTGTACTTAGACTTTCAAAAAGCGTTTGACAAGGTACCTCACCAAAGGCTTCTGAGGAAGCTTAGCAGTCATGGAATAAGAGGAGAGGTCCTCTTGTGGATAAGAAATTGGTTAAGAAGCAGAAAGCAGAGAGTAGGAATAAACGGACAGTTCTCCCAATGGAGGGCTGTAGAAAGTGGAGTCCCTCAAGGATCGGTATTGGGACCTGTACTTTTCAACTTGTTCATTAATGACCTAGAATTAGGAGTGAGCAGTGAAGTGGCCAAGTTTGCTGATGACACTAAATTGTTCAGGGTTCTTAAAACAAAAAGGGATTGCGAAGAGCTCCAAAAAGACCTCTCCAAACTGAGTGAATGGGCGGAAAAATGGCAAATGCAATTCAATATAAACAAGTGTAAAATTATGCATATTGGAGCAAAAAATCTTAATTTCACATATACGCTCATGGGGTCTGAACTGGCGGTGACCGACCAGGAGAGAGACCTCGGGGTTGTAGTGGACACCACGATGAAAATGTCGACCCAGTGTGCGGCAGCTGTGAAAAAGGCAAATTCCATGCTAGCGATAATTAGGAAAGGTATTGAAAATAAAACAGCCGATATCATAATGCCATTGTATAAATCTATGGTGCGGCCGCATTTGGAATACTGTGTACAGTTCTGGTCGCCTCATCTCAAAAAGGATATTATAGAGTTGGAAAATGTTCAGAAGAGGGCAACCAGAATGATCAAGGGGATGGAGCGACTCCCTTACGAGGAAAGGTTGCAGCATTTGGGGCTTTTTAGTTTAGAGAAAAGGCGGGTCAGAGGAGACATGATAGAAGTGTATAAAATTATGCATGGCATTGAGAAAGTGGATAGAGAAAAGTTCTTCTCCCTCTCTCATAATACTAGAACTCGTGGACATTCAAAGAAGCTGAATGTTGGAAGATTCAGGACAGACAAAAGGAAGTACTTCTTTACTCAGCGCATAGTTAAACTATGGAATTTGCTCCCACAAGATGCAGTAATGGCCACCAGCTTGGACGGCTTTAAAAGAAGATTAGACAAATTCATGGAGGACAGGGCTATCAATGGCTACTAGCCATGATGGCTGTGCTCTGCCACCCTAGTCAGAGGCAGCATGCTTCTGAAAACCAGTTGCCGGAAGCCTCAGGAGGGGAGAGTGTTCTTGCACTCGGGTCCTGCTTGCGGGCTTCCCCCAGGCACCTGGTTGGCCACTGTGAGAACAGGATGCTGGACTAGATGGGCCACTGGCCTGATCCAGCAGGATCTTCTTATGTTCTTATGTTCTCATGCATGTAAGTTTTGCACACTATTAAAGGCAATACAGAATAATCATTAAGATGACTGGCTACTCAAGAAAATGTTAAACAAGTGCATAGGCCTGTCAGCATAATAAATTTAATGAATAAACATGTTGATAATATATGGATTAATAACTATTCAACTATTCAGGAGGCTGTTCAGACAACCCATTTCTGATTCTGGGTCACCACTCAGTTACCTATTCTAGTTGTGAAATGCTGACATTAGAAAGCACCTGAATCTGCCAAAACAGAGAAGTCATCAAAGAGATGCTATGATTTGTTAGGGGTCCAGTCAATGGAATACTCTACCAAGTCCATACTTTGTAAATATTTGGGTCCAGGTATTGCATCTATGCCTAGTTTGTCAGCACCCTAAATCTTGTTTGAAACACATGGGCCTTGAAATGCTCTACCTCAAACCTATAGCCTTATTTGGGTGCTCTCCCTCGTTTGATTAGCAATCATAAAAAAGAAAAACTAGAATAAAACCAGAAAAAGAACATTTAAAAAACATAAAATTGGTAAGTCTAAACATTTCAAGACAGATGGAAGGCTTTGAAGGGTGACAGCAGAAAATGTGGGGAAGGGGCTAAATGATTTATGTGGGAGCATTTTCAAGAGTTTATAGTTCCATATATTAGAAGACCACCTTGAAAATATAGACAGCCATGGATTAACATAGGACTCTGAGCAAAACCAAGAAGTAACTACATAGTTTTTTGGTATATGCTGATGTGGAATGGAAAAGATGCAATCTGTCCAAACAGACCTTTCTCTCATGAATTGGTCCTGCGTATAGTCATTTCTACTTTTGCTGGGCATATTCAAATATAGGGCTGGTGCCAGAAAATGGCCAGGTTGGGCCCAGGTCAAAGGCCCCTACAGCCCAGTGAGGCCCCTGAAGGACCCCTGCTTAGGGTGGGAGAGTGACACTTCTGTTCCGTGATCCATCAGGTCCTGCAACCCAACCTTGCCACAGATTGCAGAGAGGGAGCTCTCAGGCACCCCCCCAATACAGACAGCATGGGCTTCCATAAGCTTGCACACACATGCCACCTACTTCTCCCATCAGTGTAAGAGCCATGTGTGCACATGCCTGCTATCACCTAAGATGGCGGCGAGGGCTTCCCTAAGAGGCTGATGCCCCTGCCGTATCTTGGCAGGCATGTGTGCTATGCACTCACATAATCCATATGACACAAGAGATAGGTGGAGTGCACAGATGGGCTTATTAGCCCAGCGCTGCCTGTATTGGGATTATGCTAGGCTGGTGCCGGCCCTGTTCAATGCCTGGTGCTGGCCCTGTTCAAATACACTTGAGATTTCATGCTGTGCCAAAGCAATGTATTGCTACAAATGACTTCCCATTACTAAACCAGATCTGTGGTTCTACAGTACCAGAAGACAAAAAGGATGTTCCTCTTCTTTTTAATGCTTTTCAGCATATTCTCAGAATGAAATAGATGAGATTCAAAAACTAAAATAAGTGGAAATGTTTGAACTGAATGGCTCTTGCCATTATATACAAAGATAAAGGTCTAATTTATCATTTTTGTCGCAGTATTCAACAAATATAGACTCCTGTTATTGGACCATTTTAGCTGTGCAATCAGATATAACTGTTGATTCTGGCATTGCTAAGGTAAGTTTAAAATATGAGATGATCCATAGCAAATTAGGCCATCCAAAACAAGTCATAAGCATGTATTCATTGGAAGCTCAAATATTTTCTTTATAGACGAATTTCAGAGCCAAGTTTGAAAGACTACTATTATTGGACTAAATGCAGAGTATCGACAAATGAGCTTTCTGGATATAGGAATCCATTTTCAGAGTCAATCCCATTCTGACCTGCAGGCGAGTTTTCTATATCCCTAAAGCTTGACTGTCAATATTCCAGCTTTAGTCCAATAAAAGGTATTACTCGAAACTTGACTCTACATTCGGTCTCACCAATAATAAAGGCAAGTAATTAAAAATATTGAGTTAGCTAACAGGATGCATAGTGCATTGTGATGCACTGGTAACCACATCCTTTAGAAATGAAATTATTTGCTGCATTGTTTTCTAAAATATACAATGGATACAAACAAACAGAAAATGTCAACTGGAGAAGCAGGAGAAGAAAAAAGCAATTTCCAAGTGAAGTTAGATAAGCAAATATACAAAGGAGCATAACATTATCGATGCATTCAACAATCTCTCTGTCTATTCCACTCCCTGACATCTGCAGTAATGCAGGAAGAAGACATTTCCAGAAAGGATATTACTCAGTAGAGACAGCCCCTGAATACTTCTGGCCAGATGGAGTGTTACCGTTGACTCCGAGAAGTCTATGCCCCTTTATCCCAGTTGCAAGGGCAATATGGATATGGAAATAGTCTTCCTTGCATCAGGATGCAGTGGCTTGTGGGGCAGGGAAGACAACCTCATCCATGCATTTCCATCAGCAAGAAGGCACATACTGTACATGGAATGCCACAAGATCTGTACATTTGTTTCATGTTCAGGTATTAAAAAGGAATCTATTTTGTGTGTTTGAGAAACAGATACCAAACAGTGACTCTGGTGTAACTGGACTGGAATTAGAGATGCTACGGCACTGGATGTGGTTGCTAAATGAATGGCATTCCCTAGGTGTCAAATATAAATTTAGGCATCAAATATCTTGGGCTATTATATTTAGTCCCATTAATATTCATACATGCTGCCCTGGGCTGCTTCTGGGAAGAAGGGCAGAATATAAATTTAATAAATAAATAAAAGAAACAACCTCGGGGTGCCCCTTCTTCTAAACAAGCCCCTTATGCATTACAATTATCACATGAGGCCCTTTTCTGAATTCTATATCTGATGTCAAATTGGAAGGCATGAGGGTTCTGCCTTTTGTGAACATGGCACCCTTATACTAGAACTGTTTCCCCATTAAGCCACTTCTGTGTTTAGTTTTAGGAAGTGGATGACTACCTTTGTATTTCTGCAGACTTTTGCAACCAACTGCTCCATGAAGCTGCTGTGCTAAGCTAAGCAGTTGGAGTAGAGCAGTATACTTTTTTATCACTTTCCTTGTCCTGAAAGGGTGGGGAACTTGTGGCCCTCCCATTGTTGTGGGTCCTGAAGAGGTGGAGAACAGCAGAGGTGGGGAACCTGTGGTCCTCCTGATGTTGCTGGACTAAAACTCCCATTATCCCTGACCATTGCCACACTGGTTAGGGCTGATGGAAAGTTGAGTCCAGTAACATCTGGAAGACCACAGGTTTCCCAAAACCAGCAGCCAACTGACCATAAGGAGGAGCTTGGCAGAGAGTCTCAAGGAAGGTGTTGCAGCAGTAATCATCTGACTTTGAATGAGTCCTTCACTCCTTGCTCTTCCTCCTCCTTTCCCAGACTCAGGATCGGGGTATGGCTGGACTTGAACACCTTGCAGATCACCACACCACTGCAAATTCAGGAAAAAAGTTTGTGGTGGCCTACGACAGAGTACCAAATCTACATAGTATGTTATTCCATGCCATACAGCTCACCACGTGATGAGGGCTGCCATGTGGCACACTTTAATCTTGTTAGCCTTCCTTGTTAGGTGGGGCACCCACATTTCTATATGGGGCATTAGGGAGGAGAAACGTATAGCACCAGCCAATCACCCCCCACTTACTGGTGGAAAGGATGTGAGAGCCAGCCAAGGGAAGGGAAAGGCAGTGACTTTCCCCCTCACTGCTCCTCCATGCAGAGAGTGTGTTAACTTACATGAATGAAGTTTAATCTGTTGAATTGTCTTACCCTTTTTTGAGAGATCTCCGAGAATACCAGACTCAAAAGCTTGACTTTGCTACAGCTCTTTTTCACTTGTGGTCTGCCCCCGTGTTCTGATTCTTCATGAACTGGATTACTTTGGTAATGACTGTGAGCTCCTGAGTTTGGCTTTGATGCTGGATTAGTTATCTCAGTTTTAGAAACCATGAAAAGGCCTCATGCTGAACTGCACGCATTGGAAAAATCACATTGTGAAATTAGGCCTGAGTTACAGCCTAGGTGGCCAGCAAGCCCACTGTAGCATGCACAGCAATGTTTTTATTCTTCTAGGGGTTTTCATCCTTTGCCATCAAATACTCAATAATCATAGAATCATATAATAGTAGAGTTGGAAGGGTCCTAAAATGCAATCAAGTTCAATCCCCTGTTCAATGTAGGAATCCAATTTAAAGCATACCTGACAGGGAGCAGTTCAATTGCCTCTTGAATGCCTCCAGGTTGGAGAGCCCATCATCTCCCTAGGAAATTGGTTCCATTGTTGTACTGTTCTAATAATCAGGAAGTTTTCCTGATATTCAGCCAAAATCTGGCTTCTGTAACTTAAGCCCATTATTCCGTGTCCAGCACTCTCGGACGATTATCGAGAAGAGGTCCTGTGTGTGATTTGTGTGATAATATTTCAAGTACTTGAAGAGTACTATCATATTCCCCTCAGTCTTCTCTTCTCAAGGCTAAATATGCCCAGTTCTTTCAGTCTCTTCCCATAGGGCTTTGTTTCTAGTCCCCTGATCATCCTTGTTGCCCTCCTCTGAACCTGTTCTAATTTGTCTGCATCCTTCTTTAAAAGTGTGGTGTCCAGAACTGGACGCAGTGCTCAAGATGAGGCCTAACCAGTGCTGAATAGAGGGGAGCTAGTACTTCATGCGATTTGGAAACTATACTTCTGTTAATGCAGCCTAAAACAGTATTTGCCTTTTTTAGAGCCACATCACACTGTTGGCTCATATTCAGCTGATGATCAACAACAATTCCCAGATCCTTCTCGCATGTAGTATTGCTGAGCCAAGTATCCCCCATCTTATAACTGTGCATTTAGTTTCTTTTTCTTAAGTGCAGAACTTTGCACTCATCCCCATTAAATTTCATTCTGTTTTCACGTCACTGCTCCAGCCTATCAAGATCCCTTTGCATTTTGTTTCTGTCTTTCAGGGTATTAGGTGTTCCTCGCAACTTAAGGCCATTAACATCAATGGGTCACCATGCTTAACTCTGTGTCTGTGTTTGATTGTGACTCTGGTCTATAAGTGAAATTCACAACTTTTAAAAGAAATATTGGCAAAACTATTTGCGCTACTTCTAACCAAGTGTATTGATAGACCAACAAGCCAGCCAAATTCTGCCTCTTCATTTGTTTTACTTCAGTAATGGGACTGACTTGCAACTAAGAGATCAGATAAAAGTTAACAGAAATATCTATGATGGGGTGTTTAAAGTATCATGTAGAAAGGACAACAGTGACGAGCAAATAGAACTTGCTTTGTCTGTCTTGTTAAAAAACTTCATTTTGAAGCAAAACTCAACCAACAAAATATTAGAATACATACACAAGAAGCCATTGTCTCTAAAACTAATTAGCGTTCTGCTGTCTAATGCAAAAGCCTACATGATGTCTTGACCTTTTTACACTATCGTGTCTAAGGTTGTGCCATAAAACAGAGGGACACAGAAAGCGCCTCCAGCAAGCCTCAAAGGTTTTTTGTCTTTAAGTCATTCAATGGATAAGAACAATGCGAGCTGTGTATGGGACTTCTTTAAAGGTACTCTTTATTAGCATCATAGCTATAAGGAAAGTACTGCCATGATGAAGAAAAATAATGTCCCACCAGTAAAGAGCTACTGCTAGAACTGCTGAGTTTTCAGTAGAATCCTGCCACATTTTAATTTTTTTTGGTAAACTTTAAAAATTTAAAATTTTCTCTGAGAATTAAAGTCTCCTCCCTACCAAGAGATCCACACTTGTGAATATATGCAACTGTGTTCAGATTTATTTGAAATATTTTTAGACAGCCTTTTAGGACATAACCCTCGCAAGGTGGCTTACAAACTGAAGAGCATCAGATCACATAAACAGTAATATAGCAGCAGCTTAAAAACAACAATTCCATGGAATCAGATACCAAAACCAGAGTTTAAAAAGCTCAAAACCCACTAAAAATCTTTAAGGAAAGTTTGTTGCCTAAAACAATGGAGTTTTCAGAGCCCATATAAAGGCCTCTGTTGGGGCAGGGGTGCAGTTTAGTTGGGAGGGAGTTCGTTTGGGGGGGACCACTGAAAAAAGCCCTATTTCTCATAGGCTGTTTTCAGACAGCACTTAATTGTGTTTTTCTGACATGATTTCCCTACCTGTTAATTTCTGTTTTGTGTGATCTTTCACACAATGTAAAAGCCACTTTTGCAAATCTAGTGGAATCAAGTGGAAGTTTAGCACTCATTTCCATGTTAATTGCTCACAGAAAAAAAATCCATTTGCAACCCTGTTAACCTGGAAAATCGTAGGAGTTTGGCTTTCTTATTTTCCCCATGGTTTTCTTGGGATCATGAGTATAGGATTGCAGCCTAAATCCATAAAATAAACGTGTCCCTTTTTAAAAGGCCAATACACATCTGCTGTATATTAAGATCTGCTTTGGAGACTATGGAGACTTATGCTGCTCACATAATGAAATTTGGGGCGGTATTCTGGGCATGCATGCGTGACATGGGGGGGCGACATGTCTGATGACATCTGCTGTTGTTGTGTCACACCACGCCCACTGGTGTGAATGAAATTTAGCACAACATGGTGGTATATTGATGAAAAAAACACAGTTCCATAATGCACAGGTACTGCAGTGTGAAGGGAACATTAGAATTTGCAACAGAAGCACTAGCATTATAATCAGGAAAAATTACACAATAAACTCCACATCTGAATACATCTAAACTCCACATCACCAACCTTACTGGCAGGCATACAAGCAAAGTCTCCCAAGTAAATGTTAATATACAGCAGGTGTGTATTGGCCTAAAAAAGGGTGGGGGATACACATTTATTTTATGGATTCAGGCTGCAATCCTATACTCATTTAACTGGTAGTAAGTCTCACTGAACTCAACAAGACTGAAAGTTTTTGGACAGGCTGTAGGATGCCACTGTTAACACCTCTTATTACCAGAACTCTAAAGATGATTGCTCAGAAGTAAGCCACTTTTTAGTTCAGTGGGTCTTACTTCCCAGTAATTATGTTTGGGCTACAACCTTAGCCTCTTTTACATCTTGAAAGAGCTTAAGGCCCAACTCATACACTTGTATGGCATTTGCACATTACAAAACGTGTGTTTCCACACACAGCACATGAATATGGATCTGTGTATATGAAACTGTAATGTGAGAAGTAGCTTTCATTGAGCTAAAGGATCCCCCCCCAAAAAACAGATAACTAGGGGAATTCAAAATACATGTTTACTGTGAAGTGCAAAATGTAGCATGAATATTTTTCTTCCACAATGATCTGACAGCTTTTTAGTTGTTTCTCCTATAGATTACCATTTCTGAGTATTAAGACTAGGCTCTAAGTGAGATTAATAGGGAAGTATATTTCAAGTCGGGCAGATTCTGTTCCCATAAATTTTTAAGCAATGCTTTGCTACAGGCTAATGCAGTATTATGGCAAGGAGAAAAGAAGATCATCACACAAGTCACTAGGAACTACACATTCTCTTTTCAACATGTTTAAAACATGCCAGAATGTTATCTTCTCAGATTCCAAAAAGTTCAATGGGAGCAACCAGTTTTTAAGGTCCCATATAAAAAAAAATAGGCATTCTAATAAATCAGTATAAACGTCAATCAGATTACATTAGTGTACTTGCTGTAAGGCAAGTAACAGCTACTTCCTAGCTCTCCTGAAACTGAAGGGGATGAAAGAGAGATTCTCCCTTCGCTATATGGCAGCCTTTCCCAACCAGTGTGCCTCCAGATATTGTTGGACCACAACTCCCATCAGCCTCAGCCAGCATTGCCAACGGTCAGGAAAGATGGGAATTGTGGTCTAACAACATCTGGAGGCACACTGGTTGGGAAAGGCTGCTATATAGTGTGCAAGGATTGGCTTTCTGAAGTGTTCTTTGCCTTCTCAGATCCCCAGGAGATGGAACGTCAATTTTTAAAAAATACCTTTATATCTTTTTATTTATTTATTTTGTAAGAAAATAGATAAACCGCCAACTCATTTTTTAAAAAAATCATGACAGGGTACAATAGAATCATTAAAACATCACAAAATCCTAAAATAAAAAAAATACAGAACAAACGACCAATGCTGCATCAAATTCTATTAAAATGTTTGGCAAAACAAAAAAAATTTCAGCATTGCCATCTCTAGTAGGAGGGATTAGGGTTATGGGATTTTGTGCTGTGAGGTTAAAAACAACAACACTTCCCTCCTAGCCACTATATAGTAAAAAAGAAAAAGAAAGCTCAGATTTGGAGCTTACAATCAGCCCCAAACCTCATTCTCCTAGTGCAGGGGTGGGGAGTGGCTCTCCGGATGTTACTGGACTCCAACCCTGACCATTCACGACCGTTGGCCATGCTGCCTGAGGCTGATGGGAGTTGGGGTCCAGCAATATCTGGAAGGCCACAGGTTCTCCATCCCTGCTCTAGGGCTATATAGCACGGAAGGAGTAGGCCTCAGGTTTAGGGTTATCACGTCTCCAGTTTTTGCCTGGAAACTCTCACCTTTCTTTTTTAAGAATTAAGCTCCTACGTGGTCTGGATCAAGAGATATACACCAAAACGTCAGCCCCCCCCACTTCTGTTAAATGAGCTCATAGCTGGCTGTTCTCATCCCGCCCTTTCAGGTTTGTAGCCAATAAGTGAAGTCAGGGTTGTAATTGACAAGGGATTTGTTGACCTCCAGACAATAGCTAGAACCCATTGCTAGGCCAGGAAACTGTTGCCCTTTCCTGCTTGTCTGAAAATCTCATAAACTGAGTAAGTTTATAACTTTCAGCAGTAGCAAAAGTCCCTTTCTCTCTGTGTGCAGGAAATCTAGAACAAAAGATCACAGCAGGATCTTGGTAGGCATGCAAAGTAAACAGTTTTAGTTATGATTATAATAGAAGGGTACATGCAAGGTTTGTTAAATTACTTGCAAAAATAGCATACATTTTATTCTTCAAATAATTTTTGAACAGAATTTTTTTAAAAGTGTACATGCAGCTTATGATGCCATTACAATGTGTAATACTTTTCAAATTATGAGGAGTCAAACAAGTTTAAATTTTCCTGGGCTGTTGAAGAGCGCAGTTTGTCTAATTCATACCCTGTTTTGAAAACCTTCCCAATATGAAGCTTTAATCCTATACTCACTTTTCTGGCATTAAAGCTGCAATGCTAACCCCACATACCAGGAGTAAACCCCATTGAACTCAATAGGACTTGCTTTTGAGTAGACATGATTGGGATTGTGCTGTAAATCAATGGGACTTTTGAGTGAACATAGCAAAGGATTGTGTTCGTGTTGTAAACTTTTCTCTCCCTCTCCAGTCCTATTTTTAAGGCAATTAAGCAGGGCTTACTTAGGTGTCAGTGCTTTTATTTTGTAGGAAAACTAATGCTGATTTAAAAAAAAATGTTCTGAAATGACCAACTGGTTTTGACAATAAACTATTATATGGAGTGTATGTATTTTTACATTTCCAGTGCATGTATGTATGGACTCTTTTCAACAGCCCAGTGAGGTAGGGTTGCTGATTGGAAAGGCAGCTTACAACAAGAAATAAATCCATTTAAAGCAAGTATAAAACAGTTGCAAAAGAGCTTAAAGTGGCATGATTCTGACTATTGGGTTGGGCGAGTGAAGTTCTTTATCACTTGAGGTTACAGTCATGTGCACGCTTCCCTATTTGAGTAAGCCCTATTGCATGCAAGCCCTATTGCTTCTGAGTAAACATGCATAGGATTGCACTATAAATATCTTTACAGGTTGTGTAAATAATAAACATATTTGACAGTCATACTTACATAAATATTTATTCATACTATGTCCCGATATGTATCTGATTTCATACTATGGTTGTACATTATTATTTCCTCTACATTTTAAGTGTGCCCTTCTTCCTTGGCATGGTGATGGGCACCTGATATACCCATTAACCCACCTGGCCACTCTATTAGATTAACAAAAGAAACTCATCTGACCAGCAGAGTGGGTTTCTCACCCCCAGGCGCAAGTCTCCAAATCAGAGGCTGGAAGAGGACTCATAGAAATTAACCATCTCAACCCCAAACCCATAACAGTATGTTATTTACAACATTTATATACCACTTTATTGTAAAAAAAACCTCAAAACAGTAAACAGAAGGAATTAAAACAATAAAATTATTGGCAAAAACAGTTAAAGACAAGTATTTAAAAACATTCAAAATAGTAAACCAACAATGAATTAAAAACAGATAAAAAACCACAATAGCTTCTACATGCCTGGGTAGGCTTGCCTAAACAAAAATGTTTTTAGCATGTACCAAAAAGAGTACAATGAAGGTGCCTGCCTAATGTTAATAGGCAGGAAGTTCCAAAGCATAGGTGCTACCACGCTAAAGGATCAATTTCTTGCAAGAGCAGAAAAAGTACTATGTGGCACCCATAACATGGAAAGCACATCTTGAACTTGACCTGGTAGAAAATCTGCAACTAATGCAGATTTCAGAGCAGAGATATTATGTGCTGATAAGGTCTCACTCATGTCAGCAATCATGCCACAGCATTCTGCATCTGCACTAACTAACTGCAGCCCTCAGATCAGGTTGTGCTGCATGGGGATTTGTGTGACCTTGGCTGACCAGCTGGTAGGATTTTTTTAGTTTTGGTTTTTGGTTAGGAATCCTGATTGGTTGTAGGATGCTGATTTGTCTGTCTTACTCATTAGAATCTTCTTGTGGTTGGTATGGTATAGCATTTAGGAAATCACCACTCTATTTTGTTATTCTTTTTCTGTTTGCATTTCATTTACCTTTAACCTTATTCCCTTCCATCCATAGAAACAACAACAGTGGTTCCATGTGCTCAGCTGAAACCCTTAAACCCACTGAAGATGCACCTTGTTGGTTGCATGACTATTTGTTTCTTGCCCAATAGCGATAAAAGAGAATTTGTATATTGAAAAGTGTGGCTACAATTGCTGTTGTTCCCAATCTACTGCGTGTGAAGATAGACCAAACCATGTGTATTTTCTCTTTGTTAATTATTACTCACTGGAATTGGGTTGGTTGTATAGCAGCCCACAGGGTAGGCAGGAAAGATTAGATAATCTTCTTAACTCTTACTCATTTCTCCAACCTGTCTCTTCAGTGAAGGTTCAAGTCTGTAAAGAAGTTTGGAGCAGCCACATTAAAAGGCAGGCAGGGCATTCCAGGCAGGAGGTTGCCAATCATACTTTGATATTAATATCATTGCAGAGGATTCCTGGTCAAGCCTTACCAACAGAACAATCCTAACAATATCTACTCAGAAGTAAGTCCTGTTGAGTTCTAAGGGGCTTCATCCCATAATAAGTGTGTTTAGAATTGCAGCCTGCAGGGGCATCCATCTTTAGACCTGAGTGCTTCCATCTGACATCTCCACAACAGTAGGCTTTCTTCCTACAATGGCCTTCTGGTGAATGGTTTGGCCTAAGGGCACTTATACCCTTCTTGCCAGAAACAAGTGGACTTGATTAAATGTTCCTTACCCAGACTCTCTAAGCAGGTGACGAGGAATGGTCTGGTCACTTTAGCTGGACCTGGAAACATCCTCATTTAGCTAAGATTTCAATCTAAATTTCCAATCAGATTGTGTGTGTGTGTGAGTAGTATGCTCTAAGCAACTGTGGTTGATGTTTAATGTATCATGCTTAATGACATCACTAGGGCCTGCCCCTGAAATCTCAGGGTTTGGGATGCTTCTGACCTGGCAACTCTACTCATATCTGGAGAATAAAAAGTGTCCTTTTCTGCTTCCCTCCTCCTGGAACTCTCCTCCGACTTCCAAGAGGCCTGAACAGAACTCTGCAAGTCTCATGTCCTGCATATGGGTTTCCATAGGCACCTGGTTGTTGTGGGAAGCAGGATCCTGGACTAGAGATGCCTTTGATCTGATCTAGCAGGGCTCTTCTTATGTTCTTCACATTTTGTTACAGGTTCCACTTGTACAATCTAAAAAACATGGATTGGAGTCACACTTCAAGGGCACTTCAAGTTTGTTGCTCTTTTGCGGATAGGATTCAATCACATACTGGCAGATTCAAGTTGCACAATTTGATTTGGTGCTCTTGCATAACAAAGCTGCTCTCCTCCTTTGAATTTTTTGTGATAAGGAAAGTGACGGGAAATTTCCCCCCAAAATGTGGGATAACAATTGCTTTATGCAACATTGAATAACATTGTATTACTAATTGGAATGAATGCTCAATAAATACCCGACGTCGTCATCTAACCTCCCCACAAACTTGTATAAACAAATCAGGAAGAATGCTCAATAAATTGCACGTAGAAGTTAGTTGTACTTAGTTGTACTTAGTCCTCATTGAACTCAATGATTACAGATCCCCTAGATTTCAATGGAGCCTTTGTTCAATCCTATAACAGCAGTTATCAGGATAAAACAAGCCCATCCTTCTCCTGCCTCAAGAAATAAAAGCACATGTTGATGTTGAAAAGGCTGTGAGGAGACCCAGTGGATGTAGGCATTGGTACCACAAAGGCACTAATCCATGTGCCAGCCTTCTTGTATAAACAAAGGGCATGGAACAAGGCTGTATTCAAAGATTTTGAAGAACAGAGAGGAAACTTTGTAGGAGAAGGTATGTAGGGATCAAGCCAATGGTCAGTAGTAGTCTGAACCCACCTTTATCCTGGTCTACAGGCTCTACGGTGTGTTTGTTGCAGACTAAAAATGGTCTATGGCTTCACCTTCTAGAGAGGTAGTCATATTAGTTTTCTAGCCTGCACATCATAGAGGCTTATGCCCAATTTGATTCGGGCATACACTTTCATGGGCAGCAGTTGACTTTATCAGATTCTTGAACTCTAGTTCATAAAAACTTATGCCCTAATAAAATTGTTAGTTATGAAGGGGCTACAAGAATCTTTGTTGTTCTCTATGGCCAGTAACAGAACTAAAACTCTTTATGCCCTCAACATTTCCATTTTCCTTGTAACTTTAGCATTTAAGATCCCTAAACTAGCCAGCTTTGAAAATTAAAACTAGCTTTTCTTTTATTGACTGCTTTCCCTCAGCATTCCCTTAGAATTAATCTCTCAGGTCAGAAAGGCTGAGACTGATCTAAATAAGAAGATAATATTTGCAATTATATAATACTGCAGGGTCAACATTTAATATTTGTTAATTATAAAGAGTGTGCAAGTCATGTCAGCCCCCCTTTTTGTTGTCTGGGGAGTTAAAGTGATCCTTTTCTGGCAGTTAGTTTTAAGATCATTAAATGATCCTCATTTGCAATATATTTGCAGAAGATTACAGCCCATCTAAATTGACCCTGAAGGAAGACTTATTTCATTAATAGGCTGTCCCGTGCTAATGCATAAAACCAGACAAAATATATCTATTAAATTCTTAATGTCTAAATGATGTTTCTGGCTTTCTTCTTAATTACAAAGCAAAATGAGCCCGAAGTGCAGTATGTCTAAGAAAAAAATGATCAATTTAATCTATCTTCAAGGAGAAAACTTAAAAAAAAGAAAAGCAGGCCCAAAATGTCCGACATACTTGGGCTGGAGCTTTATTGTGCTGTTGAGACCTGTGATTAAAAAAATGTATCAATCCAATTTGTAGTCCCCCCCCGTGATTAATATTTCATGTGGATAGAGTATCTTTCACAAGCAAAGCAGTTTCCCAAGGAAAACGCCTGCCAACATTTCCCAGTCTCTCTCTCTCTCTCCCTCCCTGCCCCAAATCCAGAAACTTTATATTGTATTGCAAAACTTGGATGATCAGAGTTCTAAAAATGAATGCTTTCATGGTTTTACTTTCTGACACCATGGCATTACTGATTGTGTAATATTGATGCACTATATACCTGCTGGGAGGAAGGGCGGGATGTAAATAAAATAATAAATAAATAAATAAATATACCGCAGTAGGGAAACTTTTTCAGCCTGAGGGCCACATTCTCTTCTGGGCAACCTTCGAGGGGCCACATGCCAATGGTGGGTGGGTTAGAGGCAAAAGTGTGTGGAGGAATGAATATAAATTTACCTTTGTACTGTAGACTAGTTTCTACAAGCACTCACACACCCCTCAGTATCCTCCCTCAAGGCAAGCAAGAATCATCAGAGTTCAAGCACACATTCCAGCCACTCAAGGAGGATATGAATCCTGGGGGGGGGGCTGGGGAGGGAGTGTGGTCTGTGAACTGTCCCAAAGGAAGATAGCAGCAATGGCCAGTGCGGTGGCACGGGTGGGTCACTTCTCCTCTTCCAGATTCTGAACATGATCAGTCGCTGCAGCTGACTGAGAGGGAGAGGAGGAGGAGCAAGACACAGGAGTGGTGTAGCATGGTGTGCACTGCACTGAGCTTCCACTCCTTGCCCCTATCCTTTCCGCCCTCAGTTAGTGGCAGCAGCCCACCACATTTGGAAGCTGGGAGAGCAGTGGTGTCCCACCCATGCCAACTCACCAGCCAGTTCTGCCAGACAGAGAAGACTGGAAGACTGTATTTGGCCCTTAAGCTTGACGTTTCCCACTCTTGCTGTATAGAAGATATAGATATAGATATAATTCTCCAACTTCATTATCCAAGAGGAAAGGTTATACATACCCATCAATATCTTAAGGCAGGGATGGAGAACCTCAGTCCTAGGGGGGCACTTGTGACCCTTCAAGCCTCTCTAGTCAGCTCTTGAGACTCTCCCCAGCCTACACCCCCCTTTGTAGTCACACCCCTGTCAACAGGCCGCATTGTGGGTTAGGGTGCAACCCAGCTTGCACTGAAGACTGATGTGTCTGCATGGGAAAGAGTATTATTATTATTGTTATTATTATTATTATTATTATTAATAGTAGTAGTAGTAGTAGTAGTATTGTTATTGTTAATAATAATAATAATATTTCCTATAAATATACATTTCTTTTGATAAATGCCCAGTTGTTGTTTTCTTAAAACTAGAGTCTTAGTGTGATTGTATCCAGGATCAAGTATGCTCCTTCAACACTGATTCTGTTACAGTTCAGTTTCTGGCAGCATTCAGTGCCGATAACACCATCTTCCTCACCAACCCTGCTTCGCCCATTGTTTTTGCCTAGCTGGAATGTGTCCTTGAACTCCAATAATGACTTTTGGTCAGAGAGGTGTATGTACAGAAAGTAGCCTAGTGCACAAAGGTAATATTTGCATTCATTGCTTTGCCCACTTTTGCCTCTGGCCCTGCCCACCACCAACATGCGGTGCCCAGAAGGTTGCACAGAAGGGAATGTGGACATCAAGCTGAAAAAATGTTCTCATCCTTGTCTTCAGAGGAAAACCAAGGCAATAAACTGCTGTAGTCCGGAAGGCAACTGCCCATTGTCAGAAAACAAGAACAGCTCACATCATTACTGTGCCCATGGATTGGGGTTAATTCAACACAACATATATAGTTGTTTTAAAACCCCAAATTTTTGAATGTTCAGTTCCTTGATAACATGCACTCTATAAGTTTTGTGGGTTGATGTGCAGTCGGCAGATGAGATCATATGCTTTAATTATTGGTTCTGCACATATTCCTAGTTCTTGTTTTGTCTTTGTGGCACACTGTAGTGGTCTGGATCTGTATTATGGTAGATTGATAGTGGAGCTTCATATCATCTGTGAAGGCCAAGCTCTACATTTGTCTTGAGTTAGAATTCCATCCCTGGCTGTTATGAACTCAATCAAACCCAAGCTCTAGTATTATAAAAGTGTAACCTTCACCAGATCAGAACTTAATCCTAGGTCTCAACATGATTTAGTGCTGGATTGGATGGTCCAGGTCAAATTCCTAGTAAACCATCAAGCTTAACAACTGGTTGATTTGGACAAGTCATACTCTTTGCCTCAGATGAATCTATTTCATATGTTGGGATATGCCATTTTGAGTTCTTTGGAGGAAAAAACAGAATCAAAATGCTATAAATAAACAACCTTTATTAGCCCCCGAGTCCTCTTTGTGTGTTTTAATCATATACACAATTCCTACTTACTTACTTGGGAGTAAGTCCCAAACTCAATGGGCCTTACGTTTGAATAAACGTTATAGAATTGCACTGTTAATCTGATTTATGGTACGATCCTATGCACACTTAAATCAGAAGGAAGTCCTGTGCAACTCAGTGGAATTTATTTACGAGTTAGATGTCTATAAGATTGCACTGTTAATCTAGTACAAATTCCAGGCAAGACATCTTTCTGATTTACCAAGTCCTACATAATTCCCCAACAAGTTTATGTTACATATTCCTATTACATTTTTTTTTAAGAAAATGCATTTTTCTGCATTTAAGGCTTCTTGTAATGTAATCCGGGTTATATTTAAATGAGCCCTATTGAGGAAACAAGAATGGTGTGAGGAAAATTCTCACTGTTTGTTGATGCCCTTGATAGGGCCAAGTGGAGTCTAGCTGAAACCAAAGACATCCCAACATGATTCAGCCAGTGGAAACAAATATTATACCACTGGTACTAACAAGTACATTTCCACAGGGACCAGAGGTGTTGGAAGACTCTAAACAGATGCCTCTGAACTTAAAATACATTTAATTCCCAAGGCTTGTCTTGTAATTGATTTACCCAATATGGAACCCAGGAAGAGATTGTTCGGCATAGTGTGGCATTGCAAACCAGTCTGAACACTTCATGGAACATCATAATAATTGAATAAAAACCTTTTAAAAAAATCACTCCATTTGCCACATTCATTTCCATCAGGGCTGTATGTAATAGCAAACGTCAAAGAAAACATTCTACAGTTGATCATTAATCTCCGGCAAGAAAAATATCCCACCTACTATAAAAGGCAAGTGTGCATATAACCCACGTCAAAAGAATATCACTCATTCTTTTGTTTCCCATTAATTTGGACTTCTGGTATGCCAGTCTGTAAATAGCCTATTTGGGCATATGAAGCTTATGTCTTGACTGTTCTAGCAACATGTATCTGGAGCAACAGTTTAAAAATGCCTCCCACTTAACACAGCTTGTATTTCATTAGAAACTACCAAATCTCAGCTGTTATGTGAGAATTGACAGCTGTATTTTTCTAGCATTAACTAACACTATGAGGAAAAAATGCCAGTGTTTCCTGAGCTTCTGTCACAAGTTTGTTGGAGATATTGTCTTCCCTTGAATGAACTATGCAATATGGATATTGCCAACTGTGTGCTACAAGCTGTTTCTTCACTGTGATTTAGCCAGCGACACCACCACGTTGGGGTTGGTATGGTGGAAAACAGTGGAAAGACAAATGATCAGCTAGACCTAGGTTGTAGTCAGTTTCCTTTCCCAAGAGGCCTAGACTCTAAGCTTTTTAGTGAGCTTTACCATCTGAGTCCTGAAAAACTTTTTTTCCCCATGGACCACTTGAAAATTGCTAAGGGTCTCAGTTGACCGCTTAATGATGTTCCTGCCTGTTGCAGCAATTGTAATTCCATAGAATTCAAATTGTAATACAATAAAATACAATGTAAGAAGTAAAAAAAGAAATAAAATACAATTAAAAATCAGTCTGATGAAATGGATGTGCTGTCTCCCATCTTCAGCCACAAATCCACAGATATGCCATGTGATGGCTTTAATGGCTAGTATACCAATTAGAGTTTTAATAAATTAGCAGAGTTTAGCTTAGTGTAGCTTGCTAAATGCTCTGTGCTGTGTGGGTGTGATTTTACCTGAGAATTCTGTTTTGTTAATCACAATTACCTGTGTATATATTTTTAGGTGATTAACAGAATCCTTATAGGGATCCACAGGAAGCTTGGGTGAAGTTCTGTTTGTTGCTTTCAAAACTCTCTCTCTCTCTCTCTCTCTCTCTCTCTCTCATACTAGGTAGCTAAACACACCAAGAGTAGCCTTGCAATCACCGATACCACAGTGGTGGCCTTAACTGAACAAAAGAATACTACATTTAAGTTAAAGAATAATTGGGCATTTTATTTCCTGCTTGGTAGCTCAAGAAGAGCCTTGAAGCCTTTCTTCACAGCCAGCTGGCCTAAAATAGTAATTTAAAGTTAGATCACAAGTGCCGGGCTCGCAATCATTTACACGTGGAATTTAATACTAGGTTTCATTTTATGTCTAGCTGTGGAAATATGAGAAACAAATGGTAAAATGCATGAAAACTATTTAAAAGGCAGTTTTCGCCACATTTTGTGCCTTGTGGGGTCAGATCAAACTTGATTGGTGCTCTGAACAAGTCAGCATATGTCAAAAGAATAACCTCTCAGTTTAATGACAAATCTGAAGTGTTCCTTCTAGCACATCTGGTTAGGTTTCATGAAGATCTGTGATTGATGACTTAATAGCAGACAAATCCAAATTGGTGCTTTCTCCATAGCCTCACACCTCACAACCCCACTAAAGCAAGTTTCAGCATTGGCTAGAATACAGAACTCAAACTGCTTGCTCTGGATTAGTCTCACTAAGATCAAGAAGACTTCTCTGGGGATTGCAACTTCAGAGCCTGGTTCAAGTCTTGAACTGTCTGTGCATAATTTGTCATTGAATGAAATAGTTTGTTTTAGAATAAGTAGCTGCATCCAGTGCAGCACATAGGAAATCAAATTGCATAAACATATAGCAGTCCATTTATGGGATTTACCTTTTAGGAACAAACTATGCAAGACATAGGTATTCAGTGACTGGAGCTCCCAATGTCTTTTTCTTGTCCATGTAGCAGTCAAAGGGAGCCTGATTTGGCTTGGCACTGTGGTGGAAGGTGTCGTGTCCAGGGCTGGACTCAGGAATCACACCAGTCGATGAAAGCAATTCAGTTTTTATTAATGTAATATCCAGACAGAGACTACGTCTCCTCATGAAGCAACACAATACACGTGTCCTGCGACATGCAAGAGAGTTGACAGAACAAGGAATTCCCGCCCCCCCTTATCGTTTTTAAGGGGGCTTTCTGGCGCGAATTCTCTCACTCCGCCTTAGGACAATTTCTTTCCCGCCCCTTCTCTCTCTCCCCCTGACTTGTTTTTCCCTTCTCCGGGTTCGTGGTGAGGGTGGAAGTTCTGCCTCCCCCTCCTCTTCTGAAGATTCTGTTTCTGGGATTGGAGAAAGGGGGGTGAGCGTCATGCCCATCAGGCTGACTTTTCCCTGGCTGAGGAGGGAGTGGAATCCCCCCTCCTTCTTGGTCTAACGGCTCTGGCTCAGTGAGGGGAGTAAGCGTGGGAAATTCCTGAGTAGTGTCTGTAACTTTGTCTGCTGGAGTTTCAAGGCCTCTGTGGTCGCTGGGCAACACTATCTCTGAGAGTTCTCCCTCCCCCTCTTCACCCAGCTCTGAGAAAGTGATCTCCTGCTCATCCTCTGAAGTGCTAGGGTCCCAATCCTGCATCCTGACAGAAGGAGAGGGGAGTTTAACCCCTTGCCCCGAGCCAGTTCTGTGATGCTAAATTCCCCCTGCCACCACCAAAGCTTCTCTTAGTCTTGGAAAAGAGGCATATGCTCTACCCATATTGAAAGCAAACATAAGTTTTGCTGTAGAGAACTCACAACTTTCCCATTTGTACATAATTGGGATGTGAATCACCAGTCTATTCTCCATTATATTATATGGTAATGTGCAAAGTTGCCCACAGTTCTACAGATATTGAGTGTCATAAACATGTCTCAGGCCCAGGTCAACCAGCTGTCCACTATGGCACCAGAGACAGTGGAGACTGGTGGCTCTGATGCCAGTGGGCAGTGAATCTGCTCTGGGTTTTATTGTGAACTTCCAAAGAGGCATGTTCAGCACCTTGGACAGCTCCCTGGAAGTTTGCACTAAACCCCCAGTGACATTGGAGTTACCAGACTCCACTGACTAGAACTATTACTGCATTTAGCATCTATATATATGAAAACACTTTTAAATCATTTTGTAGGAAGCCAAGTCTGATGAGTTTTATTTCATGCAAATTATGCAGCACAGGATTGGGGAACCTCAGGCCCAGGAGTCAAATGTGGCTCTCCAGGCCATTCTATCTGGCCTCCAGGGCTCTGTCTGAGCCACACCCACTTCCCATGCCAGTCCTCCTTTCACCAGCCATGCTGTACACTCTCCTTGACTGCTTTTACCTGGCTGGAATGTGATGCTGATGAGCAACAATAATGTCTCTTGCTTTCCTGGATGGACAATGGAGAGTTGTGTGTGGGTACAGAAACACCTGACTTTTGCATAGCAGGAATATATCCTAGTGTAAAAAGGTAAGAGTCACATATGTTGCTCCACCACTTTTGACTCTGGCCCAGCTAACTTTTTGTCTCTAGCCACAACTATTTCTTGCCTCTGACCCCACCTACCACTGGCAGGTAACTCTCTGCAGTTTGCCCACAGGGAAATGTAGCCCTCAGGCTGAAAAAGGTTCCCCACTCTGGTGTAGTACGTATTCATGTTTTATTGTGGGCTGATTCGGGAGCCTTTTACGGGCATGATCTCAGGTACAAATTCAATACAAATCCTTAGTAGCTTGGCGTTAGAATGTGCAGCTGCCATATTTAAATATGCAAGTGCTTTATGTCCAGGGATGGGGAAAACCTGTGAATCTCTAGATCAGGGATTGCCATCATGTCACCTGCAGGTGCCATGGCACCCATGAAGGCCTTCAGTGGCACCGCTAGTAGGTAGCCCAGACTGAGCTTTCATTTAAATGTCTAGCTCTCCTAGAAAGAATGTTGTGGAGTGAAATGTGCAGGTACTTTTCTAAGTGACTTTCCCTGCTTCTGTCTTTTTTTCTAGTCCTTGGAAACTCCATAGTTTGCTCTTCCATTTTCCCTAGCAACCAGAATACATCTTTCCTGTGCTGGGTTCTCTTGAAATCAGGTAGTGCCTGGAAATTGTTTTCTGCAAATACTACTACACAATAAGTGTGATTGAATGTTAAGGAATCCTCCTCCCCCAAAAGGCAATCATGAAAACTTTGCAAAGAGGCTTAGGCATGTCTCCTACTTTGCAGGAGTGAAAGCTCAGGGACTCACTAAGAATTCACTGTGCAGTTAACTTAGATTACGACAGTATACTTTTCTACTCAGAAGTAAGTCTCTTTGTGTTTAATGGGGATTACTTCCAAGTAAGTGGATATAGGATGGAATCTAGGCTTTGGTTTAGGGTTGGCACTGGGGGAAAACAGGGTTCTTGTGCCTTTAACAGCTATATGACAGGCAGAAATTCAAGAGGCCAAGCCTTTTCTAGTATGAAAATACAATGATGGTACAAACTTCACCATGACTACAAGTAATTTTGTGTTATGCCACAACCCCCCATGGCAGCGATTTTGTGTTTTGTCATACCACCGTGGCAGTCATTTTGTGACTGGTACTCCAGCACTCTCTCAAAATGTGAAATGTGCTCTCTGGTCCAAAAAGGTAGCAACCCCTGCAGTAGATGTGGGACTACACCTCCCATCAGCCCTAGGCAGCATGGCAGCAGTCAGGGATTATGAGAGTTATAGTCCAACTGCATCTGGAGGACCACAGGTTTTCTACCCTTGCTTATATCTAACATATATACATGTGTGTGTGTGTGTGTGTATGTGTGTGTAGACAAATATTAATCTGGGTGACTCTTTTTCTCTATGCAGGGTAAAAGTATTAGGTCCTGACATTTTACTCAGGAAGTATACATATGATAGATCATTTCTTGCTATAGGTCTTAGGAAATTAACAAATGAAATAACCTTCCACTAATTTGTGCAATGTTGGAATGTTAAAATTTATTGATAACATGATCTAGTTTGCTTTTGGGGGGGCAATTCAGGGAATTTGCAAAAAAAATGTGTTTACTTCTATTTGTCAAAGGTTTGATAAATCAGACATTTTTAGTATTTTATCAATGGCAAAAATCTAATTGCCTTCTTGCATTTTGATTTATTTCTTTCCTTACTTTCTTTGCATCTGCTGTGCAACAAATGAGTCTCCAAAGAGAGATATGTTATGATACAGTGTCAGTGAAATTAATCCTGATCAATTTTAAAGTTCACATTCTTATTTGATGACTTTCTGGGGATTCACCAAAACTGAGATTGACTCAGCCTCTTCTGTTGCTTAAATATTGTTGTTTAAACACTCTGAATGTAGAAGAAACTCTTCTTGCCAGTCTAGTATGGCTGCATTTCTAATATACAAAATTAGCTTGTGATCTACTAGCGGATAAACAGTCACCGAATGCTGCCCTTTCTGAAATCCACAGTAGCAATTTAGGCTTCCTGGATACAGTATTTCACATCTTTATTGAGTTTACATTCACATTAATATATTGCATTGATTGCTGTACACAGTATTCAAAATAAAATAGTATATAATTTTAGCTTTCCCACATGATTGTGGCAAATTTGCTGGAAGCTGATTTATGCTGCTGTAGGTAATCACGGGGTTTTTAAACCTTATTGGTGGCAAATCTTGGCTAGAATGGCATATCCACAACTATGCTCTTTCCCGTTATCATCTTTATTATGAGAGATTACACAGGGGTAGCCCATCTGGTGCCCTCCAGATGTCGCCGTATCCATTGTTCCTGGCCGTTGGCTGTGCTGGCTCTGACTGATGACAATGGGAGTATGAGAACATCTAGGAGGCACCACATTGGCTACCCCTAGATTATAGCATAGCCAATTTTCCTCCATCAGTATAGAGTGCACATGGTGACAAACAGAAGTCTGGAGTAATTACGTATCATGATTTCAACGGTTCACGCACGAGGTGTCCCTGCGTGGTTGCCTCAGGTGGACCATCAGCAGGATCATGACTGAACCAACATGAAGATGTCATTTGTAAGAGCCAGTGCCATCACATGGGCCATAAAATAGTCCTTCTATATTTGCCACAATCATGGAAATTAGAGTAACTGTATATATGCAATCTCTGCATTGCCAAGCTGCTTCACAGGATCACACAACATCATGTATGTATGATATGCCTGTAAGTCTAATGTCAACCTCATAAATTCTCAAGGGAATTATGTTGGGATTGTCTAATGTGTAAACAGCCCATTATTAACTTGGAAATTAATGTATCAGTATATTGCAGTTATGCTGATTTAAAATGACAGATATTAATTTCACTTTACATATTTTGGGGGTTCATATCATCTATGAAAACAGACTTTAGTCCAACAATAAATGGGGTTAATGCAAAGTATATTATATAGCACAATAATTTATGGTACATGCATGTAAAACTTTCATTTAACAATTATTTTAACTTTTTTGTTGTTGAATTAACATTTAATGCAACTTTTCATAAGATTTTTAACAGGTAAACTAACATAGCTTACATCTGTATATTCTGCTGGCCCCACCATTGAAGCCTCCATATTCAAAACCCAGTTGACCATAGTTAAAGGAGGTTTTAGCAAATAGTTCAGTCATTAGAATTTCATCATTTTGATTACCTTTATCTCCACAAATTCTTTCTGATGTTACTGGGAATTTGATTTGTGAAAGTCAACTAAACTAGAACTACAACTTTTTATTTTCCTTAGATATAAAAGTTTAAATAGGTTGATCATTTTAATATTATTTGGGGCCAGAAAAAAAATAAAATTGACTGGGAAAAAAGGGTGTAAAACAATAATTTGGAGCCATAAATAAAAGAATCTATACATGAAAATGCCAGTGTTTGGGCGTCTTCTTCTTTTAGACTGTAAGAAACAAAAATCAACTTTCCAAAAGATGGAGGATGACTTTAACTTGACAGGAACCAAAGAACTACTGCTTTAGTTTTCCTATTTTCTGTAAATAAAGAAGGTGGAAAATGAAGAAATTATTATTATTTCTTTGTGATAATGGCAACATATGATTGGCTTGGCAAAGGAAACCATAAGCAAGTTTCCTTAGTCTGCAATCCTTTGCATGGCTTGGAAACTAAAATCCCATGGAGGTCAGTGGGATTTAAGCAGACGACTCCTCTGCACAGGATTACAGCCTGCCTCAGTGTAAATACACTGCTAGTTTTTGTGTTGAAACCATATTTTTTTCTTTTATTGATAATGTCAAATAAACATTTATTTCGGGTCCAAAGCCTTGGAATGTGTTAGTGAAAACAGAGGCACTGCTTACTGCCCACTAAGTGGGTGGGAAAAGGGTGTTGTGACCCTTTTACCCTTCCCACCAGTCTCCCTAACAGCTTTGGCCTTCAGGTCAGCTCAATTTCCCCTCCACTGAGTGGCCATTACTGTGCAGTGCCTTGATAAATGCTTTTTTTTTTTTTTTGGTAGAGACTGTATTGCCATCAGCAAGCGCTAGGGACGTCGGTACCCTGGGCCAGGCTGATGAAGCTGAGATACAGATAGACTAACATGCCTGTGCACCAAGCAGCTGTTACCTAGCAACCTCATGGGGATTACAAAAATAAATATATAAATAAAAGAATAAGTAAAAATAAAAAATGAACAGACGTACAAACAAAAATGAAAATGAGATTAAAAGAGAGAGAGAGAGAGAGAGAGAGAGAGAGAGAGAGAGAGAGTAAAAGTCTGTGGGGCTCAAAGGTTAATATTCCTCTGTCTAATAACTTAGTTTCAGAAAATTGCATTTTAACCTTTTCAAAGCGTTCAGGAGAGAGATTTCTTTGAAATTAAATGAGATCTCATTTGTACCAAATTGGGGTGGTGGCAGTTGAATGAAGAATTTAGCTTTCTTACTTTGTTGTTTTTGTTATTGCGTTTCCTCCTGCCTCAACCCTCATTAGGACTACTACCTTGTCAACATTTATGAGTACCAACCCTGGCCCGGAGCTCTGGCATCTGCATTGTAAACTACAATAAAGCTTCCCTCCATCCCCCAATCTGTCAAACAGCTGGAAAGAAATTTGTAAATGCAACCCATGCAAATATCTTGTACAGTTTTAAACTTGTAATCCTTATATTAATTAGAATGATCAGGGTTCCAGATCTCATGGAAGCCTTTGTGCCTACAGGGTTCCATATCCCATGGAAGCCTCCTCCCTACAGCAGTCTGCTGTGTACACATGGATGCTACGGAAGGGTTTGGATGAAGTGTGTGATGTTGAGGGCAGGGATACTTGATGTGGCCCAGCTTTTTGCTCCTGTGTTTGTTTGTTTATTATTTAACAGATTTTGTATACCACTTAATTGTAAAAACCTCTAAGTGGTTTACATAAAATATAAATTAAAATTAAGGTGCATGTGATGTACGGTGGAGCCAATAATGCCTGCATAGGGCTAGAGTAGTTCCTCTGTCCTGCTCTCTATTGAAAGTCAGTTTGCCCACCTCATCTTTTCCAGCCCAACAAATTCTGGACTATCATTTGCTGACTGGGGCTTGTGTTGTAGGTATTTGTGGGTGAACGGTCCTGACTTCCTTTTGGTGTCCTTGCAAACCTATGATTGTAGGGCATGTTTCATGTACATGAAACCAGCAATGGTTTCCAACAATGGGCCAACAATGTATTTATAAAACTATTGGAGGCAATATGCTGAAAACAGAAGGAGGGAGAGTGCTGTTGCACTCAGGTCCTGATCGCCAGCTTCTCACAGGAAGTGGGTTAGCCACTGTGAGAGAACAGGATGCTAGATTAGATGGGGCACTGGCAAGTTCTTATGTTGTTAAGTTGAGGAACAGTGTGGAAATTCCTTCCCTCCACTATGTAGTTATGAGATGGGCAAGTGCACAAAATCTCTGTTCGTGTGATCATCCCTTTTTCTTTCAGGCTGAAGAAAGGTATGAATCTGCACAAGTGGGCATTTAGCATAAAGCATCCAGTTAACAAGTGACATCTTCATGGTGCAGGGGAGGGTAGCTACACCTCTCTACCACCACATGAACTCCATCATCAACATCTCAATTATGCAATATCTAGACCCAAGGACTGTTGCCTTTCAATCTGAGTCAATCAGTTACCCTTGAATGAGCACAAAAGCACTTCAGCTTGTGCAAGGCAGCCCTGCTGAATTCTGATTTCACCGCCCCACTGAAGCCACCCATATCCCTTCACATCCCTTTCAAGTGGGTTCCTTGATCCTCAAGAGCAGCTTTTGAGGGGGCTAAGGAGGCTGCAGTGGGGTGGAGGAGCCAGGAAAGCCACATCGTATAAGCAGAGTTCCATTTGCTTACCTCTGGATCCAATCCAGTGCTTTCACATTACAACAATTCAGTCACAAAATTTGAATACAACATTCAGTGAAGAAATCTAAAACAAAAATGCATTTGGAACTGACTAAAAATAGAGAAATATCCAGTTTACTAATGCTTCCCATGAGAGTCTGCTTTATTTGGGTGCATGGCTTATCTGTCATATAAAGTAAGTTGAAAAGCAAGGCCTGTGAGTAAGGAGGATTCCCAAGAACCAAAAGAGAGTAAAAGTTTTCTGTTATGTATGAATCTCCTTTGTATACAGTCACAAGTTCTAAAGAGACCATTTCTGGACTGATAATTTATCATCACGTGGTTCTGTGTTTCATTGATATGGTATCCATGATCATACTATGGGAAGTGACTCCTTTGCATATGTGCCCATATGTATGCCTGGTGCATGTCTTTTACCACCCACATTTAACAGGCTTTTGTGTGTACAAGAACCAATCCATGTGTTGAAATTTGTTTGTGCAGCAAATTGCATTACCTTGATCGCGGCAGATGGAATCAAGCTGTAATCCCCTAATGGGGTTGCCCTATTTATTTTGCAGATGCTATATTTAAATTCAGTTTGGTTGTGTTTAAATCTCACTACGACCTTTCAAACAATAAACTATGTGCTTAACTAATTTTCCGGTACTATGTGTACAATATATTGCCAATAGCATACATATTGGCAAGGTTTTATAGATTTATTTTCAGAATCACTTAGCATAGAATTATATTGGCCCAAAGGTTGTTTTCTTAAGGAAAGATCATTAAAACAATAGGTAGAATTTCTTTTATAGTAGAGAAGTGACTTTGGTCACATATTGGAAAGCATGTAAGGTGCTGAACTGTTAATGAAAAGTATGGAACTATAACAAACATAGAAGCAGGGCAGCCTCATCCAGATAAGAGATGGACTGGTTAAATTGTTTTAGTTGTATCAAGATAGGGGTGTATGTGGGAAATGCTGCCGCTATCTGTGCCGATGCCGGAATACCAGTACAACATTTGTCAGGCAAAAAAAATCCCCAAAACACAGCGCAACTGCATGCTGGGATGCCTGTCACATGAGCGGCTACAGCTAGTGAAAAACTCCTGCGATCTTCAGGGTTCTCAGCCTTGCTAACGGATTATTTCTGGTATCATTTATCATGGAAATTTGTGCTAAACTCCCGCTACATTCCACTAGAATTCTGGAGCTAGCTTGTGAATAGTGTGAAAGATCAAATATAATGCGCAAATTACCAGGTAAGAAATCGTCAGAATAATGGAATAAAATGCAGTGTGAAAGCAGCCATTATAATAGAATATAGTACCCACAGGATTTGTCATTCTGTTTTTCTATGTGATATATAACCACAAATTCCTCTATTTCCAAATAAGTTAAATTGTTTTAACGTATGTATTTATATGTTTATGTGGGTGCTATATCTACCTATTTATTTATTTATTTATTACATTTGTATACCGCCCCTCTTGGCAATCACTCGTAACCGAGTAACATTGTCTTCCAAAATATAGTCTTTAACAATGGATCCGTCTGAATCTGTATCCACCGCCAATGTACCAGACCATGACTAGGGGCTAGTGGCTTCTGGATTTCAGTCCTGCCCCTGTCGCCATTTGCCAATCGCCATGGGACTTTCATTATGGAAGATGCCTGTGCATGAATTTGTTTTATGTGGGGAGATCGGTGCAACACGATCAACACACAATCTTGACAGAAAAAGGCTTTGATCCAATGGCATGGGTACCATGACGATTGGAAGTCCTTTATCTGCTGCAGCCTTCATCCGCCTTCACAGCTGTTGTAACATACACATTGTTATCCTCCGCCTGTTCTGCCGTTGAGTACTTTCTTAGATTGATCTTTGTCTGGTTCCTCTCCCTTGACCTTACCGCCATGGGTGACCCTGCTGGGAGCAATGACTCCCGACGGCATTGCTCACAGGGTTCATTGGAACATGCAAGCCCACTCACCACTACAAGGTGATGATCCAGCGAGGGGACTGCCCCATAGCCGAAGCTCTCTGGGCGGTTTACAACAATTAAAAACATTAAAAACAAATATACAAATTTAAAAACACTTAAATTTTTTTTAAAAAAACACATCCTAAAATGCCTGGGAGAAGAGGAAAGTCTTGACCTGGTGCCAAAAAGATAACAGTGTTGGTGCAAGGCACACCTTGTCAAACAAATCATTCCATAATTTGGGGGCCACCACTGAGAAAGCCCTCTCTCTTGTTGCCATCCTCTGAGCTTTGCTCAGAGTAGGCACCCGCAGGAGGGCCTTGGATGTTGAGCGTAGTGTGCAGGTGTGTTCGTGTCGGGAGAGGCGTTCCATCAGGTATTGTGGTCCCAAGCCATGTAAGGCCTTTTAGGTTAAAGCCAGCACTTTGAATCGAGCTCGGAAACATACAGGCAGCCAATGCAAGTGGGCCAGAATCGGTTTTATATGTTCGAACTGTCTGGTCCCTGTTTGTCGGAAGGCAGAGCTGGGGTCCCAATCCCGGGGAGCTGGATCCCGGAGAGTTGGGAGAAGAGTATTCGGATGGATGGCAGAGGGAAGGGGGAGGAACTTCCCCCCTTTGGAGCGAAGACGAAACAGAGGAACTGCCAGTGATAAGGTCCCTTAGCAACGGGGAGCCTGAGCCCTCCCTGGACATTCTCACGCCTCCCCCTCTTTCAGGCTCAGAGCAAGAGGGGAAAGAGGGAGGGCTGCTCACAGCCGAAAAGCGGGGAGGCAGTTTACCATCAGCCCCTCCCCTATCCCCCATCCTGGAATCGGAAACTTCAGAAGAGGAGGGGTGATGCTTCCCCCCTCACCGCGCACATGCAGACAGCTGAAAAGACAGGAGAGAAGGGGGGGAAGGTGGGCAGTACCTGAGGGGCAGTTAAGGAGGAGCGAAAGATTGCGCGCCCGTTTGGCCCCTTCTTAAAGAACAGGCGGGAAGAAGTCCCTTGCTCTGTCAACTTTCTCCCAATGCCGCAGGACCTGTATCCCTGTATTGCTTCATGAGAAAACGCAGTCTTTGTTTGGACATTACCCTAATAAAACACGAATTAACTACAGCCGTTGGTCTGGTTCCTGAGTCACATCCTGGGCCTGACAGCTTGACAGAGCCACCTAAATCACCCTCAACGCTCTCTTCACTTGACTGGGACAAGATGTCAAAGGGAGCAGCGGGGGGGACGAACCCCACTTCTGAGACGGAAGAAGTGGAACTCTTGAGGACTAAGGTAGCTGATTTGCAGACAGATGTTCAAGCCCTGCTAGCAGTAGTCAAGGCGCTGAAGACGGATAATCAAACCTTGAAGGCCACGATAGACCAGATGCGAACAGCCCCTCCAGCTGCCGTAGTAAAGGTTCCCATTGGATTGCCCCCAAAATACGCGGGACAAAGTGATCAGTTGGCAACCTTCGTGGCTCAATGTGAGTTATATCTGGATGTCAGGCACACGGAATTTCCAGACGATGGGGCTAAAGTAGCTTTCGTGATTAGCCTCCTGGAGGGAGAAGCTGCAAAATGGGTGACTCCGTATCTCGTGAGAAAGGATACTGTCTTAGGAAGGTACAGAGGATTTATACAGGAGATGACTGAGATGTTTCAAGACCCGCAAAGGGCTGAAACAGTAGCGCGGCAACTAGGTGCTCTGAAGCAAGCTAAAGGGACTGTTTCCGAGTATACTAACGCTTTTAAAATTCTGTCCCAGGAAACTGGTTACAATGACGCTGCCCTGATGTTTATGTACTGGAGTGGATTAAATGCTGAAATCCTGGATGAGTTGGCCAGGACCTCCCCCCCCCGCTGACCTACCAGGGCTCATCCGGCTATGCCTACAAATAGATCACCGGATGAAAGGAAGGCGCCTGGAAAGGAAGCAGGAGGTCCCGAGATACTCAGCCTCGGCATCCCGCAACAAGACCCTTCCCACTGCAGGGATGGCAGGTAATGCAACTGAGGGACAGGGAGGGGCTAGGCCAAGACTGTCGGAAGAAGAAAAGGAAAGACGACGCCGGGAATGTTTATGCTTTTATTGTTCAAAGCCGGGCCATGTGGCCAGAGACTGTGGACTGAAAGGGGGGAAAGCCGAGCCGTCGGGAAACTAGAACACCCAGTCCACGTGCAGGCCGGTGGACTGGGGGCAGCGTTGTATAAAGGCCCCCCAACGATCCAACCTCCCTCAAAGGGGGTGTTGGTCTTGCCTATTCGGATTACAACTTCCAGAGGAGTGGTGTTTAATTCCACTGCCTTAATTGACAGTGGAGCCTCCACAAATTTTATTGATGCAAAGTTAGTCAAGCGTCATGGAATTTCCCGGTGGAAACTGGACGCTCCCCTAGCTGTGGAGACTATCGATGGGAGACCCCTGAAGTCAGGAGGGGTGACACAAGCCACGGAGGAAGTGAAACTTCAAATCCCTGGGCACGAAGAGTTCATTTCGCTATACGTGTCAGATCTCTCGAACTTTGAGGTGATTCTGGGAATGCCCTGGCTAGCAAAGCATGAACCCAAAATAAGTTGGAAGGAGGCGGTGGTGTGGTTCACCTCACAGTGTTGCCAGGAGAACTGTCAACCTGAAGGAATCAAGAACACCCTAGCGGGGGCAGTGCAAGAGATCGAGCAAGTGACCCTGCCGCCAAAGTATGAAGAATTCAAAGATGTGTTTGATGAAAAAGAGGCAGAGACTTTACCCCCCCACCGCCCTTACGACTGTGCGATTGACCTAGTGCCAGGAGCCAGCATCCCATCAGGGAGAATCTACTCTCTCACAGAGAATGAGAGGGAGGCCCTGAAGGAATTCCTGGATAAAAACCTGAGGTGAGGATTCATACGCCCCTCACAATCCCCTGCTGGAGCGCCACTATTGTTTGTGAAAAAGAAGGGGGGGAACTCAGACCCTGTAACGACTATCGCGCATTGAACCAGATCACCATCCCCAACAGCTACCCGCTGCCCCTGATCTCAGAGTTGCTGGACCGACTGCGCTCTGCAAAAATCTTCACGAAGTTGGATTTGAGAGGAGCGTACAATCTGATCAGAATGAAGGAGGGAGATGAATGGAAAACAGGGTTCTTGACCACTTACGGACAGTATGAATACCGGGTCATGCCGTTTGGGCTTTGTGGAAGTGCAGGAATTTTTCAAAAATTCATGAACGACGTGTTTAGAGACTTGTTGGACACGTATGTAATCTGTTACTTAGATGATATCCTGGTGTTCTCAAAGAACCAGGAAGACCACGACCAGCATGTGAAGACGGTGTTGAAGAGACTGAGAGAAAATCACCTGTATGCTAAATTAGAGAAATGTGGATTTGACCTCAAGTCTCTAGACTTTCTTGGATATCGAATCTCAGCGGAAGGCATGGAGATGAACCCAGGGAAAGTAAGCTGCATATTGGACTGGGGCCAACCTGTCACCAAAAAGGATGTACAACGGTTTTTGGGGTTTGCCAATTATTACAGAAAGTTCATTCCAGGGTTTTCCAAATTAACAGATCCTCTGACTGACTGTTTAAGGGGGAAGAAGAAGTTTCAATGGACAGAGAACGCCACCGAGGCCTTTGAGGAGCTGAAGAGAAGGTTTGCTACTGAGCCCATTCTGCGCTTTGCTGATCCGAACCGCCCTTTCGTAGTGGAAGCAGATGCTTCAGATTTTGCCATCGGGGGGGTCCTGCTACAATTAGACCAAGAAGGGAAGGAGCTGCACCCCTGTGCGTACTTCTCTCGGAAGTTAAAGCCTGCAGAGAAGAACTACACAGTTTGGGAGAAGGAGCTGCTGGCCATCAAGGACTCTTTTGAAAACTGGAGACAATACCTAGAGGGGACCTCTCATCGAATTGAAGTGCGCTCCGACCACAAGAATCTTGAAAGCCTCCAAACTGCCAGAAAGCTGAACCAGAGACAGGTAAGATGGTCCCAGTTCTTCACTAGGTTTAACTTCCAGATTACTTACCATGCCCAAGCCAAAAACCAGAGAGCGGATGCCTTATCCAGACAGCCACAATACAAAGAAAGTGAATCCGAGGACCAGCCGCAGTACGTAATCCCGCCAGAGAAATTAACGTTGGGAGTATGCCAGCCTTCATGGGAAGAGGAACTCAAAAAGGCACAACAAGAAGATGCAGACATGCTAAAATATCAGCAGGAGACGGGACAAGGTCAAGACTCAGAAGTAACCTTTCACTGGAGAAATGGACTGTTATGGTTCAAAACCGCCAGATATGTGCCAGAAGGGGAATTAAGGCTCAGAATCCTACGCCAGTGTCATGATTCCATCACAGCGGGACACTTTGGGATTTACAAGACCATTCAGAACGTGGCCAAGGACTTCTGGTGGCCTAAAATGCGTCGGGATATTGAGAGTTATGTAAAGTCCTGCTCTGTCTGTCTGCGGACAAAAACACAAACAGGGACACCAGCAGGACTGTTACAACCGTTGCCTGTCCCACACGAACCCTGGAAGGACCTCTCCATGGATTTTATAACTGATCTACCCAAGTCCCAAGGAATGACAGCCATCTTAGTAGTGGTGGATCTACTTACCAAAATGGCACACTTTCTTCCTTGTGCAGGGGCCTTAGAGGCTAAAGAAACGGCCAAGTTATTCATAAAAGAAGTCTACCGGCTGCATGGATTGCCAAACAGCGTAGTCTCAGACCGAGGAACTCAGTTCACAGCCAAATTTTGGAGAGCAATGTGGAAACAGTTGCAGACGGAATTAAAACTCTCCTCCGCCCATCACCCCCAGACAGATGGGCAGACGGAATGCTTGAACGCCGTTTTGGAAAGATATTTACGAAGTTATGTGTCCTATCAACAGACTGACTGGGTATCATATTTGCATTTTGCAGAGTTCGCCTACAACAATTCTCTGCACTCCAGCACTCAACAAACCCCGTTCTTCGCTAATTATGGATTCCATCCTAAAGTCTTTCCAAGCAGCTCAGAAGGAATGCTGGTACCGGCAGCTGAGAACTTCCTTAAGGAATTGCAAGCGGCGCAACAGACACTGAAACAGCAGTTAAACGAAGCCAAAACGGAGTACAAGCGAGTTGCTGACCTGCACAGGAAGGAGGCCCCCCCCTTCAACCAGGAGACCAGGTATGGCTGTCCACCCGCTTCCTCCAGATGCCGGGCAAATGTAGAAAATTACAAGACAAGAGGGTGGGTCCTTTCGAAATAGAAACTCAAATCAATCCCGTGGCGTACCGACTGAAGCTGCCTGACACGTTTAAAATACATCCTGTGTTCCATCGATCCCTCTTAACGAAAGCCGCCCCTCCCAGTGAGTTACGGCCGGAGAAACCTCCCGGAGCTCCACTCCTGGTAAATGAGCAGCTTGAGTTTGAAGTTGAGGAGATCTTAGATTCCAGGATCAGACGCCACAAGCTGCAGTACTTGATTCACTGGAAAGGCTATGGGGTGGCTGACAGATCATGGGAAGATGCAGCTGATGTGCATGCTCCAGAATTGGTAAAACTTTTCCATCAACGTTTTCCCCACCGTCCGAAGCCAGACAAGGGGAGGGGGGCACAGCCTGGGAGAGGGGATGGTGTCGGAAGGCAGAGCTGGGGTCCCAATCCTGGGGAGCTGGATCCCGGAGAGTTGGGAGAAGAGTATTCGGATGGATGGCAGAGGGAAGGGGGAGGAACTTCCCCCCTTTGGAGTGAAGACGAAACAGAGTAACTGCCAGTGATAAGGTCCCTTAGCAACGGGGAGCCTGAGCCCTCCCTGGACATTCTCACGCCTCCCCCTCTTTCAGGCTCAGAGCAAGAGGGGAAAGAGGGAGGGCTGCTCACAGCCGAAAAGCGGGGAGGCAGTTTACCATCAGCCCCTCCCCTATCCCCCATCCTGGAATCGGAAACTTCAGAAGAGGAGGGGGTGATGCTTCCCCCCTCACCGCGCACATGCAGACAGCTGAAAAGACAGGAGAGAAGGGGGGGAAGGTGGGCAGTACCTGAGGGGCAGTTAAGGAGGAGCGAAAGATTGCGCGCCCGTTTGGCCCCTTCTTAAAGAACAGGCGGGAAGAAGTCCCTTGCTCTGTCAACTTTCTCCCAATGCCGCAGGACCTGTATCCCTGTATTGCTTCATGAGAAAATGCAGTCTTTGTTTGGACATTACCCTAATAAAACACGAATTAACTACAGCCGTTGGTCTGGTTCCTGAGTCACATCCTGGGCCTGACACTGTTACCAATCTGGCCGCTGCATTTTGCACAAGCTGCAGTTTCTGAACCATCTTCAAAGGCAGCCCCACGTAGAGTGCATTGCAGTAATCTAACTTGGAGGTTACCAGAGCATGGACAACTGAAGTCAGGTTATCCCTGTCCAGATAGGGGCATAGCTGGGCCACCAAACTAAGTTATTAGAAGGCACTCTGTGCCACCAAGGCTACCTGAGCCTCAAGTGACAGAGATGGTTCTAGGAGAACCCCTAAACTACGAACCTGCTCCTTCAGGGGGAGTGCAACCCCATCCAGGACGGGTTGAACATCCACCATCTGGTCAGAAGAACCACCCACTAGCAGCATCTCAGTTTTGTCTGGATCAGTTCATTAGCCCTCATCCAGTCCATTGTCGCAGCCAGACTCTGGTTCAGCACATTGACAGCCTCACCTGAAGAAGATGAAAAGGAGAAATAGAGCTGCGTGTCATCAGCATACTGATGGCAACACACTCCAAAGCTCCGGATGACTGCACCCAGCAGTTTCATGTAGATATTGAACAGCATGGGGGACAGAACTGACCCCTGCAGAACCTCATACCGGAGAGTCCAGGGTGCTGAGCAATGCTCCCCAAGCACCACCTTCTGGAGCCAACCCGCCAAGTAGGAGCTGAACCACTGCCATGCAGTCCCTCCCACTCCCAACTCAGCCAGTCATCCCAGAAGGATACCATGGTCGATGGTATTGAAAGCCTCTGAGAGATCAAGGAGAATCAACAGAGTCACACTCCCCCTGTCTCTCTCCCAACAGAGGTAATCATACAGGGCGACCAAGACTGTTTCCGTGCCAAAACCAGGCCTGAAACCCGACTGAAATGGATCCAGATAATCGGTCTCATCCAAGAGTGTCTGGAGCTGGCCTGCCACCACTCGTTCCAGGACCTTGCCCAGGAATGGAACATTTGCCACCGGCCTATAATTATTAAGATTTTCTGGGTCCAGGGAGGGTCTCTTCAGGAGTGGTCTCACTACCGCCTCTTTCAGGCAGCCAGGGACCACCCCCTCTCACAGAGAGGCATTAATCACCTCCATGGCCCAGCCAGCTGTTCCATCCCTGCTAGCTTTTATTAGCCAAGAAGGGCAAGGATCCAGCACAGAAGTGGTTGCATGAACCTGTCCAAGCACCTTATCAACGTCCTCAAGCTGTACCAACTGAAACTCATCCAAGAAATTGGGACAAGACTGTGCTCTGGATACCTCGCTTGATTCACCTGCTATAACACTGGAGTCTAAGTCCTGGTGGATGCTAAAGATTTTATCCTGGAAGTGACTAGCAAATTCATTAGTGGGCCTCAGATGGATCTACCATGTCCTTGGGGCCAGCGTGTAATAGTCCCCGGACAATTCTGAAGAGCTCTGCTGGGCGGCAGATTGATGATTTGATAGTGGCAGCAAAATATTGTGTTTTTTGCTGCCGTCACTGCCCCTAAATACAGCTTACCATAGGCACTTACCAGTGTGTAATTGCATCCACCAAGAGTTCATCTCTATCTGCACTCAAGCCATCTCCTATGTTGTTTCATCACTCTCAGCTCTGGGGTATACCATGGAGCCATACAAGCTCTGCACAGGAGAGGGTGCTCAGGAGCAATCGTGTCAACCGCCCGGGTCATTTCTGCATTCCACAGTTCAACCAAGGTTTCAACAGGAGTGCCAGCCCTATCAGCCAAAAAACTCCCCAGAGCCCTTTGGAAACCATCCGGATCCATTAGTCTCTGGGGGCAGACCAACTTGCACAGGGAAAAAGCTCCCCCACCCTTGCAGAGGGGAAAAGCTGCTTTAAGTCTAAACTTCAGCAAGCAGTGATCTGTCCATGACAGAGGGACTGATATAAGCCCCCGCACATTCAGATCATCATCTCCATGTCCAGTTGCAAAAATCAAGTCTAGAGTGTGTTCTGCTACATGTGTTGGGCCAATGGCATATTGGGACAGTCCCATGGTTGTCATGGAGATAATGAAATCCTGAGCCGCCCCGGATAAAGTGGCCTTGGCATGTATGTTGACATCCCCCAGAACCAACAGTACCTAATCTATATATTGTATTTTGTGAACTCATATTTATATTACCACTATAAAGAACATATTTAAAATAGATTGTATGAAATCTCAAAAACTAGTAGTAAAGCTCAGAGCTTCTCCATTAAGTCCCCCCTTCCCATCAGGGATGGGTGAGAATTTTGATTCAGTTCACATTTCAAGCAGAGTTTATCAAATTCGCAATTTCTGAAACAATATGAGAACCAAAACATGGCCATGCTTCGAAATTGGCATTTATTAGAATTTTAGGATACAGTGCACCAACTAAACACCATTTACAAAAATGCATATATTAGGGGAAAGTGTGCATAAAAATGAATTGTTGTTGTTATACGCCTTCAAGTCGATTACAACTTATGGTAACCCTATGAATCTTTGTAAAAATGAATACATGAGTGAAAATAACATGCAAAAAGGCATGAAATTATGAGGTGGCTTGCAAAAATGAGTACCTTTGTCAAAACTGCCTACAAAAATGTTTATAAGCAGTTATTAATTATGATTGGATATGTTTGAATTTGGATTCAGATTATGTTATATTTAATAAATATAACATTTAAACCAATGCCACGTCTCACGAGTCTTCTTTGGCGGGTGTGGGGGCAATGACGTTCCCACTTAAGGTGGGGGCGTGTTAGCTTTCACCCCATATGAGTGAGAAGGCTCGGGAGGTCTACTCCTGATTGGGTTAGGGAGTAGGGTGAGGCCACGTCACGCCTCAATGGGAGGGGCAGGGGAGCGGTAGTATTTAATGCTGCTCCCCCTCCCTAACTCTTCTCCTCGTGTTCGTTCGCACCCGCCCTCCCTCCCTATGGCAGTATGGGCTTTGCCGGTCGCTAGTGGGGCCGATTAGGAATTTTTTGGTTGGGCCCCGCTTTTAGGAGCCCTTCACGTTTTGCCTACTTTATACTGTGGGGATAATTCGTTTGGCTTTCAGGGAGTGGTGTGGTGACGGCCAGTTTTGGCATTGAGTTCGGGCAGGTGAGGAATTTGATGGAGAGAGAGGTAGGTATCCTGAGGCAATTTTGGGTAAGGACACCCCTCAGGAATCTTGCAGGACTTCGGTCTGCAGATAACTGGTGGGTGCCCCTGTGGATTGTCATGCGCATTGGGGTGAACGCGGGTACAGCGGGGCCAGGATGCGCATGGCAGACTGCTCCCAAGGTTCACTGGGCAAGGAGGGAGTCTTGGCCCATATCCTTGCATCACAGCCCACAGCTACCAGCTGTGATACATGCCCAGGAGACTGGGGGGATTCAATCCCCACCAGAATAGTGCGATTCCTCACCTGCCCGGGGGTTATAAGCAGTTATTAATTATGATTGGATATGTTTGAATTTGGATTCAGATTATGTTATATTTAATAAATATAACATTTAAACCAATGCCACGTCTCATGAGTCTTCTTTGGCGGGTGTGGGGGCAATGAATTGTTGTTGTTATACGCCTTCAAGTCGGTTACAACTTATGGTAACCCTATGAATCTTTGTAAAAATGAATACATGAGTGAAAATAACATGCAAAAAGGCATGAAATTATGAGAAGTGGCTTGCAAAAATGAGTACCTTTGTCAAAACTGCCTACAAAAATGTTTATATGGAAAAATTCATGCAAAAATGGTGGAGAATTTTCATGAGGATTTTTAAAAAAACAAATTGCAGAAAACAATTTAACCTTGGAAAAATGAGAAACCAAGAGAAATTTCCAAGAGAAACGAGAAACCAAGAGAAATGAGAAACCAAGAGAAACAGGCAAATCTTTCCATCCCTAGTCCCCATACATTTCAGGAAACTGCAATTCTAAGTTTAAGGGAACCTAATGGCATTAGGAAGTGGTTTGTAGGCTAAAAATGGCAAATTGTTGTTAATATAGGAAGTATGGATTCCATATCTTCAGTGATAGTTCAGTCTTGAAGCAGCATCAAAGTGGAACTAGCTGATACTGGAATTTCCAGAGTAGTTATTGCTCCATTTGTAGTAGACATTTAAAGCAGTATCATACCACTTTAAACATGGCTTAAGAATCCTGGCAACTGTAGTTTGTTCAGGGTGCTGAGAGTTGCTAGGAGTCCCTTATTCACCTCACAGAGCTACAGTTCTCAGAGTGGTTTAACAATCAGATTCTCTTCCATTGGACAGTTCCATTGTGCAAGTGGAAGTCAATTGCGTTAGAAGAACAGCAGCACTGGATATGACTAAAAGAAACTTGAAATTGTTTCACCCTAGTTAGTTTAACTACCAAGGCTGCATACACACCTTTGGACCTATAGTTTACCCCTCACCAAGCTACAATTCCCAACACCCTTAACAAACTTGAGTTCCCATGTTTCTTTGAGGAACATCATGTGCTTTAAATGTATGGTGTGTACACAGCCTAAGAGAAGCATCCAGGTGAATGGCTTCTGTTTATTTATATGGCTAAAATTAATGTCAGAAGGTAGACCATTAGCTTTATGGGGCATGGTGGAATTTCTAGTTAAAATCGAATTTTCCATCTTCTTTGAATTACTGGCACATAACAAGTGCAATCAAGACTGAAGATGTCACATGTAGAAGAACTCATCTTTTATTTCTCACCAATAATATTCTATAATGCAAATCCTAGAGAGGCAGGATCTGTCTTATATTTTAGCTGTTTTCTTCCTTCTTTCTGTGTGCAATAATCTGCTAGATAATGAATGGTCTTGTGCTAATTAAAAAGCCATAATTCCATCACAGAGTTGTGATGATGATGAGGCAATAAACTCTGAGAACAAAGCTTGAGGGGCTTAATGACTCATCAGCCCCTTGATGGAAATTTCACCTTACAATCACTATCCATTCATTATTATCTGTGATATATGTTACTTTGAACACATACACAGGAAATAATCCCTTTTTCATTATGTTCTCCCATAGCTAAAACAGTCAGTGTTGTTAGTCCCAGGAATGTCTGCTCTTGAGATTGGGGTTCTTGAGAAGTGTCTTCCTTCTTGCCAGTTTGGAGAGTGGTTTATTTTGTTTTAGTCAAGCTTAATGTTAGATCATACAATATCTGGTACAGCATCTAGTATTCTTGGGAAGTAACAAATAAATAACTATTGTGTAGAGCTTTTGGGAGTTAGACTATGCTTCAGTGGTATGCACACAAAAGCTGAATCAGTTGATTGCCTCCCACATTAAATTGAACAAGAATACTTTATGTGTGTAAACGACAAGACATGGATGTGAAACCTATGCCCATCCAAATTTTGTTGGACTCCAACACTCATCTGTCCCAGCCTGAATCTAATGGTCAGGAATGATGGGAGTTGTAGTCTAACAACATCTGGAGGGCCACAAGTTCCCCATCTCTGGCCTACAACCTGCTCAAAAAAGTTTCTCAGAAATTACTATGCTACATTCAAACTCTATAAACACTTTCTGGTCATAAACTTTGGTCAGGAGCACATGTCATGGGCATCACTGAAAATGACCACATCATGGCAGATCATGCTTGAATGTGGAATGGACACATAGTGGCTCACAACATGATAGTACAAATCCATGTGCTGAGTATCTGAAGTCATTGGGATGAGGATGAGTCATCACAGGGAGGCCTCTTACAGACTCCAGTTCTTTCATTGTAGGAAAAACAGTCTGAACCAAAATGTCTGGATCAAGACACTGACATCTTGGCAGTGATATTCCACCTTTCCATGCAAAAGTCAACTTACAACAATTTAAAACAAATAATATAACAAAAACTGTCTCCATCCAATGTATTTAAAATATTGCTGCCTTGGTTAAAAATGGAAATGGACTGCTTTCAAGTCAATTCTGACTTATGGCAATTCTATAAATAGGGTTTTCATGGTAAATGGTAAAGTACCATTATAATATCTAAGACTTGACTAGATATGCCTGCTTGAGAAATCATGTGTGAACTAATTAACAGGACTACACATACAATAAATAGCAAGAGTTGTGGGTCTGCCTCAGAATTGTGGAATTCCTTCCTCATGGAAACTCACAACATCCTTGTCCTGAACTTTTTGTAGAAATACTGTAAGACCCATCCAAATTTGGGCTGACTTTTGTTGGTTAGCTTAGGATTTATATATGCAAATTCTTTTTTAATTGATTTTTAGCTGTCTGTTTTTGGTGTATAGAAACCAAGGGCAGCTATTTTGAGATTAGTTGAGAGAGTTATGCAATGATAAGTAAAATGTGTTTGTTGATCACGAGTCCTGTGGCATCATTTTATAAAGCTTATAGCCACTAATATGACATTGTCCAAACATGGCCTCTTTTGTATTAACTGAACTGAAGTCTAGGAAAGGTGGAGCAGTTCGATTCAGATCACATTTAAAGGCAGATTTACCTAATTTGCACTTCCAAAACAATACAAATACTGAAGCACCGCCATCCTTCAAAATTCACACTCCTCCAAATTTTGCAGTGCCATTCTCCAGCCTAGTTACATCCACAAAAATTCATATGCTAGTTTAAAGGGTTTATGCAAATGAATGTATTAGTAAAAATAAAAAAAACAAAATGTGTTATGTTAGGGAAACTGCTTTGCAAAAATGTGTATATTAGGCAAAATTGCTGACAAATGTGCATATTTGGAGAAATTCACTGATGAATTTTCATGAGAATTCTTTTCTTTTTTCTTTTCAAATTGCAAACTGATATGGAAATGTGGAGAACCAACCTTAAGATTGGAAAAATGAGAAACTGAGAGAAACAAAGTGGACAGATTTGCCCATCCCTTGTCACTGCAAGGGAAGAAAGAAACGGGCAATGCAGCAGTCAGCCGAAGAACTAAGAAAATATTCTATGTTGGCTGTAGGTTCAAAACAAAAGAGTCTCGAAAGATCTCCTGAAATTCAAGTTCCCCATATTGAAGCATCCCTGCACACGCAGCCCCCTCACTGGATCTATGCCAGTGCAAAGGCTGAGGTCCAAAGAAGAACTAGAGAACTTAAGAATGCCTGGTGGATAAAGAAAGCTCAGGAAATCCAGCACTTTGCAGATGCTCACGATACACAGGGCTTTTTTAATGCCACAAAGGCCATCTACGGACCAACAAATTACGGTACAAATCCCTTATGTTCAATGGATGGTACCAAACTTCTTAAGGATAAAGAGTCTATTGCACTGCGCTGGAAAGAGCTTTACCATGGCCTCCTTAATCGTAACTCTATTGTGGCTGGTGAGGTCTTCTCACAAATTCCACAACAACAAACTAGAGACAAGCTTGCAGTATCCCCTAATTTGGATGAAATCAGTAAAGCCATCAATCAAATGAAGAACAACAAAGCTAGTGGACCCGATGGGATTCCTGCCGAAGTCTTTAAAGAAGGTGGGCCTGAACTTATACAACAACTTCATATTCATTGAAAAAATCTGGATGAGGGAGGAGATCCCGGAAGACTTTAGGGATGCCATAATTATCACCCTTTTTAAGAAGGGTGATAGAACAGATTGTGGGAACTATGAAGGTATCTTTTTTCTTGCTACCACAGGTAAAATCCTTGCAAGGATCCTTGCAAATCGTCTCCTACTGATCTCAGAGGATGTCCTCCCCGAATCTCAAAATGGTTTCCGCCCTTCCAGGGGGACAGTGGACATGATCTTCACTGCACGACAGCTTCAAGAAAAATGCCAGGAGCAGAAACAACCTTTATATATGGTGTTTATTGATCTGACTAAGGCCTTTGATATTGTGAATCGAACTGCTCTCTGGACCACCCGTCTGAAAACTGGATGCCCTGATACATTTGTAAATATTTTGCAACTCCTTCATGACAACATGACAGTGACAATTTTGGATAACAATGGCTTTCAGAGCGATCCATTCACAGTCGGATCAGGAGTAAAACAGGAATGTGTCATTGCTCCTACCTTATTTGCTATCTTCATTGCTATTATTCTACACCTTATTGAGGGGAAACTTCCTACTGGTGTGGAAATCATATATCGAACAGATGGAAAGCTTTTTAATCTCAGTAGGCTGAATGCAAAAATTAAGGTAATGTCAACCTCTGTCACAGAACTTCAATATGCCGGTGATAATGTAGTCACATTCAGAGAAAGATCTTCAAACTATCCTAAATGTCTTTGCAGAAGCATATGGAAAGCTTGGGCTCTCACCTAGTATTAAAACAACCAAAGTGCTTCATCAACAGGTGTGAACTAGTCCCTCTGTAGCACCATCAATCCAGCTTAATGGTGTGACGCTGAAGAACATTGATCACTTCCCCTATCTTGGCATCCATCTCTTTGTAAAAGCTGGCATTGATGCTGAAATTCAACATCGTCTGAGCTCTGTGAGTGCTGCATTCTCCCAAATGAAGCGGAGAGTATTCGAGGATTGGGATATGTGCAGGGAGACCAAAATGCTTATTTACAAAGCCATTGTACTACTGACCTTACTGTACGCCTGTGAAACATGGACCATTTATAAACACCACTCCCAACTTCTTATAAGATTCCCCCAATGCTGCCTCCGGAAAATTCTGCAAATTACTTGGGAAGACACATGGACTAATGTTAGCGTATTGGAAGAAGCAAAGACTACCAGTGTTGAAACAATGATCCTTCAACATTAACTTTGCTGGACTGGCCATGTTGTTCGAATGCCTGATCACCGTCTTCCAAAGCAGCTACTTTACTCCCAACTTAAGGATGGCAAATGGAATATCAGTGGACAGCAAAACAGGTTTAAAGATGTTCTTAAAGCGAATCTAAAAAAATGTAACATGAGCATCGAGAACTGGGAAGTCTTGGCCCATGAATGTCTCAAATGGAGGTCAGCTATTATCAAAGGTGCTATGGACTTTGAAGAAGCACGAATACAGGGCGAATGGAACAAATGAGCTAAGCGGAAGGCATGTTAAACAAATCCTCATCGCGACCATCTTCCATCTGGAAACCTATGTCCTCACTGTGGGAGGCTGTGTGGATCCAGAATAGGCCTCCACAGTCACTTATGGACCCACGAGTGATCACCAATAAATGAATGAAAGAATGCACATGCAGTGCCACCACCACTGGAAGAAGACCACTGCCTGTGCTACTCCTCACGAGCCACCACTGATGAAGGGGCTCTATGGACTAAGCTCATAACTTTATTTGCTACTATATCCATAACTATATGCGTGCAGACAGAGAACTTGCTTTATGTAAAAGGACATTGGAGAAAACACTTTTTAAATAGGAGAGTCGCCCTGAATGTCCCTTGGCCTGCTGCTCAAAATAAATAGTTACGGAAAAGATATCACTACTGGCCTTGATGCTTCTTAAAATGTTTGAGCCTCTGATTATGAAGACTGAAATGCTTTTGTCTGAAGTAACTGACTTTTCAGGATTTTATAATTTTTTGTGATATTGCTAATCAGCAAAAGTAATTAAAGGCAGGCTGATGCTGCATCAGGTGCTCATGTTGCCTCTCATTACCATTCATGATTTGTCTTTGCTATAATTCACATCCCTTTACCAAATACCAACATATTAGTTAGCGCTCTAAATTAAAAAGCACCTGCACCAATCCAGCACCTGCAGATGAGAAAACACAGATGGATTTGCTTCTTTGCAGAAAGACAGTTTCATGTGAACTTGCCACAAAGTCAAAGTGAAAATAGGTGTTAAGATAACACTCCTGTCTTCATAGGGACTCCATTCATTCCTGCAGAAACAAGCATACTTTGCCATGTGTACACAGCTTGTTCCACACACTTAACCACTGGGTTGGTGTCTTTTGAAGACAGTTAACACCCTGCCTTTCCATCAGAAGACCAAAGGCAAAGTTAGCTTTGCAGAAGAGTTAGTGTCTTGGTGTTTGAAGTACTGTTTTGTTTTAACCTTTAGACTTTAGATTCATGGAAGATAGGAGGCATTTACACTTTAAAAACTGACCTTTTATTTCATGTGATCTCAAGGCCAAATTTCTTCGTCATCTTTCAGAGGATTAACACACACACTCTGCATTTAAAAACATTTGCCAAATTACAATTTGTTTGCCCCACATATAGTAGCCTTTCCTGCCCCCCCCCCCGCACTAGGGACAGAGAGAAAAGTGTACAATTACCCAGTCCAGTAAGGGAGATTCATCTATGGAAGCAGCTTTCCACATCATCAACCTCAAGGTTTTCAAAAGTACACAAAAAGTTCTGAGGAAAAAAAAGCTGTCAAGGGGGGAGGGCCTCCAAATAGCCCAATGAGAACTAAGCATGTTCAGCAGCTACAGAACACTGACTGTTTGGTGGGTGGGGAAAGGTTGGGAAATCAGGAGGAGAGGGAATGGAATAGAGTAGCTGAAACCCAACATTACTTATTTATTTATTAAATTTGTATCCCACCAAAAGGAGCCCAGGGTGGCAAATGGGCAATAAAACACTAAAAATATCTTAAAAACGTAACAGCTCAAAAACAAAAGATCTTAAAAACCCCATCCAAAGCAGGCAACTGATCAGTTATCCAGACTTGGGAACCACCTACCTACAGTTAGGATTCAGAGTCAGTTTATTTCTCTCATCCAGCCCACCACTGAGTCCAGGCACTGCTCTAGGGCTTCTCTGATGTCTCCCAAGTCAGCTGTTATCAAGAAATAGACCTGGATATCATCAGCATACTTCTGATACCTTTCCCCAAATTTCCTAATGACTGTTCCTGATGGCTTCATATAGATGTTAAACAGCATGGGCAGCAAGATGGTATCCTGCGGCACACCACAGCACAACTGCCAGGAGGCAGCTATTAGCTGAAAATGACCCTGGAGATAGGATTGGAACCACTGTAAAACAGTGTCTATGATGCCCATCTCACCAAGTCGGCTTAGAAGGCTACCATGGTCAATGGTATCAAAAGCCGCAGAGAGATCAACTAAGAATAACAGGGTTGCACTTCCCCTGTCCTTCTCTCAATAAAGGTCATCCATCAGGACAACCAAGGCCAATTTGTCCCATAGCCAGGCCTGAACCCAGATTGGAATGGGTCAAGATAATCTGTTCATCCAAGAGTACTTGCAATTGCTGTGCCACAACCCTCTCAATCACCTTCCCTAAAAAGGTAGTATTTAATAAGCCAAGAAGGGCAAGGGTCGAGAAGTCATGTTGCTGACCCCATCATCACAAGCATGTTGTCCGCTTTATCAGGCCAAATTGGGAATACTTCCACATGGCAACATTTTGTTGCAGGCCACACTTATATATTGTTGTACAGCTCACCCAGATGTTCAGTGATCATCCATGCTCCACTAAGCAGGCGGATGCAGTTTTGAATGCATGTGACAAGGAAGCCTGTTGTTATGTGCCACTAATTCCCTGCAACTAGAGCTCGATCGGGGCCCAGAAACATATCATACTTGTGGATGTCTTGTTTCCAGATTGTCCTGTTTCATGCAGTAGAGTATGGGCACAGATGCACCATACAGTTAAAGCACTGTTACTCCACTTTAACTGTCATGGATTACTTCAAAGAATGCTGGGAACTGCAATTTGTTAAGGGTGCTGAGAATTATTAGGAGATGCCTATTTCCCTCACAAAGCTACAATTCCCATCAGTCCCTGGATAGAAGGATTGACTGTTAAACCGCTCTGCAGTTATAGCTCTGTGGGGTGAATAGGAGTCTCCTAACATCTATTTCTGCATCTGTATCTATTCATATAAATTAGCATATGCAAATTCTATGCAAATCTGTGTCCTCTTTCTTTCTTTCTTTCTTTCTTTCTTTCTTTCTTTCTTTCTTTCTTTCTTTCTTTCTTTCTTTCTTTACAATGCCTAAGTGGTCCACCTTGTCCTGGGGCATATGTCTGTTCTGTGCTATTCCTAGTCACAGTACCTGTTCTGCTTTTTAGAAAAATTCTGTGCTAGAGTTAACAAGCCAGATATTGCTTATTTGTTCTTCTATGTGAACAGTGATAGTAATTAAAAATGTAAGAGCAAAGGAATGTTAGCTAATGGGGAAGGAGGCTGAAGTATCCACGTGAAAGACTCATTCTTGCTTTCCAGTGAGAACTTTCTGCTCAATATGAGGGGTCTTGGGAGGAGGGGAGCAACAGAGGGCTTACCTTCTCCCGCTTCTTTGCCACCACCAGTTGGTGGCAGAAACAGCAGTGCTTCTCCCTATTGCCAATTGCCTTTCTTTCACTGTCTCTTTTAACTCAGAACCCTTCCAAGGGATGGTTTGTCACGATGCAGCATCATTCTGAGGTGGGCTCTAATGGGAAATGGTAGCCACCTGAGGGCGGCCACCGATAGAACATTGCTGTCGCAGTTGCTGCATATGAAATTTCTGCCACTCCTTTCACGCCAAAAAGAAAGCTGAAATGCTGCCACATTTGCAGCCCGAGCATGGGGCTGCCAGAGCTGGGGAGAGCGATATTTCGTCCCAGCCCAATAAAACAAAAATTAGAGCAAGAAACAAATGTGATGTATATAACTCAGCTCTGTCTTAACGTTAAGCCACTACATTGGCTCACTGAAAGAAGTGCTTTAATGGCGCAATGATTTAGGTCATGTGCAAGCACTCTCGGATTTTTCATGGCAGCTATATAATAGGTAGGGAGAACCAAATGTTATTCAAAAAAACATTTAGTGCATGAGAAAGAGTTCCCTCCATCCTTTAAATGGTTCTTGAGAGACCCCCCCCAAAAAAGTGTATTCTTGGCACTGGTTGGCAGATCATGCCCAGTGACCTGTGGGCAGCCCATCAATTGTAGTAGCCCTCAGAAAAACTCCCATAGGTCACTGAATGCACTGGCACACTGATACACCACGGATCAGGGTGCCACCCTTTCCTTTCCTCTTCCAGCACACACTTCTACTGCTTCAGTTACCTGGTTAAGTGAGGCTTGCTGAGGCAGAGAAGAGAGAGTGGGGGCATGCAGATAGGGTGCTTTGAGAATCAGGAGGTATTGGCTAGGAGGGGGTTATTGGCTGGGAGGGGGTTATTTTTCGAAGCCTCAGATTGGCTGAGAAAATAGAGTTTTATTTCCATTTCCTCCCTCCCCAGAAATAACAGTTTATCTCCAAGTTAATTCAAAGTGAATAGAAACACACATGCCGATCTATAAATAGGGCTACCAAATCCATGCAGCAAGAAATTGGCATGTTGCAAATTTGGCTCACAACACTGCTACTTATTTGTGCATAGTACAGCACAGGGCCAGCATTAACACCCAATATCCACAGGCATCCTCACTGACACCTGCGCTGGTCCTCCCTTTTTGGCTGCCCTGATGAGAGCCAGGGAACTTGGAGATGCCATTTACATTTTATACAAGGTCCCAGAGCATCTGTCATGTTGCATCTGAAGTATTTGAACTATGGCTCCAAGCCACCTGGCACTCCTTGGAGCTCCACTGTTGCATTCCTGTGCCTCCATCTAGGGTTCATGGGAGAGGGGGCCAGAATGTATTGTGCTGAGGGCCCCTTCAAATCTGAAGCCAGTTCTGCATCTGTCTATATCCCAAGAGTTGGAAGCCCTTGACCTTGATAGCTTATGGTATCCTCTAAGGGTCAAACTACACATTGCATTCAGTAGCTTACAGGTATATCTCCTGTTTTTCTTAAGTAAATTACAACCACAGGGAGTTATCAGGATTTCAGTCTTCTGGTAGGAGAGTTTTGTCCCTTGCCTCCTTTAGCTGCAAGTTCTCCCAAATATCAGTCCCTGTTATTTGGAGGGGGGGTGACAACTGGGCAAGAAAGGGATAAGCCTACCTTCCATAAGATCCCAACAACAGTCCCTCTGCATCTGTAATTAATATAAGAAAACCAAGAGATGTACCTGTGTGCTACATTTTAAGCATAACATGTAGGTTGACCTTAAGAAATGTCTTCCAAAATACATACACATTTCACATCCCTTCTCAAGTCTTTTGTCCACATTTTCTGCCACAGTCTGATTACCGACCAGCACATGGGGGCAATTCTTTGGAACATGAAGACAAACATCTGTTTCACAAATATTGGAAGAGGCTCCTATCAGAAGTTGGGGAAAACACTGTTTCCACAATCCCATGAAATGTGATACAGTTATGAACTCTGTGTTTCTAGAAGGGCTTTTGTCTTCAAAGGCCATTTGCAATATGGCATGGAGGGCCTGTTGTTGAAATAAAAAACAAAGTCCCACAAGGCCTGCCCATAGCCTCAAGCAGCCTCATTTTACATTGAAATGAACATATAAAACCGATTCTGGCCCACTTGCATTGGCTGGCTGCATGTTTCCGAGCTCGATTCAAAGTGCTGGTTTTAACCTATAAAGCCTTACACGGCTTGGGACCACAATACCTGATGGAACGCCTCTCCCGACACGAACCCACCCGTACACTACGCTCAACATCCAAGGCCCTCCTGCGGGTGCCTACTCCGAGCAAAGCTCGGAGGATGGCAACAAGGGAGAGGACTTTCTCAGTGGTGGCCCCCAAATTATGGAATGATTTTTCTGACGAGGTGTGCCTGGCGCCAACACTGTTATCTTTTTGGCACCAGGTCAAGACTTTCCTCTTCTCCCAGGCATTTTAGGATGTGTTTTTAAATTGTTTTTTTAAAGTGTTTTTAAATTTGTATATTTGTGTATTTGTTTTTAATGTTTTTAATTGTTGTAAACCGCCCAGAGAGCTTCGGCTATGGGGCGGTATACAAATGTAATAGTAATAGTAATAATTATTATTATTATTATTGAAGGGCAGGATATAAATATTTCAAATTTAAAGAGAAGAAGAAAGGTCTCCTCCATATTGTCACCATTGGTATCTGTTCTCATATTTTAATGTGAGGTTTTATTGATTATATATGTTTATGTTTTCAGCTTAACAGAAAAAATAGAATATAAATATATATGGAAAGAAATATTATATTAACATACATCTTTATGGCACGTATTTCATGGAAGAGGAAGGCCTAGGAAAACCTGAGTCTATGCTGTACCATTGCAGACTGCAGATCAGGCTCATACGATTGAATGCTGTTCCATTAAAAAAAAAAAAGTTCCCCACACACAGAAAACTAAATGTCGAGGAGAAAAGATCAAGTTTTCTACAGGCAGGGATTGCTTTTCAACAGTAGTGTAGTGGCAAATTCAGAAGTCCAGAAGGAATTCTGCAAATTGAGAAGAGGGCCAGAAGTGTGGCCCTCACAGCCACGCCCCCTTGTAAGATCATACAGTTGTCGAAGCGTATGTGTACTGCCTTCAAGTCAAGTCCGACTTACGGCGACCCTATGAATAGGGTTTTCATGAGGCTAAGAGGCAGTGACTGGCCCAAGGTCACCCAGTGAGTTTCATGGCTATGTGGGGATTTAAACCTGGGTGTCCCAGGTTGTAGTCCAACACTTTAAAAATGAGCTTCCAGTCTCTTACTTTATTTAGAGTTCTGCTGAGCAATGAATGCAGGAGGAGGGTTTGTCTTTTTGAGGATCAGCAAGCAGAAGACAATGATAGCTTCCAGAAGACTCTTCTCAGTGGCTAATACACTCCCCTTTCATGCTGATTGGCTCATAGGACACTGGAGACATAGGGACCATGTTAGGATGCTGCTCCCCTCCCCCAAAAGTAAGAGGTCTATGCCCCCAGTGACCCTGGACAACTATAGCCCTGCTTTTTAGCTGTAGGAGAATGTGACATGTGATATCTCCCCCACCTGCAATCTGTAGTACAGCCAGACACAGGATTCCTTCTTCAGTGAGAATCTACCTGCACTGTTATACTGAATATCTTGCTCTCTGATATGTTTGAGGCACCCAGCACCCATACTGTTTCTATGTAATTGTATAAGGAGAAAGCCCTAAATAAATGAATAAATAACTTTGTTGCTTTGGCATGAAGCTGTCCATTTTGCACTCACATTCTTCCATCAGGACATAAAAATAAAAGAAAATCCATCAGAAAAGCTTCCAGTAGAGAATGAAAGCATTTCATCCATGCAAAGCAGTGTTAAGGGTGAAGTTGGTGGCCTCTCCAGTCTATTTAGCAAGCTCTGAGATGTGTAAGCACATTATCTGCAAGGCTGGTAAAGAGCGCTTAGGGAGGATTTGTGGGTCTGTGAGAAGGACAAAGAAAAATGTTTTCTAATAAATTATTCACCATCTCACAATCCCTTTTGGGCAGATTGTTGCTCTGTTTGCCCTGGCCCTTCCCATCTCATCGCTCGGCATCCGTGCTCACAGCACTGCTTTTCACCTCCAGAGAGCAGCAGAGATCGCAGGCAGGCTGCTGTAGCTAATGGTGGCAATTAATAACTTGTCATAATCCTGAGGATGGAAGGGAAGCCTCAGCATCAGCAGTCAGGTCATGGCACTTCGGCAAAGCAAATGAGATGCAGGTGTTGTCCAGATTTAAGAGCTCTGCGAGGCTGTCAGTTGCATGCCGCAATGCCAAGTCGCCAGCAAGCAGATCACCCTACTGGTACGAAACCTGCTGGGCCACTTCTCAGACTCCAGGTGCCCACAGGGTGTACAGCTTTCCTGGGCTAGAACAATAACAACAACAACAAAAGTCCAGCATCCTTCACTAGGGCTGAGGATGGAAAATCCCAAATGGAACAATTCAATATATCATAAGCCGGGGCACTTAATTCTAAATGGGTAACTGCAACAGGGCTGTACATCTGGAAGGATGAAAGGGGGGGGCAGGTGACAACACACTAGGAAAAACACACACACCACAATTCTGCATTTGTAAACAGAACTGTGTTTTTAATCAAACGTGTTTCCTTTACTTTTAATTGAATGTCACGGGCAAAGTGTGTCTTGGCTTCCCTAATGACATCTTGGGAATTGTGTTCTATAGTCAAGCTTGAGAGGATGAACTCTCATTATGCTCTCCCCCTCTCTCTCTTATACTGTAAACTACAGGATAACTTATTTTTAGACAGCTCTGCTGCCTCTTCTCTTTTCCTTTCCCGTGGGGTCAGTTCTGCTTGAAAAGAACCAAGTTTACAAATCTCTACTGGTTTGTACACTCCTATTATGCATACTAGGTTATGCATTTGTAACTGTCACACAAGTCAGGGTGATACAGCGCTCTCATCTGACCCTATTCATTTAAATGGGTGCGTCTTGTTGACATTGATTCATGCTATAAGTGATATCAATGCATTATAATGGTTGCATGTCACAGCCACTGGTTATCCCTAGGAAAATGGGGCAAATAAATGCCGGCAACGATGGTCAGCAGGATCTGAAACTCTTTTAGGGCTGTGAAGTATATATAAAAGTCCTGGGTCACTGCATTATGCTTCCTCTTGTCTCCTAAAAAAAAAAAAAGGATTAGCATGCAAAGTACTCTATTCCCATGCATTCAGCTGGCCAAGACACTGCCTCCCAGCTTATTAAATAATTTGGGGCTAGGCATTCTCAAGGTATACAGCACCAAACCAAAGGGATAAGTAAACACCATTATGCATGCATGTAGGTCTTCATCAAGGTGTGGTTGATAATGTATTAAAGCGGAACAATCTCTCATGAAAATAGCTCCCCTTAATAGCCTCTGTCTCTTTATTGTGCTTCTTAGCGAAACATAAATCACTAATATGTTTTCAGCTGCAAAGTACTCTCTTTTCCCATTGTATTCACAGATTTAGTGGCATTTCAAATAGATAAACACAAGCAACATCTATCAACACTACAAAAAGGGGGCCTTAATCAAAGCTCCGGGTCCCAGGTCTCAGCATCTCCATTTACCTTGAGATAAATCCATTGGTGTGACCACCACTGCACAGGGTGACAAATCACCCTCGTCAGCTGAGCAGTGCAAGGGCTTATTGGCCTTTCTTTAAGTGGTCTTACCCTTCAATGAAAAGGATGGTGCTTGTCAAGCGGGACCAGATTAAAGTTAGACAAAAAGAAATGATCTGTTATTAGAAAACTGCGATTGAGAATCAGAAAACAGGAAAGAAATATGAATAAGAATTTATAGTCAGGGATGCCTGACCTCCCCCAGCTCCAATCCAAATGGGGAATTAACCGTAATTACATGTACAGTTCAGTGTGTTGGGCCCATCAAGATAATGAGGCATTAACATTAAGTAAATATGCAGCTGGAGAAATGATGGGTGCTGTGGGTACCGCAATGCAGTTTGGTCTGGAATGTTTTGGAGGCATCCCGCTGCTGCTTAGGCTGGTGTACTCTAGTTTTATCACATCCATGTTCTGCTTCGGATACAGCAAGGAGGCTCACTCATGCTATCAAAGAACCCCAATGATAATCAGGGAATATAGGGGGTTTTGGTTAGCATGCCACTTACCACTTAATAGAGGTAGTTACTGAGGAATCAGTCACCAAAGGGACCTGGGATTGAGCAGCAAAAAGTTTTTATGAAGAACTACAGAAGGGAAAATGCACTAAATTTGGGGGGTTAAAGTACCCATGAATGTTAGGATGTTTTGGGAGAGACATATATCATATGCCTGTACATGTTTACTTGGCAATAAGAACTATTACGTTCTAAGAAACTTACACCCAAATAAGTGAGCCCAGGATTTCAGTCTGAGGTTGAGTTCACACATGTGTGTTCATAACTTGCTGACAGCAAGATCATGTGGTGGCCTGCATGTGTGAAACATTAATCAGAGATTAAATACCATGGGTAGAATTTTCATAGCACCTGGTATCACCTCAGACACAGTCTTTTCAAATGGGGCAGTACACATGTTCAGCTAGTGAAAAGCCACTAAGAGGTGAGATACTGAGTGATGTACACAGGCAAGTGTGAATCAGACCAAAAGCTGGAGCCAAAAACTCAATTCAAAGAGGGATCAACAATTATCACATAGTGCTGTGGCAGATCTTATCTTTGAAAGTGATGCACTTCCCCAATCCATCTGAAAATGAATGGAGATGAGCAAAACACTGTGCATCTTGGTATCCTTATAGGATAGCAAAGACATATATTTTCTAAAACACTGACAATCCATGCAAAGATTAGCAGCTGCTGGGAATTCACTTATTTTTCTCCATGTACTGTGGAGGTCTATACATCAAAAACATATATGCTTGCTTCTGATTTATATAACAGTCATTGCACATGGAGATCCCTTGAAAATTTTAATTAAACACAATGTCTGTTTTTCTGTTCAGACCTCAAAACATTTCCAGCCATATTGATAGTTAAGTAAGCATTTGTGCAGTGTAATCCTAGACATGTCTACACAGATGTAAGCCCCATTGAATTTAAAGGGGCTTACCTCCTAGGTAAGTGAATATAGGATTGCAGCCTAAATGTTTGAAGTCTGTTGCTTTCTCCTCTCAGCAATGGAATAGAAGTGATGGACAGCATAAAGAATAATAGATGATTGCTGGTAAAGTGTAAGCATATAGTTCAGTCCTGAGGTTTTGTTTATGTAATTAAGGCTGCAATCCCAAGCTCACTTCCCTGACAGCAACTCTCATTGAAAACAGTGAGACTCAGAGTCAAATTTCACATTATCTTTAATACATTGCCTGAAACAAAGCATGTGCTGTTTTCTTACTCAAAGATAAGCATGGTGAGTCAGTCCAGATCAGGACCTTAGCATGGGAGAGGGAGATTTAATTCTTCCCTCCCTTCCCCAGCAATGACCTCTCAAACCATTCCCCCTCCACATGACAATTACCAACAGTAAAAAAGTTCCCTTTAGCATAAATATATCCAGTGCCAACTTGGATGACTTGAAAAGGAGATTAGACAAATTCATCAAGCATAAGGCTATTAATGGCTGCCTAGCCATGATGATCATGTTCTACCTCCACTGTTGGAGTTAGCATGCTGGGAATCACGAGTAGGGAGAGTATTGTTGCACTTAGAACCCACTTATGGACTTTCTGATTGTGTTTGGTTGGCCACTGCACTGTAAAACAGGATGATGGACTAGTCTTTGGTTTGATCCAGCAGAGTTGTTCTTATGTTCTTAAGCACCAAACATGCAAAGGATTCTATTGAAAGCAGAAGCTGTTACTTATGACTCAAGCAGTTAAAGAACTTCCAGATGAAATTAAGCTGGTGGATGCCAAGTGCTTCATCATGGAGAGGACACTTAATACTTTGGAGGTATTACACAAAAATGCATCCCATTCATAAAAAATACACAAAGCAACTGCCAATAACAGCAGCTGAAAGCTTCAGCAGCACAACTAACAGCACAACTAACAGCAAACAGCACCATCACAGTCCATCAAAAGCCTGGGAAAATAGGTACATTTTACCTGGCACTGAAAGATGTCACCAAAGGTGCCAGGCAGACCACAGTGGGGAGAGCATTCCACAAATGTGGAGTCACAGATGAGAAGGTTCTTTCCCTTGTTGAAGCCCTATAGACAGCCTTCCTTGTTAGGTGGGGCAGCCAAATTTCTAGGTGGAGCATGGGGGGGAGGTGCCTAGCATTAGCCAATTCCCTCCCTGTCATCCTCACTTGTGGAGGATGTGAGGATCAGGGGAGGGCACTGACCTTCTCCCTCACTCTTCCTCCATGGAGATAATGTGTTAATTTACATAATGTAAAGGTCAACTTAACAGTAACTGTAGTATGAACTCCATGAACTAAATGACTGTTGGATGATGATGATGATGATCTGCTTCTCACCCGGAATGTGGGTCCTGAGGAATACAGACATTTAAAAATACAAAAACATATAAAGAACCATACATAAACAAATAATAAAATCCTTAAAAACATCAGTACAGTAGAAAAGATCAGGGGTAGAAATTTAGCAAAATTTTATACCATTTAGCTTATATGAAAAGATGGGTCTTCAGCAGCCATTTAAAAATGGGAAGAGAGGCGGCTGCTCTTACCTCACAGGGGAGGGCATTCCATAATCTAGGGGCTACAACAGAAAAGGCTCTGTTGTAAGTATTTACCATTCTGGCTTCAGATAAGCTTCCCTGGCTCTCATGCGATGGGTATGACTAATGAGGAGAAAGTGGGCAGACAGATACCTAGGTCCCAAACCATTTAGAGCTTTAAATGTCAAAACCAGCACCTTGAATTGTACTCGGAAGCAAACTGGGAGCCAGTGTAGCTTTTAGTACAGGCATAATGTGCTCAAAGTCACTCTTTCTAGTTAGCATCCTAGCAGCTGCATTTTGAACCAGCTGAAACTTCCAGTAGTGTTCAAAGGCAACCCTACATAGTGAGCTTTACAGTCACCCAAACGCAAAATGATTAGGGCATGGGTGGGGGTGGTTAGATCTGAGCGTCCAAGATAAGGCTGCATTAGTGCAACAGCCGAAGCTGAGTGAAAGCCCCCCTTGCCACCGCTGCTACCTGATCTTCTAGCAGCAAGGCCGGATGCAGGAGGACTCCGACACTGCAGACCCACTCCTTCATAAGAAGTGCAACCCCATCCAGAGTGGGCCAGAACTCCAATTCTGGTTAGCATTTCTGCTCACCAGCACCTCTGTCTTGTCTGGCTTTAATTTTAGCTTGTTCACCCACAACCAGCCCATTACAGCCTGGAACCCCCAGACCAGCACCTGCATTGCATCCTTGGGATCTGATGTGACTGATATGTAGAGCTGGGTATCATCAGCAGACTGCTGGCAGCCCAGCCCACATCCTCGGAGGATCATTCCCAATGGTTTCATGTAGATGTTAAATAGCATGGGGGACAAAATGGAGCCTTGCGGAACTCCGAAGGCCAAAGTCCAAGCTGTTGAACTACAATCCCCTAGCACCACCTTCTGGACACAAGCCTCGAGGTAGGACTGGAACCAGTCAAATACAGTTCCTCCCAGCCGCAATCCTCTAACGCGTTTCAGAAGGATACCATGGTTGATGGTATCAAAAGCTGCTGTGACGTCCAGCAGAACCAACAGGGATGCACTCCCCCTGTCCAGTTTCTAGCATAGGTCATCCACGAAGGTGACCGAGTTTCAGTGTCATGACCTGGCCAAAAACCAGTCTGACATAGGTCAAGATAATCCATTTCATCCAAGATCCGCTGCAGTTGGAATGCCACCATGCGCTCCATATGTTTGCTCAGGAAGGGGAGGTTAGAGACAGGATGGCAGTTGTTATGTTGCAGTGCATCCAAGGAAGGGGTTTTTTTTAGTAGTGGACACACTATTGCCTCCTTTAATGACACCGGTAACCACCTCTCTTGTAAAGAAGCATTTATGATGTTGCTAATTCATTCCGTCAACCCATTCTTGGCAGATTATACTAGCCATGAACAGCATGGATCCTGAGCACATGTGCTACCCCGAGGACCTTGTCCACATCTTCACACTGTACAAGCTAAAAAGAATCCATAATAATAGGACAATCCAGTTCCCGAGGCAACTCAGTAGGTATTGTGATAACTCTTGAGTCAAGATAGAAACAGGTTCAGGTGATTTTATCTGCAAAGAATGATGCAAATTGGTCACAGCAGACAACTGAGGGCTCCAAACCTTCCTTCTGATGCTTTTGATGTAGAAGGCCTCTTGCCACTCAGAAAAGTTCCACTGGCTGGTTCCCCACAGATGCGATGCTGGCAGAGAAAAATCTCTTCTTCACTGCCATCAACTCCACAGAGTAGGCTCTAAAATGAGCTCTAGCCTGTGTCCAGTCGTATTCATTGTAAGTGTTTCTCCAGAGTTACTCTAATCGTCTCCCAAGCTGCTTCATCACTCATAGCTTCATGGCATACCAGGGAGTAAAATGAGCTCCACAGTTCTGGAAAGGACCTTGGGAGTGAATATATCAACTGCCCGAGCAGTTTCGCTATTCCAGAGGGCTACTAGAGCATCAACAGAATCACTGAAACTAGCCACTGGAAACTCTCATAAGGACCTCAGAAATCCATCTAGATTCATCAGCCTTCAGGGGCGGACCATTTTTATTGGTCCTCCGCTCTTGCAAAGGGTATGGAGCAGAGGTAATTGGAACTGTATCAGAGAGTGATCTGACCATGATAAGGGAGTTATGGAGACCTCCCCCACTTCCAGATTACATAACTCCTGACCAGAAAACACAAAGTTTAGAGTGTGCCTGTCACATGTGCCGGGACAGATATTAATTGTGACAGGCCCATGGTGGCCATGAAATTCCAAGCCAGTCCTGAGGAGGAGACCTCTGTGTCCACATTGAAATCTTCCAGCACAATAAGCTTAGGAAACTCCATGGCCACCTCCGAGACCACCTCCACCAGCTCAGGAAGATAGACTGTGGGTACAGTAGGGTGGCCAATATACCAACAGAATCTCTGTCCTGTGTATGGTACCATTTCAGATGCAAACACTCAAAAGACCATGAAAGCTTAAAGGAGCCTCTAGATAGGTCCAGGGTCTCAAGATAAATCACCACCACTCCCACTCCCCAGCCCTCAAGGTGAGCATGCTGGAAGCAGTAGTAGCCTGGTGAACAGAGCTGGGTAAAATGCACACCTCCATGCTCTTCTAACCAGGTCTCCATCACACATGTCAGATCAGCTTGCACATCCAAGACCAAGTCATGGATGGCTGATCTCTTACCTGTTCCTGACCTGGCATTCAACTGCAGGACTTTCAGCCTTGAGGGACAGTGACTAGACCTATCTATGTAGGTCTGCTGTGTTGGCCAGTGGGACAAACAGACTGATGGTTGCTAAATGATCAGAAGCACGTCCCTTGAAACAGGAGAACTTTTGAACTGGTTGCTATATAAAGGACTAACAAAGCGATTGGAAACTAATTGTGGAGAGCAATTGGAATTTGTTTTTACTGGTTACTGGATTTTTATTTTAATTTTTATTAACTTTTATGAATAACAAAATTGCAGTCTCCAAACATGAGAACTGCTTGACATAAAAATAATATACAGCCATCAGTACCTAAACTCTCCCCTCATTTTGGTGCAGAATATTGGATTTCATAAGTACTTACTGAACATTGAAAATTTTTAACATAAATATTGGACATGTATAAAAAACTGATAATAAATACTTTGAAAATCAATGTGTAATTTCAAAACAAGACATACATTTTAGACATTCCAAATCCGAGCATAATGTGATGGAGGCTCCCTACCATGTTCCTTCTGATTTACATAGATTATAAATGGATACCAAATTTCACAGAAATTATCTTTTTTGGTGATGCCTTGGGATACTTTCAATTTGACCATTATTTTTCCACATAAGGCAGGTGCCATATTTTTCCATACCAGAAATCTACTGTGGCTCCTTGTAATGTTTTCCAGTGAGTCGCTATGGTGATTCTGGCGGCCATCAATAAATGGCCAATTAATTTTATGTATATTATGTCTTTTATAACCATCATCCAAGTTTATGCTCCAACGGCAAAGATAGAAGAGGAGGAATTGGGGAGATTTTATGCAGAAATACAAGGAGAAATTGATCACACACCAAAACAAGATGTGCTGATAATCATGGGGGACTGGAATGCAAAAGTAGGGAACAGAGAAGAACCAGGAATTGTGGGAAAATGGGGATTAGGAGACAGAAATTAGGAGAAAGATATTGAATTCTGTGAAGTCAATATTTTTTTCTTGCAATAACATTTTTTTTGAGCAACTGAAAAGATGACTGTACACGTGGACATCACCAAATGGTCAATATAGGAATCAAATTGATTATATAACTGGTAGCAAAAGACGAAGAAGTTCCATACTTTCTGCAAAAACAAGACCAGGAGCAGATTGCGGTACAGATCATGAACTGGTAATATTGAAAATCAGAGTAAAGCTCAAGAAGAAGAACAAAGCAATCATAATGCCAAAATACAATTTATATAACATCCCAGAAGTATATAAAGATCAAACAACGAAGAGACTTGAGACTTTAAACTTAGTTGATAGAGAACCAGAAGAAGTATGGACTGGTCAGAGACATTATCAGGGAAGAATGCAAAAAAACAATACCTCTAGTTAAAAAGAGAGAAAGACCTCAATGGATAACTGAAAAAACACTTTAAATGGTTAAAGAGAGAAGGAAAGCAAAAGCAAAAGGAGATAGAAACATGGTTAGAACCCTAAATGCAATAATACAGTAACTAGTATGTAGGGACAAAGAAAACTATTACAATAGTTACTGTACAGAAATAGAAGACAACAAAAAAGGTAGAACAGCCCTATTCCGAAACATTAGAGAAATTAAAGGGAAATTTAAACCAAGAATAGAGTTGTTGAATAATCAACAGGGGAACACACTGACTAACTGAGATAAAATAAAAGGAAAATGCAAGCAATACACTGAAGAACTCTATAAAAGAGATGCAAGGATGACAGATTCATTCACAGAGGAACCGTATGATGAAGAACCAGGAATTTTAGAATGTGAGGTGAAAGCTGCTCATAAGATACTTGGAAGAAACAAATCACCAGGAACAGATGGCACACCAGTAGAGTTGGTTACTGAGACTGAATCTGTCCAAATTTTGACAAAAAATTGTCAATTAATATGGAAAATAAAACAATGGTCCACAGACTGGAAGAGTTCAATATACACCCCAATTCCAAAGAAAGGGGATCCCAAGGAATGCAGTAATTATCAAACAAGGAAAGTAATGCTCAAGATTCTACAACAAAGGTTCTTACCATATATGGAGTGAGAAATGCCAGATGTCCAAGTTGGATTTAGAAAGGGAAGAGGTACCAGAGATCATGCAAAACATACATTGAATAATGGAATGGACCAAGGAATTTCAGAAGAAAATCACCCTGTTCTTTATAGATTACAGCAAAGCCTTTGATTGTGTAGATCATGAAAAACTATAGAATGCTTTAAAGGAAATGGGGGTGCCTCAGCATTTTATTGGCCTGATGCGCAACCTATACTGTGGGCAAGAGGCTACTGTAAGGACAGAATATGGAGAAACTGATTGGTTCCCATTTGGAAGGGGTGTGAGATAGGGGAGTATTTTATCACCCTGTTTAATCTATATGCAGAACATATCATAAGGAAAGCGGGATTGGATCAAGATGAAGGAGGTGTGAAAATTGGAGGAAGAAATATCAATAATTTAAGATATGCAGACAATACCATACTACTAACAGAAATCATTAATGATTTGAAATGAATGCTGATGAAAGTTAAAGAGGAAAGCACAAAAGCAGGAGTACAGCTGAACATCAAGAAGACTAAAGTAATGGCAACAGAAGATTTATGAAACTTTAAAGTTGACAATGAGGACATTGAACTTATAAAGGATTATCAATACTTTGGCACAGTCATTAACCAAAATGGAGATAATAGTCAAGAAATTAGAAGAAGGCTAGGACTAGGGAGGGCAGCTATGAGAGAACTAGAAAAGGTCCTCAAATGCAAAGATGTATCACTGAATACTAAAGTCAGGATCATTCAGACCATGGTATTCCCGATCTCTGTATATGGATGTGAAAGCTGGACAGTGAAAAAAGTGGACAAGAAAAACATTAACTCATTTGAAATGTGGTGTTGGAGGAGAGGTTTGTGCATTCCATGGACTGCAAAAAAGACAAATAATTGGGTGTTAGAACAAATTAAACCAGAACTATCACTAGAAGATAAAATGATGAAACTGAGGTTATCATACTTTGGACACATAATGAGAAGACATGATTCACTAGAAAAGACAATAATGCTGGGGAAAACAGAAGGGAGTAGAAAAAGAGGAAGACCAAACAAGAGATGGATTGATTCCATAAAGGAAGCCACAGACCTGAACTTACAAGATCTGAACAGGGTGGTTTATAACAGATGCTATTGGAAACCGCTGATTCATAGGGTTCCTATAAGTCCTAATCAACTTGAAGGCACATAACAACAACAATATTATTTCTTTATTCATACCTTCAAATAAATTTAATACTGCCTGTTGTGGTGTTCTGTCTATTTGTCTGGAGGTTATTATTTTAATTTCATTGAATACTGAGCTCCAAATCTTTTGTACTTGGGTGCATTCCCACCACATGCGGTGATAGGTGCCAGCTGATGTGCATCCTCTCCAACATCTGGAAGAATGTGCCTGGTTTATTCGAGATAGATGTACCAGTGTTAGGTACCATCTATGGGCTATTTTTAACATAGTTCTCTTATTTAGGTTTATTCCAAAACTTATCCCATTCCTCCTCCTCAACCTTTGTTCTCCAGTCTCCTTCCCAAACTCGTTTTAGTCCCAGCAAATTTCCCCCTTCTTTGTCTAGTAGAAGCTCATAGAGGCATGAGACAAGTCCTCTGTCCCTATCATTTGCTGCCAGTATGATGTTTTCAAAGGGTGATAGGCTGCCCTCTATGCCTCTTTAATATGAGGGCAGTGAATGAAATCTGAAAGGTGCCTCCAATGTAAACAATGGATTCTTAGATGCTCCGTTTGTTGTATCAAAGGTTTTGAAAGTCTCCTAAAGAGTATTGCCCCAAGGGGATGCCTTTCACAGAAATGTTTTCTAACTGAACCCATCTTTTTACCTTGCTATCTAAAATCATATCCCTGCCATCAACCAAGACGGTGGCAGGGGCATCAGCACCTTAGGGAAACCTCAGCCGCCATCTTGGTTAATGGCAGCCCTGAGCACGCAGCCACAAAAGACAGGAGAGACAGGTAGGTGGAGCCAGCGAACAGGCGGGTGGCTGGGAAGCTCTCTCCCTGCAATCCGCAGCAGTACTCTGTCACAGATCACAGAAGGGGAGAGCTCCTCCTCCCCCACCCTATCAAGGGGCCCTCAGGTACCCTCAGCCAGGGCCCGACCTGGCTGCCCTTTAGTGCCGGTCCTGGTATACAGGCTGTTTTTTTCTGGATCACTTAAGAAATTATGGAGTGATTTTGATCATGAAAAATCCACCCTCAGGGCAAATCTAGAGTGAGTAGACTTTTCTAGATGAGGATTGTGTTGTGCACATGTCCTGCCTTATTCACTGGATTTTTCAGAGGGGTCTATTCTTAAATTGCTCCTGTTCTTAACCACAAACTATCATTCTTTAAATGGAAGTTGTCATTCTCTGTCATGTCACAAGTTAAAAAGACAATTTAAAAAATCTGGGGCAGGGGATAGGGTGAAGCACACTTCTGGGGGGGTACACTCATTTGCCCAAACCTACCTACAGGGCTGCCTTGTAGTCATCCTTTGAGCTTCCCTCTAAGCAAGGACCCAGAAAAGGGTCTCAGATGATCTTACGGTCTTGGTAGATTGATATTAGGAGAGGCATTTCGGAAGATATCCTGAGGTCCTGAGCTGTAAAGAGCTTTATAGATTTAAAAACCCCCTATAATCTACCGGTTAATATACATGCTGGAATAAAGAAATCTGGGTGGTGGCAGTGGGAGTTTCAGACTAGAATATACACAAATTCTACAATACTTGCAAAGGCATGGCAGAGGGCTTTCTAAATATACAAGGGTGTAGTTTAAACTGGCATCCTTTTCTTTCCTTCTGCTGGAAACCTTTCTGTGCTGTGATATCTATAGATGCGAGGTTGCACTTATATGTTTTTGCTAAAGTGCTGATTTAGTTATTTCATCCTGTCATCTGCCCATTTATCAGGTTTACCCTGCTGTCCTGTCCTTTTCTGAAACAGACCTTAAATTCTGAGAAAAGGCTTATCTTTTTGGCTCAATATCTTTTTGGTATGTGCTCTAAGGAGGCCTAACCCTTGATAAAACTTGTAGGTGCTCAAACAAAGGTTTTGGTGATCCTACCACATCAACTTTCTATCACTACCAGCAGTTCACTTAAATATGGCCAGGACACAGGACTCAGCAGAGGTCAAGCTGTTTAGCCCCATGACAGTCTTAGTTGACCAGATAAAAAGGAGCAGACTTTCCACATTTATATATTCATCCTCTAACTCTTGAAGAAATATGTTTTTGCTAAATATTATTTCAACCAGCTGCTTTCAAAGAGACAAGCTATTCAGTGACATAGATGCATTTTTACTATTATTAAATGTTTAAATAAAATTGGAGATGAGTTTGCTAATGCATTTTAAAAACAATTTTGTCCTTCACCTTGACCCTTGGAACTCTTCCCAGCTACACCCCTCACTGGTACCGATTTGCATCCTGTGTGTTTTTGACTATCTGGAATGCAATAATGCCTCTCGCTTGTCTGGATGGAGGATAGAGAGGGATGTGTGTGAGTGTGTATAAAAACCAGCCTACTGTACAAAGGTTAACATTTCATTTGTTGTTCCACCCAGTCTGGCTTATGTCTCACCAGTGGGATGTGACCCTTGGCAGGTTGCCTAGGAGGAAATGCATCCTTTGGGCTAAGAAGGTTCCCTGCCCCGGTATAGCTTGACAGGATCTTCCATAGATTCAGTGGCCACCGGAGAAACATTTTGGGAGCTTCAAGGCACAGATATGCCTATTTTAGTAACATAATTGGGAACCAAGGCCATTAAGCCACAGGGAAATGCAGCCAGTCCTGTAGAGAGAGTGGGAACCAGAGTGTTCCACAAGTGGGTGTATGGAGGGAAACAGTTTTGTTCACAACAGCAGTGAACTGAAACCTAGGATATTGTGAGACATTATGGTTTCAGTTGTACACATTCAGGTGGCAATTCTATATACACTTACCTGGGAGTAACCGCCACTTAACTCAGGCATACCTAAGATTGTACTGTCAGCTGGATAACTAAAGTTCAATGCTATGTACGTTCAGGAAGTACCCAGATAGAATGCTTTCTCCTGAATCAATCTGCCTGTGCATTAAGATCAATGGGTAAGGCTCTCCTGGTGATCTTCTATGTTAAATCTGTGGAATCTGAGGGATATCTACACGGAAGACTGGTGCAGGAGGTAAAAGTAAAAAAGAGCATGTATAAAGAATGGAAGGAAGAACGCGTCACCAAGGAAGAGTACCGACAAGCGGCTCGGGCTTGCAGGAATAGCGTAAGGAAAGCTAAAACCCAGAATGAGCTGAGGCTGGCGAGGGAAGCGAGGAACAACAAAAAGGGGTTTTTCAGATATGTTCGAAGCAAGAGAAAGACCAAGGAAACGGTGGGACTGCTGCTCAATTAAGATGGCAAAATGTTGACAGATAACGAGGAAAAAGCAGAACTGCTCAACACCTATTTTGCCTCTGTTTTCTCCCAAAAAGGGAATAGTGTGCAACCTTGCATCAGTAGCAATCTCAGTAAGGGGTCGGGACTGCAGTTCGAGATTGATAAGGAGATAGTCAGGAAATACCTAGTTAACCTAAATGAGTTCAAATCTCCAGGGCCTGATGAACTGCATCCCAGAGTATTGAAGGAACTTGCAGATGTACTCTCGGAACCTCTTGCCATCATCTTTGAGAAATCCTGGAGAACGGGAGAGGTGCCGGAGGATTGGAGACGAACAAACGTCGTCCCGCTCTTTAACAAGGGTAAAAAAGAAGATCCGGGGAATTACAGGCCGGTCAGTCTGACTTCAATACCGGGAAAGATATTAGAACAGATAATAAAAGAGTCCATTGGCAACTATCTAGATGACAATGCTGTGATTAGAAGAAGCCAGCATGGGTTTGTCAAGAAAAAATCCTGTCAAACTAATCTCATCTCTTTTTTTGATCGGGTCACTAGCTTAGTAGATGGTGGAAATGCTGTAGATGTCATCTATCTAGATTTCAGCAAGGCGTTTGACAAAGTCCCCCACGACCTTTTGATTAGCAAACTAGTCAAATGCGGACTACATGGAAATACTGTCAGGTGGATTCACAACTGGTTGGAAAACCGTACTCAAAGAGTGGTCGTCGGTGGCTCTGCTTCGGACTGGAAGGAGGTCTCGAGTGGAGTGCCACAGGGTTCTGTCCTGGGGCCGATACTCTTCAACATTTTTATCAATGACTTAGATGATGGGGTGGAGGGAAGCCTTATGAAGTTTGCGGATGATACGAAACTGGGAGGGATAGCTAACACAATGGAAGACAAGGATAAAATTCAAAGGGACCTGGATAGACTAGAAAATTGGGCTGAAATTAATAAAATGACATTCAATAAAGACAAATGCAGGATTCTGCATTTAGGCCACAAAAACAAAATGCACGGGTACAGGATGGGAAATACCCGGCTTAGCAGTAGTGCATGTGAGAAGGACCTTGGAATTGTAGTGGATCGTAAGTTGAACATGACCCAGCAGTGTGATGCTGCGGCAAAAAAGGCAAACGCGGTTTTGGGCTGCATAAACAGAGCTACAGTTTCCAGTTCGAGGGAAGTAATATTCCCACTATATTCTGCATTAGTCAGGCCTCATCTGGAATACTGCGTTCAGTTCTGGGCACCTCATTTTAAGAAAGATATAGACAAGTTAGAGCGGGTTCAGAAGAGGGCGACGAGGGTGATAGCTGGTATGGAGAACAAGTCTTATGAGGAAAGGTTGAAGGAACTTGGCATGTTCAGTCTGGTGAAAAGAAGGCTGAGGGGTGACATGATTGTACTCTTTAAGTACCTGAAGGGCTATCACATAGAGGAGGGTTCAGATTTGTTCACTGCTGCCCCAGAGGGTAGGGCTAGGTCTAATGGTTTTAAGTTGCAGGAGCGTAAATTCAGATTGGATATTAGAAGGAACTTCTTGACAGTAAGGGCAGTTCGGCAATGGAACCAACTGCCTAGGGAGGTGGTGGGATCCCCTTCGCTGGATGTCTTCAAGCAGAGGCTGGACAGCTATCTGCGGGAGATGCTCTAGCTGTGGATTTCCTGCTGTGAGCAGGGGGTTGGACTCGATGGCCTACAAGGCCCCTTCCAACTCTATGATTCTATGATTCTATGTCTTGTGTCCACTTTATATTCATTCAGACACTAGATTGAAAGCTCACCTTTTTGCCAGGCTTTTAGAAGCTGATGGGTGAAGTCATTTCTGAGTTTTGATGCTGCTAATGACATTTTTTATAAGAACTGTTCTAATTTTTTTATTTTGTATTTTTTTATTTTGATTTACGTAAACTGCCCTTTGACCATTCTGGTGAAGAACAATGTAGAAATATCTAAATAAATAAATAAAATCGCTTTGGAAGTACAGATTTACAAGTTTACCATTTGGTATCTCTTCAGTGTCACTAAAGGGTGTTCCAAAAGACATTTAAGGGCCGTGATAGTAGTCATTAATACCTCAGATGTTGAGTTTTACTGGATGCCAGCCCATGAAGCAGCATTCAGTTTAGTAGTTAGCCACAGAACTATTTAATTATATAATTACTAAACAATAAATATCACTATATTAATTACATGTAATGTTAACATGTAATTTTGGTATGTATAATTGTTTTAAAATTGTTGAATTTATGTATATTTTGATACAACTTTGCCAATTTGTTATTAATGTTTGTTTTTATCTGTATTTTGAAATGAATATTTTAGACTGTTCTTTGTAAATCGTTTAGAGAGTTTCGGTGAAGTAAGCAGTACACTGTGCATGCAGGGGTGACTCCACTGCTCTGTGAAGCCGCAACAGGGGTGTGTGGGGGAGGTGGCAATATGGATGAAAGGCTCCTCCTGAGAGGAAGGGATGGGATATAAATTTATAAAATAATACATAAATGAAATGTGGTATAAAAATAGTGCTGCTATTGCTGCTAAACAACAACAACAACAACAATAAATCAATGCAGCTCTGGAAACAAGACCAAGTGATTTGGACCCCTCTCCCCCGCCCAATCAAGGAGGAAGATGGTTGGGGAGAATCCTTACGTAAGTATATAAGCCTTCAGGTAGATGACTTGTAAATATTGAAACAATTGAGTGATGCAATGAGACTGTTGTATGAGTGGATCACAGATTGACCAAATCAGAAGCATCCCAAAACCTGAGATTTCAGGAGCAGGCCCTAGTGATGTCATAGGGGACAGGCCCTAGTGATGTCATTAAGCATGATACATTAAGCATCAACCACAATTGCTGGGAGTATACTATTCAAACAAAAAATTCTCTGATTGGAAATTAAGATTGAAATCTTAGCTAAACGAGGGTTTTTCCAGCTGAAGTGATGGGATCATCCCTTCTCACCTGCTTAGGGAGTCTGGGTACGGAACATTTAATCTAGTCTACCTGCTTCTGGCAAGAAGTGTTTAAGTGCTCTCAAGCTAGGCCAGTCACCAGAAGGCCATTGTAGGAAGAAAGCCTAGTGTTGTAGAGATGTTAGATGGGAGCACTCAGGAGTAAGGATGGATGCCCCTGAAGGCTGCAATTCTAAGCACCCTTACTAAGGGACTAAGCCCCATAGAACTCAACAGGACTTACTTCCGAGTAGATATTGTTAGGATTGTGCTCTTGGTAAGTCTTGACTAGGAATCCATTGCAACGATATCCATATCAAACCAGGGTTGGCAACCCCCTGCCTGGAATGCCCTACCTGCCTTTTAATGTGGCTGCTCCAAACTTCTTTATAGACTTGACTCTACACTGAAGAGGGAGGTTGGAGAAATGAGTAATAATTAAGAAGATTTTCTACCCTTTCCTGCCTATCCTGTGGGCTGCTATAAATTCACTTTGACAGCCAACTCAGTTCCAGTGAACAATAATTGACAGAGAGAAAACACACATGGTTTGGTCTATTTTCACAGGCAGTAGCTTGGGAACAACAGCAATTGAAGCCACAATTTTCAGTATGTGAATTCTTTTTTACCACTATTGGCAAGAAACAAACCATCATGCAAACAACAAGGTGCATCATCAGTGGCTTTAAGGGGGTTGAGCTGAGCTCATGGAACCATTCTTGTTGCTTCTATGAAGGGAGTGAGGTGAGAAATAAATGAAATGCAAATAGACAAAGAAAAACAAAAGACAGTGATGATCTCCTAAATGCAATACCACACCAAACACAACAAGATTCCTATGAGTAAGACAGAAAACTCAGCATCCCATACAACCAGTCAGGCTTCCTAACCAAATCTAAAAAATTCCTGGCAGCCAGTCAGCCAAGGTCACAGAAATCCCCATGCAGCATAACCTGACTCAGAGGCTACAGTTAATGCTGCAGCACGATTGCTAACATGAGTAAGACCCTATCAGCATATAATAACTCTGCTCTGAAATCTGTGCTTGTTGCTGATTTGCTACCAGACCAGGTTCAAAGTGTACTTTCCATGTTACAGGTTCCATATAGTTCTTGTTCTGTTCTTGTAAGAACTGGATCCTTTAGTGTGGCAGTACCTACGCTTTGGAATTCCCTGCCTATTGACATTAGGCAGGTGCCTTCATTGTACTCTTTTCAGCACCTGCTGAATCATATTTTGTTTAGGCTAGCCTAGCCAGGCATGTAGAAGCTGTTATGTTTTTTCTGTTTTTAACTCATTGTTGGTTTTATTATTTTGAATGTTGTTAAATACCTGCCTTTAACTGTTTTGCCCATCATTTTATTGTTTTAATTCCTTCTATAAACCACTTTCAGGTTTTTTACAATAAAGCAGCATATAAATGTTGTAAATAAAATACATAAATAAATTTTGGAGTCAATGTGGCCCTTGAGTCTCTTTCCTCTTTTAGGCACAAAGGACTCTGCCTTATACCAACTCTGGCCATTTGGTACCATCTAGCTCAGTACTGATGACATGGACTAGCACTGGCTCTCCAGGATTCCAGGCAATAGTTTCTTCCAGAAATTGAATTTTGGACCTTTTCATGCAAAGTATCTACCACTGAGCTACAGCCCTTCCCCTGTTTAAAAAGTATCTTTTAATTTTTTCCTTTTCAATTCACTAATGAATGCACAGCATACTAGGGCAGATCCACATCATGCATTTGAAGCACATTGAAAACACATTTGAAGCACATGAATCCCACCACAGAATCATGGAAACTGTAGTTTGTTAAGGGTGGTGAGAACTATAACGGCGAGGAGGAAACTACATTTCCCAGGATTATTTGGGGTAAGTCATGTGCTTTAAATGCAAACTGGATGTGCTTTAAATGTATTATATGGATCTGCATTACTTCATAAACTTTGCCTGCATATAAATCATTTTAATTAAATTTTAAAATGGAAATAAGCTACAAAGTTTACTGGGTGACCATGGGCTACACACCATCTCTCAGCCTAATCTGCTCCTCAGGGTGAAAACAACAAAGGGGGACCATGACCACCCCAAGGAAGAAGGGCAGACTTAAAATGTAGAGGAAATAATCATTTGTAATAATAATCTACAACCATAGTGTGAAATCAGATTCATATCAAGACATAGTATGAAGAAATATTTATATAAGCATGAATGTCAAAGATGTTAATTATTTACATGACCTGTAAATATATTTATAGTGCAATCCTATACATGTTTACTCAGACAGGGAAGCATGTACAGGACTTCAATTCAGTGATAAGGAACTTAACTCACCCAATCCAAAATTCAGAATCATGCCACTGTTTTATACTTGTTCAATGGTTATTGGATTTTAAATGACTTTACTTCTTGTTGTGAGCTGCCTTGGTTTCCAGCCCTACCTCTCAGGGTTGTTGGAAATATTCCATATACACACACACTGGGGATGTAAAAATACATACACACCATATAAAATATTTTATTGTCAAAATCAGTTGGCCATTCTTTAAAAAAAAAAGTATTAGTTTCCTGTCGAATAAAAGCAGTGACACCTAAGTAAGCCCTGCCTAACTGCTTACATAAAAGAAAGAAAGAAAGAAAGAAAGAAAGAAAGAAAGAAAGAAAGAAAGAAAGAAAGAAAGAAAGAAAGAAAGAAAGAAAGAAAGAAAGAAAGAAAGAAAGAGAAAGATCAGAGCGGGAGAAAAAGATTTACAACACAATCCTTTTCTATGTTCACTCAAAAGTCCCAATGATTTTCAGCACAATCCTAACCATGTCTACTCAAAAGTAAGTCCTGAATTCAATGCGGTTAACTCCCAGGTATGTGGAATTAGCATTGCAGCTTTACTCCCAGAAAAGCTTCATATTGGGAAGGTTTTCAAAACAGGTTATAAGACAAATAAACTGCCCTCTTCAAGAGTCCAGTAAAATTTAAACTTGTTTGACTCCTTAATTAGAAAAGTATAACACTGCAGCATGTACACTTTAAAAAAATTCTGTTCAAAAATTAATTGAAAGATTTTATGCCATTTCTGCAAGTAATTAAAAAACCCTGCATGCACACTTTTATTATAATTATAAAATTGTTTATTGTGTATGCCTTCCAAGATCCTGCTGTGATCTTCTGTTGTAGTGCAATCCTATGCACGTTTACTCAGAAGCAAGTCCCAATCCTGTACAGAGAAAGTACTCTTTATGCTACTGAAAGCTATAAATTTACTGAATTCCTGATGTGAGACAAGCTGCAAAAGGAAACTGCTCACAGAACTTGAAATGGGGTTTAGGTATTGCCTGGGGGTCAACAAATCTTGTCAATCACAACCCTGACTTCACTTATTGGCTAAAAACTTGAAAAGGTGGGAATTAGAGCATCCGGTACTAACAGAAGTTGCGGGGGGGGGGCTGACATTTTGGTGTATAACTTTTGAACCAGACCACCTAGAAACTTATTTTTTTTAAATGAAAGCTAAGAGTCCGCAGATTAAGGTCACTCACCCAGAGACCTGGAGAGGATCCCCAAAAACCAGAGTCTCCAGGCAGAAACCAGAGACCTGGCAACCCTAGAGGATCACCAAGCTCCTAACTTTGAGTGCAGCGCAAGTCTAAGAGCTAAAGGGAATTGGAGAGGAGAATTGGAGAATAGCAGTTATCTTGCTCACATAGAGAAATTGGTCCATTGTTTCTTTTTATATATAGTCACATTAGCAAATGTACTATGTATCATTTCCAATTTCAGGGGCTGGATGGGGATAGGGACCATCTGTCATAATCTCAAGGCCTGATCCCTTCTTGATACACTTTGCTTTACTGTTATCATACTTCATCAACAAACCACCTTTCCTTTATTATTTATTTATCTATTTAGCTTATTAGTCACTTACTAGTGATGGCACCAGGGGAGAGCATGCCAGAGATGGGGAGCCACAACCAAAAGAGCCCTCTCCTTTGTTGCTACCCTTTAAGCCTCCCTCAGAAAGGACACATGAAGGGGGCACTACTATTTTGCTGTTCTCTCCCAGCTTGATTCACTTTATGGACAGTTCCATCTTCAGCCATTCTGAACAAGTGCTCCTGCTGTTATATACCATCTGAAAGCAGAGTGGCTAGTAAATCAATCTCACAGTGGGCCTTTTCCATGACCAAGGGTTACTTTAGATTCTATTACATTGTAATTACAAAAACAATGTGGGGTAAAAATTAAAGAAACCAAGAAGAAAGCACTGGTCCCTAGTCTACACAGGAAGCTGCCGTAAGTCATTCCATTGATCCTAGCCCGGAATGTCAATATAGAGGACAATTGCATCGCCTGCCAGAAGGCTCTCTAGAGTTTCAGAGTCTTTTACAGCCCTATATAGACTTGAAGCTGAGACATTTTGCATGCAAACCCTGTGATCTACTGCCCTTTCCCATCATTCATAGTGTTTATTTTTGATAATACATTCAAGTTAAAGCGCCACTGAAAAGCAGTCTTATGCTTATGCATGTTACTGGAAATAGACCTGAAATAGATGCTTCACTTAAAAATAAGCAGACCTGGTGGCTTTGGTCAGTGCCTCGCAACCCCATTGACACCCTATTTTGCTTCATCATAGAAGAAAAGTAGGATACAAATGAAGGGATGGTAAATATTAATCCCTCAGCATCACCTTCTGGAATCAGGTAGGAGCAGAACCTGGCCCAAGGGTGCCAGAGCTACAGGAGCCCTTGAGGGGCCCCTAAGGGGCCCTCCGCTCCCCTTCTGCGATCTGCGATCCCCCACGCCCCTCACTTACCTGTCAGCCGGCTTTTTAGCATTGCCCTTAATGAAGATGGCGGCCGCAGCTTCCCTAAGGTACTGAAGCTGCTACTGCCATCTTAGTTGATGGAAGACATGTCCGCGCATAGCATGCACTTGTGCTATCAACAAAGATGGCGGCGGAGGCTTCATTCCCCTTAGGGAAACCACGGCCGCCATCTTCATTAAGGGCAATGGTAAAGACTAGACAGGTAGGGAGGCTGTGGGGGGGCACACGGGGGGTGCTCGCACACATGCACACCCACCCACCTATGGGGGGGCAGGGCAAGCTGATGCCCAAGGGCCCCCGCATGCCTGGAGCCGGCCCTGCTGGGATAGGTCTCAACTTAAAAGGGTTGTTGAAAGAGGAAAGTCTTCAATAGGTGCCAAAAAGATAACAGAGATGGCACCTGTCTAATATTTAAGGGGACGGAATTCCACAGGGTAGGTGCTGCCACACTAAAGGTCCATTTCCTATGTTGTACGGAATGGACCTCCTGATAAGATGGTTTCTGCAGGAGGCCCTCACCTGCAGAGTGCAGTGATCGACTGGGTATATAAGGGATAAGATGGTCTTTCAGGTATCCTGGTCCCAAGCTGTATAGGGCTTTGTACACCAAGACTAGAACCTTGAACTTGGCTCGGTAGCAAATGGGCAGCCAGTGCAATTCTTTCAGCAGCAGAGTGACATGTTGGTGATACCCTGCCCCAGTGAGCAGTCTCGCCACCACATTTTGCACCAATGGAACATTTTGCTCCCATCTCCCATCACAGACAATCTAGAAGTAGATCATGGTTGATAGCATTGTTACACCCTCCACAGTTCCCTGAACATTGACTGCATCCAATATTAGTTAGAGTAGGCCCACTGAAATAAGTAGACATGAATAACTAAGGCAGGGCTGGTACCAGCAGGTAGCCAGGTTGGGCACTGGCTAAGAACCCCTGAGGCTGAGAGGGGCTCCTGCTAACTGATCCGTGCCAGCATCAGGTCGCGGACCATATGCCCTGCGATCTGATGCTGACACAAATCAAGGAGCAGGAGCCCCCTTTCAGGCACACACATACGCGCACACATACTGTGGGTGCAGGCTGGCTGCACCACTTCCCCAGTTGCACTACCATTTCTGTCAACCCCCCCCACCATCTTGGGTGATGGCAGGCCTGCATGCACAGTGCACTAGTGTCTATTTAAGCCCCTGGTTGCAGCTGTAGCGCTGCCGCATCACTGCCGCCACCTTTGAGGGTCCGCTGCAGTCTGGGGCTGGCCCTCAACTTATGTACATTAATTGCAATGGGCCTACTCTGAGTAGTACATGGTTGTATACAACCCAATGTATGTACTTGTATGAGTACTGGAGGCAGCATCACATGGTGGCAAGTGCACCACAAAAACACCCTGACGTGCTGCTTTTAGCAAGACACCACCTGCAATCAAACATGTACTTAATAACAGAAATTTTGTCGTTAAATAACAGAAGAGACAAATGTAATCAAAAGTGTCACACCTTTACAGGGCAACCCTATGCATGTTTACTCAGAAGTAAGTCCCACTGTGTTCGATGGAGCTTCCTTCCTGCTAAATATGTTTAGGATTGCAGCCTTATTCTCAAAGTCACACAATGTCCAGAAATGATATGATATGGAACATTCATGATGTATTCGTTCCAAAGAATGATTTAGGGCACATAATTTGGTGACAGTGTGAAATCTTTTGAACTTACCAGTGTACACAAACTGAACCAATAAAATAAAAAATAAAAATAAAAAAATGAAAAGTAGTTGAAAGTCAAAGAATGGCCTGATATTGGAGAGATCATTGTTCAACGCAAGCTTATTTTATTGAATTTTACTCTTATATGCTAGATTAACATTACATTTGCATATAAATTACACTCCGTAGTTACTTTGTCTGAATCTATGCTGTCAGCAGTATCCTCTGCTGCCACAGGTGTGGCTTGGTGGCATTTCAGAAATATTATAGTTGCCTGCATAACTTTTAGTGAAACAGCTTATTCAAGTGATCTGACAAGTGGACTGTTTGTTGTCTGAACACAGCATGGTAGATCGGAACTCTTATACTGGGTTATTCTTTTTTCCAGGTTACAGTAGAAGAGCTGGGCACCCTCCAGCCAAAGTTAATCACTTTTCAATGTCATTGATAGAATGGAAGGGATTTAAGCATGCCCTTAATGCTCCTCTTAATATCTACAGGACTTAGAAGTTCTGCCCTGTGCCTGGATTGGGAAATGTCTGTGGGTTCTATCCAATTGTGTCCCTCCGCTGACAGAAGGTTCTTTGATCCAGCAAAAGCTTTCATGAACAGAAAGGGGGTTGTTTCTTGATGATTCACCCTTCTCTATGCACCCCACTGCAGCACCTCAGATCTGCTCCAGAGGGTGGGGAACTCCTTGGAACAGCATGGGGAAAATCTCCTTCTCCATCCTTCCTTCCATCACCATAGGAACATCATTATACACAGTCCTGCATGCATGTTATGATCTGCTGCAGGAGGCCCTTCTTTGTATAATTATGTAGGAAGATAGGAGGCTGCCTTATACTGAATCAGACCATTGGTCCATCTAGTTCAGTATTGTCTACACTGACTGGCAGCAGCTCTCCAGGACTCCAGAATGAGTACATTCCCAGCTCAACAGGAGATGCTGGCAACAGAAACAGGGACCTTTTGCGTGCAAAGCAGATGCTCTACCACTGAGCTATGTATGAGAGTGCCTTTGTCATGGTGGCACCCCAGTAACAGATCTTCTTCCCCTCTGAAATTTGACGGTCACTGACTTTGTTATCGTTTAGACACTAGGTTGAAAGATGGTTGTTTACCCAAGCCTTTGATCATTTTTTAAAATGTCTGTCTGTACTTTTTGGCTGATCTTCAGTACCTGATGTTTTTTTGTTAATTTTATTTATTGTAAATGGACTCTCTTTTTATGTTTTTATTGTTTCCTGCCCAGAGATCTCAGGATGTAGGGCAGGCTGTGAATATTTTAAACAAACTAGCAGACAAACAACCCCATATCTATAGCTATGATTTTGCAGGGAGGGAATGTGTAAAACTTCACTACTTTTTGGGAACTGAACTTTCCCCAAGAATAAGTGATTGTTTAGTTCACAGTAAAAATAGGTTGTATTAAAATAGCTAAAATACAGGCATACCCAGCTTTAACATACGCAATGGGACCGGAGTGTGTATGTAAAGTGAAAATGTACTTAAAGTGAAGCAATTATCTATGCATGTACTGCACTGCAATCGCCACTAGATGGCAGCGGCATCATGCCATTAAGTGTCCGTAATTGCGAAGCATGCGTATGTTAAGTGGGGTATGGTGGTGTATGGAGCATGTACGTTATAGCGAGGCGACGTTAAGCGCGGTATGCCTGTATGTATTGAAGTTGAGCACTGATGACCTTGGATGGATTTTCACTGAAATCCACAATGAGCATCAATATTTGTGATCCATCACAAATTCAGCTAGAAAAGTGGGGATGCACCTCTAGTTAAAGCCTGTTACTCATCCTTACTGTATGTTTCCTAGTATTGTGCTGGTCCAAGTCCATATTGCCCTACAACAGTCCTCAGTTTTGCAAGTTTGAGCTTAATTCTGTTCCCATTTCCTGCTTCCAGTTTCCTTTTGATTTCCTGATCCTGTCCCTTGCATATTGACCAGTCTCTTCTTTGTGATGCTGTACTTTGACTTTTCATGGGGTTTTGCTCTTGAGACTCTCTTTGTCTGATTGGTCTGGCTCCATTGTGTTGCATGAATTTATGTAAAGTAAAAGTGGCCCTTTGCCTTGCATTGGGGCTGAGCTATAACAATGGCACAGGGGCAAACATTTGAGCCACAACTCCTGGAAAGTTTCAAATCTGTAAGGCCTTGACTTTGCTGCTATTCTAGGTCTTGTACTTTCTACTTTTCTTGATCAGTTTTCAAACATGCCTCCTCTTTCTCTTACTCTCTGGCCCAGGATTTGCAGTAGAGTTTCTGGCACATTTTTGTTGTGTTCTTGCTTGTTCATAAGATGCCAAGTAGAATAAGAGTCTCCAGCACCAAATCTCAGATGGAGAAGCCAGGGATGGGTGGGAGTGGGGAGGACATATGATAACCTACAGAGACAGAGTGCAAGATCCAATCTGTCTGCATGGCTGGCAAGAGCATGTCAGACATAATGGAATATTAAGAGACGAAAGCTCTGGCAGGCCCAGGGGACTCTGGTAAGATATAGCATTAAAAACTTTACTGCTATCGAACCTAAGGAAACTGCAGATCATTTTGCACTGGAATAACTGAGCTTGAAATGGCTGTGGCTGCTTGTGTGGTTAAAAATGCGATCAAGGAAAATAACTGCACAGGAAGAATTCCTCAATAAAACTGAAACAATTGGGACTAGATAGAAGCTCCTGCGAAAGAAAACATCATTTTCCCTGAGAAGATTGGAAAGGCTCACAAGTAGCAAGGGCAGTGGAGTTTGGAGGCTGCCAACAGACGCTGAGGGTAACACACACACACACACATACACACTATAGAGACTTTATTAACTGCAACAGCTGGGATTGGAAACATATATCTTTGCAGTAGGGGAAGGGGTTTAAAGCAGAACTAAGCACAGTCCCCTGATCTGATCTCTAGTTCAGAGATCAGGCCCACTCCAGGCAGATTTGGACCTGGTCTGACCCAATCTGGATCCAAGTCCAGATCACAATCCGGAAATCCCATTGACTTACATTGCAAAACCAAAATGGCCATTTAAAAAAAGTTTTTTTTTACCAAGGGACATGAAATTTGGAAACATGGTATCTATTATACAAGGGATTAAACCTGTCAGGGTGCAGGTGGATAGCTCCAAGGGTGCCATGCTAATCACCTTTAATATGTTTTAAAATTAAAACTGACATATCGGTTTTGTTTTTTTACACAGGGATATGAGATTTGGCAGTATGGTAGCCCCTATAGTGGGAATTAACCCTGCCAAATTGCAAGTGGGTAACTCCAGCGGTTTTCATGCTAGCTACTTTACAGTTTGCTTGTTCAAAAAAAAAATTCTTTAAAAAGACAGAGTGGCCAGTCATGCCAGTGCTCCTGTGTTTCCCTTGTTCCTTTCTTCAAAATTCTGAAAAGGGAGGTTTTTTAAATTAGATTTGCCACACTAGACATGAGTAGCTCGCATTTAGGCTGTCATGGGTTGGGAGCACCTTGGAGGTAATATTTATTTACGGAAATGATATTTTGAGACATCATCGCTATTATAGAGGGGATTAATCCAGCTAAATTTCAGGTGGGTAGCTACAGGAAATTTTATACCAACCATCTTTAAAGTTTGCTTTTTCCAAATAATACTTCAGAAAAAAAGATGGTGAGTGCTCAGTCATGCCATACTCCTGTATTTGCCCTGTTCCTTCCTTCAAGGTTTTGTAAAAATGTGAAGGTTTTCCAAAAATTAGATTTTGTATACTAGACACAAATAGGTAGCATTAGGCAAGCACAGGCTGGCAGTATCATGGAGGTAATATGCACACAGGGATGTGATATTTCAGGGCACTGTACCTCCTACAGGGGGAATTAACTCTTGCAAATTGCAGGTGGGTAGCTCCAGGGGTTTTCATGCTAGCCACCTTTAAAATTTGCTTCTTCCAATAAAGTTTTTTTTTTTTTAAAGAGCCTGTCATATAGGGGGCACATTGCCAACAGCAGCAGCAAGTGAGGGAAAATAAAAATACTATTTAATATTAATAATATTCACTGTAGTTAGCCAAATGTAAATAATAATAATAATAATAATAATATTCTTAGAATGCTGGCTAATAATAATAATAATAAATGTGTAACCACACAAGCTGGCTTCTTATTATTATTTGTGCATAGCAAACTGGAAAATAATAATGATAATAATACTAAATTCACAAAGCTGTGGCTAAATATGCCCAGAAAGTTTAATAATACTGACACATGTACAGCTTTGTGAATTATTATTTCTGAATAATGATTTTCTATTATGTATGTATTTATTTATTTATTCACCCGAGAGGTTGATAGTTCTCCTGCTGTGCCGCTGCATCAAGGATGCTTTCATGTGGCCTTTTTTAAAAAAATGGACCGATGGAAAGGCTACCCCATTCCTCTGCAGAAATGCCCTACTATTTCATGAACCTTTCTTTTGGGTTTCCCCCTCCCCTTTCCCTCTTTTTAACCATTACCTTATAAGGGTCAGCTCTGCCCTGAAGAAGAGTGAGGCAGCTGCCTCAGACAACACAAGCTGGGAAGGGGGAAGTGGTGATAGGGTTGTGGGTGTGCCGTAAAGCCTGTCCTATGCCTTCTATCCCATTGCTCTCAGGTGCAATGGAGGACAGCATCTGCACATGGAATGGAGAGGGACCATATTCCTATTTGGGTATTTAGGGTCACACAACTATAATGACACATGGCAGGCCATCCCGTACTAGCCCCTCCACAACGCTATCTACACACTGGAATCTTGTCTGCAAGGGGGCAGCCTAACAAATGCATGCAGGCTGCCCCTGTGAGCTGAAACACTTAGTGCTCAGGACAGCAGCAGACGGGGACAGCTGACATGCATTTGGCAGGCCACCTCATGACATGAACCCATGTGTGACTAGTGTTGGGGAAGCAGGGATGTGCGCAGAACGAGTATGCACAGCTCCCCTCTCCTGCCTCACATGGCATGTGACTCTGAACTCCTGAACAGGGCTCATCTTGTCCTTTGCCTTGGGCAGTAACATTTCTTGGGCTGCCCTGCTATGTGTGTCCCTCCTTCAGCCTGAAAAGCACATTTCCATCCATTTATATTCCATAGCACTTGTGACTATCAGATTCTACTAGGAACAGATTATGAATCACTTGGGAGGAGGCCAGAGATGTACAAAGACAATGGCATGAGAGAGACAGACAGAGACAGGAAGAGAGACACAGAAGGGAGGGGGTCCAGATGCTCCTTCAAGAGTCTGATCTGGATCTGCTATCTGACCCTTATGTGGAGCTAGCACACTCCATTTATTATATATTTTTACTTGACCTTTTGGTGAGCTTTATGCTCACCTAAATTTTGATGTATATGGTAAATGAACTGTTAATTGTTGGTTTAAAAAATATTATGTTGTAGTGATATTATACTATGTGTTATGTATTGTGGTTCTTGTATGACTGTATTTAGACTGTTTGGTTTTTATGTGAACTGCTTTGAGGACAAATGTTTTTGTGGAAAACACATTGCATAAAATAATTGACCATGACCTCCACCGTCCATATGGTGAAGGGCTACCCAGCTGGAGCCTATACATGGAAAAAGTACTGTGAGTGTAGGTAAACACTGCAAGGCTATTTTTTATTTTATCTGGGGGATCAATCACACAATTTCAGATGGGCCAAGTGAAAGGCTGGTGTAACAGCTCCATGTACATGGCTGAAATACTGCCTGAATTGGCCTTTCCACACTTTGCTGATTAGGTAGCTGCTGAGGAGGATTATATGCATTGGAATCTACCAGTCAAAATATCGGCCACAAGCCTCTAGCTTTTTAAAAAGCAGTGGATAAGCTACAGTACTTGTCTCTTATCTCAGGAAGCCTATCCCTCCTGCAGCAAGGCCTCATACCAGAGAACTGGAGTTGGAAGTGCTAGGATTTCTAAAGAGCTAAAAATGACATACTGTACTTTTTTCTCCATTCGCTGAAAATCCCCATATACTTTTGTAACACTTCCACCTATGCTTAGAAATGTAAAAAAGAAAAAAGGCAATTTGCATGAAACAAAGTACTTAAATGATTTGCACATAGACTGCGATTGACAATAGACAGAATCTGATGGCGTGAACAAAGTACAGTAGGGGCCCGCTTTTTGGTAGCCCGCTTTTTGTCATTCTGCTAATACGGCAGCTTTCTATTAGAGTAAGGCCCCACTCATATGGTGCTTGTTTCGCTTTTACAGTGTTTTTCAGGCATCGGGCGCCATTTTATTGACGGAGTTCCACTTTTCGGCGGGTTTCGCTTTTAGGCGGGGGTCTGGAACATAACCCGCCGTATGAGTGGGGCCCTACTGTATATAAAAAGCCTGCGTGCATATATTGTTTATAAATCAAATTCTTACCCAGCACACTTGGAACAGACATCCAAAGGAACATGTCAAATTACATGAAAGGTCAGTGAATATAAAATACTTCTAGAGACTGTTATGAGATCATTTTTTAATCTTTTTTTATCACCTCAAAAACTTGGGAGGGAGAAATTATATTTAAATACATCAGAAGAGCTAATGAGAGGTTTTTGGATCATAATACCGATGCAGGAGCTATTTTTTTATCCTAAATATCTGGCACTTGCTAGAAATTCTGCCCAATTACTGAAGACATTTTGGGAGAATTAACATTTCACCTGAACTTTTTATGGACTGTCAGCTTTCCTTCATGTCTTTCTCTTTTAAATGAAACAAAGGAGTTTTTTTTAAGTAAATAAAAACACTTAACTCTTTTTACTTTCAAAATGCTTTGCAAACATTCTTCATCCTTCTTGCTCTAGATAAGTGTTATGTTTGTTTAATGATGATGATGCATGAGGAGCCAAAGAAGGAAGATCCATGTGATGGATGATATCATGACCTGAACACCTGGGGATGCAGGAGAAATCCACTTCAGTTCACATTTAAGGGTGGGCCTGACTAATTTGTACTTTCCGAAACTCTACATAGACCAAAACCAAGAAATGCGTACAAAACTGCATATGCTAAAATAAAGTATACATTTAATGCATATATTAGTGAAAATAACATTATAAATGCATTATATTAGGGGGAATTGCTTTGCAAAAATATTAGGCAAAATTGCATATAAACGTGTACATCAGGAGAAAATTGCTGATGAATTTTCATGAGGACTTTAAAAAAACAGCAATAACTTAATGAAATCGAAACAGAGAGAAACTAATATTCACAGATTCACTCAACCCTACCAGCTTTCCCCAGCCTGAGAGCACCAGGTTGCCAAAAGTTGGCCCAGACTGTAGTGAATATTTACCAATAAACATTTTAATAAAATGCATATATGTTCTTCGGTACTCTGTAAGGATTACTCTGCTGGAACCTCATGATAATTATTATGGATATTTATTTAACAAAATGTATATACCTCTTGATTGCAAAAAAACTTGTAAGTGGTTTACAAAAAGATGTTAAAATTAACAATAAAACAGTTAAAAACAAGTAATTAAAACATTTTAAGACAATTATAATAGCAACAGACTAAAAGAGTAAAACATGTCAACATCTATGTGTCTGAATAGGATTGCCTAAACAAAAAAGTTTTAAGCAGGCACTGAAAAGAATATAGTGAAGGCAGCTGCCTGATGTCAATAGACAGTGAGTTCCAAAGAGCAGATGCTACCATGCTACCACACTTAAATAATGATTTCTTACAATTGCAGAACGAGTATTATGTGGCACCTATAACAGTGCCTGTTCTGCAGATCAAAGTGCTCGAGTGGGCATATATGGAGTGAGGCAGTCCCACAAGCAAACTGGTCCAAAGCTGTCAAGAGCTTTATATACCAATGGTAACACCTTGAACATGGCCTTGAACAAATCAGCAACCAATTCAGATCCCTGGGCAGAGGAGTTTTATGCTGACAAGGTGTCACTGCTGTCAGTAATCTGGCTGCAACATTCTGCGCTTACATTTTCCAGGTTAAGTGCAAGGAAAGCCCCACCTAGAGTGAATTGCAGTAATCAAGTCTTGAAGTCACCAATGCCTGAACCACTGTGGACAAGCTCTCCTGGACCAGGAATGGTCATCGTTGTCTTACCAGGAGCAACTGATAATAGGCACTTCTAGCCACTGAGACTAACTGGGCCTCCAGTGACAGAGCTGGATCCAGATGTTGGGTTCTTTTTCTATTTTAATGTGCTGTAAGACACATCGGGCACAATGTTTTATGTGTGGAAAACCAGCATGCAAATTAAATGATGAAGCGATTATGCTATTACAAGAACAGCTATCTTCAACAGTTTTGTTCTTGTGTTGCCAAGTTGATGCTGAGTGTTGATAGGATACTGACTAACTTGCATGAGTGCTAGCAGAGAGCCCAACCATACATTAGAAATGGGAAAGGTCTTTCTGGCCCATACCATAGAAGGAATGAGGAGGATCACAGTGGTATAGTAAGACTACTAGTTAAAGTCCTCTTCATGTAGTTGAATTACATATTATGACAAGTAGTGCATGAACTGCTTTTGTTGATACTAACTACTGTAATTTAGCTATGAATAGTTCCTTTCATCCATCAGGAGAGAATTTTTTTTATTATTCTATTCCAAATGGGAGCATTTTTAATAGAAAAGGCTGCACTCAGAATTTTCTACCAAATCAGCCTGGGCTAATTGCACCAGAGAAAGGAAGACCTCCTGTATGCTGTGAACAGGCCTGTTTTGACTACCAACTTACAGATACATGCTGAAATCACTACCGGAGTCAATAAGGGATCCTTCCAAAAAGGAAAGTGGAGAATGTTATTTCTTTTATGAATGGTTTAATGTTGTGTTGCTTTGATTAGAGTAATTGTGGGCTTTGGCAGGACATGCCATTCATATGTTGTAACATTGAAAAAAAGTTTTACAATGCAATGCCATACATGTCTACTCAGAAGTAAGTCTTACTGAGTTCAATGGAGCTTGTTACCAGGTTTTTAGGTACAGAATTGCATCATAGCTTTTCATTCAGGGGAGGAGGACAGAATTTGTTGTAAAAAGATAGTGGAATCTACTTAACTACTTTGCAGTAGTTGCATAAGTAGGGTGTTTTTTTTTTACTTTTACTAAACTGTAGGTAGCTAATAATCCAGACTGTTGTTTAAGTAATAGTTGTAGTTAAACTATTTTTAAAGCAGTTAGAGCCCATTAGTGGAACATAACATGTTTGAATCCTTCACATCTAAACCTCCCTTCCTGTGGAATGCTAGCATGCCAGAGGCATCCTAGTTTTCTGTGTGCAAGAAAACTCACAGAGAGAGCATGAGAACATCTGAACTTGCAATTCCCTACTTGTGCGTTCTCAAGTGGTGGTGTCAAAGAAGACTTGGGCTGCTCAACGTGAATTCATAACCACTAAAACCAATGGAACTTTTGCCAGATGGTAGTCTTACAGCACAGCCCTATCCATGACTACTAAAAAAAGTCCTAATTAGTTCAGTGGGTTTTACTCCTAGGTAATGTGGGTATAGGATTGCACCATTACTCACATACATTTCTTGAGGCACCCAATTAAGTAGCTCTGTTCTGCTTTTTCCTATCCACAATATAATTATAATTAAGGTTCCTAAATTACTAGCTAATATAGGGTCACAAGGAGAAAAAAAGTTTAGCATCAAAAACAGGTTTGGGGAACCTTTGGCCCTCCAGATGTTGCTGAACTACAACTCCCATCAGCCCCAGCAAGCATGACCAATGACCTGGGAGGATGGGAGTGGTAGTTCAGCAATATCAGGAGGGTCAGATATTCCCCACACCTGATCTAAATGCAATTGTACATAAAAATAATGACATTGCCTAGGAGTACTTAACTAATCTACATCCAGAGAAGAGCTCACAGCACACTTCTTTTTAAGTGCAGCTGAAAAATTAAATAAGGTCACAATCCATCAGGGCATTTTTCTGTGCAAGCCCCATTAAAACAAATGAGAGCTGTGCACAAGATCATCTTAAGTCTCCTTTAATTTCAATGGAGCATTCCAAGAGAACTTACTGGCAGGTTGTGCACAAAGGTGACTTGTTGAAGGGACGTATCAAGCACCCTTCATTCAAGTGAAGGGTAAAACAAGAGCCTTTCTTTGAACAAATACGGAATTTCTTTGCCACTGAATTTGCTGCCCACCTTTATATTTCCCTAACTGAAAGGACATGGCTAGTCTTTAACGTTTCCTGTCCCTTTGACTCAACCACTCTGTGACATGTTGATGGATCTTAAGCAACATAAATGACCTAAGCAGATGTGTCTTATCACAAACCTGATATGTTTTCCCCCAGAGACGTGACAAAATGAGAAGGCATGGCTTTGTGACACATTGTGGTGGAAAATGAAAATAGTTTTTGGAAACAACAGTGATTTAAAAGAAAATCCAGGCCTGGAGTAGTACATGCAGTGATTGAGTATGACAATATCCTTTGTTAGCCCGCTGTCTGGAGTGAAGATTGAACTAGAGGATCATCTCAGCGCACCTTAAGGATTTCAGGTGACAGAAGGTAAAAGATTCTGGCCTTGCTACTAAGCACTAATTCTAGCAATAGTCGCCCTTCATAACATCCCTATTTCACTTTGTGGGAGTTGAAATGCCAAGGATTTAAATGAACAAATGTCACTTGAACACGCTCAGCCGAAACTGGTTCACTGTGAATAAACACCTCAACTTGCTTTCAAGCTCTCAGGTCAGTGGTCCCAACCTCGTGGTGGAAATGAGGGAAGCATCAGAATCAGCACACCAAACTGCCAGCTGTGCCAGGCCAATAAGAATTAAAACTTAGCTGTATACCACTGCTTCAGTACAGCATCTGAAGGGCTGGCAGTATGAGAATTTTTAAAGATGAACTTCATATTTGTTTATCTGGCAACATGTGTGAGTGTTTGTCTGAAATACATTTCCACCTGGTTGCAGCTGAAGGAAAAAACAAATAGCAAATCCTACTAGACGCCTGAGACTGACTGCCATTTTGATTCCTCTTCTCTCAGCAGTCTTCTCAGTGGCATCCCAGCTAGTCACTAAAAGATTGATTATAAAGAACTGATATCTGAATTTGATTGCTTTCCTCCTCCCTCTCTATTTCCTTTTGTGTCATGTCTATTAGATTGGAAATTGTAGACAGACATTGTCTTGGTTTTAATTTTTGTACAGCACTTAGAAAATATTAGATTTTATAAAAGATAAATATCAACAAGTATTATTATTATTAATAATAATAATAAACTTGAAGCATAAGAAAATAAGCAATTTATTAAATAATGGCTGCAAAACTGTGGCATGATTCCGGGCTTGCACACTATCTATCTATCTATCTAAGCCCTCACACCATCACGCATGGGGGCAGGTTGCAGCAGCAGGATAGCAGCCAAGTGAGGTGAGTGAGTGAGGGAAGCAAGGATGGCAGGCAGGAAATAGTGAGTGGGGTGGGGGCAAAGGCGAGTGGGGGTGAGCAGGTGGGGTGAGCTGATGGGGGAAGTGGCAGGGGGTGAGTGAGTGGGTAAGCAAGCAGGGGTGAGTGAGTGGGCAGTGGAGTGATGTGACAGGAGAGTGACTGAGTGAGTGGGTGGAGGGGGCAAGCGAGCGGTGAGAGCAGGTGTCAGCGACAACATGGGAGGCTGGTAAGTGGTTGAGGTGAGGCGGTGGTGGTGACAGCAGCCTGGGCAAGTTCCTGGGAGCTGTTTTGGGAGTTGTCTGGGGGTGGGGGACATTTTGGGAATTGCCTGGGGAGTGAGGAAGCCTTTTGGGAGTTCCCAGGGGTGGGGGCAGTTTTGGGACTTGCCTCATGTGTATGTTTGTGTGTGTCTGGGGGGTTGGGAAATCCCTAAGTGTGTGTGTGTGTGTGTGTTTGGGAATCCCTGGCTGGTGAGTGGAGCAAGCTGGGGGATTGGCGAGCAAAGCAAGCAGGAGGCAGAGACCCCCCTCTCGTTGTGTGTGTGTGTGTGCGTGCATGCGTGTGTGTGCAGTTTAATTTTTTTTTTTAATGAAAATGAAAGTGAGCTTCATGGCTGTGTGGGGATTCGAACATAGTCCAACAGTCTAACCACTAAGTCTATGGGCACAGTTAAATACAGTTCTGCTTTTTATTAAGAGGAAAAATAAGATTACATTCAGTACATGGAATTCAATATAGCTCCATTTGCTGATTTTATGTTGAACTAGATGAAGCAGATTAATTTCAACTTGTAATAGAAATAAGTTTAAGAACATGCTGTAACCTAGATAAACTAACAAAATGTCCATCTCTTGGGAATGCTGCGACTCTTGCTTCCCCTTTGACTTCTTCCAGTAAATTAAATTATTAGCTGGCATGCATTTTTAATGAGGTGAGTAGCAACCTCTGCTGGTGCCTGTGTGCAGAGAAATTCTCCCAGAGCTCGTCTTGCAGATTTGGCATTCATGACTCTCTTAATTGTTTTTCTTTTGCATCTTAAATAGTGATTATTGTGTTGGCAAGACCAGGAACGACATTCAGCGGGAAAGAAGCCATGCACAGTGTGAGAATTTTTCTACTCAGCTTCTGGAGGCTGTTGTGGGCCCCACATGTAATTTTTTTCTCAAAGGAAAACACACACACACAAACATACACATGAGTAATTCAAAAGGTGTATAGTGGTCTTCCCTTTTCATTAATAATTTTCTCCTTTAGACAAGGAGAAATTAAAACATAGCTGCAGCTCATTGGACTATTCTCTAGAAAGAAAGAAACATATGGGGGATTGATTTAAGATAGAGCTTGTCTTGTCTTCTTGTTTCAGTTTCAGGGCTGAGCCTTGAGATATATAATAGTCATAATACTAATACTAATAAAAATGATGCCTTGAAGCATGTGCAGAGTGTCTTCTCTTCACTGCTGAGTAACCAGAGCCAGTCCCCAAAGGATTAGGAGTCAAAGCTATCCGATCAGAGGGAATAGGTCGTAAGCAGGTTTGAGCCCAGAACACAAAAAGAAAAGAAATTAAACAGACATTCATTGTCAAGTGTTCAGAAGTGGCCATTGGCCAGATAGGCGACCCACAAATTAAATTATTGTTATTATTGTTATTATTATTTCTATTAATAATAATAATAATAATATTTTATTTATTGGTCGCCTATCTGTCCAGGTTAGTGGACACTCTAGGCGACTTACAATAACAAAAAGCTATACATAATATACATATACAAAAACAAACCACAGTCCTAAACAATTTAAAACCAATTTCCAATTAAAACATCATAAAATTAATCCTCCTTAATCCCACAAAAAAAAAAAAACAGCACACAACAAACAAACAAAAAACAAACAAACACCCAGGCCACCCCAGCCAGCCGGCTTATGTATCCCTCCAAAGAGGGACAGGTGGTAGCAATCAGTCCCAGCTGGCTGGGTACCTGGGGCCTGGTCCTGCAGGATGCAGGTCTGCCAGGCAGAAGTCCCACAGGGAAGGGTGGTGGAGGTGGTGATCCCACAGCAGCAGCAGCAGACTCTCCTTCCCTGGGCGGCGATGTTCTCTTCCTGCAGGCCCTGGGTCTCCCAGGGCACCCCAGCCAGCCGGCTTATGTATCCCTCCAAAGAGGGACAGGTGGTAGCAATCAGTCCCAGTCCCAGATTATATATGTACTAAATACAGTTCCTGATGTCACATAGACTAATTTTAGCTTTCAGTGGTACATTTTAGGTTCATAAGACTTCTTTCTAATTCCTGGGAATAGTAGAGGCGGACTCCGTTGGAGGAAGGACAGAATATAAATTTAACAAATAAATACATATTATATTATATAGAATTAACTTTACCTTACATTTCCCCCAAACAAGGTTTTTGTGATCATATTAAATTATGCAGATTGGGTAAAGCTGTAAGGTTATATGCAAGGTTAACTTATACTTTAAATTTGAGGAATTTGGAGGGTGACCTGTGAAACAATGGATGTCTCCCATTGTTCCTCTCCACATAAAGTAAATGCGCAGAGCAGGACCATGCCCATTGGCCTCCATATCACAGGCCTCTCTGGCCCAGCTATTATCCCAGTCTGTGTCTGTGTTGGAATTACTTTTAAAAATGTTTTTAAAGCTTTTTAAAAACATGTTTTGTTTTAATAGAAATGGAGACTAGTCCAATGTCCAACTGTGCAACAGTGATGAAGCAACCCAATGACATTGTAACTTGGGAGTAAAATGTGCAATCCTATTCATACCCACTAAGAAGTGTCTCACTGAACTGTGGATAGGATTGCAGCTTTAAGTGATTTTGTTACCTGACCTCTTTTTTTTTTAGGCTGATTAGATTTTTAAGATGCTTCTCTTAGTATATCTGCCACTTCCTCAGGTTTCCTTGCAGTTGTAGGGATTCCCCCCCCTAGTTTTTAAAAATGCTGAAGAAAGAAAGAAATTAATTACTTGCAACAACAACAATAATAACCCTGGTATTTATATAAGGCTTTTTGAGCTCCACATATATTATCTTAGTAATCCTTACAACCTTGTAAGATAGGCCAATATTTTCATCCCCATATTGTTGATGACATGAAGGGAAGTGGGAAAATTAGGGTGGTCAGATGCAAAAGAGGACAGGGCTAGTACATGAGATCTTTAATGTGTAGTATTTTATGGGTATTAAATAAAGTATGAGTCTTCAGACTTCCCTCCATTGTCAGTCCAAGGGCTCTGGTGATGGTGGGCCTTTGTAGCCATGCCGGGGAAGACCTGGCATGGCTTCAAACCCCATACCTTTTGGCACAATGCAGCCACACACGCCTGTCGCGTAAGGGGCGGAGCAGGGTGGCTATTTAAGCCCTGCTCTGTCTCCCCCTGGCCTCTTTGGGGCTAACTGTAACACCCACTCAGAGGTTGTGCAGCCCTGAGAAGGGTAGACCAAGAAGGCCTCCATAACCACCCTGCGGGGATAGGGCCTGGAAGAGGGGATTGGGATTATTGGCCCACTCCCCTTTTCCCGTGGCAGGGTGCCCTCCCCCAATGGGGGATGAGATAAATTCCACACTTGTCTCTGCAGATCATTTTACTATGCAATTAAGCATGTAATTGGCTTTATTCCAATAAACATGGCCCTTGATTTACCCATACCTCATCTTGTATTGCCTCTCCATTTCCCAGCTATGCACTGCAAATATTTTGTGATTTTTTAACTTTTATTTTTGTAATGATGAAAGAAAAATGTAGAAAATATAGGGGGGAAAAAAACAAGAGGACAAGACCCTAGAGGAGCCTGAGGCAGAAAGATAACAATTTGCCTAAGGCAATTGGACAATCCTGACATTTCTACTCTGTGTGCCCTTAGAAGTAAATCCGATTAAGTTCAATGGAGATTACTTTATAGTAAGTAGATATAGAATTTCATTCCTGGTGAATTGATGGCAGAGGTGGAATTTGCACCAGGGACTTCTAGAAATCAGACACACAGAATAAAGCTTCATACTAGGTGCAGACTATGGGTGCTTCCAGACAGGCCTTTATGGTGGGAGCAGTGCTCCTCATCCAAGCAAGTTTTTTGCAGTCTCCACACAAAGTTGTCAGTAAAATGCCAGCCCTTGTTTCCCCCCATTTAATCTATATTTACCTTTTCTGAAGAAAATCTGGTGAGTTAAAAACAATAATACTCTGTTACCAGCAACTCATTTGCAATATCTACATGATATCTGAATAAGTCCCTGTCTGGAAGTGCCCTATCTATCTATCTATCTATCTATCTATCTATCTATCTATCTATCTATCTATCTATCTATCTATCTATCTATCTATCTATCTATCTACCTTCCAGTCAACTAGTATATGACATCCTTTTAGCTGGAGATGCCAGAAACTGAACTGGGATCTTCGGCTTGCATATCACTGGGCTATGGCCTCTCCGCATACACCAGCTCTCACTTGACCTGTTAAAGCAAGGGTAGTCAATGTGGTGCCCTCCAGATGTTGTTGGACTACAACTCCCATCACCCTGATCATTATCCATGCTGGCTGGGGTTGATGGGAGTTGGAGTCCAACACTATCTGGCAAGCCCCATGGGCTGTCCCTGCGCTAAACTATATCTTCAAAACCTCTAAAAAAGCAAACTAGAAGAAGGAACAATTTCCATTGCTTTGAGAATGGCAAGTTCCGAGACTTCCGGGAAGGGTGACTTCGCTTGTGCCTGCTTTTGGGATGGGCTCCCGCCTCAAAAGAAGCTTATTCAGATATAAATCAGTCAGAACATTTTTTTTTTGACTGATGAAATTTCTCCCGGGCAGGGAGAAACGTAGAGATCAACCTCAAAAGCCTGTTTTTGTTGGGAGGACTGGATTTCATTAATTTATGAGATAAGGTCCAGCCAACAATGCCGGACGGACTTCCTAACAAGCTCTATCTGTTTAAGCGATACGTTTATCTTTTCTTTAAAGAGAGAACGGACTAACAGGCAAGCACCCTTCTTTCTATTATTTTTTTTACTTGGTTTAAATTGTTGCAGCAAAAGGAGATTTGTCAGATTGATTGGCTTTGGACAACTTCTGGGTGAGATATAGCTCTTCTCTGTTATTCACGAAATTAACAGCTTATCTCTGTTTCTGTCGCAAAAAGCTGTCCTGGAAGTGCATTCTAAAGATAATAAACAGAAGAGGGATTTCTATTCCTGATTTCTATTCCGAGGAATATTATATTGTCTGGGACTATTCTCTTTTTGGTCTATTTTATTTTGACGAATCTGCTTCTTCACGACGCCACTAACTGTTTTGATGCTGGGAACTAAATTTGTTTTGCATTCTTGAACATAGAGAGATAAGGCTGGTTGCTCTGTTTATACTGTGATGTCATCAAGCCTGGAATATTAACCCAATTGTTGCTGAAATAAGAAGTGGTTCTTTATTTTTGTTTTGCTTTGTTTTCGTGGTTTTAAAAATGGCAATCAAGAAAGTGGCTGAGAATCTGGAAGTAACTATGTTTCAGAAAATAATGGATGAGATTGAGATAACGAAACAAACCCTGCGACAGGGTAGTAAGGAGCTGAAAATTGAACTGAGCAAAATGACGCAGGAGCTTAAAGAAATAGGGGATCCTATGAGAGAGGAGAATGAGATCAGAGATGAGAAAAGAAAAAATAAAGGGAAGATACAAGCCCTGGAGATTGGAACAAATGTGGAATTGGAAAAAGATCTGGAGTTTATGGATTTTAGAAATAAAATCTACTGTTTGGAATTTAACGTTATCTCTGAAGAAATTAATGAAGATATTAGAGATAAAGTTATCAATGGCTTGGATAATCTTCTGGACTGGAATGATGTGATGGAGCTTGATATAGAGAAAATCTATGGAATTAACTGCAACCATGTGACAATGGAAAAACTCTTAAGAGATGAGCCAGTGCATTTTGTAAAAAAGAAGAACACAGATATGACTTTACAACAGTATTTCAGCAACTTATTCAGAATGGATGGCAAGAAAATATTTGGGATAGAGGAAATTCCCATCAGACTCTTATTATATGACTATGGCTACAACAGCAAGATTATTATGGAATACTGATAATGGAAGATTGGACACTGAAATTACTGGACTTAACAGGACTATTGAAGATGGAAGATGGAACTAATAGGGATAATGGAATAATGGCTATTGAAATTATTGGACCTAACAGATTCTGATGAGATGGATTAATCGAAATGTTTATTTGGACTATGGTTATGACAATAAGATTATTATAATTATTAACGAGATGGATTAATTGACATGTTTATTTGGAGAAAAATTGATAGATATATTTCTTAAAGAATTGAAACCTCTCTGACTTTTTGTGGAAAGAATAAAGTAATGTTTATGAGATTTGATGATTAATTAAGATAACTACTGGAGGAAAGTGATTTTATAATATGATTTGAGAGACAGGATTGTTATATATTGTAGATCTATAACTGATTTGATATGTGACAAATGGGAAGTCAACATTTTATTTTTTTTTGTTTAATCATTTTTGTTTTGTTTTGTTTTTTGTCTTTGAATGTTTTATGATTTTGTTTTCTATGTTTTATGAAAATTTGAATAAAAATTATTGAAAAAAAAAAAAGAGAATGGCAAGTTCCCATCTCAAATGAAAACTAAGCCTTTTACAGAAAAGGCTACATTTTTGCAGTCAATCCCATTTCTACATAGACTTGCAATTACTCTGATTGTTAGTGCATTATTGTTATAGCTTTCCCCCTCAAAATTAAGGGGTTAAGAGTGAAGTTCTAAGCATATTTCCACAGAATTAAAACTTCTTAAGTTTCATGTGACTCTTTAGTAAGTGTGTTCAGGACTACAGTCTAAACCTGAAATCTTATGCACGCTTATCTAGGGAACTTAACTTCCATTGAACTCAAAGGGGCCAGTGTCTGAGTGTGCATGTGTAGTATTTGTGCTGTAAGTCATTAAAAAAAAAAACCCTAAGACTTGGGAAAGCATTGTTTTTCATGTATAAAACGTCTCTCCCTTATTGAGAAGCTCAGACTGGATTTCAAGGAAGTTGGTCATACTTTAGTCACATTGAAATCAATGGGACAAGTTAGTCATGGATTAAGTGCTGTTGATTTCAATAGGACTAAAGCATGAATAACTTCCTCTGGATCTAAATGCTTGCATGTGCTATGATGTGTACAGGATCCCAATAAAAGGAACAGATCAACATGTGCTAAAAAATATGAGCAGAGATCTGCTGTTCCTGTTTAAATGAATAGAAGAACCCATCGGTGTACTAGAACCCCTGCTGGATTGGGGCAAATTGTTCAGCTGAGTCATTTTCATTTGAAGGAAAACATAATTGGCCCTTTGAACTGAAGAAACAAAAAAGTTAATTATAACTTTCTATGTTGATCTGTAGAGATTCTTCTGCACAATGAATATTTCTGTGTAATTAAAAATCCTGTAAGTTCCCAACAACAACGGAAGTTGGTCCAATAAAAGATATTGCTTTGCCTATTTTACTATTCCTTAATTATAGTTTTGAAATGTCTCATAAAATATCAGATCAGTTTTATTGACAAATATGCTTCACTGCTGTGAGCAATGCATGCAGATATAATTCAAGGTTTAAATAACATTTAATCATCCATGCAATGTATTCTATGTTTTATGAATGCCAGAATTTCTGATAGTCCAGAAAGTCTTAATTGGCTGATAGTGGTTCTTAAAGGAATAGCAGGTGCTATACTATGCCATTCTGCCTAATCACCCCTCTGGCATTATGAGCAAATGCAGGTTAATGGAGAATCTTTTAATAATTTTATTAAATTAAATTAAGTATATTATCCTAATAACTCTTTAGTCAATTTCCCTCACTTAATAATGACTACAACTCACTAAATGAATAATAACCAATAATTTTTTTTGGTAGATTTACAGCCAATTCCATGCATGTTTACTCAGAAGTAAATCCCACTAAATTATGAATGCTTGCATTCAAATATCTGTGGTTAAGATTGTAAACCATGCCCCTTTTTACTTTTTTGTTTGTTGACAGATACAGGCTGCAACTAAAAGTTAACTGAAAATATCTGATACAGTCAAACCTGTATGTTATTTGGTAGTGCAGGTGTGGGGAACCTTTGGCCATCCAGATGTTGCTGAACTACAATTTCCATCATCCCTGGCCATTGCCCATGCTTGTGGGGGCTGATGGGAGTTCAGCAACATCCGGAGGGTCAAAGTTTCCCCACACCAGCAGTGGTTCAGTTCAAATTAAAAATCTAAGATCAAATAAACAGGGTGCTTCTCACAGACTAACACTGTGCTATGTGTATTCATGTAAGATTTTCAAGATGACAGTTTGATGTAAGAAGGGTGATCGTTCTGCAGGTAACTAAACTGTGTTTGCCAGGTGCCTTTCATCCACCATCCAATACCTGTTAGAGAAGAGGCATAGTATTTATTTTAAATGGTATTGTTTTAACTTTTTGATGTACGCTGCTCTGTGCTCCTTTGCGGGAGAAGGGCGAGATAATAATAAATAGTGGTAAGACAACTGCTTTGCACGCAGAAGGTCTCAAGTTCAATCCCTAGCATCTCCTGGTAGGACTGGGAATGTCCCATCTAAAACCCTAGAAAACTGCTGCCTGTCAGTATAGATGGTGCTGTACTAGGTGGACCAATGGGTCTGTACTTATTGTGGAACGTGTTATACACAGTTTATGTTTTATCAAGTAGGTGATGGGAAGTTTGATGTGCTCCTGCTTCTTCTTTCCTTACTTTAACTGTAATGGGCAATGAAGGACTTGTGGATCTCAGAGCAGGTGAAATACATGAGCCTCGCCTAATACCAAGAAGTGCAAATTATTCATACTGTACTTCTTGATTCATTTCACAGTGACATACAAACTGGCAGGCTGCATATAGTTCTTCCATGCTGCACCCATATCTCTTTGTTTGGATCTTACGCCATAGCTGTAGACCTGCTAATTTCCAAAAACATTTAAAATGAGAAATGGAGTCTTACACCAAGTGCTCAAAAAAGTAGGAGTACATTCTTACATATAGTTACATGTAAATTCCCAACATATTTTGATAACAAAGCTCCTCAGGGACATTGTGAATCAGCCTTCACCAACCATGTGTCTTCCACGTGTTTTGGACTACAAGTTCCATCAGCTGCAGCCAGCACAGCACCCGGTTGGTGGAGGCTGTTGTAAATAGATAACACATACAAAATACAGTTATAATTCAAGAAACATAGTCCAGTTTTATATCAATAAAGAAAAGATGAATAAATAGCTCAAAAAGTGAAAATAAATATATAGATACATAAATAATACTTTTGAAAAAGCAATAAAATTATGTGGTGTGTCCCAGCCAGATGGGCGACTAATACATTTAATAAAAATAAATAAATAAATAAATAAAATCATATTTGGCACTGGGTGTTACCCAGCTCCAAAGACCTGCTCCAAATCTTATGAAACCTTCCTTTTGCAGTTCACTGAACAGGACCTGCTCATAGGTTGCCAGCTGCAGGAGGTCTTGCATCCATCTCTCGATGCCTGGCGTGGCATTTCCAGTGCTGAAGCATTATTCATTTTGCTGTCAGTGTAACCCTATGGAACCACCTCTCCTGTCATTCCATCAGCCCCCCACTTAACAGGTATGTGGCCTGTTATGTCATGAACATACTCTGTTCTGGTAGGGACATTATCTGAGATTAGATTATTATTTGGACCTCCCTCCCCAAAGGTGCTATGACTTGACCTCTGCAAGGTGAACCAATTCCATCTGTGGCTGTCTGCATTTCCTGCATTCTTCCTCAGGTAAGGCCTCCGTTAGGCATCTGTTTGCCCACTGTGAGAAGAGGATGCTAGACCAGATGGGCCACTGGCCTGATCCAGCAGCCTCAACAAGTGTAGCCAGTAGCCACTTAAAATGCGCTGGAGTCCAGTATACTCAATGTAGCATCTTTTGCTGGATTAGTCTTGATCTACTATCCAAGGTGGCCAGCTTAATACTCTGAAAGGCTGCTTTCCAATGTATAGGCTGCACTTTAATTTCTGTGTTCTGCCAATTTCTAATTGAGCCCAAATTAGGAGTTAATGTTTCATATACTGAGGAATACAAACATTTGTTAAGTTTTCTGGTAAATATCATAGAGCACGCAACCTGCCACTACTATACCTTGTCTGTAGCATCAAGCACATCTATTTCCAACTTTTCCACTATGCTATGCTTGAACTTCATGTACTGTCATGCACCAGGACTGCGGTTTGGGAGGGGTGACCAGTGAGGGGGTGTAAGTGGACTTTGTTGTAAGTTTAATGAATTTTGTGTCTAAAGCTCTAATAAAATATTAATAACAAAAAAGAGAATGGAAAATACCCATAAATCTAATATTGTTGTTGTTATGTGCCTTCAAGTGGATTATGACTTATGGCGACCCTATGAATCAGTGACCTCCAATAGCATGTGTCATGAACCACCCTGTTCAGATCTTGTAAGTTCAGGTCTGTGGCTTCCTTTATGGAATCAATCCATCTCTTGTTTGGTCTTCCTCTTTTTCTACTCCCCTCTCAAATCAAATATAAGATATATGATATGGTACAACATGCAGGAATGGGGGAGAAATTCATTTCATTTTGTATTTTAATGTGAACCTACCTAATTTGCACTTGTACAAATGTGTATAAAAGGAGAGAGGCACACTAAAATGCTGATGAATTTTCATGAGGACTTTAAACAAATTTGCATATTGATGCAGAAATGTGGAGAACTGAATTTAAGATTGAATCAAAAAAGAAATGAAGAGAAACCAAAATTGACAGATTTGTTCATCCATAACTATATGAACTAGTCTTGGGATTCTTTGGTTTCGTGTGCTAAGCCTTGCTTTCTTTTGCATATTTTCAGACTGGAGATGGCATATCTGTACTAGAGGGAAGCCTGTGGGTGGTATCCAGTGAAGGCCTTCTACTCACAGAATAGAACTTCCCCTCTCTTTCCTCCCCCCATGTGCTCCCGCAGGCCCCACAAATCTGCTCCAAGGGTTTCCCTGAATCCTCCAGAGAAGTTTGGAGGGGGGGTACATGGAGAAGAAAGGGAGGGACTTCATTGGATCCAACTCTTAGTGTACAATTTATGTTTTATAATGACCTAAAGAAAATAGCATAGATTAGGGATTCCCAAACTGTGTACTGTGGATCACCAGTGGTCCACCAGCTTCATATAGGTGGTCTGTGGCGTGTCCAAATTAAATATTCATATTGCCTTTTAATTGTATTTTTATTGCTTCTTTTATTTCCTATATTGTATTTTATTATACAGCCACAAGAGCGGCTGTATACTATAGCCAGCGTGGATTTTTCACATTCTACAATTTAAATTGAAAATACCCCCATGCCATTCTGATGCTTCCCATAAGCTCATTTCAAAACAAAACCTTACAAAATTTATAGTCCTGAACTCAGAAACGCTTGCTTAACAACCCTGTAAAATTTCATGTTGATACACAAAACAGAGACAATAGAGAGTTCAAAGGGTAAAAAGAGAGGGAAAAAACCCAGAGACCTTTTGGACTTTTTTCTCTGAGAGTTCTCATAATCTGTTGAAATTCATTAAAAATCAGCCATATTCACAGAGTACCATATTCACAGAGGAGGAAATGGAACATGTTAATTTCTGTCACCCAAAAGAAGGATAGCAAATCATTTTGGAGGATTGTTACGGGGGCAAGGGCTAATCCCCAAAATTTGTCTCCTTGTTGCATTCCTCCACATGAGTGGGTAAGATATTTCTCTGCAAATTTACATGATCCCAATACTCCATTTACATGTAGTATCCAAGTACCCACTGATGTTCCGGAGTGGCAACCTATAACCCTAGGTGAAATTACTGAACTAATTGCCAAGCTCACACCTGGGAAAGCTCCAGGGCCAGACTCTGTCCCCTCAGATCTTTTAAAATCTAATCCTGATTGGTGGGCTTCATTACTTTCAACTCTCTTCACTTCTATTAACAGAACAGGAAAAATCCCAGAGCTCTGGCGCAAAGCTATTATAGTCCCTATTTTAAAAAAAGGTGATAGGACAAATCCAGCTAACTATCGTCCCATCAGTCTTCTCTCAACAATTGGGAAACTCTATGCCAGGTATTTGAAACGCAAGTTACTATCCTGGATAGAGGGAAACAACATAATTGGTGTCGAACAGATCGGATTTAAAGCCAGCTGTTCGACCCTAGACCATTGTTGTGTATTAGCCCACCTAGCTGAAAAATCCACCGCTGTTCCTGGCAGCAAACTGTTTGCTGCCTTTATCGACCTTAAAGACACTTTCGACTTGGTTCCAAGAGACTTGCTATGGCTTAAATTACAGAATAGTGGTATGGACAAGCGTTTATTATTCCTTATCCAATCTCTATATTATCGGACTTCCAGCCAAGTTAGAAGTGGAGGGCAGGGTCAAATTACCAATTCAATTCCGGTTACTAGAGGCAAGGATAGGTTAGGCAAGGATGTATTTTGGCCCCTTTTCTTTTTAATTTATTTTTAAATGATATGGCTTCCTCTCTTCAGGGTGTTGAGTCCCATGCCCCTAATTGTCAAATGCCAAAATACCATTGCTTCTCTACGCTGATGATGCTGTGTTGCTATCTGTCCAGAATAGGGCTAAACCAATTATTATTCGCCTTGGGAATATATTGCTCTAATGATTGGCTAACTATTAACTATAGCAAATCTAAAGTCTTAGTGTTTTCCAAAGCCCGGAAACAATATAAATAGACTCTAAATGGCAATGTGATTGAGCAAGTTTTCCACACAAAATATCTAGGAATCCAAATGCAAAGCTCTGGGCTTTGGTCTCAACAGCGTAGGCAGGCAATTAATTCAGCGAGTCTCAGCCAACAGCTTATTCTAAGGTTTTTCTTTTTGCAAGGTGGTCAGTACATCCCCTCTGCTATCCAAATTTATAAAGCAAAGACGCTGGCCCAGCTTACATATGGTGTTCCAATCTGGATTCTGGGCTTTAATCCCCAATTAGAAAGGCTACAATCTATTTTCCTTAGGAAACTATTGGGTCTCCCTCTCTGTGTGTGTAATGCTGCTATCTACTTAGAAGTAGGTATTTGCTCGGTAGCTTGTAAAGCCTGGATTGATGTCCTGAAGTGGTGGCTGCGTCTACATTTCCTAGCAGCCCCTGGTAGCTATCTCTCCCTACTGGGCAAGGTTCTGGAACGGGTGGTGGCCGGCCAGCTCCAGGGACTCTTGGATGACACTGATTATCTTGATCCGTTTCAATCCAGTTTTAGGCCTGGGTTTGGTACCGAAACAGCCTTGGTCGCCCTGTATGATGACCTTTGTCGGGAGAGGGACAGGGGGAGTATGACCCTGTTGATTCTCCTTGATCTCTCAGCTGCTTTTGATACCATCGACCATGGTATCCTTCTGGGAAGGCTCACGGAGTTGGGAGTTGGGGGTATTGCTTGGCAGTGGCTCCGCTCCTACTTGGTGGGTCGTCAACAGAAGGTAGTGCTTGAGGAACACTGCTCGACACCCTGGACTCTCCATTGTGGAGTCCCACAGGGATCGGTACTGTCCCCCATGCTTTTCAACATCTATACGAAGCCGCTGGGTGTGGTCATCAGGAGTTTTGGAGTGCGTTGTCACCAGTACGCTGATGACACGCAACTCTATTTCTCCTTTGCATCTTCCTCAGGTGAGGCTGTTAACGTACTAAACCGTTGCCTGGCCGCGATAATGGATTGGATGGGAGCTAACAGACTGAAACTTAATCCAGACAAGACCGAGACGCTGTTGGTGAGTGCCTTCTCTGCCCAGATGGTGGATGTTCACCCTGTTCTGGATGGGGTTACACTCCCCTTGAAAGAACAGGTTCGTAGCTTGGGAGTTCTTTTCGACCCTTCCCTGTCTCTTGAGGCTCAGGTAGCCTCAGTGGCACGGAATGCTTTCTACCATCTCCGATTGGTAGCCCAGCTATGTCCCTATCTGGACAGTGACGACCTCGCCTCAGTCGTTCATGCTCTGGTAACTTCTAGATTGGACTACTGCAATGCGCTCTACGTTGGGCTGCCCTTGAAGACAGTTCGGAAACTACAGTTAGTCCAGAATGCAGCGGCCAGATTGTTGACGTGGACCAGAAGGTCCGCTCATATAACACCTGTTTTGGCCCGTCTGCACTGACTTCCTATTTGTTTCCGGGCTAAATTCAAAGTGCTGGTTTTGACCTATAAAGCCTTACACGGCATGGGACCGCAATACCTGGTGGAGCGCCTCTCCCAATATGAAACTACCCGGACACTGCGCTCAACATCTAAGGCCCTCCTCCGAGTACCATCCCATCAAGAAGCTCGGAGGATGGTGACTAGAAATAGGGCCTTTTCGGTTGTGGCTCCCGAACTGTGGAATGGTCTTCTCGATGAGGTGCGCCTGGCGCCGACGCTGCTATCTTTTCGGCGCCAGGTGAAAACCTTTTTATACTCCCAGGCATTTTAAAGTGTATTTTTACAGTATTTTATTACTATGTTCTATTCTGGATGTTGTTTGGTTCTCGTATTGTTTGTGTGTTTTTGTTTTTTTGAGTTATTATATTTATTGTATTTATATATTGTGCCTGCTTTTACCTTTTATGTACACCGCCCAGAGAGCCTTCGGGCTTAGGGCGGTATATAAATTAAATAAAATAAATAAATAAATAAATACTGCTCTCAGATTCTTTTGAGAGCCGTTGGATGCATGCAGTGGTAAAGAAAATAACTATGCTGGTTTTCTCTCCTGAAGTACTGGGCAACTATGGGCTTGAGAAGGCTCAGCTCATTGTTGCCCAAAGATTAATAGATATAGACTTGCAGCACTTGAGAAATGCAGTTAACAAATTCTGCTCCCTACTAATCTACAGCAATTTTAGTAATTATGGAATTACTGTGGCCCCCATATGCTCTTATTGACCATTCCAAAATACAAGAGAGCATTTACTCTTGCCCGATTTAATGTGCTGCCCTCAGCATGGTTAAAAGGCCACTTTAATAAGATTCCAGTTAGTGAACGTACCTGTCTCTGCGGAGCTGGTGTAGCGGAATCCGTAGAACATGTCCTTTTATCCTGTGAGTTGTACAATGGTTTTAGAATTAAGTTAATTTCCCCCCTGCTAAAGGAGTAATCCTGCCAATTTGGTGTCATTTTGTTTAAGCAATGTGTCATCTCATGTCATAAGAACATAACAACATAAGAACATAACATAAGAAGAGCCTGCTGGATCAGGCCAGTGGCCCATCTAGTCCAACATCCTGTTCTCACAGTGGCCAACCAGGTGCCTGGGGGAAGCCTGCAAGCAGGACCCGAGTGCAAGAACACTCTCCCCTCCTGAGGCTTCCAGCAACTGGTTTTCAGAAGCATGCTGCCTCTGACTACGGTGGCAGAGCACAGCCATCACAGCTAGTAGCCATTGATAGCCCTGTCCTCCATGAATTTGTCTAATCTTCTTTTAAAGCCATCCAAGCTGGTGGCCATTACTGCATCTTGTGGGAGCAAATTCCATAGTTTAACTATGCGCTGAGTAAAGAAGTACTTCCTTTTGTCTGTCCTGAATCTTCCAACATTCAGCTTCTTTGAATGTCCACGAGTTCTAGTATTATGAGAGAGGGAGAAGAACTTTTCTCTATCCACTTTCTCAATGCCATGCATAATTTTATACACTTCTATCATGTCTCCTCTGACCCGCCTTTTCTCTAAACTAAAAAGCCCCAAATGCTGCAACCTTTCCTCGTAAGGGAGTCGCTCCATCCCCTTGATCATTCTGGTTGCCCTCTTCTGAACCTTTTCCAACTCTATAATATCCTTTTTGAGATGAGGCGACCAGAACTGTACACAGTATTCCAAATGCGGCCGCACCATAGATTTATACAACGGCATTATGATATCGGCTGTTTTATTTTCAATACCTTTCCTAATTATCGCTAGCATGGAATTTGCCTTTTTCACAGCTGCCGCACACTGGGTCGACATTTTCATCGTGCTGTCCACTACAACCCCGAGGTCTCTCTCCTGGTCGGTCACCGCCAGTTCAGACCCCATGAGCGTATATGTGAAATTAAGATTTTTTGCTCCAATATGCATAATTTTACACTTGTTTATATTGAATTGCATTTGCCATTTTTCTGCCCATTCACTCAGTTTGGAGAGGTCTTTTTGGAGCTCTTCGCAATCCCTTTTTGTTTTAACAACCCTGAACAATTTAGTATCGTCAGCAAACTTGGCCACTTCACTGCTCACTCCTAATTCTAGGTCATTAATGAACAAGTTGAAAAGTACAGGTCCCAATACCGATCCTTGAGGGACTCCACTTTCTACAGCCCTCCATTGGGAGAACTGTCTGTTTATTCCTACTCTCTGCTTTCTGCTTCTTAACCAATTCCTTATCCACAAGAGGACCTCTCCTCTTATTCCATGACTGCTAAGCTTCCTCAGAAGCCTTTGGTGAGGTACCTTGTCAAAAGCTTTTTGAAAGTCTAAGTACACTATGTCCACTGGATCACCTCTATCTATATGCTTGTTCACACTCTCAAAGAATTCTAATAGGTTACTGAGACAGGACTTTCCCTTGCAGAAGCCATGCTGGCTCTGCTTCAGCAAGGCTTGTTCTTCTATGTGCTTAGTTAATCTAGCTTTAATAATACTTTCTACCAGTTTTCCAGGGACAGAAGTTAAGCTAACTGGCCTGTAATTTCCGGGATCCCCTCTGGATCCCTTTTTGAAGATTGGCGTTACATTTGCCACTTTCCAGTCCTCAGGCACGGAGGAGGACCCAAGGGACAAGTTACATATTTTAGTTAGCAGATCAGCAATTTCACATTTGAGTTCTTTGAGAACTCTCGGGTGGATGCCATCTGGGCCCGGTGATTTGTCAGTTTTTATATTGTCCATTAAGCTTAGAACTTCCTCTCTCGTTACCACTATTTGTCTCAGTTCCTCAGAATCCCTTCCTGCAAATGTTAGTTCAGGTTCAGGGATCTGCCCTATATCTTCCACTGTGAAGACAGATGCAAAGAATTCATTTAGCTTCTCTGCAATCTCCTTATCGTTCTTTAGTACACCTTTGACTCCCTTATCATCCAAGGGTCCAATCGTCTCCCACTAATGTCACCACTAATGTTGCAAAGTTTCTCCTCACTACTATGCAAATTAGGAAACAATGCTGTCAATCTGCTTTTTAAAGAATTATTAACGGATTGTAAGAATTTCGGTAGTATTGCTTTTTAAATGTTTTAAATGTTTTAATCTTTCTTGCTGTTTTCTTTTTAATATCTGGTCTGTGACTGTAATAAAACAATTCATTCACTCATATTCACAGAGTACCTGTAATCCTAATACTGACCTTGCCCCATACTCTGACCTTCATCTTCTGCAGTTTAAAAGTTAAACAAATGCCTGGCTGATTTTTAATTAATTTAAGAAATTTTGGCTGGAACCCAATTATAACGTCGGGCATGCTCAGTAAGAACCAACTGTCAGTGATCTAAAAGCCTCACAGCTGCTTGGCTTGGCTAATCAGGGGGCCACACCCACACCAGATTTCATTTGAGACAGTCATGGCTTCCCTCAGAGAATCCTGGGAAGTGTAGTTTGTGAAGGGTGCTGAGAGGAGACTCCTGTTCCACGAGAGAGCTCCAGTGGCTAGACTGGTTTAACAGTCAGCCACTCTGATTGAAGTTCTGTGAGGGGAACAGGGCGTCTCCTAGCAACTCTCAGCACCCTTCACAAACTACACTTCCCAGGATTCTTTGAGAGAAGCCATGACTGCCCAAAGTGAAATAAAGGCCAGGGACAGCTTTGGTTTAAATTAGGGTGGGAGGCTACATGTGCCTGCTGTAGAATAAAAAGGTGGGGGGAAACTCTGAAAAGCAATGATACTGTTCATAATGTTTTCCTTTGCAAGGGAAAGGGGCTTCCCCTCTGCCCAGTGCCCACCCACCCAATCTCCTCCCCTCCCCATCCTCCACCCCTCCCTGCTCCTCCCCCGGGTCAGTGTTGAACTAGGACCTGGGAAACCAGGGTTCGAATCCCTACACACCCATGAAGCTGACTGGGTGGCCTTGGGCCAGTCACATCCTCTCGGCCTCAGGAGAAGGCAATGGTAAAACCACCTCTGAATACCGGTTACCATGAAAACCCTATTCAAGTCCAGTCAACTTGAAGGCAACCCATTTCCATTATCAAACATGATTGCACAGAAATAAATCCCATTGAACTCAAAAAGTATGCAAATGACCAAACCCTTCTCCTCCCTCCTATCCCCTCCCTCCTATCCCCTCCATCTTGCCCCTTCCCTCCCCCTTCCTTTGCCCCTCCCTCCCCATCCCCCTCCCCTTCCAATCCCCTCCTCCCCCTTCCCCCTCCTCCCCCTCCCATTCCTCCTCCCCATGGTCAGTTTTACCTATCTTAAGCATGATTGCATGGAAGTAAATACCATTGAACTCTATAAGCATACAAATGATCAAACATCCCCTCCTCTCCCCCTTCCTTTGCCCCCCTCCAGTATGCTCCTTCCCCCTCCCCCATGGTCAGTTTTTCCTATCCAAACCATGATTGCATAGGAATAAATCCCATTGAAGTCAATAAGCATATAAATGATCAGACCTGCTTTTCCCCTCCCCTCTCCTTCCTCCTCCCCTCTCTTAATTGTTCCTCCTCCCCTGCCCACTCCAGCCCTCTCCTCCTTCCCCCGGTCAGTTTTACCTATCCTAAGCATGATTGCACCGGAGTAAATCGCACTGAACTCAATAAACATGCAAATGATCAAACCTGTCCTTCTCCTCCCCTCCTTCTCCTGCTTGCTCCCCTCCCAGTCCTCCCCTCTGCCTTTCCTCCGCTCCCTCCTCCTCCTCCTCCCCTCCCCATCCCCTGTGGTCAGTTTCACCTATCCTAAGCATGATTGCAGGGGAGTAAATCCCACTGAACTCTATAAGCATGCAAATGATCAAACCTGCCCTCCCCTTCCCCTTCCTTTGTCCCCTCCAATGCGCTCCTTCCCCCTCCTCCTCCCCCATGTTCAGTTTTTCCTATCCTAAGCATGATTGCACGGGAGTAAATCGCACTGAACTCAATAAACATGCAAATGATCAAACCTGTCCTTCTCCTCCCCTCCCCCTCCTGCCTGCTCCCATCCCTGTCCTCCCCTCTGCGTTTCCTCCCCTCCCTCCTCCTCCTCCTCCCCTCCCCATCCCCTGTGGTCAGTTTCACCTATCGTAAGCATGATTGCAGGGGAGTAAATCCCACTGAACTCAATAAGCATGCAAATGATCAATCCATTCTCAGCAAAATTGGACAGGATCCCATTTCTTACCTCCCGGATTAAAAAGCAGGGAAATTGTGCAGCATATGTTACCAAATTTTTCCAAGCTACACAGCAAGTGGATTGGACTGTGAAAGACCATCCCAAATTGTGTTTGCATTTTGACCAATTTTTAGGGCAGTCCAATATCTCAGAGAGGAGGTCAGGTCTCCTGCTCCCCTGGTGCATTCACTGTAGCTGCCCAATTTCCCTGCTTTTTAAAGTTTGATACAAATATCTGTGGGCTATAGGCATGTTCTTAAACTGCAAGGTTTTTTGCCTATTAGTGAATTATATTACAATTTGAATTCTAATGGAATGCAAATTATAATACAATGAAATGCAATATAAGAAATAAAAGAAGCAATAAAAGAGAAAAAAAGGCACATTACAATTGCTCCAACAGGCAGAAGAATCATTAAGTGGTCTGCCAAGACCCTCAGCAATTTTCAAGTGGTCCGGGGGGGGGAAGTAGTCGGGGAACTACTGGCATAGAGAATTGTTCCATTTAGCCCATAGAGTGTGATATGCATCTACAGACTCTATGAAAAAGTATCTGGAAGTGATTAGAGTCACATACCTGGCTATATAGAATTGTATATATATATATATATATATATATATATATATATATATATGTCAATACTACAAACACATAATGTACAAGCCAACTCTATGGGCTTTCTAAAACAAAATGGAAAAAGTCTAAGAAGCTTTTGTTTGGTAGCTATTAAATTACAGCAATTTAAAATAATCAAAGGAAAACATTCCAATTAAATACATGATTGCATATCAGGCCTTTTTGACTATAGACTTCATTAAAGAAATTGAAAATGTGAGGTATTTGGTTACCTAATATTCAGTCACATTAATCACAGAGATAAAGATTGCACTTTGCTTGAGTTAATTTGAAGTAAAGAGTTCTTGTTGAAACAATACATTTCAGATTTTAGTTATAGCAATTAATAAACTAAATTGTGTATCTAACTTTTTCCCTACAATATTGATTCTAAAAATAACTGTGTGAACAAGCACATTGCAAATATATTCTCTAAGACACATGACATTTGGCTTTGGTTTGTATGTGGCTACATATTATATACAGATAAAATTCAACCAGTGATATAGCCAGTGTGATCTTGGTACAAAAACAAGACTTCTGCACATACATATTACCCTTCTGGATTGTCCTACCTACCCACAAAAAGGCACTGCCAGTGTGTGTATGTGTGTGTGTCCATATCCATTCTCCTAGTATGTTATGTTCTACCACTTAAGAGATGGTCAGTGCTATTGGATCTAATAAAACCTACTCAACTTGTCCACCCATCTTCCCCAACTGATGATCAGCAGTGATAGATCTGGCAGTGCTGAATGTCGATTGATTTTTTTATAGAGTAGTGGACATAAGACCAAGGTTCATCTAGTCCAGAATCCTGTTTCGCACAGCAGCATCTGATTGGGCACTGTGGGAATTATGATGACGTACTAGATGGAACTTTGATCTGATTCAGAGGAGCTCATCTTATGCTGCTGAATGCAAAGATCTTTCGACTGGGGGCAAGATCTCTCAACTGGACTTGATGCAGAATGTTTGGACAGAAATATTCCCATTTTTAGAAAGTTATAGTAACCGCTTTTTTGTTTTCTCTGTTGCATTGTTTAAATTAAAAAAACTTGTTTGTGTTGAGCTGCCTTAAGAGATTGTTTAAAACTCATTATCTCTTAATAATCCACATGCCAACAATTCCCTTTTTTCCCCGCCGTAAAGCAAATTTGACTGTGCTCTTCAGCAGTTGCCCAATATATCTGTTTAAGCAAAGCAAACAACAGGAGCAGCAATAACCTCAAGGCTGTTTTCAGAAGCATGACATTAATTCAGAGTTCAGTAAGGAAAGTTTTAATGAACAAACTTGGTAAATTAGAGAGCATTGTGGCACAGTGATTAGCTCTCGTTTGTGTGTTAGTGTTGAAATTAATTAAAATGCTTGAGCCATAGGAGGTAGGTTGCCATTTCAAGACCTGGTCCTGCCCTCAGAGTCAGAGTAGAACCAGTAGTGATTCATCTTGGCTAAGATGAGAGGGGGTTAAAGAAAAGAACAGTCGGGACAAATGTGTTTTCAATGGTACTTAACAGCAGGAACACCACTGAGACTTCAGCGCAGTTCTGCTGAAGTGTGACATGATAATACAGTATGTACATTGTTTAGTGTACTCTTTGAAAGAGGGCTCATTGTTTTTTCTTAACTTCTCCTTCTAAACACTGATTGGATTTTAGCCTAATGTATCATAGCTAATTTTCAAACAAAATAAATTCTGTAGATTGTATTGCTTTCTAGGACAGCTCTTTAGAAGTTAGCCCTGTCCTGTAACAGCACTCAGATACACTAAAAAGAGTATGAGCAAAATATACAATATTTTCAACAAATCAATTATATTATCAGTATATTCAATTATATTAGCAATAAATTGCATCACACTTTACAGTAATTACATTCAATATTAAATAAGACAAATGAACAGACTTTGAATTTAAGCTGGTATGATTTTTTTACTGTATTTTATAGGTAATTTTTGAACACATACTACAATTGAACTTTCTTTAAAAGAAAACCGCTCTGTTTCTTGCTTCTAAGAACAAGAAGTCTGTGTTTCCTCTCCGAGACATCTTTGCTTGGGCATTGGTGCAACTACAAATGACAGCCAATTTTAAAAAAGGAAGAGTCTTTGTTGACAGTGGAGCAATATCATAGGAGTAACAAATAGGAAAACATGACATGCAACACAGTGCTTGTTTTCAAAGGGTCAGGCCAGGCCAGTTATTAATTTTGCATTAGATGGAGTTAAAGGGTTCAGGGGGGAAATACAGCCTATAAAGTATGAAACATTTCTCTCTGATACAAATTGCTATTGTTTGTTATAGATCTATATTCATAAACTTTAAAAACTGGATGCCTTACCTTATTTCTTCCCCTTGCCTTCTCTATATAGATTTCTTGTCAACCAAAGAGTCAGAGGTCAGTGTCAGAATGCCCCTTTGGCACCTATTAGCTATAAGTAGCAAACTTGTTCAGTATTGATCCACAATGTCTAAATATCTATTATGTGGGATATGAAAGGTGGTTTCACATCTTTCTAAAACAGATCATTCATAAAGGCCAAAGGGTCAGCTCTAGTGATATATTATTGTTTCACTATATTGGAGATCACACAGGAGCAGAGGGACAACATAACAGGGTAGGAGAAGTGTCAGTGAACTCTTGAAGCAGAAAGTTCTGTATCTGTTGGCAATACTGACTTTCCATACACAAAGCACAATGTGTTCAACTGTTGATAAACAAAATGGTCAGGAGGTGATGTCTAAAGTTGATGAGGGCTTTCATAAGAGCAGCATCATAGTACAGTCCTATCGTTGAGTTATACCTGCTGGGTGGAAATAGAATCACTACTAAATCCCTTAGGTCTCCAGAACAAAAAGTTGTGACAGGGCTCAGGAATAGAGACAAATTAGATGGGTTGAACTAGGACCACATTTATTAATAACATCTGCAGGGCAAATGAGAAGTGTGGGAAGCTAACTTCAGGATTAAACCTTAGGCAAGCCCAACGATGCCTGGGACAAGGGGCATGATAAGCATAACCCCAAAGCCTGGGCCCCACCTAGTGGTAAGGAGGCCTTCGTTCCCCACTTCCTGGGGCCTCACAGCTCTGGACAGGTGCAGTAAGTTAACCTAAAGAACATTCCATATCCAAGATAAGGGCCCCACAACCCAGAGAAGCTGTTCTGCAGGAAAACCCTCCACCTTCAAAGGTGCCTAAGAGTACTTACCTGCTCCTTATCTCCCCTTAAGCTTGCCACACTTTCAATAGCACCCATCCCTTAACCCTTACTGCCTCACAGTCTCCAGTATAGAGTAGGCAAAAAAACCTGCCCGGTTCAGCCAATTAACAGACAGACAGAAAAGTTAAAGAGGCCAATCAGGGCATGATAGGGTTTTTAACCCCGTAGCCATGCCCTCCCCATGCATAAGCTATCATCCACATTTGACATCACAGCATCCCATCTCTCTCCTGGGCAGCCACTTTGCATTACTAGAGGAACAAAGTTATGGCAGCATAGTGGATTTACACCAGAGTAGCTTTAGCATTGCATGGCATGTATAATTGTCGCATAACTGCTACCTATGATACACTGCCAGGGAAAGGGGCAAAAATGGAGGTAGGAATAGAGCTTGGTTGAAACCCTAATGTCGTAATCCTAATGAGAGTCCACAGGCCCACTGGACTCAGTGGGTAAGTCAACTACTCTGCTTCCATCTCCTTCACTGCTGCCCCCCCACTACATGAGCCGAAGAATAGCCAATCATCAGGGCCGGTCCCAAACGGTGGCCAGGTCGGGCCCTGGTTGAGGGCCCCTGCAGCCACAGAGGCCCCTGAGGGGCCTCTCAATAGGATGGGGGAGGAGTAGCACTCCTTTTCCACAATCCACAGCAGAGTAGCTGCTGCAGATTGCAGAGAGGGAGCTTCTTCCACCTGCTCTTCTCTTTTATCTTTTGAGGCTGCATAGGCTGTGCGAGTAGGACTGCCTTTAACCAAGATGGGGGCTGAGGTTTCCATAAGGGGTTGAAACCTCTGGCGCCATCTTTATTGATGGCAGTGATGCGTGCAAGTAGCAGCCCACGCAGCCACAAATGACAGGAGAGTCGGAGCCAGTGAATGGGTGGGTGGAAGAAGCTCCCTCCCTGCGAGATACAGGTAGGCACGTGCTCGCACGCAGGGTCCCAAGGGCCCCGGTATGTCTGGAGCTGGCCCTGCCAATCATGGCTAGGAATGGAAAGATCTGTCAGTTTTGGTTCTCTCCGTTTCTCATTTTTCCAATCTTAAATTCAGTTCTCCACATTTCTGGAGCAATTTGTGGATTTAAAAAAAAATCCTCATGAAAATTCTCCACCTTTTTAGTGTGAATTTCTCCTAATAAACACATTTTTGTGGGCAGTTTTGACTAGTGTACACATTTTTGCAAGCCATTTCTTATCCTATAATGCATTTTTGCATGATGTTTTCATTAATATATCCATTTTTATGCACACTTTCCCCCAATATATGTGTTTTTGTAAACATTGTTTGGTTGGTGAACTGCACTGCAAAATTTGAATAAGTGTGAATTTCAAAGGACGGCTGTGTTTCGGTTCTCATGTTGTTCCAGAAAGTGTAGATTTCGTAGATTCGACTTGAAATGCAAACTGAATTGAAATTTTCACCAATCCCTAATCATAGGAAACTCATTGCTTTTTTCAATTAAAAAAACCCACAAATTTTTCATTCCATTCACAGGTAGGTTTGCCATTTTGGGAGAGGGGCTTACAAGGAGATATTTAAAAAAAAAAATTAATGGAAGAGGGTATTCTTTGTGACAGCTGCCATTTCTCTTCCACAATGCCCCAGAAATATGCTATGTCTGGAAAAACAAAATGGCAGCCAGGCTGATAACACAGAAGCTATGCAATTGCTGGTCTTACTGCCTGAAATAACTTTTGGAGATTTTATTCCCATCTCAAAAAAAAAACAAAAAACCAAGGAAATGTGTGTGGGGAGGTGAATTTGACCGGCTCCCCAAACTTTTGGCTCAGCTCTAGTGACCAGTAGAAAGGAAATGTAGCTTGTATCAAGTGATATGGCATAGTGAGCCATCATCACTTTGCCCCCATAACTAGAGAACTAGGCATATGCAAATGGGAACCTTGATGAAAGCAAGCATTTTGCACAAATCACAAAGCAGGGAGGGCATATTGCTAAAACTTTATCTCACAATTGGAAAGGTAGTATAGCATAGTGGCTAGGAAACTGAGCTATGAATCAGGAACTTCTGGGTTCAAATCTTGCATCTGCCATGAACTTACCTGGTGCCCTTAGGCAAGCCACGCTTTGTTAGTGTCAATCCCATCTCCCCAGCCTTATTTTCAATATGGGAGATATTGCAAGGTTGTTGTAAGGGATACAACTAAATAATGTATCTGAAGTGCTTTGAACACATGAAAGTGCTATACAAAATATTATGTATTGTTATTTTGTGGTACTCTTTGCCTCTGGGTTTCAGATACATATACCCACCAGGCTTCCCAACTCCATTGTTGCTCCTGGGGATGCAAGGACAAGACACCCAACAAAAGTAAGTAAGGAAAGCGAGTCCATACCTCACAGCATAGCTCTTGAACCTCTTTCATCCAGCTTCCCCAAAGCATCTCACGAAAAGAGGTGGGTTTGAGCAGTCAAACTCTCATGGCCACAGAGTGTCTCTGCAGCTTAAATAATAGGATGAAGGGTGTTGGGCAAAATGAAAGGCATGCTGGATAGGGTTGCCAGGTTCAGGGCCTGAGACTGATCCTGTATCTTTAGGAGAAGAGAAAGTCAGCCAAGTGCAGGTGTTCTTGCAACACTGTAATGGGACAAACCATAAGGTGGAATTCTCCCTTCCCACTGCACAACTTTTAAAGATACAGAAGACCTCTTGGTGCACTTGGCTGACTTTCTCTTCTCCTAAAGATGCAGGATCAGTCTCAGGCCCTGAGCCTTGCAACCCTAATGCTGGAGCATAAATGAAGCAGAGCAGTGTAGTTACCTAACAAGACCATTGGTCCTTACTCCTTGCACATCTCTCTTTGATAGTCTACATTATTGCACTGCATTAGGTATGCATGTGTGCTTGTGTTTTCTCAGCCCTTTGTGTGGTGGGATCATAATAAGGGACATGGGCTGGTCTCCCTGGATTCCAAGGAGGCATGTTGCCTCTACAGATAGGCCGCCTGTAGACCTGAATGTTCTGCATAGCCATCATCATGTCTAATTACCATTTCTAGATCTATCTTCCATTAATGTGTCTAATCCCCCTTTAAAGCCTCAGGGAGAGCAGTCCCAACCACAGCCAAGCAGGAATGGCATAGGAATGGCATAGGAATGGCACCTGCTCCCCTGTGACTCACACAAGCCAGGGTGAAAGGTGGGGGCAGACAAAACCCTGATTGGGCCCAGTAGGAATCCCAACTAGGGTTGCCAGCCCTCCAGTTTTTGCCCAGAGACTCCAGTTTTTGGGGGTCTTCTCTGGGTGAGTCACCTTAATCTTTGGACTCTTAGCTTTCCTTTTTAAAAAAATTAAGTTTCTAGGTGGTCTGGTTCAAATATAAACCAAAATTTCAGCCACCTCCCCACCACAATTTCACTTAGTACTGGCTGTTCTAATCCCTTCCCTTTCAGGTTTTTAGCCAATAAGTGAAGTCAGGGTTGTGATTGACAAGATTTGTTGACCCCCAAGACAATACCTAAACCTCATTTCAAGTTCTGAGAACAGTTTCCTTTTCCTGCTTGTCTCACATCAGGAATTCAGTAAATATATAGCTTTCAGCAGCATAAACTTTCTCTGTAAAAGATTGAGACTTGCTTCTGAGTAAACATGCATAGGATTGCACTACAATAGAAGATCACAGCAGGATCTTGGAAGGCATACACAGTAAACAATTTTAGTTATAATTATAATGAAAGTGTGCATGCAGGATTTATAATTACTTGCAAAAATGGCATATTATACATTTTATCTAAATTAATTTTTGAACAGAAATTTTTAAAAGTGTACATGCTGCAGTGTTATACTTTTCTAATTAAGGAATCAAACAAGTTTAAATTTTACTGGAATCTTGAAGAGGGCAGTTTGTCTTATTCATAACCTGTTTTGAAAGCCTTCCCAATATGAAGCTTTTCTGGGAGTAAAACTGTACTACTATTTCCACATACATGGGAGCTAACCACACTGAATTCAGTAGGACGTACTTTTGAGTAGACATGGTTAGGATTGTGCTGAAAATCAATGGGACTTTTGAGTAAACTTAGAAAAAGTATTGTGTTGTAAATCTTTCTCTCCCCCTTTGATCCTATTATTTAAAAAAGGCAGTTAGGCAGGGCTTACTTAGGTGTCACTGCTTTTATTTGGCAGGAAACTAATACTTAAAAAAATGTTCTGCAATGGCCAACTGGTTTTGACAATAAACTATTATATGGGGTGTATGTATTTTTACTTCTCCAGTGTGTATATATATGCAATATTTCCAAAAACCCTGTGAGGTAGGGTTGGAAACCAAGGCAGCTCACAACAAGGAATTAAGCCATTTAAAATTCAATAACCATAAAACAAGTATAAAATAGTTGCAAAATAGCTTAAAGTGGCATGATTCTGAATTTTGGATTGGGTGAGTGAAGTTCCTTATCACTGAATTGCAGTCCTGTGCATGCTTCCCTGCTTGAGTAAGCCCCATTGAATATATTGGGACTAGCTTCTGAGTGAACATGCATAGGATTGCACTATAAATATCTTTACAGGTTGTGCAAATAATAAACATCTTTCACATTCATGCTTATATAAATATTTCTTCATACTATGTCTTGATATGTATCTGATTTCACACTGTGGTTGTAAATTATTATTTACAAATTATTATTTCCTCTAAATTTTAAGTGTGCCCTTCTTCCTTGGGGTGGTCATGGTCCCCCTCTATTGTTTTCACCCTGAGGGGCAGATTAGGCTGAGAGATGGTGTGTAGCCCATGGTCACCCAGTATATTTTGTAGCTTATTTCCATTTTAAAATGTAATTAAAATGATTTATATGCAGGCAAAGTTTATGAAGTAATGCAGATCCACATAATACAGTATATTTAAAGCACATCCAGCTCTCATTGAAAGCACATAACTTCCCCCAAAGTATCCTGGGAAGTATAGTTCCCCCCTCACAGTTATAGTTCCCACCACCCTTAACAAACTACAGTTTCCATGATTCCGTGGTGGGATTCGTGTGCTTCAAATGTATGTTGAATGTGCTTTAAATGCTTGGTGTGGATCTGCCCTAGTATGCTGTGCATTCATTAGTTAATTGAAAAGAACAGTTTTAAAAGATACTTTTTAAAACAGGGTGTAGCTCAGTGGGAGGGCATATGCTTTGCATGCAAAGGTCCAAAATCCAATCTCTGGAAAAGACTATTGCCTGGAATCCAGGAGATCCAGTGCTCATCTATGTCATCAGTACTGAGCCAGATGGTACCAAATGGCCTGACTCGGTATAAGGCAGATTCCTTTGTTCCTAAAAGAGGAAAGAGACCCAAGGGCCACAGTGACTTCGAAGCTTATTTATGTATTTTATTTACAACATTTACATACTGCTTTATTGTAAAAAACCTCAAAGCGTTTGCAGAAGGAATTAAAACAATAAAATTATTGACAAAAACAGTTAAAGGCAAGTATTAAAAAACATTCAAAATAATAAAACCAACAATGAGTTAAAAACAGATAAAACCATAATAGCTTCTACATGCCTGGCTATGTAAAAAGTGTAGGAAAAGCAAAGTACCATTCTGGACCTATCATCATAAAGGGATAGACTTAGGGGTCTGACTAATGCAGAAGCAAATTAGACAAAAATCAAACGCCCACACGTATGGATGTGGAAATTCAGGTTTTAAAAAATAAATCCAAGCACAAACAGAACATGCACGAATCTCTAGGCCGCCAACTGAATATGGGAAACATGGAATTTGAGGTTATGTATGGATGAGCCCTCTGACTGAATCTCTGTTCATAGAAATAATTCATAGAAAGACTGAGTTTGTATTCATAGAAATAATAATAAAGCACAAGTAAATAATGTGGCTTCAATCAGATTGCTCACTGAAAAATCTACCTTCTCATTATAGTGTAATTCATCCTTCCCCAACCTGGTGCTCCGCAGATGTTTTTGACTACAATTCTTATCTGAGGCTGATGGGGATTAAAGTGAAAAACATCTGGAGGTTATCAGGTTGAGGAAGGTAATTTTAACTATACAAGTCCCTTACCTTTAATGGTGGGACCTTTTATTAATTATATTAGCAACTTTCAAAGATGCACTGCAGAATTTGCTATCAGTCATCTGCATTTATTTTCATTCTTCATAGTGCCACCTGATCATTTTATTTTTACCCAGACATAAATGAATTATCTGGGATTTTTTTATTCTTTTGTCTAACTGGCATATTTCTTAAATGTCATTGATGGTATGAGGCATTTAATACAGCCTAATCTGTTCTGTAACCCTTGAAAGGTTGAGATATAGGAGGCTGATACCTGAAGACGCAAGGAGACAATGGCACAAGAGCATCACTGATCACTCACTGATCACCCACTGTCAGGATGTTCCAGTTTTAGGTGTTTCAGCTGATGTTCTTTTTTTCCTTTCCTTTTCCTGCTATTTTCTTATTCTACACATCTACAGATGTTTTAGTTGGACCCAGCTGAAGGAGAATTCTTTTTTAAATGTTCTTGTGGAGTTCAGCAGAGGTTTAAAATAATTTGATTTTTTCTTTGGTCACCTGGTGCAGGATCATTCCCACAATAAGTAAACTCTGTCTGCCAATGAGCTGCCATTGTGTTCTTTTACAGCAGCTCATGGCTTTAGAATGAGCCCAAAGAGCTGGTTCCAGACTGCATTTCTTCCGGGCTACATTTTAGAAGAAAGTAAATTGAGATGAATCTTGCCACAATGAGATAGTTAAAATGTCAGGTTTCATAAGTTTCAGTGCATCCTTATGGCTTTGAACATTAAATGCAACAGAACATTGAAATAAATGAAACTAAAAAGCATCAGATAACTAATTCTTAAGAGGAGAAAAGTCATTTCTGGCTGGGCTGCTGTATCATGGAAATCCACATAGTCTTGTTTTTAGATACTTACCTCTAAACACGCATGCACACACCCACACTCACAGGCAGTTTCCTTTTTCTCACTGGTCTTGGCTACATACTACAGCCTACGCTGTACCTTGCTGATCTGGCCAATTCTGAAGATTACTCCATTGCGCTGTACATCCCAACTCTGCCTCATGGAAGTGTGTCACAAATGCCTTCAACAACATTGCACCATGTTGGGCTCAGAGATATATTTTTTAAATACATCACTATTCGTGGCTGGGGCCTTGTCCCAATGTTAATCTAAAGCCATCATTCATGGCTTTGCATCATTATTGGGAGGACTTTTGGGTTCAGATCTATGAGCCACTATTTCCTATTCATAGAATTTACAGTTCATAGGATTAGCCTCCAAGACTCCTTCCATATACATCCTTCCTATATAATATAGTTTCATACTGGTGTAATGGGACTTCCATTGACCCAAATTTATCTGTACCATGTTAATGTTCATATTCCTTGAAAGAATATGATTTTATGTACTAACATATAGCATTATGCATATGGTGTTGGTGCTTGCTTACACCCTCTGACATAGATCCACATTCATAACCCAAAAAAGAGTAGGTGCATACAGTTACTCACTGGGAAGGAAAATACACTCTACACATTTAGAGGCAGAGGCACTCTTCGGTATCATTGCTTCATATGTTCCAGTGCCAGGGGTAAAGTTTTGGCAACTGAGCCCTGAATCTAAATGACGTGCTAACCTATGGCCTTTCAAATATTGTTGGACTCCAACACCCAGTATCTCTCACCATTGGCCATGCTTGTTGTTGTTATGTGCCTTCAAGTCGATTACGACTTATGGCGACCCTATGAATCAGCAACCTCCAATAGCATCTGTTATAAACCACCCTGTTTAGATCTTGGAAGTTCAGGTCTGTGGCTTCCTTTATGGAATCAATCCATCTCTTGTTTGGTCTTCCTCTTTTTCTACTCCCTTCTGTTTTTCCCAGCATTATTGTCTTTTCTTGTGAATCATGTCTTCTCATGATGTGTCCAAAGTATGATAACCCCAGTTTCATCATTTTAGCTTCTAGTGATAGTTCTGGTTTAATTTGTTAATTTGCTAGCTGCGGTGAATGGGAGTTGGAGTCCAAAATCATCTGTTGGGCCATCCCTGCTCTCAATAAAATGGGACTTGTTTAAACATCAGTTCACAAGCATTTAAAGAAATATTTAGTCAAACCCATTCCTCAGAATTGCCAATTTCACTTGGGTACTAGCTAGAGAGGAGAGTGAGTCATACTTATCAACTTACATCCTGCCCTTGTATCAGAAGCATCCTGCAGTCTGTCTTCTCTTCTTATGTGCTATTGTGCAGATCCTATGTCAAATCCTTGACTGGGACAGAATCCAGCAACATTACCTCCATAGTATTTAATAATGTCTTCTTACAGACCCTTAAGTTAGTAGGGGTAGTCACAGGCAAGCAAATAGGGGAGTACATAGGAGAGGTCAGATGAGAGATCGGCAGTTCATAACTGCCCAGCACATACACACCATGCTTGTGTTTGAGTATCACGGCCTCCGTGCATCTGGGTTGGCGGATTCAGAACAAATGTTGTACTGGGCCCAGAAAAGCCTGTCAGCCCTGAACATTCTGATCAGTTTTAGATCCAAAGCTCACAAGGGAATGATGTATGGATTACCGTTTCCTACTTCATTTTATTCCACTTGATGCAGAGAATACTTATTTGCAGTGGGGTGCGATGGAGGGGCCTATGTGAACAGGTTGGACCTTGTCCTTTGGCTGATTCAGTGTGGTTCATAACCAGATAAGATGAAGCCACTTTAATTTTTATGAAATGAATAAGTGGTCATTTTTTGCTATGCACCCCAGGCTGTATAAGACTGCTCTACTGTTAACAGACCAGTCTTTGCTACTGGTCAGAATCACTGAGCCACTGAATGCTGTTGATCAGAGCAAGGAACAAGAACAGCTTATCAATGAAGCACTGTTACTGAATATTAAAACAGAAGCTAGAAAGTCATAGAGGTCTTATGTCAGGCTGATCAAACTGCCACTGCGAGACATTATTTTGCTGGAGCACATGCACTTTTGGATTGCCCCTGGAGGTGAAAGCAGATATCGCTGGCATGAATCTCCAGTTTTTTCAAGTCTCTCATATTTATCCTGGTACCTTTAATTGTATTCACTGCTGATCAACTTTTTCCAACTGGAGGTCTAAAACTTTACTTGGAAATGTGTTCCTTCAATATGGTTCAAGCCAAGAAACAATCACCTACTAACATGTAATATTATCTACTAAATGAATGTGTAAACCAGGAGTGGGAAACTTGTAGCCCTCCAGATGTTGTTGGATTCTAACTTCCATCATCCCCAACCAGCATGGCCAATGGTCAGGGATGATGAGAACTGCACTCCAGCAATGGCCAGGTCACAGGTTGCTCACCCCAGTAAAATAAAACGCGACTAGGTTCTTGCTCACCCTTGATGAGTTGGGCCATTATTGAATCTCTTCCTGGGAATGGGTTTACACAGTGAAAAATGAACTGAGTGAAAAGAGGTGAGTCTATTTTATCAATGCCATGGACTAGGTAGTGTTTTGTTAGAACTAAGTGGAATTACGTTGAACTAATCAGGTTTGCAAACGACAAATCCCCTCAATCTGTTGAAAACTCACGGGACTATATGTAGGTGCTGTCAATTCCATGGCAGGAATGAATGTAAATTCCCATCACTGGGATGTGTTAACAATTTGTAACAAAACAATTAACAGCAATATTGATGTATATGTGCACTTGTCAGGGAGCTGGTATCCCATAGACTTACTAAAGTGCAAGTAACACATAGTACACCGTATTCTGTCTTTTCCTAACCTGGACTGTTTTCCTATATGGGTTGCAGCTTAAGCAAGTAACTTATACCTAGGTAGTGAACTGTGTATTCCCATTTCAGAGCACCTATCTCAGCTGAAGGTGACTGCATCTCGAAGAAGCATGAATGATTTTTCTTCTTCTTTTAAATAAGAAATGCTCGTCAAATTGCATTATCCTCACTGCCAGTTTCACAACTGGCAAACCGTGATAACATAAATCAGCAAATTATAATTA